>NC_064645.1:163592592-166530092 GCF_023864345.2 Schistocerca serialis cubense | reverse complement strand
CAATTATAGTATTTCTGATTTTTTTAAATTACTTCAGTGTAAATGGTGTTTAAAATATCTGATCTTATTGAGGAAGAACCGTTCCAGATGTGTACGCTGAATCACACTTCCACACACAGAACAACTACACTTGTGTTTTGTTGTTTCGTAGGTTTTATAGTTGCTGGGGACTTAATTAATTAATTGTGTTAACGGAAATTTTCTTTCATTCTTTGTTGTTGTTCTATGCAGTCAGATTGCGTACAAATACCAGTCAGGGCCAACCGGTTACGAGACAGCGTAACCGGACAGACAGCGATTAAAAATTGAAAAGTATTTGCATTCTTTATATAATTAAGCCCCCATGCACGTGGCGACCACTGCTCCGGATCGTCCCTTGGAATTCTTCTGACAGTAAAAATAGCAGACAGTAGTATTGTTGAAGTGATTTGTAGTTTAGTAATTGTAGTCTATATTGCATGTGTAGATTTGGTAATTGTCGTTCTTCTAATGGTATTTTTTACAGAATTTAATTTTTGTTGTCTTGTATACGAGTTTGTCAATTTTGTGCAATTATGAAGATTTCAATTGTTCGTTAATCGTGTTTGAGGGAAGCATTTCGTGTGAATGATACTGTTGGTGATAAAGTGTCATTGTGTGTAATTTTCATATAGTGACGAGTTTTGTATGTTTTGTAAATGATTACGCGATCCATGAAAAAGGCAAAAATGATGAATAGTGAGAATGACGAAATTGTTAACATGGCGAACTCGCCAACACAGGAGAACAGGATGATGAATAATGAAGTTGAAAACAATTTAACAAGTCGGGAAAATAGTCCAGAACCAAATCAAAATTTTTTACAATCAAAACATTTTCATAATACGAGATTGACGACAGAAGATTCTGGAATAGTATCAAACACAGATGCTATGACGAAGGAAGTTAGTTTTACGGGAAATGTCAGGGGCGAAAAGAATTTTGAACAAGTTAATATGGAGCAGTTGATGAGTGCAATATTAAATTTGGAATCACAAATAGGAAGAATTAACACGAAGATGGAAACTTTGACAATACGGTTAGGCTCACAAATAGGAACAATTAAAACCGAGATGGAAACAATGGAAACACAGTTAGGCTCACGAATAGGGACATGTTTCAAAAACATGAAAGATGAATCAAAGAAGGAAATTAAAGAAGAAGTACCGCCGATTTTGAATGCTCACAATAATAGTTTAATTTCAACAGAAATTAGACAAGAGGAACAGGACAGAGAACAGGAAGAAAAAGATCGCGTGATAGTACAAAAATTTTCAGAGTTAAATTTACTATGTGCACACAATAAGGAAGAAATATTTGAAAGAATCGAGGAATCCGTACCAAATGACAGAATAAATAACTTAACACAACAGTACGAACAATTAACTACTAAATGTGTCAATACTGAAACCCGAGTCGCAACACTTACGGAAGACGTAAATAAACAGAAGGAACAAATAGGTGACTTTTTGGAAAGAGTTGAGGAGATTTCAGATAAATTGACAAATCTTAGTTTAAAATGGGGACAGAGAATCAGATGATACAGCTCCATTGCCATTTGCAGAAACAGAAGAGTACCAGAGCATAAATAAACATGTTGAAAATCAGGGAAAATTTAATGGACGCGTTAAAAGGGAATTTGAGGCATTACAAAAGCAAGTCAAACAAATTGAAGGCGAAATCGTAAGAAAAGACAGCACAAGAAATTTAGAATCACAGATAGCAGAAGGGTTTGAAGAAAATAATTTGTTTCATTTACGGGATGCAACAAGAGAGCGCCAGGCGCGTGAACTTGACAATAATCGACATTCGGCCTGGTACAGACGTGGTAGGTCTTTGTCGCCACGATGAGAAAACTTTGACTATAAACACTTCTTAACTGTTCGGAAATTTAAGATCTTTCGCAATTCTAAGAATGACATACATCCATGTTCATGGTTAGATCAATTTATGTACGCACTTCCACCAAACTGGCCACTAAGTCACAAACTGGAATTTATGTGCGGCTATTAATGTCGTCAGGGGATTCACTACACTAAGTGAATATGTGCCGTAGCGTGCACAGGGCCCCGAGCTGTAGTGGTGCTATTTCCCTTTTAGTTTTCTGCACTGCTGCCTACTCTTCTATTATTCTTTGTATCTATCAAAAGAACTCTTCAACTATCAATCTATCTAGACAGTCGGTAAAGAATAACCGGATATGACTATTTTACCCAAAAGTGATTTCGGAAATTACCATTTGGACTTACTGTATCTTCAGCAGCATTCATTCGTAGTTTAAACGAAATTTTACATGTTTATCTTCGTGACAATATTACTTCATATGTAGACGATATTCTTATTGCTAAACGTTCTTAGAGTGAGCATAACAAAATTTTGGATTCATTATTACGTATTTTTGCAAGAGTTGGCATTACAGTGAACTTGGAAAAATCTGAATTTGGTCGTTCTCATGTGAAATTTCTTGGTCATATTATTTCTACAGATTTCTTCCTGATCGAGAGAAACTAGACGCTATTCGTAATTATGCTGTTCCTACTACAAAACGTGATGTTCATAGTTTCCTTGGTGTCTGTAATTTTCTTAGACGCTTTGTTAGGCTGGACAATTTGGCCATACCTCGTTTATGTTAACTGTCTGGAAAGAAATCTAATTGGTATTGGGATGAGGAAGCTCAATCAGAATTTGAACGAGTTCGTGATGCTTTAGTTGCTGCTCCACTTCTTTCACATCCGGATTTATCTACAGATTTTTGTTAGACAATATTATTTAGTTCGGAATGATATTCTTTTTAAACGAAAGTCGGTCGACAACTCTGTTTGGTTAGTTTGTATTCCTGATGAGTGGGTCAACAAATTGATTTGGTACACACATTTCAATTATGCACACTTTGGTCCCAGAAAATGCTTTCATAAATTACGAGAAAATTGCTACTTCAGTAATATGGAAAAACGTATTCGATCTGTTCTTGCCAAATGCAAATTATGTCAAAAGGCTAAGCCACCAACTATTTGTCACAGAGCACCGTTGTTTCCTATCATTCCAGCGAAATTAAAGGAGATGGATGCAGTCGATTTGTTCGGTCCAGTGGTTCGTTCTACTAATGGTTTTGCGTACATTTTGGTAGCAGTGGAATTGACATCAAAATATGTGTGTTTTACACCTTTATGCAAAGCAACAGCACGTTCAGTATCTAATGCTTCCATCAAACATTTTCTTAAAGAAGTGGGTCATGTTGATAAGGTTATATCAGATAATGGATCACAGTTTGGTTCTAAAATTTGGCTTCGTACTCTACGGCGTCGTAAGATTAAACCAATTTTCATTTCACTTTTTCACCCTCAGTGTAACGCTTCAGAGAGATGAATGAAGGAAATCAATAAATTGTGTCGTCTTTACTGTCATCAGAATCACAGAACTTGGGATCAGTATCATCATATTTTTCAAAACATTCTGAATGAACTCCCTAATGATTCAATTTCTTTACCGCCTATATTGATATTAAAAAATAAAGCACCGACAAATCGCATTTCCGAAATCGTTCCTTTTCCGCCTACACGAAAACTGCGCCATTCTGAAGTTGTCAACCTGGCTCTGCAAAATATTGCATCTGCGGCTGCTAGAAGAGAGAAATCAGCTAAACGTCCTGGTCGTTTAAAAACTTTTTCAGTTGGTCAAAAGGTGTTACTTAAATCTCACCGTTTGTCTCACAAAGGAAAGGGCTTGTGTCGCAAATTTTTTCTGCCTTATAACGGTCCATATAGATCATAGTATAAAAGCTTTCACGACCGGATGACATATCTTCTGGTAAACCTTCCGGGATGTAAGGTCGTGGTCCATGAAACTCTTCAGCTCCTAAAGTTTCGTCCAGCGCAGCTCTGGATGAAACGTTAGGAGCTGAAGAGTTTCATGGACCACGACCTTACATCCCGGAAGGTTTACCAGAAGATATGGTCCATATAGAGTTCGCAAAATTATTCATGATAACACTATTGAAGTAGAAACTCTTAAATCTCGGCGCTCTAAGGGAGTACATCATATATCGAAGGTTAAAATTTTTGTGGAATGTCATACTTTTGAGAAACTAACAGTTATACGTAAACACACGGAGAGTACAAGGATACCGCGCCGTGTTCTGGCGGCGGCACATACTCAAAGCAACAGTCAAGTCTGCGCGCCGTACAAGGCAGTCGTTGACCGAAAACAATTACTTCCTACGTCACGCGTACCCATAGCTGATCGAGCGTTCAGTGCGAATGCGCTGACAGCCGTAAACAAATACACAATCTAATTTCTCCGAATACATTCAGTATAAAGCTATAGTGACTTGATAAGCTATGTTATTAACGTTCAGTATTTTTCAGGATACGATTGTATAAAATATTTAAGAACTTCAGGTAAATTCTGTGTGTGTCCGACGTTAAGAGGACTTGCCATCGAGAAAATTTCAGGAAGAATGTAATTTCATAAAAAAAAGTAATAAACCAAAAAGGTAACGTTAATTGAGTTTATTTTTCAGGTAACATATTTCCACTTAGGTACGTACTTTAGACGTAATTTGCTGCTCGCAATTACGTGATTCATACTTTGTGCTAAATTTCATGTTCTATGAATTTACTTGTGAAGCGACGTGCTTGCGTACATTAACTGATTTTGACAATGATTGATTAATGAACAGGGTTGTTACTTATGTATACTATGCATCGCTTGGCTGCTATGCTTTTACACTGACGTCATATTTTTTTATGTGCCTGCTGTGCTTATTTATTTAAATTATAACTGTCACATGATTAATTGTGCTGATATGGTTATGTATGTAGGCTATACTTTGTGACGTATCTGCTTGCGCCTTCATGTTTACTTATTAAGATTACATATGAACATTTATTTGCTTATGCTGATATGATGTTAACGACCTGTTTATTATGTGAGATACATATTTGCTGCTTTGCGTATGGATTGCATATTTATACATTTCTGTTTGTTGTCATAACTACTCTTTAATTTGGTATATAGAAATGCTGATATACTGTGTACGAAAATGGAGTTTAGGTCATACTATGGTATAATTATAGATTGTTCGCTTGGCAGAGCCTCGTTGTAGGAATTGTGCTGCATCCACTTGTTGACATTCTGTTCTCCACTGGTATATTTACTCGCTATTGCATGTTTTGCTTACGCTCAGTGCCTTAAATTTTAAGATAAGAAAATGAACTGCTATAATTCGACGAACGACATTAGTACAAGAAACCTCATAGAAGTCACATGAGCTGGAGGTTTTATGGAAGCTGTATAAATTTATGCTAATAGGAAGGAAGCTAACGACATGACACACCAACACTAGGTTTAGACCATTGACAGTTATTACACTGCATTCTTCGCGAGCAATTGAAATAGTAAGTGACACTTGACACAAGAAATACTCCACATGTTTGCTTCTGTTTTGCCATGATTCTTGAAGTGGTGTACACACTGTGAAATATTATGATTTATTCACTCAAAGTCTTATGTGATCCTTCATACTACGTACTCGCACCTACTTACTGAAAGTTATTCGAACTAAAGGCTGTTAGAGGTCATGTATGCATTTCTTTTATTTTATGATGGTCAAGGTAACCAAAATGTATTTTATAATTCATAATGAGTAGAAGATTTGGCTCAGGTGGACTACACAAAGGTTGTGTGTGGACACTGTGTCTTCGGATTGTATGGGATGATGAATTGAAGTTTGCACTAGGATTTTATCTGTACTTGTTCGAGGAGACTGAATAGAGGAAAGAGTTGTTATAGAAGTGAAATGATATTGGTAATAAGGTTTATATGTATCGACGTATTGAAGAGTTATTATTGAGGTATTGAGATTGTGTGAGGTTGATGATTATTGGAGTTTTGGTAGACAAGAGGTAAGGTAAATGATATTGATGATAAGGTTTATATGTATCGACGTAAGAGGTATTATTGAAGTATTAAGATTATGTGATGCTGATGATTATTGGAGTTTTGGTGGATAAGAGGTAAAGTAAGTGAGGAGCATGTTTTTTTGTTGGTTTATATGGAACAAGGAGGAAGAAGATGGCAGACTAGAACACTCAAGTAGAAGGAAGATTGTCTACACACACACTTTGTTAAATCACTAAGCAGTATATACTTTTTTTTTGGAGAGATGAAGTATTTGCATATCTTGGCACACTGACAGTTGTTCAGAAACCGTACATTTTGATTTGGCTTGGCAAACATTGGTCTTGACATGATGACTATGACGTTGACTAACTATTATTGACTGTTATACACTGCTGCCATTACTACTTGATACACATGTCGAACATCAAATTTTGACAGAATTGCATTTACACAGTTAACACTATTCAATTACACAGTAGTACTTAATGTGGATGAAAGATTAGTGAGTGTGTTTTGTGTGTTTTCCTTTCCTAATCCCAAATAATTGGTACCGACCTACCTTTTGAATATTATTTTACTTGTTTGTTGTGGCCTGCACTGACACCCATAAATATTATAGGTTACTGATATTTGTGTGTTTGTAATATTTAATATGACAATTATCTGATATCATTCGTGTGTTTATTATAATTTGTATATTCAGTGTAAGAGCATTGATAATGATTTTGTAAAAGCAATGGTGTGTGCCTTCAAACTGTTGTTCGTGCTTGCACCTATTCAACATTGCTGGGTGCCACTTGGAAATGTTTAATTTCTGCTGATAAACTCTGATAAATTGTCTGATTAGTGATAGTGAATATTATGGACTGTTACTTGCACCTGTTCCACATTGCTGGGTGCCACTGATGGAACTGCTTCTACTGAAGTAATGTCACTTGTTGGTGTCCGCACCTGCTCAACTTTGCTGGGTGCCACTGATGGACTGCTTCTACTGAAATGATGTCACTTGTTGTTGTCTGCACCTGTCAACATTACTGGGTGCCACTGATGGAACTGCTTCTACTGAAATGATGTCATTTGTTGGTGTCTGCACCTGCTCAACATTACTGTGTGCCACTGATGGACTGCTTCTACTGAAATGGTGTCACTTGTTGGTGTCTGCACCTGCTCAACATTACTGGGTGCCATTGATTGAATAATACTTATGTAAACTATTATGTAAAATCACATGTATGCATGCATTTGCATTCCTTACTGTATTTTATATATTAGGTTATTGAAGGGTCAGTGCAAAGCCAAAATTTATTTAGTTATGTGATATTTACTTATTGATATTACTTTTCAATATTTGTCTGTTTTTTTTGGACGAATTTGGTGGTATTTTCACCACCAATGCTGGCAAAAATACCATCAAATTCTGGCCCGTGGAGGAGGGGCATATGAAAGGTGGCTACACTGAGCCACAGCGCCAGAGATTGCGCCAGAGAGTATTATTCAGCCGCCTCCACTGGCAGTGCTTATTGAGAAATAGCAGTAGGCAGTGCTTGTCGAGAAGTCGTGGTGGAGAGTGCTTGTTCAGATGTAGCAGTGGTGAGTCGTTGTTGAGAAGTTCCCATGGAGAGTGCTTGTTCAGAACTAGTAGTATTGTTTTGATGGGCTAGACACCAGATGTTATTGGATTAGGGATGCTGTAATGCGCTTTTCGTCAATATATATGAAGGTAAAAAAATTCCTTTTTTTTGTATTATTTCAAAGTCTTAAACAATAATGCCTATTGGTTACAGGTTCAGTCAACAAAGCATCTGGCTCGTGTTCTTGTATTAGACTGTATTTCTGGTTTCTATGTGCAATTATAGTATTTCTGTTTTTTTTTAATTACTTCAGTATAAATGGTGTTTAAAATATCTGGTCTTATTGAGGAAGAACCGTGCCAGATGTGTACGTTGAATCACACTTCCACACACAGAACAGCTACACTTGTGTTTTGTTGTTTCGTAGGTTTTATAGTTGCTGGGGACTTAATTAATTAATTGTGTTAACGGAAATTTTCTTTCATTCTTTGTTGTTGTTCTATGCAGTCAGATTGCGTACAAATACCAGTCAGGGCCAACCGGTTACCAGACAGCGTAACCGGACAGACAGCGACTAAAAATTAAAAAGTATTTGCATTCTTTATATAATTAATCCCCCATGCACTGGACACAAAAAATTATCGTTTTTAATGTGTTGATGGAACAACATATGCCACGTTACTGGAAATGGTTCTCCCCAAACATTGTCATTTCCTCGTACACAGTACACAGTCACTTGACACCACCACCTCGCCCCCCCCCCCCCGGTCAAACGCGGACAAATTTCCTCGAACCCCCATATTCCCTTGATAAAAGAAAACATAATGGGAAACGCAGTTTCAACAAGACAGCGCTTATCTATTAAGCTGCAATACCTTGGTACCGGAAATTTTTTCGTAGACTTTTAATTTGCAAAATAAGATTCACCTTACTGTATTTAAGAAATAGTTAGGAAACTCATCACGCAATAACACATGGATTAAAAGATTAGATCCGATTTACTAATTTACGCACAGAGATAAATATCTACATGCATTTTTATTCATAACTTTGCATTAATTAAATTTTTCAGGGCAATCTTCTTTCATGGCTGTTCGCTACATTTTATGACCTACAACTGAAACGATTCATCTTTTGTAAACCCTCGTCCTCCGTTTCGGACAGGCCGGGGAAGCCGAGTTGCCACTGTTGTTACGGTAGGCCGAATATGTGAGTTCGTGAAACGGCTTCTGGTGCAGTACGCCGCTAAGACACTTTCTCCCTGCCATTGTTACACAGGGTCAGGTAACATGGTAGGAGAACGAATGTTCTACAACACTCCAACAAATTAGAAAGAAAGTCACACAAATGAGTTAAAAGGTTTACTTATCTTTGTCTTTAGTTGAGTAATGAAGTCTGCAACACTGCTTGAAATGTAACAGAAATAAAAGGTCTTCGATGGCTAAGTGCAAATAATCTTAGATAAACTTCACATTACATAGCAAATGCAATTTACAACAACTGTCTGTCCAATTCTAGGAGTTCACTAAACGACGTTCCCTGTCGAAATCAGCCCTGGACGATGATCTATAACCAAGTGGGCGAGATCTGCTCTTCTATCTTCCGAGTTGTCTTCTGTCCGTTGTAGTCCAGTCGTTGGCGGATTTTCCGAGGCGCAGTCGATATCATCATCCTCAGAGTCGCCCATGGCGCTGGGGAAACTCGTGCAAATGCTGAGTCTCTATGGCACTGGGACCAACTCGCGTCTTTGCGCCTGCGGTGCTTTTCCTTTGCTCTGTCTGGTTAGGACGACACAGCATCGACATTGTTAACACTACAATTTTTGTACTCATCTGCCCCAACATTCTACAATGGCTGCAATGACTTACAACCTTGCGTCTTGTTTCTAACTCACTTTCCACACAAAAACAACAAACCTAACCTAACTTAACCTAACCTCGTTGGACTCTGTAGCGCGCGAGAGGGTGTCTTGTACATTGTGAATACTGCCCACTGACTACACAATATTTCATGGCACCTTAACATATTTTCAAAGCCTCTGATGTCTTCAATGTTAATGCATAGTCTCTCAGTCTCAACCATTAACGTTCAATATTATTGCGCGCACTGAAATATTGCGCAATGTTATTGACCGTCTAGGGGTCGCTCTAGGTCACTATTCCACCGCTCCACCACATTCATATCAGTTTCCTGAGTACAGCGTTTCTCAGAACAGAGGTGGAAAGCAGCTCAGACCTTCTTTGCAATGAACATGACAATCATTGTTAATTAAAATAAAACCATTTATTCCCGACCGGCAGGGCAGGCCGTGCGGTTCTACGCGCTACAGTCTGGAACCGCGTGACCGCTGCGGTCGCAGGTTCGAATCCTACCTCGGGCATGGATGTGTGTGATGTCCTTAGGTTAGTTAGGTTTAAGTAGTTCTAAGTTCTAGGGGACTGATGACCTTAGAAGTTAAGTCCCATAGTGCTCAGAGCCGTTTGAACCATTTATTCCTGACTTGGTAATGCTTTGGTGTTCGTTACACTGATTTTATATTTGAAAACAATAGTTTAGTAGGAAATTAAATGAAACTCATATGTAACTCGACCTTTACAAACGACACTAACACGGTTAGAATGAAAAAAGGGCTGTATTTACAAACATACTTCCTGTACTTGTGATAAATAGAGTGTAGATATTCAGATCATTAAGACATGTGAGGATTTTAAACAGATAATGCTCAGAAGGACCTCATTGGAGATCCTAAAAAGCTCTGCCTGTAAAAATTCAAAGGCGGTAGGCCGGAGCCATTTTAGGCCACGAGGTGTCGGCAGTGAAAGCAAGGTTAAGCAAACAAGGGCTGGTGACCGCGAAACAGCGGCTGGGACTGGAGCCAAAGACCGCTGCAGAGGGACAGGACACTTGACGCGCACCGCGTCTGAAAGGAAAGCCGCTCCAGCATTCAACCCCAGAACTCCGGAAAGCCACCCGGCGTTGCGCGGCACTCTGCGGTGCGTCTCATCTGGCGTCCTCCGGTGCTCCAGGCTTTCCGCTCCAGCGGGCGCCAGACGACCGCCCGAGCGCCCGGTAATCCCCCTGAATTCCGGGACCTCCCCCGCAAAGGGGAAACGACCCCGTCCTAAGCGCATCCGCCGCTGGCGAAGAGCGAGCAACCACTGCGCGCTCTGGCGTCTCTCTCCGGAGTTACGACTCTTCCAAACCCCCGCACTGTCGTCCGTAATAAACCGAGAAAACCTGTGAGCTAGAAGCCAGCGTCACCGCCCAAAACCGCGCTCTAAAAAGCTGGAAAGGGGTCACATGTCGCATCTTTCACAACGCTCTTTTGACGTAGAGTAAATCACCAGATTACCGAAGCCGTGGAAGCCCGTATTCTAGAGTGGAGTGGCGTGGTGAGCGCATATTTCTGTTTCCAGGCTGAATGTGTAGCGTTTTTACGCGACTTTCGCTTTCGGCATCCCATATGTCCTACGCAAACCAAAATATGATATGTGTCGAGTGGTACACAGAGCTATTTATAAGTCTTCAGAAGAACGTTTGTTTTGATGGCTTTCTCTGTCTCTAAATAGTGCTAGATATTACTTTTCTACACCACGGAGAAAAGTTACCTCATAATTACATCAGGGTAGGGCTATGCACGTCAGATCCATCAAAATTTTACATATAACCGTAGGGTACACACTATTATGGGGCTAAGACATGAAACAAAAGCCGTTTGCGACGAGCAAACAGAATCATGATAATTTCAGCTAACTTGTCTCAGCTAGTACATCTTATGCTAAATTGGCTGAATAAAGTGGTTTCATTACTTGTACTCATCTGTTACTAGTCACATTCATTTATTTAATATTTAATTTAACGCCGGCCGAAGTGGCCGTGCGGTTAAAGGCGCTGCAGTCTGGAACCGCAAGACCGCTACGGTCGCAGGTTCGAATCCTGCCTCGGGCATGGATGTTTGTGATGTCCTTAGGTTAGTTAGGTTTAACTAGTTCTAAGTTCTAGGGGACTAATGACCTCAGCAGTTGAGTCCCATAGTGCTCAGAGCCATTTGAACCATTTAATTTAACAAAAAAGTGTTCAAATTTGTGTGAAATCTCATGGGACTTAACTGCTAAGGTCATCAGTCCCTAAGCTTACACACTACTTAACCTAAATTATCCTAAGGACAAAAACACACACACACCCATGCCTGGGGGAGGACCGGAATCTCCGCCGGGACCAGCCGCACCGTTCA
This sequence comes from Schistocerca serialis cubense, assembly GCF_023864345.2. Classification (NCBI taxonomy): domain Eukaryota; kingdom Metazoa; phylum Arthropoda; class Insecta; order Orthoptera; family Acrididae; genus Schistocerca; species Schistocerca serialis. The sequence goes on along the minus strand of NC_064645.1, from coordinate 166,518,368 downwards.
TGACTGCAGCGCCTCGGACCGCTCGGCTAATTCCGCGTGGCTTTAATTTAACAAATTGCAACGTATTTCAATCATATATTTCTCTCCAGCAAGCGTTTATGCATACAAATGTTGATAAAAGGTAACATTCCGTAATCTAAAATAGCCTAGAACTGTTTTTGTTCGAGCTGTTGGAGTGACTATTTTGGTATTTGGAAGGGGTGGGGGAGCGGGGGAGGGGGTGGGCAGTAGGTGGCGAGATATCGATGTCCGTTCCTGTCTTCTACTAGCATGAAGCTGTACTTCATTGTTGTGGTTGGTACCATAGCCGGTGTGGGATGCAGACAGTTTCGTATCAGTTGTTACAGACAGATAATCTTCTGAATACCGACGCGATTTTGACATCCTAAAGCTTCATCTTCATCACTCGTACAGTGCGTACAAAGTCTTCCCAAGTAAGAGTGATTTTCGGGCGTGCCGCAGGGGAGTGTCGTAGGACCGTTGCTATTCACAATATATATAAATGACCCTGGAATAACATCAGAAGTTCACTGAGGCTTTTTGCGGATGATGCTATAGTATATCGAGAGGCTGTAACACTGGAAAATTGTACTGAAATGCAGGAGGATCTGCAACGAATTGACGCATGGTCCAGCGAATGGCAATTGAATCTCAATGTAGACAATTGTAAACTGCTGCGAATATACAGAAAGAAAGATCCTTAATCATTTAGCTGCAATATAGCAGGTCAGAAACTGGAAGCAGTTAATTCCATAAATTACTGGGGAGTAGGTATTAGGAGTGATTTAAAATGGAATGACCATATAATATTAATCGTCGGTAAAGCAGATGCCAGACTGACATTCATTGGAAGAATCCTAAGGAAATGAAGCCAGAAAACAAAAGAAGTAGGTTAAATACACTCGTTCGTCCACTGCCTGAATACTGCTTACCAGTGTGGGATCCATACCAGATACCGTTGATAGAAGTGATAAAGAAGATCCAACGGAGAGCAGCATGCTTCGTTACAGGATCAATTAGTAATCGCGAAAGCGTTACGGAGATGATGGATAAACTCCAGTGGAAGACTCTACAAGAGAGACGCTCAGTAGCTCGGTACGGGATTTTGTTGAAGTTTCGAGAACATAACCTTCACGCTTCCCGCGCCCGGGTTCCCGGGTTCGATTCCCGGCGGGGTCAGGGAATTTCTCTGCCTCGTGATGTCCGCAGGTTAGTTACGTTTACGTAGTTCTAAGTTCTAGGGGACTGATGACCATAGATGTTAAGTCCCATAGTGCTCAGAGCCATTTGAACCATACCTTCACCGAGGAGTCAAGCAGTATATTGCTCCCTCCTACGTATATCTCGCGAAGAAACCATGAGGATAAAATCAGAGAGATTAGAGACCACACAGAGGCATACCGACGATCTTTCTTTCCACGAGCAATACGAAACGGGAATAGTGAGAACCGATAGAGGTGCTCAAGGTACCCTCCGCCACACACCGTCGTATGGCTTGCGGAGTATGGATGTAGATGTAGATGAAGCACGCTGACACTCAATATCGTACTTTGCATGCACTTTTATTTCATGTACTAAGAACTATATAAAATTTTCGCTACCTTTCGTTTCGAAACTCTGAAGCTAAAGCTCCTACATTAAGCACGTAATATGTAAATTATTAAAATGGTAGTGACAAATTCAGCCACAAAACATTACTATTCAGACCATTCAGTCAGTTGTCCTGGCAATCAAAGTCATCGCAATTGTAAAATCTCGTACATCTAGCCACAGGGAAAATCATATGAGCTAATAAATAAATTCGTAATAAAAGACTACTTCCAAATTGAAAAGCTATTTGTTTGTTTTCGATAATGTATTTACATTAAGCCGAACCGAATTAGTTAAAAAGGTATTCTTAATTGAAGATTTCACCTGGTCCAAATTTTGGGTGCCAGTTACGGCCAAACTACTATAAATTTCTGGGGTCTGTTGACATACTTTTGATTCCCTGATTTTTCTGAATCTACTCCATATAATTAACCTAGGATTCTTAATAAAAAAGTACAAAATTTTCAGTAACTAAATTTTAATGACCATCATGGATCCCATGGTGATAAACTGGGGATTCTCAACTGTGTAAGCATAAATTAGTACAGCATATTTCAATGAATGCTGCTCATGATAAATAGTATACAAAGTATGATGACGAAATTAACAACTAATAAGAGGTAAGCTTTCTGACCTATGGAATAGATAAACTACCATAAATTAACAAAATTCAGTACTGTCATGGAGCGAGTCTTCAGAAGGCCTAGGCTTGCGCCATTTCCAGTCTGGTCTTAGGTTAACGTCATTCGGTTCATTCTGCTCTTTGTTTTCATGTGCTGTAGCTTCAGGTTAGCTAGCCTGTATTTCAGACCTTTCTTGGGAACCGTTTATGTTGCTTCGTTTCATTCCTCCTGGAAAAACATGTTTTACAATTATGCGCATTACACATCAACATCGTGTGTTTTGGATCATTGGAATAATACTTGTGACTAAAGTAAACTTTCTGTGTCTTTTTCTACTTAACTGCGTGTGAAGCAACGTGTGATCACTTCATCTGGGCTTTGTGAAATTTTTCTTTGGAAGAAATAAGAACTAATACGCTCTTCGTTGTCTGTACTGACTACCCGTGTGTAAGCATTATTAGAGACTGTAAGAGACCTGGTCATCGCCGGTAGGAGCTGAAGGACATGATTAAAGATTGGTGAATTCACAGTTCTTGACTTAAAAAAAAAGAAGCTTGTAGCTCCTTATTTTAAGATAAGTCTTACAACAGCTGCTTCAGGTTGTGATCCAACGAAACTGCGTTTTTCCTAAACATGTAGGAACAGTTTCCATGACTTCTGGTGCCAAAGAGAGGACAGCTTCCTGTTTTGGCATCATCTGCGAACTCACGAAATTCTGAGAACGTGCAGTTACGTGATCTTTGGTTCTCCAGCTTAGACCTCCTACCTATTTTGGCGCGTTGCGCGAACTCACGAATGAAGGAGTCGCAAGGTGACACACAGTGTTCGGAAGTGTGAGGACGAGTTTTAAGAATTTAAAGTGTAAATAGTTCGTCAATGTAGATATTCGGGACAGTGATGGCACTGTGCAGGGCCCTAAAGCGTTATACTGGTGTAATTGTCGCGCTGTGCGTTGAAGTGAACTACGCAGACAATATCTAGGACAGATGAACTTAGTAGGTGCATTGTGGTTAACCGACTAGCATAGAACGGGAAAAGAGCAAGACTGAAGAACAAAGTGGTAGCATCTTGGGTACTCGAGTGGCTTGCAATACGAGAGACGCGGAACAGCGGAGTAGAAGAATGACGCCGCCATGTTCTTAAGCCTTTCATCAACGCCCCCGGAGTGTCCAGGAGTAAACATTAATGGCAGTGAAGAATGGCAGATCAAATCTGTAATAGCAGTCGTATCTGATTTCGGCAGCAATCGACAGCAGCAGACGGGGAAGGGGCTGACCCAAGGTAAAACTGTTTATACTACAAAGTGATACAATAACAATTGGCAAAATGGGAAGAACAAAGAAGATAGAACACTTGCAACAAATATCGAATCAGCGGTCAACCAATAAGTAGATAACTGAAATCGATAGTAAAAAGGAGAAAATGAGCAACGGGCGTCATGTAAATGTAAAAGATTATTATTGGAAACTGTACCTATGAACTGTCAAGAAACACACAGAATGTATTCTGAGTATATGTTAACTAAAGCAGTAAAAGTCAGTTCCGAAGGTGGTAATGACATGATTTTCGATTCCAAGAACGTGAATAATATATTTATCGAGAAGATGGGGTAGACAAGGAAAATGTTTTGAAGTAAGTGTTGATAATGATACAATATGTTTAGAAACAATAAGTGATGTTCTTGATAAAGTAGACGACAGAATGAATAAGTTTGAAAAAAGTGCAGAGCTTTAGTAATTTATAGTAATGTAAATGAGGACTTGCTGATAATTGAAAGTAAATAAAGTTAGGCCTGGGCATTGAGTCAAACAGTGCTTGGATGGCGTGTACAGGTACAGCTGCCGACGCAGCTTCAATACCATACCACAGTTCATCAAGAGTAGTAGGTGGCGTATTGTGACGAGCCAGTTGCTCGGGCACCATTGACCAGACGTTTTCAGTTGGTCACAGATCCGGAGAATGTGCTGGCCAGGCCAGCAGTCGAACATTTTCTGTATCGAGAAAGGCCCGTACAGGACCTGCAACATGCGGTCGTGCATTATCCTGCTGAAACGTAGGGTTTTGCAGGGATCGAATCAACCGTAGAGACACGAGTCGTAACACATATGAAATGTAACGTCCACTGTTCAAAGTGCCGTCAGTGCGAATAAGAGGTGACCCCATATCATCACGCTGGGTGATACGCCAGTATGGCGACGACGAATACACGCTTCCAATGTGCGTTCACCGCGATGTCGCCAAACACAGATGCCACCATCATGATGCTCTAAACAGAACCTGGATTAATCCGAAAAAATGGCGTTTTGCCATTCGTGCACCCAGGTCCCTCGTTGAGTACACCATCGCAGGCGCTCCTGTCTGTGATGCATCGTCAAGAGTAACCGCAGCCATGGTCTCCGAGCTGATAGTCCCTGCTGCTGCTAACGTCGTCGAACTGTTCGTACAGATGGTTGTTGTCTTGCAGACGTACCCATCTGTTGACTCAGGGATCGAGACGTGGCTACAAAATCCGCTACAACCATGCGGATAACATGCCTGTCATCTTGACTGCTATTGATACGAGGCCGTTGTGATCCAGCACGGCGTTCCGTATTATCCGCCTGAACCCACCGATTCCATATTCTGCTAACAGTCATTGGATCTCGACCAAAGCGAGCAGCAAAGTCGCGATACGATAAACCGCTATCACGGTAGGCTGCAATCCGACCTTTATCAAAGTCGGAAACGTGATGCTACGCACTTCTCCTCCTTACAAGAGGCATCGCAACAACGTTTCACCAGACAACGCCGGTCAACTGCTGTTTGTGTATGAGAAATCGGTTGGAAACTTTCCTCTTGTCAGCACGTTGTAGGTGTCGCCACCGGCGCCAACCTTGTGTGAATGCTCTGAAATGCTAATAATTTGCATATCACCGCATTTTCTTCCTGTCGGTTAAATTTCGCGTCTGTAGCACGTCATCCTCGTGGTGCAGCAATTTTAATGATCAGTAGTGTAGAAGGCAGCAATCTATTTTTTACTTCAATTCTCTATGCTGATCTGCAGTGCGTTCTGTGTAAAATGCTATCCTCATAGAAAGCAGTTTATGTGAGCAAAGAAAGTCATTGGGAGCCGAGTCTGGGCTGTATAGTGGTTGATCAAATACTTCATATCGAAAACGGCGCAGTAACGTCTTCGTTGCAGCTGCAGTGTGCTGCCGAGCATGTCACAAAGAAAGACTTCTCTGTCACGCGTGACGTTTACATTATGTAGGACACATGAAATCAGCTGGAATCTCTTTGCGCGAGGACATCGAATGACAGCACGCACTTGGCCCTTGGCGGGACACTGTATTTCTCTGAGCATCTATACTTGTTCACTGTGCGCTCAGGACTGAAAAGAGCGACGCGAAGCGATCGACAGGCATAATACAGACACTACGCAACACATCTGTGCTAATCTTCACCGTATTTTCACTGTGGTTTTCGCTACCAATCGAGAAAAAATTAGTCCTCGCAGCAACAATTCACCTGCTGCTTACGTTATAGGCTGACTGCAAACTTTACTTCTGTAAATGGACATGGCGGGATTAGGAATTCAATTTGGCAGTTTTTAACGCGGTAGACATACAGGACACTATAATTTATTTTATATTGTAGGCAATACTGATTTAAATCTGTAACTACACCAAGTTATCCCCAAATAATTCTGAGAATAATCCGGAACGTCTTGAAACATATAATTTTACCACCGACAGTGATTTAGTGTAGTTAACGGAATGTATAACACAAAACAGATCTATTTTTATTGTATATCAGGTAACGTTGCCCCTTTTAAAAGACTTTGGTTCTGATGGCCAACATGCGTCAAACTAAATAAAGCACTGTGACTAAAATTTCATTTACTGAATAGCAACGTAACTAAAGGATTATTGACAACAACGTGGTTCCTACCAAGGTTTTCTGAAGAGACAACGTAATGAATTATGCAGCAATAAGGATAAACACGGCCGCCAGCTCAAAATGATCAATCAGTTATGGGATTGATGGGAAAGACTTTAAAATCGCTGGATGAAATTTGAGCAATACATTCTCTTTGGGTTTGTTCAGCAGAACAAGAAAGAAAGCAGTCGATGACCGAAAGCAGCTGAAGAAGTACAACCAACATCATTATGTTAAGCCATAATTATTAATATGACTCTGCACATGTTACATTAATGAGTTAAGTTACTTCCGTATTCTTTAACATACACAGAATCGAACGAGCAACAAAGTTTGTAGTGTATAGGGCCCTGAAACGGCACTTTAAACAAACTACTGCTTTGCATACATAAGAGAAACAACGTATTCTCACTCACATGTAGCTTAAGCACGCAACAGCTTCAAAATTACTGTGTAATTCCAAGAATTTGTCCAGATTTTAATGCAGATATTAAATAGACTCCTCATTGACTAAACATGAGCAAAATACTTACTGCACAGGAGACTCTTGAACCCTTACGTACTTTTTAACACGCTTTTGCAACACTTCCACCTTGTAGCGGGTTAGAGAACACGTACACAAGTTTTAGTCATTAAATTCATGGTACACAACTCTGTCTTATCTTAAGGTAAAACTGTAGGCCCTTAAACTGGCGTAACGTGTAAGTATCTTTTAGCATTTCTGACATTCAAATTTGCTTACTAACAAAATTATTTCTTACATTGGTTCTCTGAGAAATATTCAGTAGAAACATGCAATGAAGTGAAACTCCACTTTCTAATCTCAGCAATGAATGAGCCACTTTGAACAACTGTTTGAATAATCACTTGAATTGTAGTGAAGTACAGTCATGGACTGCATAAATGTAAGGACTGCACACCTAACATAGGTAATATGACTCAGATGAATGGAAGAGGTCTGGCACGATAACTTCATTTTCACAGAGGTAATAGATATATTTGCCTGGATGTAGACGAAGTACTGAGATGCTGTGGTAATGATGCAGACCATGATAGTGCAACAGTAATACTTCGTACAGAATCCTCAATAAATCTCTTCATAGCGTTGGAATGTAATTCCAGAGCGTGCATTATGCGTCATGTTGTTAATAATTCACAGTAGTTGCATGCGAGACCCATTCGGAATAATTTATGAGCGCTTTAGCCACGCTAGTTGCTCGAGATGCTTCTTGTTCAGACGCTGGCCACAGATAGTTATTTTTTTTCTACAATTGGCGCACTATCGACGTTACGTTCCATTCCAATTTTTTCCATTTGGGCAAATATCCCTAAATAATTAGAGACTCCTGTTTTTCTTTTCGTTATCGATTTTAGCAACCTAAGCTTGAACTAGCTAAATTCAGCAAACATAATTTTCACATTCACGTATGTACACGAAACATTTTACACCAAATAAATTAAAATAGATCACAAGAAATACAAAAAAACATTTTAAATAAGAGTACCATTGCGAAAAAAATTATAAAATTGTTACTGTGTTGCAGTATAGGTATAGAGTGTAGGTGTTGTAATTTCACAACAGTCACAAAAGTCATGTTTATTCTGTCGCTCCGTGAAATACGTTGCTTGACAACAAAAGTGAAGCACTCAGGAGGGGAAGCTGAAACAAAAAGAAACTTTGTGGTTTGAGAGGGTATGTGATATTATTTCACTGATTACAAAATCGAGTCAGATTTATGAAGGAACTTCGCAGTACGAGCCCACTTCTGTCCTGAATGCGTGCTCTGGTACGGCTGTGAAGGGTGTCCCAAAACCTCTGTATCCTCTCTTGATACAAGATGGTACACAACTGCTTTAACTGTTCCTCGATATTCTGGGTATTGGCCGTGGGATGGAGCTGACGTCGGATTTGGTCCCAAACAATCTCTAACGGGGAAAGACCTGGTGATCACTCTGGCAACAAAGTATCTCAACATCACGCAGGTAGTTCATAGAGACACCAGTAATCTGTGGACGTGCGTAATCCCGTTGAAACCGAAACTACGATACATGACATGAAAGACAACAACTGAGGACGCAGGGTGTCCTACACTATCCTCACTTGAAGTCATACACGACGGTTCCCTACACAATACACCAGGAGTAACATCGCTGTACCTCCCCAAAGCGTTGGAAGCAAGGGACATCTTCTCAGGTCGGCGGTACAATCGTCGACGGTGGAATTTGTGTAGTGCACAATAGTGATTCATCGCTGAACACAATATGAGTCCTCTCATCAACAGCCATTGCTTCACGGACACGGTATCTCTTCAGATACGACCTTCTGTGCTGAGGTGTTGACTGCAGACTGCGCGTGGATCGATTGTTACCTACGGCGGCCACTGCTATTTAGTCTCCGAACAACGGTGCGCATGACACAGACTGTTGCAGTGAGTCCTTTACTTGAAGAGGATGAACGATCAGCCAACCAGTTGCTAATTAACATTTATTAGCCCTTGACCTAAGTTTCGAAATTTGTAAAAATATCTTCTTCAGAAGTATTGGCCCCTAAAATTTATACAACCACTTATAAATTTATATTTACAAACAATAAAATATTAATAGAAAAGTATTTCTGAGGTATGCGTACTCACTTATTACATCATATGATGGTACACTAGAAGAAGCCGAGCGGCTCTTGTAATAAACAAAATAGACAAAACAAGAATTATCGCAAGCCATGGCTTTAGATAGCAGCCATATTACTCATATCGTACTTCAGAATGAATGCTCACTAGTCAATGCCCACAGATAGAGACTTTTGTCAACATAAAATTTTAATAGACGTCACAGGATAGAGTATTTGCATAAGTTCGAGAGGCTAAGCCCAACTGTTACAAATATGCAGGCTCAAGTGACCAAGAATAATTGGTCTGCAGAGGGCGCTAAATACATGCGCGTAAGAACTGCGTCTTGGTAGTGCTGAACAACAGCATCTTATATTAAAGTGAGCAAGAAATTTCCTCTACAAGGCTATTATATATGTAATAGATTAACAGGTATACATTAGGTATAAAACTACTAACACTGTAGATAAATTCAGTGTGCAGAAGGTAGAGTCCTGTTTACAAAAGATCACTGTTACAAATCCATGGGGAAAGAAGACCAAATGTAAGCTAAAACAATGACACTGAAAACAAAAACTTCTGCTTATTACTACGGAAGCTTAATCGAAATGGAAAATAAGAAAGCAATGGGTGCTATATACATGACCGTAAGCACTGCGTCTTGCTAGTGTAGTAGCATAATTTTATATAAAAGCAACATGATAGTTTCTTATAGAACGCCACTAACAAATGCAACTATTTAAGAGATATACATTAAATTAAAAATCTGAATTACATTTATGTAGCAAAGTGATACTGCACGAAGTTTTAGTTTGGAGAGGATAACAGTTACAAAACTTACTTATCTTACCAAAATGGTAGAGGACATAATAAATGGATAAAGTTATATCACAACATGAAAAGAGGATCTTCTGTTAAACTATACCAATACCATTTTTTCAATATCAACTGGTTTTGCGATAGGTAATCCCTTAGCTGGCATCCTTGCTGACATTTCATTGGCTCCCTTTAAGATGGCTTCTTCAAAACCAACTCAGAATTAGTGAATGAAATACGGTTTTATACGCGGTATGTAGACGACCTAATTTTTGTATTTGATGGAGCTGATCAACAATTACATTTGTTATTTGACATCTCTAATGGATTTCACCAGGAAATTAAATTCACAAAATAAATTCAAAATGAGAACCGTGACCTCAGTTTCCTGGATCTGGAACTACACACAAAGAATGGCAGTGTCACTTTCGATATTCATCGGAAGACAACATACTCTGATAATATTATTCCATCATATTTTTCCCACCTACATGCTCATAAAGTTGCGTTTATCCATTCAGTAATAATACGCTCTTTTACAACGCCACTTTCCTCATACGAATTCCAGAAAGAAATTAACATGATTAAGACTATTGCAACAAAAGGGCAAACAAAAATTTTTCAACAGTAGGTGACAAACAGAAGAGTAATGCAGAGGGAAATGGAAAGTTTACTTCGATACCATTTTTAGGTAGTGTGTTTTAATTTAACTTGTTCGTATCTTGATCTAGACAATACAATGAACTATGGCACTCAGTATTAAATAGAGATCAATTAAGTTAACGGATTGGTAAAAGATGTTTCATACCAACTCTAAGCGTTTGAGCATAACTTTTTCTGCTAAACGACCGTTCCTGTATTTTCAACGGTGTTTCTTCTCTCTGTGTTTTCACTAAAATCGGTCTTCGTTAGAACACAGCACCTGAAGACGATGGTGGATTGAGCTGGACAACATTTTCCTTAGAAGTACGGAACCTTTTGCCATGCCAAGTAACCCAACAACCTTACAGTGACCAAAGATACAAAATAAAACACACATAGGTTAGTAATAACAGTATATTCTGAAATAAAACACAAATTACGACACTTACACTGAGACTTGCATTATGCAATTACGAGTGCCGATTGGCTGCAACTCGTGAATGTATTAATAAAATAATGTAGTATTAATGGCGGTGTACCAAAATACGTCCGACCTGGACAAGACCCAAAAAACAAAAGGTGCCTCTTATTCCACCAATAATCTGACGATGAAACACCTTCAAATGTTTCCAATGGCTGCATACAATATTTATACAGGCGTGGACTATATCTGTGGCTCAAATTATTACTTTATTTCATTACTTATAATTACGTTTTCTGCTAATAAAAGTTCAGCATGCAAATGTGCCTTTAAAAAGTCCTACAGGTTTAGCCGTCTTCTGGCTATAAAGTACGACTGTTAAGTTACTTTCTCTACGAATGTTAGTTTGAAGAAAAATTTAGTACATAAATAAAAAACGGAACAATAACCTTTCACAAATTCAGGCATCTATAAAATTGTATGTAAAGATTGTTCTAGCTATTATATAGGGCAGACTGGTAGAGATAATAAAGCCAGATATAAGGAGCACCTGTTGGGTAAAAAATGAGTAAATGTGCATAAGTCTTCACTTGCTGAACATTTACTTCAGACCATTCTCCTAGGGAATTGGAAGAAACCGTAGTTTTAGGAAAGGAAATAAAACGATAAAAACTGGATTTATTAGAGGAAGTTGAAATTTATAAACATCTTGCTAAAGGACGCACTAAAATTTTGAACGATCAGTTGCAACAAGGGAGTAAGCACTTCCTTGATAGATTTAAACCGCTGCTCACGGCCACGTAATACGTGTATACCGGTCTCCGCTAATGTCGGTGAATGTTCCGTTTTCCTCAAAATATTTTTCTTTTCTACTGTAGAGCTCCTGTCATTTCATATCATTGGGATTCATTTTTCGTGGTCTTATCCACATTTGTTTCTACAGTTGATATTCCAAAAATGGTATTGGTACAGTTTAAGAGAAGATTTACTTTTTATGTTGTGATTTAACTTTATCCATTTATTATGTCCTTTACCTTTTTGATAACAGAAGTAAGTTTTGCAACTATTGTCCTCTCCACACTAAAGCTACGTGCAGTATCATTTTGCTCCATACATGTATTACAGATTTTATATTTAATGTTTGCCTCTAAAACAGTTGCATTTGTTAGTGTCCTTCTATAAGAAACTGTCTTACTGCTTTAATGTAAAACTGTGCTACTTAACACTAGCAAGAGGCAGTGCTTATAGTAATGTATATAGCGCCCACTGTTTTCTAATTTTTCTTATCGGTTAAGCTTCCGCAGTTTTCAGCGGAATTTTCCTTTTTAGTGACGTTGTTTTAGCTTACATTTCGTCTTCTTTCCCCAGGCATTTGTAACAGCGTTCTTTTGTAAACAGAACTCTACCTTCTGCACGCTGAATTCATCTACAGTATTACTCTGTCAGCAAATATTTTAGTAATTTTATAGGTAATGTATACCTGTTAATCTATTACATATTCAATAGCCTTGCAGAGCAAATTTATTGCTTACTGTAATACAGAAAGCTGGTGTTCAACACAACCAAGAATCAGTTGTTACGCGCTTGTATTTAGAGCCCTCTGCAGACCAATTTTTCCTTGTCGCTTGAGCCTGCATATCTGTAGCAGTTGGCCTTCATCTCTGGAATAAGGTATACGTAACTTACCCAAATATTTTATCTTTTGACGCCTATTACAATTTTATGTTGACAAAAGCCTCTACCTGTGGGCATTTACTAGTGAGCATTCATTGCAATGTATGGTATATGTAATTGGATGCTATTTAAAGCCATGGCTTGCAATAATTTTTGCCACGCGTTGTGGCCGAGTGGTTCCACATAATACGATTCAACGTAATGAATGCAACGCTTATACAGTCCTTTGCGTGTTAATCGAATCCTGCCTCGGGCATAGATGTGTGTGATGTCCTTAGGTTAGTTAGGTTTAAGTAGTTCTAAGTCTGGGAGCCTGATGACCTCAGATGTTAAGTCCCATAGTGCTTAAAGACTTTTGAACCATTTTTTTCGATAATCCTTGTTTTGTCAATTTTGTTTATGACAAGAGCCGCTCGGCTTCATCTAATCTTATGTATCATTATGTGATGTAATAAGTGAGTACGCTTACCTCACAGTTGTTTTTCTGTTGATATTTTATTATTTTTGAAAATTCAACTTTGTAACTGGTTGTATACATTTTTAGGGCCCACTATTCCTGAAGAAGATATTTTAACAAATCTCGAAAGCTAGGTCACTGGCCAATAAACGCTTATTTGCAAATAGTTGCCTCATTTTTAATCTCTTCAGATTTACACAGTTGCTGTTTCGTAGCCATATTGAAGACTTTGAGGCCTTTGCTTGTAATCGGATGGGAGGAAAAGATGTGAAGGTGTTACGATGTGATTGGTGCACAATACGGTGATCGCCCACTGTTGTGGTCAGACGTGCTCAACCACACCCTTGACAACGGTGAATCCTGCCCATACATTCCCATGGAGTCCAACATCGGGCCACTTCGTACCCCAGTGCCCCATAGGTCTAGATTTTCCACGATTAGATCAGCCAGCTACATGGTCACCCTTAATGAGGCCATCTACTAACTCTGGCAGGTGCTGGTAACGCTGTCACGCACCAGCACGTGGTATCACCGCGTCATTCACAGCGAACAACGAACATTCGACGTAGTTCGCGCGTCTTATCTTTCTTAACAATGCTAATACAGTCTGGTGCCCGTACTGTCACAGACAATTGCTGCTCTGATCATTTTGTTGTGCCTTTTTTATCAGGCATTTTATACACAAAATGAACTAGAAACTTGAGTTGTGCATGTTTATTAAGTAATTACCAATGACACAGTAAAATATATCTAACTGAGAAACAGATTTGAGTTTCAAACAATTCATATAATTGTTTCCTTCTCTAGAGCGCGCAGCTCCATTTCATATGACTCTTCTTCTGGCTGTTGTGTCCCTGATAGTGGTTTATTCTGCTGTTTCTGGGATAATCCGATGAGAGCATTAAATACACTCCTGGAAATGGAAAAAAGAACACATTGACACCGGTGTGTCAGACCCACCATACTTGCTCCGGACACTGCAAGAGGGCTGTACAAGCAATGATCACACGCACGGCACAGCGGACACACCAGGAACCGCGGTGTTGGCCGTCGAATGGCGCTAGCTGCGCAGCATTTGTGCACCGCCGCCGTCAGTGTCAGCCAGTTTGCCGTGGCATACGGAGCTCCATCGCAGTCTTTAACACTGGTAGCATGCCGCGACAGCGTGGACGTGAACCGAATGTGCAGTTGACGGACTTTGAGCGAGGGCGTATAGTGGGCATGCGGGAGGCCGGGTGGACGTACCGCCGAATTGCTCAACACGTGGGGCGTGAGGTCTCCACAGTACATCGATGTTGTCGCCAGTGGTCGGCGGAAGGTGCACGTGCCCGTCGACCTGGGACCGGACCGCAGCGACGCACGGATGCACGCCAAGACCGTAGGATCCTATGCAGTGCCGTAGGGGACCGCACCGCCACTTCCCAGCCAATTAGGGACACTGTTGCTCCTGGGGTATCGGCGAGGACCATTCGCAACCGTCTCCATGAAGCTGGGCTACGGTCCCGCACACCGTTAGGCCGTCTTCCGCTCACGCCCCAACATCGTGCAGCCCGCCTCCAGTGGTGTCGCGACAGGCGTGAATGGAGGGACGAATGGAGACGTGTCGTCTTCAGCGATGAGAGTCGCTTCTGCCTTGGTGCCAATGATGGTCGTATGCGTGTTTGGCGCCGTGCAGGTGAGCGCCACAATCAGGACTGCATACGACCGAGGCACACAGGGCCAACACCCGGCATCATGGTGTGGGGAGCGATCTCCTACACTGGCCGTACACCACTGGTGATCGTCGAGGGGACACTGAATAGTGCACGGTACATCCAAACCGTCATCGAACCCATCGTTCTACCATTCCTAGACCGGCAAGGGAACTTGCTGTTCCAACAGGACAATGCACGTCCGCATGTATCCCGTGCCACCCAACGTGCTCTAGAAGGTGTAAGTCAACTACCCTGGCCAGCAAGATCTCCGGATCTGTCCCCCATTGAGCATGTTTGGAACTGGATGAAGCGTCGTCTCACGCGGTCTGCACGTCCAGCACGAACGCTGGTCCAACTGAGGCGCCAGGTGGAAATGGCATGGCAAGCCGTTCCACAGGGCTACATCCAGCATCTCTACGATCGTCTCCATGGGAGAATAGCAGCCTGCATTGCTGCGAAAGGTGGATATACACTGTACTAGTGCCGACATTGTGCATGCTCTGTTGCCTGTGTCTATGTGCCTGTGGTTCTGTCAGTGTAATCATGTGATGTATCTGACCCCAGGAATGTGACAATAAAGTTTCCCCTTCCTGGGACAATGAATTCACGGTGTTCTTATTTCAATTTCCAGGAGTGTATATACTTTGTGTCCTCATTTCAGCTCCGTTGGGTTGAACGTCCATCAATAGCTTCCCTCTCTAGTAAACACTTCTTGCAAATCGAAAGTTCCATTTGTGGTTTTCCTCACCTTGAACTGTTTGCTGAAAAAGAATAGAAAATATAATGGTCAACTTAAGTACCGCAATAGTATCACAGCGTCTATTGTTAGCGATAAAATACGTTTAGGGTACAATTGTCCCAGCACACCAATACATCAGGTACCTACTGCGTTACTACTCTATTCAATAACAACTAGTACACTCTTGTGTAAGTAGTTTAAAAGTAGGATTAATTGGAAGCAATTGTCTCAATAGATCTGTGGATAGAACATTCTTATAACTATACCTTCTAGAGAGCTCATTTTCTGATGGATACTACTGATTTCGTTCTTGCATTGCTGTGTAAGACTCTCTGGACCTGTAGCACACTGTCCTCTGCATACTGGAAGCCATACCACAGACTGTGGCTATGCCACGTTTCCCCGACATCCTTTTATCCAATAGTGCCAGTTTCGCAAGCTTTGCAGGAGAACTTCTCTGAAGTTTGGGAGATAGGAGATATGTGACTTACGTCAAGCATGGACGACGCTGATCGAGTCCGACATGTCACTTGGCTGTCGCAATAATACGCATCGGCTGGATCGGAAGAGAGCCGCATAGTTCCCCATGTTCTCAGATATTGTAAATGAACTGTCGTTTAACGGAATAGCTATACGAAACCGGTGGCCCTAGTAATTTAATCCTGCGTGTTGATTCTTTCAAAAAGTATTACGGAATTGATCAACAAGCAATCGTCTAATTACTGCAATAAATGGCCTCCCAGTTGACTCCAGTTTATTACAGTAATCTCCAAGTGCATATACATGAACATGAATAAAAAACAAAACGTTATCGTGATCGATAAAATACATACAAAGCGAAAGCTAATATATGCGAGCATTTAACAATATAAAACAGACGACTATTTTATATCTACATCTAAACTTACATGACTAGTCTGCAGTTTACAATTCAGTGCCTGGAAGAGGATTCATCGAACCACCTTCAAGTTATTTCTCTACCAACCAATGTGGAATGCGCGCTGGAAAAACTAGCACTTAAATGTTTCTGCCCGACCTCTGACTTATTCTGTCCATTTCTTCCTGTGTATTGTGATTCGAACAGAATATTTTCGCAATAGGAGGGGAAAATATCGCGAGAGGATCCTGCCTTTGCGAATGCAGCAAGTTTTCATACACTGGATGGTGGGGTGTGGAGAGTGGGGTGGTCGGTTGCCCACAGCTGAATCTCAGCCGCTGGATTCTGTGGAAGCTGCAGCTTAAGTTCTCTATTGTCAGAAGCCGAATGTGAGCTCTTCCCATTGATTTGTCGCCTAGTAGGGATTGTTCATGGTAGCGAATCGTCTCTCCACCCACGTAAACAATTTCTCAGGAGATTCAGTGTCAAATCGCCAACATCTGACAGTGTTGCGCCTTTGGCTAATCTGCTGTGACCTACACCTGAAATTCTCAGAAGCACGTCTCCAAAATCCCGCTGTATGAGGTTACCATAAAATCAGCCAAGGAGCCTGCTTCCCACTATTTTACACGAGCAGAGGCCATCCGCCATCCATATGCGGGCTTCAGGCATAGGAATGTCGTCCGAAAACAAACAGAGGAAAAACAATGGACACAGCTACATGTCTTCCTAGGAGAAAGAAATGCCGGGCTCGCGCTTCACAAGGCAAAGGGGAGCTGCTAACAAACCCCACACAGATGGGATATAGGTTACTGAGATGGAAATTACATGGACAACAGCCACCACCTTCTTAAGGGATCACGGCTATAAGCCCTCAAAATCCGTTATAAAATAAGGTATCAAATATTACTCCCAAAAAAACTGCTTGGATAAAATAGATCTTAAACCATTCGTAAGGATGTATTTCTTAATAGTTAACGTTTCTCCAAAGAAGTTATGTAAGCTAAATTCTAAAATTGCAGGGCCAGGTGCTTATTTGAATCAAACAGACGGAACACATAAGTGATTAAGCTTACCCCTCCTCGGGAACAGGCCTACTAAGTGACTAGGCATTACAAACAATATTTTCTTGAATCAGTCCTCAGTCTTGACAACCATCTAGAAGATTGTTCCAAAACACCCATATTAATACAGGAAATTCCACTTAAAATAATTAAAAGGCAGATCTAACAAAACTAAAAAAAAAATTCAAGCTCAGTGAACAGGAATTATGCCGCACGGCTCATGGCCCAATTAATAAAACAGAGCAATGAACTTCATGAAACACTAAAGCTTATACACCAAATTATATTTCACTAGTAAACTTCTGAATTTGAAAGTGCTACACGATTTATTGCCTTGGTAGTCAATAGCAAATAAAGGCCTCAGTGGTACACTTCGTCGCCAGCACAGGGACAGTCACTAATTTACACTAGAGAACGGAGATCACTACCTCGCAGCTGGTTCCTCACAGACTCGCCTTCCAGGAAGGACCCGTTCGGAGAAAACAAACTGTGAGAAACTGTGCTTCGAGCGATTAGCTCTTCCTGTAAAAAGGCAGTTTATTCCGCACAAGGTCAGATTTTCTCCTCATTTCATTATTCTGGGTTTTTACTTAAGGGCGGGGCCGCGCATCGTGTCGTTCAGACTGCGAAAAACACACATCTGCCATCAGACCTGTGCCGTGCTTCACAACGGCACAGGTCATTACCGCCTACATGACAGCCCATCGCACCAGACACTCGTCCTCTGCCCCTGTGACATTAACATTGAGAAAGATAAACCACGCTCTCCAGGGTGGCTCAGAACCACTTGCCTCATACTCAGCTTCATCATCATTCAGCTAAGGTACGCTTACAGAGATAAGAGGCATGCAAGCTACTACCCAAGATACCAATAATTTTTAAGACTAGAACTTCTGGCTCAGTCATTGCTATAAATGTACTGACGCGTTCAATCAGCGAGGGTAGTTCGTGAGTCGTGCTTGGATAGCTCAGCCAGTTAGAGCACTTTCTCGCTTAGTTCAGAGTTGTGATCGAACAGGTTTGCTGAATGCGAATAACGTGGCGTCAGCTGTACTAGGTACTGACGTTCTACCTGTTGGTTACATAAGTAAATTTTTGCCGGACCGAGAATCGAATCCTAATTTCCCAATTATTCCAGGCGTTCGCCTTACCGTTAACCTATCCGTGCCCGCGTCATGGTCTCAACAAAAGTAAATACAGTACTGGCCTTTAAAATTGCTACACCAAGAAGAAATGCAGATTATAAATGGGTATTAATTGGACAAATATATTATACTAGAACTGACATGTGATTACATTTTCACGCAATTTGGGTGTATAGATCCTGAGAAATCAGTACCCAGAACAACTGACTCTGGCCGTAATAACGGCCTTGAAACGCCTGGGCATTGAGTCAACAGAGCTTGGATGGCGTTTATAGGTACAGCTGCCCATTCAGCTTCAATGCGATCCCACAGTTCATTAAGAGCAGTGACCAGCGTATTGTGACGACCCATTTTCTCGGTCACCATTGACCAGACGTTTTCAATTGGTGAGAGATATGGAGAATGTGCTGGCCAGGGCACCAGTCGAACATTTTCTGTATCCAGAAAGGCCCGTACAGGACCTGCAACATGCGGTCGTGCATTATCTTGCTGAAATGTAGGGTTTCGCAGGGATCGAATGAAGGGTACAGCCACTGGTCGTAACACATCTGAAATGTAGCGTCCACTGTTCAAAGCGCCGTCAGTGCGAACAAGAGGTGACCGAGACGTGTAACCAATGGCACCCCATACCATCACGCCGGGTGATACGCCAGTATGGCGATGACGAATACACGCTTCCATTGTGCGTTCACCGCGATGTCGCCAAACACGGATGCGACCATCATGATGCTGTAAACAGAACCTGGGTTCATAAAAAAAATGACGTTTTGCCATTCGTACACCCAGGTTCGTCGTTGAGTACACCATCGCAGGAGCTCCTGTCTGTGATGTAGCGTCATGGGTAACCGCAGCCATAGTCTCCGAGCTGATAGCCCATGCTGCTGCAAACGTTGTCAAACTGTTCGTGCAGATGGTTGTTGTCTTGTAAACGTCCCCATCTGTTGACTCAGGGATCAAGACGTGGCTGCACGATCCTTTACAGCCATGCGGATAAGATGCCTGTCATCTCGACTGCTAGAGATAAGAGGCATTTGGGATCGAGCACGGCGTTCCGTATTACCCTCCTGAACCCACCGATTCCATATTCTGCTAACAAGCATTGGATCTCGACCAACGCGAGCATCAATGTCGGGATACGATCAACCGCAATCTCGAAAGGCTACCTTCATCAAAGTCGGAAACGTGATAGTACGCACATCTCCTCCTTACACGAGGCAACAGAACAACGCTTCACCAGGCAACGCCGGTCAACTGCTGTTTGTGTATTAGAATTCGCTTGGCAACTTTCCTCGCGTAAGCACGTTGTAGGTGTCGCCATCGGCGCCAACCTTGTGTGAATACTGAACGGGCGCTGAAGGCCTTGCTGTCGTGCGCCCAAAAAACCCTCTACTACTGCTATTACTACTTGTGTGAATGCTCTGAAAAGCTAATAATTTGCATATCACAGCATCGTCTTCCTATCGGTTAAATTTCGCGTCTGTAGCACGCCCTCTTCGTGGTGTAGCAACTTTAATGGCCAGTAGTGTATGTCACATCCCTAAACCATCGTCTCTTACTTTCTTCACTGAATGCTCGTAGCTTAATTTATTATTCCCTCATTAATGAGAATAACACCATGGGGGTTCGAGATCTGGAACTATCATCCAGTGCCCGCTTCGGCATGTAATATTTATACTGATGATTGACAGCCTTTCGAATTTAGTTCGAAATATATTCGCTGATTGCGAATAACTTGGTGTCAGCTGTATTATATGCAGATTGCCTTCCTGTTGCTGGGATATAAAAATCTGTGCGGGGCCGGGACTCGAACCCAGATATCCCGCACATAATACAGCTGGCGCAAAGCTACCCATATTCAGTGAATTCATTTCAATCTAATTTAGGAAATTTCGCAAGCTAAGTCTTGGTCTGGCAAGGTTTAATTAGTCAAGATGTGCTGCTCACTTAGTCAACACTGACAAAAAAATGGTTCAAATTGCTCTGAGCACTATGGGAGTTAGCATCTGAGGTCATCAGTCCCCTAGAACTTACAACTACTTAAACCTAACTGACGTAAGGACATCACACACATCCATGCCCGAGGCAGGATTCGAACCTGCGACCGTAGCAGTCGCGTTGTTCCAGACTGAAGCGCCTAGAACATCTCGGCTACAACGGCCGCCAACACAGACAAATATATTCTTGCCATTGACGTCAGTACTGATGAGTGGCCAACTACAGAAAGTGAGAGGGAGTTGCACTGAAGCAGAAAGTCAAAGGAAAGGTCATAGGTAACTGTGCAAGGGTGAACCGCTTTTTATTTTTTTGACCTACTTGCTGCCTGTGTCGCGCTAGCCTTTAGTGTTTCTAGACATGTGGTGGTGTGAGGCCGGCGCAGTGATTTGGCGAGTCCCACAGGGCACTGATTACGGGTAATCCGGGGCACCAGTCACCAGGACACGCCGTCTTGCCCCCCACGTGCAGCCGGTCCGGGCCCAGCCCCAGATTACGGTGCGGATTACTGCAGCCAGCGGCCAGCTGACCCGCGCCATTACACTTCGGCAGCAGCGCACGGGGCTGCTGGTCCAGGTCGTGAGTACTGCAATAGTCGAGGGGCTCGTAAGAGAAACCACACGCCCTGCGGTGTTTGCGGGGGAATAAGCAGCCCGGTATTTTATGAGCGTGCTGTGAGAGTAATAAGTTCCAGGCACATAGTGCAACATAGAAGCTGCCAGTGTGAAAGTCCAACCGTTAACAGGGGCAGGGGCAGACACATATCGTATAGAAATAACTGCTATCAGAAAACTAATTATATTATTCTTTTCAACTACTATGTGACGAAAATAGTAATTCACGATAAAGGATGACAGCCAAAACAGTTGCAGGATAAAAATTTATTAAAATTCTTGACCAAGGTTTCAGTATATATAAATATACCTTCAGAAGTAAAAAATCCTGAACAGGAAGACACTTTCATTGGCAAAATCTTAGCATCGGAAATGATTTTTTCCCCCTTTATTGTTATTTTAATACCTGAACAATCAGGTAGGCTGTCAGCGGCATGCTACGCTGCTCTTCAGCCATCGAGATGACAATAACAGTACACAGAATGGAGAATTAGAAAGAACATAGTGACGGGCAAAAAAATAGTGGTCACAGATACACAAAAAACATGGAGCCGTTCACACTCGACGCTAACGACACTGAAAACACGTTGACACGGCGCACATAACACTGATGAATCCGACGGCACAAGTGAACGTAGAAGCGTGACGGCGGACACTAAAAACACAAAACGACGCCACACACACGAGACACTGATGGCGATGATCTCCGGAGCGCGAAAGTCCACGTAGCGTGTGCGAGTCCGGGGCCTGCCAAGAGGGGAAGAACGGTGAAGGGGGGGAGAGGGTGGAGAGGGGAGAACAAAGATGCCAATGGCTGAGGAGATGGGAGGAGGAGGAGAGGGACAGGGGAGGGGAGGCCCGGGGGAGGATTGGGGAGAAAGGGAGGAGGGAGGGAGGGTGCCCAAAGGAACAGACACAGGAAGAGGGAGGGAGGATCAAAGTTGGCAGGAGGGGTAGATGGAAGGGAGGAGGACATCATCAGGGAGGGGGAGCTGGCGGAAGCCACCTTGGGAGAGGGTAAGGAGGGTGGAGAGATGGAGACCGGGTGGGACGTGGGAATACAGGCGCGGCAGCGGGCGGGGTTGCGAAAGGATGGGTGAGACAAACGGGTCAGGAGGATCAAGTTTGCGGGAGGTGTACAGGATCCGTATCCTTTCAAGGAAAAGGAGGAGGTGGGGGACCGGAATGAGATCGTACAGGATCCGCATGGGGGAGGGGAGACGGATGCGATAGGCGAGGCAGAGAGCATGGCCTTCAAGGATTTGAAGGGATTTACAAAAGGTAGGGGGGCAGAGGTCGAGGTCGGATGGGCGTAACAAACGATAGAGCGGATCAGGGATTTATAGGTGTGGAGGATGGTGGAGGGGTCCAGACCCCACGTACAGCCAGAAAGGAGCTTGAGGAGACAGAGTCGTGAGTGTGCCTTGGCTTGGATTGTCCGGAGATTGGGGGTCCAGGAGAGGCGACGGTCGAGGGTGACGCCAAGATACTTAAGGGTGGGAGTGAGGGCGATAGGACAGCCATAGATGGTGAGATAGAAATCAAGGAGGCGGAAGGAAGGGGTGGTTTTGCCTACAATGATCGCCTAGGTTTTGGAGGGATTGACCTTGAGCAATCACTGGTTGCACCAAGCGGTGAACCGGTCAAGATGGGATTGGAGAAGGTGTTAGGAGCGCTGCAGGGTGGGGACAATGGCAAGGAAGGCGGTGTCATCGGCAAATCGGAAATGAGAAACACCAAAGCTTAACTAACAGTGAAATTACCAAAGTAATACAGGCACGAAATCTTTTAGTTACTTACTAAAATTGCATCATGCAATGGATATTAATAAAACAACTGTGCCAAAGACGTCGTCAATAATTAAGACATATTCTCCATTTGTACAACATGACTATAGGCACACGGTCAATGCGAACAGTTTAGCACCAGTACTATGAACTATCGAGACAAGAGTGTGAAAGCACTAGGGCAGATGGTTTCGCCGAGAGAGGGCACTTGTAGTATATGCCAGACACACGCGCATATTAAAATCCATTGATACATACATAAGAGCATCAAAATTATTAAAAGTTGTGTTAATTCAAATCTTCTGTCTTATTAAATAAAACATATCAGACCATTTAAAAACATATACGAAAAATAGAAAATGTGGAACCAATTTACCTGTGTCCTAGTGTCAAACAGATGAAGCTTGCGCTGTGGAACACATCTAACGAGAGAGGGCACTAGTGTAATGCGCGAGAATCTCGCGTAACGTAGGCGGTGAAATACATACTAGCGACAACAACCAAAATGTTACAGTGAAACGAAACCAACTGTCGTTGTGAATAAAAACATACTAGTCAATTAACCACACATACACATCGAAAATCATAAACAGCAAACATCAACAATTAATTTATTAATCTCCATTGCATGATGTAATTTTAGTAAGTAACTAAAAGATTTCGTGCTTGTATTACTTTGGTAATTTCTCTGTTACTTAAGCTTTGGTGTTTCTCATTTCCGATACTAAGATATTGCTAATGAAAGTGTCTTCCCGTTCAGGATTTTTTACTTCTGATGAAGGTATATTTATATATACCGAAACCTTGGTGGAGAATTTTAATAAATTTTTATCCTGCAACTGTTTTGGCTGTCATCCTTCATCGTGAAGAATTTAAACAGTTGCTGTTTCAGCCATGTTTAAAACCTTGAAAATAGTAATATTTCTTACTTACTTCAATTGCAGATGCATATTTATCCACATTTCAGCTCTATACCCAGCGTTGCCTGGGTATGTATTTATTCCAGTTTTATTCATCTACTCTTTCCCCTGTCTCTGCTCGTCTCGTCCGACCTCCTATCTGTCCATCTATCACTCCCATTCTCCTCCTTCCCCTCTCCTCCTCCATTGCCTTCTCCAATTCCTCCCCTTTGTCTGACCATTTCCTCCTCTCCCTCTCTCTGTGCACCACCTGATCGTGGTCTATCTGTCCACATCTTCCCCGCTCCTATCTCAATTTTTCACCCCCAACCCAGTCTGGAGGTTAGTGGTTCTTAACCTCACAGTATTTCTTTCCCTATCAAAAGTTACATGTGTACAAACTTTGATGTAAATCGATCCAGGACCTTTGGAGAAGTTTTTTACCTGCGTCTTTGGACGTACACACACACACACACACACACACACACACACACACACACAGAGTAAGTGAGAGAGAGGGAGTGTGTGTGTGTGTGTGTGTGTGTGTGTGTGTGTGTGTGTGTGTGTGTGTGTGCGTGTGTGTGTCATCAGTCTTCTCACTGGTTTGATGCAGCCCGTCATGAATTCCTCTACTGTGCCAACCTATTCATCTAACAGTAGCACTTGCAATTATTTTCTGAACGTATTTCAATCTCAGTGTTCCTCTACAGTTTTCACCCTTTACGGCTCCCTCTAGCATCACGGAAGTTATTCCGTGATACCTTAGCAGATGGCCTTCAATCCTGTCCCTTCTTCTTGTCAGTGTTTTACATGTGTTACTCTCTTCACAGATTTTGCGGGTACACGCAGAAGCAGCCAGAATACATTTAGTCCGACCAGATATTTTAAACGTCCTAAACAGTCACTGACCCACGACTACTTGCCAGTTAATACAGTCAGTCGTTCAGTAGTCTTCCTCTACAGAAGTGCTTGCCGTGATGTGTCGCAATTTGCACGAAACACGCCGCGCAGAGTTTGTGTAGGACTTTAAATGTTCACACTGGAAATTTTCTAAAGTAAATTACTCACAAACCTCAAACTTTCTCAAAATACTCAACACTGTAGTCTCTTTTCATCAAGTACAAGAGAACCGCCAAGCGCGCGGATTTCTTCATTTTGGTGCAAATTCAATCAGCGCGATGTAACATGAATGTTTACCAAAAGATGGGTCCCGAGCGACTCTATCGACTCATAGATCTGAGGCGCAAAGCCCTACCCAAACGCGCGGAAACGCTGAGTTACTATTGGCTAGTATTACGCAGCCAATCAGATCATCTCGAGCATTTCTATTTTTTTTTTTTTTTTGTCATCAGTCTACTGACTGGTTTGATGCGGCCCCCCAAGAATTCCTTTCCTGTGCTAACCTCTTCATCTCAGAGTAGCACTTGCAACCTACGTCCTCAATTATTTGCTTGACATATTCCAATCTCTGTCTTCCTCTACAGTTTTTGCCCTCTACAGCTCCCTCTAGTACCATGGAATTTCTATACCCGCGGTATTTATAATGTCAGACAGTCACGTAGTTTAGATTAGAAATCTCGTAATTGCGAAACTAGATAAAATTTAATGAAAACAAAATAAGATTCCCTTCCACAAAATAAATTACTAATAAATTTAATACTGAACGACCCTTCTGGCTGCCCTTTACAAAATCGAGCTCACTGGAACGTACGTCACAAATTTACATCAACTTTCTCACGCTTACAACTACATAGTTTTAATAAAATACCTCATTACCGCTTTAAATATATCCTCCATTCTCTCTCTCAGTCTCTGAAAAACACTCACACATCCAAAACATAATGAAATAAGAATTTCCCAGTGTACTGTTAATTACGTCAGAAATCTGTGGCAATGAAACTAAAAAAACTTCCAAAAAATTATATTATATGAACCTGTCCTCTTGTTTGAAGTTTCAGTTGATACTGTAGATGATATATTACAGTTGCTAAATCATTTTAACAAATCCAGCATGGTTATTATGTGCTTAGGCAAAAATTTACGTCTCCAAAAGTATTGATGTTATTGATTTGAAATTTTAGCAGTATGATTCTATTATCCATAGAATTTTCTACAAGAAGTATGAAAAAGATCGATTAATATTTAATAGTACTACTTCAGATTCATAGAGAGTGTGTGTAATGGATTGCATGCAGCGTTAGTCAAGTACGCCGCTCGCCTGGCCCAGCAGCCAGCGCCATCTGTGCGAGCGTGAGAACCAGCATCTCCTCTCCTTGCGGTTCCACGGCACGCTACGTTTTCAATGCAGGATGATGGCTTATAATAATATGATGCGTTATACACAGAACTAACTCAGCATCACGTGACTTAATTCGACTACATTCCATTATCCTCGTTTCGCATTTGTATTTCTTCATCTTATATCCTCCTTTCAAGACACTGTCCATTCCGTTCAACTGCTCTTCCAAGTCCACTGCTGTCTCTGACAGAATTACAATGTCATCGGCGAACCTCAAAGTTTTAATTTCTTCTCCGTGGATTTTAATACCCACTCCGAATTTTTCTTTTGTTTCCTTTACTGCTTGCTCAATATACAGATTGAATAACATCGGGGAGTGGCTAAAACCCTGTCTCACTCGCTTCCCAACCACTGCTTCCCATTCATGCCCCTCGACTCTTATAACTGGCATCTGGTTTCTGTACAAATTGTAAATAGCCTTTCGCTCCCTGTGTTCTACCCCTGCCACCTTTAGAGTTTGAAAGAGAGTATTTCAGTCAACATTGTCAAAAGCTATCTCTAAGTCTACAATTGCTAGAAACGTAGGTTTGCCTTTCCTTAATCTTTCTTCTAAGATAAGTCGTAAGGTCAGTATTGCCTCACGTGTTCCACCATTTCTACGGAATCCAAACTGATCTTCCCTGAGGTCAGCTTCTACCAGTTTCTCCATTCGTCTGTAAAGAATTCGCGTTAGTATTTTGCAGCTGTGACTTATTAAACTGGTAGTTCAGTAATTTTCACATCTGTCAACACCTGCTTTCTATGGGATTGGAATTATTTATTATATTCTTCTTGAAGTCTGAGGGTATTTCACCTGTCTCATACATCTTGCTCACCGGAAGGTAGAGTTTTGTCATGGCTGGTTCACCCAAAGCCGTCAGTAGTTCTAATGGAATGTTGTCTACTCCCGGGCCTTGTTTCGACTTAGGAGATACCATACTGCGTGAAGAGTTTGGCAGAGCACTGAAAGACCTATTTCATCTTCATCTACATCCTCTTCCATTTCCATAATATTGTCCTCAAGTACATCGCCCTTGTATAGGCCCTCTATATACTCCTTCCACCTTTCTGCTTTCCCTTCTTTGCTTAGAACTGGGTTTCCATCTGAGCTCTTGATATTGATACAAGTGGTTCTCTCTTCACCAAAGGTCTCTTTATTTTTCCTGTAGGCAGTATCTATCTTACCCCTAGTGAGATAAGCCTTTATATCCTTACATTTGTCCTCTAGCCATCCCTGCTTAGCCATTTTGCACTTCCTGTCGATCTAATTTTTGAGACGTTTGTATTCCTTTTTGCCGGCTTCATTTACTGCATTTTTCTATTTTCTCCTTTCACCAATTAAATTCAATATTTCTTCTGTTACCCAAGGATTTCTACTATCCCTCGTCTATTTACCTACTTGATCGTCTGCTGCCTTCACTACTTCATCCCTCAGAGCTACCGAGTCTTCTTCCACCGTAATTCTTTCCCCCATTCCTGTCAATTGTTCCCTTATGCTCTCCCTGAAACTCTGTACAACCTCTGGTTTAGTCAGTTTATCCAGGTCCCATCTCCTTAAATTCCCACCTTTTTGCACTTTCTTCAGTTTTAAGCTACAGTTCATAACCAATAGATTGTGGTCAGAGTCCACATCTGCCCCTGGAAATGTTTTACAATTTAAAACCTGGTTCCTAAATATCTGTCTTACCATTATATAATCTATACGATACCTTCTAGTATCTCCAGGATTCTTCCATGAATACAACCTTCATTTATGATTCTTGAACCAAGTATTAGCTATGGTTAAGTTATGCTCTGTGCAAAATTCTACCAGACGGCTTCCTCTTTCATTTCTTACCCCCAATCCATATTCACCTACTATGTTTCCTTCTCTCCCTTTTCCTACTCTCGAATTCCAGTCACCCATGACTATTAAATTTTCGTCTACCTTTACTATTTGAATAATGTCTTTTATCTCATCATACATTTCTTCAATTTCTTCATCATCTGCAAAGCTAGTTGGCATATAAACTTGTACTACTGTAGTAGGTGTGGGCTTCGTGTCTATCTTGGCCACAATAATGCCACTATGATGTTTGCAGTAGCTTACTCACACTCCTATTTTTTTATTCATTATTACACCTACTCCTGCATTACCCCTATTTGATTTTGTATTTATAACCCTGTATTCACCTGACCAAAAGTCTTGTTCCTCCTGCCACCGAATGTCACTAATTCCCAATATATCTAACTTTAACCTATCAATTTCCCTTTTTAAATTTTCTAACCTACCTGCCCGATTAAGGAATCTGGCACTTCACGCTCCGATCCGTAGAACGCTAGTTTTCTTTCTCCTCATAACGACGTCCTCTTGAGTAGTCCCCAACCGGAGATCCGAATGGGGGACTATTTTACGTCCGGAATATTTTACCCAAGAGGACGCCATCATCATTTAACCATACAGTAAAGCTGCATGCCCTCGGGAAAAATTACAGCTGTAGTTTCCCTTTGCTTTCAGCCGTTCGCAGTACCAGCACAGCAAGGCCGTTTTGGTTAGTGTTACAAGGCCAGATCAGTCAATCATCCAGACTGTTGCCCCTGAACTACTGAAAAGGCTGCTGCCCCTCTTCAGGAAGCACACGTTTGTCTGGCCTCTCAACAGATACCCCTTCGTTGTGGTTGCACCTACGGTACGGCCATGTGTATCGCTGAGGCACGCATGCCTCCTCACCAACGGCAAGGTCCATGGTTCAACATTAGTAATACAGAAATAACGTTTACGTGATCATCAAGGCACCCAGTGTCATTCACAACAAAAACTTATAATTGATGAAAGGCTGCATGGTCTCCGGAAAATTAAAAATTGTATCTATGATAAAAAAAGGTAAATATAAATACTGATGAGCATAATGTTCCAAATCAATTTTTAAACTCTCTCTTTAACGTAGCACTGTAAGTGCATCAAATTATCAAATGAAAACAGTTCCTCCTCTAAGCTGGTGGACATGCTGTTAATGCACTGTGTGTGCTAACACCATTTCCCCTTGAGGTTTCCGTCGATGTTGTTATTTGGACTCATCTCTACTCTGTATAGCACGCAAATTGCATTACATACTGGTGCGTCATACGACTCATTGCGGTGTAGGCTCTGTGCACAGGTGCACTTCCTTATTTTCCTTTCATTTCACTACTACATTCACATCCTTCAGTTCCCTGTAATTCTGAAGGCGAGGTGGTCATTCTACTTCTCGGACGACTACCGCAAAGGCATAAGACATACAGGCATAATACACACAACAGTGACACAGGTCAGGCGGTAGCGATATGCACACATATAGATGGCGGTAATATTCCACATACAGTGTATGGAAGGCCAGTATATTGGCAGAGGTGTAATTTGTGTTCGGGTGATTCATATGAAAAGGTTTCCGACGTGACAATGGCAGCACAATGGGAATTATCAGATGTTTAATGCGGAATGGTAGTTATTCGACTCATCTACACATGGTACATTTCGTTTCGGAAATCGTTAGCCAATTAAGTATTCGGAGGAGCACAGTGAAGAGAGTGCTTTGAGAATACGAAGTTCCAGGCATTACCTGTCACCATGGACAACGCAGTGGCCGACGGCTTACACTGAACGGCTAACAGATCCGGCGTTTGCATGAGTTGTTTCTACTAACAGACAAGCAACACTGAGCGAAATAATCACAGAAATCAATGTGGGACGTACGACGAACGTATCCGCTAGGACAGTGTGCTGACATTTGGCGTTAAGGGGATACGGCGTCAGACGGCCACTGCGACTGCCTTTGCTAACTGCATGACATAGCCTACAGCGCCTCTCCTGGGCTCGTGACCATGGTGGATGGACCCTAGACGACGGGAAAAGACGTCCGATGACTCCAGATTTGAGCTGGTAAGAGCAGATGGTAGGATTCGAGTGTGGTGCAGACCCCACGAATCCATGGACCCCAGTTGTCAACAAGGCACTGTGGAAGCTGGTGGGACTCCACAGTGGTGTGTGCTGTGTTTACATGGAGTGGACTGGACCCTCTGTTCTAAATGAACCGATCATTGACAGGAAATTGTTATGTTCGATTATTATGGTGAGCATTTGCAACCATTCATGAACTTTATGTTCTCAGACAACGATGTAATTTTTATGGATGACAATGCATCCCATCACTCGGCCACAATTGTTCGCGATTGGTTTGAAGAACATTCTGGACATTTCAAGGGAATGGTATGGCCTCTTTCCGATATGAATCCCATCGTTCATTTATGGGACATAATCGAAAGGTCAGCTCATGCACAAAATGCTGCACTGGAAACACTTTCCAATGATGGACGGCTATAGTGGCGGCATGGCTCAATATTTCTGCAAGGGACATCCAACAAGTTGAGTCCACGCCAAGTCGAGTGGCTGTACTACGCCGGGAGAATAGTGGTCCGACACGATATTAGAAGGTATCCCGTGAAACTTGTCACCTGAGTGCATCATATAATGCGCTAGGGAACACAAACACCATTGTGATATCCCATACAACACATAGATACTTTCGTAACTTAGTTGTATATCTGAGCTCATTACCTTATCTCCCCTCTATTTTCAAGTTATGTTACTTTTTACTTATTCGTTACTTCTGCGTATCGTATCTTTCGTTTTCTACGGTATTAACTATCACAATTAAGGAATTCCTCCATATGAACGTCACATCACCAGTCATCAGTATAAAGAAAATATACAACAAAAAACTCCTGCACCTCAGCTGATCAGACTCACAGGCTCGACACTCTATTGCATCCGGCAGAACATCAAGGGCTCAGTGCTGTATGCTACCACCAAATACAGCTCAGTGCTAGTTCTAGCCGCTACTGACACAACACGTAAATCATACTTATGGTGTGAACTTATCCATTATCTCTTCCAGTGCTATCAGCCTTGTCGTCTTCCATAGCGCTGGAAGTCGTCTTGGTATAAACTGCAAAGGATTTCTCCGTATCTTCCTCCCTGATTCTTCGTCGCTCACAGGCCCATGGTGTTTGAGACTTGTTGATTGGTCCCTGTCATTGCGTACTCCATAAATCTTTTGAGATGTGGAATATGTTGCTATCCTTTTGACTAGCGCCTTTTGAGACTCTCAATCTCTACTAAGATGTCACATATGATCTTCCTAACTGGGTATGATCCACAGTACATGTACAAAAATTTATAACTGCCAAACTTGATTCTATGGGACTTCTAGTTTTTAGTAGAACTTCGTCTGCTGTTGCGTATTTGGATTATTGTATGTGTTTGGTTTTCTTGGCGACCCTTAGCCTTTTTTGCCAGTCTTTCTGTTATCATCATTGCTATTTCCCGATGGCTCTCTTATCAGACAGGTGGGTAATCAGTAATCTGCCTTATCTTCTCAGCAGGCTGTTGATTCAGCAGTATAAATCTCAGTGCCTCACCTGTCGCCCTTTGATGCCAGTTGCTGATGATATCGTCAAAGTCCACCCCAGGACTTGTTCACTATGGCCATAGAGGCTACATAGTTTTACAATGTCCCTCCTTATCCTTTCACTGGAATTTGACGCAGGGTGATAGCACGAGATGAAAATTGTCTATATGTTATGGTTTTCCGTGATACTTCCCCAAATTGGACAGTGGAATTGTGACCCACAGTCAGTCAGAATTCTCTTCGTTCGTCTGGCTACACAGAGGAAGCGCCTACCGAAAGCCCTTGTTACTGTTCGCCCAGTGGCCTTTGTCAGTGAAAGTGTAACGCCGGAAATGCATATCCTCCTATTTCCATCTATTGCGCTATAAATTTTTTCCTTATTTTGTTACCTGAAGATATGACATTTCTGTGTCTTTATATATTGTAATTGTTTTACTGTTTTTATATATATATATATATATATATATATATATATATATATATATATATATATATATACACATTCATGTCGATGTATAATTGGTTTGATTTGTAAATATTATTTGTATTTTTACGCTGGGTCTTGCCTAGGGAAGACTATGATATCGAACGATTACATCGATAGGTCGTGTGGAGAACCAAAGTGTTTAGCGCGGGCAGAGGGAGTCTGGCTGGAGGAGGGCGGTGGAGCAGGTGTGCTGAGTGACGCTCCCGCGAGTTGCCGCGCTTTCGGGGTTTGGCAGCATGTAATTGCGCTTGACTTGGTATGATAGCTTCTCACACAGTGTCGCGGACGGGAAGCATTAGCTGTCGCACATCAAGAGCCCGTTTCACCTGGTGGAAGTGTCGAGAAGAAGGCGCGACAACATCCAGCTTCTGAAACAGCGACGGCCGACAATGAGTGACTGTCGCCACCTCCTCAACCGACGACTTCAAACCTTCAATCAATCAACAAGGAAGACTGGAAGCACGTAAACTTTTAGAACTGTATGGCCTTTTAAAATTGTTCCATTCACAAAATTACCGCAACTTAGCATGAACCGTTGTTGCTCATTCTCCCAATTACATTACCAAGCAGGGTCCCTTCCTTTTCCAGAATGAACCCGAGTGTCGTTGAAATTCAAACGCCAGCATTAAAGTAATATCATTCGATTTCACTGCTTTATTTTCAAAGTTCAGTCAAAGTATTCATAACTGGCTACAATATTTAGATTCCGCAAGCAGAAATTAAGAGTGAGAGTTTTGTTACCATATTTTAGCTTACCTGTGACTGCAGCTCGGCTTGGTACGTACTAAATGTTACTATTGTTAATTGTTCAGAATCATTTAATTCAAGTTCAAAGTTAAATCTCTTATTCCTAAATTGCGTAGATTCAAGTATCTTTGGAAATGATTGTTACTGAATTTCGTAGTGGTTCAGAAACAAATCTCACTATTAGTTACAGTCACTAAATGAACTTTCAACTTTCCCGTTTTATTAATTCTTTTGCTAAATTAAGTCAGAGTGTAGCGAAATTTATTACTTCTAATAAACTTTCAGTTTTCACACAACACGTGTCAACCTTCAGTTTCCGTGCTTTTAGTGCTAATTATATGTGCAATAACCTTTCTTTTTCAGTTATTATAGTAGTTGTCCATAGGACTGGCGACCGTAATTTTCCCCAAATCTCAAATATCTCATTAACGCCAATTAATTGTTAAAGTGACGACCGCACATTTACTTTCTTTATTAATTTTTACCCTTTTCTCAAAATTAATTTCCACCAATTTCATTGCATTTTTTCTTTCATTTAGATGTAACCCTTTCCTCCCTCTTTGCCGACAGATTAACTTTGGTGACGATTGCTTTTCCCAAATTTCCATTAGGTACACGCAGTTTAATTTTTCACTGTCATTAAGGTCGATAAGTGAGGGGGAGGTTACACGTGGCGACCTGGTGACAGGACAATCTTCAAATTTGAGGTTGCTCTGGACACGAATTTTGTATTGTGCAAATCTGGTAACAAAGTATTGGTTACAAATAGGCCGTTACGTCAGCGAGAATAAGTAGTGGGAGTAATACTAATTATATTTGAGATTTGGCATTTATATTGAAAATTATTAAAATGAGTGAAGGCAACAATTACCAAAATTTGGTAGACTTGGATACGAAACAATCGGTCGAACAGTGGAAACGCTCACCGCAGTTCCCATTGTTCAGGGGCAGGCGACTAGCATGAAAGACGCGACCGCCGAAACGCAACAAAGAGCAGAAATAGAATCCAAACTTTAGAAAATGTTTCGGAATCGGAAGTGATAGTCAAATCTGAACCCCTTAATGACGAATACGGAGGGACAATTAAAGAGGTACCCGCTACGGAAGTAAATCCGCTGGTTTCCCGGAATTTAGCTGATTTATTGAATGTTTTGATTAACGAAATCAAGGCTGAGTCTAGCAAGATAGAAACTCAATCGGCAGAAATTAAAGCTCAGGCTGCCAAGCAAGAAGCTCAGTCTGCCAAGCAAGAAGCTCAGTCTGAAAAAATTGAACGGAAGCTAGACAATCAGAACCAAGCTATTAATGTTGTTAACAACGATGTTGGAGTTATTAACACAAAAGTTGATAAAATCAAAGAAGATATTGTTGTGATTAATACCGAAATCGGTAATCTCAAACAGGAAATGATAGGCGTTCAGGCGGAAATTGCAAGCATAAATACTCGTTTTTGTTCCGAAATTAGCAGAATCGAGAAAAGTGTAGGAGAAGAAGTTGCTCCGATCATTGAGAATAAGGTGACGGAACAAATTCAATTAGTGAAAAAAGAGGATCAAAAGAAGGTGGAAATTTTAAAGGCTTTAGTATCCGAAGTAGATACCAAAGTGAGGAAGCAGGCTAATACCTGCGAAGAGAAAAAGAGGGTAGTGGAAACGCTTGCGACAACCACTTGCCAAGTAACTACGAGAGTTTCGGAATTAGAAAAGAAACATGACGAAAACAGAGCTATGTGCCAATCTGTGCACATAGTTCGGAATTGTTAAAGAAAGAGGAGCGGTTCGACCCCTTGAAAAAAGGCGGTATACACGCGACGGATTTCATTAAAAATTGTGAAAGAGATTTACCCAGATCATTGACTAATGAGAGAAAAATTAATGCGGTTATTGACATGTTGGCTGGTGATGCCAAGCGTTGGGGTTAAACCTCAACATCACACACCTGATTTTCGACGTGTTTAAAAATTTGTTTCTGGCTGAATACTGGTCAGAGCAAAAACAACATAGTGTCTGGCGCGAATTTGTCGTATCGAGG
This sequence comes from Schistocerca serialis cubense, assembly GCF_023864345.2. Lineage (NCBI taxonomy): Eukaryota > Metazoa > Arthropoda > Insecta > Orthoptera > Acrididae > Schistocerca > Schistocerca serialis. Next base: position 166,483,841 of record NC_064645.1, on the reverse strand, counting down.
CCTTTCGATGTGAATTCGTGAGGCTCGATGAAGGAGTTTTGTGAGGGCTGGATCCGCAAGTTGGAATATTTTGCGTGAACGCCGCACGGAATCCGAAATAGCCTGGGAACTCTACAAGAAGCTTCCAGATGATACAAAACGCTACGTAGGACAATCAGTGATTTCCTGGAAAAAGTTGAGGACAAGGACAATTGGCTTAATAATCGCGACAGTGGTAGAGGCCGTGGTAACAACAACGGGTACCACAGCAACCACAACAATGGTAACTACGGGAATATTGCATACCGCAATCTTTGCAGCAATAACGATAGTGGTTCGGGCCGTAATGACAATCGGTACAATGCATATAATAACAGGAATGACGGAAACCAGCATCATACTAACATGATACGGGCTTCACAGAATAGTAATAAGGCCAAAGGGGGTGATAAGCCGCCTCAGCAGCATCCGGGGAGCAGATCTGCTGGGACGAGACAGGGAAACCATTAGCCGCGCCGGTGAGGGACCGCCCGGGGTGGAGAAATTTTGGCGGCCCAATAACAGGAGAAAACCCAGGTGTCGTCGTTATGAAAATTCCGTATGGAATAATCAACGGCGGGAGAATGTGGCAGTGTTAACATAAAGGAGTGCGCCCACAAGTAGTAGATCAGCTGTAGACACGGCAGCAGAAAATACATTCACTGTCAGTGAGAACAATTTCAGTAGTGTTCAGGAAATCGATCATAAAGTGGCAGCTGTAACACCCACAGCAGAACTGGAGATTGAGTTTAAGAATGATTCGCAATTGTTGAGAGAAGATCAGATGTCGGATAACACGTCCGTCATCGAGCGAGGGGATGCAGAGAGGGATGAGGTCTGGTTAAGGCAGTTCGGTCGCTTATACGACGAACTAAGAGATTATAGGGGCCTGTACGGGAGAAGTGTTTATGGGGAGCGCGGGGAGGATTTGCCGCGTCTCGTCCCGCAGGAAGATAGTGTTTGTGAAGTGATAGAAAGTTCTGGCCCTAACCGGCAAGATAGTTAATGTTAATGGGGAGCACGAGCAAGATTCGTCGTTTTCGTCCCGCAGAAGTTAGATGTTGAAGTAGTAACGGAAAGTTCTGGCCCTGACCGGCAGAGTTTACCGAAAGTTGTAGTGGGTGAAGTGGCCGACCCAATCGACGCAAAACTCCAGTTTAAATGTTGCGAAAGTGTTAAGGTGAAAGATTACGAGAATTTTAGTGATTGCCGGACACGATTGGTAGAAAAGCACGTAGATTACAGCGTGTATGAGGTTAGAGTTGGCGTTATACGGTCAGACGGTAGCAGTGTGGGTTGCGCAGATCCAGAGGAAGTAATTGCAGATACTGCTGGGCACATTCCTCCAGGTAGATTGGCAGATGAGATCAATCTGACCAAAGAGGAATCAACAAAGGTGACAATTAGTGAATTGACAGCAAAGCAACACTCACTAGTTGACGAGTTACAGGAAAAGGTTTCGGTATTGGAGGCGAAGCTACAGAGTAAGCCTCAGGACAAACGTGTTGAAATTAAAACTGTATGTGAACAGAGGCTGAAAAAGCCGCCAGATAAGCCGGATTTAGTATCAAAGCCCGATGGTTTTTTCTGGAATGACCTGGATATAGACGAGGATTTACTGTGGGAAAATAAAGAAACAGTCGAGGACAAGTGTAGACAGATAGTAGTGTCGGTTAATATGCACGACCTACAACTAAACGTGTTGATTGACACCGGTGCAGAATTGAGTGCTGTATCTGGGAAAATATTTGAGTTACTGAAAGACAGACCTGGCATCGTAGTTATGCCAGTAACAGGAGTGAAAATTATCGGTGCTACTGGGAAGGCCAGTAAACCGGTCACAAAACAGATTTTTGTCCACTTCGAGATATGTGGGGCACGACTTGAACAAGAGTTTGTCGTCGTGCCAGACTTAACTACGGAAGTAATTATCTGGTTGGATTGGCTATTAAAAGTACCGTGCAGTGATTAATTGCGAAAGCAAAACTTTGACATGTACGTCACAAGATAAAATAATAGTAGTTAGTTCTGAGGAGGCAGGAGATGGTGTGCATAGGCAACACCAGCCTATACATATTGTTAACTGGCCGGATGCCATTAACGTAGGCAGGAGATGGTGTGCATAGGCAACACCAGCCTATACATATTGTTAACTGGCCGGATGCCATTAACGTAGGCATGAATTTGAACTGCTGTCACGTGAGGAATCTCGGCATTGACAATAGTGTAGAAAGTGGATTGGAAAGTATTGTAGACGGTGTGTCAAACGTAACACACGAACAAAGACGAGGCCTGTATGAAGTAATAATGAGGAATGAGAGTGCATTTCCAGACAAACCGAGTATTGGTGTGGAGAAAAGATCGTTTGCCAGAAATAATGAAGCTAAAAACTGTTGGTCGCATACATCGTCATGACGCTAAAGCGCGTTTTGCTAAGTTTGCAATCGGAGACTTAGTACTTGTAAAAGCACATGAGAAATCGAGCGAGATAGAAAATGATATCTCTAAATTTAAGTTTGTTTATAATGGACCATATAAAGTCATTGGTATACCTCACACAAATGCTTATTGCTTAGAGTATCCAAGCTCTGGAAAACCATTAGGTATAAGGAACATTGTAGACTTGAAATTGTACCAACCTAGGATTGATTAATACCACAGAATAGGTAATTTGTTCAGTATGTAAATATAGAGTGTAGGATTTAAGGATTTGCTAGATTGCCATGCTTTTGCCTGACCAATAAGTTATTAAAGAAGTTGTAATTAATAAGTAATTAATTTTGATTAAATGATTTGAAAGTAACTGATTATTAATCAATTGAAAAATCCAAGTGGCTAGTTTAAGATTTCAGCTGAGTCACAGTAGATTAAGGAATGTAAATATGATTTTGTAACTAGCTGTAAGATTTCATGAACATGCGATTTACTAGTCATTGCCGATGTACTTAGACGCTGTTTTAAGTTTCAGGCTAGTACATGCGTGTGATGATGGACAGTGTTGAGTATCCACTGTGATAGTGTTAATGGACTCCTTGAGTTTACTCGGGAGTGAGTTCTTCCGAAAGAATTCAGTGAAACGGACGTTCTGGAAATGCCGTTACACAGGCTAGTGAGATCAAGCGTGCAGCACAGGCGGGTGCATACTGGCGAGGCGGAGCCGCTGTCGGTTCTTGTGCCGCTGTCGGCATTCTTTGTACTTGCGGGTACAGAAGGCGGAGTTGTTTTTCTTCCCGGACAGCTGATGTGAAAGAATTCTGCTGTCAATATATGTTTTTTTCGATCTGCTGTGTATTATTTTCTTGTTCAGCGTTAAGTGGACTCTCATTACAAAAATATTAATTATGAAAAGGTTATATAAAAATGTGTATTCTATGTAATTAATTATTAATTTGTGTATTTTGATCTACCTGTTTTTATGACCATGTACTCTGATTAATTTTGTAAATAGTATTCCATTTCTTGATACTGTTAGGGATTTAGCTAATTTTAGAATAGCTAAACCTTTTTCTACGTTTTCTATGAATTTTAATATGTTGTCAACCTGTTTTCTTTTGTGTAAGATGACAGAGTGGTATGAGATTAGGAGTGTCTCCACTCAGTTATTATGGTCTAAAAATTGGTATATGGTTAATTGACCCAATGCTAAATTTTCTTTGTTTTGAGCATATGCATTTCCGCTGTTTTCTTTTTGGGACATTTTCTGAGTCTGTTTAAGTTACACGAACATCCTCAGACAATGTGGGGCACGTGTAACGCCGGAAATGCATATCCTCCTATTTCCATCTATTGCACTATAAAATTTTTCCTTATTTTGTTACCTGAAGATATAACATTTTTGTGCCTTTATATATTGTAATTGTGATACTGTTTGTATATATATATATATATATATATATATATATATATATATATATATATATATATATATATATATATATATGTCGATGTATAATTGGTTTGATTTGTAAATATTATTTGTATTTTTACGCTGGGTCTTGCCTAGGGAAGACTATGCTATCGAACGATTACATCGATAGGTCGTGTGGAGAACCAAAGTGTTTAGTCTTTGGTAGTGTTAACTCTGCCGCGTGGAGCGCGGGCAGAGGGAGTCTGGCTGGAGGAGGGCGGTGGTGCAGGTGTGCTGAGTGACGCTCCCGCGAGTTGCCGCGCTTTCGGGGTTTGGCAGCATGTAATTGCGCTTGACTTGGTATGGTAGCTTCTGACACAGTGTCGCGGACGGGAAGCATTAGCTGTCGCATATCAAGAGCCCGTTTCGCCTGGTGGCAGTGTCGAGGAGAAGGCGCGACAACATCCAGCTTCTGTAACAGCGACGGCCGACAATGAGTGACTGTCGCCACCTCCTCGACCGACGACTTCAATCCTTCAATCAACCAACAAGGAAGACTGGAAGCACGTAAAGTTTTAGAACTGTATGGCCTTTTAAAATTGTTCCATTCACAACATTACCGCAACTTAGCATGAACCTTTTTTGTTCATTGTCCCAATTACATTACCAAGCAGAGTCCCTTCCTTTTCCGGAATAAACCCGAGTGTCGTTGAAATTCAAACGCCAGCATTAAAGTAATATCATTCGATTTCACTGCTTTAATTTCAAAGTTCAGTTAAAGTATTCATAACTGGCTACAATATTTAGATTCCGCAAGCAGAAATTAAGAGTGAGAGTTTTGTTACCATATTTCAGCTTACCTGTGACTGCAGCTCGGCTTGGTATGTACTAAATGTTACTATTGTTAATTGTTCAGAATCATTTAATTCAAGTTCAAAGTTAAATCTCTTATTCCTAAATTGCGTAGATTCAAGTATCTTTGGAAATGATTGTTACTGAATTTCGTAGTGGTTCAGAAACAAATCTCACTATTAGTTACAGTCACTAAATTAACTTTCAATTTTCCCGTTTTATTAATTCTTTTGCTAAATTAAGTCAGAGTGTAGCGAAATTTATTACTGCTGACAAACTTTCTGTTTTCACACAACACGTGTCAACCTTCAGTTGCCATGCTTTTATTGCTAATTATATGTGCAATAACCTTTCTTTTTCAGTTATTATAGTAGTTGTCCATAGGACTGGCGACTGTAATTTTCCCGAAATCTCAAATATCTCATTGACGCCAATTAATTGTTAACGTGACGACCGCACATTTACTTTCTTTATTAATTTTACCCTTTTCTCAAAATTAATTTCCACCAATTTCATTTGCATTTTTCCTTTCATTTAGATGTAACCGTTTCCTCCCTCTTTACCGACAGATTAACTTTAGGTACACGCGGTTTAATTTTTCACTGTCATTAAGGTCGATAAGTGAGGGGGAGGCTACAAAGTGAGTCACAAACTTTGAAGTGACCTCGACTATAACAGGAATATAATGCCAGAATGAGATTTTCACTCTGCAGCGAGTTCGAGTCTCGGTCGGGCACACAGTTTTAATCTGCCAGGAAGTATCAGGAGTATAATGGTTCACTCTATGTGAAACAGGACAGGACACAGACTTTCAGACGTGATGAGGTCACTCAAACCCCTCGGCAGCATTGGCTACATAAATGCGTAGTCATAAACAGTGGTGGGTTTATACTTTTGACAGCGCACGCATCCGACTCAAAACTTTCCTAATATGTCTCTCCATATTATTAAAACATACAGATTATCGTAACCAATTGTTTTCATTCAGCTTAGTCCTCTTGACAATACATTCTGCCTTGTCAGCTAGTGCAGTCTGATACTTGTCACATTGCCATCTCGCCACTTCAGTTAGATGGAATCTTTGTCCTGTTCTTGACCAATATCAAGATGTGTGGCCCTTCATATTTCTTGACTGATAAGCGCTTGCTGTACAGTATATCAAAATTGATCTCCTTAAGCTCATTACGGTTTTCTCGCGTTAATTCTGGGCGTGCTTGGGAAAGGGCATCTGCCATGACATGTCCTTCCCTAACACATACGTGAATGTAAGATCCTGTAGGTATACTAGCCGGAGAAAGAGCTGTCCATGGAAACTTTTCAGTCGTTAAAATTTCCGAAGTTTTGTAGTCATTATAGACCTTGGTCTTGTCGTGAATCGAGAAATTGTTTGTGATATCACATAGCATTAAAATTACTAATGAGATCACCCCAAGTAAGGAGCGAATAATTAAGTGTTATTAATAATTAAATGATATCCAACTAAAAAAGGTTATGCGATTAAGAGGTTGATGTATGAATGTAACAGCTTGCTTAGATACTATTATTCACGATCGTTCGTCATGTATTGCTTTCGGTGGCAGGCGCTGCGTCGGTACAGAGCGTCGCTTCAGAGCTGTGTAGTGCGGATTGGATGATCTTCTCAGTATCCGCGGCTTGACAACGGAGCCCAGGTACGATATCAACGCTGTCAGTCCTTTGCGGCTTGCGTGGACAAAGCCGCGATATCACGGTGTCGGAATACGGATGTTGCCGATATGTGGATGAGCCCCCCATGTCCTCTTGCTTCTGTGCTGTCTCCTCCACTCTGGACTAATTTTGTAGTGCTGTTCAATGACATTCCGCGGTTGTAAGACCATGTCTCTGTGTGCAGGATGGAAATTTCCTACCTTGCGTGCGTAAGTCGGAAATTGGCGTCTTCCTCACGATTTCATCGGCACTAGTGGCACAGACTTCCGATGTTTTTCTGCTTTCCGAAGCTGATGTGAGAACAGCCACACAACACTTGTTTGCAGCCGCTATCTCACTGTGAGGCCTAGGCAGGTTCATATTTGGGTTTCGGTTCAGAGCCTGCTGGCGACCGTGAACTATAAGGAACGTCCTTTCTGTCCAACAAAATTTTTTTTAAGCATGCTGATTTCTTCCACACGACTCCTTGTGCGAATTCTTTGCGCATTGTGTAAACTCCTTCCAGTGCCCGCGTGGTGCTAGAATTTCGACACGCTCTAACTTTCTAAGGCAGATGAAACGGCACCTGGCAGCCCAGAAGATTTCACATGCCTTCGCATGTGCATTTTTGATGCTCCGTCGTAATGGTTGAAGGGGTCCACCAGTTTCTGGCATGCATCTCATTGTCCATTAGGCTCTTGGCAACGAGTCCGTTCCTAGTGAGGTGAGGGTATCCTCCCGCCTACCCCCTGTGTGGTTGCAGAATGGCTCCAGTGCTATAGTCTCGGGTGCATAGGGTCCACCTACTTGGTCGTCTTTGGCTGTTGGCACTTTGAGTTGGCGAAATTGGCCCCTCGTGGAGGTATCACAGAACTCTTAATACAGAAGATTGAATGTCATGAGAACACGGTCCTTCCATATTTACTTTATACATCAAAAAGAAAAGAAGAACCCCAATCCCTAGTAGTAACACTAATAATTGGCTCACTATTTTTGCAGAGAAATTACATTTTCAATTGTACTCTAGCATGCCGACACGAGTCGACTAATTACACATAAGGTTGCCCTTAGTAAAAGATACAAGACATGTGCGAATAAACAAAGATCAAAATAAGTAAACAACACAATTTTTCGCACAGAATTCCCTTCGTCCCTCTACCTCTCTCTCCACTCCCACAGCCAAAAATACTCGTTCCCTTGCGTAATCTGTCTCTTACTAGAATCAGAAGACAGTGAGCTCAAGGCAGCATCATTTCTTGCGTGAAGTATGTACCTGTAGCACTTCTTTTTCCAGCTTAATGGAGTGTCACTACTCGGGAATTTGTGGTACCAACATAACAGCAAAGCTCTGGTAAGCCACAGGATTCCAAACGATGGAAACAGGGTGGAAGCTATACTATTTTTGACACAAACGAAATTTTCATCACCGGCAACGTCACAGAAATATTGAAACACAGTGCCTCTTTGCTGCAATAAAAAGTATATGTATTGTTAGTATACTCGGAGGTTAGGAGGTAGAGGGCGTCCTTTGTACATGTAATTCCTATGAGAGCAAATACCGTGTGAATGATGATAAGCAGCGATAAAGAGAGACCCACAGCCAATATAAAGGGCATGCAGCGAGAGCATTATGAAAATTCCTTTGTCGCTGCAGAACGTCGATATCCATAATTTTAAGTGAGAGTGCGAGCAGTCAGTGGTCGTTGATACTGCACAAAGCTGCCGCAATGACATTTGAAAGCACTTTTTCTCTCCAAGATTAAATTAAGCCGATCGCTGCAAGTACAACCATAAAATTATTCACCGTATCTTGGCGGCACTAAATAATTATATACGAGGAGTGTTTTTTAAGTAAGTACCGTTTTGAAATTTAAAAAAAGGTGTGCAAAGATATGTCAACAATTTTATTTTTACATGAAAGCCTGTACCTTAATCTACTTTTCTACGTAATTCCCGTCAATATTGAGGCACTTCTCAAAACGTTGTACCAGTTTTTGAATACCCTCCGCATAGAAGTCTGCCGCCTGACTTATTAACCAATGCATCACCAGTGTTTAGGCTTCGTCTTCATCTTGAAGACGCTGACCGCCCAGGTGTTTCTTCAAGTGCTGCAACAGATGGTAGTCACTGGGCGCTAGATCGGGGCTGTACAGAGGACGATCTGGAGTTTTCCATCGAAAAGATGTAATGAGATCTTTGGTCTGATTCGCCACATGCGGATGGGCATTGTCTTGCAGCAAATCGATGCCCTTGCTCAACTTCCATTGACTGTTGCTTTGATTCTGGTGTGACGTATGCCACCCATGTTTCATCGCCCGTAGCAATTTGGCTTAAGAAATCATCACCGCTCAAGGAAAGTGAATGCACTGTCTAAACATTTGGTTTGTGCACATCCGTTAACATTTTCGGTACCCAACGTGCGCACAATTTTCGGTAATTAAAGTGCTCGGTCACAATGCCATACAAAACACTACGAGAAACATTAGGAAAGTCATCCCGCAAGAAGAATCGTAAAGCGTCTGTTTTCTCTCACCATATTGTCCACTTCCTGCACCAAACTTTCATTAACGACTGAAGGACGCCCACTCCGTTGGTCATCGTGCACATTTCTGTGGCCATCTTTAAATGCTCTCACCCACTTTCTTACCATTCAATCACTCATCATGTTTTCTCCGTAAACTGCACAGATCCCACGATGAATATCGATGGCTTTTAGGCCTTTAGCACTAAGAAATCTAATAACAGCCCGTAATTCACAGTCGACGGAACTCACGATTATCGGATGCATTTAAACACTCAGTACATGTAGTAACCAAAACCAACTGAGGGAACGCCTTGGGCTGTGGATGGGACCCACCAGGTGGGGAAGGCGCCAGCGGTGGAGCACGCACCACAGGTTAAACGCAAGGACGAGTCGGACGACAGACCATCGACAACTGACAACAACCGACCACGACCAACTATGACCGACACAACAAGGAAGAGATAAACAACGGAGGCTTGTGGAAACCACAACACCAAACACCAACAGTAAATCCGCTTGGAACCAGAGCCAGGCAAATGTCAACAACGAGCAACAACCAGAACACAGTACCGCCGAGATAGAAACGAAATCCAGAGTGAGTACCAGACTGACTGGATTAGGTTTTTTTTTCTTTATTGTGATTTCAATACCCTGCCCCATATGGGCTGGGGAGGGCTGTCGGCGGCACAATCCGCCGCTCTTCAGCCGAGTGACATGACAACTAAAACAAGAATAAAATGATACATACATAAGGAGATAAAAAAGTGGAACGTAAAACAGAGTAAGGGGACAAAATCGAGGTAAAAATACATGGGCATGGAGATGTTCAAGTTAAAAAAGTCAGCAGAAAGTTAAAATACACAGTTGGCGATTCTTAAAACACAGAGAAGACACTGAATGCGCATGCTCAGGTTAAAGGTCGACACAGTATTAAAAACACTTCGCAATAACACACTTAAAACCCACTTGGAGCACACACGACGAAGAATAAACTGCCAGCTGGGACCTGCCGAAGGAAAGGTCAGAGAGGATGGAAAAGGAGGGGAGGGCATGGGGCAGCTGAGGAAGCGGCGGGATGAAGAGAGGAGTGGCATCAGTGGGTTCACGAAGAGGCAGGAGACACGTGGGGCAGGAGAGGAAGAGGGAACACAGGGCAGGAGGGAGCGCAGAGACACTGAAAGGAGGGACAAGAGATGGAGGGGAAGTAGGAAGGGGAAGCCGCTCAGGAGGCGGCAGGGGGAGGAGAAGGAGCCCTGAGGAGGAGGCAGGAAGATGGGGTTAGAGTTGGTAGGAAGGGTAGATGTCAGGGCGAAGCTCATCATCCAGGACGGGTGGACGGTGGAAGATGTGTGGGGAAGGAGATGGAGGGTGTGGAGATGGAGAGAGGGTGGGACACAAAGGTTAAGGTGCAGCAACTGGTTGGGGGTGGAGAGGAAGGGAGACACGAGGAGGCGAGGGGGATCAAGGTGGCGGACAATATATAGTGTGTGGATGTGTTCAAGGAAAAGGAGAAGGTGGGGGAAGGGGATGAGGTCGTAGAGGATGCGCGTGGGGGACAGAAGGCAGATGTGGAAGGCGAGGCAGAGCGCATGGAGTTTGAGGATATGGAGGGCTTTATAGAACCGGGGAGGGGCGGAAATCCAAGCGACGCTGGCATAACAAAGGATGGGGTGAAAGAAGGATTTGTAGGTGTGAAGGATGGTGGAAGGATGCAGACCCCACGTCTGGCCGGACAGGAGTTTTAGGAGGTGGAGGCAGTTGTGAGCTTTGCTTTGGATGGTAAGGAGATGGGGAGTCCAGGTGAGGTGGCGGTCGAGTGTGAGGCCAAGGTATTTGAGGGTAGGAGTGAGGTGGATAGGACGGCAATAAATGGTGAGGTAGAAATCGTGGAGGCGGAAGGAGCGTTTGGTGCGGCCTATGATGATCGCCTGCTGGATTAGGGCAGAGCAGGTCCCTATATATGAAACCGGAGGGAGCGGCTATTGTCCGCTGTCTGCACGTGGAGTAGCGGTGGCGCCCTTTCTGCGTGAGAGTTGATGCGTGGAATAGCCACCACAGAGGCGGAGCCCTCTATGGGCTGACCACGTCCATTTGTTCTGGCGCGTGTTCGACTTCCGTGGCGGAAGGTACTAGAGTACACAACGTAAACAAGGAAGAATCAAATGGTTCAAATGGCTCTGAGCACTAAGGGACTTAACTTCTGAGGTCATCAGTCCCCTAGAACTTAGACCTACTTAAACCTAACTAACCTAAGGACATGACACACATCCATGCCAGACGCAGGAGTCGAACCTGCCACCGTAGTGGTCGCGTGGTTCCAGACAGTAGCGCCTAGAACCGCTCGACCACTCTGGCCGGCAAGAAAGAATCAGACTGTAATGGCGTCAGGGCATAGATTAAGGTACAGGCTTTCATGTAAAAATAAAATTATTGAGATATCTTAGCACGTCTTTTTTTTTATTTCAAAACGGTAGTTACTTAAGAAACGCGCCTCGTACTTTCACGGAGACGAAATGTTTAACAGACTTCAGAATAGAGTTACGCTGTCACACACACACTTTCCACATGAGAAATTTCTCTCATATGTTGCCGCCAGGGGTCGAAATTCATTTGCCGGGTACGGACTTGGCGACCCCGGGGTTCCTGAGCTGGGGACTGGAAAGCGCGGCCAGTCACCGTAAGCTTCAGCGACCACCGTACAGCGCGGGGGTGGAACGTTGTGTCTCTCAGGGAATGGGGATCTTGGCTTTACCGTCCGGATCGCGAGGATGGAATAAACCTCTATAAACAACCCCTCAATCTCAAGGTGTGCTGCGCGCTGATGAGATGCATGGCTGTTGAGGTGGAACAGTAGTTAGCAGGCAACCTCTGGGTAACCTGCCGCACCTCAGTTCTATAAGGCTTACCTAGGCAAGGGGGTCTCTTAGTTCCCTAGCTGCTCGTGGGACCGAGATGGAACCCTCGAACTTTTCTTCGTCTCCCAGCGGAAAGGGTGGGCCGCTGGTAGGTTCTAACACCCAATCTCACAAGCAGGCTCGTGTAGCCAGTCCTCCTGACTCAGGAGAGAAATCTCAGGGTATCAAGACTAGTAACAGCTCACATGCTGGCGACCAGAACGTGTTTTTAATCGTTAAAAGGAAAGACGGCAGCTTCGAGAAAGTTTCACTTTACTGTATTCAAAAAGGGCTCGAGAGCATTGCTGGCAGTTTGAAATCTGTTAAGCGATACCATAATGGGACGCTGTTGGTGGAAGCCGCTAGTTCCCAGCAAGCTATGAATCTACAGAAGGCGCAATCCCTCGGCGAATATATCATCGAAACTGAGCTGCACACCACCTTGAATTACAGCAAAGGTGTTGTGATGTGCAGGGGTCTGGTGGACATTCCGAAAGAGGATCTGAAAGATGTCTCCTGCAGGAATAGTTGACGTGCAAAATATCATGAAGAGGGTGGATGGTGTTCTTGTTGAGTAAGATTCCTTTATCCTGACGTTTAACAATACTAAACTCCCTGAGTATATTAAGGTGGGTTTCCTTCTCTTAAGTGTGCGGCCTTATGTACCCAACACAATGTGGTGTTTCAAATGCCAGCACTTTGGGCATACTACTCTTGGGTGTCATGGAGAAGCTACTCGTGGCAAGTGTGGTCAGGTCGCCCATGCAGGTGTCCATTGTTCGTTTCCATTGAAGTGTGTGAATTGCTCTGGACCTCACCCCATCTGGAATCGGGACTGCAGCGTGTATCTGGAAGAATGAAAGATACAGGAGCTTAAAACTATGAAGCACATCCCCTATACTGAGGCAAACAAACTGTATAAAGCCATACAGCCGCTGTGTTTTGCTACCTCCTTCACTTCAGTTGCTAATCAGCCCATGCGGAAAGTTGATGCTGCTACACAAACCGAGGCTGCTAGCATCGGCACTAGTACCTGCGTGTGTCCTTGCACTTGTGCTGCTGTAGTCGCTTCTAAGCCTGTCCCTCCACCAAGAACGTCAGAAAAATCTGTAGTTCCTGACATTGTGGAGCTCCCTTCCCCTCCAAAGGTTCCTTCTGGTACGCTGTCCAGCGCTGCCAGAACCTCAACCGCAGTTTTTGCTGCAAAGTCTACCCAGGGAAAAACGTCCAGCACTGGTGGAATCTGGCAGAAAACAGCCTGACGATGACGATGTCGACATCGACCTCTCTGACGTCTCTGTCGATTCTTCTTTAGAGACTATGCAGCCTGATGTCGAATTGCTGCAGTCATCTCTCTCCAAAACTGTGCCCCGACCCATTGTGGGCCCCCTTCCCCGTCAGAAAGTCAGGATGAATTTACTACTCCCCTGATAGATGGCTCCCATCATTCAGTGGAACATGAATGGATTCAGGATGCACATGGAGGAACTGAAACTCCCTCTGTGCTTCTGTTTGCAGGAAACACTTTTCAAAGCATCTGATGCCCCTGCACTACGGGGCTATACACTAAACTGCAAGGATGACCCGACTGTGGAAAGAGCCAAAAGAGAGGTTGCTGTGTTTGTCTATAATGGGAACCACTCCTCTGCTCTTCCCCTGAATACCGACCTGCAAGTAGGTGCAGTTCAAATTTCTGTGCATCAGAGGCTCACTGTTCGTTCTCTTTATTTACCCCCATTGGATGCAGTGGACTCTGAGGCTCTCACAAGTCTTATCGCTCAACTCCCCCGACCATTACTCCTCCTGGGCGACTTCAATGCCCGCCATGTCCTGTGGGGCTCAACGTCTACATGCCGTCGGGGTCGAGGTTTGGAGAGCCTCCAGACATCTCGAGAGTTGTGCTTCCTAAATGCCGGTGCTCCGACTCATTTCTGCAATGCTACTGGGTCATTCTCAGCTATCGGCCTATCTTTCTGCTCTCCAGCCCTCACCGACTCTGTTCACAGGGAGATCATTGACGACCTTCATTCCAGCGACCACTTCCCGATCCGCCTACTGGATGGTGTGTTGCTGGAACAGAATTGACCAACGTGGATGATTGGCAGAGCTAACAGGACGATGCTGGGTCAGTTAGCTGAGTTTGAACACCGTGACAGCGTCCAGGAATGGGTGGATTACATCATGTATGTGATCCATCATGCTGCTGATCTATCCATACCAAAGTCTTTCGATCCCTTGGAGGACAGAAGAGTGCCATTTAGCCATCCTGGACAGGCGTGCGGCTCTTCAACGGTTTAAATGCCGCCCGACAGCAGTCAGTCTCACAGCCTTTCGAATCGTGAGTGTCATTAAAGAGGGCAAAAGCTGGTCATGGCATGAGTTCCTGAACTCCATCATTCGTTCCAATTGTTCCTCACAGGTCTGGGCAACAATACGGAGGATTTCCGGTAAACACGGCTGTTTCCTGATAGCTGCAGCACTGAACCAGAGGTTCCCCAAAACAACACCTAGAGACATCGCTCAGAAGCTGGCCAAGCATTTTGCACAAACTACTGCCACTGCAAGCCAGGATCCAGCGTTTCGTCGCTACTGTTCCACTGCCAAGGCGGAAAGTCTGGACTTCAGGTCAAACAGTTCTGAGGCCTGAAACTCCCCTTGCTCCTTGTGGAAGCTCGAATCGGCACTGAATGAGACTTCTGACACTGCTCCCAGTGACGACCACATCCGGTACTGCATGCTGCGACATTTGCCAGCGGCATCAAAGGAAATCCTCCTCGAATGCTTTAAACTAATATGGGAGGCAGGCAGGCGTCTTCCTCAACTCGTGGACGGAGGCCATTCTAATCCCTCTCCTCAGTCCAGGTGTTATGTCCTAGTAGTTTCTGAAGTATCGCCTTGACGAGCTGTGTAGGAAAGACACTGGAACGGATGGTTAACGGTTGTCTGGTCTGGCTGTTGGAGACCAGGCAATTCCTTAGCGGCTGTCAGTGGATTCCGAAAATTTCGGTCCATGGTCGACAACCTGACCCTCCCAGAGGCAGCTTTTCAGCAGGCTTTCCTCTGTTAGTATCGGTATAGCCTTTGCTATCAGTAAGGCATACGATACTACTTGGAGTTGTCGTCTTTTTAATTTGCCTGCTTTGAATATGGAGGACACTATCCTACACTTTAGAGACACAGTGCGGTTCCTGGGACTCATTTTTGACTCCAAATTGTCATGGTTGCCACACCTGTGAGACTTGAAAGCCAGAACCCTGCAGGCACTGAACATCCTCAAATGACAGCCACAGGTCTTGGGGAGCAGACAGGGCGCGTCTCCCCCAGTTTTATAGTGCTTTTGCGCATTTGCGCCTGGACTAAGGGTGCACAGTGTATGGGTTAGCTAGGCCCTCTTATTTGCTGGTCCTTGCTGCTGTCCACCATGCGTTGATTTGACTGGCCACAGGTGCTTATCGGACCAGTCCCATACCCAGCCTCTGTGTTGACGCCAGGGAACCGCCACTTACCATCCGCTGGCAGCTCCTTCTGGTGCGCCAGGCGTGTAAGTTTCGTGCAGCTCCAACTTCACCCGCACACCATATTGTTGCTCATCCACCTCTGGATCGTCTTTCTTTCCCTGTCCCCGAACCATGATGCCCTTTACGATCCGCGTGCAACGTGTGCTGGAGTCACTCGGTGTGGAGTTGTCCAGCTCAAAATCCAGGGTTTTAACCACCTGCCCCCTGGTTACTGGAGAGGCCGAAGTGCGGTGCAAGAGAGATTGCACTTTTGTTTTTGGTTTTAATGCAACATTTTCTGTCATATTATCTGAGCACCACGACTATGTAGCTGGTTTTACGAATGGGTCGAAACAGAGGGATTCTGTTGGTTGCTCAGTTGTTTTCCGGATCGTGTCCTCAAGGTCCGACTGCTTCAATCGTTTACTGTCTTTGATGCAGACTTGTCTGCGATCTTGTGAGCACTAGAGCAGATGAGACACTCTTCGCGTCCTAAATTTCTTGTCTGTTCCTATTCACTCAGTTCCCTTCATTCGTTGCAACATTTGTATCCAGCAGCTAAAATAGTCCAGACCATCCAGGATGGCCTGCTCCAGCTACTACGACTGGGGAAGGAGGTGGCTTTCAGCTAGGTGCCATGGCACTTTGACATTGCTGGAAACGAAAGAGTAGATCTCGCAGCTAAGGGACTTGTCTCGATCCGCAACTATTGCAGCGTGCCAGCCCCCTGCACGCACTCACCTCACTGTTGAGCTCACGAGTCTTTTTGCTCCAGTGAGAGGACCCTCCAATGTGTGGTGGTTAAGGCGTCTAGATCACTGTGCGCCACGTTTTATTGGATTGCGTTTTGTTTTCTGACCAGCGGGCCCCGGCTGACTTGCTGGCGGATCTGCCATCTCTTTTAGGAAATAATCAAAGGAATGTGGTTAATGTTTTAAAGTTCTGTGACTTATCCAATATTTTTACCAAGATTATACGGAGAGAATCTTAATTTGTTCACAGGATGACTGGCTCGGCCATATTTTAAGTAAGTGGCCAGCCAGAGAATTTCCTGTGGCGTCCTTGACGCTCCTTTCACGTTTTACTTACGTTTTATTTTCTTATGCAGTATTTTACGTCTGATAACCTCGGTGTTGAGCGCCTGTACGCCCCAACACACACACACACACACACATACATACACACACACACACACACACACACACACACTTTTGCTCGAAGTCAACATTTCCGGTCAGTCGTCAGTTGTCTTTTATAATGTTACATAAACGCTACGTTATGAGCTAACTGAGTATCAGAGATAAAACTGATGACCCTCTAACTAGGACAAAAAGACAGTCAACCTAATGTTGTTGTTATGTGGTGTGGCTTTAGGTGATGCGTATACTTCCTGTGAACCATAGACTTCTCCAACGCAACATGTATTACGATACTCAGAAGTATCCCAACGACCTGAATTGCGTTTCGCCTGATCTGCGTGCAGCACACACGGTGTACCTGACTAGTAGGTCCTCTAATCTCTTTGCTATACAGTCGTTTGAATATATAAAACGGATACTACATGAGGTCGAAAGAGTACTCTTCTCTAAGTAATCACTCCAGATGTAAAGCAACACCACGATCTAGCAAATATTAGGAAACGCTTTAATAGTTATGGAACAGTCCTTCACGCTCGTGAACTCAATATTATTACAGTAAGTGACATTTCAGTATCACTAACACACTCATTAGAATTCGAGCAACCATTAGACAAAATAAAATATTTTTGTGAACAAGACATTTTAGGCAATATCTGGACTCCTGAAGTTCTGTAACAGTTCGAAGTATTTTTGCTCTTTAAAAGATTTTCTTATACCTGTGAAACGTCGTTCATAATACGAGCTGTTTGTCATAAACTGAATGTTGAATTAACCAGTTAAAACAAACACGATTAACAGCGGGAAGCGCTGTATCGAAAACGCGATATTCACATTATATCATCAATAATTTCTCTGAACTCATTATTGACCAAATGGAATGAAATTAGCGTCTGGCATTGTTGGCCAGGAGGGCCATCCGGGATAGTTTGGCCGCCAAGTGCAATTCTTACTTCATTCGACGCCACACTGGGCGACTTGCGTGCCGGTGATGAGGATGAAATGATGATGAGGATAAGACAACTCCCAGTCCTGAGCGGAGAGAGTCTCCAACGCGGCCGAGAATCGAACCCGGGCCCGCTTGCATGAGAGGTAAGCACGGTACCACTCAGCTAGGCAGGTGGACATGGTTGACTGATTATGTGTTGCATGGGGTCTTAATTAAATATGACTGAAAATATTTTTAGTAGCTGTTATGTCCGATTACGCTGTGTCTCGTAATCGGTTGGCCCTGACTAGTATTATTACGCTATCTGACTGCAAAGAACAACAACAAATAATGAAATGAAAATTTTGGGTAACACAATTAATTAATTAAGTCCCCAGCAACTATAAAACCTACAAAACCAAAGCACAAATATAATTGTTCTGTGTGTGGGAGTGTGACTCAACGCACATCTGGCACGGTTCTTCTTCAACAAGACAAGAATTTTTAAATACCAATTTTACTGACGTGATAAAAGAAAATTACAAATACTATAATTGCGTAATGAAAGCAGAATTAAACTCTAATACAAGAACACACGCCAGATGCTTGTTGACTGAACCTGTAATGACGCATTATTTAGGATACTGAAATAAAAAGAAACGGAGTTAGTTACCTCATTTATATTGATGAAAATCACTCTAATCCTTACATTATATGTCACACCGTTTCTCTACTATCACATTTCAACCAGAACTCTCCAATATCACATCTCAGCAAGCACTGCCTAATAGCACATCTCAACAAACACTCTCTGCTACAACATCTCAGCACAAACTACCACGAGACCTCGACAGGCACTGACTACTACGAGCTCTCGACAAGCACTGACTACTACGAGTTCTTAACAGGCACTGACTACTACGAGCTCTCGACAAGCACTCTTCTACGAGCTCTCAACAAGCACTGTGGAGGCGGCTTAATAATACTCTTTGGCGCAATCTCTGGCGCAGTGGCTCAGTGTAGCCACCTTTAATATGCCCCTCCTCCTCAGGCCAGAATTTGATGGTATTTTTGCCAGCATTGGTGGTGAAAATACCACCAAATTCGTCCAGAAAAATACAGACAAAAATAAAAGATAATATTAATACCTAAATATCACATAATTAGTTAAAATTTTGGCTTTGCACTGACCTTTCAATTAACTAATATATGAAATACAGTAGGCAATACAAATTCTTTTCACACATGTGGCTTTACATAATAGTTTACACAATACATAAAAAATCAGTTTATACAAATGTTCACATAAATGCTTTCAATAATTAGTTTATACAAAAAAAGACACCAACAGGTGACATTTTTTCAGTAGAAGCAGTCCGTCAGTGGCACCCAGTAAAGTTTAGCAGGTACACCCAGCAACAAGTCACATTAGTTCAGTAGAAGCAATCCATCAGAAGCACCCAGCAATGTTGAGTACGTGCAGACAGCAACAAGTGACTTCATTTCAGTAGAAACAGTTCATCAGTTGCACCCAGCAATGTTGAGCAGGTGCAGACACCAACAAGTGACATCATTTCAGTAGAAGCAGTTCCATTAGTGGCACCCAGCAATGCTGAGTAGGTGCACACAGCAACAAGTGACTTCATTTCAGTAGAAGCAGTTCCATTAGTGGCACCCAGCAATGTTGAGTAGGCGCAGACAGCAACAAGTGACATTATTTCAGTAGAAGCAGTTTCATTAGTGGCACCCAGCAATGTTGAGTAGGTGCAGACAGCAACAAGCGGCATTATTTCAGTAGAACCAGTTCTAACAGTGGCACCCAGCAATGTTGAGGAGGTGCAGACACCAACAAGTGACATCATTTCAGTAGAAGCAGTCCATCAGTGGCACCCAGCAATGTTGAGCAGGTGCAGACAGCAACAAGCGGCATTATTTCAGTAGAACCAGTTCTAACAGTGGCACCCAGCAATGTTGAGCAGGTGCAGACACCAACAAGTGACATTATCTCAGTAGAAACAGTTCCATCTGTTGCACCTAGTAGTGTTGAGCAGGTACACACAGCAACAAGTGACATTATTTCAGTAGAAGCAGTTCATCAGTGGCACCCAGTAAAGTTGGGCAGGTGCAGACAGCAACAAGTGACTTCATTTCCATACAAGTAGTCCACCAGTTGCACCTAGCAATGATGAGCAGGTCCAGAGAGCAGTCCATGATATTCACTATCACCGATCACACTGTTCACCAGAGTATATAAGCACAAATTAAACATGTCCTAGTGGCACCAATCATGTAGAAAAAGTACAAGTAACAGTCCATAATATTCACTATCCCTGATCACACTGTTCATCAGCAGAAATTAAACATGTCCTAGTGGCACCAATCATGTAGAAAAAGTACAAGTAACAGTCCATAATATTCACTATCCCTGATCACACTGTTCATCAGCAGAAATTAAACATGTCCTAGTGGCACCAATCATGTAGAAAAAGTACAAGTAACAGTCCATAATATTCACTATCACTGATCACACAGTTCATCAGCAGAAATTAATCGTTCCTAAGTGTCACACATTATGTTGAAAAAGGGCAGGTAACAGTTCACAATATTTACCTTCACTAATCAGACAGTTCAGGCATGAACAATAGTTTGAATGCACATACAAATGCTTTTACACTAAACATACAAATCATAACAAACACACAAATGATGTCAGATAATTTTCATATTAACTATTACAAATACTCAAATATCAGTAAACCTACAATATTTATGGGTGTCAGTGCAAGCCACTACAAACAAATAAAATAATATTTACGAGATAGGTGGGTAGGATTAGGAAAGGAAAACACACAAAACACACTCATTCATCTTTCGTCCACTACTGTGTAATTGAATAGTGTTAACTGTGTAAATGTAATTCTGTCAAAATCTGATGTTCATCATGTGTATCAAGTAGTAGTGGCAGCAATGTATAACAGTCAATAATAGTTAGGGCAACGTCATAGACCAATGTTTGCCAAGCCAGATCAAATGTACTGTTGTTGAACAACTGTCAGTGAGCCAAGATATGCAAATACTTCCTCTCTTCAAAAAAAAGTATATACTGCTTAGTGATTTAACAAAGTGTGTGTATAGACTATCTTCCTTCTACTTTAGTGTTCTAGTCTGATATCTTCATCCTCCTTGTTCCATAAGACCAACAAAAAAAATATGCATCTCACTTACTTTACCTCTTATCCACCCAAAACTCCAATAATCATCAACTTCACACAATCTCAATAATACCTCAATAATACCTCTTCAATACGTCGATACATATAAACCTTATTGCCAATATATGCTCCTCACTTACTTTACCTCTTATCCACCAAAACACCAATAATCATCAACTTCACACAATCTCAATAACACCTCAATAATACATCTTCAATACGTCGATACATATAAACCTTATTACCAATATCATTTCACTTCCATAACAACTCTTTCCTCTAGTCAGTCTCCTCGAACAAGTACAGATAAAATCCTAATGCAAACCTCATCATCCCATACAATCCGAAGACACATTGTCAACACACAACCTCTGTGTAATCCATCTGAGCCAAATCTTCTACTCATTATGAATTGTAAACAAAAGAAATGCATACATGACCTCTAACAGACTTAGTTCGAATAACTCTCAGTAATTAAGTACGATAACGGAGTGTGAATGATCATAATATTTCACAGTGTGTACACCACTTCAAGAATTATGGCAGAAGCAAACATGTGGAGTATTTCTTGTGTCAAGTGTCACTTCCTATTTCAATTGCTCGCGAAAAATGCAGTGTAATAACTGTCAATGGTCTAAACCTAGTTTTGGTATGTCATGTCGTTAGCTTCCTTCCTATTAGCATAAATTTATACAGCTTCCATAAAATCTCAGCTCATGTGACTTCTATGAAGTTTCTTGTACTAATGTCGTTCGTCGAATTATAGCAGTTCATTTTCTTATCTTAAAAATATAAGGCACTGAGCGTAAGCAAAACAAGCAATAGCGAGTAAATATACCAGTAGAGAACAGATTGTCAACAAGTGTATGCAGCACAATTCTTACAACGAGGCTCTGCCAAGCAAACAATCTATAATTAATACAATAGTGTGACCTAAACTCTATGTTCATACACAGTATATCAGCATTTCTATACACCAAATTAAAGAGTAGTTATGACAACAAACAGAAATGTATAAATATGCAATCCATACGCATAGCAGCAAACAGGTCATTAGCATCATATCAGCATAAGCAAATAAATGTTCATATGTCATCCTAATAATTAAACATGAAGGCGCAAGCAGATAAATCACAAAGTATAACTTACATACCTAACCACATCAGCACAATAAATCAGGTGACAATTATAATTTAAATAAATAAGCGCAGCAGGCACATAATTAAAAAAAATATGACATCAGTGAAAAAGCAGTGCAGCCAAGCGATGCATAATATACACAAGTTACAACCCAGTTCATTAATAATCATTGTCAAAATCAGTTAACGTACGCAAGCACGTCGCTTCACATTAATTTCATAGAACATGAAATTTAGCACAAAGTATGAATCACGTAATTGCGAGCAGCAATTACGTCTAAAGTACGTACCTAAGTGGAAATATATTACCTGAAAAATGAACTCAATTAATAGTTACCTTTTTTTAGTTTATTAGTTTCTTCTTCGAAATTACATTCTTCCTGAAAATTTCTCGATAGCAAGTCGTCTTAACGTCGGACACGCACAGAATTTACCTGAAGTTCTTAAATATTTTATACAACCGTATCCTGAAAAATACTGAACGTTAATAACATAATTCATCAACTCACTAAAGCTTTATACTGAATTTAATCGGAGAAATTAAACTGTGTATTTGTTTACGGCTGTCAGTGCATTCGCACTGAGCGCTCGATCAGCTGTAGGCGCGTGACGTAGGAAGCAATTGTTCGCGGTCAACGACTGCCTCGTGCGGCGCGCAGACTTGACTGTAGCTTTGAGAATGTGCCGCCGCCAAAACACAGCGCGTATCCTTGTACTCTCCGCATGTTTACATGTAGCTGTGAGTTTCTCTAAAGTATGCCATTCCACAATAATTTTTACGTTAGATATATGATGTATTCCTTTAGAGCGTCGAGATTTAAGAGTTTCTACTTCGACAGTGTTATCATGAATAATTTTACGAATTCTATATGGACAGTTATAAAGCAGAAAAAATTTGCGACACAAGCCTTTTCCTTTGTGCGACAAACGATGAGATTTAATTAATACCTTTTGACCAACCGACAAATTTTTTAAACGACCAGGACGCTTAGCTGATTTCTCTCTTCTAGCAGCCGCAGATGCAATATTTTGTAGAGCCAGGTTGACAACTTCAGAATGCCGCAGTTTCCGTGTAGGCGGAAAAGGAACGATTTCAGAAATGCGATTTGTCGGTGCTTTGTTTTTTAATGTCAGTATAGGCGGTAAAGAAGTTGAATCATTAGGGAGTTCATTCAGAATGTTTTGAAAAATATGAAGATACTGATCCCACGTTCTGTGATTCTGATGACAATAAAGACGACACAATTTATTGATTTCCTTCATCCATCTCTCTGAAGCGTTAGATTGAGGGTGAAAAAGTGAAATGAAAATTGGTTTAATTTTACGACGCTGCAGAGTACGAAGCCAAATTTTAGAACGAAACTGTGATCCATTATCTGATATAACCTTATCAACATGACCAACTTCTTTAAGAAAATGTTTGATGAAAGCATTAGATACTGAACGAGCTGTTGCTTTGCGTAAAGGTGTAAGACACACATATTTTGACGTCAACTCCACTGCTACGAAAATGTACGCTAAACCATTAGTAGAACGAACCACTGGACCGAACAAATCGACTGCAGCCATCTCCTTTAATTTCGCTGGAATGATAGGAATCAACGGTGCTCTGTGAGAAACTGTTGGCGGCTGAGCCTTTTGACATAATTTGCATTTGGCCAGAACAGATCGAATACGTTTTTCCATATTATTGAAGTAGCAATTTTCTCGTAATTTATGAAAGCATTTTCTGGGACCAAAGTGTGCATAACTGAAATGCGTATACCAAATCAGCTTATTAACCCACTCATCAGGAATACAAACTAACCAAACAGAGTTGTCGACCGATTTTCATTTAAAAAGAATGTCATTGCGGACTAAATAATGCTGTCTAATCGCTACGCTTTCCTTTCTCCTCCACTTCTCCTTAATGTCCTTCCAGATTGGATCCTTATTTTGCTCCTTAGCGATGTCCTGGAGCGAAGACGAAATAAAGTTCTCAAACGCAACACCTTGAATATACATCAAACAATAATTGTTTTCCTTGCAGTCCTCTTCAGCACTTTGTTTCAAACCCATAGGTGCACGTGATAAAGCATCAGCAATAATATTTGAAGAACCCTGTATGTAAACAATACTAAAATCAAATTCCTGTAGGTACAACGCCCATCGTGACAATCTGCCATGAGTTAATTTTGTCACATGAGAAATTCCAGAGCTCGATGATCGGTGTAAACCTTAGTATGTCTGCCAAACAAAAATGTCCGAAATTTTGTAAAAGCCCATACAACAGCCAAAGCTTCAAGTTCCGTAATCGAATAATTCTTTTCTGATTTAGAGAGAACACGACTTTCAAATGCAATAGTTTTCTGGACTACAACGCCGTCTTCTTCTATCTCTTGAAATAAGTGTGCCCCTAGGCCCTTGTATGATGAGTCTGTCGCCAAACAAAAATCTTTAGATAAATCCGGATGTGAAAGAAGTGGAGCAGCAACTAAAGCATCACGAAGCTGTTCAAATTCTGACTGAGCTTCCTCATCCCAACACCAATTAGATTTCTTTCCAGATAGTTCACATAAACGAGGTGTGGCCAAATCGTCCAATTTAACAAAGCGTCGAAGAAAATTACAGACACCAAGGAAACTACGAACATCACGTTTTGTAGTAGGAACAGCATAATTACTAATAGCGTCTAATTTTTTTGGATCAGGAAGAATACCTTCTGTAGAAATAATGTGAGCGAGAAATTTCACCTGTGAACGACCAAATTCAGATTTTTCCAAGTTCACTGTAATGCCATTTCGTGCAAAAATACGTAATAATGAATCCAAAATTTTGTTGTGCTCACTCCAAGAATGTTTAGCAATAAGAATATCGTCAACACATGAAGTAATATTGTCACGAAGATAAACAGGTAAAATTTCGTTTAGCTACGAATGAATGCTGCTGAAGGTACAGTAACTCCACATGGTAATTTCCGAAATCACTTTTGGGTAAATTAGCCAAATCCGGTTGTTGTTTATCTACTGTCTAGATAGATTGATAGTCGAAGAGTTGGTTTGACAGATGCAAAGAATAGTAAAAGAGTAGGCAGCGGTGCAGAAAGCCAAAAGAGAAATAGCACCACTACAGCTCGGGGCCCTATGCTCGCTACGGCACATATTCACTTAGAGTAGTGAATCCCCTGAGGACTTTAATAGCCGCACATAATTTCCAGTTTGTGACTTAGTGGCAAATCTGGTGGAAGTGCGTACGCAAATTGACCTGACCATGAACATGGATGTATGTCATTCTTAGAATTGCGGAAGATCTTAAATTTCCGAACAGTCAAAAAGTGTTTATAGTCAAAGTTTTCGCCTCGTGGCGACAAAGACCTACCGCGTCTGTCCCAGTCACAATGACGATTATTGTTAAATTCACGCGCCTGGCGCTCTCTTGTTGCATCCCGTAAATGAAACAAATTATTTTCTTCACACCCTTCTGCTAAACTGACACTTGTCAATTTATCTGAGATCTCCTCAACTCTTTCCGATGAGTCACTTAATTGTTCTTTCTGTTTATTTACGTCTTCTGTAAATGTCGCGACTCGGGTTTCGGTGTTGTCACATTTAGTAGTTAACTGTTCACACTGTTGCGTTAAGTTATTTATTCTGTCATTTGGTACGGATTCCTCGATTCTTTCAATTATTTCTTCCTTATCGTGTGCACGTTGTAAATTTAATTCTGAAAATTTTTGTACTATCACGCGATCTTTTTCTTCCTGTTCTCTGTCCTGTTCCTCTTGTTTAATTTCTGATGAAATTAAACTATTATTGTGAAAATTCAAAATCGGTTGTACTTCTTCTCTAATTTCTTTCTTTGATTCATCATTCGTATTTTTGAAACATGTCCCTATTCGTGAGCATAACCGTGTTGTCATTGCTTCCATCTCAGTTCTAATTTCAGATCGTAACTGTGATCCCACTGCTTTCATCTCGATTCCAAATGTTTCTATTTGTGAGCCTAACTGTATTGTCAAAGTTTCCATCTTCGTGTTAAATCTTCTTATTTGTGATCCCAAATTTAATATAGCACCCATCAACTGCTCCATCTCTTCTGTCGTTAATCTCGTATTCTGAAAATTTTTCGATTGTGAAAAATTTTGAACTGTTTCCCGACTATTTTCCCTACTTATTAAATTGTTTTCCACTACATTATTCATGACACTGTTTTCCTCTGTTGGCGAGTTCGCCATGTTAACAATTTCGTTATTCTGACTATTCATCATTTTTGCCTGTTTCATTGACCGCGTAATCATTTACAAAACATAAAAAACTCGTCACTGTACGAAAATTACACACAATGCCTCCTTATCTCCAACAATACCATTTACATGAAGTGTCTCCCTCAAACACGATTAATCGAACAATTGAAATAATTGCACTAAATTGTCAAACCCGTAGACAAGACAACAACAAAAAAAAAATTTTTTTGAAAAATACCATTAGAAGAATGCCAATTACCAAATCTACACATGCAAAATAGACTGCAATTACTAAACTCCAGATTACTACAACAATACTACTGTCTACTATTTTTACAATCAGAAGAATTCCAAGGGACGATCCGAAGCAGCGGTCGCCACGTGCATGGGGTCTTAATTAAATATGATTGAAAATATTTTTAGTAGCTGTTATGTCCGATTACGCTGTGTCTCGTAATCGGTTGGCCCTGACTAGTATTATTACGCTATCTGACTGCAAAGAACAACAACAAATAATGAAATGAAAATTTTGGGTAACACAATTAATTAATTAAGTCCCCAGCAACTATAAAACCTACAAAACCAAAGCACAAATGTAATTGTTCTGTGTGTGGGAGTGTGACTCAACGCACATTTTGCACGGTTCTTCTTCAACAAGACAAGAATTTTTAAATACCAGTTTTACTGACGTGATAAAAGAAAATTACAAATACTATAATTGCGTAATGAAAGCAGAATTAAACTCTAATACAAGAACACACGCCAGATGCTTGTTGACTGAACCTGTAATGACGCATTATTTAGGATACTGAAATAAAAAGAAACGGAGTTAGTTACCTCATTTATATTGATGAAAATCACTCTAATCCTTACATTATATGTCACACCGTTTCTCTACTATCACATTTCAACCAGAACTCTCCAATATCACATCTCAGCAAGCACTGCCTAATAGCACATCTCAACAAACACTCTCTGCTACAACATCTCAGCACAAACTACCACGAGACCTCGACAGGCACTGACTACTACGAGCTCTCGACAAGCACTGACTACTACGAGTTCTTAACAGGCACTGACTACTACGAGCTCTCGACAAGCACTCTTCTACGAGCTCTCAACAAGCACTGTGGAGGCGGCTTAATAATACTCTTTGGCGCAATCTCTGGCGCAGTGGCTCAGTGTAGCCACCTTTCAGTGTCCACATGTCCGAACTTTAAACGGTATGAAGAACTCTTTTCCTTAGGATCTGGATTGGAACCAAGCACCTGTAGCCGTTGTAACAAAGCAAAATTTTCGTGCCTGACCGAGATTTGGTGAGTAATTGGTGATTGCCCACAAAGAGATGAGAAATATCGAAGTTTTCGCCAGTATCAGTTAGCAAATGCGAACAGAAAACTTTTGTCGCCTGCCTGGAATCTTGTTGAGATCATTATCTGCCTGAATGAAATTTTCATTCTCCAGCGGAGCGTGCGCTGGTAGATTGAAACTAGGCCCCGGACCGAGACACGAACCCGGGACCTTTGACTTACGTGGGCAAGAGCTCTATCATCTGAGCTACCCAAGTACGATTCACGGACCAGCCTCAGAGCCTGAATTAAAGCTTTGAGGACGGGTCGTGAATCGCGCTTGGATTGCTCAGATGATAGAGCATTTGCCCGCGTTAAGTCAGAGGTCCCGGATTCGAGTCTCAGTCCGGCACACAGTTTTAATCTCCCAGGAAGTTTCATTATCGGTCTGTAAGCTAACCCCGAAAAGTGGTTACTATAATTTCAAGTAACAAAGTTTGCACGTTTTAAAATCAAGTGCCATGATGTAAAGTTGTGTCAGTGGGATTCGAACCCCTAATTGTTGACCAAGTAAAATCAGATTTTCGATGTCGAATTTTTCACCAGCAGCGAGATATTCGAATCTGAAAGTGTGTGTGTGAATTCCAAAGGACCAAATTGCTGAGGTCATCGGTTCCTAGATTTACAAACTAGTTAAACTAATTTTAACTAACTTATGCTAAGAACAACACACACATCCATCCCCGAGGTAGTACTCGAACCTCCGGCGGGAGGGGCTGCGCAATCCGTGACTTGACGCCCCTAACCGCGCGGCCACTCCGCGCGGCTATTCGAATCTGAGGATATTTTTTTTTTTTACGCGACCCAGAGTCGAACCCAGCACCTGCCTCCATTGTCCCAGCACGTACCTTCGTTGTTTTCTGTTGCAGTCACAACCAACAGCGGGAACGCCTTGGGCTGCGGATCGGAGCCGCCAGGCGGGGAAGCCGCCGGCGGTGGACCACGCACCACTGGGTAAACACAGGACGAGTCGAATGACAGACCAATGGCAACTGACAACAACCGACCACGACTGACTATGAGCGACACAACAAGGAAGAGATAAACAACGGAGGCTTGTGGAAACCACAACACCAAACACCAAACGTAAATCCACTCGGAACCACAGCCAGGCAAATGTCAACAATGAGCAACGACCAGAACACAGTACCGCCGAGATAGAAACGAACTCAAGAGCGAGTACAAGACTGGCTGGACTAGGTTCTTTTTCTTTTTCTTTTCTTTATTTTATTTCAATTGCCCATCGGGGCGGGCTGGCAGCAGCATATGCGCTGCTCTTCAGCCGAAAGACATAGAACAAAACAATAGAAGACATTTAAAAACAGCAAAGGAGAGAATAAGGTGAACATAGATATAAAAAAGGGGGAACATCATGGAAGGCAATAGACGAAAAGCGGGGTGACTGTAAAATGGAGATAAAAAACTGTTTAAAAGTAGCACACACAAAAAGCCACACACTGTGACGAGTAAAAGAACACAAGGCACAGTATGACTGGAGCATAAAGGTATCGACGGATGGTGTAGCACATAACGTAACACTGACGGCGAATCTCAAGGCAGTACACAATTAAAATCACACCTCTTGACACACAGGAGAAACAGCACTAAGCACAACACTGATGTGGCACACTGATGATGATCAATACAGATGATCTGCCAGGCGCTAGGAGATGAGGGAGACCTGAAGAAGGGAGATGAGCAGGGGGCGTGCTGAAGAGGGCCAGGTAGGGAGGGATGTGGGAAGGAAAGAGGCAAGTATGGGGTGCAGGGTTTCAGAGGAGGGGGGGGATGGAGGAAAATCCGCTCTGGGAGAAGGAGGGAAGAGGAAAAAGGGGGCCCTGGGGAGGGGGGGGAACAAGGCCAGGTTACAGTTGGAAGGAAGGTTAGATGTCACGGCGAAGTTCGTCATCCGGGAGGGGGTGGTGTTGGAAATTACCCTGATGAAGGAGGGTGTGGAGGTGGAGAGAGGGAGGGATACAGCGATAGAGGCGCGTCAATGGGTGGGGGGTGGAGAGGAAGGAGGAAACCAGAGGGTGGGGGGGACCAAGCCTGCGAACAATGTAAAGGATGCGGAGATGTTGGAGGAACAGGAGGAGGTGGGGGAAGGGGATCAGTTCATACAGGAACCATGTGGGGGAAGGAAGGCGGATACGGAAGGCAAGGTGGAGGACATGGCGTTCAAGGATTTGGAGGGCCTTGTAAAAGCGGGTGGGGGCGGAGATCCAGGCAACGCTGGCATAACAGAGGATAGGACGGATGAGGAATTTGTAGGTGTGGAGGATGGTAGAAGGATGCAATCCCCATGTCCGGCCAGACAGGAGTTTCAGAAGGTGGAGGCAGGAATAGGCTTTCTGCTGGATGGTCTGGAGATGAGGGGTCCAGGTGAGGTGTCGGTCGAGGGTGAGGCCAAGGTATTTCAGGGTGGGGGTGAGCTGGATAGGACGACCATAAAGGGTGAGGTAGAAATCATGGAGGCGAAAAGAGAGAGTGGTGCGGCCTATGATGATTGCCTGGGTTTTGGAGGGGTTGAGATGGAGGAACCACTGGTTACACCAAGTGGTGAACTGGTTAAGGTGGGTTTGGTGGGTACGTTGAGGCCGTTGAAGGGTAGGATAGAGAGCCAGGAAGGCGGTGTCATTAGCATACTGGAGAAGGTGGACTGGTGGGGGTAGCCTGGGCATATCAGCTGTATACAAGAGATAAAGGAGAAGGGAGAGGACAGAACCTTGGGGGACGCCAGCCGTGGGATAAAAGATACAGGAGTTGCTGTTGTGGAGGGTGACATAGGAAGGACGGTGTGAGAGGAAGGAAGCGACCAGACGGACAAAATTGAGAGGCAGGGCGTAGGTTTGGAGTTTAAAGAGGAGACCGGGATGCCATACACGGTCATAGGCATTTTGGAGGTCAAGGGAAACAAAAATGGCGGAGCGACGGGAGTTGAGCTGGAGGGACAGAAGGTGAACAAGGTTGAGGAGTTGGTCTTCAGCAGAGAAGGAGGGTCGGAAGCCACACTGAGTAAGGGGGAGGAGGTGGTGTTGAGTAAGGTGCTGATGGATACAGTGGGAGAGGATGGATTCAAAGACCTTACTGAAGACGGAGGTGAGGCAGATGGGACGATAGGAAGAGGCGGCAGAAGGGGGTTTGTTGGGTTTGAGGAATAAGAGGACGCAGGAGGTCTTCCACAGGTCAGGGTAGAAGCCAGTAGAGAGGACGACATTATAGAGATGGGCGAGGACAGTCAGGAAGGAATAGGGGCTTTCTCGAAGGTGACGGTAGGTGACACAGTCGTGACCAGGGGCCGTGTTGCGTTTGGACTGGAGGATAAGTTTAATGTCTTGTGCTGTGATGAGAGTGTTGACGTCGGAGGGGGGCAACTGCCCCAAGTACTGGAGACTAGGAGCAAGTGGAGCGACTGAGGTATCGGCACGTTCCATGACGGTGGGGAAAAGAGAATAATCAAAGTGGGGATCATTGGGGATGGAGAAGACCTCGGAAAGGTGGGAAGCGAAGTGGTTGGCTTTACTGAGGTTGTCAGGAAGGGGGCGATCATTATGGAGAAGGGGGTAGTGGGGAGCGGAAAGGGAACCAGTAAGACGATGGAAGGCGGACCAGTACTTGGAGGAGTTGATAGGGAGGGTGGCGTTGAGTCGTGTGCAGTCTCGGTGTTTCGTTGCTGTAATAAGGTTCCGTACGTGTCGCTGTATTTGCCGGTGGCGTTGGAGTGTATCCCTGTCACGAGTGCCTGGACTACGGCAGAGCGGGTCCCTATATACGAAACCGGAGAGAGCAGCTATTGGCCGCTGTCTGGACGTGGCTTAGCGGTGGCGCTCTCGCTCCGTGAGACCCGCTGGGCGGAATAGCCGCCGCGGAGGCGGAGCCCTCTATGGGCTGACCACGTCCATTTGTTCTGCCGCGTGTTCGACTTCCGCGGCGGAAGGTACTAGATTTTCTATCCACGAATTGTTTGCTCACCAGTAGTGAAATGTGTAGACGTTTGACTAGAAATAATAGCATCTTTAGTTATTGTTGACAGCACATAAAGACACTCTGAGCATGAAAATTATTTATCACTCGTATTTTGGTGTGCATATGCTACGGTTTGAAATGAAACCATGAATACTTTTGTGCTGGGCCAGGATTCAAACCCACATACGTGCCTTTCCCGGAGGCCTACAAGAGTTTGCAGTCTTGGAGAAAACAACGAAATGATCGAACTATACAGTTACGAGTGGGTAAGAAACCTCGAAGGAGTAGATCCGAATTCGAATGCCACTTCAGCAGTATATTTTTCAACGTCTCAACTTCAAATAAAATCAGAGACAAGCGACGTGAAGTTTCTGTCTGCCGCGACTTCCACCTCTGCTATGGGTCAGCATGAACTGGCTCTCACCCTGCTGGTAGCGCAGGGATATGACAATTATAATGCGGATTATGAACTGCGTTCCAACATGACGCTCGTCTCTTGGCATTAATAGACGTGAGGGAGATTAGTAGTGGACAACATTCACGAGAAATGGCCAGGTGTCTTTTGTCTTTTATTATTCAGTTAATTAAATTAAGAATTTTTAACAGATTAACGATCAACAAAGTTCTTTAACAACGCCAATGGCAATAATGTTCTCATATGACTGTTTTCAGCGCAAATGCACTGGAACGAACAGAACTGCGATGGGACTGCTATGCTGTCGCAACTAGGGTCTGGCGCTGACGCAGCTATAGGAAGGGTGCTATCATTGAATAGTGTACGCTGAAGACATCGCACCGTTAAGAAAGATTCATCGCGTTCAGTTTGTAACATACAACCAACAGTACGGAGATAGCTATCGTAGTAGGCATGCCAAGATGATCGCAGCAGATCAGTGGAGGACCATTGTTGAGACGAGGATTACTGTACGCATTCAACGCGTCCTTGCAAACCCTGCACAGTAAAGATCGAATCCACATGTGTTCTCGAAACTACTTCACTATAGGCATCTAAAACAATCGTGTCTGACACAGTTTATTGTTACTTAACAGACACACAACCGTCCAAAGAACACACAGAAAAAGCGCACCAGATGAAACGAAAGCAACAGTTTGGTGTAATAGAATCACAAGTAACTTCGACCACTTGCTGCATCTGGCTGTTTCAACTAGCGAAACCATAACGAGATTTTCACTAAGCAGCGGAGTGTGCGCTGATATGAAACTTCCAGACAGATTAAAAATGTGTGCCGGACCGAGAGGTCCCGAGTTCGTGTCTCGGTCCGGCAAACAGTTTTAATCTGCCAGGAAGTTTCATAGCGAAACCATGTCTTTGATTTTGGCATAAGTTCCTATTATTTCGTTTCCTCGTTTTTCGCGGAGCTTATATCTAACAATGAGGATTTTACCGTCTTGAAATTGGTGTGGGATTGTATCCCGAAAACTGTATTCTATCACAGTGTCACCAGGACATTCCTTATTACTGACATTTCTAGTTCTTTACTTGTGTAGTGTGAAACTTCCTCTTTGAACAATTTTATATATGACTGTGCTTAAACTGACACACAATATTTTTAGAGCAACGCAATCTGACTTTCAAAATTCCCTACAAAAGAATGGCCCTGACTAACATTGAACTATACCTTTCGCAAAACACTTACCTCACAAAAATCTTCGCTGCTCAAGCTACTGCAATACAGCGAGCGCCACTACTGCCAGCTAAATAAAAGATTCAAACTATGGAAGGCACTAACTACTGATAGGGATAGTTAGCAAATGAAAGATATTAATAGAGAACAAACAATGTATTTACCTTGATATCATCATATATAAATATAGCAGTTCATGACAAATTACAAATCTCCGCCATCTCTCTCCCCACATCCACCACTGCTGGCGGCTCACCTCCAACTGCGCAACGCTACGCGCTGTTCACAGCCAGCTGCCTAACACTACAATGGCGAGTATTACAACAATGCAAAGCAGACACAGACTGCCCACAGCACAGCCAGTGAATTTCATATTGAGCGCTACGTAACATTGCCAATAAGAAAACATAAACAGCCTACTTACATAGAGAAAACATAAACAGCCTACTTACATAGCCCCCATGCTCCCCACAAAAAATTTTACAAAATTTTTTTGGGCAGTGGCCAATAATGATTTGATAAAATTTTTCATAATTACAATAACAAAGAAATCAAATGCACACACTTATTGATTCAATGTTGGTCAAAAGCTAAAATTTTCTCACAGTCCATAAAGATAGTCCTGATCATTCATTACAGTGAAACTGCCGTTTCTTTTCTCAAAGACTGAGCAGTAAAAGACAATGCACACGGAAGTAGTGGATTTCCATGCAGTCTTGAAGAAGTAGTGTTGTCCTTCCAACGGAAAGACAGTGCTGACTCTCGACATGCAGACAAGTATTGGGTCACAACAGAGCAAACCCACTGCAGAGTCAGTCGAAGTTTTGATGAATATTGGTAGGTAGGTCATCACAGAGCAGACCCACTGTAGTCCTGGTAGAGATTACGGTATTGGTGGGCCACCAGAGGTGCAGACCCACTGTAGTCCTTGTAGAGATAATGGTAATGGTGGATCATCAAAGATGTAGACCCACTGTAGTCCTTGTAGAGATAATGGTACTGGTGGGTCATCAAAGATGCAGACCCACTGCAGTCCTTGTAGAGATGGTCAGCAGCCATCTGTTGTGACTGTGCAGGTGCACAATCACCATTGAAGAGTCTTGCGGATAATGTAGCAAGTCCATAACCACCACTTGTGCACTCACAAAGTTTTTGAAATTGTCCTTAGAACCAGCAATGCTGTTATCCAGTCCCTTGCTGAGTTATTAACACACGTGCAAACACTAACAGTCCCTACTTCTCACATATTGTCCATATACTATGACCAACGGAAATGTGTGCAGTGAAATGAATGCTTACATGTTACTTAGTTTGATAAACTGGTGTCAATTACAATTTTATAACATGAGAATACAATAACAAAGGTACAGAATACATCATTAAAGAACATAACAATACAGATAACATTTGTAGCAAAACAGGCTTTACAAAAGAATAGAAATAGACATATACATCTGTGTTACAGGAATTATGACATAAGTAGATACATAAAATATCAGAATAACTTTTGGAACATCAACTTTATACATGAGCACTTAAACAGAATGAATAATGTCTAACATCTTTACAAAGTAAATAACATATTATTAATGCCAATTATATTTGAGGATAACAGTATTCCTCATCATAGTGAATGTAGCTTAATATTAAAAGAGAAAAAAATTCTATGAAACTACACAGAGACAGGAAGAAAACAAATACACAAGGGTACACAAACACATACTGGGATAACACAAAAGGAAAGGACAGGGTTCGTTTTCAGTGTAACATTTGGTACTGCAGTCCATCCCAAAACTTCATTCCATAGATCTTTCGTCTTATTTCAACCTTTGCTTCCACCAAAAAAATCTTATCCAAGCATGCTTTCTGTATTCTGTTCATATTTCTTTCAAAATAATTATTTCTGATTGTACAATACTCATTTGGGCCCAAATCCTTTTTATATAACTTCGCAATGCATTCTTTACCTATTCTCCATAGTCAGTTTCTCATATAGTCTACCCCCTCTTAAGCTAACTTAAATTTACTGAGCTCAGATGCTAAACTAAGGGACGAGGCAATGCAGCAGCACGTAAAACAATTATTATAAACAGCAATGAAAAAAATGGAAAATTGCAAAGCAAGCTACAGTATAAATTAGCAAAAGTCAAATTCAATAACACTATGCCTGGCAAACAGCAGCAACTTATACCTAAACATGACATAGCGCAAGCAGAAAAAATATTACACTAAAATGGCCATGTCTAATACCTATGTCACATCTTAACATTAGAGTTATGCATCACAATTTATTCTACAAAAGAAATTACCAAGTACTTGAAAAGAAAATTATGAATGCAGTTACTGTGAAGGTAAATGTCGCTTTGTGCTCTCTCATTTTTTTGAAAAAAATTATTATATACTCGATCTGTAGACAGAAAATATTTATATTAGTACATCTATAAAATTTTATTTTAACCAATGCTGCAGTGCAGCTAGAAACTTGATATTAAACAAAATGTGTAAATAAATACATAAAGCAAGCCATATGGCATTTTTCTAAACTAGCAAGGCAATAGCTGTGAAATGTTTCTCATCGTTTCATTAGGCATTTCAGTAAATATCATAAATTACGAGCTCCACAGTATGCTTTCAACAAGGAGATGTCAGTAGCGCGGACAATGGCCTTCCCTTCCTTTTTTTTCTACCTGTGCTTCTGACGAGGCACTCACACTAATGGCTTGTTCTCCAGGCGTCTGACACACCTGGGTGCCCACGACGCATTATGTGCAAGTGGTCACTTAACTTTCGTACGGAAATATTTACGACAGCACTTTCCGCTACAGTGACAGTCATATATACAAAATTTCACAGGTCGAGAATTTGCTTTGCAAATGTGTAGAAACAAAATGCTATTGATATAACAGTGTCCAAAAAAATTTTCATCTGCATTGTAATACATTCACGCATATTCACACACATTTCATAACTTAAAGTACGTTTCTTGATTTCCAACATCCTTTTCATAAATCAGAGTCCCTAAACACTACTCATTATTCCTTACCTCATTATACATATACATATTCGTCGACACTTCTTCAATATTTCATCATGAGAAATACGTAGCATAATAAACATCCCTCAATAACATAATACACATCGTCGTCGTAATAATATCATAACACCTCAGTCAAATCTCAAAATCGTCGTAACTTCCTCCAATAATTTCTAAGCCTA
The DNA here is from genome assembly GCF_023864345.2 of Schistocerca serialis cubense. Taxonomy (NCBI): domain Eukaryota; kingdom Metazoa; phylum Arthropoda; class Insecta; order Orthoptera; family Acrididae; genus Schistocerca; species Schistocerca serialis. The sequence goes on along the minus strand of NC_064645.1, from coordinate 166,447,730 downwards.
AAAAAATTCTCTGCTCATGTCAAAAGTGTCATCTGCCTCAAACGTACTTTAAAAATCATGATCCCATACCAAATACATCATTCAAAGCTCTCATAGTATCACAATGGTTCCGAAAAAATATGAGCATTTCACAAAGTACAGACAAAATACAATTTCATAAGTGTGAAGTTATCCAACTGTGTAATTGCGTAAACATGTGTCACTGACATAGTAAAAAGAATGTTTGTTTCTCTGTCAAATAATCAGATAGCTGTGTAATTCTGTGTTAGAGAAATATGGTACCGATGTGTAAAGTTGTATAAGCAAATACCATATTAGCTAGGGCTCCTTGTGCTTGCCAAACACATGGTACACAAAGCAAGCGTGTACCCCCCTGAGGATTAATGTAATTATACCCTCAGGTGTTACAGATTACAGCAATGCAATGAAATGTATCACGAAAAACTTTCTTTGTAATTCAAAAATCTTTTAAAATAAATGTTTTAAGTACAAAATTAATCACTCAAATACGTGTACTGTAGCGCTAAATGTGCGTCTTGTTGCAACATAATCTGTGTGGAAGTGTCGTAGTTATCGTCCTCCGAAAGCTAAGTTCTGCATAAGTCAATGTACTTACTTCATAATACACAAAAGTGAAATGCTTTGCGTATAGATATCGTAGTTATTACGCTTATTGTTGTAATGAAGAAAGTACTGTACAGTAACGTATTGTTATGCCACGAAAAAGGCTGTCTCATTGTTGCTATACCACAAAAGTTACTACTAAAACATGTTTTTCTTTCCAGAAGAATTCAGATAACTGTGCAGATATAAAACAGATACACCGCAAAAGCAACATTGTAAATTATCACTCATTAGTAGCGTCGTGATAAAAATCGTGTAGCTGTCACATAAACTAACCTCTGTGTCATCTGGTATCTCTCAGAAAGTACTTTAAATTCAGAATGTATTTTCAAATAAACCAAAATGTTGCATTAAAATCTCATTAGCAGTACTGGTAAATGTTCTAAGTATGTGAGCCTTATAGTCGTTACGTAATCGTGCAACTAACAAGCAAGAATGTACACACACAATAACACTGTGACGTCTGTTCACTATAACAATGCATTCGTCATTTCTGTTTGAGTAAGTTCTCTTGGTTCTTGATTGGATATTTAACTTCAAACATTGTTGTATGTTAACAGATTCTAAGTCTGACAATGCATATTAGTAATGTGAAGCGAAAAGTTTTATGGCAAAGACTAAGTTAAAAAGCAGATTATCTTTCAATAAATGGTTTTACATGTGAAATGTGGTGTAAACCTTTACTCTTCCTAGTACGCAGAGTTTCAACTTCAAAGCAATTATCATGTTGTATACATCGGTAAAGAATGCTAAAATTTTTCTCAAGGCTATCGTCTTACGTTATTTTTCTCGGAGCCAGCGGGCGCACGCGGGTGCCTGCTGTGCGAGTCATTGTCTGTCTCTTTGTTGGCGCGCGCCGTTATTGGGATTAGGAGACCTAACTTCTACAAATTCACCGTGACGAGAGGGCCCTGCTCTGTTTGAATCCCGCCAGTTCTGATGCAATTCAGGTCTGTCGTTACGATCATATCGTCTGTCGTCATGTCGGTAGATTCCATAGTTTCTTTCTTGTCGGTCACATGGTGGAGAATTTCTCCTTGAATCGTAACTGCGCGCTGATCCGTTGCATCTAAAGTTATTCTGTCTCCCTTGATAATAATTATTTTGGTTCCCAAATTGTCTGTTTCTCTGATTGTCTCTGTGATAGTCACTACCGCGGAGAGGTGATCTTTCCCTGTAATTATTACTACTCTGCCAACGGTTGTAATACGGGTGGTGTCTGTTTCGGTCACGATTTGTGTTGTGAGAATAGCCTTGTCGCGTCCAGTTATTATTTCTTTCATCGCGGAATTGCGACTGATGTGATCTGTAATTGTTGTGCTCCTGTGTTCCGCGATTGTCAGTGTCACTTTCCAGTTCTTGTAACAGTCCCTGAAAAGCTTCAATGTCGTCTTTGCAACGTCCTGCCAAAATAATATGTCGTAAATGTTCAGGTAATTTGATTAAGCAAATGCGGATGAGTTCTGAGGGGCTGTATGTGTTTGACAGGTACTGATTCTTGTGCAACATGTCTTCAAAATATTTCACAAGACTGGAGAATTCAGATTGTTCGAAATGTTTCATCATTATGATGCCATGTTTTACGCGGTCTTGTGTGGCTTGAGACCAATATGCTGAGAGGAAGGCATGGTAAAATTTCCTTCACTGTGGCAATCGTGAATGACCGATCGCATTCTTACAGCTGGTTCATTCTCTAAGTAGCCACACATAAATTCTAATCTGTGCTCCAATGACCAGTTGGGAGGAAAACAATGAGAGAATTGATGGAGCCATGCTTGTGGATGAATGTCGTTGCCAGAATTCTTAAATGTTTTGAATTTACGTGTAGTAATGAACAGCTTATAGTCAAAATCATCATGTCGTCGAGTCGCATATCGGTCATTGTTAGGTCTTGTCGGCCGTTCCATCTCAAAATTCGGTGCACATTGCCAATTTCTTTCATAGCTTCCGAAATGCCCTGTGTTATTATTTTGTGGCTGTTCCGTATTTCTGTGTCCCTCTTCCCGTATTGGGGCGCGAGTATCCTCTGAAATACGTAATTCTTGTATTAACTGTGTCAGCTGATCTTGTACTTCCCGGATTTCTCTTTGGTGTTGCGTATTAATCTGATTCTGATTTTGTTTGAATTTCCTAATTTGTTCGCACTCTTCAGTGTCAGTGAAGGCTACAGGTCTTGTGTCATTCAGATCATCATCTACCTTTGTAGATAAGTTAGTGAACTGATCTGAAAGTTCAGCTACTTTATCCGATAGTGAAATTATTTCCTCTGTATGTTTTTCTGAACCAAGTTTCAGAGTATCTACTGTGTCCTTTAAGTTTTCCTGAGTTTTTGCAAGTTGCGTAACCGAATCGGTAGATGCAACTGAGTCAATTTTAGCTTGCAAGGTGTCGTGATTTTCATGAACAATGGTTTGCAGTTCTTTTATGGCTGCTTCGTGATTCTGTAATACATTTTCATGCCGCGAAAAAATAGGTTGAAAATGCTCACAAATTTGTGTTTTTACGTCATTACAGACTTTTTGACATTTCGATTCAATGTTATGTAACTCAGTAGTTAAATCTTCACGTGTTTGTTCAAGTGTGGTGTGAAGATCTTGTTCCATTGCGTCTAACTGTTGCTGTGTTTGTCTCTGGTGTTGTTCCATTGTGTCTAACTTTTTAAGATTTTGTCCCATTTGTCTCTGATTTTGTTCCATTTGTTGCATTAATTGCAATAATAATGTATTAGTGCCTGGAATCTGTTTCTCTACGCTTTTCGGCAGTGCATTTGCACCGGCAACATTCACATTTTGACAAGCAGAAAATGTGTCTTGACTAATTTGAGAAAACGGTGATGACCCAAAACCTGAATCTACAGTATTTGCGATATTGTGTTCTGTCATTCGCGATTCCTGAGGCGAGCTGTTGCCGACCAATCGATCGATAACGCTTCCCTGTTCACTACCTGTTTCACTGTCTACACCATTGTTTGCCGCCCGCTCCATTTCCCTATGCGCAATTACCAAATTACTACTTTGAACATTAGTTAATTCATTACTCTGCGGCGCTAACACACTGCTTTCATTTTCACTGTCATTTCTCAGTTTACTTTGGAGCCTAGTATTACGTTTTTCACACGCCATTATTGTCACAGTATTTCACACGACAACACAGAAAAACACAATTTGAAGATCAAAAATAAGAGAACACATTAACATAGCACTGAAAATAATATCTAGTTAATTGCAGCTGCGAAATACTTGGTGCAAATCTACATGCATGCCACAATTGTTTTACTGTACAACAATGAAAGTCTGCAACTACAAAGGAGATTTTCTCTACAATTACGCGCTAGCAATAAACAAAATCTACACTAATTACACAAACTACAACAAAAAATTCCAGTGAGGTATCCTTGGCTAAGGGTCGACATATGAAACTTCCCCTTTGAACAATTTTATATATGACTGTGCTTAAACTGACACACAATATTTTTAGCGCAACGCAATCTGACTTTCAAAATTCCCTACAAAAGAATGGCCCTGACTAACATTGAACTATACCTTTCGCAAAACACTTACCTCACAAAAATCTTCGCTGCTCAAGCTACTGCAATACAGCGAGCGCCACTACTGCCAGCTAAATAAAAGATTCAAACTATGGAAGGCACTAACTACTGATAGGGATAGTTAGCAAATGAAAGATATTAATAGAGAACAAACAATGTATTTACCTTGATATCATCATATATAAATATAGCAGTTCATGACAAATTACAAATCTCCGCCATCTCTCTCCCCACATCCACCACTGCTGGCGGCTCACCTCCAACTGCGCAACGCTACGCGCTGTTCACAGCCAGCTGCCTAACACTACAATGGCGAGTATTACAACAATGCAAAGCAGACACAGACTGCCCACAGCACAGCCAGTGATTTTCATATTGAGCGCTACGTAACATTGCCAATAAGAAAACATAAACAGCCTACTTACATAGAGAAAACATAAACAGCCTACTTACAAGTGGATCAGATCATTGGTGTACAATCTGATGTGAAAATAGGATAACGCTTTTGGTACCACATGTTTTTTTACCAGGTACATACACTATGTGATCAAAAGTATCTGGACACCTGGCTGAAAATGAGTTACAAGTTCGTGGCGACCTCTATCGGTAATGCTGGAATTCAATATGGTATTGGCCCACCGTTACCGTTGATGACAGCTTCCACTGTTGGAGACATACGTTCAATCAGGTGCTGGAAGGTTTATTGGGGAATGGCAGCCCATTCTTCACGGAGTGCTGCACTAAGGAGAGGTATCGATGTCGGTCGGTGAGGCCTGGCACAGAAGTCGGCGTTCCAAAACATCCCACAGGTGATCTATAGGATTCAGGCCAGGACTCTGTGCAGGCCATTCCATTACAGGGATTTTATTGTCGTGTAACCACACCGCCACAGGCCGTACATTATGAACAGGTGTTCGATAGTGCTGGAAGATGCAATCGCCATAACCGGATTGCTCTTCAACTGTGGGTAGCAATAAAGTTCTTAGAACATCAATGTAGGCCTGTGCTGCTATTGTTCCACGCAAAACGACAAGGGAGGCAAGTTCCCTCCATGAGAAACACGACCACACCATAACACCATCGCCTCCGAATTTTGCTGTTGGCACTACACACGCTGGCAGAAGACGTTCACTAGGCATTCGCCATACCCACACCCTGCCATCGGATGGCCACATTGCGTACCGTGATTCGTCATTCAACACAACGTTTTTCCACTGTTCAGTGGTCCAATGTTTACGCTCCTTACACCAAGCGAGGCGTCTTTTGGCATTTACTGGAGTGATGTATGGGTTATGAGCAACCGCTCTCCCATGAAATCCTATTTTTCTTTTACCTCCCGCAAACTGCCATAGTACTTGATGTGGATCCTGACGCTGTTTGTAATTTGTTTTAAAGTATTGAAGAGAATTTAATTGGTGTGAGAAATCTAACGTATTACAAAAAGTGTGGAACCAATAAGGTAGCGATCGAGAAGACAATGGGGGTGATTGTGGCGACTACTTCTAACATGGCGGAGGACGTCATCCAATTAAACAGAGCAACGTTTTGGTGCTCCCCGATTGAAAACAGTGGTGTCTATAAGCATGGTCGGGATGATGTAAATCCTGCACAAGATGGCAAGCACTGAGAGTATATCGCATGCAGGTCGATCTTGCCGCAGAGAAGCTGTACAAGTACTGACTTCTGAGACTTACAGAACATATAAAGTAATTTGTCTACAGAGGTCCATACCTCGCCTTGACTCCAACCGCCAAAACATGATCTCTCTCTTTGTAGCAGTGAAACTCCTTGCTGAAGAAGAAGAACCGTTTGAATTTTTGTCTTGTTTTAATGCTCGCCGCCCTCTTGAACAAACGATGAAACCATCTAAACCTGACTGCATCTGAGTTTAGATGTCGACATAGTGTTGACCAGAATATTAAAATTCTATCCGTTACCGTTCATTTTTTCTCTCTGAATTTTTAATCATGTGTAATTTTGCATTTAATTTGAGTCAGTCATTAAAAATGGGTCAAGAATTTGCTATGATTTGTACTAATTTTCTGTTGTCAGGAATTTCTTTGCTAGTGGCCTCTCACGAACGTTCACGTACGCATCTCCGTACGTGGCACTACAAATTCACTTCACATTGCCTTGCAGAGTATGAATGTAAGTGCAGATTTAGTTGGTTCACAATTTTTGGCAGTGAAAAATTGCTTACCGTCCCCAAATTTTGGTGCTGGTATGTCTTTTTGTGGTTTCTTTCAGTTTCGCTTTTTCTTCATGTAATAACAATATCGTCCTTAACAGTGCGTAGGTTTTCAATACAATTCTATCGCACAATAGTCTCCTCATCATCACCTTCTCCCACATTGTCATCTTGCGGAGAAACTTTGCCTGCTATGAGGCAATACATAGCGTAATACAAGGACGATATAGCGTAATAAATATTCGGTATAGATGCCTTAGATCATAAAATGATATACATATATTAAGGTGCCGTACAATTAAATGCATGACACTCATAAGAGACGCTGGCTATAAAATTAGCTTTAATAAATGTAGTCAATTATAATACCAAAAAAAGGTATGCACCTCGAAGGAATTACCCAGTAGGTGTGACGTACATGTACACACAAGAAAATGATTGCAGTTTCAGAAAAATTGTATGATTTATTCAGTAAAAAGATCTTCACATATTGAGCAAGTCAGCAACGCGTTGGTCCACTCTGGCCCTTATACAAGCAGATATTCGGTTAGACAGTTATTGATAGTGTTGTTGGATGTCCTGTGGGATATCGTGACAAATTATGAGCAACTTATGCCTTCGATCGTCAGAATTCCAACTGGCTGGAAGACCCTGCCCATAATGCTTCAAAAATTTTCATTTAGGGACAGATCCAACGACCTTGCTGGCCAAGGTAAGGTTTGGCAAGCCGAGTGCGGGAGTACATTATTTTGCTGAAATGTAAAGAAAGGGCGGTTTGACATGAAGGGCAACAAAACATGACGTAGAACATTGTCCATGACCGCTGTGCTGAAAGCGTGACACGGATGACTGGGAAAGGTGTCTTGCTACGAAATGAAATAGCATCCTAGACCATCTCTCGTGGTTGTAGGGCCGTATGGCGGTCGACTCTGAGGTTCGTACTCAGTGTTGCGCGGGGCGTCTCCATACAGGTTTTCATTGGTCCTGGTTCAAATGGCTCAAATGGCTCTGAGCACCATGGGACTTAACTTCTGAGGTCATCAATCCTCTAGAACTTAAAACTACCTAAACCTAAGTAACCTAAGGAGATCACACACATCCATGCCCGATGCAGGATTCGATCCTGCGACCGTAGCGGTCGCGCGGTTCCAGACTGTAGCGCCTAGAACCGGCCACCTCATCCGACTTTCACAGGTCATCACAGCTCATTTCCAAGAAGGACTCATCACTGACGACAACTGTACTCCATTCAATAAGATTCCAGGCCAAATGTGGCCGACAACAATGCATATGGGCCCTGTTGGTGTACAGAGGTCACTGGTAGTCGGCGCTAGGGGCGCCATGAGCTCAGCACCCTTTCTGCAAGCCCCATATTATTGGTCCTTGTGGTCACTAAAGCACCAGTGGCGAATTTGATGGATAATAATGATGAATCAGGGTCTGAGTGCCTCTCTAACGATTGCTCGGTCCTCCCTTTCTGTCGCCTTTCTAGGCCGACCGATTCGTCCTTGATGTTCGGACATGGTTCACCCTTTCCTGCAAACATCGCCAAATAGTGCCATCGCTTCCATTCAAATGTCTAGCGATTCACCGGTTACCCCAGCAAGCTTCTTTGAGCCCAACAAGTCGACCTCTCTCTCTAATGCTGACATCTGCGAATACTTTTCGCGGACATGGCAGCGAGGCGTGGTTATTGTCCGACCGAGTACACGGAATGAAATTCGCCAAGGCTTTATGCGACTCGCGGCATTCCCCTGTTTAATGTCGTTGCCAGCCGCGCGGTGAAATTACACTGCAGCATCACACATTCATCCATCGTCCGCCGAAGTATAAATTTTGCGTTCTCCGTCGGTAACAATTTGTGACCAATTTGCATTTTTTTGGCCTTAAAGTGCACCGTACAAATTAGATGAGATTAAACACTTCATTCGAAATGAAGTATCTGCGTCTGAAACAATGGAGGGCAATTCAATAGACAGTGAGAAACTATTTTTGACTAGTTCAGGACATTCAGGAAAGAAAAGTCGAATTAATGTGTACCTGGGAATGGTGGGAGTAGCTGGAGGTTGTGTGGGTGCAAATACCTGACAAGGTAACATTTATTAATAACATAATTCAGCAAATCAGAGCGTGTAGTAAAAAAACGAAGAAAAATCACCATATCGATCATTCAAAAACACATTAACTTGACATCTAACATAACATTCAACATAGTCAAATCAGTGTTCCTTAAAACAAACGTAGTTTTACAATAACAAGGAGGGCACAAACAGGTAGGCAAACCTAGCCATTAATAACTCCACAAGTTAGAAAGAATTAAAAGAGAAATAAAATGCAAGTATGCAGTGCCCTTTGGACATGTCCGAGAAAACACACAGCACATTTTGATCTTGCAGCTGTATATGATCATGATCCAAAAAATAAGACATTTTCTGGTGGGGGAAGACGAAAACTAGTGCTGGCCCAGGGCACGATGCCGGATTTTTCCGTTTATCGCAAACGATTGCCTTGATCGCCTCGGCTATCAGAATACAGTCACTGACCGACTCAAATTTTCAACTTACCCAACCACTGCCGGCCGGTGTGGCCGAGCGGTTCTAGGCGCTTCAGCCCGGAACCGCGCGACTGCTACGGTAGCAGGTTCGAATCCTGCCTCGGGCATGGATGTGTGTGATGTCCTTAGGTTAGTTAGGTTTAAGTACACTCCTGGAAATGGAAAAAAGAACACATTGACACCGGTGTGTCAGACCCACCATACTTGCTCCGGACACTGCGAGAGGGCTGTACAAGCAATGATCACACGCACGGCACAGCGGACACACCAGGAACCGCGGTGTTGGCCGTCGAATGGCGCTAGCTGCGCCGCATTTGTGCACCGCCGCCGTCAGTGTCAGCCAGTTTGCCGTGGCATACGGAGCTCCATCGCAGTCTTTAACACTGGTAGCATGCCGCGACAGCGTGGACGTGAACCGTATGTGCAGTTGACGGACTTTGAGCGAGGGCGTATAGTGGGCATGCGGGAGGCCGGGTGGACGTACCGCCGAATTGCTCAACACGTGGGGCGTGAGGTTTCCACAGTACATCGATGTTGTCGCCAGTGGTCGGCGGAAGGTGCACGTGCCCGTCGACCTGGGACCGGACCGCAGCGACGCACGGATGCACGCCAAGACCGTAGGATCCTACGCAGTGCCGTAGGGGACCGCACCGCCACTTCCCAGCAAATTAGGGACACTGTTGCTCCTGGGGTATCGGCGAGGACCATTCGCTACCGTCTCCATGAAGCTGGGCTACGGTCCTGCACACCTTTAGGCCGTCTTCCGCTCACGCCCCAACATCGTGCAGCCCGCCTCCAGTGGTGTCGTGACAGGCGTGAATGGAGGGACGAATGGAGACGTGTCGTCTTCAGCGATGAGAGTCGCTTCTACCTTGGTGCCAATGATGGTCGTATGCGTGTTTGGCGCCGTGCAGGTGAGCACCACAATCAGGACTGCATACGACCGAGGCACACAGGGCCAACACCCGGCATCATGGTGTGGGGAGCGATCTCCTACACTGGCCGTACACCACTGGTGATCGTCGAGGGGACATTGAATAGTGCACGGTACATTCAAACCGTCATCGAACCCATCGTTCTACCATTCCTAGACCGGCAAGGGAACTTGCTGTTCCAACAGGACAATGCACGTCCGCATGTATCCCGTGCCACCCAACGTGCTCTAGAATGTGTACGTCAACTACCCTGGCCAGCAAGATCTCCGGATCTGTCCCCCATTGAGCATGTTTGGGACTGGATGAAGCGTCGTCTCACGCGGTCTGCACGTCCAGCACGAACGCTGGTCCAACTGAGGCGCCAGGTGGAAATGGCATGGCAAGCCGTTCCACAGGACTACATCCAGCATCTCTACGATCGTCTCCATGGGAGAATAGCAGTGTAGTTCTAAGTGCTAGGGGACTGATGACCTCAGAAGTTAAGTCCCGCAGTGCTCAGAGCCATTTGAACCATTTTACCCAACCACTACTGTCGTAATGACCCTGCCATTCACTCTTCGCTTGAAACAGAATAATCAGGATTCGAATTCTGGTCCTGCACAAATTTTCAACTTTCTTTATTGATGTATTTCAGTGCCCATTAGTATCTAATTTCTTTATTCCCTTTGGATCATAATCATACATGCCTGCAGCATAAAAAAATGTTGGCTGTTTCTTTGGACAAGTCCTCGTTGTAACCACGAGCGGAACGGTAGCGGGTTTGCCGTGAACGAAAGCACGGCGGGACCGAAAGGGGGCGGACCGCGAACAAATAAGACAGACAAACAAGAAAAGGACACGTACGACGGCAGACAACCGAGCAGGACACCAAGAACAACAACAACAAGCATTAACCAACCGGGTCACAAAAGAAAATCTCACGAAATCAACAACGTCCAATCGTACATGTATAAGCAAAGTAAACACGATGTCTGTAAGCAAGATACCGAGAGACTCACGGGAATGTCAGACTGCCTCGCCGAGTGAGAGGCAGGCGCTAAATACACCATAAGGTACGTCGCTATTGGCGGTTGGGACCATGTGCTTCACAGTGGCGCTCCTCACAAGGGAACCTCCCCATCGCACCCCCCTCAGATTTAGTTATAAGTTGGCATAGTGGTTAGGCCTTGAAAAACTGAACACAGATCAATCGAGAAAACAGGAAGAAGTTGTGTGGATCTATGAAAAAAAATAAGCAGAATGTACAAACTGAGCAGTCCATGCATAAGATAGGCAACATCAAGGATAATGTGAGCCCAGGAGCGCCATGGTCCCGTGGTTAGCGTGGTGCGGAACGAGAGGTCCTTGTTTCAAGTCTTCCCTAGAGTGAAAAGTTTACTTTCTTTATTTTCGCAAAGATATGATCTGTCCGTTCGTTCATTGAAGTCTCTGTTCACTGTAATAAGTTTAGTGTCTGTGTTTTGCGACCGCACCGCAAAACCGTGCGATTAGTAGACGAAAGGACGTGCCTCTCCAATGGGAACCGAAAGCATTTGATCGCAAGGTCATAGATCAACCGATTCCTCCACAGGAGAACACGTCTGATATGTTCTATACGACACTGGTGACGGCATGTGCGTCACGTAACAGGAATATGTTGTCGACCCACCTAACTTGTACACTTGGCGAATGGGTAAAAAGATTCTTCTATCTTGCAATATTTAGGTTCTCTTGTGGATGTGATAATCACTCCCAAAAAAGTGATGAAAACATAAGAGTTTGTCACATAAACTGCAACAAATGAATGCAACAGATTCACAGTCACACAGTTTTCCCTGTGCTCCGTCAAAACATATGTTTTTAACGTTTTCAAATTTTTCCGTGTGTAGACCGTCAAATCCTGCATATGCCCAAGCTAATCTGAACATGTCCTGGAATTTGGGAGAACGAAGTTGATTATGTGTGAGTGCCTGAACTTTGATAATTGTCTGAAAATAAAAAAAATTAAACTTTTCATTCGAGGTAAGACTTGAACCGTTCCGCAGCTGCTCACGCTAACCACGCGACCACGGCGCTCCTGAGCTCACAGTCTCCTTGATGATGCATATCTTACACATGCACTACTCAGTTAGTGTATTCTACTTATTTTTTTCATGGGTCCATACAGCTTCTTCCTGTTTTCTCGATTGATCAGTGTTCAGTTTTTCAAGGCCTATCCACTATGCCAACTTATAACTAAATCTGAGGGGGATGCGATGGGGAGGTTCCCTTGTCAGAAGCGCGCGCAGCCACAGCTTACAGCGCGACGCCTGCAGAGGCCTCTAGTGGTAACAAGGTCCATGCCATCTGGCGTGGATTCAAAACCCGCGGCGCTTGGTACCAGAGTCCTAAGGAACAAACGCTGCATATAAGTAACTACGGTGAGACGTCCCAGTGATCGCTTGAGAGCAGATGCACGAACACGCTGGAACTCTGACGGGAATCTGCGAATAGCTGCTGTAGTAAGGGACTACATCAGTAATGTGTGACTAAATTGGAAATTTGTGTCGGTCAGTGACTGCGTCCATATGGCCGAGGGGACCGTTAGCGGGAAACGGAAAAATCCCAGTTCGAGTGCGTGTCCAGCTCAAGTTATCAACTTTCCTCATCTATTTATTTCAATGCGCAGTAGCAGCTCATGTCTTTATGTCCTTTTGATCATTAGGATAAAACAACAAGGCAAGTGTGGTGCTGGAAATGTTCCAAGTAAATAGTGGTTGGAGGTTGTGTGGGTGTAAATACCTAACAAGTTTTAAACACATTTATTAACAACGTAATTCACTAAATCACAGAGCGTGAGTAATACAAAGACACAAGAAAACTCACCGTTGCTCAGTATTCATTAACTAAACCCAGTATCTAACGACACTATTTTTGTGCACTATTGTTGAGGAGCACAGGCTGTGATGAACATATGCTTCTGTCTCGTCAGCACGACCTTCTCTGGAGGCAAGACGTCTGCCACTGTGGCGGCCGCGGTGGTCGAGCGGTTCTAGACGCTTCAGTCTGGTACTGCGCTACTGCTACGGTCGCAAGTTCGAATCCCACCTCGGCATGGACGTGTGTGATGTCCTGAGGTTAGTTAGGTTTAAGTAGTTGAAAGTTGTAGGGGACTGATGACCTCAGATGTTAAGTCTCATAGTGCTCAGAGCCAATTGAACCTTTTTTTTTTTTTTTTGTCTGTCACTTTCGACTCTCCTGGAACAAGAGCCAACTCTTGGTGTGGTTCCTTGGTGTGGACCACACTCCACCAGGCTGCTCCTTCTGCTATCCATGTGACATCGTCACCCAGTCTTTACAGCTGACTCTCGTCTTGTCTGCTCACTTGCGCTCCGCCAGTGGCTCTCTCAGACTGACCATTTCTCCTTTAGCTTCCTGTCCCCGGATGGCAGTGGCTTCCCCATCCTTCACACACATGGGGCTACAGCCACCGGCTGTCTACCAGTTAGCTGCCACCCGTCCTCCCAAGTGAAGCTGTTCGCCTGCCAGTTTTATGAACCAGCCTCCTCAGGATGAAACAAGATCAGACAGTACACCATGGCCGGCCCTTGTGGCCGAGCGGTTCTAGGCGCTTCAGTCCGGAACCGCGCTGCTGCTACGGTCGCAGGTTCAAATCCTACCTCCGGCATGGATGTGTGTGATGTCCTTAGGTTACTTAGGTTCAAGTAGTTCTATTTCAAGGGGACTGATGACCTCAGATGTTAAGTTCCATAGTCCACCGAGCCATTTGAACCATTTTTTTTTTTTTTTTAGTACACCATGAGTAACCCAGAAATGCACGTGAAGTCATTTCCTGCAACTGCTGCCCACGGCTCTCGGTGATGGTTTCAGGTTGTTGCTGTTTCTTTGTGCCTCACTAGACTGGTCTTTGGTGTCACTGTCAGTCGCTCATCGCCTTCCCATGACTGCACTCGGCTGTTTTGCAGTTTTGTTTATACTCTGCAATAGAGGGAGTCCATCACCAGCGCTGGCTTCTCGTGGCAGGACTGTAACTGTGCTATGACCTATCGAACCACTGAAAAACAGAAGCATGACTTCAGCCTACAGTGGAATACCAAAGGCTTTAGTCAATACTCAAACTTAACATGAAGTTTATTCGATGGATTTCAGTGCGCCGAATCCACAGAATACAATCACATATGTTTGCTAAACAAACCACTTAGAAATGTTGTGAGAATGACATTCATAAACCGGCACTCCAAACATCCAGATAACTGATGACCTCTCCGTGTACTCACAATTGTAATATAGCTGTAATTTTGCGCTTAAAACAGACAAAAATGTTATCAGTAGCGACACCATCAAACATAAAGACAAACACTGATATAACAGGATCAGACTGTGTCTAATTCGGCACTGGCCACTCATTGCCTCCAGAAATCAAGCGTACGTCTTGACACAGTAAATAGTTCTCTCTTTCCTCTTCGGTTAATTGAACAATAATCAGACAATGCCGATCTTATTTTCTATTTCTTTACCCTCCATCCAAGAAATGTGTCAAACTAAACACATAGAATGGCCTACATCATTAGTACACTGAAGGAATTGGTAGAGAAAACATGGATGAATGCTTATGTAACTGGTTTTTTTTTGTGTTGTTGGCTACTGGAAGAAATGTTGTCTTGTAAGGTGCACCGAACTTTTACTGTTCATTTGCGCTTATCATTAGATATACTGAATATGATGTGCAGGTCTTACCTTCTTCAGCCATTTTACTAAAAATTTTTACTATCGATTTTGGCAACAACATTTTTAATGTAAATATTTTTAACCCGTTGGCTGATGAATTTACTTTTTTCACTACTTTATTCAAAGTTATTAATATAATGTCAGTTAACTGCAATCCTATTTTAAATATTTTTAAACAACTTGTTGATGAATTCCCTTCCCATCTGTCTTGCAAGATTGACCATTCCACAACTCTGAACCGTGTTAACGTTTGGCATCCGTCACATATATGTGAAACTTCTGAATTAAGACATGTCTACTGCACTCCCGTTAATGTCACCCGCTTGAGCTGGCTGGTTTTAAACAAAATGTAAATTATTGCCGTTCTTCGAACCCAATAACTTTAACACACATAATGAGAGTAATGATATATGATCAACACAAAACTATACGATAGCTAGTGGAGGTGAATGTTCCTGCGAGTAATACTACACCTTCGCCAGAATCTTTTACATATAATGGTAACAGCTTCGAAGGAGTAATCTTCCACTCCTTAGGAGTTTCAACGTGGACAATTACAGCCACGTCTCGAAGGGTACCTACGAGCCTCCTGCTTTCTTTAAGGCGTGGCGCCAGGGAGATCATAATCTGGAGCCGATTTACTAAACGACCACTGTAACTTGCCATATCATCTTTCTCTGTTGTGGTGCACAGTCAGTCTACTAGCCCCTAGTACTAAGTTCCCTGATGCCACTTCTCAAAGAAAACTGCATGTTTGTAGATTACCCTTTAACATCTGGTTGAGATCGTTCACGTTAAAAAGCCTCAAGATGAAATTTTCCGATGGTTCCTGTATCGTTAACGAAGGTCACTGTAGCCGCGGTGGGATTTTATACCGCCAAAAAAAAAAAAAGCTAACAGCGCTTAGTAGACGTGTTCAGATGACAATTCAACTTCGTACATGGACGTACCGTCGGTAGATATTTAAATTGTTACAGCCGCACTTCTCTGTCTCTCTGTCATAGATGGGACGGCCACCAGGGTGTATCAGTATTTTTCATACTTAGTGTTGTTACAAGGCGTGGTAGTTTGCACAGGGGTGTGAACAGCGTCAAATATTTGCTGATCACTGTGACAGACGCGGAGATACAGCGAATAAGGGTGTGACAGCGTTATCAGTCCCAGACAGAATTGGAAAGGAAGTTCATTTTTCGTCTCCATTTTGCTAGTTATCGAATCGTGCAATATCCAGATTTTTGGGGCATTCTAATGTGAAAGCAGAGTAGCGATGGTTTCCATGAGAGTGTGAGGAGAGGCGTAGTTTCTGGCAGACCACGGCTGACAACTACAAGGGATGAGTTACTTGTTGTCACTGTGAGCCATCCCACAGCATTGTTCCAAGACTAGCAGCAGCCGTACTAGGGAATTACTATCATATGCCTAGGGAGACGATGGAATGGTGCTGTAACTGCAAAGCATGGACAACTTGTAACATCCACGAGATAAATTTTAGCTACAGTGCGACGAGAGGAAATTATGCCTCTATCAGTTGTAAACATTATCTGTTCGACATATGGAAAAAACCGTGAAAACGATGATAAATATTAATTATTTATATAATATTTTGTGGTGTAATAGGACATATCGATGTGTATCATAAAAAGACAATGGTAACTGTAAATTCCTTTTATGATCTGCGTTTGTCTTCCTTTGTGTTTACCTTTTGTTGGTTGGCTTTTGTAGGTTCAGGACGCAAGACGCATTTCAAACTGAGGTCTGTTAAGAAATTGTAATTATTTGTTAATTATTACTTGAGAATAGAGTTCATTATTATGATAAATTTGAGTGAATAATTATCTGTAACTTTAATTCCTCTCTCAGTAAGCATTATCTGTGTTAATTGTTTCTTTCCGCTGCAAGAGCGCAGCCATTGATGATAACGATTTGAATCGCGTTTTTTTGTCTGTGTTTTCCTTAGAAAAAAAATCTAATGTTTGCTTGATGAAGTCTAAATAGTGCACAATACCAAAGTAAAGTTTAATAAGCATTTCAAATACTAATCCTATTTGAACTAACAGTAGAAAGTCTCTATCAATTGTCTGCCGCCATCTTACCAATTATCTCAGCGGCAAATTACGCAACTCTGCAGACATAAATGCCGAAGGTAATAGAAATGTGTAAAAATAAATGTGCACCGGTGGTCCCGAACTCATTTTAATGAAAATGATTCGAATCGGATTGGTTCTTTAAAAACAGTGCTCATAGCACGATCCTTATGACAAACTTTTCTAGCTGATGTATGGAGCCGAAATTAATTAAGCATGAGTTGCGAAGAATATTGTTTCAGGTAACATACGTCAGTGTTGGGCGCGGCTGATATTCGGTGGTTTTAATGATCCATCATAATCAATAGTTGTACAGAATCTGTTGTATGAACTGTGATTTAGTGACACTTACACAGCTTACAGGCAACACTTTAACACAGCGTTAACTTGGATTTCTTTAGCAACTCTACCAAATCTTTAGCTGGGAGAAAAATTATTTAGTGATTACTCAGTGTAATAAAATAAGATTATCATTTTCATTTACAAATTAGTTACATACCAAACCACTGAATAACACAGCGAACGCCACAAACTGATGAATGGTGCTAGTCGATGAAGCTACCGGTTATGACCACAGTTCACGGCGGGTACTGGCTAAAGGAACTCTGACGACGCAACAGTACATAACGACTTTCTGCCGCGTCATGTGACAGTACCGTTGTGACATTTTTCAACAGGACGTATCTGTAAGACATTTCTACGTGATGTTTAGGTACCCCTGTGGGCGAGAAACACGTACATATCTCTTATAGAATATACGCGGACCAGATCGGACATCAATACCATCCCTGTGTCAGTCTCCAGAATATCAAATTATTGAGAACGAGCTTGCCTCTGGGAGGGTTACAACGTCTTTATGAGACGCTTTCCGACAGAATCAATGCACTCATACAGATCAGAGAGGATACGGCGTCATATTGATAGGTCGTTGACACTGTCAAATTCTTCGTAAAACTGATCACAATACGTAATCGCTGAAACAACATCGCATACCCTCGCAACATGCGAAATATATTTTCGTTTTCTCCTACTCTTCTGTATCCTTCATATCTTGTGTCAGGCAGAGTATACAGGGTGGTCCATTGATCGCGACCGGGCCAAATATCTAACAAAATAAGCGTCAAACGAGAAAACTACAAAGAACGAAGCGTGTCTAGCTTGAAGTGGGAAACCAGACGGCGCTATTGTTGGCCCGCTAGATGGCGCTTCCATAGCTCAAACGGATATCAACTGCCTTGTTTTTAAAATAGGAACCCCCACTTTTTATTAGATATTCGTATAGTACGTAAAGAAATATGAATGTTTTAGTTGGACCACTTTTTTCGCTTTGTGATAGATGGTGCTGTAATAGTCACAAGACGATATACTTTAGAGATATACCAGGACTAAAAATTAATGTGGAAGAAATGTCTGCAATGCGATCTGTGAACCATTGTCGGCACAATTCCGGGATGAGGAATTAGCCACTGAGCCTTGTCGGAGGTAATCGGATCAGGTAGCGGTTACCGCCCTGTTCCACCGATATCGTCCGGCTAACAGTATTACACGCGGCAGCCAGCGGCGCCGGAGGGGGGACGGAGGCTGATTATGACAGGCGTCCGTCATGCCCGGCCTTCTGTCCACGAGACTGCACCACAGCTGATACAGACCTCTACTATGTTCAACCATAGCCTACAGAAGATGATGTAACAGTCGAGAGCACATAGCCGTTCTGGTATTGTACCTAAGGAACGTGAAACCTTTGGAATAACTGCAGCACGCATAATAAAAGTGCAAACATTATTAGCAACTTCGTTTTATCAGAAGTACTACCGTACTGACTCTCATCCTATACTACTCCTTCACTAGGAGCAGAGTTTTTTTAAAAAAATCGTTAATTTCTTCTACTATAAACACATCAAAAAAAGTCTTGCATCACTTCGGTTCCGAGAGTTTCGGAACCTGTACAGAAAATTGGAATATAGATCAACATAAACATCTTTCGGCCCTTTTTATTACTCATGAAACCCACACATTGCATGTTGTACCATCATACAGTGAGACCTTCAGAGGTGTTGGTCCAGATTGCTGTACACACCAGTACCTCAAATACCCAGTAGCGTTGATGCATACCCGTATTCGTCGTCCCATACTATCCACAAGTTCATCAAGGCACTGCTGCTCCAGATTGTCCAACTCCTCATTTGCGATTCGGCGTAGATCCCTCAGAGTGGCTGGTGGGTCACGTCGTCCATAAACAGCCTCTTTCAATCTATCCCTGGCATGTTCAATACGGTTCATGTCTAGAGAACATGCTGGACACTCTAGTCGAGCGATGTCGTTACCCTGAAAGAAGTCATTCACAAGATGTGCACGATGGGGTCATAAATTGTCGTCCATGAAGACGAATGCCTCTCCAATATGCTGCCGATATGGTTGCACTACCGGTCGGAGGATGAAATTCACATATTGTACAGCCGTTATGGCACCTCTCGTATCAACCAACGGTGTACGTTGGCTCCACATAATGCCACCCCAAAACAGCTGGGAAACTTCACCAGGCTGCACTCTCTGGACACTGTGTCTAAGGCGTTCAGCCTGACTGGGTTGCCTCCAAACACGTCTCTGAAGATTGTCTGGTTAACGGCATATGCGACAATCATCGGTGAAGAGAACGTGAAGCAATTCCTGAGCGGTCCATTCGGCATGTTGTTGGGATGATCTGTACCGCAGTGCATGGTGTCGTGGTTGCAAAGATGGACTCCACCATGTTGGTCAGGAGTGAAGATGCGCATCATGCAGCCTATTGCGCACAGTTTGAGTCGCAACACGACGTCCTGTGGCTGCACAAAAGCATTATTTAACATGGTGGCGTCGCTGTCAGGGTTCCTCCGAGCCATAATTTGCAGGTAGCGGTCATCCACTGCAGCAGTAGCCCTTGGGCGGCCTGAGCGAGGCATGTCATCGACAGTTCCTGTCTCTCTGTATCTCCTCCATGACCGAACAACATCGCTTTGGTTCAATCCGAGACATCTGCACACTTCCCTTGTTGAAGTCCCTTCCTGGCACAAAGTAACAATGCGGACGCGATCGAACGGCGGTATTGACCGTCTAGGCATGGCTGAACTACAGCCAACACGAGCCGTGTACGTCCTTCCTGGTGGAATGATAGAACTCATGGGCTGTCGGACCTTCTCCGTGTAATAGGCGCCACTGATGCATCGTTACTCACATCTTTGGGCGGGTTTAGTGACATCTCTGAAAAGTCAAAGGAACTGTGCCGGGGTACAATATCCGCATTCAACGTCTATCTTCAGGAGTTCTGGGAACGGGGGTGATGCAAAACTTTTTTTGATGTGTGTATAAAGGGGAAACGTTGATATCAAAAATCTATAAAAGATCTTCGCCAATTTATTTCAAATATCTACACGATATTGACATGGGCTATACATTGTTTTGAAACAACAATGTACACTCCTCCCGTTAACATACCGTCTGTGGGAAAGAAAACGTCATTCTGCAATGCGTGAAAGGAGCTGTTTAATGTTTTACCTCGCAGTCGGTTTCATTTCGACTCCTAAAACCTGAATTCATAAATCGGTAGGGACACTAGCTTCCGTTATCTCGCATAATTTTAATCAACGAGCAGTATTACACCATTTCGGACGATTCAGATTGTGGAACAGTGTAGTGTCACCGCCAGACACCACACTTGCTAGGTGGTAGCTTAAATCGGCCGCGGTCCATTTAGTACATGTCGGACCCGCGTGTCGCCACTGTGTGATCGCAGACCTAGCGCCACCACAAGGCAGGTCTCGATATACGATAGAGCACTCGCCCCAGTTGTACGGACGACATTGCTAGCGACAATACGGACGAAGCCTTCCTCACATTTGCAGAGAGACAGTTAGAATAGCCTTCTGCTAAGTCCATGGCTACGACCTAGCAAGGCGCCAATTGTAACAGTGCATGTATCTTACGAGTCTCATTTGTATAGTCCAGAGAGATGTATCACAAGGAGTAAATAAAGTTAAGTATATTCCACAGCTACGTATTTTCTTTATAGCAGTCATAACGTATCTTGTTCCAGACTTGACGCCAGTCGGCGTGTGTGTACGCGTGCCTTTCTTTCGGCTACTTCAGTGTGGCGTAACAGTCTTGTTACGTCACAACAAACAGGATTCTACGGTTGCCTGCTAAGTTGAAGTACAGTTTTCGTAATAAAAATTTTTTGTTAAAACTGACTGCGAGGAAGAAATCAAAACAACAATGAATACCAATAACAACAATGAACACTCCACAACCGTCCAAATTATCATAAAAATTACAACAATTAAAAAGTCAAGAATGATGAAGTGCTTCCAAAAGCCACATAGCTGAATGAAGGTGCTTTCATCCAGCGGTTTAACTCCCGTATAGACGCATATTCACATTTATAGTGGTTATCTTTCCGTAATGTAGATGGACAATTACGGGGTACCAGCTTTCGGGAAATTATCGACGTTAAAAGTCAAATCACAATGGTTAGTTGTCGTAATGAAATCGAGTACCCTATCGAGCCAATGAGAAGAATTTCCTCTGATCAGTCGAAACTAGTTCCAATAGTCCATTGGTCGCAACTGAAACAGCTTTCACTCACTGCAAATATAACCACTATACCTGAAGATGTGTCTGTACTGGCGTGAAACCGGCAGTTGCGTAGAAAGCACCTCCATACAGCTAAGCGGCTTTTGGAAACAGCTGATATTCGTGAGC
Organism: Schistocerca serialis cubense; assembly: GCF_023864345.2. NCBI lineage: Eukaryota > Metazoa > Arthropoda > Insecta > Orthoptera > Acrididae > Schistocerca > Schistocerca serialis. The sequence continues at coordinate 166,426,357 of NC_064645.1, read as the reverse complement.
TTTTAATTCTTGTAATGTGTATGATAATTTGAACGGTTGTTGAATGTAGGGTTTTGTTATTGTTATTCCTAATGCCTCTGAACTTGGTTCCCCTCCCCTGAAGTCGTTTTTACAAAACAAGCACATCATTGTGGGTACAATTTTTATTTTAAATTATGTGTACGGAGGAACAATATACAGGGAGTATTATAATTAATGGCGTAATCATATACTTTTGAAACTACACGATACGAAAGCAAAAAAGTCTTAGTAATCATAGGTTTGCGAATTTGTGGTTACCAGCTACCATAGATTTGCTTTTGCCTAAACGTTATCCCAGATACGAAATAGTAACAATTCTGTACAACATTGAAATAAGTTATTAAAATACGTTGGTAGAAGTGCAGATGTTTTGAATGAACACGACAACGGTTGCACCACTGGAGGTGTTCGAAGTATTGTCCTACTCGGATGCAGGCCTGTACTCATTACCGTAATAAGTTTCAAATCCCTTCAAACCAGCGTGGATCATTTAGAAGTTGTTGACAAGCATTGACTAGTCATTGGTCCATTTCCTCAACCGTGTTGAACGGAGTGACACTACTTCTTTAAGGCGGCCTCAACCACAAAAACTCACGTGTGTCAGGTGGTCTTGAAGGTCACGGTGCAAGTTCTCCTCGCCCAAACCGTCTTTGGCCACATCGGCACGTGACGTGTCGTCTCACCATAGCAGCATTGCTCCATTATGCATGACCCACATCCCTTGGCGTTGAACTAACGAGATATTCTCAGACAATCCTGCAAGATGAGCTACTTGATTGAGAAGTAGCGGCTCCGGTCTCGAAAACTGGCATACGGCCAGGAGAGCAGTGTGATGGTCACATGACCCTCCATATCCGTATCCAGTGACGCCTGTGAGCTGAGGATGACAGGGCGGCCGGTCGCTACCGTTGGGTCCTCATGGCTTGTTCGGGCAGAGTATAATTTAATCCTGAAAGATGGCACTGCCGAAACCGTGGGTAATTCCGTTAGTAACATTTACCGCCGAATGAGGCGATAACCTAGTGCCCCTTGACACACATTCAGTGAGAAACGTCGCTGCTGTGGAGACTCGTGCAGAACATGTGGAATTGTGCCTGGATGAATCCAGACGTAATAACTTACGTAATAAACAAACCATCACGAGAGAATCGTGCTTCATTTGTAAATAAAATGTTATTGTGAAAAGTAGCGTTGCATCCACTGATAGAACGATGGTCCAGAGCCAAAGTCTGTCTCGCTAAGACACTGAACTCGTTGGACGTGGTACAGGTACAATGCATTATTCTCCAAACACTACTGTGACTCATTCCAGGAATTTGTATGACATGTCTCCTTGTCGAAGTTCGAGGACAGCGTTCGACTGTTTCCAGCACCAAATCTTCAACCACAGGTGCAAGTCATGCAGGCCTATCCGCTTCCGCATCTTGTGCCCTACTCCCAGTTTCTCGAAGGCGCTGGTGCACCTCTGTAAACGTTCGACTTTCGGGGTGCCTTCGGGCAGGGTGTGCTCCTTGTTACAAGCGTTCATCCCCCACCCCCCTTGCGCATAGCCGCTAGCCCCGTCACACACTGAACGCAAAAACGCGTACTCCTTACCGTAATGTCCTATGCTACCACCAACACTCGTACAACAAAACTGACGCTTAGCAAACAACAGACGTGAGTTGCACCCTGACTGTGTAGTGTACTTTCATATGCATGTTTACAACTCCACGTCTCTAGAATGTTTACAAAGGTAACACCTTATACCTCTGTGCTGAGTTTACACACAATGACTTCAGCAGTGGCTCGAAACCACAAAGCCGTAATTATATCGCCAGCGGTTAGTTTGCGGACGTATGTTTACTGAGACTTTTTGTATCTAGTTTTGTGAACTTTCAACTGTACGCTTTTACGCCATTAATTACAATACACCTTGTATTTAGGAGAAAAAACTATAATATTGAAACTGTGTCCTTCCGAATGTTTATTAGAGTATCGTGTAAAAGTTTGAACAAATTGTTGAGGAACATTTCGAGATATTTCTCATTCACATACCACATGAACTTCGAGCTCCGTACCTTTAAAACGGAAGGGATCGGAACAAGGAGCCGAAATTTGGGCCCTGACACAATTCCCAAGGAAACCCGACATTAGACGGTATCTCTGTCACATATTTAGCAATTGTGAAACGGTACGAGACTCGTTAGTTATACGGTAAAAATGTTACTTACCTGAAACTGTACTGATAGAAGACTGCATGTAGTACTCCATAATCTTTCGTCCGTGCAGCGTGTGTATATCCGTGCAGATTTACCTGGTGTGCTGCACGTACTGAGTTACATTTAGCAACTACCCTATAGAAATTGACTGCAGATTTATTTGCAAAGCTTATGGTACTTGTAGAGTTTGATTAAAGGAAACGCTATCGCATAGAAATGCTGTGCTGGATGGTACGTGATATTGCGGAACTTCTGCCGCAAAACTCGGACAGCCGAATAAAACATTATGGCAAGCAGTTGGTGGCGAGTTCCCAAAAAAAAAAAAAAAAAAAAAAAAAAATGTTCAAATGTGTGTGAAATCGTATGGGACTTAACTGCTAAGGTTATCAGTCCCTAAGCTTACACACTACTTAACCCAAATTATCCTGAGGACAAACACACTGTCACCCATGCCCGAGGGAGGACTCGTACCTCCCCCGGGACCAGCCGCACACTCCACGACTGCAGCGCCCAAGACCGCTCGGCTAACACCGCGCGGAGTAGCGAGTTCTCGATAGGCTTGGAAGGACGAGCGCAGCATGTAATGAGCTTCACGTGGTGATCCATACTTGTACCCCATATTTATCCGTTTGCAATTCCGCAGTACCGTGGAAAATCGTTCAGCTAATTTTTACTCGTGCCTTAGTGTACTTATTTAATCGTAATTTGATCCAGTTTCTTATGTTATTTCCAGATTCAAGTTATTTCCTGCCACTTGAGTTCCCCTTGTGTTCCTTTAGCCAATGTGTGATCTTTCCTAGTAACATGTAATTTTAATGGTTCCGCTAGCCTGATAAACAGATCAGACGTCCATTCGTATATGATATTAATTGTTTCCTGCAGTTGAATTGTGTGAGTCTTCCATTCACATGGTTTTCTACTTGGGCCACTGAACTTGCGGATGTGATTTATGTGCTTTGGCAATTCTGACTGCGTTGAATTGTTTTACCACGCCAACGTTCACAACTGAAAGGTACTTTTTTTTCAGGTAAACTTGTCACAAACCCTGCACCTTGCATCCATTAGGTTGTAATTATTTTTGTCTTTAAAGTAATGTATGTGATCAGTTTGTATGTACGTTTCATTCAATAAGTAGGTTTTTTCGGCACACAGAGTAAGCCGATGCAGAGCTGAGATGCAGTCTAAACTGTCAACACTGTTTTTTGGATCCAAATTAATAAAACATCTACATTTTTGCCTCATTGATGGTAGCTTCGGTCTGTCCCAGAATCTAGTGCTTCGTGGTTTCTCTGATAGAAGAATTTTGAATACAGTGATAGGGGTTTGGGGAACTTTGATTTACTTACTGGCATAAAGCGCATGTACAGGGCGTGGACAAAACTGTGGAAATTCCGCCAGAAATGCGTGTTTTAACATAAATGACGACGCTAGGGGAGCCTACGGGTTACACTGTTATATTACCACAAGCACGACCAGTTCAATGACCGCAATACGTAGCAAGTGTCATTTGTCTTCAGAACACTGTTCTGTGTAATTGCGACTGCATTCTGTCGGAGCCCAGTGCATTGGGCCGTGGAAAAATTGTTGGTGCTCATGTGGTGGACGCTTCCGTAACGACGTTGTCCGAAGGGTTGGATGTTTCTAGCAGCACCATATTGAAGATCTACGCAGCTTACAGAAAAAGCGGATAAAATTATCCGCTAAGTTACAGCGTGGACGAAAGTGAACGTGGCGGACGGTCACTGAAGAGCTTTGTGACGAAAAATAAGAGGACGACCCTGTCTGAAGTAAACAACGCGAAGAGAGCTCCATAAGCAGGGAACTACATGGTGAGCTGGTATTCCAAAACAACTCGTCAGTGGTGCAGATGCCCGTAACAGGAAAACGTGGAACCAAACCCTTAAAACCTGAACTGTGGAGCAATGGACGAAAGTAATTTCCTCCGATGATTCTCGTTTCGGGGTGACCCCAAATTCTAGGAAAACGTGGAACCAAACCCTTCAAACCTGAACTGTGGAGCAATGGACGAAAGTAATTTCCTCCGATGATTCTCGTTTCTGGGTGACTCCAAATTCTGCCCGAGTTTACGCCCTTAGCGCGAAGCACCGAGGGGGTCGTCAATGTTGAACTGGGCAGCAACACCGTGGTGTTCCAGCACCCCATGGTTACTCTGCTCGGTCGCACTATTGCCAAGGAGTATGCGATCATTTTGAAAGATCAGGTCCATCCAACAGTAAAGTGTTTGTTCACAAATGGTGATGCTGTGTTCGAAGACGACAGGGCTCCTGTTCACACAGCCATCACCGTCCAGGACAGGTTTTACGAGCACGACGGTGAACTGTTGCGTCTCCACTTGCACCACAGTCACCAGATCTGAATATTATTGAGCGTTCGTGGTCTGAGAAGGGTGCACGATCGTTTTACACCTCCATCATCACTACCTGAAATCGCTACTATTCTGCAGGAAGATTCTTATAAGAATGTCTTGAAAATCATACAGTACTCGCAGACGACTGGAAGCTGTTTTGAATGCCAGTGGTTTTCCTACATCGTATTAGGCACTGTAATGGGTTGTGCTTCCAGGTGTTTCAAAATTTTGTCCTCCCCTGGCACGATACAGCCTGTTTTGTGATTCCAGCCACACGTCAGCCGCATCCGTATTTCGCTTATACGGAGTTGCAGGATACGCAATATAAACAAACAGACAAATATCCTCCTTTTAATATACGAGACATTCGGTAAATAAAACCATTAGTAGCGAATATAGCGTGATGGAACGCTTGCAATTATTTGCGGACGTGAGAGGGTTGATGGTTGTAACAACCTAACAGTTCACATGAAAATGCAAGAGGATTCGTCGTTAGAGTTGTGATAAGTCATCTTTCTTTTGACTGCAGTGGGCACCCAGATGCCGTCGCTGGCGTGTTGAGTATCGCAGTGTAGAATTTTGAAATACGCTTCCACTTCCGCTCTACAGTGGCGACTCCATACTTTCCTGGCATTGCCGAGATTATTGCTACCTCCAAGACTGTTTATCGCTGATCAGCATAGCTTACAAATGCCATGTGTAATTTTTTCGTATGCTACACGATACGGTATGCGATATCCACTCCCACGTTTCAGTGACAATTCAGTCGGTAATCGGTAAGTTTTTCAATCCTAAGAACTACCCTTCGTTGAGATAAACCAACGTACGATACTTCATATAGTTGATACTGATGTGTTGGCAAATGTGCCAACACCTTGTAGATAGAGGAGGCCGAAATGCACGCTATCTAACGCAGACGGGCGTGAATTCTGGAACAGGATAAGTAGTGAATTCTCATAAGAAAAGTATGCAGCTCCTCGAATACTTATCTCTTATTCCTTCATGTGAATACAGCATTCTTGATGAGACATTTCAGACGATAACTATCAAACTATGTAAGGCTAATGGCGCCTTGCTAGGTCGTAGCCATGGACTTAGCTGAAGGCTATTCTAACTGTCTCTCGGCAAATGAGAGAAAGGCTTCGTCAGTGTAGTCGCTAGCAAAGTCGTCGTACAACTGGGCGAGTGCTAGTCCGTATCTAGAGACCTGCCTTGTGGTGGCGCTCGGTCTGCGATCACACAGTGGCGACACGCGGGTCCGACATGTACTAAATGGACCGCGGCCGATTTAAGCTACCACCTAGCAAGTGTGGTGTCTGGCGGTGACACCACAGATACCCACCCATACGTGACGAGGAACGTGAAAAATCTAGCCACTGCTTCTCCATTTAATTTTATTTTTTAATTATTTTCAGTTTCTGTCACTCCACACAATTACCCGTTCAAGGAGCCTGAGATATGGTTGGAACAGAACTCGCGCATCATTGTGTTCAATATGTTGATAGTCTCAATATCTTCGTAGGTTCCTGGAGAAACTACATGCAGAGAAATATCACCTAAATGTAATCCGGCAGTGATTCCGCGACACGACTTTTACAGCATGCGTTGCTGCAGTACGACGTAAAACAACACTGTGTCATGGCAAAGAACATTTGGTAACAATAAACATTCGTTGATCTGGAAAACACCGGAAAAGCTTCATTCCCTGTATCGCTAAATGACGTTCTACACCCTAATAAAGCAAATATTAAAAATTTGCAACCTATGCTGAAAGTTGTGACCTGCGAATTACTGCTACAAGTGGGGTGGAAAAAATACGGAAACACCAAAAGTCACATTACAATGTCCAGTACGGTGAAGGAAAACCATTGTCATTCAGAACAGCTTCCAGTCGTCTCGGAATAGAAGATGAGCCTGGTAGCGATCACGTACCTTTCTCTAATGTAGATCGGAAACGCTGAATAATATTCAGTTCTACGACTATGACTATGATGATCAGCGGAGACGCGACAATTCACCTAACGCTCATAAAACTTGTCCTCGAAGATGCGAGATGTGTGAACAGGGACACTTCCGTCTTGGAACACAGCATCACCATTTGAGAAAAAAACACTGTAGCATTCGAAGAACTAATCTGTCAAAATGGTCACATTATGCTTGGCAGCAGTGCGACGTTGCAAAGTTACCGAAGGAACGATATGGCCCATAGAATGCCACGATATTGCTGCCTATACCACTACCGAAACTCAGGTGATTTTTCACTCTTGGCACGTAAACCAGGGCAGAATTCAGAAACAGCGTTAAAGAAGACTCATCTGACGCAGTAACTTCCTCCCATTGTCTCATAGTCCAGGTTTTATGGCGTCGGCACCACGTTTCCTGTTAAGGGCATTTGCATCGCTGATGAGTTGTTTTGGTTTCCCAGCTCAACCCGCTGTTTGCTGCTTTTGGAGCTTTCTTCGTCTTGTTCTGGCCAAAGCGAGTGGAGATGTCTTTTTCTTAATTTTTATCACTAAGGTTTTGAATGGCCGTCCTGCACCATCGCCCAACACACACTTTTGTCCGCGTTGTGACTTAGCTGATACTGTTTATCCGTTTTTTCTGTATGCATCATAAATCTTCTATACGGTGCCTCTTGAAATAGCAAACACTTACGCTGTGTTAATTAACGAAGCGCCCACCAAACGATCCCACGTTCGAATGCCCTGAGCTCCGACATAATGTGCTCACGGCTGCAGAGAACAGTTTTCAGACCACGACTACACTGGAAACGTATAGACGACATCGCAGAGGTGCCTTTCGTGGTCAAATACAACTGTGTAACCTGTAGGCTTTGCCAGAATCCGATTTATATTCTAGCTTGTATTTGTGGCGGTACTTCCTTATTCTTGTGCACCCCGTTTACATAAATACAAAGACGACCTGAACCATGCACTATGTTGGGTTCCGAATGATGTCACGAAACTTCCGGAGTCAGCTTCCACAACAGTGACGCCGATCGTTTTTTTGCAGGAATATCAAGCGAATACTAATGCTGTGTTCGGCCACACCGGCTGGTGATTTTTGTGATAAAGTGTTTTTATTAGTAGTATCTGGGTATATCATTTGCTTGTATGTACACACTCATGTGACCACAGTCAATGGCGGTACGGCTGAAGGACTCTGAAGTTACGAACATTTCCTGTGTAGCTAGTGCGTACAAGGACAGTGCCAGAATACTCGCGTCATCTAGCCGTTGTACAAATGCTACGTTAATCGTTCCACTGGGGCAGCAACCAATTTTGGTGTAATCACGCAAATACTTTTATTACTACAAAATATGCATCATTCACTACAAACGGTGTAGTAGGCCCTGGAATTGCTGTTGGAGGGAGCATAATGCCAGAATTGCCTAATCGCCTCTCACAGATAGACTCCCTGGTCAGAGGCTTTCGACGTGCATCACCAACTTTCCCAACCTTTGATAAGAAAGTGGAACCATAGACCAAGTACTTAGCGTGGTGTGAGCAGCATTTCGTCGTTCACGGCATGAGAAAAGATACACGACAATGGGCTTTTTCGTTAGCTTGCTCGGGTGCTAAAGTGTACAGATTGCTCCAGCAGTTAAAGCCTATGTCTTATGGCAACTTATGACCGACTTGAAAACAAGTTGTGGACTGCTTTGTCTCACAGCTGGCTGCATATCGCCATAAGATTTTAGCTGTCATAAATAGCACAGCCAGTGCTGTCGTGGGATAATAACTGAGTTACAAGACCTGTCTAGGGACTGCAAGTATCTGTGAGTAAATCTTAAATCTAAAGAACTACATTTCAACTCACTGGTGTGCGTTAAGAGCCTTCTTCATTCGCCGGTTGAGGTCATTAGAAATGACTTATTGATGCCTAATGACCTTGTGTGGCAGCATGTTTACTGCTCATTCTGGTATCCGAAGGGAGGGTGAGAAAATCACTGACCTTACAGAACAGTTGGCTCCTCTACGATGATCATCATCATGCCAACCTAACAGCAAATATGGTCACTGACACTCCAACCGGTTCAGAAGATACTAAATAGTTACAGCAATAGTACTCTCGCCGTGTTGGATCACACAAATCCTCCCATCCACAGTAAACCGGCAGCCCTCACAGTCAAATTATTGGTAGTCCAGGCGCCAGGATCAACCAGCAATTTGGGGTTAAAGCTATTTTGCCAGATTATGCCTTCTACGACTCAACCAGTCAATAGGGATCTCTGTGCGTAGTTCTCACTTCCAGGACCTTCTCATAACATAAGTCCCCATTAACCTTGGACGGACGACATGTGTTCACATTTACTAGGCCCACAACTCGCTGCAGCCTTCAACGATCGCTGTGTTTTGCAATCAAAGAAAATTCCCCTCTCTTACAGGGCAATCTAAGGATGGAGGGCCGGCCGCGGTGGTCTAGCGGTTCTAAGGCGCGCAGTCCGGAACCGCGCGACTGCTACGGTCGCAGGTTCGAATCCTGCCTCGGGCATGGATGTGTGTGATGTCTTTAGGTTAGTTAGGTTTAAGTAGTTCTAAGTTCTAGGGGACTGATGACCATAGATGTTAAGTCCCATAGTGCTCAGAGCCATTTGAACCATTTTAAGGATGGAGGTCCAGTGGCTGCAGGACGAAGGTGTTTTCACGCCAGTATCCAACAATTTGTGGGCCACACCCACCACATCCATCAGTTTGACGGCACCATTTTTTCTAAAATAAACCCCCGACTAGCATGTTTCCAGTTAGAGGAATACGCCAGAAGCGTCCTAGTGCTCAATACTATATTCAGATTACACCGGCACAATTGTGTGTCCTTTGGCAATTCAAGTACACGCGCCATTTTCTAGTGATAGCAGTCATGCATGACGTCTGGGAACAGTGAACTATTGTGGTGCCATTAATGATATGGATGCACCCGTGGTCTAGGTGTAGCGTCTTTGATTCATAATCAAAACGTCTCCAGTCCCGGGTTCGATCACCGCCACTGCCTAAATTTTGATAAATAATCAGCATTGGCGGCCGAAGACTTCCTGCATAAGAAGTCAGCCCCATTCTGCCAACGGCCATGTCAAAGAGGGTGGAAGAGCGGATAGAAGTTCAGGGCACTCTCTTGTCCTAGGGGTGGGAAATTGCCCCTAAAGGCGGAAGAATCAGCAATGATCAACGACATAAGTCCTGTAATTGAAGAAGTATCATGATGATCTCTCCATTGGCAAAAGATTCTGGAATAGTCCCCCATTCGGATCTCCGGAAGGGGACTGCCAAGGGGGAGGTTACCATGAGAAAAAGATTGAATAATCTACGAAAGGATAACGTTCTACGAGTCGGGGCGTGGAATGTCAGAAGCTTGAACGTGGTAGGGAAACTAGAAAATCTGAAAAGGAAAATGCAAAGGCTCAATCTAGATATAGTAGGGGTCAGTGAAGTGAAGTGGAACGAAGACAAGGATTTCTGATCAGATGAGTATCGGGTAATATCAACTGGTATAACAGGTGTAGGATTCGTTATGAATAGGAAGGTAGGGCAGAGGGTGTGTTACTGAGAACAGTTCAGTGACCGCGTTGTTCTAATCAGAATCGACAGCAGACCAACAACGACAACGATAGTTCAGATATACATGCCGACGTCGCAAGCTAAAGATGAACAGATAGAGAAAGTGTATGAGGATATTGAAAGGGTAATGCAGTATGTAAAGGGGGACGAAAATCTAATAATCATGGGCGACTGGAATGCAGTTGTAGGGGAAGGAGTAGAAGAAAAGGTTACAGGAGAATATGGGCTTGGGACAAGGAACGAAAGAGGAGAAAGACTAATTGAGTTCTGTAACAAGTTTCAGCTAGTAATAGCGAATACCCTGGTCAAGAATCTCAAGAGGAGGAGGTATACTTGGAAAAAGCCGGGAGATACGGGAAGATTTCAATTAGATTACATTATGGTCAGACATAGATTCCGAAATCAGATACTGGATTGTAAGGCGTACCCAGGAGCAGCTATAGACTCAAATCACAATATAGTAGTGATGAAGAGTAGGCTGAAGTTCAAGCCATTAGTCAGGAAGAATCAATATGCAAAGAAGTGGGATACGGAAGTACTAAGGAATGACGAGATACGTTTGAAGTTCTCTAACGCTATAGATACAGCAATAAGGAATAGCGCAGTAGGAAGTACAGTTGAAGAGGAATGGACATCTCTAAAAAGGGCCATCACAGAAGTTGGGAAGGAAAACAGGTACAAAGAAGGTAGCTGCGAAGAAACCATGGGTAACAGAAGAAATACTTCAGTTGATTGATGAAAGGAGGAAGTACAAACTTGTTCCCGGAAAATCAGGAATACAGAAATATAAGTCGCTGAGGAATGAAATAAATAGGAAGTGCAGGGAAGCTAAGACGAAATGGCTGCAGGAAAAATTTGAAGACATCGAAAAAGATATGATTGTCGGAAGGACAGACTCAGCATACAGGAAAGTCGAAACAACCTTTGGTGACATTAAAACCAACGGTGGTAACGTTAAGAGTGCAACGGGAATTCCACTGTTAAATTCAGAGGAGAGAGCAGATACGTGGAAAGAATACATTGAAAGCCTCTATGAGGGTGAAGATTTGTCTGATGTGATAGAAGAAGAAACAGGAGTCGATTTAGAAGAAATAGGGGATCCAGTATTAGATTCGGAATTTAAAAGAGCTTTGGAGGACTTACGGTCAAATAAGGCAGAAGGGATAGATAACATTCCATCGGAATTTCTAAAATCATTGGGGGAAGTGGCAACAAAGAGACTATTCACGTTTTTGTGTTGAATATATGAGTCTGACGACATACCATCTGACTTTCGGAAAAGCATCATCCACACAATTCCGAAGACGGCAAGAGCTGACAAGTGCGAGGATTATCGCACAATCAGCTTAACAGCTCATGCATCGAAGCTGCTTACAAGAATAGTATACAGAAGAATGGAAAAGAAAATTGAGAATGCGCTAGGTGACGATCAGTTTGGCTTTAGGAAAAGTAAAGAGACGAGAGAGGCAATTCTGACGTTACGGCTAATAATGGAAGCAAGGCTAAAGAAAAATCAAGACACTTTCATAGGATTTGTCGATCTGGAAAAAGCGTTCGACAATATAAAATGGTGCAAGCTGTTCGAGATTCTGAAAAAAGTAGGGGTAAGCTATAGGGAGAGACGGGTCATATACGAGGGGCGTTCAGAAAGTAAGCTCCGATCGGTCGCGAAATGGAAACGACTATGAAAATCCGATAAAGCTTTGCACAGATGTGTTGGGTAGTGTCTCTAGTGTAACCCCAGGTAGCATCACGTCGCTCTTCTCATTTCTGAGCTCGCAGTGAGTGCGTAAAGATGTCTAGAAAATAGGGTCTGCCGCCAAGTACGAGGGTCTGGTGAGAAATTTCGCCTGAAGCTATGCAGCTAACATTACATAACTGTCGTGCTGTTTCGTCTTCACGACAATTCTCAGCCGCATTCTGCAGGGGCAATGAAGATACTCCTGCATCGTTTTCAAATGGAAATGTTAGATTACCCACAATACAGTCAGCAATTGTCTCCCCCTGAGTTTCATCCCTGGTCACATGAACCGCTGTCTTTGAAGACAACATTTTGACACAGACAACGAGGTGTAGGCCAGCGTGGAGAATTTGCGGAAAGCACTGGCGGCTGCCTTCTATGATGAGGCTATTGAAAAGTTGGTACAACGCTATGACAAAAGTCTAAGTCAGAACGGCGGCTACGTAGAGAAGTAGCTGAAAAGTATAGCTAATTGTTACAAGTAAAACATTTCTGATGTTCACTGTGGTTTCAATTTGGCAATCAATCGGAACTTACTTTCTGAACAGGCCTCGTACAATATGTACAACAACCAAGAGGGAATAATAAGAGTGGACGATCAAGAACGAAGTGCTTGTATTAAGAAGGGTGTAAGACAAGGCTGTAGCCTTTCGCCTCTACTCTTCGATCTGTACATCGAGGAAGCAATGATGGAATTAAAAGAAAGGTTCAGGAGTGGAATTAAAATACAAGGTGAAAGGATGTCAATGATACGATTCGCTGATGACATTGCTATCCTGAGTGAAAGGGAAGAAGAATTAAATGATCTGCTGAACGGAATGAACAGTCTAATGAGTACACAGTATGGTTTGAGAGTAAATCGGAGAAAGACGAAGGTAATGAGAAGTAGTAGAAATGAGAACAGCGAGAAACTTAACATCAGGATTGATGGTCACGAAGTCAATGAAGTTAAGGAATTCTGCTACGTAGGCAGTAAAATAACCAATGACGGACGGAGGAAGGAGGACATCAAAAGCAGACTCGCTATGGCAAAAAAGGCATTTCTGGCCGAGAGAAGTCTACTAATATCAGCCCGCATCTCGTGGTCGTGCTGTAGCGTTCTCGCTTCCCACGCCCGGGTTCCCGGGTTCGATTCCCGGCGGGGTCAGGGATTTTCTCTGCCTCGTGATGGCTGGGTGTTGTGTGATGTCCTTAGGTTAGTTAGGTTTAAGTAGTTCTAAGTTCTAGGGGACTGATGACCATAGATGTTAAGTCCCATAGTGCTCAGAGCCATTTGAACCATTTTTTTACTAATTTCAAATACCGGCCTTAATTTGAGGAAGAAATTTCTGATGATGTACGCCTGGAGTACATCATTGTATGGTAGTGAAACAGGGACTGTGGGAAAACCGGAACAGAAGAGAATCGAAACATTTGAGATGTGGTGCTATAGACGAATGTTGAAAATTAGGTGGACTGATAAGGTAAGGAATGAGGAGGTTGTACGCAGAATCGGAGAGGAAAGGAATATGTGGAAAACACTGATAAGGAGAAAGGACAGGATGATAGGAAATCTGCTAAGACATGAGGGAATGACTTCCATGGTACTAGAGGGAGCTGTAGAGGGCAAAAATTGTAGAGGAAGACAGAGATTGGAATACGTCAAGCAAATAATTGAGGACGTAGGTTGCAAGTGCTACCCTGAGATGAAGAAGTTAGCACAGGAGAGGAATTCGTGGCGGGCCGCATCAAATCAGTCAGTAGACTGATGACCAAAAAAAAAAAAAAATAATGTCATAATGTCATGGAAAAGGACTCAGTGAATGTATTGCAGAATCTGGAGACCCTTTGAGAAAACAATGCACGGCTCGTAATTAAAGGCTCTGAGGAGGAGACGCCCCAAAATGCATATTAAAAAATTGATCAGTAACTTATTACAAACCTTAAATTATCAGCACACATTTCACACTCGAGGGTCGTTCAATATGTAATGCTCCAATTTATTTCAAAAAGCCATCAATATACGTAGACAAACGTCCATATTGATGCTTCACATTTGATGATTGTTCAGTGCGCCGGTGAAGTTTCAAACGGTTTTGGCTGAGGCTGAGGCGTAGTACAGCGGCAAAATGGCGTCTACATACGACTCACGTTACAAGCAGCGTGCTGTTATTGAATTCTTGTGTGCAAAAAAAGAAACCGTGGTGAACATCCATAAACGTTTGTGTGCAGTGTATAGTGATGCAGCAGTTGATAGGAGTACAGTTTGGCGATGGCTAAGGAAAGTTAGAGTCTCAGGAAATGCAGAAGCAGAGCTCCATGATCAGCCTGTCATAGCCACTGCTCCAGAGATGCTGAATCGTGCGGATGCTGTTCCAGACCTGGCGCCCTCGGACCTCCATCTCTTTGGGCCGCTTAAAGATTCAGTCATGCAGTGAAAATCGGACTACTCCTACAGGAATAGCTTTTACCAGCAGGGAATACATGCTCTTACACAACGTTGGCGTACGACCATAGAACGTGATGGAGACTATGTAGAGAAATAGGACACGGACAAGACATATTAATGTAATTGTCACCAAATTATGACTCTTAACAATAAATATGTTCTGAGAAAAAAGTGTGGGGCGTTACTTGTTGAACGACCCTAGTTTTTCCCATCAAGGCTTTAATTAATGGCGGTCAACGAACTTGGAACTGTTGATATGTGCTATCAAGAGATGTTTTTCGAACAAATAGTAGCTAAACTTAAGGCTGCACCGCTTAGCTCTAGCAGAGGTTTGGGAGCGTAGTTTCCTTTATGGGCGTCCAGAGTGCTCTGGTGTTTCAGCCTAAGGATGTGCTAACAACATGCACACGATTTTCACATTCCACTGCTAACATCAAAAGGAAACGAACAATGTTGCTGAAACGTCGCTATCGAATCCATGTCTCTGTTACGCTTAATTGTATCACTAACCGACATTTAGTATTATTGTTTTGACAGAGTTTTAGACAGGTTTTTTTTCTGCCATTGGCTACTCTATCCATCGCTGGAAAAAGTTTGTAAAAGTCTTGCGAGAATGCACTAGAGCACGGGAACACAAGTATCACCATCTAGGGAGAGATTTACAAATGATTAGAGGAAAAAGAGCGCTAAATACACCCCGTTCGCGAAATATGTCCCGTTACTTTTGTTTCCTTGCTTGTTGAGTACAGGTAACGTGCGTTTATTTTTCTGAGTGTATTATGCATCGGGTTTAATGACTTTTACGCTCTTGCGAATAATAACAGCATATTGCAAGTTCGGAAACAACACAATATGAATTCAATATGAAATTTATCACCTAAAATTCCGGAACATGAGGTTAGGATGAAAAGAACTAACTTGGTGCTCACAGACCTGATGTAAACATGAATCAAGAACAAAAACTGCGTAAATCAAGGCCAGGTTATATACGCAATTTCAACAGAGCAATACATAATGGCCGGCCGCAGTGGCCGAGCGGTTCTAGGCGCTACAATCTGGAACCGCGCGACCGCTACGGTCGCAGGTTCGAATCCTGCCTCGGGCATGGATGTGTGTGATGTCCTTAGGTTAGTTAGGTTTAAGTAGTTCTAAGTTCTAGGGGACTGATGACCTCAGAAGTTAAGTTCCATAGTTGAAATGCACATTTTTGTAATACAAAAGTATGAATACGACAAATACGGTGCATAAATTACCACGGCGGTTGTTCGGGTCGTTCATGTCAGCCAATCACAGCGCAAGGTCCGTGACATCTTGGAAACATCGCTGTTTCGTCACACGAATTCATAAAAGCCGCTATTTGAGCACACAAATCAGTAAACACTTGAAATTTAGTAATAAAAATACTAAAACGATTAACCATGCTAACATGCACCGTACTAACTATGTCTTGAAAACGCGTCTTTTAGTAGTACAGTTGTTGGAACTGTCGGGAAATGTGAAGTAGGGAGATAAATAAGCTATTTATAGATTTTATCGTGGAATTAGCTGTTGATTTTATTTAGTAGTAGTTGATAACGAACCGAAAGCTACAGGATGTGAACGTTTGCATAGAGTATGATATTGAGCTCCCCCCCCGTCTCACGAAATCTTGGTTGTGATGACAGACTGATCTAGATTAGATCTGATCGATAACTGTGGCAGCCTTCCGCAGTATGGACACTAAGAGCCGCATCTAAGGATAACTCACCCTCAAGTGCGCAAAAGGCAGATGAATGTACTTTTTCTAATGTGTGGAATACCTCAGACACATTTTAACGATTCAGTGCTATGCCTAATACCTCGTCATGTGGAGGCCACGCAAAAATTGCCAGCAGCCACTGATGGCAAATAATTAGTCAGTTCTTTGACACAACTGGGAAATTATTCCCTTCTCCGTAGCCATCGCAGAACCCTTACACCTTCTATGAAATGATGTAAAGTGGCAATGGTCATCTGCCTGCCAAAAAACCCACCAAGATGTCAAGAAGGCTCTCCTCCACTAGACCCGTAATCTTCAGAATTTGAAAATGGAGGGTACATATCAGGTTATGAGGTTTATTCCACAAGGTAAATGGCGTAGAATGTTTCAAAAAGTCTGACTACGCCTAACATAACTACAGCCAGATGCGGGGAAAAATTAATCTCCACCCAAACAGGCCACGAAGACCCAACTGGCCGGCTGCCATATCATTCTCAGCCCACATGTGTCACTGGATGAGGATATGGAGGGGCATGTGGCCAGCACCCACTCAACTGGCCGTATGTCAGTTTACGAGATCGGAGCCGCTACTTGTCAATCAAGTAGATCCTCCATTTGCCTCACAAAGGTTGACTGCACCCCGCTTGCCAACAGCACTCACCAGACTGCATGGTGACCCCTCCGAATAATAGCTCAGTCCGACAGCCCTTAATTTCTGTGTTATGACGGGAACCAGTGATACCTCTGCGCCAAGGACGTTGGCCAGATAGAGAAGAAGTTCCTAGCAATCAGTCTTGCAATAAAAAAATTTCATAATATTGTTTACGGTAAATGGTTCATCCTCTCCCCTTGACTTGCTACAAGCCGTTGCTGCTCCTTCTATATATAGGACCCAGTATTTCACAGAAAATGACCTGGCGCTTCCATCAGTGGACCACAGTTTTGTCGATATATACATATGAGATTCAGTACCGTTCCATAGCGCAGCACCCGAATGCGAATGTACTCTCCTACCTTCCGGCACATCAGAAGGCAGCATTTGACGCTGCAGCAGAGATGTGTTTTCGTACAGACTTGCAATCCGCTGAAGGAGTCAGCTTGTGTCCCATTCATGCTAATCCACTGCCAAGTTAATTCAAAGCCACTTATTTCTATGCGATGTGGTAAGTTATGTCATGCGTAGGTGGCCAGCTGACAAAAAGTTACTTAGCAATTATGACGTTGAAACCTAGTAATGTCACTGAGAAGTCTGTTTTAAAGAGGTCCTCCTCCTGCAAAGAGATAACGGAAGAAGAGCACAGACAGTGCCATTTGGTGGTTGTCTCGGCTTCAACCTATTCAGCAGTGGTCACGAATTCATCTGGAATTCACAGACCAGTTGATGGGTAACATGAGTCATTCTCATACATGCATACAGCATAGTTTCATAATTGTCAGACCTGTGGTGCATAACTGTGGCAAAAAAATACTCAAGGCTTCGTCTGAATCTTTTCTATGTGTGTTTACTAACTTCTATTGCCGCGGATGATGCCCCCAAATTTTCTTAGTGAACATTCAACAGTTTTTTGAAACAAATAAAATTTCTTACTGCTCTAAAGGCATGTCGGAACAATTTGTACGCACTTTTAAAACTTATACATCCTGGCTACAGTAGGAGTAGAGTCAGGGAGAGGATCTCACATTGTTTCTCACTTCATATTGTACCTCACCTCAGGATGAGGACAGCGCAGCTCAGAAACTTCATATCTTCAGTGGACCAAGCATTTGATGTTACAGCCAGTCGCTGATAACAAGCCACTGATAGTAAACTGTTCCCGTCGTTTTAGTCTCCATGAGGACGTTTGGGGTACAGTGTTCAGCAGGGGCGAACATCGGTGGGTATTAGTCCAAATCGTGCGACTTCTGGGCTGAGCAATTGTGAAGGTATAGCTACAGAACCAAACTACAAAAAAACACTTTAACGAGCTCCATCCCTGTTGTGACGGTGGTGGCGTCATCAGTGATTCTGCCAGAATTTTTCTTTTCAGAGTTACCATATCCAAACCCTGACACTCCATCGGCAACTACTGCAGTCGGAGACTCGGCAACAGAGCGACCTCAGACCCCAGGACGCAGTCGTGACGACGGCACCTGTCTCAATGGACATCGACAGCGAGAGATGCAAGACACCAGCATCAGAATACATAACCGTCACAAAAGGAATACTGGACGTAGAGATGTTCCCATCATCTCTTTTGCAGGGCGAGGAGAGTGCTGCATCCTACATTCCGTCGACCCAAAATATGGACACGATCAGTGACATACGGTATATCACATCCCCCGCTGGCTTCACAAAACGGCTATATCCTATAACGATTTAGCAGTTGACCAGCCGACACCACGGAAACGTCGGCGCTATCTGCGACACCCGTGCTGGCCTCCCCGTAATCGGCGATCGTGATAAATAAAATTACGACGAAGTTTTATTTGTATCGCCTTGAGCTGTCTGTTAATACGGTCCGTGCCCTCATAGAAAATGTACTAAATCTAGAGTCGGATATAACTTCATCTTCAATCTTTCGTGTACTGAAGGAATAAAATTACGTAACCTTTGAGCCTTCTCTGAACTGTCCCATCCTTCTTGCCATAACTGAAGAACTAAATGTTTCACCTCCTTCATATTCTGCCAAATTCTTCTCATTGTAGGTACTACCATCATAAAATCATGTCTTTTAATTCTGTATATTGCAGTTCTTTGCCTTGCAATTAAATAAATGTAGCAAGGCCCCATTATTACTGTTAAGCCATCGGTGGTTGTTGTACTAAATGCTCTGAATGATCTTGAGATAATGTTTCCCTGTACTCTTTCTAAGGCCTGACTAGCCCGACTCCGTGGCCCAGACATTTGCCCCATTTCCACAATCCAGGCAAGTATCCTGTTATGATATAATTTAGTCACATTTGGGGCTAAATGGAATCTCCTACGTCCAGTGGTTATTAACTTGTTACACATAACAATAGGCTTATTAGAAACTTGCTCGGTATCGGAATCAATGAACAAATTCTGATCAGGATAGTCACCGAGGTACTTCTCCGTTCTGGTGTCTCATAAGTTCGTCATCAAATGTAATACAGGTGTCTATCTGAATTGTCCCTTTGAAAAGAACATAATTTGAGTTATGTGATGCCAAAGTTAATTTAGATATTTTACACGAGTTTAATAGGCAAGGCATGGTTACTGTGACCCTTTCCTCAATTTGGCTTCTCGAATTCTATTCTGCCAATCCAAGAAGACCATCATCATAAGACACAGACACGAGGACGGCTGCCTCTTGCTCCAAGGTGTTCAGCAGCGGATCCATGTTGATGTCCCAGAAAACTAGGCCACAGATGGAAAAAAATATCCAGATGTGTGTGAAATCTTATGCGACTTAACTGCTAAGGTCATCAGTCCCTAAGCTTACACACTAGTTAACCTAAATTATCCTAAGGACAAACACACACACACACACACACACACACACACACACACACACACACACACACACACCCATGCACGAGGGAGGACTCGAACCTCCGCCGGGACCAGCCGCACAATAGATGGAACCTTAGGGGCACCATTTTGTAGGATTCTTAGAGGTACAATATCCTGGGGGCGCCACCTCCGCAAATCTCTCTTCACAGTAGGTAAGCAGCCATAAAGCAGGCACGGACATTCCATCCCTCTAAGACGAGAGAATAACGATGGCCACCAAAGGCTGTCGAAGTTCCACGCTGTATATGGCACGAAGCTGGTTACATATTTGCACTCTGATGTATGGGCAAGCTGGAGTGCTTGATTGACGGCGTTCTCTGTGGACTTGCCGTTAAAGAAGCCAAGTTGCTGTTAATTCAAGCTGTACAAGACTATGTGACCCATCAGCCTATCACACAAAAGTTTCTCAATTAGTTTTCCCAAATCGTCCAGAAGGCAAATCAGACGATAGGATTTAGGACCGGAAGATTCTCGGTCAGGTCCTTTCTTAAATATTATAAAGCTTTTTTCCACCACCACGGATACCTTTGTTGCTCAAGGCATGCATTGTATAATTCCAGTAATACTGGTGATAAATAGTACATGTTGCATTACCACTACTCGTGTGTTGTCCGAACCTGGTGCCTTATCTCGTCTAAGATTCGTGATTATTCCGTTTGTTTCCATGATTGAAATGGGGTACACATACTTGTTGTTGTATTACGGTCGCTTCATTCCGTCTGTCAACAATGACTGCTCCGGGGTCTTCTCTTCAGGGACATAATCCGTAACCTCGCAACAGTACTTCTTATATATCCCTCACCAATCTGTAGCTGAAGTGTCTTCTCTTCTCAAAGCTGAAAGAACAGTGGGCTCTTACATTTCCCTGACTATCTTATCGGGAAGCCCCACTTGTCAAGGCAGATGTTTCCCTTCACGAACTTACTCAATTCTGTTGCCTTACGTCCTTCATTTTATCTTTCTATGCCGTTTTATGAGCTCTATAAATTTTCAAGAAATTAGTTCTTTCTTCGGGAATGAAACTCTTCTGATGAAACTTCTGTCATAGTCCAGTTGAGTTCATCCAGGTCACCACTCCCTTTTACTTGACTTGGTGCTCTTCATCTCTTCGTATGAGTAACAATGTCCTCGATCGTCTTTCGAATGGAGGCTGTGAACTGATCTGTAAATAAATCTGCATCCAAGATACCTTCTGCCAATGGAGAAGACGATTCCTGGAGGATTATATCCCCATTTATTCTTACAAAATTCTTGATTATGTGCTGCTGACCTGGTTCACTGTGAATATCCCCCACTTGAACCTCAATAACATTATGCTCGCTGGTGGTTACGTTGACCGTAATTTGCCAGTTCTGGACCTCTTCCACCATGTTACCATGTTATTAGAAGTTAAAGTTACGTCAGTATTTGACTCCGCATCAGTTCGATTTCAGGTTGGAAAACCATCTTCATATAGAGCATGTAAACTTAGTTCCATAATTAGGACTTCCAACGCTATTCCTTTTCCATCCAACTCTCTGCTGAACAAAATCAGCGACTTAGTATTCGCATCCATAGCAATTAATGACTGCTTTCCTTCTAGCACCATTACTATCTATCTAATTTGTACTAAATATATACTGATATCACGTAAATACTGATAATAAGCATTTATTAGGTACCAATGACAGTTTACGGACATTGTTTCTACCTCTACAATGTGTTTGTAGCTCACTGCGCACAAATACCCTGAATACATTCATTCAGTATTTGAGAATGAAAGCACTCAGTCAGTTATTCTGACTGCTCTAATTGCTTTATTAAAAATTACTATCACAGTCATTATCAAAATATCATGAGATATTAGTTATGCTCTAACAGCCATGCTTGTGATTCTATCTCTCCAGTTATACCGTTTTTGAAAGCATAAAACATACGTCTTTACTTATTTCTTAAGTAACCAACTTGCTACGGTGAGCATTTAATTGCAAGATTTTAACCATCGTGGTTACATTCATCAAGGGCGATGGTTGTGCACATAGCATTCTGACAATTTCATGGCGCTGTTAAAAGGCAGTCGGCCAAACATCTCTACCATTCGTCCGTATATATGCTGATATCAAACACCTTGTCCCTACGGAAGTAAAGAAGTTTGACTAACTTTAACAAGTGCTAATAGCCCAGAGGTATACTCAAGGACGCTAAATAAATGTCGTCAACATCGTCCAGGATAGATAAAGTTATCTCCGTGCCTTCCAGGTGTCCGAAGCTCAGGACTTGCCTCAGAACTGCTGTCAACCCGTTCGGTTCCTCTAGCCTTTCCAGTCACAAGGCGACGATACACATTAGCCTATATAAATGCTACCATGAGGTCCTGCTTTATAATTTGCCTGCTTTACATTGACTACCACAGTGACACAACGAACTGTTACAAATCGGTTACTTTAGGAACAGCTCCGAGGAAGACGCCATTTATCGTACATTCCACTGACCGTGAACCACCGACTTCAGTGGTCTCAAGCGACAGCTCATTGGAGAGTTAAGAGGAGGTCTGTTGTGTTTTCTGGAGAAATTTGGTACTGCCTAATTGCCAGAGATTGCCATATCTTGGTTAGAAGGAGGCAAGGTGGGAGCCTGCAACCAGCCTGTCTGAGGCCTAGACCAATTGGACCTACACCTTCAGTTATAGTCTGGAGTGCGACTTTATATGACAGCAGAAGCACTCCCGCTATTATCTCACGTACTGTGAATGCAAATTTGTAAGTCAGTATGGTGAACCGACCTGCTGCACTGCCATTCATGAACAGAATTCCAGGAGGTGTTTTCCGACTGAACAACGCTCAGCAACTTACCGCTGTTGTAATCCAACGTGCCCTACAATGTATCTACATTTAGCCTCGGGATGCTCGATCACCAGGTCTGTCTCCAACGGAGTACGCATCGGAAGACAACTCCAGCGCCATCCACAACCATCATTAACTACCCTCGTAGTGATCGACCAACTGCGACAGGCATGGGACTCCATCCCACAAACGCATCCGGTCCTGTACCACACAATTCAAGCACGTTTGCAAGCCCACGTTCAACATTCTGGTGGTTACACTGGTTGTTCATGTAGCAGTATTTCACATTTTCAATGAATTTTCTCGCGCTTACATTAACCTGTCAATTTGCGACGTCATTTACTTGAATATATTATGTAGACAAATATATTTCTGAAATGTCGCTAATCTACATTAACTATTTCTTGATGCTGGGATAATTTTTTAAAGACCTGTTTTAGGCTTACTCTTGAATGCAACAGCACGCTCCAGTAAGAACAAGCTGCACCGGGACGGCCCTCAGCGTACTGGCGGCGAGGTGAATTGGGCGCGGCGGAAGAGGACTTGGCGTGGCGTTGTATACATTCTGACGTAGGGAAATCCTCTCCACCACCAGCCAATACAAAGAAGAGGAAACGCACATTTTCGACAGAATATCTACATTTTAATTACATTTTTCAGTTTCTTCATAAAAATTTTACATTAGTGTACATTATTTTGGTTCATGGTCCAGTCAAAAAAGATTATTCATATGTTATTACTTTAAAAATTGTTTTATTAAAATATATTCGCCATTAATATGTAAAATTTTTATAGGTACAGGGCACTTTTTACTGTTTCCAATCAGGCTTCCCCAAAACTGCAATATAAGCTTTTAACAGATTAAAATTGACTAGTTATGACAGCGAACCGATAGTTCTGTGCTGAAAAGTTACTCTGTAACTGCAATATATAGTATGTTGGCATTTATTATATTGCAATTATTTTTCTTTTTGTAAACTAAGATATTTCTATCAGTAAATGTATCTGTCTTGTTACTGAGATTTTTAACTTTGTCTAACACATCTGAAGATGGCCAGCTAGCCTGAAACCGGCCATTGAAAATAAAAAATAGCGATCAAAGCCTGAAATGCCACATTTTTATTGAAAGAACGATCGTGGAAATCCCATTAAGACAATCATGTCTAGTTTTGATAAATTTTTAACATCAGCGGCTTCGATTCCTATAGCAAACCAATGTAGCGGTATGAGTCCATTTAAAGTAGATCAAAATGCAGATTAGTCCATTTAAAGTAGATCAAAAAGCAGATTAAATCTAAATTACGTGTTCAGCAAAAGGCGAGCAGATGTTCGTTTCAAAGGAAACAAACTGTAGCAGTTAAAAACCTTAAAAGAGAATGTAATATCGCAGTTTGATAGAGCAGTTCACTATTGGCATCTGAAAATTCGGGTACTAGAAGCGTCTAAAATGCTTGGCTTGGACAATTTCAAAGTTTCGGTATCATATCGCCAGTCTTAAGGCTGAAAATGGCAGTTCATCCAGGCATATTACTACATGTGTCAGACGTAAGGACACAGTACACGTCAGGAGCAAGTTAATATGTTTATTACAGTGTAGGGTGTGGAGAAAGTAAATGTTTGGTATAGTGACCAGAGTCGAGTCCAGCACGAAATGTCTTCATCATCGACAGTGCCTTATAGAGAAGAGAAAAGTGCAGTTAGTGTGTTGCAGTCTGTCGATAGCTCTACCCACAGCTACACAAGTGATGTGACTTTACGAATGACAGGCGGACTAGCACACAAGTTACGCATCTGTCTTCAAGAGGTACAAGGCAATTTCGAGCCAAATGTTTCAAAGAAAACTGAAACAACCTGCCCAGGAAGCAATGGTGTGGAGGCAAGAATAACTGGAAAAATCATTAAAGAACACACTGAAATGTTCGCTAACTTCAGTACTTGGTGAAAATGTAATAAGTGAAAAAGGGCCTATCGCTGTGTCATTCCCGGTGAGGTCATACAGACGTCACGTTCCAGATGTAAGTTTTCCCAATAAAGGTGTTATGCTGAAGATAATGCCACGGAAAACAGAAAATTATTGCCAGTCCTTTGATTTATACTTCTTTCGGCAACGTAAGTTCTATCTCAGAAGTACTGCTGATTTTGTAAGACTGCAATGTGCCAAACCATAAGTGAAGATCCACAATGGTTATTTCATCACCAATCTTTACTCTGTGATTTACAGTCAGTTTTCTGCATCAAAGAATATGCGTAAGTTCATTACGCCTGGCGAAATACAGATTATGACACTGGCGTATGCTTATAGTCCTTTGAATATGTAATTAGTGTGGCTTCTGATACTGTACTGCTTGAATGCGAAAGTGATTTTGAATGTAAAAACGTGGCATTGGTGAGGTGTGCGCATCCATCGCCTGCACTAGGAGGACTAATGTAAGCACTATCAGGTACAGGGTGTTTCAAAAATGACCGGTATATTTGAAACGGCAATAAAAACTAAACGAGCAGCGATAGAAATACACCTTTTGTTGCAATATGCTTGGGACAACAGTACATTTTCAGGCAGACAAACTTTCGAAATTACAGTAGTTACAATTTTCAACAACAGATGGTGCTGCGGTCTGGGAAACTCTATAGTACGATATTTTCCACATATTCACCATGCGTAGCAATAATATGGCGTAGTCTCTGAATGAAATTACCCGAAACCTTTGACAACGTGTCTGGCGGAATGGTGTCACATGCAGATGAGATGTACTGCTTCAGCTGTTCAATTGTTTCTGGATTCTGGCGGTACACCTGGTCTTTCAAGTGTCCCCACAGAAAGAAGTCACAGGGGTTCATGTCTGGCGAATAGGGAGGCCAATCCACGCCGCCTCCTGTATGTTTCGGATAGCCCAAAGCAATCACACGATCATCGAAATATTCATTCAGGAAATTAAAGACGTCGGCCGTGCGATGTGGTCGGGCACCATCTTGCATAAACCACGAGGTGTTCGCAGTGTCGTCTAAGGCAGTTTGTACCGCCACAAATTCACGAAGAATGTCCAGATAGCGTGATGCAGTAATCGTTTCGCATCTGAAAAATGGGCCAATGATTCCTTTGGAAGAAATGGCGGCCCAGACCAGTACTTTTTGAAGATGCAGGGACGATGGGACTGCAACATGGGGCTTTTCGGTTCCCCATATGCGCCAGTTCTGTTATAGACGAAGCCGTCCAGGTAAAAATAAGCTTCGTCAGTAAACCAAATGCTGCCCACATGCATATCGCCGTCATCAATCCTGTGCACTATATCGATAGCGAATGTCTCTCGTGCAGCAATGGTAGCGGCGCTGAGGGGTTGCCGCGTTTGAATTTTGTATGGATAGAGGTGTAAACTCTGGCGCATGAGACGATACGTGGACGTTGGCGTCATTTGGACCGCAGCTGCAACACGGCGAACGGAAACCCGAGGCTGCTGTTGGATCACCTGCTGCACTAGCTGCGCGTTGCCCTCTGTGGTTGCCGTACGCGGTCGCCCTACCTTTCCAGCACGTTCATCCGTCACATTCCCAGTCCGTTGAAATTTTTCAAACCGATCCTTTATTGTATCGCTTTTCGGTCCTTTGGTTACATTAAACCTCCATTGAAAACTTCGTCTTGTTGCAACAACACTGTGTTCTAGGCGGTGGAATTCCAACACCAGAAAAATCCTCTGTTCTAAGGAATAATCAATGTTGTCTACAGCACACTTGCATGTTGTGAACAGCACACGCTTACAGCAGAAAGACGACATACAGAATGGCGCACCCACAGACTGCGTTGTCTTCTATATCTTTCACATCACTTGCAGCGCCATCTGTTGTTGAAAATTGTAACTACTGTAATTTCGAAAGTTTGTCCACCTGAAAATGTACTGTTGTCCCAAGCATATTGCAACAAACGGTGTATTTCTATCGCTGCTCGTTTAGTTTTTATTGCCATTTCCAATATACCGGTCAGTTTTGAAACACCCTGTATGTACGATATGTGTGTTTTGTGCTGTTATAGTTCCCTTAAGCAGAGGGTTTTTCGCACTGTTGATTGAAAATGTAATGACACGCTGACATCACTGAATTATGTATAATTTACCTTGTATGATTCTGATATCTTGTTACTTTTTGCTCTCTAATAAAACATCACTTGCGATAGAATGCAACGCTTTGCCACAGACCAAGGTTTTTTTTTTTTTTTTTTTTTTTTTTTTTTTTTTAAGTCATCGAGTGTTGTTCTATGCATGGTTTCCTGTGGTTCCAAGAGTTTGAGGATAAAGGTGTCCCTTGTAAGTGGAGTCCAGTAAATATAAAAGAGGCGTACGCCTCTCCCCTTGTAAACATACCCCACTTGAATGAGTGGCTATACCCCCGTCTACATAATTTGCACTAATATAGTGTAGTATTCTCAAACGTAGTTTCAGACACCACAAAGTTTCCGTCCGCCATAATAAAATGCCATCCCTAAGAAGACAATATCTTAAAGGGAACTAGTGCCTGGGACTTCATCCAGTAGCTTTGACCGCAGATAGAAACGTCACCACGGAGGAGTTGCTATCACAGCCCGAAGCTTGTGTCCAACGACTTCTGTCTTGATTGCTCCGTGTGATTTATAAACTGTTATTGAATCAGCACTGTCACATCCCTTGGCTGAGTGTCAGTCTACAAAGGAGACTACATACAAAACACTCGTGCGACCTATCCTAGAATGCTGCTCAAGTATGTGGGACCCGTACCAAAAAGGACTGGCAACAGATATTGAACAGACACAGAGAAGGACAGTAAGAATAATCACAGGTTTGTTCGACGAAGGTGTCGAAAGAACCTAACTGGCAGATGTTTGATGATAAACACAAACCATCCCAAGAAAACCTGTTTAGAAATTTCTAGAAGGAACTTTAATTGATGAATCGAGGAATATTTTACAACCCTATGTTTCGCTCCCATAAGTAGCGCGAAGAAAGATTAGAATACTGATAGCGCGCATGTCATATATGGTCTTAATATACCCAGAGAAGGTAACCGTGTACTGATATTAAGGAAGAAGAGACTATGAAATACCACGTATACAACGAAAATGGTACCAAACGGCCACCTTCGCGTACATTACATTAACTTACATTAACAAAGAATCAAGTTAAACACAAGGATCAATGTCTTACTTCTCTCTTCTCTCTTCTTTCGCTACCCCCTCTTTGGGGTACGCTGGATTAATCATACCTTTGTGCGTTTTTCTTTTCTTAGGGCCCAGTATTTCGTCATTCATTCTGATCTTATTTTATTCTCTTCTTCCGAGATAAAGGGTATGGACTTTTGTGTAGATTTGTCCTGGGACCTTATGTTTTCATCTTTAGTAATTAATGTAACTGTTCGATCGATAAGAACATTTTCTAAAATCTACTAGGTCTTTCTCAGTTTCTTTAAACCAGTTGGGTTTCGTTTTGCGGTTACGGCAAAAGTCAAAGAATTGTTTGGTTAATCTGTTGGAATTCATTCTAAGAAGATGACCATAAAAAAGTATCCTCGTTTTTCGCATAGTATCTGAAAGTTTTTTCAGTTTTTTTGTATAGAGGTTCATTTTTGATGTATATAATCTTATTGTCTTGAAATTGTGGTCCTATGATTTTTCTTAAAATTTTTCTATCCTTTAGCTCATGTTTCTCCATTTGGCCTTTGAAATTCATGTTTAGTGTTTCTGTTGCATACAGTGCTTCTGGCTTAATCAGTGTCTAGTAATGTGTAATTTTGGACCCCCATGAAAGGGATTTTTTGTTGTATGTATTTTTTGTTAGTTGGTAGGCCAATTCAAGTTTGTTTTTTCTGGATTCCATTGATTTGCTTTCCCCAGCACTCCAACTAATCCATTCTCCGAGATATTTGAATTCTTTTATTATTCAGTCTTTTGTTCTTGAACTTGGAGGTATTTACACGAGTGCTTGATGTTTGTCAATATCTTAGTTTTTTCAAAGGAGATGTGGAGACATATTTTAGCTGCTTGTTTCATTAGTTCAAGCATTTTCTCCCGTGCTTCTTCCATTGTTTCAGCAAACAGAGCCATATCAACTGCAAAAGCAATGCAATTTACTTTAAGGTTCTTCTTTTTGCAACCCAGTCTTATACCACTCTTGATATTTCTCAAGCGCACAATTGAACAGCAACGGCGAGAGCCCGTCGCCCTATCGCACTCCTGTTTTTATTTCAAAGGTTTCCAGTAATTCACCCATAAATTTAACTTTCAAAAATGTATTTGTAAGGGTCGCTTTTATAATATCAGTTGTTTTCTTATCCAAACACATTTCTTTCAGGACTGATAACAGAGATTCTCTATCAACCGATGCATATGCTTTTTTTGAAACCAATGAAGGAGATTTTGTATGTCTTTGCCCTTGGTTTTTGGTATGCCATGATGTCTTTGAGATTTAGTATTTGTTCCGATCATGATCTACCCTTTCTAAAACCTCCCTGGTATTCCCCGATTTGCGGGTCTAATCGCGGCTCTGCCCTGTTCAAAAGGACTTTAGAAAGACTCTTGTATATTATATTCAGCAGTGATAATCCTGTGTAATTGTTGGGGTCAGTCTTCAAAAATTCTTGTGGATAGGGTGAAAGAGAGCTGCTCTCTATTCTGTGGGGATCTCTTGTCCTTTCCAGATTTATCGAAAACACACTGAAGAGATGTAATTGCATTTTTGTCAGTTTTTTTCCATAGGTCGGCCACTATTTGGTTATCTACGAACGCTTTGTTGTTGTAAGTTTTGAAATGACCTTCTGTAGTTCTTCAGTCGTCTGTGGTTCTGAATCCGGCTTCTCAAGGTTATTTGAGATGGATTCAGATTTTTCAAGGATGAGTTCACATTTCAAGAGTTTCTCAAAGTAGTCTGCTTGTATTTTGCAATTTTCCTCGTTATTGTGAGGGATGGTCCCATTTACATCTCGAAATTGGAGGGTGGGTGCTTTGTATCTTGATAACCTTTGTTTGAAAGTTCTGTAAAAGCTTCTTGTGTTGTTTTTAGTAAATTCTTCATCAATTTGGAGGAGAGTTTTGTTTTCATTTGTCCTTTTAATCCTTCATTATAAACTAAGTCATCAGTTTTAGCACTTCTAGCAAAATATAATTCTAAACAACATATTGTTCTGAGCTTTGAGATGTTTTCGTCTAAATACGGCGTATGAAAACGACGAAATATATTTCTATAATAATGTGGACAGAATTTTGCCTCACAAATACATAATATAATTTTACGTAGCTTTGTGCTGATAGGTTTCCATTCTGTAAGACTAAATTTTCTTCACTCTCTTTGTATTACTGTTTCACTTTGTTTTCATTTCCTTTCATAGCTTTCAGCCTGTGCTAGACTGATGTCAATGCTGGTAGTGTAAAAGTAAGCATATCACTGCAATATAAAGGTAGGCATATCAGTGTTACAGCGTTCTAGTGATCGAACATTTTAGCCTCCAGAGAACTGTGGTTAGCTTTGTTTATTCCCGTTAACAGTATTAGTTTCCAGATAAATAGGATACGTTTGACGTAATATGTCAACAGCGCACAATCGACGTAGTTGTTTGTGTCACCTGTAAGCAGGTGAATAGCAACGCACAAAGAAAAAATGCACTTGTCGCATTGTGACAGATTTCAAATCGTAGAAAATTATTATTACCGTTTACGTTGAGCATCCAGGACGCTATAACCACCCACCTATTACCAGTGCTGTTTTTCTGGGGCAACGCTGGGGGTTGCGTACCCCTAAACTTTTTCGTCAACAAAGTAATTTTTTTACGATGTTGAGAGCTTGGAAGGGTGCCAAAGATTTATTACACGAACGTAAATTTTTTATTTCATTTTTTCGTGTTGGTAATTGCAAATCGAACGCTACCAGTGCAGTTTTTGGTGGGAAAAGCGACGTCATTGACTGTTTCAAGCATTTCAAAACTACGGCAATCGTTCTCTCGACAACTGAATCGCTGGCAGCCAATTCGACATGGATGTAGTGCCTTTGCCCGCTAATAGTGGGCGATGGTAGAGCTAAACGGATATGCGTACGCTCAAACGCTGAGCTACAGATAGATGTCTCTACGGCCCCGCTACTATGATCCTTCGTGATTCATTACCACCTTTGTTTTGTTGTTTATTCGTTTGAGTTTGCTGTTACGTTCTTGTCGGTTGTGCGAAGGTCTACAGTGTGTCCTGTCTTTCGTTGCAATTTGTAAGTTAAGTTGGAGGTGAGAGATGAGCAGAAAACTAAGAAACTATTTTACTTGTTCTCCTGCATCCAACATGTTGGTGACGTTATGGCTAAAAGCAGACGGGTGGTATCCCATGCTTAAGTTATAAGTAATTTTCGCTGAATTATATCCAATGTCGGAGTACCCTCAAACTTTTTTTTTTAGGAAAAAAGCGCTGCCTACTACCAACATAAACCAGTCCAGACGTCATCAGTGTCACCTGGCGAGGAGTGGTTGCTAATCAGACACACGCAAAGTGTATATAGTACCAGTGAGCGTGCTGTCCGTGTGTAGAATGGAGAAGGCGCGCTATCTCAGATTTTGATGGCCCAGAGGATAGTCAAGAGCATTTCGGAAACTGCACGTCATGTTGAGTGTCGCACCGTAAGATGCATTTTATACAACAACGACGATGTTAATATGAAGTGCACTGTACTGCAATTGCTGGTCCACAGTCTTTCCACCAGTCTCATATTATCTCAACATTTAAATTGACACTATAGCAATTATATCGCACACATTCCTCATTAAAACTCTGTTACATGGGAAATGTCTGGAGTGGCAACTAACACAAACCCTCGAGGATTTTTTTCTTCTGTTGTTGCAACTACAAAAATGCGTGATTTGTTTTCACTAGGCGCGTTTCGCTTTATTGAAGTAAAACATCATCAGTGATCTGTGATTAGGATATTTGCATTTTGATTTGCTTTTGGATCGGAAAACAGTTCCTTAAGAATAAGTTGATTTATACTTATCGTTATTTTCGATTGATTTCTCGCTTATATCGGGAAATGTCGTCTGCTAGCACATCGTTGTTTTTCTGCGTTAGACACTGATAATGTTGGTCTAATTTTTGGTTGTTCTGCAGCACTATGCATTTCTTAAGTTTTTACGACACACTTCTTTGCACAGTGCTGAAATCTGTTTGTTTTGTACTTCTAAGTATGTGCTGTGGTTTGTGTTTTGTGGTGTTGCCAACATAACTTATCCACTACCTTGTCTTTGACCTACAAAATTTTTTTATTAGGTTACTGTATGTGTTCAATTAAGTTTCTGTGTATTTATGTACTGTGTAAGAGTAGGGAAGGAAAAGCGATGGAGCGCTTTTTTTTATTTTTGTTTAGGGGCGAGGGAGAAACCATGATTACTGGACATAAGTGTGTTGCAGCGTGGCAGCGTGCTGGAGTGTGAGTTAGAGGAAAAGGTGAGGAGCGAGAAATGAAATGCAATTGTGGTAGGGGTTTGGGGGGGGGGGGGGGGTTGTGGGAGAGTGGGAGAGTGGGAGGCAATGAAGGACAGAAATATCTCTTTCTTTTTCATGTAATTTCAACAAATATCATATATAGAGTCTGGCATCCAATATTTATATGTGCAATATTAATATCTTTTTCTGTATTGCTTGGTCTATGTTGTTACTGTTTTCGATGATCCGCAAATGTTGAACGATTTCTACCGTATTTAAGTGCTCTGATGTGCTCTTTGTTCCTTGTGTTGAATGTCCTGCCAGTCATTCCAATGTATATCTTCTCACAATCTCTGCAGCTGAGCTGATAGATACCAAATTGTTGGTGTTATATATTTATTGGAATATGGGCTACAACTTAACACAGGGATTTTACAAAATTTTAGTTCAGTTATTAAAGATGATTTTTTTTTCAATTGTTATGAAATTTCACAACATTTTTTTGCAATTTTTTTATATATTCAAAAATATACAGTTTTTTGGAAATAGGCTGTGTTAAATTATGCAGAAGGTACTGTGTAACATTTACTGAAAGTTTGAAACAAATATGTTTGGAAGATCCTTAGAAAACATGTAATTAGTACGAGAAAATAAAAGTTTTGGGAATCGAGCGACAAAGATTGGATTAACTTTTTAGTGCATTCCAGCTCCGTAGGATGGATTATCTTCATCCTCTGCAAACTCCTCCTCCAGCTTCCTCTTGTTCCTCCTTCTGTTTACTCTTGCTTGTATTTCTAGACTCTTTACAGCCCTGTCTGCAGCCCGAAGGCGTTCCTTGTCAAAAGCAAGCATCGCTCGTTGTTGTGTTCGTAGATTTTGCTACCATTTTCTTCAGTTGCAGTTACTGCAACACTGTTCCATAGGTGGTCATGTATGAACACTTATCACATTTCAGTTGTATTTCACTAGCAAGTCCTACGTGCTTTATTATGGAGAGTTCCAGACCAACTTCACTACAATGAATACATCTTACACAGTTTGAAAAAATTCCTTTGAGAAGCGACATATCAAATATTTCATTCACATCCGATTCGCCCATAAAACATTCATAGTTTTCACTCATTGAACCAAGCTTCTTCTGTGAAGTATTTTCTTTCCCACTTTGACTGCTATGGGCAGGTGTACTTGAGAGGTTAGGTTCACTCACTTGGTTATCGTCTTTATTGTTTACAGTAATAACACATACCTTTGGCTTTCCAACATTTCACCTTTTCTTAAAAGCCTTCAGAGGATTTCTAATAACTTTACTTTTACTCATTATTATACTTCAGCAAAACAGAGACTCAAGAAACAGAATTAATTACGAATATTTTCGAGATAACGACAGAGTAAATAAACATGAAACAATCGACAATCACACCAGCGATATATATTGAACCATCACAGGTTAGCCACAACACATACTTTATCTCACATCACTAAAATGTACCTGATGAACACGGACGTTAATAATAACACCATTTGACAACAGTTTAACAGCGCCACAGTGGGTCACGCCCATGTAGAACACATTTTAAAAAAATTAAAAATAATTGTAGTCTTCGGAATTGAATAAATTTTATATATATTAAAAGGTCTGCAGATTCATAAAACGCAAAAAAGTAAAAATTGAACTTTTCATGATTTTGAGCTTTTCCGGAGCCCCTTAAATACATGATAGGGTACGTCGCTATTGGCGCTGGGACCACGTGGTCCACAGTGGTGCCCTCACACTATACGCGGACCAGGAGGGCGCAGACACGGCTTACGGCACAACGACTGCAGATACCTCTAGTCGTTATCGAGGTCCATGCTGTCTGGCGCGGATTCGAAACCTGCAGCGTTCGGTACCAGAGTTCGTATTTGTCTCGTTCTGATTTCAGTTTTGGGCTGTGCTTTTGTATGGAATTGTTTGCTTTGTAAGCAATGTTTGTGCCTTGCTTTTTGAATATGTTACCCCGTGGTCTAGGGGTAGCCGGCACGGTAGCTCAGCGTGAGTGAATGGATCAATAATGAACTTCAATGGGCGTCAGGTGACGTCCGCCAAGAACAATTGCAATGAACTAAAACGTACAAAATGAGATTACAAAAAAAAAAAGGAGGGGGGTAGCGTCTTTGATTCATAATCAAAACGTCTTCGGTCCCGGGTTCGATCCCCGCCACTGCCTAAATTTTGGTAAATAATCAGCATTGGGGCCCAAGACTTCCGGCATAAGAAGTGAGATCCAGCGAAATTGTGTTCGGGTTGATCAAAGAGGAAGTACAAAAACTTGGGTATCTTTGTGCAGAATACTTTAACTTGAAAATACCATCATCTTGGGCACAAAAGGAAATAGGTGGAGCCTATTGGATCTCAGGACTTTTGAAGAGAAACAATGATCTTTTCCATCAGACAATCTGAAAGCACAAATCTGGGAAGAATAACAAAATTTAACAGAAAAAAATGTTGGGGAGTTTTTCCAGAAGTTAGGAGATTGGGAACTGGTACCAAGGAAGGCAGGGTTGGGTTATGATTGTGGACAGGGCCGTAATCAATTACTGTTGGTTAGTTTATTTTTCAATCATGTAACTTTCTTTGGAAACAACAAAAAATAAAAGGTGACATTAAATTAATAAGCTTTCCACAACTGAGGGCATTAATGACAACAAATTCAAATTATTTCTCTGCTGAAGTCCCCAATAGTAAAAATTTATAAACGGTTTCACAGCTGAAGGCCTGAATAGCAAACTTTTAAGATGGTTCAAATGACTCTGAGCACTATGGGACTTGACATCTGAGGTCATCAGTCTCCTAGAACTTAGAACTACTTAAACCTAACTAACCCAAGGACATCACACACATCCATGCCCGAGGCAGGATTTGAACCTGCAACCGTAGCGGTCGCGCGGTTCCAGATTGAAGTGCCTACAACCGCTCGGCCACAGCGGCCGGTCAATCTTTTAAGAACCAGTTAACTTCTTCAACTTGCAATTACAGTTATTAAAATATTTTTAAATAACAATCATCAAAATGTAACTGCTAGAATATAATTGTCTAATTAAAATTTTAATACTGGACAGTGGTGGTAAGGCGAGGAAAACTACACTGACGTAATGTAAACTAAGCTCCAGGGCAGGTAACTTGGGGGTTAGCGGCCACTATGCAGGAAAAATACCACTTGTTGAACTTTACAAATAATAACATATAGAATGCAACAATTTATAATAAGAAGTGGAGTAAGACTAATTAGGTTCGCCTTCCCCAAACGCTCCACTCGATGCTCTTCGTCTCAGCGACACCGCGAGCAGCAACACGCAATCAAATGGCGAGATTTCACAATGGTGGATGTTACACTACTTGAATTATGGCCCAATCAACTTTCCTGGGTTCGGTGCCCCTTGTGACTACAGCCCTTCCATCCGGCAGTGCATGCGTGCTGCCAGTGGTCCCAGTGCGTTCTCATACTGCGCGGACCTGGCTGCTCGTACGTCACCAACCAAACTCCTACTCACACAACATGGAAGAAAGTACCACCGTTACTAGATATCGATAACCGCCGCTGCTGCAACTAGCGGACAGACAACCCATGCAAACGGAGTAGCGCCAATGAACGCAAGAAGAAGACGAGAACTGTAACTACACCAACTAAACGATGCCAACCTGGCAACGGCACCAACGCGCGCCCCAACATGGCTCGAGATGTTTATCCTTGGTACCCTCTTCCTCCTTGTGGAATTTGGACCATGGATGACATGGGTGTAACTACAATGTTGAAGCCAAACAAGAAAGTTGCGCACAAAGGTGTGAAACAGGCTGGAATTTTGAACTCTACTGAATGGGGAGAATTGATAACGTTAGCAGATTCTATATGTGCACAAGGGACATTCAGTCTACCTGCGATTAATTTTCCAAGAAAAAATTTTAAAGATAATTTGAACCATGATTCGGTGCTGCATCAGTTTCTGGATGGATGGTGAAGCAATCTTCTGTAACATCTCTCGACCATTTTGTTAGGTATACCATACCAACAATAGAAGCTAATGTTCTACAACTGCTGGACAGCTATTCGTCCCACCTCAGTAAAGAAGCTCTTAATAAATGGAAGAACAGTGATGAAGTACTTCTATCATTTCCTCCTCACAATTCTCAGAAATTATAGCCCCTTGACGTGAGCGTTTATGGTCCTTTCAAGACAGTGTGTGCCACGGTAATCGATGCCTTGTTGAAAGTAAATCCAGGAAAGGCACTAACAATCTATAATTTGCTTTCCATTACAAATAACGGATTTCTCACCACTTTCACACCAGCAAACATCACTTCAGGATTCTCAGCAACAAGCATATTCCCATTTGACCCAGAGAAATTCCAAGAAAGTGATATTTCTGCATCTTTTGTGACTGATAGGCCAGTTGCAGAAGAAAAACTTTCAGATGTCCTGGTTAGCTCAGAGAATGTGGCGAATGCTGTTAATTGTGCTCCAGGTACTTCAGCAGAGTAACCTTTTTCCTCTGAACGCATTCGCCATCTTCCCAAAGGTGAACCAATGAAATAGAGCCACTGTGGAAGAAAGAAGAGGGAGTGTGTTATCGTAATAGATAAATAAGAACAACAGGCTCTAGAGGAAGAAAGGTAGGAGAGAAATCAAAAGTGGCAGCGAAGAATGGAAAGAGAAAAAAAGGAGAGAAGGAAATAACAACTGTCAGCAAAAGAAAAGTGCAATTTCATCCATCTTCCGAAGAAGAAGAAGAAGAAGAAGAACAAAATTGATGTTCGATCTGTGGCGATGTTTATAGAAAGGGAGAGGAATGGATAGAGTGTACTAAATGCAAACTGTCGTGTCATTGGTCATGTGCGAATAATGATGCATTCTACGTGTGTGCTACTGCGGACACAATTAAGGCACTTCTATATCGCCAGATGTTTCAAACTTAGTAAGCTCTTTACAGTAAAATTTTGGTATGTTGCAACGTGCTCCGTTGGTGGTGTAAATTGAAACACGTGTCAAAATTTTCTCTGTATTTTATTGTAGCCATTCTAACGGTCTAGTCGGACATTTTATTTGCGATTTCTATGTGTAAAAGTATTTAGTTTCTCAGTACGATTTTCAAGTTCAAGCAGTATATAATAAAAAATAATGAAAAGTAATAACCGTTTTATGCTGCAACGTGACCCTATCTCCCCTACCATATGTCTCTCCAATCCGTCGTTGGACGCATTTCGCAAGTATTTCAACAGATATTGGCAATTCAGTTTTCCTACGGCGTCGCTGCCATATATTGTATTACTGATCATTTAATTCAACTGTACCGTTTTCTTCACTTAGAACTGCGGTTAGACAGTAACACAAGAATTCTGTATATGTCTCACTTTTACGCAACAGGAGTAGAAATGTTTTTTTGCGATCTTTGCATGATATCATGAGTCTTAGAATGTTATAAGGAATATATGAGCAGTAGTATCCACCTCTCTATTGGTAATCATGAACCATAAATTTAGTTGTCCCTTAAAGTCCTGAGTACACGGTTGTGTGACTTTTCCCACTCACGTGGACTGCGGCAGTATATCGAAGTAGGCAATCGTTAAACACCGACTGCCTCAGCTCGGTACAATATGCGGCGCTTTGCAGTCCAAGGCGCAATCAATTTCCATTAATACATTCTCAGACAACCTTTCCTTGGCCTTTAGTGCTTGGAAACCACTTTACTCAAAAAGCTACAGGGTGTTTCAAAAATGACCGGTATATTGGAAACGGCAATAAAAACTAAACGAGCAGCGATAGAAATACACCGTTTGTTGCAATATGCTTGGGACAACGGTACATTTTCAGGCAGACAAACTCTCGAAATTACAGTAGTTACAATTTTCAACAACAGATGGCGCTGCGGTCTGGGAAACTCTATAGTACGATATTTTCCACATATCCACCATGCGCAGCAATAATATGGCGTAGTCTCCGAATGAAATTACACGAAGCCTTTGACAACGTGTCTGGCGGAATGGCTTCACATGCAGATGAGATGTACTGCTTCAGCTGTTCAATTGTTTCTGGATTCTGGCGGTACACCTGGTCTTTCAAGTGTCCCCACAGAAAGAAGTCACAGGGGTTCATGTCTGGCGAATAGGGAGGCCAATCCACGCCGCCTCCTGTATGTTTCGGATAGCCCAAAGTAATCACACGATCATCGAAATATTCATTCAGGAAATTAAAGACGTCGGCCGTGCGATGTGGCCGGGCACCATCTTGCATAAACCACGAGGTGTTCGCAGTGTCGTCTAAGGCAGTTTGTACCGCCACAAATCCACGAAGAATGTCCAGATAGCGTGATGCAGTAATCGTTTCGGATCTGAAAAATGGGCCAATGATTCCTTTGGAAGAAATGGCGGCCCAGACCAGTACTTTTTGAGGATGCAGGGACGATAGGACTGCAACATGGGGCTTTTCGGTTCCCCATATGCGCCAGTTCTGTTTATTGACGAAGCCGTCCAGGTAAAAATAAGCTTTGTCAGTAAACCAAATGCTGCCCACATGCATATCGCCGTCATCAATCCTGTGCACTATATCGTTAGCGAATGTCTCTCGTGTAGCAATGGTGGCTGTGCTGAGGGGTTGCCGCGTTTGAATTTTGTATGGATAGAGGTGTAAACTCTGGCGCATGAGACGATACGTGGACGTTGGCGTCATTTGGACCGCAGCTGCAACACGGCGAACGGAAACCGGAGGCCGCTGTTGGATCACCTGCTGCACTAGCTGCGCGGTGCCCTCTGTGGTTGCCGTACGCGGTCGCCCTACCTTTCCAGCACGTTCATCCGTCACGTTCCCAGTCCGTTGAAATTTTTCAAACAGATCCTTTATTGTATCGCTTTTCGGTCCTTTGGTTACATTAAACCTCCGTTGAAAACTTCGTCTTGTTGCAACAACACTGTGTTCTAGGCGGTGGAATTCCAACACCAGAAAAATCCTCTGTTCTAAGGAATAAACCATGTTGTCCACAGCACACTTGCACGTTGTGAACAGCACACGCTTACAGCAGAAAGACGACGTACAGAATGGCGCACCCACAAACTGTGTTGTCTTCTATATCTTTCATATCACTTGCAGCGCCATCTGTTGTTGAAAATTGTAACTACTGTAATTTCGAAAGTTTGTCCGCCTGAAAATGTACTGTTGTCCCAAGCATATTGCAACAAACGGTGTAATTCTATCGCTGCTCGTTTAGTTTTTATTGCCGTTTCAAATACACCGGTATTTTTGAAACACCCTGTAAGTCCCTTGTATCTGAGCTGGGCGCTAACAGCTAAGTGAAACAGGTCCATCATTTGTACACTACTTGGAATTCCACAACACCCTCAAAGCGAATACGGTGTTCACACTGTTAAATTTTTTCACGTTTCAAAATTTCTGGCAGAAGCCTATAACAGTTTCCGTTGCTTACATTTCGAACTTTGGGTAATATCTCTTTACCTAAAACAATTCCACGTCCAGCACTATGATCTCACATGATACAACATTTCTGCGAGCAAACCAAGTATTATTTGTGAGTCCATAAATTAGAAGAAGCTTACTGAAATTTCAGCGTATTTTCTGTCTAATAGTACCAACGGCTAAAAATTCTACACCGTCATATTATCTGTAAAAGACGCCAGTATAGTGAAACCAAATCAAACTCGTTATCTGTGCCTATAGCACTGATGATATCGTGTTCAAAGAATGCATATTAGTTAATGCATGGTCGGAAATTTTCATGGACAACTTTATTTTGGTTGCATAAGTTTGTACGCGCGATATGTTCCGTAAATCTCATACAAAGAAAGGTAAATTATGTGCGTTATATTTATTCAGTTCTGTAGTCATTTTTGAGGACCGTTATGACCTGCGCTCTATTTAAATAACAGGATACAGTTCTCTCCTCGATGGATCTGCAGTACACTGTCGTTGAGGTCATTCAAAAATTGTGTACAGAATACAACAGGGATTCGTCAATCTTTTGCACCTTCAGCGAAATGTTCGATATCACCGGTTCGAGCCATGGCGTCACCTAATCTTTGCACCAGTACAGCTATTTAAAAGATGACACCATTTCTTGATTTTCCTTTGTGAAAAAACATTTCAAGACAAAATTCAACATATCGGCTTTTGTTTAGTCTTATTTACTTAGATCCGTGTTTGTTCAATATGTAAAGGCTGAAAATTTTTTCTACCACTGCCAGCTCTACCGTTCACTACCACTTCTTAATGTTTGTGACAACATAGTATTACGGAAGCTAGTATAAATGTCATACTTCGCATTTCTGGTAGCAATTAAATTCTGCTTACCTCAATAAGAGCTAGTAGTCTGTTTGGTTTACTATGGTTTTGGTTCATCGTCAGTTACGGTCATCCTGTTGTAACACACCAACGCCTTACTTAATTTTTGAAAGGCTGTTTCGTTTCGTTGATACACTCCACTGCAGACGACAGTAAGTTACTTCCACACTAGTTAAGCAAATTTATTCATGGCATACTGGGAATCAGCGAGATACATGTAACAAAAGAATATTAGAAATTAGAAACCCCATTCGCAACGTTGTATTCCTCCGGCATACCAAATAGGGGCTACTCGATGCGTCACCGTGACCGTGTAGCGAACTACGATGTATCGTAACAGGCAGTACACTGCGAACGGAGATCGCGTATCGTGTAAACGTAGAATAGATAGCGACTCTAAACAGTGCAATATTTGCACAGTGTTTACTGCCTGCACACCTACCTGTCATTTGGAGAACAGACGTGCAAGTGGACGATGTATGTTGCAACCACAGAAGAAAAAACTGAAACGATCCTGAGTTAAGAAGAATGTAGAAGAAATGTTGAGGCTGCTGCGTTTCCCAGGGAAAGGTTGATCTCGTTCGTTCTTTTACAAGGTTGTGAACGCCTTAATGTATCACGGCAGCATACAAACTGACAAAACGAAACGAAGCAGAAGTGTTTCACGAGCAGCTAATGGAATAACTGTATTAGCGGCAGTGCACCACAAACCACGGGTAACGCCTGGCAGTTACACCGCAATTCCAGTATGTGCGTAGGTAGAGTTGTCACAGTACTGCATTATCGTAAGCGTCATCCACATCATATGTCACTGAATCAAGAAATTCATGACGCCTCTTTCGCTAACCAGGTAACCTTTTGTGAATGGTATCATTAACAAATGCAAACGTCCCACAAGTTCTTTGCCAAGGTACTATTTTCCAATAAGTCTACATTCACAAACCACGGTAGCGTTAACATGCATTACTGGAATGTAAAAATGGTTCAAATGGCTCTGAGCACTACGCGACTTAACTTCTGAGGTCAACAGTCGCCTAGAACTTAGAACTAATTAAAGCTAACTAACCTAAGGACATC
Source organism: Schistocerca serialis cubense (assembly GCF_023864345.2). Taxonomy (NCBI): domain Eukaryota; kingdom Metazoa; phylum Arthropoda; class Insecta; order Orthoptera; family Acrididae; genus Schistocerca; species Schistocerca serialis. The sequence continues at coordinate 166,385,156 of NC_064645.1, read as the reverse complement.
ACACACATCTATGGCGGAGGCAGGATTCGAACCTGCGACCGTAGCGGTCGCTCGGTTCCAGACTGTAGCGCCTAGAACCGCACGGCCACTCCGGCCGGCTTACTGGAATGTAGACAATCCCCAGTTGTGACAGCAAGTTGACCATCAACGTCCTTGGTCGGTTAACGTATGGTGTCGCATCATAGGGAACAAAAAACATTGGTCCTTATTTTATAGACGGCACTTTGGATGGACCCAAATATATAATGCTTTTGGAACAGGAGCTGCTACTACTACTGCAGGATATTGCGCTGGATGTTCGACAACGTGTGTGGTTTCAGCACGATGGTTGCCCAGCGCTTTACACAATTGAAGCACTGTAGGTATCAGACCGTGTTTACACTGGCAGGTGGAACGGCGGAGGTGGTCCTATTAATTGGCCTGCTAGGTAGCCACATTTGACATCGACGGATTTCTTTCTGTGGGGATATTTTAAAGATAAGGTGTACCAACAAGTGCCAACAGGCCATCAAGTCATGGTTGACCCATCAGGTACGCCTGTGCTGACATTCCCGCAGATATGCTTCTGCCCTGTGTACAGCCATTTGAAAACCGGATCATTAAGTTGGCGGTACTAAGTTTGAACATTTGTTACGCTAACTGGAAAAGTAGAGTAGTGTTCACCTCGAGCCACAGCCACAGTGATGCGATGAGTAGTCCCCTGTTCGATATGTGGGAGGAGCACAACGTTGCGAATGGGGTTTATAATTAGATGTTGTGAAATACTTGCCTGTCCTACTCTCACAGCATGGAGGAGGATTTCCACGTGCAATTGGATATTCAAGGGCCGTTGAGTAGCATGTCATAACTTACGATTGGGTACCCGTTTCAATTCCCCCGATTACAGCGCCATCTGTGGCGAAACAGAGAAAGTCCTTCATACGAAACGCATGCAGATTTTGTTGTACAAACGTAATCTTCAATAAAAATTGGGGTTCCCATTGAAGATTTCAATATTTACCCCGCCACCCCCGCAGGGGGTTTGGGTGGGATAGTGTGTCGTATCATTGGATGTCCCTCTCGGAGACAAAAAAATTGGAATTATAACTTCTTTAGATCCCATATGTAGTTCTCGACATATTTCAATGCCTTCCTTTAAAATGAACACCCTGTATGGATAACACTAATATTTACAGAAATTCGAATTAGAAACGCCAGATTAAACATGCTGCATAGGAGAACGTGGATGCAACTTCCAAAAGAAATACAGGCCATATATACTTTTACCATTTAAATTTTTCTTCACAGATGATTGCATGAAATGAGACAGTCGTATTTTTCTTTATTATTACGAACTGTAACGTTTATGCCCATCAATATGGGGATGCGGTTATATTTAAGGAAGTGAAATTACTCACTCAATATATAGTGAGAGTACGAATACAGCGAACAATGCTAAGTTCGCCTTCACGACCCTAACAAACAACTCATTTATGACTAGGTCTGCTAAAAGTCTTTTTATGACATCCGAAATGTAATGTACTCCTCAACACTCATTTACAAGTTTTTCTTAGCATATTATTATAGTCCAAACCAGCTATCGAACTCGTGAATAGTTTTTGGTGTAATAGGAATATGAAATTCTGAGAGGCCATTCATAATTGGGAATCTGCATACGATGAACACATGACAGACAATAGCAGCAACAGACTTTAAACTCGTACAGTCTATACACGAGAAACAGTACTAATTCGTGTACATAAAAAGAGAAACAAGAATACAACAGGAATTTATCGTAAGATGAATTTGTAACAAGAGCTTTAAATCTAATGTTGCAATCAAAACTTTGTAAATAGAAATAACTATAAATAAATTCGTAAAATTCCTTCAGAAGTTACTCATTTTCCAAAAGAATTGCATCAAAATCGCCAACTGATGAAAACTGTATATGTGTATGTTAGTTTTTGAAGAAAATGCGAAAAGAATAACGTTAACCTAAAATTACTTCTGCTACGTTGATAAAACGTGATATATGTCTACCCTAAACAATGAAGACGATTAGCACTGGGTGTACATGAACTAAGTAAGAAATTTGTGTACTTGTCTCGTCTCTCACAAATATATCCATTCATTTAGTTCACATCGGTTCAGAAAGACAAAAGTAGTTTTACATGCAAACATATCCCAACGAACCGTTTGTAAAGTAGCCCAGTATTGCTAGGAGTTCGCAACAATCCTTGAGACACGTCATGGGAATAGAAGCCACGACGTCTTTTTACTGCTACAAGTCTACATAAGCATAATTTGAGAAAAAATAACACAGTAGAATTTTCTCTGTCGTTGAGAATTCTGTTGTTTCCTTGCTGCCACGAATCTCATTAGCTTAATGTACATCGTCAGGAACGTCAGTTTGTCAAAATACCATCACCATAACTGTCAACAGGTTTTCAATAATCTGTGTGCGTCCCAACAGTATGCTCCCCGCGATATTAAATTGGCAGGAGTTCATTAATCACCTCATCGTACCTCATTACCTAAATGGCCAGGGACGGAGTGCCTTTCCTTCATAGGAGATTGTCAAGGAAGGGGGTGGTTTCTCAAACCCGAGAACATTCCAGCAAACAGGAAAATTGCTTTCAATTTTTATGTTGTATAAAATCGTATTAGGTGCTAGAAGAGCTTCGGAAAATTCTGAGGAAGAATTGATTCAAAAAGGAAAGCATGCTGTGACCATTAGTGAACCGAATTCGAAATACCTATCTTACACTAAATGATCTAGAACATTTTTAGGCTTCCGTACCTCATTCGGTAAAAATGGAAGCCTTGTAGAACAACTTTGACGTCTGTCTGTCCGTTTGTCCGTCTGTTAAGATTTGTTTTTCCAGGACCGGATGGAAGTATCAAGTTGAAATTGACGTCGATTATTAAGATCTATGGTCACTTGGGGGTGTGAAACTTTAAGCATCTAAATCAATACAGTCAAAAGATACGGCCGTTTATGCCACATATTTTGATATTCGTTAACTTATTCATCAAAATTTGTGGATGAACTATCTATATATATAATTAAGTGGATACGGAACCTCCCAGAGTCCTACTTGCACTTTTATGGTTTTGTGTTGTAACCTTACCTACATTACATTATGTATATTTTTTGTATATTTAACCTATCTCGTTATTCTTAGTAACAATACACCACCTAAAATTATGCACGATTTAGATGCGGTTGTTAACGAAAATAAAATATTTTCAGTGGTGAAGCTTTTAACGGTATGATTACACACTTTTTTAAAATTCCACTGTAAAGTATCAATTTCAAACATAATCCCGGAAAAGAATTAATTCCAAAATATTTTTGAGTACTGACAGAATGGCTGCAAGTGGGGAAAAATACTTTTATTATCATTTATGTAAAAACCCTGCTTCACATCGTAGTCAAAGAACTTCGAAGGAGCAACCCGGAATTGAGTTCCAGGGAATGCAGTGGAGGTGCGAAACCACCACCTAACGTCACGGAGTCCACAACACGCTGCTTCCGAGCCGAAAAGTAAAATAAACAAAATTTAAAAAATGAAAAAGATTTTAAAATGCATTCGTCAATCATACGTTTTTTATCCATTTTGGCCTGGCGTAGATTTGGTTGCTAGGGCTACTTCCATAATTATTATCACTGATTTTAAACAAAGTGACAGTATTACGATGCGCAGTGATTGCGTTGTTGTTGTTGTCACAATATATTTAGATTTTTGATTCAATGGATGGTCGTTTATTTTACTGTGAGAACATTTGTGGCGGTATGGTTACTTCTTTCCAGTTGAGTGCAATTCGCAGTTTCTAACAGTTACTGCATGTTTTAATACTTTATATTCGCTGGTTCTGAATGACGCCACGAACTGCGGAATATTATTGTCACAGTCAACTGCTTATTCTTGGGCATAATTCATTATTTTTGTGTTGGGAAATTAATATTTTTAGGAGATTTTCGTTTCAGGCTTGTATCAGCTGCGGTTCACAGGGGTCAGTATTGATTAAAATAAACACAACTCAGGCTGTTAACTTTTATTTTCTCTTCAACTTTCTCAGGGAACTTCTTCCATCGAACTCGCTGCTGGGATCATACACAAAGGCCTTCTTGCTTCCACCTGTTGGTGAGGAGTATCAAAAGCCAATGCTGTGTTTACAAATTTATCAGGCAACCATTTTTACGCCGTCGTCATTGTTTAGGCATCTGCAGCAAGCAAAGCAAGGAGGTGGAAAGTTACCAGAATATGTCGAAAGCCTATATATTATTTTTTTCGTTCTGGCGAGGTAGCTTGCTTCGAATTTTGTGTTATCCGTGCGTAGCGGCTGTCTAGTAGGGATCGTAAATGCTCTCCGTAAACTCTCGTTAAGCTCTCCAGCAGACACTATGACGAAATTTCCGTACTTCAGAATGGTTCAAATGGCTGTGAGTACTATGGGAGTTAACATCTGAGGTCATCATTCCCCTAGACTTAGAACTAATTAAACGTAACTAATCTAAGGACATCGCAATATCCATTCTTGAGGCAGGAAATTTTCTTACCCGCCGTCGCCGTATGCTCCGAGATTTAACTTGTGAGTCTCCTCCACTTCCCGTATAACCGAAATCTCTGAGTCTGAAAAGGTTTCTTCTCTTGTTAAAAGCATCTTTTGTCTGGGTATTCGGCTTACAATATCCTTCTTTGACCTTCCGTCTGATGTAATTTTACTCACTAGGTTGCCAAAGGATTTTAAAGAGGCCAGTCGCTCATTGTTAAGTGAGCAATTGGACAACGGCGTTTTGTCTGCTGACCTTTAGGATTTTTGTATTACCTTTGTTAATTTTCATAATATAGGATAAACTGCTGGTGGTTTCCATCTGGGCCATCATCGCTTCTTATTTTTCTACGTCTTCACTTTCAGCATATCTATTTTCTCATCATGAATTTAAATTCTTCCTATGTCTACTAGGTTCTCCCTTACTTCATCGAACACCCGCTGAATGTATCGATTAAACAAGGCAAGAGAGAGTGAGCAGCCCTGTCGTACTCCCTTCTTAATTGTAGCTTCTTGATTTTCTCCACACCTTATCACAGCCACCTCTTCTCTATACAGGCTCTGCATTATTCTTCCATCCTCATACTTTATACCAGTCTCTACCAGCACCTTGAAAAGCTTTGCCAGTCTACCCCGTCCAAAGTTTTTTTCAGTTGAAAGAGGGCAATATATGTGTCTTCACTCTTCTTTAATCTGTTCTTGAGAATTAATCATAAGCTGAGTATTCCTTCTCCTGTGCCTACACCTATTCTAAAGCCAGACTGGTCGTCTGTGACTACTGCACCTACCCTGGCTTCTATCAGCTTTAGAAAGATGGAGGTCAAAATCTTCGAGATGTGTGTTACTAAACTGAGGGTCCTACAATGTTTACGTCTGCAGATGCTTTCTTTGGTGTTGCCACTGTGATACATTTTCAAAGTTTATTGGGAGCTCCACGGTTTCATACACAACTTGTATGAAATTGAACACTTCTTTGTGAAGCTGTTCTCCAGCAAGAGTTCTGTGGGCTTCCCAGATTTTAGCTGCTTGCCCGCAAGATTGAACTTATGGCGCAAGGTACGGTCTGCCTCTTCTTCTGTATCGATTTCCTCAGGGCTCTTCAGTTACAGATCCTCATTGTTTTCTGCACACAGTTTTTCAAGGTATTGTTTCCACCTTCTTATTATGTCTTTCTGCTCATACAACACTATTCAATCTTCATATTGGATTTCACTGCATTTCATTTATCTGTTTGTAAAGAACTATTTAATTGTTTTATAGACGCATTCCACCTTTCCTGCCTTGATCATTTCATTCACCTCTTCCCATTGTTCCTGCAGGAATTGTTTAGCCTTTTGTACTCACAATTGATTTCATTCCTCAATTCATGATGATTATTATACATAAATACAATGAATGAGCGGTTAACACTAAGTATTGTTTTTTAATAGATAAATGCGCACGGGTGTTTGTGCGTGTGTGTGTGTGTGTGTGTGTGTGTGTGAGTGCGCGCGCGCACGCGCGTGCCCCTGAATGTAATGTACATGTGTATGTACGTTTGTATATGTATTAAATTTTTTTGGAGACTGCTGCAAAATTCTTCTAATATTTAATCTCTATTCATCTAATTATGAAAACCGGACATGGTAAGTCACTACTAGCCTTTACACTCCTGCACTCTTGGCTAAGAGAGAACGAGTCGAAGAGCAGGATGCGAAGGCAAATGCTAGTTCTCAGAGTCCTCATACACCGTAGGAAGCCGTTGTAGCACTGAGGTGGCAGCCGCACCTTGATCTCTAATGTAAGCATCCCAAAAGATTAGACCTTTACTCACCCAGTTTCTTATCTCTACTATCCAGTCAACTTACGAGATGTTCTCTGTCAGACTGCGAGCGAATTTTCTAACGTGTTTTCTGGTACTGGCCGAATGCTTGTAAAATTTCCCCGACTCTTTCCTTCTTAAACTACCAAAACTACAATGTTCCACTGTCGTTTGCATTATCGCCTTCTTTATTTGCTTTTTACACTTCTTGTTGACAGGCGCTGTGGTTTCATAGACAGGGCGTGGTGAACTACGCATCTATTTTCTTCAGTCTAGAACAATATGTGTACCCTGGAAGTAGTCAATTTTAACGATCGAATGTTTGATAATGTTGTTACTGGATGGAGGAAGATGTTAGTGGTGTAGATGAAGAAACAGACGAACAAGACGTCGTTTTCCATTAGCCAGTGATCACAATTGTGGTAGCGAACAATAGGATCATTCAGAAGAAGAACTTCGAGTGCACTGGGGATGGGCACCTTTCCGCGTCCCCAACGTAACCTAAAATTTTAGTTAGAATCTAAGGTATTCTAAATGTTGGTAAAGAAAACCTTGAATACCAGCATTGAATGTCAGTTTTGATAAATTTCTTTTTGTACCTATCGAGTACCATTTTTATGTGCAACTTTAAACCCTGCATTTTAGTTCTGCGTGAAAATTTACTTGCTACAGAGGAATTACAATTTCTGAGAAAAGGGTGCGATGTTGCACGGTAAAAGTAACATAGTGAATGCTTTACATAGTGCAATAAAATGAACAATGAATATGTAAACATCACTTAAACAGTTGGAAAAAAAGGCGTTGTACAGCATAACCTAAAATTTTGAAGTGGTTTACACCTTAAATCTCGATTTATACGTAGGAGTCACAGAGGCCGCACGTCGCAGTATACATTACGGAAAAGACCTTGTCAGTTACGTGTTAGTGACGTCCGCGACGGCTTAAAGCCACTAACATGGAAGCCCGTAGCCCTTCTCTCTGAAAATGGACTCATTCACACAGACCTTCACGGCTTTCCAGCCTTTTGCCGTGGGAATGTTACATTTGCTGTTTAGCACAGGGACATTTTCACTGTGTATACCCTGGTTACAGTTCTCTTGGTGGTCTGCTACTGCGGACCGCACAGTTTGTTCCAAACGTGTGTTCGCTCTTGCTGTTTGACACGTTCTTTCTGTTTACCTCCTAGTGGCGCCAAAAACCTGCTCCTCTTTGCAAGATGTGCACTTCTGTTGATAAATTCCCTCAGTGTCGAGGGCGATCCATAGTATGTCCGAGAAAGTCATTCACTTTTCACTAACTGACTAACGTAGATTTTTAATTCGTTTTCTGCGAATAATTTACTTACTCACTGTGTTACCCTAGAGGCTAACCGTATCTACCGAAAAGAGAAGAAGGTGCTTCTTATTTATTTATACATTCATTAAGCTTTGTTTGAAAGACCTTCATGTAGGATCTCACCATTGCAGCAGTCAGTTATTAGTGGTTCCCTTTAGTACGCCATTTCCGATTCCAAGCTGTTGTTGACACTAATGGGGAAAGCTGGATTGTATAGCATTATTAAAACTTTTTCCATCTGAACTGGTTAGTGACTTGAACTGTGTTACTCTTTTCTGCCTCGTGAGACATCGATTTTTCGTGGTTTTTATTATTCATACTGGTTCCATACAGCTTTCAATATATCCTTTGCACTCTTCTTCATTTTTGAATAGCTACTACGGCCTGCATCCACATTACCTTCCTTACTGCAGGCTAATCGCAAGTACTTCCATCACTTTCACCAACCACACATTCTTCCATACACAAATTCAATATCCTTGATGTACCAGGATGTGTGCCATCGGCCCAATCTATCTTTTGTCAAGTTGTGGTATTATTCTTTCTTCCTCAGTCCGCTTCGGTACCTCTTCACTGGTTATTTGAACTGTTCATCTAATCTTTAGCATTCTTCTTGATCACCGCGCCTCAAAATCTTCTGTTCTCTTGTTTATACTGCGTGCTGTCGATAATTAATTTCCATATACGGCTACACTTCAGGCAGTTGCTTTCAGAAGAAACTTCCTGAAACTTAAATTTGTATTGTGTGTTTAAAAATTTCTACTTTCCAGAAAGTATTTTCTTGCAATTGCCGGTTATCATTTTTCATCGTCTCAGCTTTTCCCATTGTCTGTTACTTTTCTGTGCAAACAGCAAAATGTATTTACAGCTTTTAGTGCCGCAGTTCCTAATCTAACATCTTCAATATAATCTGATTTCAGTTCAGTACACTACATTACCGTTGGAATGTGTGGAGTGTGCGCTGATATGAAACTTCGTGGCAGATTAAAACTGTGTGCCGGACCGAGACTCGAACTCGGGATCTTTGCATTTCGCGGGCAAGTGCTCTACCAACTGAGCTACCCAAGCACGACTCAAAACCCGTCCTCACAGCCTTAATTCCGACAGTACCTCATATCCTACTTTCCAAACTTCACAGAAGCTCTCCTGCGAACCTTGCAGAAATAGCAGTCCTGGAAGAAAGGATATTGCGAAGACACGGCTTAGCCACAGCCTGGGGGATGTTTCTAGAATGAAATTTTCACTGAACAGCGGAGTGTGCGCTGATATGAAACTTCCTGGCAGATTAAAACTGTGTGCCGGACCGAGACTCAAAGTCGGGATCTTTGCATTTCGCAGGCAAGTGCTCTACCAACTGAGCTACCCAAGCACAACTCACGCCCTCACAGCCTTAATTCCACCAGAGCCTCGTCTCCTACCTTCCAAACTTCCTGCAACATTCGCAGGAGAGCTTCTGTGAAGTTTGTCTTACACGATAGCTCTGTACAGTTAATAACCGTCCGAAAGTTCAAAATTCGTTAATGAAAGACAAATAAAGTGTCTTCCTGAGCATTAACCACGTGTTGTTAACTACATCCGATCATTAATGTTTCACAGAGTTCGTAGATTCGTGTTGTTAACAGTGCCAAGGAGCAGTCCTTTACAGTCCATTCATCGCCTGTATACATGGACTAGTGTTGTCTCTGAGGTGACCTGAATAATGTAGGAACCAAGCCACATCAAAGAAGCTATGCAAAGCTGGCGGCGCTGGTCGCTGAACGGATATCCCAGGGGAAGTCTCCAAGGACGTTATCCTGCTGCTCTCAAGTACTGCCTCTGGCTCTTACCCTACTCAGTTATAATACAACAAAGCAAATAGACTTCAGCCTAAGCCAGGTCTAGTAAAACGTCGTTAGATCTCTGTTGATTCCTGGGACAGTACATCGTTTCTAGAGATCTAAGCTCTGTAAACAGGTGAAGTTTTCCTTTTTCTATCACTCTCACAAAACCTTTTTGACAGGCGCCGTATTTCACAGCCTGCGTCCCATGCGTGAATAGCTGTTATGTAATGAACTGCTGCGAAGAATTGGCAGTTCTGCTGTTTGGAAATTAGTTGGAACAAAGATAATTACATTATAGTATTGTTCCCTTGCATCTACTTTTGATTCCTCCAGCTACCTTATTGCGTGTTTGTTGAATGTTATATCACGCACCAGTTTTATCATGTACCGTGCCATCTTCTATGAATGTTCCACTCGCTACTAGTGTGAAGGAAGAACGACTTTCGGCAAACAGTTTTCAGTTTATATACTTCTTTTCTACGCTTGCAGGAAAAATTTAGTTTCGGAGGACCAATTATCACCGCAACTTTTTTTCCAAAATAACATTCTGCCACCAGGCTGTCACTTAACGGATTAAAATAGTATATTACTTAGCTTTTACTACTGCATAATTTCGACTATGTTATCAAGTTCAAGGCACAAGCCCTCAAATTTTGACTTTTCTCACAGTTACCCAAACATTGTTTCATTGCTTGTGTTGTTAAGGAAGAAGATAGGAGACTTGGTGTGAACTCACGCTGTGTAATACTATGTCTAACACAAACCTTATCAAGAAATGTATAATTGTGGAAACGTGTTTCAGAGCAAACACAAATTCTTTTTCTCCAACACACATATGTTTCGGAGAGATTTCGCTATCGTCAGTGAGTTCACTATATAACAGTTTTCAGATTATCGTATTTGGTTTTACATATTATTATTTATTCCTTTCAGTCCTGATTATTCTTACGTTTTAATTTCACTACAATTTGCCCCGGAAAAATACTGGAAAATTTCATTAATTTTACAAAAACAGAACTCACACGACTGTGCAGGTTAGGGTTTATTAATATAACATATGCTGATTATGCTTCTCAAGTAAATAGGACTGTGCCTGCAAATAAACCGCGTATTTATCTCGTCCTCTCACAATTACATACTTTAATATTCGTTTGTGTGTACTAGAAACTAAACACTGCCGGTCCCAAGCCCGGGGCCTCATCCCGCAAGTAATGAGGAAGGAGGAGGGGGAGGAGTAACACCTCTTAAAAAAACCCGGCTCCATCAGGCTCTAGACGGTAGCACCCTGTGGGGGCCTTGCCTAGGGTTACGGTGAAGCCCGGTCAACAGTCTCAAAGGCGGAAGAGGAATACTAACTCCCAACGGCAGAGAGAGTGAAAGAACGTAATGGAGAAAACAAAACCAAATGCACTTTGCGTCTGTCTTGTAGTAAGCGGAGAAGTAGTCAGCGTCTGTTCACCAGTGGTGCAGCTGAAACTCATACTCTGGAACTAACCCTTCCAGTCTTAACATTCTGCTTTCACTCAATGAGTCTATTCAACCCCACCTGATTCCAGGAAGAATCATCATGGAGCACTTTTATAATGTCGGTATTAGCCCAGGTGGTCAATCCACCGCCGGTATTACTAGCGCAACTGGTCTTTCGGATTCAGTTGCGGCCAGGTTAAAATGCAGTGAGATTCAGCAGAGGAAGTAGGAGTCCTCTGGCCCACTTAAAAAAAAAAATACTTTCTTGCAACACTGAACATATAAACACTTTTGCAACCAGGTAAATTTCATCAGTTGGGAGATACATTAAAAGTACAGAAGGTTCAAATTTTGGCACTTCAAGAAACACGAATGACGGGCAATAACACCATTGATTTCGGCAATTATTGTCTTTTTGATAAAAGAATACACGTCTAGGAGTGGCTTTTGCAGTCTCCAAAAATATTTTAAACTCAATAACGGAGGTAAAATCCATTAACAGTAGACTAATGACAATTTCTCTTAAAAGCGCTAATAAAGCATTATTTTAATTAATGCCCATATGAGGATAACCGTAAAAATCCTGATGAGGTTAATGAAGGTTGGGAAACGTTAGAAAGCATCATCTCGAAAATTCGTTCAAACATGCTAAAATTTTAATGGGTGATTTTAATGCTCAATTAGGTAAAGAGAAAAAAATATTAGCAACCGTTCGGTGGATTTCTTGCACATAAATGGACAAACCAAAACGGCCAAAGACTTGTTGAAACATGCAAAAATTTTAACCTTAAAATTATATCAACGCATTTTAAAAAGAACCCTTCTAAACAAAAAAAAAAAAAAAAAAGAAAACAAAAAAACCTGGCGGGCACCCAATACATTTATTGGAGAATTTCAAATCGATCATGTAGCAATTTCATAACCTAACTGCAAAGAAATTTTAAATGTCCAAATTAACGCGAATAAAGGTAAAACTTCAGGCTCAGAAACCCATAAAAACAAAAAATATTATCCCAAAGTCTGACACTGTGAAAATAACCATAACAAGTGAACTGAACAAAAAACAAGCCAGCAATTGCCAAAGCCTAAAATAACAGTTAATCAAAACAGCACAAAATTCAATTCCGCTTCAAAAGAAACAAAAAACCCTTGGTGGAACGCGGGTTGTGAAACAGTAGTTGAGTCTAGGCTTGCGACATTCAAAAATTGGAATGGTAACAAAATTGAAAAGAAACATCTAAATTACTCCGGCAGACTACAAGAAACTACGAAAATGCATAACTTTTGAAAATCGAAAAATATTTCCGAAAGAAAAATACAAAAAACTTTTATAAAACATTCAAAACAAAACTAACTGGTTACCAACCTCAAAGTCTTTGCTTCAAAAAGGAAAATGGCAGCTAGGCTCTTAACAACCAGGAAAATTGTAAGGTACTTGCTAATTATTTTGAAAAACTGTTGAACTGTCCAGAACCAACGAATAAAATCCAACCAACAGTAAATTAATAACACCAAGCCATACTCTAAAGCACCTAGCGAACCGAAATAACTAAAAAATTAAGAGACTTAAAACCAATAAAGCATCTGCAGAAGATAAGATAGTATAATAGCAGAATTACTCAAATCAGCTGGCCCTAAAACTATCAAAGAGATCGCTCAACTAATAGGATATATCTAGCAAACTGATAAAATACCTGAAGACTGGAAAACTGGCCTAATTTATCCCTTAAAGTTAATAATTACTGAGGAACCTCTCTCCTCCCAGTCACATTCAAAATTCTCTCGGAGTGTTTACTTGATCGATCCCAAGAACAGCTAGAACCTGTAATTGGTGAATACCAAGCAGGCTTCAGACCAAAAAGATCCTGTCCGGATCAAATTCTTGCTTTAAAACTAATCCTCAGACACCAAAGGATTTCTGATAACAGTAGTGTATATACGTTCGCGGATTTAAAAAAGGCTTACGACTCAGTTGATCGTTAATCTGTTTTCCAAATCATAATGGAACAAGGTCTATATAATAAACATCCACCACTGATTAAAGAAACGTTAACCAACCCTAGATTTAAAGTAAAATTCATGGGAGAGATTTCTGAAACATTTGAAATAAAGACTTGTGTTAGACAGGGAGATGGACTCTCTCCATTACTGTTTGAATGTGTTTTGGAAAAGGTAATTACAGAATACCGAGAGCAAAAGATGATTCAAAACATAGACCAAGTTAGGTAGAAGTGATATTAGAGTAGATTGCCACGCCTTTGCAGATGATCTGGCAGTTTTAACTAGGGATGTGACCGCAGGGCCGGTCGGAATGGCCGAGCGGTTCTAGGCGCTATAGTTTGGAACCGCGCTACCGCTACGGTCGCAGGTTCAAATCCTGCCTCGAGCAAGGATGTGTGTGCTGTCCTTAGGTTTAAGTAATCCTAAGTTCTAGGGGAATGATGACCCCTGCAGTTAAGTCCCATAGTGCTCAAAGCCATTTCAACCATTTTACCCCAGCTCAGAAACAAATTGAATTCTTAAAGAACTCTCGGAAAATGTAGGACCACAGATATCATTCGAAGAAACGGAATACATGACATGCAACAAACAAGCACCAAAGTTTTTGAACATGAAATGTGGAAAAATAAAAAGGGTATCCCAGTTTAAATACTTTGGGGAAATCATACAAGAAAACGGTCTGCAAAAAGCTGCAAATTAAGTGCGCTGTCAAAAGATGGCAACTGCATTCAAATTAACACAAAATATTTATAATAAAAATTCACTTTCTAAGTTCAGTGAACTTACACATTACAGCACTGTAATCAAACCCGAATGTGTCTATGGATCAGAAACTTTAATTTTAAATAGGTAGAGTGATAGGGTAGAAATTCAAAAGAAAAGTAGAGAGATTATTAGGAAAATATTAGGCACCAAAATTACTGATGAAAAAACTTATCGGCTGAGAAGTAATAAGAAAATAGAAGAATACACAGACATACATGGTGACATGAGAAAACGGAAACTTAACTTTTATGGGCACGTTAAAAGAAGGGCACGCACTAGGTTGACAAAACAAATAGCAGAATTCTACGAAAACAGAATTAAGGCCAAAACTGAGCCAATGAAATGGATTGCTGCGATAAAGGAGGATCTCGAAGCAGCCAGTATGACTCAGGCAGACCTTACAGATAGCGAAACATTCACACAAAAGATAATTGATTGGAAAGTTGGTCAGAGGGAATTAGAAAACGGACTAGAACACCGTGGTCTGATGAAAGAAAGAGACTTCATTCTCAAATGGATGAAACAGATTTGGACACAAAAAAGGCCAACCATTATATGTAACATGATGGATTATACCTCACGTGGGCCAACTGGGCCCATACGAGAATAATAATAATAATAAGTAATTAATGGAAGTCAGAGGTTGCTATCAGTCACAGACAATTTGTAATGGCTAACATACTAATATAGTACTATTTGTTTATGTGACCCTGCGTGCAAACATTTTTATTCGTTCATGTGTAAACTAGACTATAAATTTAAACAATTAAAGTCACTGGGAAACAATGGCTGAAATTAACTGATCAAGATAGCATTTTCTCTGTGTGTGAATTTGCTTGAAACACTATTTATGCTTCAAAAGATGTGAATATAGACTTTATTTTTCGCATTCGATTTAAGCTACCTATCTGTGGAGAAGGTAGATCATCAGCGACTTTGAATTGATCACAAGGCCCATTCCATCTGAAGAAGATATTTTTACACATATATCGAAACCTAGGCCAAGGGCTAAATAAATCCATAGTTTGCTACTGGTTGGCTGGTTTTCTCAACTTCTTCAAATTTTTACAGTAGCTGATTTGCAGCCATGTTTAAGAGTTCTCTTGCCATCACTTCGAACAGACTGTACTAATATTCGGATCATGCCAATCATTAAACTGAAACCAAGGAAATGATTAAACCCAATATGATTTCAAAGTAATAATGCAGCACATTTTGCTACTGAATACTTATTTGTGAATTCTGACGCAGAAGTGAAAAAAATCTTTCGAAAAATAATATGATCACTACTGCAAAGTACCTTGCAACATCACTAGAACCAGAAAGAAAAACATCATATTTGAAATCTGTGATGTACACATATATATTTAGAAATTCGTTGAATAAACTAACTTGTACTGGAAGCATCTGCAATAACTAACTCTCCTCAACATATTCCTTCTCTCAGCCTAACATCCTCCAGCGATATGCCATCCTCGATTTAGAATGCTGAGGACTCACTTGCTGGTACTCCTTTGGTGTTGGCCGGCCGCGGTGGTCTAGCGGTTCTAGGCGCTCAGTCCGGAGCCGCGCGGCTGCTACGGTCGCAGGTTCGAATCCTGCCTCGGGCATGGATGCGTGTGATGTCCTTAGGTTAGTTAGGTTTAAGTAGTTCTAAGTTCTAGGGGACTGATGACCACAGATGTTGAGTCCCATACTGCTCAGAGCCATTTGAACCATTTTTGAACCTTTGGTGTTGCAAGTTATTGTGAACATGCGCCAAGATATAGATTCACTGACGATGATTTTGGCACAGCTTCTTTGCTGCTTCTGAGACATCTGTCTTCATGACTGAAGACATTTCTCTTACAGTTGTAATGGACACTCTATATTAGTCTCAAGAGAAATAACTAATGTCTGATATTTCTTTCAAAATACTAAATATTTCGCTTTGGAAAAAAATACTTTTACAAATTGGCGTCTTAGAAGCAAAATAATTTATATCTCACTTGCAACAAATAGTTTTTCAGTACCCAACACTTTCCAATATTACCACAACTGAATGTAATAACAGTGTCATGAACTCAGTTTCATTTTATGCATATCTACAAATACAGTTTTAGGAAGGCAGTTCCAAATTATGCTGTTGAAACATTCATTTGGGTTCTGTGTCTGCAAATGCAGACATTTCCTTAGAAGAAAGAGAATGCTGGTGAGAATAAGATTCTCCAGTTGCCTGAGCCCCATTGTATTTCCACCTAGGATTTTCTCCTGGTGGGCACAATCCATGACATGGGTTATCATCAGTAGAGGAATTATGGAAGAATATAGCCCAAACATCTGTCTTCATTGCCTCCAGATTTTCTTTATTTCTCCTGATTGCCTACCCATAGTATTCATGCAAGTTTTCTATTTCAGTTTTAGTTAACTGACCCTGTCCGCTCAACAATTTTCCATCTTCTAATTATTTTCCTCTCATTTCAACAGTTAGTTTTCTCAGCTTTGTTTCCAAACGTTTTTGGACATGACCTACACTTTCTATTTTGCTAGTAATGGCATCTCCATGTGGCTTAGAGTTCACCACATTGTTGTATGCCTTACTGTCACCATCGCCCAAATATTTGGGTGTACCATACGCCTCTTGTTTCTACGGAGCGATGAAATATTTTCTGTACTCCATGAACTTCCATACCACCACTTGTTCCTCTAAAATTAGCCACACAGTTGTGTTCTTTATGTTCATTGACTATACAACATTTGCAATATTTAGACATTACCTCCACATCTAACACTTTACCGGTGTCTACACTCGTGACAGTCACTACTCCATTCAGAGAAGTATGTCCTCTTTCCTGTCAACTTCATATAAAGTGCAACTGCAATGTCCGAACATCCATCATTTTCTTCCACTGCTTCCCTAGCAGCCAGTTTCACGCTTCCCTCACTGACCTCACATACAGCTTTCTTTAATATTGCAGTCAGTTTTTCAATTTTATCTGGTGGTTGGTGTAAGTTAATCACTGAACAAAATGTTCTCGCTGAAGCCATGCCCTTGCCAATGGATCGTAAGACATAAACTAATCTAGTATTGATTTCATAAGGGCCACTTGCATCTGGTTTTGAAAAACTCATAAATGAAATCACAGCTGAGCATTTAGCGCAAATTAAATCCAAAGCAGTTGCTAGGCCTTTTCTCCCGTTGGCACTCTCAAAAATTTTCACACTCTGTGACTCATCACACTGTCTACATTGTACAAATTTAGAAAGTACATCTGATACTCTTCTCAAATTTATAATAATGTTACTGCACCCCATGTCGCTTACAGTAAATTCGTTGTAAGTATCTTGATACGGTGAGAGCTTCTTTGATGATGCACATGTTGAAGAATTACAATTAGAATCATCGTTGTCAGGCGACATAGCCTCTTGTAAAGAAAGCTTTCTAAACTTGTTTCCCCTAAATTTTCGTTTCTTGAAAATGCCTTTACGTTTCGTCATCTTCAATAAATACTACAAAACACACGTAAACAAGCACTGCAAACGTAAGTATAGCAACCACTCGCAATCACACTTGAACAACATTAGGCGCGTGTTTGAAAGCGTGTTGTTTACAAACAGGAGAAACAAGAGAACACCGACCGTTGCATTCCAAGGATAGCCAACACACTTGGGAGTAAAAAAAAATCCCTAACGTGCAATGTAGGTGGTATAAAGATCTAAAATATATGCAGAAAAGTGGGTGACAGAGAAGTGGGCTTGGCACCTAAACACACGTCGTAGGAAAATGCTCTTTAAATGCTCGAAAAAATTTTTTTTCAGCGAAATCCTTTTCAGAGTACTTAAATAAAACCTTAATCTATCGAAATATGATGAAAACCGAAAATCGATTTTTTTCGACCTGAACCACGGTGTGGTCCCCTTAAAGGGATAAGGGTCTGAAATTTTCAGTAAAGCTGATACTTTGCTCCAGTGTATCACACAATAAATCAGGGTTTTTTTCAAATCTTTTGTTGATCGTTTTCACCAAAATGTTAGAACTAAAGTGAAATTATTTATTTTTGTGCTTTGCTAGTGTTAGATTATAGTACTACCGGCATCATGTCCTGCTCTCGACGAAGATTCGTTGTTGTATTCAGTAAGAATCGTTTTCCAGGTCAGAGTATTAATTTTTGAAAATGTTTTGGAACATTTTGGTTATACATAACATTTATAAATTGTTGAGTGAGAGGAGACGCCTGTGTATGTAAACTGAGTGTATTTTCAATTTGTTTCATGCTTCCATAGGATAAGTGAAGGTTACACACTGTGTCTCTTTTAAACAGATATACAGGAAACCTAGCAGCACTAGCACCTCCACGTACAAGGACTAACACCACCCTGTACCTCAGAGTCAAGTCGGAGCCTGCCACTTGGTACGTAGGATGAAATATACTCCAGTCGATGTTGGCAACTACAAAAACGACCAACATACGATCAACGAAGTTCCAGCCTGCTGGACTAGCTTGGGTAAGCAACTTCTGTCAATCAATAGAATGAAAAGCCGGCCGCGGTGGCCGAGCGGTTCTAGGCGCTTCAGTCCGGATCCGCGCGACTGCTACGGTAGCTAGTTCGAATCCTGCCTCGGCGTGGATGTGAGTGATGTCCTTAAGTTAGCTGGGTTTATGTGGTTCGAAATTCTAGGGGACTGATGACCTCAGATGTTAAGTCCCATAGTGCTCAGAGCCATTTTTGAATAGAATGGAAAACCAATCCAACTAGCAAATATATTATTTTTCATTCGATCACTACTTTCGGGCCGAGACCCATTTTCAAATCAACATAACAAAGTCGAAAATGCCATATCCAAAGATGTCAAAAAGGTGTAATATACATTTACAGTACATACCTATAGCTGTACGCACAGTAAATGTAGAGTGCGCCGAAAGAATAGTGAGATGTCGAGATTGTTATCCGCGGGTCACCTCGAATGAGAGTGAGTGCATTTTCCAACATTGCAAGAATCACAGCTGTGCGCGACCGGCCGATACGCGGGAGATCGCTCACGATCGTGTGACCCAGCGATGATGAGAGACGCCTCGCTTAACGACTCACCGAGCTTTTGTTCACTACCAGGTCTCTGTAGACATTCTGAAAGCGCCTATGAATGTCTGCGATGCTGTGGTTTTCTGTCGAAATAAACTACGCTTGGGACTCATTTCCGTTACAAATGACACTTTGAAGGCTAAATACAGCGCCGCCACCTATCAGAACTTCATAGAACTGTGGGGACTGAAGCAAGAATATTCCACGATGCCCCACAACAAACTCTCCATGTTTTCAGCCGAAACTGACGGAGAAAAGTGTTCCATTATTTATACTGCATATTTGGAAGAAAACGTGCATAGAAAGAGGACTTAAATCATATGATGGTTATCATATAAATGTTGTTTCACTTAATTATTATTGTTCGTGATTTTACACGGATGTTCATTTGTCTCTTGAGTTGTGAAGAATGAAGACAGGAAACAGTGTGTAAGTTTGTCTTGTGCTTTATGAAAGTAGATAGTGGAAAACTAAATTGACATTAAAACTTTATCACGTTGCACTGGCACCGCTACAACTTGTGACACTTCCTATGGCAACTCTTTCAGGAATGTACTGTTGCTACTCCCATCGCCCAAGACCACGGAACCTGTGTTTACAGGACTGCGCTCTACATTCCATCATTTAAGAACACAGCCACACTCTCGCATCTCAACTGACCCCATAAATCATCCATTCATAACCCCCAGAAAATTCCTGCATCTGTTTGGAATGGAACGGAATATTATTCATAATTTGAACACAAATCAGACTGCAGTTGTAAGAGTCGAAAAACATGAAAGAAAAGCAGCAGTTGAGAAGACAGTGTTCGGGTTGTAGTCATTCCGCGATGTTATTTGGTCTGTACTCGAGCTAGGAGTGAATGAAGTCATGGAGAAATTTGTGAATGAGATTGAAAACGGTTATCATCAACCAGGAATGGAATAATATAAAGGAACCACTAATTAAAGCAGCAACAGAAGCACTTGGCACAAGAAAGAAAAGCTGTTTCAAAAGGGATCTCCAAAACTGTGACGTTGAAATACGCAGTCTAATTACAGATGGGAAGTATGTCTACTTAAAAATTTTAAATTTCCCAGGCGATAAAGATCTGAGACTAGATTAGAAAAGGAAATCAGCTCTAGTCAAAAGGGAAGTCGGACAGGTTAAAAACCTTAGTTGGAAAAAAATATATTACACATATTTAACATTATGTAGGAGCAAGGCGAGATGAAGAATACAGGATAATGAAACATTAAAGCAAAGAAGATGATGACAATCTGCAAATAAACACAATATATGAATCTATGTGGTTGCAATGTTATAAAACACTCTGGACAGATGAGCAATACAGATGACCAGACAGGAACGTAGACTTAATATCGCTGGAGGAACTGAAGGATGTAATAACGTTTAGCAATAACATGAAGACTCCAGGGTGTGGCAAACACAATACAGAACTGATAAAACATGCGCCAAATATTGAAAAATAAGAATACTCGATTTTATGGAAATGTGCTGGCAAGTGGTCATATACCTGAAGAGATGAATGTAGCGCAGATATTCCCAGTTTATATGAAAGGGAACAGACATGAATGTCAGATTTACAGAGGTATTAGCCATCTGAATTCAACAAAATGGCTATCACCAATCACTGAAACTATATTATATGATAACCAACGTTGTTTTTGATAAGGCAGATCATGTCGGACTGTATCTTCACCGTGACACAGCAAATAGAAAAGCGCCATAAATTCAAGTAAGCAACTTTTCTTGCCTTCATTGACTATGAAAAGGGTTTTGATAAAGTAATTCGAAACAAACTGTGGGAAATTTTAAGAAACAAAGGGATTTCTCTTCATAAGAGCTGTACAGGGTTTATATATGAATATCAAAATACAAATAAAAATAACAAGCCAAGAAGTTAGACAGGGGCATCCCCTGATACCCACTCTTTTTAGTATGTATGATGTGTCGACAGAAGTGCCGACACAGTGTTATTTTGAGGGGGCCGATAGGCACGCTATAAGCTCACGCAGAATATCTTGAAGTCTGAAACAGGACGCTCAATGAATTGCTATAAAGAAAAGTACGTTGCTTTGGGAATACTTAACTTTTAATCCGTCATTGGTTTACAACGTTCTTGATGAGGCATTTCATACGATAACTATCAAACTATGTAAGGCTAATGGCGCCTTGCTAGGTCGTAGCCATGGACTTAGCTGAAGGCTATTCTAACTGTCTCTCGGCAAATGAGAGAAAGGCTTCGTCAGTGTAGTCGCTAGCAAAGTCGTCGTACAACTGGGGCGAGTGCTATTCCGTATCTCGAGACCTGCCTTGTGGTGGCGCTCGGTCTGCGATCACACAGTGGCGACACGCGGGTCCGACATGTACTAAATGGACCGCGGCCGATTTAAGCTACCACCTAGCAAGTGTGGTGTCTGGCGGTGACACCACAATGTGCATCGACAGTGCAGCCAAAACTTGGTTACAGGCAACAAAACATTTTAAAATTAGTGCTGTGAATGTTATTACACTAGTTTCTGCTGACGACCAAGTAAATACTAGTCAGAATGTAAATGACTGACAAGAAGAGGACTACAAGTAACATAGTAGAAGAATCCAATCTGAACGCCTCCATAACAAAGACAAAATCAGTGGCATTTTTAGGACACCAGCCCATGCGACTTAAGATTGGAACTGATAAGCATATCATAGGGCAAGTTAATACATTTAAATATTTAGGCTGCAGTATTACATATGAGCCAACCAATGGAATATAAAATAATTTAGAACTGTTTATCTATTTCTGTGGAACTTTACGCGGAACATTGGGAAAGAATGTCCACAGAGGTACTCTACTAAAATTATATAAGGTCATAGCTGTACCAGCACTGCTCTACGCATGTGAAATTGCACTCTTAAGAAGAGAGATGTACAGTGAACAGAAGTATGTGAAATGAATTTCCGTAAATATGTGGCTGGATATATTTCGATTGATAAAAGGATAAATGATGACATCCGAGCTGAACTGAATAAGCGACACTTAATTGAAATAATAAAACAATATTGCTTTGGATGGAAAAAACAAATAAGTCGAATGCAAGAATCACTAAACCTATAAAAAAAACACAGGAAACAAGAGGCAAAAATCAATAGGAAAAACAGTGAAGAGATGGGTTGACCAACACTGGAGGAGGCGGAACGGACCAAAAGGTCCAATCCTTGATGTAGATGACGATGATGACGGTTATTAAAGTTGAGGGAAAGAAACAAAACTTTTCAGGATTTTTTAATGTCAATAGAATTCTCTAACAGGCGGCAGATGATTGGGGAGGCCAGCTGAATCGAACGGACAGTGTCGTGGAAAATGTTTATCGTATGCGGGATAGTGTCATGGAAACTGGTTATCATTAATAAAATGTAAAAAAGTGCTGTAGTGTACTCAGATTAAATCAGGCGATGTTGAGGGAATTATACCGGTAAATTAAATATTAAATGTTGTAGATAAGTTGTCCTATTTGACAGCAACTGGTAATGGACGAGACAGAGAGGATATAAAATGAAGACTGGAAATAGAAAGAATAGCAATTCTGAAAATTTGTTGACTCGACTGTAAAGGTAGATGTTATGAATTCATTTGTGAAAATATTTCTCTGGAATTTAGTTAGGACTGAAGCGAAACATATGCGATAAATAGTTTATAGAAAAAATAGAAAGTCTTGAAATGTGGTACTATAGAAGAATACTGAAGATTAGACGCTTAGGTCGAATAACTAATGACGAAATACTGAATCAAACTGGATAGAAATGAGAGTTGTGTTACAAGCAGAGAAAAAGAAAAGGGATCCTGAGGCATCACGGACTAGCAGAGGGAAGTCTGTCGGGAAGAAAATACAAAGGGAGAGCAGGGTTGACTGTAGAAAGTCGGTTCAAATGGGTGTCGGTTGTGGTTGTTATGAAA
The DNA here is from genome assembly GCF_023864345.2 of Schistocerca serialis cubense. Classification (NCBI taxonomy): domain Eukaryota; kingdom Metazoa; phylum Arthropoda; class Insecta; order Orthoptera; family Acrididae; genus Schistocerca; species Schistocerca serialis. Next base: position 166,362,427 of record NC_064645.1, on the reverse strand, counting down.
TGACTTGCACGTTGTATCACACCCACCTTCGTACTTAAGATCTTAACAGTACCAATACTATCAAAGTCGCACTGAAAATTATGTATCTACTTTGTTTGATGAGTTTCAGTTTATTCATGTCTCATCTTTTATCGGAAACTTGTATTTTAATATTTCTAATGTAACTACTTCTTCTGTATCCCAGGATAGGGTCTACAGACTGCTGCCTGGATTCTTCGTTTCTCTACGTTCTGCTCCATATGGGGTTGTAGGGAATAACAGAGTTTAAAAAAAAAATTTCCATTGATTCAGCACCGACTTCGCCCTCTAATGTTGATTTAATTGTGTTGTGAAAGATGGAGAATGATATACTTCTGGCGTAGACGTCACTGGATCTGCCTACACGCAATAGGTTACCAAGGTAATAAAAAATAAGCGCCTTTTTCACTATTTAGTTGCATAGCACTCAGGCCTCAGGTAATGGGGGAATTTTGCAGTTGAAAGTGAAGTAGGCCCACCCTAAAAATTACTGTAGTACTAAAACTTCAAGCAACGTTCGTCTAATTAGTGAGAACATACCGCATCTTATTACACCGAATTTACGAAATTTGAAAAGCTGTTTGGTTACAGAAAAACAACCTATTGTATGGTCCTTAACGTATTTGGAATTCCTGACAAAAAGATAGGATCTCTAGAACAATGTGAGGATTTCTAGAACTGTTGTATATAACGACAAGTGTGGTCCTAATCATCATCATTTGTATTAACTTTATAAACTATTTCATTAATACACTAGTTACAAAAAGTATTTTTCCTTCTGTATTTGCTATTAAAAGAATCCGTATGCCAAAGTTAGTTTCAAAATTAGCCTGAAGCTCCATTTGCTTTAAAAAATCGACAAAGTAATTTTTATACTAATTGTATGACTACTTGGAAATTACATCATCATTTCATGTCCTCTCAATGTCTTTTTTTTTTTTTTAATGGGGATCAACATACTTGTCACATTGCACCTGAATTTAAAACAGCGAAGTAACTTAGCGGAAAACTAATGAAAACAGGGCATGTCTATTTTTGCAAGTTTTCCACTGTCTGATTTGTCCACTAAAACGTCTGGAATAAATCCTATATGGCTTTAGTAGCGTTCTTTTCCGTTTCTAAAAATCTCTTAATTCTCGCAAGTAAAAGAGAATGAGTTGACAGAGAGACTTTCCAGCTATTCTGCCACTATCCGACAGCGATACTGCGGAAGCATTCCCTGCCTCCTAAAAGAACGCTTAGTTTAAGGCTTCAGCGTAACAGCTGCAAGAAATAGAAGACGGTGGTCTTCCGCGGTTCCACTTTTTTGTCGTTTTTCGGCTGCTACCGCCGACTCAGAAGATGCTGAGAATGTTATGGCTGGTTGCCAAACGTTCACATCCTTCGGCGGTGAGGCTTTTTTCTGCTGATTTTAACTGCACACTATTTGGGAAGCAATGACCGCTATTATCTCTCTCCTTAACGACAGGACCACTCCGTTCACTCCTTGCCAGCGCTAACCATTTCATGCTGATGCCTCGATCGTAATACAGATGGATGCTTGTTTTCTTGAGGCGTCATAGGATTTGGTCATTTTCTGCACCTATCAAATGGTTCAAATGGCTCTGAGCACTATGCGGCTCAACTTCTGAGGTCATCAGTCGCCTAGAACTTAGAACTAATTAAACCTAACTAACCTAAGGACATCACACACATCCATGCCCGAAGCTGGATTCGAACCTGCGACCGTAGCGGTCGCTCGGTTCCAGACTGTAGCACCTAGAACCGCACGGCCACTCCGGCCAGCCTGCGCCTATAGAGATTCCACGCACTATTCAGGATATGTGAATTCGAATTTACTTATCCATTTGAAAATGAAATTAAACGTACCTACCATCTGACCTACGGCAGTTCTTACTCAACATCAATTTAACTGTCTCTCTCCGAGTTTCGTAATATGATATACTAATTGTACAATTTTGTCTCTTTTACTAATACTACCCAGTCACTTCTGGATTTTCTGATCCTGAGTTATTTCTGAGTGGGATATCTTTAGAGGACATAACGTGTCACGTGAATTATCTCACTAGACACGGATAATTACACTCATGCTCATAAATTAAGGATAATTGCAAAATGTGGTGTCACACAACGTGGCAGTACACAAAACTGTCGCTAATAGCATAGGCACATAGGGAACACACTCGACACAGATCTGTAAGTCCACAGCATTGGTGATAAGTTGAGAAAACCGTCCCGAAACACATGTGCTACAAAACGCCACTGTTTCCTGCGCATGTACCCCGACATCAATATGGGATATGATCACCATGCACACGTACGCAGGCCGCACAACGGGTTGGCATACTCTGGATCAGGTGGTGGAGCAGCTTCTGGGGTATAGCCTTCCATTCTTGCACCAGTGCCTGTCGGAGCTCCTGAAGCGTCCTAGGGGTTTGAAGACGTGCAGCGATATGTCGATGGGGTTTAGGTCTGGAGAATAGGCGGGCCACTCCATTCGCCTGATATCTTCTGTTTCAAGGTACTCCTCCACGATGGCAGCTCGGTGGGGCCGTGCGTAATCATTCATCAGGAGGAAGGTGGGACCTACTGCACCATTGAAAAGGCGGACATGCTGGTACAAAATGACGTCCCCATACAACTGACCTGTTACAGTTCCTCTGGTAAAGACATGCAGGGGTGCACCAATCATAACTCACCCCACACCATCAAACCACGATCTCCATACATGTCCCTTTCAAGGAGATTAAGGGGTTGATATCCGGTTTCTCGTTCATGCGAGATGAAAACCCGGCGAGAATCACTGTTCAGACTATACCCTGACTCGTCCGTGAAAATAACCTGGGATCACTTTTCCAGTGACCATGTACAGTGTTCTTGACACCGGGCTTTACGGGCCATCCTGTGACCAGGAATCAGTGGAATGCACCTTGAAGGTCTACGGGCGAATAAACCATGTCTATTCAGTCGTCTGTAGACTGTGTGTCTGGTTCCAGTAAGGTCCCGAGCAAGGCTACCTGCAGTACTTCCTGGCCGTCTGCAGGCACTAATGGTGAGGATTCGGTTTTCATGTGGTGTTGTACACTGTGGACGTCCCGTACTGTAGCGCCTGGACACGTCTCCTGTCTGCTGGAATCGTTGCCATTATCTTGAGATCACACTTTGTGGCACACAGAGGGCCCGTGCTACGACCTGCTGTGTTTGACCAGCCTCCAGTCGCCCTAGCATTCCACCCCTCATAACGTCTTCAATATGTATTCTTTGAGCCATTTTCAACATACAGTCACCATCAGCACGTCTGAAAACGTCTGCATACTTGCTCACTGCACCGTACTCTGACATACGCCACCACACCTCTGCGTATGTGGACTGCTGCCAATGCCACCGTGCGACGACCGCAGGTCAAATGCACGGCATGATCACACCACGAGGAGATTTAAACCAGCAGGCCGTCCACCAGAGCGTTGTTTCACCATGTATCAGCATTATCCTCAATTTATGAGCATGAGTGTAGATGGTACTCAGTGAATATATACAATGTATTGTTCGTGACTGTTTCTCTAGCTACTAGTAATTTCAGTTCCACCCAGTTCTATTCTTATTCTTCAAAGTCAGTTTAGAAACAGACCAGACACGACGTATATGGTGTAACAACTCATATGCTAGATTGCCAGTGATATGAATATGTTCAGTATTCTGACCCTGTTCTCGCACGTAATCAAATGTATGTGAAAAGCTACATTTTCTAGGAAGCCGCAGGAACACGAATATCTATCTGCATAATCTATAATACAATAAAAAGACGTATCTTGACTATCTCTTACACGTTTCTCAGCATGAAGTATTTTTTATAGATAGTAGTCACAGACTAAGGCGCATAATTATTCACAATTTTTATTTACAAGTGTACAGAAAACACATCATGATGTCTCATAAAGTAAGAGTAGTGCTGCCAATAACAATGAATTTCCATCATAAAAACTTAAAACAATGATAGCCGTCCTGTGCCAAGACTGAATGACTCTCTAGTCTTATGATAAACTTACCTAAAAAAATGTCGGGTATTTGCTATCTAGAAACAGCCAAACACTAGTCGTGAAAGTGACTGTAAGAAATAATAATTAATAATACGACTGGATAAGTACCCAGCCAGATTTATAACTTTTAACAATGTTACAAATAATTATTAAACGTTCTCGAAACCAACACACGATGGGACTTGGAAACACAATATTATTTATTCCAAGATGAAAAATATAAAATTGCATTATTGTACGGAAAGATGGCCCGGTGTCTCCGTTGTTACATGCCGGACTACGGACCCAAAGGTCCAATGTTAGATCGTTATTGGCGCGGATGTTATCTGTTATTTACCACTTCTTTCATCGATGGCAATGTTTGTTGATGCGAAAACTGCTGACTTGTCCCGAGGTTAGGAGTTCACTTCAGAGAGCAAGTGCCACTATAACTGACTATGTAAGTCTGTTTAGTTGCGACAAGGCAGCAGCACGCCACCTATTTTATGACAACGCCTGCAAAAGCGCTGTGCACCCTTCAGGTTGACGACAACTTTATACTACAGCAACCAAAGTACACAAACTATTATACGCTATTCAAACCCTTTTTTTTTTTTTCAAAACCAGCATAACCCAAGTACAAAACATAAGAAACATAACGTCACTTTGACGTCAATAAAGACGTAACACAAGCTCGGATTGAAGAAAAATATTGTCTAAGTATACTGTATCCTTTTCAAATTACCCATCCGAGATTTTGCCTAATGCGATTTATGGAAACCATAAACGATCATGTCTATAGTCTGACAGTTACCCCTTTAAAAGGATAGCCTACAATAATTATTAATGTTTGCATTATTAATATAAGTAAGTAATGAATTTGTATGTCATTGCACTTGAAACTGTTTTGTGCGTCTACTCTAATTCTAACAAACAAACTTATTACGCAGTTATGAGCGCCAATGCAAGCGTCATGAACAAAAGGGTGGGAGAAACGCAAGTCATAGTTATGCAACTACACAGCTTTCGACAAAAAGAGTCAACTGGAAACCTCGGACGCATTGAGCTATTAACCTGGTGAGTGATGGTAGAGACAGGCGAATTAGCTGGAATGTTTTGTTTATGATGATATAATATTTCAGCTCTAGGAATAATGTGTTACGGAGGAAATGATTTAGAGTCCAAATCTGACGTGATAAATGCAGGAATGAAGTTGTATCACCCACAAATGTGAGACGCCTAAATAATCAACTAATTTCGAGGAATAGTGAAACGGTAGCGTATAGAGTTAAATAAGATGTAATTAGTATAATGGTGGCGATTTTATCAGCAAAGTGTCAAAATATGCAGAACAAAGTTCTCGAATGTACTGCTCTCCAATTCTGGAGTTATCCAAAGTGCTTCTATGTCTGTAGTGTGTAAACATCCAGATGATGCAATAATAATTGGAGGTGACTTTAACCTAAAGAGTATAGACTATGTACTGATTGCAGCGGCCACATACATTTTGCGAAGTATATCTTAGACCTTTTACCTACAAACAGGCTGTGACAGTACTGATGACGTCAATGTAGAGATGAGGACTAGTGGTTATGATGTCTTACAACAACTAACACCGTCATACCTTAGTAGTAGATCTGCCCAGAATCCTACAAAATTCTGATCCTACATATAATCACTAAGTGAGTTTAAGCCTTATGTTCTGTGACTCGTTCACCAGTCTGGTGTGGCAGTTGAAGATAAAACGAAACCTGAAGTCTTAAATTTCGCGTTTAATAAATCGTAAACACAGCAGAATCGTACGCACATACCGTCATTTGACTATCGAATAGACTCACATATGGACGACATGGTAATAAACATCTCAGATGCAGATAAACAACTGAAAAAGTTGAAAATAAATAAATCACCAGCTCCTGATGGAATACCAATTAAGTTTCACAAAGAGTACTGTTCGGCACTTCCTTGCTTGGCTTGCATTTACCGTAAATCTTTCACCTAACATAAAGTCTCAAGCGACAGACATTACCATACATAAGATGAGCAAACGGGTCCCATAAATTACAGAACAATATCCTTTCCTGCACAATTCTTGAACATTGACCATTGAAGTTCGAATTTAACAAATTTCCTTGAGACAGAGAACGTTCCTGAGCGATTGCCGTTCATTTCTGATTTACTTCTTTGCATTTAGTTACGTCCGACCACACTTTATTTCTCCGCTCAAAACTCATAGCGAGATCATTGGCAAACTGTATGAACTTGCTTTCCAGTGAAAACATTTATTTTTGCTACCTTCCTTGTTTTAACGCTTGGGATTTCATAAAAAGGATCGGCCCAAAATAGTTCTTTGACTGTTAAGTTAAATCAGACTGTTAATCTACGCACAACGGATAACGCATGGGAGGGCTCAAGCAACGAAGGAAATAGCGGATATTTGTCTTACAGCCAGTAACGATCTGCCTTTCACTGACTTCAAAAAATTGTTTACTGATTGATTAGAATTCATGAACGGGGGTAACTAATCAAGATTCGATCAGGAGTGAGTCTGGGGCTGAAATTGTTAACCTACGAAACGAAATATTCTAGCTGAAGACGTAGTTTATTGTGACATGCAAGCCATGACTCATTTAAAAACAGAACATTATTTATGGTCTTTCTTCGCGCTAATGGCGCCTATCTCTAATTCACCGTCTCGTGATTTAAAGTATATACGGGAACAGGGAAGGGATATTATGTTGCTACTGTTCATTCTACTGCTCTCACATGTTTATAACGCTAGTATTGATTCCTGTTTTGCTTGGAATTAAATAGCAACTGAGTTTAGTTACCGGAACCATCTCATTTTAACGGGAACACGAGATGAAAGAGCATTGTAAGAGACAGGGGACTAAGCAGACAGAAATATTCTTAAATTAGGCATATAAAACATATTAAATTCTACTACATTCTTCTAAACGAACGGATTTAATAAGAATTTCAAACATGAACGAACATTTTTCATTGACTGTGCAGCAAATACCACGTTGCAAGTCAAAGCTGTACACTGGAACTCACATTATTCTATCATTCTTGGAACATAATCAAAACTTCACACGAGACACACGCAAATACCAAACTGAATTACATCAGCAACGGCCTTTTCTCATTCATTTGTACATCCAATTCTACATTGGTAGTCTTGACACGCAGTTCATCTTTGAACTTCATTTAGAATGCAGGTGGTCAAGTCTGTTTGCAGAACTGCTCACGTGCCAGCGTGGTACTAATGACAAGTAAACCAGAAATTAAAAAAAATAAAAATTGTAAGGGATTTCACATACCAGTTTACTTAAGTATGTCACACAATTCACACGCAAAATGCCTAACTAGAAATCGTACTACGTAGTATCTTTTGTTGTACAGTGGCAACCACATGGTCGTATCGAACACACTGTGTGAGGTCCAAGCTACACACAAAATATTTAATATTTGGCAAACTAATTCATCTTAATCATTAAAGGCAAGATAATTGATGACAGTTTGGATTCCGTAGAAATGTTGGAACACGTGAGGCAATACTGACCTTACGACTTATCTTAGAAGAAAGATTAAGAAAAGGCAAACCTACGTTTCTAGCATTTGTAGACTTAGAGAAAGCTTTTGACAATGTTAACTGGAATACTCTCTTTCAAATTCTGAAGGTGGCAGGGGTAAAATACAGGGAGCGAAAGGCTATTTACAATTTGTACAAAAACCAGATGGCAGTTATAAGAGTCGAGGGGCATGAAAGGGGAGCAGTGGTTGGGAAAGGAGTGAGACAGGGTTGTAGCCTCTCCCCGACGTTATTCAATCTGTATATTGAGCAAGCAGTAAAGGAAAAAAAAGAAAAATTCGGAGTAGGTATTAAAATTCATGGAGAAGAAGTGAAAACTTTGAGGTTCGCCGATGACATTGTAATTCTGTCAGTGACAGTAAAGGACTTGGAAGATCAGTTGAACGGAATGGACAGTGTCTTGATAGGAGGATATAAGATGAACATCAACAAAAGCAAAACGAGGATAATGGAATGTAGTCAAATTAAATCGAGTGATGCTGAGGGGATTAGATTAGGAAATGAGACACTTAAAGTAGTAAAGGAGTTTTGCTATTTAGGGAGTAAAATAACTGATGATGGTCGAAGTAGAGAGGATATAAAATGTAGACTGGGAATGGCAAGGAAAGCGTTTCTCAAGAAGAGAAATTTGTTAACATCGAGTATAGATTTAACTGTCAGGAAGTCGTTTCTGAAAGTATTTGTATTGAGTGTAGCCATGTATGGAAGTGAAACATGGACGATAACTAGTTTGGACAAGAAGAGAATAGAAGCTTTCGAAATGTGGTGCTACAGAAGAATGCTGAAGATAAGGTGGGTCGATCACGTAACTAATGAGGAGGTATTGAATAGGATTGGGGAGAAGTTTGTGGCACAACTTGACTAGAAGAAGGGATCGGTTGGTAGGACATGTTTTGAGGCATCAAGGGATCACAAATTTAGCATTGGAGGGCACCGTGGAGGGTAAAAATCGTAGAGGGAGACCAAGAGATGAATATACTAAGCAGATTCAGAAGGATGTAGGTTGCAGTAGGTACTGGGAGATGAAGAAGCTTGCACATGATAGAGTAGCATGGAGAGCTGCATCAAACCAGTCTCAGGACTGAAGACCACAACAACAACAACAACAATTGATGACAGAATTCAAATAAAACCAGATGTGCTCAAGGCATCTCAAAACCGACATTTTGTTACTGGATTCTATTGTGATCCATGCCCTCGACAAAATACCAAACTTTTAATCTTTGAATTTATCCGCAAAATTACTGCAAGAGATGGTCGCCACATAACCCTAACTTTTATTTTCATGAAAAAGAACGGATTGGTAAACGTAACAATAATATCCCGTATCCTTTTCAACTGCGGCTAAATGCATGACGAAGCCAATCACAGCTTCCATCCACCCTCTAGCCAGATCAGGAACCGAATGCCGAAAAATGGCAGAGCGCCCCTAACGATCACTCTGCTGTTCCCTGAGGGGGGAGTGGGAGGGCGATCCTACCAACCTACTGCTACAGGTGCATCTTTGTCAATTCCCCGCAGGAGTTAGGCTGTCACCAAAATCTAAGTAATGCTTCCATCTCTGTCCTACAGCTGTTCTGCAATCGCTCGGCGTGGCCGCGCGGTTTGAGGCACCATGCCAGGGATTGCGCGGTCCCTTCCGCCGGAGGGTCGAGTCCTCCCTCGGGCAAGGGTGTGTGTGTTGTTCTTCACATAAGTTAGTTTAAGTAGTATGTAAATCTAGGGACCAATAATTTCACCAGTTTGGTTCCTTATGAATTCACACACATCAGGGGTTCTGCAGACGAACCCACAATTAAAACAAACATTCATTCTGTATTTGTAGCAACATAATAAAGATAATGGAAAGGATGTACTTAAAGATAAAATGAAATAATAAACACAGTGGCGTTCATACCTTTTCGGAAGCTCATTGTGCCATACTACAGTTACAAGAATGACTAAAACGTCGTATAACATCACTGTTACAGGGTACAATGTAACACACTCACGAGGCGGAAGCACTAGTTCGGTCTCATTATGTCCACGAATCAGCACCGCTTTAGAAATTTTTTCAAAGAAAATTCCACACTGGCTATATGAATGATTTTTATTAAATCAGCGACCTGTTTCGCACCACTTATCGGTGCATCATCAGGCAATACACGCTATTTATAACATAGTAACGTTGAACATTGCCCCGTACCCACTCCCAATATTCACGTACAAAAAAGCGGTAGTTAAAATTTAAAAACATTTTTCAAAATTTTTTTAAATGGTGGGAGCGGTAAGGACCGTGCAAGTTGAAAGGAGCCGCGCGGCAGCGGACACGGCCTGACTGCATCGCTCGTGCTAAAGTCAGCTTTTCCTTTCTTCACTGTGAACTGTGGATGAAGGCCAACAGGCTGATTCCATACTGCTAGGTGTCCGAAAAGCATTTCAACCTGGGCGCCGCTGTAGACTGTTAACGGAGGTACGAGTTTATGGAATATATTCCCAGAGTCGTTTTTGACATGAGGGCTTCTTAACTAATATAATCCAATATGTTGTCCTCGGCGCCGAGTGTTCATCAGAAAGGAGGATACCATCAGAAGGCCCGATGTAAGTGTTCTGTATACACATAAAAGAACTGGCGAAGAGGGTGGGAAGCAATTTGCGGTTGTTTGCTGATAATGCTGTGGTGTACCGCAAGTGTCAAAGCTGCGTGACTCTAGGATGATACAGTTTGTGTGATGAATGGCAGCTAGCTCTAAATATAGAAAAATGTAAGTTAATGGGTATGAGTAGAGAAAACACATCTGGATGTCATGTACAACATTAGCAGTGTCCTGTTTGACACAGTCACGTCGATTAGATATGTTGGCAAACATTCCAAAGCATTACGAAATGCAGCGTGTATGTGAGATCTATGGTAGGAAGGCGCATAGTCGACTTAGGTTTTAGGGAGAATTTTTGGAAATGGCTCTGAGCACTATGGGACTCAACATCTGTGGTCATCAGTCGCCTAGAACTTAGAACTACTTAAACCTAACTAACCTAAGGACATCACAAACATCCATGCCCGAGGCAGGATTCGAACCTGCGACCGTAGCAGTCGCGCGGTTCCGGACTGAGCGCCTAGAACCGCTAGACCACCGCGGCCGGCCGAGAATTTTTGGAAAGGATGGTTAAATGTAGAGGAGCCGCTTTTGCAACTTATTCTTGAGTACTACTCGAGTCTTTGTGGTCTGATTGCCATCGGATGGAAGGAAGGCATCGAAGCAGCTCAGAGGAGGGCTGCTAGATTTGTTACCAGTAGTTTCGAATGAACTGAAATGTAAATACACTACTGGCCATCAAAATTGCTACACCACCAAGATGACGTGCTACAGACGCGAAATTTAACCGCCAGGAAGAAGATGCAGTGATATGCAAATGATTAGCTTTTCAGAGCATTCACACAAGGGTGGCGCCGGTGGCGACACCTACAACGTGCTGGCATGAGGCAAGTTTCCAACCGACTTCTCATACACAAACAGCAGTTGACCAGCGTTGCCTGGTGAAACGTTGTTGTGATGCCTCGTGAAAGGAGGAGAAATGCGTACCATCACGTTTCCGACTTTGATAAAGGTCGGATTGTAGCCTATCGCGATTGCGGTTTGTCGTATCGCGACATTGCTGCTCGCGTTGGTCGAGATCTAATGACTGTTAGCAGAATATGGAATCGGTGGTTTGAGGAGGGTAATACGGAACGCCGTGCTGGATCCCAACGGCCTCGTTTCACTAGCAGACGAAATGACAGGTATCTTATCCGCATGGCTGTAACGGATCGTGCAGCCACGTTTCGATCCCTGAGTCAACAGATGGGAACGTTTGCAAGACAACAACTATCTGCACGAACAGCTCGACGACGTTTGCAGCAGCAAGGGCTATCAGCTGGGAGACCATGGCTGCGGTTACCCTTGACGCCGCATCACAGAGAGGAGCGCCTGCGATGGTGTATTCAACGGCGAACCTGGGTGCACGAATGGCAAAACGTTATTTTTTCGGATCAATCCAGGTTCTGTTTACGGCATCATGATGGTCGTATCCGCGTTTGGCGACATCGCAGTGCACATTGGAAGTGTGTACTCGTCATCGAAATACTGGCGTATTACCCAGCGTGATGGTTGGGGTGCCATTGGTTACACGTCTCGATCACCTCTTGTTCGCACTGACGGCACTTTCAACAGTGGACGTTACATTTCAGATGTGTTACGACCCGTGGCTCTACGCTTCATTCGATCCCTGCGAAACCATACATTTCAGCAGGATAAAGCACGACCGCATGTTGCAGGTCCTGTACAGGCCTTTATGGATACAGAAAATGTTTGACTGCTGCCCTGGCCAGCACATTCTCCAGATCTCTCACCAATTGAAAACGTCTGGTCAATGGTGGCCGAGCAACTGGTTCGACACAATACGCCAGTTTCTACTCTTGATGAACTGTGGTATCGTGTTGAAGTTGCATGGGCAGCTGTGGTTGGTCTGGTTGTTCTGGGTGCTGATTTCTCTGGATCTAGGCACCGAAACTGGGTGAAAATGTAATCACCAGTCAGTTCTAGTATAATATATTTGTCCAATGAGTACCCGTGTATCATCTGCATTTCTTCTTGGTGTAGCTATTTTAATGGCCAGTAGTGTATCTAGAGGGAAGGCGACGTTCTTTTCTAGAAACACTGTTTAGAAAATTTAGAGAACCGTGAAAGAAAGCTGATCGGAGAATGATTCTACTGCCGCCAATGTACATTTCACGTAAGCACCACCAAGAAAAAATACGAGAAATTAAGGCTCGTATGGTGGCATATAGACAGTCGCTGGAGGGGCGGGGCGCAGGGGGAGGGGGGGAATGACAAGTATGGTGAACTGTGGCGGCTCATTTCGCTATCGATAACTGTCAGCTGGCGTCTCATCAGGGGGCGCGGATGACTTCCTGGTGTGGTTATTGCTGCCCCGCCTTGTTTTCAAAAGCGGCCACTAGAATCGCGTCTACAAAGAGACGCCTTCCACGAGCGCGGCGCATGCAGTTGACGGCTAGTTTTCGCACAGTGTGGAGCCGGGGGCAGCAGCAGTGCGTGGACTCCCGGTGCAGACCGCCAATACCTCTTTACCGGTTCGACGTTAACTCTTCTTATCCAGGACTGGGTAGAAGTCAAAGGTCTCGTTCACTTATGTTGTGCGCAAGTAGCTGTTCAGCTCTGTGGAACGATTTCCCTCCCCCCCCCCCCCAAGATGTTCGCGTTTATGTTCATTGAGTCGTCATGCACGCCTTGTTATTTAGCTCTCCGGTTTTAGGAATACTTTATTGTCCTGTCTGTTCTGTGTGATTGTAAAGTAACTTGTCTTAATCTGCTGGCCGGCGTTCTCACTCATGCGATTTGCAATGATTAAGGGGAGGTTTACTATCTTTTGGTTAAAAAAATCGATATTTTTTAAAATTGCACTTTTGGATCCATAAAAGTGTTTTGAGTCCACCCCTGAAACTGTTTTTCCGAATACAGAACGGAAAAGCTTGTTATTCTCGGTTGAACAAAAAAATGCACCTGCCTGAAATCGGCATTTTTATCGCACAAGTATTTTGTTTATTTATTTTTTATTTCGGAGGACGAGTTTTGTACCGATGGTTGTGAGGAAACACACAAAATTCAAATGAACGTTTGATCGCGTGTGTTTGGAAGTTAGCCCCCAAGCATTTGCAAAAAAATGGTTCAAATGTCTCTGAGCACTATGGGACTTAACATCTGAGGTCATCAGTCCCCTAGAACTTAGAACTACTTAAAACTAAGGACATCACACACATCCATGCCCAAGGCAAGATTCGAAACTGCGACCGTAGCGGGTGCGCGGTTCCAGACTGAAGCGCCCAGAACCACTCGGCCACACCGACCGGCAAGCATTTGCATTCTGGGGCGAAGACTGTGGGGATTGCGACTTTCCTGGCAGTGGGCAGATCCAACGAAGGGTATCCACCAATTCTGAAGACCATGACAACGATGGACGTCACCCTGGGACTCTATTCGACGCAATTCGCCAAACATTCGGACGATCACCGGATTCAAGCGACCGAAAACCGCTTGTCACCGGCCGTACGATCGGCTCTGTAGCAGCGCAGGATGGGCCAGGTCGAGCACAATGCCCTCTATGAAGAAGACGAATGACTAGTTAATGGACCCGGAATAGCGGATTGAATTAAGTTGCATAACATTGAATTTATATGTTGTCAAAACTTCGAACGGGTTTTTCTCGAAATGACGTTATTTTACCACGCGGTATGATAACTTCAAATCTAATAAACCGATTTGCATGATTCTTTGTTTCCGACGAAGCTAACTAAATTGTCTAGGAGTTGTACCACTTTTATTTCGATCCATCAACTATAAATATTTTTACTTGGCCGACGAAGTCGAAAAATCGATGAAGGAAACCCTATTTTCTTCAAATGCCCGCCATTTTGTTTCCAATGGTCCAAATAACTTAAGCGTCGTACAAATTTTAAAGAAACCTATATACTTCGCTAACGTCAACTCAATTTTGATTTCAGACGAGCCAGCTGACTTGTGACATACCACGCGTGGAGGACTACATAGAAATTTTGTTTCGTTCCGACGGCACTTCCGCCTTTGCTCTTCTACATTTCCGGTAAAAAAAAATCGAGTTTGTAGAGGAAACATCAATAAAAATTGTGGCCAAATTTGACATTGATATCTATAACACATCCCTAGAAAAAAATTCTCAAAGAACATGCTTTTTCGGGCCAAAGATAGTAATTCTAGCCGTAATGGCCGGCCGAAGTGGCCGTGCGGTTAAAGGCGCTGCAGTCTGGAACCGCAAGACCGCTGCGGTCGCAGGCTCGAATCCTGCCTCGGGCAAGGATGTTTGTGATGTCCTTAGGTTAGTTAGGTTTAACTAGTTCTAAGTTCTAGGGGACTAATGACCTCAGCAGTTGAGTCCCATAGTGCTCAGAGCCATTTGAACCATCTAGCCTTAATGTTGTTGTGGCTGTCTAATGTCCTCAGTTGCCATGCGTAACTATCATAACTATATCAGAGGCCTATGCATTAATAGTTCTTTAAAGAATTGTTTGTTTTAAAATTGTTATGCAAGAAAACACACTGTTTCTAAGTTTTAGTATTCGTTTTTACGATGTTTTAGAAGCTGGTGGGCTCTGGTATCATTATTTTCCAGCCCTTTTAAGCATGGTGCGAGCCATAGTTAGTGGTAACACCATAGCGAGTTGTTATTATATTCCTTCCTGGTAGAAATTACATCTTCCTCTCTGTAGTCATCTATTAGCGAAGATTATTTCCCAGGGCGTATCAGGTTATTGGAAACGCTCTCTTGGTGCAATCATGATTAAACCGTAACTTAACTTGTGCTATAATCCAGTAACTTATCCTTCTTGATGTTGACAGCACTTCCTAAGTTTCTGAGAGGGCGTTTGGTCTCGGCGGCTTCTCGCTGCGTGGGCCTGGCTTACTTGCGGCCGTGTGCCCGGCTCTCGAGCATTTCCTCGCGCGGATTTCTGTTTCTTTCCAGTCGCGCGCCTTGGCTATTTGTGCTCAAGTTGAGTACCTTATGTTATCTGACTTACACTGTAAATGAAATTTTGCTGTCGGCCAAGAGGCCTTTGATTAACTGGCTTCGCCCAGGAGGTTTTCCCTTTGATGTTTAATACATATTTTACCTTTGTTCCAAGTTTATTGTAAATATCTTTTTCTTAACCTTTATGGGACCTAACTGTTTTGAAGAACTGTTTTAAGTATTTTAATTAGCTGGTTTATTTAAAATTATTTAATTTAAAATTTTTAAAAGAAGCCTACGTTACTAAGGTCTTATTTCTTGAATTTGTTTAAGGTTATTATTATTCGCCGGCCGGTGTGACCGAGCGGTTCTAGGCACTACAGTCTGGAACCGCGCGACCGCTACGGTCACAGGTTCGAATCCTGCCTCGGGCATGGATGTGTGTGATGTCCTTAAGTTAGTTAGGTTTAAGTAGTTCTAAGTTCTAGGGGACTGATGACCTCAGAAGTTAAGTCCCATAGTGCTTAGAGCCATTTGAACTATGTTTAATATTATTCTAGTTTAACCACTGTCTCATTCACCATTTTGAACCCCTGTAATTGCAAATTAACTTCCATTTTCCCAACTGTTTTTCAAAAGGCACCTGTTGGTATCAAAAACATTTAAAAATAACTTCTTTGTCAAAGGATAAATGATGTTAGTTAAGAAGCCTACTTCTTTCATGTCATTTCCCTGATCCTACTAATTGCTGACTTCCTTGGTATCCACAGAGCATGGCTGCGTTCCTCTTGGCTAATTCCGGCAGAGAGGGTGGGAGGGGGATTGTCCGTTTAACGTCATTTGTCCTCATCAAGTATAATATTTGCAACACATTTCGATTTGTTGCACAGACCCATAGCCAATGTTGAGGCTAGAATTTGTGCAGGCTATCTCAGACGAGAACATCTTCAATATGAACTGCACATTCGTCACACACCTGTCGAGGGCGGTGTTTTAGAGCTGGCAGCAGGGTGTTTTATGTGCACCACTGAGCGAGCCTCTCCACATTTAAACCGAAACGATCGGTGTGATAGGTGCCGCTACTTTCACCATTTCTGTAGCGTTGGGTGAGTTATTTTAAAACATTAGATTCTTAGGGTATAACCAACCCACCCAAGTGCAAATCTGTAGGGTTCAGGCCCGTATGTGTCATTTCAGTAATCGTCTTGCCGATCTACCCCACTTTGAACTCAGTGATCAGCTGAAGAGCACTGTAAAATAGCTAAGTCCGTGGATTAAAGAATTATAGATTAGAGCGGGCGCGTTAGATTAGAGTGAAAGGCCGAGTGCGGAAGAGGGTGTTTTAGCTGATCACCTCCACGTCAGAAAGTTGGAAGCCCAAGCCCTTGGGGGATCCATCTCAGATTCTTCTGCAAAATTGTCGAATCCTATTTTGTGTCTATTAAATGGTGTCACTGAACTAGCGGTGGACCAATTGAACCACGTTCGTGAAGTGATGTGGTTGATTTTGCGGTTTGAATTACATGCTAACGCCTTGCAGATCTCGCATTTCATCGGCCTTTCTCTTCTTTATCCTTATCTAAGCGATTGTTAAGCGAACTGCTGTCAGTTGTACTCCGAGAGCTGGGAGATCTGGGGCAACTATGGCCTGTCTCTTCTTGGTTTTTCCTGGCCGGTTAAGCTCTTAGTTCTGAAGAAATTATCCGTCACCTTATTGCTTGGACGTGATTTTATCCAGTATGCTGGATTATTCATCGATTTTGCCAGCAATATCGTTTACTTTGGGTTTTGCCCATCGGAGATGATAGCCTTTTGTACCTGCCCAACTAGTAGTGTTAAGATTAATACGTTAACACCTTGCAGACTGAGTGGATGGAGGTGGATCTTAGTCATCTTAATGAGCCTTAAAATATTTAGTTAAGCGATCTTTTGAGCGAATTTCCTGATGTGCGAACTGATCGGTTGGGCGTGACCGACATGATTCAATATAATATCCGCAAGGTTCCTTATTGTCTGTCACCACCTAAATAAAAGATTTTAACCCAAGATGCCGCAATTAAACCTTCAACTTCTCCATAGGTCTTGCCTATATTTTTTGTGCTTAAGGGACAGAGGGAAGATCTTAGACTGGTTGTTGATAGTAGGGTCCTCAATGAAAAAGGTCACATTAGAATCAGTTCCCCCCCCCCCCCCCCCCAGACATACGATTACTGTCTCACTTCGTTTGCAGAAGCTTCCTATTTTTCTGTGCTTGATTAAAATCAGGCTTATTGTCAAATACCCTTGAGCGGGGATTCCAAGTCCGTTACAGCCTTCTGTATGGACAGGAATCTGTATGTATTCAGTCGTGTACCTTTGGCCGAGCAACTGGAGCTGCTGTGCTTAGCACGGCTTTCTGATCTTGTTGGGAGATTTAATGTTCAAAATGGTTCAAATGGCTTTGAGCACTATGGGACTTCACATCTATCGTCATCAGTCCCCTAGAACTTAGAACTACTTAAACCTAACTAACTTAAGGACATCACACAACACCCAGCCATCGCGAGGCAGAGAAAATCCCGGACCCCGCCGGGAATCGAACCCGGGAACCCGGGCGTGGGAAGCGAGGACGCTACCGCACGACCACGAGATGCGGGCATTTAATGTTCAACTGTGTTTATAATTATATTGATGATGTTGTTGTGTATAGTCGGTCTGTTTTCGAATATCCTCCCAACCAGGTCTTACTGCGGCTTCAGTTTTCCGGGTTGACGGTGAAACCTTCTAAGGTCGCTCTCGCAGCAGTTTTCGTTTTTGGGGCATTTGGTTTCTAAAGATAGACTCGGAATTCATCAAGAACGTACTTTCGATCTTAAGAAGTTTCCTCGCCCTAAGAACAAGCAGGGAGTCCCCCGAGTTATCAAGATGGCCAACTACTTTTGGAACTTTGTCACTATTTTCGCTTAATTAGCCGCCCCTCTTAACGATATGGAAGTAAGGGAATTTCTTTGACGTGAGAGCCAGCAGGCAGCCTTTGAGGCGGTTAAGAGGCTCTAAGTGTCCCCCCAGTGTTAGTGATTCCTAGCGCGGCTTGCAGTTTGTTCGCAGCCACTCTTCTTGGCTGTCTCTGCTCAAGCTGAGTATCTGATGTTATCTGACTTGCACTATAAATGAAATTTTGTTGCTGGCCAAGAGGCTTTTGATTTACTGGATTCACACAAGAAGTTTTACTTTTTATGTTTAATACATATTGTATTCTTATTCTAGTTTATTGTAAATCTTTTGCTGTAAACCTCTTGGGGGCCTGCCTAATGTTTTGAAGAAATTTATATCTAACTGTTTAATTATTTTAGTTGGCTGTAAAATTTTTAAATTAAATAATCTAAAATAAACCAAAGTTCAATATCGTTAAGATTTTATTTATTGAATTTGTTTAAGGTTATTATTATTGTAATTTAACAGCTGCCTCATTCACCATTTTGAACGCATGTAATGGAAAATTAACTACTGTTGGCAAAGCATAAATTATGTTAGCTAAAGGGGCCTAGTCCTTCCATGCCATTTCCCCGATCCTGGTAATTCTCGATTTCATAGTAGTACTAGGTACCCACCGACGCACATCGTATGGTGGCTTGCGGAATATGTTTGTAGACGTAGATGATCATGAATTCTTTTATATAATTTCGTAGGCTTCCGCGGCCAGAGCCAGTCGACATAAAAGTTTTCTGGGTTTGGTACCGCGTCATAATATAAAACTACTGCTGCTATAGAAAAGCCAACGCTTCGGCCACGACTGCAGCGGCCTTCTTCTGGCCGCTGCAGTCGTGGCCGAAACGTTGGCTTTTCTATAGCAGCAGTAGTTTTATATTATGACGCGGTACCAAACCCAGAAAACTTTTATGTCGACGAATTCTTTTATGTTTTATTTCTTCCTTGTGTCTGGGAACCTGTTTTTGTCTTGTATCATGTTTAGTTATAGACTAGGTGTATATTGTGATAAGATTCCTGTGAATGAAGAATTTAACTGTGTTGGCTGCCGAGTTAGCTGTGGGATTTCTGTTCAAATCCGACGCTAGGAATTTTTTTGTCCAGTACATGGAAGTTATATAGAGTTTCCCTGCTTGCGTTAGTTCTCCTTGGCTTGTGGGAAGAGTTGTGATATTGTGCTGGGGAAGATTTTCTGTCTAAATCAAAAGAATGTCTGATCATTGCACGCGTCCAGTTGTGAGAAGACCTTTTTTTTATGTAATTGCTGCCCACATCAGTGATGACGAGACCGTCCAAATCCAGTAAGGAGAATATTGGGGAGTCATTTCAGGATACTAGAATTCCTAAGAAGTTCCCTGGTCCTGCTGAGCAGATAGAGATAACAAGACTTCCGGCGATAGACTTTCCGGGATGGAAGCGTACCATGGACTGGAGAATGTAAAGAAAGGCACTATTTCAAAAACATAGCCAAACTTATGTATTCGTTTGTCGTGCAAGTTATTAGCCTACTGCATCGTCGTTAAATGGAGGACGCGAAAGAAGAGAGACTACACCTATCCATCATGAACAGAAAAATTTATGGAACCGGTAAAAGCCAATGGCGGAAACGAATTAATTGCGAAGTCAGTCGTCGCATTTTGAACTGAGAAGGGCAGGTAAACTCAGCTGAACTGGCACCCAGAAAGATAGATAACCCAGGTAAACTTAAAATCACATTTAAATGGATTTTTAGGCAGCAGTAAACCCTGCAAATTCCACGATTACAACCATAGCATGTATGTATTAATGAAAACGTTCTTAACCTTTTTTACTGTGTGTTACAGGGACATCGAGAGCACTGTAATTTGGCGGGAGAGAAGAAAAGATAAAAGGACGACGAAATAAAAAGTACTTCAAGAGGCTAAGGTCAACGACGTGCGCGAGACTAAAATGCTCGACAGAACGTCTGAGAGAGTACGATGTGCCAGCGCAAAGTGCATCTCATGGTAACAGTGCAAACGCCTAATCATAGGTAATGTATGTACTGTTTCATTTTGTTGTTTTAGTCTGCAGTTAGTTTTCATGTTGAAGAATAATAGCTTAAGAAGTAGCTTGGGAAATGAATTACTAACAAACTTACATGAGGTGATTGACCTTGTTCTTTCAATCGGTACCTTAAGAGGATCATGTTGAATTTTTAATGAGGTTTGATATTCACCAGTTGTAAAAGACGCTGTTACCAGAATAGCGTTAGAAATGCTTGTGATCAGTTCTTTTAGTTGAATTTCTTTGTTGTTTGTAAGCTACGGTTCTATTGCAAATTTAGGCTTTCCATCACTGAATCCTTGCACGTAAGTCGAAACTCGTCTCTTATTAGGTATTTAAGTAATAATTCTGATGCATGTTATGCAAAGAGTTTCTGAGAAGATGCTCTTTATGTGTCTGTAACGTTTTCATTAGAGCAGTGTGTGCTGGTAGTTGCTTTAAGTGTACAGTTTACCGGAACGGACGGATGCACAAATACAGTGAATTTCCTGCTGTGGGCGAAGCATCGCCATCCATAGGTGAATGGCTGGCGGATCCGAAGAGACAAACCGATTCTCCGAGCGCTTAAGACACGGGAGACCTGCTTTCCGAGGCGGCTGACAATGGAGGCGCTCGCAGCCGTTACGCTCAAGGGAGTCGACTCGACGTTGGAGCCAAGTGCGAGATGCGGTGATCCGGAGGACGACAAGCGGTGAAGCGGCAGTGACACGCTGGGCGTATTTAACCTTCGCATCCTCGGGATCCTCAAATCGCCGACCGTCTCACAGAAGTAACTGGACAACAATGATATCAGGCACTTCTGTTGGGCATGACCAGCATGAACACCATTTTTTTGTCTCCCTGCCAGACAGAGTCCACTGTGCCACTCAGAGAGTTCATGCAGTACTAATAGAATCTTTTTTCGTAAGAGAAGCTACCCTTTTGCTGGGGTTGACATATTCATTTTCCGCGTGTTGCCCTTGGTGCCTCCTCGTGAGTGAGACCCAAACGTCGTGAGTGATTTCGTCAAAGAACTCTTTTCGATACATACTGCACCGTATTGAAACAAGTCCGATCTTCTGCGTAAAACCAACAATACCAACACTCCTAGGCACCCTCCACCTTGCCACAACAGTGCACTCTGTCATGACTGAGAAAGCAGACACAATACTGGAGATGGCGCCACCACTGTCAACCGCACCCATGAACCTCACACATTTTGTTTACGCCGAACCTGTCCCACGAAGGAAACGTGTAAAGGCGACTATCGCACGTGGTGAGTTCACTGTGGAACAATACGTGTAAAACCTGTGTGCCATTACATAAATGATTTTGTAGAAAACGCAAATTTATTGCAAGGAGCGCAAAGGGAGGCAGTGTTTTGGCATTGATTTTCTTTCTTCTGTCAGTATCCAACAGACATTACAAT
Source organism: Schistocerca serialis cubense (assembly GCF_023864345.2). NCBI lineage: Eukaryota > Metazoa > Arthropoda > Insecta > Orthoptera > Acrididae > Schistocerca > Schistocerca serialis. The sequence goes on along the minus strand of NC_064645.1, from coordinate 166,340,880 downwards.
GCTTAACTGACATATTGAAAAACTTTTAACTACTGACGTGGATTCTGCTAAGTTTGCCATAAGAAGGCAATCAAGATAGCACTCATGAAATTTTTGTTCTTGTAATTTTCGATGTTGTATTCTCTGTTTGTGTATGTTTTTCTTTATGAGCTATGTTATTCCTTATACCATGTTCAGCACGGATATTTTAATGTAATATTATGACCGATCTTTACCTCGATTACTTGGATCACTTGATAATAACTCATCTTTACATGTTATTGGCAACGGCCTTGCCGCAGTGGATACACCGGTTCCCGTGATATCACCGAAGTTTAGCGCTTTCGGGCGTGGCCGGCACTTGGATGGGTGACCATCCAGGCCGCCATGCACTGTTGCCATTTTTTGAGGTGCACTCAGCCTCGTGATACCAATTGAGGAGCTACTCGACTGCATAGTAGCGGCTGCGGTCACAGAAAGCCATCATAACGACCGGGAGAGCAGTGTGCTGACAACAAGCCTCTCCTATCCGCATCCTCACCTGAGGATGTCATGGCGGTCGGATGGTCCCAATGGGCCACTTGCGGCCTGAAGACGGAGTGCTTTTACATTATTGGTTCTGATATGCATGTGTGATAATATTTGTTGTTTTGGGGAATAGCTTAAGCCCTCAGAATGGAAGCTGAATATGAACCTTATGCGTCTCAGTCGTGTAAAAACACTGATTTACTTTTATCATTCTGCATCAACTGTTCTTTTTCCAGTTGAGTGTAATTGTCATGTGTAGAGTCTGTTCATTTCATGAAACGTTGAGTTTAATGTTTGTAAATACATAAATATTTTGGCTTAATATATGTAAGACTTCATTTGAAAATCAGAATCATGTTGCACTTGTGTTATGTCAAGTTCTATCAATGTATAGATTGTCACGCCGTGACGTTCATTATTTTTAATTGATTTTAAATTTAATACTTGCTGACATGTCTGTTTTTGATCAAACATATTTTCATGCATGATCAATCTACAGATTGTCATGTTGTGACTTTAATTATTTTCCTGCAATTTTGAGCTCAATTTTTGTAGGCAAGTCTAAGTGTGATTTAATATATTTCAGTGGTTTTTCAAGGAATATCAGTGTAGAGATTCTAATGTTGTAACCTTAGTCATCTTTATTCAATTATAAGTTTGATTTTTCTGACCTGTTTTAGTTTCAATCGGTGTATTTCAACTGTTTCCAAGCACTAGTGCTGATGTTTAACTATGGTAAAGATAGAAAAAATCTTTCCTTCTTCCACTTGTTGGACCTCTCCTTTAATTTTCAGAATGATTGAGAAAGGTCGCCCTATGTTCCTTAGCACAACCTCTTTTCCGCATCAGTTTCGTTTCCAACCGGGATGTGATGAGAGGCTGCAGGCCATTCTCGCCAGAAACCTCCCATTTTACTTTTTACGCACGAGATTTTTGGAGAAATTAACTTTCGTTTAATTTTGTACTTCATTCGGCACATCAACTTGAATGATGACAAGATGTACATAGTGGGAATTTAGATTAACTACTTCATACTTTTCTCTCTCATTATACGATCAGACTGACTAGACATTTCCATCATATTATTTACATCTTAACACTGTTTTGGGGAGACAAAACGATTGGTTTTTGCACGCAAGGATTTTGGAAAGTGCTTGAGTTCCCACTGCTATGCCGTCGACGAAGCTACCCTTTGTGGTGGTCCCCACCAATGCTCTTACAGTGGTCAGCCGACTCGGTGGCCACCATGGTGAGGTAAACAGCTCCACGGCTGGAGGCAGCTCTAGGCAGGAACTGCTTCTGCCGATAAGTCGTGAAGGCATGGTGTACGTCCGCTCTGCTGTCATGAACATGACAAGAGTGTCAGACCTTAACTTTTCCCGGCGAATTTGTTAACTCGACACCAAACTTAACCTCAATTAGCTGCAACGAATCAGAGAGAGGAACGCGAGTGAAAAGAGAAACCTCATCAAAACTGACTAAATTGATGTGGTTTCTCTTTTTACTCGCGTTGGTCAAAAGGGATACGTTGGGACATTCTGTTCATAGGAAGCCTACCCACACTGACTTGTATCTGCGAGCTGATAGTTGTCACAATCCAGCTCAGCGTAAAGGAGTACTTCGCACCTTGATTCACAGGGCCCACGTTATCTCAGACCCTGAAAGTTTGGCAGCTGAGCTATCACATCTCGAAGTCACCTTTCGTCAGAATGGTTATAGTGAGAGGCAGATCAAACGTGCGTTGCGCCATCAGCCTTCTGTGCAACGGGTGAGTGACGATAGCAACAAGTCTACGGCCTTTTTGCCTTACGCAGGAAGCATTTCCAACAGTATTGGCCATATTTTGCGGAAATATGGAGTGAAATGTGTTTTTCGGCCACCTTCTAACATTAAGGTCCTATTGGCGTCCGTAAAAGATGATCTTGTTTTGCGTAAGGCTGGGGTCTGTCGTATTCCTTGCAGTTGCGGCATGTAATATGTTGGTCAGACAATCAGGACTGTGGAAGACCGGTGTATTGAGCATAAGCGTCACACACACTTACAACAGCCGAGCAAATCCGCTGTTGCAGAACCTTGCCTTGACACCGGTCATCCTTTGGAATACAACAACATTGAGATTCTGACTTGCACGTCCAGCTATTGGGATAGTATTATTAAGGAAGCTGTTTAAATCAGACTATCAAGCATCCTTATTAACAGAGATGGTGGATTTTGTTTAAATGCTGCGTGGAATCCGGCTCTGTCTCTCATCAAAAAACAGAGGGACAGAACTAGTGCATCCTCACCTGTTGATTAATAGTAACTATCGATATTTCTGATTTTGGTTATCTTTGTTTGTGTTGACACTTGTTCTGTGTGAAATGTCTTCCTTGTTTCTCCTCTGTGAACCGAGGTATTAAATTTGCTTGCACATTTATTCTTCCTTGCATTTGTGCCTTGAGAGTGGCAGGGTGTGTTCGACGACGTCACCCGGCAGCATACCCGTAAGTTATTTGAACATGACAAGAGTGTTTTGTAAGGCTGCAGCGGGATGGTAGATAGACTGGGGAACTTTCTGATAGTTTCGTTAGGACAAGTAGACAATTTCGTATCGTCATATCATCTGAGAACAAAACAAGATCATCTGAGATGTGAAAGAGGGTGTGATCGCTCACACAACCTCTCGTATTCTACTTTGACTGTGTAGTTATTCAGGTGGTCGTAAATAATCCAACTGCAACTCGTGGTATTTTAATAATATTTCGTAACAACCGTTCGGTCTGTCGAATCTAGGTCATTCCGGTTTGTCTCTGATCTTTTCGTTTTGTATTATACTATTATAAATGTCCACTTTCGTAAATTAAAGTAGAGTTCCGTGTTGTGTGAACCAACTTCAGTGAAATGACGGAATTCTCCAGCGTTATCTCGCTAATGGTGATCCAAATGCTATTCTTCTAATCTTTTTTATTGTTTTTGTTATTCTACTTTAAAATCAATCCAGTGTCGGTTTTCAATAATCGTATCTCCTGGATTAGAATTAGTAAATTACATTTTTACCAGATCAACCTGTATTATTAAACCACTAGATGTTTTACCTTCGCAGATGTTAGTAACGAGGTATTCGTCCACAGGCTGATTTTTTTATGGCCATGATAATATAGCATAAGTGCTATGCAAAGCGCAAACAGTGTGGAACCGCACAGTAATCATCTGCTTCTGTTTCACTAAACCTGGGAGGGATTAGCACAAGTTACCCTGTCCGTGTGCAAGATATGTCGTAGGTATACTAATGCGTGATGTGTCTGAGTCAACCCCGGGCACAGTTCGCTTCAATATTTACGCACACACTTCCCAGCTCCTCGTAATACACTGCCGGAAAAAATTTAGTACACCTGGAAAGACGATGTGATACTGATCCGATGATGGCATGTTCCGCTTCTTGGATAGCAGATGTACTGATAATGATTTAAATACCGTCCGCCAACAGATAGCGTAGTGGCATGGCTACCAGAGTGTCATCTGTGTCTGCTTTTACTAGTGAACTCTCACAGCAAGAAGTCTCAGCGTGGTGCTTCCTACAGCAAACTGAGCGAGTCTGAAAGGAGTCAAATTGTGGCCTTCCGACTGGGGGGATGGTCCTTTTGGAAAATTTCCACACGAGCTGGATGTCAGCGTCAGTTGTGCAACGACGCCGGTTTCGGTGGTCACGTGAACAGTGTCACATCCGTAGACGAAGTTCTAGAAGCCCACGCAGCAGAGATGCCCACCATGATCGTCGTATTGTAAGAGTATCAGTAACAAATAGTACAGCAATCATTAAAACAAAGGCGTTTTTCGTTGCGACGGGAGCTTCTCATGAAATTTCAATCACCAGTTTTCTCCCCCGATTGCGAAAACTTTCTGTTGGCACCCAGCTACATAGGGAGAAATGATCATCACGACAAAATAAGAGAAATCAGGTCTCGCACGGAAAAATTTAAGTGCTCGTTTTTCCCGCGTGCCGTTCGAGAGTGGAACGGTAGAGTGACACCATGAAAGTGGTTCATTGAACCCTCTGTCAGGCACTTTATTGTGAATAACAGAGTAATCACGTAGATGTAGATGTAGCTTGCACAGCACAGATACGAGGACTTGTGAGCTCATATGTGTCAACACGAACTGTTGCGAACTGGTTATTAGCAGTGGAACTATGGGTACACTCACCTCTAACCCATCTTTCACTCACGCAAGAACATCAACGTGGACGGCTAGACTGGTGCCTTCAGACGAACAGTTGGAACATAGAATGGCGCGCCGTGCTCTTCAACGATGAAAGCACACAAGTGATGGCCGTTTGCACGTACGGCGTCGATCACATGAGCGCTTTTTCGTAGGCACTACGTGAAGAGTTCGAGGACGCTTGGCGTAAAGTACCTCAGGAGTATGTTCGCCATCTGCATCATCGATTGGTTGCTAGAGTCAGCACGTGCACTGCTGCCCGTGGAGGCTACTCCACATACTGATTTGAGTGATTCAGCATGGGTCGACATCTAATACCCCAGAACCGCTTGTGCTGTTTATATGTAAATGTAAGCGTGTACTCCACATGCGCTGTTGCAACAATATATCATGAATGAATTGCAAACATCTGAATGGGTGTACTAATTATTTTCCAGCAGTGTATGATTGTGTTCTTTCAAACTTGTCCAACTGTTTTTCTATTTAGAATTGAGTAATAGTCGTACGCTTCAAGTCAGTTACTGATATCGACAGAATCACGGTAGTTGTTGTATTCTCCAAGGTCTATGATTATTTGTAGTCATCTGTATTGCTAATGTTATGGCTGTTCTGTGATTCGTATGGCACTATTTAAATTAAATTTTGTTCCCTCAAACGTCTGGTGACAAACGTTTATCATTGATCTTTGAAAGACCAATCTTGGTTCCATACCACATGTGATTGTTGTGAAGAAAAGTTCTAAAATGGGTGTCAATGGCATCACAGACCAGATCTGTAGGATATTTGTTTTAATTCAGGCATTGGCAGCTTTTTATTGTGATAGTTAAAACTTGAGAAACTTCTAATTCCCGTAGAAGTAATACCATTATGTATTTTCTTTTTCAATGATTCCACATTTGGGTTACAATTTGTTGTGATAAATAAATGTAAGTGCTAAATTGGGTTCACGCGTTCGTCTACATCTACAAGGCTACTGTGCAAATCACACGTAAGTGCCTGACAGAGGAATGTTCGAGCCAACTTCAGACTTTTGTCTACTGTTTCACTCTCAGGCCAGCACATGCAAAAGAGGATCTGTTAAATAGCAGCAGACTCTTTGAACCAAGTTCAGAAATTTCTTCTACTGTCCTGCTCTCAGACCACAGCATGGAAAAAATAGACTCTTAAATGTCACTGTACGAGCTGTGACATCTGCTGTTTTATATGATGATCATTTCTCTTCTACAAAAAGAATATTTTTACACTCGGAGGAGAAAGTTGGTGGCTGAAATTTCGTATGAAGATTTCGAAGAAGCCGTAAACGCCTTTGTTTCAGTTATTGCCATATCATTTCGCTTACCATATACATCATACTCTCTCCCGCCTTTCGTGATATTGCAAACCAACCTGCTCTATTTTGGACTTTTTAATGTCCTCCATCAATACTGTCTGGAAAGGATGCCGTACAGTCTAGCAGAGGATGGATTAGTGCAGTGTAGACAGTCTCTTTAGTAACTGGTCTTTTTTAGATAGGGTCTTTAGTGGTCCCACTGTACCTTGTGTTGCGTCTTGTATTGCATCCTTTTAGTAGGCAGTTTTTAGTAGGCAGTCTCTTTAGTAGACCCACTACAACTTGTGTTATTGCAATAAAACCCAGTCGTTGGTTTGCCTTCCCCATGTCAACTATTTGCCCATCCTTCACGTACGATATGGACAATGTTACATCTAATATTATTTCATGTTTTTTGTGCTAATTGTGATTGATCAAGAACGTTAGTTAAAACGAAGCAGTTTTAGCTGCCTGTCACATCAGTGACGTCATAAAAGTTAAACGCGATTTATTCGTAGACAATCACTTTCGACGAAATTCACGGTTAACATTACATCTTACTTCTCGATAGTGCGTGCCACAAACGAGAACTGCATTGTTATTCTATGGCTAACAGAACACTGCTCTCTGGCCAGCTCACAATTTATTTACAACTGCTCTTTGTTTGCCGTCCGCACCACTGCACATTAAATATACCGGACTCCATTGGATACCGGTGGCGCCCAGAGACTGTCGAATATTCAAAAGTAATGAAGGACAGAAGTCAGTCGCAGAATCCGTTATCTATTGCACATCTATTATATCATCAGTGGATCCAAGTCAGAGCATAAACGTGTCACAATTAACGCTCGCAGTTACATAGTAGAAACTGCACATTGTTGGTGATGTGGATATTATATACCAATATGTAATGGTACTGAATGCGCAAAAAGAAAGCACAATCGCAATTTCTTCCAAAAGAATCAATATCAGTTGTAATAAAGTTATAATTTGCGTCCGCAAAAGCAACAAAAGAACTGAGAAAGCGTGTTTGTAATTAAAAGATTGGAAGCCACGATTTGGGGGAGCAAAAATTTCTACGTGCTTGCCGTCTAGCATTCCCAAGTACTTCGGAAAGCTTCATATCTTACAGAATTCTTCATAAATTCTCATCCAATCTTGTTTTGTTGGTGTTGGCATTACTTGTGGCAGCACCAAGTTTATTATAGCTCTGCATGCCTCTTTCACTAGAGAATACACAGTGGCGTGTTCTAAGCGATAAACAGACATTGTAGTCTGAAATGAGTCTCCAGTCGCTGAAAACCTGGAAGACAACAGTAGTAGTAATATTGATGCTTACGTTAATCAGAAATACATTAATTGTTAAGGTGTTTAATAATTGTTTGCTTTGTAAGATATAAAATTAGGCAAGTGTCTAATATTCCTATAGTTCTGGTTACATTTATTTGGTTTAACATTAATACGAAGATATTGTCGCTGAAAATTGTAATGCAAACTTAAGTAGATGTCTGTAAGAAATCAACTTAAGAAGTCGATAAAAAAATAAAAATACGAAAAGTGACCAGCAGCGAAAGCAAAGAAACATTGGAACTATGAATACTGCCTGTCCTTCATTGTTACCTTTTTTAAAGTAGGAAAAACTCAGAGCAACATATCAAGCCGAGAAAAGAGAGGTGGCCAATCTAATGATGGTGAACTTAGAAACAGACTATCGATGAATATTTACGAGGGTTGCCCAGAAAGTAACGCACCGCATTCCTTTTCTGCAACATTTCTTTGTTGAACATAATAAGAACTTCAGGCACGAAAGAATCGTATTTTCTTTACACACCGTATTTTTCCACCCTATAATCTCCATCCCGCTCTATGGCCTTCCTCCAGCATGAAACAGTGGCGTGTGTGCCCTGTCGGTAACAGTCCTTGTCTTGGTGGCAGAACCAGTGCTTCACTGTGTAAATCATCTCCTCATTGTCATCCAAATGTCTTCCACGAGAGTCATCCTTTAGTGGCCCAAACAAGTGGATGTCCGAATGGGCTACGTTAGGGCTGTAGAATGTATAGGATAACACTGTCCAGCACTGTTTCGCGATGTGTTCAGCAATCCTCAGATTTGAGTGGGGCCGAGCGTTATCCTGTAGCAGCAAAATATCTGCTGGGTTCTGTGTCAAGGAATTTCCTTTCAAATTACTTAAGTGATATATAGTATACACCAACTTGCAACTTTTCATATCCCACGAAAGGCAACCTTTGTTGGGAGTGAAGAACATACTTAGTATGCGGTGATTGCAGTAAGGCCACTTTTGTTGTTCCAAGATTACCGGTTTCGACGTCCTATGCTGCCATAATATGATATAAGGATGATCCCAGTCGCTCTAGGCTTTCGTGCGCATTTATCTTTGGCTAGAGGGCACCCAGTTGCGGCTTATAAGTGGTCTCTGCCGAGTTCGCTCTCGCGGAGAGAGTCCTCCGAAGAGCCGGGTGGTACTTACATGGAAAACTCGTGGTAGGTGTGGAGCACGTCGTGGTCCGGGTTTGGCGGCTATGCTTTCGACGAAGGGCGTACTGGCCGCGTTCCGCCGTAGCTGGTCGGAGGGACCTCCTCCACCGCCGCCTGTTGCAGGTTTCTACTCTACGTGCCGCCAAGGAACTGCAAGCTACATGTTTATGTCTGTGAATTAATACCTGGTGAGGAGCTTTGAAGTCATTGCTTGCACTTAGCAATGCATTAGCGCTGTTGTAACTGGAATTATGACACGTTACACCAGCCGAGTGTCTTGCCAGCTGCACTTACTTTAAGTGGGCGAACCTCGGAGTGAAGCCGATAGTCGCTAATTATCATCTTGCTATTTAACCGTTTGACATATTTGACAAGGTTCAGCCTCCCGTGATTAAATTCACTTCTGATTACATGCTTGCTGCTTATTGCGTTGTGGATAACAACATGCGAACTTACATTCAGAATATTTAGCTGAATTTTACTGAACAGCGTAAAGTTTTCGTGTGAGTTTTAACGCCCCACCTGTGTTATTGCGGCCATCCTTTTGCTGTTGGCCCAGCCTGGACTTTCTAAGTGTTGATGGGGTTCTTTATTTAAGATCGGTAGTGCGCGTCTAGCAACAAAAAAATTTATACTTCTTGTAAATGAAGCAAAATTATATTAACTTATTGTAGCTTCCTGTTATATCACTTGGTACTAGAAATTTTTTACCTGTCCTCTCCTATATCGTAAAATAGGTTGGTGTTGAAGGGAAAGGTGGAGCTATTCTCTGCATCTAATCCCCCCTCCAGTGTGCCATTCAGTAACAAGTTGCCACACTAGATTGAGCGTCTTAATTTTGTTGTATTTGTAGTAGCAGTCTTGCTTATGTTTTAGAACCAGTTAATTTGGACTACTTGGCCGCGTTCTTCCGGATTATCACACGACCTACCGCCAGGTGCGAGCGATTGCAATACCATAATGTCGCTCAGAATACTTTGAGAAAGTTTCATCTTTAAATTTTTTATTACAGTTGTTTTATACGTATTTTCATACAATTTTTTTTTTTTAAATTGGTTCCAATGTCAATGGCTGTGTCCATTTAATATTCAGATTGGCATTACTGCCAGTTTGAGTACTTTATTTCCGCACTGCTAAAAGATTTTAAAAGTTGTTTGGTTTTATTTAGAAATTGTACAGTTAAGACTATGTAATTTTACTCTCTAATGCTCGTTGATATAAAGAGTGTCTGCTGAATTCCATAATAGCTAAATTTTTGCCTTTCAGTGCTCTCAATTAAAATTGGTAGGATATCGCTCAGTCTGTTCAGAGCTATTGGTATGCAAGTATTACCCTATTCAGCAACTACATGTCTTAGTTATGTAATTATACTGCTGCAAATTGGTGTGGTATTGCCAGAAAATTGGTTTTGGGGCCATCCTCCTACGTTTGCTGATTTATGTGATATCTTGTAACAGTAACAAATTTTAATTTGACTGTGTATTAACGTGTGATGTCCAATTCCCTTTTCCCCAGGCTTTCCTTATCATTCCTAGTAGAGGTGTACTGATGTGTCTCAGTGGAACTTACTATAAAACTGACTTTTGATAAGTTCCTCGTACTGTCCATGAGTATCGGCGTCGATATCCGTGGATGATACGAGTATATTATCATTACACATTACACATTACGACCCTCATCAACTGTCGGCGGCCTCTTGTCAGTCAACAGACGAGGTCGGCCTGTACGTGTTTCCACTTCACTATCACGTCGGAAACAGTGGAGCTGCGGATGTGTAGGAGTGTGGAAATCTCGCGAACAGATGTATGACACAGGTGACAACCAATCACCTGAGCACGTTGAAGTCCGTGAGTACCGCGGGGCACCCCATTCTGCTCCCTCACGATGTCTAATGGGTACTGAGGTAGCTGATGTGGAGTACCTGGCAATAGGTGGCAGCACAAAGCATCTAAAATGAAAAACCTATGTTTTTGGGGGCCTTTTGTACTTCTACTTCATGTAATGTAACATGGCACTTTTACAAGTCCCAAACATCAGATGATGGTGGCATAACATTGCAGAAACTGGTCGTCTTGGAACAATAAACGTGCCTATTCTGTGATCGTGGTATATAAAGTGTCTTCTACATTCCCAAACATACAGATCGCTCCCTAACACGACATGTGTCCTTAACAAAGAGGCAACTTCTGTATTGAAATCAACTTGAACTCTTCCTTAATCGAGTCGTTCAGACAGCCTTCGTCATTTCAGTACAGCTTTATATATTCACACGTCGTTCCATGACGTCTTGAATAGTTCGACGGTGTAAGAAGTTTTGATTTTCCATCCCACTGTTTTTCTGGAGACCAAAATTTATTTAAAAATGCAGTTTGAGATTCTGAAAACTTGGGATAGTCTTCGGAAACATTGGTACCCCAAATATATGGTTTGTCTCTCATGTGGATGATGCACATACATTATCTAATTTGTCAGGCGGATTTACGTACAGGGCCACTAGGCATGGGCCTAGAGAAGGGAGCTTTAGAAGGCGGCATTTTTTGCCCAGTCTTTAACATTTTACTTTTTAATATAACTGCGCTTACAAATGACAAAAATTATTAATGTGGTGAAATAACTTGGTGGTTTGAACAAGCCGTAAGAACGACAACCGACAATATGAAGTTTCAAATGTTATTAGGTTACTTGGCAACTACACTGAAATTCAAACACTCCGTCTGGAATCGACTTTATGAAATTGTTCAGTAATATTAAAGTAAGGTACCAGGACGGCAATCGACAATACTAACTTTGAAAAGTTGTTATTCCGAGAATGCTGTCGGCGATAGTGAAACTGAGTTATTCTGCGTTGTCGTTCTTCCTTTAACGATTTCATTTCATAGCACAGTTCGGTCAAATAATCCAAGGTAGTCAGCTGATCACTGTCATTTTTAAAGTAAATACCTTTGTGGTCGTGTCATGTGGTACTATTTTGAGCTGGATACCTTTTGCTTAGGAACTTATTCTTTCTGTGTTGGCGTTGTTCAACAGTTTTCTAAGTATTTTTTTAATGAATAAGAGATACAGAAACAAAGTGTAGAATTAAATGGAGTGGCATTTCGGAAATGCTAATATTCTAAAAACGCTTGGCGGGGTACACAATTTTTTCACAAAAAACGTTGCTGGTTCGACTTTTAGTTCAAGTAACACTGATGATAGATCCAGCACTACAGCTGCAGTGAAAGAAGTAAATGCGAACGAAACAATAGTTAAAAATGAAGAAATTAGAAATTTTTCCTGAAATCGAGATTCACAAAAACGTTAGTATCGAACCACATATTACAAAAGGAAATAACCTCGTTAGGATGATCCTGCGGAATCGCTTGTTACTGAATCAACAATCAATATTCCTTTACACCGTGGCATTCATCAAAACCGTAACAGCGATTTTTCTAATTCGTGAAGGTCAGGAGAACAGACGTATGAAAGAAAATTTACTTTATCGTATCTGTTGAATAATGACATGGAAATCCAGGGCATGGACCCAAAAGTTATCTATTTTCAACAATCTGTGAAGCAATAATAGAGCTGCTTTCGGAGCTAGTAAAAAGAACTATCCTAAGTGATGTCACAGAAGCCAAATATTTGACTGTAGTAGTAGATTCCACTACAGACATTTCGCATATTGATCAACTATATTCCGTTTCACGATATGCGAATGACAATGGTGAGTCTACTGAACGCTCCCTTCTGTTTTTACAAATGCCAGGACATAAGTCCGAAAACGTAGCTGAGGCCATACTGAAAATTCTGTCTACAGATTCCATCGCTATTAGTGAATGCAGAGGCCAGCCATACGACAATACAAGCATGTTGTCAGGAGACTACACTGGTTTGTAGGCATGCATTGAGGAATGAAATTCGAAAGCGCATTTTGTGCCTTTTGCAGCACATTTGAATTTACTCTGCACTAGTGGAGGAGGAGGAGATTAGTGTTTAACGTCCCGTCGACAGCGAGGTCATTAGAGACGGAGCGCAAGCTCGGGTGAGGGAAGGATGGGGAAGGAAATCGGCCGTGCCCTTTCAAAGGAACCATCCCGGCATTTGCCTGAAGCGTTTTAGGGAAATCACGGAAAACCTAAATCAGGATGGCCGGAGACGGGATTGAACCGTCGTCCTCCCGAATGCGAGTCCAGTGTGCTAACCACTGCGCCACCTCGCTCGGTCTGCACTAGTGCTTCAAGCTGTTAGTAGTGGGGCAAAGAGGGTTCTGGGGCTCTTTTAATTTAAAATTGATACACAAATTAATTGCATTGTGAAGATTGATTTATGACCTTAACCTACTGTTCTGCTAAGTGATCTCTCATACAGACCACACCCCTCCTCACACGAGGGGTCCAATGGGGGATGGTTTACGACCCCTGGGCATAATTTTTCATTCTAAGAAATCCTCCAGCAACCACCCCCACAGAAAAAAATTGGTAGGATATCGCTTAGTCTGTTCAGAGCTATTGGTGTGCAAGTATTACCCTGTTCAGCAACTACATGTCTTAGTTATGTAATTATACTGCTGCAAATTGGTGTGGTATTGCCAGAAAATTTTCGTATGTGTGCTCACCTTGATGTGCAGGGATCGACTGAGCTAGTGCACAATGCCACTACTGGAGGATATACCACAGCCACCTCACTCATCGCCCTCTCTCTCTCCTGGCCCCTCCCAGAAAAAAAAATTCATGGAAAAGCACTCAGTCTGTGCTGGAGGGGGAAGAGTCCCACAACACGAAATTCAAATCAATGTTATTAATTATGTACTGTTCAATTCAACTTGTATAGTCTTTATTTAGTCAGTGTGCAGCACACAGGGAACCTCCCCTCCCCTTTCCTACTTTTGATCATGTAGTAACTACTAAAAACCACCCTTTTGATGATGTAGTAACTACTAAAAAACACCGAATGTGGACCAGCAGTCAGCTTCTTTTGATACTCGATAACAGGGAAATCACATTTGCTCTCTTTCTGAAGCAGCTACTTCTGCTGTAACACCTGTTCCTCAAGTCCATAGACCAAGGTGATGTGTCTCCGAGCTCAAGGGGCCTCACTTTGTTCTTGCAATCCCAAATAAGTAATAAATTATGAAAGAGAAAAATAAACCTGTCCCCAGGCAATAAAGGAGAAGAGAGTCATAGAAAGTGTCAGTTCCAAGCGTTTTCAAAGTGACACCCAGTGACTAGGGCAGACAATGGGAGAACAATTGTGATCATTGTAAAAGATGTTTATATTGCTAAACATCTAAAATTCTTTGAAGATGTGTGAATTTTGCTGCAAACCACCCAGTTCAACATAAAAAGGCATTATCAATTTTGCTATCAATCAGTTGTTCAAAATTCCAGTGTAAAAAGATGAACATGATGATGAAATCTCAACATTAAGGCACATTTCAAAAGTGAATAACTGTTCCACACGACTTTGTAGGTAGTATATATGAGAACATAGCTAATAAATACAAAAGTAAGATGACACTTTATAATAATATGGCTTCTAAAGGAGATACTAAGTTTGTTACATTATCTTACTATAGAAAAATAAGTACAAGGATAGGAACTGCCTCCAGAAAGTACAGCTTGACAGTGTCTTTTGGAACCAAAAATAACTTGGGATCTATTTTGCAACATACTACAGATACAAAGAGCCTATTTCATGCTTCTGGAGTTTATAAAATTGATTGTCAAGACTGTGGTGCCTGTTACGTTCGCAGACAGGAAGGAGGCTGTAAATTAGGTTTGGGGAACACATCGTATTGGTCAGAAAAGATACCATGGAGAAATTGACTATGGCTGCTCATTTACTTGTAACATAAGTTCAAAACATGGTTCAAATGGCTCTGAGCACTATGGGACTTAGCATCTGAGGTCATCAGGCCCCTAGAACTTAGAACAACTTAAACCTAACTAACCTAAGGCAGGATTCGAACCTGCGACCATAGAAGTCGCGCGGTTTCAAACTGAAGCGCCTTTAGAAACGCTCAGCCACTGTGGTCGGCCCTCCTAGAAGAGCTGGAGATCTTTTGTTATAACAACTGTCTGAAAACCTGGGAACCTGTGAAGGGTAGCTCCTACCGTCTTGCCAATATGTAGCAGCCATTAACATAATACTCAATGAGTATGATGGTTATAACATTGAACCTACAGAACTTTGACTGTGGTATATTAGTTTGGATACACATACATTGTTAATAAGAGCAACTGAGGATATTGGTTTTATCGTATTTATAAATAAAATTTGTTTGAAGTGGCATGGAAATCAGAACTCTCTAACTCTGTAACGGAATGGCAAGTCACACCAACCGTCCATATTGCTGACGTTTGGTGCCATCTATTTACTGTTCAGTAAATAAGAGGAACCACATACTTGTCATGATAATTAAATACAAAGAAAAATAGTACCAAAAAGATAAAAACGCTTAAAGCAAATCAGTTCTAATAGTTGCAGCATATAGCATGCCCCTCCTGTACCACCAGTTAAATAAAATATATTGTTTCTTACCAACGACTTCTAATTATTTTAGACATTGTAGACCCACACCAGGCAGCCAGCTCCTTATCTACTTCACCGAAAAACCTGCTGTCTATGCAAAGAAGATATTTGTATGTTTCTATTTTGCGTTGGCCACCAGTCATTCACACTAGCGACGATTCGTTCGTCGTCATCATAACACACAGATTTGGTGCTACATGGGGTGTAATTTCATACATCAAACATTGCTGCTATTCATCTGTCTATTTCCTCATAAGTTGTCGATTTCTTGTATTTGTGCCACATGATGTAGCCTGTGTAGCAGGGTTCATGGTAAGTCTGTATGTATATAGCACTCGCAAAGTAATAGGGATGGTGGCTTAGTAATGATAGAGAATTGAGAACCATACCGCAATGACATTTGTTGATAACATCACAAGATCGATGTGATGAGACGTTTTGTTGAAATGAGAAGTCATCCAGAGCAGTGGTTTTTAATTCGAGTAATTGGATGAAATGTGGTGAAATTGCAAAAAACCTTTTAAAATTACGAAAATTGATGGACATGTGAAACTGATGAAAATACGACAAAAAAGTCTTTTAGAATACCTGTTTCTTCCGTATGTAGTTATGCATTGCAAGCCAAAAAATTAAAGACAGAACGTCCGAAGATTTGGAGTACAGGATGACCACAGCTTAGGGCACCGAAAAAACGGTCATATACCTGGGTGCAATGTGCATCGCCAATATGAGGAATCAGAGCTCTTGGTCCCTGCGAAAATGGAACACCGAAACATCTGCTAGCCCATCACTGTGGAAGATGAGATCAGATGTAGAGGCCATCAGCTTCGAACAGCAACTTGGAAACGCTGCGCAATGCTGCAAAGTCTCACAATTTTTGTCAATAAGAAACACAAACTCTCTCTTTTATTTCAACCACCCTGTTTGTTGTGGGAGAAGATTACATTACGCCATGCGATGTAAGAGTTTCTGTGAGAGGCAATGCACTGAAGCGTCTTAATCCCGGTTTAAGGCCTAAAACAGGCCTCAAAGTCATGGTAGAAAAACAAATCGTGTGGCTGTGTACTGATATATCACCTCATATGCTCGATGTTAACATGCAGACGGTATTTAGTATCGATATGTTGGAAGAGAGAAATGCAGTAAAATCTTATGGAATTCTCTACCAGGCGGCCTTAGCAAAGTTTTCATAGTTCGTAGTTTTACTCCGTTGGATGTTATAAAAATAACGAAGTGAGAGAGAGAGAGTGCTGCCAACGAAGACTCTGACACCACTACACTATCGTATTTCCATCATGGTAAGCATAGGAATACGAAGAAGGAGACTAGGACGTGTAAAGCGAGATATTTGTCGACAGTCATTCGATATCAATGAATTATGCTTCTGAATTTCATTGTACCTTCCACCTCTACCCTGAATTGTTGTGAATTTCCACCTGTACGTTAGTGTGCTGTTTTTGTCGTTGTCAATGATGGGTGAAGAATGAGACAGTCTTTTAACTAATGGAACAGCGCCATCGGAACATGACGGCATTTCGAGAGAATTAGCCGGGGTCTGTGATTTGATGGGGGACATCTCTCACTCGACGAAATCAGCTGGTTCAAATGCTGTGTACATGGAGGACTAGAAGACTCTTAAGAATATGGCAGGGAAATAATACCCTGACCACAGGGGAGTTGAGAGGTGAACTCTTTACTGTTTCTTCTTAATGCAGTAGGTACATGTACTACAACTTCTCACATAAGTGATTGCAAAAAGGAAAATGGTGGCTAATACCAAGATTTTTACTGAGAGACATTCAGCAGCACAAGTACTGACTTCTGTTATCTAGATAAAGAAGAGACAACGTAGTTGTGTGACTTCTGTTTTGTCTATCAACATATAGCTTCACACCTTAATTAGGAGGCTAAATTTACATCATCTATTTATATACATCACAAGCCTCCGTACAGTGCGTGGTTGATGGTATGCTGTACCACTTTTACGCATTACCATTTCTCTTCCACTCACAAAGAGAGCGAGAGCAGAAAAGGTCTGTTTGCCTTCATGTGAGTGCCAATTTCTCGTATCTTATCTTCATGGTATAACGTATAATGGCGGCAGTAGACTCCATAATAAGTCAGCTTCAAACGTCTGTTCTCAACAGTGCTCCTCAAAGAACCATCGTCTTCCTGCCAGTGATCGCCATTTGAGGTAATTGGCGAGTGAAATCCTACTACAGAATGAAAATTACTCACCATGCAAAGGAGCACTCATGATTAATTTAGTTTATTAGTCAATCAATTTGATATCAATGACATATCCTTGGGAGTTGAAAGCGAGGGCGTTAGTACCACGGATACAATTTTCGAGTGGGAGCAGTAATCAGGCATTTTTGGTTGCGGCGAGATCTTTCAATCCCCCACAAACACATGGAGAGATGGCCTTCTTTAAAATCAACTGTATTAATAGAGTGAAATGTGGTATTAATCTGATATTTACAAACTCCTTTGTGCTGCTACCTTCGTAGGTGACGAGGCATTTGACTACTTTACGAGAGATCGATGGTGAGCATGCATCCGTTGATACTGGCAGAACATGCCTCTCCATCTAAGCCAAAATGAGTTTAATATTCTAGGCCTGTCATGCAGGATTTTACAGATATTAAGCTGATAAGAGCAGATATTTTACCTGATGAGAAAATATTTAGAGGAAATAGAGCGAGCGTCGTACTGTTGTACGTGATTGTCACAGCAAGTAATGATACTTTAGTGATGTAAAAAGCGTGTCTACTCGGATTTCCTCTGTCTTCTGAAATAACTCGCATGAAAGGTGTAAATCTACATTTTGTGTGAGAAATTTGAGGTGTATCAACAACAACATCCCTGTCTTGGATTGGGTAAGGTGCGTTTTTTAAACTGGGGAGGGTCACGGTGGGGGGGAAGGGAGGGGGTTGCCATCAGGCGTGCTTGTCTCGAACTGCGCCACGGCCAGTTGCAGGAGTGGGCAAGACGCTTTGGTCGACCAGAAGCCACAGCTTAGCCTGCGACGACAGGTTAGTTACAAAGAATGCTCTGACCTTTCAGTTCATGCCTGCAACCGTGGGGACATCTCTTGGCAGTGGTGTCCTCTGGATGGCTGAACAGCAAAGTAATCATTATGCTGAGTGAGCAGCAAGAGAAGCGGATGGGTGTGTTGCATGAGAAGGTTGAACACAATGAGTTTTTATGTTGAACCATTATTCCCCCGTGTAAAGTGAATGCTTGGTGCTCGCGGTGATGGTTTCTCTGTAGTATGAACATCAAATATGGCTGGCGTGTGGATCCCAGAGAATGGGCGTGCAACTCTCAGCGTGTCTCGAACAGGTGCTGGTTTCTACTGGATGGCGCGGGTCGGCTACCCAGCCATCAACGGATTACTAACGCTTCGCAAGCGCGATTATGTGCAATCATATGGTGTTTTTCCACAAGATACATTTAATGTAAGGTGGAAATGTTATCGTAGAGGAGGGTGCTTGTGTTGACAAACGTCTGTGCATACAAGACGTTGAATGTGTTAGCACTTCGATCCATTTGTGGCAGAAATGTATTTAGTCTACTTGATTTGCAAAATGCTTCAGTGTGATTATCGAACGCTGAAAATATAGTTTTATTATGAGAAAGATTCTTCGTAAGGTGGTGACGAGAGTTTTAAGCTGTACATTTGACTCCTGTAAATTGTTAAACAATTACTTTCATTGGTTAGTGAAAAATGGACTATATCCCTCCGTTTTGTATATCGCAAATCCGCCAGCTCACCCTTTGTCTCCAGCATTAGCCGATGAGAACATATTATTCCGAGAGTGGTTGAAAACCTCTCCCTGCGTGTTTGGACAAATTGATTCACACACAAACAGAATATGGCCACTTGAAAGAGACAGTGAGAAAGCGGGTGTGGAATTTTTCGATCGAAATAATGCGGGCACCTGATGCTTTGTTCGGGCCAAAAGAACAAATGGAGGTCCCTTGGTTAGAGAGGCATGTGACCATGGTCTACAGATTTGAGGCACAGGTGTTACAACAGGAATTAACAGCCCAAAAGGGAACAAAGGTGATTTTCTGGGTATCGAATACCAAAGGACGCCGATTTCCAGTCCACATCACATTCGGTAGCTTTTAGTAGTTATTACTTCATGGGAAGTGGAAAGGGGGGGGGGGGGGGAGGACCCTTGTCTCCTTCCATCTGATTAAATAAAGTATATGCAAATGGAATTGAACAATACATTATTACTGACACTGATTTGAATTTCATGTCATGAGATCCATACTCACCAATATAGTCTGTGTCCTTCTTCTGCCATTTTTTTCTGGGAGGAGTGAGATTCGAGGGTGGGGTTTGAGTGGAATTGGACTGTGCATTAGCTCAGTCAATCCCTGCATGTCAAGGAGCGGATAGACACGAAACTTTTCCAGCAAGACAACACCTTTAATTTGGCATTTAACAAGGAAAATCGTCAAACAGCCATGACATTTGGGAAGTTATTTTCTTTTATTTTTACAACCAATTTCGTGAAGTCTATATTCCATCTTCAGGCCCCATATTTATCTCATGTATATGTTACCGTGAATGACCGACATTGGAGATTGTCGACTTTCACCGGTGAATGTCAACAGATACCAGATACGTCGGTGAAAGATCGAATATTTCATTACATTGTTTACATTAGGACCCTCTCCAGTGTGTGTCGACAATCACAGATATACTCTGGTGGAGGTCCAAAATAGAAGAGTCAAAAAACAAGCGACTCACACTCTCCCACCAAATCTTTTTTTCTGCTCGGAGTCAATCAGGATTGTCAGTCTTATGCAAGCTTTGATAACACGAGCACCGTTTTTTTAATTTTTTTCCAATACCCTAATTTATACTAAATGGATACACCAGTAAATCGTGATCTGCTTCATGAAAAGTTAAATGCATTAATTGTGGGTAAACGAAAGGCCATTGTTTCTATTTTTCTCAAGAAAAGTATTCTAAAATATTTTCTGAAGTGGTTTCTGCTAAAATTAAATTCAATACACCTTTGGATTACAGATGATTAAAACGTTTTGATGTTTTAAAAATTAATGATAAAGAGAAGTTAATTGTACCATTAAAACCAGGAGAAACGAACATACAGTATTATGTTACCAATGAAGAATTGTACAGTATACTATACGAAACTCGCATCATAATAGGAATGCGGAGGAAGAACACGTATGTTTAAAGAGTTGTAAGTTAAAAACAAAAATATTACATATGAAGTTGTAATGTATTTAAATTTATGCAAACAGTGTCAAATGAAACACAGTGCGCCTAAGACAGGTATTGTTGTGAAGCCAATGGTTAGTTCTGAATTAACTTCAAGATGTCAAGTTGATCTGATAAATCTGCAGTCAAACAGAGCTTTCGAATATAAGTTCATAATGGTGTATCAAGATCATTTAACTATGTTTGTCCAGCTATGACCTTTGAAAACTAAAAGAGCTGAAGAAGTAACGCATCAGGTTCATTCAATATTTTTAACATTTGGTGCACACGCAATATTGCAATCAGATAATGGTAGAGAATTTAGTAATCAAGTCATATCCGAAATATGCGCTGTGTGGAAAGATGTTAAAATAGTTCATGGAAAGTCTCGTCAAAGTCAAACACAAGGCTCTGTTGAAAGGACCGACCAGGATATACAGAATATGCTAACTGCGTGGATGAACGATAACGATACAAATAAATGATCAGAAGGTTTATCCTTTGCTCAATTTGCCAAGAACACTACATACCACGTAGGAATTCGCCAAAGTCCTTATGAAGCAATGTTTGGCGTTTGCCTGGCGACCAGATCGCAAATATTGAAACTGAAGAACAACTCGAAGAAATTGCCAATACTTCTGAAACCAAAGAACAGCTTGAAGAAACTGTTAATGCTTATAAAAAGACTGAGTTGTGGTCATATCGAAAACCATATTCCAAAGAGAAATGTTGAAGAGGACCAACAACCTACAACGTCTTCACATCAAATTCTGTCTGAAAAACACGAATTTATTTCTACAAAAAGAGCGGCCGCGAAAGAAAGTCTTCTACTGCAAGCAACAAAGATGTTATGAACCTCACAAAAACAATTTCCTCCTGCTCAAATGGGTGATAATGTACGAATACAAGTCCCTGATGTCGACCGTGGTCGTACAGATAGCCGAAATGTGTTAGCGGTTGTTGCTGGAATAGAAGACTCCGACTTCTATAAACTAGCAAATAAAAATGGTACCCTCAAGCAGCTTTACGCACGTAATCAGTTCGTAATTTGTAAACGAAAGTTACTTTCCATAGATGAGATTTCTTTTCAAGAGATTTCGCTGCGAGAAGCAGCTGCAGCTAGTTCGAGAAGCGAGGGACAAGACTATACATGCTGTCATTGCAAAAGGAAGTGTTCCACAAATAAATGCAGTTGTAAATGCAAGGGACTCTTGTGCAACTAAAAGTGTCATAATAGTTTAAGTTGTTGCAATAAAATAAGATTTTAATCACATAAGTAACTAACTTTTTTAGAAATATTATTTTCTTTTCTCATGTATTTGAAATTCTTGGTAATTCCTTTCAGAAAGAGAGGCTAAAAAGTTACATCACCTTTCTGACGTTTTATAGCGACTGAATTACAGCGAAGAAAATATAATTCTCCAACATGTTCAACATTCATCATTAGTGAATGGTGAATGGCAACATTTACCGGTGTAAGTCAGAAATAAAGGTATTTAGCAAATATTTTGGACATACACTAAGCGACTATGTGAATGTTGACACACATCGGTAAAAGTTGACATTCTCCAGATTTCGGTGTTTCACTGTAACATATACACATTCAAGGGTGTGAATACTGGCGTACTGGAGCCATCAGTCGCTAGATATTGTGAATTCGTATTTTCAGTGCTTTCTTCAAAGACTTGACAACAAACTGCAGTGCAATTACTTAAGCAGGACATGTAGTTGCTGGACAAGGTAATACTTGCACCTTCCACACCAATAGCTCTGCATAGACTGAGAAATTCACGTGCCAATTTATTTCTGGGGAGGAGGAGAGAGAGGAGGGCTGGGGTATTTCCCAGGAGAGAGGCAAGTGGCTCAGAACTGAAGAAGTGTCCCTTTGCCAGAGATTAGGGGGAGGAGGACTGAAACGTGCAAGGGTGGGGATGGGGGGGGGGGGGGCTTCTCGGGACAGATTATCCCCATGGTGTCATAAATCAGACCAGCCCCTGCAGGGGGGCCTAAACCAATTAGCACAACAAGACGTTAAGGGATACTGGATGAAGAGGGGTGAGGATTATATGTAAAACCACTTAGCAAAACAACAAGTTAACATTATAAATCAATCAGTCTCACAAAAAATTGATTAGCATCTCAATTTGATATCAAAAGAGCCCCAGAACTCTCTTCGCCCCACTATTGCTGTTATCAAGAAGCATATTCACTTGTCAATTTAGTTCAAAACATTTATAATTTTTTGTGTTGATCTACACAAGGTTGGCATCAGCATCTTTCTTTCATGAAACCAGGATGCAGAACAGTTAAGAGTTTATCAAAAACACATTGATCAAGAAAAAAGAGGAAGCACATGTACATCTAAATGAAAATTGTAAGAGTGTTATCAATGAACATACATTTTATTAATATTTTCTGTGACAAACCACTGACACGAAATGAGGCACCAGATTTACAGAATTAACTCAGTAACTAGAAAGAGTATTCATGATG
This sequence comes from Schistocerca serialis cubense, assembly GCF_023864345.2. NCBI lineage: Eukaryota > Metazoa > Arthropoda > Insecta > Orthoptera > Acrididae > Schistocerca > Schistocerca serialis. The sequence continues at coordinate 166,318,122 of NC_064645.1, read as the reverse complement.
ACAGTTGGAAGGACATTCTCCTGGGATTTAACAGTGTAAATGTTTAATAGTATAAATGCGAAATTGCAAAACTTAGTTATTGATACTTAAATGGTGCACAAATTAAATTAAGCACCTGTAGTGTTCAATAGCACTGTTCATGGCATGTTTGACTATAATGAAAATAAATCCATGGGTATTATAACTGACTTGGACAACGACTGCTCCTATAAAAGATCAAGGAATCGCAAACTACATGTCGATGAGGAAATTGACACTGAATAAGTTGTTCTGAACGGTAAGGAGATATTAGAGTCGAAATGTTATTCCCAATACCCAATAACTTGTACGCTTAATTAGTGAGGAGGCAGGAAAGTTATAAAGCACTGTCACACCCTTTCATAGTTTTGAATAAACTTAAGAGTAGTTCACCAGATGTTATTTCTGAATGCACAGCAAAACTCCAAGCACCATGTGATACTTATTCAGAACATTCCTTCCACATTAAATGTACATTTCACGACACTTTCGAAATCTTGTGAGAAAGTTATTTACCAGCTGAAATGAGTTAATTTCTACGAAAGGATCGATTACAGTGCATGTCTCTGAATGTTGACTCTCCTGTAAAATGTTACTGTGGACGGCACTTACGGATTTTTCAGGAGGATGCTCATTTTAGGCTCTTAAAAGGATGAAATCATACCTGCATTCTAGCCTGTCTGAGATGAGATCGTAGGCCTTGTCCATTCTCCACATCAAAGCTGGTCATCTCAACTGTGAAGATGTGGTTTACGAGTTTGTCACCACCAAAGCCATACACAAACATAAGGGACATTCATTGTGATTCAAAAACCATGTTGTTGTAATTGAAAACATATTTTTGTAGGGGCGAATATATTTGGTACACCTGGAGGTTAAAAATTTTAAATCTACCACAGACCATTTTCGCACTTTCAATACTTTCTCGAAAAGCATGTTTGAACTGTTGATGAAAGCCAAGTTATGAGTAACATCTGGGGTTTATAATCTTAAAAATTTCGTCCACTCATTCCAGTGTCTACAACAACCTGAGGCACGTTAACCACGTTACTATCTACTTCATGTAACACTGTGTTAATCTCTTCATATAGAAGACCTTTGTTCACTCCACGTGACCCATTGTCACATTATAGCAAATTCTGGCTGAATCTTATTTCCTTCAGTATTCAGTTCGTTATATTGGGTCTAACACCAGCCATTAATTTAAAGAGCGACTGTTTGTTATCTTTGCAAATATGTTAATAAGTTCATTAGTTTGAATCCAAATTTTGTTATAAGCTGTTTTAACTAACGTTGTTGTTCATTTGGATTATCCATTAGCCTGTCTCAAATCAAAAAATTCGGCACCTGTTCCTTGTGTTTGGTCTTACTTTCATTTCAGAGGCCATCATGCTTTTGGATTAAATGTACAATTAAGCTCTATTAGCATATTGCTAATGGTATTTGATATCTTATTGTGATCGGCCTTTATTTCATGTAGAATTTTTTTGCTTCCTTGATCGGTTTTTGCGGTGTCCTGACGAATGCTTTTAATTTCTGTACTGTTTTCTTCATTAAATTTTTCAATCATTTGGTGTATTTTCTCATTTGTCGTTTTATTGTCATGCATCATTTTCCTTACATCTGCAACATTACTTCATTGCAAACAATACCAGTTCTGCTTGTAGACTAATCATTGGTGTTGATATACATATCGTGGAATCTAAGCTATCAACACCTCTATCTACTGTTGCATTAAGCATGGTATTCTCAAATCCTAAATTTTGTTTTACTTTAATTGAATTGTCAGATTGTTCATCTTCATTAACAATTTCATTACAGTTTCCTCAATATCAGCCATTGTGATGATGTTCATAACAGTGACAGCTCATTGCAGTTCATGCCTACCCATAGTTTGAAAATTCTTTAACGAAATTAATGCTTATTGACACTGTTATAATTTCTATCCCATCCACTCCTATTCTTTTTTTCTCGATTCATCAGTCTTCTAACTGGATTGACGTGGCCAATCACTAACTCCTCTCCTGTGCCAAACTTTTCATCTCAGAGTAGCACTTGCAACCTATGTCCTATTTGCATGGTGTATTCCAATTTCTATCTTCTTCTACTGTTTTTGCCCTCTACAGGTCCCTCTAGTACCATAGAAGTCATTCCCTGATGTCTTAACAAATGTCGTATCATCCTGTACCGTCTCTTTGTCAGTGTTTACTACATATTGCTTTCCTCTCCGAATTTGCGCAGAACCTCCTCATTCCTTACCTTATAATTCCACCTAATTTTAACATTCGTCTGTAACACCTCAACTGAAAATCTTCGATTCTCTTCTCTTACGGTTTTCCCACAGTCCATGTTTCACAACAGTACTCTTAGATTTCTCTTGACCACACATGCCCTTTTTCCCAGTTCTAGTCTGCTTTTGAGGTCCTGCTTGCTCATTGGCTATTTTGCTGCCTAAATAGCAAAATTCCTTAACTTCATCTACTTTGTGACCGTCAGCTCTGATGTTAAGTTTCTCGCTGTTCTCATGTCAGCAACTTCTCATCACTTTCGTCTTTCTTCGATTTACTCTGTGTCCATATTCTGTATTCATTAGACTCTTCATTCCATTCAGCATGTAATTCCTCTTCACTTTCACTCAGGAATGTGGGGCCATCGCCGAATCGTATCATTGATATCCCCTTTCACCTTTACTTTTAACTCCACTCCTGAAATTTTCTTTTATTTCCATCATTGCTTCTTCAATGTATAGATTGGACAGTAAGGGCGATAAACTACATCCTTGTCATATACCCTTTTTAATCCGAGCACTTCGTTGTTGGTCGTCCGCTCTCGTTATTCTCTCTTGTACAATGAAACGCCCTGCTTAAGTCCATAGGACAGAACCGTTAGTTGAAATTGAGGAAAGGGGCTGAAAGGGGGCTGTCAGTTACACTCAGACACATATAACTTTATTTAGTTGTCCAAACAATACAGTAAAAATTTTTGATCTTAGTTATAGGCTGAATAGGCCACACTATCTTATGCCCTAAGGGCACAACCACTTAAGTTGAAAACGGATGAAAGCCATTCACTTAAAATTCAGACTCAAAACTGAATATGTAGAGGGCAGAAGGCCTCACCTAAGTCAGTTCTATAACTTGGCTGAAGACCCAAGAAATCTAACACATGAAAATCAAACAAGTTTAATTTAAAGACTGCTGAAGACCAATGATTTAAGACTGCAGGTAAAATCACTTTTAAAAAAATCACAAGACATAAGGCCTTATCTTCAATTACGCTGAAGGCCCCACACAGTCTGATACTTGAAAGACAAGAACTCAAATTTAAAAACAGCTGAAGGCAGATTACTTAAAACAACCAAAATAGTTTTTAGTAGGCAGAAGGCCCAAAGCTTTATCTTTAAACAATGTTTTACACAGGCTGAAAGCCCAAACAATTTAAGATTTTACAAGTAAGTAATTTAAATTTTTAAGTGACTGAAGTCCCATTATTGAAAAACAAAACTACAATAAATTCTCAAAAGGCAGAATGCCTACAGCTTCATGTTTAAACAATATTTTACACAAGCTGAAAGCCCAAACAATCTAAGATTTAACAAGAAACGAACTTAAATTTTTAAGTGGCTGAGAGGCTCATTATTGAAAAACACAACTACAATAAATTTTCAAAATGCAGAAGGCCTAAAGCTTCATCTTTAAACAATATTTTACACAGGCTAAAAGCCCAAACAATCTAAGATTTAACAAGAAAGGAATTTAAATTTTAAAGTGGCTGAAGGCCCATTAATGAAAAACACAACTACAATAAAACAAAACTACTATACATTTTCAATATGCAGGAGGCCCAAAGCTTTCTCCAAAAAAAAAAAATTGTAAATGAGGCTGAAGGACCAAACAATGCAAGACTTGACAAGCAAGGAACTTTCAATTTTCAAGTGGCTGAAGGCCGATTATTTAAAACCCAACTAGAAGCATACAAATTCAAACCATCGGCTATAAGCCATTAAAATACACAATCAAACACCAGTAAAAAAAGCATTACAGCCAGCGGCGCTCAGAAGTATCCAGGGGTCGGTCTGCACTTGAAATATTAATGTTTGCTTAGGGGAGACATGTAGTCAACCCAACTATATCCAATCTGCGGGCAACCAAACCAAGAGACAGTCAACGGACACACTGAGAAGATGACTTGTTTTCCTCCCAACCAGTCCACAAGGAATTACGAACCCAAAATGTAAAAAGTGAAGCCGCCCACAACCAAGCATGCATAATCTGTCAAAACTACGCACACGTGTAGGACAGTGAGAACACAGTGACGAAAGGACACTGCCTGAATTTTATGTCAGCAGCCAGGGCAGGTAACTCTTATGCTAACGGCCACAAGTCAGAAAATTCCGCTGGTGCACTTGGACTTCAAATAACCAAAATACAGTTAAAGTCCACTGGATGGTGGCCAAACTTTCGTCAACTCGAACACTCGCTGTTGCTCATGGGAATACCCCCAACAGCCACCCACGAAAACCAGTGGTACAATGTGAACAATCTGGCTTCGGTTATTATATCACCACTCAACTTTGATGTCCTGGGTCGGTGAGCCACGAACCTCATAGCAATTGAAAGAGCTCCCACACACTCCAACACTGCATAGAGACGCCAGCAGGCCCAGTCCACTGCCCCACGCGGCTAGCCGGAAACTATAAGCACCATACCAAAGATAGTACAAGGTGCGAATATCGATACACACCGCTGCTGCCACAAGTAGGAAGATCCACAGCATAACTGCAATAGCTGCGGGAAACCAAACGCAGAGTATCAGTCAAGGTTTAAACCAACGCATAACCCGGGGCGAGCATGGTTCATACATATTGTATATTACCTTCGTCTCTCTATTTATTACCTCCATTTTTCTCAGAATTTTGAACAACATGCACCATTTTACAACATTGTCTAACGGTTTTTCCTGGTCGACAGATCCTATGAATGCATCTTGTCTTTCCTTAGCCTTGCTTCCATTATCAACCGCAACATCAGAATTGTCCCTCTGGAGCCTTTACTTTTCCTGAGGCCAAACTGAGAGACATCTAACACATTCTCTGTTTCCTTTTCCATTCTTCTACGTATTATTCTTGTCAGTAACTTGGATGCAACTGTTAAGCTAATTGTGCGATAATTCTCGCATTTGTCTGGTGTTACAGTCTTCAGAATTCAGTGGATGATATTTTTTTGGAAGTCAGATGGTATGTCACCAGACTCATACATTCTACGCACCAACGTGTCTAGTCGTTTTGTTGCCACTTCCACCAATGACTTTACAAATTCTGACGGTATGTTATCTGTCCTCTCTGTCTTACTCGTTCGTAATTCCTTCAAATCTCTCTTAAGTTCTGATTTTAATACTGGATCCCCTTTCTCCTCTAAATCGGCTGCTGTTTCTTCTTCAAGAACATTAGACATATCTTCCCCCTCATAAAGGCCTTCAATGTACTCTTTCCATCCATCCCCTTTCTCCTCTGCATTCAACAGAGGATCCCATTGCACTCTTAATGTTACCATCCAAGCTTTTAATTTCACCGAAGGTTATTTTGACTTTCCTGTATGCTAGTAGCCCTTCATACAGTCTTTTCTTTTCGATTTCTTACATTTTCCAAGCACCATTTCGTCTTAGCTTCCCTGTACTTCCTATTTATTTAACTCCTCAGTGACGTGTATTCCTGTATTCTTGAATTTCCCTGAACACTTAGTACTCCCTTCTTTCATCGATCAAGTGAAGTATTTCTTCTGTTACCCATGGTTTCTTCACAGTCACCTTCTTTCTACCTGTGTTTTCCTTTCCAACTTCTGTGATTGGCGTTTTTGGAGGTTTCCATTCCTCTTCAACTGTAATGCTTACTGAGTTATTCAAGATTGCAGTATCTATAACCTTAGAGAACTTCAGGCATATTTCGACTACCTAGTACTTCCGTATCCCAGTTCTTTGCGTATTGATTATTCCTGACTAATGTTTTAAACTTCACCGTACTCTTCATCACTACTATATTCATATCTGAGTTTATATCTGCTCCTGGATACACCCTACAATCCAGTATTTGTTTTCGGAATCTCTGTCTGGCCATGATGTAATCTAATTGAAATATTCCTGTATCACCCGACCTTCTCCATGTATACCTTAAAAAAAAAAAAATGGCACTGACCACTGTGGGACTTAATATCAGAGGTCATGTGTCCCCTAGAACTTATAACTACTTCAACCTAACTAACCTAAGGGCATCACAACATCCATGCCCGAGGCAGGATTCTATCCTGCCACAGTAGCAGTCGTGCGGTTCCGGACTGAAGCGTCTAGGACCGGTCGGCCACCGCGGCCGGTCATACCTCCTCCTCTTGTGATTCTCGAACAGAATATTCGCTGTTACCAGCTGAAACTTGTTACAAAACTCAATTAATCATTCTCCTCTCTCATTCCTTGTCCCAAGCCCATATTCTCCTGTAACCTTCCCTGCTACTCCTTTCCCTGCAACTGCATTCCAGTCCCCCATGACTATTAGATTTTCATCCCCCTTTACATAATGTATTACCCTTTCAATATCCTCATACACTTTCTCTATCTCTTCATCTTCGGCTTGCGACATCGGCATGTATACCAGGACTATCGTTGTCGGTGTTCGTTTTCTGTCGATTCTGATAAAAACAACCCTATCACTGAACTGTTCACAGCAACACACACTGTGCCCTACGTTCCTATTCATGATTAATCCTACTCACATTATACGATTTACTGCTGACGTTCATATTACCCTGTACTCATTTGACCAGAAATCCTTGTCTTCTTTGCATTTCACTTCACTGACCCGTCCTATATCTAGATTGAGTCTTTGCGTTTCCCATTTCAGATTTTCTAGTTTCCCTATCACGTTCAAGCTTCTGACATTCCACATCCCGACTTGTAGAACGTTATCATTTCGTTTATTATTAATTTTTTTTTCTCATGGTTAAATCCCCCTTGGCAGTCCCCTCCCAGAAATGCGAATGCGGGACTATTCCGGAATCTTTCGCCAATGGAGAGATCATCATGACACTTCTTCAATTACAGACCACATGTCCTGTGGATACACTACATGTGTATTTTATGCAGTGGTTTCCAATTTCTTCAGGATTCTCATGCCATTGATCATTGCTGTTCGTTCCGCTTTTAGAGGCAGTCTCCAACCCCAAGGACAAGGGAGTGCCCTAAAAACCTCTGTTCTCTCCTCTGCCCTCTTTGACAAGGCCGTTGGCAGAGTGAAGGTGATTTTTTATGCCGGTAGTCTTCGGCCACCGGTGCTGATTATTAATCAAAATTTTAACGGCGACGGGTTTCGCACCTCGGATCGAGGTAGCTTCGATTAGTAATCAAAGCTGCTACACCTTTTTTGTATGTTTTTGTTGTTTTTTTTTTACTGGCCATTAAAATTGCTACACCAAGAAGAAATGCAGAAGATAAACGGGTATTCATTGGACAAATATATTATGCTAGAACTGACATTTGATTTCATTTTTACGCAATTTGGGTGCATAGATCCTGAGAAATCTGTACCCAGAACAACCACCTCTGGCCGTAATAACGGCCTTGATACGCCTGGGCATTGAGTGAAACAGAGCTTGGACGGCGTGTACAGGTACACCTGCCCATGCAGCTTCAACACGACACCACACTTCATCAAGAGTAGTGACTGGCCTATTGTGACGAGCCAGTTGCACGGCCACCATTGACCAGACGTTCTCAGTTGGTGAGGGATCTGGAGAGTGTGCTGGCCATGGCAGTAGTCGGAAATTTCCTGTATCCAGAAAGGCCCATACAGGACCTGCAATATGCTGTCGTGCATTATCCTGCTGAAATGTAAGGTTTCGCAGGGATCGAATGAAGGGTAGAGCCACGGATCGTAACACATCTGAAATGTAACCTTCACTGTTCAAAGTGCCGTTAATGCGAACAAGAGGTGACCGAGACGTGTAACCGACACACCATACTATCACGCAGGGTGATACGCCAGTAGGTCGATGACGAATACACGCTTCCAATGTGCGTTCACTGCGATGTCGCCAAACACGAATGCGACCATCATGATGCTGTAAACAGAACCTGGATTCGTTCGAAAAAATTACGATTTTCAATTCGTACACCCAGGTTTGTCGTGGAGTACATCATCGCAGGTCTCCTGTCCGTGATCCAGCGTCAAGGATAACCGCAGCTATGGTCTCCGAGCTGATAATCCATGCTGCTGCAAACGTCGTCGAACTGTTCGTGCAGGTGGTTGTTGTCCTGCAAACGTCCCCATCTGTTGACTCAGAGATCGAGACGTGGCTGCACGATCCGTTACAGTCACGCGGATAACATGCCTGTCATCTCGACTGCTTGTGATACGAGGCCGTTGGGATCCAGCACGGCGTTCCGTATTACCCTCCTGAAACCACAGATTCCATATTCTGCTAACAGTCATTGGATCTCGACCAACGCGAGCAGCAATGTCGCGATACGATAAACCGCAATCGCGGTAGGCTACAATCCGACCTTTATCAAAGTCGGAAACTTGATGGTACGCATTTCTCCTCCTTACACGAGGCATCACAACAACGTTTCACCAGGCAACGCCGGTCAACTGCTGTTTTTGTATGAGAAAACGGTCGAAACTTTCCTCATATGAGCACGTTGTAGTGGCGACACCGGCGCCAACCTTATGTGAATGCTCTGAAAAGCTAATCATTTGCGTATCACAGCATCTTCTTCCTGTCGGTTATATTTCGCGTCTGTAGCACGTAGTCTTCGTGGTGTAGCAATTTTAGTGGCCATTAATATTTTTATATATATATATATATATATATATATATATATATATATATAAAGAAAATTACCTCTTACATTTCAGGCGTTTGCCCCTATCAGCCATACTACCCTCAAATACCTATCTAACCTAAAAACAAAAACAATGTTAGTGCCACCGCCACTTTCACCCTGAAGCTAATTAGGACGGTCGTGCGCCACCACTTTAGGTTTCGCACACGAACAAAAATTAAATTTGCCTCTGAACATTCTACTAAAAAAAAAAAAAAAAAAAAAAGATAAAGGAAAGGGTACAATACTTTAATATATTTCATTTGTTGTTCATTTTGTTCTTATGTATTTATTTGTTATTCTTTTTTTCTATTTTTTTTTTCTTTTTTCTCGGGGGTGCCCACAGCAGCCTTACGGCGGGATGTCTTGGTCGTCTTCTCGTGCAGCGAGGGTGAAACACCCTATAATTACCGTTGATGTCTCTCATCGGTGCATCATGTGCAATCTCTCAGTCTCTTCTCACACCTGGTACACCCCAATGGTTTGGAGAGCGCGTAACCCACGACCCCAAGTAATTCGCAAAGAGCGTACCATACGCCACATTGCGCCGTAAAATCGTGTAGTTACTCGTTAAATAATGCCAAAAATGTAACAACCCTGCAACGCTCTCATTAAAAAAGTATGGCAATGCCGTACCCTTAACCCACACCGAGTAGCAGGGAAGTAAGTGACGTCGGGGTAGGTCAGTTCGGTGGGCTCTACGGACTGAGGCGATCGTCGCAGCTACAATGCCAACATGCGCCGTGTGAGGAGCCAGCAGTCCGTAGCCGTGCCACAAATGAAACGGTGCATGTCGGTGTTGACAGCGGCGCATCTGGGGCAGAGAGGATCCTCGGCAAAATGGATCATGTGTAAACGTTGTCAAAAAAAAAAAATGGCTCTGAGCACTATGGGACTCAACTGCTGTGGTCATAAGTCCCCTAGAACTTAGAACTACTTAAACCTAACTAACCTAAGGACAGCACACAACACCCAGCCATCACGAGGCAGAGAAAATCCCTGACCCCGCCGGGAATCGAACCCGGGAACCCGGGCGTGGGAAGCGAGAACGCTACCGCACGACCACGAGATGCGGGCAAACGCTGTCAGGTGGGGAAGTTTTCAGTCGTTATCGCATACCACAGCGCCCTGACCGTGGTGGGAAGGAAGGGGGAGTGTGTGTTACTCCAGACCCGTCTCCAGCAAAGCGCCGGATGTCGGCATTCAACCACATTTGCAGGCAACGTCCGTTGAATGTATCGGTAGACGTCTTTGGTGTTAGGACCCCGCGTGGTCAGCAAGACATCCACCAGATAACTCATGTCGACCAGATAGGTGCGAATGTGACACAGTGCTGGCGTGGTATGCCCAACAGGAATCGGCGGACAGAGGGATTGAGGCGCAAGCTCCTGATTCATTGTATCAGGGAGGGTGTCCTTGCCCGAAGTACGTAGGCAATCATCGTCCGCTGGAAGAGAGCGCGTGCCCTGTTGTGCACGTTTATCATTCCAATGCTGCCTGCGTGTGTGGGAAACGTTAGCGTCCCGTAACGGTTCTTGAACCCTCGCTGACGAAATGACCGAAGGCCGCCTGGAGTTTGGCAGCTACTGTAGCGGCCATCGGGAGAGCGTGTGTTTAATGATTAAGTTTCGGAGCGAGGTAGACGTTGACAAAATGTACCCGCATTATCAAGTCAAGTGTTCGAATGTTACGAAGACGAACGTGCGTGCGGATCACATTAAGTAGTCTGTGATACGTATCTGCTTCTGTACGCTACACGTTCCCATGGAAGGTCACTCCTAAACACTTCATCGCCAGGACTTTGGTAATGGGCACTGGCGTACTCATTTGCAATCCTCTGCCCACATCCACGTAGTGTGACTTTCGCAGGTTGATACGGCTCCCGGCCACCTCTCCGTATTGCTGATGCCACGTGAACTACGTACATGTATCTCCTGCCGACCTCGCCAAGAATACTACATCGTCCGCGTAGACACAGCGTTTAAAATGCACATCGCGGAGGCGAATGCCCTCCAAACGCTGTCGTAGACCAGGAAGTCCAGGCTCGAAGGCGACGGCGAAGAGAAAGGCTGACATGGGACATCCTTGTCGCACTGAGCGCTCAATAGTGAACGGTGGCCAGCGGTAGCCATTGACCAGAACTGTGGAAGGAGCTCCGGTGATGAGACGGAGAACCACACCTGCCGATATTGCGGACAGTCCCATATTCTCTAAGACAGCCTGCAAAAAATAGTGTTCAACTCTGTCAAATGCGTGGTCTAGGTCAATTTTCACGAGGGCGCCTTCTAAGCGGCATGCTGACATGAGCGCCACCACGTCTCTATAATAGCTTAACGCCGTGTGTATATTACTGCCACCTCCCAGACATGTTTGGTCGGCACGAACGGCATCTATGACAATAGCGAGGAGGCGGGCACGAAGAATGCGGGCGAACAGCTTGTAATCCGAATTCAATAATGTCAACGGCCTGAAGTCTTGCGGTCTCCACCCCCCGCTTGGTTATGGCACAGGTATGATCATGCCCTCCAAAAATTCTGGGGGGAAGCATAAGTCCGGATCCAGGAGTTCGCAGCACATCTGCGGCCAAACTTCCCCCATCAAGTCAGAGAAGGTATTATAACATTCAAGCGGAAGACCATCAGGTACAGGTTATTTGTTTCTCGCCCCCCTCCCAGACATGTTTGGTCGGCACGAATGGCATCTATGACAATAACGAGGAGGCGAGCACGAAGAATGCGGGCGAACAGCTTGTAACCCGAATTCAATAATGGCAACGGCCTGAGGTCTTGCGGTCTCCACCCCCCGCTAGGTTTTGGCACAGGTATGTTCATGCCCTCCAAAAATTCTGGGGGGAAGCATAAGTCCGGATCCAGGAGTTCACAGCACATCTGCCGCCAAACTTCCCCCATCAAGTCAGAGAAGGTACTACAACATTCAAGCGGAAGACCATCAGGTACAGGTTATTTGTTTCTCGCCCCCCTCCCCCCTCCCCCCGAGCACGAGAGAGGGCCATGTGCATTTCTTCCCACGTGATGGCCTCCAAGAATGTGGCGTCGCCTTGCGCACTACCGGAAGTTGTCAGGTCGTATAGGACGTCCACAATGTTATTGCCACGCCGTTGATGTGGTAGATAGAGAGTGTGGCACGGGATATGGTGTTGTGTGTCTCTGTGCGTTGCCCGTCCGCAGAAATAACTGCCGTGATGAGTCGTCTCTAACGGTCTCTCCGTTCTCTGACGGTGTGAGAAAGAGAGGCACGTTCCTCTGGTATGGAATCTTGCAGTTTCTTTGTGCCAGGTATCAGTGACGGCTACACGGTGAGACTCTTCCCAGAGAATGCTAACGTTAAGAGTCCAAGGTCCTCTACTACGGCTCGTCTGTTGTCGTGGCAGAGTCACGGTGCAGATAAAGGCCTGATGGTCTGTGAATGCAGTGGGCCACAGGTCAGCACCGACAGTTGCTGCCTGAAGTCCTCGGGACACATAGATCCTGTCCAACCTGCTGGCCGAGTGGCTGGTGAAGTGTGTATATCCGCGTCGGTGACCGTGGATTAGCGTCCATGTATCCATGCAAAGCGAGATCTCTGACCATAGCTTGTAGGGATGGACGTGGGCATTGTGAGGGATCTGATCCTCAGGGGGTAAGACGCTGTTAGTCTCCGCCCACCACCAGGTGCTCTGTAGCGCCTTGAAACAATAGAGCTGTCTCAATGGAGTAATAGAGGGTTCGCTGTCGACGCTTCGCAGTACCAGACAGGGCATACAGATTCAGAAGATGGACTGTGCCGATGGGGAGCGCAATGCCTCTCGCTGATGGCAAAAACTGAGTATCCGTTGGTTCGATGCCATCGAGTAGTAGTATGGCCGTACCACCACCACCATCGGAAGATGGGGTGACGTAAGACACGTATCCGTAAACATCCAGGCGCAGATCTTGAAGAAATCGATATCAATGTACGCCGCTCGAATCGTATCCTTTAACAACTGAGTTTTGAACGTGGAGCTAATGCCGTTGACACTGACTGTACCTATCCGATACAACTGGGTCATTTGGTAGTACGATGACGTATCCTGCAGTCGTTTAAGTATGCGCCACATCGTCCGTCCGACCTTCTCTGTCACCCACACCGTATATATCATTGATCGGCTGAGACAAGATGTCCGTCCGACAATCCGCCGGCATCGGGCACCCGGTTGTCGCTCGAATCTGATATCATTCTTTCCACCTCCATCTCGGACGCCCAGTCACCAAGCTGGAGATGTGGTACGTTAGGCGACGCATTAAGTTCTTTCGATGTCTTAGCTACAAAATCGCCAGGGGGCTCGTCGGTGAGCTGAGCATCGTCTACTTGGCTTTGTCCTTGGACGTACTTTGGCAGCAGCGAACCAGGAACCGTTGGCGTGAGGTCCACAGCCCTGGCCGCAGATGGACTTTCCTCATCCTCGTGCAATGTGTCACCATCTCGTGAATCATTTCCTGCAGACAGCCTCCTCCTCTTTCGTCGCTTGGGCGACTTCTGCTTGCGGGAACGCGTGTCCGCGTCCTGTGGATCACAACAAACAATAGTCACTTCCTGCATCTCCGTGTCCGAGCTCGAATCTTTGCTGATGCTCTCCTTCTTCACACGGCTGGAGTGCAGACATGATCACTGCTGTCAAGCACGGCGACGGTTCCGATGGAGGCTGCGTTGTCTTGGGCGCGGAAAGCGTCCCCGCGGGGGTCGGTAACTGGTACGAAAGAAAGTACGGATGATGTTCAGATGTTTGTGACATCTTATGGGACTTAACTGCTAACGTCATCAGTCCCAAAGCTTACGCACTACGTAACCTAAATTATCATAAGGACAAACACACACACACCCATTCCCGAGGGAGGACTCGAACCTCCGCCGGGACCAGCCGCACATTCCGTGACTGCAGCGCCTGAGACCGCTCGGCTAATCCCGCGCGGCAACAACGTACGCATCCGACATGTTCCTCCCTGCCTGAACGTATGTAATAGGCAGCGTTGTCGGTTGCGATGTAGGCGTCGTGTGAGCACTTAGTATCTGGACGAGGCGTCGCTGCAGGCATTCAGAGCGTACATGCCCTTCCTGCCAGCACCCTGAACAAATCCGCGATTGACTGTCAAAAATAGCGATCGCTCGACAGCCACCAACGGTCACGTACAATGTGATGTGTTTATGCAGTTCGATTCGCACCTGACGCATTCCCTTCAGTACAGGATACGTCTCGAACGTATACCAGTTTTCTACCACGTGACTTAGTACTTCCCCGTAAGGCCGCAGCGCCTTCAAGACAAGCGTGGCCGGAACTTCAAACGGCAGTTCGAAGATTCGTATGTTCCGAACACCGAGTCCAGCATGGTCGACACTCGCTACACCCACGTTGCCGTGGTAGAAGCAATATCCATCGGTGGAACGCCGAAGAAGTCGTTCGCGAGCTGCTTCATCGAGAAGTTTCAGGTAAACTGTACTGGAGATGATCGAAAGATGTATACCGATGAGTTCCTGTGGATCGACGTGCATTACTTCACGCAGGAAACGCACTACTTCGACTGCCTTAGGTCGTGCGTACTGGGGATCGAACGTTACTTTAATCGTGGCCTTTCTATGAGAAAGCGCCATCGTCGTTCGAGGTGATCTGTTTACACCGCAATACCACTACCCGCGCAAGTAAACAACGGCCCGCTTGCGGAGCGCCGCACAGAGCACCGCGCGCGTCCGTTTCACAACATGGCTGAGAGCCGTCGGTGACCTCTAGACCACGGGTGCACCCGCTCCTATACAATGTTGAATCCAGCTCGATACAAAAGGTCACTGTCTCAATTAGCTGCTGCATTCACCGTGTTGGCATGTTGTATCTTCCGATGTATTCGAAGAAAGTGTCTTAATCTAAGACACTCGTCGCCATGTGTAAGCTGAAATGGTTCAAATGGCTCTGAGCATTATGGGACTTAACATCTGAGGTCATCAGTCCAAAAGTGTTTCAAATGGCTCCGAGCACTATGGGACTTAACATTTGAAGTCATCAGTCCCCTAGAACTTAGAACTACTTCAACCTAACTAACCTAAGGACATCACACACAACCATGTCCGAGGCAGGATTCGAACCAGCGACCGTAGCGGTCACGCGGTTCCAGACTGAAGCGCCTAGAACGTCTCGGCGACAACGGTTGGCCATGTGTAAGCATTTTCTAATCTGCACTGATAATGCTTCACCTATGAAATTGGCAACGTTGTATCAAAGATCATTTGGTATTATGTCTGCCGACTGTGATGCTATGCTTAGTTCACCAGTAATATTAATTATAATGAATTACATCTAGCAGACCAGTCACGGCATAAAAGTAAAACACGATTTATTCACAGACAATCAAATTCCCAGTTACTTCTTAATTCGCGATACTGTGTGCCAAAAACGAGAACCGCCTTGCTACGCCACGGACAGCTCACCTCTACTCTCCGGCTAGCACGTAACTTACTTATAGCTGCTCTGTGTTTGTTGCACGCGCCACTTGGCATTGTTGGCATCACCGCACACTGATATCGTGTTTAAGTCATCTTGCAGTCGGTTTCGATTTTCAGGTGACTTTACTTCACGGTAAAACACAAAATTATCTGCAAACATAACCCTTCCTTTGGGAACTCCAGTTATCACTTCTGTTTCACTTTGAAGACTTTCCATCGATTACAGCGTACTGTGTGTCCTTTCTGACAGGAAATCGTGAATCCAGCCGCAAAACTGCGACGGTACTCTACAGGCACGCAATTTTATTAGAAGTTTCTATTGAGGAACGGTGTCAAAAGCTATCTGGAAATGTAGAAATATGGAATCAATCTGAGATCCCCTGAGGATAGTACT
Source organism: Schistocerca serialis cubense (assembly GCF_023864345.2). Lineage (NCBI taxonomy): Eukaryota > Metazoa > Arthropoda > Insecta > Orthoptera > Acrididae > Schistocerca > Schistocerca serialis. The sequence continues at coordinate 166,302,374 of NC_064645.1, read as the reverse complement.
CATTACTTCACGCAAATAAAGAGGAGTCGTGTTTCACAATAACGATATTTTCTGAATCCGGGCTATGTGTCGACAGATTGTTTCTTTCAAAGTCCTTCATAATGCTCCAATATCGTACTGTAAATTCACATCAGTGATATGGGTCTATGATTCATCGGCTTACTCCTTTTTCCTTTCTTGGGTACTGGTGTGATCCGTGCAACTTTCCAGCAATTAGGAACGGGTCTTTGTCAAGAGAGCTAAAGTCCGAGTATATGATGGCTAAGTATGAGGCTATTGCATCAACGAACTCTGAAACGAACCTAATTTGTGTACTATCTGATTTGGATGACTTGCCTTCACTAACTGATTAAAGCTGCTTCGGTATACTGAGGTTATCTACTCGTAAGCTACTTCTGTTGGCAGCTGCTCTTGAATCGAACTCTGGAATATTTACTTCGTCTTCTTCGACGAAGGAATTTTGGAAAACTGTGTTTATAAACTCCGCTTCAATGCCACTATCGTTAGTAATATTGCCATGGATATCGTGCCTTGGAGGCACTGATTGTTCTTGCCGCTGATGTTCTTTACATACGAACACCATCTTCCTGGATCTTATGGCAGATTTCGAAACATATTTTCAGTGTTTTATTTGGATCTGATTCGAACTGACTCTATTTTAAGTTATTAATGAAGATGATGCCTGAATGTTTTTAATAGTTCTCAAATTGGTACCATTCAGCTGCATACCATAGTGTTGCTCATCCGCCTCTGGGACTCCTTTCCTCTAATCGTCCACGAGCAACAAGGCAAATTGCGATCCGCGTGCGGCATGTGCTGCAGTCACGCGGTGTGGAGCAAGCATAGCCCAAATTCAAAGATTTTAAACGTCTGCTGCGCTGGTGAACGTAGGGTTCAGGATAATTTTATGATTCTTGAGTTTCTCCCGGCGTATTTGATAATCAAAATATCCACGGGTGTCCGACGGGCACAATATTTCGGCGATCATACATGTCGCCATCATCAGGTGAACTGACGGACTGAGATCCTGTGAACGTGCCTGTTAGATAGAGTGATTGTGTGGGTCAAAGTGAGTTGGATGGGAGTGAGTGAATGACTGTCATTTTATAGAATTCCTTTTCACCGTGTGATAAATTTTAGACGTTTTATCCATACTCGTTTCTTTTAACACATGTAAGGGTACTGATAACCGCGGCGTTGAGCGCCCGTGAGCTCCAAACACATACACACTCAAACTGGCACCACCGCACCTACCTACCTACATCATAGAAAATATTGGTACGGTAGTTACGTACTTAACGTAAACAATGTCTGCTAAGAGTGGAACCAAACGGCTGTGGGCCAGAAGTTCAGCGCCATCATTGAAATAATCTTGTAATGTGTCATGAAAACTGGTAAGTTTCCAGATTCGGACTAGCATAGTAAATAGCTTTAGTGTGCTAAGACATTCCTTGAAGCAATTAGTTTATGTCGATAAAAACTGAAATTATATTTGAACCGTGGTCGGCTCATGTTAATGCAGTTTTTCCTTTTGGGCATTTTTGTCACCATTGAGTGGCGTCTTATTCCTCCCTCAGTTACTATCTGAATGAGTTGCTCACTTGCCTCCATCAGTGGCAACAGCAACTTTTATTGATACTAGTACTGCTGTAACTTCTTTGGTGTGGCAGTTATATTTCCGTCTCATGATTTGTGCGGGCAGTTGGTCAGTTGATGCGGAGCAGCGAGGAAGTCTCAGCGGCGTGTGATCAGGCACGCTCGGTCGGATTTGTGAGGCACTAGCTGCGAGAACTGCCAAGTTCGTCGCCCACCGCACTTGCATACTGGAGTTGAGTAATCAGTGAACCTGTCGCGAAAGCTCAACCGTTGTGACATCTCTTCGTTGATTGCTGGTTGTTGCATCCCGGGCTGTCCCCGCAAGCAGCAACGTGATGGTGTGTTGGAGTCGGTAAAATTTTGCAACTGTCTCCCTATATGGAGTTTAACCTTTGAAATGATTAAAATATTTTTATTAGCGAAGTGCACCAGCGGTATCTACTGCCATGTGGCCGTTAACATTCCAGTAACCTGCCCTGGTCGTTAGCATAGTTTTGCGGCACTGTGTTTTCCTCCCCGTGTTGATGCTGTCCGGCACAGCGTGTAGTTCGACAGCTTGGTATTGTTCTCTTTTTCTCTTTTGAGTATTGTGCCTTGAATGTGTTTATAGTCCAATTATTAAGACATATTCCTGCTGCGATCCTCATCATCACTGATAATTTTGGTTGTCGTGCTGTTGGTAGGGTGGAAGGGAATTGATTTAGGCGGTTGGTTGGTTCGTCAGCCGCCCGTACGTCGTGCTGCAACCAGATTTTTTAGTGTTACGTTTGGCAGTCTGTCATTCCTCAACTGTGGTTAGAATTTCTTCCTCAGGCCAACCCTTGGAACACTTCTGAGCACCACTGTTTGTTTCTTTTGATTTTCATTTTATTTGGTCGCAGGTAATGTGTCAGGCCTTCAGCCATGTATTAATGTCGGCTGTTTTATGTTTAGCATACGTCCTTCAACTGAACTTCATAACAACTTTAAGATTAGGCCATCAGCCGTGTTTCATTTAAAAATCTTGTTGCTCTGTGTTTAGGTCTTCAGCCGGGCTTGTTTCAAAATCTGTGGCGTTAATATGTAAATCCTTGTCTGTAAGCTTTCTCTTTAATTACGTTGAATCCTTGAAACGGCCTTTTGCCGTTTTGTAAACGTTTATCTTAATGTTGTTCAAAGAAATGGTTCAAATGGCTCTGAGCACTACGGGACTTAACATCTGAGGTCATCAGTCCCCTAGAACTTAGAACTACTTAAACTTAACTAACCTAAGGACATCACACACATCCATGCCCAAGGCAGGATTCGAACCTGTGACCGTAGCGGTCACGCGGTTCCAGACTGAAGCGCCTAGAACCGCCCGGCCACTCCGGCCGGCTTAATGTTGTCTTTAATTATTCTTGAGTAATTGTTTTGGCCTTCATCTGACAAGTTTCCTTGTTTTTTTGTTGTACTGTGTGAAAGCTTATCTTTAAAGCCTCTTTTTTATTTCTAAAAAAAAAAAAAATTACCTGGGCTGTCAGCAGAGAAATTAACTGTAATTTTCCTTAATATGGCCTTTAGCCAGAATTTGTAAATGATTGGCTTTTAAAGAATGTTATTTCTGTCTTTAGCGGAGAAGATATTATAATTTTACTTAAGTAAGGCCTTCAGCCTTTACTCTAAATCCTGCTGTTTTAAAAGCAATCATTTAAATTTATTCTGGAGAAGTTACTTGGGCCCTCAGCCATCAATTGATCTTTGTTGGTTCAAAGAGAAACCTGTGCTTTGGTCTGAGGAACAAAGTTGTATGTGTTCTTGTATAACTAACAGTAATTGACCTTGCCCCCTTTCCACAAACTGATCCGCTCTGTCCTGCGAATCCAGATTTCAATATTCATTTATCTCTTATCTAAACCTACTCAGTTTAAGATTATCTATTTTTGATATAATAGCTTCCCTTAGAATGTGTGTGTAATTTAAGGCTGTCCATAACTCAATTATTGGTTTGTACATTTACCACTCCACCAGGCATGATCCTACTGGATGTGTTGTTCCACTGCCTTCCTCATTCCTTTGAACTGATTTTTTTTTGGTCATCAGTCTACTGACTGGTTTGCTGCGGCCCGTCACGAATTCCTTTTCTGTGCTAGCCTCTTCATCTCAGAGTAGCACTAGCAACCTACGTCCTCAATTATTTGCTTGACGTATTCCAATCTCTGTCTTCCTCTACAGTTTTTGCCCTCTACAGCTCCCTCTAGTACCGTGGAAGTCATTCTCTCATGTCTTAGCAGCTGTCCTATCATCCTGTCCCTTCTCCTTATCAGTGTTTTCCACATATTCCTTTCCTCTCCGATTCTGCGTAGAACCTCCTCATTCCTTACCTTATCAGTCCACCTAATTTTCAATATTCTTCTATAGCACCACATCTCAAATGCTTCGATTCTCTTCTGTTCCGGTTTTCCCACAGTCCATGTTTCACCACCATACAATACTGTACTCCAGACGTACATCCTCAGAAATTTCTTCCTCAAATTAAGGCCGGTATTTGATATTAGTAGACTTCTCTTGACCAGAAATGCCTTTTTTGCCATAGCGAGTCTGCTTTTGATGTCCTCCTTGCTCCGGCCGTCATTGGTTATTTTACTGCCTAGGTAGCAGAATTCCTTAACTTCATTGATTTCGTGACCATCAATCCTGATGTTAAGTTTCTCGCTGTTCTCATTTCTACTACTTCTCATTACCTTCGTGTTTCTCCGATTTACTCTCAAAGCATACTGTGTACTCATTAGACTTCTTCACTTTCACTCAGGATAGCAATGTCATCAGCGAATCGTATCATTGATATCCTTTCACCTTGTATTTTAATTCCACTCCAGAACCTTTCTTTTATTTCCATCATTGCTTCCTCGATGTACAGATTGAAGAGTAGGGGCGAAAGGCTACAGCCTTGTCTTACACCCTTCTTAATACGAGCACTTCGTTCTTGATCGTCCACTCTTATTATTCCCTCTTGGTTGTTGTACATATTGTATATGACCCGTCTCTCCCTATAGCTTACCCCTACTTTTTTCAGAATCTCGAACAGCTTGCACGCTTTTTCCAGGTCGACAAGTCCTATGAAAGTGTCTTGATTTTCCTTTAGCCTTGCTTCCATTATTAGCCGTAACGCCAGAATTGTCTCTCTCGTCCCTTTACTTTTCCTAAAGCCAAACTGATCGTCACCTAGCGCATTCTCAATTTTCTTTTCCATTCTTCTGTATATTATTCTTGTAAGCAGCTTCGATGCATGAGCTGTTAAGCTGATTGTGCGATAATTCTCGCACCTCTCAGCTCTTGCCGTCTTCGGAATTGTGTGGATGATCCTTTTCCGAAAGTCAGATGGCATATCGCCAGAGTCATATATTCTACACACCAACGTGAATAGTCTTCTGTTACCACTTCCCCCAATGATTTTAGAAATTCTGATGGAATGTTATCTATCCCTTCTGTCTTATTTGTCCGTAAGTCCTCCAAAGCTCTTTTAAATTCCGATTCCAATACTGGATCCCCTACCTCTTCTAAATCAACTCCTGTTTCTTCTTCTATCACATCAGACAAATCTTCGCCCTCATAGAGGCTTTCAATGTATTCTTTCCACCTATCTGCTCTCTCCTCTAAATTTAACAGTGGAATTCCCGTTGCACTCTTAATGTTACCACCGTTGCTTTTAATGTCACCAAAGGTTGTTTTGACTTTCCTGTATGCTGAGTCTGTCCTTCCGACAATCATATCTTTTTCGATGTCTTCACATATTTCCCGCAGCCATTTCGTCTTAGCTTCCCTGCACTTCCTATTTATTTCATTCCTCAGTGACTTGTATTTATGTATTCCTGATTTTTCCCGGAACATATTTGTACTTCCTCCTTTCATCAATCAACTGAAATATTTCTTCTGTTACCCATGGTTTCTTCGCAGCTACCTTCTTTGTACCTATGTTTTCCTTCCTAACTTCTGTGATGGCCCTTTTTAGAGATGTCCATTCCTCTTCAACTGTACTGCCTACTGCGCTATTCCTTATTGCTGTATCTATAGCGTTAGAGAACTTCAAACGGATCTCGTCACTCCTTAGTACTTCGGTATCCCACTTCTTTGCGTATTGATTCTACCTGACGAATGTCTTGAACTTCAGCCTACTCTTCATCACTACTGTATTGTGATCTGAGTCCATATCTGCTCCTGGGTACGCCTTACAGTCCAGTTTCTGATTTCGGAATCTCTGTCCAACCGTGATGTAATCTAATTGAAATCTTCCCGTATCTACCGGCCTTTTCCAAGTATACCTCTTCCTCTTGTGATTCTTGAACAGGGTATTCGCTATTACTAGCTGAAACTTGTTACAGAACTCAATTTGTCTTTCTCCTCTTTCATTCCTTGTCCCAAGCCCATATTCTCCTGTAACCTTTTCTTCTACTCCTTCCCCTACAACTGCATTCCAGTCGCCCATGACTATTAGATTTTCGTCCCCCATTACATACTGCATTACCCTTTCAATATCCTCATACACTTTCTCTATCTGTTCATCTTCAGATTGCGACGTCGGCATGTATACCTGAACTATCGTTGTCAGTGTTGGTCTGCTGTCGATTCTGATTAGAACAACCCGGTCACTGAACTGTTCACAGTAACACACCCTCTGCCCTACCTTCCTATTCATAACGAATGCAACACCTGTTATACCATTTTCTGCTGCTGTAGATATTACCCGATACCCATTTGACCAGAAGTCCTTGTCTTCCTTCCACTTCACTGACCCCTACTATATCTAGATTGAGCCTTTGCATTTCCCTTTTCAGATTTTCTAGTCTCCCTACCACTTTCAAGCTTCTGACATTCCACGCCCCGACTCGTAGAACGTTATCCTTGCGTTGATTATTCAATCTTTTTCTCATGGTAACCTCCCCCTTGGCAGTCCCCTCCCGGAGATCCGAATGGGGGACTATTCCGGAATCTTTAGCCAATGGAGAGATCATCATGACACTTCTTCAATTACAGGCCACATGTCCGGTGGATACACGTTACGTGTCTTTAATGCAGTGGTTTCCATTGCCTTCTGCTGTGGTGTCACCGCCAGACACCACACTTGCTAGGTGGTAGATTAAATCGGCCGCGGTCCATTTAGTACATGTCGGACCCGCGTGTCACCACTGTGTAATCGCAGACCTAGCGCCACCACAAGGCAGGTCTCGTGATACGAACAAGCACTCGCCCCAGTTGTACGGACGACCTAGCTAGCGACTAGATGTACGAAGCCTTTCACTCTCATTAGCCGAGAGACAGAATAGCCTTCAGCTAAGTTAATGGCTACGAACTAGCAAGGCGCCATTAGCCGTACAGTGATTGTAATTAAAGTCTCCTGTGTATAGTCAAGAGCGATGTACCACAATGATTGATTAAAGATAAGTATTAATCCAGCTACGTACTTTTCTTCATAGCATTAATTACGTAGCCTGTTCCAGTACTTGACGCCCGTCGGCGTGTGTGTGTACGCGTGCCTTTCTTTCGGCTACCCGTCACTGTGGACTGGCTGCCTTGTCAGTCCACTTCATTGGCCATGAGTTAAAGTATTCTTTCTGATTGCTTACATTTACTTGTGTCATGGCTTCGCCAGATGTACTGTCCGAATTTTATCGCTTGCAGAATCAGCAGACGCAGGCGTTATTGGATGCCCTTGGACAGGTTGTCCAGGGTCAACGTGCCATTCAAACCGATGCGGCCGCCGCCGCTTCACCAGTACCGCAGCCACAACCTGCCGTTGCACCGCCTTTTAGGCACTACGACCCGAACCACGAGTCCTGGCAAGAGTGGTCCCGCCAGTTTGCCTTCCACCTCGCTGCCTACAGAATTAAAGGTAATGAGCGGCAGCCGTTTTTGCTTTCTTGTGTCGGTGTGTCCACCTACCGTGTGATAGTGAAATTGTTTCCCCGTCGCGATGTAGCAACTCTGTCGTACGAGGAAATTTTGTCTGCATTAGATGTCTATTTCAAAGAAACAGTTAATGTGGTTGCAAAACGGTATACGTTTTTTCGTACAAAACGTACGGCCGGTCAAACTAATAGGGAGTGGGTAGCAACATTGCAAGGACTTACTAGGGACTGTGCCTTTGAATGTGACTGTGGTCTTTCTTATTCAGATACAATGGTACGTGATGCAATTGCACAGAACGTTTCTGATGTTCGCATACGGGAGCAAATTTTGAAACTAGTTAATCCCTCCCTTCAACAAGTGATAGACATATTGGATAGACAGGACACACTTGACTGTGCTCAGGAATCTTTTGAAACTTCGCCAGCAGTGTAACATTAACCGGCCCGCCGGGCGAGCTGCGCGGCCCGGTCAACTGCCCTCGCGCAAACAAGCGCAGCTGCCGCCGCGCTTTAAGCCACGTGTGCCGCGCCAGCCCACAAATGAAGTGAAATCATGCTCGCGGTGTGCTACTAGACATTTGCGTGAACATTGCCCGTCACGCCAAACTATTTGCTTTTTCTGCAATAGGAAAGGACATGTTCAAAGTGTTTGCCAGAAAAAGCTCAGATCAGACACTCTTAATCATTCCAGGCCCTTTGCTTCGCGCCGGAATCGAACCGAGGACACTCAGGCTCGTGGACCTTCGCCCATGGACATTCATGTAGTTAATTCCGATTCGTCCAGTGCCACTTTCTCTAACAGTGACTGTGTTCGTCCCACAAAAACTGTGCGTCGACATCGCCGGAAATCACGTCAATTAGCAAGTGATTCTGTACCAGTATCTGTTCAAATTGCACAAAACAGTCGCTCTTGTCGTCAGCAGAACAATAAACTTTTTGTGGACTTAGACTTTGAAGGCAAAGTGATACCATTCCAGCTCGATACCGGAGCTGCAGTTTCATTGCTCAATCACGACACGTACAAACAACTGGGCGCACCTCCGTTGTGTGCCGCAAATGTTAAGTTACATAGTTATTCAGGACAGACCATACCTGTGTTAGGACAGTGCACTCTTTTTGCGACATATAAAGGACAAACAAAACTTGTGTCATTTTACGTTCTTCGTTCTTCTACGGCAGTGAACTTGTTTGGCTTAGATTTATTTCAGTTGTTTAACATGTCTATTGTAAATCAGGTGCTATCAGTGAATCAAACTGTGCCTTCAGACAGTGTTTCTCGCTTATGTGACGAATTTGCAGACATTTTTGCACCGGGCTTAGGTTGCGCTAAAAACTATGAAGCACATTTGGAACTGAAGGTCAACGCGCAACCGAAATTTTTCAGAGTGCGCAATGTTCCCCACGCATTGCGTGATGTGGTCGCAAGAACATTAAACGATCTAGAATCACAGGGTGTAATTGAACGTGTGCAAGCTTCTCTCTCGGCCTCACCCTTAGTAATTTTGCCAAAACCTTCCGGCAAATTGAGACTTTGCGTGGACTTCAAGGCCACAGTGAATCCACAACTAGTGACTGCTACTTTTCCTTTGCCCGCCCGGAAGATCTTTTTGATAAACTGTGCCCGGGAAAATATTTTTCAAAGTTGGACCTAGCCGATGCGTACTTGGAAATACCGGTGGACGACGAATCCCAGCGCGTATTGGTGGTTAACACGCATCTTGGATTGTACCGATTCAAAAGACTGCCATTCGGGTGTGCATCCGCCCCTGCATTGTTTCAGCAATATTTACAAACTATTTGTGCGTCGGTCCCTACTGCAGCAAACTATCTGGACGATATAGTGATCTCCGGACAGACAGAAGAAGATCATCTTGCGAACCTAGGAACGTTATTTCAGGTCTTGCAACACAATGGTCTTCGCTTGAGGAAGGACAAATGTGTGTTTTTTGCTCGTGACTTACCATACCTGGGCCATGTCATCAATGCCCAAGGCATACATCCGAGTCCAGAGCACCTCCGTGCCATACAAGATTTACCTTCCCCTCGCAATGTGAAACAGCTACAGAGTGTGTTGGGTAAAATTACCTATTATCACAAATATATGCGCAATGCCTGTTCCATTTCAGCTCCGCTTCATCGCCTACGCCGTAAAGGTGTTCCGTTCGTCTGGACGACGGAATGCGAACGCGCCTTTCGCCAGTTGATATCGGCGTTGCTTTCTAATACTTGCCTCACGCCTTTCGATCCCCAGAAACCCCTTTTGTTGATGGTAGATGCATCGGATTTCGGGATCGGTGCTGTGCTTGCGCACAAAGTTGGCTCCCATGATCGCCCTATTGCCTTTCCGTCCAAATTGCTCTCGTCTGCGCAAAGAAATTACTCCCAGATAGAGAAAGAAGCTTTGGCTCTCGTGTTTGGTGTTACTAAGTTCCATGATTTCTTGTATGGTCGTCACTTCACCATCATCACAGACCACAAACCTTTGACATCGCTTTTTCATCCGACCAAGCCTGTACCTCCACGTACAGCGCAGAAATTCATTCGCTGGTCTATTTTCCTCTCGCAGTACCGCTACGATATCTTGTATCGGTCCACTGCTACGCACGGAAACGCCGATGCGTTGTCCCGTTTGCCTGTTGCTGAGGATAAAGCATTCGATTCTTCCGAACTTGCTTGCATGTTCATTGATTCGGAAACCGATGAAGTGGTCGAATCGTTTCCGATTGATTTTCGTCGTGTAGCTACAGCCACCGCTGCTGACCCTGTCCTTGCTACTGTTTTGCGTTTTGTTGCTACGCAATGGCCTTTGTCAAAGTCTCGGATCGCGGATCCGTTGGTTCGCAGATTTTTTGCTCATAAGGAAAGACTTTTTGTTCGACGTGGTGTTTTGTTGTTGCGTTCTGATAATGATCAGTCCCGAGTCGTGGTCCTACGTTCGTTACAGTCCTCTGTCTTACGGCTTCTTCACCAAGGACATTGGGGTATAGTGCGAACGAAACAACTTGCTCGTCAGCACTGTACTTGGTTCGGAATCGATGCTGCGATTACGAATATGTGTTCTTCTTGCATGGCGTGTGCCGAACAACAATCCGCACCGCCGCGGAAAGTCTTTGCATGGCCAAAAGCCACTTCCCCTTGGCAACGCTTGCACATTGATTTTGCTGGTCCATTATGGAATGCTCGATGGTTGGTTCTGGTCGACGCCTTCAGTAATTTTCCTTTTGTTGTCCGGATGTCTTCCACGACGTCCTCCGCCACCATCCAAGCGTTGTCTGCTATCTTTTGTATTGAAGGTCTTCCGCAGACTATTGTTTCCGAAAATGGCGCACAATTCCTGTCCGCAGAATTTCAGTCATTCTGCCAGGCCAATGGTATTCAACATCTGACATCCGCGCCGTTGTCGCCTCAGTCAAACGGTGCCGCTGAACGATTGGTCCGGACTTTCAAGTCACAGATGTTGAAATTGAAAGAGTCGCATTCTCGGGAGGACGCATTGTTGACGCATTGTTGCTCTTTTTGTCTTCGTATCGCTCTCAGCCCCGAGATGGTCGCTCGCCGGCTGAGTTGCTCCACGGTCGTCCTCATCGCACGTTGATGTCTTTGCTGCATCCACCGCATCAGGTTCCTGTGCAGCGGCAGACTCCTGCTTTTGCTCCAGGCGACGTTGTATTTTATCGCAACTATCGAGGTTCACGGCGTTGGCTCGCAGGGCGCATTCTTCGCTGCCTCGGCCGCGCGATGTATTTGGTTTTGGGGGCCTCTGGTGAGGTGCGTCGGCATCTCAATCAGCTGCGCCTCTGTCGTCGCACGGGTTCTGCCGCTCCCCGTCTGCTTTCAGCGACGGTGCCGTCCGGTCAGCGCCCTGGGGACCCATCTACTGGCTCGCCTCATCCCCAGGTGTTACCGGCGATGCCTTCCATTTTGCCCCATGGCGGCGCGCCGCCGCAGCAGCCGCCGCCGCCGCCGCCGCCGCGGCCGCTGGTACTCCGGCCGGCGCCGCCCGCATTCGACGCTTCGCTGCAGCCGCCCAGCGCCTCCCTGGGTCACGCGCCGCCGATCACTTCCCGTGACCAGCTGTCCTCCGCCATGGAACTCTTGCCCGCTCCGGACCACATGACGTCATCGCGCGTCGGCTACCCCGACGCAATGGAGGTCGACCCTTCGGCCCCTCCTGTCTCATTACGGGCGCATACACCGCATGTTGACGTGCACCCTGGACTAGCTTTTCAGGCGTTTCCTAGCTCCCCTCGGACCGAATGGCCGGGTGCGGGTGGCACAGCCTCGCCTGTTGTTAGGCTCCCCACCTCCTCGCATACGTCAACATGGGGTCCTCCCCACGGCGGGCGGAAGCCTTATCTCACGACCGTTCGCCGATTTGCGGGGGAGGAATGTGGTGTCACCGCCAGACACCACACTTGCTAGGTGGTAGATTAAATCGGCCGCGGTCCATTTAGTACATGTCGGACCCGCGTGTCGCCACTGTGTAATCGCAGACCTAGCACCACCACAAGGCAGGTCTCGTGATACGAACAAGCACTCGCCCCAGTTGTACGGACGACCTAGCTAGCGACTAGATGTACGAAGCCTTTCACTCTCATTAGCCGAGAAACAGAATAGCCTTCAGCTAAGTTAATGGCTACGAACTAGCAAGGCGCCATTAGCCGTACAGTGATTGTAATTAAAGTCTCCTGTGTATAGTCAAGAGCGATGTACCACAATGATTGATTAAAGATAAGTATTAATCCAGCTACCTACTTTTCTTCATAGCATTAATTACGTAGCCGTTTCCAGTACTTGACGCCCGTCGGCGTGTGTGTGTACGCGTGCCTTTCTTTCGGCTACCCGTCACTGTGGACTGGCTGCCTTGTCAGTCCACTTCATCTGCATCCTCATGTCGTTGATCATTGCTGATTCTTCCACCTTTAGGGGCAATATCCCACCCCTAGGACAAAGAGTGCCCTGATCTTCTATCCGCTCCTCCGCCCTCTTTGACAAGGCCGTTGGCAGAATGAGGCGGAAGTCTTCTTTGCTGATTATTTATCAAAATTTAGGCAGTGGTGGGGATCGAACCCGGGACTGAAGACGTTTTGATTATGAATCAAAGACGCTACCCCTAGACCACGGGGTCCGAAATAATGAGGCCTACAGTCTAGCTTGGAACCCAAACCTCGATGGAACTCTTTATTGCTCATACTGAATTTTTTTTTTTTTCCCCACAGGCGTCGTACAGCGATTGTGTTACCAAACCAAAGTTGGCGACGCGAATGGGTACCACAGACATCAGCGAGGGCTCACTGAATCCACAACGAAGTGTGGGAAGCGCTCCACAACGGACCCCTCCTATCGCTCTGCAGCGACCTCAGGGTGAGGCCAGCAGATTGTCGAGCATGCCAGAGCTCACCCAGTCAGCATCATAGTATAGGACAAACGAATAGTTAAAGTTCCAGATGAATTGGTAGTGTTGTTAATATTGAACGTGGTACCTCAAGAGAACAGTTTGTTAATTAGTGCATAAAATGAAGCTTTGCTAGTCCACGACAGATGTAAAATATGCAGTACTCCTGTGGCAAAGATGTGTGTCTCAAGGGTAAGTAATCTTTTATTCATTTACACGATAAAGTGGACTAATATCATCCTTCTCCGGCAGCTTTCAGAGAAGATGCGGTCGGACGAAAGTAGTTTCACATGGTCTCAACAGAAACAAAACTGATTCGTAATGAAAAACAACTCGTGCGAACAGACGTAGACCTAAGCCAGCTGATCAACTCCCCATCGAGCCGTGAGAGATTTCCGTTTTTTGTGTGTTCCACCAGTCGTTTGAAGCGAACGCTGGAATGATTATTTTCGAACGACTTCGTTTCCGAGCCTTCCACAGGCCGAGGTTGTGCACCCTTTCTAATGACCTCATCGTCGAGGGAGGCCAAACCCTAATTTTTCTGCTTCCGCTCTTTGAACGTATTTTGATTTAAAAGTGAAACCTGACACTAGGTGTTGTGGACTGGCAAGACAGCCAATCCACTATGACAGGAAGCCGAAATGCACGCGTTTAAGCTCACACAGGCTGGCGTGAGGTCTGGAACAGGACAAGGTATGTACACTTCAGAAAAGAGGTGGTACTTGGTGGAATACTTAATCCATTAATGTTGAACGTAGCTCTTGTCTGTACATTCTTTACAATATCAATAACAACTGATAATGGCGCCTTGCTAGGTCGTAGCAAATGACGTAGCTAAAGGCTATGCTAACCATCGTCTCGGCAATTGAGAGCGTAATTTGTCAGTGAACCATCGCTAGCAAAGTCGGCTGTACTACTGGGGCGAGTGCTACGAAGTCTCTCTAGACCTGCCGTATGGCGGTGCTCGGTCTGCAATTACTGATAGTGGCGACACGCGGGTCCGACCTATACTAGCGGACCGCGGCCGATTTAAAGGCTACCACCTAGCAAGTGTGGTGTCTGGCGGCGACACCACACTAGGCATAAAATTTTACTTTTTTCTGTACCTGGTATGAGAACAGCTAATCTTTATGTTTTCGGATGTGCTGATAATGAAAATGTTAATGAAAACGCAAGATTATCTCTTTTTTTGAAGTTATGATAACTAAACGTTACTACATGTATAAGGCTATGCATGTAGCTGTTTACCTTGGTGCTATCCCTCGGAGGAAGGTCGTTGAAGGCGCAACCGCTTCGCCTGGTGTTTTTGGTGATTCCCTGTTAGTGCCCAGCAGTAATCGGCTAACAGTGATGCACTCCACATTCCCTGGAATCTCATTTCAATGTCCGAAATTCGGTGGTGGAAGCTTTCTACATGCTCTTCGGTTACAGCACCGCAGTTGTCAGGAAAGAAGTCCAAGCGGGAATCTCGGAAATGATGTAACATTAAGCACATTTGCACCCCAGTCTACTGTAGGAGTGCAGAAGATTTGGCATTAGATCCTGAAAGGTTTATGCCCTCTAATTTCCTAGAATGTGTGTCGACACCTGAACAGAGGTATCTCAAGCCAACTTTTCATCAGTTGTCAAGATAGTGTGGAAATGCTCATATTTGTACAGTCTACGTATTTGGAAACCCACAAAATCCCCTCTTTCATTTTCGTCTTACAAAGACGTGGAAATTTCTAGCGCAAATAGAGAAATTCTTCCCCGATTTCGTCCATGGCCTTAACGAAGTTTTTCATTTGGTCCAATTTTGTATGAAGAGCGGGGAGAATTATGTTCCTTGATTCGACAAGTGTGTCGTGCATTGCATTGTGAGGTCCTGGGTCAAGTGATTGACATTTGGGCCATCTTTCCTCTTACAATAAAGAGCTTTGTCGCGACCATCCCAGCGGCACAGGAAGCAACAGAATTTGGCGTAACAGTGTTGTAGGCCAAGTAATATGCCTTTGACTTTCAATTACCCGAAAATTTGTCATTTAGGCTTATCATAGTTCAGTTGCAATAACAATTGTTTTACGTTAGAATATGTTTCTTTTATGGAAGGTGCATGCCATTCGGAATCGATAGTAACACGTGGCCGTTGTGCAGCAGCACACATTGAGACTTACGTAGTAGTCGATGAACAACCTCCACTGACCATTGTTGTAATCAATATCCACAACTGCCATTAGTCCCTGTACACAAAAAATACCAAGTTATTTTCACCATCTTAAAGCGGAAGGAATGACATTTGGCGGTCATGGAAAGCGGTCACATTTATCATCTTCTAAAGACAATTCCACTGCTGTTGTCCTGACGCCAACAGTTCAGCTTTACCTCCCACCAATTCTAGATCTCCCATAGCTCATTGCATTCACACTGCGTTATTTTGTGAATTGGCACACTCATCGTTACACACAAAATGAGGATGTTTCGAAGAACTGGGTTTTGAAGGCGATGATGCAGCACTAGTTTCACTACCGCCCTCGTCCGTACCACAATCGATTGGAACTACAATATGTCAGGATACGTCATGGAAGATTTCTTCTTGTTGGAAATACCATTTGTTAATGAAGCTTTCTTTCAAAAGAAACAATGATTTCATGGTCCTCGCCAGATCGTGGGCACAGTTAAGCCCATGGAATGTATTTTACGTTTACGAAGACTCGAGACACAAGAAATGCAGCACACATGAGGAGCTCAGAGCTTGTCATGGTCCCTGATTTCACAGCCAAAGTGCAGTCCTGACGCCTTCCTAATATATGGCTTATTGGCCTCGTTTTGCGATTTCATTGTAGGCTGTTTGCACGTGTAGCAAAGATAGTCAGCACTCTTTACGTATTTGCGAGGCACATTAAATCACAGGAATTGCTATGACCACACGCACTACCTACACTTCAGCAACACATTCTTCCAGCCCACAAATAGAACAGCGTGTAACAGACTGTAACTACGCTTGAATGAAACATGGTTCGCCCCTACCTTCCTCTTCACTTTCCTGTTGTTGCTATGACCGCGGGCTAAAAGTACGAGTAAAACATACACACAGCTGTTGTTGCTTGAAACTTCGTCACTCTGTCTACTATCGGTGGGATTTCGAAGCCTGTATGGGAAAGGAACTGATACATTTTCGCTGTTGGGCAGTGTAATCCTCGAGACCCTAGGCCAGTCCCTATCTGTAGATACTACTATAAAACCCGGCATGTAGTTCTTCTATTATAATTGAATTATGTGATTGTTTCGCTATCGAATAGATGTTGTTGTTGTGGTCTTCAGTCCTGAGACCGGGTTGATGCAGCCCTCCATGCTACTGTATCCTGTGCAAGCTTCTTCATCTCCCAGTACTTACTGCAACCTACATACTTCTGAATCGGCTTTGTGTATTCATGTCTTGGTCTCCCTCTACGGTTTCTACCCTCCGCGCTGCCCGCAAATGCTAAATTTGTGATTCCTTGATGCCTCAGAACATGTGCTACGAACCGGTCCCTTCTTCTTGTCAAGTTGTGCCACAAACTCCTCTTCTCCCAAATTCTATTCAATACCTCCTCATTAGTTATGTGATCTACCCATCTAATCTTCAGCATTCTTCTGTAGCACCACATTTCGAAAGCTTCTATTCGCTTCTTGTCCAAACTATTTATCGTCCATGCTTCACTTCCATACATGGCTACACTCCATACAAATACTTTCAGAAACGACTTCCTAGCACTTAAATCTATAATCGAATAGATACAATAAATTTAAAAAATTCGTAAGTGTTCCCGTGTAACAAACTATACACGTCCCAAAGATAGTCGGTATTGGGAAAAATTAGTGACTGATTGTTACGTGGGTTTTCAGGCGAATTAATGCTAGTACGATTCTCGTGAATATTCTTCAGCGAAAATTATAGCCTTGCCCTCTGAAACAGCTAACAACAGAAATATTCCGAGTACATCTCGCAGCTGGCCGCAGGGAAGTTTGTACGCGGGTGGCGGCCTTGGGTGATGACGTCAGCCCTTCCAGGTCCCGTCCCGTGCCACTCGGGACGTTCTTCTCCCGTCCCGGCGCTGCGTCGCCATAGCGAGCTCATCTCGGCCCGGACGACAGCGCCGTCTCACTTAATTGGGCCGCCAGTTGGGGCTGACGTGGGCGGATGTCAGAGTGGCTTTCCTCCAACAGGAAGGACGTCGATAATAAGGCACAGCGGCCTGCCACACCACACCCGCGTCTCACTGATTCCGCTGTCTCGGTTTGGGGTAACCTCACCCAATTTTCCCTAAGAAACGGCGATTCCCCGAAGAGACTTCTCATCTCACGTGGCGTGATGAAAAACAGCTCTCCTCTTCACATCTTGAGTATGGCACCCCACAACTTCTTTGGCGTGCTTCATAAATGACAATTTGACGAGAAAGTACCTTTAAACTCTACCTTAAGCCATCTTCCAACAGGTGTTAAGCAACTATCCCATCTTGACGTTAACAACATCCAGGTTGGCAGTACTTACTCTGCTTGGTGAAGCTTCAAGTTTGTGCTTAAAATAAATAATACAAATTGGTTAGCAGCATAAAGAGGAACCAGAATCTCATGACAACTTCTTACAGAAGGCCAACTGAATCGAAACGTTAAGTTCCAAAGCTCTGAAGTGCATGTTGGTACAGTTCTCGCGATCAGCATCAGCGTTCACGTTCCATCGCCGTACCATCGCCTGACGACAAAAACTTCTCCTGGAAACTACGCTGGAAACTTTAAGGACGAAAGTAACTTTCATGTGATGTGTTGCTGCTGACTAACATAGCTCGATAAACTTTTGGCCATAGAAAGAACTGCTACAGTATAGTACAGTGCAGTAAGTGACTGAAATAAATATTCAATGAGACGAGCAGATTTGACACTTTTATTCAAAGACAATAGTTACACTGAAGTCATCGCGATTCGTGATGCCCCTGAGGACTCGTGATGCTCCTCAGGACATTACGAAAGATGGGACATGGTTCTTAATAAAGTATGTGATCACTGCAAATAGCAATGCACGATCTGAACGTCCTCCCATGCTGGCCACAAGGCTGGCAAGGGAAAAAAATGAAAGTCTTGCAGCCGTCCTTATCGTCTTATATGATGTGTGGCTACCAGTTTCGGAGTTTCAGTGCGCGATCTTCAGACTGCAGTTGATGCTGAAGGGGTTATCACGATTCGTATATATCCTACATCAGTGGCAACATAAATGGTTTACACAGACTATCTGTAACTGTGATGTCAGCAATCACACCACAGCTACAGATATTCTGCGTAAAAAAGTTATGTTGGCCACTGATGTAGTGTATGTAAGGATCGTAGGATCGTGATCCAGGATCAAATGCTGCCTGAAGATGGAGCATTGAGGCAGTCGAAACTGGTTGCCACATGACAAATAAGATCTGCAGGACGGCTGTAGGAGTTTCGTTTTTTTTACAATGGTCATCGGCCGTGGTCCCCAAGACCTTCAGTCAAAAGGATTCACATAGAAAAGATTGGTAATGAGTTTTTGTGGTAGGGCGTTCTATCAATTCAGCAGTACGACTGACAACTACTGGATTGTCCTTGGTGCATGCGGACACGCTCCAATAAATATCCAAACCGCATCCCAGTGCGTTCGGTGGGATTTGTGAAGGGCGGACTGGGCAAGACAGTCCATTCGCAGAACATCCTCCCCTCTACTTTTCTTTTCCAATAGGGGCGCCCACTGCCATCTATAAAAATGAAGGTTGGGCCAAATGCACGCACGTGGACTGATGAAGGTATCGTGTTCAAATATTTCGATTCTAGTATGCTCATTCAACGTTATGCCTCCCCACACCATAAAATCTCTCCCACCAAAATGATCATGATCGACGATGTTCCTGGGTGTATTACGCGTTTCTGTCTCCAGCCACATGAAGGCACTGCCACAATCCCTACTCACATTGAATATTCTCTGATCTGAGAATATCATGCAACCCCACTCCTCGATGATCCAGTCGCTATGCATTGGCACCATAACGAACGGTGCTGCTAATATGGAGGTGTTGTTGTTGTTGTGGTCTTCAGTCCTGAGACTGGTTTGATGCAGCTCTCCATGCTACTCTATCCTGTACAAGCTTCATCTCCCAGTACCTACTGCAACCGACATCCTTCTGAATCTGTTCAGTGTATTCATCTCTTGGTCTCCCTCTACGATTTTTACCCTCCACGCTGCCCTCCAATGCTAAATTTGTGATCCCCTGACGCCTCAGAACGTGTCCTACCTACCGGTCCCTTCTTCTTGTCAAGTTGTGCCAAAAACTCCTCTTCTCCCCAATTCTATTCAATACCTCATCATTAGTATATTTTTCGTCCACATTTCACTTCCATACATGGCTACACTCCATACAAATACTTTCTAATCATCAGTCAAAAGAGCATCCCCATGCCCTTGCCCCGCCACTGTGCAGCGTGAGATATCGTGACTTACAGTGCTGTTAAATGTGGTTGCAACTACACCCGCTGTCTGAGTCGAGTTTCTACTTATCTGTTTCACAATGCAGCGGTTATCTGCTGCTGTAGCTGACCATGGTCGACCACCTCCTCTCCTTAAGGCAGCAGTGCGCGAGGTTCAGAACGTTCCCCATGTACGTGAAATGCTGCTGAGAGGTATGTCAATTTTGTAGGTTACATTTGTCATACACCGTCCTTCTCTCAGTTTCCCGGCGATTCTTCCCAACGTGGAGTTCAGATTGTCTGCAAGTCAAACTGTAATGAAGAACATCACCCTAGACCGTAACTACTCGCAGATTGACAGTGCCGCTTCCCATCCTTCAATTGCTCCGTGTTGTCATTTAGAGCTTCACACGCGCTAATCTCACGTCATGTGACGTCCAACTTTGCGTACACGCCCGGGATACCGCTGGACATGTGCTCTCGCACTTTCATTCATTTGCACCAACCTGTTATATTAATTATCCTATCTCGCCCTTAAACTTTGCAGATCAGTGTAATTATTGGAAGACGGTTGGTAGGAGTCGGGGTGGGGGTGGGGGGAGGGGGGTGGGGAGGGCAGGGACTAACAGTTCTGTCATAAATGTATAAAATGTACACTGTTCAAAAGTATCCACCTAATAATGCATAGAACATGAACTCACAGTAGAGTTCACAGAACACTCTTAAGCGACAGAACCATATGTGCGAACCCTCGAACATGTATATTAACGTACACTAGATAGACATACTGCTTCAGCTGACAAAAAAATTTAGCATTTTGCAATTATTTTCCGATCTATGCGACACCCTCTGTGTACATGTCTTGTTTTATATTTTATATTTTATTTTTAAAACACTTTCTACGATTCCTGGAGTAGTTTTATGACTCTGCTGTGTATTTTACTTCTCTAGACACCTGACACGAATTGTGAAGATGCTGTGCGCCCCGGCACTGACAACTCTATTATATAATGGGAATAGATATTTTTGGACACAATAGAAGCATGACACATTCGTACCTCCATTATTCATGAAACAAATTAAATACGTAAAGAAGTATTTTCTACAATATAGTTAACTTAATGACAACAGTAACTTTAAGCAAATAATGATCCACTTTCCAATAACTCTTTTACAATATTTCGTCTCAAACGCTGTTGTATTTCGTAGTCTTTAGTAAATTTTACAGGTATCTTTCAGAATGGTAAAAATTGGATATTATGTAATATGAAACCTATGTCACATATTCTTTCCTATATGAACTTACGAATAAATTACGTGAAGTACTGTATCACTGAAATTTCAGCAACTTCTATGTGCAGTTATTCGAGCACTTTTCGTTGCTAAGTAGAATGTAAATAATGTCCGTAAGGCATATCAGCCATTTAATTGCATTTCACTAATATTAATTTGCCCACAATATATGCGTAAAATAGCGCTACCAAAACTTCGACAATCAAAGAAATTATAACGTAATTCAAAAGTAAACATTTCTATCAAAAGAACGATTTCCAGCCCACATCTTACCAATATACTAGTTTTATACTCATCTCCACAAATGTAGAAGCGAAGCTTGTTGCGATTAGAGTCGTTCGAACCATGACTGGTGTTGTCTCGTAGGTAGTTGGCGATGGCACACTACAGATCCTCCAGACACATGCGAAATTTTTTCTCGGCCTATCAGCAGTGGAAAACACGTATTATGGCACACTAGATTTGAGGCAACCAGATATCATATCACGTACAGTAGCATTCTATGCTTCGCGCACTTCGCAACCACAGAGACAGAACATATACAAAGAGACGTCTTCATCTGGCATCCCACTGAGCTCAGAGTTTCATGTTTTTATCTTCTAGTGAAATGGTGTTACAAGACTGTCAAAGTTCCATTCATTAAGAGTAATAAGTTGTAAAAATACTGGAAAGAGCAATGGTAATGATTTTTCCTTGAAAATAGCCAGGTAGTTATAATTAATCTAGCGGTGTTCCAAGTGCTGTAGTGCAAGCTCAGTACATATCAGGACGCTGAAACATCTGAGATATGTTCATTAACAGATGCTCTCATGGATTGTACTGAAAAAAGTAATAATTCCAGTTTCTGCCACAAGGTCAAAATATAGTGCTGTAAGCAATCAGAATGTGGCGTGGATGCACGAAAGGGGGGGATAGGTCAACCACATTATGACATTCATGCTGGCACGTGTTCAGTGTGACTCTCTAACTCAGCCACATGAGACACTGGTAACACAGCATGGTCCCCGCATGGTCCACAGTTGCTCGGAGCGTATGTTTAATCAGAGCGATACGTCATCACATACTATCCTTCAGATCAGGAATAGTCTGGATGCATCCCTGATAGACATGATCTTTTAGGTATCCCCAGAACCACAAATCACATGGATTTAGGATAGAGGATCTGGATGGTCACACACTTGGCAAACAACATGTGGCGAGCACAAAAATAGTAGCATGTACACAGCTGCGTTCTGGTAAAACTGGAATCACCTGTTGCACAAGGAGGTCCTTATGACGTGCAGCTGTCACTCCACTCCTGAGAGACTGAGAGACCCGTGAGGTGTCGTCACATCCATTTCTACGTGTGCCAGAGAACGAAGGGTAAAGCCACGACGTTGTAGCCTATATTGGAGATTCATTTCGTGCATATTCTCAGTCTTGTAGGGTACCAGTGTAAAATGGGCAGCAAAATATTTTATACAGTTGTCCTGTAAGCTGTGTCCCAACTACTGGGTGTTGGAGGTGTTTTCGTCTCATTCACGCAGCTGTTTCTGTGTAATCTCATAACGTGAAAATGAGTGTACTCAATATAAGGGTAATGGCATGAGGAATTAAGTGAGGCCATACTGAGAGAAATAGGTTAGTAAATGAGATGCTAAGAGTAGTGGATTAATTACGGTATCTAGGCAACTGATGATGGCCGAAATATGTAAAAAATATAGATTGGCAATAGCAATATAAGCATTTTTGAAAAGGACGAAACTACAAACTTCTAATCCAAATTTAAGTCTTAGAATAGTGCAGGGACAGTACTTTTAGTTCCAGGGAATAGCAAGTTACGCGCTGTAGCTATTGTGCAGGCTACGAAGCATTGTTTTTTTTGTGGAGACACTAATCACTTAGTGCGCAATTGCCCTGTTCCTAAGGGATCGCAGGCAAACATCTGACCCCATAGGAAGAGAGGGGCTAAGAATAGTAAGTTACCCTTCTCATGTGAACATATCTGTGCTCCTGGTAGGCCCCCCTCTCCCCTACGTTTGTACTCGCGTGGGAACAGAGCCCCTTTGTGGGCTGCTTGGTACCGGAAGTTCCGTGTCCTTGATTGACCATAAATTGTACTTGGAGTTTCGTCGGTTGAATAGGCTATCTGCTGTGAGGCCTACCTGGCATAATTTTCGCGCTGCGAATGGGGAAGAATTGCCCGTAGTGGGGGGAGTGCAGGGTAGACTACCAAATTGCGATTTTACGTGGCCAGTTACTTTGTTGGTGGTTAAGGGTTTAGATGTACCCTTACTCCTGGGCTGCGATTTCATTCTGCACACCAGGGGTATTAGACTACGCTTTAAGTTCGGACCGGAGGAAAAGATAGCAATGTGTGCGTGTGATAGTTCTAACTTGGTCAGTATGGTCGGCAGTAAAACCGACGGGTTTGAGGTTACTCACCTTCCTGATGATATCGCGGCTCAGTTAATAGAATTGTTAAGTGAGTTCCATGACGTGCTTTCTGAGAAACTTGGAGTAACTGGCCTTATTGAATATCACATTCATTTGTATGATGGCCTACCGGTTCAGCAGTCGCCTTATAGACTTTCCCCTCCTAAAATGAGAATCCCAAAGGAAAAATTGGACACTATGTTGCAGGATGGCGTTATCAGACCGTCAATCTCGTCTTACGTTTCACCAATATTTCTTGTTCCTAAAGCCGGCGGCAGGGATTATAGACATGTAGTTGATTATCGGTTACTTAACAAGAAGATCATGTTGGAATTCGTTCCCTTACCCGATATTCATAATTGTTTTACGTGGTTTTCAGGGGCGAGATGGTCCACTGTTCTTGATCTCAATCTAGCTTATCATCAGATTCCCCTTACTGAGGAATCAAAACATGTCGCCGCATTCAGCACCGACTGGAATCTCTTTGAATTTAACAGAGTTGCCTTTGGTTTGGCTACCGGCGCCGCACTATTGTCCCGCTTGTTGGACCGTGTTTTGGGAGATTTAAAACTTAAGTGTGTGAACAACTATCAGGATGATGTTGTGGTGTATAGTCGAACTTTCGAAGAACACCTTTCCCATCTCGAGCAAGTCTTGCGTATATTTCGTTCGGCTGGATTGACCGTTAAGCCGGCCAAGATTACTCCTGCTAGACACCAAGTTTCGTTTTTAGGCCATCTTGTCTCAGGCGACGGGGTTAGAATTGATCAAGAGCGGACAAATGGGATTAAGAAATTTCCGCCCCCAACGACAAAGAAACAGGTCGCGCGTTTTATTGGCATGGCGAATTATTTTCGCAGGTTCGTCCCTAATTTCGCACAGTTTGCTGCCCCTCTCAATGACATGCGAAAGAAAGGCTAAGAGCTTACCTGGAGCGACAGCCAACAAAGTGCTTTCGAGGCGATTAAGACCGCAATTGCGTACCCTCCGGTTTGGGCTGTTCCCGATTTCCAGAAACGCTTTGTGGTCCAAACCGATGCTTCCAATACCGGGATAGCAGCCGTCCTTCTTCAAGAGGATCAGGGCGTGAAGCGCCCCCGCGCCTTTGCTTCAAGGAAGCTCACACCTACAGAGTTATGTTCATGAGTGTGAGGTTCTCGCAGTGATCTTCGCCTTGGAGAAATTTCGATTTTATTTAGGACATAGGGAGTTCGACCTGGCAACTGACAAGCAAGCATTGAGTTGGGTTCTAGCTCGACCTCGAAAAACCGGAAGGATTTGCTAGGTGGGCGGTCCGTATTTCCGCCTTTCCTTTTAAGGTGCGTCATATTAAAGCCTCCGACAATCGGGTAGCTGACGCTTTTAGCAGGATGTTTAAAGAAAAATTCGAAGCTCAACCAGGGGGAGAGTGAGAGTAGGGTAGTCGATTGGTGAATAGTGTCCTCACAGCGATCCCTCATTGACCTTGAAACCAATTATTCGTTGACATTGAAACCAAGGAGAACGAGGATCCGTGTTTGGGTCTGATCAAGCGGAAGGTTACTGCTGGCGAAGGCCTGCCCGATTACTCTTTAAGGAATGGGATACTCTGTAAAGAGGTTGGTAAGCCCGGGAATGTTAGGATTTGTTTACCACTTGATTAGTTTCACCTCTCTTTCAGTATTTCCATAACTCTGTACTAGGAGGGTAGCTCGGCCTCTATAAAACTTTGGCCAAGGTGCGGGCCCATGTGACGTGGCCTTCTCTGTACCGCGATGTGCGGCGGCTCGACAGCCAGTGCGACGACTGTAGAAGGAGCAAGGCCAGTCCTCACGCCTCTTTGGGTCTACTTCACCCTCAAAGAGAGGAACGACCGATGGATAAGATGTTTATCGACTTTGTAGGACCTATGCCTAGGACTAAGGGAGGGTACCGTTACATCTTCGTCGCCGCGGACGACTTTTCGCGTTTTGTATGGTTACTGCTCAGTACCGGGGTCACTGCGAGTATAACCATATGTCGTATTACGACCACCCCATACTTCCCGCAAGCATCCTTGGCAGAAAGGGTTAACCGTAACCTAAAGGCAGCGGTTATAATTTACCACGTCAAATCCCCCAGTAGGTGGGATACTACACTCCCGTGGATAAATTCCGTGTTCAACACGGCCGAGCATGAAACTTCTAGGGCAGTTCTGGCTGAGTTAATGTTGGCATACCGGTCAATTCGCCTCTCTCCAAACTTTGGCAGATCAATAACGTGTTGCCGTTTACCATTACTCCGGATGCCCTTAGGGAAAATTGGCAGCGTGCTCGAAACAACATGTAATTAGCCCATCGTCGGCAAGCCGAACGTTATAACCAAGGCAGAAGCGTTTTTCAGGCTAATCCCGGGGATAAGGTGTTTATTAAGAACATCGCTGGTCGGAATGCCCGTGATATGGGGACTCGTAATTTTATGCAGCGTTACTTGGGACCGTGTGTCGTCACCAGAGTCTTAAGTCCTGTTAATTTGTTAGTTAAAGAGATGGCAACGGGCAAGAGGTTCAGAGTGCACCTTAGTCAAATCAAGCCTGTTAGATAAGTCTCTCTCCCTTCCTTCTGTGGTGGTAAGACAAAAGGGGGGAGGGGGGCTGGTCAGGTTTGAGTGGGGGAGGTTGAGTCGTGGTGCGCCTTTTCTGGCACACCAGCTCTTTGGCAGTACTATTAATAACCCGGCTGTACTACTATCTTTGTCCCTGTTGTGATCTGGCGGCGGGTATTTGCGGTAGGGGAGTTGGTCGCCGGACTCTCTACGAGGCGCTAGGACGTGCTTGTGCGGACGACGGAGGATACACGCGGGCTCGTGCAGCGGTGGCGCGGCCGGTGAACCTTGCAAGACGGTCGCGAGTTGTTGGTGGACCTGTCTGATGTCAACATTGGGCGCTTTGGGGCCTGTTTTCTCGAAGAGACCCATACCTCAAGACCATCTCGAACAACGCTCCATCGTACGTGTAAGTTGTTTTGGTGCCTTCGTTTCGTCAAATGATTTGCGTTGCAGCGAGTGAACTTGTTGGTCGGTTGGCAGCCGGCAGAGTGTGTGACTGTACGCAGACCAGCAGTTACTATTTGCTTTAAAAGCCGCTGGTTGGGTGACTATTAAAAGGCAGATTAGCACGAAGGCTTCCGTGTGATTTTGGGTTTATTGCCATCAAGCGACGTCCCTGGTATATTGGTGTAAAAGAAAAAAAAATTGGAACCAGTTATTCTGTTATTAGTAAAACTTGTATGCCTGTTTGTGTTCCAGTTTCTGCGAGTTCGGCTGCGTGTGGGCGGCGCCACGTCCCGCTTCGGTGCACAGAAGGCGTGACGTGCCGTCTAATGGGAAGTGAATCCCGGTTGGACCCCGACGTTTAGGTGTTGTTTGGACCGCTGGTCGGCTGCTTCCGGCATTTAAGTTAGGTCACCCTTGCACAGGGCAGCCTGGGGTCACTGACCGTTTAATAAATATAGCGTATTTCATGTATTGTTTGCTTTTTCTTTAAAGAAAGGTGTTTTAAATTCGTTGAATATGAATTTTTATTATAGTTAAGTATTGTGCTGGTTGGGGTTTTTGGGGTTCTAAGCGAACTGATGCTTTTGGTAAATTACCTTCATACTGTGATTTAAAAAAAAAAAATTGTCACATTTTTTTTAAATCGGCTTCAAACTGTAATTTATTTGAAATCTCTGTGGGTCATTTCTTCAAGTCTGTTGGTAATTATCTGCTGTATTGCTTGAGAAGCTAGATTTCTGTAATATTTTATAGAAAGACGCCCACGTTGATTGTCTCTTACCTGTCTTGAGTAAACAATGAATTTGGTAGTTGTTGTTTAAGGAGTGACATTACAGGGCCTTGACCTTCCATCCTAAGTGGACCCCTCATCCGCACTTCCTAAGAAATACATGGCAAGCCATCATGCGCTTACATTTCAGCAAGATAATGTCCGTTCACACACTGTTTGACTTCGTGCTTGTCAAACCCTACCCTGGCCTAGGTCGCCGGATCTCTGCCGAGTTCAGAACGGTTGGAGTGTGACGGGCTGGTCCTATAACCGGCCCGGGATTTTGACGAGCTTACACGCCAGTTGGACTGAATTAGGCGCGATATCCCTCAGGATGACACCCAACAACTCTGTCGATCAATGTACAGCAGAATACCTGCTTGCATAAGGGCCAGAGGTGATCCAACGTGTTATTGACTCTCTCAGTTAGTGAAGCTCTTTCACTTGAATAAATCATCCAGTTTTTCTGAAATTCTAATTATCTGTTTATTTGTACATCGACATCGTATCTATCAGTTTCCGCCCGATTCGTGTAATTCCTTCGTGGTGCGTAGATTTTCTTATTTTTATCTTAGACTATATTACATGTTTTGTCACGCAGAAATAGTTACATTAACTAAATACAGAAAAATAAAATTTTGATAGGGAGAAACATTTAACGACAGATGTGTTTTAAAATAAAGATACAAAACATTATTTAGCAGGGAGCGTGGGAGTGAGGGTCAGACGAATATGAGTTTGGTCGTTTAATACTAAACTGTCATTTACTAAGCTGTCATTCTCTTTTTTGATTTTCAGTATATCATGTGCGGTCGTCTTTCTGCTATTCTAAACAGTTGTAAAACTTAACATTTTACGCATATGAACGGTTTTCTTTTAAGAGATGATCGGCAATTATTGAATCTTGCTTTCTTCATCTGCAACTACTCTTATGTTGAGATAACGCAGTTGCCATAGCCCCCACTGACAGACCAATGCATTATTTTCCGCAGTGCTTTCACGTGATTTCACACACCTCTGTGTTCGAAGGATTGACGTATGTTTTCAATGTTGAATAAATAGTTTGAAATGCTGTATTATAAAATGCTGATCTGTAGTTACGAGCCGGCCGACGTGGCCGAGCGGTTCTAGGCGCTTCAGTCCGGAACCGCGGTGCTGCTACGGTCGCAGGTTCGAATCCTGCCTCGGACATGGATGTGTGTAATGTCCTTAGTTTAGTTAGGTTTAAGAAGTTCTAAATCTAGGGGACTAATGGCCTCAGATGTTAAGTCCCATAGTGCTTAGAGCCATTTTTTTGCAGTTACGAGACTTCAATTACTTCGTGAGTTATCCGTAATTTTGCTAATGTATGGGATGATGCACCAGTTTTTGTAGCTACTGACTGATTCTTGTTGATCAGTGTACAGAAGTGGTGTACTTATGCACATTTTCCTTTTTTTATGGTCTGTAGTTACGTCAATAGCTGTATCTTTAATGTTGCTTGAAAAGCAGATTCATAGAATGGATAAGGTATGACGCTACGCACCATCGAATGGGAGGTTGCCTGTTTGTGGATTTGTGGGTGCTGTGACGTTGCAGGCACTACTCTCTCTTTAATTATGGTTTTATTGTAAATGCAAAGAAATACAATTTTGCAGAACATTGAGAAACGTTCCTATTTTATATATAATTTCAGTTGATAAATATATTTACAAAGATAGCAATGATATTTACATTTTGGAATTTTGACGGGACTTAATTTTTACTGCCCTAATTGCGTGACGGTGAGGTTCTCGACCCGCAAAAATTGAGCATGTAAAAATATATGTGGAAGACAAAAAACTGTGATCAGTGGTAGTTAGCGTGGAATATACAGAGTGTCTGTAATTGAAGTTGCATTTTCAAAGAGCTGTAGTAAGAAAAAACTGGCACCTAACGAGAATTTGGCCGATAGATACCAATGTAAGCGTCAGAATATGCGCACCTGCAGATGCATTGCACACGACTGTTCATCTCCACAGTTTGCGTCCAAGAGGTCCAACATGACTGTCTCATCAAGGATCGTTCACAGGTGGTGAAGCTATTTTACCATAACTTTGACAGTGAGCCAATAACCCTGCAGAAATTCCGGATACTTGAAGATATGAAACAAGTCACTGGTCTGTCTACTACACTCTGGAGATAATGATAACAAAATTCGAGACGGCAGATTCTTTTGTAGTTCATTTTGGTAAGTACTCGGTCCGACGACTGTCGAAGACGTGGCGACAGCACAGCAGGAAGGGTCGAACGGTGATATACAAACATGCAGTGCACTGATAACTGCCCGAACACTGGACATATCTGCGATCTCAGTGCATAAAATCCTTGAAACATGCTGCATTGCTACCCATACATGTTTAGGAGTTCCTTCCTGCTGACTTGCCAGCAAGACGATTGTTCGCCTTGGAATTTCTTGTTCACATGGAACTGGACAATGAATGACGACGGAACATTCTATGGACAGACGAAGTGTATTTACATCTCTAAGGGCATGTCAACACTCACACTTGCAGTATATGGGCAACGGAAAATATGGCATACACATCAACCGTTACTACCTCATTCTGAAACGGTGACTTGTTGGTGTTGGTATTGTCGTGTCCGGGCTGCTCGTCTAATATCAGGTACCTAGGAAGCTATTTTCTCGGACAGCTAGGCAACAATACAAGCAAATTATATTAATGGAGTTTATTACAGTAAATTGAATTGACAATACTTAGCTTAGCGTAATTACAATGAAATGTCACAAGCAAGTGGCGACATGAAAATAATCAATGTCCTTCGATACATACGATTTCCGTGCAAGCAACTAATACTGTTCACAAGTCACGCCTGGTACGTTTCAGGCTGACGTGCCAGCGCGTGATGTTGCGCTGAAACATTCCTTCCCCCCACCGAACGGCGGAACGTCGTCGTGTAGGGAACGTGAGAACGAAGGATGAGACCTGAGGGTGGACGCGGCGCTGGACCGGAAGCCATGCCTGCAGGGGACGTCAAACTTCCGGTAGTACCCTGCCATCCGGTCGTCGCTCTGATAGAATCGTCGCCGGAAAATGACCAGAAGGACACGCATCCACTTCCGAATGCCAATAACCAGACGAGGAAGGCGTCGGCGGTGGCGATGTGGGCGGGTTCAACTCCATAGGCAGTACGAGAGGAGGCGGTGGAGGTGAAGGCTCCGTCTCCATGGGGTCGTCCCACGGTGTCGTGATGAATCCCTCTGGCGGCTGCTGCGGCGGTGCTGTAAGCTGGATCCGTGAATCTGGGGGAAGAGACACTGAGGGATCACTGTGCACGTGACAACGTGACAGTGGCGAAGCTGATTGTGATGTCGGCGCTGCATGCCGTCTGCACCTGAAGTAAGATACATGCAAGCGCCTAGCCGACGGACGATATCACCTCGCAACCACCGTCTACTGTCTACTGCCGTTAAAAAACCTGTAAAATATATATATAGGGTGTCCCAGCTATCTTGACCACCCAAAATATCTCTGGAACAATAACAGCTATTGGAAAACGACTTTCACCGGTATCAATGTAGGGCTGGGGCCCATGAATGTACATACTTGGAAACATTCTAAAACGAAAACATAAGTGTTTTTTTAACACAAACTTATGTTTTTTTTAAATGGACCTCCTATATTTTTTCTTCTGCAATCCATAGCATGACAAAGCGTTGATTGCATCGCAATATTCCCATTACATCCCGAGATATTGAGACGCGAAGTTGACGCTTGAAACACCCGACATGTGCTGCTAGCGCACGTCCTGAGGCTCAGGCGTGAACCCCATGCTGCCCGTAATCGCGATGTGATTGACATGCGTAATCACACTTCCATACTTATCAAGAGGTCCGAAACGAATAATACGGTCTGCTGCCATCCTGCATTAACGTCGTACATTCCAGCAGGTATTTATCCCATAGGCTAGGGGTGATGCACTTCTGTAACATGTATGTGTACCGCAACGTTAGCCACAAAGTTAACTTCGCTTATCGTTAATCCGTTACTAAAAAGGTAATGCCGTTCAACGTTAAAACTTTACTTTACTGTAGATCTAGCGCAACTGACAGTTAATCATTCACTCGTAATAGTAAAATTCATGTTGATGGTTTTAGTGAAACGAGCAAGTGGACTAAAAGTTTTACCGTTGTTTAGGTAAAAATGTTTTGATTTGGGAAGTTCAGGTAGGACATAGAAGATGAATGTAAACATGTTTAACCAATTAGTTTTATTATCACATAATTATCAATGTTAAGTTTATCTAATGCGTTAAATGACAAATTGTTGCAAACAAATGTTTCTTAACATCACTGGGTAAAATGGCCCTTTGTAGAAACTTCCACTGTGACACCAGCACTACATACTAAACATAGCGTTCACATCTCATGCTCAAAGTGATGCCCATTGGCTTGCATACATAGGGTCACTCTGCGGTTGAAGGATGCGCTACTTCGTGCTACTGTTTCCTCTTTGATGGCTGTACAAGCATCAATAATGCGTTGCTTCATGTCCTCTGGTGTTGTTGGTTCATGTTGGTAAACAGCATCCTTCACTGCTCCCCAAATAAAATAATCCAGCGATGTAACGTCCGGAGATCGGGCAGGCCACCTAACTGGGCCACCTCGTCCAATCCACCTACCAGGGAACTTACGGTTCACAAGTCGTCGTGCTCGTAAGGCGTTATGTGCAGGGCATCCGTCATGCTGATACCACATGACCGTTCTCCGGTTCAGAGGTACGGTGTCCAAGAGAACAGGAAGATTGTGTCGTATAAATCTGGAGTATTGTCTGCCATTTTGGATGCCATTTATAAAGAAAGGTCCGATAATGGTATCTCCAATAATCCCACACCAAACATTAACTTTCCACGGACGTTGATGCTCTACCTGACGGAGCCATTTTGGATTGTCTGCGGACCAATAATGCATATTCCTCATATTGACAATTCCTTTGTTGGAGAATGATGCCTCGTCGGTAAAGAGAACATCTGCAAAAAAATTTGGATTTGTCAGAAGTTTTTGCTGAGCCCACCGACAAAATGTTACCCTATTGCGGAAGTCATTTCCATGAAGATCCTTGTGCAAATGAACATGGTAAGGATGAAATTTATGACGTTTAAGAATACGCTGTGCACTTCATTTCGACACACCAACTTCACGTTCAATTTGACGTGTGCTGATTTGAGGATTCGCAGCTATGGCAGCGAGCACAGCAACTTCAGCACGTTCATCTGTGCGTGTTCTAGGACGATGTCGAGGTCTTGGATTTAAGCTTCCCGTTTCACGTAGACGAGATGTGAGGCGACCAAACATCCGGCGCGAAGGCGATGGCTTGTCAGGGAATCGTCTTCTGTACAGTCGTTCTGCCTGAACAGCATTTCGTCCACCTACAACAGGGTACAGTACAGGTATGTAGAGTAGGATAGAAAACAGACATATTAACTTAATAATCATAATGTTCGCTAACAGTACTATCAACAAACAAGCAATCTCATAACGTATTTCCCGTCAACGTACATTCTCCATAGATCAGCAGCATTTCTACCATATCTTCATGTGTGTACATTATACTGTACAGCATAAGTTCCACAACACAACGTTTATTCACAATGTGTACTACCTCCGTGCCGTCACTAGATTACTCTGATGCACGACTGCACTGGCAAGCGGCGTACAGCACGCCAAAGTAACAACAAATGGGATGCTCGGAGGGTGGTGGAGTTTGCATGGGTCGCAAATCATAAACAAGGCAAAGTGGTAACTGTGGCAGTAGTGGGAACTACGTTGGACACTTGACTAGGTAGAGCCAGGCCCTGCGCGACAGGCACAATGGGTCATATAACGCATTAGATAAACCTTATTTTGGGTGTGCAGGATAAATAAGACAACCTGACAGGTGTACACCGATCGGTACTGGTTCATATTGTGTACGTAGACACGTAAAACGTGCAAGAGGGAAACCATTATGTGCTTATGAGAGTTGATGGCAGCAGCACGTATTATTCGTTTCGGACATCTTGGTAAGTATGGAGGTGTGATTACACATGTCAATCACATCGCGATTACGGGCAGCATGGGGTTCACGCCTCAGGACGTGCGCTAGGAACGCATGTCGGGTGTTTCAAGCGTCAACTTCGCGTCTGAATATCTCGGGATGTAATGAGAATATTGCGATGCAATCGACGCCATTGTGTATGTGCTTTGTCATGCTATGGATTGCTGAAGAAAAAATATAGGAGGTGCATTTAAAAAAACATAAGTTTGTGTTAAAAAACATATATGCTTTCGTTTTAGAATGTTTCCAAATATGTACATTCATGGGCCCCAGCCCTACATTGATACGGGTGAAAGTCGTTTTCCAATAGCTGTTGTTGTTCCAGAGATATTTTGGGTGTACAAGATAGCTGGGACACCCTGTATATATATATCATGCGGCACGAAGCGATACTTGCGGCCTTCTTTCGGCCCCGGATGCTGAGGAGGGTGGAGCGGGTGGAGCAGTGTCCGATGGCGGCGGCAGTGAAACAATTCCCCCGGCGATGGTCCAACTCTTGGGTGAGAGCGATAGGAGGCGAGAAACACTTGCAGTGCTTGAACCCTGGTGTGTGCGGAGGGAAGTTTGGCCATCTGCTGCTTGAAGGTTCTGACAAAGTGTTTCGCTTCACCGTTTGACTGTGGATGGGACGGCGCACTGGTTAGATGCTGTATGCCATTGCGTTCACAGAATGCTTCGGATTCATTGGATGTGAACTGTGGGCCGTTGTCTGACACTATTACTTCAGATAAACCTTCGAACCAAAAAGTAGAGTACAACACTTGTATTGTGATACGTGACGTTTCGAGTTCATTGGCAGAGCAAAAGGAAGCTTGCTATACGAGTCAACCACAATTATGATGTATCATGTAGCGTATCTTGCTGTGACAGTGCGAGAGAGAGAGAGACAAAGATATTCTTTATTACTCTGGGGCGGTCAGCGCTCACATAATTATTCTTAGGATATAGAGCTTTTGTTCTTGTTAAGAGTAATTCTACAAGAGGAGACCCATTCTTGTGACGTAAAAATCGACGCCATTGCGAGATTTTGATTCACATTATAAAATATGTGTATATGGAAGGAAATCAGATAATAGGACAATAAAATATTTTTGATTTCAAGAAGGTACGTGTTATTCTACAACCAGCGTATACTTCTATTGTGATTTAATAATAAATACCAGCTTGAGAACAGTTCCGACGGCAGAGTTTCAGTTCTAGTGAAATAGTTCAATGCTTTCTTCGGAAAAGAAGTCACTTCATGGATCATTCAAATCCACAATTGTACCTGGTCATTTCTCAGAACTGAAAGCAATCTGATTGCTATGCAACAGAGCCCCGAAGAATATTTCTCCGTACTTTGGTTACCACTTTCAGCTCAACACGGTATCTGCAGCATCTGGAGCAGATTTCTACAAAAGCGGAAGCATGTAATCGCTGTCAGTTTCACACATCGCCCTGTGTACGCTGTATGTATTTGCCCACAACAGTGAACAAACAGTTACTCACACACACGGAAAGACAATACAAGGTGGTGTGGGAAACATTTCAGTATAAAGGTCCTGTAAAGCTAAACAGTCATTAGCCTAGTGGTAGTAGTAGTAGTAAACAAATTTAATTTTTTCCAAAGGAGCCTTTATACAATCACCCAACTAGTGTTGCAAAAAGGTCACGCAAAATCTATGTGCACGTTGCCACGGTGATTGCGACTTAGGCCAAACAGAGAATTTTTGTGGCGGACTATTTGGGAGTCCATACCCTGACAAGTACAGTGTCGACGCGCTAACTGTTTTGTATGAACAATCCCCCAGTGTCCTTGGTGAAGTAACTTCGGCACTCTTTTTTGCAAAGCTTTAGGGATCAACACACGTGACTGTCCACTGTCATTTTGAATAAGAAACGCTCCGTTCTGTGTAACAAGGCTATGCCGACGTCCAAAGTATCGGTGTACCACAGCGTTTTTTATGCTATGCAAGGAACGAGGCCAAGATGTCGAACATGTGTTAGCCAAAAGCTCAAATCTGAATCAGCTTCCGTGGCCTGTGCAATTTTCCTACAGATCAGCAGAGAAGATTGAAGCAAATCAAAATCGTCAGCATCGATGTAACAACAAGATGCAGCAGAAGCGCCAGAGTCTGTATCAGGGACAATCGGAAGACGTGGAAGAGCATCCGCAGTACTATGTCGAGCTGTCGGACGATACACAGTCGCCGGCCAGGGTGGCCGAGCGGTTCTAGGCGCTACAGTCTAGACCGCGCGACCGCTACGGTCGCAGGTTCGAATCCTACCTCAGGCATGAATGTGTGTGATGTCCTTAGGTTAGTTAGGTTTAAGTAGTTCTAAGTTCTAGGGGACTGATGACCTTAGAAGTTAAGTCCCATAGTGCTCAGAGCCATTTGAACCATTTTTTGATACACAGTCTCGTACTGGTATTGGCATAACACCAAAGCCCATCTTTGCAATTTTTTTGGCAATTCGCACAGGAATCTGTTTCCTCGGGTGAAACAAGGACTGCAAAAGGCTCGTGATCCGTTACTAAGTAGAATTGTCTGCCATAAAAATAGTGGTGGAGTTTGGTGACACCATACACAATAGCCAAAGCCTCTTTCGCAATTTGTGAACAGTTACACTGAGCTTTGGACAACACTTTCGATGCGAAAGCAATAGGCCTGTCTTCATCGCAAATTCTGTGCGAAAGGACTGCACCGATTCCGTAAGAGGAAGCGTCAACTTGCAAGACAACTGTTTTGACAGCATCAAAGTGAACTAAGCATCGATCAATGAACAATGTATCTTTAAGGTTTTGAAAAACTGCTTGGCACTACTCAGTCCAAACAAAGGGGACATTCTTGCGACGCAAGCGATGCAAGGGTGCTAATATTTCTGCCGCATTCGGTATGAACCGAATATAATAGTTCATTTTCCGGAAGAGTGACTGCAATTCTGTGACATTGCGAGGAACTGGCAAATCTCGTATGGCTAACAAATGCTACTGAAGAGGATATACACCTTGACTATTTATGACATGACCTAGATACTGCAATTCATGTTTAAAAAAATCACATTTGTCTAGTCTACACTTTAGTTCTGCATCAGATAACACACGAACAAAAGCACGTAAATTTGCAATATGTTCTTCCGGTGTACGAACTGGTATGACAATATCGTTCAGATAGTTTGGACAGTTTGGCACCTGAGCGGTCAGCTGCTCCAGGTACCGTTGGAAATGGCGTGCGCGGGAGCACTGCCAAAAGGGTAACGCTATTGTTTAAATAAGCGTAAATGAGTATTTATTACATACACTTTTTGAGATTCTTCATCGAGTGGTATCTGAAGATACACGTCGCACAGTCAATTTTTGAAAAGTACCGACCAGCTCCTAATCTGTCCATGAGGACCTCTGGGCATGGCAATGGGTAAGTATCATTCACAGTTTGTGGATTGACTGAAGACTTAAAGAACAGAGAGGCGAATGTGACCTGAAGGTTTGGGGAGAAAAACTAATGGACTTGACCACTGACTAGCTTGTTTTGGGCGCAATAGCTCCACTATCTTGCAGTTCTTTAAGTTTAGCAGAAATTTTGTCCTGTAATGCAATGGGAACGGTTCTGGCCCGACAAAATTTCGGATGAACATTGTCTTTCAGAGTAATATGCGCAACAAAATTGTTAGCCTTGCCTAAACCTTCAGTAAAGAGTACCTGGACTCCTTTTAGCAAGCTAGCTCCACTATTTTAAACGTGGATTGCAGACACTGACAACACATTGTCCTGAATGTTAAAGCCAAACAAATCAAATGAATTAACACCAAATATATTCTCACAATCGCTTGATTTCAGCACCGTAAAAGTCACTGTTCATGTGTGTGAACGATACATGAAAGGCAAACTACATTTTCCGAGAATGGAAATGTCTTTTCCATTATAAGCCATCAGTTGTGCACTAATTTTTCCAATGCCTGTTGCAGACTTGGAATATACTGCATTACTGACATGGGCCTTGTGACTAGATTTTTGTAGACCGATGACCTCGCTGTTTGGTCTCTTCCCCCCAACAACCCAACTAGATTTTTGTGAGAGGGCCATATTCTTGTGTTTCTTCTGTTGCAAACATACGGATTGTACATGTCCTTATCTGCCACAAGTATAACACCGAGTTTGTTGGGAGCGGCACTCTTGGCGTTTGTGCCGTGAATAACACCGGGGGCAAGACTTAATTCTCTTCGCCTGTGTAGCCGCCTGTTTAGCGAGCTGCTTACGCGGCGTGGAGAGGTGTTTATGTAGTGTCGCGTCCGCAGCTTGTGGTCGTGCGGTAGCGTTCTCGCTTCCCACGCCCGGGTTCCCGGGTTCGATTCCCAGCGGGGTCAGGGATTTTCTCTGCCTCGTGATGACTGGGTGTTGTGTGCTGTCCTTAGGTTAGTTAGATTTAAGTAGTTCTAAGTTCTAGGGGACTGATGACCATAGATGTTAAGTCCCATAGTGCTCAGAGCCATTATGTAGTGTCGCGAGCACATGCCGCCACTGAAGGGCTGGTCGCAAGCCAGGGGCTCGACCCAACAAATAGCTGGCTGCTCAGATTTATCAGCCGACAGGGCATCTGAATCGTACTGATCTGTATTTGGACTACCTGATGAAATGATGGATCGGACTGTTTCAGAATCTGTTCTCTGAGTTTGACATCAGGTACAATGTATACGATCGCATCACGCAACATAACATCTGAACATAAAGCACCATAAGCGCATTTTAATTTGCGTTTCCTCGTCATTCCCTGTGAGTGCGTTACCCAATCGCGATAAGTTTGTTCTGTTTTTTACATTTAAAGAATTGATACCTCGCTGCTACCACATTCACTTGTTGGTAATAATAGTTAGCGAATCTACAACTTGTTCATACGGAAGTTCACTCGAAGTGGCGTTAGGGAACAGTGTGTTTCCGAGCCTGAACATTGCACTTCCTACCGTTGAGAGAAAGTAATGGCTTTTTCACAGTACCTGGTACGTTGTGAACAAGTACAGGGACTTCAAACTGTTGCAACCACTCGAGCCTTACCTCATCTTGTTCACGGTAAGGCGGTATAGCACTAGGTGTTGCTGTAGGTGGTTATTGTTCCGTCGGGCGCGCAGCGTTGTATAGTAGCTGCAGCACCATGTTGAGCAGTGTAGATATTTGCTGAGTCTGGAAGTGAAACATCTGCATTAGCTGCATTGCATCTAACGCTGGCAGCTGTGGCGCCTGAGCAGAGAGTGGGATAGGTGGTGTTGGAAGAGACAGCTGCAAGAAACAGACAAGGAAAGCAAGAAAACTAATACTAAAACAAAGAAAATTTCTGCAACTCCCAACTGAAAACACTGATTACCAAAAGAGACTGTTAAAGGAAGTAAATGCCTATGTAAAGTAAAGACAAGAGAGAATCAAGCCACCAGCAAACCACAAAAGAAAATTCCATGGCCGCGAGGTGTGGGGTTTGTTTGCGAATCATCGTCATCAAAATTTCTTGTCCGGCCCACTCGTCTAATGTAGGGTGACTAGGGAGATGTTTTGTCAGATAGCTAGACAACAAGTCAAGCAAATCATATTAAATGAGTTTATTACAATACATTGAATTGACAATATGGTGTGGATTTATTGTAGGGCCGTATATTTTGGATGAGGTGTGGAGGATGTGAGTGCCACAGGTCCTGTTACTTGAATCATCAGTGGTAAACGCTAGGAGAGTCTTTTGCGCACCAATTCTATTCTATCGCTTCAACAGCATTGATGTGTAGGTAGGGTCATTTAAATTGTACAGCCCGTAAAGCGGCTTCTGTGAAGTGAATTCGGAAATTCTAGAAATGCCATCCGTTATTTCGCTCCAGTTCGAACGTAGCTGAATTGAAGTCACACACTGAACAATGCTTTCTGAACGTGAACCATGCGACACTCCGATCAGTTGTGGGTATGTATCTAGATTTCAGGTTGTTGCAGGAAACGGTGAACAGCATAAGGAAAATGTGTTTCTCCAGTCTCACGAAAATTTGAAACCGATGTTATTGCGCATTTTCTGCGGTTTTTGGCCCCAAAACAGTCAACAGCCGATGTCATTTCCCTTTCGTACGGTTTTTGGCCATAGGAAGATTAAAAACCGATGTAATTTCGTTTTTATCCGTTTTTTTGGCCCGAGGACACTAAAAAATCGCCTTTCCCATCGGATGTGGTACGACTTTGCTGTAGGTGGATGGGCTTACTTAACCAAAAATGCCAAAAGTATTGTGTCGAACCAGTTTCTCGGCCACCATTGACCAGACGTTTTCAATTGGTGAGAGATATGGAGAATGTGCTGGCCAGGGCAGCAGTCGATCTTTTTCTGTATCCAGAAAGGCCCGTACAGGACCTGCAACATGCGGTCGTGCATTATCCTGCTGAAATGTAGGCCTTCGCAGGGATCGAATGAAGGGTAGAGCCACGGGTCGTACCACATCTGAAATGTAATGTCCACTGTAAAAAGTGCCGTCAATGCGAACAAGAGGTGACCGAGACGTGTAAGCAATGGCATCCCATACCATCACGCCGTGTGATACGCCAGTATGGCGATGACGAATACACGCTTCCAATGTGCGTTCACCGCGATGTCGCCAAACACGGATGCGACCATCATGATGCTGTAAACAGAACCTGGATTCATGCGAAAAAATGACGTTTTGCCATTATTGCACCCAGGTTCGTCTTTGAGTACAACATATCAGGCGCTCCTGTCTGTGATGCAGCGTCAAGGGTAGCTGCAGCCATCATCTCCAAGCTCATAGTCCTAGCTGCTGAAAACGTCGTCGAACTGTTCGTGCAGATGGTTGTTGCCTTGCAAACGTCCCAATCTATTGACTCAGGGATCGAGACGTGGCTGCGCGATCCGTTACAGCCATGAGGATAAGATGCCTGTCATCTCGACTGCTAGTGATACGAGGCCGTTGGGATCCAGCACGGCGTTCCGTATTACCCTCCTGAACCCACCGATTCCATATTGTGCTAACAGTCATTGGATCTCGACCAAAGCGAGCAGATACGATAAATCGCAATCGCGACAGGCTACAATCCTACCTTTATCATAGTGCCGGCCGGTGTGGCCGAGCGGTTCTACGCGCTTCAGTCTGGAACCGCGCAACAGCTACGGTCGCAGGTTCGAATCCTGTCTCGGGCATAGATGTGTGTGATGTCCTTATGTTAGTTAGGTTTAAGTAGTTCTAAGTTCTAGGGGACTGATGACTTCAGATGTTAAGTTCCATAGTGCTCAGAGCCATTTGAACCATTTTTGAACCATTTTATCGAAGTCGGAAACGTCATGGTCGCATTTGTCCCCCTTACACGAGGCATCACAAAACGTTTCACCAGGCAACGCCGGTCACCTGCTGTTTGTGTATGAGAAATCGCTTGTAAACTTTCCTCATGTCAGCACGTTGTAGGTGTCGCCACTGGCGCCAACCTTGTGTGAATGCTCCGAAAAACTAATCAGTTGCAAATCACAGCATCCTCTTCCTGTCGGTTAAATTTCGCGTCTGTAGCATGTCATCTTTGTAGTGTAGCAATTTTAATGGCCAGTAGTGTATATGTTCTATGCCGTTTCCCCCTGAGTCAATAATATGCTGCTCAAATATAACTCCCTACAGCGTTTTAAAACTGGAACTTTATGGACACCCAGTATATATTAATTTAGCAATCAATCACAGTCGAAAGATGTAGCCATTATGCCTGCGTTACGCATTTATAGACATTATATCAAAGTGGTAAGAATACTGTATGCACAGTTCACTACCACGCTTCAAAGGCACTATGCGCGTATTTTTCGGATGTTTAGGCTGCGACGAACAGCAATGTAACAAGTTATTGTACGAGGGTTGGAAATTAAATAGTGGCAACTATTTATTCACAAATGTTACAAAAGAGTTACATGTTTTCTCCTGTTACTGTCCTTCAGAGTAGTCTCCAGTGTTATGTAGAAACCGATGTGGAAGGCGTAGTATACCGTTAGCAGAGCCTGTTCTGTTGATGGTGCGAATGGAGCAGTCTGCTGCCTGTCGAATATTTGGGACAGTTCTGAAGCTAATGCCACTTGCTTCATCTTCGGAATCAAATCAAAGTCACAAGGACTCAAGTCCGGGGAGTATGGTGGATGGTACAGTATTTCCCAGTCCCATCGACCGAACAGAGGGCAGCCACAGCTTGCGCTGTATTTCCCAGTCCCATCGACCGAGCAGAGCAGCCACAAATTGCGCTGTATGTGCCGACGCAATGTCGTGCAAAATGAGGGGTAGGCTGCGCAGAAAGTGTCGCCGCTTCTTTCGCAAAGCTGGTATCACTTGATACTCCAAAAACGAACAGTAATCCTGTGCATTGACGCTCTGCCGTGGAGGAACGTAATGCGTTAGGATAACACTATCACAATCGTACACGAGAATAACCATAACTTTAGACCGCTCCATTCGCACCATCAATAGAACAGGCTCTGCTAACGGTATACTACGCTTTCGACCTCGCTGGGACTAGGTTCTTCACAACGGCGGTGACTACTCTGAAGGACAGTAACAGGTGAAAACATGTGACGTTTTTGTATCGGCCACTATTTAAGTTCCAACCCTCGTATTTGTTAGACGTCTGAGCAGAATCCTCTTGTGCAAAACATCATCGCCAGTACACCGTTTCAGTGTTTTCTTATGATCTCCAGTTCAAAAGAAGGGATCACATTTAACTTAAGCAGCACGGTTTCCTCAGAGCGGGCACAGGTATAGGAGTGCTGTTAGGGAACCAAACGCACGCCCATCACCAGCGTGGCGCTATCGGCCACAACCACCGGCCAGTGCCCGTCTGAAAAATGAATCCTCTCTGCGCATCGTCCTACCCACTCTCAAGTTTCCGGGTCACAAAAGATGGATGCGTGCGGCCAGCGCTGCAACGCAGCTGACCTGGAAGTCGAGTAGTGCGTGCTGTCTCCGTCACGGGCCAGCACTTCGCCTCAAGGCCTCCCCTTGTGGCTGACTCAGATTTCGGCTGGCGCTGCTATCGACACCACGCCTTCAGTAACTTCACTTTACAAACAGAAAAGAGAACACTGAGTAGATTAATGCAAGTCAGTTTCTTTAGTAACACTGTTTTCGTAGTGCTTGTACTACTCTCTGTTTGCAGTTTATGGATTGTCAGAGGAGAAGTTTCCTCAAGGACACGAAATTTCAAAAAAAGTGGCAAGTTTTCCATTTACATCTGTACTCTGCAAATCGCTGTCAGCCGCGTTAGCGGAGGCTACATTTATTCTACCAAGTAATCACATTTCTTCCCGACACTGCAGGAATTGCAGCTTCCATCTATTGCTTACACCTGTCTGTGGAAATAGTCATTTGCGTTACTATCACTGCTCTACTGCGGGATACGTACTGAGTTGGGATGTAGGTGTTGAAACTTTCTATCCTGACTGCAGCCTGACTTATGAAGTCATTCTTCGAGTGTCTTTCAGGTAAGATTTTTTAACATTTCTGTTACACTATCACTGTTAAGAAGCCTTCGACCATTCGCTTGATGTCCACTGTTAAAATGGTCCCAATATTAGTCCTATCCACCTGACCAGAATTCAAGTATGGATAGGACAGGATTTTTACTCAACTTTTTATGTAGATGAACTACAGTTTCTTCGAGAGTTCATTTAGTGAATAGTAGCCTTCAATTAGTTTTACTTTCAACTCCGCCATTGTGATCATTCCACATCATATCTCCACATACTGACTTTAGCTGTGTATCATCAAGCTGATAGTGCAAAGTTATCATGCTTGTACGTTTTTTACTGCACGACTTCTCGTACCTCTACAATAAGAGCAAGTTGGCAGGCATTTCACCAGGTTGATGTTTTGGCGTGATATATTCACTAAAGCGCCAAAGAAAATGGTATAGGCCTCCGTATTCAAATACAGAGATATGTAAATAGGCAGAATACGACACTGCCGTCGGCAATGCCTATATAAGACAACAAGTGTCTGGCGATTGTTAGATGGGTTACTGCGAGGTAGCGATGAAGTGGGGATTTTCCCATACGACCGTTTCACGAGTGTACCCCGATTATCAGGAATCCGATAAAACATCAAATCCTAATCTCCTACATCGCTGCAGCCGCAAAAAGATCTTGCAAGATTGGGACCAACGACGACTGAAAAGAATTGTTCAACGCAACAGAAAAGCAACCCTTCCGCAAAGTTCTGCAGATTTCAATGTTGGGACATCAACAAGTGTAAGCGTGCTAACCATTCAGCGAAACATCGTCGATATGGGCTTTCGCAGCCGAAGGCCCACTCGTGTGCTCTTGATGACTGCATGTCACAAAGGTTTATGCCTCGCCTGGACCCGTCGACACTGACATTGGACAGTTGAAAGGAAACATGTTGCCTGGCCGGGCGAGTCTCGTTTGAAATTGTATCCGGCGGAAGGACGTGTACACTTATGGAGACAACCTCATGAATTCATGGACGCTGCACATCAGCAGGTGACTCTTCAAGCTGGAAGAGCCTCTGAAATGGTGTAGGGCGTGTGCAGTTGCATTGATATGGGACCACTAGATACTACTATGACAGGTGACACGTACGTAGCCATCCCATCTGATCACTGCATCCGTTCATGCCCATTGTGTTTTCTTAGATTTGGCTTATGTTCTTATTGTGTAGTTAGATATTTTATTGTACTTAAGTATTTTTGATTTGCATACGGTACATTACGGAGACAGTGAATACCGCAAATAACAATGACTTTGTCACACTTCGATGGTACGAGTAGATGAACATCCGAGATGTAAGTGCCGTAATTGATATCATTACAGGATACAATGCAGTGCGTGTGTTAAATACCAATTGCCCCAATTGATAAT
This sequence comes from Schistocerca serialis cubense, assembly GCF_023864345.2. Taxonomy (NCBI): domain Eukaryota; kingdom Metazoa; phylum Arthropoda; class Insecta; order Orthoptera; family Acrididae; genus Schistocerca; species Schistocerca serialis. The sequence goes on along the minus strand of NC_064645.1, from coordinate 166,258,665 downwards.
ATTATATGATATAATGAAGAGCATGTGTTAAATACCGACCGCTGCGGTCGCAGGTTCTAATCCTGCCTCGGGCATGGATGTGTGTGATGTCCTTAGGTTGGTTAGGTTTAAGTACTTCTAGGTTCTAGGGGACTGATGACTTCAGCAGTTAAGTCCTATAGTGCTCAGAGCCATTTGAATCATTTTTTTGTTAAATACCAACTGCGGCGAAACTCTTCATTTTTCCTTGACTTATGAGTAATGAATAATTTTTTCCGACTTGAAGAAACGTAGAATAACCTGGGCTGAACGAGGGCAGCGGTCAGTAGTACATAATTTTACAGAAGTGAGAGTATCCACGGGGATTGAACTGAATACAAATTATTATTTGTTAAAGGCAGTAATAGAGGTTAAAGGACGATGGATGAAGCACAAGGCTTTTGAAGACCATGAGAATAAGAAATGGAGAATGTATTTGCTAAAAGGAAATTTCATAAGCAATTTTTGTGGGGGGAGAACGAATAAGCTGTGTGGTATAATAAAAGGAAGACAATATCTAGAAAAGGAATGGACAATTTTTAAAACTGTAATAGTAAAGACAGCTGCAGAGTCTCTAGAACATCGAAGTCAAATAAGTAACAATAAATGACTGAACTACTGGAACGCTGATATAGATAGATTGACGAAGAGGTAAGGAGAGGCATATTTGAAATGATTACCCATCAGCCGCCGGCTCCTGTTGACAAGCGGTTCTAGGCGCTTCAGTCCGGAACGAAGTGGCTGCTACGGTCGCAGGTTCGAATCCTGCCTCGGGCATGGATGTGTGGGATGTCCTTAGGTTAGTCAGCCCAATAGTTAAGTCCCATAGTGCTTAGAGCCATTTGAACCATTTGAATCCAACAGCCCAGTTGAAAAATGAGAGGAGTATTAAACACTGTCTAAAGGTGCTACAGAAGAATGACGGAAAATTAACAAGAGAGATGGGATGGATTTATTTCAGAATTTAAAATCGAATCCACGGTAGACAGTAGTTAGCTTATTAAAAATGAAAAACGTAAGTAAAAATATAAAAGTTAATGCAAGAATAGAAATGACAAGCAAGAGACAACGGGTGGACTACTGTACTAAACTCTGGACAATAGGAGCCTATGTGAAGAGAAATTAGGACGGAAATGATATGCAGAAAGTAGACGAAGAGCCAACTACAGATAAAGTACTAATGATGGAAAGGGACGACCTAGTCTGCTAAATGAAAAATAGTAAAACACCAGGCAGTGATGAAACCAAAACAGAACTGATTAAATATGCAAATCCTAGACTGAAATCTAGATTTATCAACTACATCAACAGATGTTGAACGCATAAGATTGACAATAATAATAACTCTTCACAAGAAATACCTATTTACAAAAAAAGAAAGACAGAAGTAACTGCGCAAACTATAGGGGCATATCTCCGCTAAAGAGGGGATACAAAATATATTGATAAACAGTAACACAAAAACTAGCAGTAATCATTGAGAAAATTCTTTTAGAACAGAAAAGGGCCTTTAAGGAAAGTCATGTTGCACAGACAATATGTTTCCTATTAGACAAATCATTTAGAGACACATCTACTACCCATAGACAGTATGAAAGCTTTCGATATAGTAAATATGGAATAGCTATGGGATATAGTGAAGAAAAGAGCAACATCTCGGCCGGTAATACAGGTAGGACAAAGCATGACAAAGAATTAGAAACAGGTATTGCTAGAAATGAAAAATCTAAGACCAGGATAAGTTTAGGAGTAAAACGAGGATGCAGTTTGTCTCCGATTCTTTATAGTGGCTGTACTGAAAACATGCTGAGACAACGCATAAGGAAATTAACTTTTGTGCTTATGACTTTAACAAAATGAATTTGCACAATTTGAGAGACTTTGTTGTTCTCAAACAAAAATTCAAAAAAACTAACTACTGCATGACATTACTCATAGCTGGTGACCAAGTCGTGATTGCTGATAGTGAAAAAACACTCCAAAGAGTTGCTCATATTTACTAGCGAAACCAGCAGTGCTTCGCAATTGTTAAATATATTTGGTAATTGGATATACAGGGTGCTACAAAAAGTTACGGCCAAACTTTCAGGAAAAGTTCCTCACACATAAATAAAGAAAAGATGTTATGTGGACATGTGTCCGGAAACGCGTAATTTCCATGTTAGAGCTCATTTTAGTTTCTTACACCTACGCTCAATGGAGCACGTTATCATGATTTCATACGGGATACTCTACCTGTGCTGCTAGAACATGTGCCTTTACATGTACGACACAACATGTGGTTCATGCACGATGGAGCTCCTGCACATTTCAATCGATGTGTTCGTACGCTTCTCAACAGCAGATTCGGTGACCGATGGATTGGTAGAGGCGGACCAATTCCATGGCCTCCACGCTCTCCTGACCTCAACCCTCTTGACTTTCATTTATGGGGGCATTTGAAAGCTCTTGTCTACGCAACCCCGGTACCAAATGTAAAGACTCTTCGTGCTCGTATTGTGAACGGCTGTGATACAATACACCATTCTCCAGGGCTGCATCAGCGCATCAGGGATTCCATGCGACGGAGGGGGATGCATGTATCCTCGCTAACGGAGGACAAAGTGTTTGAAGTCACGCTGGTACGTTCTGTTGCTGTGTGTTTCCATTCCATGATTAATGTGATTTGAAGAGAAGTAATAAAATGAGCTCTAACATAGAAAGTAAGCGTTTCCGGACACATGCCCACATAACATATTTTCTTTCTTTGTCTGTGAGGAATGTGATGTGTTGGCAGAAGAGCCAACACCGTGTTGCTAGAGGAGGCCGAAATGCACGCGTTTAAGCTCACGCAGGCGGGCGTGAGGTCTGGAACAGTTAAAGGAGTTGAGTCTAATAAATAAAGTAAGGAGCTCTTGGAATACTTAACTTTAATCCATAATTGGAGAACATCACTCTTGATGATACATTAATTACAATCTCAATATAAACTGGTAATGGCGCCTTGCTAGGTCGTAGCAAATGACGTAGCTGAAGGCTATGCTAACTATCGTCTCGGCAAATGAGAGCGTATTTGTCATTGTTCCAGCTCTGGCAAAGTCTGCTGTACAACTGGGGCGAGTGCTAGGACGTCTCTCTAGACCTGCCGTGTGGCGGCGCTCGGTCTGCAATCACTGACAGTGGCGACACGCGGGTCCGACATATACTAACGGACCGCGGCCGATTTAAAGGCTACCACCTAGCAAGTATGGTGTCTGGCGGTGACACCACAGAATGTTTCCTGAAAGTTTGGCCGTACGTTTTTGTAACACCCTGTACGTCCTGATCTGCTCCCTCTCTGTCCAATATCATCTCCCACCTATCTCTGTCCATTTCCTTCTCCATTTCTCTTTGTCCATCTACTTCATCTCCTTCTCTGTTTCCCGGTCCCATTCTGTCCACCTCGTTGCCCCCTCGCCCCCTCCCCCCTCTGTCAGGCAATGAGGTTTGTTTATTGTTATTGAAAATGAAACCTTCATTGGGAGTTGAAGTCGCTTAAAATGGATAGGGAAACGGTTAGTATCGTTAATGTATGGAATATAAGAGAGATCTATCCATCTGCTGCATCTGTGACGACAGTGGTTTCAACGACAGTATTTTGCATAGTTTTTGATACATTTTCAGTTTCTCAGACTTAAATAACACTCACAAATGTAAAATTTTTAGTTGATTTTATTGCATTCGAAAGATAACTGATACAACTGGGCAACAAAAACGACAACAAGCATGCTTTTAAATCATTAAATTGCAATCGGAACGCTGCCCCTCAGTTTAACGATTTTACGTTTAACATTAACAAAAATTAAGACAAACCCATCAAGCTTCTCAGAGCGATGAGTCCAGGATCTGGTAAGCCTTTGGTAAAGTTGTCTGCAACCTAGTCCTCCGAAGTACATGCTCGGCGGTGATGATTCGACGACGGTGAAGTTGGAGTGGAATTCGACTATCGTCTAAAAAGTATTTTAATCAGAGTGTTCCTTGTTCTTAATGAATTTGCTTCCACTCGTTCGACATGTATTCACGACACTGTCAAAGCGCTATCTGCTGATCTTCAAACTGAAATGAGGTGTAGCCATGGTGTGAAACATCTTCATAGAGCCAGTTACCTCCGACTTCGATTCCAGTGCGTTGTCCGCTTTGAAATGTGTAAAGTCGTCGACAAATGTGAGCACGTACTTCTTTTCGTCGAACGATTCCGGTGACACTGGCCCACACAGGGCACTGTGAATCAACTCAAGAGGTCTGGTGGCATGTTTTTAGAGCGATTGTATGTCGCCTGTGACTGTTTCCTTCGACATAATCTGATCGTCGTTCCATGGGGATTGTTGAAGTGCCCAGTTTCATACCATCTACTTGTGACTGCAGGCGTTTCATGCTATCAGTAACTCAAATGGCCTAATCTGCTCTTCTACAGTGTCGCATTAGTTTCCGTTGAAGCAGTTGTAAAGGCTTCACGTTACAAGAAATTTAAAACATTTGGCTGACATTCATTTCTGTTTGCAATGGCAATAGTTTCTTTTGCTTTTTTAATTAAACCTTGAGCTTTTTCAAACGTGATGCTAAAACTGTTAGTTTACAATTTTCGAACTGACAGTAAATTATAACTAAGATTAGGCACTCATAAAACATCTTTAATCGTTATCAGAATATCCTTTCCTTTTACATCACTAGTGACTTTAAGTACTTCTCTTACTTTAGCCTCAAGAAAAATGCCTCAGTTAGTCACTTTAAAATTAACTGGTTGTTGCAGTTTCTTCGAGCTAGCGAGAGGTGACATACTGTTAGTCAAGTGGTCCGTTACTCCAGAGTCCAAGAAGCAGTTTAAGTTGTTCGCTGACTGATCTTCACTTGACGATGCAAAACAAAAACTGTCTTCCTCGTTGATGTTAGTCACAATGACAGAGCTGTTGGCTCCTCAGATCTTGTTTGGCAACTTAACTCCTTTGCGACCAGTCTTTCCACAACGATGACAAAAGTTGAATGAGTTACCCAAAGTTCCTTGCTGATTTCTTGTTCTACTGGCATCTGACGAACCTTTTTCGTTTTTTTTTCTTTTTAAAAAAAAATACCGTTGAGTCTGAAAAACTGTAGGAGGCGGTGTATCATTATTTTTGTTTTTCTCGACGACTCCATTCCTCTTTGACACTTCATCCAGGTGCCTATTCTTTACGATCAGCGTCAAGTCTTTCAGTGCGTGCGTTTCGACTGCAGTGATCACTACACCGTATTCTGCAGGCGCCGTTAAAAGAAGATGGCACACGATGTCGATTTCTTCGAAAGTAGTTTGAATCAGTTTATAAAACTTTAGAAAGTGATTAACTAGCACATCATTGGTTGCGTCAAATTTCTTAGTTAGCAATTGTTTCCTTAACAAAAGTTGACCCGCAATTCCTTTCCTCTCAAACATATTGCACAAAGACCCCCATAAATCAAAAGAGGTTACCTTACCTTTCGCGTACTCCACGACCCTGTCGCCAGTGTGCTGAATAAAATGAGATTCACATTTTAGATCTTGTTTAGCCAATTCAGCTGATTTTGTTTCGTTTGCGACACACTGCGTGTCCCCCACTCCGTCCACAAATTGACCATTGTGAGATAGTTCGCTTACACATATGATAAAAATTCCAGCTCCTCGAGTAGCGTTTCCATCTTGAATTTCCAGTTGTTGAAATCCGTTCCACTTGTCATCTTAAAAACCTTTTTGATGAGAGTCCACTCATAGACAGGTATTTTATTACAAATTATGTTCCTAAACAAATTTGGACCCATAACATGATAAATTTTCAGTTTTTCACACTTAAATAACACTCACAAAACGTTAAAACCACTAGTTGAATTTATTGAACTCAAGGAATAACAACTTAAACAACTGAGCAACGAGGAACGGCAATCGAGCTTTTATATCTCTGAAGTCACTTGATGTAAGTCAAAGGTAATAATCATTAAATTGCAGTCTCAAGAGTTTTAATCTGCGAACAGGTAGGATTACTATGTTTCAGATGATTCACATTCCCCAATAGTACAGTGATGATAGGCCAATAAGTCAATAACAACATATTATACAGAAACCATCTGAGTAATGGAGTAAACGCCGTACTGTCGTTATTAAAACTGACTGAACAAATTTAAAGAAACCGCACATTATCACAGCACAGCACCACATAACAAAGCATTTTCTTTTTGGCGGTCGATTTTGACCAAAAACTGCCATTTGTTGATTATAAAATATATATCTCATGTTAGAATGAACTATTATTAGAACATTGCGTAAAAATTTGAAGTCAATTGGACAAGCACTTTTGAAGATTTTTTTCTATCAATGAATCCCTAACGTAAGGCTATTTATTGGAGTGTCCTGTAAGATTTTGAAGATCTTTTCGAGATACTAGCTAACAATCTTCCCTCTCTAGATATTAAATATCTTGATCGATTTTGCACGCTCTCCTAGACATATACCAACACAGGCTCGCACGCACGCAAGCTCACACACACACACACACACACACACACACACACACACAGACACACACACACACACTACAGTAGTCTTTAATCTGGTTCAAACTAGCAGTTTTTATTATGAACGTTTTCACTTTACGTATATTACGTATTACCAGAAGGTACATAACTCTAAATCAAAGAAATTCTAATATTTATTAATGTACCTAGGATGTTTACCCTCACAACACATATTTTCGAATAATAAATGCTGAAAAAGTCCTATATGTGCTGCAACATATGCCTCAATATGTTTCTTCATGTTAGCTGCTACATTTTGGATTATCACTTCTCTTACGGTACGTGTTACATCTCCACCATTGTGCTTTAATTGGTCAGTTGTACGAAGATTGTTCTTGTGAACGTTATCCTTCAGATCTCCGTAAAGAAAAAAGTAGGGGGAAGATAAACCTGGGGATCTAGGTTTCCACAGGACACATAATACGACCTGTGCCCCAAAAGTACGCAAGCACCACTATTCCCGGTTTACACTGTTGCTTTATCTTTCTGAAGCCAGAAACATGCCTCATCAGCTTCAAATAATACTAAGAATTATATGATGATGTCCTGATAACGTTCGGCTGCTACAGTTTCCGAGAAAAATGTTGAGCCTACAATTTTTTGCGTGAAATTTCACGCCTAACTCCAACGTTCTGTGAATGTAATGGGGTCTGGAAAACGAGACGGTTTTCGGATTACAAAAATGTGTCTTTCTGGCTGTTTACATAGCGACATAGACGAAACCATCCTTCATCACAGTAGAAAAAGTAATGCACCACCCGAACACTGTTGCGAATGAAAAGTAAACACCATTGAGAGTCATGCAGTCTTTTGCCCCTGTGATGTTCTCAAAGCTCATACAAAACGTCAATGCGATATGGGCTGAGTTTCGGCTTCTTTGTGGCCCTGAGTACACTTCCATAAGCCATTCCAGTTTGCTGACACAGTTTTCGTATCTGCTTTCTTTGTGAACGTAGCTAGGATAAGCGGATCTTTTCCAGCGAGGCATCAATCAACACCGAAGGTCGGACTGAACGTTCGCATTCATTCACACTACCGGTCTTCCAGAAACGAGCGATTGTACGTGAACTCGTTGATTTGTCAGGAACTCTTGTTTCCGGAATAGATTTCATAAAGAGTTACTGAATTTTTTATTATTTTTTAATGTTATAAGGAAAACTGCAATAGAAGTGACTTCCAAGAATGAACACACGTTCAAATTGGGAAACACGCATGTTTGTTCGCCACAGGTAACTCAAACCCGACGTCAAAAGGGCCGACAACTGCTTGCTCATCAACTGCTATGCGGCTCCCACAAAGCCATCGATTGCGAACACAAACATTCTCGAAGGTAATAAACTCTCTTTCCTACCACACTATTATTATGAATTTAGGGTTGAGTAACTTCTGGCTCACCCTGTTTATATATATTACGTACATTAAAATGTATATACCCCTTGCTCAACCAAATTTGTAAACTGCCACTGTTTGAAGTTCGAACAGAAATCATCAGCAATGACTACTGAAAACTTGGTGCATGAGAATCACCGTCATTCTGCCAACAACCTTGTCAGGAGGGCGAAGGAACGGACTGAAGTTCGGACCACTCTCTTGTAGAAGCAAACTGCCCCTAAAAGGCGGAAAAATCAACAACGTTCAGCGACGTGAGGATGCAAAAGTCAATGGAAACCACTTTGTTAAAGACACATAAAGTGCATTCACAGGATTTGTGGCCTGTGTCATGATGATCCTTCCATTGACAAGAAATTTCCAACTAGTCCCTCGTCTGGATCCCCGGGACGGGTAGCGACCGTGAGAAAAAGATCATATAACCAATGAAAGGGTTGGGGCGTTGGCTGTTAATAGTTTGAACATGTTATGGAAGTTAGAAAATCTGAATCTATAACGGGGGTAAGTGAAGTGAAATGGAAAGAAGAGGATGATTTCTGGTCATAATCAACTTGCTTTCAAAAAGGGAACATGCCTCGGATCACGGAACGGATTTAAAGGAAACGGACCAAGCAATGGAAAAGGATTACGAGATGGTTTACGGCTGGGCACCTTAAACGTAAGGACTCTAACTGGGAAGTTAGAAGAAATTGTAGAAATGATGGAAAGGAGGAAATTGGACATCTTGGGACTTGCTGAGACTAGGTGGAGAGGAGTTGGTGAAAAACCACTAAGTAAAGGATGTAAACTGTACTGGATAGGGAATGAGAGGGGAAGAAATGGAGTGGCAATAGTGGTCAGAGAGGGTCTGCAGGAGGAGGTGGAAGGTATCAATGATCGAATGATAAAAGCCAGAGTACGGGTGAAAGGAAAAAGCATTGAAATCATCCAAGCATATGCCCCACAGGTGGGGTGTACAAAAAAGGAGAAGGAGGAATTTGAAGATGACATGCAAAAGCAGCTAAATGGAGGAAATCAGATTATAATAGGGGACCTCAATGCACATGTTGGCACAGACAGGAAAGGATTCGAGGAGATAATGGGACCAGAGGGCTGGGGGAACCGAAATAGAGAAGGAAAATTGTTGCTGGAATTCTGCAAGAGGAATGGGCTGGCGATCGCAAATTCGTGGTACAAGAAGAGGAGTAGTCACAAAATAACTTGGTACAGTGGGGACTGGTCCCAAACTTCAGTAGTAGACTATGTACTAGTGGATAGGCAGATGATGAGCAGCCTCACAGATGTTAAGGTCATACCATCTGAGGCCTTATACAGCGACCATCGGCTGTTGGTAGCCACCCTAAGAGAGAAAAAAGATAGGAGGGCAACAGATATACAGGAGAAAAGGTTGAAGACATGGATGCTGAAAGAGGATGAACGGAGGACCCAGTACCAGACACTGATCAGGAAGAAGCTGCCAAAGGAAGATCAGAGAACAGTGGAAGAAGAATGGGGCGATTTTAAGAGGGCTCTAGTTGAGGCAGCTGAGACTGTGTGCGGAAGAACTAGCACAAAGAGGAGAAGTAGGGAAACCCCATGGTGGAACAACATATGTAAAGAGGCAGTACTTCGAAAGAACAAAGCCTTCAGAGAATGGTTCCAGACCCGAACAGAGGAAGCTAGGGTAAAATATAAGGAAAGCAAGAAAGCGGCACAGACCATAGTAAGGGCGGAGAAGAAGAAGTGGATGGAAAAATGGACAAGAATGTTAGAAGAGGACAGTGAAGGGAACAAAAAAGTACTTTACACCATGGTAAGAAATAAGAGGAATGACAGAAGCGAGTGCCTGAGGATCATGGATAATAATGGAAGAGTTGTGGAGGAAATGCATGAGCTCAAAAAGATTTGGAAGGAGTACTTTGAAGATCTGTTGAATGCTGCCAAGCAGGTAACTAACAGCGATGGAGAGCCTAAGGCAGCAGACGATTATAATAGTGGGGAAATTGATGATCTAACTTGGAATGAAGTGGAAGAAGCCATAAAGAGGATGAAAGGGGGCAAGGCACCAGGTTGGGACGAAGTAACAGTGGATATGATACGAGCAGCAGGAGAAGTAGGAACCCAGTGGCTATACAGAGTGCTGAGGGTGGTGTGGAAGGAGAACAGAATTCCTGAGGATTGGAAGAAAGGAATTAAAGTCCCGATCTTCAAGAAAGGGGATAAAAGGAGATGTGAGAACTACAGAGGAATCACCCTGCTATGCCACTGTGGAAAAATCTATGAAAAGATGCTGGAGAAGAGAATAAGAAGCAGTATTGAAAGTAGACTGCAAGAGGAGCAGTACGGTTTCAGACCGGGAAGATCAACAACGGACCTCATATTTGCGGTAAGGCAACTGCAGGAAAGGCACTATGAGTACGGGAAGGACTTAATCATGGCCTTTTTGGATATTGAGAAGGCGTATGATAGTATCTGTAGGGACAAGCTCTGGGATGTGCTGAACGCAAAAGGGATAGATGAAGAGATTACACGAAAAGTCAGAAAAATGTATGAGGGAAGTGAGAGTTGTGTGAAAGTGGGGAGGGAACGTACTGCATGGTTCAAGCTGGAAAATGGGCTGCGACAGGGAAGTGCACTTTCGCCTTTATTGTTTATTATTGTTATGGATGAAATCCTACAGCAAGTATCAGATGCAATTGGAGATCATAAAATGAAAGCAGTGCTTTTTGCCGATGACCTGATGTTATGGGGAAATTGCGTGAAGGAGGTGCAAGAGCAGTTAGATGCATGGGAGGCAACGGCAGCACAATATGGAATGCATTTCTCTGCAAAGAAAAGTGAAATAATCGTCACAACAAGGAAGAAGAATAGGCCAAATGTGGATATAACTTGTGGAGGGGAAAAACTACAAGTGGTAGAGAACTTCAAGTACCTGGGAAGCGTGATTGAAAGTAAGGGGGGAAACGCAATGGAAATAAATGAAAGATGCAGAAAAGCAGGGCAGTTCTACAAATGCATTAGGGGGCTTATTTGGAGCAAGGAGGTGCCACAGAAATCCAAGGGAATTATATACCGAACCTACTTTGTCCCCATATTGACATACGGAAGTGAGACATGGGTAATGCACAAAAGCGACAAAAGTAGAATACAGGCTAGTGAAATGAAGTTCCAGAGGAGCAGGTTGGGTGTAACAAGACGAGACAGATTGCGAAATTTGTATGTGAGGGAAAGACTAAAGGAGGAACCAGTACAGGACAGGATAGAAAAATCAAGACTGCAGTGGTATGGACACATGAAGAGAATGGATGAGGGACGAATTCCAAAGAGGATGTTTGATCTGCAACTGGAGGGGAAGAGGCCCAGAGGAAGACCAAGAGATAGATGGGTGAAGGGAGTGAAGGAATGTGTGATGAGAAGAGGAGAGAACTGGACGAAGGTGGAAGAGGGGGAATGGTGGAAAGACAGAACACGGTGGAGAGGCTTGTGTTCCCGACAGACCCAGCCAGTGGCTGGAAACTGTCCAAGATGATGATGATGATGAGTATAGGGTAATATCAATAGGAGCTGAAAATGGTATAAAGGGGGTAGGATTCGTTATGAATAGAAGGAAGGGCATAGACTTAGTTACTATGGACAGCTCGGTGGTAGGTTTGTTCTCATCAGAATCGACAGCAAACCAACACCGACAACAATAGTTTAGGTATACAAGCCAACGTCGGCAGCTGGGAACGAAGAGATAGAATGTGTAATTCAGAACGTAAAGTGAGATGAACATCTAATAGTCACGGGAGCTGGGGTGCGGTTGTAGAGGAAGGAGCAGAAGAAAATGTTACGGCGAATATGGGCTTGATTGTAGGAGGACAGAGATTAAATTAGTTATGCAACAAATATCAGCCAGGAAAAGCGAATACGAGTGTTCTGTTCGAATCACAAGAGGCGGAGATGTTCTTGGAAGAAGGGGTGGGTTGTACGGATGGTGTTTGATTCGATTTCAACCTTTTCTGGTAGTGAATCCGAAATCAGATATAGAATTGTAAGGCGTACTCAGGAGGAGATATAGTCTCAGATCACAATTTAGTAATGAAGAAGAGTCAGTTGAAGTTTAAGACACTAATCTGGAAGAAACAATGTGCAAAGAAATCGAATACGGAAATCCTAAGAGACACGGTTGAAGTCCTCGTAGGTTTTAGATGATGCGGTAGTGAACAGTTGAAGAGGAAGGGAGATCTCTAAAAACGGCAAGAAGGTGGAAGCAAAAACATAGGTACAACAAAGGTAACTGCGAGAAAACCTTGGGTAACAAAAGAAATGCTTCATCTAGTCGACGAAAGAGGGAAGTACAAAAATTTTCAGAGAAATTCAGGAATACAGAATACTTAGAAATGAAATGAATAGAAAGTGCAGGGAAGCTGAGGTGTAACAGCTGCGTGAATAGTATAAAGAAATCCAAAACTAAATAATTGTCGGATGGACTGACTCAGCACACAGAGAGCTCAAAACAAGCTCCGGTGAAATTAAAAACAAGGGTAGTAACTCGAGGACCGCAATGGGAGTGTCAATGTTAAGCGCAGTGGAGAGAGCTGGTATGCGGAAAGCGTACACTGGAGGTCTCTATGAGAGAGAAGACTTGTGTAATGACGTTATAGAAGAAGAAACAAAAGGCAATAGGGCAGAGATAGAGGATCCAGTTAGAATCAGAATTTAAAGGAACTTCGGAAGACTTAAGATCAAAAAAAGGCAGAAGGACTAGGCATCATTCCTAATGAATATCTAAAATAATTGGGGGAAGGGTCAAAACAGTTTGACAGTTTGAAAGTACGACAACTGCGAGAATTATCGCACACCCAGGTCAACAGTTCATATGCTCAAGTTGCTGACAAGAATAACATAGAGAAGAATGGAAAAGAAAATTAAGGATGATAACTGGTTTGGGTTAGATTACAAGTGGCTTGGATATAGGAAAAGTAAAGGCACCCGAAAAGCAGTTCTGACTTTGCGATTGATAACGGAAGCGAGAGTGAAGAAAAGTCGACACGTTCATAGAATTCGTCGCCCTTGGGAAACAGTTCTGCAATATAAAATGGTGCTGGAAGATGTTCCAAATTATGAGAAAATGTTATAGGGATAGACCAGTGATACACAGTATGTACAAGAACCAAGAGGTAACGATAAGAATGGAAGACCATGGACGAAGTGCTAGGATTAGGAATGGTGGATGTAGTCTTTCACCTCTGCTTGTTAACCCACACCTCGGAGAAGTAACGATGGAAGGTAAGGAAATGTCAAGAGTGGCATTAAAATCCAAGGTGAAAGGACGTCTGTGATAAGATTCGCTGATGAAATTGCTATCCTCAGTTAAATAGAAGAAGAATTACAGGATATGTTGAATGGAATGAACAGTACAATAGGCAGAGAGTAAAGACAGAGAGTAAATATATGAAAGACGAAAGTAATGAGAAGTAGCAGAAATGAGAACAGGCAAAAACTGAACATCAAAATTGGTGATCATGAAGTAGATAAAAATAAGAGATTTTGCTATGTATGGTGCAAAATAATCCATGGCGGGGAAACCAAGGAGTAACGAGACCATCACTAGAAAAAAGGACAGTCCTGGACAAGATAAATCTAATAGTAGCAAATATGCTTGTCAAAGAGAAAGAAATTTGTGTGGATATACATTTGGTGTCCGCCGCGCGTGCTCTCGAGATAGCGTTCTCGCTTCCCTATCACGGGGTCCCGGGATCGATTCCCGGCGGGGTCAGGGATTTTCACCTGCTCCGTGATGACTGGATGTTGTTGTGTCGTCTTCAACATCATTGTTCATCCCTATTACTGTCAGAGGAAGGCAACGGCAAATCACCTCCACTAGGACCTTGCCTAGTACGGCGATGATGGTCTCCCACATCGTTCCCCTACGCTCTGTGAAGAAGCATGGGACTTCATTTCCACCGGTAACACAAAAAGAAATTCGATATGCACTGAAGCGCCAAAGAAACTGATATAGTCGTGAGTATTCAACTACAAATGTATGTAAACAGGTAGAATACTGCGCTGCGGTCGGCAACGCCTTTATAAGACAAGTGACTCGCGCAGTTGTTTGACAATGGCAAGTTATCAAGATTTAAGAGAGTTTGAACGCGATGTTACAGTGGGTGCACGAGCGATGGGACACATCTCCTCGGAGATAGCGATGAAGTGGGGATATTCGCGTACGACCATTTCACGAGTGTACCGTGAATGTCAGGAATCCGGTAAAACATGAAATATCCGACATCACTGAAGCCGGGAAAAGGTCCTACAATAACGGGACCAACGACGACTGAAGAGAATCTTTCAATGTGACAGAAGTGCTACCCTTCCGCAAATTGCTGCAGATTTCAGTGCTGGACCATAACATGTGTCAGCGTGCGAACCATTCAACGAAACATCATCGATACGGGCTTTCGGAGCCGAATGCCGACTCGTGTACCCTTGATGACTGCACGACACAAAGATTTAAGCCTCGCCTGGGACCGTGTACTGTTGATGACTGTAAAAGTGTTGCCTAGTCGGACGAGTCTAGTTTCTAGTAGTATCGAGCGGATGGACGTGTACGGGAATGGTGACAACATCATGAATCCCTGCACGCTGCATGCCAGCAGGGGTCTGTTCAAGCTGGTGGAGGCTCTGTAACGGTGTGGGGCGTGTGGAGTTGGAGTGGTATGGGACCCTTGATACGTTTAAATACGAATCTGACAGGTGACACGTGCGTAAGCATCTTGTCTGATTACCTGCTTCCATTCATGTCCCTTGTGCATTCCGGCGGACTTGGACAATTCCAGCATGACAATGCGACACCCCACAAGTCCAGAATTGCTACAGACTAGCAGCAGGAACATTCTTCCGAGTTTAAACACTTCCGCTGGCCTCCAAACTCCTCAGAAATGAACATTATTGAGCATACATGGGATGCCTTGCAACGCTCTGTTCAGAAGAGATCTCCACCCGCTAGTACTCTTACGGATTTATAGACAGCCCTGCAGGGTTCATGGCATCAGTTGCCTCCAGCGCTACCTCAGACATAAGTCGAGTCCATGCCACTACTTGTTGCGGCAGTTCTGTGTGCTCGTGGGGGCCCTCTACGATATTAGGTAGATGTACCAGTTTCATTGGCTCTTCAATGTATATTAAAATGACATTGAGATTATGTCCATCCAAATATTTGTTACAATTTCGTGTAAATAATTGAAGTACGTGGGTCACGAAGTTTTCGGGATGTTCTTAACATAATTCCTTCTTTACACATTGTACATATGTGTTTATAATTTTATATATTAAAAATTCGTAGTCTATATCCGTCCAAATGATTTTGAAGAATCATGTAAAATTTTGAATTAAATCGGTCAAGAACTTCTCGAGATATTTGCTAACAACTTTTCCTTTTTACATTATAAAAAAATGGCTCTAAGCACTATGGGACATGTAAGGTCATCAGTCCCCTAGACTTAGAACTACTTAAACCTAACTATCCTAAGGAGATCTCAGATATCCATGCCCAAGGAAGGATTCGAACCTGCGACCGTAGCAGCAGCACGGCTCCTGACTGAAGCACCTAGAAACGGTCGGCCACAGCAGCCGGCTTTTTATACCTGTGCCAGTCCAAAAGTTTACTACGGCGGCGTATAAGAATCTGAAGTATATTAGTCAACAACTTTTCGAGATTTTTGGTAACAACATTAGACAACGACGTGTCTTTATACAGAGTGAGTCACTAATTATTGCCACCAACAATAACTCCAGAAGTATGACAGGAGATAAACGTTTGTGGGACAAAAGTTGCATGGGACAACGGGGGCCATAATAAGACGCTAGTCTTTTGTTGCTAGGTGGGGTCGCTTCAGAGATATGAAGGTCTTTATTTTTAAATGGGTTTCTTTAGTTTGGTAGTTATTTTCTAACAGCATCTATCGAGACGAATCCAATGATGTGTAACAGTACGGTCTTTGAAGATCAACGAAGGTCATGAAGGTGTCACGGAAATTCAATTACAGAAGGTGTTCGAAGTGATGACCATTGGTATCAATGCAGTGCTGCAATCTTCTTATCATGGACTGCGTGGTAGTCCTTATCACATCGGCACTTATCGAAGCACTTGCTCTGACAATTCTCTCTCGCATATCTTCAGGTGTAGTTGGAACGTCTTCATAAACAACGTCTATTACGACTCCCCACAAAACAAAAAAAACAAAAAACAAAAAAAAAAATCCAGTGGTGTCAAGTCCTGTGAACGAGCCGGCCACGATACATCTCCTCCGCGTCCAATCCAACGATTTGGGAGTTGTCTCTGCAACTGGTTTCTAGCTATCAGCGAAAAATGAGCAGGACACCCATCGTGTTGATACCACATTCTGTTCCTTGTTCCTAAAGGTATTTCTTCCAATAACAGACCTAATATTTCTTGCAGGAATATGGTGTATTTCTTACCATTAAGATTTCCTTCGATGAAATAGGGGCCTATAATTCTGTTCTCCAGAATCCCACACCATACATTCACCGACCACGGTTCTTGGTGTACAACTTGACAACTTGCCGCTGCCAACATGGATTTTCAGTTGCCAATTAATGAATGTTATGCAAATTAATATTTCCATGGTTCGTGAATGTAGCCCAGTCTGTAAATAAAATCAAGTTAATAAATTTGACATCCCTCTGAATCTCTGGTTGAATCCATCGCCAGAATTCAATGCGACGCATACGATCCGTACCAGTTAATTCTTGATGGAGACCGATGTGGTAAGGATGATATTTGTGGCAATGCAGAGTACGAACAGCACTACTCTGGCTGATACCAGATTCCCTTGCGATTTGAAGCGAACTAACAGAAGGATCTCGAACGATAGTGGTAAGAGTACCAATTTCCGTTTCCTCATTAGTAACTTTCCTTCGCTGGATATGTTTCCGATGCTTTAAAGATCCAGTTGTTCTCAGTTTATCATGCGCATATTTAAAGGAAGGACGTGTAGGGTGAGTACGTTGAGGATATCTTGCGGGGTAAAGTCTGTAGCTCTCATGGAATTTCCTTGGCATTCTCCGTAAATGAGAAGCACATCTTCTTCGAATGAACACATCATTCACATTTGCTTGATTCGACGATATTAGTCTTACCGTTCCTATTAGTGTTGTATTACGAATCGTGGAATGGTGTTTACATGTCAATGGCACGTTAGATGGAAACGCCGTATTCGGCGAATATTTACTATTTGCACGATATACGAGAGAGAATTGTCAGAGCATGAACTGCGATAAGTGCCGATGTGATAAGGAATACCACTCAGTCCATGATAAGAAGATTGCAGCACTGAATTGATACCAATGGTCATCACTTCGAACACTTACTGTAAATGGACGCTCATGCCACCTTTTTGACCTTCGTTGACCTTCAAAGACCTTACTATTACACATCAATGGAGTCGTCTCGTTAGCTGCTATCAGAAAATAAGTACCGAACTATAGCATCCCACTTCAAAAACGAAAGTTGACCTTCATATTTCTGACGCGGCCCCACCTAGCAACAAAAAATCGTCATACTATGGCCCCCATTGTCCCATGCAACGTTTGTCCCACAAACGTTTCAGCTACTATGATACTTTCGGAGTTAATCTAGGTGGCAATAGTTAGTGACTCACCCTGTATGGTAGTACAGATCAGTTCCTTCAAAGAAAACAAGAGTTATGACCTTCAGAGGCCAGGAGCGAATTTCCAGCAAAATAATAATAAATAATCAGAAAACAGGAAGAGTAAATCCGTTCAATTTTTTAGGAAATTTTATCTTATTCATGACTGCAATAGACTTACAGAAGAAAGTAGAAAGATTTAATTACATTAATGGAGCAGAATGCTTGGAACACAGTTAATAAAGGGAACTCTACTTAAGTTTTACAAATCGTTATCCAACCATAACAAATAAATATGAGTCATGGATTCTAAAAAATGGAATGAACAAGTAATAAAGGCTAATACAGGCTTCGGATGTCCAGTTCCTAAGAAGAGCAACTAGTTACACACTATCGGCTAGGGGGAGAAATGCTCAAATGAGAGCAGACTGGGAGCGAAATACGTAAATGAACAGGTTAAGGAATAAGAAAAAAAGTGGAAGTAGCTTGTCACAATAATTGAAAACGACAGAACACCAAATTTGATTTAGAATTACTGCCCTGTGTACAGAATATCTTTACGAAGACAGAAAATTGTGGCATAATAAATTGTTTCAACCAGGAAAGAATAACAGCTAAATGTATATGACATGCAAAAAGAAAAAGATGAAGATGTATTAGCGGCAGCTCGTGAAAACACGATGATCTCTAATATTTAATTCATTATGACCTGAGATTTTTGCCGCTTGCAAGCCTGTGTTTACATGAAAGCAGGATAACATTTTTTTAAATGTGTCATACGAAATTTGTGAGGAACCTCCATGTGAAATTATAATCTCCTATATACTAAATTCATTTCTTTTCACGTTACGTGTCTCATGTGGTCTTAATTCCTTGACTGTTTCACCACGATGTCCCCATTTTCTCACGTAGTACCTTGGGAAGCACGCCATAGCCGGAACTTTGGCTTTGTTACAGGAGACACTATGACAACATCAGACTCTCAAGGTTTTATGACGTCCCAAAACAATTCGTCTGCTTACGGTATTCAGAATCACTTCTTGTGGATCACGAGGTTCATTTCGTCATTTTTGTATCATCGAACTACTACAGTTACAGAATTCGAAAATTTCCAACATTCTACAAAAAAAATATAGGTTTCTTGGACTTATTCACAAGTACTTACGAATTGAGCATGAATTTGCGTCTCGGGTGCATTTGTAGTTTGTAAATATTAGTACGCTTTACATACTGTGTAGGGTTATCTGGTGCATCGACTCCTCCCCTCCTGTGTTGTTGCGATGCACAGACCGACAGACCGGCTATTTCTGTGCACGAAACCATAGAGGCCATCAGTCACAGGCGGCAGAGTGAGACCTCTGGCCTCTCTCATCGGCCGTCTAATGACCAGCTATCAACTAGACTGATGACCGACATAAATCAATATGTCCTTTCATAGGATAGTTCACATCGCTGCTGACACTGGAGTGTCGATTATGCACACGTTACACGGCCACGGTGATTCTCATACAGATGGTCATTAACGCGACATAAAGGGCCCGATTTTCGAACAGATTCTCAAATTCATATATGGTAAGAGAGTAACGAAATTATTACCATCGTTAGGAAAGTTTGTAACGTAGTAGCGAACAGTCCCATTATCTTACAGTTAAATTTTACAGCTGAAAGGAAGTAGCGTGTCGGTATGGAATCCTATTTTTTGTTCTGTGGTTGAGTTTTTGCATGTAGCCATACTTGGTTGCTTTCAACAATGAGTAAAAATGAAGAAATAAATACATATGTGAGTGTAATACATGATGCATTTCTCAAATGTAATAAAATGTAATAATTTTACTTCACTATATGATGTGGACCATGTGATGCTGTTTTTGAAACACGGGAAATTCCTAATTTCGAATCTTTCCTTCGGAACACTAACTGTATACCAACTTGGAACACTTCGGGCTGAACGTATTTGAGAGCAGCATGCACAGAGGCTAGTCATCCGTACGGATAGCCACGGCCGTTAGCATTGGGCGAGGCACTCCTCCAGTAGGTAGCATCTGTCCGGCGAATTAAAGATGTGGACCGGTATGCCGACCAGCTTGGGTGTCAGTTTTGGGTGGTTTCCGACATGGACTGTTACACACATTCTGCCTCAGATATACCATTCGCAAAGACATCGGAAACGGTCTAAAATTTTCACATGGATTACACTAGACCAATACAGACGGGTGGCACACAGTTTCCATTTCCATCCGGAAGGATGGAGGGGGGGGGGGGGGGTTGAGGTTGTCGACTGGAATGGCATCCGGCCACCTTATATCACTTACATTGCAAAATCCAGTACGAATGGACTTAAGAAGAATCTTCCCCGTTCGACCCGTTTGTTTTTGTATCAGACTGTGTAATTCGAGATGTAGATGACGATGAGTCACCTAACACATTAACAGCAGTGAGAGAAAATTTACTCCTACATGAGGTTTCAGAGCATGAGATAGTGCTGGAAAACTCCGCGTCTACAAATCGTAACCAAACGATACCAATTCAGATATCCTGCTGCTCCAGAGATATTGAGACTGTATCAGTGGTTTGTGTGGATATTATAG
Organism: Schistocerca serialis cubense; assembly: GCF_023864345.2. Classification (NCBI taxonomy): domain Eukaryota; kingdom Metazoa; phylum Arthropoda; class Insecta; order Orthoptera; family Acrididae; genus Schistocerca; species Schistocerca serialis. The sequence continues at coordinate 166,238,501 of NC_064645.1, read as the reverse complement.
CTACTTCCGACTCCAGAGACAGCAGAAAGCATGTCACATGAGGATGGCGGTAGAACAAAAAATTTCTAAGTCGGCGGCTTGGTCGGTAATTCGTATCGTGTTGTTGAAACCTAGGTACACCGATGGTGCTGACATACAGCTGCTACCACACGGGTTAGACGTGGGCTTCGGTTCAAACCCGCGTCCGGCCATCCTGATTTAGGTTTTCTGTGGTTTCCTTAAGACGCCTTAGGCAAACGACGGAATAGTTCCCTTGAAAGGGCACAGACGATCTCTTTCTCTGATTCGGTGAGACCGATGATTTCGCTGTTTGGCCACCTGCTCCAATCAACCAACCAACCACCTAACATTTTGTTCATGTATAATTATAAAATTCAAATGAATGTCCAGTGAGCAGCATACAGATCAGTTTTGAAAGACTGGGTGAATAACAATCAAAAATGCTTGCAAAAGTATTTTTCGTTAGGACAGAACGGCTGATGTAACTTAAAAAAATAGAAAGGACGATTTGAAAATAAATTAAATGTTTTTTCTGTTTACGTCAGAACCGGGAATCCTCGTTTTCCAGACTTTTTCTTACTCGTGAAATTCAGGAATCACAGCTTTTTGCTCTAATTAAAAATAAAAGTAATGGTATAGATTACGAAATTAGGTAATTCCGTTTGAAACGTCCACCATCCCTCACCGGCCAACACTTTGCTGAGACGTCACGAAATGGAGATGGCGATAGAACCTCAAATATACTACGTCCCTTAATACACTCCCCCAAGGGAAAAATAAAGATTCCGAAAAGTCTCTTACGAGCGATTCTGACATAGTTCTGATTTATAGCCATCAATGCCTAAACACTTTTGACTGCATGTACGCTCGTATATCTCGTTTTTATTTTTTATTTTTTTTTTAGTGTCATTCAAATATCGTATTTTGGGTGATTATTCGACCAGTTTTTGAGAAGTGTGCTCGCTAGTGTTATCGGACATTGCAGTGGGTTGGCGTCTCTTTGCTGAAGAAGAAAGTCGAGTGGGTGGCTGCTTACATTGTACTATCACCTGAGCGAATTTCTCCGAGTCACTGACGAATGAAATTTTGTTTCTGCTGCTCCAGCAATATTTGGTCAACTTCAGTAGTCAAGCTTATGTCACCAGTTGCAGAACTGACCCAGCAAGCGCATGGTTAATGTGTTCAGGAAATCCACTTCTTCTAACATTTCTTTCAGGACCTTCTACTCACCGTAACGGTCTCTCTCCCACGTCCGGCATGAGAACTGAGGTAAGTTTGACTACTGCCACAATCATTCTGCATTTCGTGATTAAAACGGGCGCGCTGCTAACAGGCTATACATACTGTCCTTAGTGTCGAAGGAAATCGAGCAGCAGTACTCGCAATTTTGCGACTGCGGAAAAATCCATCGCAATCTCAGGCCAAATGATACAACTCGATTCGGAAATTTTCTTTCATAGTAGAAACATAATTTTACGCTATAAATATATTTTCTATTTATTTTCTGTAATGTATTAATCTCAGTTATCTAACTGGCCATGCATAATGTTTACATTAAGTTTTAAAATTTCCTTTATGGTGCAATGTCGATTACACGTAATCATGGCAGATTGTGCACCGACAGAGCATGAGTCGTTCCGCAGTATTACAATCTGTACCGTGCGGTGATACGCCTGTTATGTTACATTTTGATTTATATATTCCCAGTACCTGCTCCAGTACACAAGACAGCTTTTTTCCGCTTTTTATCCTTTACAACTTCCCGTAGTATCATGGGAATTATTCCCCTGTGTCTTAACAGATGTTCTATTATCGTGTCCCTCCTTCTGGACAGTGTTTTCCATATATTCCATTCCCCGCCGATTACGGGCACAGCCTCTCATTCCTTACTTTGTCACTCCACCTAATTTTGAATATTCTTCTGTAGCACCACATCTCAAATACTTCGATTCTCTTATGTTCAGGCATTCCCACAGTCTAGGTCTCACTGACATACAATGCTGTGCTCCAAATGTACAGTCTCAGAAATTTCTTCCTCAAATTAAGGCGTTTCTTTGATAATAGTACGCTTCTCTTGGCCAGGAGGGAATTATTTGCCAATGTTTGTCTGCTTTTTATGTCCTCCTTGCTCCGTCCGTCATGGGTTATTTTGCTGTCTAGGTAGCATAATTCCTTAACTTCACCTACTCCGTAGCCGGCCGGGGTGACCGAGCGGTTCTAGGCGCTACAGTCTGGAACCGCGCGACCGCTACGGTCGCAGGTTCGAATCCTGCCTCGGGCATGGATGTGTGTGCTGTCCTTAGGTTAGTTAGGTTTAAGTAGTTCTAAGTTCTAGGGGACTGGTGACCACAGCAGTTAAGTCCCATAGTGCTCAGAACCTACGCCGTAATCACCAATTATGGTGATGAGTTTCTTGCTGTTCTCACTTCTACTACGTCTAATTAATTTGTCTTTCTCAGATTTACTCTCAATCCGTAACATGTATTCATTAGACTGTTCATTCCATTCAACAGATTCTGTAATTTTCCTCACTGAGGATAGTAATGTATTCAGCAAATCTTAACAATGATATCCTTTCACCTTGAATTTTCAACCCACTCTTGAACATTTCCTTTATTTCCATCGTTACTTATTCGATGTATAGGTTAAAATGTAGAGGTGAAAGACTACATCCGCCGGTCTTGCACCATTATCAATCCGAGCACTTCGTTCTTGGTCTTTCACTGTTATTGTTAACTCTTGGTTTTTTATACATATTGTATATAACACGTCTTTCCCTATAGCTTACTGCCATTTTTCCCAAGGTTTCCATCATCTTGCACCATTTTTCACTGTCGAACCTTCAACCAGCTCAGCAGGTCCTATGGACGTGTACTGATTTTTCTTCAGTTTTCCTTCCATTTAAGCTGCAACGTCAGAACTGCCTGCTCTAGCGCCTTAACTTTCCTAAATGCAATCCGATCGTTGTTTGATAGACCCACATTTTTTTCTATTCTTCTGTATATTATTCTTAGCAGTACCTCTGACGGGCGAGCTGTTAAGATGATTACGCTACAATTTCGCATTTCTCGTCTCTTGCTGTCTCCACAATTGTGTGGATGATGTTTATCCGAAAGTCTGATGATATATCCAGAGTCTCATACATTCTACACACCAGCGTGAATAAACCTACTTGTTATTACTAAATTAGCAACGTACCGATACCGTTATCCCTATGAGAGGATATTAGCTTGACCATGATTGTGTGCAATAATTAAGGTATCGGACTACTTTCGTTTCTGTAAAGATTCCTAAAGAAAGAAAACTACAGCACAAGAAATGTGAATCGAACCAAAGTTCGATTTGTAATAAACTAAACTGTAATTACGTAGAAAAAGGTCATCAGCTTAATTAGCTAAATTGTGTCAAACAGTGGCACTGTTCATTAAGCAGATTAAGTTTTAAGATGGACTTTGCTTCATACGTGAAACTGTGTTCTCTTGATCAGATACATGGCAGTATCGCAATTTAGCAAGTAATGTACAAGTGGTTGCATGGGGGCTTAATTATTTAAAATGAGAATATTTTTAGTAGCTGTATGTCCGCTTACGCTGTTTCGTAATCGGTTGGCCCTGACTAGTATTATTACGCTATCTGACAGCAAAGAACAACAACAAAGAATGAAATGAAAATTTTCGTTAACACAGTTAATTAATTAAGTCCCCAGCAACTATAAAACATACTAAACCAAAGCACAAGTGTAATTGTTCTGTGTGTGGGAGTGTGACTCAACGTACACATCTGGCACGGTTCTTCTCCAACAAGACAAGAAATTTCAAATACCATTTATACTGACGTGATAAAAGAAAAACAAATACTATAATTGCGTAAGGACAGCAGAATTAAACTCTAATACAAGAACACACGCCAGATGCTTTGTTGACTGAACCTGTAATGACGCATTATTTAGGACACTGAAATAAAAAGAAACGGAGTTAGTTACCTCATTTATATTGATGAAAATCACTCTAATCTTTACAATATATCTCTACACCGATTTTCTACTACCACATCTCAACAAGACTCTTCAGTATCACATCTCAGCAAGCACTGCCTACTAGCACATCTCAACAAACACTCTCTGCTACGAGTTCTTAACAAGTACTGACTTCTACGAGTTCTCTCCAAGCACTGTGGAGGCGGCTTAATAATACTCTTTGGCGCAAACTCTGGCGCAGTGGCTCAGTGTAGCCACCTTTCATATGCCCCTCCTCCACAGGCCAGAATTTGATGGTATTTTTGCCAGCATTGGTGGTGAAAATGCCACCAAATTCGTCCACAAAAATACAGTCAAAAATAAAAGATAATATTAATACCTAAATATCACATAAATAGTTAAAATTTTGGCTTTGCACTGACCTTTCAATAACCTAATATATGAAATACAATAGGCAATACAAATTCTTTTCATACATGAGGCTTTACATAATAGTTTGCACAATACACAAAAATCAGTTTATACAAATGTTCACATAAAATACTTTTAATTGTTCAAAAAAAAACAAATAGTTGATAATTCCAGCCCAGCAATGGTCAACAGGTGCAAATACCAACAAGTGACATCATTTCAGCAGAAACAGTCCATCAGTTGCACCCAGCAATGTTGAGAGCAGGTGCAGACACCAACAAGTGACATCATTTCAGTAGAAGCAGTCCATCAGTTGCACCCAGCAATGTTGAGCAGGTGCAGACACCAACAAGTGACATCATTTCAGTAGAAGCAGTCCATCAGTTGCACCCAGCAATGTTGAGCAGGTGCAGACACCAACAAGTGACATCATTTCAGTAGAAGCAGTCCATCAGTTGCACCCAGCAATGTTGAGCAGGTGCAGAAACCAACAAGTGACATCATTTCAGTAGAAGCAGTTCCATCTGTGGCACCCAGTAAAGTTGAAGAGGTACACACAGCAACAAGTCACATTAGTTCAGTAGAAGCAGTCCATCAGTGGCACCCAGCAATGTTGAGCAGGTGCAGACACCAACAAGTGACATCATTTCAGTAGAAGCAGTTCCATCTGTGGCACCCAGTAAAGTTGATGAGGTACACACAGCAACAAGTCACATTAGTTCAGTAGAAGCAGTCTATCGGTGGCACCCAGCAATGTTGAGTAGGTGCAGACACCGGCAAGTGACATCATTTCAGTAGAAACAGTTCTAACAGTGGCACCCAGCAATGTTGAGTTGGTGCAGACAGCAACAAGTGACTTCATTTCCATACAAGTAGTCCATCAGTTGCACCTAGCAATGATGAGCAGGTCCAGAGAGCAGTCCATGATATTCACTATCACCGATCACACTGTTCATCAGAGTATATAAGCACACATTAAACATGTCCTAGTGGCACCAATCATGTAGAAAAAGTACAAGTAACAGTCCATAATATTCACTATCACTAATCAGACAGTTCAAGCATGAACAATAGTTTGAATGCACATACAAATGCTTTTACACTAAACATACAAATCATAACAAACACACAAATGATGTCAGATAATTGTCATATTAACTATTACAAATACTCAAATATCAGTAAACCTATAATATTTATGAGTGTCAGTGCAAGCCACTACAAACAAATAAAATAATATTTAGGAGATAGGTGGGTAGGATTAGGAAAGGAAAACACACAAAACACACTCACTCATCTTTCATCCACATTAAGTACTACTGTGTAACTAAATAGTGTTAACTGTGTAACTGCAATTCTGTCAAAATCTGATGTTCATCATATGTATCAAGTAGTAGTGGCAGCAATGTATAACAGTCAATAATAGTTAAGTCAACGTCATAGTCATCATGTCAAGACCAATGTTTGCCAAGCCAGATCAAATGTACTGTTGTTGAACAACTGTCAGTGAGCCAAGATATGCAAATACTTCCTCTCTCCAAAAAAAAAAAAAAATGTGTACTGCTTATTGACTTAACAAAGTGTGTGTAGACAATCTTCCTTCCACTTTAGTGTTCTAGTCTGCTATCTTCATCCTCCTTGTTCCATATAGACCAACAAAAAAATATGCTCCTCACTTACTTTACCTCTTATACACCAAAACTCCAATAATCATCAACTTCATATAATCTCAATAATACCTCTTCAATACGTCGATACATATAAACCTTATTGCCAATATCATTTCACTTCCATAACAACTCTTTCCTCTAGTCAGTCTCCTCGAACAAGTACAGATAAAATCCTAGTGCAAACTTCAGTTCATCATCCCATACAATCTGAAGACACATTGTCAACACACAACCTCTGTGTAATCCATCTGACCCAAATCTTCTACTCATTATGAATTATAAACAAAGAAATGCATACATGACCTCTAACAGACCCAGTTCGAATAACTCTCAGTAATTAAGTACGATTACGGAGTGTGAATGATCATAATGTTTCACAGTGTGTACCCACTTCAAGAATTATGGGAAACAGAAGCAAATATGTGGAGTATTTCTTGTGTCAAGTGTCACTTCCTATTTCAATTGCTCACGAAAAATGCAGTGTAATAATTGTCAATGGTCTAAACCTAGTTTCGGTATGTCATGTCGTTAGCTTCCTTCCTATTAGCATAAATTTATACAGCTTCCATAAAACCTCCAGCTCATGTGACTTCTATGAAGTTCCTTGTACCAATGTCGTTCGTCGAATTATAGCAGTTCATTTTCTTATCTTAAAAATATAAGGCACTGAGCGTAAGCAAAACAAGCAATAGCGAGTAAATATACCAGTAGAATGTCAACAAGTGGATGCAGCACAATTCTTACAACGAGGCTCTGCCAAGCAAACAATCTATAATTAACACCATACTGTAACCTAAACTCTATGTTCGTACACTGTACATCAGCATTGCTATATACCAAATTAAAGAGTAGTTGTGGCAACAAACAGAAATGTATAAATATGCAATCCATACGCATAGCAGCAAACAGGTCATTAGCATCATATCAGCATAAGCAAATAAATGTTCATATGTCCTCTTAATAAGTAAACATGAAGGCGCAAGCAGATAAATCACAAAGTATAACTTAGATACCTAACCACATCAGCACAATTAATCAGGTGACAATTATTCTTTAAATAAATAAGCACAGCAGGCACATAATTAAAAAAAATATGACCTCAGTGAAAAAGCAGTGCAGCCAAGCGATGCATAATATACACAAGTTACAACCCAGCTCAGTAATAATCATTGTCAAAATCAGTTAACGTACGCAAGCACGTCGCTTCACAAGTAATTTCATAGAACATGAAATTAGCGCAAAGTATGAATCACGTAATCGCGAGCAGCAAATTACGTCTAAAGTACGTACCTAAGTGGAAATATGTTACCTGAAAAATGAACTCAATTAACAGTTAACTTTTTTAGTTTATTAGTTTCTTCTTCGAAATTACATTCTTCCTAAAAATTTCTCGATAGCAAGTCGTCTTAACGTCGGACACGCACAGAATTTACCTGATGTTCTTAAATATTTTATAGAACCGTATCCTGAAAAATTCTGAATGTTAATAACAGAATTCATCAAGTCACTATAGTTTTATACTGAATTTAATCGGAGAAATTCAAACTGTGTATTTGTTTACGGCTGTCAGTGCATTCGCACTGAGCGCTCGATCAGCTGTAGGCGCGTGACGTAGGAAGCAATTGTTCGCGGTCAACGACTGCCTTGTGCGGCGCGCAGACTTGACAGTTGCTTTGAGTATGTGCCGCCGCCAAAACACAGCGCGGTATCCTTGTTTTCTTTGCGTGTTTACATCTAGCTGTTAGTTTCTCAAAAGTATGTCATTCCACAAAAATTTTTCAAAAGTATATCATTCCACAAAAATTTTGGAAACTACGAACCTCACGTTTTGTGGTAGGAACAGCATAGTTACGAATAGCGTCTAATTTCTTTGGATCAGGAAGAATACCTTCTGTAGAAATAATGTGACCGAGAAATTTCACCTGAGAACGACCAAATTCAAATTTTTCTAAGTTCACTGTAATGCCAACTCTTGCAAAAATACGTAATAATGAATCCAAAATTTTGTTGTGCTCACTCCAAGAATGTTTAGCAATAAGAATATCGTCAACATATGAAGTAATATTGTTACGAAGATAAACAGGTAATGTTTCGTTTAAACTACGAATGAATGCTGCTGAAGGTACAGTAACTCCACATGGTAATTTCCGAAATCACTTTTGGGTAAATTAGTCAAATCCGGTTATTATTTACTTATTCACTAGATAGATTGATAGTCGAAGAGTTGGTTTGACAGATGCAAAGAATAGTAAAAGAGTAGGCAGCGGTGCAGAAAACTAAAAGAGAAATAGCACCACTACAGCTCGGGGCCCTATGCTCGCTACGGCACATATTCACTTAGAGTAGTGAATCCCCTGAGGACTTTAATAGCCGCACATAATTTCTAGTTTGTGACCTAATGGCCAATTTAGTGGGAGTGCGTACATAAATTGATCTAACCATGAACATGGATGTATGTCATTCTTAGAATTGCGGAATATCTTAAATTTCCGTACAATCAAAAAGTGTTTATAGTCAAAGTTTTCGCCTCGTGGCGACAAAGACCTACTGCGTCTGTCCCAGTCCCAATGACGATTATTGTCAAGTTCGCGCGCCTGGCGCTCTCTTGTCGCATCCCGTAAATGAAACAAATTATTTTCTTCAAACCCCTCTGCTATCTGTGATTCCAAATTTCTTCTGCTGTCTTTTCCTACGATTTCGCCTTCGATCTGTTTGACTTGCTTTCGTAATGCCTCAACTTCCCTTTTAACGCGTTCATTAAATTTTCCCTGATTTTCAACATGCTTATTTATGTTCTGGTACTCTTCGGTTTCTGCAAATGGTAATGGAGCTGTATCATCCGAATCTCTGTCCCCATGTAAACTAAGATTTGTCAATTTATCTGAAATCTCCTCAACTCTTTCCGATAAGTCACCTATTTGTTCTTTCTGTTTATTTACGTCTTCCGTAAGTGTCGCGACTCGGGTTTCGGTATTGTCACATTTAGTAGTGAACTGTTCATATTGTTGTGTTAGATTATTTAATCTGTCATTTGGTACGGATTCCTCGATTCTCTCAAATATTTCTTCCTTATCTTGCGCACGTTGTAAATTCAACTCTGAAAATTTCTGCACTACCACACGATCTCTTTCTTCCTGTTCTCTATCCTGTTCCCTTTGTCTAATCTCTACTGCAATTAATCTATTACTGTGAGAATTCAAAATCGGTTGCGCCTCCTCTCTAACTTCCCTCTTTAATTCGTCTTTCATGTTTTTGAAACATGTCCCCGTTCGTGAGCCTAACTGTGTTTCCATTGTTTCCATCTCGGTTTTACTTGTTCCTATTTGTGAGCCTAACCGTGTTGTCATTGCTTTAATCTTGGTTTCAATTGTTCCTATTTTTGAGCTTAACCGTGTTGTCATTGCTTCCATCCGTGATCCCAAATTTAATATTGCACCCATCAACTGCTCCATTTCTTCTGTCGTTAACCACGTAATCTGTGAATTTTCTGATTGAGAAAAATTTTGAAATGGTTCCGGACTATTTTCCCGACTTATTACATTGTTTTCAACTCCATTATTCATCATACTGTTGTCCTGTGTTGGCGAGTTCGCCATGTCAACAATTTCGTCATTCTCACTATTCATCATTTTCGCCTTTTTCATTGATCGCGTAATCATTTGCAAGACATACAAAACTCGTCACTGTGCGAAAATTACACACAATGCCTCCTTATGTCCAACAATACCATTTACATGAAAAGTTTCCCTCAAACACGATTAACGAACAATTTGAAATAATTGCACTAAATTGTCAAACCCATAGACAAGACAACAAAACTAAATTATGAAAAAAAAATACCATTAGAAGAATGACAATTACCAAATCTACACATGCAAAATAGACTACAATTACTAACTACAAATTACTACAACAATACTACCGTCTACTATTTTTACAATCAGAAGATTCCAAGGGACGATCCGAAGCAGCGGTCGCCACGTGCATGAGGGCTTAATTATTTAAAATGAGAATATTTTTAGTAGCTGTATGTCCGATTACGCTGTTTCGTAATCGGTTGGCCCTGACTAGTATTATTACGCTATCTGACTGCAAAGAACAACAACAAAGAATGAAATGAAAATTTTCGTTAACACAGTTAATTAATTAAGTCCCCAGCAACTATAAAACCTACTAAACCAAAGCACAAGTGTAATTGTTCTGTGTGTGGGAGTGTGACTCAACGTACACATCTGGCACGGTTCTTCTCCAACAAGACAAGAAATTTCAAATACCATTTATACTGACGTGATAAAAAAAAATTACAAATACTATAATTGCGTAAGGACAGCAGAATTAAACTCTAATACAAGAACACACGCCAGATGCTTTGTTGACTGAACCTGTAATGACGCATTATTTAGGACACTGAAATAAAAAGAAGCGGAGTTAGTTACCTCATTTATATTGATGAAAATCACTCTAATCCTTACAATATATCTTCAGTATCACATCTCAGCAAGCACTGCCTACTAGCACATCTCAACACACACTCTCTGCTACGAGTTCTTAACAAGTACTGACTTCTACGAGTTCTCTCCAAGCACTGTGGAGGCGGCTTAATAATACTCTTTGGCGCAAACTCTGGCGCAGTGGCTCTGTGTAGCCACCTTTCATGGTTTCATATGAACTGCACAGGAGGAGTATTAATATGTTGCGTAATATCTGGCTCTCAATAACACTTACTATCTGTACATTACAGTACAATGCTAATGATCATTGTAGATAAATGATTACTAATGATGGAGTACTACTAACTTGGACAATGGTCTATTTGTGAATTCTGTTATTGAAAATTAATAGCAGTGAAATAGTTTTTAAGTTATTCTACCTTATGTGTTGATTACAGTTTGTATTCTCAAGGGACATTCACTTCCTTATGCTAGTTAGCTCAAAAGGAACTTGTGGTACCTAGATCTAGTGAGTCTGAAGAGTTGTGGCCAGTTGCTTATTACAGCATACAAATGTTAGATTACTGAAAAATGCACTTTATTAATGCTGTGATCGAAATTTGAAATTTAAATCTGGCTCAAAAATAACCAGTGGAACCCGGAAACTAATACTTAGATCAGGGCTGAATATTTTAGTCACAACACGATATGAGAAAAACTACTAACTACATACACATGAAATTATAAATACTGTGACATCCAAACCTGTATTATTGTGCTGGCTCTTCAAAGTGTAATAGCCAGTAACTGTTCTGGACCATAACCGTTTTCACATGTTACTGTAATGTTGTATAGACATTTCAGTAACAGCAATTTTTAACCTGAATATCATAAATCTTTTCTTGGCAACTGAACTTTGGTGAAACTTTAACTATCCTTTTATGAAACATACTTTGGGTACATCAGAAATGCTCACTGGATAATTACGAAATTTACTACTTCACAAAGTTTATTAACTGTAGCGGGAGCTCACTAAAATGACTTTCCAGTTAAGGGATGTAAAATGCTCGGAAATATCGTAGCACTTGGGATAGTGAACTGTCTAGATAAATGACTAAGGATAAAATACGGATACTTAACACAACGTTTACCAAACACAAACTTATTATTGAAAAAGAAACCACATAACTGGTCCATGAAGCTACACAGTGCTCAACGGATAATTTGAGATGAAGATGGTGGCAGTGTCGATCTGCTATGGCTATTCCAAAAACAAGGCAAAACTAAGAATGGCTGTTGCTGTTTAACTAGTTCTGAAAACTCTATTCTTAGCGTCGAATTTTCGTAGTACAGAACCAGCCAAATTATGCCATGAAGAATAAGCCATATTACTTCCGCATCCAAGGCTAAGTTATATGAACTCGCTGTTCTTCTTACCTTCTTCGGTTGAAAAGGTGCATACACGTTGACTACTAGCCACAGACTGACTCTTTCAAAAAGGAACTTTTCAGTTCCACCTCCAGTTCCACCTTTTCTGTTCCCGCCCAGTCCGTTCGTTGTGGAGGTTCTTCCTTCCATGTTTTACATGATTCAAAACGTACATGCCCTGCGTATAAACCAGTACTGCAATAAAGTTTTAATATTGTTCATGCTCTTACAGTACATTAAGTAGATTAATTACAATTACATAAACGATCATAATAATGCAAAAAACAGTTACATAGGTGCTACAATAACGAGATTGGTGATACAGAAGACACGTTAGGTAAAACCAGACAAAGAAGTTAGATAACACAATTTATAGGTAATGTCGATAATAGTGGTACAAATAATTAATCGTAATGTTGCCACTTCCCCAGTAATTTTAGGCATTCTGATGGAGTGTTATCGATCCCTTCTGTCTTATTCGATTTTAATTCATCCAAAACTCTTCTAAATTCTAGTTGTAATACTTGAGCTCCTATATCTTCCCTATCGAATCTTGTTTCTTCCCGTATCACGTCATGAGACAAGCCGTTCCCCTCATAGTGTCCCTCAATCTATTCTATCCATCTATTCGCTATAGCCTCTGCATTTAACATTGGAATTCAAGTTGCACTCTTAACGTTACCGCCATCCTTTAGTTTTAACGACGGTTGTTTTTACTTTCCTGTATTCTGGTCAGTCCTTCCGACCATCATTTGTTTTTAGATTTCTTCACCCTTTCCTGCAGCCATTTCGCCTCAGCTTCCATGCTCTTCGTATTTATTTCATTCCTAAGTACTTGTGTTTCTGTATTCCTGAATTTTCTTGAATTTTTTGTAGCTCCTTCTTCCATCAATCAACTGAAGTATTTCTTCTGTTACCTTTTTTTTTCACGCAGTTACCTTCCCTGTACCGAAGTTCCTCCCTGCAACTTATGTGATTGCCCTTCTTAGAGATTACCATTCTTTTTCAACTAAACTGCCTACTGAGCTGTTCATTAAGGCAGTATCTATAGCCTCCGAGAATTTAACACGTATCTCTTCACTGCTTAGTATTTCCGAACCCCACTTCCTTGCACAATGATTCTCCTTGACTATTCTGTTAAACTTCAGCCTACTCTTCATCATAAATGAACTGTGATCTATGTCTATATCTGCTCATGAGAACAGCTTACAAACCATTATCTCATTTTCGGATCGCTGCCTTACCATGACGTACTCCAATTGAAATCTTCGTGTATCTCTCGGCCTCTGCTAAGTATGTCTCCTCCTCTTGTGATCTCTTCACAGAGTATTCCCTGTTACTAGCTGAAATTTTTTTCAGAACTCTTATTAATCCGTCTCCTCTCTCATTCCTACTATCAAGCGCATATTCTCCCCTAACCCTTTGTTCTACGCCTTCCTCTACAATCGTATTCCAATCCTCCCTGACTATTAGATTTTCATGTCCCTTTAGGCACTGAATTCCCCGTTCAGAATCGTCATATACTTTGCCCATCTTGTGCTTCAGACGTCGGCATATATGCTTGAACTATTGTCGTTGGTAATGGTTTGCTGTCGATTCTGATAAGAACAAGTCTGTCACTGAACTTCTAACAATAACTGACTCTCTGTCCTACTTTGTTATTCATAAGAAATCCTACCTCCGTTATTCCATCTTCTGCTGCTGTCGATATTTCCCTATACTCGTCTGATCAGAAATCCTTGTGTTCTTTCCATTTCAATCCACTGATATCCACTATATCTAGACTGAGCCTCAGCATTTCCATTTTTAGATTTTGTAGTTTCGTAACACGTTCAGACTTCAGACAATCGACTCCCCGATTCGTAGAATGTTATCCTTTCGTTGGGTATTCAATTTCTCTCCTCATAGGGACGTTTTCTTCACAAATAGGACACCTTCCCCGATTCACACTTACTGCGATCACAAATTATATGGTGTAAGTAAAGAAATGAATTAACCACCAACTGGCTACAGGGAACCAAGGCCAATTTTAAACAAAAGAAAAGACACAAACGTTGGTGGGGTTCGGACTCATTCTGAATATTTGTACTTAAAGCAAAGCATCACCAAACGCCAGAAATACACTGGGGGGGGGGGGGGACCTGGTACTGATAAATAGTAATTTTACAGCAAAAATCTGCGTGCCTGTGTGGGGTTTGCATCAGTGTCACACGTAAATATGTGAAAATGAGATTGTAATTCACAGAAAGTGCACATCATGTTTCTTGAATAATGGTCTGTGGTGGATGTATGCTGCTTTGAACACATCAACATTTTCTGTTAGAAAACTAGATTCATCTACAATCAATAGAAATAAAACTACGTTTCTGAAGCTGTGTTACTACTGCAAGAAAACGTCTTATTATTTATAATGTAAACTGACTCCCGAAGCAGCTTGTGTTTAGCTTATTGTTCAACCGATCACGGCCGTTATTGAACTATTTCTCTCACAATTCGCAAATTCACTTTTGATGGAGATACGTAATAACGACCAACGTGTTTACCTCGGATCATTAGCGACCGCAGTCCGAACATGTTGACCTTCGACGCATTGCGTGCCGTTCTAACTGCTCTTAGTTTTCCTGATTACTTTCATTTTTCCTCTCTCTCCGCAGACTTCCAGTTCCGACACAGACACCTCGGCAGAAAAAGTGAACCTTCCTGAGGACATAGTGGAATGTCAATGCAACTACGTGTAGGTACAGACAATCGGTTGGTTAGTAATTGACCTGAGTTGTAATTCTTTCTGGCAGGTAGGACGGCGACCAGAGTGAACAATGTTCTTCGTGTTTAGCGTTGTTACGAGACCCGGTAGCATATATAAGTGACAGGGAGAGGGTCAGATGTTATCTCTGTGAATGTCACGGAGATGGCACATATACGTAGGAGTTGGTGTTATCAGCATCTGACATATTAAGAAAGGGGACTCATTGTGGGACTCCATTCGACCGACGACTCGAATCGTGCAACATCCGTATGTGTGGGGCATTCCGCTGTTGTGGTTGCCAATGTTAGTCTGCATGGGAACGTAGGGATAAGATTCCGGTCAACTACTTTCGACCATCGCAAGAGCGTATCATCGTATTGCGCACCAAGCACATCGTAACCCCTTCACATCTGAGCTTCCATCTGAGATCAAATGACTCCCAACAGTTTTCTGTGTCATTCCACACTACTGGTCGGAGACCAGCAGCAACGTTTCTACAGAATTTCTAACCCACGTGCCGGCTGCCGTGAACACCACAACAGAAATAGCTCCCTTTGTACATTCACTCTTCAAATTCCACAAATTGTGGATCACGACCGCATCCCGTTGTTCATTCCACGGTCTCGAGATGTCTTGTGCGTGCTATTCGCATTTACTTACACAATATTGTAACACCCTTAGTTCTACACTGCTGGCCATTAAAATTGCTACACCACGAAGATGACATGCTACAGACGCGAAATTTAACCGACAGGAAGAAGATGCTGTGATATGCAAATGATTAGCTTCTCACAGCATTCACATAAGGTTGGCGTCGGTGGCGACACCTACAACGTGCTGACATGAGGAAAGTTTCCAACCGATTTCTCATTCACAAACATCAGTTCACCCGCGTTGCCTGGTGAAACGTTGTTGTGATGCCTCGTGTAAGGAGGAGAAATGCCTACAATCACGTTCCCGACTTTGATAAAGGTAGGATTGTAGCCTATCGCGTTTGTTGTTTATCGTATCGCGACATTGCTGCTCGCGTTGGTCGAGATACAATGACTGTTAGCAGAATATGGACTCGGTGGGCTCAGGAGGGTAACACGGAACGCCTTGCTGGATCCCAACGGCCTCGTATCACCAGCAGTCGCGATGACAGGAATCTTATCCGCATGGCTGTAACGGATCGTGCAGCCACGTCTCGACTCCTGAGTCAACAGATGGGGACGTTTGCAAGACAACAACCATCTGCACGAACAGTACGGCGACCTTTGCAGCAGCATGGACTGTCAGCTCGGAGACCATGGCTGTGGTCACCCTTGACGCTGCATCACAGACAGGAGAGCCTGGCATGGTGTACTCAACGACGAAACTGGGTGCACGAACGGCAAAACGTCATTTTTTTCGGATGAATCCAGATTCTGTTTACAGCATCGTGATGGTCGCATCTGCGTTTGGCGACATCGCGGTAAACGCACATTGGAAGCGTGTATTCGTCATCTCCATACTGGCATATTACCAGGCGTGATGGTATGGGGTGCCATTGGTTACGCGTCTCGGTCACCTGTTGTTCGCATTGGCGGCGATTTCAATAGTGGACGTTACATTTCAGTTGCGTTGCGAATCGTGGCTCTACCCTTCATTCGATCCCTGCGAAACCCTACATTTCAGCAAAATAATGCACGACCGCTTGTTGCAGGTCCTGTAAGGGCCTTTCTGGATACAGAAAATTGTTCGACTTCTGCCCTGGCCAGCACATTCTCCAGATCTCTCACCAATTGAAAACGTCTGGTCAATGGTGGCCGAGCAACTGGCTCGTCACAATACGCTAGTCACTACTCTTGATGAACCGTGGTATCGTATTGAAGATGCATGGGCAGCTGTACCTATACACGCCATCCAAGCTCTGTTTGAATCAGTGCCCAGGGGTATCAAGGCCCTTATTACGGTCAGAGGTGGTTGCTCTGGGTACTGATTTCTCAGGATCTATGCACCAAAGTTCTAGTATAATATATTTGTTCAATGAATACCTGTTTATCATCTGCATTTGTTCTTGGTGTAGCAATTTTAATGGCCAGTAGTGTACTTGGAACAGGTCTGGGGATCTTCCTGGTCGCGGAAGTACCTCAACATCACGCAGAAATTTCATAGGGAGGCGGGCCATGTGTGGACTAGCATTGTCCTGTTGAAAAATGCCACCACGATACTCTCGATGAAGAGGTAAGAATGAGATCGCATCGTCGGCGAGTAAGGCGTCGAACTGAGGTGAGGGTCCATTTTTACAACTTATTTGGGAGGCACATCTGTGTTACTCCTGGCATCATGGTATGCGAAGCCATTGGCTATGGCTTCAGGTCATGGTCGGTAGTGATTGAGGGAACTCTGATGGCGCAACGGTATACGATAGACATCGTGCGTGTATTCACTTATGAAGCTGCAAGTTGGTCACTTTTACAGAAAATTGCATTCGAAAATTTGCTTCGCTTACTTCTTTGGTGCATACGTCAATCAGCTTCTTGGAAAGGAATGTCAACTGACGGCTGTTAACATTCAACTTTATCAGGTGAGACTGTACGATTAAGTGGACACGGTGTCTGATAAATCAAGCTAAAGTGGGTATTTAGAATACGCCTGAACTCGTATTTTTACTGTTTCGGTCTGAAAATGGTTTGTACCGAGTACGCAAAATATGTTTTATCACTTACTTTCGTCTATCAGACAACCGAAACTTAGTTCCTGCAAAAAAATTCGGTTATAGTAATTGGTAAGAGTGCTTCTAATCGGGTAAGTCAGTTGCAATATTAGGCACCAGGTAGGAGTCCTATATATTTTTCTCGTCCCACCGGAAAATACGATTAAATTAGAAACGGTTTGTTCAGACTTAATTTCATTCAACCGACTCGTGTAACTGAGTTATATTTTACTGACACAGACTTGTGGATTGGCAGACATAAACTGCTTTCATTCTAATAATAACAAGTGCGCATACACGAAATAAAACTGTCAGCCCACATGAATAGCGCAGTGTCTAGAGTAAACAATGAAGCCGGCTGTCAGAAAGTGATACTAAAGTTAGCCTACGACCGAACTGTGACACTGTTCTAAGATCTATTTACAGGATTGCTGTGGGTGTACGTTCATTCCTTAAGAAAAGGAGGCAAGTATATCTCACATACTGACGCATTTGTGTTCTAACAAAATTGTTAACAAGGCAAATATTTTGAATATTAACTGTGGCAAGCGAAATGAGTATTGCCTTAAGATATGCTAGAAAATCGGCTGCCATTATTTGTATATTGTCGTAGGAAAGGGTAGCCTACGTGGTGCAACAATACTTGACGTGTCTCAAGTGTTAAAGTAGACTGCAGAAGCAGCATTAAGACCACAGGGAATATAATTTTGTCTCAGAAACTCACAGGCATCTTTCCGGGTTACGCCTATTATAAGCTACAGATGTTGAGCTCAAACACCACTCCCTACAGTAAAACACACAATCGTGCACAACTTTCAACACACAAGTCAGGTACAGAAAGCTTTGGTTCTTGACAGAGACAATGAGGTTTATTGTTCCAGAAATAAAGTAGGTTCAGTCCCTGTGTTGCTACCACGATTTTCTGAAGGTTTCCCTTGTCCGGAAAGTTTCGAGGTCTGCAGGCCTTTCTGACTATTATCAAGAATGAAATATATAATGTACAAGAACCAAGTGGGAAAAACAAAATTTACGACAGAGAAAGAAGTGCTCTGATTAAATAGGGGTAAGACAGGTATGCAGTCTTTCGTCCCTAGTGTTCAGTCTATACAGCGAAGAAACGATGTCGGAAATAAAGACTCCAGAGCAGAATTAAAATTTAGGATAAAAGGATATCAACTGATGATTTTGCTATACTCGGTAAAGGTGAAGAACTACAACATTTGTTGAATGGAAAGAACTGCCTAATGAGTACAGAATATGGACTGAGTATGAACCGAAGAAAGACGAAAGTAAGTGGCAGAAAAGAGAAGATCGAGAAAGTTGACATCAAAATTAGTGACTAAGATAAGAAATTCTCCTACCCGTAAGCCAAATGACCCACGACTTACGAAGGAAGGAGGGTATAGAAGCCAATCCAGTACAGAGAAGAAGGACACTAGTCGCGAGAGAAAGTCTGCTAGTATCAAACACAGGTGTTAGTTAATCTGAGGACGTTATTTCTGAGAATATGCGTTTGGAGCGCTGAATTGTATGGTGGTGAATGATGGACTGTGGGAAAGCCGAAGAGATGTGGTGCTACAGAAGACTGCGTAAGTAGGCTGTTTAGGTTTTTATGTTGGTAACGCCACGTAGCGCTCTGTATGAAAATCACTGACTCTGCTGCGTACAGTCTGTGGTTGGCATTGTTGGAATATTCGCTATTGTAGTATTGGGCAGTTGGATGGGAACAGCGCGCAGCGTTCGGCAGGTGGAGGTGAGCTGCCAGCAGTGGAGGATGTGGAGAGAGAGAGATGCCACAGCTTTGAGAGGTTATTATAAGCGGGCGATCTGGACGTGTGTACTACACAAAAAGGAAATTTGTAAAGATGGATGTCATATATATATATATATATATATATATATATATATGATGACTTTTGAACATTATTAAGGTAAATACATTGTTTGTTCTGTATAAAAATCTTTCATTTGCTAACTATGCTTATCAGTAGTTAGTGCCTTCAGTAGTTAGAATCCTTTAATTAGCTGGCAGTAGTGGCGCTCGCTGTATTGCAGTAGTTCGAGTAACGAAGACTTCTGTGAGGTAAGTGATTCATGAAAGGTATAGGTTATTGTTAGTCAGGGCCATTCTTTTGTACGGATTATTGAAAGTCAGATTGGGTTGCGCTAAAACAATATTGTGTCAGTTTAGTGATGATCAGAGTAAGTAAAGAGAGAACTATCTGAGCACATTCAGTTTTACTCAGCTGTCTTTGGATCAAATAATGTAGGAGATTACCAGCACAGTCATTCATAATTTTTCCAAGGGGACGTTTCAACTGTTAAAAATCAGGTGAACTGATTAAACAAAGAACGAGGAAGCTCTCTGCAGAATCAGCCAAGAATGGAACGTACGCAAAAAAACTCTGACAAGAAGAAGGGACAGGATGGTAGGACATTTGTTAAGACATCAGGGAATACCTTCCACGTCACAAGATGGAACTGTAGCCGTTAAAAGCATTGCGGAAGTCATAGACTGGAATAAGTCCAATAACTAATTGAGGACGTAGGATGCAAGATGTACTCTGAGATGAAGAGGTTAACACGTGAGAGGAATTCGTGGCGATCCGCATCAGACCAGCCAGGAGATTGAAGACTTTAAAAAAAAATAGAAAAAGTTCTCATGCAGTCTTCACAATATTGATCGCAGTGGCCAATATGAGACAATATATTACGTCTCACGGTAACAGTTTCAAGGGTTAGATGACGTTATGGTGGTGTACACCAATTAGATGGCAACTTCTTGAGCTGAGAACGCTTCTTACCGTAGAAAGATAAAGCGCATACAATCTAAGCTTGAAGTGTCTCTCGAGGGCATGTTGACAGACTGCATAAGTGTTTTGCGCAGTGCGCACTAGTTAACTACAATGAGAATGCCGGCCGGCTTTTATCACCTTGACTCAGGTAGCTGATCTTAGCGCCCTCATGTGGAGAGTGCTCAGATTCAGGTCTCCAATTCCAAAAAATGCTCTAGACTCTTTGTGTTAAATCTTAAGAATCAAAAGAACAAGATTCACTACTGTAACGTGACTGAATGCTGAGCTAGGTTTAAAACTTGATTACGCACAGTAGCCAGTTAGAGAATGTAAGCGCTCTGTTCTGATTACCGTGTGCCACCACCTTATGTAATGTGATTTATTCAGCAATACTAGCCTCTGAAGGGAAAGCTTTCCCAGATCTCCACCTTTATCATCAGAACCTAGTAAATTTAATTACACACATGGAGAGGAATACGGTGTTAAGAAGACGAAAAGACTTCAGCATCGGTGGGTAGCCACAACAACTACAACTGTCGTAATCAGAACTTTCTACAGTGTTCCTGGAACAGACAGGTGGCTATAAGGTTTGTCAATTGGCTGGTCAAGTAATCATGTTTTAATTTCACGTGTTTTTTTTCTAATGAAATACTTTTTATTTGTTTTTACTTGTGGTATCACGTATTTATAACACCCAACCCCACAGGCGTCGTAGCAATGGAATTACACGTTTCTGTCCGACACTGGCAGCAGTCACGAGGGATCTGGTGGACCCGATAGCGCGCGCCCAACGAACCACGCCTCCAGCGGCCCTGGACTACGAGCGATATAGGACGGCAGGTGGCAGCGCCTGGCTCACTTGCACTTGTAGGCTGTCCGCCCCGGTAGCTGAATGGTTGCCGGCACGGTAGCTAAGCGTGTTCGGTGAGAGAGCTGGTTGGCCTCTGTAATAACAGACTGAGTGGAAGGATCAACAACGAACCTCAATGGATGTCATGTGACGTCCGCAACGACCAAATACAGAGATCAGCCATGATATATATAAATGAAAATAAAGAAGAGGTCAGCGTGACGGACTGCCGTCCTAAGGGGACCGGGTTCGATTCCCGGCTGGGTCGGGAATTTTCTCCGTTCAGGGACTGGGTGTTGTGTTGTCTTCATCATCATTTCATGCCCTTCCGGTGAGCAGGTCGCCCAGTGTGGCGTCGAACGTAATAAGACCTGCACCAAGGCAATAATGTAATTAATAAGAACACAACTTTAATGTACCCTTATCACTTTTCACACTGCGGATAACCCTGGTTCAAGCAATGTTCCAGTTACTAACATGTTATCTAATATCAGTGTGCTTCGAATGACTCTAAAAACTAGCAATGGGCGGATACAGTATTTTGGAAATACTTTTAGCCTGCTGACTGGAGAGTTTACTGAATTTCTATCAAAACTTCAATAAGTTGCAAATGGGCCACTTGCTAGCGACTACAGGTCAGTTACAAAAATGCCCCATGAAGGAGGATCTCTTTTCGTTTTGTTAAAGTATACATGATCTATGGAATTATCGCGGGCAGAACCTTAATCGAGATGGACGTGGGAGAACTGGAGAATTCTAGAAATAATGACGATGTGGATTTGACATTTACAGACCACTCATATCAGCAAATCATTATGTATTCTGTGCTTTTGCTTCTAAACGTACAGGCAGAAGTGAGTGACAGCGGATTTCAACAACGTTAACTAAAGCCCATGCTTTCCCATTTCATAAGCAAACCTTGATGCTACACAGAGATGCAGCTGGCGCCTGTTTTATTTGACTTCCGCACAAATGATCTCTGTTTCCTGTTTCGAATATCTATTTGTCGAACATTCATTTATAACTTACGAAACGATCATCTCTGGCCCGCCGATTCCACGTCCGACCTCCCACGTTTTAGTTTTTTGGTAAAATTCCAAATGCCTCTGAAAGGTCAAGGGCGATTTCCTTCCCTATTCTTAACAATCCGAGCATTTTCTCCGTCTCTACTGACCTCGTTGTCGACGGAACGTTAATCTCTAATCTTCCTTCCTTCTCTCCTCTCCGTTCCGTCATTAGTCCCTTAATACCTTTGTGAATATCTGTGATTAGTCTGATACTACTTAACATTTTGCACGGGGTAATCCTTTCAGCCATCATGTGCTCAACCTAAATCTGCTTACCCCAAGCAATAGCACAAGCCGGAAAAAGATACTCGTAAAATTTTGCTAGTAGACCCCAAACTAGATGTAGTTCATGAAGAAAAAAAAGTGGCCATTTCCCTTTTTGTATCGTTTCGGTTAACGATTTTCCACGTTCCAGATCCTAATAGCTCCTATCAGGAGACAAACGGAAAGATCACCAACGGGACATGAAATTACCAAAAAGAAAACCTGAGTAAAAGAAACTAAATGAAACAAAATCACTAAAAGATTAGCAAGAAACGTCATTTACCACCGAAATGTATGTGGGAGCAGTTATTAGTGTTGATAGTACGGACAAAAATGAATCCAACTTTATTGCAACGTCTACATTATTCAAATAACTCGTTATGTGTGCTTTCACACAACTACGCATCTACTATAAA
Organism: Schistocerca serialis cubense; assembly: GCF_023864345.2. NCBI lineage: Eukaryota > Metazoa > Arthropoda > Insecta > Orthoptera > Acrididae > Schistocerca > Schistocerca serialis. Next base: position 166,215,771 of record NC_064645.1, on the reverse strand, counting down.
CGGGGTGTGTGATGTATGCGTTTGGGTGAGTGTGCGTGTGTGCCCGCGCATGTATGTGCGTGTATGTGTGTGTGTGTGTGTGTGTGTGTGTGTGTGTGTGTGGTTTCCGTCTTTTAAATTCAAAAACGCACATCATGTGTAAATTTTCGAAATGTAATTGTGTAAATTTTAGCATAAATAAAATATGTCTCAAATCATTAAATAACGAATAGCTTTTAAAAGTCATCATACACGTAAGTCCACAAATCACAGTGCCCTGGACATGTACCAATTGTGATTTGTGGTTGCACGCAATAGCAACCCACACCAAAGGCCTTGAGTTGGCGCCGTATGTCTGTGAATATGTACGTACTGTCCCTAGTCTTTCAAGGTGTTCTGATCTTTTTCTGAATATTATGTATTTTATTTAACGGCAACATAATTGTGATACATAAAAATGATTACGCTTCCCTCTGTATTTTTAATCGTAGATATGTTTGGAAGTCAAAAGACAAAACAATGGTGATACGTTTATGCAGCACAACACACATCTCCGTACTTACTAGCCCATATTACTGCTGATGGCACAGTTCATATACAAATCAGTGACCACCTGAATTACATACACTTATTTAATTTTACATAGCGCAATCTTCTGGCTTAGTGTCGGCTGCCATTCATGGTAATGTCCACAAATGCAGTATTTCTGACTTTCTTGTGCAATGTTAGGTGATTTACTCCACATTACTCCTAGCCTCAGAAAGTTCCATGATTAAGTTTGACGGTTGCTCAGTGATTCACAAGTGTTAATCCTTACGTATACACCAATCAAACAGCACTTAAATAATACTCACACTATTATAATGCAAAAATCAGTTGATGCCACGTGTGTGAATAACAGGGATTTAGTAGGAAGTTGCTGCTTTAGATGTGTACATCAGCTCACAGTCACTTACTTCTGCGTTCAATAACAAGCGGAATTACAGCACTAATACAAACAGTTATAGTAGCCAGTGCAGGTTATAACACTTTAGATTTGTTTCATAAATATCCGGAAAATGAATAATTCTTGCACTGAACTATCACCAGTGCAACAGCGTGTTGTAGTAGCTGACTTTAGACGATAAAGATCAGTATTCTTAAAAAATCAAAAATCTCATGAAATATGTTGCTGTTAAGTACGTAGGAGAAAACATTGTACAGTATTGACAGAGCTAGGTGGTGCAGCGGTAACACGTTAGACTCACATTAGCGTTGAAGGCTACTCACATTTCTGATCTAATTTTTTCATGGGATCCCCCAGAACACTCAAGGCAAATGCCGGAATCGTTTCTTTGAAAAAAGACGGCCAGTTTTCTACACTGTCCATCCACAATCTGAGGTTGCACACCATTTCAAGTGACATCACTGCCTCTGGAACGTAAACTTCTGATCTCCCTTCAGCTTTCTCCTATAAAATATGGCACATAGTTTGGCTTTATAACGTTATATCTTATCTGCCGAAGAATTAAATCCTTTCTCTTGAAACGATGTCCATTGAGTCCACAATATCTATTGATGTATATTATATACGGGTTGGAGCATTTTAATCCATAATGGCGAATAAATCGGGATAGAGAAGAGACTCAGCAAAATGCTTTAGATAAAAGCTGTAGCTGGCAAAGTTCATCACGCTTTGCTACTAATGGCCTTCACCTTGAACTTCATATTCCAGGTGATTTGGAGGTTCAATTGATTTTCTTAAATGGGAACCCTAATATTTGATTCAAAATCAGAAAAGAGCGACAAACTTTACGTGGAAAGTGATACATTATCCAAGGCCATGGCTAGCTCAGTGATGGTCAAATAAGCAAACATGTTTTTACTTCTAGTGTGGCGGAACGGAGGAGGGATACAGCAAAATACAATGTTAGATGCAGTGTGGAAGGGGCATATGGGGTCACGTGTCGTCACCAATAACCACGATTTTAAAGGTAATTATCGAAGGTCATTCGAAGGCTGAGTTTTGTTTCATGGAAACCCCTAATTGTGGCATCAGATTTGGAAAGAGAAAACAGAGATTTGACCCTTAAGTTTTAATTAACGTGTGTATTGGAAAAAATAGATACATCGGAGCGTATAAATGTTATTTTGGCACTTGTAAGACAGAACAAATATAAATAAAACGTAAATAATTGATTTACAAGTCGCTGAATGAGAACCTTCGCCTCTCATTCCTCGGGGTGCCCAATCCAATTTGTATCTAACATTGCATTTTGCTGTATCCCTCCTGTATTTTAAGTTAAGCCCTTCTAGAACTAAGAACATTTGCTTATTTGACCTTCATTGAGCTACCCATGACCTTCAACAATGTATCATTTTATACGTCAATTTGCCGCTATTTTTAGATCTAGAATCAATATTAGGGTTTCCAATTAAAAAATTACTTTAACGCCCTATTCACCTTGAAAATCACGTTCAAGGTTACGGCCATTAGTAGCATGCCTGACCGTCTGTGACACCTTCAAACTTTATCTAAAAGATTTTGCTGCATCTCATGTCAATCCAAGCTATTCCCCTTATGGACTAAAATAGTCTACCCTGTAAGTATTAATATTGGTAAGACATTTACTTTAAAAAGACCCTGAAGACAATACCGAAATCTTTGAATCTAAAATTCCATGGAAGTCACCAAATCAGTAGCTTTTACGACCATTTGGAACACTTACGACGGCCCCAACCCTGAGAAAATACCCTACTTGTGGTAAAGTCCTTGTGATACGAGGGCCGTTCAGATAGTAACCTCCGGTTGATTTAAAAAAATACACCAAGTTAAATAAAAATATTTTAATATATACATCTTACAACTACATCTTTGCACTATTTTTCTACATAGTCTCCATAGCGATTGAGGCACTTATCGTATCTCTTCACAAGCTTTGAAATTCCTTCTGCATAAAAATCACCCGCTTGTGCCTGGAGCCAGCCTGTGACCGCATCTTTGAGCTCTTCGTCGTCATCAAACCGCTGTGACCCGAGCCATTTCTTCAAATGCGTGAAGAGGTGATAATCACTTGGCGCCAGGTCTGGGCTATAAGGTGGACGGTTGATAACGTCCCACTTGAAGGACTCAAGAAGGGCCGTTGTTCTGCGAGCAGAGTGAGGACGGGCGTTATTGTGCAAAAAAACGATACCAGAAGTCAGCATACCACGGCGTTTGTTCTGTATAGCCCGTCGTAACTTTTTTATTGTTTCACAGTACACATCTTGATTAATGGTCGTACCACGTTCCATGAATTCAACCAACACCCCTTTGGCATCCCAAAACACCGTTGCCATCAGTTTTCTGGCAGAAAAATCTTGCGAGGCTTTTCTTGGTTTGGTAGGCGAATTTGAATGTGCCCACATCTTTGATTGTTCTTTTGTCTCAGTGTTCACGTACTTAATCCAAGTTTCGTCACTGGTCACGATTCTGTTTAACAATGGTTCTCCTACGTCCTCATAACGTGACAGAAAGTCTAATGCAGAGGCCGTTCTTTGAGTTTTGTGGTGGTCGGTAAGAATTTTGGGCACCCATCGTGCACAGAACTTACGGTAACCCAATCTTGCTGTCACTATCTCGTACAAGAGAGTCTTAGAAATCTGTGGAAAACCAGTAGACAACTCCGACATTGAGAAACGTCGATTTTCACGAACTTTTGCATCAACTGTCTGAACGAGTTCGTCAGTCACCAATGATGGTCTACCACTCCTCTCTTCATCATGAACGTTTTCTCGTCCACTTTTAAATAAACGTACCCATTCACGGACAACTCCTTCACTCATAACTCTTGGTCCATACACGGCACAAAGCTCACGATGAATAGCTGCTGCAGAATATCCTTTGGCTGTAAAAAACCTTATGACAGCACGCACTTCACATTTGGCGGGGTTTTCTATTGCAGCACACATTTCAAACTGCCACAAAAACTAAACTAGCGCAGGTACGACGTTCACTCGACCACGGCTTGATGCCGACTGACCTGTTGAGTGCGTGAACGCACAGATGGCGTCGCTACTCCCCCCACAACCCGCACTGTGACCAATCGGAGGTTACTTTCTGAACCGCCCTCGTATTTCCTGCGCGTTTTCGCGTTTCTTTTTTATCCAGAAGGCTAAAATATGCTTAGGCATGCTTCGAGTAGATTGATGCAAGCTTTGGTGACAACAAAAATATAGGCCTAGTGAACCAGTAAATCTCAAATCAAGTCACTGTGCGAAATATGCTTGGTGACAACTACTGAACTATATGAAAAAATGTAAATTAATGACAAACTATGCTGTGCACACACTTTATTCAACATGTAAATGATACTACAGGTATTCGGATTTAGGTTGTGACATGTCCGATATGCCTGCCGTGATTGGCGATGATGTGGCGCAGAACTGCATGGCGTGCTGAAGTGTTAGAATGTCGATGCTGTCGATTCATCCTGAATGGCTATCTTCAGCTCAGCAATGGTTTTCGGGCTATTGTTGTTCACCTTGTCTTTAATATAGCCTACAACAAGGAGTCACATGTGTTCAGATCCGAAGAATACAGCGGCCAATCGAGACCCATGCCAGTGAGCTCTGGGTACTCAAAGTGCTCGTCTGGGACATCAAACTCTCTTCTGCTTCTATGAGGTCGAGCTTCGACTTGCATGAAACACATCTAGTCGAAAACAGGGTTACTTTGGATAATGGGCATGAAATGAGCTCCAAAACCTTCATGTACTGTTCAGTAGTCACCGTGCCATCAAGGAACATCGCACCGCCGGCCGGGGTGGCCGAGTGGTTCTAGGCGCAACAGTCTGGAACCACGCGACCGCTACGGTCGCAGGTTCGAATCCTGCCTCGGGCATGGATGTGTGTGATGTCCTTAGGTTAGTTAGGTTTAAGTAGTTCTCAGTACTAGGGGACTGATGACCTCAGCAGTTAAGTCCCATAGTGCACAGAGCCATTTGAACCATTTTTGAACATCGCACCGATTAAACTGTGACTGGACATTGCACAACTCACAGTCACCCGTTGATGGTGAAAAGACTTCTCGATTCCGAAATGCAGATTCTCAGTCCTCCAAATGCGCCAATTTTGCTTACTGACGAACCCATACAAATGAATGTGGGCTTCGTCGCTAAGCCAAACCATACAGAGGATGCTAATTCTCGTCATGCCCCGCGGCCAACCGTGCACTTTGAACGCCATAACGCAAAGCGTTCCAAAGTTATCACGATTTCATTTCAAACAGTTCGTGAATTGTCACCTTGTATGTGGGAAGAAGAAATACGTTCCGCAACTCTCAATCGAAGTCATTTATACAATAAGGTTGTAAGGTGCCAGGCAAATCCAACACCTTCCATGAAAACACTGACATGATGAGCAAATCCAAAAGTATGTCACATAGCTCCGAATAAATCGTGACATTAAATTAACCAAAGTAATACGAGTAACGAGTGAGCAAATGGAATACCACAGAATAGCACAAGAATGCTTAATGCACGTCATACCTTCCCACCGTGAGACAGACGCAGTTACGAGGGGAGAAACGAGAACAGAAGCCGAGAGCAGAGCCGTGTTAAGCTAGAAGGCCCTACAATAAGGAACGGACACCCACGTCGCCAGCTAACCGACAGGACCACCCCCCAGCCCATGTTAAAAGCTAGAGCCCTCCAGAAGAACAGTATAGATCTTACGATAACAATAAAAGGGCCACACCAGCCGCAAGTTTTAGCGTCAGACTTTTTCGCGTCTCTGTTACGTTGCAAACGTTAAAAACATTGCCCCACTACGACAAGTATACCGTTTCTCATTGGATACACAGAAATTTTGTAGGCGGAGCTTAAAGTTAACATTGAGACCCTGATTGGTCAGATGAAAGCACAGCCAGATAGTTTTTGTTAAAACAACTTCGGTAAATTGTAGTAACGAGAAGTTAGGAAGGAGTCGCTTCCAAGACGGCGAGCTGGTTGGAGCTGCGTCGCCCGACGCCCCCTGACACTGCCTAATCCACGACAAGGTAATGAACGCACGCGATGCCGCATAACAGCGCATAAAGCTTCACTCACAACTGCAGAAGTCTCATCTGTTACACCCCCGTTTTGCGTAATACTAGTGTCGATCGTCAATTAAAGCTCATGGTATTCACATTTGCTACGTAAGTTAAAATCTGAAACGCGATGATTTTTCTGTTATATAATTATTGAGAAGCCACATCAGCCACTGTAATTTACGACAAGTTCGATAAGTAATTAAAGATAATTGAGGGTCACTGTAGACCATTTTGATAGTTTTCTCCTTTGTGAAACTTATTTTAAACCTAGATTATAGATGTGATATGGCATAGGTCATCCTTCGATCCATTGTAGAACTTGGAAACCCACTCAGGGAATATTCGTTCACATTTTTGTTGAACGCAGTTGGTTTTTATCATCCTATATTAAAACATTTCCTTTTATCAATAGTGCAATTTATAAACAATGTTTTGTGAGTAGAATAAAATTTCCAATGGTAAACTTAATTGTTTTTTCTACGTTATTTTACCACCTAACTAAAAATAGCAAAGCCAAGAACCCCTTCCACTAAATTTAGTTGGTATTAACATTCTTTTACGGGGAGTGCAGTGGAGCTGACGCTGAAATAATTAAGTATTTGGATATATCATCGCTAGTCTCACTGAACTCTTCTGAACTCTACATGTCATGTGTGGTCTGGCGTCTCCTTACCAACAACAGGTCCCAGGTTCAAACTAGTCAATTCCCTAAAAAACACGCTCAGAGCATCGTTGTGCGAAAGTGGTAGGGAGACACGACATAGAACAACAGACACCATGCAGAATGTTAGAGAATGGCAACCCTACCAGGATGGTAAAATACCATGATTGAAGGTCGACCACATGCCTAACTAGGTCAGAAAAATAACCTGTTGAAAAATTTTCATAATAAAAAAACAATTTTTTTGAAAGGCATAAATAGTTGAAAACTGTAGTTGCAGCGATAGATAGTAAGAAAGTATTCAATAGACAATGAGACATTCTAGCAGAGACAATAGCATAATTAAGTTATGAATTTTAAAAATTGCCAGAATTAAGTTTTCTCCTCAATGCAAGCGCACAGATGGAGGATACATCGTTGACAAGTTGGTTCTGACCCAACAAGTAAGTGAATGGATTGTCAGTCTTGGGTATAATAAGTGTCAAGTCGTGTGTGCAAAAAGTTTATGAAACGGATGGAATCGTATGAGCGCATGTTGACGCGAAGTAGGGCGCGTGAATTGCTTTTAAAACAGAAAATAAGGGATTCGGAAAGATTAGCAATGGCAGATCGAGACATTGATCGAGTTGAGGTAGAGACCCAGCATGAAGACGGACAGAGAATAGAGGACAGTACAACAGACGATGCAGTATCGCGAGAAGTAGGACAGATAACGCACCGTAACGAGGATAATGTACGCCAAGGCACAGAAAACCTAAGTCAGCATACGACAGAGGAGCAGGAAAGTAGAGAGACAGTCGATGAGGATTCTAACTGGCGTCTTGAATACGTAGAACCCATAGTACAAGTAATCAGAGCTCCCTCACCACAGAGTACAAGGAATGCGAGCAGAAACGTGTCACAGCACAGTTCAATGCAATCGGTGGCGAACCAACACTTGGGCGAAAGCACAGAGCGTATCACGTCGGAAGAAAACGCAATAGGACCCACCAATCTGGCAGAATTATTACAATTAATGACGGAAACCATGACAAGACAAAATAAAGAAAATGCGAACCAAATGATAATTCAGAATGCAGAAACCACGAGACAGATGCGTGAGATTAAAGAACAAAACAAAAACAATCAGTTACACCTAAGTCATATTGAAGACGAGGCAAAAGAATCTCGAGAAGTGATAGGAAACTTAATAACAGGTTACAATCAATTGAGAACAGACATTGACAAGGTACAAGTGGACGTACAAACATTGCGTAATGACATTCAGGGCGAGATCGAAACATTTCGTAACAACACCCAGGGAGAAGTCAAGAAACTAGAGAAACAGATAAACGTAATTACTAGACAAGCAGCAGGTACAGCGCGTGAAATTGTTGAAAACAGTGTACTACACAAACGTATCACAAAAGCAGCGCTCAAAAGATATGATCACCGCATAGTCAAAATAGAAGCACAAACGAAGCGACAATTTCAGAAATTGCGAACAGAGTTGTTGCAAACCATTGAAGAGCGTAGTGAACAGGATCGAACAAGCACTGAGTCTGCGACCACATCCGTATCTGTAACAGCACCGGAAAAACAAGCAATTAACGGAGGTGTTACGCATTTGCGATTCCAATCACAGGCGGAAAGTAACATACGTGAAATCAGACAGCCTGCACCACGGGTACGCGAAAGTTACAGTGGACAATATCCAATGGATCTACCACAACCGGAAAGAACGACGGGAGAAGTGATCAGAAACAAAAGTGGCGAAGAATTCCGAATTTCATATGGAACTATGACGAAGTACGACAACGATCATTTTCCCACAGTCAGAAAATTTCAACACTTTCGAGAAGGAAACTCATTACATCCAGGAACTTTTATTGATCAATTCCGAGTAGGATTACCAGAACACTGGACGCTAGCACACAAATTAAACTTTAAATGTGCACACATGGCAGGAACAGTCGCAGAAACCATGAAAAATGCTGCAGCAACATGCCGATCGTACGAAGATTTCAGAGAGAAGTTTCTCTCACGATATTGGTCCAGCGAAGCACAGAACAGACTGAAGTACGAATTATTACAGAACCCATATTTTGAAAATTCAGGAGAGAAGAGTCCCGTGAAATTTTTCGAATTAATGGCAAAGAAAAATGAATGCTTAGATGTACCATACTGTGACGGAGAGTTGATTAAATTATGCGCGATGAAGTTAGCATTAAAATACCAGCAATAATTAGTAGGTCACGGAGGCAATGACGTCGAAGCATTTAAAGGTATTCCAAGGGAACTAGAGTTCATATTTTCGGAAGATGACGCAAGAAAAAGACGAAGCGCACGTGAAAACGAAAGCAAAAAGCAGTAGAATCCACAAGACACAGTACGAAGAAACAATAATTACGAACCACGTGATAACTTCGCACCAAGAAACGACAATAGATTTCCACAAAGAACCGGTTATGGATTTAGAAAAGAATATGGCAATAACTATAATTCAACCAGGAACGGCAACAACTATTACAGAGGAAATAACGACAACCGGAACGGGTATTGGAGCGCCAATAGACCAACAAATTATCAACAGAGAAACCAATATCAACAAGCGGAGCAAGAAAAGAGAATACAGATAGAAGAGGTGGAGGTAAGACTACCAAACCCCGATAAACGATCGAATTGACAGCTAAGCGCCCATGCCAAAGAGAATGACGCACCGACCCAGGACAATTGCAGCACCTTGAACAGAGAAGTAAATACCTAATCACGAGAAGAGAAGAAGGAAGAAACAAAACCGCAGGGACCAGATGAAATCGAAGACAGGTAGATAGCAATATCGTGTTGGGACGAAATTAATTGGGAGAATACTGACGAGGAAGATGAATTACCAGAGGCTTGCACAATGAATGTAGGAGGAAAGGACGAAGTAATGAGTATTGCAGAGCTATTTGAGATGGAAACCAGGAAAAGGGAATTCAATGAGGATGATGCGCAGTCGACAGAAGTAGAAAATAAGTTACTAGTGGGCACACAACACAACGTATATAACGAAGGAAAATGAAGCGATAATTAGAGCATTTAGATGCGATTATGTGGAAGTAGCGACGAAGAAGTCGAAGATAGACGAGGATGAGGAAAAAGTAGAGGATGTTGAAGAAAGCGTAAATGAAGGAAGAAATAGAGAAGAGGAAATAAAAGAGAGAGAAGTAGCAGTCGAAGCTTATCCTACAGAAAGTTCGAATTCATAAGGGAAATTCCTGAAAAGACTCATGTATGATTCAGTGGGGGATTCGTTGATGCAAGAAGAAGAACAGAACCAACCCTTTCAAATTCAACCAATTGTGAAGGCCATGGTAAAGCATATCCAAATCAATATTGTAATTGATAGCGGTAGTGAACTGACTGCGATCTCAGAAAATTTATTCATGCAGTGTAACGCCAATGAGAAATTGCCAATTCTGAAAACACGTAAGATTAAAGTAAGAGGTCCTATTAGAAACAATGCTGCGGAAGTTATGAGACAAACAAGGTTAACTCTTTCGTGTCAAGGCCAAAAGATCGAAGCCAACTTCGTGATTATACCTAAACTAACTGTAGATTTGATTATAGGAGCAAATATTTTAATGAGAGACAAGCGATAATAGTTATGGGGAAAGGTAGCGTAACATTCGGGAATGTCACACTTCTCTTTGAGCAAAAGCTAAAATTAGAAGACATACCAGTTATAAACAAACAATTAAGAATGATGCGAGATAAAGAGGATGAAGAATTAGAATGGTATACACAAAAGGGGGAATCGCCACAACTCATTTTAGAAGTCCATAAAGAAATCGACGAAAAATTGCAAGAAGTTCAAGGTATTTCAGAACACAGTAAAAGAAAATTAGAGGGTATTTTAGGAGATAAAGCAGAGTATTTTTAACTAAGACTGGCAGTATTAAACACTTTCAGCAGAAGTTTGAAGATTAATTTTATTACTGGTAAATAATCAGCGCAATATTTCAAGATTATGTTGCAGATAAGATCGTACAGAGAAAGAAGAATGAAGAGAGAGGAAGGTGGGAAAAAGAAAGTAGTTTCAATAAAAACAAAAACAAAAATAACAGCAATAGTACCATAGCTTAAGGTGAAGGGATAAAGTGTAGATAGTCTAACAGCATGAAACACTAAAATGCTATACACCACAACACTACACAAAAATAAAAAACGAATTTGAGGATTCTTGTACAAGTTAAGACTCAAAATATCTCAAATTGTAACATGGAAAGGGCGCTGAAACTTGTAAAGCTTTTTAAGAAGGCGTGAAACAATGTAGGTACTAGACATATGTTAGATGATTATAAGTAAAACTTTTTGTAAAAATCATTGTAAAAACTCCAGCAAAGACCAGATGCAACAACCCACAAGTTGCAACGTGAGAAGTATCAAGAAAGAAAAGGACATAATTAGCAAGACACGATTCCTACAAGGCAGAAGCGTTGAGAGAAGGGAAAGGACAGTGAGACCAACAGAGGGCCCTTCTTGTAGCGGAAGTGGGCAGTAAATCTGTGAACCACACGGTGGCAGAACCCTGCTGGGACAGAACACGGAACCACAGAGTGAGGGTCTTGGAACGCCCCGACTCAGCGGAGCGAGCAAAAAACGGCCCGACGAGAAGACCGCTTGGGCAAGCCACACTTCCAAAAAAAAAAAAAAATATGTGTAAAAGTCACACTATTGCTATTAAACAGCACGCTGATACACGAAACGGAAGAAAACTTCCACAAAGCAAAAATGACATGTCCAAACAATTTATCAAACTTCTACTAAGAGGAGAACTTCAATAAATATTTCCATATCCTGCCCAGAGAAGAAACAAGAAGCAAGTAAGAAGCAGAGAAAAAGCAGGAAGAACAGAAGTTGAAGATTCACAAGACTGAGACCAAGAAAGAAGATGGGTGAAGAATAGATGACATACCTTCCCAAATCCCTATCCTATTGTAAACTAGTCGTCTGCGAAGTATTACAACGAAAAACGACCGCTTTCAGCGACTTGCAAAGCCAACAAGGAACGACGAATGAAGCTGTACGTCAAATACTTGCCCACATACATCTCACTCAAGTCCATCACCTTCGTGCAAAAACATTCGCCAACCTCACGCTTAAACATTCATAGGATTGTGTGAATGTGTGAAATCAAATTATGTGATGTAGGAATTGTGCAAAAGAAACATGTGAAAAACTAAATAAGTTAAGCACACCACATAGTTATAACCTACAAAATAACAGTCATTGACTATGAACTTAAGTAAAAAATAGACTATCGATAAAAATAAGTCATTAGTTCTGAAATGGACAGTATATAAAGAACAAAAGTAAGGCATAATAAACGCTAAAACTATATGCCACTTATTTTCTTCTCATAAAAATAAAAGAATAACTATGTTTTCCTTATCTTCTCCTTATAAAAACAAACAATAAAAAATTATCTTGTTGGATGTTTTCCGTTTTTTTTTTTAACATTTGTACCATTTGTTAGGATAATATCTCAATACTTGTGTATGTATATTTCTTTGTCAAAGCAATTCCTGGAAATAATTCTTATTTGATAGTGTAACAATGTTGAAATGTGTGTCTAGAAACAAAAACATTTTACTTGTACATGTTATTTAGAAAATATATTAGGAATAGATATTACTTAATTACTACATTTACAAAAAAAATATTTCTAAGAAAATCGATGTGAAAGACTCCTCACTTTCGATAGCAAACTCTTTAAAAAACAAACTTCACACTTAAATAAAGAAAGAAAATAGTTAAAAATTAATAGTAATAATAATAATAACAATATAAAAATATTCTTCTCTTGTCATTATAAACATATTTTTGAGAATAATGTGGAAGAATATAAAAATATAAATTAGTAATACAAACTAGCATAGAACCAGAATATCATGGCTGAGCAGTAGGCAACAAAATTTAGAGAAAAGAATAATTTTTGACTGACTTTGACAACGATTCAATCATTGCCTAAATTCAGTGAAAAAATTAAATTCGAAGGGTGCTGATATGTCAGGCAAATCCAACACCTTCCATGAAAACCCTGACATGATAAGCAAATCCGAAAGTATGTCACATAGCTCCGAATAAATCGTAACATTAAATTAAGCAAAGTAATACGAATAACGAGTGAGCAAATGGAATACCACAGATTAGCACAAGAATGCCTAAATGCACGTCATACCTTCCCACCGTGAGACATACGCAGTTACGAGGGGAGAAATGAGAACGGAAGCCGAGAGCAGAACCGTGTTAAGCTAGAAGGCCCTACGATAAGGGACGGACACCCACGTCGCCAGCTAACCGACAGGACCACCCCCAAGCCCATGTTAAAAGCTAGAGCCCTCCAGAAGAACAGTATAGATCTTACGATAACAATAAAAGGGCCACACCAGCCGCAAGTTTTAGCGTCAGACTTTTTCACTTCTCTGTTACATTGCAAACGTTAAAAACATTTCCCCACCACGAAAAGTAACCGACAGGACCATCCCCCAGCCCATGTTAAAAGATAGAGCCCTCCAGAAGAACAGTACAGATCTTACGATAACACTAAAAGGGCCACACCAGCTGCAAGTTTTAGCGTGAGACTTTTTCGCGTCTCTGTTACGTTGCAAACTTCAAAAGCATTGCCCCACCACGAAAAGTATAATGTTTCTCATTGGATAGACAGAATTTTTGTAGGCGGAGCTTAAGGTTAACATTGAGACCCTGACTGGTCAGATGAAAACACAGCCAGATAGTTTTTGTTAAAACAACTTCGGTAAATTGTAGTAACGAGAAGTTAGGAAGGAGTCGCTTCCGAGACGGCGAGTTGGATGGAGCTGCGTCGCCCGACGCCCCCTGACACTACCTAACCAACGACATCAGCCACTGTAATTTACGACAAGTTGGATAAGTAATTAAAGATAATTGAGGGTCACTGTAGACCAGTTTGATAGTTTTCTCCTTTGTGAAATTTAATTTGAACCTAGATTATAGATGTGATATGGCATAGGTCATCCTTCGATCCATTGTAGAACTTGGAAACCCACTGAGGGAATATTCGTTCACATTTTTGTTGAACACAGTTGGTTTTTATCATCCTGTATTAAAACATTTCCTTTTATCAATAGTGCAATTTATAAACAATGTTTTGTGAGTAGAATAAAATTTCCAATGGTAAACTTAACTGCTTTTTCGACGTTATTTTACCAGCTAACTAAAAATAGGAAAGCCTTGAACCCCTTCCACTAAATTTAGTTAGTATTGACATACTTTTACAGGGAGTGCAGTGGAGCTGACGCTGAAATAATTAAGTATTTGGTTATATCATCGCTAGTCTCACTGAACTCTTCTGAACTCTACATGTGTGGTCTGGCGTCTCCTTACCAGCAAACGGTCCCAGGTTCAAACTAGTCAATTGCCTAAAAAACACGCTCAGAGCGTCGTTGCACGAAAGTGGTAGGGAGACACGACATAAAACAACAGACACCACGCAGAATGTTAGAAAGTTCTTGGCGACGCACAATACATTATCTGTAACGCCTGCCACTGGAAGCTTTAAAGGCCAGTCTTCTTTTTACACACTGACAAAAACTTGCCAGTGGGGAATCGTACCGCTTTCTCTGAAACTCCAGTACTTTTTCGTAATGCCAAATTGCGGAAGGTTCTAAACTGGCGAATGACACTGAACTATACACTGTACCAGTGTCTTATTAGCTCTTGTGTTCGTGTGTACTACACATTATGCTTCCTTGATAATTTTTGAATTAGTTACGTACAGCAAGTTGAATCCACTACAGTTGGATTTATGAGGTGTATCCACTTTAAATCGTTTCCTGTAGATACTACAGACTGTTTCCAGTACATAATAGTTCATGGTTGTTGTTGTTATTGTTGCTGTTGTCGTTCAGTCCAGAGAGAGGTTTAATGTAGCTCTCCATGTTATTCTATCCTGTGCCAGGTTCTTCATCTCCAAGTAACTACTGCACCCTACACCCTTTTGAATCTGCTTAGTATATTCATCTCTTGAAATCCCTCCACGATTTTTACCCTCCACGCTTCCCTCCAATACTAAATTGGTGATCCCTCGATGCCTCAGAATATGTCCTACCAGCCGATCCCTTCTTCTAGTCAAATTGTGCCACAAATTCGTCTTCTCCCCAATTCTATTCGGTACCTCCTCATTAGTTACGTGATCTACGCATCTAATTTTCAGCATTTCTCTGTAGCACCACATTTCGAAAGTTTCTGTTCTCCATGTTTCACATCCATAAATGACTACACTCAATACAAATACTTTTATAGTGATATCAGACTATTTCTGTAGACTAATTAATGGGAGCAGGTCACTTTATACCCGACACTTCCCAGTGATACAACCAAGCCCCTCTTTGTAGGTTATGAGTAACGACGCTTAAGGAGCGAGAATAGCAGCCAAAGCTAACACATTGTGAAATAATTCTCAGAAATACACCACTTTTAAACACCGAGAACATTCAAACGACTTGTAGCTCACCCGTTGATAGAGTAGTTTTATATTTGGGATCCAGTTTTTGAGATTAACTTGAAGTACTTCACATATATTCGTCTTTCGTTTAATTTGGATTGATGTAATAGGTTTTTTGGAAGATAATGAACCAATTAGAACAAACCAGCGACAGGTAAAAGATTGATCCAGTTGTCTTAGTTGTATTGTACTGTATTGTATTGTATGGAAATGGGCACCTAGAAACGACTGGGAGGCTCCGTCCCCCCCGTAGTCCTCAGTGGTACACAAACTGACAACAGGCTACAGTAGTCCACTCACCCCACCGCCGCCCCACACCGAACCTAGGCTTATAGTTGTCTCAGGAACTTCCTATAAACATCATCTCGACAATTAAGCTATCAATCGAAGCAAGTCAAAATATTTAGAAGAGATACCGACTATCGGTGTGTTCTCAAATCAACATCGACAATACTTTTTATAAACGTTTTCTACATCAATTTTCATCGATTGATATGTACGACATTGATATCCCACCAAATTATCTGGTAAAATGACGAATAAATTTAATGGTCCTAAATTATGAATAAATTTAATGGTCCTATCACTATCATCCGCCTGACAACGTGTTTCAATCTTGTCTTATAAACATGATTTGCATGCATAAAGGCCTGATTCAGTGTGACGAATTCCCTTTCCTATTATTAGCAGCTGAGTTTTGCAGTTAGTTGGCCTTCATCCTGTAGTAACCAGTTTAATCGGTCAATGAGCCCTGTCATCTTGGTGATGCACTTTGGCTTGATTCTCAACTATGACCTCAAAGCGCACCGCTACAAATGAATCTGTCTCAACATCACTCGGGATTTGAATGTTGAGAAATGGCGGTCGGCAGAAAAGTAACCGAGCTTTTAATTTATTAACAGTCATTTCAGCGATATTTGTTTTCACAGAATGTCAGTAGTAGTGTCTGTCTTAGTTTTGAGATTATGAATACACATGTATCAGTTGTGATACTCCTTGTCCACTTAAGAAACAAATTTCGCACCTGGAAATAACCCTAGGACTTGCGTCTCTAGAAGGTGAAATATGTTAAAAATCAAAAGACTAATATTTATTTGTGTGGCCGCGGCATCAGCATTTGCTGTTTAATGACTTTTGATTTCTTCAGTTACTAAATATGCGGGTTTATCTTACCACAGCCGTTTCATTCCACTTATTAATACAACGTCAGCAGTCGCATTTTCGTGTATGTTTGAGTGTTTCTCAGGTAGTCATATTTTTGGAACAGGTCTTTTTGGCCTAATTCAACTTTCAGTGGAATAATTACGTTTCCTGATATAGAACATTACTATGTGGAGTGTAGATACTCAAATACTTGCAGTATTACACATTTCCTGACACAAACACGACAACATATTGCAACATACTAGCAAAAAAAGATTGCATGTTTTTCTTTGACGCAGCGTATGTCTGTACATATTTTGTATCGACAACCCATTTTGCCGTGTTTTACAATATGTAAAGCGAAGTACAGAAAGTCGTAAAATGCGGCAAAAAAGCCTATTCCGATGGGAGAAATATCTGCAAATCTGGAAGCAGATTACACTTCCGGATGTCAGCGGAAAGAAGACGATAATGGAACCACTGACGATGAAATAAATTTTAACTCAGTAAAATGAAACATCTTTGATAATTTGGCAGTTTCATTAGTTTTAGAGACTGACCTGATTTACCTTGAGTACTGATGAATATTGTATTCAAGTAATATTTGGATTTAAGTATCTGCTAGTTTATACTCATGTAGGCTCGTATAATATTTTGAAGATCTGATTAACGACGAAAAATGGAGATAGATTTCAACTGACACGCATGCATTTGTGTTTTACGGTAGTTTAAAGTGCTCCCTAACGGAACGCAGCAATGGTTCCAGTGGTAACCAGTTCACTGCATCTCTATTACTAAAGTGAGGGCGTGGTTCCTGCAATCTTATGCTGCAGCCAGTATTCCCTTGTGAACGTACAAGGCTCGTAGCTGAGCAGAGTGACCGCGGAGTGGGCGGGCGAGGGGGGGGGGGGGGGGGAGACAAGGTTGCAAGGTGTAATCGGAACCACAGATAGAAAGTTGGCGTCAACGCACAAGTAGGAGAGGCGAGCGAAGGTTTCGCTATACAATGCTAGCGGTGTTGACCTCAAGCCTTTCCCAAGTATATTTTCCTCGACGGCGAGTGTTCATCAGAGACAAGGATATTGTCAGGAGCGCCTAGGATTTCTATAATTTTCTGTGTATGTAAATGGTCTTGAGGACATAGTGGGCAGCATACTGTGGTCGTTTGCTGATGATGCAGGGGCGTATAGGATGATGTCGAAAATTAGTGACTGTAGGGTTATACAAGATGAGTTAGACAAAATGTCCAGATTGGTTGATGAATGACAGCTAGCTCTGAATGTAGAAAAATGTAAGCTCTTGCGGGTGATTAGGAAAAACAAATACGTAATGTTGGAATACAGAATTATTAGTGTCCTGCTTGACAGAGTCACGTCGTTTTAATATCTGGGCGTAGCGTTACAAAGCGATATGAAAGGGATGAGCATGTGAGGATTGTAGTAGGGAAGACGAATGGTCGTCTTCGGGTTATTGGGAGAATATTTAGGAAAGTGTGTTTACTTTTGTAAAGGAGAGCGCATATGGGACGCTAGTGTGTGGATGTGAGTTCCTAAGGGAGATAATCGGTCCCTAGAGTTACACACTACTTAAAATAACTTACTCTAAGAGCAACACACACACACACACACACACACACACACACACAGGCCCGAGTGAGGACTCGAACCACTGGAAGGAGGGGCCGCGCAATCCGTAACATGGCGCCTCTAACCACGCGGCTATTACGCGGGACGCTATTCCTACCCATTCTTAAGTACTACACTAGTGTTTAGGATACGCACAGGTAGGATTAAAGGACGAAATTGAAGCAATTGGGAAGCAGGCTGTAGGTTTGTTACCGCTAGTTTCGAATAACACTCAAGTGTTGCGGAGATGCTTCGAGAACTCAAATGGGAATCCCTTTTCGAGGGACACTACTGAGTAAATTTAGAGCTGACTGCAGAACGATCCTAGTGCCGTTAACATACATTTCGAGTATGGACCATGAAGATAAGAGAAATTGGAGGTCATGTTGAGGCATATAGACAGTTGGTTTTCCCTCGCTTTATCTGAGAATGGAACAGGGAAGGAAACGACTAATAGTGTTGCTGGGTACCTTCGCAATCCACCGTGAGGTGGCTTGCAGAACACGTATGTAGATTTAAAGGTATGTATTATATAGCCAATCTCCAAAACTGCACAGAAGCTCTCTGGAGATTTAGTGAATACTTAGTCAGGAAACCGGTGGCAATCATCCAGTTCTCTAAAGGCCTCTCAAGTGAGTGTCCAACAAAATCACGACCATGGGAAGCATGTTACTTTACATTCAGTGATTGCAGTGTGCAAATTTACTCCAAAACAAATTGTCATCTCCCAGCTACGCCTTGCTCACCACACTTAATAACAAGCACTACATAATCTACGCCAGAAGTGAGTCTTGAGTTTCTGCTGGCGTACACAGTTTTCAAACTACTTACGGGCATTCAGTGGGGTAAAATTTTCAGCGACGGCCGATATTTCGGCCGGAGAACACCCCGCCATTTTCAAGGCAAACTGCAACCGACAAGCGATGTGCAGGCAAACTTAGGACCTCGGTTCTCAGACTGATGCAGGAAAGATAACACACACTGAACACTAGTGCCACCCAAGATGACCAAAGTCAGACATCGATAGTGAGACTACGAACTAGCAGGTGACGTAACATTCACTCTACCCCTCCCTGCTTTTTGGCAAGGGAGAGCACAGGATTCCAAATAGTGTTTAAAAAGAACCTCCATCCCTGTTCACACGGTTTCTCGCTAATTTAATCTCAACTGCTTCCTTAATAACGCTGTCCCAATAACTGGACGTGCATGCCGATATCTCGGTGATGTTGTATAGCATGGGGTGACCAGTAACCAAGCAATGTTCGGCAATAAGTGCTTCCTACGAAAGGCAAAAAAGTAGTAGACTTAGGTGTCGACTCAGAATTATCATCAATCACCCGATGTGCAGATGGTCGGTAGCTCAACGCACGTTCAATCTGTCTATCACTATAACTACATTGACGAAACGTAACTTCAAGATGTGACAGCTCAGTTGGCAAAGTCTCAGCGTCGGAAACGACATGTGCCCTGTGTACCAAGGAACTAAGTACCCCTTCACGCTGAGCCGGATGGTGACAACTAAGAACCTGTAAATACAAGCCTGTGTGAGTACGTTTCCTGTAAACTGCATGTCCCAATGATCCATCATTCTTCCTTCTAACTGAAACATCCAGAAAGGGAAGGCAACCATCCTCTTCCACCTCCATCGTAAAATGAACGTTCGGGTGGATCGAATTCAGATGTCCTAGAAAGGCATTCAAATTCTACCTACCATGAGGCCAAACAACAAAAGTATCGTCAGCGTATCTGAAAAAAAACAAGCGAGTATCAAAGGCGCCGACTCCAATACACGTTCCTCGAAGTCTTCCATAAACAAATTTGCGATCACAGGAGACAACGGACTACCCATCGCAACTCCATCTGTCTGCTAGAAATAATAGTCATTGAATAAAAAGTATGTAGATGTCTTCACATGCCGAAAGAGATATGGCAATTTAGCACCAAACCTAACCTTAATTAAACGTGACGAATCAGACAGAGGAACACGACTGAAGAGAGAGACCACAACGAAACTTACTAAAATATCAGAGTCATTCAACCGCAGTCCCTCCAAAAGACGTAAAAAATCAGCTGCGTTCCTGATATGTTCACACCGGCCAACTTGTGGACTCAACAGAGAAGCAAGATGCTTGGCTACACGATATGTCGCAGCGCCAGTATTACTCACAATAGGACGGAAAGGAACCCCTTCGTTGTGTACCTTCGGAAGGCCATACAACCTAGAGGAAAGGAACCCCTTCGTTGTGTACCTTCGGAAGGCCATACAACCTAGAGGTAACAACACTGTAGGTGTTAGGACTCTTGACAGTGTCTTGCGACAAACCACTTTTCTTCTGGAGGCAGCTGGTCTTTCTCTCGACACTTTTTGTGTGGTCAGCATCGATTCTGCGATACGCTGAGTCATACAGTAAAAGCTGCATGTTTTGCACATAATTCTATTTGTTTAAAACAACGGTGGCATTGCCCTTGTCCGCAGGTAAAATAATATCACGACCAACTTTGAGAAAGCGTGTAGCAGCTCTCTCAGCTGCTGTTAGATTACTCTTGGGTCGACGAGCCCTAGTCAACACACGGCATGCCTCCATCGTAACCTCCTCAGCAGCATCATGGTTTGCAAACTGCTTGTTCAATTGAACTAGTAAAATCAACTACCAGCAAACTCTTCGAAGTGGGTGCAAAATTTAAACCCTTCCCAAGCACGGATAAGGTAGCGTCGTGAAAAAAATTCTCTGGGAGATTTATCACAGAACGTCGATATATAACATCAGACTCTGACCGATGTGAACGTTCAAACTTTGGCAAATGCCTGGGAGTAACAGAATTGTATTCCCAGTCGGCTTTGGTCAATGAGGCATCGTCCAACCAATCCCAAGTGAAATCAGACAATTTCGATGCAACCATTAAATGGAAACGAAAAAATTATTTGGAAACATAATCCAAAAGCCAAGCCAGCGCCTTGATTAATGCGATTGGCGGCAGGAGAGTTAATATGGTGCACAACTTTGGTAAATTTTGGGACATGATTTTCATCACGATACCTCAATAAAAATGACAAAGCACATTGCAGTCTAACTCGACAAGTGCGAAGTTCATCCAACTTACGCTAACACTGATACATTTCCTCCCTGTAGAGGTAAACGATGTGAGACCTGAGTTTCTCCTGGCGTATACAGTTTTCAAACAACTTACGGGCATTCAGCCAGGTAATATTTTCAGCGATCGCCGATATTTTTGCCTGCACATATCTTGTTGATTGTAGTTTGCCTTGAAAATGGTGGGATGTACTCCCGCCGAAATATCGGCGGCCGCTGAAAATATTACTTGGCTGAATGCCCGTAAGTTGTTTTAATACGCCAGAAGTGGTCTTCAGTATAATGAAAACCGTAAGATGATTTCATGGAGGGAAGTGGTTGATCTTAGCAGTTTTTACTATTCAGTTAGCAACAACTTCCCTCTATGAAATCGATATACGGTATTCAGAACACTGTAGACCACTTCTGGCACTATTTGTCGATCATCATTGCCACAACACACACGTCGATGTTTCCAATAGCAATCCGTTCTAGCCGGCCGAAGTGGCCGTGCGGTTAAAGGCGCTGCAGTCTGGAACCGCAAGACTGCTACGGTCGCAGGTTCGAATCCTGCCTCGGGCATGGATGTTTGTGATGTCCTTAGGTTAGTTAGGTTTGACTAGTTCTAAGTTCAAGGGGACTACTGACCTCAGCAGTTGAGTCCCATAGTGCTCAGAGCCATTTGAACCATTTGAATCCGTTCTAGCCAATAACTTTCTTCGTCTCCAACTGTCACAGATAGCCAGTCTTACCTCTGAGTAAATCAATGGTGGCCGAAGACTTCCGTCATAAGAAGTCACCTTTATTCTGCCAACAGGCTTGTAAAAAAGGACGGAGGAGCGGACAGAGGAGCCGGCCGCAGTGACCGAGTGGTTCTAGGTGCTTCAGTCCGGAACCGCGCAACTACTACAGTCGCAGGTTCGATTCCTGCCTCGGGCATGGATGTGTGTGGTGTCCTTAGGTTAGTTAGATTTAAGTACTTCTAAGTTCTAGGGGACTGATGACCTCATGACCTCAGATGTTAAGTCCCATAGTGCTCAGAACCATTTGAATTTATTTTTATTTTTATTTTTTTCGGACAGAAGTTCAGGGCACTCTTTTGCCTTTGGGGTGGGAAAATGTCGCTAACACGCGGAAGAATCACCAATCATCAAGAGAAAAAGATCCAATAACCCTATGAAGCGACGTGTTTAATGTCAGAAGCTGTAACGTGGGACGGAAGCTAGAAAATATGAAAAGGGAAGTATTGTGGCACAGGCCAAAATATTGTGCAGGTCAGTGAAGTGAAATATAAAGATGACAAGGATTTCTGGTCAGACGAGTATAAGGTACTACCAGCAGCAGCAGAAAATGGTATATAAATAGGGCAGAGAGTGAGTTATTGCGAACAGCTCCGAGATAGGGTTGTTCTCATCAGAATCAACAGCAAACCAACACTGACAACAACCGTTCAGGTATACGTCCCGACGTCGGAAACTGGAAACGAAGAAACTGTGCGAGTAATTCAGAACGTAAAGGGAGATGGCCATCTAATAGTCATGGGGTATTGGAATATTGCTGTAGAGGAAGGAGCAGAGGAAAGGATTACGGGAGGATACTGGATTGGTAGTAGGAACGAAAAAGGACAAAGATTAAATGAATTCTGCAATAAATATCAGCCAGTAATAGCTAATACCAAAGGCTGGGAGATACTGGAAGATTTCGGTTCGATTACAATAATTTCAGGCGGAGGATCCGAAATCAGATATCGGATTGTAAGTTGTACCCAGGAGCGTATGTACACCCAGATCACAATTTAGTAACGATGAAGAGTATACTAAAGTTTAAGGGAATAGTTAGGAAGAAACTACGGAAATTGCAAAGAAGTAGGATACGGAAATAATAAGTAATGAAGAGATATGCTTGAAGTTCTCTGAGGCTGTAAATGCTGTGATAATCAACAGCTCAGTAGGCATATCACTCGAAGAGGAGTGTACATCTCTAGAAATGGCAGTCACAGAATTTGAGAAGAAAAGTGTAGGTACAAGGAAGGTAATTGCCAGGAAACCACGGTAACAGAAGACATACTTCAGCTTATCGACGAAGAAAGGAAGTCCAAAAGTGTTCAGGGAAATTCAAGAGTACAGAGATACAAATCGCTTCAGAATGTAATAAATAGCAAGAGCGGAGAAGCTAAGGCGAAATGGCTGCATAAAGGATGGGAACAAATCGACAAAGAAATGATCGTCTGAAGGACTGACTCAGCATATAGGAAATTAAAAATTACCTTCGGTGAAATTAAAAGTACAGGTGCAGTACGATTTCCACTGTTCAATGCAGAGAAGAGAGCAGATAGGTGGAAAGAGTACACCGAATACCTCTACGGACTTGGCTGATGACATGACAGAGGAGAGAGTACTTGTCTGCCGACTTGATAGAAGAAGAAACAGGAGTCGAAAGGAAAGAGATTGGGAATCCAATATTAGAATCAGGATTTAGCGTTGAAGGACATAAGCCTAGAAGTGTACACCAGCGTCACTCTGATCCAGGAGTTCTTATTTTCTTACTGTGCACGCACAACTTCAGATATACAACTCGTAGCCATCTGTGTAAATTCAGTATTGAGTAAGACCTAGTACTTGTGAGAACTTGTTGTTTAATTAATTTGACAGATATATCTTTCGAAGGAACGATGTGATCCTGGAGAACACATTGTGCAACTGCTGTGACGTTGAATGCGTAGTTCATTTGTTTGGAAATAGCAACTAGGGATGACATTTAATTGACAGAAGGTGCAATACAGGAAGTATTGTTAGAAAAACTCTGTCGTGAAAGTGACGTAAGGGGCTTTTGCTATGAAAGTAATTCTGAAGACGATGCACATGGACCACCCTTGGACAACGGCGAAACTGCTACAGAACCTTCAGGCTTGATAAGGAAAGACAATCGCCCACTGCAGGAATAGTCACTGTTGGAAGACAGTTGTTTCTAATGGAACACTCCTACCACTTGCCGATAATACTGTATTCCGTATTCGAAGAGTGTGGAAAAAATTAATTAACGAATTGCGAATAATTGAGAACACCACAAAATATTCGTGTAATAAGTGCATTTCTTTAAATGAATAGCATCTCCATCCAGTTAAACTACAAATAAAGTCTTTAAAGCCGGATCACTTTCAGATTTCATCATTGCATTGTCTCCATAACAGTTTTTACTTAAGTCTCGAATTTTGGACGTGTTAATACTAATGGTGACTCCTAAAATATTAAACGGAGGTAAAATAAAATTACTTCAATAGATCAAAATCCAATATCGTTATAAAATGTGTAATTTTCATTCAATTTCTCCAGCAAATAGTGGAGGGTCACTGTGATCCTGGTGTACACTTCACGTTTACACTACTAGGGTTCAGATTAAATAAAGCAGAAGGGGTAGATGACATTTCATTGGAATTTCTAAGATCATCGGGGTAAGTAGCAACAAAACGAGCTTTCCCGAAGACGTTTAAAATTTGTGAGACTGGCGGTATACCATTAGACATTCTGAAAAATATAATCAACACGGTTCCCAAGACTGCAAGAGACAACAAATGCGAGAATTATCGCACGATTAGCTTCACAGCTCATACATCCAAGTTGCTGACAAGAAGAATGAAAAAGATAATCGAAAATCCGTTAGGGAACCATCAGTTTGACTTTAGGAAAGGTAAAGGTACCAGAGAGGCTGTTCTGAGGTTGCGTTTGATAATGGAAGCAATAATGAAGAAAAATCATGACACTATCATAGGTTTTGCCAATCTGGAAAAAGCGTTTGACAATACAAAATGGTGGAAGTAGGGAAAGACGGGTAATAACAAGTGCAAGAACCAAGAGGAAACCATGAGAGTGGAAGACCAATAACGAAGTGCTCCAGTTAAAAAGGGTATAAGAGAGGGGTGTTGTCTTTCACCCTTAGTGTTGACTCTGTACATCAAAGAAGCAATGACAAAAATAAAAGAAAGTTTCAAGAGTGGGATTAAAATTCAGGCTGAAAGGATATCTATGATAAGATTCGCTGATGACATTGTCGTCCTCACTGAAAGTAAGGTACAATTACAGGATCTATTGAATGGAATGATCTGTCTAACGTGTACAAAATATGAATTGAGGGTAAATCGAAGGAAGACGAAAGGAATGAGATGTAGAAGAAATAAGAACAGAGAGATATTAACATCAGAATTTTGGATCACGAAGTAGACCAAGTAAAAGAATTCTGCTATCTAGGCAGTAAAATAATCTATGATGGACGGAGCAAGAAGGACACAAAAAGCAGACTAGCATTAACAAATAGGGCATCCCGGCCAAGAGAAGTCTACTAATATCAAACATAGGCCTTAATTTGAGAAAATAATTTTTTGAGAACATTTTATGGTAATGAAACATTAACTGTGGGAAAACCGGAACAAAACAGAATCAAAGCATTTGAGATGTGGTGTTACAGAAGTATGTTGAAAATTTGGTGGACCGATGAGGTAAGGAATGAGGAGGTCCCCGACAATCGACGAGGAAAAGAAATATGGAAAAAATTGACAAGAAGAAAGGACAGGATGACAGGACATCTGTTAAGACATTACGGAAAATAATCCATGGTGCTAGAGGGAGCTGTAGAGATTGAAAGTTGCAGGGGAGATAGAGATTGGAATACATTAACAAATAATCGAAGACATGCGCGGAAAAACAGACTAATCCATGGAACTAAGAAATGGAAAAAGATTTGATTGTGTAAATTAGGCTTGAAAAATATATCGAACAATTTTATTCTTAGTCTTTTAACGGAAATCTATAAAGTACGGACCGGTTATTGTTTCTGATCTGTCATATCCTTTATAATGGAACGTAACATGAAAAGTTACAATTAAAAAAGAACAATAATTTGTTACGATTTGTTTTGTACATTATCAAATATCAGCCGCCACAAATTATCATTAAATGTAGTAAAAATTAAGGTAAAAGGGAAAATTGGTGATAGCATATCACGTTTGGCTCAAGTATATGGAGCCAGTGGCCGCTATCATAGCCTGATGTCTTAAAAAAGGCATCCGTTCATGAAAGCAATGAGCAAAACAAAATTACAAGGTTTTGAATATTCTGAGTCTGTTTTCAGATTTTTGCGGGCAGTACTATACCGTTTAAAATGGAAGTTCTATTTCTTTCATTTTCTGACCGTTGTTCTCGCATGAAAATTGCATCTTAAGATCATAACAAACATGACAGGTGCCACTAAGTGGGTTTCACAATGCCAGTATAGAAAAACTGATAAAATATTTTACAATACATGCCAACGCTAAGAGGCAGCTTGTAGCTGTCTTTGCACTTACTTTCATAAAGACTGCCGGCCCGTGTGGCCGAGAGATTCTAGGCGCTTCAGTCTGGAACCGCACGACCGCTACTGTCGCAGGTTCGAATTCTACATCGGGCATGGATGAGTGTGAAGTCCTTAGGTTAGTTAGATTTAAGTAGTTCTAAGTTCTAGGGGGCTGATGACCTCAGATGTTATGTCCCATAGTGCTCAGAGTCATTTGAACCATTTTATAAAGACTGTACATCTTGCTAATGTCTTGACCTGCACAAAATACGTTATGTTGGGATTATTTTTCCTGGAGTAGTGACTTGACTGCTAGGAGGACTATTTACTCGTATAAGTGGCGTTCAAAAAGAAACAGGCCGGAGTCAGGAATGCGCAAACCGGATACAGGAGGGTAATATCGTGTGGTTCCGACCAGAACGTGGAAGTTCACAGCCCGTCTCTAGAGGGCAAGTGTGTACGTCACATGACTATACAGAGCTAGCAGCAGCATGCATCAATCGTCCAACGCTGACGCTATGAAGGTTTGCTGACGTTCTTCTTTGACCAAGATAGCTCCCTTCTGATTCACTTCCTGCAGCACGGGACAACAGTGAATGCTCAACGTTACTCACAAACCTTGACCACCCTTCGCCAAGCGATCAAATCAAGACGGCCACGCAATCTCACCCGTGGTGTCATTCTGCTCCACGACAATGCAAAGCCTCTTACGGCACTCCTGCAGAAATTCAGATGGGAGGTTCTCGCCGCCCTCCGTATAGTTCGGACCTCGCTCCCTTTGATTAAGCCATTTTTGATCCCCTTAAAAAGGCTCTGAGCGGCAAACGATTCATCTCGGACTACGACGTCCATCTGTACGTGAGGAACTGGTTAACATCGCAGCCCTGGGAATTTTATGAGACAGCCATTCACCGCCTTGTGTCACAGTGGGACAAGCGTCTCAACAGCCAGGGTCAATACTTCTAACATACAGGTAGTGTGGTTTCTGTAATTATGCCTCCGGCTCGTTTCTTTTTGAACGCCCCTTATACATGAGTACATGCAAATTCCAGTCCTCCTCGATGCGTTTATTTGGGAGATCGTTATGTCTCCCCCGCTTGTCCACCTTAAATAATACATTTAACTGTCAGTGCCACGTTACACATAAATCTATCATTGTGACTGTAAGTGTAGCATTTTGATGCCTAATGAAACATGGAAATTAACTTCAGGAGTTTCAGAGGTTTTTTTGTTTTTTTGTTGAATCACATTGATAAGCTTCCATTGCTTATATCTAAGATTGATAGACAAGCTTTCTTATAAATCTGAACGTCTACTTCACCAACAGTAACCTTATTGAAGTTGCCTGCCGTCTATACCTCTCTGGATCATCAGTATACCTCCGCTCGCATGATTCATATTTACCCATCCAAATATATAAGAATTTTGAAGATCATTGTACCTTAGATTTCGGAAATCACGAAACAACTTCTCCCGTGTACCTGCAGGTAAAATCTCGAAGCATTTTCTCGTATAGACTCAGTCTGAACCGTGTGATTTCTCCTTTTTCATTACACGCTTACAATTACTGTACTTTTACCATTGTTCGCTTCTTCTTCTCATCGTCTTTGGGAAAATCTTGTGGATTTCGCTTACTCTTTTGACAGTTTTCACTGGTTTTTCACGTTTTCCTCTACGTTTCCAATTTCTACGTTCGCCATGTACACTACTGGTATTTGTATTATGTACTGAATGTGCCAACCGAACACTTCGAACACTCACAAAGTGATTAATATTACGTATTACACTATGATTAAATTTTGTATTTACACTTTCATTATTTGCAATATAAACTACTACCTTTACAAATTACAGTTAATTATCTCTTGTATCTTTTCATATGACACAGTATTCACTAACTTGCTACTCAGCTATTCAGCTTCTTTCCGCTGGAGGGAAGCTGAAAACCGTCCGGTGTGGCCGAGCGGTTCTAGGGCTTCAGTCTGGAACCGCGCGACCGCTACGGTCGCAGGTTCGAATCCTGCCTCGGACGTGAATGTGTGTAATGTCCTTAGGTTAGTTAGGTTTAAGTAGTTCTAGGTTCTATGGGACTGATGACCTCAGACGTTAAGTCCCATAATGCTCAGGGCCATTTGAACCATCTCCCACATTTCGCGAAAATACAAAACGTGGTGCCTTTCTTTGAAGTTTTTCGATGTACTCCGTCAGTCCTATGTGGTAGAATAAAAGTTGGTAGCTATTAAGTCACATATGAATATCGTTCAGTTATGATCTACGCGAAGTTCGGCGATAGCTGTGTAATATTTCCATTGAACAAATTTCGTGTTTTGACTCGTATGACGCTTAAATAATTTCAGGTTTCGTGATGTAAACTATTTAACGATCTTGAAATACAAAGTAGTGAGTTATTAAGAATTTCCTTTTAATAAATTTTCTCATTTTTATTTTTATTAGCTGCTTGATAAACTCGTCTCTGGCAGTGTAGAATGTCGGTATTATTAGTGTTAATGGATCACGTTAGCCGCGCGGTATTAACCGAGCGGTCGCAGGCGCTGTGGTCATGGACTGTGCGGCTGGTCCCGGCGGAGGTTCGAGTCCTCCCTCGAGCATGGGTGTGTGTGTTTGTCCTTCGGATAATTTAGTTTAAGTAGTGTGTAAGCTTAGGGACTGATGACCTTAGCAGTTAAGTCCCATAAGATTTCACACACATTTGAACATCTGGATCACGTCTGCCATCAACAAACTCTTAATAGTGACTGAGTATTTTAATTACCCAAATTACAGACATAATAACAAAGATCTTGATTACAATGACTTTTAATTATTGTAGTAAAGGCCATCGAGGCTGTTGATAATGCCGATACCAACCATCTATTCGCGGTCTCTGGTCGTCGCGTCGGCTGCAGTATCGCAGCGACCTGCACTGCAGAACGTCGAATCAAAACAGGTGTCCGATATTTTCGCAAACTCCACCTGAAACACAATACAAACAAGAAACGCGGCGTCGGATTTTTCATGGGAGAAACTGATCACCTTCAAGCGAAGTAGAGGGGAGGAAGTTTGTTGACAAATGGCATTTGGCAAGAAAGTAGAGAGAAAGACAATGCGAACGTATTGTTTTATTATCAACACTAAAAACATGTGTCTACAACGCGGCACACCGTAACCGACATCAGGGATCCTAGGAACAGGGAAAGTATTCGGAAGAAAAGTGTGTTGCCGCTAGGCGAGGCTTACACCCTCAGGAAAACTTGGAAAGCGGATTGCAGGGCACCAGCATTCTCCGACCAACTGCTGCGCAATGTCAAGTGATAGAGTACTCGGTCTTTATGTAAGTGTTGCAAAAAATGACCAGGTAGTCTATTGGGGGGGGGGGGGGGGGAGAGCTTTGGATGGGGATGCGGCATATGACCTAGGCGATGGCTTTGACAAGAAAGCTTCTCTGACACGTGGCACCAAACTGTGCTTTGTCAAGCTGTTCCAGCATCATGGTCGGCTACATCTTAAAGTAGCTGTGAGGCGGATTAATTTGGAGTTAGAGACGGCTGTAATGACAGGGTACTTGGCTTTGGTGCCCGTCAGCACTGTCGAACATGGATTTTCACTAAACATAAATCTACATCTACATGGATACTTTGAAAATCACATGTAAGTGCCTGGCAGAGGGTTCATCGAACCACCTTCACAATTCTCCGTTATTCCAATCTCGTATAGCGCGGAAAGAATGAACATCTATATCTTTCCGTACGAGCTCTGATTTCCCTTATTCTATCGTGGTGATCGTTTCTCCCTATGTAGGTCGATATCAACAAAATATTTTCGCATTCCGAGGAGAAAGTTGGTGATTGTAATTTCGTGAGAAGATTCCGTCGCAACGAAAATCGCCTTTCTTTTAATGATGTCCAGCCCAAATCCTGTATCATTTATTTGACAATCTTTCCCATATTTCGCCGGCCGCGGTGGCCAAGCGGTTCTAGGCGTTTCAGACCGGAACCGTGCGACTGCTATGGTCGCAGGCCCGAATCCTGCCTCGGGCATGGATGTGTGTGATGTCGTTAGCTTAGTTATGTTTAAGTAGTTCTGAGTTACAGGGGACTGATGAACTCAGATGTTAAGTCCCACAGTGCTCAGAGCCATTTGAACCATCTCCCACATTTCGCGAAAATACAAAACGTTGTGCCTTTCTTTGAATTTTTCGATGTACTCCGTCAGTCCTATCTGGTAAGGAACTCACACCGCGCAGCAGTATTCTAAAAGAGGATGGACAAGCGTAGTGTAGGCAGTCTGCTTAGTAGGTCTGTTACATTTTCTAACTGTCCTGCCAATAAAACGCAGCCTTTGGTTAGCCTTCCCCACCACATTTTCTATCTGTTACTTCCAATATAAGTTGCTCGTATTTGTAATACCTAGGTATTTAGTTGAATTTACGGCTTTTAGATTAGACTGATTTATCGTGTAACCGAAGTTTAAGGAGTTTCTTTTAACACTCATGTGGATGACCTCACACGTTTCGTTATTTAGCAACTGCCACTTTTCGCACCATTCAGATATCTTTTCTGAATCGTTTTGTAGTTTTTTCACCTTATGATGACTTTATTAGTCGATAAACGACAGCGTCATATGCAAACAACCGAAGACGGCTGCTCAGACTGTCTCCCAACGCCAGAACGCCAGAAATCAATTCTGTTTTACTCGATGACTTTCCGTCAATGAGCCGCTTGAGTGGTACAGTGTAAGAAGCCTTCCGAAAATCCAGAAATATGGAATCGATCTGAAATCCCTTGTCAATAGCACTCAACACTTCAGGTGAATAAAGAGGTAGTTGTGTTTCATAGGAACGATGTTCTCTAAACCGATGTTGACAGTGTGTCAATAGACCGTTTTCTTCGGTTTTTCGTATATGGGGACTAGGAAGGGAAGATTGGTACAACTCAAATGGTTCATATGGATCTGAGCATTATGGGACTTAACATCTGAGGTCATCAGTCTCCTTGAACTCAGAACTACTTAAACTAAGGACATCACACACATCCATGCCCGAAGCAGGATTCGAACCTGCGACCGTAGCGATCGCGTGGTTCGAGACTGAAGCGCCTAGAACCGCTCGGCCACACAGACCAGCTTTGGTACAACTGGATCATGAAAATATAGGAGATGTAACTCGGGCCACACATGGTCAATTACCAGTTGCCACGGATACGACAACTAGATTTTTAAGATAAATCCAGAAAAAAGTCCCCCTCCGTAAAGAGTATCACTAACAGTTAAAAACAGTAAAACAGTCACTCCCAGGATATATTATTACATAGATTATAACATACAAAATTTCATAAAGCCGAATAAATCATTAGCAAAAATAAAATGAGTCATTTCTCAGATAAAACAGATCTTCATCAGAACATGCCATCAATGAAAACTGAAATACAACAATTTCAAGCTGAGTTTCAATCTTTGAAATGCGCTGAAGTTTCCTTCAATGAGCACTAGTATAGAGACACAGAGTGCCAACAAGCAGTATTATAGTTGTATGACAGGACAGACTCTTACTGTAGGACTACTTCAAAGGGCGGAGTATCGTGCATGTATATCACAAAAGGAATACTGTTCAGATCAAAGAATGACTTTAGTGATTTGATTTGCTAACGATTTTGTGCTCCAGGTACCCGTAGCTTGCAAAAAGACACAGCATAGAGCTTTGATAAACTTTAAAGGGAATCGACCGGCTTCGAGGCCTTTAGGCACATCCTGAGGTGTAGATCTAAACAGAAAAGTACCTGAATTCCTGTCCATATGTTACAGCGGACGCACGCATAACGCTACAGTCACAAAATCCCAATTATGACAGTCACAGAACATACTCGCAGTACTTAATGTCTTCAAAGACAACGATGCAGGAAAGACGGGAGGCCTGACATTCATTGGTAAAATGGCATTGCCCGTCAAATGCAGTCACTTATAAAAGGGTGCGAAAGATGCGTACAGAATGATTCATAAAAGCGAAGAAACACCTGCAATAGCAGTAAAAAGCACGGACTGGAGGGACCATGGACAATAGCACGTACCAAATCAACAGTCGCAATATTACAGGATATCCAGCACGTCCTAGTGGCAATCCCCGCGAACAACAACAACACACCAGCCACCGTGAACACGCATCAACGCACTGGTACTCCGAACGTAGCGTTTCGTCGCTGAGAGGGCCAACGCGTTGTGGGATGAGTGCTAGAGTAGCCACATATCGCGTACTTCTCCACAATGAGTAGAGGTTGAGGCTCTCCCGTTACGAACACGCAATAAACATTAACAACCACAACATAAATCGTTATACCACGCACAGTAGCGAGACACGGTTCCAGATGTAAGAGTATAGAAAGAAGCCCACAGACGTATACACATCTCAACGTCCCCTCCCCTCCATCACCCGTTCACCAATGTAGGTGAAATGACATAATAAACAAGATGCCAATAACCATTCAAAGGATGGAACAGAACAGAAACATTCAGGAACGATCATGGAATCAAGCTATGGCAAGACAATCAAAAATCGACTAAATACCGCTAAGTCGCAACTCTCCGGCTATTAGGTGTGTCCTGGTGATACAGCCTCATTCTGCGCATTGTTTCCACCTCTTCCAACACATAGGGGGGGGGGGGGGGTTGCCCCTGTGCAAAATTTTTAAGCTATTGGACAAGACGGTTACTTCATGATATTGCTCACGTAAATGAGTACCCAATGAACGCCTAGAGTCGGGCAAATTCAAATGTTCTCTATATCTAACATCGAATCCTTCACATATAGTATTGCACATAGCCGTGGGTACACGTCCTAGTTCTGCAATACTCTTTCACCTACTTTCCCAAGGATGAAAGGCAAAATATGGAATTCTTTGATAAAGACTGTACACTCTTTTTTCGTTCCTCTATCTCCTGCAAAGTAATACCATCAGTAGAACCCCCCCCCCCCTCCACCTCAAATCGTCTAATTAATGTTACTTACGAATTTCTTGTCATAACCATTAGCATGGACAGTATCAAGGACAACCTGATACTCTCTACCAAAGGCCTCCTCGGACAGAGGGACACTATGGAGTCTATGCAGGAAAGGCGTCATGTATGCAAGAGGGTGCTTTGAGATCCACAGCAGTAATGGATGATTATCTGGAAACATCAAAATCCACTCTGGACCCTTGAAGGGAAATATTCAGATCCCAACAAGGTAACCACTTCCTCCGCTATGTTGTATGCTGAACTCGACGTTTGCTTGCAAGTTGTTTAACTCCACAACAGAAACAAAGGAATTCACCTTAGAAATTTTAAACAATAATAATATCAATACACCTACACCTCATCATAAATTTGTCGCCATGGGTGTGTACTGTATCCTTTGAGATGATTACCCCACGCGATATGTGGAACAGAATCAGCAGTGGTTTTGATGTTAGGTTCCGAGAACATTTATATCTGACAAACTCGAGGTCCTCACTGAGTACTGATTTACGTCAGCAGAACCATTCAGTAAGAGTCTTGTCCAATAAGTGAAAAGTTTTGCACGGACAGGGAGAGGGACAGCCTCTCCGTATATTAGACGATGTGGAAATTACGCTTAGCATGAAACCCTATGGCCGGGACATAACTAATAGCCAGACTGAGATGCTACGTCGTAGTATTTTGTCAGTTTTTGATTGTCTTCCAGGCGCCTGTCTCAGTTATCCCTATGCTACACGCATGTTTCTATTCTGTTCCCGTGGAATGCATATTGACATCATGTTTATAATGGCATCTCGACTACCGCGATAAAGGGGTGGTTGGGAGGGGCGTGAAGTCTATCTTTTTCTAGGCTTTTCTCTATGCTCTTGGGTCTGGGACCGTGTCTACTTTATTGTGGTAGATGTAATGTTTTGTACTAGGTGTAAAGTTTTGTGGTGTGGTTCTTATTGTTTATTGCTTGAATGTAACGAAAGCGTCGCAATCTTTCCCACTTGAGTAAACACATGAGAGATACGGCTAACTTACTGTTCGCCGCACCTCAGGTTGACGCTTTCAACGTAGCAGGTGCTATGCTCTCCGTACCACTGCTTTGCTGCACGCTCACAGTGGCTGGTATGTTGTTGCTGTTCCCAGGGGCTGCCACTCGGATGTACTCTATACACCAATAGCGTGAGTAAGTTAAATAATTAAATAACAGGCAACTACAAATCATAGTTTAAAATTACTTACTGAATTGGTATTGTGGTCCCTTATTTCAATAAACCGTTAAACTGTAAAGACTGTTTCACAAATAAGCCAAACTCCTTCTGTAAGATTTTTTAATACAGCCAGCCTCAAGTACGACAGTTAACATTTCTTTGTGTTGAGAAATAAACGTAAACAGAATTATCGAATTACCATAAGTAAAAGTAGTGCAGTCCTCATAAATAAGCTTCAAAATTGTGGCAAGTTCCCGCTAGTCAGCAATAAAACACACGTTACTTCAATAAAAGCATAACTAACTTACCATGTGGCCACGAATGAGCAGGCGAAACGTTTGATGCAGCTGTAAAAGATCTTGAACTTTCACAATTTTCATGCCAGATAACACTAAAAGTAAAACTGGGTATTGAAAAATTCCCTAAAGTCTGGGAATAAATGACATTGATCAGAAACCAAAATACAATATTTTTCAATTGGAATAGCAAACTAAGCTGGAATGAGGTGTATAAAGGTACCACTGTAAATGTGACATCCTCTCAATTCTCAAAATTGTTTAAATTGAACTGTAAAAAGACATTTCTCAAAGTACCTACATCTCACAAAAGCAGATGGATTGAAGCAGATTTTAACAGGTCCTCCCAAAAACTTAAGTATATCAATTCAACGAAAAAGAGTCGTAATGAGCCAGAGTTCTTGCACTTCAATGGTAAGTATCAAAATATTTATATGCAGGTGCTGACTGATGTCAAAAATTCATTTTGTGCCAAAATAACATGTAGCCCACAGAATAAAAGCAAAGCAGTCTGGGATGTAATAAAGCAGGAAACAGGGAGAAATGAATAAAGACATAGGGATGTATTGATAAGGGAGGGAGATCAAGTAATAGTTGTTCCACACCTCGTAGCAAAATACCTTAATGATCTTTTTTTTAAGTACTACAGAAAATTTACTACAAAAATTCTCAAAAACAGATATATTTGCAAATAATTATGCTCTAAGTACAATGATGTTACTAACAGCACAGAGCATGAAGTGAGTAAAACCGTACAAAAACTAAATAATAGAAAGTCGTGAGCTTAGGTGAAGTACTAATGTGCGTACTGAGTGTGAGTAGAGAGTATACAAGCTGAATTAACAAACATAATCAATGAATCCTTCAGGTCAGGGAGATTTCCAGAGTATTTAACAGAAGCTGATCCTGAAATAAGCAAATAATACTCATTCGTCAGAGAGACAATGTTGTAAGACAGTCTGTAATTCCCCGTTCCGCTTTCTATCACATAGAAAGCGGAATAGATAGTAGCAATAGTAAATAACAAAAAAGTTAAAAAGTTACATACATAGCTGAAAAGAATCAAGAGAGGATTCTTATTTCACTGGTTTGCACACTATCATGAAAGGTAAAAACTTGATATAAAGTGATATAATTTAGCAGCTTTAAGCCAAACTTCTGCGTCAACAAAATACCAGTCACATACATGATGAAATAAATATAAGGGAAAAATTTTGAGACTTTACATATATTTCTATTTCACTAATGAGTGTAATTACAGAGATCAGAAAATATAGAATAATATGCACGTGTCTGAAGCAGGCTTTGGATTAATAAACAGTTACATAGAATGTAGAGAATTTAAAATAATGTTTACAGGCATGAAGCAGACTGAGTGCGATACCAGCCATCTTAATGAGCAACTAAATCTCAGGCAACCGAAGGGCTCAGAGCACATGAGTTAGTCAATTACAATAACTGCTCAATTTAGGCGGGCTTCTCGGGCAGTTGCGCGACAAGTTCTAAGAGATACACAAACAGTACAAATTAAAATTACACAGCAAGGAGATGATAGGCCGTACGCGAAACATCCTCACCCACTCCCCACCCCCTCCAACTCCCCATAACCACAATAGAAGCCTCGGGGCCTGCAACTTAGTGCATTTGCCCCACCACTATCCAAATAAGAAAATACATATAAAACGGCATATAAAAACTGAAGGGAACGCACACTAAAATTTTATTTCAGAAAACACGTACGACTTCTAGTACCCTCCTACAATCAAACACATACTGGCTTTATGCTGATCCACATAGAGGCATTGGCCAAATACGGCCACTAGATCGATCTGAAACAGTTTCGTGTGAAAATAACAAACTACACTCAGAAATGACCGCACAAGGGTGTGTTGCCCCGAGAATCATGACCAATAGTTAATATCCACAATACTGATGCTGACCGACGTCCCTTGTATCAGACCAAAGCGAACTATGGATGGTGTATGAGACCATGTCTACCAGCCAAGGTTGCTGGAATACGCCTTAAGTCCAACTCCAGAATATGTCTCGTCATACACAGCCAGCTGTAACCTTGAAGAAAGCGATGGTACGGCTCACGATCTAAATATCAGTCGCACAGATACGATGATCGACTCCACTTCTCGCAGGTACTAGTCTCCATATATTACGTGAGGCCCATGACAATGGCCAAACGCCAGCAGATAATTGGCGATCCAAGCGTGTCCGCCAAGGCGCCGTTGAAGCCAAAGACACGTTAGCTAAACAACGCTAGGGAAAGAGCTTCCACAAGCACAGGAATCGGTAAAAATCCGGGAACGGCTCAGAATTTTTTGAATGAAAACAGTTTAAATGAATCATAGTTTGGTTTCTCACTCGATAGTACAGTATCAGCATAGTAGAATTCACAAAAATCGTACGTCATGCTCTGGACAAATATGAGTGTATCAGAAGCATAATATTAGATCTTCTTAATGCTTTGATACTGTTGACCATAAGATTCTACTAAGCAAGCAAGAAACATTAGGAATAAGAAGGTTTGGTCATTACTGGCTCCGACCATACCTAGCAGATACCGTACACAGAGTAGAGATAACACACATCTCTAAGAGGTCTAAACTTTTAATAAAACACTTACCAGAGCCGAAATACTTTAATGCAGGAGTTCTCTAAGCAAAGAAACAAACAGCCTCCGAAGAGGCCTTGAAGGCCCAATGGTGCTGTCGGCCGCCGTGTCATCCTCAGCCCTTAGGCATCACAGGAGGCGTATATGGAGGAGCATGTGGTCAGCGCACAGCTGTCCTGGCCATTGTCAGTTTTCGTGACAGGTGAAACTACTCCTCGATCAAGTAGCTCCTCAACTGGGCTCACAAAGGCTGAATGCACCCCGATTGCCAACAGCACTCGGCAGACCCCGACGATGACCCATCCGAGAGATAGTCAGGCCCGACAGCGCTTAGCTCCAGTGCGGAAAGGCCGTGAGCGTAAGAGTTCTTCAGGGCATAGTATTAGGTCCAGAATTGTTCCTGAAATACAAAAGTGACATTCCCAGTAGTGTTAGCCATGGGGAAAGTATAGTCTTTCCTGATGACAGTAATATTAAAGTTACCGAGAAAACAAGAGAACTCCTTGCAGAGAAATCAAATGAAACCCTCACGGAAGATTACAATTGCTCAGTAAGAAATCAAGAGACATTGAACATAAGGAAAAAAAAGTCACGAAATTCAGTTTGAAGAGGGAAAGTGACATTGTTATTTTAAGTGTAGACGGCACCTCTGTAGATTATATAACAGATGCAAAACTTTATAGTGATGATTACTAATTCTCAGTGTAAGTGGTGTCAACACACAAAGATATTAGCAAACAGAATTCCATCAGCATGTTATGATCTTAGATTCCTGTCATCAATGTTTAACATCCGGTGGACTTTAGTCACATACTGTTCATATATACAGTCAATTCACAGCTGTGGAATTCTTTTCTGGAGAATAAATGCACGAAATATGAACACAGTTTTCAAACTGCAGAATATGGGCCGTGAGAATACGAGGGTTGGAACTTTAATAGTGGCAACTATTTATTTACAGCTCGTACAAAATAGATACGTGTTTCAAAGTTTTACTGACCTTCAAAGTAGACGCCAGCATTGTGTGTAACCCGTTGCCAGCGATGTGGAAGTCGTAGGATACTCTTAGCAGTGCCAGTTGTGTTGACGGCTCGAGAGGCGCGGTCTATTGTCCGACAAATTTGCAACGGTTCTGAAGCGAATGGCGTGAAGTGTTTCCTTCAGTTTAGAAATCGAGTTCAGCTTACGAGGGCTTAAGTCAGGGGAGTGCAGTAGGTGGTATAGCACTTAGCATCCCTATCAGTCAAACAAATCAGTAACAGCTTGCACTGTACGTGCTTGAGCACTGTCCTGCAAAATGATGGTCAGGTCCTGCAGAAACTTTCTTCACCTCTGTCTCTAGGCTGGTCGTGGGTTGTGTTCCAAAAATGTACAGCGTAGAGACAGAAGTGATGATACTTTCTGCAGGACCAGACCATCATTTTGCAGGCCAATACTAAAGCACGTACAATACAAGTTGTTAATGATTTGTTTGACTGAAGGGGCTGCTAAGTGCTATACCACCTACTGCACTCCCCTGACTTAAGCCCTCGTGAGTTCAACTCGATTTCTAAATTGCAGGAAACACTTCACGGCATTCGCCTCAGAACCGGTACAAATTTGTCGGACAATAGGCCGCGCGTCTCGAGCTGTCAACACAACTGGCACTGCTAAGAGTATCCTACGACTTCCACATCGCTGGCAACGGGTTACACACAATACTGGAGACTACTTTGAAGGTCAGTAAAACTTTGAAACACGTAGCAATTTTGTACGAGCTGTAAATAAATAGTTGCCACTATTACAGTTCCAACCCTCGTATATTGAGCTCATTGTAAAGACCTGTTCAAAACACTGCATGTGTGTACATTTACGAATCAACTGTACACATGAAAAGTAACGTTTCTAAATACCGCATAAACGGCTCTATCCCTGGCCATTGAACCAGATCTAGACTAAACTTACATTCACTAAGAAAGAATAAATACAAAACTCAAAACAGTGTTTCCTACCAAGGAATGAAATTGTACGATAAATTGGCAAAACGGATTAAGGAACTGATTAAAACAAACTTCTTTAAAAAGGCAGTTAAAATACCTGTTGAGAAACATATTCCATGTATTGAAGAATTACGTGGTTGACACAGAGTACGAGTTTGGTAATAAAACGTAACACAAATAAATAATAATGACGATAGTCAATCATCTGCCATTGCTTATAACAGTCCCACACCATATTTTTTGCTTCTTCTTTTTTTCTGAAGATCTTATTGCCAGAGCAATGCAATGTATAACACTAACTTGTTAGCTTCTCTCTGACCTCAACATCTCACGCATTACAGAGCGATACTTACACAGCTTTTCAGGACAGAAAATTGGAAGTTGCGGTACACAAAATTGTCCTCATCTCGGCTGGTATTATGTGTAAAGTGTGTTCTGTTATGAAACTACTTTTCTTTAGCATCTGAATTGTGTACAGTATGTGGAAAGTAAGCGTTTCCGGACACATGTCCACATAACATATTTTCTTTCTTTGTGTGTGAGGAATGTTTCCTGAAAGTTTGGCCGTACCTTTTTGTAACACCCTGTATTTGAAAGCTGTATGTGACTGAAAACAGATAATTCTTGAGTAAATTAAAGTAATTACTTCACGGTAGTTTCACGTTTATTACACTGATAGCAAATGATGCGCATCATTGGTGGCTTTATTGCTTTTTGCCATAATTTGTTTCAGTGGGTCGACTATCATATTTAATTACTATAAGTCAGATCCCATCCTGCATTAAGCGTGAGAAATCCATCACTACATATATGACTTGCTAATGAAAATACTGTATGATCTACGTTCCCAACATTGGTAATTAACCACTGTATCAAAACATTTTGTTTCTGAAATGACAGCGAGTAAGTTGAGTCTTACAAATATTGAATGCAGCTAACAAAATACTGAAATGGTAAATAAGTTAGGTGATTGGTTTCACAATTTCAGAGATACAAAAATTATGTGATCCAGATATTAAAGTTTTACCGAGAAATAGAGAAGAAAGAAACGCGGCAAACAACAGAGAATAACTTCAAGCACTACATACCTAAATGTGACTTGCGGAACAGGGATGTACATGTGAAAGGTTGTCTCGGCTGTAAAAAAATTCAGTGGAAGCTAAGCAGAGAATTGAGAACGAGACGAAATGAAAAAAAATTTGAAATTTGTAGTAAGTTCCTATGGGACCAAACTGCTGAGGTAATCGGTCCCTAGGCTTACACACAACTTAATCTAACTTAATCTAACTTACGCTAAGGACAACATACACACGCATGCCAGAGGGAGGACTCGAAGCTCCCACGAGGGAAGCCGCACGAACCGTGTCAAGGGGCCCTGAGACCACGCGATACCCCGCGCGGCAGACGAAATAAAAGATCGCTGCTATTAAAGACAGTATTGCGAATGAAAGCAATGGCTGCCTTGCAGATGGACGCCTCTGACGCCTATTCTGAATTCATAACAGTAAGATGCTCAAGCTAGAATATAATGCCGTCATTATGCCTGATGTTCTAGTAGGGATGTAGCCGTAATTCACTGGTGCAAAATTACTCTTCTCACAACTTTGGGATTGTCAGATATCGAAAGACACACAACCATCAAGCTCAGAAGACGTAAGAATAAACAAGGATTCACCTAGCTAACAAACGCAGTCATCAGTTCAAAACTGAGCTGAACAGGAGACAAAAATTCTGTCTGTATACACAGAAATCATTCGAGACGAAATATTAAGCGCCACGTAGGGTCGGCACTAATGATAAACACAATAACATCCATTGCAAGGTGTGTCCGAATCTTACGAAATAAATGAAGATAACTATATGGACGGGATCAGAATTGGATGCAGTATCGTAAAGCAGTAGATGTATTTATAAAACGAGACACACTTAAAGCTAAAAATACTAGTAAAATTTAGAGCCATCGATCAGTTAGTTATTATTCAGCTACAGATATGTGTCAATCTAACTATAATTGCCTGTGGCCTTGTATGAGGAACAACGGTGCCTGTGACTGGATGATAACACCATATGCAGTTGGTTTCCGAAACTGATATAAATTGTGATAGTGATGGAAACGTCATCCCTTTGAGAGCGAAAATTATAAGAAATGGGGATTTTCGAAAATACCGCAAGATTTTACAATATTATGTAAGTCTGCAGGCTTCCGTGGCTGTTGTTACTAAAGTTAAAATCTTCTGGATTGTTAGGCTGTGTCGTATTTCCATCTGAAATAATCGACGATTCGACCCGTCTGCGGGGATCTTCACGATGTTTCGGTGTCCACTACTGTTAGAACAGTGTTCTAGCAATAGTGGACACTGAAATATCTGAAACGTCCCCTTTGAAAAATTTTAAACAACTGTGCTGGTAAACCTCTTACGTTATTTGATATAGAGAGAGCAGAGTAAAACTGAACGTACTGAGACATTTCTCTCTTTACTTATTCTGATCATCAATAAACTGACACACAATATTTTTAGCGCAACGCAATCTGGCTTTCAGTAATCACTACAAAAGAATGGCCCTGACTAACAATAACCTGTACTTTTCATGAATCATTCACCTCACAAAAATCTTCGTTACTCAAACTACTGCAATACTGCGAGCGCCAATACTGCCAGCTAAATAAAAGATTCTAATTACTGAAGGCACTAACTACTGATAGGCATGGTTAGGAAATGAAAGATTTTCATACAGAACAAACAATTTATTTACTTTAATAGTGTTTAACAGTGTTTCGAAAATACCGCAAGATTTTACAATCAGTCTTACAAATTTCCTTCTTTCTGGCGGACACACGTCCAGATCGTCCGCTCTCAAAACTCTGGCATCTCTCTCCCCACATCCACCACTGCTTGCGGCTCACCTCCAACTGCACAACGCTACGTGCTGTTCACATTCAACTGCCCAACACTACAATAGCGAATATTCCATCAATGCAAACCAGCCACAGACTGCACACAGCACAACCAGTGAGTTTCATATGGAGCGCTACGTGACGTTACCAACATAAAAACCTAAACAGCCTACTTACACATCCTGAAGAAGATCTTTCGGACAATCGCGAGGGTATAAGGTCAGATAAAATTGAGACCTACTGTACAATCAGGCTGGCAGCTCAAACATGATATTTTTTCACAGATATCGCACACAAAAGAAAAGAAATGAAAATTGAAGATCTGCACAACCTGTCTCAGTGAGGCATGTAATCGCCACCAACATTAGGGGTGTGCACAATCGCCAATACAAAATAACTGTTTCACGGTGCACTCGTAGATCGGTATATTTCCTTAACAAAAATCAACTAAGCACATGAAATGTGAAAATAAACTCTTCATTCAACAATGGAATTGCTTCCCTTAATCATGAAACTATACTTGAACACCTTCGGCAACCAGATGTTTCATTATTTACTTCGTCATTCTGTTTCTCCTTGATCACATCCAACACTGCGTTCTTTTGATTGAGAAATGAACTTCATACGATGGCTGATTAAGCAATTCCTCTTTGTTCAGCAGACGCGGGATTCTCTAGAACGTACCAGTGATCACCTGCTTCTTTCACTGAAGTATGAGCTACATCGTAAAGCGGACAAAACTTGTCGGTCATTATAACCAGGATCTCAGACTGTCACATGGTTTCGTACCAAAAGCAGATCCATCCCCCACAGAATTAGCGAAGCTATTTTCACCCATTTTACTGTTGGTTTTTTCTTTCTATAGTTCAATTTCTGACTTAAGATAGCTGCAAAACTTTTGTCGGATGTGATGTCGAAAAGGACTCTTGAAAGTATTCCACATAGCCAACCGGACGCTGCAATTAGAGACCTCCTTATTTTCCCGAATTCGAATAGCGTCTACCAATGGAATAGAAACTAAACGACCTCCCTTTGCAGTAGGACAGACCGAAACCATCCAGCTACTACGTGATCTGATCCTACGCGAAACTAGCAGCGACCTTATATGCAATAGAACAGGCCGGAACCATCTGCTATTACGTAATGCATCCTCATGAGAAATGCACAGCGACTAAATTTATCAACACTCTTGAGATCTACGTATGTTTCCCTGTGTTTATGTAAATGGCCAGACCCGATCTGGAAATTTTCGGATCCACAGTTCCCGTTTGTACTTATATTTCATTTCGTCCAGGGTTGCAAGACCGTCACATACTACATATGAGGTGATTTTAAATAATTGGAAAACAAATCAGTCCTGTGCAACGTTCGTTTGTTAACATCCAGCACGAAATAAAAGCATACTTGATACCTCAGTATTTGCACCATACTTTCTGTTATAATCATCTGAAACTATTGCTCCCGTCACAAAGCAACTGGACGAACTCACTGAAAACTCTGCACTGCTGCCCAAAACTGTTCATTTTCAACTGTGGGTTTTTGTTATTTTTTTAAAATTACGGAGCCTTGTGCCGCCACATCATTCTTGAGATGTCAGCAAAAGAAGGAAAAGAAAATTGAAGTTTAACGTCCCGTTGATATCGCAGTCATTATAGATGGAGGACAAGCTGCGAATGTGTCAAAGATTCCGATCGAATTCGGCAGTGCCCTTTCAAAGGAGGAATTTAATGAAATCTCCTAAAACCTGAATCTGACTGGCCGGAGGCGGGGTCCAGTCCGTCAAGTCACTGCGCTGTCTCGGTCGGTGCCGTCAACTCAGGTCTTCGTCAGAAGTACGAAGTGTATTATAAATCAGATTACCTTTTGTATAATTTATAATGAGACTAAAGGCCATTTTTCAGTATAATTCTGTGGATGAAAATGTAACTGAAGAAGTAAAAACATAGACAGACGAAAATTACAGTAACTTCGAATTAAAAGTGAAACAGAATAT
This sequence comes from Schistocerca serialis cubense, assembly GCF_023864345.2. NCBI lineage: Eukaryota > Metazoa > Arthropoda > Insecta > Orthoptera > Acrididae > Schistocerca > Schistocerca serialis. The sequence goes on along the minus strand of NC_064645.1, from coordinate 166,171,436 downwards.
GGTTAATGTATAACTAAAACGGTTTCATTTCAATGATGATTTTGAAACCTGGACTTGGATTTTTCAAGCGCAAGGCTTTTCGTAAATTATCAATGATTTTTACATTAATAGTTAGCTAGTAATAATTAAACTGTAGTATTTCTGATGATACAAATTACTAGTATCAAGATATTTCGACCTTTTATATCGGCTGTAACACTTCAGTTGCTGAGAATACATTTTAAAGGGATCCGAGCAACGCAGCAGAGTAGTTACCATACTAGGCTCGCCATCCAGATTTAGATTTTCAATGATTTTCCTAAATCGCTGCTGAAAGCTGTCGGGATGGTTCCTTTCAAAGGGGCACGGTCGACTTCCTTCCCATCTCCAACGTTATCCGAACTTATGCCCGTCTGTAAGGAACGTGCTGTCCAGGGGATGTCGATCTCTTACCTTTCTTTCCTACTTCTTCTTAAAGAACGTGCCGAAAAGTGGGTTGAGCAGTGTTCTTTATCAGGCTTTGCAGGGTTAGTAGATGGAAGCTTCACCCCCCCCCCCCCAACCCAATCTCCCCTACCCCCCCCCCTTCCCACACACACATACCACGTTATGTCAATGAGGATATTTGGTTCAGATTTTTAATAACTGTCATTAATTCTGCAGAAGTTTCTAAAAGGGAAACTGAATACGACAAACTGAAGCCACATGAAGATAGCTAGCCGATAAAGCAAATTAAGTAAAAATATCACTATGGAAAGAGGACGATAATTTGAAGCAGTATTATATAGCAGCCGAAAGTGTCTATGTTACATCAGACCATTACTACACAAAATTTTTTATGATGGACAGAAGGCCTTCCTCGAAATTTGTTGCGACGAACAAACGGTCTTCCTATATTATATATAGGTCTAGTACTTGCAAAGGAAATTTTTTTACGGAAGGAGTGGATAATTGAGTAGAATTATACGTCACACTGTTTTCAGCAGGCTGGTGGCAAACAGTCCCAGTTGCTCACTTACCTTAACAGTGCATTAGCTGATCGATATGATTTCGTTATACGCCAGTTTGCAGTTGCATGCATTGTTCCACTTGCACGGATTCAACGAGAATCAGCTGCACCACTGCGTCTTATTTGGATACTAAGATTACTGTTTCATACTTGTGACTGAAATCTCGGAAGTCTCCACCCGAAACGCAGTGAAATCAAACAGCCCCTGCTGGTCACTACCGAATGAAGTCTTCTCTGTGTGCACTAATGTATCACAACAATCAGTTTTGCTTTCCTCATCACTGTTCGTCTCTCTCCACAGTCCCTCTGCCTGTCTGTTCCCTTTACTGTTTCTGTCCATCTGCTCCTCTTTCCTCTCTGTGTACATTGTTACAACTCAATTTGAAACGCGCGCCAAAAACAAAACAACCAATCAGAGACTGTGCTTGACATCTATTGAGCATCCCAGAGTGCCACAGAGTGCATCCCAGAGTGCCCCAGAGAGCTACAACACTAAGAAGAATCGCTTCTCGGCTTTTGGCAAGATCAATGTGTAGTATTTGTGGCCCTTAAAAGGGCCGTTTGTTGAGAACTGCTTTCAATGATTATAGATGGTACAATCACGAACAATGCGACAATCTTCCAAAGAAGAAGGACTACTAGCCTTCACCCATAAGTGAATACTACAATCCGAATTTATCTTACAACGTCTACGACAAGACAAAGACAAATTCCCATGCGGAAGAAGGTACGAACCCTCACTAGCAATAATAATCTCAGAAACAGGTATAGTACGGTAAGCCAAGATTTCACGAGTTTCAAAGGATTCCAAACCGGCTCTCCCTGCATTGTTACAAGCAACGAAAGCAACTGTTATCCATCCGTTACCCAAACTGGAAGAAGAAGAAACTTTCATTAATGAAAAATTTAACTTCGCACCACAAAATAAAGTAGGTCCATGAATAAGAACAAATTGAGTAGTTTTACCTACTCCCCTTACTTCGTTCTTTTTACCCTTACCAGTCTCATGCACCTTCGCTGTCAGTTCATCTCCTCGTCCTCCCTTGTCTTTACATGTCATCAAACTCACTCGATAGAGGGCTGATGGTTCTTGCCACTACAGTATATTTTTCCAGGTTGTAACTAATATGTGTGCCAAATTTGATTGAAGTCGTTCCAGAGGTTTAGTATGAGCCTTTTACCCATTGCTTGGACGGCATACGTACATGTGAAATGTATTTCACACGTATTTAATATATTTCACACCTAATTTAAACGCACTTCATCTGTATGTCTAGCGAATTTCGCTCTGTAGCTTCATTTCCACGCAATTAATTGTTTATAACATCGAGCTACTGAACCATGGGCTGTAGAGTAATATAGTTTTGCAGATACATCCAACGTTGTTTGTGGCTACTCTCTGCGAAATGTGTTGTGAACAGTGTTAGTAGCAAATAAGTAATGAACTAAAACATAGTACACGATGCGGCAAATCTTCATGCATCTCAATGTTTATGACCTATGTCTTGAACTGTTGAGCCATACAGTGTTATACGTTTTTAGGTACATTGAGCAGGATAGGTGAACTTTCCTGTGAAATTTTTTGCGAAAAAAGTAGCAAATAAGTAGTATATTGAAACGTTATGGGCCACATTTCTTCACACATATCAATATTTGACTTCATATCGTCTAAATTATAAGTCGTACAATGACATATTTGTGCATTCAGCGGCAGATGTAGATACTGTCAGCAAAAAGTGTTGTGAATAGAGTTGGTAGCAACGAAGTAATAAATTTAAACGTCTTGCATGATGTAGTTGTTGTCATGCATCTCATTGTTTATGAGGTCATATCACTTGAAATAAGATTCGTTAAATGATATAATTTTTCTGGTACACTCAGTGGTATATGTGAATATTAAAACGTCATCATGTATGAGGCATGAAACGTCCGCAAATCTCGCTGCGCAGAACAGGTGATTAGGATTGTGGAAAGGGCCAAATAAGGCTGCGGTCAGTTTCACCTTAAAATTGTAATTTATTGTAATTTAATACCACATTTACAACCAGAGCAGCACATAGCCCAACCTTTACAACTACGAGTTTCAAACTACGAGGCTGAGGGCCTCCAAACAAGAAATCTTAAAAATCAACAAGATATATTTCAAGTGACTGGTAACACACAGTTACAATTACAAATAAAATAATTAAAATATATAAATATCACAGCTAGACTGAAAGCCTCAAGGCAAGGGTGGATAGACAAACATAAACGAGATCCAATACAAACGGCTGAAGGCCCACAATAAAGTTTTCAAGATTTTAAAATAAATTACCATAACCTTTCAAAGGCAAAAGGCCACAATTAGCTTGAAAGGTAATTTTAACAATAAGGTTCCGATGCTGAAGGTCCACACTTAATTTTCCAAAATTTAGAAAGAAAATATAACCATAAGGCTTCAGTTTTAAGTAGCTGAAACCGTCAAAAAGAAAAGACAACACAACGGCAGTAACCTTTCAGCAAATATCCACTTGCCAGAATTTAAACTTACTTACATAAAACACAGTAAAACCAAGAATTTCTTTTAACATTGGCTATGATAGAATATAAACAGACAAACACCAGTGAGAAAGACAGTAAAGACAACAGCACTCAGAAGCCTCCAGGGGGTCGGTCTGCCCTCGTTCGCTTAGGTGAGACAGGTGGTGAACCCAACTACACATCCGTCAGAACCTAACCAAGGGACAGCCACGGACCGACTGACAAACGACTTGCTTGCCACCAATCGCTACATGACAATTCAATCACAAAATGTTACAAGTGGGATAAACCTCAATCAAATATGTGTATGTATTAAGCTGTCAAAATTACATACCGTGTTGGACAGTGACGACAGGTGAGGAAAGGAAACTGCCTGATATTACGTTACTGGCCAGGGCAGGTAACTGGAACACTAACGGCCACAAGGCAGAAAATTTCGCTGGTCCACTTGAATTGTAGTCAACGAATATAGTTAATTCCACTGCATGGTGGCTAAATTTCAGCAATACAAACACTCGGTGTTGCTCACAGGAGAACCACCCCAACAGCGAACCACCGAAACGAACTACACAACATGCATGAACGTGGCTTGGGTACTTAAAGCACCACTCAACTGGGTCGGTGAACCAAGAAGCTCGTAGTGATCAGACAGCGCCACACACGCTCCGACACTGCGCAGGAACCGCCAGCGGAGATAACTTCCCTGGTACACAGTAACCGACCGACTCCTCTCAGAATGGCGACAACATGAAGACAAATCGGGAGTCGATGCACACACACACACACACACACACACACACACACACACAGCCGACTCATGAACGATCGGCGAACCAAACGCGTCGTCCGATAGAACGACTGACAGGCGATCCCCCAAGACCGTGGCTCAGCTCAGGTGACGCTTAGCGGCAATGGTCGGGCGAGCCATGTCGACGCAGACCTCACGCCTCCACCCCGACTGCACTCATTACAACACCCAACTGGCAGGTCCGGACTGCACTGCAGACGCTATCCAACTGACTGGCAGCCCGAACTCGCGGCCCGAACTCCTCTTACGACAAACAACGACCGGGAAGTCGTAGGAGTCGAGCAAACATACTGAAACGCCCCCTTAGAAAAATTATAAATGACTGTACTTAAACTGACACACAATATTTTTAGCGCAACGCAATCTGACTTTCAATTATCCCTACAAAAGAATGACCCTGACTAACATTAAATTATACCTTTCAAAAATCACTTACCTCACAAAAATCTTCGTTACTCGAACTACTGCAATACAGCGAGCGCCACTACTGCCAGCTAAATAAAATTTTCAAACTACTGAAGGCACTAACTACTGGTAGGTATAGTTAGCAAATGAGAGATTTTGATAGAGAACAAACAATGTATTTACCTTAATAGTGTTCAAAAGTCATAATATATAGCAGTTCATGACACCTAGTCTTACAAATTTACTGTCTCTGATGGACACACAGGTCAGATTATTCGCACTCAAAACTCCGCCATTTCTCTCCCCCACTTCCACCACTGCTGCCGGCTCACCTCCAACTGTGCAACGCTACGCGCTGTTAACAGCCAACTTCCCAACACTACAATAGCCAACAACAATGCAAACCAGCCACAGACTGCACACAGCACAGCCAGTGATTTTCATACAGAGCGCTACGTGGCGTTACCAATAAAAAAAACCTATACAGCCTACTTACATAGCCTCCATGCTCCCCACAAAAAATTTTACAAATTGTTTTGGGCAGTGGCCAATACAGATTTGTAGAAATTTGTCATAATTACAAAAACAGAGAAATCAAACGGACACACTTATTGATACATTGTTGGTCAAAAGCGTAGATTTTCTCACAGTCCATAAAGACAGTCCTGATCATTCATCACAGTAAAATTGCAGTTTTTTTTCTAAAAGTCTGAGCAGTAAAAAAAAATGCACACGGAAGTAGTAGATTTCCATGCAGTCTTGAAGAAGTAGTGTTGTCCTTCCAAAGGAAAGACAGTGCTGACTCTTGACTTGCAGACAGGTAATGGGCCACAACAGAGCAAACTCACAGCAGAGTCAGTCGAAGTTTTGAAGAATATCGGTATGTAGGTCGTCACAGAGCAGACCCACTGTAGTCCTGGTAGAGATTACGGTATTGGTGGGCCACCAGAGGTGCAGACCCACTGTAGTCCTTGTAGAAATAATGGTATCGGTGGGCCATCAAGGATGCAGACCCACTGTAGTCCTTTTAGAGACGGCCAGCAGCCATCTGTTGCGACTGTTCAGGTGCACAATCACCATCAAAGAGTCTTGCGGAAAATATAGCGAGTCCAAAGCCACCACTTGTGCACTCACAAAGTTTTTGGAATTTTCCTTAGAACCACCAATGCTGTTAATCAGGCCCTTGCTGAATTATTAACACATGCGCAAGCACTAACAGTCCCAAGTTCTCACATACTGTGCCTATATTATGAACAACAGAAACGTGTGCAGTGAAATCATACTTCATTTGAAGAACTGGTGTCTGTACAATTACAAATTTACAACATAAGAATACAATTACAAAGGTACAAAATACATCATTAAAGAATATATCAGTACAGATAACATTTGTAGTAATACAGGCTTTACAAAAGAATAGAAATAAACATATACATCAGTGTTACAGGAATGATGACATAAGTAAATATATAAAAGGTCAGAATAATTTTCGAAACATCAACTTCACATGTGATCACTAAAACAAAACAGAATAAATAATGTATACAAAGTAAATAACATTTTATTAATGCAAATTATACTTGAGGATAACAGTATTCCTCATCATAGTTAATGTAGCTGAGTATTAGAAAAATTCTACAACATAAATCTTATCAGCTAAACATATAAACACAGGAAGAACACAAATACACAAGGGTACAGAAACATATAGCGAACTAATACAAAAGGAAAGGACAGGGTTTGTTTTACTGCAGTATTTTGCAAACAAAACTTTCTTTACTTCTTGGCAATCTCCCTTCATTCACCATTATTCCCAAAAAGTCTTATCTATACCCGCTTTCTTTATTCTATTCATATTTCTTTCAAAATAATTATTTCTCAGTGTACAATACTCATTTTAGCCCAAATCTTTTTCATATAACTTCTTAATGCATTCTTTCCCTATTCTCCATAGTTGGTTTCTTATATAGTCTACCCCCTCTTAAGCTAACTTAAATCTACTGAGCTCAGATATATATACTAAGGGATGAGGCAATGCAGCAGAACAAAACAATTAGCACAAAGACCAATGACAAAAAAAAAATGCAAATTGGCAAACCAAGCAGCAGTATATCTATAAAATTTTATTTTAACCAATGCTGCAGTGCAGCTAGAAACAAGATATTAAACGAAATGAGCATATATATATATATATATATATATATATAAAGCAAGATATGAAACGACATTCACTAAGCAAATGGTGCCTCCAAAGGCAGTAAAAAAATCTCTCAACTAGAAAGACAATAGATGTAAAATTAGATGTAAAATGTTTCTCATCATTTCATTAGGCATTTCAGTAAATATGATAAATTAAGAGCTCCACAGTGTAATCATATGTTTTCAAGTTTGAGCATGTCGTATTTGCGATGCTTTCTACAAAGAAATGTCAATAGCGAGGATAATGGCCTCCTTTTTTCTCCACCTGTGCCTCTGAAAGGCACACACTAATAGCTTCTTCTCCAGGCGACTGCGCCCACAACGCATTACATCAAAGTCACCTAGCTTTCTTACCGAAATATTTACGACAGCAGTTTGCACTACAGTGACAGTCTGATATAAAATAGAAGAATTCAAAGGTTAGAAATTTACATTAAAAGTGTGTAGAAACAAAATCTCATATATAACCATGTCCAAAAAGTTTTGTCAGCATTGTGGTAACTAACATTTATGTATGTACACACATTTCATAACTCTTAAAGTACGATTCTTGGTTTCCAACATCCTTTTCATAAATCAGAGTCCCTAACCACTACTCCTTATTCCTTACCTTAGTACACATATACATATTCATTAACATGTCTTTAATATTTCATCATAATAAATACATAGCATAATCAGATTCCTCATATAGCTTCATCTCATTGGTCATAAACATACCTCAACAGCATAATACACATTGCCGCAGCAATAATAACATCATAACACCTCAGTCAAATCTCAAAAACGTCATAGCTTTCTGCAATAATTTCAAAACTTAAAAAAATTCTCTGCTCATTTAAATAGTGTCATCTACCCCAAACGTACTTTAAAATTCATGATCCCATACCAAATACATCATTTAAAGCTCTCATAGTATCACAATAGTTCTGAAAAAATATGAAGAGTTCACAAAGTACAGACAAAATACAATTTCATAAGTGTGAGTTATCCAACTGTGTAATTTCGTAAACATCTATCACTGACGTAGTAAAAAAAAGAAATGTTTGTTTCTCTGTTAAATAGTCAGATAACTGTGTAATTCTGTGTTAGAGAAATATGGTACCGATGTGTTAAGTTGCATAAGCAAATACCGTATTAGCTAGGGCTCCTTGTGCTTGCCAAACACATGGTACACAAAGTAAACGTGTACCCCCCCCCCCCTCCTGAAGATTAATGTAATTATACCCTCAGGTGTTACAGATTACATCAATGGAATGAAATGTATCACGGCAAATATTTGTATCATTGTAATTCAAAAATCTTTGAAAAGAAATGTTTTAAGTACAAATTTAATCACTGAAATACGTGTACCTTAGCGCTGGTAAAAAATGTGCTAAGTGTCGTAATTATCGTCGTCCATAAGCAAAGTTCTGTGGAAGTCAATGTGCTTACCTCGTAATAAAGAAAAGCGAAATGCTATTCGTATAGATATCGTAGCTATTACGTACATTACCGTGAGCAAGAAAGTACTATACAGTAACGTATTGTTGTGCTACGAAAAAGGCTGTCTCATTGTAGCTATACCACAAAAGTTAGTACTAAAACATGTTTTACTTTCCAGAAGAAGTCAGAAAAACTGCAGATATAAAGCAGATACAGTACAAAAGCAACAATGCAAATTGTGTCACGCATTAGTAGCGTCGTGATATAATCGTGTAGCAGTCAAATAAACTAACCACTGTGTCATCTGGTATCTCTCAGAAAGTACTTTAAATCCAGAATGTATTTTCAAGCAAATCAAAGTGTTGCAGTAAAATCTCATTAGCAGTACTGGTATATGTTCTAAGTATGTAAGCCTTATAGTCCTTACGTAATCGTGCAACTAACAAGCAAGAACATACACACACAATAACACTGTGTCGTCTGTTCACTAAACAATGCATTCGTAATTACTGTCTAAATATGTTCCCTAGGTTCTAGACTGGATAGTTTATTTTAAAACATAGTTGCGTGTTAACGGTTTCTTAGTGTGACAAAGAGTACTAGTAACGTGAAGTGAAAAATTTCATAGCAAAGACTAAGTAAAAAAAAAAAAAAAAAACTGATTATCTCTCAATAAACGGTTTTACATGTGAAATGTGGTGCAATCCTTTACCCTTCCTAGTACGCAGTTTCAACTTCAAAGCAAATATCATGTTGTATACGTCGGTAAGGAATGATAAAATTTTTCTCTAGGTTAGCGTCTATGTTATTTTTCTCTGAGCCAGCCAGCGCACGTGGCTGTCTGTGGTGCGAGTCATTGTCTGTCTCTTTGTTGGCGCGCGTCGTTATTATGATTAGGAGACCTAACTTCCACAAATTCACCTTGTCAAGAGGGCCCTACCCTGCTTGAATCCCGCCAGTTCTGATGAAATTCAGGTCTGTCGTTTTGTCGGTAGTTTACATAGTTTGTCGGTCATGTGGTGGAGAATTTCTCCCAGAATCGTAACTGCGCGGTGGACCGTTGTGTCTGAAGTTATTCTGTCTCCCTTGATAATAATTGTTTTGGTTCCCATATTGTCTGCTTCTATGGTTATCTCCGTCATATTCATTACTACGGAAATGCGATCATTCTCTGTAACTATTATTCTGCCAACGGTGCGAGTCATTGTCTGTCTCTTTGTTGGCGCGCGTCGTTATTATGATTAGGAGACCTAACTTCCACAAATTCACCTTGTCAAGAGGGCCCTACCCTGCTTGAATCCCGCCAGTTCTGATGAAATTCAGGTCTGTCGTTTTGTCGGTAGTTTACATAGTTTGTCGGTCATGTGGTGGAGAATTTCTCCCAGAATCGTAACTGCGCGGTGGACCGTTGTGTCTGAAGTTATTCTGTCTCCCTTGATAATAATTGTTTTGGTTCCCATATTGTCTGCTTCTATGGTTATCTCCGTCATATTCATTACTACGGAAATGCGATCGTTCTCTGTAACTATTATTCTGCCAACGGTTCTCATACGGGAGGTGTCTGTTTTGGTCACGATTCACATTGTAAGAATAGCCTTGTTGTTCAGTTATCATTTCTTTCATCGCGGAATTTGACGGATGTGACCTGTAATTGCTGTGTTTCTGTTTTTGCGTCCCGCGTTTGTCAGTGTCCTGCCAAAATAATATGTCGAAAATGTTCAGGCAATTTTATTAAGCAAATGCGAATCAGTTCTGAGGGGCTGTATGTGTTTGACAGGTACTGATTCTTGTGCAACATGTCTTCTAAATATTTCACAAGACTGGAAAATTCAGATTGTTCGAAATGTTTCATCATTATGATGCTATGTTTTACTCGGTCTTGTGTAGCTTGAGACCAATATGCTGAGAGGAAGGCATGATAAAATTCTTCTTCACTGTGACAATCGCGAATGACCGATCGCATTCTTACAGCTGGTTCATTCTCTAAATAGCCACACATAAATTCTAATCTGTGCTCTAATGACCAGTTGGGAGGAAAACAATGAGAGAATTGATGAAGCCACGCTTGTGGATGAATGTCGTTGCCGGAATTCTTGAATGTTTTGAATTTACGTGTAGTAATAAACAGCTTATAGTCAAAATCATCATGTCGGCGAGGCGCATGTCGGTCATTGTTACGTCGTTTCGACGGTTCCATCTCAAAATTCGGTGTACCTTGCCAATTTCTTTCATAATTTCCGAAGTGCCCTGTGTTATTATTTTGTGGCTGTTCCGTATTTCTATGTCCCTCTTCCCGTATTGGAGCGCGAGTGTCCTCTGAAATATCTAATTCTTGTATTACCTGTGTCAACTGATCTAGTACTTCCCGGATTTCCCTTTGGTGTTGCGCATTAATTTGATTCTGATTTTGTTTGAATTTCCTAATTTGTTCGTACTCTTCTGTATTATTAAATACTACCAGTCTTGTGTCATTCAGATTATCATCTACCTTCGTAGACAAATTATTTAGCTGATCCGAAAGTTCGACTACTTTCTCTGATAATAAACTAATTTCCTCCATGTGTCTTTCTGAACCAACTTTCAGAGTATCTACTGTGTCATTTATGTTTTGCTGAGTTTTTGCAAGTAGCGTAACCGAATCGGTAAATGCAACTGAGTCAATTTTAGCCCGCAAGGTCTCGTGATTTTCATGAACAATAGTTTGCAGTTCTTTTATGGCTCCTTCGTGATTCTGTAATGCATTTTCATGCCGCGAAAAAATAGGTAGAAAATGCTCACAAATTTGTGTTTTTACGTCGTTACAGATTTTTTGACATTTCGATTCGATGTTATGTAACTCAGTAGTTAAATCTTCACGTGTTTGTTCAAGTCTGGTGTCTAACTTTTGAAGCTGCTGCTGTGTTTGTCTCTGATTTTGTTCCGTCGTGTCTAACTTTTGAAGATTTTGTTCCATTGTGTCTAACTTTTGAAGCTTTTGTCCCATTTGTTGTATTAATTGTAACAACAATGCACTGGTGTCTGAAACATGTTCCTCAGTGCTTTTCGGCAGTGCACCGGCAACATTCACATTTTGGCAAACAGAAAATGTGTCTTGACTTATTTGAGAAAACGGTGAGGTGCCCAAAACCTGAATCTACAGTACTTGTGAGACTGTGTCCTGTCATTTCGGATTCCTGAGGCGAGCTGTTGCCGACCAATCGATCGATAATGCTTCCCTGTTCACAAATTGTTTCACTTTCTACACCATTATTTGCCCGCCTGCTCCATTTCCCTGTGCACAAATACCAAATTACTTCTTTGAATGTCTGTTAGTTCATTACACAGTGGTGCTGATAAGCTACGCTCGTCGTCACTATTATTTCTCAGTTTACTTTGGAGCCTAGTGTTACGCTTTTCACACGCAGTTATTGTCACAATATTTCACACGATAACAAAGAAAAGCACAATTTGATGGGCAAAATAAGAAAACACATTAACACAGCACTGAAAATAATATCTAGTTAATTGCAAGCGCAGCTGCGAAATACTTGGTGCAAATCTACATGCATGCCACAACTGTTTTACTGTACAACAATTAATAACTACAACTGCAAGGGAAATTCTCTCTATAATTACGCGCTAGCAATAAACAATAGCTACACTAATTACACAAACTACAAGAAAAAATCAGAAGTTTCCAGTGAGGTATCCTCGGCTGAGGGTCGACATATGTAACGTCCCCTTAGAAAAATTATAAATGACTGTGCTTAAACTGACACACAATATTTTTAGCGCAACGCAGTCTGACTTTCAGTAATCCCTACAAAAGAATGGCCCTGACTAGCATTAAACTATACCTTTCACAAATCTCTTACCTCACAAAAAGCTTCGTTACTCGAACTACTGCAATACAACGAGCGCCACTACTGCCAGTTAAATAAAAGATTCACACTACTGAAGGCTATAACTACTGATACGTATAGTTAGCAAATGAAAGATTTTGATAGAGAACAATGTATTTACCTTAATAGTGTTCAAAAGTCATAATATATAGCAGTTCATGACATCTAGTCTTACAAATTTACTGTCTCTGATGGACACGCGTCCAGATCATCCGCACTCAAAACCCCGGCGTTTCTCTCCCCACATCCATTACTGCTGGCGGCTCACCTCCAACTGCGCAACGCTACGCGCTGTTAACAGCCAACTTCCCAACATTACAATAGCCAACAACAATGCAAACCAGCCACAGACTGCACACAGCACAGCCAGTGATTTTCATACAGAGCGCTACGTGGCGTTACCAATAAAAAAAACTATACAGCCTACTTACAATACTACGAGAGGGGTTATATCGATACGCGCTGCTGTCGCCGGTCACGGTCAGGAAAAGCAGCAACTCAGTGACAGTAGTAACTTAAATTAACGTAGTGAGGTGGAAGTACGTCAAAAGCATGGTGCAAAATAGATGATGGCGGGAACAGGAGACATGCACGGCTCAAGGCAGTTTTACTGCATGTGCAGCGCAAATGTAAGCGGTAAACTGTTTTTTCTTTCATCACTTTGTGGTGGTCGTCAGCCAGAAAGAGTTTCGTGATTGTTCGAAGTTAAATGTAAAGTCTGCTGCAAATATCTAAGTGATCTCATTCACGAATACTAGATGGCAAAATTATGGTTATTCACGCTTCATGGACTACACCTATCTTTAACGCCCTTTTGATATGCAGGTGGTCTTATCCCCTCAGAGATGATCTCAATGAAGTAAGTGACGCTGTAATCCTTCCAGTGGCTTAGGAGGAGATGTGGAACACATATATATAGACATACACATTATACATACAACCATTTCTGTAATTTGCATGTGAACGGTGACTATTGGGAATTCAGTGATTAAATATCTTTGGCAAAATGGTCAACGAACAATTTTGCAACATTAATAAACATTAACGGAGATTTTTGCGTGCCTTAAGTTAAGAAAGAATCGTCTAACATGGATGAGATTTAAGTGCCTTAACTGCCAACGAAACTAAACCCGGTGATTGTAATATTAATTTAATCTTCGTAAGAACCTTGGACATAACTATTTCATAAAATAGAGACCTTAAGGCATCAAGCCCTTACAGCACAAGGGCAAATGTACGCTTACGATAGCATAGGCAGCAAGGCGGAACAATTTACGGTACACAAGCACTCAGCAGTACATGAATATTACATTCCATTAACGAACAGGATAATGAGGACGACAATACAGCTCCCACAAAGTGAATTTCAACACACAGGAACAGTGAGGTAAATGGTGGCCCCAATAAAGATATACTGACTGTCGGAGAAGTAATTAAGTGATGTGTTGATACATTAGGACTAGCGCACTCGAGGGGCGCTTGGACTCTAGTGGCTGATGCCAAAATATCTGAAAAATATCCGGTAAGAACATAACTTCCATCCCGGAACTGTCGGACGATATGGCTTGCCTTAGTCCAAAATTCCACGACCGAACACAGGACCACGAAAACGCATGTCGGCCTGGATGGTCAACCATCCAAGTGCAGACCACGGCCGACAGCGCTTAATTTCGGTGATCTCACGGGAACCGGTGTATCCACTGTGGCAAGGCAGTTGCCCTGTTTTGTATAGGCATCGTCGCTACTGCGGTGGAGGCCGAGCTGCCACTCTAGTTACGGCAGACCGAGATCGTGAAACGGCTTCTGGTGCAGTACACCGACAAGATAACTTCTCCCTGCCACTATTACAAAGCTGTGCCCTAGTGTCAGGTAACAGGATAGGAGAATGAAGGTTCTACAACACTCCAACAAATTAGTAATACAGTCGCACAAACGATTTAAAGAAGTTTACTTATCTTCGTGACTTGTCAAATAAGGAAGTCTGTAACATTGCACGTAATATAACATAAAAAAACACTCTCAATGGCTAAGTGCAAATAACAGCAGGTAAACTTCATAGTACATGGATAATGAAATTTTCAACAACTGCCTGTTCACTTCTAAGACCACGAAACGACGTCCCCCGTCGAAATCAGCTCTGGACGATGGTTTACAACCAAGTGGGAGAGAGCTGCTCCTCTCTTCCGAGTAGGCTTCTGTCCTTTGTCGTCCGGTCACTGGCGGATTGTACTCGACCGGCAATGGGCCAAGGCTAAGTCGATACCATCATCCTCACTGCCGCCCGTGGCACTGGTGGGACTCGCGTAAGTGGCGAATCTCTATGGATTTTTAGCATATTGCAGCCCCGTCAGCAACTGTGATAGACTATTATTTTGAAGAATCAGCCTCAGTTGCACAAATTTTCTGGTCTTTACCAGGTTTCGGCTAAATTAATCTAGCCTTCTTCAGAAGCATAAAGTTACTATGACATGCCAGAGCAAGGCACAGTCAACATTGAAATTAAAACCTATAGTACCGTGGTTGCTCGAGTATCATGTCGTTTTTGGAAACCCAGAATCTACTATGTAGGAATCAACATGGATTCCGGAAACAGCGATCGTGTGAGACCCAACTCGATTTATTTGTTCATGAGACCCAGAAAATATTAGATACAAGCTCCCAGGTAGATGCTATTTTTCTTGACTTCCGGAAGGCGTTCGATACAGTTCCGCACTGTCGCCTGATAAACAAAGTAAGAGCCTACGGAATATCAGACCAGCTGTGTGACTGGATTGAAGAGTTTTTAGCAAACAGAACACAGCATGTTGTTATCAACGGAGAGACGTCTACAGACGTTAAAGTAACCTCTGGCGTGACACAGGGGAGTGTTATGGGACCATTACTTTTCACAATATATATAAATGACCTAGTAGATAACGTCGGAAGTCCCATGCGGCTTTTCGCGGATGATGCTGTAGTATACGGAGAAGTTGCAGCATTAGAAAATTGTAGCGAAATGCAGGAAGATCTGCAGCGGATAGGCACTTGGTGCAGGGAGTGGCAACTGACCCTTAACATAGACAAATGTAATGTATTGCGAATACATAGAAAGAAGGATCCTTTATTGTATGATTATATGATAGCGGAACAAACACTGGTAGCAGTTACTTCTGTAAAATATCTGGGAGTATGCGTGCGGAACGATTTGAAGTGGAATGATCATGTAAAATTAATTGTTGGTAAGGCGGGTACCAGGTTGAGACTCATTGGGAGAGTGCTTAGAAAATGTAGTCCATCAACAAAGGAGGTGGCTTACAAAACACTCGTTCGACCTATACTTGAGTATTGGTCATCAGTGTGGGATCCGTACCATATCGGGTTGACGGAGGAGATAGAGAAGATCCAAAGAAGAGCGGCGCGTTTCGTCACAGGGTTATTTGGTAACCGTGATAGCGTTACGGAGATGTTTACCAAACTCAAGTGGCAGACTCTGCAAGAGAGGCGCTCTGCATCGCGGTGTAGCTTGCTCGCCAGGTTTCGAGGGGGTGCGTTTCTGGATGAGGTATCGAATATATTGCTTCCCCCTACTTATACCTCCCGAGGAGATCACGAATGTAAAATTAGAAAGATTAGAGCGCGCACGGAGGCTTTCAGACAGTCGTTCTTCCCGCGAACCATACGCGACTGGAACAGGAAAGGGAGGTAGTGACAGTGGCACGTAAAGTGCCCTCCGCCACACACCGTTGGGTGGCTTGCGGAGTATAAATGTAGATGTAGATGTACCACGGTACAATAGGTTTTAATTTCAATGCTGACTGTGCCTTACTCTGGCATGTTATGGTAATTTTATGCTTCTGAAGAAGGCTAGATTAATTTAGCCGAAACCTGGTAAAGACCAGAAAATTTGTGCAACTGAGGCTGATTCTTCAAAATATGAATATCTATGGCATTGCCACAAGCTCGCACTTTTGCGCCTGTGGAGCTTTTGCCCTGACTGAGTCTTGTTCGGAAGACACAACTTGTAGCTTCCCCCAATCGCCGCCACAGCGCACCACATCTATCTACCGCGCTCCCGTGGGCAAACCACGCACTTAGGTGGAGAATCGATAACCAGAGAGCCTCAATGGCTCAAGCTCACCCTCCAAAACTCCTACCACCCCGCCCCCTTACGGGATGGAGAAGCCAGGTGAATCATGCTTTGACCTGTGTTACGTACCTTAGAGATTTTACCAGTATCAAGTTTATGCTCCAAGAGGCTGACCAGAGTCAAAGCCTCAGTACCTTGCAGGGCATCACTAAACGCCGACACTGCGTTTTCTCTGTCATACAAAAACCAACGGTACGGACTAAAACATAATCACTTTCCTTTACTCTACAGGGGTTGCTTCTTCGATTGCAAAGCCTGATCTGCATGCGATGAACTAGATCAATTTTACGTTTAGCCCTCTTCAAGTTCTGCTGGAGAGCTCCCTGACTGATCTTGTGGTATGGATAGCTACGATGCCACGGCATAGGTGCAAGTTCGAAGGTTGGCACTACGACACCGACACCGACGACAGCGACCTCTAGCCGGCGCTGTACAGCTCTACGAGCGCCGCTCCACATTCTGCCCATTTTGATTCCGAATAGACGACGAAGCAACATTGCCTCTATTTCATAGTGGGTGAGCCACTACAGATTTTGCCTGTGTAACTTTTGTAAGCTTTGATATATCCGGCTTCGCACCTACGTACTCTTCAGTGCAATGTTATCTATTCATAGTCTTCCTAAAGTAAAGGTGTTTTAAATTCAAACGCAGTACCGAAGCATTTCACCTTTTCCTGCTCCTACTCACTTCCTACATTAGGCCTACCCTTCAGTTTTACAGGAGCAGAAGATCTTATACATGAGAATTTCGTCAAGAGACCTTGAATTAGATAGTGGGTAAGAATTTCACTCACCATTGCTGTAAGTGGGCCAAAAATGGAGGGAATTTTGGTTAAATGCCGAGTAGTCAGTTCAGTAGCAGTTCCACGACTGTGAATCAACCAGTAACAACCCGAAGAGGCATCGACCACGACGAGTACATAGCGGTCCCATTCCTGGTACATAGCACAGGAGTCATAAAATCAGTGTAAAGTTTGAAGATGGGGTATTCTTCACGCATGGAGTGTAGAAAACTTTTCTCCAAGTTGGGACAGGATTTGGCACTTCCGCTTTGACATTATTTTGTAAGGAGGGCAACGTCAACTGTTCTCTAATTTTTGTGGCTGTTTTGTAGACCCCTAAATGCCCACAAAGCATGGAAAACAAAACAAAAAATCACCGCAAAATGTCTTCCACATATCGTTCACTGTTAAGTGCTTCCTGCAAAAAATAAGGCCTGTTGTCTCCCTAATTTACAAAATAACCATTACTGGATTTCTGAAGAGCCTAATGTAATACATGAGACATCCCAGCGTGATCAAAGAAGTATGTGGTACTCTTTTGTTTTTCAGGAAATACTTTAACAATGAACGGTAAGTGGAAAACATTTTCCGTCGATATTTTTTTTTTCCATTGGCCCATTAAGTGAGAAACATCGTGCTTTCGTAACCTTTCAGCAGGATTCCTCAGCTGCACATTCGGCCAGCTGCCCTACAGGAAATTCATGATGTGTTTCCAAATACTGTTATCGCTAACAGCATACAGCCTTCTCGTTACTCCGATCTAACCCAATGCGATTTTTCCCTCTGGGGCATTAAAAGAGAAAATGTACAAGTCAAATGCACACATTACATTAACTTAAAACTAACATCCTTGAAGAAATTAATGCCATTTCTCAGAGGGAACTGCAGAGTGTAATGAGCAGTTTCCTCAGCATGTGCCAGGAATGCGTGAGTAACGAAGGAAGGCAGTTCCGCATCTCCCTGCTTAATAGGCATGAGTAATTTACTTTTATCTTTAAGTGTTTATGTTGTATATGTTAGAAATAACGGACCTCCTGTTACCCACACCTGGGCACAGCAGTTGGCCTCGCCTGTCGACCGCACGCGGCAAAGCGGTTGCGTTAACGGTTGATCACCCTGTTCATTTCCCCGCGAGTCCTTACCATAATAATTCCAAGTCGTGACTGTTCTTAGAAACAGAGATTTTTCCTGGTTGATGTGTGTCTCTCGTCGCACACTAAATCGGCAGCACAGACAGGTGTCTTTCTCGATATGAACTAGACCATAGTACAGAGGAATAGAGAGAACAAAGTAAAAAATGCTCAGTCGATCAAGAACTCTACGCCACTAAGTTTCCACCCTTTGCCGGCCAAATACGGGTAGTGAAAATGATATCCATCACAGCATTAGAAGCGACTTATCTCCGAGCCGAACACCTCTTCTCATGGGCGTGTTTACCACCTCTTCCAATCCCTATGTCAGAAGAAATAAAAGGCCGTTACGTTGATATAGTCTTGCATTCATGCTCTTTAAGTCAATGAAATTTCAAATATACTGTTTATGCATTAGAATTTACAGTTAAAAGGTCATCTTTACTAGTAAATTTGTGTTTAATGCTTTCGTTATTACCATTATTCGTTCCCCAGTTACGTTTGATGGCTTCATTAAGCCTCATCAATAGCGCCATGATATCTACTACCTACGAGTATATGTTAAAGATAAAAATACTAGCCTGTACAGAAGAGTATGTGTCGCCCCCAGCGCGGTGTTGTGTAACGGCGTATGGTGGGTTGCACATAACATGCTTAAACACTGGTGTCCTACTCGGGTATCGAAATGGCGTGCTTCGACTCCTATAGATAAAGGCCTAAGTCAGCCTTCTCTGACTTACTAAGCCACATTTACCGGTGTTTCATACATCAGGTTCTACAGTGCGCAGTTGAGTTTTGAAAGAATGACTGATACTGGCTGCGATACCTTAGCGTAAAGATTATTGGAGTAGATATATTTTCCTGAAAGTAATTGTAACCTTCTCTGGAAGCTGAAATTTGAATATGATGTAAAAGAAACAACAAAGAACCATACAGAGAACGATGCAGAAACCAGGTTCCCATGAGCAATATTTCCCAGAGGGCTGAAAGTTATTACTAAAAATAATTTTTGTCTTCGCTATTAGTGTAAGCTTTGGAAGACAAATGAACGTATCAAGGAAGTCAGGGCTCAGGGGGGCGCAGAAAGCTATGCGCAGAAAGCAACGTGTTTTCTCAGTTGTGCGCATGACGTCACGGTGGAAGCAGCTGTGCCAAACAGTACACAGTTCGAATTGTGTGTGATTGTTTTTCTTGTGTTGTTTTGTGTTTGAAGGAGTATTTTGATTGAGTTCTTTCTTCTGAGGTACTCAGTCAACAGCGGAAACATTCGGAATTCGGGCGTGTTAACGGTTTTTGCTGTAATTAATATTTGATTCGGAACTGAAATAGTTAGCGATAGTGGACAACGGGATCAACATTGTGTTCGCCAGCTCTATAGTTTATGGTTCGTCCTGTGAAATCCTTATTGGAGAATCTACAAGTGAGTGAGAAAATTAATTTTTACAATGCCAGGCTGTGCTGTTACGGGCTGTTTTTCTTACAACCGGAGCACAAAGGGAACTGACGTAATGTATCACAGTTTCCCGCGTAATGAAACATTAGAAAAACTGTGGTTGTCGAAATGTTGTAGGAAAGACAGTGTAAATGTTGCGCATGCACAAATACGTTTTCGCCATTTCGCAGAAACAGATTACTTAAGCGATTTACTGTCTGAATTGCTTTTTTGCCCCGAAAAAGAATGCTCAAGCCAGATGCAGTTCCTTCGTGCAATTTGCCGTGCAGTAGTGCGACTGTCAATGCGTCACCCGCAACAGAAGACAAAACCAAACGGTATAAGAAACGAGAACTACATAAGAGATCTCTGGTAACTCTGGAAAAGCTGTCACCAAATAAGAAACATCGTAATAAGAGCACATGTACAGATGACAGTTTTTTTTTCAGACACAGATAAAGTTACTTTGATGAATAGTATAGCGGCATTAGAAAGAAGGAATACTGTTCTTACAAACAAGTGTGTGCAACTTCGAGCTCTTAAGTAAATTCATTTCAATGCGATTAAATGAATAGTTTCTGATTTATTTGAGTCGAGGTTTCGAATTTCAAGTGTGTGTCAGTGTGGTTGTAATCTGATATTGAAACGTCCCCTTTGAACAATTTATACAAGACTGTGCTTAAACTGACACACAATGTTTTTAGCGCAACGCAATCTGACTTTCAAAAATCCCTACAAAAGAATGGCCCTGACTAACATTAACCTATACCTTTCACAAATCACTTACCTCACAAAAATCTTCGCTGCTCAAGCTACTGCAATACAGCGAGCGCCACTACTGCCAGCTAAATAAAAGATTCAAACTATGGAAGGCACTAACTACTGATAGGGATAGTTAGCAAATGAAAGATATTAATAGAAAACAAACAATGTATTTACCTTGATATCATCATATATAAATGTAGCAGTTCATGACAAATTTCTAAACTCCGCCATCTCTCTACCCACATCCACCACTGCTGGCGGCTCACCTCCAACTGCGCAACGCTACGCGCTGTTCACATCCAGCTGCCGCTGCCCAACACTGCAATGGCGAGTATTACAACAATGCAAAGCAGTCACAGACTGCACACAGCATAGCCAGTGATTTTCATACAGAGGTGGCGTTACCAATAAAAAAAACCTAAACAGCCTACTTACATAGCCCCCGTGCTCCCCACAAAAAATTTTACAAATTGGATTGGGCAGTGGCCAATACAGATTTGAAAAATTTTTTCATAATTACAATAACAAAGAAATCAAATGCACACACTTACTGATACAATGTTGGTCAAAAGCTAAAATTTACTCACAGTCTATAAAAACAGTCCAGATTGTTCATCACAGTAAAAATGCAGAGTTTTTCTCAAAGTCTGAGCAGTACAAGAAAATGCACACGGAAGTAGTGGATTTCCATGCAATCTTGAAGAAGTAGTGTTGTCCTTCCAACGGAAAGACAGTGCTGACTCTTGACATGCAGACAGGTAATGCGCCACAACAGAGCAAACCCACAGCAGAGTCAGTCGAAATTTTGTAGAGTATTGGTAGGTAGGTCATCACAGAGCAGACCCACTGTAGTCCTGGTAGAGATTACGGTATCGGTGGGCCACCAGAGGTGCAGACCCACTGCAGTCCTTGTAGAAATAATGGTATTGATGGATCATCAAAGATGTAGACCCACTGTAGTCCCTGTAGAGATAGCCAGCAGCCATCTGTTGTGACTGTGCAGGTGCATAATCACCAATGAAGAGTCTTGCGGATAATATAGCAAGTCCATAAACCACCAATTGTGCACTCACAAAGTTTTCGGAACTGTCCTTAGAACCAACAATGCTGTTATCCAGTCCCTTGCTGAATTATTAACACACGTGCAAACACTAACAGTCCCTACTTCTCACATATTGTCCATATACTATGACCAACAGAAACGTGTGCAGTGAAATGTAACTTACAAGTTAATAATATCATGAACTGGTGACAATTACAATTTTTATAACATAAGAATACAGTAACAAAGGTACAAAATACATCATTAAAGAACATAACAATACAGATAACATTTGTAGTAAAACAGGCTTTACAAGAGAATAGAAATAAACATATACATCAATGTTACAGGAATTATGAGATAAGTAGATACATAAAAGATCAGAATAAGTTTTGGAACATCAACTTTACACATGAGCATTAAAACAAAACAGAATAAATAATGTCTAAGCATATTTACTAGGTTAATAACATATTATTAATGCCAATTATATTTGAGGATAACAGTATTCCTCATCATAGTGAATGTAGCTTAGTATTAGAAGAAGAAAAAATCCTATGAAACTACACAGAGACAGGAAGAAAACAAATACACAAGGGTACACAAACATATAGTGGGATAACACCAATAGGAAAGGACAGGGTTCGTTTTCAGTGTAACATTTGGTACTGCAGTCCAACCCAAAACTTCATATATCTTTCCTCTTATTTCACCCTTTGTTTCCACCAAAAAAATTCTATCTAAGCATGCTTTCGGTATTTATATGTTCACACATTTCTTACCTCAACATTTATTTCCAAGAAAATCCTACCTAAACCTGTTTTCTGTACTTTTTTTCGTATAACTTCTCAATGCATTTCTTCCAATTCATCGCAACTCATTCTCTTCTATAGTCTACCCCCTCTTAAGCTAACTTAAATCTACTGAGCTCAGATGCTAAACTAAGGGACGAGGCAATGCAGCAGCACAAAACAATTAATATAAACAGCAATGAAAAAAAAATGGAAAATCGCAAAGCAAGCTACAGTAAATCTAAATTACCAAGCAATTCAACATTATAACTAATATGAGGCAATGCGCAGCAAACAAAAAAATAAATCTGGCTTAGCAGAGTAACACAAATTAAAGTTCAGTAGCACTATGCCTGGCAAACAGCAGCTTATATCTAAACATGACATAGCTCAAGCAGAAAAAATAGTACACTAAACATAACAATGCAGATAAGGGAAATGTATAATCACATCTTAATGTCTAAGTAATTAAAGTGGTGCACAACAAATTATTCTACAAAAGAAATTACCAAGTACTTGAAAAGAAAATTATAGATGCAGTTACTGTTATTAGTCCCTTCTTATTGTTCTCTCCGTTCCAAGAGCTCCTTTTTCGAAGAATGTGGATCAGAAAATAATTATTTAATAAATCTGTTGACAGAAAGTGTGCACATTAGCAGATGCATTTAAGTTTATTTTAGAAAACCAATGCTGCAACACAGCTGGAAACCAGATATTAAACAAAATGAGCAATCTCTTAACTACAAAGACAATAGATGTAAAATGTTTTTAATCATTTCATTAGGCATTTTATTAAATTTCATAAATTACGATCTCCACAGTATGCTTTCAACAAGGAAATGTCAATAGCGAGGACAATGGCCTCGCCTTTCTATTTTTCTACCTGTGCTTCTGATGAGGCACTCACTAATGACTTGTTCTCCCGGCGTCTGACACAGCTGCGTGCCCACGACGCATTACGTGCAGGTGGTCACTTAACTTTCTTATGGAAATATTTACGACAACAGTTTCCGCTACAGTGACAGTCTCATATAAAAATATTTCACAGGTCAAGAATTTGCGTTACAAATCTGTAGAAACAAAATCCTATTGATATAACAGTGTCCAAAAAATTTTCGCCAGCATTGTGATACATTCACGCATTTACACACATTTCATAACTCTTAAAGTACGATTCTTGGTTTCCAACAACCTTTTCCACAAATCAGAGTCCCTAAACACTACTCATTATTCCTTACCTCATTATACATATACATATTCGTCGACACTTCTTCAATATTTCATCATGAGAAATATGTAGCGTCGTCGTAATAATAACATCATAACACCTCAGTCAAACATCAAAGACGTCGTAGCTTTCTGCAATAATTTCAAACCCTAAAAAATATTCTCTGCTCATTTCAATAATGTCATCTACCTCAAACGTACTTTAAAAATCATGATCTCATACCAAATACATCATTCAAAGCTCTCATAGTATCACAATGGTTCCAAAAAAATATGAACAGTTTACAAAGTACAGACAAAATACAATTCCGTAAGTGTGAAGTTATACAACGATGTAATTACGTAAACATCTGTCACTGATGTAGAAAAAAAATGTTTGTTTCTCTGTCAAATAATCAGATAGCTGTGTAATTTATGTGTTAGAGAAATATGGTACCGATGTGTAAAGTTGTATAAGCAAATACCATATTAGCTAGGGCTCCTTGTGCTTGCCAAACACATGGTACACAAAGTAGGCGTGTACCCCCCTTAGGATTAATGTAATTATACCCTCCGGTGTTACAGATTACAACAATGGAATGAAATGTATTACGGAAAACCTTTGTATCATTGTCCTTCAAATATCTTTAAAAATAAATGATTTAAGTACAAAATTAATCACTCAAACACATGTCCTGTAGCGCTAAATGTGCGTCTTGCTGTAGGATAATCTCTGTGAAAGTGTCGTAGTTATTGTCCTCTGAAAGCTGAGTTCTGCAGAAGTCAATGTACTTACCTCATGATAAACAAAAGTGAAATGCTTTGCGTATAGATATCTTAGTTATTACGCTTATTGCCGTGATGAGGAAAGTACTGTGCTGTAACGTATTGTTGTGCTACGGAAAAGGCAGTCTCATTGTAGCTATACCACAAAAGTTACTACTAAAACATGTTTTACTTTCCAGAATAAAACAGAAAAACTGTGCAGATATAAAACAGAAACACCGCAAAAGCAACATTGTAAATTGTCACTCATTAGTAGCATCGTGATAAAAATCGTGTAGCTGTCACATAAACTAACCACTGTGTCATCTGGTATCTCGCAGAAAGTACTTTAAACCCAGAATGTATTTTCAAGTAAACCAAAATGTTGCATTAAAATCTCATTAGCAGTACTGGTAAATGTTCTAAGTATGTGAGCCTTATAGTCGCTACGTAATCGTGCAACTAACAAGCAAGAATGTACAAATACAACACTGTGTCGACTGTTCACTATAACAATGCATTCGTAATTTCTTGTTTAAAAATGTTCCCTAGGTTCTAGACTGGATATTTAACTTCAAACATTGTTGTATGTTAACAGATTCTAAGTCTGACAAAGCATACTAGCAATGTAAGGTGAAAAGTTATATGGCAAAGACAAAGTTAAAAGCAGATTATCTTTCAATAAACGGTTTTACATGTGAAATGTGGTGTAAACCTTTACTCTTCCTAGTATGTAGAGTTTCAACTTTAACCCAATTATCATGTGGTATACGTCAGTAAAGAACACTGGAATTTTTCTCAAGGTTAGCGTCTATGTTATTTTTCTGAGCCAGCTGGAGCACGCGGCAGCCTGCGGTGCGAGTCATTGTCTGTTCCTTTGTTGGCGCGCGTCGTTACTGGGATTTGGAGACCTAACTTCCACAAATTCACCGTGACGAGAGGGCACTGCCCTGTTTAAAGCTCGCCAGTTCCGATGGAATTCAGGTCTGTCGTTTTGTCGGTAGTTCCTGTAGATTCTTTCTTGTTGGTTAAGTGGTGGAGAATTTCTGCCTGAATTATCACTGCACGGTGGACCGTTGCGTCTGAAGTTATTCTGTCTCCCGTGATAATAATAGTTCTGGTTGCCATATTGTCTGTTTCTATGATTGTCTCTGTCATATTCATTACTATGGAAGTGCGATCTTTCTCTGTAACTATTATTACTCTGCCAGTGGTTGTCATATGGGTGGTGTCTGTTTTGGTCGCGATTTGCGTTGTAAGAATAGTCTTGTCGCGTCTAGTTATTGTTTCTGTCGTCACGGAATTGTGACGGATGTGACCTGTAGTGATTGTTTTCCTGTTTTCGCATCCCGCGACTGTCTGTGTCAATTTCCAGTTCTTGTAACAGTCCCTGAAAAGCCTCAATGTCTTCTTTGCAACGTCCTGCTAAAATAATATGTCGTAAATGTTCAGGCAATTTGAGTAAGCAAATGCGGATGAGTTCTGAGGGGCTGTATGGGTTTGAAAGATACTGATTCTTATGCAACATGTCTTCAAAATATTTCACAAGACTGGAAAATTCAGATTGTTCAAAACGTTTCATCATTATGATGCTATGTTTTACTCGGTCTTGTGTGGCTTGAGACCAATATGCTGAGAGGAAGGCATGGTAAAACTCTCCTTCACTGTGGCAATCGTGAATTACCGATCGCATTCTTACAGCTGGTTCATTCTCCAAGTAGCCACACATAAATTCTAATCTGTGTTCTAACGACCAGTTGGGAGGAAAACAATGAGAGAATTGATGGAGCCATGCTTGTGGATGAAGGTCGTTTCCAGAATTTTTAAATGTTTTGAATTTACATGTAGTAATGAACAGCTTATAGTCAAAATCATCATGTCGGCGAGTCGCATATCGGTCATTGTTAGGTCGTGTCGGCCGTTCCATCTCAAAATTCGGTGCACATTGCCAATTTCTTTCATAACTTCCAAAATGCCCTGTGTTATTATTTTGTGGCTGTTCCGTATTTCTGTGTCCCTCTTCCCATATTGGGGCGCGAGTATCCTCTGAAATACGTAATTCTTGTATTACCTGTGTCAGCTGATCTTGTACTTCCCGGATTTCTCTTTGGTGTTGTGTATTGATTTGATTTTGATTCTGTTTGAATTTTCTAATTTGTTCATACTCTTCTGTGTCAGTGAAGGCTACAGGTCTTGTGTCATTCAGATCATCATCTACCTTTGTAGATAAGTTAGTTACCTGATCTGAAAGTTCGGCTACTTTCTCCGATAGTGAACACATTTCCTCAGTGTGTTTTTCTGAACCAAGTTTCAGAGTGTCCATTTGTGTTGAAATCGAATCTACTGTGTCCTTTAAGTTTTCCTGAGTTTTTGCAAGTTGCTTAACCGAATCGGTAGATGCAACTGAGTCAATTTTAGCCCACAAGGTCTCATGATTTTCATGAACGATGATTTGCAGTTCTTTTATGGCTGCTTCGTGATTCTGTAATGCATTTTCATGCCGCGAAAAACTAGGTTGAAAATGCTCACAAATTTGTGTTTTTACATCATTACAGACTTTTTGACATTTCGATTCGATGTTATGTAACTCAGTAGTTAAATCTTCACGTGTCTGTTCAAGCGTGGTGTGAAGATTTTGTTCCATTGCGTCTAACTATTCCTGTGTTTGTCTCTGGTGTTGTTCCATTGTGTCTAACTTTTGAAGCATTTGCTGTGTTTGTCTCTGATTTTGTTCCATTGTGTCTAACTTTTCAAGCTTTTGTCCCATTTGTTGCATTAATTGTAATAACAATGCACTGGTGTCTGAAACATGTTCCTCAGTGCTTTTCGGCAGTGAATTTGCACCGGCAACAGTCACATTTTGACAAGCGGAAAATGTGTCTTGACTCATTTGAGAAAACGGTGAGGACGCAAAACCTGAATCTACAGTATTTGCAAAATTGTGTCCTGTCATTTCGGATTCCTGAGGCGAGCTGTTGCCGACCGATCGATCGATAATGCTTCCCTCTTCACTAATTGTTTCACTGTCCACGCCATTGTTTGCCGCCCGCTCCATTTCCCTATGCACTACTTTGCACACTTTGAACATCAGTTAATTCATTACTCGGTGGTGCTAACACACTGCTTTCATTTTCACTGTCATTTCTCAGTTTACTTTGGAGCCTAGTGTTACGTTTTTCACACGCCATTATTGTCACAGTATTTCACACGACAACACAGAAAAACACAATTTGAAGATCAAAAATAAGAGAACACATTAACATAGCACTGAAAATAATATCTAGTTATTTGCAAGCGCAGCTGCGAAATACTTGGTGCAAATGTACATGCATGCCACAACTGTTTTACTGTACAACAATTAATAACTACAACTGCAAGGGAAATTCTCTCTATAATTACGCGCTAGCAATAAACAATAGCTACACTAATTACACAAACTACAACAAAAAAATCAGAAGATTCCAGTGAGGTATCCTAGGCTAAGGGTCGACATATGAAACGTCCCCTTTGAACAATTTATACAAGACTGTGCTTAAACTGACACACAATGTTTTTAGCGCAACGCAATCTGACTTTCAAAAATCCCTACAAAAGAATGGCCCTGACTAACATTAACCTATACCTTTCACAAATCACTTACCTCACAAAAATCTTCGCTGCTCAAGCTACTGCAATACAGCGAGCGCCACTACTGCCAGCTAAATAAAAGATTCAAACTATGGAAGGCACTAACTACTGATAGGGATAGTTAGCAAATGAAAGATATTAATAGAGAACAAACAATGTATTTACCTTGATATCATCATACATAAATATAGCAGTTCATGACAAATTTCAAAACTCCGCCATCTCTCTACCCACATCCACCACTGCTGGCGGCTTACCTCCAACTGCGCAACGTTACGCGCTGTTCACATACAGCTGCCGCTGCCCAACACTGCAATGGCGAGTATTACAACAATGCAAAGCAGCCACAGACTGCACACAGCACAGCCAGTGATTTTCATACAGAGGTGGCGTTACCAATAAAAAAAAACTAAACAGCCTACTTACAATATTTTACCGATGTGTGAGGCATAAGTTGCGAAAGAATATAACTCATCAGTTTTAACTGTAATATTTTAGCAGCAGAAAAGCAGTTTAGACATCTCAATTCTGGTATAAACAAAATCTTCCGCCAAAACCTTGATGTAAACGCGCATGCCGTGTCGTCTGCTTGTGAGCGCTTGCTTCCACGCTGACGTCACTAGGCCAGCCAATGGCAGAGCAGAGCGCTTACTGCCCAACCTTATTATTTAGTAACCTTGTCAGGGCTGCTATATAGGTCAGCAGTTGCCTTTCATTTGAAATTTACAGAGGCTTCGAAATTTCCTATTACACACTACTAGATTAATAGTTTCAAATACGGACATATATAAGGGAAGGACCAATTTAGAAGTTACAAGAAAATTTTTCTCGAAAACATTGATATTTATAACGTAGCTTTTCAATATTTTAGACTGTTTACATTTGGTACTTAAACAATAGGGCCACTTATCGTCAGATGGTACTTTCTGTGCACTCTTCCTCAGGATGGAATGAATCAGACATACATGGTATTCCTCCAAAGGAACTGGTAGAATTCATTGCACATCCGTAAAGACACGTAATTTCAAAGCTGTGGTGAGTCAGTACCTCAGGTAGTACAGTAGGAAACCGTCTGATCGTGTTGGATAGGTTGAGGTGGACGACATGCTTGGCTGCGCCGTTTCCTGCTTTTACTTCCTTCGGGTTTTCCCTGCGTCAGAGAAAAGCTGTGGTAGCGACAGAAATTTTTCACTGTATGTCAGATATTTACGAACGATTGTATCAGAATGTACAGTGCAGATGCAATTTCTGCGAGTACAACTATTTCCATTTAAAAGCATACTCTTGACAAAAATTGTTGATTTGCTAATGGTATAGCTGTACTTCCACATTCAAATATTCCAAGGAACTCATATTAGAATTGACTCTAAAAGGGGTCACAAGGTTTTAATGAAATCAGTTACATTTAATGTACTTTAAAGGACTTTTTGTGGAATGAATAAAAAATTAGATAAATTAGTTTCTGAAAAATTATCGTAGCCAGCAAGCAATTACATCAAATACAACATGACAAATGACTCTAAAATAATGCACATGGAAAGCTATGTGTTTAACAACAGGAAAAATTAGCAAATCTGAACTTTCACACATACTTGAGAGGTGTCAGTACTGTAGTATATTATAACCAGCAACACACCTAAGAATCAATAAAACTGGTACTTGGTGAAAATACGTATCTCAGTATCACAGTTCAGGTGATAACATATGTGATACATATTGCTAGTTAATCCTTTAAGATACTGATGTTGATAACACATGCAATACAAAAATGAAAACAATTTTATGGTTGCTCAAGACGTATTAAAGTTTGCATTCATTTATGGATAAACGTGGCAAACAATTTAGCCCCTCACGGTATGGACCACTATTGACATATTTTTTAGTTTTTTTAGAAGCGTAAGTGAATTAGAACAAACAGTGCCAATAATAGTTAACTACTAATAGTAATAGTTATTTCACTGAATTATCTTTTCATAAGTCTATCAGATGACTCTATCATTTGTTGAACTTACGAAACGGCAACGCCACGTTAATTAGAAGTGATCAGTGGATGACAACATAGAGGAAGAGCGTCTCTCACACAATCTGCGCCTACAATACAGAAAGCGTTCCAGGCGTTGTGTTACGTGGGGTGATGGAGAGAGCTCCTGTCCTCTGCATTCTCTTTTGGGCCCCTCGTTGTGGTCGCTAATGCATTATTCACGTGGGGCGGTTTCAGCTCAGACATCGAGGCTATTTCTAGAGAGACAGACGACCGCCGTTTAAGGCTACCATCAGGATGCGAGCTGCGCTCCTAAATTCTAGGCTAAGAGCACTTATGCCAAGCCTTACAGCCCGAAAATAGCTAAATCTAAACTTTTCATTGCTACAGAACTTACACAAAAAGACAAAATTCATATATCCGGTGTGTGTAATTAAATGGAATGTTCAGTTTACAGAAGTTTCCTTACCGAAAGGGTATTTACTGATTTATCACAGAAGGTACACAGAATCTATTCCTCAAAACTGTCAAGATGTCCACAGATACACGTACAACAACATACCCCTCAAACCTAACAAGGGAACCTCCCCATCGCACCCCCCTCAGATTTAGTTATAAGTTGGCACAGTGGATAGGCCTTGAAAAACTGAACACAGATCAATCGAGAAAATAGGAATAAGTTGTGTGGAACTCCGAAAAATAAACAAAATATGCAAACTGAGTAGTCCATGGGCAAGATAGGCAACATCAAGGATAGTTTCAGTTCGGGAGCGCCGTGGTCCTGTGTTTAGCGAGAACAGCTCCTGAACAAGAGGTCTTTGGTTCAAGCCTGCCGTCGGATGAAAATTTTAACTTCTTATGTTCAGTTTATGTGACAAACACTGATGTTTTCATCACTTTTTTGGGAGTGATTATCACATCCACAAGAAAACCTAAATCGGGCAAGGTAGAAGAATCTTTTTACCCATTCACCAAGTGTACAAGTTAGGTGGGTCGACAACATATTCCTGTCATGTGACGCACATGCTGTCACCAGTGTCGTATAGTATGTATCAGACGTGTTTTCCTGTGGAGGAATCGGTTGACCTATGACCGTGCGATCAAATGTTTTCGGTTCCCATTGGAGAGCACGTGCTTTCGTCGACTAATCGCACGGTTTTGCAGTGCGATCGCAAAACACAGACACTAAACCTATTACAGTGAACAGAGACGTCAATGAAACGAACGGACAGATCGTAACTTCGCGAAAATAAAGAAAGTAAACTTTTCACCCGTGGGAAGACTTGAACCAAGGACCTCTAACTCCACAGCTGCTCACGCTGACCACGGGACCACGGTGCTGCTGAGCTCACATTATCCTTGATGTTGCATATCTTGCACGTGGACTACTCAGTTTGTATATTTTGTTTATTTTTAAATAGTTCCACACAACTTCTTCCTGTTTTCTCGATTGATCTGTGCTTAGTTTTTTAAGGCCTATCCACTGTGCCAACTTATAACGAAATCTGAGGGGGGTGCGATGGGGAGGTTCCCTTGTAAGTGCATTTCAATCTTTACTGTACTTCGTACCATTATTAACAATTTTTTGCTAAATTACATTCGCTCCTGTAACGATGAAATGTGACTTTATCTATCCACAGATACACGTCTTCGTTTCTCTCTGTTATTCTGATATCTCTAAGTGAGACACTCCAGAGAGCCAACTCCAAATTTTTCCATCAAAGTATCCCGAGAGTAATCATTTTCCTCATTATACCATGTAAATATGCCAAGACTTCCGTATCTGAGGGACCTACCAATCACAGTGCCACAGTTGTGTCTCTGCGTTCACTCAGTAAGTTGTCCTACCTTCTTCTGACTGGTTTTGAGCTACACTCCATCTTTCTCAATTCTGTCAAAGTCTTTTGACCTTAACTAGTCCATCTTCAGATTAACTACTACTGGATGTTGTAGCATATGCACCACTAACTCTTGGTACAGATCATCCCTAGAATTCTGATTTTCACAATTCTTTTTGGTACTTCATTTCATACTTTACCTATCAATATCATTTTCAACGTTATTTGTATCACCACGTTCCAAATGCTTCACTTCACTTACATGCCGTGCTTCGGATAAATAAATACAGTAAGTTTCCCACACTCATACCACTATCTAGTACACTCAGAGCTCTTTTATTTTAAGAAAGATTCCTCGTCTGTGTCAATGCACTTGGCTAACTTCCTTGCTTCGAACATCCTTTGCGATCATGCTCCCTAGAAGAGAACAACCTTCGAATAATTTTCATATCTTTTGAAAGATGTCTTCTTCGTTAATGATTACATTTTTTCTGGAAATCAGAGGGTGTGTGTTCCGTTTCGTCGTTGCCACCATCTTAAATAACGCTCTGCAACCTAAAATTCCCATACGTTTGAGGACCTTCTGTTGACATTTTTTATCTCAGTTCATTTAGTGTTTACCAAATTCTGACCAGTGAATCATCCACTTCCACCATTCACCTTCTCCTTTTCTGTCACACGAAGAGTCGTTTCCTCTTTCTCTTACAGTCCTTGGATGCGCTCTTGCTATCTTTAAACCGCTTACTTTGCGTATATTAGAGATTTTACACCTGCACCACCTTGCCTAATTCCTTTAAATTTAAATTCTCCGAATTCACCTTTTCTTGAATATCTAAGGTTATCAGTCCCCTAGAACTTATAACTACTTAAACCTAACTAACCTAAGGACGTCACACACATCCATGCCCGAGGCAGAATTCGAACCTGCGACGTAGCAGCCACGCAGTTCCGGACGGAAGTGCCCAGAAATGCTCGGCCACGGCGGCCGGCTACTGTGCACGAATGAAACGTTACACATAAACTGTGTTAGAAGGGTTTGAAAGTAATCAAAGGTAGAAAGTAATCTAAATTGAATATTAGAGTGTAGAATAATCATTTGTGGTTGTAATGAAAGTCAGAGACCATACTTCCAGGGCTCATTAAGTTTCTTGAGAATACGTTGACGAGTATTCACAAGCATATGAAAATTTCTGCAAGGTTTCAGTAGAATTATACGTTCGCATGATGCAAAAGCAGTAAATCCTATATTCCTTACAGAAACGAACTCCCCTGTAAGAAAGAGGTTCATACGTGTAGTTACTTCACAAATTATTTAATGTGTTGTATACTTGATATTAAACGTATATGCCAGAAAAAATAGTGTGTTGGGAGGCGCTAAGCACTCTCATTACGAAACACTTGATGAATGTAGTCTAGGTAATTTGAGCTCCATTTTAAGCAAAATCAAGTTTTTCAACATCTTAATTTGTATGACGTCATGTCTCCTGATCTGTGTGTCATACAATGATATAGTTTTGCAGCCACATTCAGTGATGTACGTAGATACCGTCTGCGGAATGTGCTGTGAAAAGAGTTGGTAGTAAAGAAGTAATAACGTGTAACGTTGTGTCTGATTTTGAGGTTTTACTGCCCTTGATTTTACAATATAATCGTCTAAATATCTATGTCGCCACATCTCCTGACCTATGTGTCGTACAATTATATAATTTTACAGATATATTCAGCGTTGCATTGGGACAATGTATGAGAAATAAGTTGCGAATTGAGGTGGCAGTAAAGAAATAATGAATTAAAACATCATTAGTGATTCTGAAGTTCGGCCGCGTGAAAGCGAAAGTCTTGTAGCGATAAACGTTTTTCTTTCATCATATTCTTTGCGGAGTTTAGTAAAGATTAGAAATTATACATAAAGTTTGTTGCAAAGTCACTTAGTGGCGTTATTCTTAAATACTGAATGAACAAATTCCGTACATTTGTGCGCCGTCTGTTACGCTGCCTCTACGGACACGCAGTTAATAACTGTAATAACTCTTTTAAGAAACGCATAACACTATGCTGTCCATAAGAGTGTTATTTGTTTTGTTGCCGGTTTCGGTTCTGAACCATCATCAACGGCAGCTGCACAACATACGAAAGTGCATAAAGTGACAATGACAAACAGAAAAAGTGTAAAACCGATAAAAATACTTAAGAAAATTATCACCGATCTATCACATGTCATACATGGTTTAAAATAAGCTATCACAGGAAGCCATAATTGCCAAGATAATACAAAATCGAAAACTATAACATGATGATAAAAATATAATGGCACATTGAAACAAGTGATGCATAGCAACACAAATCGAAAAACTTCAAAGGCAAATATGACAGTCTGCACTTGATCCAAAGAAGTTACCATTAAATAATTATGTGATAATCTGATTACAGAACTGAAGTATTAACAGTTCTGCAATTCATTGAGAGTACGTAAAAACACCTGTAATATACCGCTTAACGATTGGATTATGTCAGTTTTTTTTAATTCGGTCAGTAATCACGCAAAATTTTGAACACGAATTACTTCTTACGTTAGAAGGGAACATGCAACTGGTAACGGGTTCCGGGATGGTCGCAGGATAGTCCGATAGTCATCTGCGAACTCATACTACAGAGAAATCTCATGAAACTTCGGCTCAATTGCTCTTAGCAAGTGCTTCTCGCTCTGGTAACAATAAAGATGCACAGCTTCGTGGAACGCAAGTAACCTCCTGCTGCGGCCTAAAGAAAGAATTTGTTATTATTTTACCAACACGCTACCAGCACTGTAGTGAAACCTTGGTAGATTAAAAGGCTCAGTGACGCGGTCTAAAGGTCCTCATAACAGCACATTGCCCGAAAAGTGCAGTTCATAGCATACACCGTCTAATGACAGATCGTAAGATGTAATATCTGCACACGCCATTGGAAAGTATGCTTCCTCTTCGTTTGTAGCAGGAAGAATAGCGCTGAACTCTGACATGGAGAGAAAGACGGCTGTAAGGCGAGCTGACATGCAACTGCATTTGGGAACATACATGTAACGATGAATGCACAATTAATCTCCCACCCAGGCCAAGAGCTCTGAGCCTTACATGACAACTCTTGATCGTCTTCTTAAATATAGAAACTATACTTACGATATACTTTTTGTATATATTTATGTGGCACCCTGTGAAGCGTTCGCCGTTCACACGACCCTATGATAACAAAAGGAAACTGATGGTTGTTTATTCCAATCCGTTGTGACGCGGTGGTACAGCAACCTTCTATCGTCATTAATATGAGTAGACAGTGCTAGGTTGCTCAGATACGATCCTTATGGACTTAAAAACAACAAATTATCCACATCACACGACGACACCATACCACATCACACGAGGTAATCTGATGAAGCCCTACCCTGGTGAAATGTGTCGTTTTTGAGCCAACAGGAAGTACTCTGAAACCTAGGAGTGTCTTTCAATAGAACTATTGCTGTCCTTTGACATCAAAATATTCCATTAAATTTATTCGCAGTTGCGAATAATGACAACCGTCAATTGTAGAATGGAATGACGATACTGAAAATGTGTCCCACACCGGGACGCGAACCCGAATTTCCCGTTTACCGCAATCGGTCACCTTATCATTTGGCTATCCGTGCACGACGCACAGGCAGACCCAAACTTCATACGTCGTCTACTAAGTATATTCCCGTACAGGTCAGAAGTTGCACTTTGAAAGTCGCTTCCCCGAGATCGGTAGAGAAATACCATATTGGAGTGCCTGTAGTACGTGTGGTCTATTGGATGACTTAGGAGTTACCGAGAGAATAGAGGTGCTAGGGCTTTCCTGATTGACTGTCTAGATCATCACCCAGAATGAGTTAAGCATTTCCTGCGAATTTTATAGTGCTTTGTGCTACAGTTCTGTATCTCTGGGAATCACTCGTGAACCGTCTAATTCTACAGATCGATGTGAAACCACTGCATGCGAATTTTTGTTAAGATAAGAGAAATATTACGTTCTATCTCTTGTGTTATCGGAATTGTGAAGCGACATTAGTTTTGAACATTACAGTGAAATTATTGAAATTTTAAGTGGATTTGTTTCGAAGTTATTTGCACGTGGACTTTCTGATCGTAGTTGAACTTCGCTTGGCGTGTTTCGGAAACTTCTCGGGACTTTTTTTTGCGTACATTTTTTGTAAGAAGAGCACTGAACGATTCGACGTAGTAACTCGCGAATAGCTGTGGGTCAGAGACAGAACAGAGTTGGAATGGTAAACTTTTATGTGGAGAACTTGTAGCAAAAACAGTGATTAACTTGCACCCGTATTAGTTTCACAGTAAAAGCACTTGATAGTCATCTACAAAATGTTTTAGAGGAAATAATGCCTAATAAGCTAAACTTTAAGACATCTTCAAGCCAGTTATTTAGAATCCGGCCGCTGGGAAAGGATTACGGAGTTATGGATCACCCCTACAAGTTTTTAGTTATGCGGCCTTTGCTTGGTAGGTATTTAGACGAATTTTCATCAACGCTGCTTTTATCGGCTGAATCAGTATCTACAAACGCAAAGTGAAGGAGAAAGACTTTAAGAATCTTATTGTGGTCGGTGGAATGTACTGTCATATAGGGAAGAGAAGTTGCACCGCGTCCCGCAGCACGCTGGCATGAAATACGAGTCCAGCTTTTTACCACGGCTCCATCTTGCTTGAAAAGATGGTGGCAGGAGAGTACCACGATACTTAATGTAGTGCACATTTAATACTGTGGTGTGACTGCAAAAAGGAGAGATGGCCATTCCCGTTTGTAATAAAGATAAATGAAATGATCCATAACCCCTTAAATCCTCAATAAATTTCTTCATGTAAGAAAAATAATAGATTTCATCACTCCAGAAGTACCCCGAAACACTCAAGACATGGTAGCAGTCTCAGAAGCGCTGCTAGCCTGTGCAGAGTCTGCATCAACCGGGACTGGCACTCGAAAAGAGCTAGCCTTACATTCATTAAGGTCGCAATCTACATCTACATCTGCATGATTACTCTGCAATTCACACTTAAGTGCCTGGCAGAGGGTTCATCGAACCATTTTCATACTACTGCTCTACCATTCCACTCTCGATTGGCGCGTGGGAAAAAGGAACACCAAAATCTTTCCGTTCGAGCTCTGATTTGTCTTGTTTTATTATGATGATCATTTCTCCCTACATAGGTAAGTGTCAACAAAATATTTTCACATTCGGAAGAGAAAGTGGGCTATTGAAATTTCGTAAATAGATCTCGCCGCAAAGAAAACCGCCTTTGTTTCAGTGACTGCCACCCCAACTCGCGTATCATATCAGTGACACTCTCACCCCTCTTGCGCGATAACAGGAGACGAGCTGCCATTCCTTGCACTTTTTCGATGACCTCCTCAATCCTAACTGGTTAGGATCCCATACCACGCAGCAATGTTCCAGCAGAAAACGGACAAGTGTAATGTAGGCTGTCTCTTTAGTGGATTTCTCGCATCTTTAAGTGTTCTGCCAACAAAGCGCTGTCTTTGTTTCGCCTTTCCCACAATATTATCTATGTGGCCTTTCCAATTTAAGCTGCTCGTAATTGTAATTCCTAGATATTTAGTCGAATTGACGCCCTTAGATTTGTGCGATTTATCGTATACCCAAAATTTATCGGATTTCTTTTAGCACCTATGTGGATGACCTTGCACTTTTCTTTGTTTAGTGCTAATTGCCACTTTTCGCACCATACAGAAATTCTCTCCAGATCATTTTGTAATTGGAATTCTGTGGTGTCACCGCCAGACACCACACTTGCTAGGTGGTAGTTTTAAATCGGCCGCGGTCCATTAGTACATGTCGGACCCGCGTGTCGCCACTGTGTGATCGCAGACCGAGCGCCACCACAAGGCAGGTCTCGAGATACGGACTAGCACTCGCCCAGTTGTAAGGACGACTTTGCTAGCGACTACACTGACGAAGCCTCGCTCCTTTGCCGAGCAGATAGTTAGAATAGCCTTCAGCTAAGTCAATGGCTACGACCTAGCAAGGCGCCATTAGTAACATTGCATGTATCTAAAGAGTCTCACTTGTATTGCCACAATCTCCAGATGTACCAAAAGGAACGATTAAAGTTAAGTATTCCAGAAGCTACGTACTTTTCTTTATAGCATTCATTACGTATCCTGTTTCAGACCTCAAGCCATCCTGCTTTAGCTAAACGCGTGCCTTTCGGCTTCCTCTCATTGTATCTAGGCCGTCTTGTCTAGACACAACAAATTCATCATCTGATGATTTTACTAGACGGTAAATTACAGCGTCATCTGCTAAGAATCTAAGGGTGCTGCTCAGATTATCGCTGAGCCGTTGTAAAAATTGCTGTTTTGAAGAGCGCGTCGCAGCGCGTAGTGTGAAGCAGTCGCCCTCCGTTTCTGGCGATGGGACCACTGTGGCAATCGCAGCTTTGGTGTCTCCCTCTGGTGGGAAAGGGAAGAGATTGCCTGTTCACATGCATTTAAGGAGCGATATGAGCTAGCCAGTCGGTCAGTCTGGGTCAGTCTCTCGTCCCCAGCTTGCTAGTCTGTCTCTCGTCCGCATTTGTTGGGCAGTTAGTGTCTGTCTGTCGTTCGGAGTGCTAGCATGTCTGTCGTTCGCATCAATCTTTAAAACCGGCAAGATGAGAGTCTTTCCACTCCATCAATAAGAGAACTCAGCGAGTGGTCGCCCGGTCGGGGCTTAGTTCCTGAGTCTGCGCGTTAGGCCGCCAGTCTGCTCGAGTTTGCTCAGGCAATGGTCACTGGCGGTTGGATCGATCGGATGGTCGGTCACGCACTGAGACACAAGATGACTTGTCCGTCTTGAGCGACGGCGCATGTGAGGCCGCCACGTGAGTCCAGTGGGCCGCGGAGTATAGCGAGGGGTAGTGACTTCGCGGTCGACACGAGAGCAACAGGAGTCAACCCACGACATCAGTCTGGCCGGGGCGAGCTGCGACGCCGTGAGACGGGAGATCGGCGCGCCTTCCTGCATCCGTTGAAGCGGCTGGCAGCGGACGGTTCGGGAGAGCGATTTGGGGCTGCTGCGTCAGGTCTTCTCGAGATATCGCAGTTTATTAGATGTTAAGTGATTGGTGATATGTTGTTTGATTTACTCTTGTTAAATTATACTTGTTTTCTTGATGAGGTCACCGACCGTTTTGCTTTGGGGTCGTCGCACCATTCTTCTCCGTTTGCCCACCCGCGGGAAGGTGATTGTTTATAAATTGGGTGGTCCGTTTTTCCCTTGTGGAGCAGAGGCGGGTTAGAGCAACCTGCGGTTCGGGTTGTTCGCTAATCTGCCTATCAATCTACCGTACGTTAGTAGCTGCTTCTGTCATGTTTGTCGGATTTGGTGTGTTAACGAATTTATTGCTTGGAGTGTAACGGCCTACTACCTGAAATATGTTTTGATCTTTGGAAACTTTGATATTATTGCCTATGATGTTGAGAGGCGGCATCTGTGGACTGTAGAGCATCTTAACTATTGTTTGGCCAACCTTGTAGAATTTTATATAAGATTGCATTTCATGGGCTTTTATTTAAATGATCATTTTAGTATATAAAGTTCCCACCCTTTCACCGTAAGACTTTTCTCAGAAGTTAAAATCAAGTTGCACCTTCGGTGGCAAGGTTAATATTTTAATTATGTTTTGTACCTTCCATCCCTCTTACACGGGGTGCATAGTTTGCGTGCTTGTGTAAATTGTTAAAACTCTTAGTTTAAAGTTACCTGGTGTGTTGCAGATTTACACCAGTGTAGTCTTTCAGAGGCTGTTGTGAGCGGTCGTAACTGCGGCCGTGTCAAAAGGGAGTGGGAAGGTTCTCTGCCCGAAAGCTCATACAGTCAAAACTTGTTTTTTTTTTCCTCTGAATAAAATTCCCATTTGTTAAACGGAATTTGGTTATGATTTCATCAGTTACTCCCCAGCAACTACTTCCATGCTTACATAGTGTGATTAAATGTGTTAATGTTCTTGAGGAATCGCTAGTAAATAAAATAAATTCTTAAGAATATTCTTTGAAAATAAATCACGGTTCAATCACCAAGATCAATAATGTAAATCAGGAACAGCAGAGGGCCTATGACACTACCTTGCGGAATTGCAAATTTATGACGCCCGGCTTTAAGGGGATAGTAAATTTCATTTACAGGACTGAAAAGAATATACTAAGACGGAACACTACGGCGTTCCTAAAACAAAATAATCAGTACAGATTCAGTTAGAAACTTATGTTAACCACAGCTAACCGAAGGCGATGGTGGTGGCGGCGACGTCGGACCCCGGTGTGGAGCACCGGCCCCCTGGCTTGGCCACAGCGAATAGCGAGGTTTCAGTGATGTCGGCCGTCGCGGCTGCAGAGCGTGGGTTGCGGCGTCGCTGTTTCTCTGGCCGGCGGTGAGTGGGCTGTTGCGGTAGCGCCCGCAGGGGGGGGGGGGGGGGAGGGGGCAGTGGGGGCTGTTGCCCCTAGCGAGAAATCATTCAGTTTACGAATATAAAAAATACCTGTAACTTTAGGGCTCAGTTATGTATGATTTACAATACCTGTAAAATTACCACTAAAATAACCGGAAAATATTGACAAAATAACGTAAAAATGATATAAAAACATATGTAAACAGAATTACGGGATGAACTACAGCAATGAAAAACTTTAAAGGAGAATCGAACTAAAATTAAAAAATGATGATAAATTTAAAAATTATGAGTTTTTCTTTAAGAAATCTCGTTCGTTGAAGATGTGCAAAATTGTTATATATCCGTGTTACAGCTATTGCCTACAAGGTATCTTTATTTTTATTTCTACACCCACACGTGGTAGAAATTAACAGCAAGTGAGGCAACAATGGGAATAATCAGATGTCCCAGCAGTTTATTGTTAACTTTTCAAATGCAT
Source organism: Schistocerca serialis cubense (assembly GCF_023864345.2). Classification (NCBI taxonomy): domain Eukaryota; kingdom Metazoa; phylum Arthropoda; class Insecta; order Orthoptera; family Acrididae; genus Schistocerca; species Schistocerca serialis. The sequence continues at coordinate 166,130,786 of NC_064645.1, read as the reverse complement.
TCTTGAGCAACATTTAAGCGTTTTTCCTGAAGGCACGCCCATTGTTCGTTCTTTACATATTAAAAGAATCAGTTGTGTCATAAAGAGACGTTAAACACAAACGTAAAAAAATGATATCTTCCTTGAAAAATAATCTACGATACAGTATGTATATGACGAAAAATACAAAATTAAAGATCGATATCCTTCAGTTACTTCCGAATGTCGATTTTTAATAGCAGGAAAACAAGTACATTTACATCTACATGACTACTCTGGAATTCACATTTAAGTGCTTGGCAGAGGGTTCATCGAACCACAATCATACTATCTCTCTACCATTCCACTCCCGGACAGCGCGCGGGAAAAACGAACACCTAAACCTTTCTGTTCGAGCTCTGATTTCTTTTATTTTATTTTGATGATCATTCGTACCTATGTAGGTTGTGCTCAACAAAATATTTTAGCATTCGGAAGAGAAAGTTGGTGACTGAAGTTTCGTAAATAGATCTAGCCGCTACGAAAAACGTCTTTGCTTTAATGACTTCCATCCCAACTCGCGTATCATATCTGTTCAGAGAGAAAAAGCTTAGGACAGGACCAAACGAAAATGGCGGCAAAATGTACAGTTTGCTAACGTAAAAACAGGTTTTACTATAGTTATAATGTTAGTTTTTTATGTTCATAGCTCTGTCATGGTACTAAAAGTGCATCAGTATTTCTAAATTGCATATAAGGAGAAAACATCTGGCTTACCATGAAACGACAAATGCTCTTCAGAGAACAATAGTAATTCAGTAAGCATATTACAGTACGAAGGCCTATTCCAAAATAGTGCTGTATCACATGAAAGAATCGTTCTTAGTTACTACACTACGCAGCTGCAGAACAGTATTGTTAAGTGCATAAAAGAAGCGTTCACAGTAATGTAAGTGAATTTGACCAGGTTTACACAGCTGAGTGTAGTGAACTGTTTTTTTTTCCGGACTGTTCATTTAAATTCAACTGCGTTCACTGCATGAGCAGTGTTTTTAATCGCTTAAACGATTATTAGTGGTAAGAAAATAGTTTATTGGCAGAATACGGTTCAGAAACATAAAATCTGGGAATATATATATGTGGTGAAAATTTTTTGCCCCTACTGAGACAAAAACCTGCGGGCGCCCCTGGGCTGTTCTGTAACTTTTTTGGAAAACACGGTTGTGGAGATGAAGCAGCGATTAGTTTGATTAATCAATTATTCAAAAACAGTCTTAATCGCATTTATTCTTATTATACCGCCAACAGGTTTCAACCCGACGTAGGAGTCATCTTCTGGACGTTTACACCATTGGTCAACTGCTGGTGGTGTCACTACTGTCTACATAACAGCAGGAAACTAGATATAGGAAATAGTTTCCTGCCGTTATGTAGACAGGAGTGACACCACCAGCAGTCGACCAATGGTGTAAACGCCCAGAAGATGACCCCTACGTCGGGTTAAAACCGGTTGGCGGTATAATAATAATAAATGCGATTAACACTGCTTTAGATTAATTATTTTGTAACTGGTGCACCAGAGAGTACACAGGGCACACACACAGGGCTCAAGTGTGGAGGTAGCCCGCCGCCAGATACTGCCAGTTGATTAGCTGCAGAATTAAAAAGTACATAAATTAAACACAGAGACGCATCGGCTGTAGAGGGAGAAAGAAAAAAAAGCATTGATAAAAAAAAGGATACTGCAAAGAGATAAAACGTGTGAGTCAGCAGCGCCGCTAATATCATCGTTCTGTTGTCAGGGGGCGATAGCCGCCCCCAAATCATCGGGCACTGCGTCGGTCCATTCGAGTTGGTAGCAGTCATCCACTGTAGTAGTAGCCCTTGGGCGGCCTGAGCGAGGCATATCATCGATAGTTCCTGTCTCTCTGTATCTGCTCCATGTCCGAACATCCTTGGCTCTCGGGTAATCTCGACATTTCAAAGTCCGAGCTGCTCTGCAGCTGAAATCGGGGGCTGTATGTTGGAGATAGACCTCCTCTCTTCTATACTACGGGCACAAACAAAATATACTTCAGCGCTACGGATTTTTTTTTTTAAGTACGTACAAAGCTGCTCTGATTTCTCATTGTCCGCTGGAACCTGTTCCAGCACCTGTTGTTGCTCGTAAACAGTCTCCAGCTGCCTGTCTATAAAGACAAGCGCCTCTAAAATGGTTGTTATAGCATGATGAAACTTGAAACTTTTTTTAATGTTGAATTAAACGCAGATACAGAAAGATTACAAAGTTACTATGGAGGTTCGTGACTGTTTCCCCTGAGTATTCTCTGCTGGAGGGTGTTCCACAGCATGTTGCTGTTATTTTCTTTTTACAGCCTCCAGCATTGTCTCCAGCTCAGGCTGCATTCGTGGCGTGTACGCTGTAGCAAGAACAAGCATGAAATATAATTCGACCGTCAAAACAGCGCTACTGCTGCTGCCACTGCTACTGCTATGAGAACAAATTACATAAATCAATTTGTATAGTTACAAGGCGGTCCTCCTTGTGGGTTTTCCACAGAAGCCTGGAACTCAACAGGAACAGTTGAAGAGTTCAGCATGGTGCAACCTCCTCCTCTTCCTGCCACTGAGACGTGTTGCGGCTCATGTTGGGGCCGTTGGTAGGTTGGCATCGTGTAATAAGGATAGTGGCGTCTCGTATTCTTCTTGAGTTTACTGGCGCAACTGCATTTGCTAGCATTGTCTGTCCACGAGTGGCAACAGCAGCAGTTATCGATATCTACTCAAGTGTTTTCCGGGTCTGGGTGTGTCCGGAAGTTCTGTTGGGACGGAGCAGCAGTGAGGTGCGGCAGCCTTTGAACATGCTGGAACCGCTGGCGGCACGCAGCCACTGCCGGATTGAGGGGTTGTAGTTGTGAGGGCCACAACCTCGTTGTCCACTGGACCCAGGACGTTTGAGTTGAGTGAACATTAACCAAGTAGTGAAACCTCCACTATTTTGAAAGCACGCTGTTTGTTCGCGCATTGCTGCTCGCTGGATCGCAGAGACGAAGAGCCACGAGTGGAGTGTTTGGAGTTGGCGAAATTTATTAGCTGTCGTCGACTTCTTGTTATTAATCATTGAATTCCTTGTGTTATTACTGGTGAAGTTCAACCAGCGGTATTTTTCTGCCTAGTGGCCGTTAACGCGCCAGTTACCTGCCCTGTAGGTTAGCGTATTTTTGCTGCAGTGTACCTTTCCTCACTTTGCCGCTGCTGTCTGGTAAGGCGTGTAGTTCGACAGCCTTCTTGATTGTGGTTCCGATATTTTGTTTGTTTTGGACTACTTTGGTCGTAGTGGTTCCTTCTGCTTCTGGATGTTCTAACACCGGATTCTGAAGACTCAGTGCCGTCCGCCGGTTCCGCCTTGCCTGGGTTATTCCATCGTTGTATTAGAACCGCTCGGCCACGTGGCCGGCCGATTTCATGGTCGAGAGGCTGCTCATAAGCCACACATGACGCCGGTAAATGCGAGAAGACGCCTCACTTGGTGTAAGGAGTGTGAACGTAGGACAACTGAACAGTGGAAAGATGTTGTGTGGAGTGACGAATCACGGTACACAATGTGCCGATCCGATGGCAGAGTATAGGTATGACGAATGCCCGATGAGCATCATCTGCAAGCGTGTGTAGTGCCAGCAGTAAAATTCGGAGGTGGTGGTGTTGTGGTGTGGTTATGTTTTTCACGGAGGGGCTAGCACCCCATGTTATTTTGCTTGGCACTATCACAGCAAAGGCATACGTTGATTTTTTAAGCGCCTCCTTGCTTCCCACTGTCGAAGAGCAAATGCCTACATCGATGTTTTAAGCACCTTCGTGCTTCCCACTGTTGAAGAGCAATTCGGGGATGACGATTGCATCTTTCAACACGATCGAGCAACTATTCATAATGCACGGCCTCTGGCGGAGTGGTTACACGACAATAACAGCCCTGTACTGGACTGACCTGCACAGAGACCTGACCCGAATCCTATAGAACACCTTTGGGATGTTTTGGAACGCCGAGTTCGTGCTGAGCCTCACCGACCGACATCGGTACATCTCCTCAGTACAGCACTCCTTGAAGAATGGGCCGCCATTCCTCAAGAAACCTTCCAGCACCTGATTGAACGTATGCCTGCAAGAGTGGAAGCTGTCATCAAGGCTAAGGTTGGGCCAACACCATACTGAATTCCAGCATTACCGATGGAAGGCGCCACGAACTTGTAAGTCATTTTCAGCCATGTGTCCTGATACTTTTGATCACACAGTGTGTATGCCGAAGTGATGATTTTGTATTATGCAGGATATGAAGTGTGTTTACTACAGCGACGTAGAAATATGGCATGGTGGTAGAATCGTTTGTCGGGAAATAGCTTGGTAGGAGACCGGTTTCACGCCGAAAAATATACACATATCAATGTATTTACTAAGTGTCTCTGGCAATAGTTTCCGTATTGCATGACCTGTAGACCACTGATACAGGGTTTAACTGTCAGTGAATGTGAGTGCTGTATGGTTATTTATTTATTTATTTTCTTTTTTTTTGCGATGTGTATAATATCAGATTTCCGCTGAAATCCTCGTGATTTGTCCGTCTGTAGAAACTGGCGGACAGTGCTCACACACCAATAGCAGCATTTTTGTGGGTAAATTCAGTAAGAACTAACCAGAATGCTGCATTCACAGGAAGTTCAACGATGTCAGAGAACCACAAGATATGCTTTGTGTGGTAGCATAGGAGTCTCTACAGACTGTTCGAACAAGACAGGGGCAGAACAAGGCATCTACGGAAAGTACCGTGATGTCAGATAGTCATGAGATGTCTCCTTTGTTCGACTGGCCAGACCAGCCTCCTCTGGTTCGGGCACGTGGGTGCTGCCCACCCTCCATTGTAGCTTCAGAGCATCTCCAGACCAGCATTTATAGGACACTGAAAATTCATCGAAAAATCCAGCCATTTTTTTCGTCTCTATGACAGTGCTTCAAATTCTGGGAGAATCTTTTAGGTATCTGATGTGCTGTGTGTCTGTGGTTTCATCGCAACCTCCTGTCGATTTAGAAATATGTCATGAGTTTTTAGATACGTAATTGTTCTGATTTTTTATTCTGTTCTTAGAACCACTGTGGGTTTCCAATTATAGAACTCAGCATCGAAAAATAAGGCAAATTAAAAATAAGTGCCTTAAGGGGGGGGGCGGGGCGGGGGGGGGGGGGCGGGTAGGACGTCAAACGGGCCGACTTGGAGCAGGAGGGGCACCACAGGACATTTTAATTTACAGTGTCTATACTTTTACAAGAAAATTCATAAAACTTTGTCAGCATGACCAGGAAGGATTCAGGATTCACACTCGTAGCAGCGGAAGTTCAAAAACATAGCAAAATAATTTTTTTTACATGTGAAATTTCATCATTTTTTCACTTACTATTGGCTGCTTTTGTTGCTATAGGTACACTTTTCTTCATAAGTAAGAGAGACGGTTCGATGAATTTTCCACAGCATACAAACCATACATACAGGTGTCTCAGAGTCTAGAATCTATTTAATTTATGAAAAAATGAATGTTCTGTTACGTTTTAAACTTTATATTTAGAAAAAGAATCAAATTTTGTAGTTAATTATCTCAATTTTTACCACAGTTTTCAATAGATTTGGAAAATTCTAGAGTTTCATACATCTGTAGGTATGGTTTGTATGCTGTGCAAAATTCATCAAAGAATCTGTGGTACTTGTGAAGAAAAATATACCTATAGCAACAAATGCAGCCGATAGTAAGCGAAAAAATGATGAAATGTCACATGTAAAAAAAATTATTTAGCTATGTGTTTGAACTTCCACTGCTATGAGTGTGAATCCCGAATCCTTCCTGGTCACGCTGATCAAGTTTTATGGATTTATTTGTAAAAGTATAGACAGTAGAAAACAAAATTTCTTGTGGTGCCTCTCCTGCTCCAAGTCGGCACGTTTGACGTCCTATCCCCCTTTAACGTCCCTGAAACCAGCAACGAAAATAAACTAAGCCCACTCGTCGTTTCAGAAAAGTGATGAACACCACAGTAGTCATAGGATTCCGAAATTTTTTTTCCTCTGGAAACGATACTCGGAAAATGGGGGTCACGGGTGGTAGAGCCGGCGGAGAGTGGGGAGGTTGGGTGTAGCATAGTTTCGAGCACCCTCTGGTGGCGGTATTCTGGACTAGGGCAGCCTGTCTTCAAACTTTGAGGCAAACATACTCATGTACGATCAGAAAAAGTGGGGTCGGGGCCAAAGGAAAGTGGGGGCAGCGGATGGCGAAGTGTGGAGGATAATCTACCGACAGGATGACACCACCAGGGAACACAGCAACCTCCAAAAATATATAAAGTATAGCACACTAACCTCCCTCCGCAGCAGTTGGACAGAAACTGACCATTTCCTGCCATTTCCAGAGGTGGGATGGCGGTGGGATCTTGGTGACATCAAAGGAGAGGGAGGTGGGGTGGGGGTGTTAGGTTAGTGGACGTACCCAAGTTACCGTATTTCACCAAAATGTAAATTTCCTGTCGTGACGTCAGTGTGAGGTTGCCACATCTATTGCCGTCATATTGGATAAATTATTCAACAATGCAGGCATTCCCAGAAACTACCTAGCGCCTTTACTGCAAGGGTCACATGAGGGTGGCATAAGTGCTAACAATGTGATATGTGTTCTGAAGGAAATTTATTTGTGTGTGCACATATCAAGATTATTGCAACGCCTGACGACGACCCAGATCACTGCGTACAATTTTGTGATTAAGTGTAGAAGATCGATAGAGGTGAACCAGGATTCTTGGGTAGTTTGTTTGAGTCGGCTGAAGCACAGCAGTGTGTACTGGGTTGAAGATAAGCCACACATTACTGTTAAAAATACAGTGAATTTACCTGGCGTAAACGTGTGCTGTGATTTGTCTGCAAGGGGACGCATTGGCTCTATTTAATTGTCCTTGCCATTCGTTGCCGTGTATTGCAATGACAGGTTTCATTTCCAACATTATGATTCCCGCCACGCTACTATAGGCATGTGCGAACATACTTCGATGAGAATGTACCAGGCTAGCGGACAGGATGCAGGGGACAAATCGAGTTTCCTGCACGCTCTCCAGACCCTACGACTCTTGATCTGTTTTTCCTTATGGGGCACAATAAAAGATTTATACCATTGTGAACCAAGTAACTAGGACACACTTTGGAATGAAATTCAAGCAGTGGGCACAGACATTCGATTGGGGACTTTGGTGGGAAGTACGGAATCAGTCCTGACTCGGACTCAGAAATGTATCGAAGTTAAAGGGTACTATTTTGACCATTCACTTTAACCACCATTTGGAACAATCTCTTTGATCAGAAAGTACACTTATTTTTCAGAACAGCCAAGACCCTTAATTTTTCCCGAAATTTAATTTGTAGGAATTTAACCTTGTAGGTTGGGAAATACATTTTCCGCGACAGTGCAACCTTTGTAAGCGGTTTCTTCAAGATTGTAGCACACGAAATACCATTGATTTACGGACAAGAAACCAGTGGGTCAGGGACTGCACTCTGGTAGACTCATAGACGTCTTCGACTTCTATTATTGATATCTGTTTTTTTAAGGTATCTGTCAAACATCACTATTGCACTGCGAAATTCAGTTTTTTAATTTTCAAGAGTAGCGTACTGAAAAAAACAGTATCATAACCACTGATGAAAATTAAGCCGTGTTGCAATGATCACTTCCAACCAGTCCCTGATATGTGCCTCATTCACTCTTATTACTGGATTTGCTGCACCACGGTGTTCGCGGAAGCCTGACTGACATTTATCGTAGACTTTATAAACCAACTGTGTATCAGCTTTGTCTTAAGAGGCTTAGGATACTGCACATAAAATGTTGATCGACCTACAAGCGCATAAATGTTTCGTGTTATCAGCTATGGGTATTCGTCGAATTAAGCTTTGTTTCAAATAAATAAACAAAGAAATGAATATACTACTTCCCCATTACCTTCTTAATCTTTTAAAGTTTCCTAACGGAACGAGGCAACTTTAGGGGAGTGAAAATAGAAATTGAATATGACGAGTAGCATTTCAGAATCTGTTGTTACCTTTCTTCACAAAATGGGATGTTAATCGTTGATGACTTCACTTAAGACATCCGGGCTGATAGGCCGTGGTAGAAGTATAAAACTCTCCCCTGACGTTTCGTCTCCAACTGCGGGAAACATCCTCGGAGGTACAGCGGCGAACTTCCAAGACAACTCGAGGAAGCGCTGATTATATAGGCAGTACAGAGGGCGCCACTGTCGATCACGTGGCGTCGGCTATGAGTTTGTCTCTGGTAATGCCAACATTCTCGATTGAAAGTAATCGATCGTCACGCCTGCGGTGCAACGCTGACATCCAAATTTTATCCAGTTTAACACCTTCGTCTTTCCTGTTACAATTATTACGGTGTTAATCAATCTCGATAACCTCTCTATACATGCGTGCATAATAATGCGAGGTTTTTGATATGACGCTCGTCCCGTTAAATTTTATTGCATGATCACCTTCCTGGTAAACATGTTCCGCTACGGCCGATTTATCCGTGTGACCCAGGCGGCAATTCCTCTTATGTTCAACAAGACAGGGTGTCCACACTTCTCTCTGTGGTACCGATACAAACCTAGCCACAACTACACGGAATTTTATACCCCCAGTGTAGCCAAAGGGTGTCGTGCATCTTTTGCCGATCTTAAATATTCGTTTTTTTTTTCCTGGAGGGTCTGAAAATAGTTTCCATCCCATACCTGCTTAAAACTTTCTCAATGCGGTCTGTGACCTTACTAATGAACGGAAGAAAAACTTTGCCCTTGCGCGACTGTTGTTCGTCGTTGCCCCTGATTCTCTGCCTAGAGCAAAGTGCTCGATCTATATCCTTGTTAGAATAGCCATTCTTCACGTAATTTGACCGTAGATGTTCAATCTCATCTTTTAAATACACAGGTTCACAAATGTTGTACGACCTATGTACCAAGGTTTTCATTACACCTCTTTTTCGTCCAGGGTAGTGGTTTGAATCTTCATGCAGATAAAGATCAGTATGTGTGGCCTTTCTATACACCTTATGGACCAACATTCCGTCCCGTCATTTAATCACAGACACATCCAGGAAATTCAATTGCTCATTCCTTTCCGTCTACATAGTAAATTGGATTTTCGGATTAATACTGTTTAAATGTGTCAGTAAGGCATCCAACACCTCTGCTCCGTGTGTCCATACTACGAACGTGTCATCGACATAGCGATACCATCTGGCTGGTCTCTTACTGGCAGTCTGCAACGCCCGTTGTTCAAAAGTCTCCATAAATAGATTAACCACAGCAGGAATAAGAGGACTGCGCATACCCACCGCGTCAATCTGTTCATAAAAGTTATCATTGTATTGAGAGTAGGTTGTGGTGAGGCAGTGTCGGAACGTATTGTATGGTCAATTGTTGATGAGTTTGTTGCATTTAGCGTCCATTTTCTGCTGATTTCAGATACCATGAAATCTTAAAATCGTTATGCTTCTATGAGTGTACTGATGATGTCAATGTATTTTTGTAAAGCGAATCATAATTATAATGGCTCTTTCCAATTCTCTTTTCAGCTTACCCTTCTCGACGCTAAGATTCTCTCATCTTGCACTGTGAAGCCCATCTTCAACGTAATTGTTATATGTTATTTTATGTAATGAAAACGCCCAGGAATTTTTTGGGCTCATTGTGTTGTACTGGCTACTGTAGGAATCAGCAGCTCCACGAACAAGGGACAAGAGAAGTTGTGATGGACGGTGGCAGGAGTCCAAAATCATCTGTGCAAAACAGTTGTGCATTAATAGAACAATATATTTGCACAATGAAGGGAACCATTACTTAACTTGTTGTATGTGCTTCTGTGGCTCCTACGTATAGTTACATATATAGACTATTACTTTTAGCATATGGTCTCAGTTATGTAACAGGATTTATGATTTCCTGTCAGCCGGCCGCTGTGGCCGAGCGGTTCTAAGTGCTGCAGTCTGGAACCGCGCGACCGCTCCGGTCGCATGTTCGAATCCTGCCTCGGGCATGGATGTGTGTGATGTCCTTAGGTTGGTTAGGTTTAAGTAGCTCTAAGTTCTAGGGGACTGATGACCTCAGATGGTAAGTCCCATAGTGCTCAGAGCCATTTGAACCATTTCCAGTCAAAGAGGTGACAGTTTGTAGTAACTGACGGACAGTTATCGAGTAAAACAGAAGAGATTTCTAGCGTTGCACAAGGTAGTGTTATGGGTCCTTTGCTGTTCCGTATCTATACGAGGTGCATTCAAGTTCTAAGGCCTCTGATTTTTTTTCTTCGGACTGGAAAGAGATAGAAACATGCGCATTGTTTTAAAATGAGGCCGCGTTCATTGTCAATACGCCCCAGAGATGGCAGCACCGTACGGCAGATGGAGTTTTACCGCCAGCGGCGAGAATGAGAACTGTTTTAATTACTTAAAATGGCGACGTTTTCCTTACTTGAACAGCGTGCAATCATTCGTTTTCTGAATTTGCGTGGTGTGAAACCAATTGAAATTCATCGACAGTTGAAGGAGACATGTGGTGATGGAGTTATGGATGTGTCGAAAGTGCATTCGTGGGTGCGACAGTTTAATGAAGGCAGATCATCGTGTGACAACAAACCGAAACAACCTCGGGCTCACACAAGCCGGTCAGACGACATGATCGAGAAAGTGGAGAGAATTGTTTTGGGGGATCGCCGAATGACTGTTGAACAGGTCGCCTCCAGAGTTGGCATTTCTGTGGGTTCTGTGCACACAATCCTGCATGACGACCTGAAAATGCGAAAACTGTCATCCAGGTGGGTGCCACGAATGCTGACGGACGACCACATGGCTGCCCATGTGGCATGTTGCCAAGCAATGTTGACGCGCAACGGCAGCACGAATGGGACTTTCTTTTCGTCGGTTGTGACAATGGATGAGATGTGGATGCCATTTTTCAATCCAGAAACAAAGCGCCAGTCAGCTCAATGGAAGCACACAGATTCACCGCCACCAAAAAAATTTCGGGTAACCGCTAGTGCTGAAAAAATGATGGTGTCCATGTTCTGGGACAGCGAGGGCGTAATCCTTACCCATTGCGTTCCAAAGGGCACCACGGTAACAGGTGCATCCTACGAAAATGTTTTGAAGAACAAATTCCTTCCTGCACTGCAACAAAAACGTCTGGGAAGGGCTGCGCGTGTGCTGTTTCACCAAGACAACGCACCCGCACATCGAGCTAACGTTACGCAACGGTTTCTTCGTGATAACAACTTTGAAGTGATTCCTCATGCTCGCTACTCACCTGACCTGGCTCCTAGTGACTTTTGGCTTTTTCCAACAATGAAAGACACTCTCCGTGGCCGCACATTCACCAGCCGTGCTGCTATTGCCTCAGCGATTTTACAGTGGTCAAAACAGACTCCTAAAGAACCCTTCGCCGCTGCCATGGAATCATGGCGTCAGCGTTGTGAAAAATGTGTACGTCTGCAGGGCAATTACGTCGAGAAGTAGCGCCAGTTTCATCGATTTCAGGTGAGTAGTTAACTAGAAAAAAAATTGGAGGCCTTAGAACTTGAATGCACCTCGTATAAAAGATTCGGGAGACAAACTGAGAAGCCGTCATAGTTTGTTTGCAGATGAAGCTGTTGTTTATCGACGCCAAGTCTCCGGCCGCGCCCAGACATCCGTCCTGTGCTCCGAGCAGAACGTCGGCCGGAAAAATCCCGGAAAGACATCCACCCTCTTCCTGAGCCGGTCAGACGAGAAAAGTACATGGCGGCGGTGACGACGGCTACGGCACCATTTCCTCGGCGGGCGCCAGTACGAGCACCGGGAAGTTGAACTGCTGCAGCGGCAAAGGCGATGGGTCCAGCTCCATCGGTTCTGAAGGCGGTACCGAAGACTTAGCATAGAGGAAAGTCAAAACAACCTTCGGTGACTTTAAAAGCAAGGATGATAACATTAAGAGTGCATCGGGAGTTGCACTGTTAAATGCAGAGGAGAGAGCGGATAGGTGGAAAGAATACACTGCAAGCCTCTATGAGGGGGAAGATTTGTCTGATGTGATAGAAGAAGAAACAGCAGTCGAATTAGAAGACGTAGGGGATCCAGTATTAGAATCAGAATTTAAAAGAGCTTTGAAGGACTTAAGGTCAAATAAGGCAGAAGGGATAGATAACATTCCATCAGAATTTCTAAAATCATTGGGGGAAGTGGCAACAAAACGACTATTCACGTTGGTCTGTAGAATGTATGAGTCTGGCGACATATCATCAGACTTTGGAAGAAGCATCATCCACACAATTCCAAAGACGGCAAGAGCTGACAAGTGAGAGAAATATCGCACAATCAGCATAACAGCTCATGCATCCAAGTTGCTCACAAGAATAATATACAGAAGAATGGAAAAGAAAATTGAGAATGCCCTAGGTGACGATCAGTTTGGCTTTTTGAAAGGTAAGGCACAAGAGAGGCAATTCTGACGCTGTGGTTGATAATAGTAGCAAGACTAGAGAAAAATCAAGACACGGTCATAGAATTTGTCGACCTGGAAAAAGCTTTCGACTATGTAAAATGGTGCAAGATGTTCGAAATTCTGAGGAAAGTAGGGGTAAGCTATAGTGAAAGACGGGTCTTATACAATATGTACAACAGCCAAGAGGAAATAATAAGACTGGACGACCAAGAACGTCGTGTTCGCGTTAAAAAGGGTGTAGGACAAAGATGTAGCCTTTCGCCCCTAACGTTCAATCTTTACATGGAGGAAGTAATGATGGAAATAAAAGAAAGGTTCAGGAGTGGAATTAAAATTCAAGGTGAAAGAATATCAATGATACGATTCGCTGATGACATTGCTGTCTCGAGTGGAAGTGTAGAAGAATTACATGATCTGCTGAATGGAATGGACAATCTAATGAGTACAGAGTACGGACTGCATGTAAATCGGAGAAAGACGAAGGTAAAGAGAAGTAGCGGGAAACTTAACATCAGGATTGATGGTCACGAAGTACATGAAGTTAAGGAATTTTGCTACCTAGGCCGTAAAAGAACAAATAGCGGACGCAGCAAGGAGGACATCAAAATCAGACAAGCAATGGAAAAAATGGCGTCCGTGGCAAAGAGAAGTCTACTAATATCAATAGCGGCCTTAATTTGATGAAGAAATTTCTGAGATTGTACGTCTGGAGTACAACAGTGTAAGGTAGTGAAACACGCACTGTGTGAAAAAAATGGTTCAAATGGCTCAGAGCACTGTGGGACTTAACATCTCAGATCATCAGTCCCCTAGAACTTAGAACTACTTAAACCTAACTAACCTAAGGACCCCACACACATCCATGCCCGAGGCAGGATTCGAACCTGCAGTCGCGCGGTTTCGGACGGAAGCGCCTAGAAACGCTCGGCCACCACGGCCGGCACTGTGGCAAAGCCGTGCGGGATTAACTGAGTGGACTGAGGCGCTGCAGTCATGGACTGTGCGGCTGGACCGCCGGAGGTTCGAGTCCTCCCTCGGGAATGGGGCTGTGTGTTTGTCCTTAGGATAATTTAGATTAAGTAGTGTGTAAGCTTAGGGACTGATGACCTCTAAACATTATGCGTGGTGTCTGTTTGTTCTATATCGTGTCTCCCTACCACTTTCGCGCAACGACGCTCTGAGCGTGTTTCTTAGGGAATTGACTAGTTTGAACGTGGGACCTGTTGCTGGTAAGGAGACGCCAGACCACACATGACATGTAGAATTCAGAAGAGTTCAGTGAGACTAGCGATGATATAACCAAATACTTAATGATTTCAGCGTCAGCTCCACTGCACACCCTGTAAAAGAATCTTAATACTATCTAAATTTAGTGGAAGGGGTTCAAGGCTTTCCTATTTTTAGTTAGCTGGTAAATTAACGTCGAAAAAGCAATTAAGTTTACCATTGGTAATTTTATTCTACTCACAAAACATTGTTTATAAATTGCACTGTTGATAAAAGGAAATGTTTTAATACAGGATGGTAAAAACCAACTGCGTTCAACAAAAATGTGAACGAATATTCCCTGATTAGGTTTCCAAGTTCTACAATGGATCGATGGATGACCTATGCCATATCACATGTATAATCTAGGTTTAAATTAAGTTTCACAGGAGAGAAAACTATCCAAATGGTCTACAGTGACCCTCAATTATCTTTAATTACTTACCTAACTTGTCGTAAATTACAGTGGCTGATGTGGCTTCTCAATAACTATATAACAGAAAAATCATCGCGTTTCAGATTTTTACTTCAAGTGGGAAATGTGAACACCATGAGCTTTAATTGACGATCGACACTAGTATTACGCAAAAAGGGGGTGTAACAGATGAGACTTCTGCAGTTGTGAGTGAAGCTTCATGCGCTGTTATGCGGCATCGCGTGCGTTCATTACCTTGTCGGTGATCGTCAGGGGGCGGCGGGCAGCACAGCTCCGCTCAGCTCGCCGTCTCCGAAGCAACTATCCTAACTTCTCCTTACTACAATTTACCGAAGTTGGTTTAAAAAACTATCTGGCTGTGTTTTCATCTGACCAATCAGGGTCTCAATGTTAACCTTAAGCTCCGCCTACAAAAATTCTGTCTATCCAATGAGAAACGTTATACTTTTCGTGGTGGGGCAAGGTTTTTAAAGTTTGCAACGTAACAGAGACGAGAAAAAGTCTCACGCTAAAACTTGCAGCTGGTGTGGTCCTTTTAGCGTTATCGTACAATCTATATTGTTCTTCTGGAGGGCTCTATCTTTTAACATGGGCTGGGGGGTGGTCCTGATGCAACAGAGACGCGAAAAAGTCTCACGCTAAAACTTGCGGGTGGTGTGGCCCTTTTTGTGTTATCTTAAGATCTATACTGTTCTTCTGGAGGGCTCTAGCTTTTAACATGGGCTGGGGGGTGGTCCTAACGTAACAGAGACGCGAAAAAGTTTCACGCTAAAAACTTGCGGGTGGTGTGATCGTAGCGGTTAGCTGGCGACGTGGGTGTCCGTCCCTTATCGTAGGGCCTTCTCGCTTAACGCGGTTCTGCTCTCGGCTTCTGTTCTCGTTTCTCCCCTCGGAACTGCGTCTGTCTCACGGTGGGAAGGTATGACATGCATTTAGGCATTCGTGTGTTAGTCTGTGGTATTCCATTTGCTCACTCGTTACTCGTATTACTTTGGTAATTTAATGTCACGATTTATTCGGAGCTATGTGACATACTACTGGATTTGCTTATCATGTCAGGGTTTTCATGGAAAGTGTTGGATTTGCCTGACACCTTGCAGACCTTGGCAGTTAAGTCCCATAAAATTTAACACACATTTGAACATTTTGAACTGTGGGAAAACCGGAACAGAAGAGAATCGAAGCATTTGAGATGTGGTGCTACAGTCGAATGTTGAAAATTAGGTGGATTAATAAGGTAAGCAAAGAGGACGCTAGCGCAGACTCTGAGGGGAAACGAAGATGTGGAAAACACATAAGGACAAGGCACAGGATGATAGAACATCGCCGGCCGGAGTGGCCGAGCGGCTATAGGCGCTTCCATCTGGAACCGTGCGACCGCTACGGTCGCAGGTTCGATTCCTGCCTCGGGCATGGATGTGTGTGATGTCCTTAGGTTAGTTAGGTTTACGTAGTTCTAAGTTCTAGGGGACTGATGACCTCAAATGTTAAGTCCCATAGTGCTCACAGCCATTTGAACCATTTTTTGATAGAACATCTGTTAAGACATGAGGGAATGACTTACATGGTACTAGAGGGAGCTGTAGGAAATAATCGAGTTCGTAGGTTGCAAGTGCTACTCTGATGTGAAGAGGTTAGCACAGTTGAGGAGCGGCGGGCCGCATCAAGCAAGTCAGAAGAATGATGGGAAAAAAAGTAAATAAACGAAGAGGCACCGGAGAACGGTCTTCAGATCCCGGTAGGATACGAAGCTGTGGACAGAAAATCTGCGGAAGAATGTCGCAATAGACAAGCGCGAATCTTGTTCTGATGGCTGCGCAGCAGCTCAGCAGGACCTCAAATTATATATGTGCAAGAGCCCAAATTTCGAAAAATCGTTCCAGCGCCTGGTGTGACCAGAAAATCGGAGAAGAATAGAATCATTAGGTGCAAAGCTTTACTTGCGGGTCTTAGGAGGTGCCTTGCAACTGGAGCAGCGAGCGGTGGTGCCAGCCATGTAAGTGCTCAGCCGCGGAAGGACCATCGTCGCGCTAGGGGCGGTACATTGCGAGGAAGAGCAGCAGCGCCTGGTCCTGTGTTATCGTAAGAGCTATACTGTTCTTCTGGAGGGCTCTAGCTTTTAACATGGCCTGGGGGGGGGGAGGTCCTAACGTAACAGAGACGCGAAAAAGTCTCACGCTAAAAACTTGCGGGTGGTGTGGTCGCAGCGGTTAGCTGGCGACGTGGGTGTTGCTTGAACGTACGCAGAAACCAGTCAGATTCTCCGTTCGACTCGAGCGTCGCTAAGGCGAGTGATACCACTCACTGTACAAAACTGTTCAAAGTCCTGAAATTTGGGCATGGGTGTGTGTGTTGTTCTTAGCATAAGTTACACTCCTGGAAATTGAAATAAGAACACCGTGAATTCATTGTCCCAGGAAGGGGAAACTTTATTGACACATTCCTGGGGTCAGATACATCACATGATCACACTGACAGAACCACAGGCACATAGACACAGGCAACAGAGCATGCACAATGTCGGCACTAGTACAGTGTATATCCACCTTTCGCAGCAATGCAGGCTGCTATTCTCCCATGGAGACGATCGTAGAGATGCTGGATGTAGTCCTGTGGAACGGCTTGCCATGCCATTTCCACCTGGCGCCTCAGTTGGACCAGCGTTCGTGCTGGACGTGCAGACCGCGTGAGACGACGCTTCATCCAGTCCCAAACATGCTCAATGGGGGACAGATCCGGAGATCTTGCTGGCCAGGGTAGTTGACTTACACCTTCTAGAGCACGTTGGGTGGCACGGGATACATGCGGACGTGCATTGTCCTGTTGGAACAGCAAGTTCCCTTGCCGGTCTAGGAATGGTAGAACGATGGGTTTGATGACGGTTTGGATGTACCGTGCACTATTCAGTGTCCCCTCGACGATCACCAGTGGTGTACGGCCAGTGTAGGAGATCGCTCCCCACACCATGATGCCGGGTGTTGGCCCTGTGTGCCTCGGTCGTATGCAGTCCTGATTGTGGCGCTCACCTGCACGGCGCCAAACACGTATACGACCATCATTGGCACCAAGGCAGAAGCGATTCTCATCGCTGAAGACGACACGACTCCATTCGTCCCTCCATTCACGCCTGTCGCGACACCACTGGAGGCGGGCTGCACGATGTTGGGGCGTGAGCGGAAGACGGCCTAACGGTGTGCGGGACCGTAGCCCAACTTCATGGAGACGGTTGCGAATGGTCCTCGCCGATACCCCAGGAGCAACAGTGTCCCTAATTTGCTGGGAAGTGGCGGTGCGGTCCCCTACGGCACTGCATAGGATCCTACGGTCTTGGCGTGCATCCGTGCGTCGCTGCGGTCCGGCCCCAGGTCGACGGGCACGTGCACCTTCCGCCGACCACTGGCGACAAGATCGATGTACTGTGGAGACCTCACGCCCCACGTGTTGAGCAATTCAGCGGTACGTCCACCCGGCCTCCCGCATGCCCACTATACGCCCTCGCTCAAAGTCCGTCAACTGCACATATGGTTCACGTCCACGCTGTCGCGGCATGCTACCAGTGTTAAAGACTGCGATGGAGCTCCGTATGCCACGGCAAACTGGCTGACACTGACGGCGGCGGTGCACAAATGCTGCGCAGCTAGCGCCTTTCGACGGCCAACACCGCGGTTCCTGGTGTGTCTGCTGTGCCGTGCGTGTGATCATTGCTTGTACAGCCCTCTCGCAGTGTCCGGAGCAAGTATGGTGGGTCTGACACACCGGTGTCTATGTGTTCTTTTTTCCATTTCCAGGAGTGTAGTTTACGTTAGTTTAAGTAGTGTATAATTCTAGGGACCGATGTCCCTTAGGAATTCACGCACATTTGAAAATTTGAAAGCCCTCAACAGTAGACTGTGGTCCGTTGTCTGTAACCAACACTTCGGGCAAACCTTTCAAGGAAAAACTAGATGACAAAACTGAATGGTACTATGCAATGCGGGCACTGCAAATGTATAAACTAAGAGTCCACAAAAATAAGTCAACGAGTGTTCCTAAAATGACCAGCAAAGGCATTATGTCATTGTTGCCACGACGACTGAGGCTTTGGCCAAGATGGAAACGTTAGCGGCGGGGCCGATAGATTCAGTGACGTCATCTGTTCAATGTGGGTGTCTATGCCCGGCCAAGTACAGTGTCGACGCGCTAACTGCTTCGTGCGTACAATTCCCCAAAGCCGCTGGTGGAGCAATCGTAGCACATCTTTTTGCAGCAATGTAGGAATAAGTACACGTAAATGTCCAGAGACATTTTGTAATAAAATCACACCATGCTGGACGGAGAGGATAAAACGACGAGCAAAATCCCGGCACACAAAAGATTTCTGCATGTTTTTCGCTGAAACTGGTCAAGCAGTATGCATATAGTGCAACTTAAATGGTTCAAGTCAGGTTCTGCTTCTGTGGTCTTTGCAGTTTTCGTGTAGTTCAGTCTAAAAGTATGTAAATCTTCAATGTCCTGCGCATCGATATGACAACGAGATGCTGCAGTAGTATACAATTCAGAATCATGACCAACAGGAAGGCGAGAAGGGCGTCAGCATTTGCATGCTTCGGCGAGGGCCCGTACAACATTTCGTATTGATACTTTGACAATAACGAAGCCTAGCGCTGCAGCTTCTGAGCCGTGCGCGGGGCAACACACTCCAACGAATGAAACGAAGGCGGAAGTGGCTTATGTTCCGTCACTAGGTAAAACTTCCGGCCAAACAGATAATGGTGAAAGTTCTTAACGCCTTAGGTAATAGCGAGGCTTCCTTCTCGAAAAAAAAAAATGGTTCAAATGGCTCTGAGCACCATGGGACTTAACTTCTGAGGTCGTCAGTCCCCTAAAACTTAGAACTACTTAAACCTAATTAACCTAAGAACATCACACACATCCATGCCCGAGGCAGAATTCGAACCTGCGACCATAGAGTCCCGCGATTCCAGACTGAAGCGCCTAGAAGCGCCAGGCCATCCCGGCCGGCTTCCTTCTCGATTTGGAAATAGTTACAATGAGTCTGCCCATTGCCAAAACCATAGACTTTTATGTTTTGTTTTGAGTCATCAGTCTTCTGAATGGTGTGATGCAGCTCGCCACCAGTTTCTCTCCTGTGCCAACCTCTTCATCTCAGAGCAGCACTTCAACTTCGTTCTTCTGCTGGATGTATTCCACTCTCTGTCTTCCTCTACAGTTTTTGCCCTCTATAGCTCCCTCTAGTACCATCGAAGTCAGTCCCTGACTTCTTAACAGCTGGCCTATCATCCTGTCCCTTCTGCTTGTCAGTGTTTGCCACATATTCCTTTCCTCTCCAATTCTGCGCAGAGCCTCCTCATTCGTTGCCTTGTCAGTCCACCTAATTTTCAACATTCGTCTGTAGCACTACATCTCAAATGCTTCCATTCTCCTCTGTTCCCGTTTTACCACATTGCGTGTTTCACTACCATACAATGCTGTGCTCCAAACGTATATTGTCAGAAATTTCTACCTCAAATTACGGTCTATGTTTGATAGTAGTAGACTTCTGTTGGCCAGGAATGCCCTTTTTGCCAGTGCTTTATGTCAGCCTTGCTCCGTCCGTCATTGGTTATTTTTCTGCCTAGGTAGCAGAATTCCTTAACTTCATCTACTTCGTGACCATCTATCCTGATGTTAAGTTTCTCGCTGTTTCCATTTCTGTTACTTCTCATCACTTCCGTCTTTGTTCGATTTACTCTCAATCCGTATGCTGTACATATTAGACTGTCCATACCATTCAGCAGATCATGTAATTCGTCTTCACTTTCACTCAGGATAGGAATGTTGTCAGCGAGTCGTATCATTGATATCCGCCGCAACAAATTGTAGGCAGATGCAGGGAAAAAGAAAGAACACTTGGTAGCAGCGCACCTCTGAAGGAGAAGAGAGAAATATTAGTGGCGCGCTGTGACAGAGCGGCAAGGAGCATAGGTAGCATTGGTTCTGGAATCCTCGTCACAAGATATTGTATTTTTCGTACATCGACATTTAAACTGGATGAAGGTGGGACACAGCTGGTATAATAGTTATTAAAAATGAAATTCCTTCAGCTGTACTTAAGATTTTTTATTTACTTCGCTACTAGACACTAGTTACTGCCCGCCATCCACGTGGAGCACGTGTTGATATCACCGCGGACTTCTAGACTGAGGCACACACAACTGATTTCAGCAAAGTGTACGGGCCTGAAGATGGCGGTGACGCAAAGCCGAAACTAGTAGCGAAGTAAATAAAAAAATCTTGAGTACAGCTGGAGGAATTTCATTTTTAATAAAAAAGATATTGTATTGGCTACTGTGTGAGTGATATAACGGATCTTTTACGTTGGGATAAATTTATTTTATTTTTTGTTAGATGTTTTCGTTAAATAGCTGACTAAACTGTAATTAGGAATAATTTAATTAAGCAGAGTAGAGAAGATAAAGTCAAAGAGATGTTCATTGGGCGGACATTGTCGTAATGTAACGTCATTGCGTTGTTCGGTTGTTAAAACCGCAGAGATAGGCTGGACAGTGAAGGGGAAGGCGTGTTTATAGCGATAAGAAGTGCAATAGTATCGAAGGAAATTGACGGAGATCCGAAATGTGAAATGATTTGGGTGTAGGTCACGCTTAAAGCAGGCTCAGACATGGTAATTGGATGTCTCTATAGGCCCCCTGGCTCAGCAGCTGTTGTGGCTGAGCACCTGAAGGATAATTTGAAAAATATTTCGAGTAGGTTTCCCCACCATGTTATAGTTCTGGGTGGAGATTTTAACTTGCCGGATATAGACTGGGAGACTCAAACGTTCATAACAGGTGGCAGGGACAAAGAATCCAGTGAAATTTTTTTAAGTGCTTTATCTGAAAACTACCTTGAACAGTTAAACAGAGAACCGACTCGTGGCGATAACATATTAGACCTTCTGGTGACAAACAGACCCGAACTATTTGAAACAGTTAACACAGAACAGGGAATCAGCGATCATAAAGCGGTTACGGCATCGATGATTTCAGCCGTAAATAGAAATATTAAAAAAGGTAGGAAGATTTTTCTGTTTAGCAAAAGTGAAAAAAAGCAGATTACAGAGTACCTGACGGCTCAACACAAAAGTTTTGTCTCAAGTACAGATAGTGTTGAGGATCAGTGGACAAAGTTCAAAATCATCGTACAATATGCGTTAGATGAGTATGTGCCAAGCAAGATCGTAAGAAATGGAAAAGAGCCACCGTGGTACAACAACCGAGTTAGAAAACTGCTGCGAAAGCAAAGGGAACTTCACAGCAAACATAAGCACAGCCAAAGCCTTGCAGACAAACAAAAATGACGCGAAGCGAAATGTAGTGTGAGGAGAGCTATGTGAGAGGCGTTCAATGAATTCGAAAGTAAAGTTCTATGTACTGACTTGGCAGAAAATCCTAAGACATTTTGGTCTTATGTCAAAGCGGTAGGTGGATCAAAACAAAATTTCCAGACACTCTGTGACCAAAATGGTACTGAAACAGAGGATGTCAGACTAAAGGCCGAAATTCTAAATGTCTTTTTCCAAAGCTGTTTCACAAAGGAAGACTGGACTGTAGTTCCTTCTCTAGATTGTCGCACAGATGACAAAATGGTAGATATCGAAATAGACGACAGAGGGATGGAGAAACAATTAAAATCGCTCAAAAGAGGAAAGGCCGCTGGACCTGATGGGATACCAGTTCGACTTTACACAGAGTATGCGAAGGAACTTGCCCCCCTTCTTGCAGCGGTGTATCGTAGGTCTCTAGAAGAGCGTAGCGTTCCAAAGGATTGGAAAAGGGCACAGGTCATCCCCGTTTTCAAGAAGGGACGTCGAACAGATGTGCAGAACTATAGACCTATATCTCTGACGTCGATCACTTGTAGAATTTTGGAAAACGTATTATGTTCAAGTATAATGACTTTTCTGGAGACTAGAAAACTACTCTGTAGGAATCAGCATGGGTTTCGAAAAAGACGGTCGTGTGAAACCCAGCTCGCGCTATTCGTCCACGAGACTCAGAGGGCCATGGACACGGGTTCACAGGTAGATGCCGTGTTTCTTGACTTCCGCAAGGCGTTCGATACAGTTCCCCATAGTTGTTTAATGAACAAAGTAAGAGCATATGGACTATCAGACCAATTGTGTGAGTGGATTGAGGAGTTCCTAGATAACAGAACGCAGCATGTCATTCTCAATGGAGAGAAGTCTTCCGAAGTAAGAGTGATTTCAGGTGTGCCGCAGGGGAGTGTCATAGGACCGTTGCTATTCACAATATACATAAATGACCTGGTGAATGACATCGGAAGTTCACTGAGTCTTTTTGCAGATGATGCTGTGGCGTATCGAGAGGTTGTAACAATGGAAAATTGTACTGAAATGCAGGAGGATCTGCAGCGAATTGACGCATGGTGCAAGGAATGTTATTGAATCTCAATGTAGACAAGTGTAATGTGCTGCGAATACATAGAAAGATAGATCCCTTATCATTTAGCTACAATATAGCAGGTCAGCAACTGGAAGCAGTTAATTCCATAAATTATCTGGGAGTACGCCTTAGGAGTGATTTAAAATGGAATGATCATATGAAGTTGATCGTCGGTAAAGCAGAAACCAGACTGAGATTCATTGGAAGAATCCTAAGGAAATGCAATCCGAAAACAAAGGAAGTCGGTTACAGTACGCTTGTTCGCCCACTGCTTGAATACTGCTCAGCAGTCCGTACCAGACAGGGTTGATAGAAGAGATAGACAAGATCCAACGGAGAGCAGCGCGCTTCGTTACAGGATCATTTAGTAATCGCGAAAGCGTTACGCAGATGATAGATAAACTCCAGTGGAAGACTCTGCAGGAGAGACGCTCAGTAGCTCGGTACTGGCTTTTGCTAAAGTTTCGAGAACATACCTTCACCGAGGAGTCAAGCAGTATATTCCTGCCTCCTACGTCTATCTCGCGAAGAGACCATGAGGATAAAATCAGAGAGATTAGAGCCCACGCAGAAGCATACCGACAATCCTTCTTTCCACGAACAATACGAGACTGGAATGGAAGGGAGAACCGATAGAGGTACTCAGGGTACCCTCCGCCACACACCGTCAGTTGGCTTGCGGAGTATGGATGTAGATGTAGATGTAGATGTAGAAACAAGTCGTTTGAGTTCCGTTCTGCTGTTCGGTCGTGCGCGTATCTGAAAGGAACTAATTCGGGCACTAGAAAAACTTTCGCATAATAGTTACTATTCGATGTTCCGACAAAAGGGGTTAACGTCAGTGTTAATTTGAATCGTGGGCGACAGGACTAGTTTTGACAGATACGTGAAAACGGACGTAACGAAAGTTGTTCGCATATCATCCTTGAACGTGACTTTTTATTTAATTAACGATTGCGGGCTCATTAAAAGCTGATATCTCATGATTAGGATCAATCCCTCTTTCCTCCTAGATAGTGATCATTCATTAACATTTACGTCATAAGAAAAAGGATTATTAATAAATTGATGTTAAACGACAATTACATGTTATTCCGTTAGTGTGGAACCGACGTAATATCTCTGAAATGACTTTGATATATAATTTGTGTTAAATACTGAACTGAGATAGGAAGTAAATTGAAATTAGTGAACATTTGATACTGAGACTATAGAAGCAGAAGAGCTTAAAGTTCCTCTTCTCTAAAATGGCAAAATAGGTACGAACTTTAACTCAATAGTCGACATTATGTATTGCAAAAACATTAGCATTTCATACTTATTTTGACGACGCGCTGTTAAACAAAGGAACGTTGAGTCTCTGTAGGAGTAATAAAATTAAATCTAAAAACATAATTAATAACGGCGAACTCCGCTTTAACAAACTGTACTGCGTGTCGTCATCGGGCAATAACTGCTCAACACTGGAGACTTGTGTGGTGAAATTAGAAGTCGGGCATATAAAACAAGCTTAAAAATCCATTCAAGCTACAGTGCAGTCGGCACAACACGACGTGGGCAGTTTAGTGAGCACTGATACAAACAAGGAAGGAGATAAGCTGCGATGACTGGTGGTAGGAATCCAAAATCATCTATACAAAACAGTTGTGGATTAACTGAACACTTTGTTTCTACAAGGAAGAGAGCCGTTACTTGTATCTGCTTCTGTGACTCCTACGTGTAGTTACTTATAGAGACTATTACTAATCGCATAACGCAGGCTAAGGATCGTCTTCCTGTTATTCAGTGCTGATGCTCCCCAAGTATGCTACCGAACTGGGCGGCTGGTTTAATCAGCTTTGACAGGGGGGGCGAAACTCTGTCTTCCTGGAACAGTGGCGCTGCCCGTTCTCTCCATTAGAACACGGGCCAGCGCCTTCTCGATGGCGTTTCGCGGAACTGCTCTTGTCAGCGTGCAGTCGATGCTTTGGGACTGCGCTGATCAGACTAGTATCTACAGGGTGTAGTACTGTTTATTGGATTCCCAACAATACGCAGTTGGCGTTCTGTTAGACTTTGCTCACACGTTTTCGTAGCCATTAGTGAATTCAGTCATTACTGTAACGAATATGTACACTGTTAATGGCTAGGAGTACAGAAGAGTTTCTAGAATTATATCAGACAATACCGTACGTGTACCTGAATACAGACTGCACACATAATATCAGACACAGAAACGCAGGAGATTACAGATCACTATAAATGATGAAGTATAAAAATATTTAAAAATATAAGAAATTATAGATAGTAATCGCAGTAAACAGTTCAGTTTCAAGCATCTAACACAAATCAAACACAGTTTGGAGGTAATGTAGATCCTGAGTCATTTGCTTATCTTAGAAGATGATATGAAGGGCTTATTTCAATAGTGGTACAAGTGCATTTTTGTTCATATTGAGATACAGAGTCCTAAAGTTAAATGCGGGTTGAAAAATCTGCAGTTGAGATACCAGAAGTATTCATTTACATTTACATTTATACTCCGCAAGCCACCCAACGGTGTGTGGCGGAGGGCACTTTACGTGCCACTGTCATTACCTCATTCAAGCATATGGCTTCTCGCTAGAGATGAACCTTTCTTTCTGTTTGGTTCAATAATTTCAGAAGCATTATAGACAGAAAAGTGGAGGTAATGGACTTGTACCACTATTGAAATAAGCCCTTCATATACACTCCTGGAAATTGAAATAAGAACACCGTGAATTCATTGTCCCAGGAAGGGGAAACTTTATTGACACATTCCTGGGGTCAGATACATCACATGATCACACTGACAGAACCACAGGCACATAGACACAGGCAACAGAGCATGCACAATGTCGGTAATAGTACAGTGTAGATCCACCTTTCGCAGCAATGCAGGCTGCTATTCTCCCATGGAAACGGTCGTAGAGATGCTGGATGTAGTCCTGTGGAACGGCTTGCCATGCCATTTCCACCTGGCGCCTCAGTTGGACCAGCGTTCGTGCTGGACGTGCAGACCGCGTGAGACGACGCTTCATCCAGTCCCAAACATACTCAATGGGGGACAGATCCGGAGATCTTGCTGGCCAGGGTAGTTGACTTACACCTTCTAGAGCACGTTGGGTGGCACGGGATACATGCGGACGTGCATTGTCCTGTTGGAACAGCAAGTTCTCTTGCCGGTCTAGGAATGGTAGAACGATGGGTTCGATGACGGTTTGGATGTACCGTGCACTATTCAGTGTCCCCTCGACGATCACCAGTGGTGTACGGCCAGTGTAGGAGATCGCTCCCCACACCATGATGCCGGGTGTTGGGCCTGTGTGCCTCGGTCGTATGCAGTCCTGATTGTGGCGCTCACCTGCACGGCGCCAAACACGCATGCGACCATCATTGGCACCAAGGCAGAAGCGACTCTCATCGCTGAAGACGACACGTCTCCATTCGTCCCTCCATTCACGCCTGTCGCTTCACCACTGGAGGCGGGCTGCACGATGTTGGGGCGTGAGCGGAAGACGGCCTAACGGTGTGCGGTACCGTAGTCCAGCTTCATGGAGACGGTTGCGAATGGTCCTCGCCGATACCCCAGGAGCAACAGTGTCCCTAATTTGCTGGGAAGTGGCGGTGCGGTCCCCTACGGCACTGCGTAGGATCCTACGGTCTTGGCGTGCATCCGTGCGTCGCTGCGGTCCGGTCCCAGGTCGACGGGCACGTGCACCTTCCGCCGACCAGTGGCGACAACATCGATGTACCGTGGAGACCTCACGCCCCACGTGTTGAGCAATTCGGCGGTACGTCCACCCGGCCTCCCGCATGCCCACTATACGCCCTCGCTCAAAGTCCGTCAACTGCACATACGGTTCACGTCCACGCTGTCGCGGCATGCTACCAGTGTTAAAGACTGCGATGGAGCTCCGTATGCCACGGTAAACTGGCTGACACTGACGGCGGCGGTGCACAAATGCTGCGCAGCTAGCGCCATTCGACGGCCAACACCGCGGTTCCTGGTGTGTCCGCTGTGCCGTGCGTGTGATCATTGCTTGTACAGCCCTCTCGCAGTGTCCGGAGCAAGTATGGTGGGTCTGACACACCGGTGTCCATGTGTTCTTTTTTCCATTTCGAGGAGTGTAGATTGTCAGTGCAAGGGAATGAAAATTAGACCTGCCCAAGGTGAAGATGAACGTAATTCAAAATGCAAAGATTTTAACACCTAAAATTAAATGGCTGGACATCAGGATCTAGGATTTGAGGCGTTTATCTGATTTAAAGCATCGTATGCCTGTAGGGCGTGTATTTCAAGCAATGAAGAAGAAAGGCGATTTAATTCAATTCAGATTTGGAATTATAGGAACATCAAAAAAATAAAGTGTATTGAGGAGATCACAGATTTGTACATCCTTGTAAGAGTGGAGGAGAAGTTTTTAGAAATCTCTATCAAAAACAAGGATCTGGATAACCGATAATAGTCAACGTGAAAGGTACTTGAGCAAGGCCACAACTTAGGTACACGGAGAATGTAGGTTGTGGGAGCTACTAAGAAATTAATACGACGGCAGAAAGGCATGAACAATGATAAGCTAATAATCACATAGACGTCGGAAATCCAGAGGTAGACAGAGTATTAAGATTGCATATGCAGATTACACATCGAAGATACTCCATAAGAAAGCAAATTTTTATCAAAGACTTAGAGCCCAGGAAATAATTTTCGGTCCTACGGACAGCATGTAGGGTTCTGCCTCCTGGCGACATGGTGAAGCGGGGCGACTGAGAGTGACAGGTAAGATGAATGTGCGCTGCTCTGACTTGGTAATAGCCACCAAACACTGCCCACGGTCCAACTCAACCCATGATTTGCGGCCATTCAACTGATAGGATGCTACTAAGGACATCAGGTATTCAACCATACGAGCAAACCAAAAATTTTTTTTTTCTTTCTCCCTGATTTTTGTAATGGAGTTGGGAAAAAATTCACATTTAAGTAATTACCATTGGGTAATTAGTGCAATTAATTCCTGTAGTTTATGCGTAAAGAGTAAGAAGCAATGTTAGCAGTTGTAGCGCTACGAAATAAATCAAGTTTCAACTTGAATGTTTTATGAAGTATCGACTAATTTTTTAGAAACAGGAAGAACTAAAAATCTAGATGATGTCCTCTGAAAACTGAAATATTCCTGCCGAGTGAGATGTCACGGTGGTTACGGCACTGGACTGCCATTTTGTAATAGAGTGGCTCACATCTCGTCTGGTCATGCATACCCCGGTTTCCAGTGGTTATGTTAAATCGATCAAGGGGAGTAACTACGGTGAAATTAGTCTACAAGGGACGGTTTCCAGTTATTCCTGAACAGTTTGGCATATAATATAGCAAACACACATCAAAAACAGTTTTGCATCACTTCGGATCCAAGAGTTCCGGAACCTCTACAGAAAATTGGAATAGAGATCAACATAAACATCATTTCCACCCTTTTTATTGCTCATGAAAACTCATGTTCCATGTTGTACCACCATACAGCGAGACCTTCAAAGGTGGTGGTCCAGATTGCTGTACACACCGTTACCTCTAATACCCAGTAGCAGGTCCTCTTGCAGTGATGCATGCCTGTATTCTTCTTGGCATACTATCCAGAAGTTCATCAAGGCACTGTTTCCACATTGTCCCTCTCCTCAACGACGATTCGGCGTGGATCCCTCAGAGTGGTTGGTGGGTCACGTCATCCATAAACACCCGTTTTTGATCTTTCCCAGGCATGTTCGATAGGGTTCATGTCTGTAAAACACGCTGGCCACTCTAGTCGAGCGATGTCGTTATCATGAAGAAGAACGTTCGCAAGATGTGCACGATGTGGGCGTGTATTGTCGTCCATGAATACGAATGCCTCGCCAGTATGCTGCCGATATTGTTGTACTATCGGTCGCAGGGTGGCATTCACGTATCATACAGCCGTTACGGCGCCTTCCATGACCACCAGCGGCGTAAGTCAGCCCCACACAACGCCACTCAAAAACTGAAGGACATTACCAAATTTGATACACTCGCTAGACATTGTGTCTAAGGCGTTCAGCTTGACCACGTTGCATCCAAACACGTCTCCGAAGATTGTCTGGTTGATGGCATATCCTACAATCATCGCTGAAGTGAACATGATGCCAATCCTAAGCGGGCCATTCGCCATGTTGTTGGACCCATCTGAACCGCGCTGCATTGTGTCTAGGTTGCAAAGATGGACCTCGCTATGGACGTCTGCAGTGAAGTCCCCCATCAAGCAGCCTATTGCGCACAGTTTGAGTCGTAACACGACGTCCTGTGGCTGCCCTAAAAGCATTATTCAACATGGTGGCGTTGCTGTCAGGGTTCCTCCGAGATATAATACGTAGTAGGCCTTGGGCGGCCTGAGCGGGGAATGTAATCGACAGTTCCTTTCTCTCTGTATCTCTTCCACGTCCGAACAACATCGCTTTGGTTCATTCCAGGCGTCTGGAGTCTTTCCTTGCTGAGAGCCCTTCGTGGCGCAAAGTAACAATGCGGGCGCGATCGATCGCGGTATTGACCGCCTAGGCATGGCTGAACTAAAGACAACACGAGGCATGTACCTCCATCCTGTTGGAATAAATGAACTGATCGGCTGCCTGGCCCCCGACGTCTAATAGGTTACATCTTTGGGTGGGTTTAGTGACATCTCCGAATAGTCAAAGGGACTTTGTCTGTGATAAAATATCCACAGTCAACGTACTTCTTCAGGAGTTCTGGGAACCGGGGTGATGCAAAACCTATTTTGATATGTGTGTGATTCGATATGCAAGTGTGCTTTTTATCATTTCAAAGCTAATAGTGTAACCTTAACAAAATCCAGTCGTTCTGTATTGACTTAACTGTTTCTATCTCTGGGCGTGTATGATCTAGAAGGCTGTGGCTTCCCGCTATTTATTCCTTTTAATCCAAGGATCTATGCATTGTCTAAACAGAAATGGCGGTATTCCACAAGCGTTTAGTGCTTTTTGCGTGTTGGATTGTAAAGTTTAGAAACTGTAAATGGTAAAGGAAGACTTAGAGACAAAAATATTGAACTGTAGAATTATTATGGAACGCGATAAAGCCCATATGACCTATAACAAATTAAGAGGACAGCGAGGATTACATTTTTCCACAAATCATGCACTCATGATAATCATGTACATAATCTTTGCCCATTAGGTACTGATACACGGTTCAAGTACCGCAAAGCACAGGCTCCAGGTACACAAGAACAATTAAGGCTCAAAAACAGCAATTTGTTTCCAATGATGGAAATTATTAAGACACTGCATAGACAATTAGGACATCTTGATCTCCTTTCCGACTGTCTCCATGGCCGAACGCAAAACCCTAATGAAACTTCCATTAATGTCATTTGGACTCGCATAACACAAAGTGTGGTGTAGAGGTGGAACCTCTTTATCTGGGTGTTTGTGATGCTGTGATGATTAATGACAATAACAGGGGAATAATGAAGGTATTAGAGCAACTGGATAGCACTCCAGGAGCCAACACGGTTCAAGACTTCCTGCGAATGCCTCGATTTAGAATCACGAAAGCTCGCCGTTCAGCAGGAGAAATGACTAAAGAAACAAGAGGCACTAAAAGAAGGAAGCTTCTAGAACTGCAGGATGATCAAGAGCAGAATTCAGGAAATGCTGATTACGGGTCTGAATGTTTCTAGGAGCTGCCATGTTTCCATGCCTGAGCTGATATCATGTGAAACCTTGAAGCCGACTTCTTGATAACAACTTTTTTTACACATTTGACCCATTATCTCATGAACTATCGCAGATATCTACACTCTAGCTAATTTTACAGTTTGCTTCCTCTCAGTACAGTGTAGGTGCTGAACAACCAAAACACACTAGGTCTCCCGTGGACGGTTGTTTGCTTGCAGAGGGAAAGGTTGGGGTTTTAAAGAATTAATTGAACATACTGTAAAAAATCGTAACTAATTAATTATTCGTCAGTGTATTCTGAATCCGGTATAGTACTCAGAAAAGGAGATATACAATCCTCCTTAAAAATTTCATGTCTCTATTACAATTTGTCAGATAATGGGCCATCATTACTGTAGTTTCAGCACTGTAGGTACAGGTAGCACTTACTCCCTTTAAGGCAAATGGCGTGATGTCTTCATGCTGACTGAAACATCGCATGCACACAATTACAAAGGAATGCCACTTACGTGTCTCTGTTATACCGCGCCCTCTCAAACATTATAATATTCTTGGAGGAAAGCAAGCTTCTCTCAAACAATCAGCAAGGATTTAGGAAAAAAAACAACCATGTGAAACACAGCTTGCATGAATCATATCCGACACCTTGTAAACAACAGAAGCAATTGATCATGTAGATTTCGTCACTCTATATTTCCGAAAAATCACTGCCCCACGTCGCCACTACCACCCATACGATTTGCTACATGAATATTTAAGTAACAGAACTCAGTACATTCTAATGGACGATGAACGTTTAACAGAAATGAAGGAAACGTCCGGGATGCCTAAGGAAGCATAACACGACCTCAAGTGTTCTCAATGAACACTAACGGCGCTGGGCTGGTCTCGTAGATAGCTAACATTACCTGCGGACTGGCTAAAATAACTGGTTTCTTGGAGCTATAATTCATGTATAGATATATGTAGTTAGATTTTAAAAACATCTTTAACTTTTTTAGACTTTTACTTTAAACACAGATATTTTGTTATTCCTAGTGTTAAAACATGATTAAGCCGCTGAAACTGCAATTTAAAAGTAATAACCTAGGAAAAAATTGAAAAAGAGCTCTAGTATTCAAATATATAAGCAAATACGTCATGTTTCTGTTTATACACCTTATACAACCAGTTTACATCTAAAGAAACACACCAAAGAAAAGATCAAAGCAAAATTTTTTACTCTTAGAGGAGTACAGTGTGACGCAATTTGAAATTCGGAGAGATATATAGTTCGACATTACATTCACTGTATTATTATGCACACATTCATTTCCTGATGAACATGAACGAGAATCTTTCATAACTACGCGGCAACACATCTTCAAAAAGTACAGAACTACTAAAATTTTCGTCAAATCGTCATCAAATACTTCGTTTTCATAGTCTGTAGACTCGTCAAGCGCTTTGTAAATCATTTTCTCTGAACTTTCTTCCTCTTCACCGCAAATTTTGATCGCAACATCAACAGAAAGGCCAACAGAACTGACGAAACAGAGAGAACTCGAACATCACCTAATGCCTACAAAGCAAGAAACAATAACAAAGATTTCAGAAGAGGTGAACTGAGCTGGTGATAACGCTACTGCCATCTACGAGGCCTGTAGTAGAATACTCTGGAGGCCGTGAAAATACGACAGAAGCCGTGGAAAATCATTCACTGGCGTGATGTAGTATTACATCTGCCCCACATTGGCTCTGAGCACTATGGGACTTAACGTCTGGGGTCATCAGTCCCCTAGAACTTAGAACTACTTAAACCTAACCTAACCTAAGGACACCACACACATCCATGCCCGAGGCAGGACTCGAACCCGCGACAGTAGCGGTCGCGCGGTTCCAGACTGCAGCGGCCAGAACCGCTCGGCCACTCCGGCCGACTGCCCCACATTACCTCCCACAAGCGAAGTAGTATTACGTTAACCGCACGCTATGTGTTAAACGATTTATTCGATACGATCGGCAAAACTGTATGTCACGGACTACTTATTTATTTTAAGAAATGTGTCGTCGTTGGACCATCAGAAGGAACTCAGAGAAAATTGATCAAAATTTAGACATAGTGAAATGAAAGGCAGCTCTCCGTAAATGTGGACAAATTTAAGATAACGTGTGTAAAAAGAGAAAACAGGGTAGCATCTCTTTGAACATATCCTCACCTCACAAGTTTTTACGGGTACAGAAGAAGCGAAATGCAGTGGGGTGATTACGTAAAATCGGTATAGAGAAGGCGAATGGAAGGCTTAGGTATGTTAGTAGGCTTCTGGGAACAGGCGGTAGTTCAAACAACTCTACATACATACTTCGCAAGCCACCACACGGTGCTTGGCGGAGGGTACCCTGTTCCTTTACGTTGTTTTCCTGTTACACTCGCAAGCAGAGCGAGGGAAAAGCGACTATCTCTATGCCTCTCGATGAGCCATAATTTCTCGTATCTTATCTTGATGCGCCTTATGAGAAATGTGAGTTGGCGGCAGTAGAATCGCCCTGCAGTCAGCTTCAAACGCCGGTTCTGAGACTGTTCTGGAGTTCCTCGAAAATAATTCGCTTTCCTTCCAGATATCCCCATTTAAGCTTCTCCGTAATACTTGCACGTTGTTCGAACCTGCCGGTAAAGACCATAACAGCCTGCCTCTGAACTGGTTCTATATTTACCCTTAAGCCGACGTGGTGCGGACCCCAAACACTCGAGAAATCTGCTTTACATATGAACTACATTTTCCCAAAACTCTCCCATTAACACGAAGTCGACCATCTCCATCCCTACCACAGTCTCACATGGTCATTCCATTTCATATTGCTTTGCAACATTACGTGCAGATATTTAAACGACGTGACTGCGTCAAGGCGAATACTACTGAAGTTGTGTCTGAACATTTTAGGTTTGTTGTTCCTACTCATCCGTAGTAACTACATCTCTCTGCATTTAGAGCTAGCTGCCATTCCTTACACCAATTCGAAATTTTTCAGAGTCCTCTTACAGTTATTCAACTTCGAAATCTTCCCGTTAACCACAGAATCAGCAAACGACCGTAGACTGCTCTTCGCTTTGCCCACCAGGTCATGTAAGTATACAGAAAATAATAGCGGTCCTATCACACTTTTCTTGTCTCTGATGAACAATCAAAAATGGTTCAAATGGCTCTGAGCACCGTGGGACTCAACTGCTGTGGTCATAAGTCCCCTAGAACTTAGAACTACTTAAACCTAACTAACCTAAGGACATCACACACATCCACGCCCGAGGCAGGATTCGAACCAGCGGTCGTGCGGTTCCAGACTGTAGCGCCTTTAACCGCTCGGACACTCCGGCCGGCACTGATGAACAATCGCCGTCGAGAACAACGTGCTGGGTTCTGTTACATATAAGTCTTCGAGCCCCTCACATATATGGGAATCTGTTCCACATACAATCTGCAGTGGGGCACTGTGTCAAATGCTTTTCGGAAATCTAGAAATATGGAATCTAATCGTTGTCCTCCATCCATAGTTAGCAGTTTATCATTTGAGGTAAGGGCAAGCTGAGTTTTGCGCGAGCGATGTTTTTTTTTTTTTTTGTGGAGGAAACCTTTCCCATTCAGTGACCGGATTGCTTATGAACTAGTCATGATAACAGATAAAATGGTCCAAATGGCTCTGAGCACTATGACACTTAACTGCCGTGGTCATCAGTACCCTAGAACTCAGAACTACTTAAACCTAACTAACCTAAGGACATCACACACATCCATGCCCGAGGCAGGATTCGAACCTGCGACCGTAGCGGTCACACGGCTCCAGACTGATGCGCCTAGAACCGCTCGGCCACTGTGGACGGCGATAACAGACATCCAGCGATTTGTACGAAGCGTTGCTACTACGGAAACAATACGGTATGTCCTACACAAAGTATAACAGAAGTATTTTGGGAACACAAATTGGAGTCGCTGGAAGAAAAAGAATACTGTTGAGTAAATATAGAGGACCTGTGTTCGAAGCTGACAGTGTGACCTTTAATCTGTAACTTTTTTATGGTATCGTAGATATCATAGATATGAGAGATAATGTCGTTTGCAAGAGCTTTTAGACACCGATTATTCCTTCGCGTACTGACGTGAATGAAAGAGGCAGAAAATTGACAAACCTTGTTGGAGGTACCCTCCACCATGCACTGTGCCCTTCTTGCCAGCCCTACCATGATCCGAGGTTATACTCCCTTTTTAGTGGCCCCGCCATTAACGGGAAGTTAGACCTCAATCTCCCTTCGTGTAGTATACTCTTCATATCACAACGAAGTGTGTTGTGTCTGTATAATTTTAGAGACTGAATGATTCTCGTACAGATCATATAATAACAAAAATGATTTATTGACAACAGTTTTCCTAAACTCTATAAAACTAATGTGTCTTTTTGTGTAGTCTCTAAATATGGAACCCTTATTAAGTACTATGTTAGGGCATCATAAAGCTGAAATGTAGAAGTAAATCTTGTGATCAAGACAACCAGAAAACACAATCGATATACTCTGTAAGTAAAATAAGGGTATGAGTCAAATAGATTAATACCATAGACGCCTTTTCCCTCCATACGATTAGTGCTTTCATATAAATGACGTGCACTCGTGTCCTGTTTTAGCTGCATTATTGAAAAGAGTAAACGTGTGAGGATACTGAACCAAACTGCCGTTACGATAAGACAAATAACTTAACTGTCGTATCGTTGTAATGTGCATCTATGGAAAGTTTTTGTAAACGTTTATTTGTTTCTGTTTCTTTATCCTGTTTTAAACTCTGCAATTATTAGTGCCACTATAATTTTGTGGCTGTAAATGTATGTGTAAATCATAGAAGCAAACACAGCTATGAGCATTTGTTCAACATATGAGATGAGTTCCACATTGCTCAAATTGACCAAGTGCTCATACCTCCTTAGTTATGAATTTTAGAAAACCTGTTCACTGAATGTTTTTTCCTTGTTTGGGTCCATACTACCACTTCTGAAAGTTGCCTATCTTACAAGCTTAGCAACAATAGTACCAGTATTCCGCTGTCAGAGAAATCGGAACGGTCTTCAGATGGTGCTGACGAACGAAAGTTCCTCTGACCACATTCCTTTTGTTCCTTGTGTGTTGCAGGCTGTGTGATTGACGCAGCGTACTGTAAGCAGTAGAATGGTCGGATATTCATTTCGGGAACAAGTCGAGCATGGTATACGTGTACGGCCAAGCAGATGATAACGGTCGAGAGGCAGCACGGCTGTACCAAAACAAGTACACTCACAGTCAACACCCACATCACACATCATTTCAGGCCCTTTTTGGCCGTCCGCCTGAAAGTACGCATAAGAACACAAACGCCAAGAAAGGGCCTGAAATATTATGCAGTGCCGTTAGTGTCTGTTAGGGTACTTGTTTTGGTATAGCCGTGCTGCCTCTCGACCGTTTAGACCTGCTTGGCCGTATACAAACATCGTCTCGACTTGTTCGCGACTTGAATACCGGACCAGCTGCTGCTTACAGTACGCTGCATCAGCATACATCCTGCAACATACACTCCTGGAAATTGAAATAAGAACACCGTGAATTCATTGTCCCAGGAAGGGGATACTTTATTGACACATTCCTGGGGTCAGATACATCACATGATCACACTGACAGAACCACAGGCACATAGACACAGGCAACAGAGCATGCACAATGTCGGCAATAGTACAGTGTATATCCACCTCTCGCAGTAATGCAGGCTGCTATTCTCCCATGGAGACGATCGTAGAGATGCTGGATGTAGTCCTGTGGAACGGCTTGCCATGCCATTTCCACCTGGCGCCTCAGTTGGACCAGCGTTCGTGCTGGACGTGCAGACCGCGTGAGACGACGCTTCATCCAGTCCCAAACATGCTCAATGGGGGACAGATCCGGAGATCTTGCTGGCCAGGGTAGTTGACTTACACCTTCTAGAGCACGTTGGGTGGCACGGGATACATGCGGACGTGCATTGTCCTGTTGTAACAGCAAGTTCCCTTGCCGGTCTAGGAATGGTAGAACGATGGGTTCGATGACGGTTTGGATGTACCGTGCACTATTCAGTGTCCCCTCGACGATCACCAGTGGTGTACGGCCAGTGTAGGAGATCGCTCCCCACACCATGATGCCGGGTGTTGGGCCTGTGTGCCTCGGTCGTATGCAGTCCTGATTGTGGCGCTCACCTGCACGGCGCCAAACACGCATACGACCATCATTGGCACCAAGCCAGAAGCGACTCTCATCGCTGAAGACGACACGTCTCCATTCGTCCCTCCATTCACGCCTGTCGCGACACCACTGGAGGCGGGCTGCACGATGTTGGGGCGTGAGCGGAAGACGGCCTAACGGTGTGCGGGACCGTAGCCCAGCTTCATGGAGACGGTTGCGAATGGTCCTCGCCGATACCCCAGGAGCAACAGTGTCCCTAATTTGCTGGGAAGTGGCGGTGCGGTCCCCTACGGTCTTGGCGTGCATCCGTGCGTCGCTGCGGTCCGGTCCCAGGTCGACGGGCACGTGCACCTTCCGCCGACCACTGGCGACAACATCGATGTACTGTGGAGACCTCACGCCCCACGTGTTGAGCAATTCGGCGGTACGTCCACCCGGCCTCCCGCATGCCCACTATACGCCCTCGCTCAAAGTCCGTCAACTGCACATACGGTTCACGTCCACGCTGTCGCGGCATGCTACCAGTGTTAAAGACTGCGATGGAGCTCCGTATGCCACGGCAAACTGGCTGACACTGACGGCGGCGGTGCACAAATGCTGCGCAGCTAGCGCCATTCGACGGCCAACACCGCGGTTCCTGGTGTGTCCGCTGTGCCGTGCGTGAGATCATTGCTTGTACAGCCCTCTCGCAGTGTCCGGAGCAAGTATGGTGGGTCTGACACACCGGTGTCAATGTGTTCTTTTTTCCATTTCCAGGAGTGTATAAGGAATACTAGGCACTTGGTCAGAGGAACTCTAATTCGTCAGCGCCACCTACTAGGCAAAAAAGACATTTCCGGAAACATGTTCGTAGGACCATTTTCCCTCCATTTCAAGACAAGAATCCGCCTCTGCAGTTTGTCAGGTTTATTAATGTTCATATTGTATACACACATTTACAGGCGCCGACGCCTGTAATTTCGATACTCTATAGCGCCGTTTGATGACGTTCCCAGAAGTGGGTTTCTTTGTAAAAATATCTACTAAGCACCCTTTGCAACCTCTAGAAGTGTGAAATACCATACACACACACACACACACACACACACACAC
This sequence comes from Schistocerca serialis cubense, assembly GCF_023864345.2. Classification (NCBI taxonomy): domain Eukaryota; kingdom Metazoa; phylum Arthropoda; class Insecta; order Orthoptera; family Acrididae; genus Schistocerca; species Schistocerca serialis. The sequence goes on along the minus strand of NC_064645.1, from coordinate 166,093,132 downwards.
ACACACACACACACACACACACACACACACACACACAAATTAAAATGTAGGGTGCATTTTCTTCCACGGTGTACAAATTCTAGGGGCGACCGATGAGAGGATATGGAACAAATCAGGTCTATGAACTTATGTTCGGAAATGCATGGTTTGCTTTCTAGAGACCATTAGTTCAATCATACGTTGTCACAGAGTCTGCGGTCTATTATGCGCTGTACCATGCAGCCACAGTTACAGTATGTGTCGAAAATGGCTACCATGTGCCTCAATAGAAGCATGTATGTGCTGTAGGACGTTCTGTCTCACTGTTTCACAAGTTCACATCGGGCAGGCTGCATCCAAACAGTGTCAAAGGCAGCATGAATAAGCTGCTGCAGTGTCTCCAAATCTGGAATGGGCTGTGCATACCCTATATATAGGGTGAAGCGAAATTCGCGCACCCGGCTTTCCCAGCGCGACTCCTCACATGCCAGCGATAAACAAATGTCTGTCACAAAATTACATCCGGCGAGTACATCAGGCAGAAAAAGGATGTTAGAGTGGCAATCTGGCAACACTGTAACCACATGTATGGTAACTATCTCTGTCAGAACGTATTAGTCGTTCTGTACAGTTGATGCAGTGGCTAGAGTTTTGGGTTAGTATGCAGGAGGTCGAAGTTTCGATCCCGGGTTAAAGCACTTCCTTTTATTTGGTAGATTTAGTTCCGGTGGCAAGGTATTTGGCATCTTAATTGTCAACAACGATTGCAGTGGGTCCTCTAGAAAACATTAGCTCTTACAGACTACAATTGTAGCAATGGAAGAGTGGTCAGCTTTGAAAGAAGTCCTTTCCACGTCGTGGGCGTGAAATTATTCACACCACTTCATCTACTAGATGAGAAACCTTTTTTATTTGTACTCTCCTCCAATTGTCCCATAGATTAGTACAAACTATTATTCTTGCCTCGTTCAGGTCCATTACATTTCGTTAGGGCTTAAGGAGGACTAGCAACATGCTTTGCGATTAATGTCCAAACTCAGTTACTATTTGTATGTGTTACCACCATGGTCCCACTAATTATGCCTTCAACATTAAGTCTGGTAACCGCATGCTGTTTAGTACTTATCTCAATACACTATTATTATTATTATTATTATTATTATTCTATCGCTGGGATTGTGGGAACATCGCGTCTATTACCATCAGGGAAAGAGTGTAATTCGAAACCGAACATTTCACAATCAGCGCTGTCGGGATTAATCATGCAGAACAACACCTGTCAGAGGGGTAGTGCGCGTTTGGTGGAACAGCGCGCAGGACTGACGGCGTTTTTATACTGTATGCGCTGTCTGCCAGATAGGGACTAGTTGTGAGCGGAGTAACGCGACCGTGACAGACTCCAATGTACATGCGTACACGTATCGAATTTTGTCACTGTAAACCTATAAATCAGTGTAGCAGACGTATGGCATTCACAAACTATGAATATTTGGATATTCTTCTAGTTCTTGGTGCATGTGATAACTGGACTGTTGCTGCCACTCGTGAATGCTGCTAGATATCCACGTCGACGCCATCCAGATAAAAATGTGTTTCGTTGTCTGAAGCTACGCCTTCGGGCGTCAGGTTCTCTCCTTCCACCACTGCGTGACAGAGGTCGTCCATGGACTTGCCGTGCTCCAACTCCTGAGGAAGCTATTATGGAGGTCATACACCAAGAACCTTAGCGAAGTACACATTGCGTAGCAAGGCAGCTGCGTGTCTCGCAGCGCACTGTTGTTAACGTGCTGCGCGAGCATGGGCTGCACCCCTATCATTATGCTTTCAAGCAACACCCGCATTCTGCAGATGGCCATCAGGGGATGAAATTTTGTGAACGATTCCAACAAAAATAGGAAGCCAACGATGACTTTGTGAACACCGTAATATGGTCGGATGAAGCAGCATTCACTCGTGAGAGTGTGTTCAATATGCACAACGCCCACCATTGGTGTGAGGTAAACCCGCATGTGACCCGCGACCGTGGATATCAATTTCGTTTTGGTACCAAGGAATACATCATTCACATTCGCTTGATTCGACGATACTAGTCTTACCATTTAGTGCTGTGTTGCGAAACGGTTAAATGGTGTTTACAATGGCACGTTACATGGATACGTCGTATTCGGTGAATATTTAGTGTTTGCACAATATACGAGAGGGAATTGTCAGAACATGTGCTTCGACCAGAGCCGAAGTGGTAAGAAATACCACTGAATCCATGATACGGAGATTGCAACATTGCACTGATACCAATGGTCATCACTTCGAAAACCTTCTGTAAATGGACGTTCATGACACCTTTTTGACCTTCGTTGACCTTCAAAGACCTTACTGTTACACATCATTGGATTCGTCTCGATAGACGCTATCAGAAAATAAGTACGGAACTATAGCACTCAATTAAAAGACAAAGTTGACCTTCATATCTCTGACGCGATCTCACCTAGCAAGAAAAACAAGAAAAAACGAACGCAATATTATGGCCCTCGTTGTCCCATGCAACATTTATCCCACAAAATTTTCAGCTAATATCATACTTTCGGAATGAGGTGTCCCCACAGGAACAAATCCAGGGGATTTGGGTAAGGTGAACGCGCTGGTCATACAACTGGACGTCCACGTCCGAGACATTTCCCTGGAGATGTTCCGTCCAAAGGACGTTAAAGAGTGGCAATCTGGCAACACTGCACCCACAAGCATCGTAACTTCCTTTGTCACCATATATTGGTTGATTTGTACAGATGGTGGAGTGGTTAGAGTTTTGGTTTAGTATTCAGAAGCTCGAGGGTTCGATGCTGTGTTGGGGAGCATTTTCTTTATTTGCTATTTTCATTCTGACTTTACATACTGTAATATACACCGTATCTTAGGTCACATGTATTCTAAATCTACAACATTTTGTAACGCTGAACATAACAAATACGTGGTTAGACAAATAAGAAATAGACAGTTGAAACAAATGACCTGTCATAGGACTACAAAAACAACGTTAATTTCCATATGCTAAATATCGTAGCACAGTACAATAACATGAAATCTACCTGTCATTTGTACTACATAACCTTCACAACAGAATACGTTGTGCCGGCCGAAGTGGCCGTGCGGTTAAACGCGCTGCAGTCTGGAACCGCAAGACCGCTACGGTCGCAGGTTCGAATCCTGCCTCGGGCATGGATGTTTGTGATGTCTTTAGGTTAGTTAGGTTTAACTAGTTCAAAGTTCTAGGGGACTAATGACCTCAGCAGTTGAGTCCCATAGTGCTCAGAGCCATTTTTTAGAATACGTTGTCGTCAGAACAACAGACGCACAAAGCGACTTACCTGCACGTCCAAACATTGTGCAGCCCGCCGCATCATACAGCTCTGGACCCTTAACAGCAAAGCTGCATCCACAGGAACAAGGGCACCATGTACACGCGCTAACAATTCTTCCACATTCGTGGGCGGAGTAGAGTACACGTGCTCCTTCAGGTGTCCCCACAGGAAGAAATCCAGGGGATTTAGGTAAGGTGAACGCGCTGGTCATACAACTGGACGTCCACGTCCGAGACATTTTCCTGGAGATGTTCCGTCCAAATACTGTCGCACATGAATTCCAGAGTATGGAGGTGCACCATTATGTTGGACCCATAACTTCCGCCGAACATGTACTGGAACATCTTCCAGTGCATTAGGCAGATAGTTTGAGAGGAATACATGATACCTAAATGTAGTCAGGCAACATGTAAGGGCCCAAACACCTGTCGCCCAATATCCCGGCCCAGACGCTAATGTTAGGAAGTACACCACATTCCTGCAAGAAACATTAGGTCTGTCATTGGAAGGAATACCTTTAGGAACAAGGAACACAATGTGGTATCAACATAATGGGTGTCCGGCCGATTTTCCTCTGATGGCTAGAAATGAGTTGCAGAGACACTTCTCATTTCGTTTATTGGACGCAGAGGAGATGTGTTGTGACCGATTCGTTCGCCAGACTTGACGCCCCTAGATTTTTTCTTGTGGGAGTTCGTAAAGACATTGTTCATAAAGACGTTCCAACTACACCTGAAGATTTGCGAGAAAGAATTGTCGGAGCATGTACTTCGAAATGTGTCAATGTGATAACGAATACCACTCAATCCTTGATAAGAAGATTGCAACACTGCATTGATACCAATGGTCATCACTTCGAACACCTTCTGTAAATGGATTTTCGTGACACCTTCATGACCTTTGTTGACCTTCAAAGACCGTACTGTTACACATCATTGAATTCGTCTCGATGGAAGCTATCAGAAAATAACTACCAAACTATAGAAACCCATTTAAAAAAAACAAATTGGCCTTCACATCTCTGAAGCGACCCCACCTAGCAACAAAAAACTAACGTCATATTATGGCCGCCGTTGTCCCATGCAACTTTTGTCCCACAACCTTTTCAGCTTCTGTCATACTTTCGCTTTCGGAGTTATTCTTGGTGGCAATATACAGTGATATATATATATATATCGCGGAGGTTCGATTACTGTGTGTTGTCCTTAGCGTATGTTAGTTTAAGTTAGATTAAGTAGTGTGTAAGCTTAGGGACCACAAATTTCCAAAAAGGATATAATGTACCTTCGCAACGAGAAACTGTAAAGTCGTCGTGAGGTCAGGATTGAGAAAATTTCGAGGTTTGACTTGGGGATAAGGCGAGAACGTCTGTGTGACTGTTACGTGTCGTGAAATTCTGTTACATGTGGATACTAGAGCGTGAATTGAATTAATACGTAGGATGTGCTGAAAATAATCGTAGTGGGGAGGGGAGGGGTAACAGTAGTGGGAATGGCTCCAGTGTTGTTTATATCGGTTATGACCAACAATACGGAAGTTACAGACATCTGAAATCAACAGGGTCTCACTGGGGTATCAAAAAGGAAATAGTGGCATAAACAAATATCAGATGGAGAAAAACAAGATCGACTACATACATGAAACAAGACAGGCATAAAAAATGGAGCACAACAAACAATGTGGTTTACTACAGCATTGGAAATGTAATACAAAGGACAGGTAGCACTAGAAAATTGTATGTCATTCTCTCGACAAAATATTCAGCTATATTTTCTAAAAATAAAACTTTTTTCTCCTTCTTCCTCGTCTTTCCGGAGAATGGAAGCCTTGCGTAGGACTTGCAGCTATGCTTGTGTGGTGTCACCGCCAGACACCACACTTGCTAGGTGGTAGCCTTTAAATCGGCCGCGGTCCGGTAGTATACGTCGGACCCGCGTGTCGCCACTGTCAGTGATTGCAGACCGAGCGTCGCCACACGGCAGGTCTAAAGAGACGTCCTAGCACTCGCCCCAGTTGTACAGCCGACTTTGCTAGCGATGGTTCACTGACAAATTACGCTCTCATTTGCCGAGACGATATTTAGCATAGCCTTCAGCTACGTCATTTGCTACGACCTAGCAAGGCGCCATTATCATTTGCTATTTATCTTGTGATGCATGTACCGTCAGACCGGTGTTCACCAATTATGGATTAAAGTTAAGTATTCCAGAAGCTACGTACCTTTTTTACTAGACTCAACTCCTTTAACTGTTCCAGACCTCACGCCAGCCTGCGTGAGCTTAAACGCGTGCCTTTCGGCTTCCTCAGAGTGGCTTGGTTGTCTTGCCAAGTCACAACACTTAGAACACCCTTTGTCGGGCGACTGCAACAGCTAATGGAAGACTCTCACGTACACTATTTAATTATATTTTCTTCCTGATTTGGCTCTCTCCCTCAACTTAATGGCACTATAATCACAAGCACTTGTTAATGAATAGCTTTCCCTGCACCTTGTACGAAGACTGTGATGCAATACAGTATAGCAAAAAGATACAGTAGCAACGAAAATGCTCGGAATGCCGGTCGCCAGGCGATGGTCGACAAAGCGACTCCCCTGCAGGACAGCGACGGAACATGCTGATCAGCCTTACCATTATGACCCCCTACAGCCGCTATGTCCATCCTTGGTACAGATAACATCGGCGAAGCGTAATGGCATGGAAGCGATAAGGCCTTTGTAAGTCACTGGAAGGAGTTGGCACCACATCTGCACATACAAGTCACCTAATTCCTTTAATGATCTCTGACGCCACATTCAATCACACTCAATATGTGTTCGATCTGGTTCAGATCGGGCGAGCTGGAAGGTCAGCACCTCCATTGGAACTCGCCACTGTGTCCTTCGAACCACCCCATCACATTCCTGTGTTTGTGACATGGAGCATTATCTTGTTGAAAAATGTCACTGATACGGGAAACATGAGCGTCATGAAGGGGTGAACGTGGTTCGCAGCCTGTGTACGACAGTCCATGGTCCCTTGTACGATCTCCGCTTGACACATGGATGCCCACATGAATATTCCCCAGAGTATAATGGAGCCACCACCAGATTGCCTCCTTACCCTGGAAGACGACGGATTCGCGCACTCCTATAGGAATGATGAAGAAGGTATCGGGATTCATCAGACCATGAAATGCTCTGCCACTGTACCAACGTCCAGTGCCGATGATCACGTGATCATCTCAGTCGTAGCTGCCAATGCATGGTGTTAACATTGGAACATGCATGGGTCGTCGGATGCGGAGGCCCATCTTTAGGAGTGTCCGGTACACTGTGTGTTCAGACACATTTCTTCTCTGCCCAGCATTAAAGTCTGATGTCAGTTCCATCACAGTTCGCCGCCAGCCCTGTTTCACCAATCTGCACAGCCTACGACGTCCGACGTCTGTAACGACGTGTGGCCGCCCAACCTCACGACGTCTGGACGTGCTTTCACCCTAGTTTTCCCACGTATTGAAAACACTCACCACAACACTCCTCGATCATCCGACAAGTCGGGTGGTTTCCGAAATGCTCGTGTCGGACTTCCGAGCCATCAGAATGTGCCCTCGGTCAAACTCAGGTCAATTGCGCGCCTACCCCATTTTAGTCTCGGACAGTACGCTCAGTGATACTACGCTCATGCTCATAAATTAAGGGTAATGCTCATATATGGTGAAACAACGCTCTGGTGGGAGGGTTTCGGGTTTAACTCACCTCGGGGTATGACCATGCAGTGCATTTGACCTGCGGTCGTCTCACAGTGGCGCTGTCAGCAGTCCAAATACACAGCGGTGTGTTGGTAGGAGTCAGAATACGGTGCGGCAAGTAAGTGTGCAGACGTTTTCAGACGTGCTAATGGTGACTGTGTGTTGAAAATGGCTCAAAGAACACATATTGATGACGTTATGAGGGGTAGAATACTAGGGTGACTGGAGGCTGATCAAACACAGCAGGTCGTAGCACAGGCTCTCCGTGTGCCACAAAGTGTGATCTCAAGATTATGGCAACGATTCCAGCAGACAGGAAACGTGCCCAGGCGCTACAGTGCAGGATGTCCACAGTGTACAGCACCACAAGAAGACCGATATCTCACGATCAGTGGCCGCAGACGGCCATGGAGTACTGCAGGTAGCCTTGCCCGGGACCTTACCGCAGCCACTGGAACAGTTGTCTCCAGACACAGTCTACAGACGACTGAACAGACATATTCTAGTCGCCTGGAGACCTGCAAGGATCATTCCACTGACCACTGGTCACAGGAGAGCCCGTAAAGCCTGGTGTCAAGAACACAGTGCATCGTCAGTGGAACAGTGGTCCCAATTTATGCTCATGGACGACTCCAGGTATAGTCTGAACAGTGATTCTCACCGGGTTTTCATCTGACATGAACCACATACCAATCCCTTAATGTCCCTAAAAGGCACCTGTATGGAGGTCGTGGATTGATGGTGTGGGGTGGGACTATGTCTGGTGCATGTACACCCCTGCATGTCTTTGACAGAGGAACTGTAACAGGTCAGGTGCATCGGGACATCATGTTGCACCAGTATGTCCGCCTTTTCAGGGGTGCAGTGGGTCACACCTTCCTCCTTATGGATGATAACGCACAGCCCCACCGAGCTGCCATCGTAGAGGAGTACCTTGAAACAGAAGATATCAGGCGCATGGAGTGGCCTGCCTGTTCTTCAGACCTAAACCCCATCGAGCACGTCTGGGATGCTCTCGGTCGACGTATCGCTGCACGTCTTTAAACCCCTACGACACTGCAGGAGCTCCGACAGCCACTGGTGCAAGAATGGGAGGCTATACCCCAGCAGCTGCTCGACCACCTGATCCAGAGTACGCCAACCCAGTGTGTGACCCGTGTACGTGTGCATGGTGATCATATCTCATATTGATGTCGGGGTGCAAGCGCAGGAAACAGTGGCATTTTGTAGCACATGTGTTTAGAGGCGGTTTTTTTTTTAACTTAACACCAATACCGTGGCCTTACAGATCTGTTTCGTGTGAGTTCCCTATGTGCCTATGCTATTAGCGCCAGTTTTGTGTAGTGCCACGTTGTGTGGCACTACATTCTGCAATTATCCTTAATTTATGAGCATGAGCGTACAAGCACTGTGCGTGTGGCTGATTAGCAGTCATTCCTCGCCAGGAACGCTGCTGTCGCCTGGAAGTGGCTATATCGATGGTAGGTCGGTGGTCATAATGTCCTTTATGACTTGTGTAGTTATGCGTCGTTCGGGGTAACAGCACTGGAGATAGGCGGGCGAAGGATGTTGTCGCTGTACTAATTCAAAGGCAAACGCTATGCTGCATAACAATTTATCTTGCTGAAAAAGTAAACTCAGCGATATTACACAGACCAGTGTAGCAAGAGGCAAGGCGGATAAAACCACACTAACAGTGACAGTGGTTATTAGCTGTGTTCCCGCGGGGAGTGAGACGCTATCGTGAGGCATGCCGTCGTGGAACACTAGCCGTGCGAACGAAGAGCCGTGAGTTTGATCCTGATGTCAAGGGTAGGCGTGAGGGCTCACGCTTTAAATCAAGTGTGTTTGGTTTTCAGTCGTGAGTTTGCCCCGTCTGTGGTCGCATCACGTTACAACATCTCGTGCAACGAACAATAATATCACTCCTTCTGCCATTGAAAGTCGTGTGATCAGGTTGCGAGACAGTGAAACTTGACAATTTCTGCAACTTTACGCTCCTCAGGAAGACTTGTATGATATAAGCAGCAAAGAGTATGGAGACTGAGATGACAGAACGGCAGCTGTCAAAACAATTTGTGATGCGCTTCAAACTCCGGGATTCGGACCATAAGAAGTAATAGCAGAACTTAAAACTTGAAGAGATCATACAGTCATGAACTGAAAAAAAAAGCCGAAACCGGACGGTCTGGAGCTGGTACTAACGACGTTTATAAACGAAAAATCTTCTAGCTTGAGAAGATAAATTCATTCATCCACCCATTCGTTCAGCAACGCCCCACAGTGCAAAGTGAAAAAATGTTTCTGTCTTCATTTTTATGTGTGGCTGGTCCCGGCGGAGCTTCGAGTCCTCCCTCGGGCATGTGTGTGTGTGTTCGTCCATAGGATAATTTATGTTAAGTAGTGTGTAAGCTTAGGGACTGATGACCTTACCAGTTAAGTCCCATAAGATTTCTCACCCATTCCTTTTCTTCAATTTAAAACATCACATTCTTCAAAATGGTTTATCTTTTGCAATGATTGTACAAAATAGTCGGTATGTTAGAGAAACTGCATCACCTTCTTTTAATATGACAACATTTAGCACCATAAATATCAGATCCTTACGCTTATATGTAGCGATGAATGTACTTCGTAACAGATGCAAATTGATGTTGACTTTGTACAAATTAAATTAGCACGATGTTGACATTGATGTGCTCTAAGTATGTATTTGAAACATCTCTGAACAGTACGCTTTGCCAGGGCACAGCGTCTTCATTATTAAAGCAAACACGGAACTTACCCCGAATTTGTTACGCCTGTCGGTGTGGACGTCTGTGGACAATTTCGGTAGTTTCTGTAGGCCAACAATTTTCTCTTGGCTCCACGATCCAGCGAAAATACGATGGTATTCATCCTCGAAGTCAATTAAACCTTATGAGATACAGGTGGGATTCGTTTCCCGCAGCTAATTGTGCAACGAGTAGCAGACTAGTACTACCTTGTCCACCGACTGTATTTTTAGGGATACTGCCTTCTAAAATGCTATGAATTTACTCAGAGGTATGCCGAAAGTATTTTCTACAACTTCTGGAGACCCTGAAACTCGACGGATGTAAATTCTTTCGTGTCGAGGTATGTTAAACCGACTGTAAAGTTTCATCAAACACTTTTTTTTGCTGAAATGGATCATGTCCTACAAAAACAAAATCATTTGACATTTGAATTTGTTTCATAAGCGTCGTACAATGTGCTGTTTTGAACTATACCTCCATCAGAACTTCTTCCTTTAGCTCCTACATCAACTATAGGAAACAACAATCGGAATTCAGCTAAAGTTAGTAGTACAATACTCACACTACTTTTGATATTATCGGATCCAGTAGCGAGAGGGGCACAAATGACAATGCGTTTTCCGCCCAGAGCTCCTGCACAGTCTGATAAATTCCATCGCTCTCTGAATCCGTACTCTACATTCCTCCATTCGTCTGAAGTTGCCATCGCCTGAAAGAAATTAATGTTTTGGATGCAAGTGCCACCAACAAACTCAAATGAGCAGTCACAGCTCGAGAAGTCACAGTCCCCATCTGTAGATTTAGGTGCTGTTGGCGATCTCAACGAGACAACGCCAAGCACATCACAGACCCCACCAGAAACTGAGACACCAGGGCAGTAATAATACGAAAAATGCCATCAACTCTACCGCACCCAGCATTAAAACCAGGAAAAAAGTTTTGCACGGTCCCCAAATCGATTTTTTCACGTATAATTGACAAATTACGAGCCACTTCAAATCGTGCTGCAGTAACTTAACAAGAAGGCTCCTACGACTACTTCGGCAAGTATGTTGCGTCAGTGCTACGCATTAGTGGGCCTCCAATCGCCATGAGACTTCAAGAGCCTATTAAATTGCAAATAACAAATGCAATATGCCCATCCACGCCCACCCCGTATTTCCTGCAACCAGTCAACACTACCAGTTGAGAAAGAATAAATATGCGTGATTATTTCTCAGATTAACATTTACAAATTTGTAGGTCGATCTAATTATTATTAATGAAAAGATTGATTACCTTCTAATTACTGGTAGCACTTTTTAAAGATCAATCTTATTATGCTGATCGACCATTTTCATAATATTATTGCTTTCTATTCTTCAAGTGCTTCGACGTAGAATACATTACTATGTTGAAAATTCAAATAAAATAATAGAAGGACATCAAATCGGAAAAGCCGACTGTCGTATATATTGTTGTAATTACCTGTATGAATTCCTCAAGTGGTTTGTTGACCACTTTGCAGAATTTCAGGTATATATTTACTAGTTACATTTTGTGGAACACAGAATAAAAATTCCAAGCTTTTAAAAGAGTCTCATGTTGCTAAATAGCATAAAGTTGCTTTAAGCTTAATTTTTGCTGTTACTGCTGGTCTCTTATTTTGAAACCAGTGGTGAAACGCATTCCAGTAGATAGTCAAACTGATCTAGAGACATTCATAATATGCATTTGAAATCCTCAGAATAATGATTTCTTATTTCCATCTCAACTAAATTATGTGCCCCGATTTTCTTTGAAATATCAACTTCCTCACCCACCAATGTCTTTTCTTCCATTTTTCTTGCGATTCCACCAGCCGATTCATCCTCTGTGTCAAAACAGAAGCACAAACTGAACTCACTACAGCACAACTCTCGATGACGAGCTACTTCATGGCCAGCTTCGCGCAATCAGCTGCATCATGCTTTCGTGTGAGCTGTCCGCGACCTACCGCTGATCGATTCACTCCAGTCATAGTACGAAAGCAAGTACGAAAGGGTGGCACACATCCGTGTTGACGCCCCTTAGTAACCCAGCCTTAGGATAGATGCATGGATGGCTGGTTGCTTGGTTGGTTTGTTTAGGGAGTAAAGGGACCAAACTGCTGTGTCATTAGTTCCTTTTACCGCATTCAGAAAGACCTAGAGTTAAAAACAGGCCCAAAAGGAGTCAGGGAATGTAAAAGGCGTAAAACTAGTTTCGAACCACATTGAAAGTCAAAACAAAAGAAGCTAACAAAATGGGGAACAGCACACCAAAAAGAAAAGTGGTGGAAAGTATTAAAATAATATAGCAAATAGCCAGGGCTATCAGATTTTTTTTTTTTTTTTTTTTTTTTTTTTTTTTTTTTTTTTTTTTTTTTCCCATCAGTCTACCGACTGGTTTGATGCGGCCCACCACGAATTCCTCTCCTGTGCTAACCTCTTCATCTCAGAGTAGCACTTGCAACCTACGTCCTCAATTATTTGCTTGACGTATTCCAATCTCTGTCTTCCTCTACAATTTTTGCCCTCTACAGCTCCCTCTAGTACCATGAAAGTCATTCCCTCATGTCTTAGCAGATGTCCTATCATTCTGTCCCTTCTTTCCTCTCCGATTCTGCATAGAACCTCCTCATTCCTTACCTTATCTGTCCACCTAATTTTCAACATTATCTATAGCACCACATCTCAAATGCTTCGATTCTCTTCTGTTCCGGTTTTCCCACAGTCCATGTTTCACTACCATACAATGCTGTACTCCAGGCGTACATCCACAGAAATTTCTTCTTCAAATTAAGGCCGGTATTTGATATTAGTAGACTTCTCTTGGCCAGAAATGCCTTTTTTGCCATAGCGAGTCTGCTTTTGATGTCCTCCTTGCTCCGTCCGTCATTGGTTATTTTACTGCCAAGGTAGCAGAATTCCTTAACTTCATTGACTTCGTGACCATCAATCCTGATGTTAAGTTTCTCGCTGTTCTCATTTCTACTGTTTCTCATTACCTTCGTCTTTCTCCGATTTACTCTCAAACCATACTGTGTACTCATTAGACTGTTCATTCCGTTCAGCAGATCATTTAATTCTTCTTCACTTTCACTCAGGACAGCAATGTCATCAGCGAATCGTATCATTGATGTCCTTTCACCTTGTATTTTAATTCCACTCCTGAACCTTTCTTTTATTTCCATCATTGCTTCCTCGATGTACAGATTGAAGAGTAGGGGAGAAAGGCTACAGCCTTGTCTTACACCCTTCTTAATACGAGCACTTCGTTCTTGATCGTCCACTCTTATTATTCCCTCTTGGTTGTTGTACATATTGTATATGACCCTTCTCTCCCTATAGCTTACCCCTACTTTTTTCAGAATCTCGAACAGCTTGCACCATTTTATATTGTTGAACGCTTTTTCCAGGTCCACAAATCCTATGAAAGTGTCTTGATTTTTCTTTAGCCTTGGTTCCATTATTAGCCGTAACGTCAGAATTCCCTCTCTCGTCCCTTTACTTTTCCTAAAGCCAAACTGATCGTCACCTAGCGCATTCTCAATTTTCTTTTCCATTCTTCTGTATATTATTCTTGTAAGCAGCTTCGATGCATGAGCTGTTAAGCTGATTGTGCGATAATTCTCGCACTTGTCAGCTCTTGCCGTCTTCGGAATTGTGTGGATGATGCTTTTCCGAAAGTCAGATGGTATGTCGCCAGACTCATATATTCTACACACCAACGTGAATAGTCGTTTTGTTGCCACTTGCCCCAATGATTTTAGAAATTCCAATGGAAATGGAATGTTATCTATCCCTTCTGCTTTATTTGACCGTAAGTCCTCCAAAGCTCTTTTAAATTCCGATTCTAATACTGGATCCCCTATGTCTTCTAAATCGACTCCTGTTTCTTCTTCTGTCACATCAGACAAATCTTCACCGTCATAGAGGCTTTCAATGTATTCTTTCCACGTATCTGCTCTCTCCTCTGCATTTAACAGTGGAATTCCCGTTGCACTCTTAATGTTACCACCGTTGCTTTTAATGTCACCAAAGGTTGTTTTGACTTTCCTGTATGCTGAGTCTGTCCTTCCGACAATCATATCTTTTTCGATGTCTTCACATTTTTCCTGCAGCCATTTCGTCTTAGCTTCCCTACACTTCCTATTTATCTCATTCCTCAGCGACCTGTATTTCTGTATTCCTGATTTTCCCGGAACATGTTTGTACTTCCTCCTTTCATCAATCAACTGAAGTATATCTTCTGTTACCCATGGTTTCTTCGCAGCTACCGTCTTTGTACCTATGTTTTCCTTCCCAACTTCTGTGATGGCCCTTTTTAGAGATGACCATTCCTCTTCAACTGTACTGCCTACTGCGCTATTCCTTATTGCTGTATCTATAGCGTTAAAGATCTTCAAACGTATCTCGTCATTCCTTAGTACTTCCGTATCCCACTTCTTTGCGTATTGATTTTTCCTGACTAATGTCTTGAACTTCAGCCTACTCTTCTTCACTACTATATTGTGATCTGAGTCTATATATGCTCCTGGGTACGCCTTACAGTCCAGTATCTGATTTCGGAATCTCTGTCTGACCATGATGTAATCTAATTGAAATCTTCCCGTATCTCCCGGCCTTTTCCAAGTATACCTCCTCCTCTTGTGATTCTTGAACAGGGTATTCGCTATTACTAGCAGAAACTTGTTACAGAACTCAATTAGTCTTTCTCCTCTTTCGTTTTTTGTCCCAAGCCCATATTCTCCTGTAACCTTTTCTTCTACTCCTTCCCCTACAACTGCATTCCAGTCGCCCATGACTGTTAGATTTTCGTCCCCCTTTACATACTGCATTACCCTTTCAATATCCTCATACACTTTCTCTATCTGTTCATCTGTTCTTTAGCTTGCGGCGTCGGCATGTATACCTGAACTATCGTTGTCGGTGTTGGTCTGCTGTCGATTCTGATTAGAACAACCCGGTCACTGAACTGTTCACAGTAACACACCCTCTGCCCTACCTTCCTATTCATAACGCATCCTACACCTGTTATACCATTTTCTGCTGCTGTTGGTATTACCCGATACTCATCTGACCAGAAATCCTTGTCTTCCTTCCACTTCACTTCACTGACCCCTACTATATCTAGATTGAGCCTTTGCATTTCCCTTTTCAGATTTTCTAGATTCCCTACCACGTTCAAGCTTCTGACATTCCACGCCCCGACTCGTAGAACGTTATCCTTTCGTTGATTATTCAATCATTTTCTCATGGTAACCTCCCCCTTGGCAGTCCCCTCCAGGAGATCCGAATGGGGGACTATATCGGAATCTTTTGCCAATGGAGAGATCGTCATGACAACTCTTCAATTACAGGCCACATGTCCTGTGGATACACGTTAGGTGTCTTTAATGCAGTGGTTTCCATTGCCTTCTGCATCCTCATGTCGTTGATCATTGCTGATTCTTCCGCCTTTACGGGCAATTTCCCACCCCTAGGACAAGAGAGTGCCCTCTTTGACAAGGCCGTTGGCAGAATGAGGCTGACTTCTTATGCCGGAAGTCTTCGGCCGCCAATGCTGATTATTTATCAAAATTTAGGCAGTGGCGGGGATCGAACCCGGGACTTAAGACGTTTTTGATTATGAATCACAGACGCTACCCCTTTTTTTTTTTTTTTTTTTTTTTTTTTTTTTTTTTTTTTTTTTTTATAGAAGGAGGGGGAGGGCGCGGAAGGCAGAGCGATCAGGGGTCGTAACCCGAGGCCTGGTCGCAGTGTCCCCCTCGTCCGTCAAGGAATCAGGGATGGGAAGGGGGAACCTTTTGCGGGAATTATTGTTTATTTATTTATTTTTATTTACTGTTTTAATACATTCTTAATGTGGTTTTACTTTATACCACAACAAAAATAAATGTATCTAGCACCGCATCGTGCTCTGAGAAAAAGAAAACAATATCTCGGCACGTTCCTACACCGAGGTAATGTATATGGGGAAAACGAAAAAAAAGTGCTTCATACAGGATACAGAAGGGTGTGTCGCTACTCTCCTTACGCTTCATCATCCAGGTACGTCTTCACGTATATCATTTCGAGAATCGAACTTAGTCATGTCAGCTCACTGAATGGGTATCTTCTCCTACCTGTTGATGATCCAGCTGCGTGGAGGGTCGCGTAGGGCACTCCCTAAGTAATTAGAAAAATACTGTCTGTATTTTGGGTTCCGTACGATCTTGCAATGACGTTCTTGTAGGTAGTTCCAAAAGTCTAATACATCTTTAGGTCCATCGTGAAATAAGTAGTGTACCGCATGCGCACGGATCCACGTGACAGCGTTGGTCTTGGCGCGCGGGAAATACTGTTGATCCGGAAATAGTAGAAACCGAGGTGTAATGTGTTCCGGAGTCATTCGTAGAAAATACGACAAAATTTGTCGCACCAAGCGCCATACGTCTTCTGCCGCGCCACATGTGAGACGGTGTTCGTCCGTGTCTGGTATCCCGCAGTCTACGCAGAGAGGCGATTCCGCCATGTTTATCTTGTGGAGGCGTGATCGGGTGATCTGTTTACCATTGACTGTGATGTACCATGTGGATCGGACGGCTGTGTCCAGTGGAATTGCGTGAATCGTCTTCCACACCACCTTCCAATTAACCTGAGGGCTTTTCGTCTCCACGATGTTTGGTGGGCGCCTCTGCTGTAGGACATGATATATATCCCGCGCCGACGCCTGTTTCGTCGGTGGTACTGCGATACGGAAATAGCTGTGTTCAATGTAAAAGTTCCCGAAGTAGTAGAAGGGTGGGGGTATGTCTTGCGTCGTCAGTGGGGGCATAATGGACGGCGGAGCTAAGGACTCCAACAGCAAACCTGTCAAACTTTCCGGGTGATGGCGCCACAGCTTGATGTGTGAGCTGACATACAGGGACACAGCTCTGTCGTGGACATGGACTAGGCCAAGACCTCCCCTTTCTGGGGGAAGGGTCAGTGACTCATAACTGACTTTGAAGAGCATGCCTGTACTGACGTAGGCTCCGAATGCCGCTAAGAGACGTCGAGCCATCAGTAACGGTATTGGGAGAACACGCGCTATGTGTGGAAGGCGCGATGCGAGGTAAACATTAACGAAGTGTGTCCTTTGGAGAATGTCGAGGGTCCGCAGACGAAGGTTGAAGATCTGGACCCGAATTTGTTGTAATAAGCGGCGGTAGTTAAGAGCCGCGGTGCGCCGTATGTCGTCGTGAAACTCTATCCCAAGACATTTGATAGTGCCACGAAGCTGTAGGGGTTCGACACACGCTGGGGTCAACCCGTCTCCTATGGCCATGGCGACCGATTTGGCGACGTTGAGACAGCTGCCGGAAGCCACACCGTACGTGGTAATCCATTCTAGTGCTCTGTTGACATCATCGCGATTGCGGAACACGAGAACCAGGTCGTCTGCATATGCTGTACAGCGAAATGTGACGTCACGTAGGGTAAGACCGGTGAGGCGTTGACGGAGACCACAGAGGAGCGGTTCCAGTGCCAAAGCATATAGTATCGTCGACAAGGGGCAGCCTTGACGGACGGAGCGGAAAATCGGGAGGGACTGCGAGAGACGCCCGTTAACGAGCACTTTGGAAGTCGCTCCTCGGAGTAGGCGCATCACGACGGCTGTGAATTGCTGTGGGTACTGCATGTGCTGGAGAACGGACGTTAGGTATGCGTGATCCACTCGATCAAACGCTTGGCTAAAATCTAGTGATGCCAGCGCTCCCGGGACGCGGCGTGCCCTGGCTAGGGCTATTAAGTCACGGTATCGACACAGTGCTGTGTGGATGTTGTTGATACCCCCTAGGGAAGTCTGATCTGGCGAGATGACGTAAGGTAGGGTCGGTCGTAGACGGTTTGCTAATAGTCTGGTGAATATCTTCATGTCGCAGTTGACGAGTGTTAGCGGGCGGTAATCTTGTATTCGAGCCCCACCTTTAGGCTTGTGAACCGGTATAATTATTCCTTCTACGAAGGTCGCAGGGAGCGGCACCGCGGGGGACATAAGCTCCCGACAGATGTCTGTTAACTTGGGAGCCAGTAAATACTGAAAAGTTCTATAAAACTCCACAGGGAGCCCGTCGGGGCCAGGAGACTTATTCGCCGCTCCTTTACCGATGGCGTCGATAACTTCGTCTTCCGTAATGTCGTTCAATAATTCAGTTTGTAAATCCTGTGGGACAATGCCGTAAACCAGTTGTGAGACTGCTGTCACCGTCATCGGGTCGGAACATTGAGCAGAATAAAGTCGTGCGTAATGGTCGAAGAAGGCTGCAGCAATATCGCGTTGTGTGGTGTGATGAAGGCCGTCCTCAGTGGTGATGGCATGTATCAGCGCCCGTCTTCGCAGTGTACGTTCTCGGATGACGTGGTACATGGTGGGTCGTTCCGTTGCGAGTCTGTCTTGTGTCCGCGCTCGGACGATCGTCCCTTCGAGGTGTCGGCGCATATGGGCTACGATCTGTGCTTTCGCACGCTGAACTGTCAGCTGTCGTTCCGGTGTGGGTGGCAAGGAGGCGCATTCGCGAAGGACGGTGAAATAAAAATCAAGGGTCTGCCGCCTCCAAGCAGCAGTCTCACGACCATACGTAATAAAGGTTCGCCGTAGGGCCGGCTTGGCGCAGGTTAACCACCAACTAATCGACGTAGGATACGTTGGGAGGCGGCGGACACACAAACTCCACGTGTCTTCGATGGCGCGTCGACAATCCGGAGAAGCGAGATGAGCAAGGTTTAATTTCCAGGGATGTCGGCTGCGCCACACCCGTTGGCGACGAAGGGTGACGGCACATATATAGGCCTCGTGATCAGAGAAGGCTACTGGCCACACCTCCGTGTCACTCACCGTTGCCGCGAGAGAACGGGAGACGTAAATCCTATCGATGCGACTAGACGAGTGACTCGTGAAATGGGTGTATCCCGGTCTATTTCCTCGGACATGTTCCCATGTATCTACTAGCTGGAGATCGCCGATGAGTGTCCCAAGTTCGGGGCACGGTGAATGGTGTGGCAGCTGATCTTTAGGTGCTTGGGTGCAATTGAAATCGCCCCCTAATATCAAGTCATCGTGCCTGCCCTGAAAAAGCGGTGCTATTCCTTCTGCGAAGAAGAGCGATCGGTCACGACGGCGATTCGTTCCGGAAGGGGCGTACACATTGATAAGCCGGACGCCTTGCACCGTTACGGCCATTCCTCTAGCGTCGGGGAGATATCGGACTTCGTCCGCCTCGAGGCCCTCTCTGAGGAGAATGGCGACTCCACTGTTAGTTGGCGAGGCGTGGGACACATGAGCCGTATAACCATACATACCCGGGAAATCTTCGACGAAGACTTCTTGGAGAAAGACAATGTCAACGTCTGCTGCATTGAGCATGTCTTGGAGCAGCGACAACTTCGTACGTGTCCGAATGGTGTTAATGTTGATGGTCGTTAAGCGATAGGATTGTAGATCGTCTCCTGCGGTGGGGGCTGCCGTCAGTGTCGCCGTAAAAGGTGGGGCCTGTGATCTGCTGGCCGCGTCCGCGCCGTCATCTGTTGCTACTCGGGAGGGGCCGAGGTGTGAGAGGAGAGACTCCTCTCCTCATCCACCACAGCGGCCGTAGAATCGTCTTCAATGTCATCCGCCCAAGGTCCGCAAGTTAACGGTGGCTGCGGCAGAACACTTGTGGGCTGAGTGACTAAGGGTGAATCCGCAGTTGTTTCCGGTTGTGTACCAACGGCGGGCGCTGTGCTGGCCATCCGTTTGTCCGAGGGAGCGGAAACGGATTTGTCAAAATCAGACAAAGTGACAGGTGAGGGCGATCTCGTGTCATCCATTCTCCTCGTCGTTTCGTCGGCCGTCCGGTCGTCAACTGGAGAAGACGTCCGCTGGAGGCAATCGTCTGAGGGTGTGCGACGTCGCTTTTTATGTTTTCTCGGTGACCTTTGTTTGCGGACGTGGGTTTCTGAGTCCGAAAGAGTTTGTGGTTCCCGTATAGCATCCCCCTCAGGGAGAAAGGCAGAGGTCGGTACAACCCTAGCGTCGAGTTCCATTCTCTCGTCCGAATCTTCTTGTGGAGTCGATGGGCGGCGTTCTTCAACCCCTGCAGACACCGTAATGGTGTTGGTCAATCCAGGACCGGCGGCAGGTGCGCATTCTAACGCTTCCTGTCTTCCGGGGGGGGTTGTCGTCTGTCATGACGGTCGATCGTGTCACCTCTGCGTAATTGAGGGGGAGGGCCGTGAGCGTAGGAGGTGGTGTCGTGTCATGCAATGGAAGTTGTGTAATCCGACGTTGAATACACGCCGAGCGGACATGACCCTCCTGGCCGCAACCAGAACAAGTACGAGGTTGGCCGTCGTACATTATTATTGCTCGACAGCCACCTATGACTAAGTAGGACGGCACATGTTTCTTTAATTCAATTTTCACTTGTCGGACGCCGTTGAGGACTTGGTACGTCTCGAAGGTGTTCCATTTTTCGGCCACGTGGCTAATTACCGTCCCATAAGGGCGGAAAGCTGAGGTAACGACGTCCGGTGGTACTTCGAAAGGGAGTTCGAAGACTCTTAGTGTGCGTAATCCTAATCCAGCATGGTCAACAGTAACCTCTCCGATGTGACCATCGGAGTGCTTGAACTTGAGAGTGTTCGCGCATCTGTTCACAACTGCGTGACATAACTCGTCATCGACCATCTTGACGTAAACGACGCTGCTTGTGATGGATAGGTGGATACCGATGATGTGCTGTGTTGGTATTTGAACTTCGTCACGGATAAATCGTTCGACCTCAAAGGCTCGTGGTCGTGCGTAGTCGGGCTGGAAGCTGATCTTGATGGTAGCTTTTCTGTACGAATGAGCCATGGCGACTCAGTGTTAACGGACGCGAGTATTAGCTGCGGCGAGGAAGTAAACAAACTACGCGCGCTCGCGACTCTGCCGACGGGACCGCGACACTGCGGACGGGACGTAAACAAGACGTCCTCGCCGCTCACCGGCCGAAAGCAGACTGACCCCTAGACCACGGGATATCTGATAGCAAAATAAAGAAAAGGATGACCCAGCCACTCTGGAACACACTAAGATCGCCAGCCTAAAAGAAAGATAGAGGAACACAGATAGGGAAAAGACGAACACCACAGCGAAAAACGGAAAAGAAAGAATGGGAAAGTTTAAAAATGGAGGGAGGGTGGATGCCTTTGCGAGAAGGCGAGATGCCCACCCAAAATGTGGTCCACAGTCATGTGGGAACCACAGCGACGACAAGGCGGGTCCTTGGGTCGGAGGAGGTGATCATAAGTTAGCCAAGTATGGTCGATGCAGAGCCGGCAAAGGACAACGGAGTCTGAGTGAGTGGCCCACATGGATGACCGCCACACATTCGTTGTCTCCTTGATAACACGTATTTTATTTGGTGTACTGAAGGTGCTCCATCCTGTATCCCAGATCGTTAAAGCTTTGCTGCGGAAAACGGATCAGAGTAATTCTCTGGCAGGTCGATCACAGAGTCGGTTTACTACTAGCCTGTTTGGCCAGCATGTCAACAAGTTCATTGCCCGGGATCCTGACATGTCCTGGATTCCAAATGAAGGACACTGAATGCCCACGGCTTCCGAGGGCATAAAGTGACTCCTGGACAGTCATTACCAAAGTATGGCGAGGGACGCACAGTCGAGAGCATGTAGGCTGCTTTAAGAGTCACTACAGATGACAACGGACTCGCCTGCGCAGTGAAAACTCTCACATTTAATAAAATATTCCGGGCTATTACTCCGTGGTCGAAGATATTTCCCTTTTAAACACGACGTTTCGTCCCCATCTGCAGAGCACCTTTTCAAGAGGGGTCGTAGCTTTGTTGAACGTCTGGTCGGGGGTGTGATTCGGACATTCAACAAAGCTACGATCCCCTTGAAAACGTCCACCTCAGATGGAGACTAAACGTCGGTTTTTAAAGTGAAATGCCCTCGCCGATGGCACAATAGCCCGGAATATTTTATTAATTGTGACTATTCCGGCCTTGAAAATTTACATTGTATAGTGAAAACACTACGGTATGGAGCGCTGTTCAGTATTATCAACCTGAGCGTAGGCGAAGCCAACGTGATAATCGACCATTGAATCATCGGTGTAGACTATTTCTGAGCCATGGTACTCGCCAAGAACAGAGAAAAACCGCCATCGGAAGGGCTCAGGTGGAACTGAGCTTTTTGTGGTTTCCATGAGTGGACCCATACGAAAGCTGGCAGAGGGAAATTGTCAACTGCGATAAGAAGTGACCAGGCATGGACTGCAATTGGAATCGCCAATCTGGGCCGCCGTTGGGTGGGGGGGTGGGGGGGGGATGGATTGCCATGCCAGCTTCTATGAGGAGGCTGTTCACTGGGCTCATTCAGAAAGTTCCTGTCACAAGCCGAATTCCACAGTTGTGTATAGGGTCAAGCAGCTGCAATGCTGTGGGCAATCCTAAAACATACACCAGGCTCCCACAGTCAAGACAAAAATGCACAAGGGCTGTGTGGATCAGGTGTGGCTCGTGCATCAACTAATATTAAGTCGCTGCCAGCACTTTTCCTTATGCTGACCAGCAAGGGAATGCAAGTAAAGCAAGTGGCGAAGACTAGTCCCAAAAAGCGGTAGGTCTCCTTTACATTAAGTGGTTGGTCATAGAGGTAAAGTTCTGGATGAGGGTGGACAGTACAATGATGATAGAAGTGCATGACGCAAGCCGTGGCTGCTGGAAACTGAAACCCATGTGCGACGTTCAGCCAGACCAATAGAAGAGGAGAAGAAGGAAATACAAAAATCGTTAGTTTATAGAAGAGATACAAAGGACCTCACTGCTAGTGCAAGGCCATTAAATGCAATGAAGAAGAGGGAACGCTCAAGACAGAGCCCTGCGGACCCCATTCTCTTGGATATGGGATAAACTGTGGGAAGTATCGACCCGAACTCTGAAAATGTGGAGCAACAAAAAGTTTCATATTAAAATCGGAAGTGGGCTGCAGCTATCCCAGTTGTGCAGAATAATGAGAATGTGGTGTCGCCAAGTGGTATCACAGGCTTTCGTCAAGTCAAAAAAGATGACAATGAGGTGTCGTCGCTGGGAAAATGCTTATCGGATGGCAAGACTCTAGGTGCACCAAGTTGTCAGTGGTGGAGCACCCTTGGTGAAAACCACCCTGGGACAGAGCAAGAAGG
Source organism: Schistocerca serialis cubense (assembly GCF_023864345.2). Lineage (NCBI taxonomy): Eukaryota > Metazoa > Arthropoda > Insecta > Orthoptera > Acrididae > Schistocerca > Schistocerca serialis. The sequence continues at coordinate 166,070,097 of NC_064645.1, read as the reverse complement.
CCCCGAGACTCAAGGAGCCAACACAACTGCCACCTCACCATATGTACGAGCAGCTTGTGGAGAACTTTGGTGAGGCAGATAGGATGTTAGCTAGCAGGTTCTTACCAGGCTTTAGCACTGGAACGATTACACTTTGCCGCCATTGCGACGCTTGTGCACCATCACTCCAGATGTGGTTGAAGAGGGCTAGGAGGTGGTAATCTGCTGACAGATGTTTAATGATTTGGGAATGGTTGTGGAGTGGGCAAGGCGATGTGGCAGGACAGTTGGCAAGGGCACTGAGAAATTCCAGCTCACTGAAGGGAGCATTATATGGTTCTGGGTGGCGTGGGGCAAAAGATGAGTGTTGCTGTTCCACCTGCTGTTTGATTAGACAAAAGGCAGGCAGGTAATTCTCAGACAGAGAGGTGCCACGATAATGCTTAGGAAGACACTCTGCAATTACGTCTGGACAGCAGATACAGCTCCATATGTGGAAAGTCCAGGTATACAGTAGGGGTCTGAAGGGGTCTGATAGCCATAAAAGAGAGTTTAGTGGTCCAATGGCGTAGACATATTGTTCCCAACACTCCCGTTTCCATTTTTTGATGAGTTGATGGGCCTGAGCACAAAGATGTTTGAAGGCAACGACGTGCTGCAGGGACAGGTGGCATTTATGACATTTGAGGGACCAGCGATTTAAGGCGACCACAAGGGCACTGACTACCGCTGGGAGGGGGGGGGGGCACCTGAGGAACAAGGGATTGCCAATTCAGCTGTGACAACAACGGTAGTAGTGATGGCGTGGATCACCTCATCGATGTAGCCATGCAAGGGAGATTCAGTGGTGGTAGTGCAGGTGAAAGCGTCCCAGCCAACCTTGGTAAGAGCCCATCTGGGCAAGCATCCAGGTGAGTGGTGGAGGGACAGGACAAGCAGAAAGTGGTCACTACCACACAAGTCATGGTGTGCTCTCCAGTGGATACACAGAAGAAGGCCAGGACAGCAGACTGAGAGATCAATGGCAGAGCATGTACCATGTGCCACACTGGACTGGGTGGGGGCATCCGTTTTGAGGAGGCAATGGTGGAGTTGAGTTAGTAGATCCTCAACATCTTTTCCACAGCCAGTAATCTTGGTTCCATCCCATAATGGTTTGTGGGCATTACAATCATCCAGAAGCAGAAAAGTTTGTCGAGTTGGAAAATTAGTGTAGCCAATACGTAGTGCAGCCATTTGGAGGAAGGTACACGTTACAGGTGGCAATTTCCTGCGTTGTCCTCACCCTGACAGCCACAGCTTCGAAACGTGTTTGAAGGGGCACAGGTTTGCTACAGACAGAAGTAAGGACATTGATACAGACTCCACCTGACAGTCTGACACAATCAGTACAGTATTCGTAATCCCCCCAATAGCCATGAAGTGCAGGAGTCCACACTGTGGGATACCACGTTTCCAGAAGGGCAATGCAAAAAGCTTAAAAGTTGTCATAACTCAGCCAGGTGGGAGAAAAGATCACTGATTTCCACTGGAGGGTGCCACTGTCAGTCGTTTGAGAAGGCATGAAGGGACCAAGGAGGCAGATTATGTCTCAGGTTCATCAGCCACCAGCGGTAGAGAATTTGTATTTATTTCCATTGCAGCTGAAAGGTCAGTGAGAGCTAGGTCCTTGGAGGATGCTAAAATCTCCATCTTGTCCTCGGACACAGAACTAATAGGTAGTAGCGGTGTTGGGACCACCAGAGCTTCCCGTTTCTTAGCAGATTTCTTCTTGTCTGCTTGCTCTCTCGCTTCTATTTAGGGGCTTGTTGGGAGGACTTCTCCAAAGTAGCTTGAGGCACAGAGGAAGACAATGAAGCTGGTGAGTGTTCACCGTGGCATTGGTGGAGCCCTTGGACGGAAGAGTCCCAAGTGACCCTTTCCATGTGAAAGGAACCAGAGGAAGCTGTTACTTCTCCAGATGGGAACTTTGGGAGCAACAGAAGAGGAGGTGCTCCCAACCACTAAGGGGTCAGATGTATTCAGGCAGCCCTGAGTGCCAACTGTTTGAGGCATAGATTGGGAACAACCACTGCAAGTGAAGGTGACGTTGATGTAGCTCTAGCATACGAAGATGTCAAGTGAATGGGGTGCAACCGTTCATATTTCAGTTTAGCCTCATGGTAAGACAGCTTGTCCAGGGCCTTGTACTCCAAAATTTTCCAATCCGTTTGGAGTACAGTTTAGTCTGGCGAGCAGCAGGTGTGGTGCTCTCCACAGCTGATACAGATGGGAGAAGGGGCACGTGGAGTATTCGGATGCAATTGACATCCACAATCTCTACATGTGATACTGAAAGTGTCCGAAGTTCCATGGGATGGACATGCAGTTTGATGTCACAGCTGTATACCATCACCTTGAACTTTTAAGATAATGAATCACCATCAAAAGCCAAAATGAATGCACTGGTGACAATCCTATTATCGTTATGCCCCCTATAAACGCGATGGACCAATTGGCGCGTAACTTACCGTCGGACTGCAACAGCAGGTCGCGATGAAAAATGATTCCTTGAACCATGTTGAGGCTGTAATGAGGAATGACCGACACAGGAATATCACCCACCTTGTTACAGGCGAGATACGCTTGGGACTGTGCTGAGGAAGGCGTCTGAATCTTGACTGACCCACTGCACGTTTTGGACACTGCTGTCACTTCCCCAAACTTGTCCTCCAGATGTCGAACAAAAAATAGAGGCTTCATATACATAAAGCTGGCGGCATCATTTCTGCTGCACATTAAATAACGAGGTGAATATGGCTCTCTTCTCTCCACAGCCATATGTTCCTCCCATGGACTTGGGGTCCTGTGTCACAGCATTGTATTCTATCTTCCCTTTCTTAGAGACTGCTGAGGCCATGCAGTCCCCAGCATAAGATGAATTTGTTCACTTCACTGTCGATCTACCTCCCTGATGCCACCCACTCCAATCAGGGATTTCCCAATGGGTGCCACCCAGCCACAGCAAAGGCCACCTTGTGCGATGGCTATTGCTGGGAGTCCCGATACCCCAAGACAATGGGCATCTACTCCTTGGCATACGTGGGGAGGTTGTAGCTCAGGTATCAGTAGTGCGCTCCCAGTGCAGCTTGAGGGTACATGACAATCCCTCCATGACAGACTGACTACAGTGCTAGATACTGGGTACAGAGAAATCCAATATTGACATGGTTCGAAAGAGGACAGTGGACAATTGAAGAAGATGAAGTACCCCAGTAGGCATCCTTGCCCATATACCTGAATTACGAGTGCTGTGGCAGTGCCATGACAATAAGAAATGCAGAAGATCGAATCACACTGTGGATATCTGGTGCACCATGTAAGGCGTCCTTCCCCGCATCGTCCACAGTTTGGAAAAATTTGGAAAGATGGAGGTCGAATCCAGAGAAAGGGACCACAACTTAGTAAGCTGAAAGGTTGGAGACTCCTTTCAGTCGCCTCTTACGACAGGCAGGAATACCTCGGGTTTGTTCTAACCCCAGGACCCGCAAGGCGGGATGAATCTCAGTGTTGCATCTGCACAACAAGCGCGTCGCTGTCGATTAGAGATATATGACACTTTTGTATCTAAATTTTCGTAGTCTTAGAACCCTACCAGGAGGACTGGGCTGCTCGAGACGAAGACGCCATATGGACGGAGCTGTAGAAGTCACCACTACCAGGCCGTGGCAGGGCAACAGCTCTATCCTCTGAGCCCCTCTCTGGACATATCGCCACAGTGCAGCTTGCCATGCCACGTCGTCTCCATGAGCCTGGCTGACTCCTGTCCATGGAATAGCCGATTCCACACCGCGCACACTACCCATCGTCCACGATCACCAGATAGGCGTCACGGGATGGTGAGATCTTCCACCGTAATGGAGCTGGGCATTGCTCGCAACCATAGTAGATACGCCATTGTCGAGCAGACGACGGTTGTGAGGGGAACATGCACCACGGTTGCGCAACGAGGCGATAGGCGCTCGTTGAAGGGACCACCTCAGCATTGCGGGGCGATCTGGCAGACAGCTCAGTAGAATTCAGCGGCCGGCCGCTGATGCCATGTATCAAACAGCGCAAATGTGTCAATAAGAATCTTGTTACGTTTGCAGCTTCCCTTCTGTGTAGCCTCCAGGGCTCCCAACTTGTAATACCACCTGCTCGCAACATCCTGGCTCACTGACGCTCCACCCTGCAAACAAGGGGATTTCCATCGACGTGTGCTCGCGACGAGAATGTCATGTAATTCTGTGCGAGCACTACAGCCGGTGGACCGTGATTAACGACAAATTCATCGTGAATAGAGAAAGTTATGGCAATCTTAATGATCTTTCTGCGAGTGTTAAGGACGTTGAATACTGTCTTTGAGTTAAAACAAGCATTCTGCACATCAAAATAAAAAATAGGTGTTTTGAGTTATCAACTACGAATCTTATCTATTCCAAACTATGTCGTATATCCTAGTGAACCTAGTGTCAAGATAAGCAGTATTCATTATTCAAAAGTAGAAGAGTTGTAGCAATACGTTGGTAGAATGAGTCTCTTCGTCAGGCACGGAATGTAGTTCGTGAAAGACAGAAAAACTGGATAAAAAGTTCGTGCATTTCACGCTTTCCCTATGTAACACTATCTCTAGCCATTATAAAAACATCAGTCTGGCGAAGTACGGGGCAAGAAGTTTCTTCAGCTGTCCGCAGATCGTGGTCTAATAGTCAAATTAACGTCAGTAAGATGATGTACAGGGATTTCAATACGTACTGGTTTCAAGGAGGAGAACAGTCACATGGCTTATAAACTGAAGTGACAAAAGTCATGGGAAAACTCTTAACATCGTATCGGACCTCCTTTAGCATAGACGTGACATGGACTCAACAATTCGTTGGAAGTCCCCTCCGGAAATATTATCCCATACTGTTCAAAAATGTTCAAATGTGTGTGAAATCTTATGGGACTTAACTGCTAAGGTCATCAGTCCCTACGTTTACACACTACTTAACCTAAATTATCCTAAGGACAAACACACACACCCATGCCCGAGGGAGGACTCGAATCTGCGCCGGCACCAGCCGCACAGTCCATGACTGCAGAGTCTGAGACCGCTTGGCTAATTCCGCGCGGCATGTCATGCTGCTCCCATGGGCGTTCATAATAGCGAAACTTTTCGGGTGCAGGATGTTGTTTACGAAATGATCCCTTGATTATGTCCCATAAATGTTCTATGGGATTCATGTCGGACGACTTGATTGGCCAGACCATTCGCTGGAACTGTTCCGAATGTTCTTCTAACCAATCGCGAACAACTGTGGCCTGATACCATGGCATCGTGGCATCGTTGTTTGAGAACATGAACTCCATGAATGGCTACAAATGGTCTCCAAGTAGACGAAAAAAACCATTTCCAGTAAGTAATCGGTTCAGCTGATCAGAGGACGCCATCCATTCCACGTGAACACAGCCTACACGATTATGGAGGCACCAATAGCTTGCACAGTGCCTTGTTGAAAATTGGATCCATGGCTTCATGGAGTCTGCACTACACTCGATCCCTACGACCAGCTCTTACCACCTAAAGTCGGGACTCATCTGACCAGGCCATGGTTTACCAGTCGAGTACCACCGAAATGGTCACGAGCCCAGGAGAGGCGCTGCAGACGGTGTCGCGCTGTTAGCAAAGGCACTCGCGTCGATCGTCTGCTACCATAGCCGATTAACGCCAAAATCGCCGCACTGTGCTAATTGATACGTGGGCGCTGATGACCCCGATGTTGAGCGCCCATAAACCCCAACACACAATTGATACGTTCATCATACGTCCCACATTGATATTTGCGGTTACTTCAAGGAATGTTGCTTTTCTGTTAGCATTGGCAAGTCTTCGCAAACGCCGCTGCTCTCGGTCGTTAAGTGAAAGCCGTCGGCCACTGCCTTGTTCGCGCTGGAAGATAATGTCTGAAATCTGACACCTTAGACACTGTGGATCTCAGTATACTGAATTCCGCGACCATTTCCGACCTGGAATGTCTCATGCGTTTAGCTGCATCTACCGGTCCACGATCAAAATCTGCTAATTCTCGTCGTGCGGCCTTAATCCCGTCATAAATCGTTCCACATAAATCACCTGAGTACATGTGATGGATCCGACAGTGACGTGCCCTTTTAAACCTTGTGCACGCGATACTAACGCCATCTGTATATGTGCATGCCGCTATTCCACGACTTTTATCAGCTCAGTGTGTGTTCCTGTACAAACTAGACATCAACGATGGAGCGGGATTTGTAACCGAATTCAAACAGTATTTGAACCAAGAAAAGGATAAAATTGGCAAAAGCACGACGAACAAGAAAAAAAATGGCCCTTTCCTATACTTTTTATAACCACAAGAATTTTTAAAAAGAAAACCATAAGAGAAGATTACATTACAATCATAACACACTCATAAGAAGAAGAACTATTTGGTTTAGGAAGGAAATAGGAACAATTACTAAGTTTTAGAAAAGAAGAATTTACCTAATCAGGAAATATACCAATATATAAGTGAAGGCAGGTAACCGACGAAGGCATAATCTGTCGAGCAGAAGGACGGGCTTTAGGTGTGGATTGAGCACCGATAATAAAAATATGGCAACGTCATTCTTTGTGGGCCGCAGAGATTCGGTTCCCGGGCGGGCTAGAGATTTTCTTCGTTAGAACTGCATGTTGTTTCATTCATCTCAGCTACATCGGCACGCGATTCGCCGAAGTTGTGTCAAATAGGAAGACTTCAACCAAATGGCCAAAGAATTCCTGACGGTGTACCCTGTCATCAGTTCATCTTATTTTTCTGGTGTAACCAAGTAAATCCCACCATAGATAATTAGATCGCGTACAGTTATCAAGCTACGAGAACAGTGCGACCTGCGATTCACTGGCTTTTCAAAATAGTCGTACATGTTGTAAAACCTGTCCGCCAGTTTTATGATAGTATTTACTGACATGTATGAATGTCATTTCTTAACTGCAGATGAATCGGGAGATAACCGCGGTAAGATCACTGCAGCGGTCGCCAAGTAAAAGCTGTACGTTGGGGGAGGGGGGGGGGAAGTATTATCATTGTTTACCGTGCCCTAAGGAGTCTGCCCTTGATCTGACAGTTTTATATGTTATAGGACTAAGCTTTTCTTCAAATGTATCAGATTTGTTAGAGGTATTTCACTGGTTATGAGGAAGAAATTTACCCTATCAGTTGCATTTAAAAGTCGGCAGATGAATGGAAAGAACATTTATTATAACGAAAAGTTGCAGAATCGAATTACACACAATTTAATTGGGTTTGTGCATGAACGAGGGGACATACAGTTATTAACTCAGGTTCCTTATAGGACTACAGATGCAAAATATCGTCTCACAACTGGCCGCAGGGAGGAACAGGCAAGAGGAAAGAAACGGAAGGCACAACTTCTGGTAGGTGAAATCACACGGTTTGTGCCTTCTGGCAGTTCCAAAAGACAACTGCTTCGATCTTCGTTATATTACTGTTGAAGAGTGGGTTGAAACACATTGATAGGAAAAAACCAGCACCTCCTAATCGGTATTTCATGAGCAACTCTTGAATGTAAGACCTCTTGCAAAGAGAACACCACGTATAGCTGTATGACAATCTTTAATGGGACACGACTGGTTTCACAGCCTGTAGCCAGATCGTCAATGGTACATAATATTTTAAGTATCTAAAGACATCGATGTAGCAAAGAGAGGGGACCCCACCATCACTGGTAACCCGGCTCCACCCGGCAAGTACAGACAGTAACTTAGAAAAGGGGCCAAATGGTGCGTACATTACCCTCTGTTCGTGGGGGCTGCCACTAGGATGTGATGGTAATCTGTTCTTTCTTGCTTCTATAGAGGATGATGTGCTCATCATTCGGCTCCTATTCTTGCTATTTGACGGGTAGTGCATTGTACCAGTGAGGTTGGGCTCAGTTCCTCCGTACATCGATGACTTTAATGTCATAAAAAATTATGTACACCTGATGAGACCAACAAAACCGGTCATTTCCCACTAAAGACTACGTAACAGCTGTACGCAGTATTCTTAGTGAGTGATGTATTAACAAAGATACGGATGCCCGAGGCACAGAGCTGCTAGTTTCGAGAGTAAGCCTGAGGACGCGAGTGACTAAGCTGTGGTCCATTTCATGAACTTAGGGAAAGAATTTGGCAAATTATCTGAGGTTAAGCAGAATCCAGCTGGCGTCTTGATATTGTTGTCTCAATTTACGTAAACGACCTTATCAATGTATTTCGCTATACACTTCTTACCTTTTGAAGAATCAATGCGACATCTCCACTATGTCTCCTGCTGGGATCAAGATGAGAAATCGAAAGTATTCTATCTTTTATCTCCGTCAAGCTCCGAAACTGAAACGCAAAAGCTACTTCCTTCTCCAAGCAAGACCAGACTTCGAATCGTGCTTCTTTCTGCGACCAACATCACAGCCAGATTCACCCAGGATCTTTTCCCCTACTTGCTAAACACAACTTCCGATTGTTGCTCAAGAAACCGTCTGTGTTTGTTCACCAGCCAATGGCATACCAAGAATAAATAGTTCCACAATTTGAACGATGGATTATTTTCAGATCATCGCCCTTCCATAATAACTTTCGGTGGCAAACCAACAGGATCGACAGAAACATACAGACATCAAAAAAAGTTTTGCATCACCCACCCCGGTTCCCAGGACTTCTGAAGATAGACGTTGACTGTGGTTATTGTATAACAGACAAAAACCCTTTCACTGTTCAGAGATGTCACTAACCCCCCCAAGGATGTAAACAACCATGTATGAGCGGTGCTTATTAGACGGAGGGGGTCCGACAGCCGATCAGTTCCAGTCATTCCATCAGGAAGGAGGTACACGGCTCATGTTGTCTGTAGTTCAACCACGCCTAGACGGTCAATACCGTGGTTCGGGCGCGTCCGCATTCTTACTTTGTGCCAGGAAGGGCTCTCAACAAGAGAAGCGTCCAGGCTTTTCGGAGTGAACCAAAGCGATATTGTTAAAACATGGAGGAGATACAGAGAGACAGGAACTTAAGATGACATGCCTCGTTCAGGCCGCCCAAGGCCTAGCCACCATATTGAATAATACCTTTCGTGCAGCTACGGGACGTCGTGTTATGACTCAAACTGTGCACAATAGGCTGCGTGTTGCGCAACTTCACTCCCGACTACCAAGGCGAGGCCAATCTTCGCAACTATTACACCATGCAGCGCTGTACAGATGGGCCCAATAACATGTCGAATGGACCGCTCAGGATTGGTGTAACGTTCTCTTTACCGATGAGTGTCGCATATGCCTTCAACCAGACAATCGTCGGAGACGTGTTTCTAGGCAACCCGGTCAAGCTGAACGCCTTAGACAAAATGTCGAACGAGTGCAGCAAGTTGGCGGTATCCTCCAGTTTTGGGGTGGTATTATGCGGGTCTGACGTACGCCGCTGGTGATCATGGAAGACGTCGTAACAGCTGTACAATACGTGAATGCCACCCTCCGACCTATAGTGGAACAATATCGGCTGCATATTGGCGAGGCATTCGTCTTCATGGACGACAATTCGCACCACCATCGTGCACATCTTGCGAACGTTTTCCTTCATAACAACGACATCGCTCGACTAGAGTGGCCAGCATGTTCTCCAGACTTGAACGCTATCGAACATGCCTGGGATGGATTTAAAAGGTCTGTTTATGCACGACGTGACCCACCAACTACTCTGAGGTTCAAATGGCTCTGAGCACTATGGGACTTAACCGCTGTGGTAATCAGTCCCCTAGAACTTAGAACTACTTAAACCTAACTAACTTAAGGACATCATACACATCCATGCACGAGGCAGGATTCGAACCTGCGACAGTAGCAGTCGCGCGGTTCCAGAGTATAGCGCCTAGAACCGTTCGGCCACCACGGCCGGCAACTACTCTGAGGGATCGAAGCCGAATCGCCGTTGAGGAGTGAGACAATTTGGACCAACAGTGCCTTGATGAACTTGTATACAGTATGCCACGACGAATAAAGGCATGCATCAATGCAAAAGACTTGCTACTGAATATTAGTCGTACCAGTGTGTACAGCAATCGGGACCACCACCTCTGAGGGTCTCGCTGTATGGTGGTACAAGATGCAATGTGTGGTTTTCATGAGCTATAAAAAAAGGCGGAAATGATGTTTATGTTGATCTCTATTCGAATTTCCTTTTCTGTACAGGTTTCGGAACATCTGGAGCAGAGGTTCTGCAAAACGTTTTTTGATATGTGTATTTGCCGACCTCCTCTCCTAGGCAGCCTCAGTGGAAATGTACCACATAAACGTGGACAGAAATGAACTGTAATGTGCAACAGAGGCGGTACATGTTTGCATGACCAATTTTCTGGTGTATCAGCGTTGTAGAATTTTGAGTCCTTTTCAGAACCTTCCGTGGTTAGGCTTGGTTTGGAAATTACAAAGAGACCCTCCATTTTTGATTATTTTGGCCGAAGTGGTGTCCAAACGCCTAGTAAGGAGACATATTGTTCGACTCCGCCCATGCTAGGCACCGACAGTTAGAACGAGGGAGTCGAGGCCATAGGTAGACAGTGCATAGTTGTGCCTCATCTGCTGTGGCGTCTACACAGCTACGTCAGCAAGCCAAATTCGTGAAGGGAGTCACACCTCAAACTCAGAATACTTCGCTTTTGGTCTCTGGACCTCCATAGGGCAGCCTCAGCTCTTGCAACGCCCCTGCCTACAAAAAACGCTCTCGAGTGGGCGAAGAACCGTCAACCTTGACACACGCTGAGGTGACATACCTACTAACATCCTTTTCGCAGCGTAGTGTAACAGCTCGATTTGGCATCGACTCAACAAGTCGTTGGAAATTCCCTTCTGAAATTCTGAGCTAAGCTGCTTCTGTACCCATCCATAATTGCGAAAGAGTTGCAGGATTTTGTGCATGAACTGACTGAGCCGTGAGTGACTCGTGTTCCCGCCATAATGTATTTACACCCTGTTTTTAACGTACTTCCACCTCACTGCATTAATTTAAATTACTACTGTCACTGAGTTGCTGCTTTGCCTGACCGTGAGTGGCGTTACCAGTGCGTATCGATATATCCCCTCTCGTAGTATCTTTGCTCGACTACTATTACTTTCTGCTCGTTGTCTGTTGTAAGTTAGTTGGTCGCAGTTCGGGTTGCGAGTTCGGGTCTGCCAGTCAGTTGGAACGCGTCTGTAGTGCAGTCCGGACCTGCCAGTCGGGGAATTGCAATGCGGAAGTAGTGCAGTCGGGTTGCAGCAGTGACGTTTGCGTCGGCATGGCTCGCCCGACCGTTGCCGCTACGCATCACTTGAGCCGGGCCACGGTCTTGGTGGGTCGTCGGTCGACGCGTTTGGGATCACCGATCGTTCATGAGTCGGCTGTGTGTGTGTGCATCGACTCCAGACTTGTGTTCGTGCGTGTTTAGTTACTGTTGGGTACCGTTTAGGTCTTTGTCCAAGTGTTTGTCAGTTAGTGTGATTTTAATTGACACCTTATTTTAAATGTCGTCAGCATATTGACTCTGAGAAGTCGGTCGTCTCCTCGGGCGCCGTGTAACTGGTTCTCTGAGCGCTTCTGGCCACTTCGATTACCAACCTGTGGAATTTAGCTCGGTCTCTTCCCGGGGCAGGGATGTCGAGTAGCCAGTGGGCGTGTTTCGTCTGCGTGGTTGGGTCCGAGCCAGTATTTCCGCCGTCGGGTGTCTGGATTTGAGTGGAAGACGCGCCAGCAGTGCAGTCGCGACGGTGCAGAAGTCGCGGACCGACCAGCAGGAGTCCGTCGGTTGCTACGGGGTTGCTACGTCCGCGCGGTGCAGTCGCTTGGGTCTGCTGCCGGTCCCTGCACAGTGTTGGAGCGTGTGTGGAGCTGTCCGATCGCTACTAGCTTCGAGGTTCACGGACCCAGGACGCCAAAGTTGATTAGTGGTTTCAACTACCCAACCCACGTCCGTTCATGTTGTGTGGTTCGTTTCGGTGGTTCGCTGTTGTGGAGCTTTTCCTGTGAGCAACACAGAGTGTTTGTACATATTGCACTGTGGATAATTACATCCGTAACATTTTATGTTTGAGTTCTCATGTACCGGTTGGTGGCAAGCAAGTCGTTGTGTTGGTCGGTCCGTGGCTGTCTCCTGGTTGGGTTCCGAAGGATCAAGTATAGTTGGGCTCACCACCTGCCTAAGTGAACGAGGGCAGACAGACCTCCGCAGAGGCTTCTGAGTGCCACCGGTGTTTAATTATCTGTTATCAGCTATTTTAAATTCAAGGCTTATGGTTAGTGTTCTATTTTCTCAAAAATTTTGGCAAAATTAATTTTAAATTCACCTTTCAAGCTTAAACATTGCGACCTTCTGCCTTTACAAGATTATGGTATTATATTTTAAAATTTTGAAACTTAATTGTGACCTTCAGCCAATGGTATTGCACCTTGGATATGTATGTTCTATCTGGCTAGCCTTAAGGCTTTCCACGTAGCCATGATACGTTTCTTTTATTTATTTGATTTGCCTCTTTAATTGCATTTTAATCTGGTTGATTTTTAATATTTCTTGTTGTTAAAAACATTCTGGCCTTCTGCCTTTAAAAGTCTACGGTAATATATACTAAAATTTTGAAATTTAATTGTGGCCCTCAGCCATTTGTATTGCACTTCGCATATGTTTCTTTTTTAAAATTATTCTATTGCTATCTTAATGGTATTTTTATCTTGTTGATTTGTTAAGATTTCTTGTTTGGAAGCCTTCAGCGGTGAAAGACTTGCATTCGGTAAAGGTCTGGCTATGGGCCGCTTTGGTTCTAAAGCTTATTAAATTACAGTAAATGGCAATTAGAAGGAAAAACTGACCTCAGCCTTTGGTCCTTTCCACAATCCTATTACCTGTTCTGCCCAGCGGGTTTAGCGGGCGTCTCACTGACCTCTCGATTATGTCCCATAAATGTGTGATGGGTCTCTTGCCGGACTATCTGGATTGCCGAATCACTCGCTCCAATTGTCCAAAATGTTCTTCAAACAATCGCCAACAACTGTAGGCAGTAACATGGTGCGTTGTCATCCTTAAAAATTATATCCTTAAATGGCTACAAATGATTTCAAAGTAGCCGGACGTAAGCATTTCCAGTCAATGATTACTTCAGTTCGACCAGAGAACCCAGTCCATTCCACGTAAACACAGCCCACACCATTATGGAGCCACCATCAATCTGCACAGTGCCTTGTTGACAACCTGCTCCCATGGCTTCGTGGGTTCTGTGCCACACTCGAACCCTACCATGAGCTACTACCACCTGAAATCGCGACTGATGTGACCAAGCCACGGTCTAGGATCCAGCAGAAATCATCACGAGGCACTGCAGGTGATGTGCTGTTAGCAAAGGCACTCGCGTCTGCCGTCTGCTGCCATAGTTCATAAACGCCAAATTTCGCCAGACGCTCCTAAGGAATACGTTCATCGTAGGTCCCACATTGATTTCTACGGTTATTTCACTTGCCTGTTAGCACTGACAAATCTAAGCAAACGTAGCTGCCCTCGGTCGTTAAGTGAAGATCGTCGGCCACGGCGTTCCCCGTGGTGAGACGTAATGAATGACACAGTGGCTCTCGAAATACTGAATGTCCCATGTGTCTGGCTCCAACTGCATTTCCACATTCAGAGTCTGTTGATCCCCGTCGTGCGACCACAATCACGTCGGAAACCTTTTCACGTCAATCACTGAGTACAGATGACCACTATACCAATGCACTGCCCTTTTGAAACTTGTGTACACGAAGCTACAGCCATCTTTATATGTGCATATCACTATCCCATGTCTTCCGTCACCTCAGTGTATTGTACTCTTCTTTCAAGAGATTCGGCACAGCCGTGACTGCAGACCATACACGTAAAACGAACTTGGAAATTCACTCACTTTCATCTCTAGTGATCAGAACTATCCGTGATTTGCGAGTACTATAAGAAAGATGAATACAAAATAGGAAGCTGGAAGAACGAGAGATTATTCATAGAACTTCTGAAATTGCACTAGCCAACTGTTATTTTCAAGCTTCCTACTTTCTCATTGAAGGGGAATCTAAGTTAAACGTGAAGCAGAGATGGGCATGAATGTTAATGAAGTGTCCCAGCCAGCCAGCCGCTCGGTGGACAGTTTCAGTTTTCTGTGGGATTCAGGTCACATGATTTAGTGGATCAGTCGAGGTTTGACTGGTTGCCTGATCATTTATCAAACCAGGAATACATGTATGCAGCCATATGAACACAGCTGTTGTGATCATCTACAGTATAGTCAACACAACCATGTAGGAGGAAGCTAATAATTGGTCATGTTCACACTAACTTGAATGTATGGACCCAAATCATGCTACGAAAAGCATCCCCATATCATTACAGAACCAAATCTGGCTTGAACTATACTTTGGGCAAGCCACTGGGTAAACATCCCATCTAGCAGTCGCTGCACTCTGCGTCTGTACCATTTAAAGAAACGGTAAATCTCAGTACATTGGATGACATTTATCTATTGTTTGGGCCATTGAACACATGCAGCATTATATGCCACTGTGAGCAGTGGTCTTTTGCAATGCCTCGAATTCCAATGGCTACCTCTTGCATTTCCATTCGCACTGTTTGCTCATGTCCTGTTTGCAGTTTGCAAGAACACCCAACTTGTTCTAAACCTCCAGAAATATCTCAGTTTAGTCGGTGACTCCGTACATTATGACTGGCCACGCTTTCCCACCCGAGTTTTCCGATAATTAAGTCAGTCTGTCCTTGAACTAACTTAGTGAGCCGCCGCGTAGGACTTCCTCTACGTGGAGATGTTCTCGTAGTCTTATGTACACTTGCAGAGCCGTCGGACTCAGAAAGTGCAACGCTGCTGTCTACGTTTTACGTAATGAATCAGGAAGAAGTTTTTTTGTGCAAGTAAGTTTTACACGGTGGCATTACGGTTCGTTTATTTGGGAAATACTGTAAAATAAACTTGTTTACACCGATTATGTGCTAATTATAAATGGCACGAGAATGTTATGGACCGCATAACTCAACCGAGCCGGCCTAGGTGGCCGAGCGGTTCTAGGCGCTACAGTCTGGATCCGCGCGACCGCTACGGTCGCAGGTTCGAATCCTGCCTCGGGCATGGATGTGTGTGATGTCCTTAGGTTAGTTAGGTTTAAGTAGTTCTAAGTTCTAGGGGACTGATGACCTCAGAAGTTAAGTCCCATAGTGCTCAGAGCCATTTGAACCATTTTTATTAATAATAAGAAGTTGATTCGCGCCAAGGTGAATGTACCATACCTACGTATCTCTGTGCTGACGTCACGAGCGACTTCTGCATCGGCACATCAGATTGGCTCTGATGCCGCCAGATGGAAAACCGCCTCTGCTAGCCAGCTTGGGTACCTACTGCACGCTCCTTACCCCAGAAGTACCACAGCGCTGATACATTCACTTCACGTATGTGAAATAGCAAAAATGGAAATAAAGAAACTGCGCTCGTATCTGCAAGTAAGGGGTAATTTACAGGTAGACCAGCATTTAGTGACGGCTGTGAGAGAACTGGCCACGTATGTAGTGTTAGCTATACCTAGGTATAAGGCAATTTGATAACATTCATGTATCTCGATCCATGTAACCGTCTTTAATATAACATCTAACGGCTTAAGTGTAACACTTGGGTTTCACCCACGTATTTACTGGTTTGTAATTAAAGCCGTTTGTAACGCTGGTTATAACTGGCACCTAGACTACGGGTTGCAGTATTACTCGCTTTGTTATTCAACATTATGGATTTATAATTTTTTGAGCACTGGCACTGTACATACTTTCGTCTATCTTAAAATACCGAGCTGCTTCCAACTGTGACCACATTAACTTCCTTCTTCTTTAGTATGTCTTGGTTTTGTATTATTTAAAGAACACCTTACGCCTGGTACGTGATTGTTACAGATAGCAGGAATTCATCATAGTTCCTTAAGCCTAATAGAAAGTTTGTTGCTTTACAATTACTTACATTATTATAGAGGCACGATATTTTACAGCTTCACTGGTTAGCAACACAATCTGATAATTGGCGTTTACGTGTACCACTAACGCTACATATGCGCTCTTGACAGCTATAATACAGCTACTTCCTTGTTCCTGTAGCTAGTGAGAGCTACGCCCGATTTACATCCTCACATTGACTGTGCGATAGTTACCATTACCTACTTCCTCACATTTAAACACAATTGTGACACACGTATAGCTAGTGTTGCGAACTATGTAAAAACTATTATGTACATGGCTAACATTGTAAATTAAACACTATTACATACTTATGTCTTTGTTTCTGTCACGATCTACAAAATTTTTCATTGAGTGCATCAAAACATGAGCGATTCAGCTCTGTAGGTTCTGACGAAGTGTAAATCCTGGTGGCTCAAACACTGAATTAAGTAATAATTTTTATTGGTGTGTATCGTGGAATGGAAGATTAAATGTAAAATGTGTGACACTATTGTTCACCTCTTTATGCAATTTTCTCTATTTATCCCTTAGCTTCCCATGTCATTTTTTTTGTTACACGCTGTACCATGTGCGGGTTACCAGGCTGCAATGTTTCAATAGCCATAAAAACTGCATTCGGTAGCTTCAGTGGAACAGTTCAGTTCTTTATGTAAAAGGTTACGTTAATAGCACACAAAAATATTTTCAATAGACTTTAAAGTTTAACGGATTCAAACAAAAAACCGCACAAAGTGAACATAATATTACATACTCTACACTCTAAATTTTTTTTATTATTATTATTTTACCGTATTTTACTGTTGATTATACATGTAATAATAAAAACTTAAAAAAACAGCCATGAAACATTCAGAGAATGAAATTTACTCTGGTAATTTTCAGGTTTCTAGTTTTCTTCTCAGAAGTTTTCTTTGCCCTCACTGCCAATTTTTGTAGAGAAGTCAGGCCACATTGTTTTCTTTCAAATATAAGGCGCATATTTTACGTTTTCCCAGTCATTTTGCAACGACTTCTACTCTTGGTTCTGCGACACTCAAAACACGCTGAATGGATATGTGCAGTTCACGGGCCATGTGGTAGTTGTTGACTCCCTTTTTATCTGTCTTGTCACCACCGAGTTCGCAAGCTCTTTCGAAATATTGAAGCGGCTCATCAGAGTATCGTGTTTGTAGTAATTGTAAAGGATAAACGCATTCACCCCGCTTATGTCTCACATTCGAAAGAATAATGCCATTGGCCATCGTTGGAAGAGGCCTCGACGACCAGCGATATATGTTTCAGCTAGATATATTTCTAGCAAGTCCTTTAGCTAATGATTCAGTCTCTACAACTGTGTGTTCACCACTTTAACCACTTGTCTCATTCAGGGATTTCACAGGCGTCAAAACGAATTCGTCTTCACTTTCGCAATGTTCCGATTCTGAATTATGTTCACTTTCAGCTTCACTGTCAGTATGTCATCCAATGTCACTTCCTAAACTGCCCTCACACCATTTAAAAGCAGTATCCTCAAAATAAAAATCCGTAGAATGGACAGCATATAAAAACTTGGCTTCTGAATTCATATCGCGAAGTCCCAGGTGCGGTATCAGAGACCGCTAGCATGAAAGAAGCACTAATAGTATAGATTAAAGTCACGTTAAAGTGGCTATTGACAAAGGAAAACACTGCAGCTTCGAGAAAGAAGAACCAGATAACACTGTAATTTCCTACCTCACCCTTATGTATTAACGCATTAACGCTAGTGGCCTGTGAGACCGCGCCTGGGAGGTTAAGGATTTAGATCTGAAGGTGGCTTTTCAATGAGCAGAAACTAGCAATCAATAAAGTAGTCTTCGCGATCTTGACATAGGATTTCTTACACATTTTGAAATTAAAGAAATTAACCACTGTAATGAACTGTCTATATAGCAACAGGCAATGACCAATAGAAAAGAATATTAGAAGCCACTCGCATATAAAGAGTATGAAGTTTAGAGACCTCCTAAAAAATTTACGTTCCGTATTTCGAGAGCGCGCGACGGAGATCCGTGTATCTTTGTGAACACGTACACGGTAAACGCAAAACTTCTAACACTGCCCCACATTGTTAAAAATGAGCGACTGAGGTAGTTATTTGTAAAATGAGTTATTAGCGTGTGCAGATTATTTATCACGCATACCGTCAAATGGGAGCCAACCATTTGACAAATTTCACGATCATGTTGTGGGGTCCTTGTTGTCACAGAAAGTGAGAAATCGCACAGTACATTATCGATGCTCTGCTGCGACAGGCGATTAATGGCTTGCGAAATCTGCTGCGCGTGACAAATTGGGTGTTGCTGCCGCAGGATGTTTATCATTCCTTAGACAGATCCGCTTTTGATAAGCGCGTAGGGGTGGGTGATTCATCCGCCTAATGGAGGCTTTCTTCCTTCCATAACAGGTGGTCGGAGGGCTGTCTAGAACAGATCTATTTTTTCCGGTTGTCCGTTTACTGCATCGTGTTAACACCGTCAACATTGATTGTTGATGGAAGGTACGTAAAAAGTGTTCTGTTGGCAGAAGAGCCAACACCGTGTTACTAGAGGAGGCTGAAATGCACGCGTTTTAGCTCACGCAGGCTGGCGTGAGGAGGGAAGAACTATACAGACGTGAGATCTGGAACATGAGAAGGAATTAGAATTCAGAAAGCGGACGTAATTAGTTTGATACTTAACTTTAATCCATTAATGATGAACGCCGCTCTCGACGGCACATGATTCACTTTATTGTCTGTTCAGAATTCATTCTAATTACTGAATATGGCGCCTTGCTAGGTCGTAGCAAATGACGTAGCTGAAGGCTATGCTAAACTGTCGTCTCTGCAATTGGAGCGTCTGTAGACAGTGAACCATCGCTAGCAAAGTCGGCTGTACAACTGGGGCGAGTGCTGGGGAGTCTTTCTAGACTAGACCTGCCGCGTAGCGGCGCTCGGTCTGCAATCACTGATAGTGGTGACACGCGGGTCCAACGTATACTCGTACTAACGGACCGTGGCCGATTTATAGGCTACCACCTAGCAAGTGTGGTGTCTGGCGCTGACACCACGAAAAGCATATAATCGAATACCTCTCATTTTCACTTGTCGCTTTCGGGTTTCGCTTTCTCTCTCGACCAACACCCTCCATCATTAACACCTGCTGCAACTGCAACGGGAGTTATACATGAAAACTACCCTTTTCTTCTTAACCCTATGTTAGAGCGCCATTCGGTATCGTGCATTGAACGTTACCTAGGTTCCAAATAAGTGAGCAGGTGGGAAAAAATGTGATAATGATTATACTAGCGTTTGAAACACCGTAAGCCCACGGTAGACGAACGTTGTCAAGGTAGCTATATGAACTGGTTTCGTGGCGTTCTTAAACCCTGCCCCTACTATACGGACTGCTACCATTTAATGCAGCGATACGTGCATCAGTGCCTGGGTGAGGTTATTTTCACTGTTTCATATTTATCATAACGTCCATTGTCGTCTGTTATTGTTCTCCCAATCGGTAATTACTGGTTTTATTAATGCGACTGGTATGAAGAAACCACAAACGTGAATGAATAGACCCTTCTCTGGATAACAGACACAAATGAACGCTCTGAAACTTGGTTCAGAAAGACACACGGAGGGAATCAGCACAGTATCAGAAAAAGTAGCCGAACTTTCGGATCAGTTAACAAATTTATCTACGAGGGTAGATGACGATTTGAATTATGCAAGACTGGTAGTCTTTACTGATTTAGAGGAGTACGATGAAATTACGAAATTCAAACAAATTCAGAAACAAATCAATGCGCAACACGAAAGAAATGCGGGAAGTACAAGTTCGAACAGGTGATACAAGAATTACATATTTCAGAGGACACTCGCGCTCCGACATGGGAAGAGAGATTTAGAAATACGGAAAAGTCAGAAAGTATTAACACATCGTATTTGGGAGATTTTGAAAGGAGTTGGCAAGGTGAAGCGAGACATGAGATGGAACCGCCAACACGACGCAAGAATGACCGATTTGCGTAAGCTCTTCATCACAACGCGTAAATTTAAAGCATTCAAGAATTCTAGTAATAATATAGATCCACAAGTTTGGTTTCATCAATTTTCTCATTGTTTTCCTCCTAACTGGTCATTAGAGCATAGATTAGAATTTATGTGTGGCTATTTAGAAAATGAACCAGCTGTAAGAATGCTATCGGTTATTCGCGACTGTCACAGTTAAGAAAATTTTCATCATGCCTTCTTTTCTACATACTGGTCTCAGCCTACTCAAGATCGAGTAAAACACAGTATTATTATGACGAAACGTTTCGAACAGTCTGGATTTTCCAGTCCTGTAAAGTATTTTGAAGATATGTTGTTACACAAGAATCAGTATTTTCCAAAGACATACAGCCCCTCTGAACTTTATCGCATTTGCTCAATTAAGTTGCCTGAACACTTAAGACATATTAATTTGGATGGACGTTGTAAAGATGATATCGAAGCAATTCAAGGACTTTTGCAAGAATTGGAAATCGACACAGACGATCGCATGATGTGAAAACAGGAAAACGACGACAATTACAGGTCACGTCCATCACAACTCCCTGACGACAGATATATAACTGGACATAACAAGGCTACTGTTATAACGCAAATCGTGACCTGAAGAGATATCACCCGTATGACAACCATTGGCAGAATAACAATAGTTACAGAGAAAGATCACTGTTCCGTGGTAATGACTATGACAATGAGAACTGTAGAAATAGGGAATATGGGAACCACAATAATTATTATCAAAGGAGACAAACTGAATTCAGACGCCTCGTAATTACGATTCCGGGAGAAATTCTCTGCCACGTAACTGACAAGAAAGAAATTACAGAAATTACCGACGACAGATGCCATAGTCATGAAGACCTGAATTTAATCAGAACTGGCGTGATTCAAATAGCCCTCTCGACAAGCTAAAATTGTAGAAATTAGATCTCCAAATCCCAGTAATAAGTTGCGACAACAAAGAGATAATAGACAATAACTCACACCACAGGCAGCCACAAAACATACCTATGAATCTGACGAAGTAGCTGCCGTTACTATCAATTACGTGAAAATGCAAGACATTAGCAACATTTTACTCCAGGAACATGACATGAAACAGAACAATATTGCATATCCTATAATTCACATCCCAACAAATGACACAAGATTTACAGCGGTACTTGACTCTGGCAGTCCTACTACAGTAATTAGTGAAACAGCTTTCAATAAATGCAACAAATCGAACGATTGCCTCGCCCTTCCTTTACGTAAGATTAAATTACAAGGTGGAATTTTTGGAAAAAGTGTAGATGTACGCCATCGAACTTTTTCTTTTGTCAGAGCCCCAGATTTATTATAAATTTTCTTATTGTCCCATTATTGTCGACGGAGATTATATTAGGTGTAGACTTTCTGAATGAGTATAAAGCAATTTTAAACTTTCATGACGCTGAAATATATTTAGAGAAAGGAGGTAAGTCAATAGCTTTGAAATTTGAAGATTGGCTTACAAACCATGACGCAAAAGTCAGTGGGCTTTACATTTTGTCAGATCACAGTTTGTCGACAGAATTTGACACTAATAATCACTTTGCTACTACTGAGAGGGATGATATTGATGACGTATTAGATACTAATGTTTTAATCCAGAAAAATTCAAACAATTGAGAAATGTAATGACAGTGATAGGCAGGACCTTTTTGACAACTTAGAAGCACAGTCCACAGTTTTTACTCACAAAAAAGGAACAATTAAAGGATTTCAATACAAATTTCGTGTTACGAGTTCACTTTTATAGGGAACAGACGACACAGTCTTATTGTGTGTACTGTTTGCTTGTTTGTTGTACGATTACGTCACGACCATAAAGTTCACATTCTTGAAAAATATACTGATAATGAGGTTTTACTGCAACAATTTGGTTTACTTGAAAAGAAACAATTTTTTATTTAATGTACTCCCTGAGAGGTCACGGACGACACAGTATTTGGCTTGTGTGTCGGCTACACGATTATATTACGACGCTACTAACGAGTGACACAATTTTCATTATTGCTTTTGAGCTATATGTGTTTTACGTGTGCAAAGTCTCACATCAGTACGTTACAGTACAGTACTTTCAAGGTCACGGCAATGAACGTAATAAGTACAACATTTATACGCATAGCATTTTACTTTTGTACATGTCAAGGTACGAATATCGATTTTTCGAGAATGTTGCTTACGAACGACGATAACTACGACACTAGGCACATTTTTACCACTAAGCAATGACAGAAATTTTCTTACAGAAGAAGCATACTTAAGCGCTACATGACATGTATTTGAGTGATTACCTTTTTGTACTTGGGACATTTTCAGAAATATTTTTGTACTACAGTGATACAGAGAAGGTTTTCGGTGATACATTTCATTCCTCAGTTTTAATCTGTAACATCTAATACATTATGACTACTTTGTGTACCATGCATGTGGCAAGCGCAAGAAGCCCTTACACGGTTTTATACAACGGTACCATATTTCCCTAACACAGAATTACACAGCTATCTGGTCATTTAACAGAGTGAAATGAACATTTTCACCGCGCGACCGCTACGGTCGCAAGTTCGAATCCTGCCTCGGGCATGGATGTGTGTGATGTCCTTAGGTTAGTTAGGTTTAAGTAGTTCTAAATTCTAGGGGACTGATGACCTCAGCAGTTACGTCCCATAGTGCTCAGAGCCATTTGAACCATTTGAACATTTTTAATACGTGTCTTACACATGTCTAGGTTATTACACCGTTGAATTACTTTGCATTTATGAAATTGTGCTTTGTCTACATTTTGTGAACTGTGCACATACACTTTTGGAACCATTGTGATACCGCGACAGCCTTGAGTGATGTATACTGTATTGGATCACGGTTTTTGAAGTGCGTTAGAGAGCAGAGAGAATTATTTTTAGATGTTTTGAGATTATTGTAGGAAGCTATGACGTTTTTTGAGATTTGATTGACGTTTTATCATGATATTATTATGACGATGATGTGTATCATGACATCGAGATGTGGTTATGATCAATATGATAAGTGAGTATGTATGTGAATATGAGTACCAGAATGCGGACGGAAATTTTTGGACACTGCCATCGATGAGATTTCATTTCCAAACACTACTCCTCTAATTTTTTATCTTGTGAAATTTTTTTAATTGTATTAAAATGTCATTATAGCTGAAACTATTGTCATAAATATGTTGGTAAGAAGTGTATGTCACCCTGACGTAATGCTTTGCTGTACTGGGCTGCACGTTAGCGTTTTGTCAGTGCCAGTCTGCTTTTGATGTCCTCCTTGCTCTGTCAAGGGTTATTTATCTGCCTAGGTTGCAGAATGCCTCAACTTCATCTACTTCATGATCACCAAACATGATTTTATTTTTCCCGCTGTTCTCATTTTTGCTATTTTTCATAAGTTTCGTCTTTCTTCCATTTATTCTCAGTCCATATTCTGTACTAATTAGGCTGTTCACTCCATTCAGCAGATCTTGTAATTCTCCTACATTTTCACTGAGGATACCAATGTCATCACCGAATCTTATCATTAGTATCCTTTCACCTTGAATTTTAATTCCACTCTTGAACCTTTCATTTATTTCCGTTGCAGCTTCTTTTATGTATAGATTCAACAGTAGGGACGGAGGTCTGTCTTGCACCGTTTTTAATATGAGCATTTCGTTCTTGGTCATCCACTCTTACTGTTCCTTCTTGGTTCTTCTACGCACTGTTTCCCACGTTTCCCAACAGCTTACCTCTATTTTTCACAGAATTTCGAACATCTTGTTCCATTTGACACTGTCTAACGCTTTATGCAGGTCGAAGAATCCTATGAACTTATCCTAATTTTGCCGACCGGAGTGGCCGAGCGGTTCTAGGCGCTACAGTCTGGAACCGCGCGACCGCTACGGTCGCAGGTTCGAAACCTGCCTCGGACATGGATGTGTGTGATGTCCTTAGGTTAGTTAGGTTTGAGTAGTTCTAAGTTCTAGGGGACTGATGACGTGATAAGATAAGTCCCATAGTGCTCAGAGCCATTTGAACCATTTTGTCCTAATTTTTCTTTACTCTTGCTTCCATTCTCAACCTCAACGTCAGAACTGCCTCCATGGTGCATTTACCTTTCTTAAAGCCAAATCGATCTTCATCTAGCACATCCTATATTTTCTTTCCCAGTTTTCCATACAAAATGGAAATGAGCATTTGGCGTCATTGGCCCGGAGACCCCCCTGCGCGGCAGGTCCGGCCGCCTTGGTGCAGGTCTTATTACATTCGACGCCACATTGGGCGACCTGCGCGCCGGATGGGGATACAATGATGATGAAGACAGCACAACACACAGTCCCTGAGTGGAGAAAATCTCCGACCCAGCCGGGAATCGGACCCGGGCCCGTAGGATGGCAGTCCTTCACTCTGACTACTCAGCTATCGAGATGGACAGTTTTCCATATATTTATCTTCACAGCGGCTTGGATGAGTGACCTGTTAACTGTGCGATAAAGTCAGATAGTATATCGCCAGTCTCATACATTCTACACACCGACGTGAATAGTCTTGCCACTTTCCCCAATGATTTTCGGAATTCTGATTAAATTTTACCTATCCCTTCTGCCTTATGCGATCTTAAGTCTACAAGGCTCTTTCAAAACCTGATTATAATCCTGGATCCCCTGTCTCTTCTATATTCACTCCTGTTTCTTCTTCTATCACACATGTGTTCCCACTCCTTGAGGTCTTCAATAGACTGTATCTACCTATCCGTGATATCCTCTGCATTTAACACTGGAAT
Organism: Schistocerca serialis cubense; assembly: GCF_023864345.2. Lineage (NCBI taxonomy): Eukaryota > Metazoa > Arthropoda > Insecta > Orthoptera > Acrididae > Schistocerca > Schistocerca serialis. Next base: position 166,045,194 of record NC_064645.1, on the reverse strand, counting down.
TCCCATTGGATTCTTAATATTACCATATTTGCTTTTCTTTTCGTAGAAGATTATTTTAACTTTTCTGTATGCTGAGTCAGTCCCTCGGACAATCATTTCGTTTTCGATTTCTTCACATTTTTCTTGCAGCCATTTCGCACTTCCATGTATGTCTGAAGTATCATTGTCGATGATAACAACTGAACAGTAACTCACTCTCTGCTCTACCTTCCTGTTGATAATGAGTCCTACTCCTGTTATAACTGTTTCCACTGCTGCTGATATTACGCTATAGTCGTCTGACCGGAAATCCTTGTGTTTTCACCATTTCATACACAGTACAGCCAGATTGAGCCTCTTCATGTCCCTTTTCAGACTTTCTAAGGTCACTACCATGTTCAAAATTCTGACATTCCACGCCCCGGCTCGTAGAATGTCATCCTCTCCTTGGGTACTCAGTCTTTTTCTCATGCCATCTGCCATCCCGGAGATCCAAATGAGAGATCAGTCCGAAATCTCTTGCCAATAGAGAGATCATCATGACACTTTTTCAATTACAGGCCACGAATCCTATGAATACACATTATGTGTCTCGAACACAGTGGTTTCCATTGCCTTCTGCATCCACATACCATTCAACATCGCTGGTTCTTTCGCCTTTAAGGCCAATTTTCCACCTCAAGGGCAAAGGTGTTCCCTGAACCTCGGTGGGCTCCCACTTTAACAAGGCTGTTGGCTGAATAAGGCTGACTTTTCATGCTGGAAGTCGTTGGCCGCCATTTCTGATTACTTTTATTCAGAATTTAAGAGATGGGGATTTCAAACCCTGGATCAATAATGTTCTGATTTCTAATCAAGGACGCTCCCCCTAGACCACGGTACCAGTGTTTGTCACCCAGGGATCCTTGTATCTAAGGTATCCTGTCCTACCGCACTTAGTGCATATTAACAATACAGCCAAACCCTTCCCCTTGTGATCAATATCTGTGATCGACTTCCCAACATTCAAGGAATAATTTGAAAGACTACAGAGGCATCAAAGAGAAGTTTCTTTGGGACATGATGTTTTAGCTGAGTAATTCTGACTTGCACAATTTTCAGATGACCGTTAGTGTCCCTAAGGGTGATCTAGGCCCTCATAGACGAGGAGTCTACCAAATCCGCTGCTAATCGCGGCAAGGCAAACATCGGGGAAACTGTTAGTCTGCCAGAAAAGAGGTGATGTGAACGCAGACGCCACACTGAACTGAGCCAGACCACAAAAGGCAGCTGTCAATTACAAAAAGAAAGATACCTTGGCAAGCTTCTGGGAAGGCAGGATTGAAGAGGCCATCGAATTGTGGGTCTGAGATTATCTAATTGACAGATGCAGCTACTTACAGTAGAATAAGGCATGGAACCCTGCACTGAGCTCAGAAAAAGCAAAGTGTGTCCGTGCAGTGAGGTCCAAACCCGATAGCGATAGCGTGTCCACTGGATACCACAGTCTGCAGACGGGTACGCCATCCCAAAACCGCCACCACCCACCGCAGCGGACGCACAGATAGCGACAGGTGCAGAAGGACGGAGGGAGTAATGGCTAACGTACATAGGATTGAGCCGTGCTGCGGCCCATGTTGGTGCTGCTGGTAGGTTTCTGCCCTCTGTTGGAGGCCACACTGTATCGTTTGCTTGGCACGGTTGGGGTTGTTTGCCTTCTTCTCGTGTTGACTGGCGCCAGTCGGTTTCGCAAGTGTTGCGTGCTAGTGGCAGCAGCGGCGGTTATCGATAAGTAGTAACTGTTGTCCTATCTTTGGGGCGACGTTGTTGTTTTCCCAGGTCGTGTGAGTGTGAGTGTGGCAGTTCGGTTGGGGGTGTAGGAGGTGCCAGGTCGGCACAGTGCGAGTACACGTAAGGACCACGGGCGACGCGCATGGACTGCCGGATGGAAGGGCTGTGGTCACGAGGGTGCACGACCTCTTCGTAGACCGGATCCTGCAAGCTCTAAGATTAGTGTATTTCAATTCAAGTAGAGAAACCTCCATCATTGTGATATCTCGCGATTCTCCACTGACTTGGAATCGTGTTGCTGCTCGTAGTGTCGCCAAGGCCTAGAGCAGCGAGTGGAGTGCTTGGGGAAGGGGGGATCTGAATAGCTTTCCTTTACTTCTTATTACAATTTACTGCATTCAGCTTGCTACAATTTGTTAAGTTCAATCAGCAGTATTTTTCCTGCCTGGTGGCCGCTGACGCCCCAGTTACCTGCCCCGGGGGTTAGTGTATGTAACGGCAGTGTACGCTTCCTCGACGTGCCGCTGCTGTCCGGTAAGGGGTGTAGTTTTGACAGCTTTCTTGACTGTAGGTCGTTCTTGATTCTTCTACTCTGATGGTACAGATTCTTTTCTTGTTCCGAGCGCTCTAAGCACAGAATTCTGGGGACGTAGTGCAGTCCGCCGGTTCCGGCTTTGGCGTATTTTTCGATCGTTGCATTTGGTTTTTCGGACGTCAGGTAGCTTTAGCAAGATTACCGTTAGGCATTCGTTAGACTGCCACTAGTGTGAGTTACTATCTTATGAAGTGAATACAACTCTTGGCTGCCTATCTCAACGCTGGGCCTCCTCAAAGGTCGATTCCTGGTGCACCGTCTGTGACTGGCCCTTGTGTTTTATTATTGTATTTTCTGTTTTATTGTATGTTTCTAAATTTCTTTGTATAACTGCCATTCTTGGCGCTACGGCAAGTTTAAATAATTGTGCTACCAAGTTTACCATTACTTTGTCTCACCTGTTTGGTGATCAGTTGCTTGTCCTTTTAAATTAAACTTTGCTGTCGTATTTACTGTTTTACTGTATATATTTTTTAAATTTTCTTATATAATTGCCATTCTTGGCGTTACAGCAGGTTTAAATGGTTGTGCTACCAAGTTTACCATAGTTTTGTCTCACCTGTTTGGTGATCCGTTGCCTGTCTTTTTAAATTAACCTTGCTATTGCATTGTTGTTTTACAGTATGTTTGTCAGATTTTTTTTATAATTGCCGTTCTTGGCGTTAAAGGCCTTCAGCCGTGACTGTGGTAACTTGCTTACAATTCTAATTGGGATCACCTTTCCTTGTTTTTAAAACATTATTTGCTGTGTCTGTATTTTATCCTCATTTGGTAAATTGTAATGCACTGAAAGCCATTATTAATTACAAAGTTGTTTATTCTTTCATTAATAACGTGTGATAGCTTTATTTGTTGTTGAGTCTAAAATTATCATTTTAAATAAATGTGTGTAATTGCAAAAGGGAACCAACAGTAACTGACTACGGCCCCGACCACAATCGTAACCGAATCCTGCTTTCCTTGACTATCAGGTTTGAAGGATGCTGACGCGATCAGAGAAACAGTCACTAGGAATGACCTCCAGCTGGCAACGGGTCTCTTTGCCGAAATATCGTGGAAAACTTACATTGTGACCCGGGCAGACACTTAAGAATTCTGAAAGAACTTTTTTTTGTGATACGAGGAAATTTTTGGATAATGACTGTAGACGGAGTCTAATGCTTGACTCCAACGAGAAGCCTCAAACAGGTGTACTCAGTAGCCATGGAGAGATAAGGAGCGTTGTACAGGGCAGACTAGTACGGATAAGGGCATCAGTCTAAGGAATGTGGACCACAACAAAAGGATTAAGATATGTTTCTGAAAATTGTAACACACAGAAGATAGATTGAAATCCATCAGCTTCCGTTACTGGAAGGATCTGTATGCCCATATGGTACTACTCTACTGGTCGACGTGGGAGCCAACGCCTCACAGCATCAAGAACCACCCCATGATGCACGGATGAGTGCATCCTTCATTGGGCCAAACAGATGAAAGTCGGTAGGTGCGAGATCCGGAATGTGGGGTGAATGAGGAAGAACAGTCCAGTGAAGTTTTGTGAACTCCTCTCTGATGCACAGACTTGTGTGAGGCCTTGCATTGGCAAGGAGAAGGACGAACACGATGACATGGTTTCTTTAATTTCCTGAGGATAGCACAGTACACCCCAAAGTTGATCGTTGTACCATGAGGGACGACATGAAACGGAATAACTCAGTCGAAGCAAAATAATAGCAATAACGAACTCCACAGCTGGTCTTGAAGTTTCAGTATGATATGTTGTGTTGTAGTCAGTCTCATTATGACACGACGTGAAATTAAAGAGAGACGTGAAATGTGGCTGAGAGACTGGCCTCAACATGGTTTGTTCGATAGTCCATAAAATATAAAAATGCCTGGGAACCGTCACATGCGAGCTGGGATGACCTGTCAGGTGAACGTGCAAGGAAAGGAGGCTGTAAATGCTGTAGTGGTTTCAAGAAGCCTTTCACATAAATGACCAAATGCATCTTGCCATTGGCCGACAGAATTGTAGCACTGGGACTCTAGCTCTCAAATATTGCTAATGTAGCGTCTTCTGTTGAGGTTGCAAGAAATATGATTTTATTCAGGATTCAGTCTTACGACTGGTTTGATACTGTCCACCATATGCTGCTATCTTGTGCCAGTCTTCTCATGTCAAGGCAACTACCATGCCCTCTATCTACTGCTACGTAGTGCCAGACGTCACATATCAATGCAACTACTACACCCAACTTTACATCCCAATTCACAAGTTTTTGTTCTTCTGTGTTACTATTTTCCTCTATTACTCCTTCCATCGCGAAGTTAACTGTTCATAGATGTCACACAAATATCGCTCCTGTCTACCCCTCCTTCTACATCTACATCCATACTCCGCAAGCCACCTGACGGTGTGTGGTGGAGGGTACTTTGAGTATCTCTATCGGTTCTCCCTTTTTTCCAGTCTCGTTTTGTTCGTGGTAAGAAAGTTTGTCGGTATGCCTCTGTTTGAGCTCTAATCTCTCTGATTTTGTCCTCATGGTCTCTTCGCGAGATATACGTAGGAGAGAGCAATATACTGCTTGACTCCTCGGGGAAAGTATGGTCTTCAAACTTCAACAAAAGCCCATACCAAGCCACTGAGCGTCTCTCTTGCAGAGTCCTTCAGTGGAGTTTATCGATCATCTCCGTAACGCTTTCGTGATTACTAAATGATCCTGCAACGAAGCGAGCTGCTCTCCGTTGGATCTTCTCTATTTCTTCTATCATCCCTATCGGATTGGATCCCACACCGGTGAGCAGTATTCAAGCAGTGGGCGAACAAGCATGCTGTAACCTACTTCCTTTGTTTTCCGACTGCATTTCCTTAGGATTCTTCCAATGAATCTCAGTCTGGCATCTGCTTTACCGACGATTAATTTTATATGGTCATTCCATTTTAAATCACTCCTAACGCCCACTCGCAGGTAATTTATGGAATTAACTGCTTGGAGTTGCTGACCTGCTATATTGTAGCAAAATGATCAAGGATCTTTCTTTCTATGTATTCGCAGCACCTTACACTTGTCTACATTGAGATTCAATTGCGATTCCCTGCACCATGCGCCAATTCGTTGCAGTACATTTTTTCCATTGTTACAAGCTCTCGATATACTACAGCATCATCCGCAAAAAGCCTCAGTGAACTTCCGATGTTATCCACAAGGTCATTTATATAACTGTGAATAGCAACGGTCCTACGACACTCCCCTGCGGCACACCTGAAATCACTCTTACTTCGGAAGACTCCTCTCCATTGAGAATGACATGCTGCGTTCTGTTATCTAGGAATTTTTCAATTCAATCACACAATTGGCCTGATAGTCTATATGCTCTTAATTTGTTCATTAAACGACTGTGGGGAACAGTATCAAACGCCTTGCGGAAGTCTTTAAACACAGCATCTACCTGGGAACCCGTTTCCATGGCCCTCTGAGTCTCGTGGACGAATAGCGCGAGCGTCTGTAGACTCCTTACCTCACCTGTTCTGCTAAGTACTTCTTCAAATCACATCTACTCTTCTGTGTCATGATTTCGCGCAATGGTATAAGTTGCGCTCTGCTTAGCATGGGGCGTGGAAGGTGCATAAAAGTTCTCACTGCGACGAAAGAGAAAGAGAATATAACAGGATCATCTGGCAACCAGATTTATGAAATTTTTTTATATTGTGCTACTGACGGTCAGAATTCACACATCATTCAGCCACATGAGGTCGATGCAACTCTCAAAAATTCACACTCAGAAATAGTCTTCCTTAGTGAATTAAATTTCCTTCAAGTCTTCAAAGTCTTGAGATTTTTTGAGAGTGCTTTGGGTGATTTCTATTTGAGTTCTGAACTTCGTGCACCGCCGGCCGGTGTGGCCGAGCGGTTGTAGGCGCTACAGTCTGGAACCGCGCGACCGCTACGGTCGCAGGCTTAATCCTGCCTCGGGCATGGATGTGTGTGATGTCCTTAGGTTTGTTAGGTTTAAGTAGTTCTAAGTTCTAGGGGACTGATGACCTCAGAAATTAAGTCCTGTAGTGCTCAGAGCCATTTTTTGAACTTCGTGTACTATAAATAGGAAAAGCTGGCTGAGTAGCTGGCGTTGCTGTGTCAGGTGTTTATTCCAGTCTTCCATCTGTCCATCTGCAGCCTCTGTCCCACTCTCTGTCCACATCTACCAACCCCACCTCCTGTAGATCTCCCTCTGCCCTTTTCTCTGACCATCTCCTCCTGCCTCCTTTCTCTGTCAATTTATGTCTCTGTGCGCCTACATCCATCTGCTCCTTCTTCCTGCTGCTCCTCCCACCTCTAACTGTATCTCCTCCACCCCTTCTCTTTTTCAGACTCGACATCCACCTCTCTCAGCCCATTTCCTCCTGCCTCTCTCTCTGTCCGTTCCTCTTCCCCCTCCCTGTGTCAATCGGCTCCTCCCCCATCTGCCCATCTGCTTCTTCCTCCTCCATCCATATGCGCATTCCCCTCAGTCTGTCTCCTCCCCACCGTCAAACTGCACCTCCTTCTCCCTTTCTCCTCGTCAGTCTGCTTCTCTTTCTCCCTTTGTCATTCTCCTTCCCCTCTCTGTCCATCTTCTCCACCACTCTCTTCCTGTTCATCTCGTTTCTACCTTTTCTGTGTCTGTTGTCCCCTGTCCCCTCTCTCTGTCAATCTCGACTTCCCTCTCACTCCTCATTTCCTCATCACCCCCTGTCTGTAAAAATCTATTGTATTTTTCAAAGCACGGAAGTGTTCATTATGCCACTTTGTAAGATCTACATGTGATATTTGATCTTACCTCCAGCATTCGTATTAAGGAGGGGAGAACGATCGTTTAAAACCAGTTATGGTACTTTAGTTCAGAAAAACCTGTATTTTAAGGATATTTTTCGATCTTACTAATACCTGGATAGATAGCAGGTATATCAATTTGCCATAAAAAGTGCTGAAATTTTGGATTTTTGAATAAAATAAAATTTTAAAAACGAGTATCTTTTATTTGTAAAATTTCTGTTGCTTTGCAGTATCAGGTTATTATAGAAAATGGGAGAAGCGACGGTTAAAGACGAGTAACTAACACGTAACATAAGAATTGGAATCCATAGTTGAGACAATAGTGTAGCTTTTTCGCTGTCGTCGCTGAGCACCGGCTGTGTTGCAGAATGGCACCATCCCTAGTCTGAAAGTTTTTTACGAAGTTGGTTAGCAACGACGCACAACGTCCTATTTGCTTTAAGAGCTTGGACAGTAAATATAGGCCACTGGAGATGTGGAACACACATACATTCATACATACATACAAACATCAATTTCTATCGTTTATACTGATTATATGGGGTAGTCCATTGATCGTGACCGGGAAAAATATCTCACGAAATAAGCGTCAAACAAAAAAACTACAAAGAACGAAACTTGTTTAGCTTAAAGGGGGAAACCAGATGGCGCTATGGTTCGCCTGCTAGATGGTGCTGTCATAGGTCAAACGGATATCAATTGCGTTTTTTAAAATAGGAACCCCCATTTTTATTACATATTCGTGTAGTACGTAAAGAAATATGAATGTTTTAGTTGGACCACATTTTTCGCTTTGTGATAGATGGTGCTGTAATAGTCACAAACATATGGCTCACAATTTTAGACGAACAGTTGGTAACAGGTAGGTTTCTTAAATTAAAATACATAACGTAAGTACGTTTGAACATTTCTGAGAACGCATGCTGTTACAGCATGATTTCCTGTAAATACAACATTAATGCAATAAATGCTCAAAATGATGTCCGTCAACCTCAATGCATTTGGCAGTACATGTAACGACATTCCTCTCAACAGCGAGTAGTTCGCCTTCCGTAACGTTCGCACATGCACTGACAATGCGCTGACGCATGTTGGCAGGCGTTGTCGATGGATCATGATAGCAAATATCCTTCAGCTTTCCCCACAGAAAGAAATCCGGGGACGTCAGATCCGGTGAACGTGTGGTGCTTCGACGAAAATCCACCTGTCATGAAAAATGCAATTCAATACCGCTTCATCCGCACGCGAGCTATGTACCGCACATCCATCATGTTGGAAGTACATCGCCATTCTGTCATGCAGTGAAGCATAGTAACATCGGTAAAATATTACGTAGGAAATCAGCATACGTTGCACCATTTGGATTGCCATCGATAAAATGGGGGCCAATTATCCTTCCTCTCATAATGCCGCACCATACATTAACCCGCCAAGGTCGCTGATGTTCCACTTGTCGCAGCCATTGTGGGTTTACCGTTGGCCAATAGTGCATATTAAGCCGGTTTAGGTAACCGCTGTAACGCTACGTCGCTAAATAGAACGCCTGCAAAAAATCTGTCATCGTCCCGTAATTTCTCTTGTGCCCAGTGGCAGAGCTGTACACGACGTTCAAAGACGTCGCCATGCAATTCCTGGTGCATAGAAAAATGGTACGGGTGCAATCGATGTTGATGTAGCATTCTCAACACCGACGTTTTTGAGATTCCCGATTGTCGTGCAGTTTATCTGCTACTGATGTGCGGATTAGCCGCGACAGCATCTAAAACACCTACTTGGGCATCATCATTTGTTGCAGGTCGTCGTTGACGTTTCACACGTGGCTGAACGCTTTCTGTTACCTTAAATAACGTAACTATCCGGCGAACGGTCCGGACACTTGGTTGATGTCGTCCAGGTTACCGAGTTACATACACAGCACACGCCCCTTGGGGATTTTTGCACCAGGAATAGCCATACATCAACACGATATCGACCTTTTACGCAATTGATAAACGGTCCATTTTTAACACGGGTAATGTATCACGAAGCAAATACCGTCCGCACTGACGGAATGTTACGTGATACCACGTACTTATACTTTTGTGACTATTACAGCGCCATCCATCACAAAGCGAAAAAAGTGGTCCAATTAAAACATTCATGTTTATTTATGTACTGCACGAATATGTAATAAAAAATGGGGGATCCTACTTAAAAAAAAACGCAGTTGATATCCGTTTGACCTATGGCAGCGCCATCTAGCGGGCCAATCATAGCGCCATCTGGTTTACCCCCTTCAAGCTAGACGAGTTTCGTTGTTTGTAGTTTTTTCATTTGACGATTATTTCGTGAGATATTTGTCCCGGTCACTGTCAATGGACCACAGTGTAGAAATCCGATTGGCGGGTGGTCTCCCTTGTAAGGAGCCCGCTGCCAGTGCCACGACCAGTATCAAGTAAGTGACCGGAGCGACCTTGTGCTGTCTGGCTACAAGGAGCTAAGCACGCGGACATGTGGAGCAACAGCCAAACAAAGCGACTTGTAGCCGGCGGCTGAGCGGCAGGCAACATGCAGGTAGCGGCGGCCATTGCTCGGAAGTCTGACCGGTCGGTGTTGACCTTAGGCTTGAGAAAGAAGTTTGTACTCGAAGCGTGCGGGCAGCGACTATACATTGTGTTGTGTGCTCCACACTCCGGACTCGCTAAGTGAAACTTTCGTATTTCACCACCCACTGCTTTGCTGATACTGTTGTTGTTGTTGCTGTTGCTCTTCTTCTTCCTCTTATTCTTCTTCTCCTCAGGTATTAAGCGAAGTTGCCAGTTACGGTACCCATATTTGCCGGGGCCTTCCTGTGTCTCGTCTTCCTTGGCATTTATAATTTGCAGTCCTTAATGAGACTCTGCCCCACTCCAGTCTGTCTAGGTGTTCCTTAGATTTTCTTCTATAAGCTATAAAATTATCATTTACATTAAAAAATTTTAGCTCCTCTCTCATACATTACTCCCTTAGTCTGTCTTCTACTGTTCAACACGCATCTCGCCTCAGGGACATCGCTTTTTGTGCCTGAATACGGCTTTCTTGCATGTTGACGACCACCCAGATCTTAATTTCATACTGTACTCTTGCGACTGTGAGAGTTCTGCAGAATCCAATTTTACTATCTCGTTTTGTTCACAGGGTTTCTGTTAACTGTTCCACATACCCAGCTGAATTTACTAATTTTAATTTCTGGGTCTTGGCTGTAGCCATATGTCATTTCACATCTTAGGTAACTGAAGTGGTGTATTTGCTCTAAAATCTTCTGATCTACCACTATTTTGGTTACAGTCTGTTCTTTCCCCTTGAAGAGCATTGTCTAGCTGTTTCTGTTGAGATCTCCGTATCAAATTTCACCTTTCTGAAAGCTCTCTTTATCCGCTAGGGTCACTATATCCTCAGCGTCTGGCAAGTTATTAAAAAGAGACGTAGCAATAATGGATGCATCTTCCCTCCATACTTTAGCAGTCCAGTTTTTCTATTCCTTCATGACGGTAAGGGAGATGTTATTTCGTCAGACTGTATTTCATTCAATCCCTTCTCATCTACTGGTTAAGTTTCAGTTTTTTGTGCTGTATCAGCATACCTCAGTCTTTTGTAACAATTTACCCACGTTCTTCTTCAATACTGTTTTGTTCTTTGGACCCTGAATTGCCCGAATTTGCACCTGATAACGTTACGTAAGAATTTCCGGTTCATTTTACGGAGCAGTTTGGTTTTATTTATTGATTTATTTTCTTTCCTTTTGACGATTTCTAGAAATTAGAGCTAGAACTCAGTTGTTCCGTGGATATTTTGTAAGTATGTTTGAAGTGAGATTTAGTTCTAGTTTTAATTGAATTATAGAAGTTGACTGTTTAGTCACAGAATATTTTTGCAATATTTATCTGAGAATTTAATTGAAAGGTAACCAGTTAAAGTTGCTGCAATAGTTGTGAAAATTTTCATATAATTTTTGAGATTGCTGTAGTTGATATTTGGTAACTGTGATCCAATAGAAATGGTGGTTGATAACACAGCTGAGTCATACTAAAATATATATGCGCCCCCGCATCTGCATACCACTTTCACTCGGCAGCTTATTGCTGCTGCTAATCCATCGTGTCACTCTTCACTAAACTTAACGTTTTAACTTCATCACATGCTTCTCTGATACAAGGAGACTACGTGTACTGAAAAAACTTCCTTCGTTTGCACACATCTACTTCTGATATCTTTGCCGCTGCCGCCATCCTGCGTAATCTTGCTTCTAAGAGAGAACAATTTATTCATTTCTTTTTTTACTGTGGCTTTCCGAGTTGAAATGTTAAGTAAGACGTTTACTCTATTCTACTGATTTCTATCACCATCACTTATGATTTATTTGTGTTTATTTTATGCACTACGTACGTATATTGCCCGTTCCATTCAGTCGTTTGTCTTGCTTAACTCCAGCCAGAAGTTTATCGTCAGCACTGGAATCTGTGTCCCTTATACTTACATTCCCAGTCCGGAATTTTATTTATTTATTCCTTCGTTGCTTTTTCGGCGTATGAATTGTAGAACATTGCTGATATGCTCCAGCTCTGATTTCTTAATACAAACTTATTTCTCTTGACATTGTACTTTTATTATCTCTGTGTGTTTTATGTCCAGAAATGTTACAATCTTACGCTAGTATTTCTCAGATTTAATTTACATCAGCACAACTGTTTCCCTCCTGAAACCCAAGTGATCTTCATTCAGTGCCTCTTCAGGTATCCTTACTAACTTTTTACATAATTTCCTAACAGCTTCATATTCATTCCACGTGCGATCTTTGGCACTGTGATGATAAACTGGTGGCTCGTTCCAGTTTAACATATTCGTGAGTGTCATTCCTAGGTATTTAGTTGAACAGACAACCTTTCGATTTGTCTGATTTATCGCATAACCGAAATATAATTGATGCCTTTTAGAACTCTTGTGGACGCCCTCACGCTTTTCATTTTTTAGGGTCAGTTTCCACGTTTCTCACCATACAGTTGTCTAATTTATTTTGCAATTGTTTTTGATCTTCTAATGACTTTACTAGACGGTGAATGACAGCATCGTCTGCAAACAATCCAAGAGGGCTTCTCAGATAATCTTCTAAGTCGTTTATGTAGATTAACATTCCCATTGGTATTGCGCAGTGGAAGTATTGATTGTGTCTTGCGATAGCTGTACTTCACATACGACAACAATCTCTATGGATTTTCTGCCACCCTCTAGCAGCATGTTCAAAAATATTTGCTGCTGTAAAATTTGAAGTATACCAACGGAAGCTGAGTTGAGCAGTTCCACCAGCGAAGGCGCTGTCGCTAGGCGATGTGGTCCTTCTGTCTCCGCGACTGCAACGCATAAGCAGCAAAACTCTCAGCGCACTATATAAGACGTAGCGGAGAATGTATTCGTCAGTCCTCGTTCTGCTCACCTGAAGATGGCTGGCAGTTGTCCAACCGAAATATCGTGCAACGAAGTTCACGACGACGAGCTGCAAGCTAGAAACCTTTTTGAATACTTGCTGCTGCATAATTACGTCAAAGATATGATACGGGGAAGACCTCTAGACATGAGTTGGTAAACCTTTACATCTTACCTCTTTAAAAATATGTTTAATTCTCTGTATTCCACATCGATTTTTCCTGCAATCATGTCTTTCTCAATACCTTGTTTGCGATTTCATTCCTAAGCAGCCTATACCACTGCCTTCCTACCTCATCCTTACGGTTATAATGTGTTATTGTTCATCGTAAGTACGAGTATTTCCTGGGCTATTCATTGTCGCTGTACATCTTGATCTGCAACAGATGTGATGGTGTCCTGTCCTGCCTTAATTAACCCTTTCTTTAACATACTGCACTTGTTTGCTGCTAAGCAACTACCTACACTTTTGCTTAGGCCATTGGTCGTTTCCTCCCGTCGATGTGTCCCACATTTCACAATACGTAGCAGTCTATATTAGTGTCTAATCCAAACGTTATGCACACAAACTCACCTGGTGGTTGTGAGCTACGCATCGCGAAAACGTGAGCGGTAAAAATTTTGATACCACTGCAGCACTCAGCACATAAGTTGCCATTATTGCTGGGCAGATTGAAGTGGGACATGTTCATAGCACATTCTGCACAAGTTGTCGACATTACTTAGATAACCAAACACAAATTAAGATTTTGTCAGAATCACACTGTTTCACAATTAAAATGAGCTCCGATCCCCCAGTTCCGATCAAAGTTTGCAGAAGATTTCCGTGGTACTAAGAGAAATGTCAGAGCTAGAAATTTCCTCCCAGATATTACCAATCTGGACTGACTGTGTCCCACAGTGAGCTTGACTAGCTGAAAAAAATTGTGTACTACAATCAGTCTCATCTCGAACAGCTCGCTCTACGATTCAAGATAGGGAACAAAACACACTAATAAATTCATTCAGAACACCAATGACAGTTTTCACATGCCTCTTTCAGGCTGAGGCATCCATCACCCTGGCCACAGAAATTCATTGTGGGTACGGAAACACATTCCAACGGCGCTCGTAACACACATTCATCTGACAGCAAACTCTTATTGTTTGCAGCCTAGGGACACAGTAAGGGTATTTGGTCTCTTCGAGGAAATAAATGCTCTAGCTGTATTTGTCCTTGAGTTCTGTTCCTTAAGCCAGCAACACGTGGGTGTAGAAAAACCCATCAAGCCTTCTGATTGGCCGTAACCACAACGTAGCGGTTCCACCTGCTTTTTAATTCTTCGTTATTTTGTCCTCGGTGTCGACATATTGCATTGCTACACTGGCTGAAAAATGGGGTTTGTAATTTGAACACTGACTGCTGTAAATAATGTAGCCGATAGATTCACAGTTGCGTTTCACTGTCTTTTACTTTCACATTTCACAGTCCCCCATATACACATTTATATGTGTATGGCCAGTGCACTATTGTTTAAACATTTCATAAGCCTCATTAATAGTTTGCAACTGAGCCTCCACATACTGCTACAACAGTTTCCTGTTGAACATCTATGAGCAGTGCAAACATAACCACATAGTTCACAGTCCTTCAGATAAATTGAACAGTCACTGTCATTTCTTTAACACACGGCCTATTGGTGTAACACTTATTTCACTGTTAAGTTGATACACCGCTGTCGTTCTACACAACACAGGTTCCTCGTCTGAAACTCAGCCGTGGACTAACTGTCTCGTGGCCAAAAACTGGGCCCTTATGTATCATCACAATAATAAGTGTTGAAACTACATATAGTTCTAAGATAAACTTAACTCATTAAATTAACTGAATACATCAAAAAAAATCCGTTCTTTTAACAGTTTCTTCTGCTACAAGAGTTAGGCCTAATTCTTTGTATAAATTATGAAATTAACATATATCATTACGCAAACAATACCTTTGACAAATCTGTTAATTATTTGGAATTAATTCAGGGCTGGTTTTGTTAAAATGTTTTCGGATGGAGCGAAATAGGTCCATTAAGGTTATTAGTATTTCGTCCTCCAAATGTTTAAAATTAGTACAAAATTTATATTTCTTTATACGTCAACAATAGAATTTAAGTTATGAAACAATCACTTATTTCGCCCTATAATGAAAGATACTAACGAGACATAGTCAAAATAAATCAAAAAATCAATTACGTATGTACGTAAACCTAAGCTCAAAATTAGATCTGGTGTTGTATTTTTTTAAACTCAAGGCCAACCTTTCTCTTATATGAAAATGCAGATTATATTCATGTATACTAATGATAATCAGTTAAAATTGAAAAACAAAAACAAATTTTACAGAAGCAGACGGCAAAAATAGAGGAACTGAAAGTATCCCAGCTTGCTTCATCACATCACCCCCTCATTGGATTGACAATACAGATATTGCAAATCGCTAACTGGGCAACTGAATGACTAGAAGAGACGAGAGAAACTGGGTTTAAAATCTAAACACAAACAAAATATTACATAAAAAAATCCTATCAAAAAATACATTACATATGTCATTTCAAATTTATACTTATGTGAACTGACCATACGAAAATTCTCATACAAAATATTTACATACAGTGTTTTGTAGATTCCCACAAAAAGTCCACAAGTTATAGTTTTAACAGAAATTTAGGCAATCTCATAATAAATGATGTCCTTTTTGGGTAAGCGAAAATTACATTGAAAATGTATATATTTCTTTGTCAAGTCCTGTCTTGCTAAATAAAATAAATTGTCATGGGTTGCAAAATGTTTCGCAACCACGTTCACACTTTTAATGATGTTTAACACACTTTCTCACCAAGCGATCCACACCTTCAACAGCTGCAAGTGGCAGTTAGTTAAGAAGTTCACGGCGATCAGTTCCCTTGGAGGTAGAGCCCCTCTGCCACAGTTTGTGAAAAAATGAGACAAAACATCCTACTTTAGCACACTTACTTTTCTCTCTGACTTAAGTATAAGAAAAATTATTTAACACTAAAAACGATAGTCATAAATTCATAGCTCTCGTAACACTACAACAATTAGCACTAAACCTGACTATAGTAAAAAAGGTGTGGACTAGTAAAAATTTAAAATCAAGTGCACATTACACTACATGACATTACTCTTAAGTCATAACTGTCAGAAACTGGTTAAACTTTGAAGACTTGTTTTTTCCCACATGCAAAATATCACCTAAAATATGTACATTACCTCTAGTAAAAGCTCAAGACGTGTAGTAGCATAGATTTACGAATCATTGCATTTTGAAGAAATAATAGAGTCACCATTAAATAACATAATTACCATTCAAATCAAAATTAAGTGATTGGAAGTTGTTTGCCTCACTTCTCTACTCAACTCTGAGCACTACTCTCATTCAAACAGAAAATTAAATCCTCACAAAATCATAAAATGTTACGAAATACTTGACCTGTTCGAAATATTCACATCAGTCTAGCACCTCAGTTATCAGTTATTGTTCATCGTCCCAGTGTTTCCACCTCAAGCTCATAATTCCGCAGAACACAAAGTGAAGTTTGCAGGTAACATATAGGTCAGGTGATGCAGCATTATATTACTTGTACCTCACTAAAATATTGCTTTTTCTGTTAAGCTCTTATTCCCACCTGCAGTGTCATGAATTGCACAATATAAACAGTACCCAATGTTGCCTAGTTCACAAACAGATCCTCAGTACAGTTACATCATATTTGTTTGCACACCGCTACCTTTTTCATTACTCAAGCATGTCTGTCAGCTCCATTAGTTTACGTACCTCATTACCTCGTTAACTCGTGGAGTGCATTCTCAAAAAATATCCCTGCTGCAGAGACAGGCTCCTTAACCATTAAGACCCTAACATTATTCAATATTTTATTTCCTTATTGCTTCATTAAATAATAAATAAACACCTGCTCTTCTCATCTAATGCAAAATAGATTCTACAGAAAAACACTCCACAGTCACAGATCCTAATGCTGAGGCCAACTTAAAGCTCTCATTACTGATCAGACAAAATCATCATTTAGACGAACTATTATTTCACTGTATTCTAGCCTGAAGGGCGATATACCTACAAGTCTTGCTAATACATTCCACTCGCATTACTCCAGTCCTCTATGTTTAAAGCTGTAAATTCTTAATGTTAGACAAGGCTGTACCATGACACACTCCTATAGGTATTTCCATACACTGACTGCACAGAACACAAACTCTCCTATTATAACACAATTAATATTAAGATCTCATGTCTAAGATTGCTTTTACTGCATATTACCTCTGCTGCTGCACCAATGAGCTGATTATTTGAGATGCGAAACATATACTGACACCTTTTATTATGCTCGAGGCTGGATTCGAACCTGCGACCGTAGTGGTCGCGCGGTTCCAGAGTGAAGCGCCTAGAACCGCTCGGCTACCCTGGCCGGTGAGGGGTACTGCCTCGTTCTCAACCGGAGCCAGGATGTTTAAGTTGAATTGATCTTAATTCAAGTAGTGAAACCTCCATCATTGTTAGATCTCGCCATTTGCTTGCATATTGCTGCTCATCAGCGAAACGAAGAGCAGTGAGTGTAGTGTGGGGAAGGCGAACCTAATTAACCTTCCTCCACCCCTTATTATTAATTTCTACATTCTACATGTTATTATTTGTGAAGTTCAACCAGTGGTATTTTACCTGCCTAGTGGCCGCAAGCGCCCCAGTTACCTGCCCTGGTGCTTCGTGTATGTTACGGCAGTGTACTTTTCCTCACCTTGCCGCTGCTGTCCGGTAAGGCGTGTAGTTCGACAGCGTCCTTGATTTGTGGGCCGGGTGGTGTGTTTTTTTCCTACTCTTGTAGTAGTGATTCCTTTCTGCTTCCGGATGCTCTAAACACCGGAGTCTGAAGACGTAGTGCTGACCACTGGTTCCGGCTTGGGTGTGTTATTTCATCCTTGCACTGCTCATCGCACGTTAAGTAGATTCGGCAAATGATTATTGGTGATTCTTTTAAACTGCCACTTGTCTGAGTTACTATCTCGTGAAGTGAATGCAACTATTGGCTGCCTGTCTCGTCGCTTGTCGCTTGCATAGTTTTGAGGGACTTTCCCAGGTCGATCCTTGGAGCAACGTCTGCGCTCCTCCCCCCCCCCCCCCCCGGTTTGGCCAGATTTGATGATTTTTTAATTTTTTATTTCATAACTTTAATTTCAAGTCTGAAAATGTTTCACTGGTTCTTAAAGGATTGCTATTCAAGCCTTCAGCCGTGAAACAGTTTTTAAATTATTACTATTACGGCCTTCAGCCGTGAAATAGTTGGATTTGTTGCCATTAAGGGTTTCAGCCGTGGGCGTTACTTGTCTTAAAAATTTTAATTAGACAGTTGTATTCTATCAGTGACGTTTTGATGATCGCTCTTTTAAAAATATTTTAATACTTGTAATTGCAGGTTGAAATAGTTTAACTGGTTCTTAAGACTGCTATTCAGGCATTCAGTCATGAAACAGTTTCAAATTATCACTGTTGGGTCCTTCAGCCGAGAAATAGTTTCCAATTTGTTGTCATTAATGCCTTCAACCATTGCACAATTATTAATTTATTGTCATCTTTTCTTTTTTGTTGTTTCCAAATAAAGTGTACGTGATTCAAAAATAACCTAACCAAGAGCGATTGATTATGGCCCCATCCACAATCGTTACCCAATCCTGCCTCCCTTGGTACCAGATCTCATCATTAAATTCACTGAATACATCGAAAAATTCTGTCCTCTTAACAGTTTCTTCTACTACAAGAATTAGGCCGAATTCTTTGTTTAAATGATGAAATTGACATCTATCATTGTGCAAACAATATTTTTGACAAAACTGCTAATTACTTTGGAATTAATTCAAGGCTGCTTTTGCTAACATGTTTCCGAAGAGAGCGAAACAGATACTTTAAGATTACTAGTATTTCGTGTTCCAAATGTTTATATGGTTCAAATGGCTCTGAGCACTATGGGACTCAACTTCTGAGTCGTTAGTCCCCTAGAACTTAGAACTAGTGAAACCTGACTAACCTAAGGACATCACACACATCCATGCCCGAGGCAGGATTTGAACCTACGATCGTAGCGGTCTCGCGGTTCCAGACTGCAGCGCCTAGAACCGCACTGCCACTTCGGCCGGCAAATGTTTATAATTAGTACAACATTTATATTTACTTATACGTCGACAACAAAATTTAATTTATGAAACAATCACTGATTTCCACCTGCAATAAGAAGTACTAACTGGGCATATCGAAAATAAATTAGAAAATCAATTACATACGTAAATCTAAGCACAAAATTAGATCTGGTGTTATATTCTTTAAACCTGAGGGCCAACCTTTCTCTTATATGAAAATGCAGATTGTATTCACGTATGTGAATGGTAATCAGTTGAAATTGAAAAAAAGAAATAAATTTTAAGGAGGCAGATGGCAAAAGAAGAGAGGAATTAAAAATATCCCAGCTTCCTTACTCACAACAAGAAGGTTTTTTCAAATTCAAATGAGATTTTATGATTTTTCTTTGGTTTTGGACCACAGATATAATATGTTTTTTTAATTAATTGTTTGGAGTCAGTTCGCTGTAAATTTATATTATTTATTTAACTCAGTACTTCGATTTCGGCTATGCAGTCAATTTCCGCTGTAGTGATGAAAATATCAGTAAATATTAAAAAAGTCAGGACGATATGTCGTCGACTAAATACATATGTCTTGTAATATATCAGCGACAACATATCATTCAGACACGTCTGATATTTACTGAATTTTTTTCACCATTGCCCTTGAAAACGGCTGTACATCCAAAGGCGCGGTAGTGAAATAAATGAATAACAATAACGTGCAGTCAAATGGTGACAGTGATATAATTAAGAAAATGAAATAACAGTAATTCTGCAAATAGTTAGAAAGTCATCATTCACTTATTCAGAAGAAAAATAAACATTCAAAATAGTAAGGATAAAGGAATAATATTTTACAACTCTCTGTAAAGCCCAAGTTCCAAAATCATTATTTCAGCATGCACCAATTGCAAGGCTTCTTACTGAATACGGAGAGGGTATGGAGAGGAAAAATAAACGACTATAGGCAGTACCGGCAAGATATTTATTGTGAGAGAAGAACTGTCGATGCGCTGAAGTGATATGGCGTAAGCAAATGATAATAGGGTAGGAAAAGTTCTGAACATGCAGCAGTGTACTTAGACTTGTGCTCCTCATGGACCTTAGCTATTGCAACTATAGCATTGGACGCAGCGCCCAGCAACAAGAAGGTGACTCCACATTTCGGATCTTGCGGCATCTTGCACTATGCTAACAAGTAGCCTATAGCAAAAGAATCGTCAGACTTACCATGTCAGACCTCTTTTAAATGCTGGTATGTTTTTGGAAGCATATTTTTCCAACCCTAGACTGAGAGTAAAAAAAAAAAAAAAAAAATCTGTACATTCAGCCTTACTTCATAGTTGATGGGAATATCATAAGTGGTTCTACAACTGAAGCTATCAACAGAGGGCACACTTGAAGAGTATGTCTTCAATCAAATGGCGTTTACCACATGGCTTTTAAAATGTAGGTACATATTTAAATATTGTAGACATATCTTAGAAGATAGAGCAAGGAAGGGTAGACTTAGAGAAAGCTTTGGACAATGTTGATTGGAATACCCTCTTTCAAATTCTGAAGGTGGCAGGAGTAAAATACAGGGAGCGAAAGGCTATTTGCAGTTTGTACAGAAACGAGATGGCAGTTATAAGACGCGAGAGACATGAAAGGGAAGCTGTGGTTGGGAAGGGAGAGAGACAGCGCTGTACCCCATCCCTGATGTTATTCAATGTGTATATTGAGCAGGCAGTAAAGGAAACAAAAGAAAAAATCGGGGTACGTATTAAAATCCATAGAGAAGAAATAAAAACTTGGAGGTTCGCCGATGACATTGTAATTCTGTCAGAGACAGCAAAGGACTTGGAAGAGCAGTTGAGCAGAATGGACAGTGTCTTGAAAGGAGGATATACGATGAACATCAACAAAAGCAAAACGAGTATAATGGAATGTAGTCGAATTAAGTCGGGTGATGCTAAGGGTATTAGATTAGGAAATGAGACACTTAAAGTAGTAAAGGAGTTTTGCTATTTGGGGAGCAAAATAACTGATGACGGTCGAAGTAGAGAGGATATAAAATGTAGACTGGCAATGGCAAGGAAAGCGTTTCTGAACAAGAGAAATTTGTTAACATCGAGTATAGATTTAAGTGTCAGGAAGTCGTTTCTGAAAGTATTTGTATGGAGTGTAGCCATGTATGGAAGTGAAACATGGATGATAATAGTTTGGACAAGAAGAGAATAGAAGCTTTCGGAAAATGGTTCTACAGAAGAATGCTGAAAATTAGATGGGTAGATCATATAACTAATGAGGAGGTATTGAATAGGATTGGGGAGAAGAGGAGTTTATAGCACAACTTGACTAGAAGAAGGGGTCGGTTGGTAGGACATGTTCCGAGGCGTCAAGGGAACACCAATTTAGTACTGGAGGGCAGCGTGGAGGGTAAAAATCGTAGAGGGAGACCAAGGGATGAATGCACTAAACAGATTCAGAAGGATGTAGGTTGCAGTAGGTACTGGGAGATGAAGAAGCTTGCACAGGATAGAGTATCATGGAGAGCTGCATCAAACCAGACTGAAGACCACAACACAACAACATGGCTATAAAAGACTGAAACGCTTCGTACTGCAAACTCTATATCCGCCGTTGACAATAAAACTGAAGAAAATTATAATCACGAAGAATTTGGCGAGTGGAACTGACCTCTACATGTTGTCACGAGAAGCGTACTCACCAATACAAAAGGAGGCAGAGAGTATTGTGTTGTTGATAGAGAGGCAGTAACAGCAGAATTGGGCAGGTCAGAAGAGCTCAGTGGTTTCTAAAGTGGGCCAGGCACTGGATGGCACGTCAGTAACAAGACATCAAGGCGCCTAAAGCTATCGCAACTGGTGACGTGCTTCTGAAGCGAAAATGCAAATGCACAGCCACAGCTCAATCAGTGCCAGGCATGTACTGATGTGCAGGGACAGTCGAGCAGACCGGAGGGTTGCTGTAAGATAACCACACGAAATCACTGGAAGGTACCAACGGTGCTACTAGCAGCCCTTCTAGCGCAATGACTGTGCACAGCCAGTTGAAAATATGGTGCACAATGGACGAGCAGCATTTCTGTAATCAATGATAAGTGAAATTTGAGATGGTGTAATGACGACGCCACTGAGCAGTGGATGGCTGAAAAGGAGTGATCTGGAGTGATGAATCACGCTGTACCCTGTGGCAATCCGGTGGGAGGGTTTGCCTGTGGCGAACGCCTGGGGAATGTGGTGTTACAGTGTGGGTGTCTTGCCATGGCTAGGATGTGGTCGCCCTATTATGCTTCAGAAAATGCTAAAGGTGGAAGGGTATAAACACATTCTACAGCATTGTTCACCGCATACAGTGAAGGAACAGTTTGGAAATGACTTATTAGCTTGACAGTACACCCCGTCATAAACCAGCTTCTGTGAGGCAATGGATTATGGATAACAGCATTCCTGAAATGGACGGAGCTTCTCAGAGTCCCGACGCGAACCCATGGAGATCCTTGTTATATTTTATAACTTCGACTTCACTGACCCAGCCGTTTCCGTGTTCATTCGTATCCTTGTTAGCGAGAGTGAAGTTCAAAACTGCACTGCAAAACACCGATGGCCCATTAAAAATGACTTTGGCGCCTACATAATTATTGGTACTGACAGAAATGTTGTCTATTGCTTTAAAAACTGTATGGCGCGGACGCCTACTCCTCCTAAAAGAACGTGGCAACTATCTCGATGCTACTGCACGTGCGGCTGCTCGATGACTGACGTCGTGTTTCCAGATTCATTACTTATATAGCTGCCAGTTATCAAACCACAACTTACGGGTTGCGGTGCAGTGTCAGCGGAAGCGGCAGGGCGTTGACAGGAAGTTTTGAAATTAGCAATGCGCCGCCTTGTTGTACCTAGAGGCGACCTCGCGCTGCAGATGGGCAAACAGCTACAACACTTTCAACACGAGATTTCCGCCCATATGAACAAATATTAATGAGCATTTAGCATCACAGGGTGCCCCAGAGAGCATCCCAGGGAGCCCCAGAGAGCTACAACACTAAGAAGAATCGCTTCCCAACTTTTGGTAAGATCAATGTGTAGTTTTTTTTAATAGATAAGGATTAAAGATAAGGAAGGGAACTCTATTTCATTTCTATAATATTAATTATAATTTAATTTCTATAACAATGAGTCAGATCACCAACGAGTGCTATCTTTTTACAATTGTCAACACCCTTCACCCACACTGAGACAGATTCCTATTCATTTATTTTACGATGATTCCTGGTCCTGAGAATCAAAGGCATAGTCGACATGTTCACTGCTTTCGGTTCTTGAGAGCGAATAGGCAGCCATTCCTCCACAGACATTCGGACATCTCTTTGAATGTGTCCCCATCAGAAATCAGCGCCGTCATAAACACGAAGTGTGAATACACACCATACTGAAGTCCAGTAATAGATGTCCCTATACTTTTATTGGGATACCGTTGGTGGAAAAACGAAATTTCAGACCTACCGAAAGTTAAATGAATAATTGACTATATAACAAGTTTGCCTTTTTTTCTCAAGAATTCAGTTTCAGTAATTCAGTTTCAACGATAAAATTTTGTGTAAATAGGTTCTCAACCTGGGGGTAATTAGTCCCCGAGGGGTAAAACGAAATTTTCTGCGGGGTGAAAACTAAACGATTCGATACTGTTTCAGTCATGAAACTAAATTACTTTCGAAAGATCATTACTATTTTCACTAATACTACAAACTTATCTTGTGGTTTCCCCCTTACATCGCTGATGATGAAAGGTGAGACATACGTAACAAATGCTAAATACCTCAAGAAAACGTCTTGTACAAATTGTAGCTAGTACCTACAGTAGTGCAGAAATGGTTTCATTACTCGCTTCGAAACAGATAAATGAATTAATTGTCAACGTAGCAGTATCTACATAAGGGCGACTTTAGTGCCGTACACAGCATTTTTATTATTATTATTATTCAAGGTCCCCCAAGCCCCATGTTATATTCATAAGATTTGCATTAGCAAAGGTCAAAGGTTGATGTTATTAAATGTTTATTAACAAGTTGCCGTAGGTCCTTGTCATTATGTATGAAAAATTAATTTTTAATGAGAGTATAAGAGTATTATTTTATTTTAATTGTTAACTGTCTAGTTTTTGACACTCAAATAAACCAAGTATTAGAACACGTGCATCACTTATCATCTTCTCCAGCAGTGTACATTGTATATAGAAAAGCGGATCTTTCTTTCCATTGAATGATGCTGTAATTTAAAGTAAGCGTCACCTCTGTAATTTCGTGGCCTGCGGCTGTTAAATCAAGTATTTCCCAGTTTCATCCAATAAAATTACGGCTTATTGACGAGTGAATTGCAAGATAGGTTTCTCTCCCCAAAAGACTCCAAAATGAATGCAGTTCCTGCTGACAACCCCTAAGATCAGTGCGTGCAAACTGTGGAAGTCAATGTTATTGAGAAAGTATATTATATTCTTGTACTAGTAACTGTAGTTTCATTTAGAATTTCACAGCAGTTTTAAGGGAAGTCACACCACCTAAAATGACAAAATTTGACAGATTTGATTTTGTGCAGATTATGAAAACATGGATATTTTGCACAATTTGTTTTTTTTAATATTGAAATATTTACTATTTTAAACAAATATTTCAAAAGAATCTTGCCGTGACTTTGCTGAGAGCTTTGTGTTGTATCACTGGTGGAGAGTAAACCCTACAACGATTTGTCAATTACAAAACTAGAGTGCATTAATCATCTGGAGAAGAGGATGGGCACGAGACTGTGTAGACTAAAACAGCAGTTTGGAAGTACTAAGTTATCGGGTGGTTTACGTATAAGACGTCAACTGACTGATAAACAAATTGATCTGATTACGCAATGTTACCGTACGGCTACGAGAAGTAACAGGAATCATTTAGATGGTATGAAGAGAGCTGTTTGGGAAGTTTATTTCCACAATCTGTGTACAGTTGCTGAACCAGTCCACAACCTGTGTTCCATTGGGTGGTGTAAGAACCTGAAGGCAAAAGAGGAAGGTAAGTTAGACACTTACTGTACCAAATGCTGTTGTGCTTGCCATAAATTCTGTGTTTCAGGATCTTACCCATTCGTAACTGCTGAAGAAATGTCTGAAAGGCAAAACACAAAATGCCAACTAATCTTTTAACAATGTTGTTTGATCAAGGATACCAAAAATGTTTTTGTCAGAAGGTTAATCATCAAATATGATGATTTTGATGCTGCTTTTACTTACAATGATGGGCTATTCCTACAGGTTTTGAAGCATCTTGGAATTTATGTAGGTTAAAGCGTCTCTAAAAGTGTGATAGACTTGGACCAACCGCGAACAATGAAAGCAGAGATTGCAGCATATAAAATGTCAAAAGAAACCATATCCAAGGAAAGGAGGGCAGCGTTAGGAGAGGAAGACGAAGGATATTGTAACATATTTTGTATTTATCAGTTGCCGGTGTGTTAAATTTTGTCTTTAAAACGCAGTTTTCTGAAAATGATATTTTTCAGTATAAACGCCCCTTTTTCTCAGAAACTTCTAAAGCTACACCTATTAATTATTTACCACATTACATAGACAGTTCCGCGATGTTGTCGGTCTACCTTAGTAGCGTTTATTCCAATGGTTAAAATTCAAGAAATCAAAATTATGAAAATCTACGTCAGAAAGTTACATATTCGGGGAAAAAATTGTAACTTTTTTCCTAACTGTCATTTTTAAATGATTGCAGAGAAATAATCTGACAAAACACGGGAAAACGTGTGGCAAAGATCTCATATATAAATGTTTTTAAATCAAAGAGTTCCTCACGTTTTCTAAATGAAATTGTCTTAACGTAACGTAAAGTCATTCCTTTCAAAGAAAATTAATATCTTCGTGCTCCTTTGCATTATTCAGTTCTTGCAGGTGAATTAATAGACACATACTAGTTTAAAATTTGGGAATTATTTTGTGAATACATGAGTTTGTTTTCTTTTTCTTTGGGAATTGAAATAAGTTAATTCGGCTCTTTGAATGGCAGACAAACTGTGTGGATAAGCCTGTAGCTCTTAATCAGACTGGGAGAGACAGCATACCTCCCGGGTGAGAACTGTAAAGTATGAATCCTGACTGATTGCATTTTAAATCCGTCTGGGGAATAATATGTCAATAATTCTACTCATGTCGCCCTTAGTTTAGTAGGAGTGAGGCAGTAAATTACAGCTGTGCTTATGGGATATGTTGATGGCTTGGGGAAAGGCAAAGCCGCTTTGATAGTTCGTAGCGCCAATAACTTTGGAAAGGAAGCGACCAGACAGCCCAAACACTATAGATGAGAGTGATCTTGGATGATTAAGCCGTTCCCACAGGCTCAACGCCTCGGCTACTCGAAATATGTGATAAGCAATAACAGCCCTGCAATTAAACGTCTCCAGTCCTGCAACTGTCTGTTGAACACCTCAGCTACTTGAAAGGAGCGATAAGCAATAACATGACAGCAATTAAATGCCTCCAGTCCCGCGGCGGCCTTCACTGTAGCTCCTGGATAACGCACATGGAGCAGTCAACCAACCATTACCATGTTAATTTGTATCTATCTGCTCCAGTGTGCTACAGGCTCTATCATGTCTGGATTTCGTAACACAAAATGCGCAGTCATTTAAAACTAATAACGAATGGCATACCAATGTCCCTGTTGAACACCTCGGCTACTTGGAACGTGCGATTAGCAAGGAATCGTCGTAAAATAAATGACACTGAGTCCGTGTGTGTATGGTTTAAAAGAAAAGGAAGATGTGCAAAAGTTAAAGTTACAGGTAATGTAATATTTTATTATAGAAACTGAAATAAAGTACCTATTCTTCCCTTATCTCCCGCCTGAATAAAAAATGAAATAAAGTAAAAATAAATAAAATTGCTGTATATTGATCTTGCCAAAATCCGAGAAGCGATTCTCTTAACCATTGGCACGTCGTATTTCAAGTCAGATATGCCACTTGTCATATTTTAAACTAACTTCAAGTTCAGATATGCCACTTGTCATATTTTAAACTAACTTCAAGTTATCTTAAAGTAAGTATCATTGTCACACACTGCCCAAAACTCAAGAGGTCTAAAATAATCAGGCGAGACCTACTATTAATATTAGTGCTAAGTAATCAACTATTGGATAATTTTTAAGTACTGTATGGGCAACACCAGTGGTCTATGAGTAGTTTGGTTCGCTTTCTGAAATAAGTTGAAACATAGTTACATTACAGACATTTCAACTTAAAGCGGTGTTCTTTGCCGTTCATAGTGTTTCTTCAACCTATTTACACATACTCAAGCGCTTTGTTTGCTTGCCACCCAGGTACCGGTTTTGGTGACCGTGCTCCAAGATGCGCTGTGGCGCTTGAGACGCCGTGCTCGTCTGTTCGAAAGTCGCGAATACTAACTGTTTCCATTCGTTCTGTGGATTTAAAGTGTTGTGTGTAATCGTGATCGTGGTGATGAAGTCTTAAGTTCCCTTGTTGTTAGCGGTTTCGACCGCTGTTAATTACTGCAATGGCTACCATGTTTCCCACGACGCTTACTCTTTTAAGATTTTAATTTGAAAAAGCAGCCCGGTAATTTCCAGCCAAGTTCACTGGAAATTCATGACTAGACCGTTGATGTTGTTGGCATTACTTTGGTTAAGACGCGCACTGCTTGTTACGTCTTGGAGCAGTACTACTTTTTTGTGTAGCTGTTTTCCTCGTTGGTGCTGGAAAGAACTTTACAGAAATTTAAAGGGAAAATTTTATTCAACCATCGCGACTTTCAGGGAACACAGTTACCATTTCAAATGCTGATGATTATAAACAGGTCAGATTACATAATTTATCTCCTGAAGTATAAAATTGGTACTTAAAAGACTTATTATCTACGGTGTGTTAACTGTAAGACGGCAGAGTTGTGAGGGGAGTGCGGGGAGAGGAGGAAGCAAGCATTGGCCGGCGAGGGGAGAGGAGCCGATGGAGGGGGACAAGGCACGGCTACCAGTTGCAGTGCTGGCACTACAAATTGCGCGCCATGCTTACACGAAAGCAGACGAAAAGCTTGGAAGTAAAACTCGCTTTAAATGTTGTTCGTAAACGAAACTGAAATCGTCATGTACATGAAATATAAGGTAACTCGGACGAAATAGGGGGCTCCTTCAAAGTGAATGCGAACAAAATATCTGAAATGGAAACTCACCTTTTCTTGCCAGGCGTTTGTGGTGATACGCCAGTATGATTCTTGGAAAACTGTTTGAATCTTCCAATGCTACGCATGTTTTGTCCTGTGTATGTAGCAGCTCTCACTGAAGATTTGTAAATAGGGTGAAGCAATTTTTTCTGCTCCCTTTCCCTTTCGCAGCATTCAATCACACTCAATATAATTTTTCGAGCAACGCTACGTAATACTGGTTTTCTTCTAACCGTAGGCCTACCGGTAGGGGTTGTTGGCGACTCCTGACATGGGCCAGCAACTGCCTCTTCACTCATTTTGATAATGTTTAGCACAGCTGCACAATAAAAACACGCAGAACAGTACAGCGCAAAACAATAACGAAGCAGACGACAATGGCTACCTTGTACAACGCTGTCAGCTACGTAATGTTGGCAGCAGTCGAAGCTGCGTGCCTACCGAAGCCTTCCGACGTTTACCGACTTCTACCGATTCAGGACTAGGGAGAGATCTGCCATCTAAAAGTTTACACACTGTAAGAGTGGCGATATCAAGCAGATTTGTGACGAACGATGGTCAAGTCAACATTTATTGCAACTCTTTTCTGGTGTTCGGTCTATCGATATGCATGTTAAATAAGATATCAAAATGGTACAAATGGCTCTGAGCACTATGGAACTTAACTTCTGAGGTCATCAGTGCCCGAGAACTTAGAACTACTTAAACCTAACTAACCTAAGGACATCACACAGATCAATGCCCGAGGCAGGATTCGAACCTGCGACTGGTCGAGCGGTTCCAGACTGAAGCGCCTAGAACCGCTCGGCCACTCCGGCCGGCAAATAAGATATCCCAACCCATGTTTTGGTCTGTGCTTACAAGCTACACGTGATTTACAATGGGCAAATTTTGACTTGTCACATATGTAACGAAAGTGGACATCTCCAGCAAATCTAACCAAAAAAGTCTTTGCATTCAAGAACAATTTATAACAGCGTAGAAGGCTAACAATGGCTGATATTGTGATCGAGAAGCAGATGACGGGCGGTGAAGGTTCCAGCATTAACGGGAATGTGGAGGAGAGGCCACAAAAAACTCTTAAAGTATTTTCATCTTTACTTAGGGAAGATATTGTAGGTAATCCGGTTGTTAAAAGTTGTCTAATCAATAACAAGAGATGTCGGACTCGTGATGCTAGTAGTACAGATCAAGAGGAAACTAACCTGTCACTGAATTTTGTAGACGACATTTAGAAAACAGTATGGGAAACTATACCTTCAGCCAATGTTGTAAGCACAGATTCAAACTCAGAGTGAAATATATCAGTACTCTAGATAAATTATGTGCGCCACCGAGAACCGAGCACGTCGAGATGACGTCACAGTCCCATCCTGTAGTCCAGCGCTAGGGCCAGACTGTAGTTGGCAACACGTGGACCCATTTGACCCCACAACCCGCAAGGTGTGCAGTACTGGCATCTCAATCAATGCAAGCCGCGCGGGGTAGCCACGCCTTGTCACGGTCCGTAAGGCTGCCCCCGTCGGAGGTTCGAGTCCTTCCTAGGGCATGGGTGTGTGTGTTGTTTATAGCGTAAGTTAGTTTAAGTTAGCCTAAGTAGTGTGTAGGCTTAGGGACCGATGACCTTACTACACTACTGGCAATTAAAATTGCTACACCACGAAGACGTGCTACAGACGCGAAATTTAACCGGCAGGAAGAAGATGCTGTGATATGCAAATGATTTTCAGAGCATTCACACAAGGTTGGCGCCGGTGGCGACACCTATAACGTGCTGACATGAGGAAAGTTTCCAACCGATTTCTCATACACAAACACCAGTTGACCGGCGTTGCCTGGAGAAACGTTGTTGTGACGCCTCTTGTGAGGAGGAGAAATGCGTACCATCACGTTTCCGACTTTGATAAAGGTCGGATTCTAGCCTATCGCGATTGCGGTTTGTCGTATCGCGACACTGCTGCTCGCGTTGGTCTAGATTCAATGACTGTTAGCAGAATATGGAATCGGTGGGTTCAGGAGCGTAATACGGAATGCCGTGCTGGGTCCCAACGACCTCGTATCACTAGTAGTCGAGATGACAGGCATCTTATCCGCACGGCTGTAACGGATCGTGCAGCCATGTCTCGATCCCTGAGTCAACAGATGGGGACGTTTGCAAGACAACAACATCTGCACGAACAGTTCGACGACGTTTGCAGCGGCATGGACTATCAGCACGGAGACCATGGTTGCGGTTACCCTTGACGCTGCATCACAGACAGGAGCGCCTGGCATGGTGTACTCAACGACGAACCTGGGTGCACGAATGGCAAAACGTCATTTTTTCGGATGAATCCAGGTCCTGTTTACAGCATCATGATGGTAGCATCCGTGTTTGGTGACATTGCGGTGAACGCACATTGAAATCGTGCATTCGTCATCGCCATACTGGCATATTATCCGGCGTGATGGTATGGGGTGCCATTGGTTACACGTCTCGTCACCTCTTGTTCGCATTGGCGGCACTTTCAATAGTGGACGTTACATTTCAGTTGCGTTGCGAATCGTGGCTCTACCCTTCATTCGATCCCTGCGAAATCCTACATTTCAGCAAAATAATGCACGACCGCTTGTTGCAGGTCCTGTAAGGGTCTTTCTGGATACAGAAAACTGTTCGACTGCTGCCCTGGCCAGCACATTCTCCAGATCTCTCACCAATTGAAAACGTCTGGTCAATGGTGGCCGAGCAACTGGCTCGTCACAATACGCCAGTCACTACTCTTGATGAACTGTGGTATCGTGTTGAAGCTGCATGGGCAGCTGTACCTGTACAAGATATCCAAACTCTGTTTTTACTCAATGCCTAGGCGAGTCAAGGCCGTTATTACGGCCAGAGGTGGTTGTTCTGGGTACTGATTTCTCAGTACCTATGCACCCAAATTGCGTGAAAATGTAATCACGTGTCAGTTCTAGTATAATATATTTGTAAAATGAACACCCGTTTATCATCTGCATTTCTTCTTGCTGTAGCAATTTTAATGACCAGTAGTGTAGTTTGATCCCATAAGTTCTTACCACAAATTTCCATATTTTCAATCAATGCAAACAGACTCACCAGTGGCTGACAACTGAAAGCAAACATAACGAGATAGCGAGTGAATGGCAGCGACTGGTGGCGCCAGGGGTCAGTCTCACAACGAACAAGCAGAGTTCTACAGCAGTAACAAACAAACAGCAAACGGCAGTGACCGGACATCGGGAGAATGTTTGCAAACTGCGTATGCGCCGCGCTCGGCAGACGAGATGCAGGAACACGACAGCCTCTCAGGTTCACAGACGCCACCATCCGCGGGAATTTTGTCAAGGAGTGGGCGGAGCAGACATTCTGTGAAGGTCAGTATAAACGCAACACGTAAGACGAATAAAAAGAAAGTTTCACATGCAAACCGGGACGGAAACCTCCCATCCGAATTTCACGAAGGATCCGGCATGGAATGGCATGAAATTATGGACTAAAAATGTAACGCCACTCTTGAACGTTGCAGTAATATACCATTACCACAGTAAACATTAAGAAGGTACAGTTGGATGTAGAAATACCAGGTGTGCCGGTATGAAATGAGCGTTTTTTCTGAAAATGAAACTCTAATTTTGAATTGAAAAGTAAAACATTTTGTTCAAAGTACTGACCATTGCTTTCTATACATTTTGACCACCTTTATGGCAATTTGTGGACACCACGCCAATAGAAATGTTCGTATTTTAAAGAAAACCAATCAGACACCCAATTTTCGATTTCTTCGTAGGAATCGAAGTGTTCCTCAGCCATTGCGTATCCCATTGATGAAAACAAATGGTAGTCGGAAGGGACCAATTCTGGTGAATACGGCGGGTGGGGTAGCTGCTCCCAGCCAAGAGTTTTGATCGTATCCTGAACCAATTTTGCTTTGTGTGCAGGTGCATTGGCGTGTAAAAAATTACTTGGCCATGTCTTCTGGCCCATTCTGGTCGTTTTTCGATGAATGCATAGTTCAAATTGATCATTTGTTGTCTGCAGCAATTAGTATTCACAGTTTCACCGGGATTTAGAAGCTCATGATACACCACACGTTTCTGATCCCACCAAACACAGAGCATTGTCTTCTTGCCAAATCGGTCTGTTTTGCAGTCGATGTTGATGGTTGTCCCGGATTAACCCATGATTTTTCCCGTTTAGGACTCTTAAAATAAATCCATTTTTCATCGCCAGTAACAATTCGATGGAAAATTGATTTTCTTTCATGTCTTTGAAGCAAAATTTGACAAATTGTTTTTCGGTTCTCCATCTGTCTTTCATTCAATTCATGTGGCACCCATTTTCCACACTTTTGGATCGTTCCCATAGCTTTCAAACGGTCAGAAATTGTTTGTTGTGCAACATTTACCATTGATGCCATTTGCTTCTGACTCAAAGTATCATCTTCATCAAATAATGCTTGCAATTCGGAGTCTTCGAACTTTTTTGGTGGTCTACCACATTCTTCATTTCTTACATAAAAATTATTAAACCATCTTTTGCATGTTGGTTCTCATAGAGCATGATCACCATATGCCTCGACAAGCATTCGATGCGACTCTGCAGCACTTTTTTACAAATGAAAACAAAAAATTAATGCTTTCCGCAAATCATCACTTTCTGGTAGAATATTAGACATTGTTAACACGATGATAACATATGATGTTGTTTGTTCCATGACATTATGTATACTAAATTTCATTGACAGATGTCATACCAAGCAAACAAAAAAAATTAATGCTCCTTTACAACAAATGTTCCCTATTGACACATTTCTATCTTAACGCTCATTTCATATCGGTACACCTGGTAGATGCTCTGAAACAGTCCCTATATGAGCCAGGGACGACATTTCTCTCCTACAGGAAGTAGTGGTGACCCCAAAACTAAGCATTTCCGGTTATGTTGATTTTTTACAATATATCCATTGATCCCCCCATGAACCATGGACCTTGCCGTTGGTGGGGAGGCTTGCGTGCCTCGGCGATACAGATAGCCGTACCGTAGGTGCAACCACAACGGAGGGATTGAGAGGCCAGACAAACGTGTGGTTCCTGAAGAGGGGCAGCAGCCTTTTCAGTAGTTGCAAGGGCAACAGTCTGGATGATTGACTGATCTGACCTTGTAACAATAACCAAAACGGCCTTGCTGTGCTGGTACTGCGAACGGCTGAAAGCAAGGGGAAACTACAGCCGTAATTTTTCCCGAGGGCATGCAGCTTTACTGTATGATTACATGATGATGACGTCCTCTTGGGTAAAATATTCCGGAGGTAAAATAGTCCCCCATTCGGATCTCCAGGCGGGGACTACTCAAGAGGATGTCGTCATCAGGAGAAAGAAAACTGGCGGTCTACGGATCGGAGCGTGGAATGTCAGATCCCTTAATCGGACAGGTAGGTTAGAAAATTTAAAAAGGGAAATGGATAGGTTGAAGTTAGATATAGTGGGAATTAGTGAAGTTCGGTGGCAGGAGGAACAAGACTTCTGGTCAGGTGACTACAGGGTTATAAACACAAAATCAAATAGCGGTAATGCAGGAGTAGGTTTAATAATGAATAGGAAAATAGGAATGCGGGTAAGCTACTACAAACAGCATAGTGAACGCATTATTGTGGCCAAGATAGACACGAAGCCCACACCTACTACAGTAGTACAAGTTTATATGCCAACTAGCTCTGCAGATGACGAAGAAATTGAAGAAATGTATGATGAAATAAAAGAAATTATTCAGATTGTGAAGGGAGACGAAAATTTAATAGTCATGGGCGACTGGAATTCGAGTGTAGGAAAAGGGAGAGAAGGAAACATAGTAGGTGAATATGGATTGGGGGACAGAAATAAAAGAGGAAGCCGCCTGGTAGAATTTTGCACAGAGCACAACATAATCATAACTAACACTTGGTTTAAGAATCATGAAAGAAGGTTGTATACATGGAAGAACCCTGGAGATACTAAAAGGTATCAGATAGATTATATAATGGTAAGACAGAGATTTAGGAACCAGGTTTTAAATTGTAAGACATTTCCAGGGGCAGATGTGGACTCTGACCACAATCTATTGGTTATGACCTGTAGATTAAAACTGAAGAAACTGCAAAAAGGTGGGAATTTAAGGAGATGGGACCTGGATAAACTAAAAGAACCAGAGGTTGTACAGAGATTCAGGGAGAGCATAAGGGAGCAATTGACAGGAATGGGGGAAATAAATACAGTAGAAGAAGAATGGGTAGCTTTGAGGGATGAAGTAGTGAAGGCAGCAGAGGACCAAGTAGGTAAAAAGACGAGGGCTAGTAGAAATCCTTGGGTAACAGAAGAAATATTGAATTTAATTGATGAATGGAGAAAATATAAAAATGCAGTAAGTTTTGTGGCGGCGTTCGTAGCGACAAACAATTCGCTGTAGAAACGGCTTACGAAGTCACCGCCACACTTTTAATAGCGGGCCGACCGGTCCGCTGGAATAGTGAACAGAAAGATGGAAACCCAAACACTCTGATTAAATAAAAGTCGGTACTTATCTTTATTAACGAAGATACAGAAACACAGTAGTGAGCTCCGTGTCTACAGAAATCTGTCTAGTTCGAGTCGGAGCGGCTAGGTCAGCGTCGGCTGACGACAAACAACAACTCTGCTGCGATGAACACACAACTGACTCGCAAGTACACAATTCGGTGGCGAGTATACAACTGAGCGGCGAATCCAGAACTGTCCTAGCGCTCGCGACTCCAGCGCTTAAGAAACCAGAAGCCAGCGGTGGCGCGCGCAGACTTGCGGCGATTTCCTGTCTCGCTGGCGCTGCTTATGCGGACGGCGTCCGAACTTTGATGCTGCCAACCTTTTGGCAGCGGGCTCGGGTGGCATTACTGGCTAGGATATAACAGTAAGTGAAACAGGCAAAAAGGAATACAAACGTCTCAAAAATGAGATCGACAGGAAGTGCAAAATGGCTAAGCAGGGATGGCTAGAGGACAAATGTAAGGATGTAGAGGCCTATCTCACTAGGGGTAAGATAGATACTGCCTACAGGAAAATTAAAGAGACCTTTGGAGATAAGAGAACGACTTGTATGAATATCAAGAGCTCAGATGGAAACCCAGTTCTAAGCAAAGAAGGGAAAGCAGAAAGGTGGAAGGAGTATATAGAGGGTCTATGCAAGGGCGATGCACTTGAGGACAATATTATGGAAATGGAAGAGGGTGTAGATGAAGATGAAATGGGAGATACGATACTGCGTGAAGAGTTTGACAGAGCACTGAAAGACCTGAGTCGAAACAAGGCCCCCGGGGTAGACAATATTCCATTGGAACTACTGACGGCCGCGGGAGAGCCAGTCCTGACAAAACTCTACCATCTGGTGAGCAAGATGTACGAAACAGGCGAAATACCCTCAGACTTCAAGAAGAATATAATAATTCCAATCCCAAAGAAAGCAGGTGTTGACAGATGTGAAAATTACCGAACTATCAGCTTAATAAGTCACAGCTGCAAAATACTAACACGAATTCTTTACAGACGAATGGAAAAACTAGTAGAAGCCAACCTCGGGGAAGATCAGTTTGGATTCCGTAGAAACACTGGAACACGTGAGGCAATACTGACCTTACGACTTATCTTAGAAGAAAGATTAAGGAAACGCAAACCTACGTTTCTAGCATTTGTAGACTTAGAGAAAGCTTTTGACAATGTTGACTGGAATACTCTCTTTCAAATTCTGAAGGTGGCAGGGGGAAAATACAGGGAGCGAAAGGCTATTTACAATTTGTACAGAAACCAGATGGCAGTTATAAGAGTCGAGGGGCATGATAGGGAAGCAGTGGTTGGGAAGGGAGTAAGACAGGGTTGTAGCCTCTCCCCGATGTTGTTCAATCTGTATATTGAGCAAGCAGTAAAGGAAACAAAAGAAAAATTCGGGGTAGGTATTAAAATTCATGGAGAAGAAATAAAAACTTTGAGGTTCGCCGATGACATTGTAATTCTGTCAGAGACAGCAAAGGACTTGGAAGAGCAGTTGAATGGAATGGACAGTGTCTTGAAAGGAGGATATAAGATGAACATCAACAAAAGCAAAACAAGGATAATGGAATGTAGTCTAATTAAGTCGGGTGATGCTGAGGGAATTAGATTAGGAAATGAGGCACTTAAAGTAGTAAAGGAGTTTTGCTATTTGGGGAGCAAAATAACAGATGATGGTCGAAGTAGAGAGGACATAAAATGTAGGCTGGCAATGGCAAGGAAAGCGTTTCTGAAGAAGAGAAATTTGTTAACATCCAGTATTGATTTAAGTGTCAGGAAGTCATTTCTGAAAGTATTCGTATGGAGTGTAGCCATGTATGGAAGTGAAACATGGACGATAAATAGTTTGGACAAGAAGAGAATAGAAGCTTTCGAAATGTGGTGCTACAGAAGAATGCTGAAGATTAGGTGGGTAGATCACATAACTAATGAGGAGGTACTGAATAGGATTGGGGAGGAGAGAAGTTTGTGGCACAACTTGAGCAGAAGAAGGGATCGGTTGGTAGGACATGTTCTGAGGCATCAAGGGATCACCAATTTAGTATTGGAGGGCAGCGTGGAGGGTAAAAATCGTAGAGGGAGACCAAGAGATGAATACACTAAGCAGATTCAGAAGGATGTAGGTTGCAGTAGGTACTGGGAGATGAAAAAGCTTGCACAGGATAGAGTAGCATGGAGAGCTGCATCAAACCAGTCTCAGGACTGAAGACCACAACAACAACAACAACATCCATTGAAACGAGTGTTGGCACTGCAATTTTAGCTGTAGAAGGCATTCTCGTATATAACGTTGATAAAGTAGAATCTGGGCGAGATACTGGAACAAACATAGCAATAGTTGTCAATCTACGTGTGCCGTCTGGCAGTACTTACAGAACTGCAAGATCCACGTTCTTTAAAAAAAGTGTTACGTATTCACTGAGGAAAACCCCCTGCAGCTCATACTTGGGGGAGATTTTCATTGTTTATTGAGTCCTAAGGATCAAATTCCCAACTTTAACTACCCATCTTACGTAAAAGACCCTGCTGAGCTGTAACTAAAAGATGCGTTGGATATAAAATACCCAACATTGGAGAACTTCACCCATATTGTTGCGAATTCCTGTAGTAGGACTGAAAGAATTTACACATCGGAAAACTTAGCAGACAAAGTGTTAAAAGCAGTAACTGTTCCTGTATCGTTTTTCCGTTCACAGTGCTTTGTTAACCTGCGTAAATCTAACGCCACAACCTACCCGAAAATAACAAGCCGGCGGACTCTGAACATATCTTTATTATCAGAAAAAGATATAGAAGATGAGCTAACCAGAGCTTGGGAAATGTGTCTCCGTTCACTGAATAACTTTCCAATTGTGCTTGAATGTTAGACCAGACACGCGAAACCGAAGTTATGGGAGGTTTCAGTATCGTTTAGTATAGATAAGGTCAGAGAAAGGAGACAGACTGTAGAAATTTACTACAATGTGCTAAGGGATCTCTATGATCAGATAAATGCAGTGCCTACAAGATTAAAAGATATCTGGAAGGACTTAAGGCAGGGTGTAAAGCGAAGTCAGTCATTTAAAATAAGGCTGCTGCATTCTACCATCCAGTCAGACATGCCAAGGGCAGTAGAAGAATTTTCATGCATGAACGTCTGCTCGATGATGATACTATAATCACCACCCAAAAGGGAATAATTAAATAAATCAGAACATACTATGAACGCATGCATGTATCGAAGGAAATAAATGAACAAGAATATGATGATCTCTTTGGTACACATCTTCCACGAATGTTGCGAGATGACACTGAAACATTTCTTGAGACATCACCAAGGAAGATGTATTGAAAATCATCCGCAGCTCTCCCGCTAGGAAATATCCAGGACCTGACGAATTGCCCATTGAGTTCTATAAACGATTTTGGACCCTAACTGAGACAAGTTCATAGTAGTTGTTAATGAAGTCTTTCGATAAAACCAGTGTCTGCCGAGTTTAAACAATGCAAAATTGTGTTGATCCCGAAGAACAGAGAACGCAAAGAAAAGAAAGCTACGGCCTGTCTCGCTTTTAAAATCATATTATAAAACTGTACCTCCAGTAATTAATAGAAGTGCCATACGCCATGCACAGCTGAAATCATAGGCCAACAGTTGACCTGTGCTTTGTAGGAGAACAATTTTACAAACTGTGTCTTTGTCCTTTGATGTTACTGCGCTAATACAGAAAAGTGGCATAAATTATGAACTGCTTCTCGTAGACTTCCATAAGGCCTTTGATCAAATTAATCACCAATACCTGACAGTAACAATGCGCCGAATGGTCTTCCTGCCAAAAAACCTTCGACGTCATCAAGAACGTGGCAGTGTGTGTTACTGCACAAATATTCGTTAATTGTCAACTAAAATAAAGTACAAATTGAAATGAAAAGGGACGTCATCCAAGGAATCTCCTTATCAACGCCGCTTTTCATTATATCCCTGAGAGAGCTGCAGCATAGAATGATAGGCATTACCGCCCAAGGATCAAAGACAGTGGCAGATGTCTAAGTGAACGATATACAGGGTGGTCCATTGATAGTGACCGGGCCAAATATCTCACGAAATAAGCATCAGACGATAAAACTAGAAAGAACGGAACTCGTCTAGCGTGAAGGGGCAAACCAGATGGCGCTATGGTTGGCTCGCTAGATGGCGCTGCCATAGGCCAAATGGATGTCAACTGCGTTTTTTTAAATAGGAACCCCCATTTTTATTACATATTCGTGTAGCACGTAAAGAAATATGAATGTTTTAGTTGGACCCCTTATTTCGCTTTGCAATAGATGGCGCTGCAATAGTCACAAACGTATAAGTACGTGGTATCACGTAACATTCCGCCAGTGCGAACGGTATTTGATGCGTGATACATTACTCGTGTTAAAATTGACCGTTTACCAATTTCAGAAAAGGTCGATATCGTGTTAATGTATGGCTATTGTGATCAAAATGCCAAACGGGCGTGTGCTATGTATGCTGCTCGGTATCCTGGATGTCATCATCCAAGGGTCAGGACCGTTATTTAAGGAAACAGGAAGTGTTCAGCCACATGTAAAATGTCAACGACGCCCTGCAACAAGTGACGATGACAGACTTTTTGTACGCGTTCTGTTTAGCGACGAAGCGTCATTCACCAACAGCGGTAACGTAAACCGGCATAATATGCACAATTTGGAAGCGGCAAATCCACGATGTCTGCGACAAGTGGAACATCAGCGACCTTGGCGGGTTAATGTATGTTGCGACATTATGGGAGGAAAAATAATTGGTTCCCATTTTATCGATGGCAATGTAAATGGTGCAGTGTATGCTGATTTCCTCCGTATTGTTCTACCGATGTTACTACAAGATGTTTCACTACATGAGAGAATGGCGATGTACTTCCAACATGATGGATGTCCGGCACATACCTCGCGTGCGGTTGAAGCGGTATTGAATAGCATATTTCATGATAGGTGGATTGGTTGTCGAAGCACCATACCATGGCCCGCACGTTCACCGAATCTGAATTCCCCGGATTTCTTTCTGTGGGGAAAGCTGAAGGATATTTGCTATCGTGATCCACCGACAACGCATGACAACATGCGTCAGCGCATTGTCAATGCATGTGCGAACATTACGGAAGGCGAACTACTCGCTCTTGAGAGGAATGTCTTTACAAGTATTTCAAAATGCATTGAGGTTGACGGACATCATTTAGAGCATTTATTGCATTAATGTGGTATTTACAGGTAATCACGCTGTAACAGAATGCGTTCTCAGAAATGATAAGTTCACAAAGCTACATGTATCACATTGTAGAAACTGAAATAAAATGTTCACACGTACCTACGTTCTGTATTTTAATTTTGAAAAACCTTCCTGTTACCAACTGTTCGTCTAAAATTGTGACCTATATATTTGTGGCTATTACAGCGCCATCTATCAAAAAGTGAAAAAAGTGGTCCAACTAAAAAATTCATACTTCTTTACGTAATACACGAATATGTAATAAAAAATGGGGATTTCAATTTAAAGAACACAGCTGATATCCGTTTGACCTATGGCAACGCGATCTAATGGACCAACCACAGCGCCATCTAGTTTCCCCCTTCAAGCTAGACAAGTTTCGTTCTTTGTAGTTTTTTCGTTTGACGCTTATTTCGTGAGATATTTGGCCCTGTCACAATCAATGGACCACCCTGTAGTCATAATCATCAGAGATTACCCAGATGTGCTACAACTAGAGGTGGTAATTACAAAATATTGTTCCGCATCAGGTGCAAGGGTAAATGCAAACAAAGATAAATATCTCCTTATAAAGGGGCTTCCTAACCAGCGCATTGAATAGTAGAACTATGTTAGTGAACACAAGGCTCTTGAAATTGCATTTACAACTACGCTTTTAAAAATGATAGTAATAATTTGACGGAAGATAGTAAGGAAAATCAGTGGTGCATTGACTGAAAATTATCAGCATAGGACAGACCAGTTCTAGAGAATACAGTTTATTAACACGTATGTTTTATCCAAGGTCTACCACATAGCACTGATCTCCCTTTCCCACCATTGGTGGCGGAGACCATCACGTCCACTTTGGTAAATTTCTTGTGGAAAGGGGAATTGTTACGAGTGCCTGTGAGGACAGCAACACTGAATCCAAGCAATGGTGGAATGATAGTCACTAACATGAAGTCTAAAGCGATGGCATTGCATGTCAAACAAATATCGAGCACAATGTGTAGCAACCCAGGATGCATTACAGCAAAAGTATACGACCTAATGAGGCCAGAATCTTTAAACTACAACATATTAGGGAATTTTATCTTGAAAGAAGCTACCTCTAGCAAAAAGGTATCGAAATCCAGAAACAATAGAGCAAAGGCGATTTTAGAAGAATGAAGGAAACTTGAAAAGTAATGGACAATGGAGAAAACTTCTAAAATAACAAGAACCTCCGCAGTCAATGTACCGACTAACATTTTGTAAACAGCAGAAGAAAGGCGAAAAACAAAGGAGTTATCTGATTAAAGGGCAAATACAAAAGCGA
This sequence comes from Schistocerca serialis cubense, assembly GCF_023864345.2. Taxonomy (NCBI): domain Eukaryota; kingdom Metazoa; phylum Arthropoda; class Insecta; order Orthoptera; family Acrididae; genus Schistocerca; species Schistocerca serialis. Next base: position 166,004,110 of record NC_064645.1, on the reverse strand, counting down.
CACTTTTAACAAAATTGGAAGTGAAGAACATCTTAAATACCAAATCTATAACGAAGCTGAATTTAAAAAGAAATAAAAAAGAAATGCTGGAGTATCTGGGCCACAATAACAAATATAGTAATAGCTCCGAATGGTCTTCAACAGAATGGGTAAAGGGCAGGGACACGTGGCTTCCTCATGGAAAGGGGATTGGTTGGGCCACGAAGCACTAGCAGTGCCGCAGAGAGTCCCCACTACTTCTCTTGCGCGTTCCCGACCCCTCCCTTCCCACAAGTAACACATGAAAAGTAGGTAAGCAGCGCAGTAGATAAACGAATGTGGCGGCAAACATATGGTACCTGCATGATACAGAAGACGGTCTTGAACTCCCTACGGATGATGTTAGAAGGCTGAAACCGACAAGAATGGCAAGGCAGTGAAGGATTCTGCGATTTTGCTGTTCGGGACTGCTCTTCTGTCCCCATAATTTATTCTAGAGGAGACCAAGAGACATCCAGCAAGGATTTACTAACAAGGGAACCTCCCCATCGCACCCCCCTCAGATTTAGTTATAAGTTGGCACAGTGGATAGGCCTTGAAAAACTGAACACAGATCAATCGAGAAAACAGGAAGAAGTTGTGTTGAACTATGAAAAAAATAAGCAAAATATACAAACTGAGTAGTCCATGCGCAAGATAGGCAGCATCAAGGATAGTCTAACCTCAGGACCGCCGTGGTCCCGTGGATAGCGTGAGCAGATGCGCAACGAAAGGTCATTGGTTCAAGTCTTCCCTCGGGTGAAAAAGTTTATTTTCGCAAAATTATGATCTGTCCGTTCGTTCATTGACGTCTCTGTTTACTGTAATAAGTTCAGTGTCTGTGTTTTGCGACCGCACCGCAAAACCGTACGATTAGTAGACGAAAGGACGTGTTTCTCCAAAGGGAACCGAAAACATTTGATCGCAACGTCATAGGTCAACCGATCCCTCCACAGGAAAACACGTCTGATATATTCTATACGGCACGTGCGTCACATGACAGGAATATGTTGTCGACCCACCTAACTTGTACACTTGGCGAATCGATAAAAAGATTCTTCTACCTCGCCCGATTTAGGTTTTCTTGTGGATGTGATAATCACTCCCAAAAAAGTGATGAATACATAAGAGTTTGTCCCATGAACTGCAACAAACGAATTGTCTGAAAATAAAGAAAGTAAAGTTTTCACTCGAGGGAAGACTTGAACCAAGGACCTGTCGTTTCGCAGCTGATCGCGCTAACCACGGGACCACAGCGGTACGGAGCTCACAGTTTCCTTTATGCTACCTATCTTGCGCATGGACTACTCAGTTTGTGTATTTTGCTTATTTTTTTCATAGTTCCACACAACTTCTTCCTGTTTTCTCGATTGATCTGTGTTCAGTTTTTCAAGGCCTATTCACTGTGCCAACTTATAACTAAATCTGAGGGGGGTGCGATGGGGAGGTTCCCTTGTAAGTGATTATATTGGGTTGGGTTACTTTGGGGGAAGAGACCAAACTGAGAGGTCACCATCGGTCTCATCGGATAGGGGAGGATGGGGAAGGAAGTCGGTGGTGCCCTTTCGAAGGAATCGAATTGCAGGCACTTCCCTGAAGCGATTTAGGCAAATCACGGAAAACCTAAATCAGGATCGCCGGACGCGTGATTGAACCGTCATCTTCTCGAAAGCGACTTCAGTGTGCTAACCACTGCGCCACCTCGCTTGGTGATAATGTAGGGTCTGGGCGTTCATGAAGAGGAACTGCAGGTTCCACAAGAAGAAAATATGGATGCGGAATTGCCACCAGTTGGAGGTGACACTGGAAATGACTCTCGAATGGAAGACATTGTTAAATTTCTTTCCATGTTCTAATGTTAAACACTGAATATCATTTGTCATTTACAATCAAAACGATATCGGTCCCTGCTTAGATCTCCACAACAGCTTAATTTTTTTTATGAAAAACATCAGCAATGGCGGCTGAAGGTTTCTGGCATAATAAGTCACCCCCATTCTTCCAACGTCTTTGTGAAAAAGGCCTGAGGATAAAGGCTCAGGGAACTCTCTTACCTTTAGAGGGGGGGGGGGGGAACTGGCCCTAAAAGGCGGAAGAATCAGCATTGATGAACGGCGTGAAGAAGAGGAAGGCAATGCAAACCACTGCATTAAAAACATAATGTGTATATACAGGATATGTGGCCCGGTAATAGAAAAAGGGTTGTAAGGCATTAGCATTTTTTGGACCTTACATGGGCTTCAAAATTATGACACAGAATAAAATCCCCAGAAAATAACTCCTAAAGTCGGCGTGAACGCCGGCAGAAACGCGCGTGAAGAAAACGCTCGTGTGGCCGCATCCTCAATGAGATAAAGTGAACGCAGTTTGGAGGCCGATTGTGCACGTGGCTAATGGCATTGGGAAACCCAAATTAACATTAACAAATGAAGGCCCAGCTGCAGCACAGAAAGAAATAAGACGAGAACGATATAATACCTTTTAAATAAACACAGCTGAGACCGTGGGTAAGTAGTTACACAGCATTAACAAGGCTAACAGCGATCCGGCAAGTAAAATAAAGATTCACCTATAACGGGAAGCAGTTGGCTGAAGCCATACTGTGTGACGTAAAACAGACACGGTGGGGAGAGTTGCGTCATCTAAAAGCATTTTTGAGAACTATATTAACAGAGCTCTCTCGTCTCGCAGCAGGCCACATCTGTGTGTGGAAAAATAGCGAAGACGTTAAGACCTTAAAGTCTGCAAAGTGAGGGCGGTACGCTTCACATATCGTGGCGACAGATGTAAAGTGGTAGTTCATATTCCCGTGAGAATTTTTCCGGGCAGAGAATTGTGCACGTCGCTCCATCCCTTAGCGAGTGTGCAAATAGCCATTATTTAGACTAGGGAACATTTAACGTTCTACGGAATGCAGTTGAGATTGAGTGATTCATTCAAGGCCAAAGTAGGGAATTAGCGTTTCAGATCCAGCACGGAGACAACGTCGATCAGTTACCGATTGCTAATGCACCAATACGCATTAGGCGACATTAAATGTTGATTCGAGAGTTTGCTCACTCCAACCTGGGTATGCTTTGAATATAAAATTTCAAGAGTTGAATACTAACACACCCTCCATTGAGTACATGAAAGTTTGATTAGTTTAAAAGATAAAATTTCATTATCCACGAACTTAGTCCCTTGAACAGCTATGACAATGTAGTGGTAAATTTTACTTGTTGTTGTTGTTGTGGTCTTCAGTCCAGAGACTGGTTTGATGCAGCTTTCCATGCTACAGTATCATATGCAAACTTCTTCATCTCCCAGTACCTACTGCAACCTACCTCCTTCTGAATCTATTTAGTTTATTCATCTCTTGGTCTCCCTCTCCGATTTTTACCCTCCACGCTGCCCTCCAATAATAAATTGGTGATCCCTTGATGCCTCAAAATATGCCCTACTAACCGATCCCTTCTTCTAGTCGAGTTGTGCCACAAATTTCTCTCCAAATTCCATTCAATACCTCCTCATTAGTTACGTGATCTACCCATCTAATCTTCAGCATTCTTCCGTAGCACCACATTTCGAAATCTTCTATCCTCTGAAACTTCCTGACAGATTAAAACTGTGTGCCCGACCGAGACTCGAACTCGGGACCTTTGCCTTTCGCGGGCAAGTGCTCTACCATCTGAGCTACCGAAGCACAACTCACGCCCGGTCCTCACAGCTTTACTTCCGCCAGTATCTCGTCGAGGAGACGAGGAGACGAGAGACTGGCAGAAGTAAAGCTGTGAGGACCGGGCGTGAGTTGTGCTTCGGTGGCTCAGATGGTAGAGCACTTGCCCGCGAAAGGCAAAAGCCCCGAGTTCGAGTCTCGGTCGTTCACACAGTTTTAATCTGCCAGGAAGTTTCATATCAGCTCACACTCCGCTGCAGAGTGAAAATCTCATTCTTTCTTCTATTCTCTTCCTGTCTAAACTATTTATCGTCCACGTTTCACTTCCATACATGGCTACACTCCACACAAATACTTTCAGAAACGACTTCCGGACACTTTCATCTATACTCGATGTTAACAAATTTCGCTTCTTCAGAAAAGTTTTCCTTGTCATTCCCAGTCTACATATTATATCCTCTCTACTTCGAGAGTCATCAGTTATTTTACTCCCCAAATAGCAAAACTTCTTTACTACTTTAAGTGTCTCATTTCCTACTCTAATTCCAGCAGCATCACCCGATATAATTCGACTAAATTCAATTACCCTCGCTCTGCTTTTGTTGATGTTCATCTTATATCCTTCTTTCAAGACACTGTCCATTCCGTTCAACTTCTCTTCCAGGTCCTTTGCTGTCTCTGACAGAATTACAATGTCATCGGCGAACCTCAGTGTTCTTATTTCTTCTCCATGGATTTTAATACCTACTCCGAGTTTTTCTTTTGTTTTTTTACTCCTTGCTCAATATGATAGGCTACAACCCTGTCTCACTGCCTTCTCAACCACTTCTTCCCTTTCATGCCCCTCGACTCTTATAACTGCCATCTGGTTTCTGTACAAATTGTAAATAGCCTTTCGCTCCCTGTATTTTATCCCTGTCACCTTCAGAATTTGAAAGAGAGTATTCCACTCAACATTGTCAAAACCTTTCTCTAAGTCTACAAATTCTAGATACGTAGGTTCACCTTTCCTTAATCTATTTTCTAAGGTAAGTCATAGGGTCAGTATCGCCTCATGTGTTCCAATATTTCTACGGAATCCAAGCTGATCTTCCCCGAGGTCGGCTTCTACCAGTTTTTCCATTCGTCTGTAAAGAATTCGTGGTAGTATTTTGCAGTCGTGGCTTATTAAACTGATAGTTAGGTAATTTTCACATCTGTCAACACCTGCTTTCTTTGGCATTGTAAGTATTATTTTCTTCTTCAAGTATGTGGGTATTTCGCCTGTCTCATACTTCTTGCTCACCAGATGGTAGAGTTTTGTTAGGCCTGGCTCTCCCACGGCTGTCATTAGTTCTAATGGGATGTTGTCTACTCCCGGGGCCTTGTTTCGACTTAGGTCTTTCAGTGTTCTGTCAAACTCTTCATGCAGTATCATATCTCCTATTTCATCTACATTTACATTCTCTTCCATTTCTATAATATTGTCTTCAAAAACATCGCCCCTGTATAGACCCTCGATATACTCCTTCCACCTTTCTGCTTTTCCTTCTTTGCTGAGAACTGCGTTTCCATCTGAGCTCTCGATATTCATGCAAGTCGTTCTCTTTTCTCCAAATGTCTCTTTAATTTTTCTGTAGGCAGTATCTATTTTACCCCTAGTGATATTCGCCTCTACATCCTTACATTTGTCTTTTAGCCATCCCTGCTTTGCCATTTTGCACTGCCTGTCGATCTCATTTTTGGGACCTATGTATTCCTTTTTGCCTGCTTCATTTACTGAATTTTTGTATTTTCTCCTTTCATCAATTAAAATCAATATCTCTTCTGTTACCCAAGGATTTCTATTAGCCCTTGTCTTTTTACCTACTTGATCCTCTGCTACCTTCACTATTTCGTCTCTCAAAGCTACCCATTCTTCTTCTACTGTATTTCTTTCCCCCATTCGCGTCAATCGTTCTCTCATGCTCACCCTGAAGCTCTCTACAATCTCTGATTCCTTCAGTTTATCCAGGTCCCATCGCCTCAATGTCACACATTTTTGCAGTTTCTTCAGTTTTAATCTACAGTTCATAACCAATAGATTGTGGTCAGAGTCCACATCTGCCCCTGGAAATGTGTTACAATTTAAAATCTCGTTTCTGTATCTCTGTCTTACCATTATATAATATATCTGTTATCTTCTAGTATCGCCAGGGTTCTTCCATGTATACAACCTTATTTCATGATTCTTGAACCAAGTGTCAGCTATGATTAAGTTATGCTCTGTGCCAAATTCTACCAGACGGCTTCCTCTTTCATTTCTTAGCCCCAATCCTTATTCACCTACTATGTTTCCTTCTCTCCCTTTTCCTACTGTCGAGTTCCAGTCACTGACTAATATTACATTTTCGTCTCCCTTCACTATCTGAATAATTTCTTTTATCTCATCATACATTTCATCAATCTCTTCGTCATCTGTGAAGCTAGTTGGCATATGAACTTGTACTACTCTGGTATCTATCTTGTCGAGAATAATGCGTTCACTATGCTATTTGTAGTAGCTTACCCGCATTCCTATTTTGCTATTCATTATTAAACCTACTCCTGCACCACCCCTATTTGATTTTGTATTTATAACCCTGTATTCACCTGACCAGAAGTCTTGTCCCTCCTGCTACCGAACTTCACTAATTCTCACTATATCTAACTTTAACCTACCAATTTCCCTTTTTAAATTTTCTAACCTACCTGCCCAATTAAGGGAGGTAACATTCCACGCTCCGATCCGTAAAACGCCAGTTTTCTTTCTCCTGGTAAATACGTCCTCCTGAGTAATCCCTGCCTGGAGAGCCGACCTTCGTGGCCGAGCGGTTCTAGGCGCTTCAGTCTGGAAACGCGCGACCACTATGGTCGCAGGTTCGAATCCTGCCTCGGGAATGGATGTGTGTGATGTCCTAAGTTAGTTAGGTTTAAGTAGTTCTATGTTCTAGGGGACTGATGACCTCAGATGTTAAGTCCCATAGTGCTCAGAGCCATTTGAACCATTTTGAACCTGTCCGGAGATCTGAATGGGGGACTATTTTCCTCCGGAACATTTTCCCCAAGAGGACGCCATCTTCATTTATCCACACAGTAAAGCTGCGTGCCCTCGGGAAAAATTACGGCCGTAGTTTCCCCTTGCTTTCAGCCATTCGCAGTACCAGCACAGCAAGACCGTTTTGGTTAGTGTTACAAGGTCAGATCTGTCAATCATCCAGACTGTTGCCCCTGTAACTACTGAATGGGCAGGAACCACACGTTTGTCTGGCCTCTCAACAGATACCCCTCTGTTGTGGTTGTACGTATGGTACGGCTATCTGTATTGCTGAGGCACGCAAGCCTCCCCACCAACGGCAAGGTCCATGGTTAATGGGGGGATTTTTTCAAATTTTTTACTTATAATGATGAAGATTCTATTACTTTCAACTCTCAACAAAATAATTAACATATAGATATTCAATATGTGATTATTAAATCTTTATCGCTATATATGATAATGTTATAACTAGCAATACAATTAAATCTTCAAATTTTACTTATCAAGGTTTAACTGTTTTGTTAGTTATAACATTCTCATATATAGAGATAAAGATTTAATAATCACATATTCAATGTCTAAATGTTAATTATTTTGTTGAGAGTTAAAAATAATTATACTTGCTTGTTATGTATCACTTGAACCCTGAAAGCAGTTATAAATTAAATGTAGAACGAAAAAGGGAGAGGTTGTGTTGTCATTTTAGAATAAATCCCAAACTGTCATTTATATCAGTTTGTGCATTCTTGTTATGTCACTGCAGAATTTCTAATTAGAGACGATCTGCACCTAACATTAGCAGTATTACAGGGCCAAAATTAAGAGCTATGCAAAATGTTTGTTTACCGACCTGGGCTTGACAAGACAGCAAGTTACGTTATCCACTTGTGTGCGATCACGAAATAGCTTTACCCACCAGCACTATACACAAAATAACTACATGTTACAATGCCATGATGTTCTCTCCATTGGTAAAATATTTCAGGCTACTCAGATGTCTCAAGGTGACAGGGGAGCTAAAAAATTTGAAAATGGGAATGATAAGGCTCGATCAAGGTATAATGGAGGTGAGTGAAGTGAACGGGAAAGAATACAAGCCTTTATGGCCAGAGGAGTATCAACATCAGCACAAAAGCTATAACGGGAGTGCATTCGTTATGAATGGGAGTGTAAGACACAACACGACTTTGTGAACAGTTCATTTATGGAGTTCCTCTCATCAATGTGGTAGAGCAAATTAACAACAACGACAGTAGTAAGTTACACATGCCAACGCTATAAGTAGAAAATGAAGACATGGAGAAAGCATGCGAGAACATTGGATGGGTAACTCAGTACGTAAAGAGACATAATTATCTAAAAGTCACAGGAGACGGGACTGTCGTTGTAAGGGAAGGAGTAGAAGAAAGGCTTACAGGAGAATATGGGCTTGGTAGTACGAATGAGAGAGGAGGAAGACGAAATCAGTTGTGCAATAATATAACAGCTAGTAATAGGGAATATTGTGAGAAGAATATCAAGAGGAGGAGGTGTATTTGGCAAAGATCGGGAGATACGTGAAGATTTCAGTTAGATTACGTCATGATCAGGCAGAAATTTTGAAATCGTATATTGGATTGTAAGGGATACCCAAGAGCAGATATAGACTTAGATCACGACTGGATACTGAGGGCTAGTCAGAAATAAACAATTTTAAAACAAGTACGACACGGAATTACTAATTTAACATCTCTGAGACTGTAAATACTGCGATAATTAACAGTTCAGTAGGTATTTCGGTAGGTAGATCATCAGTTGAAGAGGAATGAACATGTCGAAACAGGCTAATCACTGAAGCTGCAAGAAAAACATGAGCTCAAGGAAGGCAAATGCGAAGAAACAGTTGGTAACAGAAGAAATACTTCAGTTGATCGTCGATTGAATCAAGTACAAAAATGTCCAGGGAAATTCAGGAACACATAAATACAAGGAGTCGATAGGGAAGAGACAGGGCGTCAACTACTAAAATCTGAATATAAGACTTAAGATCAAATCAGACAGAAGGGAGAGATAAAGTTTTATCATAATTTCAGAAATCATGGGGGAAAGTGGCAATAGAAGGACTATTCATGTTGTGTAGAATGTATAAGACTGGCGAGATACAATCTGACTTTCGGAAATAAACATCGTCCACACAATCCCGAATCTTATGGAACTTAACTGCTAAGATCATCAGTACCTAAGCTTACACACTGCTTAACCTACATTATCCTAAGGACAAACACACACACCCATGCCCGAGGAAGGACTCGAACCTCCGCCGGGACCAGCCGCACAGTCCATGACTGTAGCGCCCTAGACCGCTCGGCTAAACCTGCGCGGCCTCCACTGGTAAGACTACGCCTAAGGTAACTAGTGGGCATAAACTTCTCTACTGGAAAAATTGTCTGTCCAGATGACAATTTAGAGACTTTTACTTGGATGTTGAAATTCCATCTATACAGCCCCCTAGACCGCTCGGCTAAACCTGCCCGGCCTCCACTGGTAAGACTACGCCTAAGGTAACTAGTGGGCATAAACTTCTCTGCTGGAAAAATTGTCTGTCCAGATGACAATTTAGAGGCTTTTACTTGGATGTTGAAATTCCATCTACACAGCCCCCTAGACCGCTCGGCTAAACCTGCCCGGCCTCCACTGGTAAGACTACGCCTAAGGTAACTAGTGGGCATAAACTTCTCTACTGGAAAAATTGTCTGTCCAGATGACAATTTAGAGACTTTTACTTGGATGTTGAAATTCCATCTATACAGCCCACACTACATACCACTGAGACGATGTTGTGCTTACATAACTGACGGTCTAATGGTAGCTACCGAAACATAAGAATAATAATATTAATAACGCATCTATCAAAAGATGTACAAGGTTCCTTCGAATAATTACCACCAAAGACAACCTCAGCTTCAATGAAAAATGCTACGCATCATAGTATAAATTGGACAGAACATCAGATACTCGATCTCACCACTCACAGCCATAAATTAAGTCGTCCTGTGCGTAAATTACGACAAGACAACGCACCTCGCTAAGCAATGGCGTAGCAGAAATGTTCAACTCCCTTATAAAAATAATGCGAGCTCTCTTGCTCGGTAATACCGTATAAATAGCTGTTCAATTCAAAACCACAACCAAACTGCGGAGAACGTACCTACTGGTGTGTGCTTGTCTACAAGAATATTTATTTTGCTTCGCAAGTTCAGAGGTATAATTAACTCTCTTGTTTAACTGACAGTATTAACCACAGACAACTTCCGTACGTAGCAACCAAGCTACAACAATATCGTTGTATAGCATGAATACCAACGTAATAAATCGTTTTAATTTTCTCACTCTCTCATCAATAAATAAATTATCTTTATTTCATGAATTATTCATCTTTCCCTTTAAACATAATCCCGGAGACAAGTCTCCCTTCTAACTTCAGAAATATGAAACAATTTCTCTCTTTGGAAATTAACGTAACTGAACTAATATTGCTATTTTTTTTTAATTGATATCTTTGCTTTGTATAATGTAGCAGTCTTTTCTTTATCTAATCTTTGACTTTCTTTTACCACTGTATGATATTTGTAAATTATTCATTTGTAGTAAATTTGAATTTTACTTTGAAAGTATCCTTCAATACCAGGGCTGGAACTTAAATAGTGTCAACTATTTATTCACAACCGATACAAAAGAGTTACATGTTTGCACCTGTTACTGTTCTTGAAAGCAATTACCAGCGTCGAGTAGAACCCACTGCCAGCGATGTGGAAGGCGTGGTATATCGTTAGCAGAGCCGGTTCTGTTGATGGTGCGAATGGAGCGGTCTACTGCCTGTCGCATCTCTGGAACAGTTCTGAAGCGAAAGCCACGAAGTGGATCCTTCACCTTCGGAATCAAATCAGTCACAAGGACTTAAGTCTGAGGAGTATGGTGGATGGTACAGTACTCCCCAGTCCCATCGACCGAACAGAGCAGCCACAGCTTGCGCTGTTTACGCCCGCGCGTTGTCGTGCTAACGATGGGTGGGTTGCGCAGAAAGTGTCGCTGCCTCTTTCGCAAAGCTGGTCGCAGGTGGTGCTCCAAGATGCTGTGAAATGGCGGTCTGCTGTGGAGGAACATAATGCTTTAGGATAACACTATCACAGTCGTACACGAGAATCACCATAGCTTTCACCATTCTGGGGGCCTGACGCACTTTCGACTTTCGCGGCGACCCGTAATGACACCATTCGTTGGATTGGCGTTTCATTTTTGGCTCGTACGATGTGGCCCATGTGTCATCCAGTGCTACGATACGACGTAAGAAAGCCTCTCCTTCGCGCTCATAGCGCTCCAAGTGCGTCTGAACAGCGTCGTAACGCATCCATTTCTGCATTTCCGTCGAGTCATGCGGAACCCAGCGTGATGCAATTTTTCGCATGCTCAGGCGCTCCTTCAGGATGCGAAGCACAGTCGTATGTGCTAATCCGGTTTCGTGGGCGACCTCACGAATCGTATGGCGTCAATCACTGTCCACTAACCCTGCAACAGCATGCACTTCTTCTTCAGAGACGCTAGGACGACCTGTCCGATGCATGTGTGCCACAGTTTCCCGACCTTTGTGGAAGGCTTTTACCCAACGTGCCACTGTGCTGTGTGGCAGTGCCGATTTCCCGTACGCTTCTTGAAGACCTTGATGACACTGTCATGCTGTACGACCTCTGGCACATTCAATCTTGATCCAACTCCGCTGTTCCTGTTTCGAAATCATAGTGACACCGTTACGTTAGACCGCTCACTCACAAGTGACTTGTGTTTCCCTCGATTGTGCGGACGCCGGTGACGTGGGACGGGCGAGTCCACTGGCTCGGAGGTAAGGTAGGTGTGTCGACAACGTGTTACGGCAAGAAAAAGGAATAAAAGTGAGATAGAGTTAATACTTTCATCCTTCTTTACGTCCTCTGCATTACTGCAGATGACGTGTCACTGAGCACATTTGTACTGTGCATGCAGTACACGTGAGATGCCTAGTTGTTTCCACTGCACTGTGTGCAATACATAAGTTCTTGTACACTTCACTAACCTGCTGTCTTCATGATGATGATGTCCCCAGCGCAGAAAACAGTACGCAGGTCGTGGATTCTTTTTCTTGAGGCTGAAATTAACTTCCCAAGGAACTGCTGCTACGAATAAACTATAACTCATTTTGGATGCCACTCGCGTTTTTATTGATATAGACACGAGAAACTATTCTCGATCACAATGTATTGAACATATCTTTTCACAGTCATTATATCTGGTTAAAATAACATAAAATACATCCAGCCACAGACAACATGTCTGTCTACTGGAACCGTCAGAACTGGAGAACAAAATTGCATGAAGCGAATACTGCTATAACAGACAACAAGTCTGTACTTAGCGACGGTCGGAACTGTAGTAAATAAAATTGCATGAAACAAATACTACTATAGCAGACAACATGTCTGTCTACTGTAACGGTCAGAACTGGAGAGCCGGACTGCCCGAGACACTTCGCGCGCCAAGCAAGCAAGGCGTGACCCGAAGGCCACCGAAGTGCATCGGCAGTAATATCGTCAGTCTTTTGTTTTAGTAATACTTTGATTTTAATAATTTTGAAATGACTGATTGATAGCTAGCTGTTGAGAGGCGTTTATTTTAAAAAATGAAGTAATTTGGATGACAGGTTTAATTAATAATAGCAACTAAAGTTTAACGTTTTGGCGCCTTAACGCCGAACACAGCAGCCAATCACAGAGCGGCAGCATCATGCAGGCGGTCTTTCTCACGGAAATGGTACCGAATCTAACATCTGTCACCGGTACCTCATCCCACATTGCGTCATCTCTATACTTCTTGCATCTCCACTGCCCTGGGAATAGCTTCCTGGAGCCTATTATGGTGGCTGAATAAGCCAGAAATGTTACAGTGTGCTGTCAGCGACAATAGTAGATTCCGTTGCATAGTGTCTCCACAGCAGTGTTGCCACATTTAAGTTCCAATCTACGTATTAAGTATGGGAATTGAAACTGGGGACACAATTTTTTTAAAAATAAAAACTGTTTTGTATTTATTTCATGTAAAGGTGCAAATTAGCTTTGATTCTACGAGTGCTGACGAACCAAACCAACCCCTCTAAGCGAAAAAGTAAAAAAAACATTAAACAAAAAACCTGGCTGTCACCGCCACTTTTAACTCTTTGAACTTTAAGGCAGTCACAAAACTAAACCCACTTCAGGTGTTAACTTTCCGCTAACCCACTACTACTGAAATTATTTAAAACACAGCACTCGCACGATCAGAGTGACAATTAGCGTGTCCTTAATAACAATGATTCTTGCTTTGTCGTTCAGGGTTTTATAAGAAAAGCTACTAAATTCGAGACCGCACATGCAAATCTCCTACTAACTTAGACTGGTTCTCGATATACCACACAAAACAGTTCGTGTATCTATACAAAGATTTCGATACATCAACTAAAATACGTCGCCGCTGACGCTGAAGTCGCAAAGTAATTCCGAATCCAATATCTTGAAGTCACTATTTTTAAGTGTTTGTTTTCACCATCAAATCCACTAATAGACCAACGCAGAGGCTCCATTTCCTTAGTGCGTGCTTTCTCCACCTTCAATTTCAAATAAAGATTTCACTTAGTAATGTCACCTATCTCCCACAACAAAATGAAAATCTCCAGTCTAATCGAGATACGGATCGCCTAAAAACGAGTGGCTCTCAAGTTGCACTTTTTTCAGTTACTGTTTTGACATAGAATCACCAACCACGAGAAACCAAGCCTAAGCTAAAATATAACGTAGCTCCTACTGCTACCTCAGACAAAATTCTAATTTCCCACACAAATTAGTCACTAGACGCATTTCTCCCCACAGAATGAGATCAAAATTATCACAGATTGGAGTAAATATCTTTAAAACTAGCCAATAACGCTCTCTCGCAGTTCTCCTATACGACTGTAGCGTTTGACTCAAACACTCTCGAATCTTAACTCCGTTTCGGACAGATCTTCGTCCGCCTACCAGCAAACAATGACTAGCTGAATTTCTAGTGGTACGACCCAAGAACCATTTACGATGAACAAACGTCGCATACTAAAAACACTAAGAACTTGCCAAACATGGTCCAGTGCATTTTCTTTATTACTGAGACCTGCAACTTCTGAATTGTTGATATCTGTTGATGTCAGTGTCCGCAGTGGTGTAGCAAAGAAGTTCATTAAGCAATCTAGAGGGGCTAGTTAGCAAAATCTTCGTCTATTTGACCATACTAGTATCTGATATACCCTGTTAGAGTGATTGCGATCAGACAAGTCACATGACCACCAACGCTATTCTTCTTCTAGGCCTCTTCAAACCTGTGCCAAACCTTGAAAGAAAAACTTGTGCAAGATTGTTATAATTAGCTGATGTCAGGCTCTGGAACAATCTAGTTTGCGAACAATTGAACACCCTGTTGCATTTAAGAAAAAGCTGAGACAAATATCAACGTATTTGGCTAGCTCGCTCTGTTAAACAGGAAAGAAAACACCTCCATCTGCTTCCAGCTTCACCTCTTCCTGTTTTGATTTCTCAGTTAGTCAAGCCACCTTCCCTTCTCGCCTTAACACATGTATTCTATCACGTTTTCTTTATTTCCTTCTCGCACCGGTTCTATTACATGAGTTGTTACCACTCCCCACAGGTTAAATACATATCTCTGTAATTTATCTTTGTACTCGTTCATGGAAGGTAGAACAAAGCACAGAGTTATTTTCGTCATTTTTTTTTTGTTTCTCGTCGTTCCTTAGTCGCTTCAAAATTCGTGGAGGTATGTTCCGTCTGTGCAGCTAATTGAAGACAGTGTTTATTTCCATACGCGTTTCTCTTCTTTTACTTGTGAAGCTTCTTCAGTGGCGATTTCCAGAGCTGTTAGCCCATGTGTCTGGTTCTGGAGATATGTTCATTAGTCTTCATTCTCCAGTTGGCGATTTCCGGCATTCTTTCACCAGCATTTGATTCACCACATTACACTTTTTTATTTATTTATTTATTATTTTTTATACAATCGTATTGACTAACTAGGATCACGTTAAAAACTACAGTTCCTCTTCTTCCTTTGTTGTTGTTTCCTATTTTTCCAGTATTCCCTCATTTTCTCCCCATGAAGTCTCTTCCTTTCTTCTGCCCATGTTGTTCCCGATTTTTTATTTCTTCTGCTTTGAAAACCTTCCAAATTTTGTGTTTTGTTTTTAAAATGGTTTCTTTCTGCTATTTCTGGTTCTTTGGTGTTGTTTCTTTCAAGATCGTTTCTTACTTCTGTAATCCATGCTATTGTCGATTTCTTCTTCCAGACATATAGGAGTATTTGTTTTGTTAGTCTATATCCATCCATTCGGTAGAGATGTCCAAAAATAGTTAATCTTCGTTTGGCCATTACTTCAGATATTTTCTCTATATTTTTGCAGATCTCCTCATTACTTCTTATTTTCCAACCATCTGCAGTTTTTTTCCAACCATTCCTTCTATAGCATGTTACAAACATTGTCTCCAATTTTCAGAGTTTATTTCGGCTACAGATATTTGCAGAATATGGAAAGCTGTGATCCCGTTTACGATGCGATTACTTACGATTTACTAAAGAAATGCACACATGGTGGAACACAAAACTCAAATGAAAACTTTAAT
This sequence comes from Schistocerca serialis cubense, assembly GCF_023864345.2. Classification (NCBI taxonomy): domain Eukaryota; kingdom Metazoa; phylum Arthropoda; class Insecta; order Orthoptera; family Acrididae; genus Schistocerca; species Schistocerca serialis. The sequence goes on along the minus strand of NC_064645.1, from coordinate 165,988,695 downwards.
AATCTCATTTAGAAGAGACTCCCAAAGTCAACATTTTGCTCGTCTACTGTTGTCAAAATTTTCTCATGCGATGCTTCTCTCGTGTTGAATTACGGTAACAATGGAAGAATCGGAACCCTTATGAAGCTAGGATTTGATGCAGGTTGCTTCGCTGAAAACTTTTTCAAGAAGACTGATAATATGCGTATTGTTAGTTCTGAAATGTCAGTGAAGGTTATTGCTAAAAGGGCATGTGAGAAGGATCAGACTGGAAGAAAAGGGCTACGTGAAAAGCAGAGAGAAGATATGCATGCCCATGCCCAGTAGAAAGATTCGTGATTTTGGCATAGATGGTTATAAAATCTTGTTTCTGTATTTCCCGCAACTTTCATTTGTTAGTATATAAGAATATTTTCTGCTGAACCATTGCAGATAAGAAGGTGAAGTCTGCTGTGGACTTTGTAGATACAACAAAACAATTTCCTATTTTACAACGTTTTTCAAAGTACATTACTGTCAAATGTATTTAAATTTTTTGAAATAAAAACAGCTTCGTATCGTAAACATAAATTTACACAATTATTGCTAGAGTACTAAGAGTGATATTAAAAAACTGGTACACGTATTTGTTTATCTAATTACTGAGAACAACCTACCATATTTTGAAAGTGACAAATGAACTAAGATTTGAATGTTGCTCATGTGATAATATGTGTTCTAAAATTACTCAGAAGCACGCTGATCAAATTATTTGAAAAAAAAATTCAAAAAGGAAGTCAGATTACATCCAACAACATAATGACAGCACGTGCAAAATTTGGTTTAATTACCTGTTAATTTCTAACCTACTTTGAACTTAAGACAACAGTCATATGCCTCGTAGTTCAAATTGCACCGGACTGCGCACAAGTTGAGTTAGCAGTCAAGAGGGCGAAAATTTTGTCCAGTTTTCTGTTGCATCTACTAACGTTCTGTTATTTTTTCAAAACTGTTCATCAACAACATGTGTCCTGCAATTCAGCCTGTGAATGGAGTGCCTCCAAACGTTATAGATAACTTTTTTCTTCTGCCGACATCTGTTATCCATATGCGGTTTCACTGCGACATTTCCTGTGGCTAGTACTGTCAAATGCCGCTCGCTTACGTAACAGAGAGACTCAGTTACCGCGAACAGAGGTTTTATTGGCTCAAACTGATAGCCTTTGTTGTTATACGCTCGGTTTATGTGTCACAATAACCGTTTGACGTAAACGTGCACACACGCAGCAGTAAAGTTCTGCCTCTTGTTAACAGTATTTTTCCTCTTTTTTCTCATTTGATTAGTTATCCGATATGGGGGAGGGGTGGGGGGGCGCAGGGTTATTGAACTCTCAGCTCTTTTATTCGAACTGCAGCGATCTGGTAATTGAGAAACGGAAACTCGATTGGGAAAGTTTGAGCAGCAATTTCCAGTTCCACGTGTTGCCTAACGAACAAGTGACATTTCCGAGAATCTCCATTGGTACCGCGTGATTCGACATAATTTTACTTTATTGTATGGATAAACTCATCTAACTCTATAGAGTGGGTAAATAATGTGTATTCATATGCGTTTAAGGAAATTAAAACTCCAGGCTAGATACATGTTGCTTGTAGAAGCTTTATATTATGTGCAAGGTGTATCAACAATATCCGATAGCAGCTAGTAAAACTCTCTTCCCGAAAACAGATAGTTAGAGCTCTTTGGAGCGGTGAAATTTGAAAACAGTAGCTTCAAAGTGTTTTTCGATGGTATCTGTTGCCTTAGTTAGTTTATAATATATATTATCAATCAGCGTAGTAGATTCTCGGACTACGCCTAATGGCATATAAACTTCTTCCCGTATCTGCTAGTTCTCGTCACAGTCGGGTAAATATGTTTTCCACCAGAGCAAATATGCTTTTACCATTATTACGACATGCACTAGTACTTATCACACATAACATTACCAATATGCAGCTACCAGACAGTAAAGCTAATGCAACGTCACTTGTATGCTGAAAATATTTCCCAGCAGAAATAGTTTATATTACCAGACATTTGCAACGACTGATGGAGGACTACGAAAATCGGAAAGTGCCAAATAGGCAGCGATTTCTTTAGCAGCAGTATTTCCAAAATTTTTGTATGCACAGGGGATAACCTAAAATTTCGACACCTCTTAGTTCGTGAAATGTTAAGAATATCGAAAGATTTGATTCGGCCAAAGATAGTAGCCAGGAGGACCATAATTTTTCTGTGTGGGTAACGTTACTAGCACTTGTTTCAATAGAAATATTTCAGCAGATTATTTTCCTTTAAATTATTTATTTATTATTTATTATTATTTATCGTATGGCAATACAGACACATAAGAAAGGTTCAAATGGTTCAAATGGCTCTGAGCACTATGGGACTCAACTGCTGAGGTCATTAGTCCCCTAGAACTTAGAACTAGTTAAACCTAACTAACGTAAGGACACCACAAACATCCACGCCCGAGGCAGGATTCGAACCTACGACCGTAGCGGTCTTGCGGTTCCAGACTGCAGCGCCTTTAACCGCACGGTCACTTTGGCCGGCATAAGAAAGAAATACACAAATCACTAACATAACAAACGTTAATAATTGCAAACAAACATTACTAATATAACATAGTTTAAGGATTACAAACAAACATCAAGTCTATTAATATAATCTACCGACTCTAGAGTTGCGAGCAGGAAGTCGTCGGGGCACCCATTATAGGCTCTCCTGGAACACTCTTCAACAATGTGGCTGATGGTCTGACTTTCTCTGCAGTCACACTGAGGGGATGGTATTTTACCCCATTTATACAGGGAGTAAGCACATCTGCCACGACGAGATCGAATCCTATTTAGAGTGGACCGCGTTTTGCGTGGTAGGTCAAAACCAGGCGGCTTTTGTGTGATGCAGGGCATGTTATGATATTGCCATGCGTTCCATTTTTCAGACCATGCGTTTGTGATACTGAAACCTTCTTGTACACAGGTCCTTGCTGTTCTTGTTGGCGGGTTCCTAGATCGAAGCCTATTAGTGTTTGCAGCCTCAGTGTCTTGGTGGACTGGCAGGCTTCGATTTCCCATGATGTTTTTGTATTCATGTACAAGGGCGTCAGTACGTCGCAGGTGTGACGGCGGGCTGTGGCTTAATATTTGGAGCCACTGCGTTGGAGTCGGTTTAATTACTCCAGAAATCATCCTTAGAGTGTTATGCAACTGGACATCCACCTTTTTTACATGTGGGCTGTTTAGCCAAATCGGAGCACAGTATTCGGCAGCCGAGAATACAATTGCTAAAGCAGAGGTGCGGAGAGTGGAGGCCGTTGCTCCCCAGGTAGTACCACAGAGCTTTTGAATAATGTTGCTTCTTGTGGGGTGTAAAGCTAGTCCGCGTCCGTAGTATAGCACTACACGTGCACCCTGGATAACGCTAAATGAACTAGCACGTACTGGCAGTCAGATAATCTGAGGATCTCCTGACTATAAGACACTTTCAGTAAGAGTTCCTTTACAAAATGGGACGCTATACTTTTAACGGCATTCCAAAAGACTGAGATATAATCTCATTAATACTGGACTTCAAAATTTCCACAAAATTATCCGGCAAATGTGTTACACATTAAAGATTTTTTCGCTCTACACCAGAGCGTGCCTTGATAGGAAACATCTTGGCAGATTAAAACTGTACGCCGGATCGAGACTCGAACTAGGGATCTCCGTTTTCCGTGGGCAAGTGCTCTACCGCCTTTATTTTTGAGGAAGTGCCAGTGGGGATTCGCGAGGCAGAACGGACGGGGTTCGAACTCGAGGCGTGGCCGCAGTGTCTCCCTCATCACTATCGAGTCCCTTGTGTAGAGGAAAGTAGCAGGGACAGGAAGCTTCATCATTCACAAACCCTAGAATCTCCTTATAACCTTGTAACTGTCCTGGAAGGACCCCTGTTGCTGTCCGACCACTCAGCAGGAAAATAACAGCATGGTGGGGTCGCCTCCAGCACCTTTCGACAATTCAAAAACGAAACTAAAAAAATTAAAAAGACGTTCTACTGCTAGCCGCGCATCTGTTCTGTGTTCCCGGGTCGTTACTCTTGCTGTTTTCCTTATCTGATCCACAAACGATACGGCCGGTGCTCAGCTTTGCGTACCCGATACACCCCATTTATCTATCGGATCCGCAAAAACCGTTCCTAAGAAATCTGCGAGCCAATCCTTGTACTTGCGTAGCCATAACAGTTTTGTATGTCCGTCCTGCAAGTATTAACAATAATCCAGTACGTTCGTACTGTATCTTTACAGCAATATATGAAATGGGCCGTCATACCCGTCACCAACGCCCCCATGTTCATCTTATAACGCGGGAAGTACATTGCTACGAAAATCAGGTTTTTGTAAGTGTAGTGCGCCCCATGAGCGCTATGATATTCCTTACCCGAGACCTGACCTCCAACGCCGCGCCACAGATCAACCGGTGATCGTGCGTATCAAGCATGCCGCACTGTTGACGCGTTGGCAAATTCACCAAATGAATAGCAAACTTCTTTTCATTCAAAGGTATTTCCGGTCGTGACAATGTACCACGTTGACCTGACTGTACAGGTAGGTGGGGGGTAGTGAAATTGCGTCACACGACTCTTCAATGAACGGCGAGTTGCTTCCATTCCACCTTGTTCCGGGCGATCTTCCTAAGAAGCAGATTGTATACGTTCTTCGAAGTCGGCGTTCGGGACGTTATAATGCGCAAAAAAGCTTATACATTACTATTACATTAGAGTATACCTTAGTAATACACATCTGTACAAGAACGCTACTTTTAACACAAAGGTTGTACAGTCCTGACAATTCTGTTATGTGGAAAAGGTGTTTGTTGTTACGTTAAAGAATAGTTTTGTCCAGCAAGGTTCAAAAATGGTTCAAATGGCGCTGAGCACTATGGAACTTAACATCTGAGGTTATCAGTCCCCTAGAACGTAGAAATACTTAAACCTAACTAACCTAAGGACATCACACACATCCATGCCCGAGGCAGGATTCGAACTTGCGACCGGAGCAGTCGCGCGGTTCCGGACTGAAGCACCTAGAACCGCTCGGGCACAGCAGCCGCCTGTCCAGCAGGGTCAAGCACTCAAATGAAATGAACTACCAGCAATATTTTCTGCCAGTTTCAGTTGATTTGTAACATATTACGTGGCTGCATGATGTCGGACAAAAAGTAGGTGTTGCCAGCACTTAATGAACATTTTAAGATAATCGTGACGAGTGATAAAGGTGAATTCTCCGTGCTCGAAATAATGTGGCATTTCTAATGAGGTAAAACACACATTTATGAAACTTTGTCTGGATCCATGTTGCAATGTGAGAATCTGAAAGTCGCTAAAGAATAAGGCATAAGGCTTAAGAATAAGGCATACACGCGATGGCTGGACGGTTCCACAGGTGGAAACGTCGTTTGGAATGAAGTATGTGGGGAAGCTAAAGATGTACAGGAAAGTGTGGTAACAGAATGTAAGGACGGACAACCTGATTGCGAATTATTACCCGGAAGACGTGTTGAACGCCAACGAAACGGAACTGTTCTATCATGCACTCCATTGAAAATCTCTAGCAATTTGAGATGAAAAGTGCACCGGCGGCAAAAAGGCCAAGTAAAGACCCATTATACTGCTGTGTGGAAACGTTTTAAGTGAAACGGAGAAGCCACTGGTGATTGCACAGGCGGAAAAACACTTTGTCTCAAAACCAGAGACGTCACTATCCTTCCAGTCCCTTGGCGAAACAATAAAAGTTATGGGTGGTGAGGGGTCGTAAGGAAAAGTGTCTGGGCTCTTTTAATGCCAAGAGGAGAGAAGGAAATAGCCCTGTTCTCTAGTTAATCCAGCCTACCTCACGAAAATCGAGTTATCAAAAGTGAAATTAGGTTGGTTCCCGCCAGGTTCAATCAACCTCACACAGCACATAGTTCCGTTATAAGTGATTATTGAAGGATACTCTATCTCTTAGTGATGAAGAATCCAAAGAACATTTTCTCTTTCACTGCCAGTTTCTGTACTGGATGCAGTAAGTTGAAATGGTTTGGCAGTAAGGGAAATAAGGCCAGATTCTGTCACACAGTGCTTCAACAAAGCAAGGTTGGAGAGTGATGAAGAAAACGCTTCCGTATTCATCGAAAGTCAAGAACATGCAGCAGCAGCTGTCGAATTAATTCAAATGCAAATCATTTCATGTAGTCTAGATGACTACATTCGAAGTGATAACTTCCCGTCAACTCACTCAACTTTTACTTCGGCAACAGATCGACAGAAATCCGCAACGTCGATTAGATGGTGAGGAAACAAAGGAAGAAGAAGAGGAGCAAAATGATGTCGAAAGAAAAATTAATTTCGCCGAAGAAGCATTGCATGCATTAACGTTGTTATGTAACTTCCAGCACACAGAAATTCTTCCAAGCTGTTCGAACAACTGTACAGCGCAAAAAATTACGTAGAATGAACAATGTTGAAGAGGGAAATCAAACTAGTTTCCTTCCTTGATATGCTGTGAAAAAAGTGACATATACGGCAAATAAACTCCGGAATAATATGTATGTACAACGGCACGCGAATTTAAAGTCGCAGTAAAACTGCAGACATGCTTATTATGTGTACGATTTCCAGTTAATGAACTGTGATGTCACCGCCAGACACCACAATTGCTAGGTGGTAGCTTTTAAATCGGCCGCGGTCCGGTAGTATACGTCGGACCCTCGTGTCGCCACTGTCAGTGATCGCAGACCGAGCGCCACCACACGGCAGGTCTAGAGAGACGTACTAGCACTCGCCCCAGTTGTACAGACGACTTTGCCAGAAGGGGATCACTGACAATCACGCTCTCAATTGCCGAGACGATAGTTAGCCTAGCCTTTAGTTACATTTGCTACGACCTAGCAAGGCGCCGTATTCAATTGCTAATTAATATTATGAAGCATGTATCATCAAGAGCGATGTTCTACAATTATGGATTAAAGTTAAGTATTCCAGAAGCTACGTACTTTTCTTTATAGCATTCATTACGTATCCTGTTTCAGACCTCACGCCAGCCTGGGTGAGTTTAAGCGCGTGCCTTTCGGCTTCCTCTCATTGTGTCTAGGCTGTCTTGTCTAGACACAACATGAACCTCTACTGTATAGGAGTAAAGTTACGTAAATACGTGCATAATTACAAATTAATACTTTCGGACATGGTACTTGACAAACTGTATGTAGTCTAGTGTATTTCGAATAAGCCGGGAACTCGTCCAGTGTGGAAAATTATTTTAGTCCCTTGCGATTCCGTTTTGAGTTGGTTTTACTGTATAACGTTAACTGCGGTTAATAAGGATTGTATGGAAAAGATTCTGTGGTATCTCCAGCAGAGAGCGATGGGGAAAGAATCATTCAGGCTCTCGCTGGGTGTTGATGGAAGTGGCGATCTCGATTCGGTGCAGAAGGCCGTAGTCAGTTGACGGGGATGTTCGGAACATTTGCCTACTCTCGACCACTTAGCTCAACTTTAACCGGTAAACAAACACAGCGCAGCCGCTCTCATCAGTAAGTTACACTGAAATGTGGCAACTGTTTTGCATGCCATCTCCATCAAAAACTGGAATATATTTATCATTCTGAGTCTGACAACAGAAAAATTGGTATTAAAATTATTGATATCATCAACCACGGTGTCTGGCAGTAGGACCTCTCTTTATTAACTCGGTGACGGTTTTAAATCGATTATGAATGTTTCCAACCAGGTCCGTGACCGGTGGACTGGACAACGACCTAGGTGGCGTAAGATTCTGAGAATTGAGGTCTCCCCGGGAGCCATGGAGGGCCGCAACCATTTTCCAATGGAAATTTATCTGATTCTTTTTGAAGATAAGTATCTTATGCCTGAAGGAAGGGAGTGTCACAGGAAACAAATTCTTGTCTCAAAGCGATCTTCTCTGATTTTACCGAACCCCGTTGCGAGGGTATGGTCGTTGATGGGAGAACGTGCGCGTGACGTCAAGATGTATAACGTCAGAACGTTGGGCTGAATTGAATACTTTTTGATAGTAGAGCAGAGTTTATATTGTCACTGGAGGCTGAAAAAGACGAGCTATTTTTGCCAGGATTATCCGCTGGGAGAGTTACTCGTGACTGTACCACAGTGGGTTTTGATTTTGCGATTGGCCACTGGCACCTTTTAGCGATAAGGAATACGTAGCGTGAAAGTGCGTGACGCAGTTAACCCGTGGTGTAGGGAAATCGTCTTTTATTAGTAATCAAAACGTCCTAGGTCCCGCGTTCGAATCCCGTCAACACTCAAATTTTGAATAATCATTAACACTTACGCCTTGAGAAGTCACTTTCATTAAGCCAACGGGCATGTCATGTGCGGAGTAAGGTACAGAGGGTCAGGGCACTCTTGCCCTTGGGGTGTGGAGATGCCCCTAAAGGCGGAAGAATCAGCAATGATCAACGGCATTAGGCGGCAGAAGGCAGTGGAAATCACTGCATTAAAGACACATAATGTCTGTCCACTGGACATGTGGCCTGTAATTGAAAAAATGTCGTTATGAATTTTTCTTTGGCAAAAGATTCCGGATTAGTCCCCCATTCAGATCTCCTGGAGGGGACTACCGAGGGGGAGGCGATCATGAGAGTAAGACTAAATAACCAACGAAGGGGTATCATTCTACGAGGCAGGCCATAGGATGTCAGAAGTTTGAAAGTGATAGGGAAACTAGAAAATCTGAAACGCGAATGTTAAGGCTCACTCCAGATATAGTAGGAGTCAATGAGGCGAAATGGAAAGAAGACAAGAATTTCTGGTCAGATGAGAATAGGATAATATCAACAGTAGTAGAAAAGGTATAACGGGAGTAGAATTTATTATGAATAGGAAGGTGGGTCAGTTACTGTGGACAGTTCAGTGATACGGCTCTTCTCATCAGAATCGAGAGCAATCGAACACCGACAACGGTAGTGCAGGTATTATGTTAATGTCGGATGGTGAAGAGATCGAGAAAGTGTATGAAGACAGTAACCAGGTAATTCAGTACGTAAACGGAGAAATAAATCTAATAGTCATGGAGGACTGGAATGAGGTTGTAGGGGAAGGAGCAAAAGCTGGGTTGCGGAGGAATATGGGCTTGGTACTAGGAATGAGGGAGGAGTGAGACTAATTGAGTTCTGCAGTAAATTTCAGCTAACAGTACCGAATATTCTGTCGAAGAAGTACAAAACGAGGAGGTGAGCTTGGAAAAGATCGGGAGATACTGGAAGATTTCTGTTAGGTTACATCATAGGCAGGGATTCCGAAATCAGATACTGGATTGTATGGCTTTCCCTGGAGCAGATATAGATTCAGATCAAAATTTAGTAGTGGTGAAGAGTAAGGTGACGTGTAAGAGACTAGTCAGGAAGAATCAATGTGCAAAGAAGTGGTGTACAGAAGGACTAAGGAATGAAGAGGTAAGCTGAGGCTATAGATAAAGTGGCAATGAATAACTCAGTAGGCGATTCAGTGGCAGAGGACTGGACGTCTCCAAAAAGGACAATCTCAGAAATTTGAAAGAAAAAAAACGTAGGTACAAAGGAACTAACGGCGAAGAAACCATGGGTAGCAAAACAAATACTTCTATTGATCGCTGAAAAAAAGGAAGTTCAAAATTTTCAGGGAAATTTAGGCATACATAAATACAAGTCCCTGAGGAATGAAATAAATAGGAATTGCAGGGAAGCTAAGGCGAAATGGCCACATGAAAAATGTGAAGAAATCGCAAAAGAAATGATTTTAGGAAGGTCTGACTCAGCAAAAAAAAACGTCAAAACCACCTTCGGTGAAATTTAAGGCAGGCGCTGAAACATCAAGAATGCAGTGGGTATCCCACTGTTAAAAACAGAGGAGAGAGCGGGTAGGCGCATAGAGTTCATTGAAGTCCTCTATGACGGGAATGACTTTTCCGATGCTGCGGCAGAAGAAGAAACAGGAAACGATATTGAGTATTCAGTATTAAAATCATAAATTGAAAGAGCTTTGGAATTCCTAGGATGAAATAAAGCAGAGGGGTTGGATAACATTACATAGGCATTTCTAAAATCAGTATGGGAAGTGGCAAGAATATAATATTAAAGTTTGTGTAGAATGTATGAGTCTGCGATATAACATCTGAAATTCGTTTAAATATCAGCCACAAACTCCGAAGATTGCAAGAGCTGGCAAGTGCGAGAATCATCGCACAATCAGCTTCGAGTGTCATTCATCCAAGTTGATGACAACAATAACGTACACAAGAATAGAAAACTGAGGTTCTGTTAGGTGACAATCACTTTGGCTTTAGGAATGGTAAATTCACCAGAGACGCTGTCTGGCGTTTCCGTTCACGATGGAAGCAAGACTGAAGGAAAATCAAGACACGTTTATGTGATATGTCGACTTGGGAAAAGCGTTGGATAATGTTTCTGAGGTAAAAGGAGGTAAGCTATAGGGAATGACGAGTAATATACAATACGTACAAGAAACAAGTGGTCACAATAAGAATGGGAGACCAAGATCGGTGCGCTCAGATTAGAAAGTGTGTAGTACAGGGATGTAGTTTTTCGGTCCTACTTTACAATCTATACATTGAAGAAGCGATGAGGGAAATAAAGGAAGGGTTACAGAGTGGAATCAAACTGAAAGGTGGAAGTATATCAATTATACGATTCCCTGATGACATTACCGTTCTCAGAGAAGTGCTAAATGGAATGAACATTCTAATGAGTGAAGAATATGGATTGAGAGCAAACTGAAGAAAGACGAAAGTAGTGAGAAGTAGCAGAAATGACACAAACCGGGAACTTAAAATCAGGACAGATGATTACGAAGTAGATGAAATTAAGGAATTCTGCTACCTAGACAGCAAAATAATCCGTGACGGATGGAGTAAGGAGGACATTAAAATCATACTGGCAAGCAGGGCATTTTTGGCCAAAAGAATACAGCTAGTATCAAACATAAGCCATAATTTGGGGAATAAATTTGTGAGAATGTACATTTGGAGTACAGCATTGTATGGTAGTGAAACATGGACTGTCGGGAAACCAGAACAGAAGGGAATCGAAGTATATCAGATGCGGTGGTACGAAAGAATGTTGAAAATCAGGTGGATCGATAAGGTCAGCAATGGGGAGGTTCTGTGCAGTATAAACGAAGAAAGAAATCTACATCTACATCCATACACCACAAACCACCTGACGGTGAGTGGCGGACAGTACTTTGAGTACCTCTATCGGTTCTCCCTTCTATTCCAGTCTCGTATTGTTCGTGGAAAGTAAGATTGTCGGTATGCCACTGTGTGGGCTCTAATCTCTCATATCTCGCGAAGAGGCCATGAGGATAAAATCAATGTAGGAGGAAGCAATATACCGCTTGACTCTGTAACGTTCCCTGGCAAACTCACGTTATTAAAGAACAAGAGTTTATTTGTACCATATACGCCGCTCTGGGCAAGTTGTATATATCGTAATTATTGAACAAAAATATTACTGAATGTGGTGTAAAAGACATTTGTTATTCTCCTTATATTTTTTGGTTCTAATATTTCTCTGTATTTAGGATAGGAATTTTTCTGTATTTATTATGTGATTGTAAAATGTGTCAGTATTTGCGATAGCAGAGATATGTTGCCAGAAGAGAATAATATCGTCAATTTGCAAAGAAATGTTAATAGTCAGCAATACTATTTAAGCACAATGCATTATGTATTCTTTGGCCTTCTCTGTTCAGAAGTCATTGCGGTAGGACACTGTGAAAGAGTTTTTTACGAATGGGTAGACTTCTTTTGTCTCTGTCTGGACTTAGCCGCCATTAGACGATGCGTTACGAATTAATGTGAGTTGTATTGTTGTTTGATCTAAATATATTAGAGTTTATCAAAAGTGTGAATTATTTATGTAAATTAGCTTGCCCACGTCATGTATAAAATTTCTTTAAGAATTTTTCAGCATTTTTTTAGCGGTGTTGCTGGGCTGTGCCGCGACCAACAATAGCAAACCCGTAAATCGGGAACAGATGCATAAAAATCAATGGTGAATTAAGAAATTGTTCTTCTTTTTCAGAGATCCTGTGGCTGATAAAATTTGAATTAATTATACGTTTGTGCATTCGTAGGCGGATAGTTAATGTTAGTTAACATTGAAATTTAAACAGTTTGGTTCTTTAAAATAACTCAAATGCATAGTGAAGTAGGTTTGATCAGTGATAAATGTCGGCTTGGCAATAATTAAAACATTTTCTGCTGATAGAGATAATCTTGTGTTCTATGGCTAGTGCCGGGATAAAATTCAGTAAAAATATTTAACAAAAAAAAGCCCACTGCATCTGGAAAGTGTATGCCAAGGCCGAATGATTTAAAGGACTCAATTCTCAACCTAATATTCTTAACCAGTTCATATGAGTTCACGTAAATATTATTTTTTCTTTAGATGTACGTAATTCTTAAGAAAGTAAAAATTTTTATTACCACACGAAAATAAGAGAGTGGTTCTACAACAAAGTTCGCACGAAAGAAAATTAACTTAAAAGCAAAAGATAAAATTTATTATTCTTCTTTAACGAAATTTCAAATCAATCCCATTCATTACGACGATTTCGTTAAATTGGCGCCCAACGTGGGGCCCGAATATGCAGTGGCCACTAAATACCCGTGAGATAACTAGGGAATTAATATAGTCGAACTTTGTTGCAGAACATTTAATAATTTTTCTATGTATTGTATGTATTGCATAACCAATATTGTGTGGTAATACCTGTGTATGATTTTTTGCATGAGAACACTATGTACCCAGAGGCAAGCTGAAGAAGAGAGCTCAATATTTCGAAAAATTAATTACCTACCACAATATCAGGGGGCAGCTGCACCCAAGATAGATCACCAAAAGGTAAAGCTACAGTGTAGTTGTCCTGTGGGTAGTAAAGTAGCCTCAGTGCAGTGTTCTCGGATCATTAGTGGTGTGCTTGTTGTTAGTACTTTGTTTTAAAATAACAGGACATTTAGGTAGTTAGTCATTGTAGTATATAGTAAGTGTGTATTAGTTAATGTCCATTTCTTGTGTGATTATGACAGTGAAACCTGAGTGTTAGGATATTTAGTTCAGATTTTATTTCTTTTGTTTACTATGGTTAGATTGCGTAGTCAGAAAGATACCGACATGGATAATGAGCAACAGTCAGTAAGTAGTGATACCGAGTTGGAAAGTGGGACACAAAGTAATGTTAGTGACGTAGTTCAGGAAGTACAATGTGAGAATCTGGGGGCAGAAGGACAAGAAATGTTGCCACTGCCACCCAGTGATTCAGTTGATAGCGGAAATACTGTGCCATCCGCAAGCACTGGACACGGACCAGAGAGTGGTGTGATGTCAGAAGTGCAATCATTAAGAGTTATGTTCGAGCGCATGCTCAATTTCCAAGCTGAATTTGTACATATGCAAGCCGAGCGAGACCAGAGATTGGTAGCTGAATTTGCATGCAAACAAGCAGAACGCGATAAAGAACGTGATGCTAAACAAGCAGAGCGTGATAAAGAACGTGATGCTAAACAAGCAGAGCGTGACCGACGCCTGCATGAGAGGGGCTTGCAGTTGATGCAAACTTTAGAAGTTATGCAAAGTGAGCTTGTTAGTTTGAAACAAAAATATGAAACCATACCCAAAACAGTGCATGAATTAAGCGAAAGAGTAGACAGTATTCAAGTGGCTAACGCCAATATTGTAGAGGAAATTAGTGTCCTGACTAACAGAGTCGAGCAATTGGAAATTGACACAACTCAAGTAATTGAGGACAAAGTGGTCGAACAAGTGCACAAAGTAGAAAATGAAGTCATGAAAGAAATAGATCAGAAAGTGCACGCCGCAATTGAGGCCAGAGATGTGGGCTCAAGTGCGGATGTGCAGGATCTAAAAAAAATAGTGCACAAAGACATTCCGCTGTGGCAGCGGAGTGTGGACCGTCGTCTTGCCGAAATGGAGCTTAGCTTGCGGCATGACGAGGCACCGGCGTATGTCACGCCAGCCAGGTCCAACAATGATAGGCATATAAATACTGCAGTAAAAAATTGCGACTGCGAGACAGAACAGGCAACCAATGTAAGCGAAACAAATAAATGTCATTCCAAAGTAGTGATTGAAGAAAGCTTGATTAGGAACCGACAGTTTCAGATCTTTACAACGGAGAAGAGATCTGTTCACCCTGTAGTGTTTATCAAGGGATTTAGAAACATTTTGCCTAGCGTTTGGAGTCATACCCAGAAAATACAGTTCGTTATGTCCTACATACAAGGAGATGCTGCATTATGGGCAACCGAAGCAGCTGACAGTTGTGATACATATGAGCAATTTGAAAAAGCATTCTTGGCCAAATATTGGTCAACATGTATCCAGGAGAGATTACGGAAGGAGGTATATAATCCAGAGCCGTATTCTCCACGACTAGGCAATTTGCGAAAATATTTCGAGAAGTACATTAATAAGACCCGTTACTGGGACGAACAGATTTCATCCCGGGATTTGATCAGGCTTTTGAAATCACACTTGCCGATACATGTAAAGGAAAAGCTTATACACGTGCCTGAAAATGATATGGAACATTTCTTGTCTATTCTGGACTCAATTGACCTGATTCAGGAGGATGTTAAGGCAGCCTCTGAACAGGCTAGAAGTAACGGAAACGGTTATAGAAATGGTCGAAATAAGACGCCTCCACCAAGTAATGGAAACGGCGGAGGTAATAATAGGAGACAAGAGTATGCACAAAACGGAAATAGAGGTAGAGACCGGAACGGCAATGGTCCGCCGGTGAATAATGACCGGAAAAGGAGGTTCGATGACCGGTATGAGACAGGCCCACCAAGCAATAATAGATGGAAAAATGCCAGGGGGCCGAGCAATACTAATACTTATAATGATGCAAACCGAACTTGGCCGCAGAACCAGAGGCCCAGTCCGGACAGGCAAAACAGTGATAGGTATGACAATAACCGACCGCCACCACAAAATGCGCCAATTGCGCAACCGTGGCGGCCGACGCAACACAACGTGCACATAGTGGAGGTTAGTGACACAGAGCAGCCACACCCATCCACTAGCAATAATTCAACAAACTAGATGCAGCCGAGATACGCTCTCCATCGTCGGCTGAGGTTTGGAGTGAGAGCAGCCCGACACAGAATAAAACATCGAACAACATCTGTATCCTTAGGTATAATAACGGGGTACAGATGGGAGATGAATTAATAACTGAACCATCCACGTGCGTAAAGGAGCACAAGGACAAAGTACAAGCGATAATAGAGACCAAAATTAACAATATTGATGTGCAAGCGGTCGTAAATACAGGTGCTACTGTCAGTGTTATGAGTATGGACTTATTCAAAGTACTGGGGAAGGAAAGGCGTATGCTGACTTTTCCCGTGAATAATTGTAAAGTCACTGGAGCCATAAGTGCACAGCGACAAATAATTAAACTCCAAGTGCGGGTAGAGATGTATTTAGGGGATGAAGCCATAGCGTGCTCATTCCTGGTAGTAAAGGGTTTAAAGGTAGCCTGCATTTTGGGGGTAGATTTTTTAAGAGAAAGGGACGCAATAATCGACCTTTCTCGGGGAAAATTAAGTTTGATGAATGCTGGTAGGAGAATAGAATTGTCCATGCTCAGATCTGAAGAGGTACCTGTACCTAATTGTAATGCTATTAACATATAGTGTAGGAATCAGTCGATACTACATTTAGACAATCATGGTCTAGGACAGAATCTCTATTATCCTGACGTACAATGTGATCAATCAAAAGCAAATGTGGACGCATTAGTGAACAATGTATCACAGTCCGAGAATTTGAACTCTATGCAACAGCAGGAGTTGGTACAGTTATTATTTAATTATGCAGATGTATTTTCTGAACGACCAGGAATTGTTAAGGGATATCAGTACAATATCGAGGTGAAGCCTCACCAAACTTACTGTCGAGCCTCATACTCCATTCCTTGGCCCAAGAAGGAAAAAGTTTTTTTACGAACAATTGGAGAGTTAAATAAATTGTTCAGGTTATACATTGCATAGAAGCACACAAGATAAGAAAAGCAGGGTGCAACCTTACCAGGTGCGCTCAGAAAAGGAAAGAAAAATATAATCGACATGTGACGAATAACCAAAAATTTAGTGTTAGGGACTTGGTACTCTTACGCTATCATCCTAAGTCCTCGGCATCCTTGAAACAGAATAGCAAGTGGCAATTGGTGTACAATGGACCTTTTAGAGTAGTAAGTGTGCCACATGAGTGTAGCTATCTCTTAGCAGATCCCCACTCAGGAAGAGTACGGGGACTGTATCCGCGTAAGGATGTAAAAGCATTCCTACAGTAAAAGACTAATAGTCCTATGTGGACACCATTCTTTTGTAAATAATGAACATTAATGATGTGTGATCTTTAGAGATAATGTACTAGTGTAGAAGTGTTTAGTTATAAGAATATGATTGACTTTCTCATGTGTATGGATATTTGTGTTATGTACTCTTTTAATTTGTGTTATCTAGAACATGCTCTAAATGTTTGCACAGATAATCTGATTAGTGCAATTATTTGTAGTGTTAAGCTGTGACAGAGTTCAATCAAAAAGAACATTTTAGTAATGATTAGTTAGTGTACTACATAATTTTCTATGTGCCCAAATTTGAAGTATTTCTTGGCACAATCTTTTCTATTATGTGTATGTATGTATATATGTGTAGTTGTCAGATTGACAGATTCGAACCCAGAATAATATCAATAATATGAGGCCCTGAGAACTTTATTATCTCACCAACGTTATTAGAGAAAATAATGCACCCAGTAGTGACCCGAGGGCACCACGGGAGGCAAACTTGTAGCAAATTTATGTAATGCAAAGTTACGCACAAAGAAGCTTCAATTGAAGCATGTGCAGATTCAAACAGTAAAAAAGAGCTAGCCAGATACAGTCCAAGTCAATTTTTGCCTACAGAGACCACACTGTAGTTACGTAGGACGTTGATAGTAAAGTGTGACATGAGTTCAAAGGAGTTATTGAACAATAAGCCTGAATCCGGCTGGAATGCAGAAATAAAATCTACTCGAACACGAATATAGATGACTTTTGGGCAAACTAATACCAAATTTTAATATTTTGTTACCATGTACGCAAATATCACACCTTGGTAAAGAGTTACGAATGTGCTATTACAAAAAAAAAAAAAAAATAAAATAAAAAAAAAAAAAAAAATTTGCACAGCGGACATTGTAAATAAAAATAAAGGAACTTAAACAAAAGTGCAGTATTGTGCGGCAGAGACAGACAGTGACTGTTAAACCTGCAGCAATACGTCACGGAGTAGTTGAGTATAAGTAATAAAAAACTGTATCATCGCCGTGTGTGCAAGTGGACAAGGAACTAGCACGACACGAACAGTGAACCGATAACGGACGGTGGATCAAGCTAGTGTCAAACTTTAACTCTTTGTGTGTCAAGGGACGCTAGGAAAGCGCATTGACTACAGAGATACATTTTGTCCAAAGGTGAAAACTTGCGTGTGACTAATGACAAGTCATGACATGGTGAAAAATATTGTATGCCCATAAAACGTGTTACTGTGACAACGAAACATTGTGCAAACCAGACTAGTGAAGGCCTACTGAGTAATAACTGCCACTAACTGTGTGCGTTCTTTCCCACAGCAGGAAAAATGCCTATAAGGATAGTACACTGTTTCTGAACTTGTTGCATGTTTCCTGGAGCACTGCAAGAAAACGTCGCACGGGCGAGCGGATATCCAACGCGCATCCGGCTACATCAGCTATGCAGCGGCCGCAGCAGCCCGTAGCAGACCAGACAGACAGCCACGCCCCTCCGCGCCGTAGCTGTCAACGCCGGGGGCGGTGACCTACACGGAGTCAGCGCGCCGCGCCCAGCGCCGCTCAACAATCACTCCGCACCGCTCACCAAATACAGCATTATTGATTTTTTTTTATGTTCACATAAACTGAATAACATGTCAATGACTTCATTTCGATAAACATTGAACATTTACTACGTAGGACAAGTGACCTTGTAGTGTATCACAAGAATAATAGTATCACACACAAAAACCTTCAGTCGACCTGTATGTGACTGTGATATTGTGTAATTGTGTAACCGTTTGTGACGAACTGCATTTAATTCAAATGAATAACTGCTAAAAAGACAATATTGACCATGAACCAACTGGGATGGCTGGGCTCCGGCACAGTTTTGCCCAGGTTTTCTGTTTGCCTACGCCCAAATGGGGGAGCCATGAACTTATATAACCCTGGGACTAAATAAAAGAGCCATTCCGTAAAATATACAAGTGTAAAGAACGTTACTGGCACCATTGTGTCAAAGTGTAAAACCTCTTTGCCAAATGCTGCCAGGGGGCAATGTAACGTTCCCTGGCAAACTCACGTTATTAAAGAACAAGAGTTTATTTGTACCATATACGCCGCTCTGGGCAAGTTGTATATATCGTAATTATTGAACAAAAATATTACTGAATGTGGTGTAAAAGACATTTGTTATTCTCCTTATATTTTTTGGTTCTAATATTTCTCTGTATTTAGGATAGGAATTTTTCTGTATTTATTATGTGATTGTAAAATGTGTCAGTATTTGCGATAGCAGAGATATGTTGCCAGAAGAGAATAATATCGTCAATTTGCAAAGAAATGTTAATAGTCAGCAATACTATTTAAGCACAATGCATTATGTATTCTTTGGTCTTCTCTGTTCAGAAGTCATTGCGGTAGGACACTGTGAAAGAGTTTTTTACGAATGGGTAGACTTCTTTTGTCTCTGTCTGGACTTAGCCGCCATTAGACGATGCGTTACGAATTAATGTGAGTTGTATTGTTGTTTGATCTAAATATATTAGAGTTTATCAAAAGTGTGAATTATTTATGTAAATTAGCTTGCCCACGTCATCTATAAAATTTCTTTAAGAATTTTTCAGCATTTTTTTTAGCGGTGTTGCTGGGCTGTGCCGCGACCAACAACAGCAAACCCGTAAATCGGGAACAGATGCATAAAAATCAATGGTGAATTAAGAAATTGTTCTTCTTTTTCAGAGATACTGTGGCTGATAAAATTTGAATTAATTATACGTTTGTGCATTCGTAGGCGGATAGTTAATGTTAGTTAACATTGAAATTTAAACAGTTTGGTTCTTTAAAATAACTCAAATGCATAGTGAAGTAGGTTTGATCAGTGATAAATGTCGGCTTGGCAATAATTAAAACATTTTCTGCTGATAGAGATAATCTTGTGTTCTATGGCTAGTGCCGGGATAAAATTCAGTAAAAATATTTAACAAAAAAAAACCCACTGCATCTGGAAAGTGTATGCCAAGGCCGAATGATTTAAAGGACTCAGTTCTCAACCTAATATTCTTAACCAGTTCATATGAGTTCACGTAAATATTATTTTTTCTTTAGATGTACGTAATTCTTAAGAAAGTAAAAATTTTTATTACCACACGAAAATAAGAGAGTGGTTCTACAACAAAGTTCGCACGAAAGAAAATTAACTTAAAAGCAAAAGATAAAATTTATTATTCTTCTTTAACGAAATTTCAAATCAATCCCATTCATTACGACGATTTCGTTAAAACTCCTCGGTGAAGGTATGATTTCGAAACTTTAACAAAAGCCCGTACCGAGCTACTGAGCGTCTCTCTTGCAGAGTCTTCACTGGAGTTTATCTATCATCTTCATAGCGCTATCGCGATTACTAAATGATCATGTAACGTTGCGCGCTGCTCTCCGTTGGATCTTCTCTATCTCCTCTATCAACCCTATCTGATACGGATCCCACACCGGTGAGCAGTATGCAAGCAGTGAGCGAACAAGTGTACTGTAACCTACTTCCTTTGTTTTCGGACTGCATTTCCTTAGGATTCTTCCAATGAATCTCAGTCTGGCATTTGCTTTACCGTCCATTAATTTTATATTGTCTTTCCATTTTAAATAACTCCTAATGGCTACTCCCAGATAATTTATGGAATCAACTGCTTCCAGTTGCTGACCTGCTATAGTCTAGCTAAGTGATAAAGGATCATTCTTTCTATGTATTCGCAGCACACTACACTTGTCAACATTGAGATTCAATTGCCATTCATTGCACCATGCGTCAATTCGTTGCAGATCCTCCTTCATTTCAGTACAATTTTCCATTGTTACAACCTCTCGATATACTACAGCATCATCAGCAAAAAGCCTCAGTGAACTTCCGATGTTATCCACAAGTTCATTTATGTATATTGTGAATAGCAACGGTCCTACGATATTCCCCTGCGGCAAACTTGAAATCACTCCCACTTCGGAAGACTTCTCTCCATTGAGAATGACATGCTGCGTTCTTTAATCTAGGAACTCTTCAATCCAATCACACAATCGGTCTGATAGTCCATATGCTCTTACTTTGTTCATTAACCGACTGTGAGGAACTGTATCAAACACCTTGTGGAAGTCAGGAAACACGGCATCTCCCTGGGTACCTGTGGTTCAAATGGTTCAAATGGCTCTGAGCACTATGGGACTCAACTGCTGAGGTCATTAGTCCCCTAGAACTTAGAACTAGTTAAACCTAACTAACCTAAGGACATCACAAACATCCATGCCCGAGGCAGGATTCGAACCTGCGACCGTAGCGGTCTTGCGGTTCCAGACTGCAGCGCCTTTAACCGCACGGCCACTTCGGCCGGCGGGTACCTGTGTCTATGGCTCTCTGAGTCTCGTGGACGAACAGCGCGAGCTGGGTTTCACAAGATCGTCTTTTTCGAAACCCCTGCTGATTCCTACAGAGTAGATTTCTAGTCTCCAGAAAAGTCATTATACTCGAACATAATACGTGTTCAAAAATTCTGCAACTGATCGACGTTAGAGATATAGGTCTACAGTTCTGCACATCTGTTCGACGACCCTTCTAGAAAATGGGGATGACCTGTGCCCTTCTCTTCTCTTCTAGAGACCTACGCTACACCGCTGCAAGAAGGTGGGCAAATTCCTTCTCGTACTTTGTGTAAAATCGATCTGGTATCCCATCAGTCCAGCGGCCTTTCTTCTTTTGAGCGATTTTAATTATTTTTCTATCCCTCTGTCATCTATTTCGATATCTACCATTTTGTCATCCGTGCGAAAATCTAGAGAAGGAACTACAGTGCAGTCATCCTCTGTGAAACAGCTTTGGAAAAATACATTTAGTATTTCGACGTTTAGTCTGCCATCCTCTGTTTCAGTACCATTTTGGCCACAGAGTGTCTGGACATTTTGTTTTGATCCACCTACCGCTTTGACATGAGACCAAAATTTCTTAGGATTTTCTGCCAAGTCAGTACATAGAACTTTACTTTCGAAATCATTGAACGCCTCTCGCATAGCCCTCCTCACACTCAATTTCGCTTCGTGTAATTTTTGTTTGTCTGCAAGGCTTTGGCTATGTTTATGTTTGCTGTGAAGTTCCCTTTGCTTCCGTAGCAGTTTTCTAACTCGGTTGTTGTACCACTGTGGCTCTTTTCCATCTCTTACGGATCTTGCTTGGCACATACTCATCTATTGCATATTGTACGATGATTTTGAACTTTGTCCACTGATCCTCAACACTATCTGTACTTGAGATAAGACTTTCGTGTTGAGCCGTCAAGTAATCTGAAATCTGCTTTTTGTCTCTTTTGTTAAACAGAAAAATCTTCATACCTTTTTTAACATTTCTATGTACGGCTGAAATCACTGATACTGTAGCCGCTTTATGATCGCTGATTCCCTGTTCTGCGTTAACTGTTTCAAATAGTTCGGGTCTGTTTGTTACCAGAAAGTCTGATATGTTATCGCCACGAGTCGGTTCTCTGTTTAGCTGCTCAAGGTAGTTTTCGGATAATGCACTTTAAAAAATTTCACAGGATTCTTTGTCCCTGCCACCCGTTATAAACGTTTGAGTTTCCCAGTCTGTATCTGGTAAATTAAAATATCCTTAAAATATCCACCCAAAACTATAACATGGTCGGGAAATCTACTCGAAATATTTTCCATATTTTCCTTCAGGTGCTCAGCCACAACAGGTGCTGAGTCAGGGGGCCTATAGAGACATCCAATTACCATGTATGAGCCTGCTTTAACCGTGACATTCACCTAAATTATTTCACATTTCGGATTTCCGTCAATTTCCTTCGATACTATTGCACTTCTTATCGCTATAAACACGCCTCTTCCTTCACTATCCAGCCTGTCTCTGCAGTATACATTCCAGTCTGAGTTTAGAATTTCATTACTGTTTACCTCTGGTTCCAGCCAACTTTCCGTCCCTTGTACTATGTGGGTATTGTGACTGTTTATTAATGAGAGCAGTTCGGGGATCTTTCTATAGACGCTCCTGCAGTTTACTGTTACCAAATTAATATTTTCATTCCCTGTTGCGTTTTGCCTACTGCTATTTTGTCGCGTCTCAGGAGGCGCCTTGTGGGGCCTAGGGAGGGATTTCTCTAACCTAAAAAAACCCACATGTGCACTCCACACGTAGCCCGCTAACCTTGTAGCCGCTTCCTGCGTGTAGTCCACGCCTGAGCTATTCAGGGGGACCCTAAATTTATCCACCCGATAACGGAGGTCGAGAAATTTGCACCCCAGATCTCCGCAGAAACGTCTGAGCCTCTGGTTTAAGCCTTCCACTCGCCTCCAAACCAGAGGACCGCTATCGGTTCTGGCATCGACACTACAAATAGTTAGCTCACTTTCCACCCCGCGTGCGAGGCTTTCCGCCTTCACCATCTCCGCCAACCGCCTGTATGAACTGAGGATGACCTCTGAACCCAGACGGCAGGAGTCATTGATGCCAACATAAGCAACATTTTGCAGTCGGGTGCACCCAGTGCTCTCTATCGCCGCCGGTAGGTCGTCCTCCGCATTTCGAATGAGACCCCCCGGCAAGCAGACAGAGTGGACTTCTTCCCCGACCTTTCCGCTATTTCCCTAAGGAGCTCCGTCGCCCGCCTAACATAGGAGCTTCCAATCACTAATAAACCCCTCCCCCCGTGTGCCTGCTCGGACCTTGCTGAAGGACCGGCCACATGTCCACTCACAGGCAGAGCGGGCGACGCCACACGGCCAGCCTCAACATTGACCCTCTGCCTCGTGCGACGCGAACGCTGTTCAACCCGCCACTCCCCTTGGGGAGAGGGTGGCCCAACCGCGCCCGGTACCCGCGAAGATGTCTCGACAGCAGGGACAGTGGGTGAAGCATGTAACACGTGGGGTGCACTATGCGACGCACCAGACTCCCCCCTGCCGCTACACTCCGAGGCAGCAGCCTGAAGACGGCTGACCGTGGCCATCAGCACTTTCAGCTGTTCGCGAAGAGTGGCCAGCTCCTCCTGCGTCCGTACACAGCAGTCACACATCCTATCCATACTATGAAATCAACAATTTACTGCAGAGAGTTAAGTGATCAACTTTTAACTAGACTGCTAATTCACTAATGGTGGCTGATAGCTGACTAAACTGTGGTTACTAGACACTTCTTATTGGAAACAATGAAAATAAGTACTGTCTCTGGACTGTATTCAAAACAAACACAAAATCTACGGAACACTGTTGCTAGTACTTGAAAATTAAAGCTTCCTAAAAGAAAAACCACACGGAACAAGAAGTGACAAGTGAGAAAACCACAGTTAATACTTAAATTTACGTAGCTTGCTGCACAGGAGATGTGAAGCAGACGGCAGTTACTACGACACTGGCAATAGTCTATGGAAAACAGAAACTATAAGAAGAGACAGGCTGACAAAGCATCTTTTAAGACATCAGGGTATAGCTTGAGTGGTATTAGATGGAGCTGTAGTTGGTAAATTCAGACAAAGACAAAGATTGGGTTGTGTCAGTGAAATAATTTAGGATGTAAACAGAAAGTTTCTGAGGTGATGAGGTTGGCAGAGGAGAGGATTTCATGGCCGGCGGCAGCAAACCAGAGACTGATGACTTGAAGAAAAACCAATTGAGCTGTACGAATGAAGCAGATCGGGGTAGGGTGCGAGAATGTCGGTATCGATTTCGGGTTATGCTCGCCGAAATGTACTGATCGACTTTGCGTAGGAGGGCGGTAGAGGCTGCCACATCTTGGAGTCCCGCAAACACATTGACGACTCAGTCTTCGTGATGGGACTAGCATATCTGCAGTGAACAGTTCGGCGTGGTGCAGTCCTACATGCGGTGAGCATAAACTGCAGTACCGGCAGAGAAGTTCTGTTTGATTTCGCCTTGTGGAATCCAGGGCTGTCGCCGGTCTCATCTCCTTTTGCACTGGTAAAGAATTTTGGACATATGGGTTTCAGTGACCAACTTCCAGTCACTGTTCCGATAGAGAATTACACGAGTAAATACTAGTCAGTTATCGTTTAACTTTGGGAGAAAGCAAATTCTTAAGATGGCAAAAAGCAATTTACGTGATAGGGGTGTGACATTGTTTTTCTTTTTGTCTTCATGCAGACTTGGACACATATAACTGACAAAGGTTTTTTCATATGCAGTTTATATGTTTGTGCCGTAAATGTATTAATGAATAAATGTGAGTATTGAGTTTAATCTTTGCTTTTTTTCGACTTCACTTGCTGTAAGTTGCAGGCTTTTAATCTGAGTTCTAGAAGATGTTAGAAATCAGCAAAAAATTATAAACATGACACTGCTCCAGTTAGATACCGTTAGTTGGTTCAAATGGCTCTGAGCACTATGGGACTTAACATTTGAGGTCATCAGTCCCCTAGAACTTAGAACTACTTAAACCTAACCAACCTAAGGACATCACACACATCCATGCCCGAGGCAGGATTCGAACCTGCGGCCGTAGCAGTCCCGCGGTTCCGGACTGCAGCGCCTAGAACCGCACGGCCACCGCGGACGGCTACCGTTAGTCATAGTTAAGTTTTGTGCAAATTCAGTACTGTGAGAGCTATGTTTAGGGCCGTAATATTTGCGTTATCCATTTAATTTTGGGTACAAAGATATGGAGTTTAGTTCTTAAAGAGGTGGCTTGCCCGCAGTCGGATTTGGTGGGTTTAGAGAAATTTTACACAGCGGGTTTTTGAAAAAAAAAATTTGCTATTTAGATGTCCAGTGAGATGGAAGAGGATCAGTGTTTAACGAAGTGTTATCCTAGAATGCAGCTAATATTCTTCAACTTATATTGTGGTCAATTTCCCAGTTTTGACAGCACAGTGACTGTTTCACGTCTCGGATGAAGGAACAAAATAAAGAGACGATATTCTGATCTTGTATGTGTTAGAAATGTTGACGTCGTAAACTTGATATTAACACGTTTAACACTTTTGATTCCCTGGCCATTATTTTATAATCTGCAGAATATGTCGACGAGGTCAAAGGTGCGCACTGGAGATGATATTATACCATTTGGTCTCACAGCATTTTAAATCTCAAATGGTGTAAATGTGGGGATAACTAGAGAACACACAGCGGCCTTACAACACTGAATCGCTTCCGATGGATAGCACCTCAGTTTTCTTCGGTGAATAGCCATATATGGTTCGCTCTTAGAACATTTCTATATAAACTGGTGGAAAACGAAGAGCTTTTTGTTACCTATGTTGCATGTTCTTCCAACATGTCATTTGTTTAATATCCTGTGGTCCGTATTGCAGAGAGAAACACTGTGAATAGCACGGGAGTTGCGGCGACTGTGTATACTGAACAGCACGATACCAACAGTTTCGCATACGCAATGGACACAGCTGCGTCCTAAAAGTTGAGCGGATAAATTGCTTTCCGCATACACCGCCTGATGAACACTGGTATCCACAAAAAGTGATAATCCGCAGTAACTGCTGGTTAACCGGTACATTAATCTATCCTAACTAGTGATTATGTCTTTGACGATTAATATAGCCAACAGAATTGCGGTCGTGAACTATACGGAGGCCAACAGTGACGGAAGACTTGATATCCTTAGATTGTGAATAGAAAGACGTGAGATTAAGTTTTCGCGTTCCTTTGACGATGAGGTTACAAGAACGGAGTACAACTTTGGATAGGCAAGGGATAGGAAGGAAATCAACCATGTTCCTGTCGAAGGTAATCTCGACATTTACCTGAAACGATGTACCCAAACATGGACGACTGGACGGAGAACTGAACCTCTGTCCACCAGAACATAGTACAGTGTTGTGATCACCGCGCTCGATAACGATGAATCGAGGTGAATCAGATATTGTGTTTTTTTCTTCATAATACGATGGGAAAATACGAATTCTGTCACTGGCAGGTAAATGCAAAATAAGGTAAATGTTGAGCAGTTACTTTCTTCTGTAAATTTTACATTTTGGCCATAGAAAAAGCCAGTGTTCCATATCTGTGGATTCCATTTCTTGTGCGAACTACTGAGTCAGCGTTTCAGTGAACTCACTTTTGAAGTCCTGTAATGTGTGAAGTTGCTCGAACGGTTTCCACTTTTCTTGATTCTTTTCTCTCTCTGTCCTGCCTACAGATCTCATACACTCAGCCAAGTGTATAACTGATCTCGTGGATCGCCGCCAACGGAAATCTGGCGTCCACGACGGTGAATTATTCATGAGCCCAGTGAAAGTCAATGCGGTCAGCCTTCCCGGTCGGTCATGACTTCACAAGCAGCCTTGCTTCCGGTTTAATTCCATCTCTAGACTTTCAGGCAACGATAAACAATAAATAAATGAATATATGGATTCGAAACATTCATTGGCGTGACGTCTATGGATTCGATGTCCTGATTTCGAAGGGTTATGCACTTTTGCAATTGTGAAACATTTTCGATATCCATCGTTGTTGATGTCTTCTTGTTCTACACTTCATAAATTAAGCACTAAGCATGCTCCGTTTTCATAAATTGTCTCCCAACTCTTCTTTGGTCTAACAATATCACTTCTTCCAAGCAGTTTATAAGCTAAGGCTAGTTTGAGAAGTCTTTTACCGTCTATCTTTTGCTCATCTTCGTATCAGGTTTCGCGTTATTTGGATATTATGCATTCAATGTGGATCTACTTGTAGTTCTTGTCGCACTGTTTCGTTTTTAATGTGATCTGTTCTTGAGTAACCTTTTGTTCTTCTTAGAAATTTCGTTACTGCACGTTGTATTGGTATTTTTTCGTATGTACCCAGCATTTACTCCCATCAAGGAGTATTGGAACAGCAACAGATTTATAAAATTTTTCTATCGGTCTTATGAACGGCGGCATATATATTTTCAAATCTAGGCAGTTTTTCATTTATATTTACGCCATTTTGATACCCCAGATAAGTGAAGGACGACACTTGTATCTAAAATAAGATTACCTATAATGATATTAAATCGGATCTGATCTTTGTCACAGAAAGCCATCACTTTCGCCTTTGCTTTAGAAATCTCAACAGCGTATGTTAAAAAAGATGATTCGGATGGTACGGGGCACATTGTATATCGTCATATTTTTCTTGCAATATCCACACGTCGTCTGCATAAAGTAAAGCATTTAACCTTGTGTCTTGTGATATTTTAATTCTTTCTCCTACGTGTTGTCTCCATTTTAGGGTAATAGTTTAACATGGATATTAAAAACAGTTGGTGATATTGGGCATGCTTATCGTACTTCCGCATACGCCTGTCGACTAAATGAAACGGTTTGTCTCGTTCGCCAAAAGTTTGATACCATCCACTTCCGATTTCAGAATACATTCACTTTCTTTCAGTTCCATTTTCTCTTTCGATTAACACGGTTTTCTTCTCCAT
Source organism: Schistocerca serialis cubense (assembly GCF_023864345.2). Lineage (NCBI taxonomy): Eukaryota > Metazoa > Arthropoda > Insecta > Orthoptera > Acrididae > Schistocerca > Schistocerca serialis. Next base: position 165,960,905 of record NC_064645.1, on the reverse strand, counting down.
GCTTGTATATGCTTTTCTTCGTACAAAATTCATTATTTTCTTTTTATGTACAGGAAAAAAAATTATGTGTCTCATTAATAGAATAGCCGGCCACGGTGGCCGAGCGGTTCTAGGCGCTTCAGTCCGGAATCGCGCGACTGCTACGGTCGCAGTTTCGAATCCTGCCGCGGACATGGATCTGTGTGATGTCCTTCGGTTAGTTAGGTTTAAGTAGTTCTAAGTTCTAGGGGACTGATGACCTCAGACGTTAAGTCCCATAGTGCTCAGAGCCATTTGAACCATTAATAGAATACTCCTTTATGTGTCATATTTTCTGTTATATCATACTTTTGTTAAATATTATTTTATTCTTGGTAGCTCCTGCCTGTCCACTCTTCCAGGCAATAAATTTAAAAATTTCATTATTCTACAGTATTATGTGTTCGAACGGTAAGTGGGGAAGGTGGATTTAATTTATTATATTACTGTTACTGTACTGAGACAATCTTCATAATCAATTAAACCGTGTAACAACTTCAAAAAAATGTTGGGAACAGGCCCTATTGTGTAAACAGAGAGATGGGCCTGAAGGAATCTAAAAACAAAATAAATAAATAAATTGAATCCCTTCCAGCAATTCAGATGTAGCCTTTCTGCGGCTTCCCTGAACCTGGTGTATCTTTGCACTCATACGTCTCCCGCGAAAAGAATGAGGCCCATTTTATTCTCCATTCATTCACCAGTAAGCTTTAGTGGTTATTCCCTGACAACAGTGCCGTTGGCTCAAGTCTTACTTCCCATCCCACTTCGTTCCGTTACTCACCCACAAAGGTACCCATAAAGTTTTACTTTTCATGTCGAAAACATAAAATTAAAGATTAAACTTTATGTTTAGCTGCAGATACAGGTTAGACGCCTGGCCACATTGCACTTACCGCTCCAAATTATCGTTTTACGCCGTTAGAGGAGGCAAAACCAATTTCCGCACTGTGCTACTGAACTGGAGGTTCGTGTGGTGAGTCGTTTTATCCATCTGGGGCGATAAAAACCTGCAACAATCCATCTCTAGTTGGTGGACAGTTCACCTTTGTATAGGAGGCGTGGTTAAGGGGCAGTGTCTTTGACCAGTAACTAACGTCCTGGATCACGAGTTTGAACACAGAGGCTGCTTAACTTAGGAATAAAAATCGCTGACAGTGGTAAACGAAGACTTCCAGCACAAGAACTCGCCTTGTTCTGCCAACGGCATTGTCAAACAGGACGGACAAGGAGACAGAGGTTTAGAGAACTGTCTTGCAAATGGGACGGGAAACTGCTGTAACAGGCTGAAGAATCAGCAATCATCAACGACATTAGGATTCGGAAGTAAACAGAAACCACTGCCTTGAAATCATGTAATATGTTTCTATAGGACATAAGGCCTGTAATTGAAACAGTATCATGATCTCTCCATTGTTAAAAGATTTCGCATTACCACACCATTGGATAACCGCGAGGGCTACAAAGGGGAAGTGACCGTGAGTGAAAGATGGAATTTCCAACGAAAGGGCAACATTTTACGAGTAGAAGCATATAACGTCAGAAGTTTGAACGTGGTACGAAAGATAGAAAATCAGCAAAAGGAAACACAAAAGAAACAGAAAGGCTCAATCCACATATAGCTGGGGCCACTGAAGAGAAATGGGGAGAAGATATGGATATCTGATGAGAAGAATATGGAGTGAAATCAACAGCAGCGGAAAATGCTATAACATTACGAATAGAAAGGAAGGCCAGGGAGTGAGTTTCTGTGAACTGTTCGGTGGCAGAATTGTTCAGATTCGACAGGAAACCAACGCCGGCAACCGTAGCTCAGGAATACATGCCGACATCACAAGTGTATGTTGAAGAATATGCGAATACTGAACGGGTAATACAGTATGTAAAGGGAGATGATAATTTAATAGTGATAGGGACAGGAATGTGGTTGTAGGAGAATGAGTAGAAGAAAGGTTCACAGGGAAATATGGTCCGGTAGCTGAAATGAGAAGGAAGAAAGGTTTATAGAGTTCTGCAATAAATTTCAGCTATTAATGGTGCATACTGACTGCAAAATCACTGTAGGATAAGTTTTTCTGAGAAAAGGCACAGACACACTGGAAAATTCCAGCTGAATTACGTCATGACCAGACAGAAATTCGGAAACCAGAGACTGGATTGTAAGCTGACTCACGTCACAATTTGGTAATGATGAAAGGGAAATTGAAGGTCAAGAGCATAGTTCGGAAGAAAGTGCGGTAAAATCTCGGATACAGAAATACTGAGGAATGATGAGATGCATTTGAAGTTCGCTAAGGACGAGAATACTGCGATGGGGAAAAACACAATAGTCATTTCAGTTTAACGGATGTAGACACTCTTAAGAGAGCAGTCACATGTTTCATAGGTAGACGTACGTGCAAAGAAAGTACCTGCGAGGAAACACCGATTAACAGCAGATTACTTCATCTGATTGACGAAATAAAAGAGTACAAATACATTCAGGAAATGACAGAAACACAGAAATAAAACACTTAGGAGTAAACTAAATAGGAAGCGCAGGGAAGCCCAGGCGACATGGCTGCAGGAAAAGTGTGAACAAATTGAAAAAGAAGGGTTCGTCGGAGAGACTGATTCAGCATACAGTAAAGTCAAAATAACAGTCAGTGAAATGAAAAGCAAATGTGGCAACATTAATAATACAATGGAAATTTCACTCTTCAACGCAGAGGAAAGAGCTGAAAAGTGGAAAGAGTCCATCAGAGGCCTACAAGAGGAAGCGAAATCGTATGCTGATGAGATAAAAGAAGAAATTGGTGTAGCTTTGGAAGAGATAGGGGAGCCACGGAAATCGAATAGCCACGCGCTGTTCGAGTGTGCGCGATAGAGAAACTGTGCGAAATTCGTTCGATGAACCCTCTGTCAGGCACTTAAGTGTGAGTTGCAGAGTACTGATACAGATCGGGATTTCTGAAAGCACTGGAGAAAGTGGTAACCCAGCAACAATTCCAGATGGTCTGAAGAAACAGCTCCATATTTATTTGATACTTGGTTTCAGAAAACGCCGTTCTTGTGAAACGCAACTAGTTCTTCATGCATACGAAGTAGTGAATGTTAACGACAGGGAATCTGAAACTGGGTCCATATTTCTTGACTCCCAGAGACTTTTTGACACTGGTCCTCACAAGCGACGTCTAATCAGTTTGCATGCCTATTGATTGTTGCCTCACTCGTGCGACTGGATTCGTAATTCCCTGTCAGAAAGGTCACAGGACACAAGTACTTTCGTTGTCTTTACCTATTTTGAGAGACTTTTACAACTGCAAAAATCATTGTCATTAACATTGTGTATGTGTCTTTGTGTGCGTGTTTCAGATCAGGCTTATGTCTTTTGATAAATAATACAGATCTCTTACACATGGAAATACTGTAATTCACATCTGAATTATCAATATTTTTACATGTCTTCGAGTGATATCTTAGACATGGAAATAAGATTGTAACATATGACAAAAGCAGTTGTTGTGTTTGTGTATTTTTCATAAACAATAAATACAATTTAGTTGTGGAAGTACTCTAACTTCCACAAGTACTCTCAACATCTTTAAATGTTTTTATCACGTTTTAGATTTGGAAGTAACATTTGTAAGACGTATGATTTGCCGGCGATGGGCGAGGCATGACAGAGTCTCTGACCAGAGAGTAGTATGTCGTTAGTTGTTGCTTGTCGCGAGTCTGCGCTTGTCTGCACGAGTCGACAGTCGGTTTTAGTCTTCTGTCCGTGCTAGTAAGCAGTAGTCTTGAGTAGTCTGCGTGAGTCGGCTGGAGTCGGCGCGTGTCGGGTGTCCGCTCTGCTCGGGACTATGGTCAGGACTCTGCAGGATGGGTATTGTTGTTAGAAAGTAAAGAAGCAGCCTTGCGCATATCTAATAATGTACGTTAATTGTCATTTAATTTGTTCCAAAAAAATTCCCCAATAATAATTTTTACAATATAAAGTAACCTTTTTTAAAGAAAAACATTCATTTCAATTTAAAGAATATTTCCTATGCATTACTTCCAAGAATAAAAAAAAAAATATACGCCAGCATTGCACGAAGCTGTGTCAAAAAATATCTACATAAGAGCAGGAATATTTGCAGTTTTTTATTGAGGTAAGAATTTTTTTTAAATTCAGAATACAGGGCCGAAGGGCAGCGCTGCTGTCCTTATAAAATTTACCAGGTTCCTAATTTTTTATTATTATTTACGGATTTACGAATTGAATTTTGAGGTTACATTAAATGTGAATGCATTTCTGCACACAGATTACAAATGGAAGCCAATGTTGTTCAGAGGTTACAATATTAGAAAAGTTCATTTAATTATTAATTTTGTGGGTAGTTTACGCTTGGTTCATGGTTCATGATCCATTTTCATTCATTAATTTTTCTGCGGGGAGGTTACACTTGGCGACATCCGGCCAGGATCGTATTTCTTTGTGAATCTTCTGAGAAGTAGTCATATATCTGCTCTTATTTACTTAAACGCAGTTTGCATCTGGCACAACGCATTTACTAATTTGTCACTCTTTCTTTCACAGATTATCGGCAATTTGTTGCTCTTTGTTGTACTTGTGTTTGTTGCATTTTGCATTGTCTTTGTTTCATTTGTGAATAATTTTGTTTTGTGAAAAATGCCGCGAAAGACTGTTAACAGTACATCGCGATGTGTGATGAGTGAAATAGCTGATTCTAATAATTTGACCTATAGTACTTGCGACACGCAGTGTAATGATGACAATCCTCCATTTACAGACAATCAGTGCGTACCGGCCACTTGTAATGATTTTTATCCTAATGATGAACAAACGAATTCAATTGTGTCCTTTGTTAATTTAACGACAGTTGATGACGCGGGACGTTCTGTTACAATGAACGCTGCCCAGCTTGACACACGCGATTTGCAAAATTTACGTAGCGAACAGATAATTGTTTCCAATGAAAATGAACAGTATACTCAAAGTAGGACAGATTTATTTGATTCCGAGGTAGTCACTAACAGTGCACATCCGATTGGGAAACCTTTTCGAGAATCACAGAATGACCAAATAGCTACACAAAACGTGACAGTTGCAGGTACACCATCAAACAGCACAGAGAATAGAGTAGGTAATATTGGCTTGGATCAAATTATGGCAATATTGCTACAACAGAACGAAAATTCCAAACAACAGAATGAAAGACAAGAGAACAATCTCAAACAACTTAGTGAAAATCTCAAACATCAAATTAATGAAATTAATTAAAAAGAAGACAACCTTAATGAAAATTTCAAACAACTTAGTGAACAGAACAAACAACTTAATGAAAAACAAGACAACCTTAATGAAAATTTCAAACAACTTAATGAAAAACATGACATCCCTAATGAAAAATTAGACAACAATTCCAGACAGCTTAGCGAACAGATTACAGCCGTTGCCGTGCAATGCCATGATACTAAAGAACAATTACATGTGGAAATTGAGGCTTGTGCTAGGAAAAGTAGTGAAGAAATTAGATCAGTTGCTCAAGAATTAAGGAATACGCAAAAAGCTACAACAGAATCACATAGAGACGAAATTAGTGCAATCGGTAAACAATGCTCTGAAAACGCAACACAGTTACGCGACGAGTTTAAATTAATGTCAGCAGAACTTTCACGCACACTGGATGTAAAAGTAGACGCGAAATTCGACAAACAGAACAGTCAAATTGATGAACGTTTTAATCATCAGCTACAAAACAGTGAAACGCGTTTCCGTAAGTTCATACAGGAACAGAATAAACTAAAGCGACAAGTCATGGAAACAATTACTGCACAGAGACAGGAAGATAAACGTAAATTGTTTACAAAAGCAAAATCATACGTAGACAACAGTATTGCTACAGTATCGGACGAAATTAATACTATCAAACAGTTGAACACCGAATTGCGTGATGAAATTTCCGATCTTAAATCAAAAACAGATACACACACAGTAGACTTTCAGACAATCACCGAGAGACTTGAACAATTAGAACTAATACAGGATTTCGATGCCATCAAAGCAGACGTTAAAAAATTGAACGAAACCACATGTAAAATACAAAAACAGATTAATATTTGTGACACTAAAAACGATGCTCAGGTAAAAATACTGACTGAAAAATATGATGAATTGGCCAGTCGTATTGATGTTATCGAAAGTAATAATGACAGCAAATCAGAAATCACCGATTTCGTTTAATCAAACACCTGAATTCCAAAATTTACAGCAGACGATCAGTGAGATAGATTCGTCTAATAATACATTACGTAGAAAATTGCCGTCTTTACAGCAAGAGGTGACAGAGATAAAAAATATTTCAGTTAATAACACGTCACAGCATACGGCACATTCCAACCATTTGTCACACTCACACAGCCAGTATAATTTAGGTAATTTACAGAGAATACGTGACTTAGATTCCGAACAATCAGAGACAAATAGATTCTCAAACAATCCTGAATCTGTTCAGACGTACAGAGACGATGATTTTGATTACAAACATTTTCTATCAGTGAGAAAATTTAAAGTATTTAAAAATGACAGAACACAGATTCACCCATTGGCTTGGATACAACAATTTAGCTTCGCTTTTCCACCGACTTGGCCCGTAACACATAAACTTGAATTTATTTGCAGTTTTTGGAAGGCGAACCGGCAACTCATATGAGACCGATCGCGAGACAATGCTACTCGGTAGGAGAATTTCAGAATGATTTCTGTCAGTGTATTGGTCGAAGACGACACAGCGTGGAATTAAGGATCAACTAATTAGTTTACCGAATTATGAGAACTCAAATTTTCCTACTGTCACGCAATTTTTTGAACACATGGTCCAACAAAACAAGTACTTAAGTGAACAATACAGTAAATCTGCACTTATTCAATTATGTATTTCTAAGTTACCACGATCATTAAGAGTGTCACTTTTAAAGGGTCAGCAGAAGGAAAATATTTCGGCGTTCAGAGATCTGATACAGCTTTTGGAAGTACAGCAATCGGATTATTCCTTTATAAACAAAAATTTTTCATATAATAACCAAGGTCAACAAACATACAGCAATTACGATCAGCCACGCAATTTCAATAGCAAAGCTAATAGACGCTTCAGGAACGACAACCACCAGAAGTTTAATAACAGACAAAACTTTAATTATCAGTATCGGCAAAATAAAAGAAGGTTGTATACCTGGAAGAATCCTGGAGATAGTAAAAGGTATCAGATAGATTATATAATGGTAAGACAGAGATTTAGGAACCAGGTTTTAAATTGTAAGACATTTCCTGGGGCAGATGTGGATTCTGACCACAATCTATTGGTTATGAACTGCAGATTGAAACTGAAGAAACTGAAAAAAGGTGGGAATTTAAGGAGATGGGACCTGGATAAACTGAAAGAACCAGAGGTTGTAGAGAGTTTCAGGGAGAGCATAAGGGAACAATTGACAGGAATGGGGGAAAGAAATACAGTAGAAGAAGAATGGGTAGCTCTGAGGGATGAAGTAGTGAAGGCAGCAGACGATCAAGTAGGTAAAAAGACGAGGGCTAATAGAAATCCTTGTGTAACAGAAGAAATATTGAATTTAATTGATGAAAGGAGAAAATATAAAAATGCAGTAAATGAAGCAGGCAAAAATGAATACAAACGTCTCAAAAATGATATCGACAGGAAGTGCAAAATGGCTAAGCAGGGATGGTTAGAGGACAAATGTAAGGATGTAGAGGCCTGTCTCACTAGGGGTAAGATAGATACTGCCTACAGGAAAATTAAAGATACCTTTGGAGAGAAGAGAACCACTTGTATGAATATCAAGAGCTCAGATGGCAATCCAGTTCTAAGCAAAGAAAGGAAGGCCGAAAGGTGGAAGGAGGATATACAGGGTTTATACAAGGGCGATGTACTTGAGGAAAATATTATGGAAATGGAAGAGGATGTAGATGAAGACGAAATGGGAGATAAGATACTGCATGAAGAGTTTGACAGAGCACTGAAAGACCTGAATCGAAACAAGGCCCCGGGAGTAGACAACATTCCATTAGAACTACTGATGGCCTCGGGAGACCCAGTCATGACAAACCTCTACCATCTGGTGAGCACGATGTATGAGACAGGCGAAATACCCTCAGACTTCAAGAAGAATATAATAATTCCAATCCCAAAGAAAGCAGGTGTTGACAGATGTGAAAATTATCGAACTATCAGTTTAATAAGTCACAGCTGAAAAATACTAACGAGAATTCTTTACAGATGAATGGAAAAACTGGTAGAAGCCGACCTCGGGGAAGATCAGTTTGGATTCCGTAGAAATGTTGGAACACGTGACACAATACTGACCTTATGACTTATTTTAGAAGAAAGATTAAGAAAAGGCAAACCTACGTTTCTGGCATTTGTAGACTTAGAGAAAGCTTTTGACAATGTTAACTGGAACACTCTCTTTCAAATTCTGAAGGTGGCAGGGGTAAAATACAGGGAGCGAAAGGCTATTTACAATTTGTACAGAAACCAGATGGCAGTTATAAGAGTCGAGGGGCATGAAAGGGAAGCAGTGGTTGGGAAAGGAATGAGACAGGGTTATACCCTCTCCCCGATGTTATTCAATCTGTATATTGAGCAAGCAGTAAAGGAAACAAAAGAAAAATTCGGAGTAGGTATTAAAATTCATGGAGAAGAAGTAAAAACTTTGAGGTTCGCCGATGACATTGTAATTCTGTCAGAGACAGCAAAGGACTTGGAAGAGCAGTTGAATGGAATGGACAGTGTCTTGAAAGGAGGATATAAGATGAACATCAACAAAAGCAAAACGACGATAATGGAATGTAGTCAAGTCGGGTGATGCTGAGGGAATTAGATTAGGAAATGAGACACTTAAAGTAGTAAAGGAGTTTTGCTATTTAGGGAGTAAAATAAATGATGATGGTCGAAGTAGAGAGGATATAAAATGTAGACTGGCAATGGCAAGGAAAGCGTTTCTGAAGAAGAGAAATTTGTTAACATCGAGTATAGATTTAAGTGTCAGGAAGTCGTTTCTGAAAGTATTTGTATGGAGTGTAGCCATGTATGGAAGTGAAACATGGACGATAACTAGTTTGGACAAGAAGAGTGGTGCTACAGAAGAATGCTGAAGATAAGGTGGGTAGATCACGTATCTAATGAGGAGGTATTGAATAGGATTGGGGAGAAGAGAAGTTTGTGGCACAACTTGACTAGAAGAAGGAATCGGTTGGTAGGACATTTTTGAGGCATCAAGAGATCACAAATTTAGCATTGGAGGGCAGCGTGGAGGGTAAAAATCGTAGAGGGAGACCAAGAGATGAATACACTAAGCAGATTCAGAAGGATGTAGGTTGCAGTAGGTACTGGGAGATGAAGAAGCTTGCACAGGATAGAGTAGCATGGAGAGCTGCATCAAACCAGTCTCAGGACCGAAGACCACAACATCGTCAAAATTATCAGCAACAGGAACTACATTTTGGTAACAATAGAGGTTTTTCTCCGCAACAGCAACAAAACCAACCGGTTAGCATACCTAACCAACAATTTAATGCACAAGGTCAACCAAGCTTTAATGTTTCGCCGCGTACGCGCATAGCGTCGGCCCCAACAAATAGTACTGCACAGCAACAAGGAAACCAGTGCTTACAGAAAACACACTATTTCAATTCCTATCCCAGTGCACCGTATAGAAATGACTATCATGACGGACGTAAAAATAATGAGCACAATTTTCAGCGTACATTTAATAACAGTCGATCTTATCAACAGCAAGAACATCAGCAACAACATATTATCATTAATGAACCAGACAGTAGGTATCATCCAGAACGTAATACGTCAGGAAGAAATAACAGAACAGTACAAATAGTCGAAATGCCACAGCATCCTCCCGATAATAATAGCACGTCAGATAGAATTTGACTAGATACAGTACAGGTTGCGTCTTCCAGCAACGTAAGCAATACTTCAGATACACAGAATCTTGTTCACGAAAATGTTATTACTTTTGACGACATCCGAGACACTCTTTTGCAGGAAAGACCAGTTATTCAAAAAACCATTTCACACCCTGTCATCGAAGTAAAGATTGGATCATCGAAATTTTCTGCAGTAATCGATTCTGGATCACCTATGTCAGTCATAAATGAGGAAACTTTCAACGAATGTAACAAAGAGAATACCTATCCCACATTACCATTAGGCAAAACTAAAGTAAAAGGAGCAGTATCTGGTAAAGGAGTAGATGTAAAATTACAGACACATTTATCATTTTGTATTGCAGGTCATACATTTCACTCAAATTTTTGGATTGTTCCCTTATTGACAACAGACGTTATTTTAGGTACGAATTTTCTGGTACAACACGACGCAATTATTGACTTTCAAAATTCCTATTTAATGTTAAAGGATGAAAATGTACAACTGGCTTTAGAATTTCAACACTCTTTATCTGCAGAAGAACAAACAATTAATAGTACAGAGGTCATCTCCGTATCACGTAACTTAGACTGTCATTCCACATTGTTCACAGATACGTAAGTACACAACTATAATACTCCAGACGAAGCCGACTATGACGTTATACAGATGATGTCTGATAAAGTTAAACAGAGCAGTGCAAATACAGACGACGAACGCACGCAGCTACGCAAAATTCTTTTGCAGCAAGTTCCAGTTTTTGACATTGTTCCTGGTAATATGTCCGGATTTATGTATGAATTTCAAGTTAAACAGCACGACACATTTAAAGCGAAACATTATCCCATTCCGCATATTCACAGAGAACAAGTTAAGAAAGAATTGCAAGCTATGCTTGACCAAGGAATTATTGAACCGGCAGTTAGTCCGTACATAAAGCCGCTCCACATTGTTAAGAAAAAGGATGGTTCACTTCGCCTTGTACTTGATTCGCGTCACATCAACGACATTATTATTAATGAAACAGATCGCCCACAGACACTAGAAGAACTTTTACAGAAATTTCATGGTACTGCTATTTATTCCACATTAGATTTGAAATCGGGATTTTGGCAAATTCAACTCCATCCGAACTGCAGAAAGTACACGGCTTTTCTCTGTTTTGGTGACTGTTATCAATTTTGTAAATTACCGTTCGGTTTACCTATTTCTTCATCAGCTTTTATTCGCGGTTGGAATACAATACTTCCGACAGAACTTAAAGACAGAATCACAGCATACGTAGACGACATTCTTATTGCAGAAGCTAACTGGTCTGAACACAATCTGATTCTTGAACAACTGTTGCAAACTTTTCGTGCACAAGGACTCACACTTAATCTCAGTAAATCGCACTTTGGCAAAACTTCTATAAAATTTCTTGGGCATGTAATTTCAGCAGAAGGCATTGCGCATGACCCGGAAAAACTTCAAGCTTTACGTGACATTACTGTTCCTATGACTAAGAAACAACTACGCAGTTTTTTGGGTTTAATTAACTTTTTTCGTAAATTTATTCATTACTTTGCTTTAGACACACCTGGATTATGTCGATTGACAGGTAAAAGCACTATTTGGTCTTGGGATAAGCAAGCACATTCTGAATTTATGAACCTGAAACATGCTTTGTTGAATGCACCACTTTTATCGCACCCAGATCTTACTAGAAATTTTTCCATCGCCACCGTTAGTTCTAACACCGCTTTAGGCGTACACATTTTTCAGGAAATTGAAGAAGATGGCACTACAGTAATTAAAAACATAGCCTTTGCGAGTCGCATTCTGTCACCTGCTGAACGCAATTATTCTGTTACAGAACTTGAAACATTATGTGTTGTATGGGCATTTACGAGATTTCGGCATTTTCTTTATGGAAGACATACTACAGTTTACACAGACCATAGAGCAATACAGTTTTTACTTTCAGCTAAATTTACACACGACAGATTAAGCAGATGGAAACTTTATTTGCAGGAATTTAATTTTACAATTGTTCACATTCCCGGCACACAAAATATTGTAGCAGACGCACTATCCCGTTCTCTTAGCAACAATCAGCAAGACATCGCAACCAACTTCTGCAAAGCAAATTTCAGCGTCATGTACATTCAACAAGTTGCATTTGAAAATTTCGTTTCGTCGTCATTACAAGACATAGCACAAGAGCAGAGCAAAGACAACGTGTGGAAAGAAAATAAACACTTTTGGCAAGATAGGAATAATGTTACCATTAGAAACCATTACACCGTATGCAATAATGTTCTGTTTCGCCGCCCTCACCCTGACAGCAACAATTGGTTGTTATGCATTCCTGACGAACTTGTTAACAAATTAATCTGGTATACTCATTTAAGTTACGCACATTACGGAGCCAGAAAATGTTTTCTTCTACTGAGACAGAACTGTTATTTTGCCAACATGGAGAAACGTATTCGACGAGTTTTAGCGTCATGTAAAATCTGCCAGAAAGCTAAATCAGACACGACTTCACATATTCCTCCATTACATCCTATTGTACCGATTAAATTGAGACATATGGCCGCAGTAGACATTTTTGGTCCGATTCCCAGAACTAATAGAGGTTTTTGCTACATCTTTGTCGCTGTTGAACTCACTTTAAAATTTGTTACCTTCACTCCGTTACGCAAAGCTACTGCTAAAACTAATTCGAAAGCATTTGTAAAACATTTTTTATTTCATATAGGGCATGTGTTGAAAGTAATTTCCGACAATGGATAACAGTTTCGATCTGCTATATGGACACGTATGTTGCGAGCTAGAAACATTTCTCCGATTATATATCCAGGTACCATGCTTCTTCGAACCCTTGTGAACGATTAATGAAAGAAATTGGTAAACTGTGTAGAATATACTGCCAAAAAAAAAACATATTGATTGGGACACATACATACTCTCTTTCCAGGATGTAATTAATTCCATACCAAATGAATCTACTATGCTATCTCCGTCTGTTATACTGAAAAATGTTGAACCACCTAACAAATTTAAAGAATTAGTAAACTTCCCTAAATGTCGTCGACTAAGACACCACGAAATAATTGACATTGCGCTGAACATCAAACGTGCCGCAGAGCGCCGGAGAAGACAGCAAAAACAGGTTTGTACACGCCATGACTTTCACATTGGACAGAAGATATTAGTATGTACACACTATTTATCCAACAAAGGAAAGAGTACATGCAGTAAATTTGAGCTTCTATACGCAGGTCCATATTGAATTCACAGCATTCCTCACCCTAATGTAGTACACGTCGAAACTTTGAGAACCAGAAAAACCAAAGGGAACCACCACGTATCCAACATCAAACCTTTTATTGAACGAACATACTTTATGATTTATCACACTGTAATACCATTTCCTAATTTTTTTTATGACCACTTACGCAATTATATTCACGTGAACACTTACTGATGATTATCGTATTTCTTCTTGGCAAGTGCCCGCCAAGGCAAGGTTAGCAGGTTGCTTTTCTTGTCGTTACACATCAGACCGTGCATATTTTTCCGGATGAACTTACACCTTTTATGACCACTTATGCATTGATATTTATGTGATTACTTACTGATGATTGTCGTATTTTTTCTTGGCAAGTGCCCGGCAAGGTAAGGTTGGCAGGTCGCTCTTCTTGTCGTTACACCTCAGACCGTGCATATTTTCCATTTTTCATGTATGTATGATTGTTTTCCTGTTTTGTTTGTGTGCACTATGAAATATTTAAAATATAACAAACACCAGTTGACTTTAACATTTTGCCTTATGATATCTCAACATCGTGAATATTTTACATTTTTTTCTGCTACATTGTGATACTCTGTGTACATTTTTGCACCTGCACACTGTCTATGTTTTTGACATATTACGTTTTCTGTCATGCTATGCTGTATGCTCAATTATGTTACTACAAACCAGTTTTTATTTAGTGGGTATATGATTTAAATGCAAGACATTAATCTTTGTTCATCATTTTCAGAAAGAAATAACGTGTAAAAGAAATAAATTAAACAGAAACGTGAATTTCACCTTCGGAATGAACGAAACAAGATGCAATACCTCGTCAAAGAGTAAATGGATCAGAATTAACAAGCATTAACAAGAATATACGATACACATCGTAGAATAGCAGTCTTAACTAATTTTTTCTTTCAGAATACGAGGCGATTGATGCAGGCTGTCAGACAGAACTACACATCTTAGTTTTAGTGATGAAATATGGTAGAAATAAGGAATAGTTGTATAATGAATAATGAAGTGACCTTTTTTTGCAGATGATAATGAATGATGATGAGTAATGATGAAGAATATGCTAATATGGATAATGAAGTTTTTCTTTATAGGTGATGATAATAATGGAGTTATGATGATATGGATCATGAAATTTTTCTTTGCAGATGAGGATAATGTTGAAGTTTATGTATTTATACTATGTAGTTATTTAAGTATTTGTTGCAGTTCATTTTGACAGTATGTCTTATGTTGCATGGTATGATGACTGAAGGTTTTGGAAGGGACAGCTAGAGAACATATATATTTTATACACATTTCACTACCTGTTAATTCGAAATTCACTACTTTTCAGCATAATATGCGCTTCTTCTTTCAGTTTAATAATCCATTTTGTATTTTTTGCAGGAGAAATTATACATGAAATTAATGTGCTATAAGCAATTGGTCATTAAACATGTGTCATTTATGAATGTGATCACATATACTCTACTTGTTTCATAACCTTGCTACAGCTGACTCATGACGAATAACGTTACACATCTTCATTTGCAGCAATAACTCAAAACCAAATATTGTTATGCCCCAGTAATTAATTATCCATCTCAACGCAATGCATTGCTAGCACAAAAACAGGAGAGTGCTAAGTAATTCTGAGTAATGTTTCTAGTCACAGACGTTGAATAATAGTTACAGTATGTTACATTTTCAATATGTCCTATGTCACTGGAATGATCAGTTCTGAGTAATATGTTTTGAATGATGATTTCTGATGTTTTGTAACTGGCCAATGAGTGCCAATAATTATTTTAAATATGTTGTATGCACTTGAATGATGAAAAATGTTTCGTACTATTCAATACTTGCTACATGTTTTGTAACTGGTCAATGAATGCCAATAATTGTTTTAAATATATCGTATGTCACTTGAATGATGAAAAATGTTTTGTACTATTGAATACTTGCTACATGTTTTTTAACTGGACAATGAGTGCCAATGATTACTATAACTAAGTGAATTATGTTAATACTACGCCATTCATTAGCTCCTGTTTTGAATTATGACTTCTGATGGTTTGCAACTGGACAATGAGTGCCAATGTTCTCTGTAAACAGATCATTTATGAAGATTATTCTGTAATACTTCATACATGGTACAGAAATGTTCAGTAACTGGGTGAAGAGTGCCATTAATTACTCAAATCAGTTGTTAGACTAGTGTAATTCTCAATGAAGACTAGTATGTGACTTAATGTCCTTCACCTTCTGACCTAATTACCAGAAATTACTGCAATATCCGTTTGTCCTGTCTATCCTCATGATCATGGAGCACTATATTTGGCTTTTGCACTAATTCTACATTGGTTTACCTTACAAGAACGTGGTGTTGACACGACATGCTGTCCACCACCTTGAGCGATGGAGATGTTATTATGGTCCCACTGTTTGGTGTACCTAATGTACTACCACAATGATAACATGGAGTATTATTACGACATTTCAGTGACTTGGCTACACTGATTAATACTTCAGGGAAAAGAACTTCAGATTGTCTCACTTGGTGATGTGCTTCTGTAGAAAGATATGGACTTTCAGTGCAGCTGCGTGCAAGCTAAAGTGCTACAACAATGATGCAATCCTTCCCTTTCCTATCCTAATTCTTGAAAAATAGTAAAAAAAGTATATACAGTGCGTGTGCACTTTTGTCATTTGTTAATATGATTTGTACTCATTGCCTAAACATTTGTGATTTCCTGATATGTTCTGTACTACAGTACGTGTGCACTTTTGTCATTTTGTTAACATGATTAGTATTCATTTTGTGATTTGCTAATATGTTCTGAACTACAGTGCATGTGGACTTTATGCCATTTGTTAATATGATTTATACTCATTGCCTATACATTTGTGATTTCCTGATATGTTCTGTACTACAGTGTGTGTGCACTTTTGTCATTTTGTTAACATGATTTGTATTCATTTTGTGATTTACTAATATGTTCTGAACTACAGTGCGTGTGAACTTTATGCCATTTGTTAATATGATTTGTACTCATTACGTATACATTTTGTGATTTCCTAATATGCTCACTACTACAGTGCGTATGCACTTTTGCCATTTGTTAATATGTTTTGTACTCATTGTGTATACATTTTGTCATTGCCTGATATGTCTGTACTCAGTGCATGTGCACTATATTTTATTTCATGTTCTGCACCTATATATATATGTATATATTCTGTGATTGTAAACTTAGTTAATTAAGAAAAATTTGTTGCTCATGGCAAGTCCAATTGACTCACCATCGCTGGCAAATTTTTGTCCCCCTCAGTGGAGGGTTATGTAAGACGTATGCTTTGCTGGCGATGGGCGAGGCATGACAGAGTCTCTGACCAGAGAGTAGTATGTCGTTAGTTGTTGCTTGTCACGAGTCTGCGCTTGTCTGCACGAGTCGACAGTCGGTTTTAGTCTTCTGTCCGTGCTAGTAAGCAGTAGTCTTGAGTAGTCTGCGTGAGTCGGCGCATGTCGGGTGTCCGCTCTGCTCGGGACTCTGGTCAGGACTCTGCAGGATGGGTATTGTTGTAGAAGGTAAAGAAGCAGCCTTGCGCATATCTAATAATGTACGTTAATTGTCATTTAATTTGTTCCAAAAAAAATTCCCCAATAATAATTTTTACAATATAAAGTAACTTTTTTTAAAGAAAAACATTCATTTCAATTTAAAGAATATTTCCTATGCATTACTTCCAAGAATCAAAAAAAATATACGCCAGCATTGCACGAAGCTGTGTCAAAAAATATCTACATAAGGGCAGGAATATTTGCGGTTTTTTATTGAGGTAAGAATTTTTTTTTTTAATTCAGGATACAGGGCCGAAGGGCAGCGCTGCTGTCCTTATAAAATTTACCAGGTTCCTAATTTTTTATTATTATTTACGGATTTACGAATTGAATTTTGAGGTTACATTAAATGTGAATGCATTTCTGCACACAGATTACAAATGGAAGCCAATTTTGTTCAGAGGTTACAATATTAGAAAAATTCATTTAATTATTAATTTTGTGGGTAGTTTACGCTTGGTTCATGGTTCATGATCCATTTTCATTTATTAATTTTTCTGCAGGGAGGTTACACATTGCGATAATTGATATTAACATTTTGTGTGATGGAGCTTCTGTATCCTTACATTTCAATATCCTTACATTTCTGGTAAACAATGTATACAATTTTTTGGTTTCCTTAATATGTCATGCAGTGATCGAAATGTAATAATTTCCAAATGCAACTGATTCTGTAAGAGAGGGCAGTAGTGCCACAATGAAAATCGTGTGTATTTTTTAGTGTTATAGAAAAATTAACTTACAACAGTAATGTGATATGTATTTGTAGTATTATAGAACAAATATTTACATGTTTTGATGAAGTATAGAAATATTGTTATTTTGGTTTAAAGGCTGAATTTTCGAGAGATCAGCTTACCTCAGTGTGGAACGTTGTTTATGACTGCCTTTGAGTGAACAGTGTTTGCAGAACGTATTTGGTGCATTTTGAAGTTATACTTGCATATTATGACAATATTGAGTTTAAGTAATACAACACATTTAAGATCTCACGAAATGCATTGTTTTAAATGCAGTTTATTGCGCTGAAGTGTCGATAAAGTAACGTAGATGGATAAATATCATGGTGTTATTTATTGGTTGACTATGGAGATACATCTGTAAACGGCATTTTAGATAGCCTTCTACCATGTTTCTGATCCGTAAATATCGCAGCTTTCATTGAAAGTTTTTATACACATGTGGAACGTAACGACAGCTAGGTCCAAGATGAGAAGTAATAAAAACCATATTACCTTGTCAATATAGTTAATTATATTTTTCTTAATCTGTTACCTTCTCCCCCCCCCCCCCCCACCTAAATGGTGACTGGTCTGTTCGTTTCTGTTTCACCACCAACATAGGCTTATTGAAACTCTTACAGCATTGCCTTTGTAGAATGTTTTTAGCTACATGTGGCGCTTCCCTTTACAGAACAGGAATAAACAAAATTTAGACGTGGTAATTAATTTAAGAATCCATAAACCTGTTAAGTTACACATTAATTGCATTCTCCCAGAAGCAGACACATTATTATACCTATACAAACAATTAAGGTGGGACAATTTTTATTTTGGGTCTTCATTGTGTTTTGCACAAGCAGTGGTACCACGATCGAATGATACACACTGTCCAGTACAACTTCATCTCTAAGTTAGATCAGCAGTGTCACATGTATTTTGACAGATGTATTAGATGTGTAATTACTGTAAGTTACACCAGTATTGTCAACTTCTATACATATTTTTGTTAATAAGTGTTGAAAACAGCATCGTGATATTTGATACTAACACTGTATTTGACGAAGTTTACCCGTGTTTGATAAATAGCTCTGATATTTTGCATGTGTAAATACTGCAAGCTACATCACCATCGGTAATATCTTTACGATTTTGAAAAATACTACAGACATTTATTTTCTTTATTTAAACTGTGGCACAGTGATCGAAGATTGCTCATTGCCAAGTGCAGCTTCGCTTGTAATTTAGATGTGTAGTTCCGTGTATGTTTTGTGTAAAGAGCAAATATTTTGGGAGTTTGACAAATTAAATACAGTCCACTGCACTATGGAACCGTATGTGATCGTGTTTCCAAGTTACTGCTATGTTAGTGACAATTTGTGATCAGTGACCAAGAGACCCACGGAAATGGAAACACCGCAACGCCTCACAACGAGACTGCGACGCCAGCAGAACAAAGATGACTACAGCATTTACGAAAAGACTACGTCACTTCAGTATGACCTTATTGTAAAGTTGTTTTTGTAATGCCATTTAGCCTGAAGATGAGGTATTCCCTCGAAACATGTCGCTAAATAAATAAGTAATACAATAGTTGACAAAGTTTGTGACTGGTAGTCGTAATTTATAAAAACCTTTACATATTTCTTGAGACAGTCACGGTCGAAAAATAGTCAAAATGGCTTCAAATTCTTAGAGTACATATGCTCCTTCAGGTGACCCCACAGGAAGAAATGCAGAGGATTTAGGTTAGGTGAACGCGGTGGCCATACAGCTGGACGTCCACGTCCGAGCCAGTTCCCTGGAGATGTTGTGTCCAAATACCATCGCGCATTAATTCCAAAGTATGGAGGTGCATCATCATATTGGAACCATATCGTCTGCAGAACATGTAGTGGATCATCTTCCAGTGGATCAGGCAGATATATTGAGAGGGATTCATTACACCTTCGTGCAGTCAGCCTATCAGGCAACATGTAGGGGCCCAAACAGTTGTTGCCCAATATTCCTACCCAGAAGTTGATACCAAAGCGAATTTTCATATCGAGTCGGTGGACGACCTCTGTCGCGTGATGGTGGAAGGAGAGAGCCTGACTCCCAGAGGTGCAGCTCCAAACGAAGAAACACATTTTTATCTGGATGGCGTTGACGAGGATATCTATCAGCATATTCAAGAGGTGCAACACCAGCCCGGTTATCAGATGGCGTTACTCCGCTCGAAACTAGTCCCTGTCTGGTGGACACCGCATACAGTATAAACACGCCGTCAGTCCTGTGAGTTGTTCCACCTAATGCGCATTACCCCTCGGACAGATATTGTTCTGCTTGATTCATCCCGACACCGCTAATTGTGAAATGTTCGCTTTTGAGTTACACTGGTTCCCTAACGGTAATAGACGTAATGTTCCCACAATCCCTTCTGTAGAATAATAGTAATAATAATGATAATAATGCATTGAGATACATGCTAAACAGCATGCGGTTACCAGATTCAATGCTGAAAGGCATAATTAGTGTTACCATGATGATAACACATGCAAATACTAACTGAGTTTGGACATTATTCGCAAAGCACGTTGCTAGTACTACTGGTAACGTAAGGCCTTAACGAAATGTAATGAACCTGAACGAGGCAAGAATAGTAGTTGGTACTAATCTGTGGGACCAGGGTAGGAGGGTACAAAGAAAACAGGTTTCGCATCTAGTAGGTGAAGCGGTGCGAGGTGGAAACTGCTTCTTTCAAAGCTGACCAATCTTCCATTTCTATGACTGGAATATGTAAGTGAAAATGTCTTCTACAGGACCCGCTGGAATCGCTGTTGACGTTTAAGATGCCAGATACCTTACCACCGGGACTACATCTACCAAATAGAATAAAATGCATGAACCCAGGATCGAACCATCGACCTCTTGGATGCTAACCCAAAACACTGTCTAATCCACCAACTGTACAGGACGACTAACACATGCTGACAGAGGTAGTTTCCATACATATGGTTACAGTGTTGCCTGACAGCCTCTCTTTGATGTCCTTTTCTGTCGGATGTCCTCGTGGACGAAATTTTGTGATAGACATTTATTTATCGCTCGCGTGTGAGGAGTGGCGCAGCGAAGCCCGAGTGCAGTGCTCTGTCTTGCATTCTTTCGAACATTTATTTATTTTCTGTTCTTTTCTCGTTGTGTTTTTGTTTAAGTGTATGATTCTTCATCATGTTCCTCAACTGTTCTCTTTTGTTTATATTGTTTTGTGTGATTCCCAGTGCGTTAGAGTCTCCTTCTGTTTCAGTGATCCACTTTGTCTTGTTCTCGCTAGTGTTAGCTATGTCGAAGATTTCGTTTGTGAGAATGTTTTTGTTCTTCCTGCTGATATGTCCATAAAATTTCATCCTTCTCTTTCTAAAGGTGTCTGTTATTTTATCCATGTCTTTGTAGAACTCTCTTGTTGGCCTCATATCCAAATTCATTCACGAAACTCTGATCAATACTTTTTTTCTCAGAATTTTTCTTTCTTGCTCATAAATTTCTCTGATTTTGGTTTGATCATGAATCGCTTTAGTTTCAGCAGTGTAGAGTGATTCTGGTTGAACCACTGTGGTACAATACCTTAGTTTTTCATTGACAGAAATAGATGTTCTATTGTAGTTATGCCAAATGACCTCATATGTTATCTGTAATTTGGAGATTCTTTCTTGACTGGCTGTGGAGTTGAGTCCTGTTGGTTGGATTATCTTTCCCAAGTATATGAAGGGTGCAATTCGTGCCACTCTCACGTACGGAGTTATAATGGGGAGATTATCTTCAGGCTTGCTTTCCATGTATCATGTCCTCTTGTAGGAAATTTACAGGCCATTTTTCTCTGTCATTTCGTGAAGCTTCCCCAGTGTAAGTTTCGCTTCATCTCAATTGTTGTCTAGAATGGCAACATCGCTATCGAAAGCCAGGTACTTCCCATTGATTCTCTGCTGCTTTTCAATCCCAAGTTCACTTTCCTTTATTTCCTTTCCCCACGTACTTACATTTTTCTCCAGAACCATGTTAAATAGAAGGTGGGGAGGGATCTTCTCCATGGCAACCACCAGTATTAATATGAAGTGCTTCTGATGTTTTTCCGATGAATTTAACTTTGGAAGTTGTGCTTGTTAATGCCTGTTGGATAACTGATCTTGTTTTCCTGCCAATAATAAATTCCTCTAAAATGTGAAATAATGTTCGCCTACCTATTGAATAATAAGCATTTTCACGGTCAACAAAAGTTACCACAGTATTTCTACACCCTCTTATTTGATGGATTGCCTTTCGGTTCCATAACTGTTCAATGCAAGATCAACCTTTGCGAAACCCTGCCTCATAGTTTCCTATTAAATGGTCCGCCTCTTCTTCTAGTTGACTAAACAGGGCATTTGAAAGAATTTTGTATCCTACAGCGACCAGTGATATTCTCTGTAATTATTTTCTTCGGTTTTCGTTCCTTTTTTGTAAAAGATGAATTAATGCACATTTGCACTCTGCAAGTATTTGTTCAGTTTCCCCAATGTTTACATAATTTGGTGAGTTGCTTGTGCCAGATTACTGTTATGTAATTTCCCTATTTTTACTACGACTCGGTATAGCCTGGGATACTTGTTGTTCTTCAAAGAATTGATTATTTCCTGTACTTCTTTAAGAGATGGTGGTTTCGAATCAAACTTAGATGGGGGATTTTCAAAATCTAGTTGTTCTATCGGAGGCTCACAGTTGAGACGTGAGTGAAAATACTTAGATAAAATCTGACTTACATTTTGTGTTGGTTTTACATTTTGCGTTGGTTTTCAGTGGTCTGTCAGGTCGGTGAAAGCACAGATCATGCATTTGATATCCTTTCATGTTTTCTCTAAAACGTTTGTAGAAATTTCTGGTGTTGTTCGTGATAAACTCTTGCTTCTTTATATCACATCAGAATTTTTATCTTCGTATCGTCTTGGATGAGCTTTTCTGCATTCTCGAAAATTTTTGCCATTTTTCTGGAATTTTGTTGCTACTGAAGGCTTTGCATGCTTGTATTCTCACTTTTATTGCTTGATCAGATGCACTGTTCCACCACCAGCGTTTTCTCTTTCTTGGTTAATCTCATTCTGTTTTTCAATACTTCTGCAAGTCCCTTCCCATTCATTGTGTTCGATTGCCTAATTTTCTGAGGAATTTCATTCTTTTTGAGTTTCAGGTAATCTGGAACAAATCTAAATGTTTTATTAATTTGTTTTCTTCTGTTAGATTGAAATCTAATCTTTATTTGCAGAAAATGGTGGTCTGACTCAAAAACTCCCTTTCTTCTTCGTACGTTGAGTATTTCTCTGGTCTTCTTGTTGAATATAGCGACATGGCCTATCTGAGATTCGCCAAAAGTCGAGTTTGTCGATTCTGATTTTGTAAATATGTTTGCAAGTTTAAGGAATTGTGTGGACCTGATTTTAAGATCAAAGTTTTCGCTGAAGTTCATTAGTCTCACACCATTTTTGTTTGTTCTCTTGTGAGCCGCTTAATTCTTATTGCTTTCTTTATTTTTTTCTCTTTACCGAGATGTCGACTGATATCCCCTAATAGAATTTTCATATGACGGGTAGGGATTTTATTTGAGGTTTCTTCCAGTAGTTCCTGGAAGTCATCTGTTACCTATGGATCTCTTCTATTGTAGACATTTGTGGCAGTATTTGCATTTAGCGGTGTATATGCCTTGTATCCAGATTTTATTGAGATTGTGGAGATTCTTCCTGATGTTGGATGGAAGTTTATTCCTAAATCTATAATTGATTTCTGCACACCAAAAGCAGCAGTTCCCTGAATCAAATCGAATTTCACCTGTAATTCGTGATTTTTGAATCGCAAGGACTTTTTTGTGGAATTTTTCCATTATGTTCGTGAGCTGTTTTAGTTTACCTACTTTGGAGAGAGTGTTTGTGTTGAGGGCTCCTATGAAGTTTTTCTGTTTTGCTGTCAGAGAATTTGAGAAGCTACGACTCTTCTGCGGATGACGTTTCTGGTCTCCTAGAATCGGATGACCAGGAAAATTCAGTCTAGAGACTCATGCCTGGGGTAGTGGAGTTATTTCCTTTATTTCCATCAAGTCTATTCAAATTGAAACTTGTTCTGCGGTGATCTTGTGTCTTGTTGAGATCAACAAGGCACGTATTAACCGCACCAACTAGGTGAATAGACGCAGACCACTAACAACTGGAATCCAGAACAGACGCTAGAGGATTTAGGCTGTCTCTTCCGTCATTTCCGCTATAGCTATGGTCTTCATGCTTGTGTGTCTGTTTGTGTGTGTGTATGTGTGTGTGTGTGTGTGTGTGTGTTCGATAACTTAGTACGGTTTCACTAACGTAGTGGTATGGCTTAAGATGGAGCGATCGACAAAAAGAGTATCACTTAAGATGAAGCTGAAAATGGTGATCAATATCGAAAATACTGTACAGTGATAAGATTATCTTAATATACGTGTGTTGGCTTTAAAGAGCTCTGACTGATCATTTTCCAAGAAAGGGGGTGTAGCTTAAGAGAAGGGAGAGGCTTGAAGATGTCTTACATGAGGTAGTCGCTTGGATGTCATGGTTGTTCTATGAATACGTTTATGGCCCATATTTATGCTTCCAAAGGTGTTCCAGGAGCAGCTTAGCTATGCTGCTAACAATACATTTTAATAACAGAATAGCATCGGAAATTAAAAATGTACAACTGTGTAGTCTATGCCTCGTAGTGAAAGTCGTCACGTCATTCACTGTGCTACCTAAAGCTATTTTGCAGGAGGGTAAGCATTCATTATATACAAGCCAATCTATTTTTAATTCATTGATTTATACTATTTTTCAGAAACTATAACCTAACTCACATGAAACCTAATATGAAAAATAATTTTTTTTAATTGACAACCTCATAAATTCACTCTATCAGTTATATAAGTAACGTGCAAATAGTGTAACAACCATATTATAAATAAATTGTTAGGTGCTTTTAAAAGAATACCCAAGT
This sequence comes from Schistocerca serialis cubense, assembly GCF_023864345.2. Classification (NCBI taxonomy): domain Eukaryota; kingdom Metazoa; phylum Arthropoda; class Insecta; order Orthoptera; family Acrididae; genus Schistocerca; species Schistocerca serialis. Next base: position 165,936,314 of record NC_064645.1, on the reverse strand, counting down.
AATTGTACAATAATTACTTAATGTAATGACGATAAAGCCAAGACACACAAATTTAATGTGCAACATTATACTAGTGCCTTGTACTTAAAAGTAGTCGTTTGTCAATTGCTCATTGACACATTGCTGAAACAATACGAGCTGACAATATGTATTTCGAGCTAAGTAAATATGTTGATAACCCAAGTCATTTCAAACTCACAATTTTCTCCGTTGCACATGTAGCAAGCTATCAACAACTTGCTAGATACATCTGACCTGTTTCGACGTGTTCTATTCCCTGTCAAATTCAGTTCGATAAGTATTCTTAAAATATACAGTTAAGCTTCTGTCTACACCAGAAGACATTAGATACATGAACTGCCTGACGAATTCAGTTCGATAAGTATTCTTACAATATACGGTCAAGCTTCTGTCTACTCCGGAAAACTCTAGATACATGACTTTCTCCCGAATTATCGTTTGCTGTTTTCGGCTCATTCAATGATGCACAGCAAGAAACATTGCTGTTACACAGACTCCACCTCTGCTACTCACCTCCAAATCAATGACATATGTACCCCATCGCCATAAGGAAAAATATTTCCATTTCCTGTGAGTACAGTTGGTACAGGGTATAGCATTGTCGCTGAAGGAACATTAAAGACGAAGCAAACGTTTTGCTTCCATTGTCTCGATGATTTTATTGTCCTACGGTATCACCGATGAGTGTATTTTTCGAAATTCTGAACAATTGACATCAACATACACCGCTGGACTAACACCTGTTTAACTGTGCGTTGGGTCCTCCTTTGGAACGCAGTGCAACACCTAACCTGTGTGGAACGTACTTCACAAAACTTTGGAGGTTTGCAGGTATATGGCACCAGATATGTACACGCAGATAACGCAATTCCCATACCTGCAAACTTCGGTCTTGCGGTTTTGGACGTGTAGATGGCAACTGGTAGCGTCCCAAATGGGTTCCAGCGGGTTCTATCAGTTGAATCTGGCAGACGAGACGTCAACCTGAGTCCACTGTAATGCCCCTGAAGCCACTGTAGCATGATTGTGCCCTTGTGGAATGGACAGTTATCGTCTTGTAAGATGCTACCACTTCCAGGGAAGACAGCAAACACGAAGGGATGAAGTAGTTCGCAATATCGTTCAAACTGGTCTTCAATAGCGAAACCGAGCACATGTAGTCTCCTATAACGTGGCATTAGTTATACAGACGAATATTACTATACGAAGTAACCTTTCTGGTTTAATTCTGACGCTTGAACGTTATGTGTTCTCTTCCAGATCGGCCATATCGCAGTTTTATAACTGTACAATTGTACAACACATCAACACCAACAGCACTTGTCAATTGCCTGTAAGGTCGAAATTGGCCAGTTGTGCAAGGAATAACTGAGTTTTCAAGTTACTTCGATTACTATTACCATAGATAACCCCGAAGCCCAAGTGACTGTCTGCCATAGCATAATACTACCTCCACCTACGTGTGTCCACGGCACTGTAGATGTCTCGAGCAGTCCTTCGCCTTGATGGCGGCGTATCTGAACACGAACATTGTCCTGGTGTAACAAGAAACGTGATTCGTCCGAGGAGACGACCCATTTACATTCATCCGAGGTCAAATCTCCATGATTTCTTGACCACTGTCACCACTACTGACGTCGTCGTTGGGTCAAGATGTTGAACAATGTACGCTCAACTATGCGCCTTACACTAGCGCTGTCCTAGATCTGCCATACATAGCCATCTATTTTGATTCACATTGGGTGTAAGACTCTGACTTCCACGTTCTGTGATGAGGCACTGACGTTCAACACCTCATCGTCTACTCCTAGTGTAGCTTAGCGCTGTCCTAGATCTGCACTTCATAGCCACCTATGTTGATTCACATTGGGTATAAGACTCTGACTTCCACGTTCTGTGATGAGGCATTGACTTCTACACCTCCTCGTCTACTCCTGGTGTACCTTCCTTGAACTAGTTTCGTTAAATGTTCACGACAATATCACGCGATCAGCCAATCAGCTTCACTGTTTTCGAGATGTTGCTTCCTACGCTCCAGTCCATAACAATCTGCCCTTTGTCAGTGTGACGTATGTCAGAGGAATTCCTCAATTGCAGACGGAATCATCCATGCAACAATACACCATTCGTATCTGCTCCGCTTATATTATTTTCCTTGCCGCATCATGTGGCCGAAATACCACTAGATGGCATTCAGCGGCGATATAAGTACTGCCCGTAACGTTTTCGTTCACCACTGTATGCAGCTCTCAAGCAGAGAGAGGCAAACGAACTACCTTCTTTCATCTTCCTGAATCGTCTCGACCACAGTACATACACTATGTGATCAAAAGTATCCGGACAGCTGGCTGAAAATGACTCACAAGTTAGTGGTTCCCTCCTTCGGTAATGCTGGAATTCAATATGGTGTTGGCCAACCTTTATAACAGCTTCCACTCTCGCAGGCATACGTCCAATCAGGTGCTGGAAGGTTTCTTGGAGAATGGCAGCCCATTGTTCACGGAGTGCTGCACTCAGTAGAGATATCGATGTCGGTCGGTGAGGCCTGGGACGAATTCGGCGTTCCAAAACATTCCACAGGGCTTTGTAGGACTCAGGTCAGGACTCTGTACAGGACAGTCCATTACAGGGATGTTATTGTAGTGTAAACACTCAGCCACAGGCCGTGCATTTTGAGCAGGTGATAGATCGTGTTGAAAGATGCAATCGTCGTCCCCGAATTGTTCTTCAACAGTGGGAAACAAGAAGGTGCTTTAAACTTCAATGAAGGCCTGTGCTGTGATAGTAGCACGCAAACCAACGAGGGGTGCAAGCCCCCGTCCATGAAAAACACGACCACACATAAAACCACAGCCTCCGAATTTTAATGTTGGCACTACACACGCTGGCAGATGACGTTCACCGGGCATTCGACCTTCCCACATCCTGCCATCGGATCGCCCCACTGTGTACCGAGATACGTCACTACACACAACATTTTTCCACTGTTCAATCGTGTAATGTTTACGCTCCATACACCAAGCGAGGAGTAGTTTGGCATTTGCCGGCGTGATGTGTGGCTTATGAGCAGCCGCTCGACCATGAAATCCAAGTTTTCTCACCTCCCGCTTAACTGTCATAGTACTTGCAGTGGATCCTGGTGCAGTTTGAAATTCCTGTGTGATGGTCTGGATAGATGTCTGGCTATTACACATTACGACCCTCTTCAACTGTCGGCGGTCTCTGTCAGTCAATAGACGACGTCGGTCTGTACTCTTTTGTGCTGTACGTGACCCTTCACGTTTCCACTTCACTATCACATCGGAATCAGTGGACCTAGGGATGTTTAAGAGTGTGGAAATCTAGCGTACAGCCGTAAGACGCAAATAACACCCAATCACCAGAGCACGTTCGAAGCCCGAGAGTTCCGCAGAGTGCCACATTCCGCTCTCTCAGGATGTCTAATGACTACTGAGGTCGCTGATACGGAGTACCTGGCAGTAGGTGGCAGCACAATGCACCTAATGTGAAAAACGTATGTTTCTGGGGGTTTCCGGATACTATTGATCACGTAGTGAATCTGCGACAATACGTCAGAGAGTGTTTGAATGTAGTAGTCTGACTTAAAATCAGATAAGCGACAATTACGTTGACTGACAGCGAAAGAAGTGTAATAAAGTCGCAGTGAAGAAACCAATGGCGGTTTTAGTGCTCCTGTAATGTAATGTAACAAATGAGAAAGAGCCAATAGTATTTTGTTTTTTCGATTTCGAATGCGGGAAGACTTTCTGTAGGGTGAAAGGAGAACGCCGCCAGTGACCGTAGGTGATATACGCGACCTAGAGAGAGACCAGTTCTAGGAGCGAATACAGTTGCCGCGGAAGGTCGCCCGCTGTGGCGGTGACCACCGCCCAGAGAAACAGCGGATATAAAAGACGGCCCCCTTCAGACTGCGGCTACAGTCAGTTGCGACAGTAGCAATTTTCTCCATAGCAACATGAAGTTCTTGGTAAGTAGCTCCCGTCCTCAGTAGGAGACGCAACTATTACCAATAGATTTAAGTCACTCAAGGACTTGAGTTGCCGGGCTTTGTGGGCCGAGCGGTTCTAGGCGCTTCAGTCCGGAACCGCGCTGCTGCTACGGTCACAGGTTCGAATCCTGCCTCGGGCATGGATGTGTGTGATGTCCTTAGGTTAGTTAGGTTTAGGTAGTTCTAAGTCTAGGGGACTGATGACCTCCGATGTTAAGTCCCATAGTGTTCAGAGCCATTTGGACTTGTGATACCCTATAACGAGGGATGCGAAAACCATGATGATGAAAGATTTCTTTTATGGGACGAATGTCTTATTTAGGTAAGGGCGATATTACATTCCAAGCCTCCTCCACCTACATCTGTACTCCGTAACCGAGCACGAAACACATAATTCACGGTAGTCTGGTTTGAATTAGTTGGCATCTGACGTTTTAGATCCGAACTTGCGAGTCTGTCATGAGTGGAGGCAACCGCCACAGCCGTACGTTTTTCGTGGCGACATAAAATTTGTGTTCATTCTCTTTTTCCTACCAAAAATATCCGAAATTGAACTGTGATATGTATTTATACATTGTCCCTAAGGTTGTCATAATTTGTTCATAATTTTAAATACACCTAGCGTTTTGCTGATGGTTTTGGAACGGATGAATTTATTCTGTGCGGCAAAAGCATTATGCTTATCAAACCATAAATGTATTAACACATTACCAAAAAATCTCGTACTGCAACGGATGTTTCAAAAGTTGGGTATCGCACTGTCGTTTCCTTTTCGCAAATTTGTAGTTATGCAACAAGTACCAAATACGAAGTTTAAATTCTCTATCTACTAAAAAGTCACATGAAAGTGTGAAATTCACATGTGGTGTAGAGCTGTATGCACGCCCCTGTAGCCGAGGTCATTAATGGACGCTTATGCAGTGGTGCTCGAATCCTAGTGGTGAAACATTTTCACTGTTAGTATTTGGCCACCAAGCGGAAGGGAGGTGATGGCGTATTTGCGTCAATGTCCTGGATTAAATTACAACCTCACGGCAGTTTCTCATGAAGTGAGTGCATCTGACATCGTCGATGGTGATCCGTCACTCTAATGGTGCGTTAAGATAGGCAGCCCCCTTGGAACACTCGAGATGAGGAGGGTAGCCGGCCGATGAGGCCGAGCGGTTCTAGGCGCTTCAGTCCGGAACCGCGCTGCTGATACGATCGCAGGTTCGAATCCTGCCTCGAGCATGGATGTGTGTGATGCCATTCGGTTAGTTAGGCATAGGTAGTTCTAAGTCTAGGGGACTGATGACCTCCGATGATAAGTCCCATAGTGCTTAGAGCCATTTGAACAATTTTTGAGTAGGGTATTTGCCGGCACCATTCCCATCGTAAATAAAAGCACAAACCAAACACTACACTGTACAAGTTGTCAGCGCAGTCACACATAGGACCCAGATAACCACGTGATACTTTATTACAGGTCGGAGAAATGAAATCGCAAACCCCTTCCGCTAGGAGCTTGCCTAGGACGCCGATATAGGCTTCTTGCATCTGCTCCCCCTCATTTTGCACGCTCATTCCTGGGGGTTCTCTGAATTCATGATAGGGACAGTATTGTGTCTAAGAACGTCAAAATACCTTCTTAACTTCAATTAGGATTGCACTCAAGTTGTTTCTAAAAGTAGGCTGGGTTTATCGCCTGGGAAAGTTTACTACTTAAGAATTGGCAGATACAATGCTTCGCTCAGCGGACAATGCCAGATTCTCATTTGTGTACTGCTAGTGGGAACAGTACAGAGATAGATGTGAAATGTTTGGTATATCAGACTGGACTACATAATTATTTACATTAAAATCGAGGATGGCCCGTGTCAAGAAACATGGTCAGTATCCCCTTTTTGTAAGCCAAACTTTTAATTACTATTCTTCCAAGATGTATGTTGGAGGAATTAACATGTTTCCTAATTGGAGTTTGAGTTGGTACTCTGAAGTTCTTCGATACATCCATCATTTCTTCTAACTCATTCCATAGCATATCTTGATAATTTAAGTTACATTCCGACACTGCCCATTTTTCAGAATTTTTTCCGTTCATCGAGACTGTGACATTTCTCACCATGACGAGCAATTATTCCTTTTAAGTCTCTTGTGGAAACATTGTTATCTTTTTTTAGAAAACAGATGAGGTTTCACAATAAAGGTAATTGAAGAATCCAAAATAAAATAGCTGACCGAGAATTACAGACATGTCCTCGATTCATTCTATAGTTACTATGCCTAACAATACATCCCACATTTCGTTAATATGCACCACACACAGAATGAAAATCAGGAGCTAACGACTTTGATATTCGGATTATTTTTCACTTGAGATAACCAATTCATAGTAGGGAAGAAAAACATCATAGTCTTATTTATTTATTTTTAGGATCTGTGGAGATGAATCATTAACCTGAATTGGGTAAGCGTGGATTAGAAATTAAATTGCTGTAGGATGCACAGAAATTTTCTCATCATGTACGTGAAGCTATGTCAAGAGAATCTGACGGGGGCAAAGTATGAAAGTTCAAGCCCATTGTCTTAACATCTGTGGTACTTTATTCGATGAAAGTGGTGTGATTTCCAGGTTGAAAGTTCACGAAATTATTGAGCTCGCCTTCCTAGATAATTACGCGGTACTGTTTAGTGTGATGTTTACAGTAAGTACGTCGTGATTAGTTGTGTAAGAAAGTGGGATCCGATCCGGGGAGGCAGCATAGCATCGAGCAAGCACACTGAAAACGGGTTATAGTACATATATGGAGGCCGAATGCTGTGCTTTTCTAGTTGTCTGTGTTTCCTGGCTTGATTTGATTAACTGCTGTCACAAGCTTTATTCTTGATTACCGTCAGTCTTACGATTGGTATTTCAGAGTTTATACGGGAGTCTAGTTTTTAGTATTATGATCTACAGAGAAACTGACTGTCTCGGAAAAGATTCTTAAACGAAACTCCTATGTGATAATGTAGATACAGTCTAGCCTCTGTTACTGATAAATGACATATTCACCGTCTTTGATCTTTAACTGTACAATAACCGCATGGTACGGAGAAATTGCCTCATAGTAGCTAATTACAGGGAAAAACGAAATAACATATCGACTGCTGTTCTGGTATTATTGTAGCTCCTAGTGTAGGGTAGCAAACATACAGAAGATAATAAAGTAAAAAAACGACTATGACCACATTTATGTAAGTGCATTAACTCAGTCTTCGTAACAAGAGAATTTTGACGTTTAAAAAGTTTGTAACAGCATTAGCCCATAACTTAAAAATAGAATGAGTTTCACTACAGATGCTTTCAGTGGATGTAATGCTGACAGTCACCGTCACTCTACAGATCAGGCTTTATGAGTATTTTAATTAAAAGTACCTTACCGCGAAGCTACATTTCATGTGTTATATTTAATGATGCACTAAACATGTCTCGATGTACTAAACATGTCTTCCATTCAGTAGCTGGTGACCTAATTAAGCAGTTACTTAAAATATAACTACATTGGCGTCAGCATCCTTCCAAGAGTAATGGGATTGCTGTATTCTGAAAGAGGAGGGAACGACTGTTGTTGTGCTCGTAGAATCAATGTGAAATACTCATCAGTGCACATGAATGTTTGAGCCTCTGGTTAGTTGGGGAGTGTAATCGGTTTCGGATTAAATCACTTCATCGTGGGTTATTCAGTGCATGATCTTTAGATGAAAGTGTCCGTAGGGTGTTTATGTAAACACCAATAAAATACATTTTTAGCGAAATTTTTAGTGAAATCAGGGAGAGCCGGCGATCTTAAAGTAATTTATTAAATCAAAACTCTTTAATTTAAAAAAAGAAATGTTAACGCTTGGACAGCACTTTTCTGTCGTAATACAAATAAAGCATGATAACTAGTTCCGGTTGCTTCCTACAACCATCTTCACATGGTCCAAATCATAAAAAGCGGCGAATATGTAGTATAAGTATCGTCATTGGCTGTAGTCACGGAGTTACAAGTATTCGTATCGTGCGCCAACAACGCTATGACGTTATGTAGTTAAAAACTTCATCGAGAGCGACCCAGGTCGTAAACCATAATCTCGCAAGGTGACAGTAACAGAGAAATGCCCAGCTGCATCAGTAAAAATTCCATCAAATCCCCACTATTTGCAATTGTACAGCAGGTATTGTAGTGAGAATAGTATATGCAACGGTTTCAATTGTCGGCTATTCCAAAGCCTGACTTACGAAGGAGTGACCCAAATCGACGTCTGGTCGTGGGTGCGCTTCTGGAATTTGTCTTTTATTCTCAAACTTGTGAAAATTTTATGAAGATGACTATTTTATACCACACTATAACAGCTGCTGTAAAATTGCAAATAATGGATTCCTGATACAATTTTTACTAACGCAACTGGCTTTTCACATTCGTCATTGCCGTCACCTTGCAAGATTATGGTTTGCAAACTGACTCTCTCACTATAAGTTTGTAACTACAATTTGTCGTAGTTTTGTTGGTCCACAATACGAATGTATGTAACTGCACGATTACGGCTAACGATGATAGTTTTTACTGCACATTCACCACATTTTTGCCGTTTGGGCGATTTGAAGATGGTTGTAGAAATCAACCGAAACTAGTTATCGTGTTTGATTGTATAAGGACAGGAAAAACGTGTGGTTCAGGCATTAAAAGTGTTTTTTCAAATTAAGAGAAAATTATTTCATCTGTTTCACGTCTCCTTTCACAATACATGGATGCAAAGTATTTGCTTGCTGAAACGCTGAACAATACCCTCAATAAGACTGCACTGGAAACGTATTTGCTCATACTACTATCAAAAACATGATTATGTTAAAGACTGGCGATCAGTTAACAGCAAGGATGTCAACATACTCGTAATATGCGTGATATAAATAAGAAATAGCTTAATTCGGCAGAAAATTCTAGATGCACGAGAAGATTAGCAAGCAGATAGTAAGAATCTATTGAGTTCACTGTTATCAATATAGTAACAGTTGTACAGTGAAGAATGACACAGCGTTAAAAATGTGTTTTCTCTCTAATGCGGGGAAAAATTAATTTCACCCAAACAAATCAGACAGGAAACATTAGTTTTCGTATAAATTACACTATTAGAGCGCTCATTTTACTTTGAAATATATTTATAGAAACGCCTTAAAAAATTTCAGTGCAGCACTCATCTCACATTCTAAACTGAGTTCATGAGAGTAGAGAATGTCTAATTCAAATGCATTCTGGACCAAAGACACAGAAAAAATTGTAGTGGAGTGATGGACCGTATGGCCTGCTATCTGTTGAAATATTTAGAATTCTGTTGTAACTAAAATAAAAGCTGTTATTATTTAGATTTTAGTTCTAATCAGATGTGGCGGTGTTCACATTGGAACAATAAGTCTGACAAACATAGCATAGGGAGTATACGCGATCGAGAGCTGGGCCGTTTCAATCGTCTTCATTGAAAAAGAGGTTAAGTTCCTAGTGACTGAAATATCGTCGCAGTGACGAAATCTTATTTAGGTATTTTCCGGTGCCTAGTCTCTTTTACACATCCCGTGAAGCCTGAGGTAATTCTCAGCACATTGAGATAAAACCCTATCTCTATACGTTTTGTGTATCTGGGTGTCTTCCAGCATCTGATAGTTGGGTGGTTGGTTTGTGGGATTGAAGGGACCAGACTGCTAGGGCCATCTGTCCCTTTTTCCAAAAACTTCAAACACCCACAAAGAACAAAAACGAACAATGGAGATGACAAGAGACGACACAGGACAAGAAAGACTCAGACAGAAACCAGACAAAAGGAATTAAAATCACACAGAGTGTGACAGTGGTTGGCCGACGACAGAGACAGAAAAGGAAAAGCCAGCCACCTAGAAACACACTAAAAAAACAGTCTAAAATCATAGGCCAAAGGCCAGACTCAGCACAAAAAACACAACAAACACTTAGATCAAGTGATAAAAGCCCCCTGCCCGAATAAAACGCAAAACTAAGCCTGCAATGGCAGTGTCATCTGTTAAAAGGGCAGGGAGCGAATCAGGCAGCGCAAACGTCTGCCTGAGCATAGTTAAAAGGGAACAGGCCAACAAAATGTGGACCATTGTCAAAGACGACCCGCAGCGACATAGAGGCGGGTCCTCACGGCGCAGTAAATAGCTCTGCGTCATCCAGGTGTGGCCAATGCGGAACCGACAAAGGAAAACTGATTCCCTGCGAGTGGCTCGCATGGATCATCCGCCACACATTCGTCGTCTCCTTGAGAGCACGGAGTTTGTTTAGTGTGGTCAGGTTGCTCCATTCAATGTCACAAAGCGCGAAAACTTTGCGGCGGAAGACTGCTCGCAAATCGGTCTCCGGGAGGCCAATGTCCAGAGATGGTTTACTGGTGGCCAAGATGTTCATTGCCTAGTATCCCAACATGACCTGGGGTCCAAATGAAGGTCACTGAGCGTCCACTCATGTAGAGGGCAAAAGAGACTCCTGGATTAACAATACCAAAGGATGCCTAGGGAAGCACTGGTCCAGCATCTGATAAACCCAAGAGGATACATAATGTGCTTAGCTTACAAGATAATCGAATGAGCACAAAGATGGGACTATAGATCGGCGTTATCGTTTAATACCCCTTCTACCTCCACACAGAAAAGACCGAGATTTGTACCAGGAATTGTTGGTTTTGCGCCAGTATCTAACTGAAGCCAATATTTCATGTATGGGCTGAGATGAAGCAAGGGCAGTGAGTGAGCTTGCTGACTGAAAATGGTTATACTGCTGCCGTGCTATTTTGCTGTAGTGTGCTACAATTTTCAATAATTCTTAGCCACATTTGTGGTTATGTAGGTGGCCATTACATAAATTAAAAAAAAACGAATTAGGTTTCTGTAGTTATTACACATTTCGTCAGTGAAATATGAAGACGCTTTTTTTTTTTTTTTTTTTTTTTTTTTTTTTTTTTTTTTTTTTTTTTTACTGGTTTGGTTTCAATTCTAGTGATCAATTTTAGCATTTCAGCTTCTCCATATTGCTGCTTGTAATGTGGAACAACATTTCACTCGATAAGATGTTAAAAACGAAACAAACCCTTCCTCTATTGTTCTGGTACCCTAGACCAGTTCCAGATTTTGTTATGCCTCTATTCTCCTGGCATGACACATGGGCTCCAGATGAAATGTTCCCGCTACTTTGGAAAGCATTCCAATTACTATCGATGTTAAAGATTGCATCGAATAGCAATATCGGCACTTACCGAATTAAGCATACGGTTCTCTGTTGCTGGTTAGGGAATACTTAATTTGCTTCGGATATAGATTTCTTCGCTAGGAAAGAGAATCCTTGGTCTTACTGCAGCTGATCTTCCTATATGTGTATGTTGCAATAATAAACTGCAGAATTATTGAGTCATCGATGATTATTCACGAAAAATACAAAACTGTTTCATTGTCCAATCGTTCCATCCACGCCTGCCACGTGCATTCAACTGCCGTTCCAACTTCCCTCCAAAACACATCTCCCCCAAAGAACAAACAAGTTACAAAACACTAACATCTTTGGAAATAGAAGATTAATGACTTAACCACTAAAATTAACATAAGTAATTCCACTAAAATTGATATCAATAATTCTGTCACACTAGAAAAAGCATAATTAAGATTTGATTAACAATTGGCATAAAACCGAAAGTAGACACTAAGATCTGCATATAGTAAAATGTGTAATTAAGATCTGCACATAATTTTCATAAAACCGAAAGTAGACACTAAGATCTGCACATAGTAATGGGAAGAATAGAAATGGGAAGGTAGTTCCATTTCACAGAGACCACTGGGAGGACCCAGATGGTTTGTTAACCCAATTAATGAGTTACATTATTCGGCACATACATCATCCGTCATTGCGGATCTTTGCAGAGGCCATTAGAGAAGCTGCGATGTTGTGGTGTCATCGAGTGACAGCCGTGTCGTGTCACCTTTCGCAGGTGGTCGTGCTGGTGGCGTGTGTGGCGATGGTGTCCTGCCAGCAGGAGCTGCACCGCGAGAAGCGTGGATACCTCGGCCTGGGGGCCGGACTGCTGGCCGCCCCCGCCGTCGCCGCCCCCGCTGTGGTCGCCGCCCCCGCAGTCGCCGCCGTCGCTGCCCCCGCAGTTGTCGCCGGACCCGCCATCGGCTACGGATATGGCTACCTCGGCGGTGTTCACGGAAAGCTCATCCACGGCTGATGCGCCTTCCTCTCTAACCAGCTTGTATTGTGTTTCTTCGTTGCTGTGGCCTCATTAAAGCTCCTTTTTGTAATATAACATACTGAGTTTCTTTGTCATTTTCTCTCTAAAAACGCCATTGTAGCATGTCATAATATCGTGCTTTCCTATGAATGAAGGAGTGCTCTTCTCGAGTAAACCAGAAGTTAACATGTACATGTCAAGTCCTCCTATGCTGTTAACAGTCGATAAAACGCCGCAGTTAAGAGTGCAGTCTAACTGCAACTATAGCTCATAAGATGAATCTATACTGGAGATCTTTATTTAAGCTGAAGGTAAATAGTCAAGTTTGGAGAGAGTCTAATTGCGACTGTGCAACAAAAATGTCCGAAGACTTCCCTGTCAAACTGTGTTACCCTTCTTTACTGTTCTTATATCGACATGGAGGGTCTTAGACTTTGGAGTATATTACTGGGAGTGTAAACACTATGTCAAAAATGTCGTATACGAGGTGTGTTTCTTCAAGTAAGAACCGTTTTGAAATTTAAAAAAAAACCGTGCTAAGATATCTCAATAATTTTATTTTTACATGGAAGTCTGTACGTTAATCTACGCATTGACGCCATTACAGTCTGATTCTTCTTTTTTTACGCTGTGTACTGAGCGTTTAAGATGCCTCCTATAATCATGAGTCCCGCCGACTGAGAAGTACGGGCTGTTATGTCTTAGTGCTGAAGGCCTAAAAGCGATCGATATTCATCGTGAGGTCTGTGCAGTTTACGGAGAATAGATTATGAGTGATTGAATGGTAAGAAAGTGGGTGAGAGCATTTAAAGATGGCCGCACAAATGTGCATGATGAACAACGGAGTGAGCGTCCTTCGGTCGTTAATGAAGGTTTGGTGCATGAAGTGGACAATAAGGTGAGAGAAAACGCTTTATGATTTCCTCCTTGCGGGATGACTTTCCTAATGTTTCTCGTAGTGTTTGTATGACATTGTGACCGGGCACTTTAATTACCGAAAATTGCGCGCGTTGGGTACCGAAAATATTGACGGATGTGCATAAAACCAAACGTTGAATTGGCCTTACTTGAACGGTACCACAACGACGGCGATGATTTCTTAAGCCAAATTGTTACGGACGATGAAACGTGGGTGGCCTATGTCACACCAGAATCAAAGCAACAGTCCATGGAAGTTGAGCAAGGGCATCGTTTAGCTGCAAGACAATGCCCGTCCACATGTGGCGAATCAGACAAAGATCTTATCACATCTTTTCGATGGGAAACTCTAGATCATCCTCCGTACAGACCCGATCTTGCGCCCAGTTCCTGCACTTGAAGAAACACCTGGGCGGTCAGCGTCTTCAAGACGATGCCGAAGTCAAAACAGTGGTGATGCATTGGTTAACAACTCAGGCAGCAAACTTCTATGAGGAGGGTAATCAAAAACTGGTACAACGTAATGACAAGTGCCTCAATATTGACGGAAATTATATAGAAAAGTAGATTAAGGTACTAGCTTTTATGTAAAAATAAAATTATTGAGATATCTTAGCACATCTCTTTTTAATTTCAAAACGGTACTTACTTAAAAACACGCCTCGTTAAATAGGGCCGAAATCTAGAATATCTCTTTAGATAAGGTACCTGAGGGTGACAGCCCTCGCTCTGAATCAGAAAATGTGCACTTTGCTGATTTAACGATTTTTTATGTCGTAAGAACATTACCATTAAGAGCCCCTCTGTCCAAAAGTACATAACGTATTTTAGAATCAGAAACTGGCGTTATGTGTTTCATACAACAAGGAGCCAAGGTTTCCGCTAATAACATGGTCAGTAACCTATTATATATACTCTAGTTCGCAGTACACGAACATTCAGTTTGTGTGAAATACTCCAGACGTGAATCATAAAATCACATGTAATCACATCTTCGTAATCACACCAGAACACAAATGGGAAGCGCAAAAGTATTAAAAAAAGGAACACGATAAATTCTACGAAATTATAAAATTCGTTCAACTCATGTGCAACTTCCAGTCCTCACTAACTCAAAGTAAATCACATAATCACACAGAATTACGATTAACCACCAATATTATTCAGGAACAATTATACCATGAAGACAGAAAGGAAAACAGATATTCAGCGACCTGCCATAAATACTGCATTGATTGGGTACAGATCTAACATAACTCTGTGATGAAGTGGCTACAAATCTGCTAGTCGTATGGTCCTATAAAACACTCTCTCTTAATGAGAACGTGGGTCTACTGTGGTTAAAAAAAGTGTTAGGTCACGTGGACTGGGCCCCCAGAAAAAAAGTGGATGATTGACCAAAGCAGGCAACTGAGGCGTCAGTCGAAGTCATTACTATCGATACAGCCTCTAACGAATTATACAAACGAATTGTTTTCTCTACAATTAACTCTTATTCTCCAGTTGGGCGTGCGATGATCTGAAACTTCCTGGCTGATTAAGACCGTCCCTCAGACCCAGACATGAACCTGGAAGCTTTGACTTAGCTGCCCAAGCAAGACCCACGCCCCCCTCACAGACCCACTGCTGCCAGTACATTCTTGTCTGCTCAAACATGAATACAGGTTCACAGTTTTAAATCTGTGGGTGAATGGTGTGCCACATACAGGGTGGTCCATTGATCGTGACCGGCCAAATATCTCACGAAATAAGCGTCAAGCGAAAAATCTACGAAGAACGAAAATTGTCTACCTTGAAGGGGAAAACCAGATGGCGCTATGGTTGACCCACTAGATGGCGCTGTCATAGGTCAAACGGATATCAACTGCGTATTTCTTTTAGTAGGAGCCCCCATTTTTTATTGCACATTCGTGTAGTACGTAAAGAAATATGAATGTTTTAGTTGGACCGCATTTTTCGCTTTGTGATAGATGGCGCTGCACTAGTCACAAACATATGGCTCACAATATTAGACGAACAGTTGCTAACAGGTAGGTTTTTTAAAGTAAAATGCAGAACGTAGGTATGTTTGAACATTTTTTTTTCAGTTGTTCCAATGTGATACTTGTACCTTTGTGAACTTATCATTTCCGAGAACGCATGCTCTTACAGCGTGATTACCTGTAAATACCACATTAATGCAATAAATGCTCAAAATGATGTCCGTCAACCTCAATACATTTGGCAATATGTGTGACGACATTCCTCTCAACAGCGAGTAGTTCGCCTTCAGTAAAGTTCGCACATGCGTTGACAATGCGCTGACGCATGTTGTCAAGCGTTGTCGGTGGATCGCAATAGCAAATATCCCTCAACTTCCCCCACAGAAAGAAATCCGGGGACGTCAGATCCGGTGAACGTGCGGGCCATGGTATGGTGCTTCGACGATCAATCCCCCTGTCATGAAATACGATATTCAATACCGCTTCAACCACACGCGAGATATGTGCCGGACATCCATCATGTTGGAAGTACATCGCCATTCTGTCATGCAGTGAAACATGTTATAGTAACATCGGTAGAACACAACGTAGGAAATCAGCATACATTGCACCGTTTAGATTCCCATCGATTAAATGGGGACCAATTATCCTTCCTCCCATAATGCCGCACCATACATTAACCCGCCAAGGTCACTGATGTTCCACTTGTCGCAGCCATCGTGGATTTTCCGTTGCCCAGTTGTGCATATTATGCCGGTTTGCCTTATCGCTGATGGTGAATGACGCTTCGTTGCTAAATAGAACGCGTGGAAAAATCTGTCATCGTCCCGTAATTTCTCTTGTGCCCAGTGGCAGAGCTGTACACGACGTTCAAAGTCGTCGCCATGCAATTCCTGGTGCATAGAAATATGGTACGGTTGCAGTCGATGTTGATGTAGCATTCTCAACACCGACGTTTTCTAGATTCCCAATTCTCGCGCAATTTGTCTGCTACTGATGTGCGGATTAGCCGCTACAGCAGCTAAAACACCTACTCGGGCATCATCATTTGTTGCAGGTCGTAATTGACGTTTCACATGTGGCTGAACACTTCCTGTTTCCTTAAATAACGTAACTATCCGGCGAACGGTCCGGACACTTGGATGATGTCGTCCAGGATACCGAGCAGCATACATAGCACACGCCCGTTGGGCATTTTGATCACAATAGCCATACATAACCACGATATCGACCTTTTCCGCAATTGGTAAACGGTCCTTTTTAACACAGATAACGTATCACGAAGCAAATACCGTCCGCTCTGGCGGAGTGTTACGTGATACCACGTACTTATACGTTTGTGACTATTACAGCGCCATCTATCACAAAGCGAAAAAAGTGGTGCAACTAAAACATTTATATTTCTTTATGTACTATACGAATATGTAATAAAAATGGGGGTTCCTATTTAAAAAAACGCAGTTGATATCCGTTTGAACTGTGGCTACGCCATCTGGCGGCCCAACCACAGCGCCATCTGGTTTCACCCTTCAAGCTAGACGAGTTTCGTTCTTCGTATTTTTTTCGTTTGATGCTTATTTCGTTATATATTTGGCCCGGTCACTATCAATGGACCACCCTGTATACATTGACAGGCCACACATTACGGCTACCTGTTTAACAGTTCACTGGCCCACGTTCACAACGCAATACAGCAGTGATCCTGCGTCGAACTGATATGACAAATGGTTGGCAGGTCCGCGGAGGTTATGTAACACCAGCCGGCTTCGCACACCTCACGTAACTCAGGTATACTGCGGACCACTATGCACCAGCTCCACGCGCTCTTCTGCTTTCTCCGATCCAGAATAGCTGAATTTGGTGATGAAGATAACAACTTGTGCTTACCATCATGGGCCTAAAGCGTGTTTAGCAAGGTTCTGCCTTGTGAGACAAAGTTATCCTACTGCAAGACGCCATCGAGGTATGGGATTGCAGGTGGTCCGATCGTGATGCCTTGGTTACAACCACAGGCCCCGTCGTAGCCCATTTGAATGGCCCCCATAGCAAGGTAAAGGCACCAGAGAGGCATTTCTGACGTAGCAGTTGATAATAGGAGCAAGACTAAAGAAAAATCAAACACTTTCATAGGGTTTGTCGACCTGGAAAGAGTATTCGTCCATGTAAAATAGTACAATATGCTCTAAGTTCTGAGGAAAATAGGGGTAACCTATACGGAGAGACACATAATACAAGAGGAAATAATGAGTGGAAAATCAAGAACGATATGCTCAGATTAAAAAGAGTGTAAGATAGGCATGAAGCCGTTCGCCCTAGTGTTCAATCTGTACACCGAAGAAATAATGATGGAAATAAAGCCGGCCGAGGTGGCAGAGCGGTTCTAGGCGCTACAGTCTCGACCCGCACGACCGCTACGGTCGCAGGTTCGAATTCTGCCTCGGGCATGGTTGTGTGTGATGTCCTTAGGTTAGTTAGGTTTACTTAGTTCTACGTTCTAGGGCATTGATGACCACAGAAGTTAAGTCCCATAGTGCTCAGAGCCATTTGAACAATTTTTGATGGAAATAAAACAAAATTTCAAGAGTGGAATTAAAACTCAAGGTGAAAAGATATCAATGATAAAATTTGCTGGTGACATTGCTATCCTCAGTGAAAGTGAAGAAGAATTACGAAATCTACTACATGGAATGCACAGTTTACTCAATGCAGAATATGGATTGAGAGTAAATCGGAGAAAGACGAAAGGAATAAGAAGTAGCAGAAATGAGAAAATCGAGAAACTTAACACTAGGATTAATTGTCACGAAGTATTTGAAGTTGATAATTCCCCTACCTAGGCAGTAAAATAACCCATCACAGACGGAGCAAGGAGGACATCAAAAGCAGACTAGCACTGCATTCCTGGCCAAGAGAAGTCTACAAGTATCAAACATAGGCCTCATTTTGAGGAAGAAATTTCTGAGAATGTACGTTTGGAGGACATCATTTTGTATGGTACTGAAACATGGACTGTGGGAGAACTGGAACAGAATAGATATGAAGTGTTCTAGGTGTTGTAGTACAGACGACCGTTGAAAATTAAGTGGACTGATAGGAAAGGAATGACGAGGTTCTGCGCTGAGCCGGAGAAAAAAGAAATATATGGAGAATGGCAGAATATCTGTTAAGCCATCAGGGTATAACGTCCACGGAAAGAGGGAGCTGTAGAAAGAAAACACTGTAGAGGAAGACAGAGAGTGGAATACATACGGCAAATATTTAGGACATGTGAGGCAGATGCAGCTCTGTGGCAGCAGCTGCAATTGGTAATTTTGGTTAAGGCTGTTCAATATATTCGGAGTGGTTGCTAATACGCAAAGTGTTGCAGTCAGTTTATGCACATGGAGTCTGAATCGCGACGGCTATTATTCGTTAATTCCGTGTTGTGAACTTGTGGTGATTTGCACAGATGATATTTTGGTTACATGCGTGATACTTGTGTTTCTAGTGAACTTCAAGCTAGTTACGACCTCATGTCTTGATCACGCAATCCGAACCATTATCCACTGAGTTCCAGAATCAACTCATACGATTTAGGTCATTGCATTTTTTGCTAGTGGATTGCGTAGTTACTGAATTTGTCAACTTACGTTCCACATTTGCCTATTAAGGTAAATGGCTCATTTTGGTGACTATTTGTTGCAAAGGCAATATACACTGTTAAACTATATTTATTGTTACACATTCTTATATCTTTCAGTAATTTATTGAATACTGATATACAGAGGAGTCCAAAAAAATGTATCCACTGTTTAAAAGTCCATAACTGGCAAACTAAGTGACGGAGTTGTCTCATCTTTGGTAGTGCAATAGTTTGTAGTTCCGGCAATCGCCACACAAGCGTTGTATTTCGTTGTCTTGTTTTGTCAGGTGACAGTAGCCAGGTAGGCAGAGTTTTGTTCTTACTTGCACCTAGTTACTCGAGTAAACGTGGCTGGCGCAAGGAAGTCAGTTTTGAAGTGGTATTTTAAGTACGAAAACATTAATGAGGTTCAACGGCAATGGCGAAATGAGTAGCAAACAGAGCCACCGACACGTTTAACGATTCGTCGCATTCGATACAAATTTGAAGCCGAAGGTTGTGTTAAAGATGCACACAAACAACGATCTGGACGACCTGTAACAGTAACAAGTCCAGCTGACTCCCGTCGTGTCAAACAATTCACTCGCTCACCACAGAAGTCTGTGAGACAGTGTGCCCGTGAAATAGGAGTGAGTCGCTCAAGTGTTCGGCGAATTTTGAAGACAGCAGAGTGGAAGTGCTACATCCCACGACTGCTACACGCAATGAACGAGGACGACCCAGATAGTAGAATTGAGTACTGCGAGTGGTTTACTAACATGGTGCGCAAAGATGAAGAGTTTGCAGAGATGATTGTGTGGTCTGATGAGGCACCGTTCAAACTCAATGGTACAGTAAATCGCCACAGTTGCATCTACTGGCCGCCGAAAATCCGAACGTCCATGTACACAAAGCCGTGAATTTACCAGGAGTAAATGTGGGTTGTGGGTTGTCTTACCGGGGCTTGATTGGGCCATTCTTCTTTGACGGCACAGTTACCGGTGAGGTGTACCTTCAGAAGTTTCCGACATCCATTTTACCTGCCATCCGAGACATGTATAGAGACGGAAGAGTTTACTTTCAACAAGATGGTGCCGCAGCCCTCTACCAAAATCGTGTTAGGGCGTATCTCGACGAAAATCTACCAGGAAGATGGATAGGCCGTGGAGGTGCTGTGGAGTATCCACCACGTTCCCCAGACCTAACTCCTCGGGACTTTTACCTGTAGGGAACACTAAAGGACGTCAATTATCGACGAAAGCCACGCACACTGGATGAACTTCGAGAATCCATCGTACATTCATGTGCAAATATCCAACTGAACACGTTGCAGTCAGTAGTTCGTGCTGCATTCGGCGACATCGTTTGTGTGTGGATGTTAATGGTGACCATTTCGAAAACCTACAGCGATATCTTTAAGTTGGACTTTAGGCTACACTTTCACCAAAAATGAGACGACTCCGTCAATTAGTTTGCAAGTTATGGACTTTTAAACAGTGGATACATTTTTGGACCTCTCTGTATAATGTGTAGATTACGTGTTACAGAAATTATGTTAGTATATCACTTCAGCAGAAATGGAGAAAGGAGGAGTTGTCACATTCACCAGAAACCATCATAAATTTTGTATTGGACTGTATTTGAAAGCTTGTGCAACAGAAATATAATTTCACAATATTTTGTTCACAATAGTACGTGTGTACCAAATAATGCAAATTTAATGTGTTCATACATCACCTTTGTGCTCTATTGGCCGAATAAACAGCGACAAATAGATGAGTAGAGTTTAATGACGATTTTAATGTAGATTTTCTAAAAACTCCTCAAATAAGAAGTTATTACAATCACTAATACTATCATTTAAATTAAATCCAAATGAAAACTTCTCAGGTGGGTTAGAAAATTGCTCAAAAACAGCCATTGATATATATCTATACTCAAAAGTCTAATGGACTAAATTATATTACATAACCAATAGTCTCTGCCCTCGCAGTTGTTTTTGTTAAATTTTAATATGAGTATTAAACAGGATGCAAAGTCTACTAAGTCTGAGTTCAATAGGAGATCCAGTAAGCCAAAAATTGATTGTATTTTATCAAACTCCTCAATAATACAGTTTCCATGGCACGAAAAGAATACTTTGATTAATAATGGTCTTAAATTATTTGAAAACTATTTTCCCCAAAACTAACCTAGACTAAATCAGAGTCTACAAAGAAGCCTTGGATTACTCAAGAAATAAATGTATAACGTAAGACAGAAAGGCAACCCCTTCTGCCAGTTAGAAACAGCACAGTTATTTGTTGCTATAACTCATTATAAGACATTCTACAAAGTATTAAAGGTAGTAATAAGAACATCAAAGAAAAAGCATTATGAGCAAAATATAATCTCACCAGATAACTAAATGAAGACAGTCTTGCGTACAATGAAGGAGAAGGCTGGCAGAACCAGATGTGATGAGGAGCATATAACATTAAGAGTAATTGATACCTTAGTAAGAGATGTGTACAATGTTGCTCAAGTATTCCATAGCTCTTACTGAACGTATGGGATTCTCAGGTTAATTACTTTGATTTAGAAAGCAACACTCATTTCCAATAACTTGTGAGACATACGAAGGTTAACCACTAATAAAATTCAATAGAATAAAACCCTAAGGAATTTATTGGAGTCCATCTCCATCTACTCAGTTAATGAATTCCTCATCAGACCCACATGATGCTTACATGTTATTAATAATATGAACTACTGCGAGTGTTACACGCACTCTGACATCTGTAAAGCTTCTGGTCATTAATGCAATCACTGTTAATCAGTATTGTAAAATGATTTTTCTGTTTGAGAATACATGGTTGTATTTGCCTAGGAACTATTGTATGCAACTCAGTGGTGATGAGCAAATAACTGCAGATGATTATACAATTCGGATTTCTCGGCTTTTTCCCACGTTAATAGTAAAAAGTATCTACATCTACATCTACATCTACATTGATACTCCGCAAGCCACCCAACGGTGTGTGGCGGAGGGCACTTTACGTGCCACTGTCATTACCTCCCTTTCCTGTTCCAGTCGCGTATGGTTCGCGGGAAGAACGACTGTCTGAAAGCCTCCGTGCGCGCTCTAATCTCTCTAATTTTACATTCGTGATCTCCTCGGGAGGTATAAGTAGGGGGAAGCAATATATTCGATACCTCATCCAGAAACGAACCCTCTCGAAACCTGGCGAGCAAGTTACACCGCGATGCAGAGCGCCTCTCTTGCAGAGTCTGCCACTTGAGTTTATTAAACATCTCCGTAACGCTATCACGGTTACCAAATAACCCGGTAACGAATCCTGTTCTTTGCACGCAGAATCACAGGTGCAGTGGTGGATAAATAGACTCGACCTACCAGCTGCTGCTGGATCAATACATCTGCTAGATACCATTTACGGCTCTACAGATACAACGAGTCTAGAAGATTTATCATTTCTTATTACTGTTCTACAAGCTATTCGTGAAAACAAGAAGAAACTGAAGATCAGGCTAACATGGATTTATTTCACAATCGTTAACAAGTGCTTCATGACATGTTTCCGATACCCTGTTCTTAAAGAACACCTGCTGTTGATTTCATGAAAACCATAATAATCTGGTTACAATCTTTATTTCACCGTTGTTAAGGCACCATTGTCACTGCATAGTGGCCAAAACTGTTACTTAAAATTGTACTTTTAACAGTTCAGTGGCATTTCTCCTTACAGTTTTCAGAAGAAAATTTTGGATTATGTAGTAACACACATAATTCAAACATCTATAGGATTTGAGACATGAATATTCGAAAATTCCTGCAATACTATTCAACTAGGCTCATCATACAGGTCAACAGACATCCCTGCTATTCACTAATACATTCAGTAACTATTAGTGTGACATATATAGCACAAAAAGATACTTGATATAGCCATATCTTACCGTATACCTAATTGTTTTGTAAGGATTTGTAAACGTAACTGACAATGTCTGATAACCGGCATATATGACTTATATCAGGAAATAACTTCAACATCGATTACTGATGACTAAAAATAACCATGTGGCACATATCTAGTAAGAGTCCCTGATTATTTAGGATAAAAGGCTGTACTTGCCATACAGTTCCTCTAACAACACTTACATGCAAACTGTAATTTCTGTTGTTGTCATTATTGATACTCAAATTGCCGACTTGAGTATTCCCACCCAAAGACTACCGATTTCTGTGATAACAAACATATAAGGGATCACCATTCAGTGCAACAGACTTACCAGGCAAGTTGTACAGCCAAAACATTCAGCATTCGTACCTGGAGAGACATAGATACAATTTTAAACGATTGACGCCGTTGCATTTACAGTCTCGCTTCAGTGAACTTTACTACGGTGTCTTTGTGAGAAAAGTAAGTATAAAAAAGACAAAAAATTGAAGTAAAAAAAGAAATGTTACTTGAAGATAGATATTGGCACTTAAGTTTACTGAACGTTGTTAAGATTGATTAACATGAGGACTGCAAGGTCTGACTGAAACCTACAGTAATTACTTTTTCTTACTTTAGAAACTTTTAATCATTTACCTAATACAGAATTTATTCAGTACTCAAGCAGAGGCAATGCAGCTGCCACATCATATTGCAGAAATTAGTATGGGTAGGATAATGGGCGAGTTTCAGTTGCTGTTGAAATGTTTTAAAACTGTATTTTTGTGGGGGTCCACAGCCTCAACGTGTTTTAAGAATGATAACATACTCCAAGTAGACTGCATTCTTTTATCACCCATGCAACTGGCCAGTTCCCACAGTTGGCCATTTTGAAGCAGATATCCTTAGCTTCCAGCTTCATTTCACATTGTAATACGTCACTGTTGAAATAGCGTATGTATGATAAACCTGATTCACGTTTCAAGTTTCCATCCTTAGTTGATGCCCCAGTTGCTGAAATAGCCCAGATGGCAGAGGTGAGAAATTAAAAAATGAAAAACAGTGGTGGGGCAAAATCTTAAATTTAATATTGGAAGGTGAGGGTGGTAGGAACCTAAAGAAATGAAAGATGGCGTTAGAGGGAAATTTAAAAATCCGAGATGGCGGGACAAACTCACTTGTGCTGTCTAACCCTACCCCTTTCACGTCCCCCTTTCCACGTTCCTTCTACCTCTTCTCTTTCCATCCAGTCTCAAAATAGAGACAGCCACTCACACGAATTGCACAGAAACTGAACCTAATCCAAAGGTACACAGTATTTCCTGAAAAATTACGTAAACTTCATTGAACTGGTGTCATATTCAGAGATATTCCCTTCTGAATTGCGTAAAATGGTGTTATGAATTGCGTAAAATGGTGTTATGATCAAAGATATTAGCGTCTGGACTGAATAAATCGTCGCCAACACACACACACGTTCTCCAACACCCCCCCCCTTCCGCCCACCCCCCCCACACACACACATACACATACTGCTAAACATTCTTCCTCTGTAAACACTATTTTGTCTTCTCATTATATTTCGCCCCACGTGTGTGCACGCAATATTTCCACATCTGCTTCGTCATCATCTCTATGATCTATGCATTACAGTAAATTTCTTCTCTCACACGCAACATCGAAGAAATTATGTACAGCTCTTCCACATTTGCCTCATTCATCTGATTTATGCATACAGATGGTCGAGACTGCTGACGAGGTTATATGTTCCTTCGTTGGTCTTTCATCACCAACACTATATCTTGATAGAGTCGTTGTATCTGGAATTCTTTGTGAAATGCCTGGGTGTCTATGTACTTCTTGTCAGGTTGCAACGAACAAGGAGTTTATTGTAAAATTACCGATATATTGAGAAATATCTATTGGTAGTCATACTCGACCATGAGTTGCTATCTGACTTACGTTGGCTCTGTTTAAACGCGCGGTTATGCCCCCAGTATCGTTTGCACCGAAATTACTCTCTAATTATTCAATAAAAATATGGTGATTGCTAGCTACGAAATCAATAATGCGGTGATTAGCATATGATACCAAATTAAGATTTATTCCGAAAACAGGATGAGCAATATTTCTAGCCTAATATGACAATCCAATACACTCGCTAACCTAACTAGCCTATCATTGGCACAATGCACCCTCTTTTCCTAACTACTTAAGTCAACACTGAACCCGCAAGTGACTCTATTGAAGTTCTGCCTGAACGGACACAGACTCCGCCAGTCAAAGAGCTAGCGGAATACAAACTTATTTAGAATTACAGTGCTCTACTTTGTCTGATGATTGCTCCGTGATGACTACGACGGTCGGAGCAACCAACGTCGTGATGCCGTCTTTCCCGTGAGTGAGCTTGGCTTTAATTAGATTAGATTAGATTAGATTTACTTTCATTCCAATTGATCCGTAGTGAGGAGGTCCTCCAGGATGTGGAACATGTCAGAAAAACAACAATACATGACAAATATTTAAACTAAAACAAATAAGCTAATGTACCATTCCACAGGTCCCAAGTGGAATGATCGTCATTTTTTAATGAACACTAAGAGTCATTTTACAAATACTATTGCACTGAATTTAAAATAAAAAAGTTTTATATTTATTTATAAGGTAAGAAACATGTAATACAACTACTGTAATACTTATTTACAATGAACACATTACTGCACTGAAATGGTGCAGAAGTTAGATTATACTTACACACACACACACACACAAATTTTCAGTAAACACATTACTGCACTGAAATTGTGCAGAAGTTATGTTGTACTTATATACAAATCAGTTGGTTTTCCTCAGAAATTCATCAATGGAGTAGAAGGAGTTGGCCACCAATAAATCCTTTAGGCTTCTCTTAAACTGAATTTCATTGGTTGTTAAGCTTTTTATGGCTGCTGGCAAGTTATTGAAAATGTGTGTTCCTGAATAATGCACACCTTTTTGTACAAGACTAAGTGACTTTAAATCCTTGTGAAGATTATTCTTATTTCTAGTATTGATTCCATGAATTGAGCTGTTGGTTTGAAAAAGTGATATATTTTTAATGACAAATTTCATTAAGGAATAAATATATTGGGAAGCTGTAGTTAGTATCCCTAGTTCCCTAAACAGGCTTCTGCAGGATGTTCTTGAGTTCACACCACATATAATTCTTACTGCACGTTTTTGTGCCCGGAAAACTTTAGCTTGGCTTGATGAATTACCCCAGAAAATAATCCCATATGACATTATGGAATGAAAGTAAGCATAGTATGCCAGCTTTTTCATTTTTATATCCCCTATGTCTGACAAAATTCGCATTGCAAACAGAGATTTGTTAAGACGCTTCAGCAGTTCTGTGGTGTGCTCCTCCCAGTTGAATTTATTATCAAGCTGTAATCCCAAGAATTTAACACCGTCCACTTCTTCTATCTTCTTGTCATCATATGTTAGACATATACTCTTGGGACACCCCTTACAAGTTCTGAACTGCATGTAGTGTGTTTTTTCAAAGTTTAGTGACAAAGAATTGGCTAGGAACCAGTGATTAATGTCTACAAATATTTTATTGGCTGATCTTTCTAAGACTACACTTGATTTGCTATTTATTGCAATGTTTGTATCATCAGCAAACAAAACAAACTTGGCATCTGGTAATGTTACTGATGAAAGGTCATTGATATACACAAGAAAAAGTAAGGGCCCCAAAATGGAACCTTGTGGGACCCCACATGTAATTAGTTCCCAGTTGGATGATGCCTGATAGCTTGATACATGTCTCTTTCCTAATAACACCCTTTGTTTCCTGCCAGAGATATAAGATTTGAACCATTTTGCAGCATTTCCTGTTACACTATAATATTCTAGTTTACTTAAAAGGATATTGTGATTTACACAGTCAAATGCCTTTGACAGATCACAAAATATACCAGTTGCCTGCAATTTTTTGTCTAATGAATTAAGTACATTTTCACTGTAAGTGTAGATAGCCTTCTCAATATCAGAACCTTTTAGAAATCCAAACTGTGACTTTGACAGTATGTTATTTGAGATAAGATGGTTATAAAGACGACTGTACATTACTTTTTCGAAAATTTTTGAGAATGCTGGCAACAGTGAAATTGGACGGAAATTTGATGCTATTTCTTTATCTCCCTTCTTAAACAGTGGCTTAACTTCAGCATATTTCAGCCATTCGGGAAATATTCCACTGATAAACGACTGGTTACACAGATAGCTTAATATGTTACTTAGCTCAGAATCACATTCTTTAATTAACTTTGTTGATATTTCATCATACCCACTAGATGTTTTTGATTTTAAAGATTTTATGATGGACATTATTTCTGTTGGGGTAGTGAGGGTCAAATTCATATTATGGAAGTTACTTGAAATGTCTGGTCTAAGGTAATCCATAGCAGCATCTACCGAACCTGACAACCCCATCTTTTCAGTAACAGTTATAAAATGTTTGTTAAAAAGTTCTGCAACACTATACACATCTGTCACCAATGCATCATTTACTCTTAATGCTATTTGTTCCTCTTCATGTCTGGTTCTACCGGTCTCCTCCTTCACTATATCCCATATTGTCTTTATTTTGTTATCTGATATGACTATCTTTTCCTTGTAATATATTTGCTTTGACATCCGTATTACAGTCTTTAATATTTTGCAGTATTTCTTGTAATGTGCTATAGCATCAACATTGGAAATGTTTCGGATTGACAGATACAGTTTTCTTTTTGTTTTACAAGATACCCCTATTCCTCGAGTAATCCATGGCTTCTTTGTAGACTTTGCTCTAACCATGGTAAGTTTTGGGGGAAAGCATTGTTCAAATAAGGTAAGCACTTTATTAGCAAAAATGTTAGATTTTTCATTCTTGCCATGAGCACTGTAAACATCAGTCCAGTGAATGTCTCTGAGGAGTGTCCTAAAATAATCAATTTTTGGCTTACTGATTACCCTCTTGATCTCAGATTTAACAGATTTTATATCCTGTTCAGTATTAACATTTAACAGAAGGAACTGCATGTCATGGTCTGAGAGGCCATTGACTATTGGTTTTGTAATATAATTTTGTTCATTTGACTTTTCTATAAAGATATTATCAATGGCTGTTTGTGAGCAAGTGGTTATCCTAGTGGGGAACTTTACTGTGGGAATTAAGTTGAATGATAGTGTTACTAACTCAAATAGGTTCTTATTGGGAGAGTCTTTAAGGAAATCTACATTGAAATCACCAGCAACCACTATTTCTTTGTTTTTGGTTGTTAAATGGGCCAGTACAGCTTCAAGGTGGTTTACAAACAGATTAAAGTTACCTGCAGGTGCTCGATATACACTTAATATTATGAAAGATTTTTTGTGAAAATCTAATTCTGTTGCACATGCTTCCATATGCTGTTCTAGGCAAAATTTATGAATGTCTATGTTCTTAAATTTATGACAGTTCCTGATGAATGTGGCAACTCCTCCTTTCTCCATTTCTGATCTACAATAGTGAGATGCTAACCTAAACCCTGTAACACTTAAAAGTTCTATACCAGTGGTCACATGATGTTCAGAGAGGCAGATTATGTCAGCTGGGTTTGAAGACTCTAATTCATCTATGCAGATAGTTAATTCATTAATTTTATTTCTCAGTCCTCGAATATTTTGATGCAATAAAGATAGCTGACATTTCACATTGACTGACTTAAAATTGGATGGAGTTAAAATATCTGCTGACAGTTGAAAATTCTTAACCAATGGCTGTTTATGTTGATGTAATAAGCTGGAATTATGTTTTTTGATTTCTTTCTCAAACTGAAGGTTTGTCTCAGTTCTAACCTCTCATAAAATTTGTTTTCTTTCTGTCCTCCCTACCCTAAAAAAGGGTCTTTTCTGAATCCTATAACCACTGGTATTTTACCACTCATGACAGTGCCTCCCCCCTTTAACTTTCCTGCTATTTCCCCAGCCAATTTACCCTTCCCCTTCCTGTTGAGGTGAAGGCCATGCCTAGTATAATCCCACCTACTGACAGAATCAACATGAACCACACCAATGTGTGACCCCGCACCCGACATGAGCAGCCGTTCCAGCTCCAAATTAACTCTCTTGACAGAAGAGTTCAAATGAGGTCGGTCATGGCGCCCAAGAACAGATACAAACTCAACACTGGTATGCCTCGATGCTGATGCAATCTTCGCCAGGTCACACTCTATGCTGTACCCAGGATCTCTGTCAATACTGTTACCTGCCCCACCCACTATAACCACGGTGTCTTCCTTAGTGAAATCTTTGCAAAGTGATCCTAAATCCTCTGTCACCTGCTCCAGACCAGCACTAGGTTTAAAAAAATTGGTGACCTGGTATTCTGATCCTAGTTCATCCTGCAAGAGTTGGCCAACACCTCTTCCATGGGAACTACCTAACAACAACACTTTCTTTCTCTTTACTGATTTCCCTACATTCTTACTTTTCAATTTGCTGCTGAAAGTTTGTTGTGCCCTGTCTACACCTGTAACTGCTTGAGGCTCACCAGCTTCTAACTGAAGCAACAGGTCAAATCTATTTTCCACATTCACCATAAAGCTGTCAGACAAAGTTCTAGGCCTGTTCCTCCTGTTGCCTGTTGCCACTTCCCACCTCTCTTTACCCTTCTCCCTCCTTAACCTGTCAAGATCTCCCCTGGCCTTGTCTAACTCAGCCTGAAGGGCAGCAATTTTCCCCTCCTGTTCCAGTATCTTCCTATCTCTACTACAAATCCTACAAAACCACTGATGAGTCTCATTTACTTCCCCTATTCCCACGCCACTACAGTCACCCACATGGAAAAAACTACAGCACCCATCACACCAAAGCCCCGACCTAACAATTCTACGGCAAGTCAAGCACTTTTCACTCATGATAAACGTAATAATTTATTAAGAATAAGTCAGTTAAATTACAGATAAACACGAAAATATGGTTACACAAATTTGGCCTATACGCAACAGTGTGTAAACAAAAACAAAAGTGCAAAGTTTCTGAGACAACAAGTTAAACTTTACGCTACTTTCCGGAAATGCTAGTTAAATAATGAAGAGGTACGCTAAGTTAAATTGCTGGAGAGAGCAAGGAACAACTAAACGAAATTCTATAGATTTGCTGCAGCAGAACGTAAACAGAAAATACGACTGTACGGTCTTTTCGCGTTTTCTGCTATATTACGTAATGAGAAATGAAACCTTTAATGGTACACTTAAACGGCACACTAATACACTTATTTACCACGTAATCAGTACTAATCTATGTGTTTTATAATCTAAAATAACTTATCTTTACGAGAACACCAAACCTCGCGCTAGTCGCGTGGACGGGGTTTGCGTCCGTAAACTCCTGTACGTAAGTGTTCTATTGCGGAGTCCGTCACGAGTCAATACTCAAGCTACTTGCACATATGCCAAGAGTAGATGGTCGACTCAAGTGCGCGGCAGCAAAGGTACACTTCAGATTGCATATGAACGCCACAAGTTAGTACAAATCTGTTTCTCTCCTCAGAGGAACAGATAATGCTACGTGTGTGGAGTCGTATGCTCTACACTATTCAGTCTGGGAGAGTAACCACTAGACTCACTGCCGGTAATTACTCCAACCTACTTCTCTCCACACTCTCCAAGCACGGCAGCCAGACACCGCGACAGCTCTAGTCCATTGCAGACCCTCGAGTCCTCCTTCAGAGTTTTTGCAAATCTGGCCATACTTCGCCGCATGGATCCGTGCGCGTTGCTAACCAATCACGACAGAGACTACCATGTATCCGTGCGCGTTTGTACCCAACCACGACACAGAATTCTCCCGCGGTTACTGTTGCCGCCAAACTTTTAGTATGTATCTCTACTCGCTCTGCGCCAATCCCGTCACAGTCTTCCGCAAATTTTCCACTGTGGAACGAAATCGCGTCTCTCTCTATCGCATATAGCTCGTTCTCACTTCTTGTTGTGATGGCCCAGCCTCTCCCAACGTCTTCGGTGGTCTGAAGTGCCAGCCGACAAAGGGGTCCGGCCACGGCCATCTGTTAGATTGACATGACATAAACACCTTCCTTAGGGGTTACGGCCGTGTTCCAGCCTCTGCGGCCATCTCGTTAGTTTGACATGACACACACAACTTCCTTTTCTGTGTCCATTCTCTCCTACCGGTGGGCCAATTATCAATTATTATTCGGTGTATTAGTACTGATTTAGCATCATGTAAGGTGCAAAATCTGCTAACTTACAAGGTATCCCACTTTCGAATAGAGTATCAGCTTCAGTTCTGCAACCAGATAGTGGACACCTTCTATTAGTTGACTTCTTCTAATAGGTTCAACGCACACATCGACTGTTGTGAAGTGGAAACACAAACCAACGACCACGGCAAAATAATCCCCAGGCAGACGTCATATACTGACGAGCACGGAGCGTCGAGCACTGCGGATGGTGGTTGTCAAAAGTCGTATGAAATCATCAGAAGGAATAATTTGTGAGTTCGAAAATGTTTGCAACAGTCCAGCTACTACAGTGACAGTGCGCGGGGAGTTGACAACTGTGGGGTACAATGATCGAGCAGCTGCTCGTAATCCACACATTTCTGTAGACAGCGCTAAGCTACTCGAACATTTGAGATGGTGTAGCGCCACGCCTCTGGATAGGGGCTGACTGGATGCGAGTGGTTGGGAGTGACGAATGACGCTCTAGCCGATGACAATACAATGGAAGTTTCTGAGTTTGGTGAATTCTTGGAGAAGGCTACCCGCCATCATGCTTGGTGCTAACAGAGAAGTACGAAAGAGGTAGTGTTACGATATGGGGGTGTTTCTCGTACCTAAGGTATGGTTACCGAATTGGGCTGAAGAAAACGCAAAATCTTGAAGGACAAGAACACATTATATAACGTTGTGTACTGCATACAGTTTCACTTTGATAGTTTGTAAGTAGGCTGTTTAGGTTTTTATGTTGGTAACGCCACGTAGCGCTCTGTATGAAAATCACTGACTGTGCTGTGTGCAGTCTGTGTCTGGTTGACATTGTTGGAATATTCGCTATTGTAGTGTTGGGCAGTTGGATGTGAACAGTGTGTAGCGTTGGGCAGTTGGAGGTGAGCCGCGAGCAGTGGTGGATGTGGGGAGAGAGATGCCAGAGTTTTGAGAGCCGTCGATCTGGACGTGTGTCCGCCAGAAAAAGGAAATTTGTAAGACTGGATGTCATCAACTGATATATATATATATATATATATATATATATATATATATATATATATATGATGGCATCTGAACACTATTAAAGTAAATACATTGTTTGCTCTCTATCAAAATCTTTCATTTGCTAACTATGCCTATCAGTAGTTAGTGCCTTCAGTAGAATCTTTTATTTAGCTGGCGGTATTGGCGCTCGCTGTATTGCAGTAGTTCGAGTAACGAAGATTTTTGTGAGGCAAGTGATTCATGAAAGGTAAACGTTGTTGTTAGTCAGGGCCATTCTTTTGCAGGGATTATTGAAAGTCTGATTGCGTTGCTCTAAAATATTGTGTGTCAGTTTAGTGATGATCAGAATAAGTAAAGAGAAAACTGTCTGAGTACGTTGAGTTTTGCTCAGCTGTTTGTAAATCAAACAACGTGAGAGGTTTACTAGAACAGTAATTCATGATTTTACAAAGGGGACGATACAAGTGCACACTGCCATAAAGTAGCATCAATGAAGAAACGGTTTAAGGACAATGACATTCCTGAAGTGAAAAGGCATGCTCATTGTACAGTGGAGCACCTTTGGTGTTAGACAGAACACTGACTTCTTTCTAGACGCCAGTGTAGAATTCGTCGCTTCCTCAGGTTTCGGCTTTTTCGGAAGAATATGCTTCCATACCTCCACACACAGAGCTCAAGCCGTCACAAACCGAAGGATGGACACTGGTAGGTGTTTGAATACCTTCGACTAGATAATGTACACTTCGTGGCATAAAATCTTATTTGTTTGAAAACCGTGTCGTAGTGTCCGACGTTGACTCTAAGGCACTTTTAATGGCATGCATCTTTTGTCACTTGGTGTGGTAGCTTCAGTTTCTTCAGTTATGCTTCACTGTCTCTCTTTTATTTATTTTTTTATAATCCAGTGATCTACAAGCTATAAAATTCACCAAAGTTCTTAAACTGATCTAGCTACTCATAGTTTTTATTTATTTTTCTGTTTAAAGCCTCTCTCTTGAGGTACTTGTAATGGTAGTTCTGTTTATTTATTATTTCTTTATCAAGATTTTTAATTGTTCTAGCCACGTTCCTTACAAACACTGAATGTCACTACTTGTTAGTATACGGAATGATATGTAAAGCTCAACTGATTTAAGGACGAGCGTCTAAGAAAGGATCTCAGTAAAGGTAAAAATATTGCCCTACGACGTTAAAAATCTAATTTTTATACGAATATTTCAGCACTCTGAAATATGTTTAGTGCTGTAAAAACATCGCACAAAGATTCTGGTAATTCTTAGGGATGCACCATGGAAATTTTTCAGCGGTGATGGTGTAGTAACCATCTACTGCGCTACAAAATATTCGGCATAATTTGATTGGAAACGTATCTGCTTACCCGATAACAATTACTTCTCTGTATTAATTTGTTTACAAAATTATGCAGCGCCCTTCCGGGACGGCCTCATGAAATTTAATCGTTCAGATAAAAAAATTCATTCCTTTTATAAGTACCCCGTGCCTCCCAAATGCAAAAATGACTGGTAAATTAGTTATTTCACGAAGTCGAACCTCCATGATTCTTCATGATTTTAACCAACATGTTCGCCAGTGTCAGCGATTTTATTTCTGATGATTACTTGTAAGGAAATAAATAATCCATGATGCGTTGCTTTTATACTATGTTAGTGCATTTTACCGTGTTTACATGTGAGGTTTGAAAGTGGATCTCCATGATATTCACTCTAAATACTGTCATGCAAATTTATTGCAGAACTGATGTGAACAGCAAGTTAAATAAACAGATCAACTACCTCGTTTCTTAACCTTACTTAGATTAGATAATGCAGATTGTCATATCTCTATGATGACCTTTGCGATCGTTTAATTTACGCTCACGTCAGGTTATGTTTAGATACAGTGTAATGAATCCTGAAAACTTGTTTTGGACGTCCAAGTTACACCACAGATTTACTCTATTTGCCAGATATGCCAATTTCCAGCAATTTTCTGTGTCGCAGATATGTTCTCACACTTATCTTCGAAGCATTGGCTTACATAACATGATAGTATTTCTTGATGACGACGACTATTGTTAGATTCTTTGAAGTGTAAGCAATGTAACTCATACAGTAATCAAAATATCCACGGGTGTGCTGCCGGTCTATAGTGTCCAACGGGCACAATATTTCGGCGATCATACATGTCGCCATCATCAGGTGAACTGACGGACTGAGCTCCTGTGAACGTGCCGGCACGGAGATCCGTACGCTATGGCTGCTCAGAGAGAACTGGGTTCGGTCGCGGCGGCGGCCGATCTAAATACCCTCCGCCCGCGGCGCGCTCCCTCCGCCGTCCGCGCCCCGCGCCACGGTCGCGCGGTGGAACAGATTGCGACGGCGTCTGAGATGACGTCGGAGTGATGGCTCTGTCCGCCGTGATCGTCACAACTATACGTTTGCTCGATTTACTCTTGATTAACCCGATCGCTGGTTCCCAAGCCTTGCTAAGATTATAGCCACAGTCACGGTTTATGAGGTCGTCATTGGTGCGAATTTTGATGGCCTCTCTAACAACGCTGTCCCAGTATCTCGACGTCTGTACCAGAATCCTCGTGCGGTCATATTCCATGGCGTGATTTTCCGACAAACAATGTTCAGCGACCGCCGACTTGCTCGGATACATCAGACGAGTGTGCCTCTGGTGTTCACGGCATCGATCCTCGACGGTACGCATCGTCTGACCAATATACGACTTGCCACATTGACACGGAATCTGGTACACGCCGGCCTTCCTCAAACCGAGGTCATCTTTGGCGCTCCCCACCAGTGCACGAGTTTTATTTGGAGGACAAAACACAGTTCCGACCCGGTGTTTCTTCAGAATGCGAGCGATTTTCCCCGAGAGTGCGCCTGTGTATGGAATAAATGCAGTGCATACCTCCTCCCTCGGGACTTCATCCATCTCAAGACTATGCACACTGATCTGTATTTGCACGCAGACAGCAGCCACCACCCTTCACAGAGGAATGGGGTACTTAAAACTCTAGTACATAGGGCGCGCACTATCTCTGACGCAGAGAGTCTACCCCAGGAATTGGAACATCTGAGAACTGTATTTCGAAAAAATGGGTACTCAGAGTGGCAGATTCAACGTGCTCTCCGCCCAACCACTGCAGCACAACCTCTACTGAATCACAATAATTTTGTTATAACCTTCAGATCAATGCTGAATAAAACACAATGAACTATTTACAAATTATCCTCCTAACTTGCATTGGCAGTAACTGTGTTAAAATTGGTCCAAAACGCGATCTCTTATAACATATATACGAAGAACCACTACACTCCAAAGTACCGTGAAACCTCTGTGGAAACAGCAATTGCAATTGATCCAACTATTTAACGTTACTCCTAACACAGGCCGAAGCGGGAAAGATCTCACCGTAATATTCCTGTTGTAGCGGCGGTCTCCGACGGCGACGGCTCGGCCGTGCGGTCGGCGTGTGACGTCTCGGAAAGTACAATCCTACAGTATTCAAACACCAGACTGCCGTCCGTAAACTTCTCTAATTGCGACAATGATTCCGTCAGCAATCAGCTGGCGCGGCTAACGTCCTCTCAGAACGAAATACCAAGAAAGGAGACGACTTGGCTAATGTCCTCTCAGTACGAGATCTCCCAACGGAAGACTTCTACCGAGAGTATAGGAAGATCGCTCTTCACCTTTGTTTTCTCACCTCAACTTTTAACGAGCGAATCACATCACTAGAAGCTCTCAAGATACCCAGTTTGTCAGTGCCGGCCAATGTACGGCCTGGGAATAGAACTCTTTTCCACAATACTTTTATTTCTACAAAATTTCACAAGTAAACTCCGCCCTCGCCTGCTGGGAAGAACCACAGCTGTAGGCAATAACACGTTTACTGGAAGTTTTCTCCCAAGAGACCACTCGAGATTCCCCATCGTAGCGAACACAGATTCTTGCATTGAAAGTTTGTTATTCGGAACTCCTGGCCTGCCCCACGAGTTACTCGAAGGCGCAAAATTAGTGGGACATAGGCGAGAGCACGCACAGGAAAGCCTGTCCAGCTATCCACTGCTCTGTTTTGGTAAACACCTGAACACCTGCATCCGCTCGTCCCTCAGAGGTTGGCGACCGCTGTGGCCTCTCTAAGAGGATCACAGAAATCCTCCAGTTCACCATTCATACCATCAGGCTGTGGCCTTCAGTGGCTAGGCGGGGACGTAGCCGAGCTCTGTCTATCGTACTGCCATTCGGCAAAATCTTATGATTACAAAATCGCGAAATTCTCGCGTGCCGATGCGTTTCCACATAGATTTCCTACACTGTAACTTAGAGTATTACTACAACAAAACCTAAAGTGTCACGTTAAATGGACTCATGTAAGGTGCAAGGCTGTTGCCACCTTACAATGGAATAAAACACATTGGACCGTGGATCCTCGATTTAAATCGTCAACATCTGTATTATGCCATCCAATTTCTCAAAGCACACTGAACCAGGCCGTGCCATACTGCCCTGCTTCGGTGTAGTATGCGGTGTGTTATGTTACGGCCGTTGACAAGTGTTGACGACTTAAATATAGGACTAGGACCCAGTTCAATGTGACTTTATTCTATTTTATCTGATGAATGCCGAAATTATTATTTTTGGTAGCCTTTTCTGAGTGTATTAGCTTCATCAGTTGTTTTAAGGCCTGATGATGAGAGTCTTTAAATGGGTTGTTGAGCTGTGCGTAGGACAGAGAGGCGGCTGAATGCTCCCAATTACTACTGTAAAAACTTGGCGATCATTACGTCACGAGTGTAATGGATAATATTAAACTGAGCCTTGGTCATTGTACCCTGTTGATGATATATCCACGAGACACACAACAGTGGTATCTTGCACACAGTCAGTCCTAGACAGCGAGCGGGAATTCAAATCAGCGGGTACTGGGAACGAAAATGAACAATCACATCTTCCCTTCCCTTAGATGAAACCTTACGTGAGGGAAGGAAGGAACAGTGAATCACTCACAAGGCATATTAGCCTTTGGGTTACAGCACTGTATCATCCTATGAAGGTTATCACAATCCACCTCTAAATGCAATACTTTTACTCACTCCTGTACTTAGAACAGCATCAGTTTCTCATTATGTGGCTAGTGACAACATTCAACGCACTTAGGAGACTACTAGCTCTCTAATCTATTCACAAACCACTTCGTAAGTAACCACTTACTCAAAAGATTTAAACAATTTATTTTCACTGGCAGTATCATGCTCCTGAGTGGCATACTTTATGAAATTTGTACCCGAAATAGTCTCTTGGTCTTCGGATTCCTATGAGCAGGATAACCAGCGTCAGTAAACGTAAGACATGAAACAGGCCCACAAATCTGAGCAAGAGTTTCCTCTTGCCTTACCCTGCCCCTGGCTTACTGCTGTAAGCACTGTCACCTGACTTCAACAATATCGGCTTCCTCCCAGCATTGTAGGGCGCTCGATTTCTCATCAGCGAGTTTAAGATTGCTCCGTACACAGTTCTAGCTGTGAATGGCATCAACTTTCTTGGAAAGCAAATAATTCAACGTCCATAAATTTGACAGCAGAGAATTAGTTATAAAGGCAAACATTAACGTGGCCAGAGTTTGTCTGTGGGTCTCATGCGTGGCGGTATCAAAAGCATATCCCAACCAGGGCAGGGAACTGGCCCGATGCGTTTTATCCTCACTATGGGAGGCAATGAGCGCCAACTACGGTTGTTGTTAACTCTTTCAGCAAAAGATTGATTAGGATAAACCACCATAGTCGTGGTATTGCTAATGCCGACAGCGAAATACAGTTACAGAAGGACGCCGATGTAATGTTCACGGAATTACCAACAACCAAGACCCTACAGGCCAAATGTGACAAATACTGACTGGAGAAATTTCATGATAACACTGAAGGTAGTGACTCGCAGCAGAGTCAACCAACAAAACGCTTCAATGCGTCGACACACACAAGCATGTACTTGTTACCCTCTCATGAATGTGGACAAGGACCCACGTCGCCAATATACAGGGTGATTCAAAATGAATACCACAACTTTAGGAATTTAAAACTCTGCAACGACAAAAGGCAGAGCTAAGCACTATCTGTCAGCGAATTAAGGGAGCTATAAAGTTTCATTTAGTTGTACATTTGTTCGCTTGAGGCGCTGTTGACTAGGCGTCAGCGTCAGTTGATGCTAAGATGGCGACCGCTCAACAGAAAGCTTTTTGTGTTATTGAGTACGGCAGAAGTGAATCGACAACAGTTGTTCAGCGTGCATTTCGAACGAAGTATGGTGTTAAACCTCCTGATAGGTGGTGTATTAAACGTTGGTATAAACAGTTTACAGAGAATGGGTGTTTGTGCAAAAGGAAAAGTTCTGGACGGCCGAGAACGAGTGATGAAAATGTAGCACGCATCCAGCAAGCATTTGTTCGCAACCCAGGAAAATCGACTTGCAGAGCTAGCAGAGAGCTGCAAATTCCACAATCAACTGTATGGAGAGTCCTACGAAAAAGGTTAGTTATGTACCTGAATGTCAACTACCCGAGGCGATGGATCGGCCGCCAGGCAGCCCGTGACAGAGCACTTCATCACTGGCCTCCAAGAAGCCCTGATCTTACCCCCTGCGATTTTTTCTTATGGGGGTATGTTAAGGATATGGTGTTTCGGCCACCTCTCCCAGCCACCATTGATGATTTGAAACGAGTAATAACAGCAGCTATCCAAACTGTTACGCCTGATATGCTACAGAGAGTGTGGAACGAGTTGGAGTATCGGGTTGATATTGCTCGTGTGACTGGAGGGGGCCATATTGAACATCTCTGGACTTGTTTTTGAGTGAAAAAAAACCTTTTTAAATACTCTTTGTAATGATGTATAACAGAAGGTTATATTATGTATCTTTCATTAAATACACATTTTTAAAGTTGTGGTATTCTTTTTGAATCACCTTGTACATTCTTTCCAAAGGCTGACTACTTCAGATGACAAAAAACACTGCCGAGTATCAATCACTAGTTTTCTTATAGCAAACTTCTTGCAAGTAAGAACTTATTCCGTAATTTGTTTATCTATTCCCTTCCGTATATAGTATTCCCTGACCTTCTGGTCTTAAAGACACCAAGAAAGGGTGATGTTCCAAGCAGATCTCGACGTTTTCAGTGATTAATAACAGAGCCAAAACCTCTAATTCACATATGGAGTACTTTGCTGCAACAGGCCAGAGGGCTCACGATGCATAAGGAACAGGACACGCTACACCACTTTCCTCCTGTAGTAACACGCCTGTAATCCCTACCATCAATGCGTCTGATTGAACGATGAATTCTTTATGAAATTGGACGTTGCTAGCACTGGCCCAATACCCAATGCAGTTTTCAGACTTCGAATTTCCTCCGCTTTTTTCCTAAGATCATACAGTGGTGTCACCAGCTGGGAAAATTACAAGTTTTTCTGAAAAACACGATCACGCCCAACAAATCATGCTACTGATTTCGTAACCCTTGGGAAGCGGAAGTGGCTGAATACCTTTAGTATGGCTCTGATCTAATCTGACACCAATAGCGCAAACTATGTGCTCCAAGAATGAAATTTCGGATGGCGCGAACTTCACTGCGATGGCTTGACACCGAACCAAGCCTTGCGAATACGCTCTAGTACTTTATTAATATGTTCCAAATGTTCATCGAAACTTCCGCTGCAAATTACCAGGTCGTCAAAGTAGCGATAAACGCTACGGAACTTAACGTCAGGGAAATGTCTAAACTCCTGGACAGCACCGCAGCCCCCGTCGGCTGCCCAGATGTAACTCTGTTGTATTCGTAGAGGTTCCACTCAGTAGTAAAAGCCGTCACAGATTTCTATTCTTCAGATAGAGTAATATGATAATACGCCTTATTCAGGTCGAGAGCAGTACAAGTATTTCTTTCCGGAACCATTCAAATGAAATGTGCAGGTTGGCTAGTAGTATCGACTGAAGAACTATCGTTCTATTTAATGCTCAGTAGTCTGTCGCAGGATGTATACCGCCTTGTGCCTTGTGGATTGCCGAATACTCCCTGCCTAAGCAGTTTGTCTATGGCAATATTCATCTGCTTTATGTGAGGTGGGGAGAACCGATATGGGAGATGTCTTACTGGCATATTGTCAGTGAGTTCTGTCTTATATTCTTCACCTTTCACTTCACGCAAGTGATTGGACAATATATAAGGAAGCTGACTACATACCTGGCACAGCTGGCCAGCTTGTTCAAGAGATGAGTGATGGAACTCATGATCTTGCTTGCTACCCTCACTCATCATAAGCACTCTTATTAAATACAAAAGAAAATCTCCCTCTCCTCCAATATAGAATCTGTCCAACCTTATGGATAAAATCGGCCACTAGAATGGCAGGAACCAATAAACGGCGAGCCACCTTCATCTTATTTACCAAAGTGAAGTTTCGAATATGCATCTCGGTTATTGTACATATTGTACATTAACCGTCTTTGCCTGTAGCTTACTCTAAGCAAATATGAAGTTTGAGTTCTACATCTCGCACAAAACAGGAAAATATTCTTAAATTAATGTATGGATTAGATCTCGTACGACCTCTAAGAATGTCAAAATCTCTTTTTACTTTTGTATTGGAGTCGGAGTTCAGTTTCTTCCTTAAACGGACAGGTCTTACGGTCCGGAAATTTTTCCTACATAATAACTGGGGGGCTCAATGCTCCGTACAGCGCAAGTGGAAACGCAGTGAAGCTAACAGTGTTAGGCTCTCATTGGTTCACTGGTTGTGGGTAAAGTGCAGCTCGCCAGCTATAAAAGGCCACGTACTTTAAAATGGACTATAGAATTTTTTGCCTTACAATCGCACCCAGCGTGTAAGTAAAAAATATTGTAACTAATAGTCTGTGATAGTAGAGTTGTTGTAATACTGTATTCGTAAGATGTACGAGCGATGTAGGAAGTAGTATTTCTCGACTGGTATTTGAATGGGTCCCTCTGAATTTTTATCCCAAGGTTTTCTTCGATGTCGCAAGGTTTTCTTCGATGTATCTTCTTTTTAGCGTAACTCATTCCATTACAACCGCTGGTCATTTCAGTTACACTCCAGTGGTGCCCCACTTCTGAGTCTGTTTTTCTTCCGTTCACGGAGGCTGATGCAGATGTCATGTTGAGGAACAGTTTTTCCTTCGAAATCGCTATTAAAGCATTATCGTCCTTTCTAGGCAATGGTTGAGGTTTCGCAATAGTAACTGATGCGTGCCCATCGATTTTGTACGGTGTCTATTGAGACAGGCAAAGACACTGACGCGTGGCTCCAGGCCAGAAGATGTGAGTATAACATTTGAAGGGAGACCTGATATATACACAGGAAACGCAGTGAAGCCAACAAAGTCATGCTCTCATTGGTTCACTGGTTGTGGGAAAAGAGCATCTCGCCAGCCATCAAAGGCTATAGTGATCGGAAGACCGGCTGTGAACGGCCAGCTTTGGGCTCCGGTGTTGCGTACACGCACGTAGTGGATGACAGCGCGAGGAGAAACGGGCGACCGCTGTCAATGGAAGTTTATGCGGCACACCGGGGTTGTCTTGTTGGCACAGGGGTGAGGGCTGCAGCACCGGTACGGCCCCGAACAGTGATGAAGGCTGCAATCTGGCTTGGAGAACGATTTGCCTGTGGAACTAGTGCTCTCTGTGAATTACCCAGCTCCTGAAATTACATTATACAGTGTGGCGAGGCAATGGCAATGGCAATTAGAGAAGATTACGTAAAACGGCGCCTTTCAATGTGTGTTAGTTGATTGACAGTTGTCCAAGGAGCACGCATGCCCGTAATAATCGTTACGAGAGAAATTAAAAGTGCTGCTGCATTTTGTAACACGAAGGTTACTCGATTGAAGTAGGCCTGAAGATGACGTAGTGTATCGTCAAAACGGTAGCCTAAAAAATAAAACCTAAATAACGGCGACTGGTATTGTTTTATTGGACTATAGGTTTGGTGTGCCACTTACTAGTATCGCTTGGTTAATGCTATGTTATGTTTCTTCTAAATATTGGATATAATTTCTTGTTGTACTGGTAAAGTACGGCTGTCTGTGTCTAAGAAATATTTGCGTATTCATAGACTCATGTACTAGTTCTTCTTGAGAGTTCTTTGAGTACGTGCCTGGTATTGTGTGCGTAAGCTGAGTGGTGGGCAGTAATGGATACTTGTCTAATGCTGTGTTACTTTGTTTTTAAATATTTTATCTAATTGTTTCTTTTACTGGTCAATAACGGTCGCCGTCAGTTAAAGAATACTAACATCGCCTGTAGTCGAAATTCAACTAACTGTGTTATATTAAGGAATATCTAATGTCTTTTATTGGTATTTATTCGTATACAGATTCTTATTTCTTACCTGAACGCCACCTTTCAAAACAACAATAGAATTATCATTATCAATGTCCATATTATTCCTACAATGAACCGCCAAAGAAACTGGTATATGCATGCGTATTCAATTACAGAGGTATGTAAACAGGCAGAATACGGCGCTGCGGGAGGTAACGCCTAAATTAGACAAGTGTCTGGCGCACTTGTTAGATCCGTTAATGCTGTTACAATGGCAGGTTATCAAGATTTACGTAAGTTTGAACGTGAAGCTAGTGTAGGCGCGCCAGTGATGGGACACAGCATCTGCGAGGTAGCAATGACGTGGAGATTTTCCCGTACGAACATTTCGGGAGTGTATCGTGAATATCAGGAACCCAGTAAAACATCAAATCTCCGCCATCGCTGCGGCCGGAAAAAGACCTGTAAGAACGGGACCAACG
Source organism: Schistocerca serialis cubense (assembly GCF_023864345.2). Taxonomy (NCBI): domain Eukaryota; kingdom Metazoa; phylum Arthropoda; class Insecta; order Orthoptera; family Acrididae; genus Schistocerca; species Schistocerca serialis. The sequence continues at coordinate 165,893,536 of NC_064645.1, read as the reverse complement.
ACGACTGAAGACAATCGTTCAACGTGACAGACGTGCAATCCTTCTGCAAACTGCTGCAGATTTCAGTGCTGAACCATCAACAAGTGTCATAGTGCGAACCACTCAACGAAACATCATCGATATTGGTTTTCGAAACCGAAGTTCAGTCGTGTACCCTTGATTACTGCACGACACAAAGCTTTGTGCCTCGCCTGGGCCCATAAATACCTGAAGTGGACTGTTGACGACTGGAAACATGTTGCCTGGTCAGATGAGTATCGTTTCAAATTCTATCGCCCGGTTAAGAATCCGTGGACCCTGCATGTCAGCAGGAGCCTGTTCAAGCTGGTGGAGGCTCCGTAATGATGTGGGCCGTGTGCAGCTGGAGTGATATGGGACCCCTGACACATCTAGATACGACTCTGACAGATGAAATACGTAACCATCCTGTCTGATCATCTGTATCCATTCACGTCCATTAGACTTTCCGACGGACTTGAGCAATTCCAGCAGGACAATGCGACACCAAACACGTCCAGAAGTGTTACAGAGTGTTTCCAGGAACACTCTGCTGGGTTTAAACATTTCAGCTGGCCACCAGACTCCCCAGACATGAAGATTATTGAGCATATCTAGAATGGCTTGCAACGTGCTGTTCAGAAGAGACCTCCACCCCTCGTACTTATACGATTTGTGGACAGACCTACAGAATACATGGTGTCAATTCCCTCCAGCACAACTTCAGACATTAGTCGAGGTCATGCCACGTCGTGTTGTGGCACTTCTGCGTGCTCGCGGGGGCCCTACACGATACTAGGCAGGTGTACCAGTTTCTTTGGCTCTTCAGTGTATTATTCTGTGAACGCAAAAATTGTATCTCTCTTGCTTTCCGTGTTTCAGTCCGACCCGTTTGTGTTCTTTTCAGAGGCATAGATACAATATAATAAGGGAAGCCGCAGCTATTCAAAATGAAGAAACTGAAAGTTACGAGCTTACTTCCGGTTTAATGGTAACGGCGGCAAATGAATAAGAAGTTAGTTCTTTTTACTCTGAGACAAAATTAAGTTACAAAATGGAGCCAGCAAAAAACTTTATGTATAGTCATCCTTGTCCTCGATTGCTTCATTACTATGATGTTTCGTTTTCCGCGGCTGACATCATCAGCGACCTAACAGCCGTGGGATTGCTACCGCCAGGTAGGCGTAAGTTATTGCAAACGAACGATATGCAACGCTTAAACATGATCGTACCTAGAATGTAATTTCACGAAATGTTACTTTCATGTGTCATTTCCATATTATTGAAATATTTCTATCTTATTGAAATAATTCTTTTATTTCGCTTGAATTCTTGCTTAATTTGATGTGCGTCCTTCATATAGTGCATAGAAAAATTATTTTTGCGTTAACGCTGCAAATTACCTTTTCGTTTAAGACAAAACAATGTGGGTGCCGTTGTATCACATACAAAAAAATGGTTCAAATGGCTCTGAGCACTATCCCCTAGAACTTAGAACTACTTAAACCTAACTAACCTGAGGACATCACACACATCCATGCCCGAGGCAGGATTCGAACCTGCGACCGTAGCAGTTCCGCGGTTCCGGACTGAGCGCCTGAACCGCTAGACCACCGCGGCCGGCTGTGTATCACATACAGTAACGTCTGATGCGACGTGTTTTGCATTACAAAATCTCCACAGTAAATTCATCAAACCGAAATTATCACTATCAAACTTGTATGGAATGACCTTCAGTGTATATTTAAATATATCGTTCAGTAAAACATTTCCATTATCATTATGAATGTCCTCATTCCTGTCACTTTCTCTGTCTAGCTCTGCGTCTTTTAGTCGACTCGTTAGCGTTCTCCTTCTAGGCATAGCCTAAAACAAATATAGTTTCCGCATAACAAGGGAAGTCGGAAGTCGTACTTATTCAAAATGAAGAAATTAAAAATAAGGAACGTGCCTCAAATTAACAGTGGCAGATGACCACAAAGTAACACTTACACAAAAGTAAGCGAAATAACGCCACTAGTCTACAATGTTATTTACAGCTTCGTTAATATGGTATTTTGACTTCCATTGCTGATATTATCGACGTACCAGTTGCCGCATTATAGCTGCTTGAATTGCGTGTGTTATTGCAAATGAACTACGTAAAAATAAACGTCTCTAGAATGCGATTTCATGAAAAGTTTTTCTTTCATGTTTCATCTATACCATAGCACCTGAATGGTACGTTAGACAAGTTGGCAGAACTTCAATTTGAAATCAACACCTATCGGACATTTTAAAGTATTAAAATTGAAATGAATGAGCCCTCGGTTACAGTTATTTCAAGTCTTATTGACCAGGTTGCAACCTGTGGCTATACAGGTACGAGCAGCCCATAGTGGCTCGCTTTCACGCTTCCTTTTGATATATTTTGTGTCTAAAGCCCTCGCCGGCCGGAGTGGCCGAGCGGTTCTAGGAGCTACAGTTTGGAACCGCGCGACAGCAGGTTCGAATCCTGCCTCAAGCATGGATGTCTGTGTTGTCCTTAGGTTAGTTAAGTTTAAGTAGTTCTAAGTTCTAGGGGACTGATGACCTCCGAATGATAAGTCCCATAGTGCTCAGAGCATTTGAACCATTTGAACTAAAGCCCTTCTGGCTTTTTAATTATTTTATATGTGACATGTAAGCACTGCCTCTGTCTTTTATTGTTAGTCAGTACTTACACTTTTCATATAAAAATATCTTTACCTATACATTTGTAACTATGTTATAGGCCATTTTAATTGTTTAATTCTGATGAAGGCACTCTTAGAAGTGTTGATACCTGGTCAATAAGACTTAAAATAACGATGACCGAGGGCTCATTTGTTTCAATTTTAGTTTAGAAACGGTTACTGAACCAAGCAGCCATGTTTAAATGGAACATTGCGATTTTAATGTATGATAGAAACGATAAAATCAAAGCTATGAATACGAAAACATCTACTTCCTTTTATCCTCTCTTAATGGTTACGTGCATACGTGATTTTTTTGTTTCTGCGCGTCTATGGCAAAGTATCTCAAGAATTGTGTAAGTTTCATCTGTCTTCTTGTATAATTAATATCAAAAATCGGTACATCAATTTTCGTGTTGGCGTATTAATTTTATGATTTGTGTATTAGCTGATATCTAATAATGGCCACTTGCTTAATTCTGTGTTATTTGCTTTAAATGTTAAATCTGCTGTTTAATTGGTCTGTCGCAGCCGCCTACTTAATGCGATGAGGTTCTCTAGGAATGTCAAATTAATTGTTTTACTGGACAGTCCTGGCCATTTGGGATACAGAATTCTAGCAAAATAATTCGTAAAGTTACGTGGAGCTACACTTGAGCCGGCTGTTTGGAATTAGTGGACCTGAATTCTTTTATGAAATGAGTAACTGTCCAGAAACTTACCAGAGTCAAGGAACATAACATAACCCCCTTTAATTCAAGTTGTTTTTTTCTGCCGCAAGAGGTCTAATTGTATTGTTCTTTGGAATTAGCTATCCTGATGCGTTGTGTTACTGGAAAGAAATGTTTTTAAATCTTAAGTTGCGAGGTATTTAAATTTTTGTTAGATGAGGTCTGTCAGGCCACACTACTTCATTTTTCCTCAGCTTTTTAGAAATCTCAATCTGGTATTTTGATTGTTCAGAATAGTATTTAGCGACTAACAGCAACCAATAAAATAGATATGCTGACTAAACTCTGTGTATTTATGCTTTATTCAACTTAAAAGCTCAAAGAGTATTACTCATATTGATTCCAATTTTGTGCTACGTGGATTAGTAAAAATGTTTAGTAATTGATTGCACATTTAGAAATGAATGTTTGCAACTGAACCATTAAAATCTTGATGTATGGTAATGTATAGATTTTTTACATTTTTAATACATAGGAACTATCCGTTTACCGATGACGAACAACAGCAATGTTTTGCAAAGAAGGAAAAAACACTTGTGTATAATGTTCACAGCTGTCATACAGTTACAAAGAAAACATGAAAACTCACTTGTCAATACATGCAGCAGACAACTGAAAGAAACAATACTATTGTATTGTATACAAAAGAATACATGTTTTTGCAACGACGAAAACCACTTGCACTTCAAAACCGTTCTGCACTTTGTTTGTGAAGTTCCTTTGTGCATTTAAGACACACTGGATTTTTAGGCAGAAAACAAATATGTCTTCCCCTTCTCACGTGGTTCGCACAAGGAGCAAGTCTTCCTCTTTTCGAGCTTTCCTGCTACTGTGTGAGCGACCATCTGATACCCTCGGGACTCTTCGAAAACACGCCAGGAGTGGACGATTTATTTCCATGTCACTCAGTCTTCTATCTTGTTGAGGTTAGACGAGAGCTTTGTTCTGATTCTTCGTGTAATCAAGTCTGTCTTTCTGTCACGTCTGAAGGAGGTGTATAACATACATGAATTGCCACCTGATAAGGAGGTGTATAACATACATGAATTGCCACCTGATAAAATATTTCTGTTGGTTACTATTTTTTACTTCGGCCACTGCAGTAGTTGGGGCATATCTCACACAGAGGATCTATTCTTCCTTTGGTGCGGTTATTAAATTGTGTCATCTCCGGTTTCTGAGTTTTGATGTCAAAAGGTACCTCATGATACATTGATGATAATCACCGCTTATTTCTTTTCTGGCACGTACCAAATTACAGCAACCTTGTCTTTTGTAATTAAAAATAGCCAGGAATCTACTTCTGTGGATTTACAGGGAAAGAATTTCCGCTGGCTGCTGTGGCCGAGAGGTTCTAGGGGCTTCAGTCCGGAACCGCGCTGCTGCTACTGTCGCAGGTTCGAATCGTGCCTCAGGTATGGATGTGTGTGATGTCCTTAGGTTAGTTAGGTTTAAGTAGTTCTAAGTTCCAGGGAACTGATGACCTCAGATGTTAAGTCCCATAGTGCTCAGAGCCATTTTTTGAAGAATTTCCTTCGTATCTCTCTTATTTCGCCTCGTTGCGTTACACAAGTCATTAACTTTGTCTCTATTATAGCTCTTGGATCAGCCAGAGGTGGGTGCCGAGGAATAGGTGGATGCTTGGACCGAAACCAAAAAAAATTAGAAGCATACGTAATCTGAATAGCACTGTCTTTACTCAGCTTGGTACAGTAAGCCCCACAGAGTCCTTTATCAAAGCCTAATCGACATAAATAATCACAATACCGAAACACTACTATAGACTAACTGAGGATTTGGCTGACTTCGCAAGCAGGCTGGTTGTAACCTGTCCTGATATCGTGGCGGATTCTTTTTATGTTTCGTGGGCATGTAGCAGGAGATATGGCGTCAAGCGCGCCGCGGATTGGTAAGATCGTATCAGGGTTTACTGCCAACTCACGATGCATTCTGCCTTGTGTTGTATCGAAGCTGTAAGACACGACAATAAACACAAACTCTACAGAAGAAAACTAATTGCCCCTTCTGGCGTTCCTATTTGTTCATTGTGTAGGCTTCGATAGTCCTGTTGCATTTTATGTCGGTTTTGAGAACTTTCGTTCTTCTTCTGAAAGCGTATCTCCATCTGAATATCTACCAGTATAGATATATCCCCACAGAAAATAATCATTTCTAGCATCTGAAAGACACATCAGTCTTCGCCGAATTTGGGACGTTTCTTTTGCGTGATAAATGATTAAATCATTAACTCTACGGCTGCCGGGCACGTACACAACCGCCGCCAGTCCCAAAGCGGATAATATGTCCTAAAACAAGTTACAATTTACATGAAAACCACTTGAAACACACACTCCACGGATGATCAGAAACGGAATGAGGAACACCAGCCTCCTTAAAATAGCCACTGTGGAACGAAGTTCAGAACCATCTCCGGCAGCTACCCATGCCACAATAAGTTTCAACAATCTTCTTCGTTAAACACAGAATAAAAGACATACGAAACTCGGAGTTTGCAAATTACGAGCTGTAAAGCTATTCAGCGTGAGACGTCGAACCGAGCACAATTTTGCACGTCAAGGTGCCCAATGATAGGCACCTTACATCCGGCGTAAATAACATGTTACTGTTGTGGAATAAAAATATTTGATTCTAGTATTGTTATATCTTTGAGTGTAACATTTCTCCACAGAGGGAGAACGACGGAAGGAACGAAGATGAATTTTAAAGTAACTGCGGGAACGTGGTTATTAATGGTGGATGGAGATTACAACACTAGAATTTGCAAACCAATCTGAATTTCCATTTACATTAAATTAACGTGTAAAGTCACAGAGAAATAATAGTGAATATATTGGGACTACGAGAGTAATTATAAAAGATACTGCCCCATAACTTGCAAGCGTTCAATGTATGCCACAGTGAGCCCCCTGAAATTGTTATGATGATTCCGATTACTAACGCAAAAAATTTCAATAACAGCTCGTCACTGTCATGCACAATAATTGATTATTGCTTGCTGGTGATCTGTTGCGTCTGAAACTATTCGTATTAATATAGTGACTTATCTTAGCAGCCATTTCTGATCTTTGCAACTATTGTAGCTAATTTAAAATCGTACAGGAACCATCAAATTCGGAAGTTTGACGTTTCTGATTTCTGTTATACAAGCTATTCCTGCCAACATAAAAAAATGAGGATCACCCACACATTGATTTATTTCATATTGGTAAATAAGGAATTCGTTGAATGTTACTGGACAACATACTGTTGTCACTGAATGCCAGTCGTTAACTTTATAATAACCTGATTCAAATCTATGTTCAACCATTTTAAGTCACTGTTGTCACTGAACAGTGGCGGAGGAACTATCTCAAAATTTCACCTTTAATGAGTCAATCAGGTTTATCCGCTTTTCTTGTTAGGCAATAATTCACATGTCATGTGAAACGACGATGACATTCGAGACATCAAAAGCTCACAACTACTGTAATATTAATCAGTTTAGAGTACACTTCAACATACGAGGGACGTTTTATAAATAAAGCAATGCATTTTCTCTGAAAGCAGATTGGTTTTATTCTGGATTCCAATATACCATATTATCCCGCACTCTTTCGGGTATAGAACCCCAGTTTTCAACATGATATCGTTTCAATGTGACGGCCCTATCCCATCTTACTGGAAGGCTTCGTATATCCGTATGTTACCACTCTTCTGGTCGACGTCGGAGCCAACGTCTTACAGCAGCATCAACAATCTCCGCATCATCCACGTACTGCTTCCCGCGGGGTGCATCCTTCATTGGACGAAACAGACGGATATCTGAGGGTACCACAGCCGGGCTGTAAGGTGGATGAGGAAGAAGAGTCAAATGAAGTTTTGCATGCTCCTCTCGGAGGACTCACTTGTGTGAGGCCTTGCTTTTCCACGTAGAAGCAGCAGGTCGTTTGAAATTTTCTGGCGACGAACACTCCGAAGTCAGTTTTTCTTTCCATTTGGTTTCCTGAGGCTGCGTACGGCCGGCCGGCATGCCGGAGATCGGAATGCTTAGTGCGACCCCTTTGTTACGATGACAGACGCCTCATCTTGCTTTTGTTCTCTGCTAGGTCTGCGTACACATTCTGCAAGCGCCTATTACAGGTTTCGGCTGGGAACGTACCGCCGTTAAAGACGCCATTTTAAGGCTACGTATAATGCCGCCACCTATGGGAACTCCATGCAAGTATAGGGGCTCAAGTAGGAATACTCCACGATGGCACACACCAAATACTACATTTCCTCAACCTAAAATTGCTCGTCTTTACCTACTACTTCTCAATAGAGTCAGCGACAATTACAATGACATATAAATTGCAAAAGAATGCTACATGCAGACATACCTTACTGTATACATAATGTGGTTTCAAAGATTTGTACGATACCTGACAGTAACTGATAACTGACAAATGTAACGTACATAAAAAAATTAACTTTAACAGCGATAATTGATATCTGAAAATCACCACTTGGCACATGTCTGAGGTATCAACCTCTGATTTTACGACGAAAAACTATACTGGCCGCACGTTTCCAATTACAACACCAACGGTCTCCAGTTTCAGTGGTACTGAAAATAAAAAATAGGCTTACCCCACAATGATGTAGAACTGTCAGCCGAAATGTACAACCTAAGCATTAGAGTTCGTATCTGGGGAGAAACGACATATTTCTACAAGCGAAAGTGTCTTACTAGCCTTCCTTAAGTGAGCTTTACTGTGGCGTTTTCGTGGGAAAAATGAGTATAAAAATAAGAAAAATATCAATTCTTTGTTTGTGATGCAAATAAAATGACATCCACTGTTAATGTATTATACAGAGTCTAAAAAAGATGTGTCGACAATTCTGAGAAGTGGAAGTATTGATCAAAGAATTTCTTTCCGCTAAACGTAAGTTGGAGAACGCTCCCTTTCTGATATATAAGCATGTACTCACAGGAGGTGTTGACATTTAGTTGCGGAAATTTGCACAGTTGTGGTGTTGGCGCTCTGTCGACAGGGCTGGGAATATGTTTTAATGTATTCCAATATCTCAGTACCCTGTGTACACATAATTCCGGGCATTATGAAATCACCAGTAAGCTGCTTGGTTCGAATTCTGTCACACTGTAATTTTCCAACAACCTTAAGAGGTGTTCTAGAGGTGCTCATTGAGAAGACTCTCAGTTTTTGCCTCTTGTGGAGCCAGAAAACCTGTGCTCAGAGGACCCTGAACAAATCTACCGCAAAGGTTAACACATGGTTTTCTGCGACGTGGATATTTTCCAACGTAGAGGACCGGGATTGTACCCTACTGCTATTTGCCGGATCTAAGTAGAAATCAATTTTGAAAAATCAGTTGTTGAGTAGAATGCCGCCACCACTACAAAAGTAGTACAAAACAGAAAAGAAAACACAGTCAACAATACGTGCTTAATGTAGCACAGTAATAGTAAACACAAGAGCGAAGTCACTGAAATAAATACTAGTGCACTGTAATGCACAGCTACATGTGCGATTAGTTTATCAGACAGCAGTAATCACTACTAAGTCTGGTTCTGCATAATAACTGGAACCACACATGTGAAAGGAAACCATCTAGAATGCTGCTATACAGGAAAACACAAAAGCACACAGCCTTTACGGTGCCAAGTTCACTGGATATGCTTTCCTCGTTTCAGTGCGAATGAACAACTCTCGAAACACTGTGTATACGGCATTTTTAGTAAATTAACTACACCAATTTGATGAAAGCTTTTGAGTGTTGTGAAGAGAATGTTATTTATACCATCTCATGTCAGCATTAAAGTCCACAGATTCACTAGAACTTATAAAAATATTAAAAGTTTTTTCGTAAGTTGAACGCTACGTCGAAACTACATTTCAGAGATACTCAACAAAAAATTAATAGCTTAGTTTGGCCATTTTACAAGAAAATCTTTCTTAAGCAAGCTTTCAAAAAGATTCAAATGGCTCTGAGCTCTATGGACTTAACAGCTGAAGTCATCAGCCCGTAGATTTAGAACTACTTAAACCTAATTAACCTAAGGACATCACATATATCCATGCCCGGGGTAGGATTCGAACCTGCGACCGTAGAAGCAGCGCAGTTCCAGACTGAAGCGCCTAGAACCGCTCGGCCACAATGGCCGGCTAAGCAAGTTTTACACCTCAATTTTAACAAGACGGTGTATGTATTCTGGGCAAGTTTTATTGGCTCAATATTTTGTCGTGCAATAATATGAATTTGAATTTTGTAAAACTTATTAAAATGTGCATATTCCCTTTCAGGTTATTGTTCCCTTACTGTATGAAGTATCTTTCTTTTAAAACGGTTATTACAAATTACGTAGTATATTTCTGTTGTTGAAAAGTTATTTTATCTATGATAGATATAGTCTGAGCACTATGGGACTTAACGTCTGAGGTCATCAGTCCCCTAGAACGTAGAACTACTTAAACCTAACTAACCTAAGGACATCACACACATACATGCCGGAGGCAGGATTCGAACCTGCGACCCCAGCGGTCGCGCGGTTCCAGACTGTAGCGTCTATAACCGCTCGGCCACTCCGACCGGCAGATATAGTCAGACGTGATTTGTCTTGACAGCACGTGTTCCCTTTATTACTGAGGAAAATCGCATCTTTTGCAAGCTGCATCAAAGCTGTCTTCGGTGCCAAGGTTACGACGGCAACAAACTCGACTACAGGAACAAACCTTTCTCCTGAGTGAAAGAACCACGCCTCCGACTGACACTGGCTGATGTAGGCGACCTAGAAGTAGACCAGTTCTAGCAGTGGACAGTACCGCAGCGGAAGGCCGCCCACTGTGGCAGAGACCGCCGCGCACGTTGCAGTACGATATAAAAGACAGGTGCCTGCGGTCTGCAGGTACAGTCTGCTCCCACAGCAACAACCTTATCCACACAGCAACATGAAGTTCTTGGTAAGTGCCTGTGTTCTTCTGGAGAGTGACATATAATCAGCTCATTGATGTAAATAGATGTGTACTGTCAATAGATCCAAATCACTTGAGAATTTGAGTAATGTGTTACAAGGGGTACCAACACCAGTTATGTTGACTGAATTGTTACGAGGACCTTCCCGCTGCGAACGGATCGTATATGAGTGGCCCCGCCTTTTTCATCCACATCTGTAGTCCGCAACCAGATGTGGGATGCTTGTCTTCCTCTTACAGTTCCTTGGCGGATATTTAGCATTAGCTGCTGAACAAACATGAATCACTCTAATTACACTTTCGTGGTCACTATCCGATATGTGTGCAGCAGCAGCTAATATCTGCTTCAACTTATCCTAAAAGTTGGGCCATCAAAATAGTAATAGCAAATGTTACTGTGGTGCAGTACTAATTTTCAAACCTTCCATCTTTAGAAGCTGATCATTTAAGCGGGGTAGGACGTCAAACGGGCCGACTTGGAGCAGGAGAGGCATCAAAGGACATTTTAATTTCCAGTGTCTATAATTTTAGAAATAAATTCATAAAACTTTCTCAGCATCACCACGAAGGATCCAGAATTCGCACTCATTGCAGTGGAACTTCGAAAACATGTCAATTTTCTTACATGTGAAATTTCATAATTTTTTTTTTTACTTACTAATGGCTGCATTCATAGCTATGAGTACACTTTTCTTCATAAGTTAGAGAGATTCTTCTATGAATTTTGCACAGCATACATACCATACTTAGAGGTGTATGAAACTCTAGAATTTATTTAATTTATGAAAAAACGAATGAGATGCTATATTTTAAAGTTCATGTTTAGAAAAAACACAAATTTTATAGTTAATTACCTCAATTTTTACTACAGTTTTTAATAGATTTGGAAAATTCTAGAGTTTCATACACCTCTACGTATGGTTTGTATGCTGTGCAAAATTCATCGAAGAATCTCTCTTACTTATGAAGAAAATTGTACCTATAGCAACAAATGCTGCCATTAGTAAGTGAAAAAAATGATGAAATTTCAGAATTAAAAAAAATTACTTCGTTATGTTTTCGAACTTCCACTGCTATGAGTGTGAATTCTGAATCCTTCCTGGTCATGCTGACAATGTTTTATGAATTTATTTGTAAAAGTATAGACAGCTGAAATTAAAATGTCCTGTGGTACGTCTCCTGCTCCAAGTCGGACCGTTTGACGTCCTACCCCCCTTAAAGGAGACTTCCACGCTGTGTAAACAATCCCCAGATGAGCGGTGCATCATTTCTCTGTGTATTTCTCTTTATTACGTTTAAAAATGACCCACCAACAGAAAGGTAGCATTTTTCGAGGGCACTTACAACATTCTAGGTTCAAAATGGCTCTGAGCACTATGGGACTTAACATCTGAGGTCATCAGTCCCGTAGAACTTAGAACCACTTAAACGTAACTAATCTAAGGACATCACACATATCCATGCACGAGGCAGGTTTCGAACCTGCGACCGTAGCGGTCGCGCGGTTCCAGACTGAAGCGCCTAGAATCGCTCGTCCACAACGGCCGGCCTACAACATTCTAGTTCTCCCTGGTAGCAAAATAACGTGACTTGATTATATGAGATAACCTATGCGATTAACTATGAGACAACTGTATCATGGCCAAGATAGTGTCTATTTACTCTACCGTTGTTAAGCGATGTAGCTCAGGTAGTATTTCGTTGTTACCTATATATAATGAGAAGAAAGTGCACAGAATCCTGACCACACATCTGTACCTGCCCCAGTAATTTTTTGTTATAAGCTAATAATGACATTTGAGCCATCGCTAAACGTGTAAGATATTCTACCTGGTATTGTTAGTCTTCAGACTAGGCCGAATAACGTATTTCAAACTAATGAGAAGTTATTTTATGGCAGAAATAAGTGTCATTTATTAATTTGAGTATTTCATCTGATGCACCAACAGTACTTCGCTGAGTTTAAGGCAGTAGCATGGCAAATAGTCAGTAGGAGGTAATGTTGGCTACAATTACGTTGCTGCATTAATCATACCTGATTTGGTTCCCACACACTCCCCTCTTCAGAACAATGAGTTTCAGCTGATTTCCTACGAGAATTACTTTTTGCCTCTCTGTTCAAGACAATTTCGTTAGAAGCGTTGTGCAGCTTCTGGATGTGTGACATAACATGAACTTTGAGTGTACGATCGATTCCGTGTTGCATCACTTGAAAATTCCTGTTCAGATTTACAGTCTGTTGGAGAAAGTGCCCACGACTTGCTTATCTAAATACGAGCTGTACTGTTGTGAAATCTGATGGTCACAGTTTAACAAAAATTGATTGAAAAATGGTCAGCGTTTCGCCTCACTATATAAAGCTGCGCAAAATATGGAATGAAATACTCCAGAACATTCTCATGAAATTGCCAACAACCGAATATGCTTCCCCAGTTTCAAGAATCCGTATGTTACCGAGATTATTGGTCAGACAGTGGTGCTTGAGTTACCTTTTGCAACAAAAGAAAGGAGTAAATTGCATAAAAAATTTACAGATGGGTAACAACCACGTAGCTGAAACCATTACAGTCCATTTTGAGTCTGCACGGTGATTGCGAAGAACTCACGAGTTATCACTGAAATACTGAATTAAATCAAGAATGAATGGTTACGTTCCCTGTAAATTACAGCATTTCATTGTTAGGGTCCCTGTACAGGAATCCTTTCGAAACCCCTGATGTAGAACTCATCACATACTATGACTGTAATCCACAAATGTATCACTGCAATTAAAAATATACAAATCTACTTTAGAACAGCAGGATGTATCTAGTGTAATTGCACTACAGAATACGGGCACTTCAGAAACTGTTATATAGGAATGGATTGTGTACCCATATCTGTTACCTATTTAAAACCTAGCCTGCTTCGGTGGCCGAGCGGTTCTAGGCGCTTCAGTCCGGAACCGCGCGACTGCTTCGGTCGCAGATTCAAATCCTGTTTCGGGCATGGATGTGTGTGATGTCCTTAGGTTAGTTAGGTTTAAGTAGTTCTACGTTCTATGGGAGTGATGACCTCAGATGTTAAGTCCCATTGTGCTCAGAGCCATTTGAACCATTTAAATCGTAGTTGCGGGCAACATAATGTTTATGCGTCACTTTAGGATTCCCTTCTCACAATGACCTGTAAAAATGTTACTAATTGACGCCCTTAACTTTGACAGACTAGGGCAATAGACTAGATTGAATCAGATGCAGTTCCTGAATGTACCTGTGGCTAAAATAACCGGGACTATCACACAGTACTTTGTTTTGCTATTTTCCGTTGCCTCTGTTAGTTTCTTCCTTAATCGATGTTATATCGTCCTTCTAACTGGGTGATGGCAGGAACATTATGAGAGCTCAACACCTTACATCTCTGGAAGCCTCCTAGAACCTAATGAAACATTGGAGGATCCATAAAATATTTTAGATTATCTTACATATAAGACCTAAATGGAACATTTGGAACAGGAAACTGATAAAAAAACGTCAAGTTATTTCCGTCCAAGTGTGGTCCATCCAACTTCACAGCTTGCATGTTACTTCACTACTTCACTACTACGTACTCTAGCAGTCAGAAGCCATCTCAGATCCGTTTGCAGGAAGGACTAGTACTGGGAGTATAGCTATGTCTGTCAGCAGCTAGCGACAGTAACCAATAGTTTGCAGAAGGATTCTGAAACTGAAATGGATAATGAAATTTCTTGCTTGTAGGTGTCTATACGAGAAGCCTGTTTGGCACTTATTTAATATTTTCCTGTTCAGTTTTAACCATATGTACTGGCAAGAGCAGAGGATTTCAAGTTAGTCTTCAGCTGTAATTAAGTTTCTATGTTTGCATACGAGAGGACTTTTGGCAGCCCATGTGACTTTTATTAATGTAACTGAGTGTCGCCTGTTCAGTCGAACAAGTCCGACAGAACAGATAGCACTCATTTACATTAATACAATAGAGCGTGATTTCTCTATGACATATGATTCGGCGCGGATGCAGAAATATCGTTCTAATCCCTAGGGAATCAAGAATTTGCAAGTAGGAGGTATAATGGACGAGGGAAGCTGGTAAGCAGCGAGCGATAAGACGAGTGTTTGGGTCGGGCGGGGGGCGTGTCTGGGCAGCTGAGACAGTTAAAGAAAACTTCCTACAGGAGTAGAACGTCCGGGTTGGAGTCCCGATCCGGCAAAATTTTTCAACTTCTGCCATTGCAATACTGAAAAGTTCTTTGTGGTTCGTAGAAGTGATTTGCCACCTCCCCAGTTTCTCTTTCTTCCCTCTTCCTCTGTTTCAGAAAATCAAGTAAGTTTTATTTAATGCTGCACTACACTGTAAAGTGACGGAGACAAATGACAGTGTATTTCATTATTGTCTCCAAATCTGTAAACAACGGTGACGATGGGAATGTTTTACCAGTCGTTCAGTTTCTTCACAACAGAACTCTGCTCAATGGTCAAGCAGCCATTCCAGGACCGCTTTGTGGAAGTTATCTTCGTTGGAAAATTTGCGACTGCTGCCAATCAGTTCTTCTGTTGGCTGTACATTGTGGTCTGTGCTTGACGTCGATGGCCTGTTTTCACGATGAGCTTCAACTGCGTCTGTGAGTTCTTGGTCAAATTGTTGGCACCATTTCACTATGACTAGGCTCGATATTACTAGGAAATTTGTGGTAAGATCTTATGGGACCAAACTGCTGAGGTCATCGGTCCCTAAGCTTACACACTACTTAATCTAACATAACTGACTTACGCTAAGGACAACACACACACCCTTGCCGGAAGGAGGATTCGAACCTCCGACGGAGGGAGCCACGTGGACCGTGAAAAGGCGCCTTAGACCGCGCGACTATATATTACTAGAATTTTATTGTAAATCGGTGTAGAATTTGAATAAACTGCCAACAAGAATGGTACTGTACTGTTCCACATACTTCGACTTTGAGATAGATTTCGAATAACCACTCCACCTGACACGCACACTGTGATGCTCCAGTTAAGCGTACCACAGCAGAAATCGGTCGGCTGGAGACCGAGAACAAGTGCTCTCTTCTGACAGCGAACTCCTCTTTTTTCCCCAATAGTTTTAGGTTCGGACTACATCTGTAACTTACTGTCGTGTTGCGCGTTCGCTACCTTTACGACGAATGGGAGGAAGATGACCAAAGGATGTGTTGCCGTAAGAATCTGGACAGGCAAGCAAAAGAATACTAGACACAAATTCAATTTAAATAAAGTTATTGTACTCAACTTACTCCGAGAAACTGCTACACTACTGTCACTTGTTACAGCCGTAGCTAGTTACAAGCAGTGGCCTAACCCGGGCGTGCGTCTATACACACTGAATATTTGCCAGTAGGGCTACGAACAATTCGGAGTAATGGTCGGCACCAACGAGCAACAGGAACTGCCACTAGAAGCACGGAACTACAAGTAGAAGCAGAGAACTGGTCTTAAGGTGACCGCAGCTTATAACTTCGTCCTGTCGGTTCTGGAGTTTCTTCAACGGCAGCGATGTTCAAAGCGCCGCTTGTGGCACGATCAAGAATCTTCGAAGCGCCGTCTCTGGCAGTATCGTTAAGCTACGACACTAAACATGCTTTTTGAAGTCCCCTCGTAGATACATGAAGTCTTTTAACACTCTACGGCCTATTTATGCCCCAGTCCTTTCTAACAAATGCCGATAATACAGTCTCGCCAGGCTATTTCTAATAAGCTATGTGCAACAATGTCAAGTAAATCCTAGCGTATGTTATTCCTTCATGACCTTGGAGTCGCTGTCCAAACTGTGCCATGAGGCTCCTGGCGCTTATGAGTGCTCCTTAGCATCAGACAGTAATAGATGGAATTCTCTCTCCCCCATCCATATAGTGCATGATGTTACCTGGGAAATTTTATATCTTTTCGTGGAATTGCTGAGGCCGCAAAAATTGAGGATATTGACATGTGGAATAAACTGGTCTACTGCCGGATGTTTGTGTCGCTCTGGCACAATATTTCGGTCACGTAACTCGCTGCCTTCTTCAGGTGCTACCTGAGACAGTCTCAGGTAGCACCTGAACAAGGCAACGAGTTACGTGACCGAAATATTGTGCCAGAGCGACAGAAACATCCGGCAGTAGACCAGTTTATTGCACATGTCAAGATCTCGCCGGGAAAGCCTGAAGAGTTGCATATTGGTATGTTGTTGGTGGTGTCAGCGAGTGACAGCTGCGTCGTGTCGCCTTTCGCAGGTGGTCGTGCTGGTCGCGTGTGTGGCGATGGTGTCCTGCCAGCAGGAGCTGCAGCGCGAGAAGCGTGGATACCTCGGCCTGGGGGCCGGACTGCTGGCCGCCCCCGCCGTCGCCGCCCCCGCTGTGGTCGCCGCCCCCGCAGTCGCCGCCGTCGCTGCCCCTGCAGTTGTCGCCGGACCCGCCATCGGCTACGGATATGGCTACCTCGGCGGTGTCCACGGAAGGCTGGTGCACGGTTGAAGCGCCTTCCTCTCTAACCAGCTTGTATTGTGTTTCTTTGTTGCTGTGGCCTCATTAAAGCTCCTTTTTGTAATATAACATACTGAGTTTCTTTGTCATTTTCTCTCTTAAAGTACCAGAGTACCTATTTACATCGTAGTATCATGATTTGACATCACCAATGGAGTCAACAGAGAAAGGGAGTGCCATCCACATGATACCGTTAATGGTTACACTGTGGCTATGAAAAATAAAACAAATGGAAGTTCACAAAATCACTGAATTAATTCAGAATAGTCTTTCCCCGAATCAAAACACAGCTGAAATCGTTTTAAACGTGTTTTCTAAAAGTCACTCTAGCCCTTTATTGGAGTTGCGTTTAGTGCTGCAGTATAATTTTCTTGTGTTCTTATTCGCGTCGTTTCATTGCCATATTCTGTTTTGGGAGTAACCACACGGTGGCTGGGGCAAAATCCATACATATAGGGTATGTGATCCATTTATCGGCCAAAAACTGGTGCTCATACTTTGCTTTTTGGGCTGGGGTGTCCTCACGGAAGTGCAACCAGGAACTTGCCTCTCGATACTCGGGTCGAATTCGGCGAGTTCACGCGCACAAATGCTGGGGACTCAAAAAACTCGATATTACCTCAGTGATCCACTGACATTTGCTGACGAGTGTCAGAGTCGTAGTGTTGAATTCCCAGGTAGGATGCCAGCTGCAGAAATGTTTTGACTTTCTACACAGCTTTTCTTGAAGCTTCAAGGATAATAACGACGCTGCTCCCTACGAGATAACACTTCAGTTTAGAATTTCACATAATAAGCGGTCCTAACGGAACCGGGATGCAGGTGCTGTATATACGAAGAATATGTGCCAATATGCAACCTGTTTCGGAGAGAACAGCACGTGAAATTAAAGAAACAAGCAGCTATAACTCATATTTTAAATTTATACTGGAATTCTCAGTTGAAACTTTAACGATACCGCGAAGATGTCCTGTATTGGAGCTATCAATGGAAATTAATATAAAAACGGTGGAAAAATCATGTTCTAACTTATAGGGTAGATTATTCAGGAGGCATCAGATGACAGTGGAACGGTTTCTTACCACATAAGCGGTTTCTCAAGCTACTTGTTGTAGTTCAAAATTTTCAGCTTTATTTTAGATGCAGTTGATGTCGTATAGAGGGAGCAGTTTGCACGACAGATTACCTTTAATTTAAGAGCGCCAGTTTTCTGTATAGGTCTGAAACAGAAATTTAGCCCAATTTTTGGAAATGAGTTACATTTTACACCATGAGGCACACATTATACGAAATACAGCCAGCCTTTGGGACAACAGTAATTAAAAATTACCGAAAAATAGTTAGATGTGATTGTAATCAAATGTAACACAGAAACGTTCCACACTCTTGACCATTAAGGACCATGAAGGAAGCAAACATCAAATGTCAACATGGCGTTAAGTATATCATATACTAGGTTATGCAAATGATTAGCATTTCAACACAACTACACGAGACAGTTAGGTCTTACGGCATTTAGATTCTCTATATGTGGAACGAATTTTCGTTTAGAATTTCTATACGAATACAGCTTGCTCAGAAACATTT
This sequence comes from Schistocerca serialis cubense, assembly GCF_023864345.2. Classification (NCBI taxonomy): domain Eukaryota; kingdom Metazoa; phylum Arthropoda; class Insecta; order Orthoptera; family Acrididae; genus Schistocerca; species Schistocerca serialis. The sequence goes on along the minus strand of NC_064645.1, from coordinate 165,875,061 downwards.
ACTGCGACAGTTCAGAACTCAACAGCGGCAGGAGTGTGTTTTATCCATACTCGTTTTGGTTACCACTCATTCTTACATACGCCATCATATTTCAAAGACAGTCGTGTGAACACATATGGCTCCCCTTCGACTTCGCCACATTCATCGACCACATTCTCCTGTATCGCGTGCGCGTTTCAACTGATGTGCAAAATCCTAATGCCCCTAATGTCCCCATTACCAGTAATTTGAGGCATTATAATCAGGTAAGCGTGGAGTTCATGCTACTGGACTTCTTGGACCACTATCCGTTCGTATTAAGATCGCGTTAGTGTCGTATGAAGGATGGAAAGCGGAAAGGCACTCCATCGTGCATAACCAACATCGGCTGTCTTAAACGCGGCCAGATTACCGCGCAGCACATCTTAATTTTTCCTGGAATATTTCCCGTCATTCACAATTCCTGCCCATACAATGATACTAAAGCGAAACTGCTACCTCACTTCGGCAATCACCGAGGATTTTTTGCATCAGCATATGCGAATTCAGGACATTCAGCACTCCATCTTAAACCATATCGGCAGAACGGTAATCTCGCATGCTGATTTCGTTACCCGATAGCTTGCATATGTTAGAAATGATGTAGGTAACGTAACGTGATTCGTGCATCGATAGCCAAAGCGGTTAAGACGACCGCTCGAGTATGGCGGAAAACCCGGTTTCGAGTCACAGCCCTATACAAATTTTCATTGTCGTCATTCCATTACGCAGTCGATGGTGCAGTTGCGAATTTAGATCCCACATGTGAGATGATGTAGGGAAATGATTCAGAAAACACATTATATGAAATTATTTTACTGCATCTTTATTCATACATGTCCCATCATCATCATCATCATTTAAGACTGATTATACCTTTCCGCGTTCAGTATGGAGCATAGTCCCCCTTATAAAATTCCTCCACGATCCCCTATTCAGTGCTAACATTGGTGCCTCTTCTGATGTTAAGCCTATTACTTCAAAATCGTTCTTAACCGAATCCAGGTACCTTCTCCTTGGTCTGCCCCGACTCCTCCTACCCTCTACTGCTGAACCCATGAGTCTCTTGGGTAACCTTGCTTCTCCCATGCGTGTAACATGACCCCACCATCTAAGCCTGTTCGCCCTGACTGCTACATCTATAGATTTCATTCCCAGTTTTTCTTTGATTTCCTCATTGTGGACACCCTCCTGCCATTGTTCCCATCTACTAGTACCTGCAATCATCCTAGCTACTTTCATATCCATAACCTCAACCTTATTGATAAGGTAACCTGAATCCACCCAGCTTTCGCTCCCATACACCAAAGTTGGTAGAAAGATTGAACGGTTCACAGATAACTTAGTCTTGGTATTGACTTCCTTCTTGCAGAAAAGAGTAGATCGTAGCTGAGCGCTCGCTGCATTAGCTTTGCTACACCTCGCTTCCAGTTCTTTCACTATGTTGCCATCCTGTGAGAATATGCATCCTGAGTACTTGAAACCGTCCACCTGTTCTAACTTTGTTCCTCCTATTTGGCACTCAATCCGTTTATATCTCTTTCCCACTGACATTACTTTCGTTTTGGAGATGCTGATCTTCATACCATAGTCCTTACATTTCTGATCTAGCTCTGAAATATTACTTTGCAAACTTTCAATCGAATCTCCCATCACAACTAAGTCATTCGCATATGCAAGACTGCTTATTTTGTGTTCACATATCTTAATCTCACCCAGCCAGTCTATTGTTTTCAACATATGATCCATAAATAATATGAACAACAGTGGAGACAAGTTGCAGCCTTGTCTTACCCCTGAAACTACTCTGAACCATGAACTTAATTTACCGTCAACTCTAACTGCTGCCTGACTATCCATGTAAAGACCTTTAATTGGTTGCAAAAGTTTGCCTCCTATTCCATAATCTCGTAGAACAGACAATAACTTCCTCCTAGGAACCCGGTCATATGCCTTTTCTAGATCTATAAAGCATAGAAACGATTCCCTGTTCCACTCATAACACTTCTCCATTATCTGCCGTAAGCTAAAGATCTGGTCCTGACAACCTCTAAGAGGCCTAAACCCACACTGATTTTCATCCAATTGGTCCTCAACTAATACTCGCACTTTCCTTTCAACAATACCTGAGAAGATTCTACCCACAACGCTGATTAAAGAGATACCTCTGTAGTTGTTACAATCTTTTCTGTTTACATGTTTAAAGATTGGTGTGATTACTGCTTTTGTCCGGTCTGATGGAACCTGTCCCGACTCCCAGGCCGTTTCAATTATCCTGTGTAGCCATTTAAGACCTGACATTACACTGCGATTGATGATTTGCGACTTAATTTCATCCACCCCAGCTGCTTTATTGCACTGCAATCTATTGACCATTTTCTCCACATCCTCAAATGTGATCCTATTTCCATCATCATTCCTATCCCATTGTACATAGAAATCTGAAACATTACTGATCGTATTTTCACCTACATTGAGCAACTCTTCAAAATATTCCCTCCATCTGCCCAAGGAATCCACAGGATTCACCAGCAGTTTTATTGACCTGTCCAAAATACTTGTCATTTCCTTCTTATCTCCCTTTCGAAGACTGCTAATTACACTCCAGAATCGTTTCCCAGCAGCTTAACCCAAAGTCTCCAACCTGTTTCCAAAGTATTCCCACGATTTCTTCTTGGATGCTGCAATTACCTGTTTGGCTTTGTTTCTTTCTTCAACGTAACTTTCTCTGTCTACCTGAGTTCAAGTATGTAGCCATTTTTGATACGCCTTCGTTTTCCTTTTACAGGCTGCCTTGACTGTATCATTCCACCAAGCTGTTTGCTTCATCCTACTTTTACACACTACAGTTCCAAGACATTCTTTAGCCACTTCTAGTACTGTGTCCCTGTACCTTTTCCATTAATTTTTTCAATGACTGTAATTGACTCCATTCAACTAACTGGTACCTTTCTGAGATCGCTGCTATGTTCTTGTGCCTGATTTACTTATCCTGAAGTTCTCCACTCTTATCCTCCAACGTATGGACCTGACCTCCTGCACTTTCGGCCTCACAATCCCAATTTCACTGCAGATTAAATAATGATCAGTGTCATCAAAGAATCCCCTGAATACACATGTGTCCCTCACAGCCTTCCTGAATTCCTGATCTGTTATTATACAGTCAATGACAGTTCTGGTTCCCTTGCCTTCCCAAGTATACCGGTGAATGTTCTTATGTTTAAAAAAGGAATTTGCGATTACTAAGCCCATATTGGCACAGAAATCCAAGAGTGGTTTCCCGTTCCTGTTTGCCTCCATATCCTCTCCAAATTTACCCATAACCTTTTCATACTCTTCTGTTCGATTTCCAATCCTGGCATTAAAATCATCCATGAGCAGAACACTGTCCTTGTCCTTTACTCTAACAACTACATCACTGAGTGCATCATAAAAACTATCCATCTTTTCTTGATCTGTCCCTTCACAATGCGAATATACTGACACAGTCCTAATTTTCTTGCTAGACAGTGTCAAATCAATCCACATCAGTCGTTCGTTTACATACCTTATTGCAACTACGCTGGGTTCCATTTCTTTCCTGATGTAAAGCCCTACACGCCACTGTGCTGTTCCTGCTTTGACTCCTGACAGGTAGACCTTGTATTCTCCCACTTCCTCTTCTTTCTCACCCCTTACCCGAATGTCACTAACAGCTAAAACGTCCAGCCCCATCTTACTTGCAGCCTCTGCCAGCTCTACCTTCTTCCCAGAGTAGCCCCCATTGATATTAATAGCTCCCCATCTCATTACCATTTGTTTGCCAAGTCGTATCTTAGGAGTCCCTGGTTTGTCAGTTAGAGGTGGGACTCCGTCACCTCTAAAGGTCCGAGGCATTTTGCTCTGATTGTTGCCAGCATCATATTTAAAGTACCAGGGAAGCAGGTTGCTAGTCTTACTTGCCCCGAGTCCCATTGAGTTTTACCCCTAACGGTTGAGGGACTAACCGGTGGATTTGGTAGTCTTTGCCGTATGAGCACAAAGGTGACCACGAATCAGAATATGTCCGAGATGCCCAGCCTTATTCCTAAGTAACTGGTATCCCGACTGTCGGGACCACTTACTTGGCCACTCATACGTTGCCCGTGGTTCATGAACTAGGGCATGACAACAGGAACTCACACCATGTCCCATATCGGAAAAAATCCTGAAAAGATGTAGGAAGTTTGCAGATAGTTTTAGTCACAGTGCAAGATGTGAACTTAGTGCTCCACGAAGATTCTGACTGTTGCAGGTTTGTTATCGCACAACAAGAATAAGAAACTTAAAACAGCTTTAAACGATGGGTATACCATAAACGAAGAGAAAGGAAACGAAGACGTACACAATACATAATTATTTGACTATGCGAGTAGAACTGAGGATACAGATACACAGTAATCAGTGTGTCTGCGAATAGGAAGTTGACATGAGTTGTCACACTGTGTCACTACGTCTTCACTGTTTTCAAAGCTTCAGACCTTCCACGAGTTTCACAAATCTTCAAGTAAGACTTTGATATCTCTTTCGCACTTTTCTATTTCCCTTACCTTTTCCTTGTGTAACAGACAGTGGCCTTCTGCATATTCTCATACTGGAACATGAGATTGTGGTAATCCTTGTTGGCTCCTAGAGGATCTTTAACAATATATTCTACGGGAAATTTACAGTACGTGGAGCTGTAAAGAAGCTGCTAGTCTGATCAAGACGGAAGTGATAAATGTCTCCAACCGATGATCGCATTTTCAGGACACGTTCATCCACAACATATTTTTCGGCTACGAGTCACATACGACTGTAATTGCACTAGGAACATGTCATCCAAGGAGGTACGGCACTAAACAGGATGGAGCTTGTGGCAGTCGCTGACCACACGGAGTCAGGCGTGAGGCACTGCTGTGGCCGTATTCGGCCTACTGGCAGACAACTTGTTACGTCTTTCCATATGACTATCAGCTTCGCTAATAAAGGACTGCTCTCCATAAGTAAAAATCAGTGCACCGTACTGTCGATAAAACGCCGTTGGTAAGAGCGAAGTATTCCTGTAGCTTTAGCCCAACTGTTCAATATACCGGGTGATCAAAAAGTCAGTATAAATTTGAAAACTTAATAAACCACGGAATAATGAAGATAGAGAGGTAAAAATTGACACACATGCTTGGAATGACATGGGGTTTTATTAGAACCTAAACAAACAAAAACAAAGTTCACAAAATGTCCGAGAGATGGCGCTGGACAGCAAAACGTCAGTAACTGCTACCGTGACGGGTGAAAGGTACGCCGATATGTTACAGAATCGCATCTTCCCCAGCCTGGCTGATAAACACCTGCTGGAACGTACGATGTTTATGCAGGATGGCGTTCCACCCCATTTTGCTAGACGCGTGAAAGATCTCTTGCGCGCGTCGTTTGGTGATGATCGTGTGCTCAGCCGCCACTTCCGTCATGCTTGCCCTCCCGGGTCCCCAGACCTCAGTCCGTGCGATTATTGGCTTTGGGGTTACCTGAAGTCGCAAGTGTATCGTGATCCACCGACATCTCTAGGGATGCTGAAAGACAACATCCGACGCCAATGCCTCACCATAATTCCGGACATGCTTTAGAGTGCTGTTCAGAACATTATTCCACGACTACAGCTATTGTTGAGGAATGATGGTGGACATATTGAGCATTTCCTGTAAAGAACATCATCTTTGCTTTGTCTTACTTTGTTCTGCTAATTATTGCTATTCTGATCAGATGAAGCGCCATCTGTCGGACATTTTTGAACTTTTGTATTTTTTTGGTTCTAATAAAACCCCATGTCATTCCAAGCATGTGTGTCAATTTGTACCTCTCTACATTATTCTGTGATTTATTCAGTTTTCAAATTTATACTGACTTTTGAATCACCCAGTATACTTGAGATTTTGGTTTAAAATCAAAGGGAGTCATCTAGCTCGGAGAGAATCTAATTGCGACTGAAAGTCTGTTTAACGGGAAGAATGGCTCAAATGGCTCTGAGCACTATGCGACTTAACTTCTGAGGTCATCAGTCGCCTAGAACTTAGAACTAATTAAAACCAACTAACCTAAGGACATCACACACATCCATGCCCGAGGCAGGATTCGAACCTGCGACCGCAGCAGTCCCGCGGTTCCGGACTGAGCGCCTAGAACCGCTAGACCACCGCGGCCGGCTAACGGGAAGAAAGGGAACTTACTAGCGAACTGATCTCGTGCTTCTCCATCGCTCAAATATCTACAGTGACGGTGCTACTCTGAGAGATATTTCACCGGACCCACAGACACTATATGAAAAATGTGGGAAAATGTGGTTAAAACTGTTGGGTAAATAATAGCGGAGGGAAGGTGATGTACGCCCTTCTGAATCAGAAACTGTGGTACTCTGAAATAACGATTTTTGTCTCATGCGAACACTGTAAATTAAGAACGAAGGAACGTTGTCTATTTCACTATGAGAGGCTGGCAACAAATTCCTTGATAGTCACAATAAGGATTGGAAGGATCACAGTAGCCAGGTGCGTAAAGCACGACATTACAGTTTGTGTGAAAAGTCCAGACATTACATCCCATTTTTTTGTCTCATGGATGAATTTTTACTTTGCGGAGGAATGTGCTCTGACACGAAACTTCTTCGCGGCTTAAAACTGTGTGCAGTAACGGGACTTGAACTGGGACCTTTCTGTAACGCGGGCAAGTGACTCACCTACTGTGCTGTCAGCACACTACACATGCATCGCTCCCCCCTGCAAACCCCCAAAATCTCCCTTCCGGCTGTGTTTCGTTGTCTGCTCTGTTTAAACACAATCACAGGTTCACAATTTTTACTGTCAGGATGAATGGTGTATTGTATACTCTCTGACGGATCTTAATATTACGCCCATGTTTTTAGTAGCGCGTTGGTTCATTCTTCATGAACCCCACTCCAATTTAGAACATTTATGCTCTTCTGAGGCGGACAGTTATCCAATTGCAAGATGCCTTTCACGCCACCTCTATCGTGGAAGACATCAAGCATGAGGGATGCAGATGGTCAGTAATGATGTCCACATAGAGTGCAGTCGTCATAGTGGCTTCTGCTCGTGATAGGTTCTGTGGAAGCCGAAGTGAATGCTTTCCATACGAAAATACTGCCTCCACCAGCCTGCGTAGGCGGCACTGTGCACTTTTTGTGAAGCTGTTTGCCTCGATCCCTTGTCTACTGCAATCGTAATCGACGACGTTTATGGGACAGAGCCGGCCGCGGTGGCCGTGCGGTTCTGGCGCTGCAGTCCGGAACCGCGGGACCGCTACGGTCGCAGGTTCGAATCCTGCCTCGGGCATGGGTGTGTGTGACGTCCTTAGGTTAGTTAGGTTTAAGTAGTTCTAAGTTCTAGGGGACTTATGACCTAAGATGTTGAGTCCCATAGTGCTCAGAGCCATTTGAACCATTTTTATGGGACATCACGCCATCATGTAAGAGTTGTATGCTACGTATGGTACGGAGCCGAATGTTCGGAAATGTGAGCTGAACACTGTGCTACGAAACTTGAGCCTCCACCAATAATGTCGTCAGATCTGCCAGAGATATTCAATAACCCTGCCTTATTCAGAGGGCAATATTTCTACTTCAGGTTTCTGTGAAGAGGCTTGGACGTCCTACACCTTATTGCCTACTCCGTGTGTCACCATTCTTCAAACAATTTCCGTACATGCTCGCTACAGTAACACACGGGAGGTTTTCAGCGTTACCGTTAGCGAAATGCTCTTTCGCGAGGGCTGGACCATAGCATTCTCACCGTGGTCAAATCAGTACGTCAGTGGCTTTCTCCATTTGCGTCCCGTATCTTCACATTCGACTCTGCTCCAGTTATATATTTTCCATTCGGCTCTTTGTAATTACACAGCTTTCAAAATGATGGACAAACGCTGCAGAGAAATAGCTGCAGTTTGTATATGACAGAGGGACCAAATTGCATTAAAACGCCGTTTAGTAAGCAATAGATTTCCGGTAGTGAATGATAATAGAAACAGTACCAACAGTATTTTAAATTTTTTGCATTTATGCCACACAGAATTTGTGTCTGGGGGATTTGAGGTCACAAACTCATGTTCTGTTGTGGTGTGAGAGAGAAGGAGTAGATAGGGCATACGGAGAAGGAAGAATGAAACAACCACTATTCTTTCGCCGGCCGCTGAGGCCGAGTGGTTCTAGGCCCTTCAGTCTGGAACCGCGCTGGTGCTATGGTCGCAGGTTCGAATCCTGCCTCGGGCATGGATGTGTGTGATGTCCTTGGGTTACTTAGGTTTAAGTAGTTCTAAGTCTAGGAGACTGATGATCTCAGATGTTAGGTCCCATAGTGCTTGGAGCCATTTGAACCATTTGAACTACTCTTTCAATTCTGGAAATGAAATAGGAATGAACATCGCAAGATTAATTTCAGGTAATTGAAAACAACCAAGAATGTAATTTGATTACAAAGTGTTGTATGTATTAATGCTATGCGTTTGCAAGAGTATCTCATTCAGATCATATTATCTGGCTGCAGATACACCGTAGAGCATTCGTGTAAATAACCTGTTATTGCTGTGGAAAACAAATTCACGATTCTAGTATTGCTGTCTTTATGAGTGTGACATTTCTCTACAGAAAGATAAGGAGTAAAGGAACGAAAATGAATTTTAATGTCACTACGCGGACGTGGTTATTAGAGGTGAATAGCCAGCCCAGTCTTAATCCCCATTTTCATGTACTGAACATGTAAAGTCACACAGAAAAAGACTGAATATGCTGAGACTGGGATAGTACTTGTAAAAGATACTGCCCCATAGCTTGTAAATATTCAATGAGAGGAAGAGTGAACCACCCGCAGTTGCTATGATGAACCCCTTTACTAACGCAATAAATGTCATCGTCATGCACAAAAGCTGATTATTGTTGCTGATAACCTGTAACGATTGAAACTAGTTGCATAAATAAAGTGACTCATCTTAGCACCCATTGTTGATCAGTGCAACAATTGCAGCGAATTTATAGTTGTGCAGGAACAATCAAATTCCGAAGTTCGTCATTTCTGGTTTCGGTTATACAAGCTGTTCCTGCCAACATGAAAAACTGAGAATCAGCTATACATTGATTTATTTCATGTTGATAAATAAGGACATCGTTAAATATTACTGGATAACATCCTATTGTTACTGAATGTCAGTCGTTAACTTCATAATAATATAACTTATATATCAACTTCAGTGCATCCTTCATTGGGGCAAACAGACCGAAGACGAAAGGTGCGGGATCTGGGCTGTAGAGTGGATGAGGAAGAACAGTAAAATGAAGTTTTCTGAGCTCCTCTCGGGGGTTGACTTGTGTGGGGATTCGCGCTTTCACGTAAAAGGAGAAGTTAGTTCGGTTTTTGGCGAAGAACGCTCTGAAGTCGGTTTTTTTTCTCTTTTTTCAGTTTTCTGAGGCTGTGTGCGGCCAGCTGGCACGCAGGAGATCGGGCAGGTTTGCGCGACCTCGTTGCGATGATGGCAAAAGCATCACTCAACGACTCACCGTGATTTTGTTCACTGGCAGGTCTATGTAGACATCCTGCAAGCGATTATGTATATTTCTTAAGCTCTGATTCTCCGCTGAAAGAAACTCAGTCACATGGCTCTACTTGGAACACCCCTCCGTACAGACGTCATTTTGAAGGCAACGTACAGCGCCGTTATCTATGGGAACTTCATTGAATTGCATTTTCAACCGAAAATGGCAGGAAGAAAAAAAGTTGCAATACTTACTGAACACCCCTCGTATATCCCAGCTATTTTTTAATAGTTTGAATATTAATTAGAATGACATACAAAGCAGAAAAGAATCCTACATACAGACAAACCTTATCGTAAATATAATCCAGTTTTAAAGACTTGTACGATAACTGACAGTTACTGATATCTGACAAATGTAACTTCAATAATAATTAACTTTAACAGCGATGACTGATATCTGAAAATCAACACTTGGCACATGTCTGCGGCAACCACAAAAACTGTACTGGTTATACTGTTCCCGCTAACAACACCAAGAGTCCCCAATTTCAGTGGTAATGAAGACAGTTAATAGGCTTGCCTCACACTCGACCTATCAGCCGAACTGTACAGCCTAAACATTCAAGGTTCGTGTCTGGAAAGTAACGGCATATTTCTAAACACGAAAGAGCCTTACAAGTTTTCCTTCAGTGATCTTTACTGCTACGTTTTCGTGAGGAAAGTGAGTATAAAAATAAGAGAAGTATAAGTTGTTTGATTGTGATGCTCATTAAAAACTATCCACTGTTAAAATAATATACAGAGGGTAAAAAAAAGTCGACAAATCTGAGAAGTGGCAGTACTGGCAGTAGTGGCAAAAAAAGAAAAACAAGTCCAGTGAACATAATATAAGCATTCACTCGCAGAAGATGATGGCATTTGGTTGCAGAATTTAACTCAGTCGTTGTTTTGGCATCAGTCGACAGAGTTGGGAATATGTTTTGATGTATTCAATATCTCAGTACCCTGTATACACATTAGTCCGCCCATTATGAAGTCTGCAGTAAGCTGCGTGGTTCGAGTTGTGTCACACTGTGATTTTTCAACAACCCTCTGAGGCTTTTCAGAGGTGCTGACTGAGAGGACGTCCACTGTTTACCTCTTGAGGAGCCAGGAAACCTGTGCCCCTAGAACCTGAACAAATCTACCGCAGAACTTAACTCATGGTTTTTTACGAAGTGGACATTTTTTAAGGTAGAGGGCCGGGAATGTACTTCACTTCTATTTGCAGAATCAAAGAAGAAATCGTTTTCGGAAAATCACGTACTGAGTATCATGTCACTATCAGCAAAAAGTAGTACAAAACAGAAAAGAAAACATACTGAATAATTCGTAATTAATATAGTGCAGTAAGAGTAAACACAAGAGTGAAGCGACTGGAGAAACTAGAAGTGCACTATAATACATACCTTCAGTTGCAATTAGTTTACTAGACAGAAGCAATCACTGACAAGTCTGGTACGACGTAATAGCTCGAATCACATATCACAAAAGAAACCATCTACAATACTGCTACACAGCAAAATACACTCCTGGAAATTGAAATAAGGACACCGTGAATTCATTGTCCCAGGAAGGGGAAACTTTATTGACACATTCCTGGGATCAGATACATCACATGATCACACTGACAGAACCACAGGCACATAGACACAGGCAACAGAGCATGCACAATGTCGGCACTAGTACAGTGTACATCCACCTTTCGCAGCAATGCAGGCTGCTATTCTCCCATGGAGACGATCGTAGAGATGCTGGATGTAGTCCTGTGGATCGGCTTGCCATGCCATTTCCACCTGGCGCCTCAGTTGGACCAGCGTTCGTGCTGGACGTGCAGACCGCGTGAGACGACGCTTCATTCAGTCCCAAACATGCTCAATGGGGGACAGATCCGGAGATCTTGCTGGCCAGGGTAGTTGACTTACACCTTCTAGAGCACGTTGGGTGGCACGGGATACATGCGGACGTGTATTGTCCTGTTGGAACAGCAAGTTCCCTTGCCGGTCTAGGAATGGTAGAACGATGGGTTCGATGACGGTTTGGATGTACCGTGCACTATTCAGTGTCCCCTCGACGATCACCAGTGGTGTACGGCCAGTGTAGGAGATCGCTCCCCACACCATGATGCCGGGTGTTGGCCCTGTGTGCCTCGGTCGTATGCAGTCCTGATTGTGGCGCTCACCTGCACGGCGCCAAACACGCATACGACCATCATTGGCACCAAGGCAGAAGCGACTCTCATCGCTGAAGACGACACGTCTCCATTCGTCCCTCCATTCACGCCTGTCGCGACACCACTGGAGGCGGGCTGCACGATGTTGGGGCGTGAGCGGAAGACGGCCTAACGGTGTGCGGGACCGTAGCCCAGCTTCATGGAGACGGTTGCGAATGGTCCTCGCCGATACCCCAGGAGCAACTGTGTCCCTAATTTGCTGGGAAGTGGCGGTGCGGTCCCTACGGCACTGTGTAGGATCCTACGGTCTTGGCGTGCATCCGTGCGTCGCTGCGGTCCGGTCCCAGGTCAACGGGCACGTGCACCTTCCGCCGACCACTGGCGACAACATCGATGTACTGTGGAGACCTCACGCCCCACGTGTTGAGCAATTCGGCGGTAGGTCCACCCGGCCTCCCGCATGCCCACTATACGCCCTCGCTCAAAGTCCGTCAACTGCACATACGGTTCACGTCCACGCTGTCGCGGCATGCTACCAATGTTAAAACTGCGATGGAGCTCCGTATGCCACGGCAAACTGGCTGACACTGACGGCGGCGGTGCACAAATGCTGCGCAGCTAGCGCCATTCGACGGCCAACACCGCGGTTCCTGGTGTGTCCGCTGTGCCGTGCGTGTGATCATTGCTTGTACAGCCCTCTCGCAGTGTCCGGAGCAAGTATGGTGGGTCTGTCACACCGGTGTCAATGTGTTCTTTTTTCCATTTCCAGGAGTGTATAAAAGCACACTGCCTTTCCGGTGCCACGTCTACTGGACGAGTTTTCCTTGCTGAAACGAACACTCAAAACATTTGACCCTTCTTGTTAACACTACGCATATTACATTTTTCGTAAAATAATTACACCAAATTGGTATAAGCTTTGTTTGTTGTGAGAAGAATGTTTTTATACTAACTCATATCAGCATAAAGGCCACACATTCACTAGAAATTATAGAAATGTTGAAAGTGTTCTCAGGAGATGAACGTTACGTCGAAATTACGTTGCAGTGTAACATAACAAAAAATTAATAGTTTAGTGTGGTCGCTCATTGTAGAAGAAAATGTTTTTTAAGCAAGCAATTTTAAGAAGACTGTGTATACGTTCTGGGAAAGTTATAGAGACATCTGTTCGATATTTTGGATTGTAATTAAATTAACATTTTGCAAAAAGCTATTAAAATGTACATGTGCCCTTACAGGCTATTGTCATCTCACTGTATGAAGTATCTTCCTTTTAACATGTTTATTACTAATTACGTAATATATTTGCCTTTTGGAAACGTTATTTTATCTATGAGAGATAGCGGATAGCGGATAGGCACTTGGTGCAGGGAGTGCCAACTGGCCCTTAACATAGACAAATGTAATGTATTGCGAATACATAGAAAGAAGGATCATTTATTGTATGATTATATGATAGTAGAACAAACACTGGTAGCAGTTACTTCTGTAAAATATCTGGGAATATGCGTACGGAACGATTTGAAGTGGAATGATCATATAAAATTAATTGTTGGTAAGGCGGGTGCCACGTTGAGATTCATTGGTAGAGTCCTTAGAATATGTAGACCATCAACAAAGGAGGTGGCTCACAAAACACTTGTTCGACGTATACTTGAGTATTGCTCATCAGTGTGGGATCCGTACCAGGTCGGTTGACAGAGTAGAGAGAGAAGATCCAAAGAAGACCGGCGCATTTCGTAACAGGGTTATTTGGTAATCGTGATAGCGTTACGGAGATGTTTAGCAAATTCTTGTGGCAGACCCTGCAAGGGAGGCGCTCTGCATCGCGGTGTACCTTGCTGTCCAGGTTTCGAGAGGGTGCGTTTCTGGTTGAGGTATCGAATATATTGTTTCCCCCTACTTATACCCCCCGAGGAGATCACGAATGTAAAATTAGAGAAATCTGAGCGCGCACGGAGGCTTTCCGGCAGTCGTTCTTCCCGCGAACCATACGCGACTGGAACAGGAAAGGGAGGCAATGGCAGTGGCACGTAAGGTGCCCTCCGCCACACCGTTGGGTGGCTTGCGGAGTATAAATGTAGATGTAGATGTAGATATAGACATGATTTGCCTTGACAACACATGTTCGCACATTGGTGGAAAAAAAATCACTTCTTTTGCAAGCTGCATCAAACCTGTCTTCGATGACAAGGTTACAAAGGCTACAAACTTTAGTACAGGAACAAACCTTTCTCCTGAGTGAAAGAACCACGCCTCCGACTGACACTGGCAGACACAGGCGGCCTAGAAGTAGACCAGTTCTAGCAGTGGACAGTGCAGCAGCGGAAGGCCGCCCGCTGTGGCACTGACCGCCGCCCATGTTCCAGTACGATATAAAAGACAGCCGCTTGCGGTCTGCAGGTACAGTCTGCTCCCACAGCAACAACCTTATCCACACCGCAACATGAAGTTCTTGGTAAGTGGCTGTTTTCGTCTGGAGAGTCGAACATAATCAGCTCACTGATATAAATGTGTACTATCAATAGATCCAAATCACGTACGAACTTGAGTACTGTACTACAAGGGGTGCCAACACCAACTATGTTGACTGAGTTGTTACGAGGACCTTTCCACTGCACATGGATCGTATATGAGGGTCCCTGTCTTTTTTATCTACACCTGTAGTCCGCAACCAGACGTGCTATGTTTGTCTCCCTGTTACAATTCCTTGTCGGATTTTTATCAATAGATACCGTCACTACATGTCTGCACAAGCCTGAATCATTCTAATTACACTTTCTTGGTCACTATCCGATAAGTGAGCAGCAGCAACTGATATGTTCTTCAACTGAACCTACAAGCTGGGTCCTCAAAATAGTCATAGCAAATGTTTTGCAATGCGTTACGAATTTTCAAACTTTTCATCTTGAGAAGTGGATCATAAAAACGAGACTTCCACGCTGAGTGAACAAACCCCAAATTAGCCACGCACCATTTTCTCTTTATCTTTTCTCTTTATCTCCGTTTAATGCAACACGGAATATGTCCCACCAACAGAGAAGGAAAGTATTCCAGGACACTTACAACACTCTAATTGTCTCTTCTAGCAAAATAATGTGACTTAACCTATGTAGTGATTAGTTATGAGAGAACTGTATCATGGCCGACATAGCGTCTATTTTCTCTGCCGTTGTTAGGCAGTATAGCTCAGGTAGAATTTCATTGTTACCTACATATAGTACGAAGAATGTATACAGAATCCTGACTCGACATCTGTACCTACCATAGTCATTTTTTGTTGTAAGCTAATAATGACGTTAGATATATTTCAGAGCCACATCTAAACGTGTAAGATACGCAATCTGGTACTGTTAATCTTCAGACTAGGCTGAATAATATTTTTAATTAATGAGAAGTTATTTCTCTGCAGAAATAAGTGTCATTTACTATTTTGTGTATTTCATCTGCTGCACCAACAACACTTCGCTGACTTTAAAGCAGTAGCATGACAAATAGTCGGCAGAACGTAATGTTCGCAAAATTACACAAATCAGAACTGATTTTGATGCCACACACTCCTCTTTAGATTAAGGGGTTTCAAAAGATTCCCTAGGAGAACTACTTTTTGTCATTCTGTTCATGACAAGGTCGTTAGATCCGTTGTTCAGCTTCTGTATACGTGACACAGTATGAAGTTGAAGTGTGTAATCGCTTCCGTGTTACACTACCTGAATAACTCCTATTCAGATGTATGTTTTGTAAGCGAATGTGACCATGGCATGCTTATCTAAATACGATATGTACTGTTGCGAAATCTTATTGTCTCAATTATAAGAAAAAATAACTGAAGAATGTTCAATGTTTCGCCTCACGACATGAAGCTGCACAACATGTGGATGTTGGGGTACTGAAGAATTTCTTTTGAAATTGTCACTAATCGAATACGCTTCCGCCTGTTTAAAGAATCCGAATGTTGTCGAGTTTCTTGATCAAACAGTGGCATCTTAGTTACCTTGTGCAACAGAAGATAGGAGCAAATTTCATAAATTGAAAACGAGTAGAAACTACGTAGTTGAAACCATTACAGTCAATTTTGTTCCAGCACGGTGATAGCAAAGAACTTACGAGTGATTACTGAAATACTAAACTAAATCAAGGATGAATGGTTTTGTTTCCTGAAAATTACAGCATTGCATAGTTAGTGTCCCTGTATAGGAACCCATTGAAAAGTGCTTATGTAGAATTCATCTCTTACTTCGATTAGAATCCTAAATATATCAGTGCAATTAAAAACAAACAAGTGTACATTAGAACAGCAAGATGTGTCTAATTCAGATTCGCTACAGAATATGCGCACTTCAAAAATAGGTGTATGGGAGTGGACTGTGTCCCCAGGTCTGTTACGTATTTAAAATTTAGTTGCGTACAACTTAATGACAATGAGTCGCTTTAGTATTACTTTCTCTCAATTAGCTGTAAAAATAGTTGCACATTGACGCTCGACAGACTGAGGCAGCAGTTTAGATTGAGCAGTAGCTATGGTTAAAGTACCCGTGACGTTCACACAGACCTTTGTATCGCTATTTTCCGTTGCCTCTGTTAGTTCATTCCTTAAACGATGTTATACTGTTGTTGTATCTGTGCGATGACCGGAACATTATCAGGCCTCGACGCTGTTTACATATCTGGATGTTTCCTAGAGCCTATTAAACTTTGGAGGACCCATAAAATATTAGAATATCTTACATGTAAGAACTGAATGGAACATTTGGAGCAGGAACCTAACAGAAAAAAGTCAAGTTGTTTCCCTCCAATTGTGGTCGATCCAGTTTCATGGCTTGCATGTTATTTCACTACTTCAAACTCAAGCAGCCAGACTCCATCTCAGATCCGTTTACAGAAAGGACTGATACTCGAAATAGAGCTATATCTGTCAGTAGCTAGCGATAGTAACCAATCGTTTGCGGGACTCTGCAATAGAAATGATAAGTGAGTTTTATTACTTGCTTCGCTACGAAAAGCCTGATTGGCACCTATTTCATGTTTTCCTGTTCAGACTTAATCATATGCACTGACTGGAGTACAGGATTTCAAGTTCAGCTATATAGAGATTTCTACGTTTCCATAACTTTCCTCAATTGCTCAATTGAATACGAGGCGACTTCTGGCAACCCATGAACTTGTATTAACGTAACTGAATGTCGTCTGTTCAGTCGAACTAGTCCGATAGAACAGATAGCACTGGTTTTCATTAACATAATGGAGCGTGATTTCTCTATCAAATATATTTCAGTGCGGATGCACAAATATCGTTCGAACCCGTACGGGAATCAAGAATTTGCGAGTAGGAGGTGTGATGGACGAGTGACACTGGTATGCAGCGAGCGATAAGACGAGAAATGGGGTCGGACGGGGGGCGTGTCCGGGAAGCCGAGACGGTTAAAGAAACCTTCCTAGAGGAGCGGAACGTCCGGGTTTCGAGTCCCAGTGTGGCAAATAATTCGAACTTTCGCCACTGCAATATCGAAATGTCATTTGCAGCTGGCAGCAATGATCTGCTGCCTATTCCCTTGCTCTTTCTTCCTCCTTGCTCTGTTTCAGAAAATCAAGTCGTCAATTCGTTGGCAATAGGAACCTGTTCAGTGGTCAAGGAGCCATTCCAGGACCGCTTTGTGGAGGTAATCTTCGTTGGAAAATTTGCGAATGCTGGCAGTCAGCACGTTTATTGCCTTTACATCGTAGTATGTGCTTGATGTCGAAGGCCTGTTTTCATGATTACTACCAACTACTTCTGTGAGGTCTTTGTCAAATTGTTGGCACCATTTCATAATGACTTGGCTCGATATTACTTCTGATCCATATATCACTAGAATTACACTTTAAATGTGTGTAGTATTAAAATTAAATGCAGATAAGACTCGTACTGTGCCACAAACTCTGGAGTACGATTCCAGTTACAACGCCGTTTGACTCGCACATTGTCATGGACATGATAGTACTGCAGGATATGTGTGTCGGTTGGAAACACACTGAGATCCTCTTGTCCCTCAATAGTTTTAGGTTCGAACTACATCTGTAACTTACTGTCATGTTGCGAGTTAGTAAACCGTTATGCCCCCTTTGTTAATGACAGCTGGGTGGAAGGTGGCCAAAAGATCTATCGCCGTAGCAATCTGGACAGCTAAGCAAAAGATTCTTTCTTTTGCTGCGGCCTTTATTCCGCATTGTGTGCAGGGTTGGCAGGGTTAAGTACGGAATTGGCATGGTTAATTTTAAGGGGTGGCCAGATGCCCTTCCTGCCGCCACCCCGTACCCCCCCTGGATGGAAGTAGTGTACCCCAGCTGTCTGCGTCTAGTGTAAATCGTGAAATAGTGTGAATGTGGTTCAAATGTCTACGAGTCGTGTAACTGAGGCAGGACGTGGGGACCAGCCCGGTATTCACCTAGTAGGATGTGGAAAACCGCCTAAAAACCACATCCAGGCTGGCCGACACACCGGCCGTAGTCGTTAATCCGGCGGGCGGATTCGATCTGGGGCCGGCGCGCCTACCCGAGTCCAGGAAGCAGCGCGTTGGCGCTCTCCGCTACCCTGGCGGGTAGCCAAGCAAAAGATTACTAGACACAAATTCAGTTTAGATAAAATTGTTGTGCTCAAGCTTTTGTGAAAAGTTGCTACACTTATTACAGCCGTAGCTCTAGCTATAAACAGAGGCCTGATCCGACAGTGTATCTATATGCACTGAAAGTTTGCCAGTACAGCTGTCGTTAACTTGGAATAATGATCGCCACCAAATGGCAATCCGTAACTCTCACTAGAAGCAGGTGGCCGCAGCTTATCACATGGTCCTGTCGCTTCTGAAGTTTCTTTCAACGGCAGCGATGTTCAAGGCACCGCTCTTAGCACGAAGAAGAATCTTCGAAGCGCCGGATCTGGCAGTATCGTTAAGCTACGACACTACACATGCTTTTGAAGTCCCCTCGTAGATACATGATGTCTTTTAACACTCTACGGCATTTTTATGCCCCCGTTCTTTCTATCAAGTGCTGATAATTTAGTCTCGCCAGGCTATTGCTAATACTGTATGTGTCACAACGTCAATTGAATCCTTTTTTTTCCATTTTTTGTGTGTCATCAGTCTACTGACTGATTTGATGCGGCCCGCCACGAATTCCTTTCCTGTGCTAACCTCTTCATCTCAGAGTAGCACTTGCAACCTACGTCCTCAATTATTTGCTTGACGTATTCCAATCTCTGTCTGCCTCTACAGTTTTTGCCCTCTACAGCTCCCTCTAGTACCATGGAAGTCATTCCCTCATGTCTTAGCAGATGTCCTATCATCCTGCCCCTTCTCCTTATCAGTGTTTTCCACATATTCCTTTCCTCTCCGATTCTGCGTAGAACCTCCTCATTCCTTACCTTATCAGACCACCTAATTTTCTACATTCGTCTATAGCACCACATCTCAAATGCTTCGATTCTCTTGTGTTCCGGCTTTCCCACAGTCCATGTTTCACTACCATACAATGCTGTACTCCAGACGTACATCCTCAGAAATTTCTTCCTCAAATTAAGGCCGGTATTTGATATTAGTAGACTTCTCTTTGCCAGAAATGCCTTTTTTGCCATAGCGAGTCTGCTTTTGATGTCCTCTTTGATCCTTCCGTCATTGGTTATTTTACTGCCTAGGTAGCAGAATTCCTTAACTTCATTGATTTCGTGACCAGCAATCCTGATGTTAAGTTTCTCGCTGTTCTCATTTCTACTACTTCTCATTAGCTTCGTCTTTCTCCGATTTACTCTCAAACCATACTGTGTATTCATTAGACTGTTCATTCCGTTCAGCATATCATTTAATTCTTCTTCACTTTCACTCAGGATAGCAATGTCATCAGCGAATCGTATCATTGATATTCTTTCACCTTGTATTTCAATTGCACTCCTGAATCTTTCTGTTATTTCCATCATTGCTTCCTCGATGTACAGATTGAAGAGTAGGGGTGAAAGGCTACAGCCTTGTCTTACACCCTCCTTAGTACGAGCACTTCGTTCTTGAACTTCCACTGTTATTATTCCCTATAGCTTACCCCTACCTTTTTCAGAATCTCGAACAGCTTGCACCATTATATATTGTCGAACGCTTTTTCCAGGTCGACAAATCCTATGAAAGTGTCTTGATTTTTCTTTAGCCTTGCTTCCATTATTAGCCGTAACGTCAGAATTGCCTCTCTCGTCCCTTTACTTTTCCTAAAGCCAACTGATCGTCACCTAGCGCATTCTCAATTTTCTTTTCCATTCTTCTGTATATTATTCTTGTAAGCAGCTTCGATGCATGAGCTGTTAAGCTGATTGTGCGATAATTCTCACACTTGTCAGCTCTTGCCGTCTTCGGAATTGTGTGTATGATCCTTTTCCGAAAGTCAGATGGTATGTCGCCAGACTCATATATTCTACACACCAACGTGAATAGTCGTTTTGTTGCCACTTCCCCCAGTGATTTTAGAAATTCTGATGGAATGTTATCTATCCCTTCTGCCTTATTTGACCGTAAGTCGTCCAAAGCTCTTTTAAATTCCGATTCTAATACTGGATGCCCCATCTCTTCTAAATCGACTCCTGTTTCTTCTTCTATCATCTTAGCGTATGTTATTCCTTCATGATCTTGGAGTCGCTGTCCAAACGGTGTCATGAGGCACCTGGCACTTATGAGTGCTCCTTAGCATCAGACATTAACAGATGGAACCCTCTCTCCCTCACTGGAATAGTGCGTAATGCTGCCTGGGAAATTTTATATCTTTTCGTGGAACTGGTGGGCCGCAAAGATTGAGTATGTTGTTGGTGGTGTCAGTGAGTGACAGTCGTGTCGTGTCGCCTTTCGCAGGTGGTCGTGCTGGTGGCGTGTGTGGCGATGGTGTCCTGCCAGCAGGAGCTGCAGCGCGAGAAGCGTGGATACCTCGGCCTGGGGGCCGGACTGCTGGCCGCCCCCGCCGTCGCCGCCCCCGCTGTGGTCGCCGCCCCCGCAGTCGCCGCCGTCGCTGCCCCCGCAGTTGTCGCCGGACCCGCCATCGGCTACGGATATGGCTACCTCGGCGGTGTCCACGGAAGGCTGTTGCATGGTTGAAGGGCCTTCCTCTCTAACATCCGTGCGCTGTGTATCTTTGTTGCTGTGGCCTCATTAAAGCTCTCATTTTGTAGTTTAACATATTGAGTTTCTTCTCTCTGAAACACCAGAGTACCTAACTACATCTTAGTATCACGATGTGACAACACCAATGAAGTCAAAAGAGAAAGGGAATGCCATCGACATGAAAACCATTAATGACTACACGGTATATCCCAGTTCTGTTAGGACTGTGGCTGTGAAAAATAAAAGCCAAGGATGCTTTCAAAATCACTGTATTTATTCCCCTGAATCAGGACACAGCTGAAATCGTTTTAAAGGTGTTTTCTAACAGTCACTATAGCCTTTTTTTGGAGTCGCATTTGGTACTGCAGTACAACTTCCTTGGGTGTCCTTAATCACGTCCTTTCTTTGCCACGTTCAATTTTGGGAACAATTAGAGGTTGACCCGGGCCAGTTCCGGACTAATAGGATGTGTGACGATGACTGTGCCGTCCAAAAACGCGTGCACAGGCTTCGCTTTGTGGGTTCGGGTGTCCTCATGGAGGGGCGATCAGGGACCTGCACCTCGGTATTCGGATTGAATTGAAAAATTCTAACCCAAAAACGCTGGAGGACTTAAAAAACATTATGGTCTCACTGTTGCATTGACATTTTCCGACGCGTGTCAGACACATAATGTCACATTCCCGGGTAGGATGCCTGTCCCATCAAAGCTTTGACTCTCTACACATCTGCTTTTTTTTTTGTACCTTCAGAGATAGTAATGGCGCAACTCGCCACGAGATAACACAGCAGGTTGGAATTTTACACAAGCAATCCTAACCAAACTGGGACGCAGATGCTATGTACGTGGAGAATGTGTGCCAATATGCAATCTGTTTCAGAGACAACTGAACGTGAAGTAGATTAAATTAATGAAACTAGCAGCTATAGCTCATCTGCCAAAATTGTAATAGAGTTCTCAATTAAAATTTCTACGAAACCATGAAGATACCCCATTATTGGAGCTGTCAATGGAAACTAATATAAAAACAATGGAAAAATCATGTTCAGAGCACATATGGTACAGATTTCACGAGGCATTAGAGGACAGAGGAATGGTTTCTGATCACATAATTGGTTTTTTAAGGTACTTGGTGTAGTTCACAATTGCAACTCCCTTTTTGACACTGGTAATAGTGTGTAGAGGAAGGATGACAAATTACTTTTAATTTATGAGTGTTGGTTTCCCGCATAGGTTTGAAACCGAAATTCAGGCCAATTTGGAAAATGAGTTACACATTACACCTTGATACACAAATTATACTTATGAAATACAGCTATCCTTTGGGACACTACTAACTAAAAATTTCGGATAAATAGTTAGGTGTCATCGTAATAAATTTAACACACAAGCGTTCCACACAGTTTTAAATTAAATTGTAATACCATGAAGGAAGGAAGCATCAAATGTCAACATGGCATTAAGTACAAAACATGCTAGGTTTATATTATTTATTTATTTACGCTTCAAGTTCCGTAGGACTGGATTGACGAGCAAATCTCCAATGTCATGGAACGTGTCAGTATATGAAATTACAACATAAAAGTAATAGCAGATAAAAATAAAATGTTCATGAACCCAAATGACGTCAAGCCATAAGTTTAAGTTTACGCAATCAACAATACAACATAAGAATCAGCTTAATTTTTCAAGCAGTTCCTCAACAGAATAGAATGTGTGACCCATTAAGAAACACTTCAGTTTCGATTTTTGAATTGTTGTGGTGGCTTATTGAAAATGGATGCAACAGTATACTACACACCTTTCTGCACAAGAGTTAAGGAAGTTCGATCCAAATGCA
This sequence comes from Schistocerca serialis cubense, assembly GCF_023864345.2. NCBI lineage: Eukaryota > Metazoa > Arthropoda > Insecta > Orthoptera > Acrididae > Schistocerca > Schistocerca serialis. The sequence goes on along the minus strand of NC_064645.1, from coordinate 165,852,349 downwards.
GGTTGGATTTCTGCCGAGTATTAACAGAGTGAATGCTACTTATTCTTGGGAATAAGCTGATATTGTTAACAGGAAACGACAGTAAAGAATATATATATTGAGAGGTCAACGTTAAAGTACCCAGACTCGTGAATAGGGGTCGACAAGATGCTCGCGAACTTACACCACTTATTGCCCGATGCGCCAGTTTCTGAGCCAAAAATATCCCTTGAGAATGGGAAGAATTACCCCAAAATTTAATACCATTCGACATAAGCGAATGAAAATAAGCAAAGCAGACTAATTCTCGTGGTGAACAATCACTTAACTTCAGGAACCGTTCGATAGTAAAAATGACAGCATTAAGTCTTTGTACAAGATCCTGAACGTAGGCTTTCCACAACAGTTTACTATCTATCTGAACACCTAGACATTTGAACTGTTATGTTTCACTAATCATATGCTCATTCTCCGAAGTGAAAGCACCGGGTTTTGTTGAAATCTGTGTCAGAAACTGTAAAAACTGAGTCATTTAGTTTATTCCCCAAGAGCCATGAACTTCTGCTATGAACTGCCCTGTTTGAGACCGAGCCAATGTTGCACACAATATCCTTTACTACGAAGCTAGTGTCATCAGCAAACGGAAATATTTTAGAGTTACCCATAACACTAGAGGGAATATCACTTAAATAAACAAAGAACAGGAGTGGCCCCAACACTGATCCCTGGGGCAAACCTATTTGATCGTACGCCCCTCAGACCCCACATCACAGCCATTCTCAAAACTGTGAATAGTGACCTTTTGCTGTCCGTTGTTAAAGTAAGAGGTGAACCGATCGTGAGCTGCTCTCCGTATTCTGTAATGGTCCCACTTCTGGAGCAATATTTTGTTATCAACACAATCAGACACTAAAGATGTACTAAGTAAGCCCTCGGTCACAATTTTTAGTTTTTGACCAGCTTTTAACACTTCTATGGGTTTCTTCATCAGAAATTAAATATTTAAAGTGGCCTATAACGTAATCACAAATTTGTGGGAAAAAATTTATATAAAAGTGTAAGTATTGACTAGCATTACAAGAAAGAGACAGTACTTACATGTCACGTATAAAATAAATATCAAGCCAGAAAGGCTTTAGTCACAAAAATTTTAAAAAGAATACATGAAAGGCGAGCCACTAAGAGTTGCTCGTACCTATAAAGCCACAGGTAGCAACAGACAGGCTCCCGGGTTAGCAAGTGTGGGCAGGTGAACACTACACCAAGAGTGCCATCTAGTAGCAGTAGATTTAAGTAGGCTACTTAACATTTAAAATATAGACAGCTGAATGTTAAAATGAACAGTATTTAGTACATGAAGCCGCAGGCAAAGTTTCATTTGACAACTGTGGTGTCACCGCCAGACACCACACTTGCTAGGTGGTAGCCTTTAAATCGGCCGCGGTCCGTTAGTACACGTCGGACCCGCGTGTCGCCACTATCAGTGATTGCAGACCGAGCGCCGCCACACGGCAGGTCTACAGAGACTTCCTAGCACTCGCCCCAGTTGTACAGCCGACTTTGCTAGCGATGGTTCACTGACAAAATACGTTCTCATTTGCCGAGGCGATACTTAGCATAGCCTTCAGCTACGTCATTTGCTACGACCTAGCAAGGCGCCATTATCGGTTGCTATTGATATTGTAAATAATGTACAGACAAGAGCTACGTTCAACATTAATGGATTAAAGTTAAGTATTCCACCATCTGCGTCCGTTTTTCTAAGTTCTAATTTCCATTCTCCTGTTCCAGACCTCAAGTCAGCCTGCGTGAGCTTAAACGCGTGCCTTTCGGCTTCCTCTAAATTTAGTGGGTTGGTCTCCTGCCAATCCACAAAAACAACAGCAGACATCGTAACTTTTTGCTTATATAAAAGCATAGAAATACAGTTTGAAGACTGAAAACTGATTAACAGCACAAAGAGTAGCACTACTTACACGTCAAGTGTAAAATAAATACTAAGCGAAAAAGCGTTAGTCGCAATTTTAAAGTAGAAGCATGGAAAGCGAGCCACTACGGGCTGCTCGCATATGTCGAGCCACAGGTAGTATCAGACTGAGGCGCCGCGTTAACAACTGCGGGCAGGTGAACATTGCACCGAGAGTGCCATCTAGTAGCCACAAGTACAAACTGGCTACTTAACATACAAATAAAGACAGACGAATATCATGATGGATATTATTCGGTACGTAACATAAAAGGCAATATTTTGTTTAACAGCGGTAGATAATGTAACATTTTGTCTACATCAGACCTTAGAAGTACAGTTTAAAGTATGAAAACATTATTATAGAAAATACAAAAACGGCTGAACGACACAGCCTGCAGAAAACGATATAACATGAAATACAGCCTTTCGCCCCTACTCTTCAATCTGTACATCGAGGAAGCAATGATGGAAATAAAAGAAAGGTTCAGGAGTGGAATTAAAATACAAGGTGAAAGAATATCAATGATACGATTCGCTGATGACATTGCTATCCTGAGTGAAAGTGAAGAAGAATTAAATGATCTGCTGAACGGAATGAACAGTCTAATGAATACACAGTATGGTCTGAGAGTAAATCGGAGAAAGACGAAGGTAATGAGAAGTAGTAGAAATGAGAACAGCGAGAAACTTAACATCAGGATTGCTGGTCACGAAATCAATGAAGTTAAGGAATTCTGCTACCTAGGCAGTAAAATAACCAATGACGGACGGAGCAAGGAGGACATCAAAAGCAGACTCGCTATGGCAAAAAAGGCATTTCTGGCAAAGAGAAGTCTACTAATATCAAATACCGGCCTTAATTTGAGGAAGAAATTTCTGAGGATATACGTCTGGAGCACAGCATTGTATGGTAGGCAAACATGGACTGTGGGAAAACCGGAACAGAAGAGAATCGAAGCATTTGAGATGTGGTGCTATAGACGAATGTTGAAAATTAGGTGGACTGATACGGTAAGGAATGAGGAGGTTCCACGCAGAATCGGAGAGGAAAGGAATATCTGGAAAACCCTGATAAGGAGAAGGGACAGGATGATAGGACATCTGCTAAGACATGAGGGAATGACTTCCATGGTACTAGAGGAAGCTGTAGAGGGCAAAAACTGTAGAGGAAGACAGAGGTTGGAATACGTCAAGCAAATAATTGAGGACGTAGGTTGCAAGTGTTACTCTGAGATGAAGAGGTTAGCACAGGAAAGGAATTCGTGGCGGGCCGCATCAAACCAGTCAGTAGAGTGATGACCAAAAAAAACTCCACGAGGAAACCCGAAATTAAATGTCAAGTAACGGCTTTACACGCTTGAAGAAATTTATATTAAGCACCGGCAGCTGCTCATTGAGAATAAGGCTATCATTTCGAGAAAGATGTCTAATTCTTCAAGAATATCTAATATACACCCTTTCTTGTCGGTGTGCGAAAATGCTAATACCGTGAATAGCTTTAGGCGAGTGACCTGTTTTCAGAAGAAGGTCGCCGGCCGGAGTGGCCGTGCGGTTCTAGGCGCTACTGTCTGGAGCCGAGCGACCGCTTCCGTCGCAGGTTCGAATCCTGCCTCGGGCATGGATGTGTGTGATGTCCTTAGGTTAGTTAGGTTTAATTAGTTCTAAGTTCTAGGCGACTGATGACCTTAGAAGTTAAGTCGCATAGTGCTCAGAGCCATTTGAACCATTTTTTGAAGAAGAAGGTCGGCAAAAGACGAATTTTGGGTGTTAGTGCCATTTTTTCTTAATAGATGTTCTTTATATCTGGTTGTAAAGGCACGTCCTGTTTGTCCTATGTAGTAAGAAGAACAGGTGACGCTGAAAATCTTATAGACGCCAGAACTTTCTAAAGGAGAACGAGACGATTTTAATTACGAATGAAGTAGGTACAAAAGGCTACGTTGCAGTTGTATTTATTACGAGCAAGGCGTTGGATCTAATAGGAAATGGGACCCAAGAAAGGAATAAAAAAATATTTTTTGGGTTAGATTCAGTGATAGAGGTGCCGGGCGTAGTAACTCTTTTAACAGGTTTCTTTTTAAGGATGTCATCTACTATGCCAGGTTCATATTCGTTATTAACTGCTATCGTTTTGAGTAAATTGATTTCGTCATTGAATTTTTCTTTCGAGAGTGAAATAGAAGTGGCTCGATGAATCGCAGAGTGAAAGAAAGGGTTTTTATGAGATTGCGGATGCATGCAAGACGCAGGTACGATCTGGTCAGTATATGTTTCTTTACGAAAAATATTGAATGAGATTTTATTTTCTTCTTCTGTAAGCGTCAAGCCAAGAATGTTTAACTGGCGGGCCACGTTTTCGAGTTCGATGGTGAAGGACATTTTCTCATGAGATTGAAAATACGGTCAATGCCATCAGTAGGTCCCTTGTAGATGACTAAAATATCATCAACGTATCAGAAATAGGAGAGAATGCCTAGTGGTGCAGCTGAAAAACAACTGAAAAACTTTTCTTCTAGAGAGTTGAAAATATCAGCAAGAATACCAGCTAAGGGTTTTCCCATAACGAGACCGTCGGACTGCAGGTACAGTTGTTCATTAGATTCAAATTAGTTGTATTTGACTACTATTGCGATGAGATTCATGATTTGTTCATCTGAAAGATCTTTTTTGAAATGACGTAATTTTTTCTGTGCAATTGTAAGCATTTCTTGTACAGGAACGTTAGTATAAAGATTTTTCATATCTGAACCAAGCAGCCATGTTCAAAACTCTGACACTCAAACACCTTAGTGAAATCAAAAAATATGCCTAGCGTTCGAAACCTTTTATTTAACCCATCCAATTCCTCACAGAGAAATGAGAATATAGCATTTTCAGTTGTTAAACGACTTCTAAAGCCGCAATGTACATTTAATAGCAAATTATGTGGTATAAAATGATCAATTATCCTTAAATACACAGCCTATTCACTAACTTTAGCAAACACTGATGGTATAGAAATACGTCTAAAATTGCTACATTATCCCTTTCTCCCTTTTGATAAAGCCGCTTTACTACTGAGTACTTTAATCGTTCAGGAAACTGACCATTCCTAAAGGAAAAATTACAAATATGGCTAAATATAGGGCTAACATGTGCACTGCAGTAGCTACTTTAGGCACTCCATCATATCTATGACAGTCCTTAGTCTTCAGTGATTTAGTATGTTAAGCAAATGATTAGCACTTCAACGGAACTACACGTAAGAAGTAGGTCTTACGTCATTTAGATTCTCTACATAAGGAAAGAATTGTCACTCAGAAATTCTATATAAATGTAGTTTGTTTAGAAATATTTACTGCTACGAGTCAGAACCGACAGTATCAGGATCGTATTTTATGGATACCCATTGTGATTATCTCTCATTCTTACACATAAATCATCAATTTTCAAAGACTAGCACACTCGTGTGAACATATATGGATCCTTTCGACATCGCCACATTCATGGAACACATGCTCCTGTAACGTGTGCACATTCCGATTGATGTGCAAAATCCTAATGCTCCAAAATGTCTCCACTGCCGGTAATTTGACTTGTTACATGCAGGCGAGCGTGGAGTTGAGTCTGCTGGACTTCTTGGATCACTATCCGCTCGTTGAAAGTCCGTGTCAGTGTCGTATGTGGGATGGAAAGTGGCAATGCGCTCCATCGTTCATTACCAACATCGGTTATCTTTCTGCCTCAGTAAATTTCTCCAAAATTTAGGCGCAGCACATGATAATTTCTCGTGAATGATTTCCATCACTCACAAGTCCCATAAAATGATTCTAAGGCGAACCTGCTGTCTTGCTTCGACAATCACCCAGAATTTGTTGCCTCTGCGAATTGAGGACATTCAGCACTCCGCCTTAGACAATATCGGCAAAACGGCAATCTCGCGTGCTGATCTTGTTGCCTGATAGTTTGCATATCCTGTAAATGATCAAGGTAATGAAGCGACACGTACAGAACTGCCCACGTTGTATTTTTTCCCTGCTTTCAGAAGCTCCAGTTTTTCCTTCATTCGTTTCACAATCATCTCCTACTCCGCAACAGCCTAGTGATGAGACACTGGACTCTCATTTGGGAGGACGGTGAGTTCATCCCCCTTGCTACAATCCAGAATTAGATTTTCTGTGGTTTCCATAAAGAGTCTGAAGAAAATACCGAGAAGGTTCCTTTGAAAAAGGCTTTACTACCCCTTGTTTCCACAACACGAGCTTATTCTCCATCTCTAATGACCCTCTCGCCGACTGGAGGTTGAACCACAATTTTTATTTCTTCCTCTCAGTATTTACCCACCCATTCCCACCGTCCGAACTATGAAACCACTAAAGCGGTCCCATGTCCTTCTTGCGGATGATGCAATCTGTGCGAGTCCCTGAAAGAACCTGCTGACGACTTCTTTAGATGAAATGCAGCTTCAGGATGTTATCCAACATACATAACATGCTGATCAGCCATAAAATTATGACCACTGATCTACTGACGATACAAACGCGTCGAGGCGACAACAGCATCACCTGGCGAGGAATAACTTATAGACAGACACGAGCACGGTGCAAATGTTCAAATGTGCGTGAAAAGGACCAAACTGCTCAGATCATCGGTCCCTAGACTTACACGCTATTTAAACTAACTTATGCTAAGAACAACACAGCCGGCCGGGGTGGCTGAGCGGTTCTAGGCACTACAGTCTGGAACCGCGCGACCGCTACGTCGCAGGTTCGAATCCTTTCTCGGGCATGGATGTGTGTGATGTCCTTAGGTTAGTTGGGTTTAAGTAGTTGTAAGTTGTAGGGGACTGATGACCTCAGAAGTTGAGTCCCATAGTGCTCAGAGCCATTTGAACAACACACGCACCCATGCCCGAGGGAGGACTCGAACCTCCGGCGGGAGGGGCCACGTATTCCGCGACATGGTGCCGCTAACAGCGCAGTCACTAAACGCGGCTCGCACTGTGCATGTGGTATCGGGCAGAGTGCTGTTCGTGTTTAGAATGGGGAAGGCGCGCAGTCTGAGTTTGGCCAAGGGAAGACTGTGAAGGCCTGGAAGCTCGGCACGAGCTTTTCGGAAGCGGTACTACTTCTCGGGTGTTCGAGGGATGCAATGGTGAGTGTCTTCAACACGTGGCGAAACTAACGTGAAACAACGTTCAGATATCGTGGGGTTGAGCCGGCCCTCTTTGGAGATGTCAGACGTTGTCAACTGGGTAGAATGGTAAAGTATTACAGGCGGCGAAGTGTGGTGGATTTGTTCAAATGGCTCTGAGCACTATGGGACTTAACATCTGAGGTCATCAGTCCGCTAGAACTTCGAACTACTTAAACCTAACTAACCTAAGGACATCACACTCATCCATGCCCGAGACAGGATTCGAACCTGCGACCGTAACGGTCGCGCGGTTACAGCCTGCAGCGTCTAGAAAGGTTCGGCCACACGACCGGCAACTGTGGTGGAACTAAAACCGGATTTTAATGATGTACAGAGTACAGGTGAGTCTGAATGCACAGTGCACCGAACATTCCTAACGACGGATCTCCGCAGCCGACGAACCATGCATATGTCAATGTGAACACCACGACATCGGCAACTGCGTATGAATTGGGCCGTGACCATCGGCACTGGACGTTGGTGCAGTGAGATAGCGTTGTATGGTGTGATGAATCCTCATACCTTCTTCACCATGCCGACGGGAGGTCGCGAATCCGTCTTTTTCCAGGGGAACAGCTCCTTGAAACCTGTATTGTGGGACGGAGACAAGTTGGCGGCGGCTCCATTACGCTCTGAGAAGCATTCAAGTGGCATCGACGGGTCTATCTACATCTACATCTACATTTATACTCCGCAAGCCACCCAACGGTGTGTGGCGGAGGACACTTTACGTGCCACTGTCATTGCCTCCCTTTCCTGTTCCAGTCGCGTATGGTTCGCGGGAAGAACGACTGCAGGAAAGCCTCCGTGCGCGCTCGAATCTCTCTAATTTTATATTCGTGATGTCCTCAGGAGATATAAGTAGGGGGAAGCAATATATTCGATACCTCATCCAGAAACCCACCCTCTCGAAACCTGGACAGCAAGGTACACCGCGATGCAGAGCGCCTCTCTTGCAGAGTCTGCCACTTGAGTTTGCTAAACGTCTTCGTAAAGCTATCACGATTACCAAATAACCTTGTGACGAAACGGCTGGCCGGAGTGGCCGAGCGGTTCTAGGCGCTACAGTCTGGTTCTAGGCGCTACGGTCGCAGGTTCGAATCCTGCCTCAGGCATGGATGTGTGTGATGTCCTTAGGTTAGTTAGGTTTAAGTAGTTCTAAGTTCTAGGGGACTGATGACCTCAGAAGTTAAGTCTCATAGTGCTCAGAGCCTTTTGAACCATTTTGTGACGAAACGCGCCGCTCTTCCTTGGATCTTCACTGTCAACCCGATCTGGTACGAATCCCACACTGATGAGCAATACTCAAGTATAGGTCGAACGAGTGTTTTGTAAGCCACCTCTTTTGTTGATGGACTACTCTCCCAATGAATCGCAACCTTGCACCCGCCTTACCAACAATTAATTTTTTATGATCATTCCACTTCAAATCGTTCCGTACGCATACTCCCAGATATTTTACAGAAGTAACTGCTACCAGTCTTTGTTCCGCTTTCATATAATCATACAATAAAGGATCCTGCTCTTTATGTATTCGCAATACATTACATTTGTCTATGGTAAGGGTCAGTTGCCACTCCCTGCACCAAGTGCCTACACGCTGCAGATCTTCCTGCATTTCACTGCAATTTTCTAATGCTGCAACTTCGCTGTATACTACAGCATCATCCGCGAAAATACGCATGGAACTTCCGAGACTACCTACTAGGTAATTTATATATATTGTGAAAAGCAATGGTCCCATGACACTCCCCTGTGGCACGCCAGAGGTTCCCTGTAGACGTCTCTCCATTGAGAACAACATGCTGTGTTCTGTTTGCTTAAAACTCTTCAATACAGCCACACAGCTGGTCTGATATTCCGTAGGCTCTTATTTTGTTTATCAGGCGACAGTGCGGAACTGTATCGAACGCCTTCCGGAAGTCAAGGAAAATGGCATTTACCTGGGAGCCTGTATCTAATACTTTCTGGGTTTCATGAACAAATAAAGCGAGTTGGGTCTCACACGCTCCAGTGGAGCTTGTACAAAAGGCCATAACGGCCAAGGAGTATACTACACTGGTTGCAGGCCACGTACACCCTTTCCTGACGATCATCTTTCCAGATGGCCGAGGCATTTTTCAGCAAGACAATGCCGCTTGTCACACGGCCAGGAATGTGATGAAGTGATTCGAGGAACACAGTGGCGAGTTCCTAACTCGCCAGATCTGAACCCGGTCCAACACACCTGGGATGTGATTGAACATAGAGCTCATCGCCCCTCTGGCCAGAATTTACGGTGACTTGTATACGCAGGTCAGCTTTGCGACTTACCAAGGCCTCATTGATTCTATGCCACTACGCGTCGCAGTCGTTATTCGTGCCAAAAATGGGCATACCGGATATCAGGCAGTGGTCACAATGCTCTAGCTGGTCAATGTAGATGCCCCTCGTTGTATGAGGACGTGTGAAAATTAGTGCCTCCGAATATTTTACTCTCTTCTTTATGTAGATTGAGATATTACATGTCATGCCAACACCACGGTGGACTTTCCAGTTACGCTGACGAAAGTTGGAACCCTCTGTCTGAATTATAGTCTGTAACACGGCTTTGTGTAACTACACTACTGCCCATTAAAATTCTTACACCAAGAAGATGACGTGCTACAGACGCGAAATTTGACCGACAGGAAGAAGATGCTGTGATATGCAAATGATTAGCTTTTCAGAGCATTCACACAAGGTTGGCGCCGGTGGCGACACCTACAACGTGATGTCATGAGGAAAGTTTCCAGCCGATTTCTCATACACAAACAGCAGTTGACCGGCGTAGCCTGGTGAAACGTTGTTGTAATGCCTTGTGTAAGGAGGAGAAATGCGTATCATCACGTTTCCGACTTTGATAAGGGCCGGATTGTAGCCTATCGCGATTGCGGTTTATCGTATCGCGACATTGCTGCTCGCGTTGGTCGAGATCCAATGACTGTTACCACAATATGTAATCGGTGGGTTCAGGAGGGTAATACGGAACGCCGTGCTGGATCCCAACGGCCTCGTATCACTAGCAGTCGAGATGACAGGCATCTTATCCGCATGGCTGTAACGGATCGTGCAGCCACGTCTCGATCCCTGAGTCAACAGATGGGGACGTTTGCAAGACAACAACCATCTGCACGAACAGTTCGACGACGTTTGCTGCAGCATGGAGTATCAGCTCGGAGACCATGGCTGTGGGTACCCTTGACGCTGCATCACAGACAGGAGTGCCGGCGATGGTGTACTCAACAACGAACCTGGCTGCACGAATGGCAAAACGTCATTTCTTCGGACGAATGCAGGTTCTGTTTACAGCATCATGATGGACGCATCCGTGTTTGGTGACATCGCGGTGAACGCACATTGGAAGCGTGTATTCGTCATCTCCATACTGGCGTATCACCCAGCGTGATGGTATGGGGTGCCATTGGTTACACGTCTCGGTCACCTCTTCTTCGCATTAACGACACTTTGAACAGTGGACGTTACATTTCAGATGCGTTACGAGCCGTGGCTCTACCCTTCCTTCGATCCCTGTGAAACCCTACATTTCAGCAGGATAACGCACGACCGCATGTTGCGGGTCCTGTACGGGCCTTTCTGAATACAGAAAATATTCGACTGCTTTCCTGGCCAGCACCTTCTCCAGATCTCTCACCAACTGAAAACGTCTGGTCAATAGTGGCCGAGCAACTGGCTCGTCACAATACGGCAGTCACTGCTCTTGATGAACTGTGGTATCGTGTTGACTCTGTTTGATTCAATGCCCAGGCGTATAAAGGCCGTTGTTACGGCCAGAGGTGGTTGTTCTGGGTACTGATTTCTCAGCATCTATGCACCCAAATTGCGTGAAAATGTAATCAAGTATCAGTTCTAGTATAAGATATTTGTCCAACGAATACCCGTTTATCATCTGCATTTCTTCTTGGTGTAGCAATTGTAATGGCCAGTAGTGTACGTCAGTGCATGAATTTAGAATTCGGAGAGCTCGTCAACACATGGAGCACCCCCCCCCCCCCCTTCCGCATGACAATACCAGACAACACACGAGCGCTGCGACATCTCAACAATGTACGCCGCGCCGACCACCTTGTGAGCGACAATGCGGCGGCTGGAAGGAACAGCCTCACAGCAAAGCCAGCATAAGGCAGCAACTCCGAGCCTTCCAGCACATTCATCGGCGAGCGCATCCTAGAAGACTCGTTCATGCGGAACTGTCTTCTTTAGCCGAGGCTGCCTGGCCACCCAGTCGAAACCTTTCAGCTCCAGACCGCAGCCTATTTAGTTCGGCGCAGCGGCCCTCATAGGTAGAATCATCACAGCCTACGATTGGGGATCACAGCTGATATCACCCGGGACTTTGCAGCTCCGGTAAGCGCTTCATCGCGTGGACTCGCGTCGTCATTGTGAGCGGCTCTCCGAAGAGTGGTAATTGGTGACTGTTCCACATTTCGTCGAAACTCTATTTCGGAAGTGAAAATGTTTCGCTGCTTGCTCAGCAGAATTTTTTCAGTATACCAAAAGAACTAATACCACCGAGCTGCGGATAGAAATTTTCCAGTTACGTTTAAATAAAGAATGAACCTCATGTTACGTAATTCATTTCTTAGATTCTCCATTGAATTTAAGCCACGTTTTTATTGTTATATACTTACTTTATATGTATGACACTGTGCTAGTTGTCGGACTATAATTAATGTGGTAGATGCTACCTGAATTTCAATGTTGATTATCTCCACGCCACCAGATATAGCATTGCTCAGTGCCGCCTATCATCCTAGATACAGTCCCATCTTGGCCACATCCGGTTTTCATCTGTTTCCAAAACTTAAGGAACGCCGTCGAATACTTCAATCTGACAGTGATGAAGCGGTGCAATCAGTAGTGTGGTTGTGACTCAGTCAGCAAACTCTACATTGAAGGTATCGACAAACTGGTCTCTTGATGGCCGAAATGTGTTCGTCGCCAGGGTGACTACGTCGAGAGATAAATTATAGAAATGAAAAATAAATATGTAGAATTTGTACATCCAGCATGCAGGGGTTGAAATAGGGCTGTAACGTTTATATGATTAAGATAACTGTTTGAGGAAACCGACTCCAGTTGCATAGGAAGTTTTATTAATTTATTGATGACTCGTTTCGGACAGCTTGTCCATTATCAGATCATCAATAAAGATGTCTTGCATTACAACTTGAAATAGTTCAAATGGCTCTGAGCACTATCGGACTTAACATCTGAGGTCATCACTTCCCTAGAACTTAGAACTACTTAAACCTAACTAACGTAAGGACATCACACATATCCTTGCCCGAGGCACGATTCGAACCTGCAACCGTAGCGATCGTGCGGTTCCAGACTGCAGCGCCTAGAACCGCTCGGTCACACCGGCAGGCACATTACAACTAGACCTGTTGATACCACAGTGTTGTTGAAGTGTGGGAGCAACACTGTATATTGCCACGTTTATATATTTTGTGGCCAGTAACTTACAAGCACGTCTGGTTGTAACACTGTACTTATGTATGAGTGCATGGATAATTTGATGACTCCATTTCAGCGGTTTTCTCTCCACGACATCGTTAATCTTATGGCTGCTGTAGGAGATAGTTATATATGCTGTGTCTCACTACAGTACGTTAGTCAGAGCACAAACTGGCCCTATGTAAAACGAGCAATGAACGCAGACTCGAGAACAGCACACAACAATGGGTAAGTACCTGGATAAGTATCTGAGCATGTGTAACACAGGCAAGCAACACAGCTCAATGAAACTTGGACATTAGACATTACCAGGTGTAGAAGTATGATACCGGAATTTCTCTGTAGACGGTGCTAGCTGTCGGGGTAGGGCCCGTGAGACTGCGTCTGCAGCGCCATCAGTTTCCTGTAACGTCTGACGACGAATTTCAACACACAGTATCCCAAGTTCCTTACGTCGGTATGTTTAAAACCCTTAAACAAGTTAAGTTTTTGCCTGAGAACCACGATTCACGGACAGCATTGATTTCCTGTTATGATCTGAAGAAAACTGCTGCAGAATCGCATCGAATGCTTGTCGAAGCTTTCGGCGAACATGCTCTTCGTTAAATACAGTGTTCCGAGAGATTAAAAAATTCGGAGGTGGTAATTTTGACTTGGGAAACGGCGAGAGAGGGGACCACCGAAAGGTTCGAAGACAACGAATTGCAGGCCGTACTGGATGAAGATGATACTCAAACTCAACAGGAACACGCAGAACAACTGAATGTAACACAGAAGCCATTTCTCTTCAGTTGGAAGCTATGGGAAAGGTGCAGAAAGAGGAAAAATGGCTTCTGCATGAGCTCAATGAGAGACAGACAGCAAACCGAAAGACCACTTGTGAAATGGTGCTCGCCAGATACAAAAGAAAGTCGTATCTCCATGGATTGGTGGCAGGTGCTGAAAAAGGGATATACACTACTGGCCATTAAAATTGCTACACCAAGAAGAAATGCAGGTGATAAAAGGGTATTCATTGGACAAATACATTATACTAGAACTGATATGAGATTACATTTTCACCAATTTGTGTGCACAGATCCTGAAAAATCAGTATCCAGAACAACCACCTCTGGCCGCAATAACGGCCTTGATACACCTGGCCATTGAGTCAAACAGAGCTTGGAAGGCGTGTACAGGTACAGCTGCCCATGCAGCTTCAACACAATACCACAGTTCATCAAGAGTAGTGACTGGCATATTGTGATGAGCCAATTGCTCGGCCACCATTGATCAGACGTTATCAATTGATGAGAGATCTGGAGAATGTGCTTTATGTTGGTAACGCCACGTAGCGCTCTGTATGAAGATCACTGACTGCGCTGTGTGCACTCTGTGGCTGTTTGGCATTGTTGGAATATTAGCTACTGTAGTGTTGGGCAGGTGGATGTGAACAGCGCGTAACGGTGGGCAGCTGGAGGTGAGCCGCAAGCAGTGGTGGATGTGGAGAGAGAGATACCAGAGTTTTGAGAGATTACTATGTGACAACGATCTGGACGTGTGTCCGCCAGAAAAAGGAAATTTGTAAAGATGGATGTCATGAATTTATATATATATATATATATATATATATATATATATATATATATATATATATATATATATATATAGGGTGTTACAAAAAGGTACGGCCAAACTTTCAGGAAACATTCCTCACACACAAATAAAGAAAAGATGTTATGTGGACATGTATCCGGAAACGCTTACTTTCCATGTTATAGCTCCTTTTAGTTTCGTCAGTATGTACTGTACTTCCTCGATTCACCGCCAGTTGGCCCAATTGAAGGAAGGTAATGTTGACTTCGGTGCTTGTGTTGACATGCGACTCAACGTTTGGGCAGACATTGTTGGTGATATCTTGATTGGGCCCCATGTTCTTCCACCTACGCTCAAAGGAGCACGTTATCATGATTTCATACGGGATTCTCTACCTGTGCTGCTAGAACTTGTGCCTTTACAAGTACGACACAACATGTGGTTCATGCACGATGGAGCTGCTGCACATTTCAGTCGAAGTGTTCGTACGCTTCTCAACAACAGATTCGGTGACCGATGGATTGGTAGAGGCGGACCAATGCCATGGCCTCCACGCTCTCCTGACCTCAACCCTCTTGACTTTCATTTATGGGGGCATTTGAAAGCTCTTGTCTACGCAACCCCGGTACCAAATGTAGAGAATCTTCGTGCTCGTATTGTGGACGGCTTTGATACAATACGCCATTCTCCAGGGCTGCATCAGCGCATCAGGGATTCCATGCGTCGGAGGGTGGATGCATGTATCCTCGCTAACGGAGGACATTTTGAACATTTCCTGTAACAAAGTGTTTGAAGTCACGCTGGTACGTTCTGTTGCTGTGTGTTTCCATTCCATGATTAATGTGATTTGAAGAGAAGTAATAAAATGAGCTCTAACATGGAAAGTAAGCGTTTCCGGACACATGTCCAATAACATATTATCCTTCTTTGTGTGTGAGGAATGTTCCCTGAAAGTTTGGCCGTACCTTTTTGTAACATCCTGTATATATATAAAAGCCGTACCTTTTTGTAACACCATATATATATATATAAATTCATGACATCCATCTTTACATATTTATATATATATATATAAAATAAAATAACGTAAGAACTTTACCAGCACCGTCATTTACAAGTTTTCAACAGGGACGTTTCAAACTGTGTCCCCTCTATCGGAATTTAAAAAAAAAATGGTTGACAATACACGGACCCACAACTTCAAACAAATTACGAAAGACACTTGTCATGGATCTCTTCAATAGTCTCAAAATGTGTACATAGTGCCTGTTAATACTGTTAATATAGTCCGAATTTCTCTGAGCCGACCGTTGTGACCGAGAGGTTATAGGACCGTCAGTCCGGAACCGCGCTCCTGCAGGTTCGAATCCTGCCTCGGGCATGGATGTGTGTGATGTCCTTAGGTTAGTAAGGTTTAAATAGTTCTAAGTCTAGGGGACTCATGCCTCAGATGTTAAGTCCCATAGTGCTCAGAGGCATTTGAACCATTTTCTTACTGCACCAACTCCTAACTAAAAGAGACGATCTGCATCCACATAACTACTTTCTCATCTTAATTAATCAAATGTTAACATGTGGAACGTCACGGTTAGGATCACTACTAAATTTCGTAAGCTGTACAAGTTTCAGAACGAGCTAACCGCTACCTCTCTCAGCAGTTAGACTTAAACGATCCAGGCAGATTATTACCAATGTTCTCTCCTGTCGTGCGGTTTACTACGTCATATGGCAAAACGGGCATTCAACTAATGGTCTGACAATGTCAAAATCTCCAGGAACCATATCTCAGACAAAATGCAACGCTTTTTGACTTCGTAGTACTATTCACATTGTAGAAAATAGCTCTCGCGCCGTCGTATAGCGGCCAGATGTCTGCGATGGTGGACTGTCTCTGGATTCCGCCGTCGCCGCTGCCCATTCTCTGCTTTGCTGAACATTTGATGGGTATTGCTGCGCTTTTTCGGCTGGCTGGCTCTGAGCACTATGGGACTCAACTGCTGTGGTCATAAGTCCCCTAGAACTTAGAACTACTTAAACCTAACTAACCTAAGGACATCACACACATCCATGCCCGAGGCAGGATTCGAACCTGCGACCGTAGCGGTCGTGCGGTTCCAGACTGGAGCGCCTTTAACCGCTCGGCCACTCCGGCCGGCGTTTTCGGTCTGGATACCTTCAACATACATAATAAATGCTGATGCAACAATTAAAACACGATAACATGAATCCTTTCGTATTTCTTCCTACAACTCACGTGACATAGCACATATGCGTAGACGAGCAACTTCCTTTAACGTACGTCGAATTAGACACAGTACAGAGCTCTTCTTCGCCTTCACATATCTGCACATTCACGACATACTGTGGTAACAATGTTTGTAACAGTTTTTCATATCCATAGCATTTTAATTCTATAGCTTTTACAGAAAACAACAGAGTTTTATCTCTTTGGGAATGCTGTAAAAGAGAGTGTACTGTGTGCGTTATACATTTTCAATCAATTCCTGCCATTAAAACTTCAAACTTGGCATTATGTGTAGCTTCCTTTTGTAAGCAAATAAACTTACACCACCCACAGTACAATTACCTCCTCCTAAAGCCAGTTAATTAACAAGGACACTTTATGAGTCTGAAACAATAGCATTTTTACTCGTCTTATCACCAACGATATTTATGAATTGGTAAACTCCTTGGTTAACTATACGTACACGTTCCTATATCTCGGTACTACACCCTGTCTCTCTCCCTTTATAGTTTGTTACACCTCACTCGCTCTATAGAAATAAATTGCTTTTAGTTACCCTCAAAGAACTTAAAGAAACTTGACGACCAGTCACTAGTATATGATAACCTTTCCACATAACATCAATAACCTAAACTTTTAAGTAAACTCAAAAATATGTGTAGGTATCGACCTACAACCAAAAAATTACACTACAACAACAATAAAAACATCCTCAAGATAACGTATCTTGTTACTGATGGCACAGTCTCATTATTGGTGAGCCCAGTGGCATCACTAAGACAGAACTTTACTTACTGATCAATGAACACATTGTCCTCTTTCTGGCATGCCCTCCGTCTTCTTGCTTCTATTTGAGATTGTTTTACTCTATGTTTCTTGTATTTATTATCAAGTTTCTCATCCCTTGCTGATAAATAACTGACAACTTTTCTACTACGTATCCTTTCGTATCCATTAATACTGAACGACATGTTCTTTTCTCTTTGGTTTCATTCGATTGTCATCTATTAAAGTAGTTACGATAGACCAAACACTCATACACATGGGAATTTTCTCATCTTCCTCATCGTGTGCCCTGCCTCTTCCAGGCATACAGTGTGGCAGTTGGGAATAATTTGTCTAATCCTAGGTCATCTGCTTCTTCGTCAATAACTGGGTTACTTTCTCATCCTATCGCGTCAGCCACAACACAATGTACTCTGTACTGTCGGACATCTTCCACAGAAGATTCATCCTCGTCACTACCAGATACACATTCATGTTCTAAAACAGTTGTGGTTTCTGTAGTGGACTGGCCCGACAGCCAATCCACTATGACGGGTAGCCCAAAGGCACGCGTTTAAGCTCACGCAGGCTGGCGTGAGGTCTGGAACAGGTCAGAGAAATAAGACTAGCAAAACAGGAGGTAACTGGTAGAATACTTAACTTTAATCCACAATTGGTGTACATCGCTCTTGGCGGTACATGTTATAACCTCAATATAAACTGGTAATGGCGCCTTTCTAGGTCGTAGCAAATGACGTAGCTGAAGGCTATGCTAACTATCGTCTCGGCAAATGATAGCGTATTTGTCAGTGTAGCATCGCTAGCAAAGTCGGCTGTACAACTGGGGCGAGTGGTAGTAGGTCTCTCTCTAGACCTGCCATGTGACGGCGCTCGGTCTGCAATCACTGACAGTGGTGACACGCGGGTCCGACGTATACTAACGGACCGCGGCCGATTTAAAGGCTACCACCTAGCAAGTGTGGTGTCTGGCGGTGACACCACAGTTTCTTTTACCTCCTCAACCCCGGAGGGTAAATCAGTTACGTTCAAAGACTGAGCGTTGTTAACTATAAGCATAGACCCTCCATAGATGGGACTATTTCTGCCTTTTCGTCAGAAACTGCCTGCTCACTTAATACTTCCTCTCTCTCCTTCTCTCTCTCGGAAGCAGGTAACTCGTTAGTATCTGAATACTTCCCTTCACATTCTTCCTCAGAATGGACGGAGATAATTTTAGACTGTTTCTTTGTATTCCCCCCTTTATCATCATCTCCCTTCGTCCTACTTTTTGTAACTTAAAAACTCTTAACGTAACTGATAGATTCTAGAAGACTCTCATTTTTTTTCAAATTAATCCAGTAATGTTTATCCCAAATAGTCAGTCTTATCTTTTCATCAAGAATGTCTAATAATACTTCATATTCCTTTAACCAATCCATACCTAATGGAACAGGAAGATTAAGAGCTGATAGATCTGATACTAAAAACACGTGATGCTCAAATGGCGTACCTCCCATATCAAATACAAGTCAGACATCTTCTCCTACATTTTTGTCTTCTGTCATGAACGTTCCCACTCGATACGTTTCTCTTCCCTTAACTCCATTGATAATAAGCTAATTCAGTTTCCTTATGAGCCAAAATATCTAATTGATAGTCATTTATTGGCCCCGGTATTATTAGCGTTGAAATATTGTCATTTCACTGTTCTTCCACAGATAACAGTACCTCACACACATTTTTTGTTTCTTCTCACGTCACAAACGCGCTTCTGTATTCGTGAAACTGATGATGTAGACATCCAGTCATGGGAATCGGCTGACACGGCTCTGCTACTCCATCATGTCTCTGGTTTTAACATTTATTACTATCACTATCTGCAGCATAACCACTGCTTTTCTACCCGCATTACTGAATTCATTTCTAACATTATTATTATTATTTTTCTTTCCTGTCTCAGACGTTATGTCTGGTTAAAAATGGAAAGTGACGCGGACCTTGATCAAGCGTGGCTTCCTTTTAACTGTACGGTATATGTTACATTGCATTTAGGAACATTAGGGTAATTGAACAGATTTCTGTGGTTGTATATATACGTTTGGATGTAGCTGTATTGCGTTGATGTACTGGTGGTATGACTCCCGTAGTTGATAGTATAATTGGCATGATGTCAACTTTATCCTGATGCCACATGTCTTTGACTTCCTCAGCCAGTTGGATGTATTTTTCAATTTTTTCTCCTGTTTTCTTCTGTACATTTGTTGTATTGGGTACAGATATTTCGATTAATTGTGTTAATTTCTCCTTTTTATTGGTGAGTATCATGTCAGGTTTGTTATGTGGTGTTGTTTTATCTGTTATAATGGTTCTGTTCCAGTATAATTTGTATTCATCATTCTCCAGTACATTTTGTGGTGCATACTTGTATGTGGAAACGTGTTGTTTTATTAGTTTACGTTGTATGGCAAGTTGTTGATGTATTATTTTTGCTACATTGTCATGTCTTCTGGGGTATTCTGTATTTGCTAGTATTGCACATCCGCTTGTGATGTGATCTGCTGTTTCTGTTTGTTGTTTGCAAAGTCTGCATTTATCTGTTGTGGTATTGGGATCTTTAATAATATGCTTGGTGTAATATCTGGTGTTTATTGTTTGATCCTGTAATGCAATCATGAATCCTTCAGTCTCACTGTATATATTTCCTTTTCTTAGCCATGTGTTGGATGCGTCTTGATCGATGTGTGGTTGTGTCAGGTGATACGGGTGTTTGCCATATAGTGTTTTTTTTTTCCAATTTACTTTCTTCGTATCTGTTGATGTTATGTGATCTAAAAGGTTTTAGAAATGGTTATGAAATTACAATGGTGTAGACGATGTATTTATATGAGTGATTGCTTTGTGTATTTAGCTAGTTTCTGTTCGTTCTATAAAGAATTTTCTTAAATTGTCTACCTGTCAATAATGTAGGTTTTTTATGTCGATAAATCCATTTCCTCCTTCCATTCTGCTTAATGTGAATCTTTATGTTGCTGAAAGTATGTGAAGTATTCTATATTTGTGGCATTGTGATCGTGTAGGTGTATTGAGTGCTTCTAGGTCTGTGTTACTCCATTTCACTACTCCAAATGAGTAGGTCAATATTGGTACAGCATAGGTATTTATAGCTTTTGTCTTGTTTCTTGCTGTCAATTCTGTTTTCAGTATTTTTGTTAGTCTTTGTCTTTATTTTTCTTTTACTTCTTTAATATTTGTATTATCTACTCCTATTTTTTGTCTGTTTCCTAGATATTTATAGGCATCTGTTTCTTCCATCGCTTCTATGCAGTCGCTGTGGTTATCCAATATGTAATCTTCTTGTTTAGTGTGTTTTCCCTTGAATGTGCTATTTTTCTTACATTTGTCTGTCTGTCTGTCTGTTATTATTATTATTATTATTATCTTGACCGTTATGTGCTTAATCTGAGTCTGTTCATTCCTCATCGATCGATTTTTCCTATGACTTTTCCTATTTCTTGGTTCAAACCTAGGACTATTATTATCACTTTGTGAAAAAAGTAACCGCTATTTGACTGCACAACAGGTTTCATTCCAGAATCTAGATTTCGGCCTTAAGCCATTATGAAGTGTTCGAAGTATTTAAAATCATTAGACTTGAAGTCGTAAATTTTTTTTTTTCTTTATTGAACTTCAGTGCCTCATATAGGGTAGGCTGGCAGTAGCATGGGCGCTGCTCTTCAGCCAAGTGACAGTACATAGCAGTAACACCTATAAAACAACATAAAGGAGGAAATATGGCGAAACAGGCATAGAAAAGGGGAAATACAATGGAAGATAGCGTAAAAAGGGGGTGATAAAAATGGCGAAAGTGTACAAAAAACCACACACTGTGACGATCGAAAGAAACACAAGTACGGCTGGAGCATAAAAGTATGATGGGCGGTGTAGCACATAACAATCACAGACAGCAACACCATGTAGAAGCCAGCACACCATTAAAATCACAGCTCTTGACGTAACTGGAGAACAGCACCAAACACAACACTGATGTAGTGCACTGACGAAGACGAACGAGCTGGGAGGATCTGCCAGGGGTACAAAGACGAGGGAGAAGGGAAGGAAAGGGAGATGGGTGGTGCTAGGGGGGGTGGAGAGAGGGAGAGACAGGCGGGGAGCGTGCTGAAGGGGCCCAGCAGGGAATGACGGGGGAGGGAAACAGCAGAGGACGAGGTGCAGAGACTTGGGGGTAGGCAGGAGGAAAAGCCACTCTGCACTCTGGGGCAAGGAAGGGTGAGGAAAAGGGAGAGCCCTGAAGAGGGGGGGGGGGGAACAAGGCCAGGCTAAAATTAGTAGGAAGTTTAGATGTCACAGCAAAGTTCAACATCTGGGAAAGGGAGGTGCTGAAAATTGCCCTGATGAAGGAGATGGAGGGTGTGGAGGTGGAGAGAGGGAGGGATACAGCCATAAAGGAGTGGCAACAGCTAGGGGTGGAGATAAAGGAGGACACCAGGGTGGGGGGGGCGATCAAGCCTGTGGGGATTGTAATGGATGTGGAAATGTTGGTGGAAAAGGAGGAGGTGGAGGAAGGGGATAAGGTCATACAGGTATCATGTGGGTGACAGGTGGCGGATATGGAAAGCAAGTTGGAGCACATGGCGTTCCTGGGTTTGGAGGGCCTTATAAAAGCGAGGCACAGGGGGAGGGGGGTTGAGGAGATTGAGGTAGCGCTGGGAGTCGTCAAAACATGTATCATCGGTTGTATAAACCAATTTTGTCAAAAGTAAGTGTGATAACATTTGTGTAATGGGATATTTGTATCATCGATTATACAAACCAATTTTGTCAAATATAAATGTAATAACATTTGTGTCATAGGCTAATTTACTGACAATTAGCACGACTTCTTCACTTGATATGGTTGTGGAATAAAAAAAGATGACCGAGTCACAGGTTTGTAACTTTAAGTCAGTGGCTGTGTGGACACAGTGTAACAAAGTTTAAAGCCTGTGATTTGGTCATCCATTTTGTTCCATAACTTTATGAAGTGTAGACGTCCTACTAACTGACTGTAAATTAGCCGAATACCCAAATGTTCTCACTTTTAATTTTATCAAAATTAGTTTATATAACTGAAGATACATATTCTGATGTCCTCTGTTATGCCAATCTCCTCTGGATATCCGCCCCCCCCCCTCAAATTCTATATGTCCCTCCAGAGTCTCGAGCGCCAACCACTCCGCCTCGCCTTCCGTATACGCCTCCTGTCTGCCATGCAGATCCTCTATGACCAGATTCCTTTCCCCCATTTGCTCATTTTCCTCAAACGTACCTACATCTCCCAATAACTTGATCCCCTTCATCCCAAGGTTGCCCCTCTCCTCTCCAACCCTGACCCTCTGCTGCGCCTTCACCGTTGTGTCCCCCCTACCCTCCACCTCTACTCCCTTCATCTATTCCCCAAGGTGGCTTTTGTCTCCTCTCCCGTATGAAGCCCTCTCTCCCTCCATTTGTCATTTATCTCTCCTATTAGCTCTGATCCTCATATCCCCCTCCCACTCTCTGTCCTTTTCCCAGGCTCCCTCTCCACATCCCTTCCAGCCTGCTTTTTCCCCACCTACCTTCTCTCTTACTCCCGTCTCTCCACTGAGCCCCTTTGCTTTCCCCTCCACTGCCTTCCCCACTTCTTCTCGTGTCTACCCTGCCCCCCTTTTTCTATGTCCTTTCCGTCCATCAGCTGCCCCCTTTTTTCCTTTCTTCTGCTCCTCCCTTTTCCCCTCTCATCGGTCTGGGTCCTTCCTCTGCCCGCATCTGCCTCCGTGTCGCCTCTACATTGCTGTTTTAAGCGAATTTTCAGTGTTGTGCATCCCCCGTCAGTGTTGCGACCAGCCACCATACTCTCGCTAGGTGTGTTTTTAACTGTTGTGAACAGATACCAGACGGTCGCCGTGTTTTTTTTAAATTGAGTCTGTCTACTTACTATGTGTTTTAATCAACATCACTCACCTCTTGTTTTTCTATTTTCTTCGCAACTTTTTCGTCTGCTTTCCTTGTTATATCTTCTAATTCTGTTTTTTAACTTTACTGTAGGCTGCAGAGCGGCGTATTGTGCTGCTGCCAGCCCGCCCCCCTCTGGGAGGTAATCGAAATCTAATAAAGGAAAAAAATAATGCTGAAGATGACTTGTACTTATGTCTAATGACTATTCAATGCTTCCAACACTTGATAATGGCCGAAGGCCTAAATATAGGGAATGGAGTAAAACCTGTTGTACAGTAAAATGACCATTAGACTCATATCTTTCAAAAAGTTTTATATGACTGTAGCTTCACACAAAAGTAATGCCATTACTAATTACCACTGTAACCATGTTGATTATTCATAAATCTACGATGACCGTTAAATCGGTTGTTCTTATTATTACAATCGTGGAACCGTCCTCGCGACTGATATTATCCATTGTTGCTACTCTTTACAGCAACTCGGTTCACTACTCTGGTTTCTGTTTTCTCTTTGGACTTATCCAAATAATGTAACTGATCAGGAAACTCTATTAATGCTTGGAACTGATCTTAACTTTCACCATCTAACTGTTCTCTTCCTTTATCCGGGTGTTTTCAAATTAAAATCTCTATCAGGTTCATCCATTCTGGTCCCACGATATCCTACAAAGTTACAATAACCACCCGAACTATTGTTATAAAGTTGCGGTCCAAACAATTCTGATCTTAGCTTATGTTGTGTATTGCCTGAAAAATATTTATCTTTAATTGCTTGCGTGAAACGTACTACAGTATGAAACCTATGCAAATTAAGCATAGCCAATTAAGACTCATCTTACTCTAGGTGACTAACGATAAATTTTATACTTCTTTATGTACCCCATGAGGATAGTAAAGCACCCTGGAGCGATTTTAGAAAGATTACAGGATGCACCAAAACTCTTGGTTTAAATTTAGGGATGTGACTACTTCCATTCTAAAGACCTAACCGTATCTGCTCTGTTATATCGCTACGATTAGATTTTCACCCTAGGCCTCAACATGTGAGCTCACCGACTCGTGAATGGCCTCATCATTAATATTTCGACAAGGTAACATCAAGTTCCTTGGCTACTCGCAGAGGAAACTGTAAATTGGGTTTGCTTCCCGTTTGTCTCACAGATTGAACTAGGTGTTCCCCACGTAACTCTCATCTGATAATGGATATCCTAAATATCTAATTTTTCCCTTCAGTCCACGTTTGCGTTTTCTGTAATTTAAAATCTATGGAATTTTTTAATGTTTCTAAATTGTCTATAATTTCTTTCTGTATTAGCTTGTGACCTTCGATCACTTGTTTGAAAAAATGTTCGACTGATCGTGTTCCTTTTTGAACTTACTCAGGTCATTATGAAAAGGTGATAGGTCTTGATACCTTTGCGTTAACTCTGATACCTCATTAGTTAAAAATATCTGCCTATCAAGGAACTCCTTTACTGCTTTATTAAATCTTCCTCTGTCCTTCGTTGCTTCTTCTTCCCTCCTTTTAACTTCTTCTCCCTCCCTTTCCGCCTTATCTGTATTAGCTTTAGCTTCACCTTGTCCTTGCTCTAATAAATTCGCAAAATATGCTTTCATATTCTTGTCCATTTCGTACAGTTGACCATAACTCCGAAAATCTAAATAGATATCCGTAATGTACGCTCAAAGTACAAACCAGTCATTATATCTACTACACACTGCCGTAACTCTACAACACACTCAGGTAAATAATTCAATAAAATATTAGGTACTTTTATGTTATATTCAGCAGCCTCCTCCGGCAATGGTGATACAGCTGAAGCTTCGTCTCAGTGCTCGTGTGATCTCGTCCTCAGTGATGCCTCGGCTGAACAGTTGGCTCAGTTGAAGTGGAGGCCTCGCCTCGGAAGTGGTGTGGGCTCGACAGAAGATGTGGACACAGCTGGTGGTCGGCAATGTCTCTGAACTCCTTCAGTCGACTCAGCATCCCGCCCACAGCAACAACTCTGCAGTGGTAGCTCCTGCACCAATCTTAAAAAATACTTCAGTACACGTGTCTCGTACTGAGGAACAGCGTGTTTTAATGTATGTCAAATTTGAGACAGTACTATAGTGACATGTGCAATGTTAAGACAAGAATAATTCTGCTGAACAATGATTAAGATGTAACACAACGCCAGAACTGCCTCTCTCGTACCTTTAGCTTTCCTAAAACCAAACTGATCGCTATCTAAAACATCTTCCACTTCCTTTTCCATTCTTCTGTGTATTATTTTTGTCAAAACTTGTACCTACGTGCTGTTAAGTAGATTGTGCGATAACTCTCGCTCTTGTCAGCTCTTGCAGTCTTCGTAAAAGTCAGATGGTATATTGCCAACCCAGTATAGTACATACCAACTTGAATGTTCGCACGTCGCACACTGATTTTAGAAATCCAAATGGAACGTAATATATTCCTTCCGCTTTACTTGATTCCTTCTCCTTTACTTGATTTTAAGTATTTCAAAGCGCTTATAAATTCTGACTTTTATACAAGATCTCCGATCTCTTCTATCTCGACTCCAGTTTCCTCTTCTATTCCATCAGACAAACCTTCTCCCTCATAGAAGCCTCCAATGCACTCTCTCCACCTATCCACTCTTTCCCCGTTGCAGTCTTAAAGTGAACACCCTTGCATTCAATTTCACCGAATGTTGTTTTGGCTTTTCTATATGCTGAGTCAGTCCCTCCGACAATCATTTATTTTTCGATTTCTTCTCATTTCTCATGTAGCCATTTCGTTTTAACTTCCCTGGATTTCCAATTAATTTCATTCTTAAATGACTTCTATTTCTGTGTTCCTGAACTTCCTTAATATTTTTGTTCTTCTTTCTTTCGTCGATCGGCTGAGGTATTTCGTCTTTTGCCGGTAGTTTCTTCGCAGTTGCCTTCCTTGTACCTACGATTTTCTTTCCAACATTTGTGACTGCCCTTTTTAGAGATGTCTGTTCCTCTCTCGAACTGAACTGCCTACAGAGTTATTTATTAACGCAGTATCTATAGTCTCAAAGAGCGTCAAGCCTATCTCTTCCTTCCTTAGTGCGTCAGTATCCCATTTCTTTGCACACTGATTCTTCCAGTCTTCCCTTAAGCTTCAGCCCATTCTTCATCTCTACTAATTTGTAATCAGAGTCTACAGCTACCCCTGGGTACGCCTTAAAATCCAGTATGTGATTTCGGAATCTCTGCCAGAACATGACGTAGGCTAATCTTCCCATACCGCCCATCCTTATCAATGTTGCCTCTTTCCCTTGTGATTATTGAACAGAGTATTCGCTACTGCTAACTGAAATTTGTTGCAGAACACAGTAAGTCTTTCTCCCCTCTCATTCCTAGCACCAATTCCATATCGTCCCGTAACTCTTTCATCTACTCCTGCCCCTACAACTGCATTTCAGTTCCTTATAATTAACAGATTTTCATATCCCTATCCGTACTGATTTCCACTTTCAATACCCTCATAAATTTACTCTATCTCTTCAACTTCCTCTTGCGACAGTGACATGAATACCTGAACTATCGTTGTGGATTCTGATGAGAACGACTCTACCACTGTTCATGGTAGCTCACTCTCTGACCTGCCTTCCTATTTATAACGACTCCTACTCCCGTTATACCATTTTCTGCCGTTGTTGAAATTACCCTATACTCACTTGACTAGATATCATTGTTTTCTTTCGGCCCCTACTATACCTAGGTTGAGCCTTTGCATTCCGCTTTTCGCATTCTCTAGCTTCACTACCACGTTCAAACTTCATTCACTTTTTCAATTACAGGTCACTGTCTGACTTAAACAGTTAAAAAGTCCGCATAGTGCTGTTACAAAAGGTTAACTGAAACCAGTTGTCGATAACGAAATGTGAAATACCGACTGCGATGTATGTCGTAAATACAGGTGGAGCGCAAGTAATGCAGGTGTATGAATAATAATAATTATTATTATTTGAGACATACGTTTTCTGACTGGTTTGTAGCGGTCCGCTACGAGGTCCTCTCCTATACTAACCTCTTCATCTCAGAGTAGCACTTGTACTCAAGGTTTTCTATTATTTGCTGGATATATTACAATCTCTGACTTCCTGTGCAGTTTTTACCCATTACAGCTCCCTCTTGTACGATGGAAGTTTTTCGCTGGTATCTTAGCATGTGCCCCTTCTTCTTGTTAATGTTCGACGCACGTTCATTCCTTCGCCGATTCTTCGAAGAACCTCTTCATTCCTTACGTTATGAGCACATCTAATCTTCAACATTCTTCTGTAGCACCATATGACATCACACACATCCATGCCCGAGGCTGGATTCGAACCTGCGACAGTAGCTGTCGCTCGGTTCCAGAGTGTAGAGCCTAGAACCGCACGGCCACTCCGGCCGGCTAATTCAGTATCCATACTGACACATATGAGAACGGACCATATTGCAAAGGTATTCCATTAAGCTACCACCTGTAGGAAATGAATACTGAGTTAGCACTAAGCATGTATAAATACTCTCGTAGCGAAGTAGAGGGCCAGTACATTGGCCTGCAGGGTACCATGTTCTCACCCCAATACACTTCTTTCTGTCACATCCAGAAATTGGAACACGGTACACTCACTGGTCAATGTTAATGTGAAACTATTGTCGTTTTCCGTGTGTGTCTTTTCAGGGATGAATCCGGCTATGTCCTCGTTTTACGGATGACAGTGCGAGACTGCAACGAACTACGTAGGTGACGGAGCTTCTGGAACTAGAGGAGATTCGGTGACTGGACTGGCATCTTCATCACGTGTGGGTTGCGTAAGGAGATGTATTGCAACATGTTCACATGGAAAAACGACCATCCATCAGTTGTCAATAGCCCTTGTGGAGGAATGGAATAGCCTACCACAAGAACACCTTACTAAGCCTAGGGGCAACATGGGAGCACATTTCCGAGCATGCAGTGTCGTCTTTGATGATCACACACTCAGTCAAGAACCACGTCCCACCTTTTGTAATATCCAATAAACCATCAGAAATTGCGATGACTTCAGTGTAGTTACTTTCTTTGAATGGAAGTGTAATTTTTGCTGGTCTCGTTCTGTTTTAATTACCTTCTGTACTACATTATAGCAGTTCTTCATATGTACCAGGTGTAGAAGTATGAAACAGGAATTTGGTTGCAATAATTACACGTCTGTTGTTTAAAACTGATAAACAATGTTTTATTCAAAATAATCTTCATTGCTGTTTATACATTTCTCCCACCTCTCCGGCAGGCTATGAAAGCCAAGCGAAAAAAAAGAGTTTTTCTTCTGAAGCGAACGAGTCAGCGAGCCATTTTCATGCATTGTCATACGAAGTGAAGTGTTTTTCAGCGACAGCGTGTCCCAGTGATGCATATAGATAATAATCGGACGGAGCCAAGTCTGGGGAATAATCCGCATTCCCTAGTGTTTCCCAACTGAACACCTCGATCCCTTCCCTGAGCCGTTTTGCTGGTGTGATGGGGCGTTATCATGGAGCAATATGACTTTGTGTTGCCCTTTTCCACATTCCGGTCGTTTTTCGCGTTACACTCGATTTAAATCGATCATTTTGCTGTTAGTAGCGACCAGTGTTAACGGTTTCACCAGGTTTTAGCAGCTCATAATAACTGCCACCTTTCTGATCACATCAAACGCAGAGCACTGTCTTTTTTGCAAAACGATTTGATCTTGCAGTGGACGTCGATGGTTTGCCTGGATTCACCCATGATTTACGACGCTTAGAATTCTCAAAATATATCCATTTTTCACCACCTGCTACCATTCGATGGAGGAACGACTGCCTTTTGTATCTGGCGAGCAGAATTTCACAAGTGTTCTTTCGGTTTGCTTTCTGTCTTTCTTTGAGCTCATGCAGAAGCCATTTTCCCTCTTTCTGCACCATTCGCATAGCTTTCAACTGAAGAGAAAAGGCTTTCTGTGTCACATTCAGTTGTTCTGCGTGTTCCTGTTGAGTTTGAGTATCATCTTCATCCAATAAGGCTTGCAATTCGTTGTCTTCGAACCTTTTCAGTGGTTTCCTGCGCTCGCCGTTTCTCACGTCAAAATTACCACATTTGAATTTTTTTAACCTCTCGTAACACGGTATTTTCCCAATATCATATTCTCCGAAAGCTTCGACAAGCATTCGATACGATTCTGCAGCAGTTTTCTTCAGATTATAACAGGAAATCAATGCTGTCGGCGAATCGTGGTTCGTAGGCACAAAACTCGACTTGTTTAAGGGCCTTGAAACAGATACCGATCTATGGAACTTGGGATACTGTGTGTTTAAATTCGTTGTCAGACATTACAGGAAACAGACGGCGCTGCAGACGCAATCTCACGGGACCTACACTGACGGTTAGCACCGTCTATAGAGAAATTCCGGTTTCATACTTCTACACCTGGTAATGTCTAATGTCCAAGTTTCATTGAGCTGTGTTGCTTGCCTGTGTTAAATACGTCCACATACTTATCCAGGTACACTCACTGGTGTGTGCTGTCCTCGAGTTTGCGTTCACTCCTCACTTTACGTAGGGTGTGTTTGTACTCTGACTAACATACTGTTGTGAGACATAACGTATATAACTATCTCCTACAACAGCCATAAGATTAACGATATCGTGGAGAGCCAAAAATTGAAATGGTGTCATCAATTCAACCCTGCACTCGTACATAAGTACAGTGTTACAACCAGACGTGCATGTAAGTTACTGGCCACAAAACATGTAAACGTGCAATATACACTGTTGCGCCCACGTATCAACAACGCTGTGTATCAACCAGTCTAGTTGTAATACAATACTTATGTTCATTGATGATCTGATAATGGACGAACTGTCCAAAACTAGTCATCAATAAATTAACAAAATTTCCTATGCAACTTAAGACGGTTCCTCTAACAGTTATCATAATAACATAAATGTTACAGCCCTGTATCAACCCCAGCATACTGGACGTACAAAACCCACCTATTTATTTTTCATTTCTATGTATTCATCACTCGACATAGTCACCCTGGCGACAAACACATTTCGCCCATCAAGAGACCAGTTTACTGATACACTATTGCCCATTGAAATTGCTACACCACGAAGATGACGTGCTACAGACGCGAAATTTAACGAACAAGATGGAGATGCTGTGATATGCAAATGATTAGCTTTTTAGAGCATTTACACAAGGTTGGCGCCGGTGGCGACACCTACAGCGTGCTGACATGAGAAATGTTTCAAACCGATTTCTCATTCACAAACAGCAGTTGACCGGCGTTGCCTGGTGAAAGGTTGTTGTGATATCTCGTGTAAGGAGGATTAATGCGTGCCATCACGTTTCCGACTTTGATAAAGGTCGGATTGTAGCCTATCGCGATTGAGGTTTATCGTATCGTGACATTGCTGCTAGCGTTGGTCGAGATCCAATGACTGTTAGCAGAACATGGAATCGGTGGGTTCAGGATGGTAATACGGAACGCCCTGCTGGATCCCAACGGCCTCGTATCACTAGCAGTCGAGATGACAGGCATCTTATCCGCATGGCTGTAACGGATCGTGCAGCCACGTCTCGATCCCTGAATCAACAGATGGGGACGTTTGCAATACAACAACCATCTGCACGAACAGTTCGACGACGTTTTTGCAGCAACATGGACTATCAGCTCGGTGACCATGGCTGCGGTTACCCTTGACGCTGCACCACAGACACGAGCGCCTACGATGGTGTACTCAACGAAGAACCTGGGTGTACGAATGGCAAAACGTTATTTTTTCGGATGAGTCCAGGTTCTGTTTACAGCATCCGTGTTTGGCGACATCGCGGTGAACGCACATTGGAAGCGTGTATTCGTCATCGCCATACTGGCGTATCACCCGGCTTGGTGGTATAGGTTACCATTGGTTATACGTCTCGGTCACCTCTTGTTCGCATTGACGGCACCTTGAACAGTGGACGTTACATTTGAGGTTTGTTACGACCCGTGGCTCTACCCTTCATTCGATCCCTGCGAAACCCTACATTTCAGCGGAATAATGCACGAGCGCATGGTGTAGGTCCTGTACGGGCCTTTCTGAATACAGAAGATGTTCGATTGCTGTCCTGGCCAGCAAATTCTCCAGATCTCTCACCAATTAAAAACGTCTGGTCAATGGTGGCCGAGCAAATGGCTCGTCACAATACGGCAGTCACTGCTCTTGGTTAACTGTGGTATCGTGTTGAAGCTGCATAGGCAACTGTACCTGTACGCGCCATCCAAGCTCTGTTTGACTCAATGCCCAGGCGTATCAAGACCGTTATTAAGGCCAGAGGTGGTTGTTCTGGGTACTGATTTCTCAGGATCTGTGCACCCAATTTGCGTGAAAATGTAATCAAATGTCAGTTCTAGTAAAATATATTTGTCCAATGAATACCCGTTTATCATCTGCATTTCTCCTTGTTGTAGCAATTTTAATGGCCAGTAGTGTACATACCCAGCTGAACTGTGACATAGTTAACTTTAAACTGGCTGCATATCGTTGAGGTACTCCCCTGTCCAGCGAGATCCACGTTTCTGTCCCCTATGGAAGGAGGAACAAGACTTCTGCTCGGGTGACTACAGGGTTATAAACACAAAATCAAATAGGGGTAATGCAGAAGTAGGTTTAATAATGAATAGGAAAATAGGAATGCGGGTAAGCTACTATAAACAGCATAGTGACCGCATTATTGTGGCCAAGATAGATACGAAGCCCACACCTACTACAGTAGTACAAGTTTATATGCCAACTAGCTCTGCAGATGACGAAGAAATTGAAGAAATGTATGATGAAATAAAAGAAATTATTCAGATAGCGAAGGGTGACGAAAATTTAATAGTCATAGGTGACTGGAATTCGTTAGTAGGAAAAGGGAGAGAAAGAAACGTAGTAGGCGAATATGGATTGGGGCTAAGAAATGAAAGAGGAAGCCACCTGGTAGAATTTTGTACACAGCACAACTTAATCATAGCTAACACTTGGTTTAAGAATCATGAAAGAAGGTTGTATACATGGAAGAACCCTGGAGATACTAAAAGGTATCAGATAGATTATATAATGGTAAGATGGAAATTTAGGAACCAGGTTTTAAATTGTAAGACATTTCCAGGGGCAGATGTGGACTCTGACCACAGTCTATTGGTTATGACTTGTAGATTAAAACTGAAGAAACTACAAAAAGGTGGGAATTTAAGGAGATGGGACCTGGATAAACTGAAAGAACCAGAGGTTGTACAGAGTTTCAGGGAGAGCATAAGGGAAGAATTGACAGGAATGGGGGAAAGAAATACAGAAGAAGAAGAATGAGTAGCTCTGAGGGATGAAGTAGTGAAGGTAGCAGAGGATGAAGTAGGAGGAGGAGGAGGAGATTATTGTTTAACGTCCCGTCGACAACGAGGTTATTAGAGACGGAGCGCAAGCTCGGGTGAGGGAAGGATGGGGAAGGAAATCGGCAGTGCCCTTTCAAAGGAACCATCCCGGCATTTGCCTGAAGCGGTTTAGGGAAATCACGGAAAACCTAAATCAGGATGGCCGGAGACGGGATTGAACCGTTGTCCTCCCGAATGCGACTCCAGTGTGCTAACCACTGCGCCACCTCGCTCGGTGATGAAGTAGGTAAAAAGACGAGGGCTAGTAGAAATCCTTGGGTAACAGAAGAAATATTGAATTTAATTGGTGAAAGGAGAAAATATAAAAATGCAGTTAATGAAGCAGGCAAAAAGGAATACAAACGTCTCAAAAATGAGATCGACGGGAAGTGCAAAATGGCTAAGCAGTGATGGCTAAAGGACAAATGTAAGGATGTAGAGGCTTATCTCACGAGGGGTAAGATAGATACTGCTTACAGGAAAATTAAAGAGACCTTTGGAGATAAGAGAACCACTTGTAGGAACATCAAGAGCTCAGATGGAAACTCAGTTCTAAGCAAAGAAGGGAAAGCAGAAAGGTGGAAGGTGTATATAGAGGGTCTATACGGGGACTATGTACTTGAGGACGATATTATGGAAATGGAAGAGGATGTAGATGAAGATGAAATGGGAGATACGATACTGCGTGAAGAGTTTGACAGAGCACTGAAGGACCTGAGTCGAAACAAGGCCGCGGGAGTAGACAACATTCCATTGGAACTACTGACGGCCTTGGGAGAGCCAGTCCTGACAAAACTGTACCATCTGGTGAGCAAGATGTATGAAACAGGCGAAATACCCTCAGACATCAAGAAGAATATAATAATTCCAATCCCAAAGAAAGCAGGTGTTGACAGATGTGAAAATTACCGAACAATTAGTTTCATAAGCCACAGCTGCAAAATATTAACACGAATTCTTTACAGACGAATGGAAAAACTAGTAGAAGCCGACCTTGGGGAAGATCAGTTTGGATTCCGTAGAAATACTGGAACACGTGAGGCAATACTGACCCTATGACTTATCTTAGAAGAAAGATTAAGGAAAGGTAAACCTACGTTTCTAGCATTTGTAGACTTAGAGAATGCTTTTGACAATGTTGACTGGAATGCTCTCTTTCAAATTTTGAAGGTGGCAGGAGCAAAATACAGGGAGCGAAAGGCTGTTTACAGTTCGTACAGAAACCAGATGGCAGTTATAAGAGTCGAGGGACATGAAAGGGAAGCAGTGGTTGGGAAGGGAGTGAGACAGGGTTGTAGCCTCTCCCCGATGTTATTCAATCTTTATATTGAGCAGGCTGTAAAGGAAACAAAAGAAAAGTTCGAAAATGGAGAAGAAATAAAAACTTTGTGGTTCGCCGATCACACTGTAATTCTGTCAGAGACAGCAAAGGACTTGGAAGAGCGGTTGAACGGAGTGGACAGTGTTTTGAAAGGAGTGTATAAGATGAACATCAACAAAACAAAACGAGGATAATGGAATGTAGTTGGATTAAGTCAGGTGATGCTGAGAGAATTAGATTAGGAAATGACACATTTAAAGTAGTAAAGGAGATTTGCTATTTGGGGAGCAAAATAACTGATGATGGTCGAAGTAGAGAGGATATAAAATGTAGACTGGCAATGGCAAGGAAAGCGTTTCTGAACAAGAGAAATTTGTTAATATCGAGTATAGTTTTAAGTGTCAGGAAGTCATTTCTGAAAGTATTTGTATGGAGTGTAGCCATGTATGGAAGTGAAACATGGACGATAACTAGTTTGGACAAGAAGAGAATAGAAGCTTTCGAAATGTGGTGCTACAGAAGAATGCTGAAGATAAGGAGGGTAGATCGCGTAACTAATGAGGAGGTATTGTATAAAATTGGGGAGAAGAGTAGTTTGTGGCACAACTTGACAAGAAGAAGGGACCGGTTGGTAGGACATGTTCTGAGGCATCAAGGGATCACGAATTTAGCATTGGAGGGCAGCGTGGAGGGTAAACATCGTAAAGGAAGACCAAGAGATGAATACACTAAGCAGATTCAGAAGGATGTAGGTTGCTGTAAGTACTGGGAGATGGAGCGGCTTGCACACGATAGGGTAGCATGGAGAGCTGCATCAAACCAGTCTCAGGACTGAAGACCACAACAACAACAACATGAAAACTGCGTGTTACAAGCTCGGATGTCAGACCTGTACCATTTCCAACATACGAGATCTTTAGGTCAGATGTCTGTGCCAGCTTGCGTCAGGAGAGGGCGCATCGGTTGTATGATACCTTACCCAGCCGATTCAATGCATGCATCCAGGTCACACGGAGTGCCGCGTCGTACTGATAAGTGGA
Source organism: Schistocerca serialis cubense (assembly GCF_023864345.2). Lineage (NCBI taxonomy): Eukaryota > Metazoa > Arthropoda > Insecta > Orthoptera > Acrididae > Schistocerca > Schistocerca serialis. The sequence continues at coordinate 165,817,380 of NC_064645.1, read as the reverse complement.
CTCATATTACCAGCTTCTTTGCAAATTTTACTTGATTTTGTAATCACTGTAATAACATCACAAGCCTTTTCACCCAGTGACGTTCGCCTCTTCCTTCCATTCACATTTTCTGTGACGATGTAGGTGACGTTGTGAGTGGATATAACCGATGCTTCGAAAAGAATCACCCGTCTTCACAAGGCTTTACCATTTACAGGGTGACAATTATTGAACCATATGAAATAAAATCGTCGTAACTACTAACAGTTAGCGCTAGGACGTTCAAACTGCACAGTTGGCCGCGGGGCATGATGAGAATTAATATGTGCATATGGTTTGGCTTAGATCGAAGACCACTTTCATTTCGACGGGTTTAACAATAACCAAAATTGGCGGATTTGGGGGGCTGAGAAAACGCATTTCGCGATAGGGACGTCCCTTTATCTTCAACGGCTGTCTATGTGATGTGCAATGTCCAGTTACGGAATAATCGGTCCGATGTTCCCTGACTACTGAAAGATAAGTAAATGTTTTGAAACATTATTCCATCCACTTGATCTAATGTGACCCTAACTTCGACAATATGTGGTTCTTGCAAGACAAAACTCGACCCCATCGAACCAGGAGAATGTCTGATGTCCTGGAGGCGCACTTTGGGGACCGCCTTCTCGTCAATAACAAAAATTGGCCATTGGCATGGTCCTACATTGACCTCCATCTTCTCCGGTTCTGAACACATGTTACGCCTTTTTGTGGAGCTATATTAAAGATAAGCTGTACAGCAATAACCCCAAAACCGTTGCTGAGCTGGAAACGGTCATTCAGGAGGACATGGACAGCATCGATATTCCGACACTTCCTCGATTCATGCAGAATTTCGCTGTTCGTCAGCGCTACATCAACGCCAATGGCGGCAGGCATATCGAACATGTCACAACCTAAATCGGAATATCTGTAGTGACGTTTACATCTTGAATAAAGTGTGTGCACGCCGTAGTTTGTAAGTAATTTATATTTTTTCATATTTTCATTTAGTTCAATAACTGTTACCCTGTACATCAAGGATGTCAAACTGAAAATCTGCATGGGCCAAACAAACGAATGTTTAGTTTATGTGGACCGCAAAAAGGAGGACTTCAAATTCAGTTTTTATACAAACGTAAAATTATTTTGAAAAACATAGTACAAAGCACAAGAACAACGAAAATACATAAGTTTCTCTTTCCTGCTACTATCTTCCCTGTTTCAGGAGAAAACTTATCCGCAGTAATTACTTCCAAAACTGAGTCATGTAATATTTGAAATTTTGCATCTGAGAAGAGTTTTGTTTTCCGTCGTAATGGAAAACCGCTGCCCACATCAGTAAGCACTTCCAAACACGGAAACAATTTTATATGCAAATTGTTTCGTATTTCCAAATCTGTCATGTAAGTATTTATAAAATGCAAGTATTGGTCTTTAAATCAGAATCCCACTGGATGAGGACGAGGGGCAGGAATGGGACAGGAAAGGACACCAGGTGCACTCAGTGTGTATGCTTGGGGGCCTTATTGGACATCCTGAAGAGGCTATTCCAGCAGCCATTGAGCGAACAGGTTGCAACCAATTGCAGATTGTGGCGCACATTGGAGCAACTGATGCCTGTCGTCTGGGCTCTGAAGTCATTCTTGGATCATTCCAGGGTCCGGCAGAGAAGGTTGAGAAGACCAGCCTTTTGTGTGGAGTTCCAACGAAGCTCACAATTTGTAGCATTGTCCCAAAAATTAATCATGGCACTTTGGTTCTGAGTCGAGTGGAAGGTCTCAACCAGAGACATCGGAAGTTCTGTGATAAGCTTGGCTGCTACTTCCTACACTTCAGAACTGTAGTGTCCCCCTATAGGTCAAGTGTGCACTACGCATCAGAAACTGCTACTCAGGTAGCTGACTGTGCATTAGAGGCATACAAGGTTCTTTTAGATCAGGCGACTCTCCATCCACTCCAGATAACGATATCTGTGGGAAACCCAGAATTGCCAGTGTAAGATCGAAAGAAATGTCTCACACAGGTGAAGTACTAAAATCACAGTAGTAAAATGCCAAAGCGTTCGCAACAAAGTGCCACCGTATAAAGCGCTGAAGAAGAGTATTAAAGCTCACATAATATTAGGCACAGAAAGCTGATGGAAGCCTCAAATTGACAGGAGTGAGATTTTTGGAGAAAATTTAAGTGTGTATCTAAAGGATAGGCAAATGTACAATGGAGGCGGTGTATATGTCGCAGTAGAGACTGTTTGGGCAAGACTCAGTATCAGGGGTGGGCATAAAATGATAACTGGATCTTTCTATCGCCCGCCAGGCTCACCTACTAATGTAACCGAAAACTCTAGGGAAGACCTCAGTTCACTTGCACGGAAGCTCCCCAAACATACTCTGATCTTCGCTGGGGACTTTAATCATCCAACAAGTAATTGGGAAAATTACAATTTTGTTAGAAATGTGCATGATAAGACATCTTGTGCAACTTTACTAAATGTCTTCTCTGAAAACTATCTTGAACATATAGTTAGGAACCCTACTCACGATGGTAATATATTGGATCTAATGGCAGCAAACAGACATGACCTCTTTGAGGATGTCCACAAAAAATGGTTCAAATGGCTCTGAGCACTATGTGACTTAACTTCTGAGGTCATCAGTCGCCTAGAACTTAGAACTAATTAAACCTAACTAACCTAAGGACATCACACACATCCATGCCCGAGGCAGGATTCGAACCGGCGACCGCAGCGGTCGCTCGGTTCCAGGCTGTAGCGCCTAGCACCGCACGGCCACTCCGGCCAGCCGGGTGTCCACATCGAGAATGTTATCAGTTGTCATGACGCCGTTGTGCCAACATTGATTACCAAAGGACAAAGAACAGCTAAAACCATTAGAAAGATATATATGTTCAGTAAACTAGATAAAAAAAATCAGTAGTGTCGTATCTCAATGAGGATCTTGAAACGTTCAGCACAGGTCAGGAACAAGCAAAGCAAATCTGGCTCAGTTTTAACAGAATAGTTGAACACGCACTGGATCCTATGTACGCAGCAGAACAGTTCATAATGGTAGAGAACATCCACGGTATACAGTCACTGTAAAGAAACAGAGATTGCTGCATGACAGGTGAAAAATAGAGCATAGGGCTATAGATAGAGAGATGCTGAATGAAACGTGTTTGGCTGTCAGGAGCGCAGTGTGTGATGCCTTTAATGTGTAAAGTGGCAGAATATTGTCAATTGACATCTCACAAAATCCAAAGACACACTGGTCGTATGCAATGGCTGTTAGTGGCACCAAAGATAGTGTCCAGTCCCTAGTGAATGAGACAGGAACTGAAATTAAGGGTAGCAAAAGAAAATCTGAAACGCTTAACTCAGTTTTCAAGTGTTCCTTTACAAAGGAAAACCTTGGAGAGTTGCCCCAATTTAATCCTCACACTACTCAAAAGATGAATGAAATAAGTGTTACTATCAGTGGTGTTGATAAATACATGAAGTCTGTAAAATTCAACAAAACTCCAGGCCCTGATGGAATCTCAGTCAGATTCTATACTGAATTTGCGGCTAAGTTAGCAATAGGAAATCCCTCGACCAAAAAACCCTACCCAGTTCTTTTAGAAAGGTACAAGTCACACCCATCTACAAGAACATAAACTTAAAAGACACTAAATTATTGCTTTAACTGATAACAGTTTCTCGAAAGCGAGAAATTAATACCTCTTTCACGCACCAAACAGATCGACTAGCACAAGGCGAAAGTCTGTCGAAGTAGATATGTTACGAGGTGGGACAAGGAGGAAGTGAATCTTAGCTGCTAAAGGATATAGGAGGGTGAGAGAGATGCTTATTTTTCTCGTCCTACAATGCAATCAACTCAGGAACTACGCACCATCAGCGACAGTGGTAGAACTGGTACAGGGCTGTGACAATGTTTCGTGAGTGTGTCTTTTAGGGACGCTCGTGTTCAAAAGCGTTCAGATTTGTAGTAATGATTATTATCTCGATGAGTCAGAAAGTACTCAATCGCTAATTTCTCTATTAAATAACATTGGACACCGGTTCGCCAAGCAGCAACAATACTAACTGTTTGAATGCTGCTATTGACATCAGTGGTAAACATTAAGACGGCATAGTCGTGAAGGCTACGGCCTTGTGCCGAAATCTGTCGAGCACACTTTGGGGGCAAAGTGACACAGCTATTGACAAAGATTACGGTCAAGACCGATGTATTTGTATTCTTTGTGCTTATATGCTCAGCAATGCATTCTCAGTTTCAAAGCAAACACTGTTGCTGCATGGTCCCGACTGCAGCGCATTATGAAAGCAGTAGTCTGCAAAACACCTGAGCTGAATCTCCTTTTAGACTTTCTGAGTTTGCTGTGCGACAGTCTATCACAAAGATATTTGCTGCTAGTCGGGTTTGGTGCGTCTGGATGTAAGGAGACACAGTATTGGCGGGTTAGGCCGCACGAATAATATTCAAGGGCAGCATGGTGCCTGTGGGCGACGAATTTGATATCCTTGTTCTACATGAATGAAAACAGAAACTTGGAGTGAATTCTAACGTGCACAAAGGGCTACAAGGGTTTTACATTCTAATAAATCAGTCTTACATGCAGGAAGGTACAACAGTGGAATACTTTTTATAATTAGCTTTAGGATCCAAGATCTAAGCTGCCTTTCTCAAATGTTTGATATGAACTTGAAGCAATGGTGATCTAGCCTGATACGAGTTGTGGACATCTGTGGACTATGCACAAGACGGTTAAACGAAGTCTATGTCTTGAACAAGCACGGGATGCACTATTGCTTTTCGTTCACATAAATAACCCTTGTCTTGAAACTGCAGGTGCCATCATCGAATGCTTTGTATCTTAGGTGGAGAAGATCAATGCTCTTGAAGAAAATCATACCACTGAGTTGTAAATCTGTTGCACATGTCTAAATGGAGAACACAGAGCATCTATTGTGGCTGTGTTCTGTTGTTCGGTAAACATTGTTTGTTGGGCAAGTAAGAGAGTTTTCTTTACCAGTAGGACGCCTACCGGCAACCACGTGAAGCGGCTGTTTAGAACAGCCTCCAAACTAGACCTTTAGTCTATATGTATAAAATAAAATCGTGAAATTACGAAAAGTCGACTTCCGGCGCGAAGGGCTGTGGTGACTATTTTGTCAGCTCGTAGCGGCTGACCAACAGGTCGAGGAATGCCAGTGAGGTATTGCCGAGCCCCAGCTGCGGCTTTTTTTCCGAGACAGGGGTGTATGTGCCTGGATCATGGCTGGAGACGATACAATGGTAGGTAAGTTGGTAGAAATAACTGGTAAACATTATTTTTTTCAACAACATTACGTTACGGGCCATACAAATATGATACATGATACAGAAGAAAAACTGCGACGATAAGTCTGAACACTACCTTCAAACAACGCTTCTAGGATAAGCATTATGAAATTTCTGCTGTGCCCAGATCTTGTCTGGTGCATCGAACAGCGTGGCACTAATGCAGAAACGATATCGTAGGGAGAGAGGTGCCGTGGTAGTGGTGTATTCAAAACGCAGGGTCTCTTTTCCAGGAGGCTGACGGAATGGAAAATGCTAACCAGACCCCTTGAAGGATTAAGCTGAGTTATACTATAGGTTCTCCAAGACCTGACTGAACAGGCATAGCTGAACGAATTAATTTATCACTATTCCACTGCAACACGCGGCTGCTGCAGCCTGTTGTCTCTTCCATAGTGAGGATGTTGCACTTGGGGAATTACTGGCCAGCAGCACTTCTGATAAATATCGCACCAAATCAGGCTGTGACTTTAAGACATATTCAGTTGTACTCAGATGCTCGTCAATATTCTCTGTACGTGGCCGATCGAGGATAGCAATCACCAGCGACAACAATATATGCGGACTTCGTGGTGGAGACTACTGGAGAACCAGATGAAATATCCGATCACCTACCAGGGACTTCGTTGCAGTACTTCATATATCTATAGTTCCCATTCAGCCACTAATTTATTGATAGTGACCCTAACCCATCGCATTAGTAGTGTTACACTTAAATGAAGATATTTATGTAATTTAATTTTTGTTATATAATAGTTTGGATTTATTAAAATGTATGGGTGAATTTTACACGTTCATCTACGTTGGAAAGACGGCGACAAGTTATCAATAACGTCCCTAGATGCGCTAGTTCAAATGGTTCAGATGGCTCTGAGCACTATGGGACTGAAAATCTGAGGTAATCAGTCCCCTAGAACTTAGAACTGCTTAAACCTAAGTAATCTAAGGACATCAAACACATCCATGCCCGAGACAGGATTCGAACCTGCGACCGTAGAGGTCACGCGGTTCCGGACTGAAGCGCCTAGAGCCGCTCGGCCACAACGGCCGGCGCTGCGCTAGTAATTGTGCACATAAGTTCAAGTTGATAGCATTAGCCGGTAATTATCTAATAAAATCCTGCAGGATGGCGGCTGGAAAGAAGCGTCCATTGTCCAATTCAAAGTGGCCTATTCATTAAAAGCTGTCACGCGATGCTCTTGCGAAATTCCCTATATAAAATAAAAAAAAAATTAAAAAAAAATACTTCGGGCACAGTGTGCAAACTAAATGTTTCTTTCTACGTCCCCATCTCTGCTAGTTGAATGGAGACCCTTGCTGGTACCTTGGTCACGAGAAAGTTAGCAACATACAGATTTAGGCAGTCTCACACTTTTTCTGAAACCGCGCCAATAAATCTCAGGTCACAACTTGCCTCATTGTCACCTGCTGCTTTCGCCTTGTCTGGACGAAATCGTGGCAGATACGTATCGTCCTCTATAGGACACAGGAGATGGAGCGTTGGACTGACAGTCTCAGTATAAGGCGACGATCTCTGACTGTTATATCGGCAAGATTAGCAAGTTTTGGCTTACAGAAAAAGTCAAGTATTCATCAGCGCATTACGCCATGTGCAACAGAATATTAATTCTTTTTACTTACGTTGTTCTTTGAAAGAAGAAAACGATGTTTACTATCCACAACTGTGCGAAATACTCCGATTTTAATTCTCCGACTGCACATTTCTTGGCATCACCTGTATTGGGTACAGATCAACTATCAAATTGTGACATACGAAAATCTGTGCTGGACAGGAATACGAACCCGGATTTCCTGCTAATCATGAGCGGTAACCTTAACACTTCAGCTATTCGAGCTCGCTCCACAGATTTAATGGCATTGATCTTCATATGTCACTCATTGGTGTATGATCTCCAACTAATACAGCAGGTGACAAAGAATTCGCATCTGCGAATTATTTTCGAAATATTTGGTACAACTGTGGAACATCAGCTGTATGTGCTCTTTCATACTTGGTAAGTATTACAAACCTAGACTCATGACGCTGGTAACATTGGACTCGATTACCGGTTGTGTAATTCTCCCTGTTGAGGGCATCGATATAATATTAGAAAATTGGGTGAGGAATTTAGTGGACTCAAATATAAGCTTATAGAAAGTGTGACGTATGGAAGTTTGGGTCGTTCTAGGAAGCGTGCATGTTTAGACGAAATGGTTAAGGCGAACTCTCACGATAAGTGGGAAATCCTGGTGAATTCTGGTTCGGCGAAGATTTCGATGTGTCACTATTTGGTTGTTGATCTTTACCAAATCCAGCTAATGCCAAGGAATTCGCAGTTAAGGACTTAGTTTAGAAACAGAATATTAAGATTCGTCATCCACACCGCTATCTTATTCATACTCCACAGCTGCCGGTTCTCGCAAAACGCCGGCTTCCGCTCCTTTCTCTCGACCAGTTGAACAGAGAGAGGTAAGAACTTATGTCAGGTGTTCGGTTCCCTACAATTCCGGTCCTCGCAAAGCACTCTTTCTCTTTCCAACGATTTCTTTATTCTTGGGCCCATAATATTAATCTAAAATTTCACTGAAGTGCGTCCATCAAGTTAGTACAAGCTGCTGTCAGAAATCATGAATAGTGTGCTAGTTACCTTACTTGCGGAAGGGACAGACCCTATGCTGGATGTCTAATAAAGTTTTCTGTAGAAGGTTCGCAAGGATCAGTGAGACAATGTCTGTTTTGCACAGTGGACAGTGCTAACATTTTGTGACTGATCTACTTTCTGTGTAATAATATTCGTTGTTAAACAATATAACTATGTTGTTTCTCTATATGTCTATCTCCTTGTTATGTTTGTCGAACCGACTATCCTGATGTTCCCACATTTCCTGCTGTGTAAACTGGAGCAAAGCCCTACGCCTACAAGTAGATTTTACCGTCTTCCGAACGGCAGCAGTTTAACAGAGAACGGTAGCTGCCGGCTTACCAGGCACGTAGGGACTTAGAGCGTGAGTCATTGAAACCATGGAGCAGTTCAACGTAGTCCTCAGTAGCGTCGTTTGCTGGTGACTCCATGCAGATCACTTAAAGGGAAGCCTACCTGAGGGATGCATTTCGATTTTGATCTGAATATGTTCTAACTAGAGCAAAATATGAGACACGTACTTGTTTATACGTGCCAATATGGCTGTTATGGGGTGAAACACTCCCTTGAAAAAAATTCAGTAATTTTGAATGAATACCGTTGAAAAGGTAACGGATATTACAAAAAAACTCCAGATAAAAATTCTGCTGTTTTTCAAGTACAGTATAACAATGCACCATGATTTGTTGAGACAGTCTTTTTTTTTCGAAATCACCACTATTTGTTATTCATGTCGACATATGGCTAACAACAGAAGTTAAAGCATCGTTAAAACCAAATTCAGTCATACGAGGGTCACTCCAAAAGAAATGCACGATATTTTTTTTTAAATCCATCTTTAATCTACTTGTTTGAAAGTTTTACAGTGTGTAGACACATCCTTTAGGAACAATATTTTCATTTCTCAACATAATTTCCATCCCTCTCAACTGCCTTACGCCATTTTGGAACCAGCTCCTCTATATATATATATATATATGTATATGTGTATATACACATCCGATGATGTTGAGAGAAATTTCGGAAATCACATAATATGAATTTATTTTACTTCATCCTCATTCATACATGTCCCCCATTGGAAAAAGAAATCCTGAAAAGATGTAGGATGTTTGTAGGTAGTTCTCGTCACAGTGCAAGAGGTGAACTTCGCCCGCCATGACGATTCTGACTGTTGCAGATTTACTATCTCATAATAAGAATTAGAAACATAAAATAGTTGTAAACAGTGGATATCCTGTAAACGAAAAGAAAGGAAACGAATACATATACAATACATAATTTACTGACTATGCGAGTAGAACTGAGGATGCAGGTACACAGAAATCAGTGGGTTGAGTTGTCACACAGTGAAACTATTTCATTCGGTCTTTTCAGAGCTTTAGACTTTCGATGAATTACATAAATTTTCGAGCAACACTTTGACATGTCTTTCGCCCTATTTCCGTTATCTTTTCCTTGTGTGAATGCCACGCAATTACCTTTTGTATATGGTGATACTGGATTGTGAGATTGTGGTCATTCCCGTTGGCCCCTAGAGAACGTTGAACAATATATTGTACATGGCTTCCTGTACGCCATAGTCAACTAAATAAAGATATAAAAATTAATGCATAGTACTGCAAGAGATTTAGAGCATGTGTAGCTGTAAAGAAGCCGCAGGTGTGATCAAGACAAAAGTGATAAACGTCTTCAATCGAAGATTGCATTTACAGGGCACCTTCACGAACAGCATATTCTCCGTCAATAGTCCGCATGTGACTGTGATTGTACTAGAAACAGGTCATCCGAAGACATACTCCACTTAACAGGGTGTAGCTTGTGGCCGTCGCTGACCACACGAAGTCAGGCGTGAGGCTCTGCTATGGACGTATTCTACCTTCTGGCAGCTAACGTGTTACATATCTTGTTTCCACATCACTAAGAGTTTCGCTAATGAAGAACTCATCTCCATAAGTAAACTACAAATGACCATGTCAAAATGAAAACTACAAATGCACTGTACTGTCGATAAAATGCCGTTGGAAAAAGTGAAGTATTCCTGTAGCTATAGCTCACATGTTGAATATATACTGGAGGTTTTGGTTTAAGCTGAAAGGGGCTCATCTGGCTCGGAGACAGTCTAATTGCGACTGAAAGTCTGTTCTGTTTAACGGAAAGAAAGGGAACTTAACGCGAACTGATCTCGATCTTCTCCACCGCTCAAATGCCTACAGTGACGGTGCTATTGTGGGAATATATCTCCGAACTCACAGACACTATACGTGAAATGTGGAAAAAATAGGGCTAAAACCCTAGGATAAGTCGTAGTGGGACAAGTGAGGATGATGTACGCCGTTCCAAATCAGAAAGTCTGGTACTCTGAAATAATAGTTTTTGTCTCATGAGAACATTGAAAATCAAGAACGCTCCAGGCCAGAAGCACATTATCTATTTCACAATCAGCAACTGGCACCAAATTCCCTGACAGTTACGATAAGTATTCGACGGCTCACAATAATAAAATGTGAAGTGTTGGCAGAAGAGCCAACACCGTGTTGCTAGAGGAGGCCGAAATGCACGCGTTTAAGCTCACGCAGACTGGCGTGAGGTCTGGAACAATTAAAGGAGTGGAGTCTAATAAGAAAATAACGTAGTTCTTGGAATACTTAACTTTAATCCATAATTGGAGAACATCGCTCTTGTTTATACATGAATTACAATCTCAATATACACCGGTAATGGCGCCTTGCTAGGTCATAGCAAATGACGTAGCTGAAGGCTATGCTAACTATCGTCTCGGCAAATGAGAGCGTATTTGTCATTGATCCATGTCTGGCAAAGTCTGCTGTACAACTGGGGCGAGTGCTAGGACGTCTCTCTAGACCTGCCGTGTGGCGGCGCTCGGTCTGCAATCACTGTCAGTGGCGACACGCGGGTCCGACGTATACTAATGGACCGCGGCCGATTTAAAAGCTACCACCTAGCAAGTGTGGTGTCTGGCGGTGACACCACAAAATGAGTTATAACCTTTTCAAGAATTTAGCCTGGTGCTTAGAACACGACTCTTCCGTTTGTATGAAATAGTTCAGACGTCAATCATACATCACACCTAGCCACATCTCCATAATCAGGACAGAATCGTAAGCATAAATGAATTGAAGAAAACAGCACGGTAAATTCTACCATATCATAAGATACGTTTTTACTCTTAAGCAGCTCCATAAATACCAGAAACACAAAAAAAATCACATAACCACACAGAATTAGCTCCAATATGAATCAAGAATATGTTTTCTAATTCGGAAATCGGTAACTGTGATTTACATGCACCGACCAACAAATGATTGCAATTTCAGAAAAATTGGACTATTTACTCAAGAGAAAGAGCTTCACAAACTAAGCAAGTCAATAACGCGTTGGTCCACGTCTGGAAGAAAAATTCAAGCAGTTACTGGGATTGGTATCGACTGATAGGGTTTCTGGACATCCTCCATAGGGATATCGTACCAAACTGTGTGCAGCTGGCACCTTGGACCATCAGAATCCCTAAGGTTTCAAATGTTCTCAGCTGGGGAGAGATCCGGTGATCTTATTGACCATGGTATGGTTTGGCAAGCACTGTGACAAGCAGCAGAAACACTGGCCATGTGCAGAAGGGAATTAGCTTCCTGAAATGTACCAATAATAAAGTACCAACAGCCGTTATTTTGTCTTTATTTGTTAGGCAACCAGATTCGGCATTACATTATGCCATATTCACGCCAGCATGTATCGAGTAACCCTCGTGTTAGACGATGGCATAATGTAATGCCGGAACTGGGTGCCTAACAAATGAAACCAAAATAACGGCTGTTGGTATTTTATTATTGGCAATCGACCTGCCGAAGTCCCGCACTCCGAACATAGGATGCAGTTACATTTATTGCTGAAATGTCAGTCCACGATGGATTGCCAGGACAAAACGGGGCACACATTATCAACTACGTACGGTTGTGATGTAAACGCACCGCACATGAAAGCCAAAGGTGGCCCGCTATGAAAATAAATTGCACCACAGATCGCCACTCCCGGTTCTCAGGCTGTATAGCGGGCGACAGGTTGGTGTATCACAGTTGTCTAGGGGTTTCCCAGATACGTCTTCAGCCTAGAATGTCGTTCACTGCAGTAAAATTGTCTTCAGTGATGAGTCCCACTTCGAACTTAATTACGATGACCAGCGAAGGCCTGTCTGCAGACACCCCGGACAGCTGTGGGTAACATCATGGACTATCGCTCAACATACAGCCCGACTACCAGGACTGATGTTCTGGGGTGCCATTTCTTTTCATAACAAGACAGCTTTGGTCATCATCCACGGCACCCTTACACACAGCGGTACTTGCAAGGCATGGCAAGCTATGTTGGGCTCACGTTTCAGCGCGATTATACCTGCCTCACACGATGAGGGTTTGCGAAACCCTACCGTGGCAGCAATGTCGCCGGATCTCTACCCAATTGTGTGATTGGATTGAAGAGTTCCTAGATAACAGAACGCATCATGTCATTCTCAGTGGAGAGAAGTCTTCTGAAGTAAGCCTGATTTAAGGTGTACCGCAGGGGAGTGTCGTAGGACCGTTGCTATTCACAATATGCATAAATGACCTTGTGGATAACATCGGAAGTTCACTGAGGCTTTTTGCGGATGATGCTGTAGTATATCGAGAGGTTGTAGCAATGGAAAATTGTACTGAGATGCAGGAGGATCTGCAACGAATTGATGCATGTTGCAGGGAATGGCAATTGAATCTCAATGTAGACAAGTGTAATGCGCTGCGAATACATAGAAAGATCCTTTGTCATTTAGCTACAATATAACAGTTCAGCAACCAGAAGCAGTTAATTCCATAAATTATCTGGGAGTAGACATTAGGAGTGATTTAAAATGGACTGACCATATAAAATTAATTGTCGGTAAAGCAGATGGCAGACTGAGATCTATTGGAAGAATCCTAAGGAAATGCAGTCCGAAAACAAAGGAAGTAGGTTACAGTACACTTGTTTGCCCACTGCTTGAATACTGCTCACCGCTGTGCGGTTGATAGAAGAGATGGGGTTGATAGAAGAGATAGAGAAGGTCCAACGGAGAGCAGCGCGCTTCGTTACAGCATCATTTAGTAATCCCTAAAGCGTTACGGAGATGATAAATAAACTCCAGCAGAAGACTCTGCAAGAGAGGTGCTCACGAGCTCGGTATGGGCTTTTGTTGAAGTTTCGAGAACATACCTTCACCGAGTAGTCAAGCAGTATATTGCTCCCTCCTAAGTATATCTCGCGAGGAGACCATGAGGATAAAATCAAATAGATTAGAGCCCACGCAGAGGCATTTCGAAGATCTTACTTCCCACGAACAATACGAGACTGGAATAGAAGGGAGAACCGATAAAGGTACTCAAGGTACCCTCCGCCACACACCGTCAGGTAACTTGCGGAGTATGAATGTAGATGTAGAATTGAGAACGTCTGGAGCATTAGGGGCAGGGCCCTCCAACCATCTCGAGACTTTCACTATCTATGGCGCCAGCTGGACATATTCCTGATGAGGACATCAAACGACTCTATCAGTCAATGCCAATCTGAACAACCGCTTGTATAAGGGCCATTAGAGGACCAACATGTTACTGACTTTTTTGAAATTGTAATCATTTGTTTGCTTGCACATGTACATCACATCTATCGATTCTCGTCCCACTCGGATAAATCCTCTATGCTTAGTCGTTTCTTATGGCCTTAGAGTGTATACATCCTGAAAATGGAAAGAAAAATTGACTCTTTCGTAGTATACAGCTATTAAGCGTCCAGCTGCAAATATTGCTTAGACTAGGTATAATGCATACATGCCTGCTCACCACAGCATCCCATAAAAGGCTCCCAGTGAGAAAATGAGTCCACTGGGATGCCATGCCGACAAAGTAATTCTTTATCCAGATCGCATAGCTGAGGCACCACTCAAAGGCATTACTTTTGATATAGTCACTAAGGACCTGAATTATCATATTGTTGGATCCTGAATGAATTTTTACTCTGAAGTGGAATGTGTGCTGACATGAAACTTCCTGGCTGTTTAAAACTCTGTGCAGTAACGGGTCTTGAACCTGGAACCTTATCATAACATGGGCAACTGATCCACGTAATGGGCTTTCAAAGCAATACACAGCCCCCTTCCCACCCCCCACCCCCCCAAACCATCCCTTCCGTCTATACTTCGTTGTCTGCTCTGCTCAAACAAGAATATAGGCCCACGGTTTTTAATATCAGGGTTTATGGTGTACTGCATAGTCTCTGGTGGACCATAACATTATGCCCTCCGTTTTAATAGTGTATTAGTTCAATCTGCACGAGTCGCAGTCAAGTTTAGGACGATTATGCTCTTGTGAGGCGGACAATTATCGAGCTGCAAGATGCCATCTAACGCCATGTCAATAGGGAAACAAGTCAAGCATGAGGGGATGGACAGCGGTGATGTCCACACAGTCTGCAATCGTCATATCGCCTTCAGTTGTGGTAGGTTCTATGGAAACGCAAGTGAATGCTTCCCATAGGAAAATACTGCCCCACCAGCCTGTGTCGTCGTCAGGTGAATGTTTTGTGAAGCCGTTTGCCTGGATCCCTCCTCTACTGCAGTCTTAATCAAAGACGTTTTTAGGCCAACACGCCGTCATGTAGGGGTCGTATGCTACGGAGCCACACCTTCTAAAATGTGAGCTACGAAACACCTGTGTCTGCACCAACAATGTCGTCAGATATGCCAGAGATCTTCGATTACCCTGCCTTTCGCAGTGTTTAATGAAGAGGGGGGATGGGGGGGGGGGGTGGACGTCCAACACCTTATTGCCTACTCCGTGTTTCGCTATTCTTCAAACACTTTCCATACATGCTCGCGACAGTAGCACACGGGAGGTTTCCAGCGAATGCTCGTTGGCGAGGGCTGGATCCTAATAGTCTCACCTTGGTCAAAGTCAGTATGGTAGTGGTTTTCTTCATTTTCGTTTAGTACCTTCGCTAGAATGTTTCCCCGTTCGACTCTTCTCCACTTACACATTTTCATTTGGGCTCGCTAGTAATTACAAAGCTCTCATAATGTGGACCAATGCTGGGAAGAAATAGCTGCAGTTCGTATATGATAGAGGGATCAAATTGCGCTAGAAAGCTTTTTTGTAAGTAATACATTTCCAGTAGTGAATAATAATAATAGAAACAATCCAAAAATGCTTTAAATTTTTTGTGTTTATGCCAAACAGAGTTTGTGTCTGGGGGACTGGACATCACAAGCCCATTTTCTGGTGTGGGAGTAGTGAGTAGGTATGGCATACGGAAAAGAAAGAAAAAAGCAATCACTACTATTTCGTTGCTGGAGATGGAATAGGAACTAACACCACAAGATCAGTTTCAGATCATTGAAAACAACCCAGAAATAAGTTTGATTACAAAGTATTATATTTATTAATACCATACGTTTGCAAGAGTATCTACTCGTAATTCAGTGTCACATTATCTGGCTGCGAATACATCAACAAGTACATAGTAGAGTGTTCGTGTAAATAATCTGTTACTGATGTATAAAACAAATTCTTTATTCTAGTAGTGTTGTCCCTTTGCGTGCAACATTTCTCTACAGAGAGGTAAGGAGTAAAGGAAAGAAAATTAACTTTAATATTACTACGAGGACGTGGTTATTAAAGGAGATTAAAACACTAGAATGTGCAGCCCACTCTTAATCCCCATTTATGTACTGAACATGTAAAGTCGCAGAGAAGTAATGTTGATTATACTGAGACTATGAAAGTAATTATACAAGCTGCTGGCCCACAGATTGCAAGTGCTCAATGAGAGCAGCAGTGAATCAGCTGAAACTGCTGTGATGAATCCCATTATTAACGCAAAAATTTCTTAATTGCATATTATCATCATGCAAAAAATTTATTATTTTTTCTGATAATCTGTTACGATTGAAACTAGTCGCATAAATAAAGTGATTCACCTTAGTAGCCATCGTTCATCAGTGCAACTATTGTATCTAATTTATAGTTCTACAGAAACAATCAATTTCGGAAGTTTGTCATTTCTGGTTTTGGTAATATAAGCAGTTCCGTCAAACACGAAAAAACTGAGGATCAGCCACACATTGATTTATTTCATATTAGTTAATAAGTACTTCGTTAAACGTTAGAGGACAACATCCTGTTGCAACTGAATACCATTCGCTAACTTCATAGTAATCTATATTTCAGCTTTTTAAGTCACTGTTGTCACTGAACAGTGGCGAAGGCACTTCCTCAAAATTTCACTTAATGAATCAACGACGCTTGCCCACATTTCATTTTAGGCATTAACACACATATCGTCTGAAATGACAATAACATTCGGGCCGGCTGGGGTGGCCGAGCGGCCCTAGGAGCTTCAGTCTGCAACCGCGCGACCGCTACGGTCGCAGGTTCGAATCCAGCCTTGGGCATGGATGTGTGTGGTGTCCTTACTTAATTTGTCGTCTCAATTCTCTGTTGAATAAATACAGTAACACAATAACAGGAATCTTCTGTTAAGGTTTCGAAAGGGAAAGGTAACCTTTGCAGCCGGTCAAACTGGAATGCAACGGTTCTGGTGTGATAAGCGGCTGAGCAGAGTAGCAGAACATTTATTGGCGTTCTTAGTTTCACAGGCGTACATAAGTATACAGAAAATTCATATCTGTTTTTTCTTAAACAATAAAGCAAATAATCCTGAAGTTGTGAACATCGCAAATTTTCCACCTTTTTTTTTAAACATCAGAAATAATAACATTTTTTTAAAAAAACTTAAGGTCATTTGAAAAATTTAAAAATAACTACTGAAATTCTAAATCACCCAAAATTTCCTTTTCCTTAAACTTTCGAACAACTAATCTTTAAAGAAATTAAAATTGTCCCAGGTATTTAGCGTAAGCACTGGAGCTCTAGACTGCCCAAGTTTTCTATTCTTTAAACATGAAAACTAATAACTTGAAAAATTAAAATCGTTCAAGGTATTCTTTTCAAAACAATTAAGTGCACTTTCACATTAGTGCACTATAGCTGGCCGTAGGGATACTGACATATGAATAACTTAACGCCAGTTCAACGAATCTGGCTGTCATAAAAGTAGTTCTCAGTTCTATGGGAGTGATGACCTCAGCTGTTAAGTCCCATAGTGCTGAGAGCTATTTGAACCATCTGAACAATAACATTCGAGCAATGAAAACTAAAAATCGCTGTAAATCTAGTCGGATAAAACTACAAACAAACAAGGGGCGTTGAAAAAGTAAAGCAATACATTTTTCAAAGCAGATTGGTCTTATTCTTCAATCCAGTATATCATATTATCCCCCACTCTTTTGGCTATACGAGGTGCATTCAAGTTCTAAGGTCTCCGATTTTTTTTCTCCGGACTGGAAAGAGATAGAAACAGTCGCATTGTTTTAAAATGAGCCCACGTTCATTGTCAATATGTTCTAGAGATGGCAGCACCGTACGGCAGATGGAATTTTACCGCCAGCGGCGAGAATCAGAACTGTTTTAAATACATAAAATGGCGACGTTTTCCTTACTTGAACAGCGTGCAATCATTCGTTTTCTGAATTTGCGTGGTGTGAAACCAATTGAAATTCATCGATAGTTGAAGGAGACATGTGGTGATGGAGTTATGGATGTGTCGAAAGTGCGTTCGTGGGTGCGACAGTTTAATGAAGGCAGAACATCGTGTGACAACATACCGAAACAACCTCGGGCTCGCACAAGCCGGTCTGACGACATGATCGAGAAAGTGGAGAGAATTGTTTTGGGGGATCGCCGAATGACTGTTGAACAGATCGCCTCCAGAGTTGGCATTTCTGTGGGTTCTGTACACACAATCCTGCATGACGACCTGAAAATGCGAAAAGTGTCATCCAGGTGGGTGCCACGAATGCTGACGGACGACCACATGGCTGCCCGTGTGGCATGTTGCCAAGCAGTGTTGACGCGCAACGACAGCATGAATGGGACTTTCTTTTCGTCGGTTGTGACAATGGATGAGACGTGGATGCCATTTTTCAATACAGAAACAAAGCGCCAGTCAGTCAAATGGAAGCACACAGATTCACCGCCACCAAAAAAATTTCGGGTAACCGCCAGTGCTGAAAAAATGATGGTGTCCATGTTCTGGGACAGCGAGGGCGTAATCCTTACCCATTGCGTTCCAAAGGACACTACGGTAACAGGTGCATCCTACGAAAATGTTATGAATAACAAATTCCTTCCTGCACCGCAACAAAAACATCTGGGAAGGGCTGCGCGCGTGCTGTTTCACCAAGACAACGCACCCGCACATCGAGTTAACGTTACGCAACAGTTTCTTCGTGATAACAACTTTGAAGTGATTCCTCATGCTCCCTACTCACCTGACCTGGCTCCTAGTGACTTTTGGCTTTTTCCAACAATGAAAGACACTCTCCGTGGCCGCACATTCACCAGCCGTGCTGCTATTGCCTCAGCGATTTTCCAGTGGTCAAAACAGACTCCTAAAGAAGCCTTCACCGCTGCCATGGAATCATGGCGTCAGCGTTGTGAAAAATGTGTACGTCTGCAGGGCGATTACGTCGAGAAGTAACGCCAGTTTCATCGATTTTGGGTGAGTAGTCAATTAGAAAAAAGAACGAAGGCCTTAGAACTTGAATGCACCTCGTAGAACCCTATTTTTCAACATAATCTCCGTTCAGTGCGATGGCCTTGCGCCACCTTACTGGAAGGGTCTGGATGCCCGCATGGTACCACTATATCGGTCGATGTCGGTGCCAACATCTTGCGGCAGCATCAATAACCTCTCCATCATCCACGTACTGCTTCCCGCGGAGTGCATCATTCATTGGTTGGTTGAAATGGCTCTGAGCACTATGGGACTTAACATCTGAGGTTATCAGTCCCCCGGAACTTAGAACTACTTAAACCTAACTAACCTGAGGACGTCACACACATCCATGCCCGAGGCAGGATTCGAACCTGCGACAAAAGCGGTCGCGCGAGTCCAGACTGAAGCGCCTAGAACCGCTCGGCCACACCGGCCGGCCGTCATTGGGCCAAACAGACGGAAGTCGGAGGGTACGAGATCTGGGCTGTAGAGTGGATGAGGGAGAACAGCCAAATGAAGTTTTATGAGCACCTCTCGTTGGGCTGACTTGAGTGTGGTCTTACGTTTTCACGTAGATGGAGAAGTTAGTTTGCTTCTCTGTGGCGACGAACACTCTGAAGTCGGTTTTTCTCTTTTTTCCAGTTTCCTGAGGCTGCGTGCGGCCGGCCGACACGCAGGAGATCGGACAGGTCTGCGTGACCTCGTTGCGATGATGACAGACGCCTCACCCAACGACTCACCGCGCTTTTGTTCACTGACAGGACAATGTAGATATCCTGCAAGCGACTATGTATATCTTTGAAGCTCTGATTCCCCGCTCAAGGAACTCAGTGACAGGTTTCTACGTGGAACGCACTTCCATACAGACGTCATTTTGAAGGCTACGTGCAGCTCCGCCACCTAAAGGAACTTCATTGCAATATAGGGACTGAAATGGGAATACTCCACGATGTCCAACACCAAATATCGCACTTTTTTCATCCGCAAATGGCAGAGAGAAAAAAGTGTTGCATTACTTACTGAAAGCCCCTCGTACATCCCTGCTATTTCTTAATAGTTGCAGTGATAAGTACCGTGATATACAAAGCAGAAAAGAACACTACATGCAGACATACCTTTCTGTATATATAATGTAGTTTTAAAGATTTGTACGATACCTGACAGTTATTGATAACTGGCAAAAGTAACTTACATAAAAATTAACTTTGACAGTGATAACAGATATCTGAACATCATCATCTGTCACATGGCTACGACAAAAATTTATGATTTTTAGGACGAAAAACTGTACTGGTCGCACCTTTCCCGCTAGCAACACCAACGACCTCCAATTTCAGTGGTAATCAAGATAATAAATAGGCTTACCTCACGATGGTATCTACCTATTAGCCAAATTGTACAGCCGAATCACTCAAGATTCCTATCTGGAGAGAAACGACATATCTCTAATCGCGAAAGAGCCTTACGAGTTTTGCTTCAGTCAGCTTTAACGCAGCCTTTTGGTGAGAAAAATGAGTATAAAAATGGGAAAAATATAAGTTCTTTGTTTGTGAAGCAAATAAAATGACATCCACTGTTAAGGTAATATACAGAGGTTAAAAAATGCGTCAACAATTCTGAGAGGTGGTAATACTTACCGTAAAAAGAAAACGTAAGTTCGGAAGTACTTTCTTGCTGATATATAAGCATTCACTCACAGGAGATGCTGACATTTGGTTGCGGAAATAAGTACAGTCGATGCTGACATTTGGTTGCGGAAATAAGTACAGTCGTTGTGAAGGCGCTCAGTTCGCAGGGTTATTAATATGTTTTGATGTATTTCACTATCTCATTACCCTGTGTACAAATTAGTCCGGCCATTATAAAGTCTGCAGTAAATTGCGTGGTTCGAATTTTGTCATACGGTAATTTTCCGACAACCGTCTGAGGAGTTTCAGAGGTGCTCACTGAGAGGACTTCCATTGTTAGCGTCTTGAGGAGCCAGAAAACCTGTGCTCGTAAAACCTGAACTAATATCCCGCAAAACTTAATACATGGCTGTCTGTGAAGTTGACATCTTTCAATAATGAGGGCCGGGATTGTACATTACTTCTGTTTGCCGAATAAAAGTAGAAATCAGTTTCGGAAAATCACTTGTTGTGTAAAATGCGGCCATCACTACAAAGTAGTACAAAATGGAAAAGAAAACATATTGAACAACTCGTACTTAATCACTAAAAATTAGTACAAAACAGAAAAGAAAACATACCTAACAACTGGTACTTAATACAGCACAGTAACAGTAAACATAACATTCAAGTCACTGGTGTAAGTAGTAGTGCACTATGATTCAAATGGCTCTGAGTACTATGGGACTCAACATCTGAGGTCATCAGTCCCCTGGAACTTAGAAGTACTTAAACCTAACTAAACTAAGGACATCACACACATCCATGCCCGAGGCAGGATTCGAACCTGCGACCGTAGCGGTCGCGCGGTTCCAGTCTGAAACGCCTAGAACCGCTCGGCCGCTCCGGCCGGCTGTAGTGCACTATAATGCAAACCTATAGTTGCGAGTAGCTTGCCAGACAACAGCGGTCACTAACAAGTCTCATACTACATAATACCTAGAACCACTCATCTGGAAGGAAACCACAAAGGATACTGCTGTATAGGAAGACATAGAAGCCCAGAGCTGACACTGTTGGCTTCAATGCAAATGACTGTTCGTATCCGCAACCAAATATTTTTCACTCGCTCATATGAATAGCTCACATCGCGGAAGTATGCCTTTCCGGTACCACGTTTACTGGACACGTTTTCCTTACGACTCCGTGAATAACCGACACTCAAAACATTAGACTCTTCTTTTTAACACTGTGTGTTTGATATTTTTCGTAATATTATTACGCCAAATTGATAAAAGATTTTGATTGTTGTGAACAGAATGTTACTTATACCAGCACATGTCAGCATTGAAGGCCACACATTCACTATAAATTATACAAATTTAAAAAGTTTTGTGAGAAGGTGAACGTTACGTCGAAACTATATTGCTGGACAACGTAATAAAAAATTAATAGCTTAGCGAGGTTGGTCATTTTACAAGAAAATGTTATTGTAAAGACTTTACACCGCAGTTTTAAGAAGACTACGTATATGTTCACGGCAAGCTGACGTCTGCTCTATGACCTGCAATGATATCGACTGGCATTTTGTAAAAACTTATTAATATGTACATATTCCCTTACAGGTTATTATTATCTCACTGCATGAAGTCTTTCATTTAACACAGTTATTCCTAATTACGTAATTTATTTCTCTTTTGGCAAAGTAATTTTTTCTATAAGAGATATAGTCTGACATGATTTGCCTTGAAAACACATGTTCGCTTTATTAGTACGAATAAATCGCTTCTTTTGCAAATTGAATTAAACCTGTCTTCTGCGACAAGGCTACAACGGCCACAAACTTTAGTACAGGAACAAACTTTTCTCCTGAGTGAAAGAACCACGCCTCCGACTGACACTGGCTGACACAGGCGACCTAGAAGTAGACCAGTTCTAGGAGTGTACAGTGCTGCAGCGGAAGGCCGCCCACTGTGACACTGACCGCCGCCCATGTCCCAGTACGATATAAAAGACAGGTGCCCGCGGACTGCAGGTACAGTCTGCTCCCAGAGCAACAACCTTATCCACACAGCAACATGAAGTTCTTGGTAAGTAGCTGTCTTCTTCTTGAGATTCAAACATAATCAGCACATCGATCTAAATGTGTATCGTCAATAGATCCAAATCACTTGAGAATTTGAGTAATGTACTACAAGGGGTGCCGACACCAATTATGTTGACTGAGTTGTTACGATGACCTTACTGTCGCGGATGGATCGTATATGAGTGTCCCTGCCTTTCTCATCTACATCTGGAGTCCACAACCAGATGTGTGATGTTTCTCTGTATGATACATTACCTGGCGGATATTTAGCAACAGATACCGTCACTACACGTCTGCACGCCGCGCGGAGCGGTCGCGCGGTTTGAGGCGCCATGTCACGGATTGCGCGGCCCCTCCCGTTGGAGGTTCGAGTCCTCCCTCGTTCACGGGTGTGTGTGTTGTTCTTAGTATAAGTTAGTTTAAGTAGTGTGTAAGTCTAGGGACCGATGACCTCAGCAGTTTGGTCCCTTAGGAATTCACACATATTTCAACATCTGAACATGCCTGCACAAGCCTGAATTGTTCTAATTACACTCTCGTGGTCACTATCCGATATGTGTAGAGCAGCAACTAACACGTTCTTCAACTGATCGTATAAGTTGGGACATAAATTTAGTGACAGGAAATGTTACTGCGAAGCATTACTAATTCTAAACCTACAATCTTGATAAGGTGATTATTTATGGTAAAGGAGATTTCCACGCTGTGTAAACAAAACCCAGATGAGCCGCCTGCATTTATTTGTGTATTCTCTGTATGTCCGTTTAATTCAGCAGGGAAGATAACCCACCAACAGAAAATGAAACATATTTCGTGGACACTTACAAAATTCTAGTTCTCTCCCAGCAAAATTATGTGACTTAATTACGTTGGATAACCGATCTTGCCATTACTTATGAGAAAGCTGTACCTTGGCTGACATAGGGTCTATTTGCTCTGCCGTTTCTAGGCCTTGTAGCTTAGTTATTATTTCGTTGTTATCTACATACAATATGGAGAAAGTACACACAATCCTGACCAGACGTCTGTACCTGCACCCGTCATTTTTCGTTAAAGCTAATAATGGTGATAGATATATTTCAGTACTTTCGCTAAACGCATAAGTTACGCTATCTGATATTGTTAGTCTCCAGACAAGGACGAGTAACGTATTTTAAATTAATGAGAAGTTACTTTACTGCAAAAATAAGTGTCATCTTCTCTGTTTCATCTGATCCACCATCAGTTCATCGCTGACATTAATGCAGCAGCTTGCCAAATACTCAGCAGAACGTAACGTTGGCAATAATTATGCTGCTGCATAAATCAGACTTGATTTTGTTCCCAGACACTCATATCTATTACAAGGGGTTTCAGCAGATTCTCTAGGAGAATTACGTTTTGCCTTTCCCTTCATGACAAGTTCGTTAGACGCTTTGTGCACCTTCTGTATGTGTGACACGATATGAAGTTGGTGCTTATAATCAACTCCGTGTCACATCACTTGATAACTACTATTCAGATGTATGGTTTGTCAGTGAAGCGCGCATGGCATGCTTATCTAAGTAGAAGCTACACTGTTGTGAGATATGATGCTCTCTCAGTTCTAACAAAAACCAATTGAAAAACGTATACCGTTTCGCCTCACGATATGAGGCTACACAAAACCTGAATGTTGAAGTGCTGAAGAATATTCTTGTGAAACTGCCGACAGTAGAATATGCTTCCACCAGTTTCAAGAATCCGAACATTACCGAGACTCGTGATCAAACAGTGGCACCTGTGTTAACTTGGCCAACAGAAGAAAAGAGTAAATTGCATAGAAAATTTACGAACGAGTAGCAATCACTAGAGTCAATTTTCATCCTGCACAGTAAACAGTGATAGCTAAGAACTTACGAGCAAATAGTGAGATACTGAACAAATTCAAGATTGGATGGCTATGTTTCCCGTAAATTATAGGATTTCATTGTTAATTTCCCCATACAAGAACGCATTCGAATGTCCTAGCGTGGAATTAATCTCTTAAAAATGGTTCAAATGGCTCAGAGCACTATGGGACTTAAAATCTGAGGTCATCAGTCCCCTATAACTCAGAACTACTTAGACCTAACTAACCTAAGGACATCATACACACCCATGCCCGAGGCAGGATTCGAACCTGCGACCGTAGCTGTTGCGCGGTTCCGGACTGAAGCGGCTAGAACCGCTTTGCCACCGTGGCCGGCAATTCATCTCTTGCTCGGATTAGAATCCATAAATGTATCAGTGCAATTAAAAATGCACTGTGACTCAGTGTTTGTTACGTATTTAAAACTTAGGTGCGGGCAACATAATGTCTGTGAGTCACTTTTGGATGACTTTCTTGCAATGAACTGTGAAAATGTTACTAACTGACGCCCTTCACTTAGACTAGGGCAGTAGACTAGATTGAACGATGTCCAGTTCCTCATTGTGAAACGTCCCCTTAGAAAAATTATATACGTGACTGTGCTTAAACTGACACACAATATTTTTAGCGCAACGCAATCTGACATTCAAAAATCTCTACAAATGAATGGCCCTGACTAACATTAACCTATACCTTTCACAAATCACTTACCTCACCAAAAATCTTCGTTACTCGAACTACTGCAATACAGCGAGCGCCACTACTGCCAGCTAAATAAAAGATTCAAACTACTGAAGGCACTAACTACTGATAGGCATAGTTAGCAAATGAAAGATTTTAATAGAGAACAAACAATGTATTTACCTTAATAGTCATAATATATATAGCAGTTCACGACATCCAGTCTTACAAAGTTCGAAACTCCGCCATCTCTCTCCCCACATCCACCACTGCTCGTGGCTCACCTCCAACTGCCCAACGCTACGCGCTGTTCACATCCAGCTGCCGCTGCCCAACACTACAATGGCAGACAACAATGCAAACTAGCCACAGACTGCACACAGCATAGCCAGTGATTTTCATACAGAGCGGTACGTGGCGTTACCAATATAAAAACCTAAACAGCCTACTTACATTTTTTTTTCTCAAAACCATGGTTATTGCTAGAATCTTACAACTTACACATTTTGAATTTGCATTTGTAAACTATAACACCAAACATTTTTAAGTAAAAAGGAAAATAAAAGATCGGAACTATACTTATTTTCTAAAGGCTCGTGTATTGACGTCTTTTCCGTACCGCAGCAGGTTACGTGGCCAGTACAATCGCAGTAAGATGCCATGTTTGTTTTTCTGTCCTATGGGCACATTCTTTAGGCGCCTTCACTTCCCCAGTATCTTAATAGTGTTCAAAAGTCATAATAAATAAAGCAATTCATGACATCCAGTCTTACAAATTTCAAAACTCCGCCATCTCTCTCCCCACATCCACCACTGCTGGCGTCTCACTTCCAACTGCCCAACACTACGCGCTGTTCACATCCAGCTGCCGCTGCCCAACACTACAATGGCAGACAACAATGCAAACTAGCCACAGACTGCACACAGCACAGCCAGTGATTTTCATACAGAGCGGTACGTGGCGTTACCAATATAAAAACCTAAACAGCCTACTTACAATTGTACCTATGGCTAAAATACCCGGAATGATCACACAGTCCTTTGTTTCGCTATTTTCCGTTGCCGCTGGTAGATTTTTCCTTAAACGATGGTATATCGTCCTTGTAACTCTGATGGTAGGGACATTATCAGGACTTGACACTGTTACACATCTCAAAGTCTCCTAGAACCAAATAAAATGTTGGAGGTTCCATGAAATATTTTAGATTAACTTACATTTAAGACCTAAATTAATCAATGGGAGCATGAAACTCACAGCAAAATTTCGAGTTATGTCCATGCAAGTGTGGTCGATCCAATTTCCCGGCATTCATGTTATTTCAATACTTACCTACTCAAGCAGCCATATGCCATCTCATATCAGTTTACAGAAAGGACTAATCCTAGAAATATATGTGTCAGTAGCTAGCGACAGGAAACAATAGTTTGCAGATGAACTCTGCAATACAAATGACTAGTGAGTTTTGTTGCTTGTACGTGTCTCTACCAGAAGCCTGATTGGTACCTGTTTAATGTTTTCCTTTTCAGGCATAACCATATGCACTGTCAGGAATAGAGGATTCCAAATTAATTTTCAGCTATAATTTGGTTTCTATGTTTCCATAAACTGTCTCAACTGAATACTAGGGGCTTCCGGCAGCCCATGTAACTTTTATTAAGGTAACTGCGTGTCGTCTGTGCAGCCGAACACGTCCTACAGAACAGATAGCACTCATTTACATTAATATAATGGAGCACGACTTCTCTACGACATGTTTTTCGGTGGGGGTGTATAAGTATCGTTCGAATCCCGACGGGAATCAAAAGTTTGCGAGTGGGAGGTGTAATGGACGGCAGTGCAACGAGCGCTAAGACGAAAATTTGGGTCGGCTGGGAGGCGTGTCCCGGCAGCTGAGACAACTACAGAAACGTTCTTAGGGCAACGGAACTTCCGAGTCCCGGTCAGGCAAAATGTTTCAACTTTCGCCACTACAATACTGCAATGTCCTTTTCGGCTGGCAGTCATGATTTGCCACCTACCCCCTTTTCTTTCCTCCCCCTCCCTTGCTTCAGAAAATCAAGTAACTTTTATTTAAAGCCGTGCTACACTTCAGAGTGGCAGAGACAAATGACACTATACTTCATTGTAGTACCGACTCTGTGAACAACGTTCGGAATATTCTACCACTCCTTCAATTCCTGGACGACAGAAATCCTCAGTGGTCAAGGAGCCATCCCTGAACCGCTTTATGGAGGTTATTTCCGTTGGAAAATTTGCGATTGTTGCGAATCAGTCCCTTTGTTTCCTGTACATTGTGAACTGTACTTGATGTCGATGGCCCGTTACCCCGATCAGCATCAACTACGTCTGTGAAGACTAGGTGAAACTGTTGCCACTGTTTCACTGTGACTTAGCACATATTACTTCTGGTCCATGTATCGGTAGAATTTCGCTGTAAGTAAGAGTGATTTCAGGTGTGGCGCAGGGAAATGTCGTAGGACCGTTGCTTTTCACAGTATATATAAATGACCTTGTGGATAACATCGGAAGTTCACTGAGGCTTTTTGCGGATGATGCTGTAGTATATCGAGAGGTTGTAATAACGGAAAATTGTACTGAAATGCAGGAGGAACTGCAACGAATTGACGCATGGTCCAGGAAATGGCAATTGAATCTCAATGTAAACAAGTGTAATGTGCTGCGAATACATAGGAAGAAATATCCTTTGTCATTTAGCTACAATTAGTAGCTCAGCAACTGGAAGCAGTTAATTCCATAAATTATCTGGGAATAGGCATTAGGAGTAATTTAAAATGGAATGACTATGTAAAATTAATCGTCGGTAAAGCGGATGCCAGACTGAGATTCATAGGAAGAATCCTAAGGAAATGCAGTCCGAAAACAAAGGAAGCAGGTTACAGTACACTTGTTCGCCCCTCTGCTAGAATACTGCTCACCAGTGTGGGATCCGTACCAGACAGGGTTGACAGAAGAGATAGAGAAGATCCAACGGAGAGCAGCGCGCTTCGTCACAGGATCATTTAGTAATCGCGAAAGCGTTACGGAGATGATACATAAACTCCAGTGGAAGACTCTGCAGGAGAGACGCTGAGTAGCTCGGTACGGGCTTTTGTTGAAGTTTCGAGAACATACCTTCACCGAGGAGTCAAGCTGTATATTGCTCCCTCCTACGTATATCTCGCGAGGAGACCATGATGATGAAACCAGAGAGATTAGAGCCCACACAGATGCATACAGACAATCTTTCTTCCCACGAACAATACGAGACTGGAATAGAAGGGAGAACCGATAGAGGTACTCAATGTACCCTCCGCCACACACCGTCAAGTGCCTTGCGGAGTGTGGCTGTAGATGCAGAGTGACGTAAATCGAATGAAGGGTAGAGCCACGGGTCTCAACACATTTGAAATGTCAATTCCACTGTTCAAAGTGCCGTCAATGCGAACAAGAGCTGACAGAGACGTGTAACCAATTGCACCCCGTACCACCACGCCGGGTGATACGCCAGTATGGCGATAACGAATACACGCTTCCAATGTGCGTTCACCGCCATGTCACCAAACACGGATGCGACCATCATGATGCTGGAAACAGAACCTGGACTCATCCGAAAAAATGACGTTTTGCCATTCGTGCACCCAGGTTCGTCGTTGAGTACACCATCGCAGGCTCTCCTTTCTGTGATGCAGCGTCAAGGGTAACCGCAGCCATGGTCTCCGAGCTGATAGTCCCTGCTGCTGCAAACGTCGTCGATGTGTTCGAGCAGATGGCTGTCGTCTTGCAAACGTCCCCATCTGTAGACGCAGGGATCGAGACGTGGCTGCACGATCCGTTACAGCCATGTGGATAAGATGCCTGTCATCTCGACTGCTAGTGATACGAGGCCGTTCGGATCCATCACGGCGTTCCGTATTACCCTCCTGACCCAACCGATTCCATATTCTGCTAACAGTCATTGGATCTCGACCAACGCGACCAGCAATGTCGCAATACGATAAACCGAAATCGCGATCGGCTACAATCCGACCTTTATCAAAGTCGGAAACGTGATGGTACGCATTTCTCCTCCTTACACGAGGCATCACAACAACGTTTCACGGGACAACACCGGTCAAATGCTGTTTGTGTATGAGAAATCGATTGGAAACTTTCCTCATGTCAGCACGTTGTAGGTGTCGCCACCTTGTGTGAATGCCCTGAAAACCTGATCATTTGCATATCACAGCATCTTCTTCCTGTCGGTTAAATTTCACGTCTGTAGCACGTCATCTTCGTGGTGTAGCAATTTTAATGGCCAGTACTGTATGATTGTCAGTAGCTAGCGACAGTAAACAATTGTTTGCAGAAGAACTCTGCAGTACAAATGACTAGTGAGTTTTGTTGCTTGTACGTGTCTCTACCAGAAGCCTTATTGGCACCTGTTTAATGTTTTCCTTTTCAGCCATAACCACATGCCCTGTCAGAAATAGAGGATTTCAAATTAACTGTCGTCTGTTCATTCGAACACGCCCGACAGAAGAGACAGCACTTGTTTACATTAACATAATGGGGCGCGATACCTCTACGACATACGTTTCGCTGGCGGTTTACAAATATCGTTCGAACCCCACCGGGAATGAAGAACTTGCAAGTGGGTGGTGTAATGGACGGCAGTGCAGCGAGCGCTAAGACGAAAATTTGGGTCTGACGGGAGGCGTGTCCGGGCAGCTGAGACAGCTAAAGAAACGATCTTAGGGAAGCAGAACATCCGAGTTCGAGTCCCGTACCGGCAAAATCGTTCAACTTTCGCCACTACAAAACTGCAATATCCTTTTCGGCTGGCAGTCATGATTTGCCACCTACCCCCTTTCCTTTGCTCCCCCTCCCTTGTTTCAGAAAATCAAGTAACTTTTATTTAAAGCCGGGCTACACTTCAGAGTGGCAGAGACAAATGACACTATATTTCATTGTAGTCACTAAGCCTTACTACCAGTCTTTCAATTCGCGGACGATAGAAATCCTCTGGTCAAGGAGCCATCCTTGAATCGCTTTGTGGAGGTTATTTCCGTTGGAAATTTGCGACTGTTGCGAATCAATCCCTCTGTTTCCTGTACATTGTGAACTGTGCTTGATGTCGATGGCCTGTGCCGGCCGGAGTGGCCGAGAGGTTCCAGGCGCAGTCTGGAACCGCACGACCACTACTTTCGCAGTTTCGAATCCTGCCTCGGTCATGGATGTGTGTGATGTCCTTAGGTTGGTTACGTTTTCGTTGTTCTAAGTTCTAGGGGACTGATGACCACAGAAGTTAAGTCCCATAGTGGTTACAGCCATTTGAATCTTTTTTTTTTTCGATGGCCTGTTTTCCCTATCAGCATCAACTACATCTGTGAAGACTTGGTAAAATTGTTGTCACTATTTCACTACCACTTGGCGCGATATTACTTCTGGTCCATATATCACTAGAATTTCATTGTAAATCTGTGTAGAATTTAGATGTATTGCCAACAAGAATAGTACTGTCCCACAAACCTCGGCTCTGGAGTACTTTTCCAGTTACCACGCCATTTGACTCGCTCACTGTGATGCACCTATTAGTCGTAGTACACGAGAGCTGTGTCGGCTGGAAACAAAGAACTAGAGCTTTCTGTGACAGTGAGCCCCTCTTGTTCCTCAACGGTTTTAGCTTGGAACTTCTTCTGAAACTTACTGTTGTGTTGCGCGTCACCAACCGTTATCCCCCCTTTGTTAATGACAAATGGGTGAAAGGTGGCTAAAGGACCTATCGCCGTAGGAATCTGGACAGGCAAGAGAAAGATTAATAGACACAAATTCAGTTTGTTCTGAAACGCTGCTACAGTATTTACACGTTTTACAGCCATGGCTAGCTGTAAGCAGAGTCCTCAGCTTGGCATGCTTCTATGTACGCTGAATGTTTGCCTCAGAGCTATCGACAACTTGGAGTAATGGTCAGCACCAACTAGCAACGCGAAACTCTCACAAGAAGCGCGGAACTACAAGTAGAAGCAGAGAACTGGTCTCCAGGTGGTCACTGCTAATAACGCCGTCCTGTCTGTCCTGGAGGTTCTTCACTGGCAGCGATGTTCAAAGCGCCGCACCTGGAGCGAGCATGAATTTTGGAGGCACCTGCAGTATTGACAAGCTACGATACTGCACACACTTTTTTAAGTCCCCTCGTAGATGCATGATCCCTTTTCCCATCCCTTCTATCAAATTCTGATAATTCAGTCTCGCGGAACTATTGCTAATTCTCTATGTGCAACAACAACAAGTAAACTCTAGCGTATGTTATTCCTTCATGATCTTGGAGTCGCTGTCCAAACAGTCATGTGGCCTCTGGCACTCGTGAGTGCTCCTTAGCATCACACATTAACAGATGGAACCCTCTCTAACCCATTCGAATAGTGCGTGATGCTACCTGGGAAATTTATATCTTTTCGTGGAACTGCTGAGACCGCAAAGATTGAGTATGTTGTTGGCGGTGTCAGTGAGTGACAGCCGTGTCGTGTCGCCTTTTGCAGGTGGTCGTGCTGGTGGCGTGTGTGGCGGTGGCGTCCTGCCAGCAGGAGCTGCAGCGCGAGAAGCGGGGATACCTCGGCCTGGGGGCCGGACTGCTGGCCGCCCCCGCCGTCGCCGCCCCCGCTGTGGTCGCTGCCCCTGCAGTTGTCGCCGCCCCCGCTGCCGTCGGCTACGGATATGGCTACCTTGGCGGTGTACACGGAAGGCTGGTGCATGGTTGAAGCGCCTTCCGCTCTAACCTCCTTGTGCTGTGTATCTTTGTTGCCTCATTAAAACTCCTTTTTGTGGTTTAACATATTGAGTTTCTTCTTCATTTTCTGTCTTAAAACACCAGGGTACCTAACTACATCTTAGTAGCATGATCTTACATCACCTATGGATTCTACAGAGAAAGAGAGTGCCACCAACATTGAAACCTTTCCGTCTCCTCTCTCTCTCTCTCTCTCTCTCTATATATATATATATATATATATATATATATATATATATATATATATATATATATATATATATATATATATATATATATATATTTTACGCAACTTTCCCTTCTACAATAACCTATGAAAACTTTCCTTAGGATTTCCTGCCCTTTGAAATTTATTCTCTTTCTCAATCTTCGCATACAAATTTAATTGCTGCTTCTTAAAAGTGATTTTCTGATTATTTCGACGAAACATAGAATGTGTCGCCGTCGTGGCCCTCAGTCGTTATCTGCAATAACCCAAAACTGTGCCTTAATTTTTTTTTACTTTTACTGGATCGCCATCTGACTGCTACATCGAACTGTGACATGGATATACTTACTCTGGTTTACTATACCCTATTAGCTGCTGGTGGCCTGTCATAACAAGTGGCTGTATTTATCACCAAAGCTGACGTTATTCTTTAATAGCAAAACTGACTTTATTTTTTAATTAATTTGACTGAAGTACGTAAATCATAGTTACACTTTTCCTTGACAGCATTAAAATTTTTGCAAAGTTCTACGTTGATGCCTTTTGGGATGGATTATAATCAGTGATGCAACATTGCTGGCATAAATTAATTATAATCTGAAAACGTTTCTTCAAATGTTTACTGCTGGTCATGAAATGATTTTACAAATGTTCAAATGGGACTTATTTTTTACATCTAGCATTGCGCAAACATATCTTCAGTAGTCTTGAGTTTCGCAAAGAAAATAATTCAATAATACTAGTTCCTCTTATGATAATAGTAAGCTGATGTCTCTGTACATCCGTTTATAATCTCTTGTAAATCATAGCTGGTGGCTGGCAGCAACAGTGCTTCTCTCATTCTCTCGCTTCAAAAACTGGCTCTGAGCACTACGGGAGTTAACATCGAAGGTCATCAGTCCCCTAGAACTTAGGACTAATTAAACCTAACTAACCTAAGGACATCACACACATCCACACCCGAGGCAGGATTCGAACCTGCGACCGTAGCGCCTCTCGCTTCACACCTGCTACCGACTCGCTTCGCATCTCGCTTACTACTGACTTCCCACGAACGCTCAAGTGCGGTCTCTCCTGCCAACAATGCTTTCTGGTGCAGACAGTCCCTGCTGCCATTACAAAATGTATCAATGCGCGGTCATTCCCACTCTTATCTAAAATGTATCCATACGCGATCTCTCCCGCCCTTTTAAAAATTATATCAATGTGCAGTCTCTCTTGCCAACAATACTTTGGTGCAGATATTCCCTGCTACCACAATTATTTCCAACATTACAAATATTAATTATTCCTACTTAATCCTATTAATAAAATATAAACATCTTTCATAAATTGTGGTTTGACAATAGACAATAGAAATATACTCCTCTTACAACGTGAAAACCATTAATGATTACACGGTGTGTCCCAGTTCCGTTAGTACGGTGGCTATGAAAAGTAAGAGCCATGTATGTTCACAACATCATTGGATTTATTCAAAATAGTGTTTCTCTGCATCAAAACACAGCTGAAATCGGTTTAATGGTGAAATTTCACTCAGGCGCTCCTAATGGACCTGGGACACAGGTACTGTGTATATGATAAATATCTCGCAATATCATTCTATTTCGGAGAGAAGCACACATGAAGTAGATTATCTTAAAGAAACAAGCAGCTATAACTCGTTAGTTATATTTATATTGGAGTTGTCAACTGAAACTTTAGTGAAACCGTGAAGATGTTCTGTATTGGAGCTCTGAATAGAAACTGATATAAAAACAATGGAAAAAACATATTCATAACATATATCGTACAGTTTTCAGGAGGGACAAAGGAATGCTTTGTGGTCAGATAATTGTTTTCTTGAGGTACTTGTGGTAGTTCACAATTTCAACCTCCTTTTAGACGCAGTTAATAATGTGTAGACAAAGCAGTTTGTACCATACATCTTTTTGTTCATTGGTGTCAGTTTTCCGTATTGGTTTGAAACCGAAATTTTGCCCAATTTTTGGAACTGAGTTCCATTTTACACCATGACACACGAATTACACTAAATACAGCTAAACTGTGAGACACCAGTAATTAAAAATTACCAAAAAATTGTCAAGTATAAGTGTAGTGAAATTTAACACACTACCACTCCACACTATTCACCATTAAACTGCAATACCATGAAGGAGGCAAGCATCAGATGTCAACAAGTCATAAAGTGTACTACATGCTAGAACATGCAGATGATTAGCATTTCAACACAACCACACGAAATAGGTAGGTCAGAACTCAAAACTGGCAGGATCGTGTCTCATCGATACACATTGCGGTTATCACTCACTCTTACACATACGTCATCATTATGCATACTCTTGTGAATGCATATGACTACCCTTCGACTTGGTCACATTCATGGACCACAGGCTCCTGTAACGTGTGCCCATTTCGACTGATGTGCAAAATCCTAATGCCCCTAAATGTCCCCACTGCCAGTAATTTGAGGAATCACATTCAAGTGAGCGTGGAGTTCAGGCTGCTGGACTTCTTGTATCACTATAAGTTCCTTAAAAGTTCATATTACTGTCGTACAAGAGATGAAAAGTGGAAAGGCGGTTCATCGTGCATAGCTAACAGCGCTTGTCTTTTTGTCCCAGTCAATTTATCCCAGAATATGACGAGATTATTGGGCACCACATGATAATTACTCCCTTAGTATGTCCATGCAATGATACTAAAGGGAACCTGATGCATTGCTTGGACAATCACAGAGAATAGTTGCATCTGCGTTTGGAACTGCGGACCTTCAGCGCTCTGCCTTAGAGGACATCGGCAGAACAGCAACCTCGCATGCTGGTCTTGTTCTCTGATAGCCTGCATGTTATAAATGATATAGATAACGTAACGACCAGTCGAGAACTAACCACGTTATATTTTGTTCACTGCTTTCAGAAGCTTCAGTTTTTCCTCTTTTCTTTTTGTTTCACGATGTTCTCCGCAACCGCCCAGTGAAGTGGCCCTGTGATACGTCACTGGACTCACATTTGGGAGGACGGTGATTGCATCCTCCGTGCTACCAACCACAATCAGATATTCCATGGTTTCCCTAAGCACTTTACCGAAAATACCGAGAATATTCTTTTGAAAAGGGCTTTCCTTCTCTTGTTTCTAAAACCCGAGCTTATTCTCCATCTCTAATGGCATTCTCGCTGACTGGAGGTTAAACCACAGTCTTCATTTCTTCCTCTCAGTACTTGCCCAATCATTCCCTCCGTCCGAACTGTGGAAGCTCTGTAACAGCGATCCACTGTTCTTGATGCATTTTGTGCAACTCGCTAAGAAAAACTGATGATGGCGTTTTTTCTTCAGGTGAAACGCAGCTTCAGGACGTTGTCCAGCCTACATAATACACTGAACAGCCATAACATTATGACCACTGACGCACTATCTATATAAACTCGTCTAGGCGACAGCAGCGTCACCTAGCGAGGAATGACTGCTAGTCAGACACATGCACGGTGCATGTAGTATTAGTGATCGTGCTCTCCGTATGTAGAATGGGGAAGGCGTGCAATCTATCTCAGTTTGATCGATGGCAGATTGTGACAGCCTGGAGGCTCGGCATGAGCATTTCTGAAGCTGTACGACTTGTCGGGTGTTCGAGAGGTGCTGTATGTTGTATGTTAACCGGGGACCTAGAAATGACGGAGAGGCTCCGTCCCCTCCACAACCCCACGACGACTACAGCAGTCCACTTCACCCCTCCGCCACCCCACACCGAACCCAGGGTTATTGTGCGGTTCGGCCCCCAGTGGACTCCCCAGGGAACCTCTCACACCAGACGAGTGTAACCCCTATGTTTGCGTGGTAGAGTAATGGTGGTGTATGATGTGTTGGCAGAAGAGCCAACACCGTGTTGCTAGAGGAGGCCGAAATGCACGCGTTTACGCTCACGCAGACTGGCGTGAGGTCTGGAACAATTAAAGGAGTTGAGTCTAATAAATAAAGAACGTAGTGGCTTGAATACTTAACTTTAATCCATAATTGGAGAACATCGCTCTTGATGATACATAATTACAATCTCAATATAAACTGGTAATGGCGCCTTGCTAGGTCGTAACAAATGACGTAGGCGAAGGCTATGCTAACTATCGTCTCGGCAAATGAGAGCGTATTTGTCAGTGAACCATTCCTAGCAACGTCGGTTGTACAACTGGGCGAGTGCTAGGAAGTCTCTCTAGACCTGCCGTGTGGCGGCGCTCAGTCTGCAATCACTGACAGTGGCGACACGCGGGTCCGACGCGTACTAATGGACCGCGGCCGATTTAAAGGCTACCACCTAGCAAGTGTGGTGTCTACGGTGACACCACAGTGTACCCGTACGTGGAGAACTTGTTTGCGCAGCAATCGCCGACATAGTGTAACTGAGGCGAAATAAGAGGAACCAGCCCGCATTCGCCGAGGCGGATGGAAAACCGCCTAAAAACCATACACAGACTGGCTGGTTCACCGGACCTCGACACAAATCCGCCGCGCGGCTTCGTGCCGGGGACCAGGCGCCCCTTCCCGCCTGGAAAGCCGTGCGTTAGACCGCACGGCCAGCCGGGCGGGCCTCGAGAGGTGCTGTTGTGGGTGTCTTCAACATGTGGCGAAACCAAGGTAAAACCAAGTCCAGACGTCATGGGGTTGGGTAGCCACCCGACATTAGAGATGTGGGACGTCGTGGGCCGGGCAGATTGGTAAAACAAGAGAGGCGCCGAATTGTTGTGGAACCAACGTTAGTCTTTAACTCTGGAAAAAGTATAAGTACACCGAGCACTCCTAACGATAGGCCTCCACAGCCGAAGAGCCATGCATATGTCAACGTGAACACCACTACATTGGCAACTACGACTGAACTGGGTACGTGACTATTGGCACTGGACGTTGGTACAGGGGCCGAGTGTTGCTTGGTTTGACGAACCACGATACCTTCTAAATCTTCCTAGGGAGCAGCTCTTCGTCACCTGCACTGCAGGACCGGGACAAGCTAAGGGCTCTGGAGAATATTCATGTGGGCATCGACGGGTCCAGTGGAGCTGACTCAAGACACTGTTATGGCCGAAGTGTATCGTACACTGACTGCAGACGATGCACACCACTTCATGACGATCATGTTTTCCGATGACAGTGGCATTTTTCAGCAAGACAATGTTCCATGTCACAATGTGAGGAATGTGATAGAGTTGTTCGAGGAACACAGTGGCGACTTCAAAGTTGATGTACTGGCCCACCAACTCGCCAGATCTGCACCCGATCGAACACGTCTGGGATGTGATTGAAGATCATCGCTCCCCTGCCCCGAATTTACGGGAATTAGGTGAGATGTGTACGCAGGCGACTTCGATCATCGACTTATCAATGCTTCATTGCTTCCATGCCGCGATGCGTCGTCGCTGTTATCCCTGCCGAAGGTGGACATAGAGGTAGTGGTCATAGTGTTCCGGCTGATCGGTGTGTATGCCTGTCGTTGTAGGGGGACGTGCTGAAAAGTAATGCCTCCAAGTATTTTATTCTTTTCTTAATATCGCCGGTTCCTAGACGGTACAGTCTGGAACCGTGCGACCTCTACGCTCGCAGGTTCGAATCCTGCCTCGGACATGGATGTATGTGATGTCCTTAGGTTAGCTAGGTTCAAGCAATTCTAAGTTCAAGGGGACTGATGACCTCAGATGTTAAGTCACATAGTTCTCAGAGCCATTTGAACCATTTTTTCTTAATATCGATTGAGATATTACATGCCATGAATATTCCACGGTCGACTTTCTAGTTTTGCTAACGACAGTTGCAACCTTCCGTCGCTGGAGGACTCACACACTATGTGTAACACGGCGGTACGTAATTTAACTATGTCAGTGAGCCAGAAACAGCGTCCTGTAATCGAGTTTGGAATTCGAAGATTTCATTAACACCTAGAGCAGCCCCTCCTTCAGCATGACGAGCTCTGCGACAATCTGCAACAATCTCACGCTCTGTGTCTGTCATGACGCTACAGCTACGCCGCGCCGACGACCTCGTCAGCTGGCGCACTCCGCCAACACCGACTCAAAGGAAGGCCTCGGGGCTTGTTGGTGACGTCACGTGAGCTAGGCACGGCGAACGCCAGGTCTGTTGCAGGCAGAAAATCCTGGGCGTGCTTATCATTATAAATCTCTTATTTTTGGACAAACTGTTTGGTATTGTTTTGGACTCTGCCGTTTTATTTAGATGAAAGGTTTTCTTACTATCGTAAAGCTACAAATTAAGATCATAGTTCGGTATTACTGAATCCTGTCGAAACAAATGTAGATCAATATGAGAAGATGCTTTGCCTCATTGCAAGCTTCGGAAACTTTACATTCAAGAAAATATATTTACTTGATCCATTTTCTTATCGAAACTTACCCCAACACCCTTACAATGAAATCATTTCTTTTATTTATTTATTTATTTTCCTTTGACATCGTCTCTGGAAATGTGAACTAATTTACATGTGTAAATGTCCAACTGTGGCCAGTCATTAGATTACAGTCGTTTTCAACTAAAGGAATTTTAAACAGGAAACAAAATAGCTTCAGACATCGAAAATACTGCTGAGCTTAAACTTTTTTAAACATGCACATCAGAAAAGATAAATATTCCCCCTTGCAACTGAAAGGAGAAACTTTATAAGATAAAAAAATTTTATTTGATAAAACAAGTATCTCTCTTTTGCCTTTTCTTCTGTCCCCCACCCCCTGTCCCAACGTGTACAATCGCAAGATATTTCATTAACATTCATTGCTCCTCACCCCATAGCCAACCAAGACACCTAAAGAAGAGCACCGATATGTTCACAGTTTCTTGTAAAAGCAACCCAGTACAAACGTAACTTCCTCGGGTTTACAAATAAGATAGAGAAGCACGAATTATGTTGTTGCTGGACCATCAAGTTGTTTTTGTATGTCAATCCTTAAAACAGGTGGAAATTTAAGTTCAGGAGTACACTATTTGTTAAGAAATGTAATG
Source organism: Schistocerca serialis cubense (assembly GCF_023864345.2). Lineage (NCBI taxonomy): Eukaryota > Metazoa > Arthropoda > Insecta > Orthoptera > Acrididae > Schistocerca > Schistocerca serialis. The sequence continues at coordinate 165,778,546 of NC_064645.1, read as the reverse complement.
AATTGCACAATTAATTGATTGCAGAAATCTCTCAGAACAATGTGTGTTGGTCAACACCGCCAATAGTTTCACATTTTCCTGTGTCAGAGAGGAAGACACCACCATTATGAGTATGCCTGCAACAGACCTGGCGTTCGCCGTGCCTAGCTGACGTGACGTCACGAACAAGCGCCGAGGCCTTCCTTTGAGTCGGTGTTGACTCCGCGCGGCTTTGACCACACTGCGGCCACTGGGACGAACAGCCAGCAGCAAAGCCAGCAGAGGGCTGCAGCTCAGGGCCGTCCAAGACATTCATTGGCGAGCGCATCCTACAAGACCTGCGCATGCGGAACTGTCTTCCTCGGGCGAAGCTGCATGGCCGGCCAATCGAAAGCTTTTGGCTCTACACTGCGGCCTATTTAGTTCGGCGCAGTGGTCCTCGAAGGCGGAATCATCTCAGTCTAAGATCGCTGATCACTCCTGACATCACTTGGGACTTGACATCGCCGGTAACCGTCTCATCGGTGTGAATCCACGATGGCACTCTGAGCGGCTCCCGGACTGTTCCATATTTCGCCCAGAATGTAGAAACTCTATTTCGGACTTATTTCACTGCTTGCTCAACAGAACTTAGCTCTGTATACCAAAGGGACAAATACCGCCGGGCCGCAGATCGACATTCAAAAGTTTGTTTTCAGAAGATTATATATATATTTAGTTAAGTTTAAGTTAAGAAGAAACCTTACGTTGTCTAATTCATTTCTGCGATTCTCCGATGACTTTAAGCCACCTTTCTGTTGTTATAATGTTACTTTATGTTCATGAGATTTTGCCGGATGTCGGACTTAAGACGTACTTGAGTTTCCATGATGATTATCTCCAGTTTACCGGATTCAGCAGTGTTCACTGTCATCAGTTCCTCCATACAGTCTCGACTTGGTTACATCTGATTCCAAAACTTGAAGGACACCTTCAGTTTCATAGTGATAAAGCGGTGCAGGCAGTGGTGAGGTTGTTCAAATGGTTCAAATGGCCCTCAGCACTATGCAACTTACCTTCTGCGGTCATCAGTCGCTTAGAACTTCGAACTAATTAAACCTAACTAACCTAAGGACATCACACACATCCATGCCCGAGGCAGGATTCGAACCTGCGATCGTAGCGGTCGCGCGGTTCCAGACTGTAGCGCCGAGAACCGCACTGCCACTCCGGCCGGCCGGTGAGGTTGTAACACCGTCAGCAAACTGAAACATTCAACAGTAACGGTATCAACAAACTGATCTCTTGTTGAATAAAATATGTTCGTCGGCAAAGTGAGTACGTCGTAAAATAAATATGTAGACATGAAAAATAAATATGCAGAATCTGTATGTGCAGCATGATGATGATGATGATGTTTGGTTTGTGGGGCGCTCAACTGCGTGGTCATCAGCGCCCGTACAATTATCCAATCTTTGCTCAGTCCAATTTCGCCACTTTCCTGCATGATAATGAAATGATGAGGACAACACAAACACCCAGTCATCTCGAGGCAGGTGAAAATCCCTGACCCCGCCGGGAATCGAACCCGGGACCCCGTGCTCGGGAAGCGAGAACGCTACCGCGAGACCACGAGCGGCGGACGTATGTGCAGCATGCTGAGGTTGAAACAGGTCTGTAATTTTTATGTGATTACGGTAACAGCTAGAGTAACCAAGTTGTGTAGGATGTCTTATTTATTTATTGATGACTAGTTTCGGACAGCATGTCCATTAATAAATCACCCATCAAATCTTGCATTACAACCAGACGTGTCGATACACAGTGATTTTGATGTGTGTACGGTACAATGTATATTGCTTTTTCTAAATGCCTTACGTAAAAATTACCTTAGAGCACTCAACAGAGACCTGATGTATGAGAGTAACAGCTTATATTTCCTTGTTTCAAACTGGACCTAACTTTTCCATTTAGCTAAAGTAGAGCAATCAATCAGTGATCATAAGACCATTACACTACCACTGACTACGGGTATCCATTCCCGATTTAAGCCTCATAGAGTACGAGTGGGTTGCGTTGAGAAGTGTTTGCAGCATGTTCACATGCAAAAACGACCATCCATCAGTTTTCAACAGCGTCGATGGAGGAATGGAATAGCCTACCACAGGAGCACCTTACTAATCGCAGGGCTAGCATCAGAGTTTGTTGCAGAGCATGCATTGTCGTCTGTGCACATATAGCTACACCATATGGTCAAAAGTATCCGGACAACCTCAAAAAAAAAAAAAACGGTTCAAATGGCTCTGAGCACTATGGGACTTAACTTCTAAGGTCATCAGTCCCCTGGAACTTAGAACCACTTAAACCTAACTAACCTAAGGACATCACAGACATCCATGCCCGAGGCAGGATTCGAACCTGCGACCGTAGCGGTCGCGCGGTTCCAGACTGTAGCGCCTAGAACCGTTCGGCCACACCGGCCGGCAGACAACCTCAAAAACATATGTTTTTCATATTAGGTGCATTGTGCTGCCACCTACTGCCAGGCACTCGATATCAGCGACGTCAGTAGTCAGATATTGTGAGGAGCAGGAATGAGGCGCTCCGCGGAACTCACGGACTTCGTACATGGTCAGGTGATTGGATGTCACTTGTTTCATACGTCTGTATGCGAGATTTCCACACTCCTAAACATCCCTAGGTCCACTGTTTCGTTTGTGATAGTCAAGTAGAAACGTGAAGGGACACGTACAGCACAAAAGCGCACAGGCCGACCTCGTCTGTAGGCTGACAGAGACCATCGACAGTTGAAGAGGGTCGCAATGTGTAATAGGCAGACATCTATCCAGACCATCACACAGGAATTCCAAACTGCTTCACGATCCACTACAAGAACTATGACAGTTAGGCGGCTGCTCATAAGCCACACATTACGCCGTTAAATGCCAAACGACGCCTCGCTTGGTGTAAGGAGCATAAACATTAGGCGATTGAACATTGGACAAACGTTGTGTTTTGAGTGGCGAATCATGGTACACAAAGTGGTGTTCGAATTGCAGGGCGTGGGTATGGCGAATGTCCGGTGAACGTCATCTGCCAGTGTGTGTAGTGTCAACACTAAAATTCGGAGGCAGTAGTGTTATGGTGTAGTCTGTTTTTCATGGAGGGGGCTTGCACCCCGTGTTGTTTTGCTTGGCACCATCACAACACAGGCCTACGTTGATGTTTTAAGCACCTTCTTGCTTCCTGCTGTTGAAGAGCAATCCGGAGATGGCGGTTGCATCTTTCAAAACGATCGAGCACCTGTTCATACAATAACATCCCTGAGATGGACTGGCCTGCACAGAGTCCTGACCTGAATCCTATAGAACACGTTTTGGATGTTTTGGAACGCCGACTTACGAGCCAGGCCTCACCGACCAACATCAACACCTCTCCTCAGTGCAGCACTCCCTGAAGAATGGGCTGCCATTCCCCAAGAAACCTTCCAGTACCTGACTGAACGTATCCCTGCGAGAGTGGAAGCTAAGGGTGGGCCAACAATATACTGAATTACAGAGATACCGATGGAGGGCGCCACGAAATTCTAAGTCATTTTCAGCGAGGTGTCCGGATACTTTTTGCCACATAGTGTATCTCCTGCAGCTGCCATAAGATTAACGGTATCTTGGAGAGAGAAACATTGGAATGCAGTCCTTTTTTCACAGCCGGCGCGTTAGCCGAGCGGTTCTAGGCGCTTCAAAAATGGTTCAAATGGCTCTGAGCACTATGGGACTTAAACATCTGTGGTCATCAGTCCCCTAGATCGTAGAACTACTTAAAACTAACTAACCTAAGGACATCACACACATCCATGCCCGAGGCAGGATTCGAGCCTGCGACCGTAGCAGTCGCGCGGTTCCGGACTGAGCGCCTAGAACCGCTAGACCACCGCGGTCTAGGCGCTTCAGTCCGGAGCTGCGCGACTGCTGCGGTCGCAGGTTCGAATCCTGCCTCGGGAATAGACGTGTGTGATGTCATTCGGTTGGTTAGGCTTAAGTAGTTCTAAGTTGTAGGGGACTGATGACCTCCGATGATAAGTCCCATAGTTCTCAGAGCCATTTGAACCTTATTTCACCCGAGAAGTAGCAAACACTGCTATGGTTTATACGAGGGCGTGCTTAAAAAAATGCATCCGACTATTTTTGTGTTAAACTCTTAAGACTTTGTAAGTGAAGCAAATGTTGTTAACATTCTACATCTTTGTTATAATTGTTAGAGGAACCGTTTTAAGTTGTGTCGGAATTTTTCTTTGCCGGATAATGACTGGGCTCGGATGGCTTGTCTGTTATCAAATGGTCCATGTGCTCGTACATACGTCTAGCGTTATAACCAGAAGTGCATGTAAGTTACTGGCCACAAAATACATCCTATTACAAATATAAAGGTGGAGCAAGCTGCGTATATAAACAAAGCTAAACAACAACACAACTGGGAACTACATGTGAGACGATCTCAAGTTATCGCCATATTTTTATTTTTATTTATTTATTTATTTTTTACTTTGAAGCAGGAGACCTATTAAAGATCCCGTTTCTAATATTTGCCCCACCTTCAACAGTTATATTTATCTAATTTACTGTTAATTCCATCGCTGTATCAACCTAACAAGACAGTAACATTTTACTTCCGTTTATACATATCCAGCAAACCAATAAAAGGGAACCCCTTTATGAGACGGAAGGTGGAACATAAGATGTTTAAATTTGGTAGGTAAACGCGAAAAACTGAAATGGTAAATGCACACTCTTGCTATAGTGAGGGTCAGTGAAGTGAAATGGAAAGAAGACAAGGATCTCTAGTCAGATGAGTATGCGGTAATATCAACAGCACCATAAAATGATATAACAGGAGTAGAATTCTTTAAGATTAGAAAGGTAGGACACAAAGTATTTTACTGTGAACAGTTCAGTAACAAGATTATTCTCATCAAATTAGACCGCAAACCAACGTCGGCAACAGTAGTTTATATACACACGCCGTCGTCGCAAGCAGAATATGAAGAGGCAGAAAATGTATATTAGGATATTATACGGATGATATGATACAACATAATCTAATCATGGGGTATTGGAATGCGGCTGTAGAGGGAGGAGTAGAACAAACCGATACGAGAGAATACAGGGTTGGTAGTAGGAATGGGAGAGGAGAAAGATTAATTGAGTGTCGGTTAGAAATGGTTTATACTTTGTTGAAGGATCACACAGGAGGAGGTGCGAATTCTGCAACTGTGGAAACAAAATAAGGCATGACTGATAAAAAGAGGAGAACATAAAAACCGACTAGGACAGGCAAAGAGGGCGTCCGTGGTCAAAGGAAGTCTTATCAGTATGAAATACAGGCCTTAATTTTAAATGGTTCAAATGGCTCTGAGCACTATGGGACTTAACAGTTATGGTGATCAGTCCCCTAGAATTTAGAACTACTTAAACCTAACTAAGGACAGCACACAACACCCAGTCATCACGAGGCAGAGAACCTTAATTTCAGAAAGACATTTCGGTGAAGGTGTGATGGAAGCATAGCATTGTATTGCAGTGAATCATGATGGGAAAAACGGAACAGAAGAGAAGCGAAGTGTTTGTCGTGTTGTGCTGCAGAAGAATGTTGAACATTAGATGCACTGATAAGGAATGAGGAGGCTGCGGATACACTTCTCGGGTATGCCGCCGGATCGCAATGTGTAAATCTCATAGTATTTCATCGCACCAACTGTTCAACATCCTCAGATGGTGGTAGCTGCCGCTGTCACTGCTGCAAGACGCGAATAATGATAATCGCGCGGCAGTGCCAAAATTTATCAGGCCAGGAGCAGGCAGCACGCGTGCGTGTGACGATTGCCGGACATTTGCCACACTTACCCCTTCGCCAGGTAGCGATCCCTCAGGTAAGGGACGCCCTTCCTACTTCCGTCCGCTTTCAAACCGCCGTCTCCACATCTTACTCGATACAACCAGTACGTAAGGGAACTTCTTCTTCGACATCTTGGCCAAAAACAGAGCTTCTTTTCCGAAATAGAAGTATTTATAACTTTTGGGAAACGATAACAATACCGACGATTATGTCAGTATGTACTTAGTTCAGCCAAGTATAAATATAGATCCCTCTGCCTGTACGGTAGCTTCCTTTCACGCTTACAGATTGCGATAGAAACAGTCCATCGCCATGAGAGCAACAAGAAAGGAACGATGTAAAGAGAATGCGAATGTACGCCAATCATATCTTTTTGATCACTGCATTTGTGCCTACTTTATTTACTACAGCTGCAAGCCCAAAAGACACTAAGGAAAGAAGAAATGGGTATGCGAATGTTTGAAAAGAAGATCTACGTACTCCATATTAATTTACTCTTTAAAACGCGGTATCCCGTAGTTAATAAAGTGTAGCGGGACAATATTCAAAACATGACTGAAAATACGTTCACTAAATAGAGATAAGATCATCTATGATTGACATGCCATCTAAAGTCGACGTACAATTTTAAAATGTTAGAAATAAGGAAATGAAGTAATACAGAATGTTATGCTTGTAACGTACGTTGTTGTTCTACATTGTTTAGCTTTGGTAGTTACAGGGTCACAGAGAAAGCATCCTAGGTTTTGGAGGGAAAGCCCTAATTTTAATGATCTGCACTACAATAGAAACAAGAACCACAACTCAAGGAAAAATAATGTAGTGTGTGTTCCATCTCATAAGCGATATTGAAGCAGATAGCTCCTGTGACTTAGTATGGGCAGAGGTTATATTCGACAACCGGAATAAATTAATAACTGGCTCCTTTTGCCGACCCCCGGTATCAGATGAAACAGTTGCTGAACGGTTCAAAGAAAACTCGAGTCTCTTCACAAATAGGTACCCCACTCATACAATTAAATTTGGCAGTGACTTCAATCTGCCTTCCGTATGTTGGTAAAAATACATTTTCAGACTCTATTATAGATGGAAAACAACTTCCGCAATTGTTGTAAATGCTTCTTTGAAAATTATTTTGAACAATTCGTTCACAAGGCTATTCAAATTGTAAATGATTACGAAAACGCCCTTGACCTCTTAGCCACAAATAATCCTGAGCATCACGACGGATACAGGGATTAGTGAACACACAGTCATAGCGAGGCTCAATTACGTAAAAAAGCAATTCACCAAAACTAAACGCGAAATATATATATTTATAAAAGCAACTAAAAATTCGGTTGACATCTTTCTAAGAGACAGTCTCCAATCCTTACAAACTATGTAAGTGGAGACCATATGTGGCTTAAGTTCAAAGAAATTGTATCAACAGCACTCGAGAGATTCATACGAAAGAAATTAATAAGAGACGGAACTGATAGCCCATGGTACACAAAACACGACAGAAAGCTGCTGCACGAGCACCGAAAAAGACAAGTATAATTTAGACCAACGCAAAATCTCCAAGATTGGCGAAGTTTTACTGAGACTCGAAATTTGGTGCGGATTTCAATGCGAGATGCATTTAATAGTTACCACATCGGAACTCTCGCTAGAAATGTGGCGGAAAATCCAAAGAGATTCTGGTTCAATGTTAAGTAAACCAGCGGAATGGCTCAGTAAGCGGTGAGGAGGAGGGGGAGACAAGGGACCAACCCTTCGGAGCAGGTAAAATCGTGGCAAATGTCCGGCGTGGCAAATGTCCCCACACCCGTGTGACGACGCTCGCAGTAGTAGGAAAGCGACGCTCTAATTGCCCCATGCTCGGAACGCAGAAAATTCCTTCCGCGCGTGCGCTGTGGGCAGTGACTGTGCTGCCCTTCACTCCTACGGTTAAAAGCTGAATTAAATCTCAGCAGTGCGTTGTGAGGAGTCACGCCGGCAAGGTAGCTCAGCGTGTTCGGTCAGAGGGTTAGCAGCCCTCTGTAATAAAAAAAACTGAGCAAATCGATCAACAACGAACTTCAACGGATGTCTTACGACCTCCGCCCTGAGCAGATGGAACGAACCAAAGCGAAAAAAAAGGCCAGCACGGTAGCTCAGCGTGTTCGGTTAGGGGGTTACGTACCCTTTGTAATAAAAAAAAAACTGAGTCAATCGATCATCAACGAACTTTATCGGATGTCTTACGAAGTCGGCCTCGAGCAGTTAAAGCGAATAAAATGTGATTAAAAAAAAAAGTCATGAATTGGAATTTCTTGTTTGCCTGTTTTGATTTAACGGCAGCCAGTGCTGGGTGCCAGGCGGCGTTCAAATGAAAATCTGCATCCCTGTTGATAAGACTGTCCGCCGTACGGTTATGTAAGGCCTCATTAGCAACACAGTCCCAGAAAGACGATGCTGACGATAAAATTTTCGTCTTTTCCTAAAACACGCGGCGCTCCGTGTCCAAGCAACGCTCCACTACAACTGATTTACGACGCAATGTCCTTGTACGATTCGGCATGTCTACCCAATACAAGATTTTCCACGTTGGCATGTCATCCCACACACACCACGTTTTCTACGGCCAAGGTCGTCTTTGACCGAGCAATAAATTTGTCAGTAATGTTGTTCGCCGAAAAACACACGTGATGTCGTGCCTTTTGAGTATTCTCTCTATTCTTGAGTACATGCTGCCAAAGTTGTTCAAGAACGCCGTAGCAATGGCTACCTCCGAATCTTTATTTACATCCCCGCTTTGAATTTGTTTAGAATGGAATGCATGGCATATCTGTCCATCGGAATAGCCATTCTGTTGGAATACCTTTCTTAGTTGTTGTAGCTCACCAGGCAGACTGTCGGCTCCTGAGACCATATGTGTTCTACAAACCAAAGGGCGTAAGACAATACCGCGTTGTGCAGGGTGACGACAACTTGTGGCCTGCAAATGAAGCCCCGTGTGAGCTGGTTTACGATAGATGCTATGTCCCATTGTACCATCGACTTTTCTGCTGGCCGTGACATCCAGTAATGGTAGAATGACATCTTTTTCCACTTCCATTTCGATCTGTATATTCAAGTGGAGCGAGTTCAGATGCCGGAGAAACCCAGGTAATGTAACTTTTCCGTGGGGCAACACTACAAATACGTCGTCTACATACCGCCAGAAGCAGGAGGGTTTTAGTGTTTCCATCTGTAGTGCTTTTTTCTCAAAGTCTTTAATAAAATAGTTGGCCACCATGGAGACAGAGGACTTCCCATGGCAACACCGTCCACTTGTTCAGAATACTGGTCACTGAATAAGGAATAAGTTAAGGTAAGCACATATTTAAACAATACCACAATGTCTTTCTCAAACTGGCTGCTGACTTGCTCGAACGAGTCCTGCAGAAGTACTTTCGAAAACGTCAAAGCTAACCAAAAGATACGACGGTTGTAATTTAAATGCTTTCAGGTCGCCAACCGGATATGGTGATCACACTTGCCTGTCAGAGATCTCAAGAGCATTGTAAGATGTTTGGCGAGAAATTAGGGAGGAGTTCCAATGTTGCTATTGGGTGAAGAGAAGACCCTTCCTTATGTATCTTCCGTAGGCCATACAGTCTTGGAGGAACTGCAGCCTGTTGGTATAGGCTCTGAACGACTGTAGAAGACATACAACTCTCTCAAAGGTAGAACATTCTGAAATGAAGAGTCGGCAAATCACCTGATCAGAATCTCCTTTTATGCTTTTTGAATCTGATATGCGATAGTCTACTGCCAAAATATATACTACTAGTCGGGTTTTGAGCATCTGGGTGTAGGGAGACACAACATTGGTGGGGTGGACCGCTCGAATAGTATTAAAGGGCCGCATGCTGACAACCTTGTTCTACATGAATGAAGACAGAAACTTGGAGTGAATCCCCACGTACACAAATGCTACAAAGGTTTTATATTCGAAAGAACCACAAAAGTTAGGAACGCTATATCTTTTACATGGAAGAAGACTCAACAACGGAGTAATTTCACAAATGTTCGACGTGAACACGAGGTAATGGTGACTCTTGCCTGGCACGACGAATAGACGTCTGTCGACTATGTGCAGAACTGTTAAACGAGTTCCCTGTCTCGAACTAACACGCGGGGGTGCCCCATGGATTTCCTTTCACATAAAAAAAACCCTGTCTCGAAACTGCAAATTGTATCATCGAATGTTTTGTGGATTAGGTGGAGCAGATCAATGCCCTTGACTAAAATCACATCACTAAGTTGTAACACTCTTGTACATGTCCAAGTGGAGAACACAAAGCACCTATTACTTTTGTGTTTTGTTGCTCGAAACACATTGTTTATTGGACAAGTGAGAGAGTTTGCCTGACCAGTAAGACACCTACCGACCACCACAAACCTTTAGTTTCTATGCGTAAAGTAAAGTCGCGAAATTACAAAAAGGCGAGTGTGGTCCGAAAGGATGTGGTGACTATTTTGTCAGCTCATAGAGGCTGGTCAGCAAGACGAGTAGTACACGCAGGCTGTGGCGGAGTGACAGGTGCGGCTTTTCTTCCGAGACCGGAGCGCATGTAGTTCAATGATGGCTGGATACGGTACAGTGGCAGGTAAGTTGGTAGAAATAACTGCTAAATATTATATTTTCACTAACATTACGTTACAGGCCATACAGACATAATGCAAAAGAACCTAGTATATTAGAAAAAGTAAGTGGAGATCACGTTTCTAGAACGAGCATCAAGAAAGCTCTTTGTGCCCAGATCTAGTCTGGTGCATCGAACTGCCTGGCACAAATGCACAAACGATATCGTAGGGAGACAGTTTCCGTCATAGTGATGTATTCTGAATGCACGGTCTCTTTTTAGAAGCAGGTGACGGAATGGAAAAACCCAACTAGGCCCTTTGAAGGGCTGTGTTGAGCTATACTACAGGCTCTTCAGGGCCTGAATAAACAGGAAGACCAGAACGAACGAAGTTATCATTATCCGGCTGCGACACCCGACTGCTGCAACCTGTTGTCTCTTCCAGGTTGGGGGTGCTTCAGTTGTAGAAGTACTTCTGATAAATTACCACACGAAATCAGACTCTCACTCTCACATGTACACAGCTGTTCTCAGATGCTCGTCAACGTTCTCTGCACGTGACCGATCGAGGGTAGCAACCACCACTGATTACGATACATGATGACTTCGAGCTGGAGACTACTGCAGAACCAGACGATGTATCCGATCGTCTACCTGAGACATCGTAGTAGTACTTCATACATCGAGAGTTCTACTAAGCTATTATACTAGTAGTGTAACATTTAAACAAATATAGTATTTATGTAATTTAATCTTTGATATATAATTTTAGATTAAACTGAAGGAAATGTGTGGGTCAACTTTATATTGACCCACATCGGAAAGAGGAAGACGAGGTATCAAAAACTCCCCCAGATACGGGGGTAGCTGTGCACGTAAGTTCAGCTTTGAGAGCATTAGCTATTACTTATGTAATAAAACCGTATAAGATGGTGGCTGCAAAGAAGCATCCATTTTCCAGTTCAAAGTGGCGCATGTGTTTAAAACCACGTGCCCACACAAAATTTGAGCGCAACTACTTTTTAGAAAAGACCCCTGCGGGCACGGTGTGCCAACAAAACGTCTTTTTCAACGGCCACTTCTGTGCTAGTTGAGTGGAGACGCGTGCTGGTGTTAGCAACATCCTGATTTAGGCAATCTCACGCTTCTTCTCAAACCGAGCCTATTAAAACTTGGGTTATAACTTGCCTAATCGTCACCTTCAGCTTTCGCATCGTCTGGATGAAATCGTGGCAGATACGTATCGTCCTGTGTAAGACAATGGAGACAGAGCGCTACCGGCGGACGTTCGAGTCCTCCCTCGGGCGTGGGTGTGGGTGTTTGTCCTTAGGATAATTTAGGTTAAGTAGTGTGTAAGCTTAGGGACTGATGAACTTAGCAGTTAAGTCCCATAAGATTTCACACACCTTTGAACAGAGTGCTAGCCTGACAACGAAATATTTCGAGATTAATTCTCCGACTGCGCATTTCTTGACATTAGCTGTAATTAGTACTGATCAACTATCAGATAGCGGCATATGAAAATCTGTGCTGAACAGGGATACTAGGCCGGACTCCTGCATATCACGTGCGGTAGCCTTAACCACTTCGGCTTTCTGTGCACACTCCACAGGTTTAAGTCTCATTCTGGCACAGATTTTCATACATTACTAATGGGTATATGATCTATGTCTAATACGGCTGATGTCAAAGAACTTGCAGTGTGCGAATTAATTTCAAAATATTTCGTACATCTCCGGAACGTCAACCGTATGTATTGCTTCAGACTTGACTAGTATTACAGGCTAGGCGCATGACGGTGATAACATTGGTCTCAGTCTCTTGTTGTTTCATTCTTCCTTCTGAGAGCATCGATATAATCTTGGAACATTAGGTGATGATTTCTTTGAAGTCAGTACCGCCATTAGACTGTTTTTTATTTGCAGTGTTATATTTACACTATCATGATTTCGGCTTCAATGTGCCATTATCAAGTGTATTAAGTGTTATAAAGTGCCTAAGATGGCACACTGTAGTATTTAAAATACGCTATTAGACACATTATTATATTACATTATATATTAGGTGATGAATTTAGTGGACTGCTAAACAAGGTTGTAGAAAGTGGGACGTATGGAAATTTGGGTCGGCCCAGGGAGCGTGCATGGTTAGCCGAAGTAGTTAACGCGAGCGCTCTCGATAAGCGGGAAATCCGGGTTAGAAAGCCGGTTCGGCGAAGATTTTCATGTGTCACAATTTTTTTGTCGATCCATACCAAATACGTCTAATGTCAAATAATTCGCAGTCAAGGAACTGGTTTCGAAACATAATATTAATATTCGTCATCCACACTACTAGGTTACTCGCAATCCACCGCCGCCGGTTCTCCAACAACATCGGTTGCCGCTTCTTTCTCTCGACCACTCGGACGGGGAGAGTTGGGAACTTGTGTCAGGTATTCAATTCCCTACAATTCCCATCCCCGCACGGCAATCTTGCCCTTTACTACGATTACTTTATACTTGGGCCCAGAATATTAGTCTCAAATTGCATTAAAAGTGTGTCCGTAAAGTCAGTAGAGGCTGCTGTCAGAAACCATGATTAGTGTGCTAGTTACCTTACGTGCGAGAGGGGCAGACCCAATGCTGAATGTCTAATAAAGCTTTCTGCAGAAGGTTCGCAAGAATCATTGAGGCAGTGTCTGTTTTGCACCGCGGACAGTGCTAATATTCTGTCGCTGATTTACTTTCTATGTAACAGTCATCGTTTTTAAACAATGTAACTATGTTGTTTTTCTATATATCTGCTTATTATGTTTGTCGAACCGACTTTCCTGATATTTCCACATTTCCTGCTGTCTAAACTGGAACATAACCGCATGCCTACAAGTACATTTTACTGAATTCCGAACGCCAGCATTTAGCAGAGAACGGTAGCTGCTTGCTAACCAGTCACGTAGGGAATTACAGCATGAGTCATTGAAACCAAGGAGCAGTTCAACATAGTACCCAGTAGCGGCGTTTGCTGAAGACTCTATGCAGATGACTTACAAGGAAGCCTACTCGAGAGACACATTTCGATTTTTATCTGAGTATTGTGTAACTTAGAGCAAAAGAAGAGACATATAACTTTTCATGTACCAATAGGGCTGTTAATGGGCTGAAAGAACCACCTTGGAGAAAAAAGTTACATATTTCAGAATGAATACTGTTGAAACGGTAACAGATCTTATAAAAAAAACTTTAGATAAAAATTCTGTGGTTTTTCATGTACGTTACAACGGTGCACCAAGATTTATTGAAAAAGTCATTTGTTCTCGAAATCACCTCCCCCACTATTTTGTTATTTATTTCGACATACGACTAACAGCAAAACGTATAGCGTTGTAGCATCATTATTACTAAATTCAGTCATAGATTCATCTTCTTTTAATTTTTGTATTATCCACAGCCTTCAAATGCTTCATAAACATAAACATGGTCCGTACTAGACTATAATGTGATATTTTTTAATCATGCGATTAGTTAATTTCGACTATACGTCATTGTCAAGCACATTTGTAACATCTGTACCTCATTATCAAATAACTCTTAATTACAACTAAAAAGTAGCCATATTCGGTTACTGTACGAAAGCATCCTCACTACAGCGACACACTTTAAGGTTGTATTCTGAACTTCGCGCTGTGTACAGCCACATGGTAACACCAATGTAGCTGAACATACAGCAAAGTTCAAAATACGATCATGAAGGGTGTCGCTGTAGTGTGAATTCTTTCTTAAAATGGTGGAATATGCATTCTTTTAACTAGTAATTAAGAGTAACTTGCAAAGACATTGCATGGGGGCTTAATTATTATTATTTGAAAATCATTTTTATTTTTCGTGACTGTATGTCCGATTACGCTGTCTCGTAAACGGTTGGCCCTGACTAGTCTTAGTACGCAATCTGACTGCACAGAACAACAACAAAGAATGAAAGAAAATTTCCGTTAACACAATTAATTAATTAAGTCCCCAGCAACTATAAAACCTACGAAACCAAAGCACAAGTATAACTGTTCTGTGTGTGGAAGTATGACTCAACATACATCTGGCACGGTTCTTCTTCAACAAGACAAGAAATTTTAAATACCATTTACACTGACGTGATAAAAAAAATTAGAAATACTATAATTGCGCAAGAAACGCAGAATTACACTCTAATACAAGAACACAAGCCAGATGCTTTGTTGACTGAACCTGTAATGACGCATTATTTAAGACATTGAGACAATAAAAAGAAAAGGAAATTTTTTTTTTCTTTTACCTTCATATATTGACGAAAAGCACTCTAATCATTACAATATATCACCATACCGACTCTCTACTACCACATCTCAACAAGAACTGACTACTGCCACATCTCGACAAGCAGTCTTCACTACGACGTCTCAGCAAGCACTGACTACCACGAGTTCTCAACAAGCACTGACTACTACGAGTTCTCTCCAAGCACTGCCAGTGGAGGCGGCTGAATGATACTCTTTGGCGCAATCTCTGGCGCTGTGGCTCAGTGTAGCCACCTTTCATATGCCCTTCCTCCACGGGCCAGAATTTGATGGTATTTTTGCCAGCATTTGTGGTGAAAATACCACCAAATTCGTCCACAAAAATACAGACAAAAATAAAAGATAATATTAATACGTAACTATCACATAATTAGATAAAATTTTGGCTTTGCACTGACCTTTCAATAACCTAATATATAAAATACAGCAAGCAATACGACTTCTTTTCATACATGTGACTTTGCATAATAGTTCACACAATACACAGAAAATCAGTTTATACAAATGTTCACATAAAATGCTTTGAATGATTCAAAAAAAGAACAAGTAGTTGATAGTTCCAGCAGTAGCACCCAGCAATGGTCATCAGGTGCAAATACCAACAAGTGACATCATTTTAGTAGAAGCAGTCCATCAGTGGCACCCAGCAATGTTGAACAGGTGCAGACACCAACAAGTGACATCATTCAGCAGAAGCAGTTCCATTAGTGGCACCCAGCAATGTTGAACAGGTGCAGACACCAACAAGTGACATTATCTCAGTAGAAGCAGTCCATCAGTGGCACCCAGTAATGTTGAACAGGTGCAGACACCAACAAGTAACATTATTTCAGTAGAAGCAATCCATCAGTGGCACCCAGCAATGTTGAGCAGGTGCAGACAGCAACAAGTGACATTATTTCAGTAGAAGCAGTTCATCAGTGGCACCCAGTAATGTTGAACAGGTACACACAGCAACAAGTCACATTTCTCAGCAGAAGCAGTTCCATTAGTGGCACCCAGCAATGTTGAACAGGTGCAGACACCAACAACTGACATCATTTCAGTAGAAGCAGTCCATCAGTGGCACTCAGCAATGTTGAGCAAGTACAGACACCAACAGGTGACATCTTTTCAGTAGAAGCAGTCCATCAGTGGCACCCAGCATTGTTGAACAGGTGCAGACACCAACAAGTGACATTATTTCAGTAGAAGCAATCCATCAGTGACACCCAGCAATGTTGAGTAGGTGCAGACAGCAAGAAGTAACATCATTTCAGTAGAAACAGTTCTAACAGTGGCACCCAGCTATGTTGAACAAGTGCAGACACCAACAAGTGACATCATTTCGGTAGAAGCAGTTCCATCTTTGGCACCCAGCAATGCAGAGCAGGTGCAGACAGCAACAAGTGACAACATTTCAGTAGAAGCAGTCCATCAGTTGCACCCAGCAATGTTGAACAGGTGCAGACACCAACAAGTGACATTATTTCAGTAGAAGCACTCCATCAGTGGCACCCAGCAATGTTGAGTAGGTCCAGAGAGCAGTCCATAATATTCACTATCACTGATCACACTGTTCATCAGAGTTTATAAGCAGAAATTAAACATGTCCTAGTGGCACCAATCATGTAGAAAAAGTACAAGTAACAGTCCATAATATTCACTATCACAGATCACACTGCTCATCAGAGTTTATAAGCAGAAATTAAACATGTCCTAGTGGCACCAATCATGTAGAAAAAGTACAAGTAACAGTCCATAATATTCACCATCACTAATCACACAGTTCATCAGCAGAAATTAAACATTTCTAAGTGTCACACATCAATGTTGAACAAGTGCAGGTAACAGTTCATAATATTCACCATCACTAATCAGACAGTTCAGGCATGAACAATAGTTTGAATCCACATACAAATGCTTTTACACTAAACATACAAATCATAACAAACACACAAATGATGTCAGATAATTGTCATATTAACTATTACAAATACACAAATATCAGTAAACCTATAAAATTTATGGGTGTCAGTGCAAGCCACTACAAACAAGTAAAATAATATTTAGGAGATAGGTGGGTAGGATTAGGAATGGAAAACACACAAAACACACTCACTCATCTTTCATCCACATTAAGTACTACTGTGTAATTGAATAGTGTTAACTGTGTAAATGTAACTCTGTCAAAATTTGATGTTCATCATGTGTATCAAGTAGTAGTGGCAGCAATGTATAACAGTCAATAATAGTTAAGTCAACGTCATAGTCATCATGTCAAGACCAATGTCTGCCAAGCCAGATCAAAATGTACGGTTGCTGAACAACTGTCTGTGAGCCAAGATATGCAATTACTTCCTCTCTCCAAAAAAAAAGTATATACTGCTTAGTGATTTAACAAAGTGTGTGTATAGACTATCTTCCTTCTACGTTAGTGTTCTAGTCTGCTATCTTCATCCTCCTTGATCCATAAGACCAAAAAAAAAAAAAATGCACCTCACTTACTTTACCTCTTATACATCAAAACTCCAATAATCATCAGCATCACATAATCTCAATACTTCAATAATACCTCTTACGTCGATACATATAAATCTTATCATCAATATCATTTACCTTACCTTTTTTCAACAAAAACTCCAATAATCGTCAACTTCATATAATCTCAATACCTCAATAATACCTCTTCAATACGTCGACACATATAAACTTTATTACCAATATCATTTCACTTCCATAACAACTCTTTCCTCTAGTCAGTCTCCTCGAACAGGTACAGATAAAATCCTAATGCAAACCTCATCATCCCATACAATCCGAAGACACACTGTCAACACACAACCTCTGTATAATCCATCTGACCCAAATCTTCTACTCATTATGAATTATAAACAAAGAAATGCATACATGACCTCTGACAGACTTAGTTCGAATAACTCTCAGTAATTAAGTACGATTACGGAGTGTGAATGATCATAATATTTCACAGTGTGCACACCACTTCAAGAATTACGGCAAACAGAAGCAAACTTGTGGAGTATTTCTTGTGTCAAGTGTCACTTCCTATTTCAATTGCTCACGAAAAATGCAGTGTAATAACTGTCAATGGTCTAAACCTAGTTTTAGTATGTCATGTCGTTAGCTTCCTTCCTATCAGCATACATTTATACAGCTTCCATAAAACCTCCAGCTCCTGTGACTTCTATGAAGTTTCTTGTACTAATGTTGTTCGTCGAATTATAGCAGTTCATTTTCTTATCTTGAAAATATAAGGCACTGAGCGTAAGCAAAACATGCAATAGCGAGTAAATATACCAGTAGAGAACAGAATGTCAACAAGTGGATGCAGCACAATTCTTACAACGAGGCTCTGCCAAGCGAACAATCTATAATTAACACCATATTGTGGCCTAAACTCCATGTTCGCACACCTTACATCAGCATTTCTATATACCAAATTAAAGAGTAGTTATGACAACAAAACAGAAATGTGTAAATATGCAATCCATAAGCAAGGCAGCAAATATGTTATCTAACATAATAAACAGGTCATTAGCATCATATCAGCATAAGCAAATAAATGTTCATATGTAATCTTAATAAGTAAACATGAAGGCGCAAGCAGATAAATCACAAAGTATAACTTACATACCTAACCACATCAGCACAATTAATCCGGTGACAATTATAATTTAAATAAATAAGCACAGCAGGCACATAATAGAAAAATATGACATCAGTGAAAAAGCAGTGCAGCCAAGCGATGCATAATATACACAAGTTACAACCCAGTTCATTAATAATCATTGTCAAAATCAGTTAACGTACGCAAGCACGTCGCTTCACAAGTAAATTCATAGAACATGAAATTAGCACAAAGTATGAATCACGTAATTGCGAGCAGCAAATTACGTCTAAAGTACGTACCTAAGTGGAAATATGTTACCTGAAAAAATAAACTCAATTAATAGTTACCTTTTTAGTTTATCAGTTTCTTCTTGGAAATTACATTCTTTCTGAAATTTTCTCGATAGCAAGTCCTCTTAACGTCGGAGACACACAGAATTTACCTGAAGTTCTTAAATATTTTATAGAACCGTATCCTGAAAAATACTGAATGTTAATAACATAATTCATCAAGTCACTATAGCTTTATACTGAATTTAATCGGAGAAATTAAACTGTGTATTTGTTTACGGCTGTCAGTGCATTCGCACTGAGCGCTCGATCAGCTGTAGGCGCGTGACGTAGGAAGCAATTGTTTGCGATCAACGACTGCCTTGTGCGGCGCGCAGACTTGACTGTTGCTTTGAGTATATGCCGCCGCCAAAACACAGCGCGGTATCCTTGTATTCTCTGCGTGTTTACATGTAGCTGGTAGCAATTTTCCCGTAATTTATGAAAGCATTTTCTGGGACCAAAGTGTGCATAACTGAAATGCGTATACCAAATCAGCTTATTAACCCACTCATCAGGAATACAAACTAACCAAACAGAGTTGTCGACCGATTTTCATTTAAAAAGAACTTTCCAGATAGATCGCAAAAACGAGGTGTGGCCAAATTGTCCAATCTAACAAAGCGTCTAAGAAAATTACAGACACCAAGGAAACTACGAACATCACGTTTTGTGGTAGGAACAGCTTAGTTACGAATAGCGTCTAATTTCTCTGGATCAGGAAGAATACCTTCTGTAGAAATAATGTGACCGAGAAATTTCACCTGAGAACGACCAAATTCAGATTTTTCTAAGTTCACTGTAATGCCAACTCTTGCAAAAATACGTAATAATGATTCCAAAATTTTGTTGTGCTCACTCCAAGAACGTTTAGCAATAAGGATATCGTCAACATATGAAGTAATATTGTCACGAAGATAAGCAGGTAAAATTTCGTTTAAACTAGGAATGAATGCTGCTGAAGGTACAGTAAGTCGAAATGGTAATTTCCAAAATCACTTTTAGGTAAAATAGTCATATCCGGTTATTGTTTATCTACTGTCTAGATGGATTGATAGTCGAAGAGTTGTTTTGACAGATAAAAAGAATAGTAAAAGAGTAGGCAGCGGTGCAGAAAACTAAAAGGGAAATAGCACCACTACAGCTCGGGGCTCTATGCTCGCTACGGCACATATTCACTTAGAGTAGTGAATCCCCTGAGGACCTTAATAGCTGCACACAATTTCTAGTTTGTGACTTAGTGGCAAATTTGGCGGAAGTGCGTACGTAAATTGATCTAACCATGAACATGGATGTATGTCATTCTTAGAATTGCGGAAGATCTTAAATTTCCGAACAGTCAAAAAGTGTTTAAAGTCAATGTTTTCGCCTCGTGGCGACAAAGACCTACCGCGTCTGTCCCAGTCACAATGACGATTATTGTTAAATTCACGCGCCTGGCGCTCTCTTGTTGCATCACGTAAATGAAACAAATTATTTTCTTCAAACCCTTCTGCTAAACTAACACTTGTCAATTTATCTGAGATCTCCTCAACTCTTTCCGATGAGTCACTTAATTGTTCTTTCTGTTTATTTACGTCTTCTGTAAATGTCGCGACTCGGGTTTCGGTGTTGTCACATTTAGTAGTTAACTCTTCACACTGTTGCGTTAAGTTATTTATTCTGTCATTTGGTACGGATTCCTCGATTCTTTCAATTATTTCTTCCTTATCGTGTGCACGTTGTAAATTTAATTCTGAAAATTTTTGTACGATCACGCGATCTCTTTCTTCCTGTTCTCTGTCCTGTTCCTCTTGTCTAATTTCTATTGAAATTAAACTATTATTGTGAGCATTCAAAATCGGTTGTACTTCTTCTCTACTTCCTTTCTTTGATTCATCTTTCATGTTTTTGAAACACGTCCCTATTCGTGAGTCTAACCGTGTTGTCATTGTTTCCATCTCTGTTTTAATTGATCCTATTTGTGAGCATAACCGTGTTGTCATTGCTTTCATCTAAGTTTTAATTGTTCCTATCTCTGTTTTTAATGCAGATTCCAACTGTGATCCCAAATTTAATATTGCACTCATTAACTGCTCCATATCTTCTGTCGTTAACCACGTATTCTGAAAATTTTTCGATTGTGAAAAATTTTGAACTGTTTCCGGACTATTTTCCCGACTTATTAAATTGTTTTCCACTTCATTATTCATAACACTGTTCTTCTGTGTTGGCGAGTTCGCCATGTTAACAATTTCGTTATTCTGACTATCCATCATTTTTGCCTTTTTCATCGATCGCGTAATCATTTACAAAATATACAAAACTCGTCACTGTACGAAAATTATACACAATGACTCCTTATCTTCAACAATACCATTCACACAAAATATTTCCTTCAACACGATTAACGAACAATTGAAATAATTGCACTAAATTGTCAAACGCGTATACAAGACAATAAAAATTAAATTTTGAAATACCATTAGAAGAATGACAATTACCAAATCTACACATGCAAAATAGACTATAATTACTAAACTACAAATTCCTACAACAATACTACTGTCTACTATTTTTACAGTCAGAAGATTCCAAGGGACGATCCGAAGCAGCAGTCGCCACGTGCATGGGGGCATAATTATTATTATTTGAAAATCATTTTTATTTTTCGTAACTGTATGTCCGATTACGCTGTCTCGTAAACGGTTGGCCCTGACTAGTCTTAGTACGCAATCTGACTGCACAGAACAACAACAAAGAATGAAAGAAAATTTCCGTTAACACAATTAATTAATTAAGTCCCCAGCAACTATAAAACCTACGAAACCAAAGCACAAGTATAACTGTTCTGTGTGTGGAAGTATGACTCAACATACATCTGGCACGGTTCTTCTTCAACAAGACAAGAAATTTTAAATACCATTTACACTGACGTGATAAAAAAAAATTAGAAATACTATAATTGCGCAAGAAACCCAGAATTACACTCTAATACAAGAACACAAGCCAGATGTTTTGTTGACTGAACCTGTAATGACGCATTATTTAAGACATTGAGACAATAAAAAGAAAAGGAAATTTTTTTTTTCTTTTACCTTCATATATTGACGAAAAGCACTCTAATCATTACAATATATCACCATACCGACTCTCTACTACCACATCTCAACAAGAACTGACTACTGCCACATCTCGACAAGCAGTCTTCACTACGACGTCTCAGCAAGCACTGACTACCACAAGTTCTCAACAAGCACTGACTACTACGAGTTCTCCCCAAGCACTGCCAGTGGAGGCGGCTGAATAATACTCTTTGGCGCAATCTCTGGCGCTGTGGCTCAGTGTAGCCACCTTTCAACATGAGGTATAAATATTACAAATGTCCTTGACGATGAGGTGTAGTCGAAATTAGCTAACAGCACGATTACGATAGACATCGCATTACAGCCAACTAAGGACCTTGTTTACTACGTTTATTAGTTAATCGTATATGATGTAATGTATTCCAAAGAGCGTATGTTGTGAATAAGCTATGGAACAGTACGTGCGTCAGGTAAGTACACGTTTCAATGCCAGTTGCCATGTTGAGTTGTTAAACAAGTTATTCCAGACAAACATACTCTAAATGTATGTTCTACACATAGTGTTCTATATACTGTACATATTATCTTTTTATTTTATGAAATGTAAGATATGTTTTCTTTGAAATTTTTTTCAAGTTGTAGCCTTTTCATATTTAATTACGTCACGTATGTCATTTTTTGTACATTATTGTTATAAATTTATTGTAAGTATGAACAATAATGAGGAAACACAGAACTGTTCATGTAAAAGAAATGCTGAATGCATTTCTTGTCTCACTCCCTTAACCACGGTATGGGCACGTATAAAAAGTATGACTCAAATCTATGTTTCTTATTTTGCTCTACACTACAATATATTCAAAGGCGATCATCCTCGTAGTGCATCCGTTGGGTAGATTTACTTATTACTGGCACTGCTCCGCTGCGTCTCCATCAGGATGACTACCTCCTAATGGTTACCAGCTCGCTTGTGGGACGCCTGTTCGAGCCCACGCAGAGGACGTCATGGTCTGACACTATGCATCGGCATCGGTTCCTGGAGGCTTCCTGCGAAGCTGATTGTCGTGCAGATTGGGCACACGCCTTTGACGTCGATGGTGCTTGCGCCACTGTTCGACTAACGCCCCACCCGCTACAGTATTCCGTGGCGGTCCAGCAGCCTGGACGGGGCTGTCGTAGATCGGCCGCAGTCTCTGTGAGCTATGGCCGCCTGTACCACTCTAGAGGGCGACACTACCTGTGGAGATGCTGCCCAGGTGTTCCTGCTGGTCACGGCCCGCTGATCTCTAGGCTCATTACATCAACCCGTAGTCTACAGCCTCTCCTCGAATGCTGGCCACATCACTGTAACTAACGCGAATAAAAGTCTGATTCAACTGTTGTTATCTTACTAACAATCCACCGACCGCTTCAAATCACCACCACCACCACTATTCTAAAAACCTCGTCCCAGAGATGGAGACGTCGTTACATCCTGACATTCGCAGAGCGGTTCCCTCCATCTCAGCAGATGGAATTGTTTTAACAACAGTAGATTATAAAATTACTATCAGCCTAGTCACTGGAGTGCACGAAAAGTCGTATGAAAGCTGACGATGATACTAACGACCACAGAAAACTATTTTCAAACCATGCATTTTTTGTGAACAATTACAGAAGAGTTTATTAAAAGCTTTAATGCAAATGTGCAAGTACTATGGATCTTCCACAGTTCCATGTCGTATGAAAGCAGCATAAGCTTCCAAGATCCTTACCAAATCTTCATAGTATGTGAGTCCAAATGTACACTATTTATATTTATTTATCATTTTTACGAAATCTGACATATTGTATAACCAGATGCAGGCACGCTTTGAGGGCTTCGTTAATAACTTACACTCATCAAAAAAAGTTTTGCATCACCTCGGTTCCGACAGTTCCGGAACCTGTTCAGAAAATTTGAAAAGAGATCAACACAAACATTGGTACCTCTAATACCCAGTAGCACGTATTCTTGCACTGATGCATGCCTGTATTCGTCGTGGCATACTAACCACAAGTTCATCAGGACACTGTTGGTCCAGATTGTCCCACTCCTCAACGGCGAATCGGCATAGATCACTCAAATTGGTTGGTAGATCGCGTCGTCCATAAACAGCCCTTTTCAATCTATCCCAGGCACGTTCAATACGGCTTATGTCTGTAGAACATGCTGGCCACTCTAGTCGAGCGATGTCGTTATCCTGAAGGACGTCATTCACAAGATGTGCACGATGGGGGCGCGAATTGTCGTCCATGCCTCTCCAATATGCTGCCGATACGGTTGCACTATCGGCCGGAGGAGGGCATTCACGTATCGTACAGCCGTTACGGCGTCTTCCGTGAAACACAGCGGCCTACGTCGGCCTCACATAATGCCACCCCAAAACAGCAGAGAACCTCTACTTTGCTGCACTCGGTGGACAGTCTGTCTCAGGCGTTCATCTTGACCGGGTTGTCTCCAAACACGTCTCCGACGATTGTCTGGTTGAAGGCATATGCGACACTCATCGATGAAGAGATCGTGATGCCAATACTGAGCGGTCAATTCGGCATGTTTTTGGGCCCATCTGTAACGCGCTGCATGGTGTCATGGTTGCAAAGGTAGACCTCGACACGGACGTCGGGAGTGAAGTTGCGCATCATGCAGCCTATTGCACACAGTTTGAGTTGTAACACGAAATCCTGTGGCTGCACGAAAAGTATTATTCAATATGCTAGCGTTGCTGTCAGGGTTCTTCCGAGCCATAATCCATAGATAGCGGTCATCCACTGCAGCAGTAGTCCTTGGGCGGCCTGAGCGAGGCGTGTCATCGACATTTCCTGTCTCTCCGTATCTTCTCCATGTACGAACAACATCGCTTTCGTTCACTCCGAGACGCGTGGACACTTCCCTTCCTGGCACAAGGTAACAATGCGGAAGCGATCGAACGACAGTATTGACCGTCTAGGCACGGTTGAACTACAGACAACACGAGCCGTATACCTCTTTCCTGGTGGAATGAGGAATTGATCGACTGCCGGACCCCTTCCGTCTAATAGGTGCTGCTCATGCATGTTGTTTTCATCTTTGGGCGGGTTTACTGACATCTCTGAACAGTCGAAGAGACTGTGTCTGTGATACAATAACCACAGTTAACGTCTATCTTCAGGAGTTCTGGGAACTGGGGTGATTCCAAAACTTTTTTGTTTATGTGTGTATTTAACATTACGTTGACATTTTAATGAGAGGTTGCAAAATTATAACAGCTTTAAAGTTGAACGGCGACCATCATTTAAGTGTCTTACTTGGATTCAGTAGTGTCTGACGTCACAAAAAGTGTTTGGGGACGACCTGCATGGAGGGTGTTGTCTTTGGGTGTTAGTCATAAGGTGTTGGTGAGTCTTTCGAGTGCCTATGCTACCAAGCAACTGCATGACTTACGTACCTAAACTTTTTGTAGGACTTGGAATAGTTTAGTGAGCGCAAGTTACAGACTTAATCTTTTCGCTGGATGTATATTGCTTGACTGCGTCGTTTTTGATTGCATTTGCGCAATTATACAAACTTTAATTCTGTTCACAGGAATTGAGGCAGTGGTGAACTGTAATTATTTACTGCAGTTGATATCTATATTTGGTGTGTTCAGGACAATGTACATTATGTTAGTAATTGATTTACATGAATTAATGTGCAGGTACATGAACTTTTTCACACGTATTTGTGTATTCGATGCTATGTTCACACTCCGTTGGTTAAATATTACTTAACTCTGTTTTCTTTGTAACCTTTGTATTCTGCAGTTTATGTGAGGCCACCATTCTTACATATGTAAATAATATTCAATATATATGTACTTGATTTAAAATGCAAAAATCTGGTTTCACATATACTATCCGTTGACTACTCTATTTACTCAAAACGATTAAGGATTAATTCTGTATTAACTGTCAGAGCCTTAAAGCGGCGGAGCACAATCGACCACTGTGATAAAAACGAGTTAAGTCAATAAATTAGTTCGTGCATTGCCGACAGTGTCGGATACCTTAGTATAGAAAATACAGTCCCGTGAATACAGATGCATCCTTTTCACTCAGCCTCAGTCCCTTCTCCGTCGCTGATACCAGAGACAGCAAGCGCACTGAAGGTACATAAGAAGAAGAACCCCAGGTACAGCACATTCAGGACAGTGAGGAACACTAAACGAAATTCAGTAAATATTGAATGGAAACAGCTCAAAAGATAGCTCGTTCAATTGAAATGAATGGGTGCACACTGAAACCAGATATACATGATCACCTTTACGACCTGTTCCCTCCCCAATGGAATTCACCCTCCCACTTGATGAAGTAACTGTTAAAAATGTAAGTCGAAACCTTTGTCTGCTTATCACTACGGGTGATTCCATGACGATGCTACAAACATTCAGGGAAGATGGAGAGGCGTTAGTGTATTGATCGGAGATCAGGGACACTTGTCCGGAAACGATCGAGTCGTAAGTTATTAAGTGAAAATCATTCTGAACCGCAGACAGTGGAATACATGTACCGATACTGTCGTTGCTAAAATTGTAGGGTACACAGCGTTCAGAGCTGTAGTATAGACCAAAGGAAGAAAAAAGGGTCTAGTAAACATGGGCTCTAAAATGCATACCTTTGGAGCTATGAACACCTGTTCATTTTCTATAGTGTGGAAAACCTCTCTTCTGCTACTAACTCTTTGGTTACCATGGCTTTGGAGGAGCTAGTGCAGACGAAAAGAAGGAAGAAGGTGACCAGTAAATATGGGCTTTATATGCATACCTTATGAGGTATGAGCACTTGTTCAGTAGGAAACATGTGTTCATAGGTCTTACTCTGTGCATCTTAGAGCCCATGTTAACGAGATTTTTTCTTCTTCTTTTGGGCCATACTACCATCTCTGAGGCCTACGTACCCTAAAGTCTTGACAAAAACAATCCGATAGATGTATTCCACTATTAGATGTGTCAGAACGATTTTCGCATTTAACGTTCGACTCGGTCGTGTCCGAATCAGGACCCTCTACTTCAAATTGATACATTTACCTCTCCCCATCATCCCTGAAAGTTTCTAATATCATCACGGGCAGCAGAGAGCAGTTTAGTATTTTGCTTTTGAAAGTCGACTGAGGGAACGGTACCGTGTCCAGGGTGAACGCCTTCAGCTGCCACTGGCTGATGTATGAGAGCCAGTTACATGATACCTGGTTCTCCTTGTTACCCTTGACGCCGCGGAATGCCGCACACTGGGATAATGGCCGACACACTGCTATATAAGTCAGCTCCTTGCAGTCTGCAGGTACAGCTGCAATCTTCTCCACAACAAAATCAAGCATTTGGAAAGTGCTGCTGTATAGTGGTCAGTGGCAAAGCACACGATGACTACAGCACTCGTGCTCTAAACATCTATAGGCAATAGAGTCAAATCACTTGGTAACGTGAGATTAGTGTTTCTATGACATTTGAGGTTGGGAAAATATTGTTGTGTGGAGCAGACGACCCGGGGTAGTACATGGATTTGTTTGTCTGCGTCATTTATATCTTCTGAGATTAAATCTTGTTCGTGAGTCATTTATCTCTTGCCTTCGCGGAAGTACACAAGAAGAATGGTTTTCATGATCATTAAGCAAAATGAAACGTATTTCTTTACTCGCCATCCTCCTTCCGAAAATTTCTAGACCGAAATTTCTAACGATTTTAGTGACACTAGCTCTGGCTGAACGAACCCTGACGAATTGCCCAGACGATCTCTGATCTCTCTCCTAAATTGATATTGGTCATAGTCTAGCGGACGAACAATACTCGAGTGTCGAGTGAACGAGTTTTTTTATGTGAACGTATTCTTTATCTCCTCTACCTTACAGAAGACTACAGCATGTAACCCTTAAAAAGTAGATCCTGAGCATGAATACCTATAGGCGGCAGAAGTTCAGTCTATCCGCCAATTATTACGCCGCATGACTTATCCCGTATCCCGTGTAAAGTATGTACGTAGAACTGTAAACGGACCCTAGCCAAGGCTCGACATACCTTATGTACCATGAAAAATGGGGATGTAACACTTGTGCGCAATTTCTGGTTAAGCCACTTCACAAGGACAATCATAAATTTAAGAACTGCAGGGTCGCCACCAGCCCAAGCCCTTCCTAACAATTCAGAAAAGGCCAAACTGGAAATTATCAGTTTAGTTAAATTTAGAATTTAATTATAAGAATGCAAGTTTTTTAAAGAAACTCATAAGATGAACAGCATTGTATGTCACATATCTGTTGTGGCGTAGCAAGATAGCCACGCCACGGAAGTAGCCGAAAGGCACGCGCTAAGCTCACGCAGATGAGCGTGAGGTCTGAAACAGGATACGTAATGAATGCTATAAAGAACAGTACGTAGCTGCTGGAATACTTAACTTAAATCCACCCTTGTGGTACATCGCTATTGACGATATAAGTGAGACTCCATAGATACATGCAATGTTACTAATGGCGCCTTGCTAGGTCGTAGCCATTGACTTAGCTGAAGGCTATTCTAACTATCTGCTCTGCAAATGAGCGAGGCTTCGTCAGTGTGCATCGCTAGCTACGTCGTCCGTACAACTGGGGCGAGTGCTATTCCGTATCTCGAGACCTGCCTTGTGGTGGCGCTCGGTCTGCGATCACACAGTGGCGACACGCGTGTCCGACATGTACTAATGGACCGTGGCCGATTTAAAACTACCACCTAGCAAGTGTGGTGTCTGGCGGTGACACCACATTCCTCCCCCGCAAATCGGCGAACGGTCGTGTTATAAATGCTTCCGCCCGCCGTGGGGAGGACCCCATGCTGACGTATGCGATGAGGTGGGGAGCCTAACAACAGGCGAGGCTGTGCCACCCGCACCCGGCCATTCGGTCCGAGGCGAGCTAGGAAACGCCTGAAAACCTAGTCCAGGGTGCACGTCAACATGCGGTGTATGCGCCCGTAAAGAGACAGGAGGGGCCGAAGGGTCGACCTCCATTGCGTCGGGGTACCCGACGCGCGAAGACACCATGTGGTCTGGGGCGGGCAAGAGTTCCATGGCGGGGACATCAGGTCACGGGAAGCGATCGGCGGCGCGTGACCCAGGGAGGCGCCTGGCGGTTGCAGGCGAAGCGTCCACTGTGGGCGGCGCCGGCGGGAAACCAAGCGGCGGCGGCGGCGGCGATGCGTCGCCATGGGGCAAAATGGAAGGCATCGTCGGTAACACCTGGGGATGAGGCGAGCCAGTAGATGGGTCCCCAGGGCGCTGACCGGACGGCACCGTCGCTGAAAGCAGACGGGGAGCGGCAGAACCCGTGCGACGACAGAGGCGCAGCTGATTGAGATGCCGACGCACCTCACCAGAGGCCCCCAAAACCAAATACATCGCGCGGCCGAGGCAGCGAAGAATGCGCCATGCGAGCCAACGCCGTGAACCTCGATAGTTGCGATAGAATAAAACGTCGCCTGGAGCAAAAGCAGGAGTCTGCCGCTGCACAGGAACCTGATGCGGCGGATGCAGCAAAGACATCAAGGTTCGATGAGGCCGACCGTGGAGCAACTCAGCCGGCGAGCGACCATCTCGGGGCTGAGAGCGATACGAAGACAAAAAGAGCAACAACGCGTCCTCCCGAGAATGCGACTCTTTCAACTTCAACATCTGTGACTTGAAAGTCCGGACCAATCGTTCAGCGGCACCATTTGACTGAGGCGAAAACGGCGCGGATGTCAGATGTTGAATACCATTGGCCTGGCAGAATGACTGAAATTCTGCGGACATGAATTGTGGGCCATTGTCGGAAATAATAGTCCGCGGAAGACCTTCAATGCAAAAGATAGCAGACAACGCTTGGATGGTGGCAGTTGACGTCGTGGAAGACATCCGGACAACAAAAGGAAAATTACTGAAGGCATCTACCAGAACCAACCATCGAGCATTCCAGAATGGACCAGCAAAATCGATGTGCAAGCGTTGCCAAGGGGAAGTGGCTTTTGGCCATGCAAAGGCTTTCCGCGGCGGTGCGGCTTGTTGTTCGGCACACGCCATGCAAGAAGAACACATATTCGTAATCGCAGCATCGATTCCGAACCAAATACAGTGCTGACGAGCAAGTTGTTTCGTTCGCACTATACCCCAATGTCCTTGGTGAAGAAGCCGTAAAACAGAGGACTGTAACGAACGTGGGACCACGACTCTGGACTGATCATTATCAGAACGCAACAACAAAACACCACGTCGAACACAAAGTCTCGCCTTGTGAGGAAAAAAATCGTCGAACCAACGGATCCTCGATCCGAGACTTTGACAAAGGCCATTGCGTAGCAACAAAACGCAAAAGGGTAGCAAGGACCGGGTCAGCAGCTGTGGCTGTAGCTACACGACGAAAATCAATCGGAAACGATTCGACCACTTTATCGGTTTCCGAATCAATGAACATGCAAGCAAGTTCGGAAGAATCGAATGCTCTATCCTCAGCAACAGGCAAACGGGACAACGCATCGGCGTTTCCGTGCTTAGCAGTGGACCGATACAAGATATCGTAGCGGTACTGCGAGAGGAAAATAGACCAGCGAATGAATTTCTGCGCTGTACGTGGAGGTACAGGCTTGTTCGGATGAAAAAGCGATGTCAAAGGTTTGTGGTCGGTGATGATGGTAAAGTGACGACCATACAAGAAATCGTGAAACTTAGTAACACCAAACACGAGAGCCAAGGCTTCTTTCTCTATCTGTGAATAATTTCTTTGCGCAGACGAGAGCAATTTGGACGCAAAGGCAATAGGGCGATCATGCGACCCATCTTTGTGCGCAAGCACAACACCGATCCCGAAATCCGATGCATCTACCATCAACAAAAGGGGTTTCTGGGGATCGAATGGCGTAAGGCAAGTATTTGAAAGCAACGCCGATTTCAACTGGCGAAAGGCGCGTTCGCATTCCGTCGTCCAGACGAACGGAACACCTTTACGGCGTAAGCGATGGAGCGGAGCTGAAATGGAAGAGGCATTGCACAGAAGGCGATGATAATAGTTAATTTTTCCCAACACACTCTGCAGCTGCTTCAAATTCTGCGGCGAAGGCAAGTCGTGTATGGCATGGAGGTGTTCTGGACTGGGATGGATGCCTTGGGCATTGATTACATGTCCCAGATATGGCAAGTCACGAGCAAAAAACACACATTTGTCCTTCCGCAAGCGAAGACCATTTTGTCGCAATACCTGAAATAATGTTCTTAGATTTGCGAAATGTTCGTCGGCTGTCCTTCGGGAGATCACAATATCGTCCAGATAGTTCGCTGCAGTAGGAACCGACGCACAAACAGTTTGTAAATATTGCTGAAACAATGCAGGGGCGGATGCACACGCGAATGGCAGTCTTTTGAATCGGTACAAACCAAGATGCGTGTTAACCACCAAGACGCTCTGGGATTCTTCGTCCACTGGTATTTGCAAGTACGCATCTGCTAGGTCCAACTTCGAAAAATATTTACCCGGGCACAGTTTATCAAAAAGATCTTCCGGGCGGGGTAAAGGATAAGTTGCAATCACTAACTGTGGATTCACTATTGCGTTGAAGTCAACACAAAGTCTCAATTTTCCGGAAGGTTTCGGCAAAATTACTAAGGGTGAGGCCCAGGGAGAAGCTTGCACACGTTCAATTACACCTTGTGATTCTAAATCGTGTAATGTTCTTGCGACCTCATCACGCAATGCGTAAGGAACATTGCGCGCTCTGCAAAATTTCGGTTGCGCGTTGACTTTCAGTTCCAAATGTGCTTCATAGTTTTCAGTGCAACCTAAGCCCGGTGCAAAAATGTCTGTAAATTCTTCACACAGACGAGAAACACTGTCTGAAGGCACAGTCTGATTCACTGATAGGACCTGATTTACTATAGACATGTTAAACAACTGAAATAAATCTAAACCAAACAAGTTCACTGCAGTAGAAGAACGAAGAATGTAAAATGACACAAGTTTGGTTTGTCCCTTGTATGTTGCAAGAAGAGTGCACTGTCCTAACACAGGGATATGCTGTCCTGAATAACTAGTGAGCTGAACATTTGCGGCACGCAGTGGAGGTTTGCCCAGTTGTTTGTGCGTGTCGTGATTGATCAATGAAACTGCAGCTCCGGTATCGAGCTGGAATCGTATGACCTTGCCATTTAAGTCCAAATCTACAAAAAGTTTATTGTCCTGCTGACGACAAGAGCGACTGTCTCGTGCAATTTGAACTGATACATATACAGCATCACTTGCCAATTGACGTGATTTCCGGCGACGTCGACGCACACTTTTTGTGGGATGAACACAGTCACTGTTAGAGAAATTGGCACTGGACAGAGTGGAATTAACTACATGAATGTCCATGGGTGAAGGTTCACGAGCCTGAGTATTCTTGGTTCGATTCCGGCGCGAAGCAAAGGGCCTGGAATGATTAAGAGTGTCTGATCTGAGCTTTTCCTGGCAAACACTTTGAACATGTCCTTTCTTATTACAGTAAAAACAAATAGCTTGGCGTGACGGGCAATTGTCACGCGAATGTCTAGTTGCACACCGCGGGCATGATTTCACTGCATTTGTATGCTTTTGTCACGCGAATGTCTAGTTGCACACCGCGGGCATGATTTCACTGCATTTGTATGCTTGCGCGGCATACGTGGAGAGCTAGGCGGCAGCTGCGCGGACGAGCGCGAGGGCTGTTTATTGGTCTGTGCAGCGCGCCCAGCGGGCCGGTTAATGTGACACACGGCTGGCGAAGTTTCAAATGATTCCTGTGCAAAGTCAAGTGTGTCTTGCCTATCCAATATGTCTATCACTTGTTGAAGGGAGGGATTAAATAATTTCAAAATCTGTTCCCGTATACGAACATCAGAAACGTTCTGTGCAATTGCATCACGTACCATTGTATCTGAGTAAGGGAGTCCACATTCACACTCTAAAGCACAATCCCTTGTAAGGCCTTGCAAAGTTGCAACCCACTCTCGAGTAGTTTGACCGGCCGTACGTTTTGTACGAAAGAACGTATACCTTTTTGCAACTACATTGACTGTTTCTTTGAAATAGGCATCTAACGCCGACAAAATTTCGTCGTAGGACAGAGTTGCTACGTCGCGTCGGGGAAATAATTTCACCATCACACGGTACGTTTGCATCCCTACACACGACAATAAGTGAGGCTGCCGCTCGTTACCTTGAATTCTGTAGGCGGCAAGATGAAATCCAAAATGGCGTGACCACTCCATCCATGGTTCCACGTCTGCTTGAAAATTACGGAATGGGGGTGCAACTGCATGTTGTGGCTGCGGTAGCGATGAAGCGGCGGCGGCCGCATCGTTTTGCAGTGCACGTTGACCCTGGACAAGCTGTCCAAGGGCATCCAATAACGCCTGCGTCTGCTGATTCTGCAAGCGATAAAATTCAGTACATCTGGAGAGTGTGGCGAAGCCATGACACAAGTAAATCAAGTAAGGATAAAGAAGAAAATCGTTTTAATCGTCGTCGCCAACTGTTGTGGCGTAGTAAGACAGCTGCGCCACGGAAGTAGCCGAAAGGCACGCGCTAAGCTCACGCAGATGGGCGTGAGGTCTGGAACAGGATACGTAATGAATGCTATAAAGAAAAGTACGTAGCTGCTGGAATACTTAACTTTAATCCATCATTTTGTGTTTCGTGCAGTTACGACTCCACTGTTCACATGTGCCATCGCCGTTCTCCGTGTTTTGTGCGCCGTGTCCACAAGTGTTAGTGTTTTTATCGTCCAACGTGAACGGCTTCATGTTTATTGTTTTTTTGTATCTCCATTTTTTGCCCACCGTGTTTTGTATTGTCTGTATCACCTCTATGTCATGTTATTGTTCCACTTAAGGCTGAAGAGCAGCGTAATGTGCTGCTGCCAGCCCGCCTGTATAGGTGATTAAAATTACAATAAAGGAAAAAAAAACCTAGTCCACCTCCACACCTACAAATCCTTAATCCGTCCCATCCTCTGTTGCGTTTTGTGCGGAGTGTAGCAATGAGATCCTGTGTAGTGATAGGGGCATTGAGTTCCATGTGTGCAATGTTCGATCGCAGATATCCGGGAAGAGGGAGTAGTCGAACTGGGGATCATCGGGGATGGAAAATACATCAGAGAGGTAGGAGGCAAAGTGATTGGCCTTACTAAGGGTGTCAGGGAAAGGGTGATCATCATGAAGAAGAGGGTAATAGGGGGAGGGTTTAGTTCCGGTAAGGCGACGGAAGGCCGACCAGAACCTGGACGAGTTGATTGGTAGGGTAGCATTTAAACGGGTGCATGTCTGTCGCCAGTCCCGGCGTTTCTTAGCCGCGAGCAAATTACGAATGTGTCGCTGGAGTTGCCGGTGGCGTCGTAGTGTGTCCGGGTCACACGTGCGGAGGAAGGCACGGTAGAGACGACGGGATTCACGGAAGAGGAGAACGGCCTGTGAGGGTAAGGTAGGACGGTGGGGGTGGATGGCGACAGTAGGGACGTGGGCCTCCACAGCCTCAGACAAGGTCTGCTGGAGAAAGGAGGCGGCATGGGTGACATCGTCAGGGTGGTGGTAGGTGAAGGGGTGGCTATCGACCTGGGTGGAAAGGGTATCCCGGTAGGCATCCCAGTCGGCACGGGAATAGTCGTGGACATACTTAGGGGGAGGGTCAGTAGGAGGGTCGGGGCGAGGGCGACGACCGTCTGAAACGGTGAGGAGGACAGGGAGATGGTCGCTACCAATAGGCTCCAGGACAGCCACTGTTATGCGGCCAAGGAGGTTGGGGGAGGAGAGGATAACATCAGGAGTGGAGTTGGATTCGGGACGGGTGTGCTGGGGGATGGGGATGACGTCGCCTTGAAGGGAGGAGAGGAACCGATTCCACCGCCGAAACTGGGCGGCGGAACGACTGTGGATGTTGAGGTCGGCAGTGATCACGTAGGAGGAGAAGGTATGGTCAATGTGGGAGAGGAAGTCGAGGGGAATAGGGGCGTTAGGGCGGACATAGATGGTGGCGCAGGTAACGGTAAGGCCGGGGAAGAAGAGACTAAGGATCAGGTGTTCGGTGGGGTCGGGAAGGAGAGGTTGGAGCCGAACGGGGATCTGGCGGTGGTGACCAATGGCAACTCCGCCACGCGCAATTGGGAGGGGGTTATCGGAGCTGAGGAGGAGATAGGGTGAGGTGTGGATGGAGTGGTGGGGTTGGAGGAAGGTTTCATTGAGGAGGAAGGCATCCACACGGTGGGTGGCAAGGGTGTGCAGGAAGAGGTTCTTGTTGGCGGAGAGGGAGTGGATATTGTTGAAAAGGATACGTTGCTGTCGCGCCATGATAGGGATTTAGACGAGGGTGTCAAGACGGGAGAAGGTGAAATGGGCCTGGTTGTTGGAGTAGGTGGCGTACATCTTCAGTTGGAATATGGAACGGGCGGCAAGGGAGATTTGCTGGAGGGTGTGGGGGCGCTGAAAGGGATGAACATTTTGAAGGACGATGGTGATGAGCCTGATGATGTCCTCAGCAGGGGGGGGGGGACGAAGGGAATTGCCAGGAGGGGTGGGGGCGTCCAGGGGACGGACAGGGAGGGAGGTGGCGAGGGAGCAGGGGTGAGAGAGGCATGAGGGCCAAAGTGGGTGACAGGGATGTGGGAAAGGAGGTCTGTGTGTAGGGTAGGGCTGGGGGAGGAGATGAGTACCGAATCACGGCGAGTAGTGAGGAGGGAGATGGGGCACCAGGACAATTCTGGCGAAGGAAGAGGGTGAAGTTCCGGGCTTCAAGGAGGGAGGGATGTGGACGGGAGAGGAGGTAGCGGTAGGAGGAGGGGGTAGAGGAGGAGGAGGAGGAGGAGGGGCAGGGACGGGCGGGGAGACATCCATGGCATCAGGGGTGGGGGAAGGGGGACGAGGCGGAGCCTTTTTTTGGAGCAGACGAGGCAGGGGTGCCACTGGGGTGCTTGACGGCGGCGGAGGAGGTGTGGGGGATGGGAACAACTGGAATGTGGCGGGGAGTGGCAGGTCCCGGGGCTGGAGATGGTGACAGTGACGGCGAAGGCGAAGGCGAAGGCGATGGCGACGATGACGATGGCGGTGGCGGTGGCGGTGGCGGTGGCGGTGGCGGCGGTGATGGCGAAGGCGACAGGGAGAGGTGGGCATGGACAGTGGCCCGACGGGCCACCACCCTAGCCGGAGCTGCAGTGACAGGCTGGGGGAGTGGGGGGAAAGGATCAGATCGAGAGGAGCGGGAGAAAGAAGCTGGAGAGGGGGCAACAAAGAGCGAGGGCGACGGGAGAGTGAGAAGAGGTGGGATGGAAGGAGGGGGGTGGGACTGGGCACACCACATTATAGTGGTGGAGGCGGCGGAAGGGGAAGTGTAAACTATGGCGGTGGTGGTAGTGGTGGCGGTGGTGGCAGGGGTGGACATGACGACAGGGAGAAACAATAACGCACAGAACGAAAGGGAAAGGACACAAACCGGGGCAGACGAAGACAAAGACGGAGGAAGACGAGGACGGCCGAAAACCAGGGTCGGACGGCGACGGCGGCGGCGGCGGCGGCGGCGGCGGCGGCTGGAGGCGACTGCGGCGAACAGACGGACGGACGGACGGACGGACAGCAGGCATCAGCGGTAGCGGCGGAGACGGACAGCGAGCAGGCAGGCGGACGGACGGACGGACGGACGGATGAACGAACGAACGAACAGCTACAGCAGTAAGCGGCGGGCAGACGGGCAGACAGACAGACAGACAAACGGACACAATCTTCGAAAGCGGAGATTCTAACCTGAGAGTAGCCCAGGCTTTGCAATCTGGCGCCTTCGAAAGAGGGGATCCAACCCTCTGGTGGTGGACTAGGGCAGAGCGGGTCCCTATATACGAAACCGGAGGGAGCGGCTATTGGCCTCTGCCTGCACGTGGCGTAGCGGTGGCGCCCTCGCTGCGCGGAATAGCCGCCGCGGAGGCGGAGCCCTCTATGGGCTGACCACGTCCATTTGTTCTGCCGTGTGTTCGACTTCCGCGGCGGAAGGTAATAGACATTGTTTCCCAAGAAGAATGGTCAATATTTAGAGATATGGCAGGAATGATTTTCGATTCAAAGAAGTCTAGTAAACAAATGTATAAAATCAAACATTAAGAGCTATGAGCACTTATCCATCTCCGCTGCCATTAAACACATCTACTTAACAAGTGCTCATACCTCATAAGGTAAGTGTTGGACATTGCCCGCTCGTTCGCTCGCGGCTAAGAAACGCCGGGACTGGCGACAGACATTCACCCGTTTAGATGCTACCCTCCCTATAAACTCGTCCAAGTTCTGGTCCGCCTTCCGTCGCCTTACCGGAACTAGGCCCTCCCCCTACTATCCTCTTCTCCATGATGATCACCCCTTCCCCGACGCCCTTAGTAAGGCCAACCACTTTGTCTCCTACCTGTCCGATGTGTTTTCCATCCCCGATGATCCCCAGTTTGACTACTCCCTCTTCCCGGATATCCGCGATCGAACTGACACCTCTGTCCCTCCCCTCGCTCCTGGTTTCCAGTACTTGGGCAACATTGCACACACGGACCTCAATACTCCTATCACTACACAGGATCTCATTGCTACACTCCGCACAAAACGCAACACCGCTCCTGGTCACGATCGTGTCACCTACCGTCACCTTCGTAAAGCTGCTGTCTCTTTTCTCTCCACCCTGGCCAGGCTCTACAATGTAGTCCTGTCCACCGGTTACTACCCCGACCTGTGGAAAACCTCCCGTATCCTCATGTTCCTTAAACCCGGCAAACCGCCGTCCGCCGTCTCCTCCTACCGTCCCATCAGCCTTACCTCGGTCTTCAGCAAGGTCCTGGAATCTATCCTCACCCAACGCATCCACCAGCATCTCCGCCAGCACCGCCTCCTTCCCGTTACCCAGTGTGGCTTTCGGCCGTCCTTCTCTTCCGACGATCTTCTCCTTCACCTCACTCATCTCCTTTCCGAACAGCTCAATTCGCGTCGCTCCGCAATCTTCCTCTCTCTTGACCTCGAACGCGCTTATGACCGCTCCAAACCTTCGCCCTTCCCATTAACTACGTCCGCCTGATCTGTTCCTTTCTCTCCCGCCGTCCTTCCTATGTCACCATCCATAACACCGATTCCTACACCTTTTTCCCCTCCGCCGGTGTGCCCCAAGGCTCCATCCTCTCCCCCCTTCTGTACCTGTTGTACACGGCGGACATGCCACCGCCGTCACCCCCCGTCCACCTTCTCCAGTTTGCCGATGACACGGCCTTCCTTGCCCTTGCCCCCACCCTGCAACGCTCCCAACGCCTTCTCCAATCCCATCTTGACCGGTTCACCGCTTGGTGCAACCAGTGGTTGCTCAAGGTCAATCCTTCCAAAACCCAGGCGATCATTATAAGCAAAACCACCCCTTTCTTCCGCCTCCTTGATTTCTATCTCACCGTCTATGGCCGTCCCATCGCGCTCACTCCCACCCTTAAGTACCTTGGCGTCACCCTCGACCGTCGGCTCTCCTGGACTCCCCATCTCCAGACAATCCAAGCCAAGGCACGTTCCTGACTCTGTCTCCTCAAGCTCCTTTCCGGCCGTACGTGGGGTCTGGACCCCTCCACCATCCTCCACACCTATAAATCCCTCATCCGCCCTATCCTTTATTATGCCCATCCTGCATAGATCTCAGCTCCCCCTACCTTTTATAAATCCCTCCAAATCGTTGAACGCCATGCTCTCTGCCTCGCCTATCGCATCCGTCTCCCCTCCCCCACGCAGATCCTGTATGATCTCATCCCCTTCCCCCACCTCCTCCTTTTCCTTGAAAGGATACGGATCCTGTACACCTCCCATAAACTTGATCCTCCTCACCCGCTCATATCCCCGATCCTCTCCCATTCCCGCCCGCTGCCGCGCCTGTATTCCCACGTCCCACCCGGTCTCCATCTCTCCACCCTCCTTACCCTCTCCCAAGGTGGCTTCCGCCAGCTCCCTCACCCTGATGATGTCCTCGTCCCCTCCATCTATCCCTCCTATCAACTTTGACCCTGCCCCGCCCCCCACTTCCGGTGTCCCTTCCTTTCGGCACCCTCCCTCCCTTCTCTTCTCTTCCCTTCTTTTTCCTTTTACCAGTCCCCTCCCTCCCCCCTCTTCCCCCGGGCTTCCTCTCCCCCTTCCTCCCTCCCCATATCTCCCCTGCCTGTGGCATCTCTGCTCTCCCCTCTCGCTCTCCCACTCCCCTTCCTACTCCTCCTCTCTTGGCAGGTCCCCGGACTCGCACACGCAAAGTGAACTTTCGCGCGCCGGAGATCATCGCCTTCTGTGTCTCGTGTGTGTGACGTTGTTTAGTGTTTTTGGTGTCCGCCGTCCCACTACTACATTCACTTGTGCCGTCGGATTCGTCAGTGTTCTGTGCGCCGTGCCAACGTGTTTTCAGTGTTGTTATCGTCACGTGTGAACGACTCCGTGTTTTTTGTGTCTCTGTGACCTCTCTCTTTTGCCCATCACTTTGTTTCATTATCATGCTCCGTTCTTCTACTATTGTAAACGCTATGGCTGAAGAGCGGCGTAGTGTGCCGCTGCCAGCCTACCTGATTTGTACAGGCTTAAAAATAACAATAAAGTAAAAAAAAATTGCCCGCTCGTCACTTACAGGGTGACTAACGGATGCAGTGTTCTCGGAATGCTATACAACAATTCAAACAAATAACATCAGGAAATTTATTTCTATAAAGCATTGATAATACTTAACTTTGTAGTTACATCGTTGTCGCAAGTAACATGCAAACAGTAAGATTCTTAGGTATAGCCAAATACTGCATGCACTCTAAACAAAAAAAAAAAAAAACGACGCTACACGAAGAAATTATCCAAATGGGACCGAAATCGTAGATATAATGTACATATACAGACAAAAACATGATTACAATTTCTGAAAAGTCTTTTGATTTATTCAAGAGAAGGTAATTTACAGATTGAAAGTTACCACTTCTGTTTTGCTCTTTTCTGATGATGGGTAAGCCTGCGAGGCAAACGTATAAGTGAAAAATTTTGCATAACGGATTTTATAACGCTAATTTGTCACTCTGACACTTATACGCTCTGCAGAAGAGTAAGCTTATCCTTTGCTCTTTAAGTGACATCAACTAGTCGTACGCAAATCTGGTTGGTTTCTAACCATATCCTCAGTATATGCTGGAATGTTCAGATGTGCTGACCTACAAACACTGCCTCCACCAGGTGGTTGCAAACATGAAATACACAAATAGGGAGATAATAAAATGACAAAAGAAAGTACTAGCTATGAAATGATACACTCAGTAGTGTTAAATCCTTTACTCTTCCGCAATTTACTCTATACAAGATTACACAGTACGAGCAACATTTTAGTTCTGCCTATTCACATTAGGTAATCGCTCTGTCTGGCACTGCCCTGTGACATATTCGCGATCGGTAATTCAAGCGCGGAATTCTGACATCAGCTATGGCAATTGCAATTATATTTACAACTACACTCGCGACTGGCAATGTGAAGCCTCAGCATAGAACGAAAAACACACGTGATCAGCAATTTGCTTTACTTCCCTAACCGTTGTTGCGAATGCGCGACCACTACAGTGATCTAACGCTTAT
Organism: Schistocerca serialis cubense; assembly: GCF_023864345.2. Classification (NCBI taxonomy): domain Eukaryota; kingdom Metazoa; phylum Arthropoda; class Insecta; order Orthoptera; family Acrididae; genus Schistocerca; species Schistocerca serialis. The sequence goes on along the minus strand of NC_064645.1, from coordinate 165,738,173 downwards.
CGCTGCAAAGGTTCTCGTCTCAGCGAGATAACATAAATTCTACCTCACCAAAAGCTTCCTTAGGCACCTCCACGGCTTCCGTGGAACACCTGACGATCCTCAGGCTCTCGCTACAAGTACTCTGTCCCAGTAACGACGTCGCACACATCGCCAGGACCAACCTCTCTCCTCGACGCCCCAGGAACAAGTGTTTCACTGTGGCTACGCTTTATCGTAACTCCTGTTCTTTTTTCTTCCCCCCTTTAAAGTACTCGGCCAATCACGTTGCTTGAAGGCGTTCGTTTCCGAGCGCCGAGCAATCTCAGTTTTGCAACCGACCGAAGCTTCTAGAAGCTTCCACACTGTTGCAGACGCTTCCTCTCCGGCCGTTGGGAAAACCACCTACACGCCGCCACGCGTTTTGTGAGCGAGCGCCTGTGTCTTCTCTTTGTCCTCGGCCACGTGGCTCCTGCTAAGCCGCGGTTCACCCGCCTGGGGTTTCCAGGAGCTTACGGGCGCTGTTGTCTTCAGCTCTCAGGCCTTCCTACCACGCTTGTGGCTTTCACGTTCTACTGCCAGCCTCCAGTCTCCATCTACTTCACTATCGCCCAACGTGCAGATATTCTGCTACACATTAAGATCCCTAGCCGATGTCAGTATCTTTTATGGTTTCCTGTCTCGATGTTTATACTATTAAAAGGTCTTCTTGTGGTAGTTGTAATGTGGCTCAAAATGATGCCACCTTACAACTGAACGAGTCGATAACGCATCGGTCCTCCTCTGGCTCCTAAGCAAGCAATTATGCAGCTTGGCATGGCTTGACAGTGTTGTTGGATGTCCTCCTAAGGGATATCGGGGCAAATTCTGAACAACTGGTGAGTTAGGTCGTCAGAATCCCAAGATGGCTGGAGGGCTCTGCTCACAATGCTCCAAATCCTCAGTTGGGGAGAGATACGGAGACCTTGCTGGTGAAGCACGAAGTCAAGCTGTACAAAATCTCGCTGTGTGCGTGCGGGTAGTATGTTGCAATGAAGAGCAACGAAACGGGCCATAGAATATCGTCGACGAACCGCTGTGCTGTAAGAATGCCACAGATGATAACCAGAGGGGTCGTGCTATGGAAAGACATGATATCCCAGATCATCACTCCTGGTTGTGAGGTCATACGGAGGGCGACACTCAGGATGGTACCCCACTGCTGTGCAGGGTGTCTGCAGACACGTGTTCGCCCTAGAATCTCATTGACAGCAGCAGAATTGTCTTCAGTGATAACTCCCACTTCGAAATGAGATCCGATAGCAACTGGAGATGTATCTGGAGATTCCCTGGAAAGCGGTGGTATACCAGCCTGACTTTCAGCCACCCATACGGCCCTACAAACGGGAGTTATCTCCATCTACATCTACATATATACTCCGCTAGCCACCAATCGATGTGTAGCGGAGGGTACAGTTCGCGCCAAAGTCATACCTCACTCCCACCCTCCCCCGCCCCACTCGCGGATCGCGCGATGGAAAAACGATTGTCTGGACGCCTCAGCATGAGCTCTAAGTTCCCTTATCTTTGAATGGTAACCATTGGCGATTTGAAAGTTGGTGGCAATAATATATGCTCTACATCTGATCTGGGGTGACATTTCTTTTCATAGCAGGACCCCTTTGGTAGTCTCCGAGGCACCTTTGCAGAACAGCGGTACATCGACGACATTCTACGCTCCGTTTCCTTGTCTCTCCTGGCAAGCCACCCTACGCTTTTATTTCATCAAGGTAAATCGCTCCTGCACACGGTCGGAGTTTCTACTGCTTGCCTTCGTGCTTGCCGAACCCTACATTGCCCAGCAAGGTCGGTGGATCTCTCCCCAATTGAGGACGTATTGACTATTGTGGGCAGCGCCCTCCAACCATCTCATGAGCTCGACGACGTAACGCTGTCCAGTTGGCCAGAACTTGGCACGATATGTGCCAGGAGGACATCCAACAACTCAGTGAAGCCAAAAAACTGTTTTCATTACGGCCAGGAGTGGACCAACGCTTTACTGATTTGTTCAGTTCGTGAAGCTATTCCTGATTAATAAATCACCCTTTTTTCTGAAATTGTAATGATTTGTACATCACATAACAATTTCCGTTCCTTTCGGATAATTCCTTCGCAGCGCGTCGTTTCACACTACTGGCAATTGAAATTGCTACACCACGAAGAAATGCAGATGATAAACGGGTATTCATTGGACATATATATTATATTAGAACTGACATGTGATTACGTTTTCACGCAATTTGGGTACATAGATCCTGAGAAATCAGTGCACAGAACAACCACCTCTTGCCATAGTAACGGCCTTGATATGCCTGGCGATTGAGTCAAACAGAGCTTGGATGGTGTGTACAGGTACAGCTGCCCATGCAGCTTCAACACGATACCACAGTTCATCAAGCGTAGTGACTAGCGTATTGTGACGAACCAGTTGCTCGGCCACCATTGACCAGAGGTTTTCAGTTGGTGAGAGATATGGAGAATGTACTGGCCAGGGCAGCAGTCGAACATTTTTTGTATCCAGAAAGGCCCGTACAGGACTTGCAACATGCGGTAGTGCATTATCCTGCTGAAATGTAGGGTTTCGCAGGGATCGAATGAAGGGTAGAGCCACGGGACGTAACACATCTGAAATGTGACGTCCACTGTTCAAAGTGCCGTCAATGCGAACAAGAGGTGACCGAGACGTGCTACCAATGGCACCCTATACCATCACGCCGGGTGATACGCCAGTATGGCTCTGAGCACTATGGGACTCAACTGCTGAGGTCATTAGTCCCCTAGAACTTAGAACTAGTTAAACCTAACTAACCTAAGGACATCACAAACATCCATGCCCGAGGCAGGATTCGAACCTGCGACCGTAGCGGTCTTGCGGTTCCAGACTGCAGCGCCTTTAACCGCACGGCCACTTCGGCCGGCACGCCAGTATGGAGATCACGAATACACACTTCCAATGTGCGTTCACCATGATGTTGCCAAACACGGATGCGACCATCATTATGCTGTAAACAGAACCTGGATTCATCCGAAAAAAAAAAGACGTTTTGCCATTTGTGCACCCAGGTTCGTCGTTGAGTACACCATCGCAGACGCTCCTGACTGTGACGCAGCGTCAAGGGTAGCCGCAGCCACGGTCTCCGAGCTGATAGTCAATGCTGCTGCAAACGTCGCCGAACTGTTCGTGAAGATGGTTGTTGTCTTGCAAACGTCACCATCTGTTGACTCAGGGATCGAGACGTGGCTGCAGGATCCGTTACAGCCATGCGGATAAGATGCCGGTCATCTCGACTGCTAGTGATACGAGGCCGTTGGGATCCAGCACGGCGTTCCGTATTACCCTCCCGAACCCACCGATTCCATATTGTGGTAACAGTTATTGGATCTCGACCAACGCGAGCAGAAATGTCGCGATACGATACACCGCAATCGCGATAGGCTAGAATCCGACCTTTATCAAAGTCGGAAACGTGATGGTACGCATTTCTCCTCCTTACACGAGGCATCAGAATAACGTTTCACCAGGCAACGCCGGTCAACTGATGTTTGTGTATGAGAAATCGGTTGGAAACTTTCCTCTTGTCAGCACGTTGTAGGTGTCGCCACTGGCTCCAACGTTGTGTGAATGCTCTGAAAAGCTAATCATTTGCATATCACAGCATCTTCTTCCAGTAGTGTAATTGTTTCTGTGGCCTCAGTAAAGCAACTTTTTTATATAACAACTGAAGTCTCTTCTCAAAATTTTCTCCTAACTGAAACAAAATACAGGCTGGCACACTTTATTCGGGAGATTGTCATTTGTCTACATGAGAGAGAGCGTATATCTGCACCACTGTAACTTACAGATAACTGTTCTACACACATCATCACCACACAAGTTTATTTATTAGAAATCACATCGTAAAAGTGACGTACATCACTGGGGATGAATTGCTGAAGACTTTCGTGGGTGAACATCATTACTTTCTCTATCAATTTTTCAGGAATAGCATCTGACTTTTTCCGGATTGCGGCTTTGAAGTCATTGGTGTTTTGGAGTCGCCGTGAATAGACTTTGTTCTAATGTTGACCCCACAGAAAAAGTCAGGGGTTCACGCAAGATATGGTGCTCTAGCACCGAACAGTGAGACTAAAGGACAAATAAAGTGGCACATCAGTGTTGTCATCGAACTAAGGTCTTGTGGGCTGTAACTCGACCTGCCTGAAGCCATATTGCGTTTAGACGGCAATGTCCCTACAGCTGTGAAAAAATTGTTTAATAATACTCATATGTTACTCGTAAATGAGACTCACTGGCTGGCCGTTGGTTTCTTCAATAAAATACGTCCCAGCGATTCCAATTGACTGTCCAATAACACACCAGACACCGACGTCTGGGCTACCCTGGGCCTTTTCATGAATGACACGGAGGTTTGTAACCGAGCGATATCGAAAATTTTGTTTATTTACAAACCCATTCAGATGAAAGTTTGTTTCATCAGACATGACAAAATGATTGATACACACGTCATCCTGGTCGATTTTATGTGGCAATTTTCTGAAGAAATCGTGTGTATTCACTTTATCTCCCTGCGCAACATTCGAAAGACTAGCAGCTTATAATGATGTAAGTTTGAAACCTGTTTCACAATCCTTTGGAAAGACGTGCGAGTTATTTGTAATGGTCTGTGATGGCGACGGACCAATCGCAGTGGGTTGGTCCACTGATAATAACCGGGCCAAATATCTCACGGAATAAGCATCAAAGGAAAAAACTACAAAGATCGAAACTCGTCTAGCTTGGAGGAGGAAACCAGATGGCGCTATGGTTGCCCCGCTAGATGGCGCTGCCATAGGTCAAACGGATATCAACTGCGTTTTTTAAACAGGAACCCCCATTTTTTACTACATATACGTATAGTACGTAAAGAAATATGAATGTTTTAGTTGGACCACGTTTTTCGCTTTGTGGTGGATGGCGTCACAAACACATGGCTCACAATTTTAGACGAGCAGTTGGTAACAGGTAGGTATTTTAAATTAAAGTAAAATTTAGTGTTTTGATCTTCTGCACTAGTGAACCACAAAATTGTAGTAAGTAGAAATTCTTCTACATTTCGCCACTGACTCCTCATAAACATCTGTTGATAAAGATTTGTGCTTTTTCATATAGTCCAGTAACGACAACAGAGCAATGCAGCACCTCACCATCAAACACTTCACGACTAAACGAGGTAGCACATAGAAAATCCACATGAAAATCGGAGTCATTTCCCTAAACGCGCGTGTGAAACATACATAAAAGAAAATCGTGACTGGTAGCCGGAAAGTTGCAGGGTTTCAGGAACCACGAGAAGGAGAAGGGACTGTATAATAGGTCACGTGTTAATGCATCAAGGGTAACTTCCTTGGAACAAGTGGTTGCCGTTTCTGTATGAAATAATTAGTATTGCAGTATATACAACAAACAACTTTGCACTTTGGGTTAAGTGGTACTGTGATGTGAGTTGACTGAGCAGGGAACACAGTTGTGGCCACCCAAACGAAGGTGACAAGAAAAGCAACGAGTTGCGCATTGAACCACAATTGTTATAGTAGAGTGGCAAACTAAAATTTTATTTTTTATCGGAGTACGTAATTCTAATAGTCCATTCAATTCTCAGTACATTTCTCCCATCTTTGAGACTTAAACTTTACATTAGGTCCTAGCATGCACACTACACGGAACACGGATAGCCATTGGCATATTAATAATTGAATATTATTGTAACGGAAATCAGCTAACTTTGCATTATTATTGTAGTATATTACAGATTAACGATTTCTATGTAGAGCATATAAACGCACTCAGTGCATCCCGTAGGATGTATAAGTGACACTAGCAGCAGGCAAATATTTATTAGGTCAAAACACACCGTTAACAAGGGTAACTGTCATATGAAGAAAATATAGAAAAATCTGGCCCTCGTCCCGGAAAAAAGCTCAGACTGTTGAATACCAAATGCTGGACGGGCTACGCAGCTCGCCCTAGTACCTTTTTGTTCGACAGTTCGCCATTAGTGTTGCAGTCACGTACGATACTGGATAAACGAGAGCTTGGATTGTTCCATTCATGCTCGTAAATTTTATGGGAAGTAATGTCAAAATGATCTCCACTCCATTCTACAGATTCACCAGACCAGTAATACAACCCAGTCAAACTTAATTTGAAACTGGTGAGGCGTCGGCGAGTTTTTGAACGACAGAGCTCATACATTTGGGAATCTCTTTCACTAACCAACTCGCTGATTAGCGTTTAATTACGTAATCCCACTATTGTGTCGGCGTGACTGAAGACTGGTATAGTTTCAGTTGTTCAGCCGACTTGTTAAATCTATTCTTTTACATGACATTTAGTCGAGCGACCCTATCATCCTCCACAGGTAATGAAAATTGAGGCGGTATGCGTAGTCGATGTCAGGACTGCTAAGAACAGTTGGTGTCGCACCACTATTGACACCCGAGTTTGATGTCATTTGCCTTTTAGAACACTTGCCGTTATTCAGTGAAACGCACATTCTTTCAGGATTTTCTGTCAATAGCGGAGAAGAATCTCTGCGGTATCTCGATAAATTTACTGCTTCATCCAAAGCCTTGTTTATATAGATATCGCTATCCCAGTTTGTTAATTTCCACGATATGTTTATTTCGATAGAGTCCTTAATTGTGATGACCTATAGACCATATGTCTGCACTAGGATCGCATTTAACTTCATGGCTACAGTCGAGGCAGTGCTCGGTGACTGCTGATTAACTTGATTTATCTGGTCGGCTGTGTTATTGATGCCACTTGCACCTCTCACCGACTGTGCTAACAGGCTACTCCATTCGCAGTTTGCCACAATCGCATGGAACGAGGCACAAACCCAGCTTTCGGGAACCTACATCATCATTAATACACTAAGGTGTAGCTACTCAAACCAGTGGCGCTAATGTGCATTTCGTGCAAATGTTTCAGCGTCATTATCGGCCTCATCTTAATGGGGCTGTTAGGCGCGTTAGCATGGGGCAGGAGAAGGCACTGATGGCAGAAGGCATGGACTACATTGCAGTGGTGTGACGTGAGTCTGTCAGTAGATCTGGTTTCACTAGGCATGGCCTGCATCTCAATAGGTATGGGAAGGGGAGGCTGGCTAAGCTTATAGGTGACAGTGTAGTGGGTGGTGGTGGGATCATTCATGGAAAAATTCCTGTAGTACCTGGTGTTAGCGCTGCACCTTCTTTAGACTGAAGTCAGCTGATAGGCTAGGTATACCTGCTTGAAAGGCTCACCTTTAGAGGACGTCATGTTTCCAAGTAGAGAAAGAATGGGCATAAGAGATATTAGAGATCAAGTGTTTGAACTGCTTATAGATGTTGACTCTGAAATTATTGGCATATCAGAGCACCACTTAAATAATTTGACAATTCAGAGGCTTCCTTCACCAGGATAAAAATTATCTGGCTGTTTTTCAAGGAGTTCCTTGCGAGGTGTGGGAGTGGCCATGTACGTAAAAAACAGTAATCCATTTGAGTCCGTAGACGATTCACAGCACTGCACTGAGCAAATACTTGGATGATGTGCAGGGACAGTTGAATTTAGTGAAACTGAACTTCTAATTGTTTATAGGTCCCCTAACTCTGACTTCAGTGCATTTCTGCTCAAACTAGAGAGGATTCTTGATTCACTTTACAGGAAGCACCAGAAATTAGTTACATGTGGTGACTTCAATATTAATCTTGTATATGATGCTGCAAGAAAAAGGATGTTGGTAGATCTCCTAAATTCATATGATCTAGTACATACTGTGTTTTTTCCAACTAGGGTGCAGGGGAACAGTAGCACAACCATAGATAAAATCTTTATTCAATCTTCATTACTAGATGGTCATTCTGTGAGCAAAAAGCTAATGGTCTTTCAGATCATGATGCACAAATTTTAACACTAAAAGGCTTTTGTACTCAAACAGATGTCACATATAATTACAAAGAATGTAGAAAATATAATCCAGCAGCAATAGAGGGTTTTTTAAACCTCGTCAAGGAACGTGAGTGGCAGGACGTTTACAGTGCCGAGAACATAGATGACAAATATAACGTTTTCCTTAACACATTTCTCATGCTCTTTGAGAGTTGCTTTCCATTAGATCGTTCGAAACGGGGCACTATCATTAAAAGGTAGCCTGGATGGCTGGATAGTGGGATAAGGATACCATGTAGAGCAAAGTGGGAATCATATCAAAATGTTAGAAGTAGTCACAATCAAGCTACAGTAGCCCATTACAGACAGTACTGTAACGTGCTTAAAAATGTCATTAGGAAGGCATAGAGATGTGGTTCGCAAATAGAATAGGTAATCCATAGGATAAAATTAAAACCATATGATCAGCTGTGAAGGAAGCGTCTGGTCAGTAGCACATGGTCGACGATATAAAGTCACTTCGTAGTAAAAGTATTTCTGTTATGATAAATCAGATACACGTACAGTATTTAACAATCATTTTCTGAGCATTGCTGGTGAATTAAATAAAAATTTAGTTTCTACAGGGAATCTCTTGGCAAATGCCTTTCCGAGATTGATGTCTGAAATACTCCTCTGTGATCCAGACAAGGAGGAGATTGATTCAATAATTAAATCACTGAAGACTAAGGACTCTCATGGATATGATGGAGTGTCTAGCAGAATATTAAAGTACTGTGTTGCACATGTTAGCCCTGTATTTATCCATATTTGTAATTTTTCCTTTAGGAATGGTAACTTTCCTGAACGATTAAAGTACTCAGTAGTAAAGCCGTCTTATAAAAACGAAGAAAGGCATAATGTAGACAATTTTAGACCTATTTCTGTACCATCAGTGCTTGCAAAAGTTGAAAAGACTGTGTATGTAAGGGTAATTGATCATTTCATATCACACGATTTGCTATCAAATGTATTCGGCTTTAGAAGTCGTTTAACAACTGAAAATACTGTATTCTCTTTTCTAAGTGAGGTACTGAAGGCTAGGCATATTACTTTATTTCACTAAGGTGTTTGATTGTGTTGATCACAAAATATTGCCCCAGAAGCTGGACCATTATGGAATACAGGAAGTGGCTCACAATTGGTTCCCCTCTTACTGTTGCAACAGACAGAAAAAGGTCATTAGTCACGGTGTTGAAAATTGCTCTGATTTTGAGTCTGGGTGGGGTAAGGTCAAATGGGGGGTACCCCAGGGATCAGTGTTGGGGCCACTCCTGTTCCTTATTTACATAAATGATATGCCCTCTAGTATTATGGGTTTTTCTGTTTGCTGATGACACTGGCTTCTTCGTAAAGAATTATGTATGCAACATTGGTTCTGTTTCAAATAGTGCAGTTCATGACATAAGTTCATGGCTTGTAGAAAATAAACTAACGCTAAATCACAGTAAGACTCAGTTTTTACAGTACAATTCAACAAAAGCCGACGTTTTAATTTCGCCTAGTGGTGATATGATTAGTGAAACTGAACAGTTCAAATCTCTAGGTTTTCAGATAGATAGTAAACTGTCGTGGAAGTCCTTGTTCAGGATCGTGTTCAAAGACTTAATGCTGCCATTTTTACTATTCGAACGGTACTGAAGTAAGTGATCGTTCGACACGAAAATTAGCCTACTTTGCTTATTTTCATTCGCTTATTATATGTGGTATTATATTTTGCTAACTCTTCCCATTCTTAAAGGGCATTTTTGGCTTAGAAAGGGTCGGTTCGTGCAATACGTGATGTAAGTTCGCGAATCTCTTGTCGACCCCTGTTTACAAGTCTGGTTATTTTGACATTGGCCTCTCAATATAAATGTCTTCCTTACTGTCATTTCTTGTTAACAATATCAGCTAAGGATAATTTAGGTTAAGTAGTGTGTAAGCTTAGGGACTGATGACCTTAAGTCCCATAAGATTTTTTTTTTTTAAATCTTATTTCAAATTATAAGCAGCTTTTACTCATTTAATACTCGGCAGAAAGCAAACCTGCAATTGGACTGGACTTCCTTAACTCTTCTGCAGAAAGGTGTGCAGTATACTGCTGCATCCATTTTCAATAAGCTACCACAAACATTCAAAAATCTTAGCAGTAATCCACGCGCTTTCAAATCGAATCTGAAGAGTTTCCTCATGGGTCACTCCTTCTATTGTGTCGAGGAGTTCTTGGAAAATTAAGCTGATTCTTGTTGTATTGTTGATTGCGTTTGCTTCAACTTATGGCTTGACTTTTTCGGGTTCATAAACATTTTATTTTTATCTGTTGTTACTTTTACGTTATAATTCCATGTACTGACATGTTCCATGACCTTGGAGATTTGCTCCTCAGTTTGATCCTACAGAACTTGATGTGCAAATAAAAATAAATAGAAAATGTCACGGGATACCTCCTAATATCGTGTAGGACCTCCTTGTGTGCGGGGTAGTGCAGCAACTCGATGTATCGTGCACTTAATAAGCCTTTGGAAGACTCCTGCAGAAATATTCAGTCATGCTGCCACGATAGACGCCCATAAAGCGAAAGAACAGCCGGTGCACTGTTTTGTGCAGAAACTGACCTCTTGATTATGTCAACAAACTGTCCTCTTAATTATAACCAATAAATGTTCGATCGGATTCATGTCGGGCCATCTGAGAGACGAAACCAGTCTCTAGAGTTGTCCAGAATGTTCTTCAAAACAATCGTCAACAGTTGTGGCCCAGTGAAATGGCGCATTGTTATCAATAAAATTTCCATCGTTGTTTCGGAACATGAAGTGGAGGAATGGCTACAAATGGTCTCGCAATAGCCGAACATAGCCATGTCCATCAATGATCGGTTCACTTGGAACACAGGATCTAGTCCATTACAAGTAAATACAGGCCGCACCATTATGGAGCCACCACCAGCTGGCGGTCCTTGGCTTCGTGAGGCCTACGCCACACTCGAACCCTGCCATTGGATCTCACCATCGGAAATCATCACTCGTCTGACCAGGCCACTGTTTTCCTGTCGTCTAGTGTCCAAATGTAAATGTCGTGTGACTAAGGCCTCCCGTCGGGTAGACCGTTCGCCTGGTGCAAGTCTTTCGAGTTGACGTCACTTCGGCGACTTGCGGGTCGATGCGGAGGAAATGATGATGATTAGGACAACACAACACCCAGTCCCTGAGTGGAGAAAGCCTCCGACCCAGCCGGGGATCCAACCCGAGCCCTTGGGATTGACATTCTGTCGCGCTGACCAACTCTTCTTTTTTTATTTTGTCCGTTATTGATCGTTGTGTTTGTTCGTTGCGTACGACACATGACATCCGTTCAAGTTCGTTGTTGATCTTTCCACTCAGTTTTTTTATTACAGAGGCCAACCAGCTCTCTGACCGAACACGCTGAGCTACCGTGCCGGCGTCCACTCAGCTACTGGTGGCGGACAACTGATATGGTGACGAGCCCAGGAGGGACGCTGTAGGGCGTAGGCGAAGTCGTGCTGTTAGCAAAGCCACTCGCATCGGTCGTCTGCACGCATAGCCCGTTAACGCCAGAATTCGCTGCACTGTCCCGATAGATACGTTCGTCGAGCGTTCCACATTGATTTCTGCGGTTGTTTCACGCAGTGTTGCTCATCCGTTGGCGCTGACAGCTTTACGAATTTCCGCTGCTCTCGGTCAAGTGAAGGCCACTGCGCTGTATGTTGTGAGACGTAATGAATTTAGGTATTCTCAGCACACTCTTTGTGGCCCGTGGAATATTGAATTCTGTAACGTTTTTCGAAATGGAATTTCCCGTGCATCTAGCTCCGACTACAATTCCAGCTCCAGAATCCGTTAATTCCCATCATGTGGACATAATCACGTCGGAAACCTTTCCACGTGAATCACCTGTGTACAAATGATAGTCCTGCCAATGCACTACTCTGTTATACCTTGTGTACGCGATACTACCGCCTTCTGGATATGTGCATATCGGTATCCCATGGCTTTTATCACCTCAGTACATTACAAAAAAGACTTTTTGTCTTCGTTCAGTGGACCGAAATATATTCGCTTTTACGATTTCGTTGCAGTCTACCAATCTCTCCGGAGATTGGTCCAACATAAGGGCGGATGTTGATGAAATTGACCAAAAATGTCAATTTTCGATTTATTTTTTATTTGTTAGTACCACTCATGGACAATAAGTTCCCTAAGGTTTAATGTTGAAATCGCATCCAAAGTACCTGAAAATTAATTAAAAGTGTGACTCGGCCTCCCTGCCATGCCCACGTTTTGAAGCAGCACTTCAATACCAGCTCAGTGAACAACGATCTTGTGTATTACTTTCAACCAAACGTGTGCGGGATACATCTAGAAGGCCGTGATAATACTCTTGGGTTTTACAGATCATCTTTGGCCGATCCTGCGCTTCTCAAAAAGTGTGTTCATGGCACAACCCAAAATCCAAATGATTCTCTAAGTTCACTCATATGGAAACGATGCCCTCAAAACACATTTGCATCTGCTACACTTGTCAGAATTGCAACTTATAATGCAGTTTTTGTATTTAATGATGGAAACGTCGGAAGGATGAAGGTATCAGAAAGAATGAGCTTCAAGATAGGAAATTTTACTCAGGACATCCTGAGAAAAATAGGCTTACAGCGCCTCTCTGCAGCTGAAAAGTCAGTTGGAGACCTAGTAAAAGAACAAAATTATGAAAATTCTCCTACGTGACCTATTCCAAAAACCTCGTGAGAGAAGCTTACAACATAAAAAGAGATGAAACAGAGAAATTTTCGTATAAATCTCTTGAATACTTTCTAAGAAAAAGGAACATACATTATTTTTTTTAAATAAAATTTCAAATTTCATTCAAAAGAAGTTGAATATTTATAATCAAAGGATTTTATATGTAAATGTGTTACTTTCATGTAAAGCTTGGTACAAAATTTCATTGCCATATCTCCAAAACTGTGGATTTGGTATATTTTTGTAATAGTGTGTGTTTTTCATCAACGTCCCTCCATAAGGCATACAAAGGGTTCTCTATCTTTTTTGCATCAGTGTTATATTTGTCCTCAAGGGATGTTGACTTCAACTCAAACGCTCCCTTAGTTTGCCGATCTGTATTCTTAGTAACACTGACTAAGTTAGGTCCAAATTGCAATATATTATAAACGAGTTCTTAGCAAACACGCTGGGAAGTGCGAACTCTACATTTGCCAATGCCGCTCACTTTTTACACCACCTCAGTCATCTGTGGCTCCGAGATACGAATATTATGTGCACACTTTCGTTGCCCTCATCAGGGCAGTCTACCTCTTTGACTGCTCGGAACTAATTGCGGAAATGATCTACCTTTGTTCCACTGAACTCTTTATGTACGTTGTAATGTCTAGCCGGCCGGAGTGGCCGTGCGGTTCTAGGCGCTTCAGTCTGGAACCGAGCGCCCGCTACGGTCGCAGGTTCGAATCCTGCCTCGAGCATGGATGTTTGTGATGTCCTTAGGTTGGTTAGGTTTAATTAGTTCTAAGTTCTAGGCGACTGATGACCTCAGCAGTTGAGCCGCATAGTGCTCAGAGCCATTTGAACCATTTTTTTGTAATGTCTACTTGTTTCCTGGTTGAAAAACTATATTGTTGAAACCAGATGAAACTACTTTCGTCTTGCCATAACTGAGGGTTCTTTGGTGCTCTGGGAGAAGGCTCATTAACTAGAACAATAAAATATTAGCTCAGTTTATTAGGTAATTGAATTAAAGATTTTCTTAAGTTGTATACAGTTCTTTGCCACAGGATTGCTCGATAGTTTACAACTGTCATTGACTATGAAAGCATCACTTCTCTTGCAGTACAAAATGCAATATTTATGACAGCACATTTCATCAGAACTTTGAATCACTCGTTGTTCTCGCGCTGTGACACTTACTCGTTCAGATGAGGTTACGAACTGGGCAAAGTTCTTGAATTCTGAAAAATAATACGACTGTTGTTATTTATTAAAGGGTTTGCTTACTAGCAGTGTAAACGATCTGGAAGCTTATGTCGACTTTCAAAACAGGAATTCGTAAACTTTGAACATAGGAAAGTAACTTCAAAGCGCCTATGAGGTCCCACACCTGTTTAAACATTCATAATGGGAAGAATACTGTCCGAATTCAAGACTGTTAACCATTAAATATTTGAATTGATACGTTGGCCCTGTAAAAATTCAGTGTTCACCTTTCTTTATTATTTGATTTTCGCTTACTTGTTGCACAATGGAAACACCGTGAGACTGCTCTTGTCTTGAAGGGGCGTCGCCTTTGCTGAGCTACAACTAACTACTCAGAAGCGCCTGGTGCAATGTGCTCTTTAATAAAAATAAAGGCGAAGCATACTTGGTTCATAATAAATCCGAAAAAGTAAAAGATGATAAACTATATTGTAAGACGTCATGGTCTCCTAACCTTCATTGCTTCATATTCCGCCCTCACAATAATATTCCGCACATCATGACGCTTCATTCGAACCCGAACTCGATAAGATAAAGTCAGTGTTGTCCGAATTCATGTAAACGTTATGCAAATAACAAGTGCGCACCGGGGTTGAAATGCTCGAGGGTGGCGTACACACATACATTCCAGACATGACGGTCACAGGAGCTTTTAGTTCGACAGAGGCATACCACACATCGGGAGGCTGGTCGCTTCAGAGGGCGAGTCAACCTCGGCCGCCTATGGAGCAGACAGCGTGTGCCCGAGTGAAAGGGGGAACGACACTGTGTTCGGCGTAAAAGCAAAGTCCGCTACATTGTGTGCGAGCGTCCAACCTACGCATTCTTTACAAATAGCACGCAGTTTCAGAGGTTTTCTCAGGGAGACAGCAAACGCCAAACGCCGATTCTACAGATTTCCGGATTGGTCGCCTTAAACGAAACGTCATTCTCCCGTTTTAGAAGAGCAATGCTAATTGGCAGACTATATTCCTGACGCCTTGACCTGAAGGAGTAATGGAAGAGACCGGAAGATATACCCCTTCACATTTGGCGTGGAGAGGGGCCGTTCCGTTGTCGCTCTTGGAGCGAGAACACGTAACGAGAGCGTGCACGCTCGTACGTGTACTCAATGAGCGAGGAACAAGTCTCTCCTCCCTACTTCACTGGGAGAGCACCTCTGTCGAGAGCGAATCGGAGTGTGACTCTCTATTGAGTCCTTGCGACTGAGCGTTGTTCACTGTGTTGGCCGCCACACTTATAGCGCGATGTGAATGGACAGAGTTATAGTTAAACGCCTGTGAGCGAATTTTTGAGTGGCATCGTGGTGGACTGGTTATCTGACCGGTGTACCACGCCAATAGTTAAACTAGGGGCAAATAGGAGTCCTTGACTTTATCGAGGCGTAGGGAGAGTTTGATTGGCAAAGGTCAATCCAGATAGAACGAGAGTTATCTTATTTGTCAGCAGCGAGCGGCGCAGACAGCAGTCATTTCAGCTTACGTTATTGTACGCTCAGCTCTTGCAAGTCCCATATTCCGTCCACAACAAAGCACTTCACTGCATTTCACACGCGACAGCCTCGACCGTTCCTAGCAACAACCTAACGGGTAACTATTCAAGCTGGGTAGACGCGGCTCTCAGCCATTCTGCCAAGTCAATAACAATCTTAAACTTTGTATAGAAATTTCATTAGTGAATCCTATCCTTAAGAGGTAATTTCACATTCCGAAAAGAACCCGGAAATAACTTGTTCAGTTCATAACTAAAAGTGCCATTGTGATTTCTCAGAATTTTTGGAAAATAAATAATAATTTTCGTTAATTTCATGTTTTTCTCACACTAACTAGCACTACTCCAGTACCCAAGTATCCCACTAGTTACGTAAGAAATTTTGTGAATTTTTGTGTCATTTCCTTACAACGCACGACTCCAGAAGATATTTATTGCTGAATGTTTTTCAGGCATTTCTCTTTAGAACGTTAGGAGCGTCTGTCTAACATGTGTAGTAGTGTGGGGTTGGAAACTGCATCTTGCACGAGCTATAGGGTAAAGGGTACATTTCAGATTAATCCGCTGCGCAGAATGACAGAATAGCAACCACACGCTCACAGAAAATGGTGACCCTGCCAGAATAAGTAAAATAGGTAAGCTACCAGGATAGGAAAGTGTGAAGATAGTTAGGTACGGCAGGTTGCAGCAGTAGCACTTTGAAGAACTTCCTTTCGTGTATTAAAAAGCTATTTGCAAAGATTGGGATCAGAATAGATACAGGTAGTGAAGAAATCAGAATTGTAGGGAAAAGGGCGTGTGTTATTGTGTTGGAAAATTTTGTATTTTTTTAAGATTTTTGTGTAGCTGTTAGGGCATCGGACTTTCAGGTGATAGGCACAGACGCAGAGTGACGCAGAGACGTAGTGTGACGCAGCATCATATAAGTTAGAATTAAGAAATAACATTTTTCTCCCTTTGCAAGCGGACAGGTGGAGATTGGAGACTGTAGCAGCAGACAGAACATTAGCCAAGAAGTCATGACATTGTTGTTGTTGTTGGTTCAACCAACTGGTAAGTGGTCGTACAGTTTTGTAGATAGGGTTGTGGTGTGTTGAAAGAATTTCCTTGTTAACGAGAGCACAAGCCGAAAGGTTACGTGTGAGACAGCAAGTAGACAGGATGCGGGAGAATCAACCAGATAGACAGCAAGTAAACGAGCTTATTGAGAATATGACAGAAGGTGAACCTGAGAATGGGATAGAAGTTGAATCAGAGAATAGGACAGTCGGTGAGTTTCAGAATCAGCAGGCTCAGTTAGGCTGGGACAAAATTGAGACAGATAAGACAGATGGGAATCGAGGGGACGAGAACATTGAATTTCCAAAATATAATATTCCAGGTAGGTCACATTCTGAGCCAGAAATAGGCAGACCACGTAGGAAATGGGAAAGATTAGAAGCGAAACGAGCACAGGAAACGCGTTTGTTTGCCGCATATTCATGGACAGAATACGCGTCAATACAATCAATGAACCGGCGGTTAGCCAACGTTCAAAGAGAAGTAGACAGTGAGGAAGAGGGGGAACATTTAAAATACGTAGAACCTATCGTACACATTCTAAATATGCCCCAACAGCAGACACAGAATTTTGAGGAGTTACGAACGCCACGAAAAGGTTCCGTAACAGACGCAACTGTACCTGCAATCACAAGACATGCACAACAGAGAGGGCAGAATGCGGAGTTGTTTGCGCCACGTAATGGTTCAATGACAAACAAAACTAGTCCTCAACACAGACAGCACAGGTTATTGCAGTTATCAAATTTAGAAACGCCACAGTATAGCCCAGTAAACGACGTAACTGACCGAGTAGAAGACAGTAGATCGAGAATACATAGTTCAGCAGAAGGTAGCGTTACAGGACAGGACGCGATCATGGAGATATTACAAAAAATGAGCGCTAGTATGACGAAGCAGAATACACAGATAACAAAACAGTATCAGAAATTGAAACAGGATAATCAGAACTTGAGATAAGAGATTAAGACACAGATCCAACAGGTTAAAATCCAGATGGAAGAAGGGATCACCAGAATTGATAGTCAGATCACTCAGATAAACAAAGACGCGACAGAATCTAGAGAAAGAATTCAGGTACTAACACAAGGTCAGCAGCAATTACGCACTGACGTGGACAAGGTCCAATTGGACATCGTAATTGTTGACAAAAAGGTGGAACGTTTCACGAAAAAAGCCACTCGAATAGCAATACAAATTTTGGAAGAACAAGCAATTCAAAGCAAGGTCGCAAAGGTTCCACTGATAAAATATGATCAGCAGATCAGTAAAATAGAACTTAGAAACAAAGATCCGTTTGAAAAGCTTCAAACAGAGTTGATACAAACTATCGAAGAAAAGATCGAGCCCGATTACACCTGTAGCGAAACAACTGACGCGTCAAGCATTAATTCAGTACACGAACACGCGCCGTCTAAGAAAGTTCAAGTAGAACCAGGGCTAGACGTAACACTCGCGCAGAAATCGAAACAGAAAACGCCAATTAAAGTAATACATGGCATGCCACAGTCCCAAGCACAGTATCTAGAAAAACGCAACACATACATTCAGCCGATACCAATCGAAAGACAAGCAAATGAACCAGTAAATCCAACGACACAACATAATAGCAGCACAGGTAATATACCGCGAACGATGTGGTGTCACCGCCAGACACCACACTTGCTAGGTGGTAGCCTTTAAATCGGCCGCGGTCCATTAGTATACGTCGGACCCGCGTGTCGCCACTGTCAGTGATAGCAGACCGAGCGCCACCACACGGCAGGTCTAGAGAGACGTACTGGCACTCGCCCCAGTTGTACAGCCGACGTAGCTAGCAACAGTTCACTGACCAATACGCTCTCATTTGCCGAGACGATAGTTAGCATAGCCTTCAGCTAAGTCATTGGCTACGACCTAGCAAGGCGCCATAGCATTTGATATTATTTGATATTGTGGTTATAATATGTACCGTCAAGAGAGATGTTCTACAATTGTGGATTAAAGTTAAGTATTCCAGCAGCTACGTACTTTTCTTTATAGCATTCATTACGTATCCTGTTCCAGACCTCACGCCAATCTGCGTGAGCTGAAGCGCGTGCCTTTCGGCTTCCTCCCATTGTGACTTGGCTGTCTTGCCAAATCACAACAAACGACGAGAGTAGAAACAAACGAACAACAATTTTGTTCACCAGTGATACGATATAACGCGGATATGAGTCAGGAAACTGAGAATAAGCAGACAGACAGTACATTACCAGAGAATAAACACGACGACGCAAGCAGTGGCAGTTTATTTGAGTCCATGAATCAGTCACAAACCGGATTTATGAGTAGATGTGATACAGACCACTTCCTTAGAGTTAGAAAGTTTCAACATTTCAAGGAAGAAGGCGGTAGCTTGCATGCACGCACGTTCATCGATCAGTTTCAAGTAGGCTTACCAAACCACTGGAGCGTAGCTCACAAACTTGACTTCATTTGTGCACACATGTCAGGGACAGTAGCAGAGGTGATGCAAAACAACGCGGGTACCTGTACGTCTTACCTTCAGTTCAGAACAGCTTTTCTCGATAGATATTGGTCCAAGGAGGCACAAAACAAACTTAAATACGAGTTACTTCAGATGACACCATATGAAAACTCAGGAGAGAAAAACGTGGTAAACTTCTTTGATACAATGGACAAAAAGAATCAATGCCTAGACAAACCATACAGTAACGGAGAGCTGCTACGTCTATGTAGAATGAAATTACCGGTAAAGTATCAACAGGCGACAGTAGGAAAAAATGAAAATACCGAAGAATTCAAAGAGGTTTTAAGGGAACTTGAATTTATGTTTAAAGAAGACGAGGTGAAAGAAAAAAGAAAGGAAAGGGAACAGCAAAAGGAGAGGACTAGGAACGAATATTCTAATAGTAATAATCGTAATCCTAACACCAATAATTTCAGGCAATTTAACAGACAAGGACAGTTGCACAATGGAGACAATTGGCATAGAAACGATAACCAGAATAATTGGTACCGAAATAGGAACGGTAATGGACACTCATACAGTGGTGGATATGGATTTAGGAATCAAAATGCCAATGGTCAAGGGTACTTTGAAAGAGGTCACAATGTTAGAAACAGCAACTGGCGAGACCACGGCGCGAATAATTACAGAGGAAATTACGGTCGACAGAGACAAGAGAAACCCAGCAAAACGTAAAGATTTAATTGAAATATGCGGAAGAGGTTAGGCGAACTAACGTCCACCCTATCTTATACTAAACACTAAATCAAAAAATAAATTAAGAATCAACGAAATAACACATTAATTAAAAGAAAAAGATACAAAATACAAACTAACAATCACTTGTAGTATCAAGTACACTACAACATGCACACAAACAATAAATGGTACACAACAATCAATAAAAGAAGAAGAAGTGGTAGAACATAATTAGAATAAAGAAAAGAAATCATATATATATATATATATATATATATATATATATATACAATAATTTTTGCCACTATCAGAAAATTCTTGCATTATATAAAACAAGAGTTTTTTTGTAAATAACAGATATATGTAAAACACAAATTGTAAATATTTCTATGCGTCAGAGGGACATCGCCCCCAACACCAATCACCAGCTCCCTTAACACCAGATGCTTCGAAATAGCGACAGAGAGGGTACAGACATGTTGAGAAAGCACTTAGGGCAATAACAACAACATGAAGACCAACACCACATTGGAAATGCAGGTTGCAACCAGGTTGGACTTCAGGAGGACAACGCACAGTACGGACAATTCATATGTCACGACACTGCTACACAACGGAAGAGCCTGGGGAGAATGATAATACGATGAGACGACAATGAAGGTACAAAAAATTACTAAGATCTACAGACTCATCAAGTAACATTTGGAAAGGCAGTCAGATCCTACAAATCGTATATCACTCCTACACTAAAATTCACATATTCCTAGCCCAAGAAGAACAGAAGAATGCAAGAAAGAAGAGAAGAACAGAAGATGCAAGATGAAGAAGGGTAGAAGACAGCAAGATACCTTTCTTTCCTATCCTACAAAGCAAATTGCTACAAATGTCTTTCCATGAACTTTGAGGCATGGCAACTACCACAATCATCTCTCCAAAAATAAACCTTGAATCGACAAACAAATACAAGCGAACAGCAAACGGAATATTAGGTAGTACCAACCAACATTATCTAGAAATAGATTCAGCAAAATGAACAGTATTCTCCCTACCACATCATCAAATCGCCATATCGAACCAGGTGTGAGGTACCAAGACGTCACAGCACAATACTGGGTGACAATCGTCGGTAGACTACTACAATCATTGAACTGCCATTCCCCACCAGGTGTGACAGTAAAGGAGTACAAGAACATCACTGTATATTCAGTAAACCACAGTCATGAACAACCATTGGTTAGAATACCACTTCATGATGACAACGTCAACTAATAAGACCTGGCATCGCATGCTATAGTGCTTCTCACATGATTTGTGACACCCATATAAATGAGTGGACGCCTTGCAGTACTTCAATGGAGATCGTCAAGCACAGAAACTGACAGAGCAGCACAAAACGAAAAGACTATTTCATTAAATAAATAAATAAATTCTCTCCGTACTAAAACTAGTGTAGATTTATGAAAATTATATACATTTGTAATATGATATTTTTCTTCTCTTTCTTTGTAAAAGTAATGATTTTTATTATGTATGTAAAGTCCATAATTTATAAATACCTTAAAACCTTTTGTAAAGAAACTTAGTTAGTATAGTTATATAATCTCACAAACTCATGGAAAGTCTATTTATTTCTTTTATATCTAAAATTAGAAAAGGATTTACGCAGGATTTTTCATCTTTAAGTAACAATCGAAAACATCTTTTTGTGGTAATAATATTAATACCGAGGACAGAATTAAGAGGAAACGCTTCTTCATTCTTACACAAAAAAACAGTGACACATAAAGAAAAAGATAATGCCTAAATAAATAAAACAAAGTAACACAACAGAGCTTTTGTGAACATTTACGCTAAGCCTAACTGAAGAAAAGAGATAACCACACCAACACATAATACACTGTACACTTACGAGTTTAGAAAAATTAATATTGTAAAAACATTTTTTTGTAATGAAAAAGAAAAACAGGGACACGTACTGGCAACGACAAAGAATAACAAGCTTTGTAACGTCTATATTTGCCTAACAACAAAACATAAATTGTAGAATTAAAAAAACAGAAACAATAGGTATAAAGAAATCATTAGAAAAAAATTGTTAAGAATGGCTGAGAAAAGTTTATTGGAAAATCTAAAAGAAGAATTTTTGCCTGACTTTGTCAATGCTTTCCTTGGCTCAATTGCAAGGACTCAATATAGAGTCACACTCCGATTCACTCACGACAGAAATTTTATTAGAAAGTGGGAGGTATGTAAGACGTCGTGGTCTCCTTCATTGCTTACATATTCTGCCCTCACAATCATATTCTGCACATCAAGACGCTTCATTCGAACCCAAACTCGATAAGATTATGTCAATGTTGCTTGAATTCATCTAAACGATACACAAATAACAAGTGCGCAAAGGGGATGAGATACTGGAGGCTGCCATACACACACACACATTCAAGACATGATGGTCACAAGAGCTTTTAGTTCAGGAGAGGCGGACCGCACGCCGAGAGGCCAGTCCCTTCAGAGGATGATTCAGCCTATCTACGTCGGACGGCGACCGCCCGTGGAGCGGACAGCGTTTGCCCAAGTGAAAGGGGAGAACGACCCCGTGTTCGGCTTAAAAGCAAATTCCGCTACATTGTGTGGGAGCGACCAGCCTACGCTTTCTTTACAAACAGCACGCAGTTTCAGAGGTTTTCACAGGGAGACAGCAAACGCCGATTCTACAGATTTCCGGATTGCTCGCCTTAAACGAAACGTCATTCTCCCATTTAAGAAGAGCAATGCTGATTGGCAGACTATATTCCTGATGCCTTGACCTGAAGGAGTAATGGAAGAGACCGGAAGATATACCCCTTCACATCTCGCGTGGAGAGCGACCATTCTGTTGTCGCTCTTGGAGCGAGAACATGTAATGAGAGCGTGTGCGCTCGTACGTGTACTCAAAGAGCAAGGAACAAGTCTCTCCTCACTACTTCACTGGGAGAGCACCTCCATCGAGTGCGAATTGGAGTGCGACTCTATATTGAGTCCTTGCGATTGAGCGTTGTTCACTGTGATGGCCGCCACATTTATATCGCGGTGTGAACGGACAGAATTATAGTTAAACGCCAGTGAGCGAATTTTTGAGTTGCATCGCGGTGGACTGGTTATCTGACCGGTGTACCACGCCAATAGTTAAACTAGGGGTGAATAGGAGTCCTTGACTTTATCAAGGCGTAGGGAGAGTTTGATTGGCAAAGGTCAATCCAGATGGAACGAGAGTTATCTTATTTGTCAGCAGCGAGTGGCGCAGACAGCAGTCATTTCAGCTTACGTTATTGTACGCTCCGCTCTTGCGAGCACCATATTCCCTCCATAACAATGCACTTTACTGCATTTCACACGCGACAGCCTCGACCGTACCTAGCAACAACCTAACGGGTAATTATTCAAGCTGGGTAGACGCGGCTCTCAGCCATTCTGCCAAGTCAATAACAATCTTAAACTTTGTATAGAAATTTCATTAGTGAATCCTGTCCTTAAGAGGCAACTTCACATTCCGAAAAGAACCCGGAAATAACTTGTTCAGTTCATAACTAAAAGTGCCATTGTGATTTCTCAGAATTTTTGCAAAATAAATAATAATTTTCGTTAATTTCATGTTTTTCTGTCACTAACTAGCACTACTCCAGTACCCACGTATCCCACTAGTTACGTAAGAAATTTTTGTGTCATTTCCTTACAACGGACGACTCCAGAAGATATTTATTGCTGAAAGTTTATTAGGCATTTGTCATTAGAACGTTAGAAGCGTCTGTCTGACTTGTGTAGCAGTGTGGGGGTGGAAACTGCATCTCGCAGGAGCTATAGGGTAAAGGGTACATCTCAGATTATTCCTTTATGCAGAATGACAGAATAGCAACCACATGCTCACAATATTTTGGCATAGACTTTGGAGAAAAGGGCGCGAGGCGTGGTGGGAGTGTCGAGAGAGTGAGAGCGACTTGGCCTGTGACCGACGTTGTACGCGGGGAGAGAGGAAGTGGCTTAACGGAAACAACGGTGGAATCAGTCAGTGTTGTGGCCGTGTGGGCCTCTTCTAGAGGTACGTGAGACCGTTCCCTGGTGTTGGCCCGAGTACGAGGGGCGTACTTCGTTGGCGGTTAAGGATTGAGTTTGGGCCGTTCGGTCAGCAGGAATTCATCCGCCGTTAGTCTTCGGAATTCTTCCATGGGACATCGTTTTGGAAAGCAGTGAAGTCTCGAGCAAATGGGTGCATGTTTGCCCTCTCTAATCTTCTTTGTCTCCGCCCTCACCTTCATGCATTACGCCTAGTGAGCAGCTTCGAGAACATTCTTCCCCGGAAATGTTCATGTTCAACGTTAAGCCGTCTGGCACAGTATCGTTATGCGCGTGTATGTATTCCTTCGCAAGACTGTTGATTCCGTGTACCCCTGAGTTTCCGAGTAACAACATTAACGGTCGAATTTCAATCATTTATTAGCCTTGCTAACTTTAAGTGGTATTGGTGTATACATTCGCTGAGTGTCAGTTTTAGAATTTCCTTTTCTAACAAGGAACCATTGATACGCGGATTGCGTATTCTGGCCGATTGTTTCATCTCAGGATGTGTTTCCCTTGTGCCTTAAGTTTTGTGAAATCTTGCTGTAAATTATATTTTGGTAGCGGTTCCGTAAAAATGGCTTGGATTTAATTGCGACCTTTGAATGAACTATGTTCTTGTGTTGCGTTGTTGGCTGCCCAGCGCTTATGTCGCCATTTAAGACAGTAAACTTTGACAAGAATTAATAACGGTTTATGGCCTGTAGTGCAATTCTCACCTACTAAAATTGCGAAACGAACTGCTCTTTTCCCAGACTTAAGTTAATTATTAACGTCGTGAGCTCACGTTCTGGTTGCATGTGTCACCGAACTCGTGGGCTTTCATCACTTGTTGTCACTTAACGCTAATTGGACCTAGGGGCGAATCCCGCAATGGCTGCAAATGTTCATGTATGTGATCTGTTGGTATTTATGTTTTAGAAAGGTGGAGCATGTATACTGGGATGGGGAGGAATAGCTTACTTGCAAGCAGAGTTTTTTACAAAAATGGTTCAAATGGCTCTGAGAACTGTGGGATTTAACATCTGAGTTCATCAGTCCCCTAGAACTTAGAACTACTTAAACCTAACCAACCTAAGGACACCACACATATCCATGCCCAAGGCAGGATTCGAACCTGCGACCGTAGCGGTCGCGCGGTTCCAGACTGTAGCGCCTAGAACCGCTCGGCCACTCCGGCCGGCACGTTTTTGCATATTTTTCCAGTTCTCGGTATGTACTTTGCTAAGTTCGATAACATGCCTTAACTAGCAACGTTTTCAGTGATTTTTCCTAAATTTCAAGAACACTAGTTGCTCACGCAAGTGTTAACCTTTTGAATAACTTTCCTTTAATAAGTCAGATCATTGGTTTTGTGATTTGATGATCGTTCAGTTAGTGAATTTTAAAACCTTTTGGTGCCACGAATGGTGTTCAGTGCCCGTTTGGTCCATTCCTTCCTATCCCAAGACAGTCAGGCATAGCAAGCCATGTAGCTGTGTGCAGCCAAAACGGCTCAAACATGAAAGTTACTACCAACAAGTTTACGTGTTTCCCTTTTTGATTCTTCTTGTTCTTTGTGAAACGTTTCTATTTATACGGGCCATGATCTACCATTCAGGCACTCGTTACGATAGTTTCTGAGGTACATTGCTTTTGACAGTTTGCAGTCTACTCACATCTTACCATATCCATGAGTGCAAAGAAATTCACCTAACTTGCTGTAACTCTAGGATACTTCTCATTCAGTGTTGCTGAATCTGCAAGTAGCTGTCGTATAGTACCTGATCGAGCAGTGGTCGAAGGAATGCAGTGGTTTGCACACGATGGAAGGCGAAGACCGATGAATAATTGTCTTTGTACTCTAAACTTTGTAGATATTGTCGACTTTGAAGCTAACTAGTAATTTAGGTACATAATTATAAATAATGGGAGAGCTATTCACAAAGCATGTCGAAATCGGCGGTCGCTCTCTATAATGGGCCTGTGTGGACCGAGTTTTTAAATATCGAAATACTAATCAAAAAATGGTTCAAATGGCTCTGAGCACTAAGGGACTTAACTTCTGAGGTCATCAGTCCCCTATAACTACTTAAACCTAACTAACCTAAGGACATAACACACATCCATGCCCGAGGCAGGATTCGAACCTGCGACCGTAGTGTTCGCGCGGTTAAAATACTAATCAGTCTTGATGGAAATGAAGATCCCGAACCTTTTCTTGCTCCATGTCTCCTGGTTTTCACCAACAGAGTGCGGGAGATGAATCTGCCTGTTAAGATAAATTTCTCACTTGTTTGTAAATTCTTGTTTCCCTGGTGGGGTGAGGTTAGGGAAATGTATATGACCACCAATAATGCGCCTCTAACACAGTCCAATCCCTTCACTGAATGATGCCCAACCATTGTGACAGACCGACTATTTAATGAAACTCTGAACTTCGCTAGTTTGTGATTCTAGGTGGCCGTTGAAAGAAATTATGATGCTTTGCGTTAACATTAATATAAATAAAGTATTTTATTTGGGAATAAATACAAAATCATCAAAAGTGAATGGAAAGAAATGTGCTGTGATAAATTTTCAAACAATGATGATTAACTCTTCATGTGGTAATTCCAACTAGATTGTACCCAACAAATGACCATGTGTACCATGTGTTTAATTGTGTTTCTTAGTCATATACCTTAAACATCGTAAACATTTCACTTCATACAGAGCTGAATCCGGGAACATATAACAAAAACAACGGAAATCTAGACGTAATGTTTACGATGGTTATAGGAGCGCCGTGCGGGATTAGCCGAGCGGTCTGAGGCGCTGCAGTCATGGACTGTGCTGCTGGTCCCGGCGGAGGTTCGAGTCCTCCCTCGGGCATGGGTATGTGTGTCTGTCCTTAGGATTATTTAGGTTAAGTAGTGTGTAAGCTTAGGGACTGATGACCTTAGCAGTTAAGTCCCATAAGATTTCACACACATTTGAACATTTGTTTTTTGAACATTTTTTGTTATAGGAGGCACAGAAGAACACGAAGGAAAGAAATGAATGTGGTTCCATTCTATGCCTTGAAACATTATAAACGAGAGAATCATGTGAGTCTGTTGTTGCTGTCTATCGCAAACACAGAAATTTACCATTTCCATTACATTAAAAGCATTTTGAGACTAGGATACAGTAGTATTACTGCCCACGAACATTAAATGGAAGTGTTTGAGCATTGTTTATATTACTTTCACATTAAGGAGAATTTGAC
The DNA here is from genome assembly GCF_023864345.2 of Schistocerca serialis cubense. Lineage (NCBI taxonomy): Eukaryota > Metazoa > Arthropoda > Insecta > Orthoptera > Acrididae > Schistocerca > Schistocerca serialis. Next base: position 165,711,153 of record NC_064645.1, on the reverse strand, counting down.
GGTGCGTTCAGGTAATGATTCACAATTCGGACCCGTCACTGTTATCATTGTCAAAGTGTAGAAACAGTTCGCTAAATTCAGTTTAACAGCAAAGAATTAAACACAACATTTATCATACATGCGGACATCAAATGCGTGCTGCAACCAGGTGTCACCAAATAAATTCATCTGTGCAAACTGCAGTGTACCGCCTTCTGTAGGCACTGCAGTAACAGTGAAGAATATACACAGTTTCAACCATACCAAGGTGCTGTCGGCATGGAAAAGCTTAGCAAACAGCTGTATCTGATTGCCGAGCACATAAAAAGTTACTACTTGAAAACAAGCAGATGATCATTAGTGAAGAAGAGGAAGATGCGTTACGAACAGCAGAAATTTTCCACATCTACAAGGAATACTTCAGGCAAACTTACGTGAAACACAGATCACTGTTATTTTAAAAAGAGATTTCTCTTAATATTACACTGCCTGGTGCACTTAAACATCTATGAAATTACGATGTGGACTTCGTAATTATAAATCTCTTCAAACGAATGGAAGACAAGACTAAAACAAATCCAGGTGTTATATCTGTGATTATGGCAGATGTGGGAAAATAGAAAATATTCACTAAATCTACTACAGTGGTCTCTTATAACGACATAAATATTGGGTTTACAGATTCTTTCAAGTTTCTAGCATGCTATCTTTAAAAGATGTCTCATATGAGCTGAATGTAACAAAAGAGTATTTCCCCAACGGTCGAATCTTCGTGGCAGAGTGACTAAAAGCTCATCTGTCGCTCCAAGCAGAACAGTTTATATCGAGTGTAGGACACGTTCCTACCTGAGATGTGTTGGTTGGTTGGCTTGGGGGAGTGGACCAAACAGCGAGGTCATCCGTCCCATCGGACTAGGGAAGGATGGAGAAGGAACTCGGGCGTGTCCTTTCAAAGGAACCATCCCGGCGTTTGCCTGAAACAATTTAGGGAAATCACGGAAAACCTAAATCAGGATGGCCGGACTCGGGTTTGAACCGTCGTCCTCCCGAATGCGAGTCCAGTGTGCTATCCACTGCGCCATCTCGCTCGGTCCTGAAGTGTGTTCTCGCGATGCTCGTATCGTTTTAATGTCATTACAAACGTCCTTAAGTGAATTGAATCATAACGAACTTCTTATAATTCACGGAACGTACCTGCATAGTAAAAGTGTCAACATAATTTAAATGCCTAAGAAAGAGTTATGTTTTCTATCTTGTTATTTTTATTTGTTTCTAAATAATTTGGACTGACCAGGGTACTCGATATACGACAGTTCATATATGAAGCTTCAAGGTCGACATGTACTCTTTTATAATTAAATGATGAAGTCCTTGACAGTGCGTAGGGGACGATGCTGGAGACCCGCACCGCTGTACTAGGCAGGGTCCTAGTAGAAGTGGGTTACCATTGCCTTCCTCCGACCGTAATGGGGATAAATGATGATGATGAAGACGACACAACAACACCCAGCCATCTCGAAGCAGGTGAAAATCCCTGACCCCGCCGGAATTCGAACCCGGGACGTCGTGCTCGGGAAGCGAGAACGCTACGGCAAGAACACGAGCTGCGGACTTACAATTAAATGCAACAGTTTTATTGAGCCTTGACTGGTACTACTGCATAAAAAACATATGTGCAACATTATTAAAATCAAACTGTGTTTAGAGTGGAAAAGGAACAGAAAATTCCCTGCATCTTCAATCACCAACGCTGAAAATGTCATTTATTTGTCAGGGTAAGCAGCTTGCTGACTTGGACGTATTCCCGGAAGCAGTTTTCGTTTCCGTCGCAAGTACCTCATTTGAAGATTGTATCTGTGTTAATTTGATTTCTGGATCTTCTTGTACGCCTACGCAGCTGGAAAACTTTTCCAATTTCTTGGTGAAACCAGTTAATTCGGTTCACTTAGAGAAGGGCGACAACAGAGGTAATCGAATAAAATGTCCTTCCTTGAAACTACGTTTCAAATCGAAAATGAATTTTATTGCGTTACATTCTTCGATATTACTTCCTTTCTAATTCCGCTTTACAACATGACTTTTTCACTGAAGACCAATCTGCTTCGTCATCATCAGTTCCCATCGTCCATATTCATCGTCAATTTTCCGGCGAAAATTAAAAAGTAGATTATCAATAACAATTTTTCAATCTAGCGCTAACCAACAGCAGGTGCAAATTTGAAACAATTTAAGCATTTCACTTGCCATCGTACATTGAACAGGCTATTTACAGTCTATCCATTGTTGTCACACTTGATGCCCTGCGATTTAACATCGAAGAGTGAATTTTATATATTTATTCCTGCAGAAACGTTAATGGTCTACAAAAAGAGGCAGGTGACAAAACAGCGTTTTAGTGACTTACACAGTATTTTGTCACAAATATTTGCTCAAGACGTCCTCACCGAACACTCTCCACATCTGGATCGAGTAAAGAAGGTAAAATTCGGTTGGCTTCCGGCCACATGTGTTTTGTGGCAGCTGCTGCCAACATTGGCACTTTAAAAACCCCGTACTTGCGTGTACGATAACGGTTAAGAAGTGGCTAACGTAACGTGCCGTTCCATGCCAGCAATGCGTGAGGAAGCAGTAGCTTTTGTCCCTCCTTCAAAACACACACACTTCCACTCTCCCCGCACTGTCCACTGTTGAGCTTCTGGGGGCAAAGCCTGCTTCTTTGTCTCCCTACACCCGGATGAGAAACTCGGCCACGACGTCATGAGCAAATAATACTTTTACAAGGATGGTGAAGAAGCATCAGAAATGAATTCATTTTCACACACCTTTGTGATTTCAGTGTGATATACACTATGTGATCAAAAGTATCCAGACACCCACAAAAGCATACGTTTTTCATGTTAGGTACAGTGTGCTGCCACCTACTGTCACGTACTCCATATCAGTGACCTCAGTAGTCATGAGACATTGTGAGAGAGCAGAATGGTGCGATCCGCGGAACTCACAGACCTCGAACGTGGTCAGGTGATTGGGTGTCACTTGGGTCAGACGCCTGTACGAGACTTTCACACTACTAAACATCCCTAGGTCCACTGTTTCCGATGTGATAGTGAAGTGAAAGCGTGAAGGGACACGTAAATCACAAAAGCGCACAGGCCGACCTCGTCTGTTGACTGACAGAGACCACCGACAGTTGGAGAGGGTCGTAATATGTAATAGGCGGACATCTATCCAGACCATCACACAGGAATTCCAAACTGCATGAGGATCCACTGCAAGTACTATGACAGTTGTGCAGGACTTAAGTAAACTTGGATTTCATGGACGAGTGGCTGCTCATAAGCCACACATCACGCCAGTAAATGCCAAACGACGCCTCGCTTGGTGTAAGGAGCGTAAACATTGGACGATTAAACAGTGGAAAAACGTTGTGTGAAGTAAGAATCACGGTACACAATGTGGCGATCCGATGGCAGGGTGAGGCTATGGAAAATGCCCGGTGAATGTCATCTGCCAGCGTGTATAGTGCCAACAGTAAAATTCGGAGGTGGTGGTGGTGGTCGTGTTTTTCGTGGAGGGGACTTGCACCCCTTGTTGTTTTACGTGGCACTATCACAGCACACGCCTACGCTGATGTTTTAAGCACGTTATTGCTTCCCACTGTTGAAGAAAAATTCGGGGGTGGCAATTGCATCTTTCAAAACGATCAAGCACCTTTTCACAATGCACATCCTGTGGCGGAGTGGTTACACGACAATAACATCCCTGTAATGGACTGGGCTACACAGAGTCCTGACCTGAATCCTATAGAACATCTTTGGGATGTTTTGGAACGCCGACTTCGTGCGTGGCCTCACCGACCGACATCGATACCTCTGCTCAGTGCAGCACTCCGTGAAGAATGGGCTGCCATCCCCCAAGAAACCTTCCAACACCTGATGGGACATAAGCCTGCGAGGGTGGAAACCGTCATCACGGATAAGGCTGGGCAAACACCATACTGAATTCCAGCATTACCGATGGAGGGCGCCACGAACTTGTAACTCATTTCGGCCATGTGTCCGGATATTTTTTATCACATAGTGCATCTTTGTACATTCCTGTAAGAGTATCCCCGTGCACCTGTTCCAGCACTCTGGAGTGGAGCCTCATCAGAATACAACTATTGTTTATTGGTTATTTGTAATTGTAATTCAAGACATTTACTTTTTTGCTTTTTAGTAGGTAAAGGATCGTGAGTGGATGTAACTTGCACTTTAGTTAATCTGGAAGAGAATGTAACAGAGTTGTTCAGTTTCTACATTGAATCACGACACTCCTACTAGAGAAACCAAATGAATACAATCCTCCGAGATCTAGACCTACAAAGCGATTCCTCAGCAAGGCCGTGAAAGAAGCTTTTACGGATTATTTAGTTGGAAAAATTTTCAGAGATTTTGAGAACGTTCTCCATAATAGACATCTGAGCAATTATACCTTGCTTTGAGCCTGGCACTGAGAACTCCCCTGTTATAAATGCCTTTTTTTATAGCTGAAGTGTTTCTGCAAGTGTGGGAAATCTTAGTGCGCATTTGCCAGAAGCCACGTGGGCGATATGTTACCGTGTGAACCTTCAAATTACAGACAGATTATCGAATATGACGACAAATATTTAATCAAAATAGCGCACCTAGGAATACAGGCTTTGGATACAAGTCAAATTGCTTTAAATTAATGGATCTATGAGCCTACCAATAGGCGAAGTGCCAGTAGCCACTTTGTAATTAACACAACATGAATATGAAAGCATCAATAGAATACGACCGTGAAGGTAGCAGAAATGACAGGAATCCCAGTCATATGTGCAATGTCGGTCATTTGATATCGTAGTAAAACTTTCGCCCTGAAGTGCTCTGGTTGGTAACGCCATCTACGGAACAACAGTAGGAACTGACACAATAGTGTGAGCCACTGTCTAATGGTGCCGTTTAGAAGCAAGACAGTTCTTAAAGGTTTCATCAATATCCTCATGGTGCTGCGTGTATGATTTAACTGAGGGAGATGTGAATATTCTTATTAGTTTTGTAGAATATTTGTGACTTACAACTTAGTTACATAGGCCTGAACTGAGATCACAAAAGTTATGCGATACCTCTTTACACCTTGTCGGATCTCCTTTTGCACAGGGTAGTGCAGCACCTCGCCGTGGCATAGACTCAACAAGTTGTTGGAAGTCCCTGTAGAAATATTTAGCCATGCTGCCTCTACAGCTGCCCATAATTGGGGAAGAATTGCTGGTATAGGATTTTGGGCACGAACTGACATCTCCCGTAAATGTTTGATGGGATTCATATCGGGCGTTGTGGGTGACCAAATCATTCACCTGAATTGTCCAGAATGTTCTTCAAATCAGTCGTGCACAATTATGGCCTGGTAACAGAACCCATTGTCATCCATAAAAATTCCACCGTTGTTTGGGAACATGAAATCCATGAATGGCTGCAAATGGTCTAGAAGTGGCCGAACATGAGCGTGATAGGTTCCTTTGGACCAGTGAACCCAGTCCATTACATGTAAGCAAAGCATACACCATTATGGAGCCAAAACCAGCTTGCACAGTGCCTTGTTGACAAGTTGGCTCCATGACTTCGTGGGGTCGGCGCCACACTCGAACCCCACCATTAATTATCACCGACCGAAATCGGGACTGATCCGACCGGGTCACGGTTTGCAGCCGTCCAGGAACAAACACATTTGATCACGAACCCAGGAGAGGTGCTGCAAGCGATGTCATGCTGTTAGTTAAGGCATTCGCGTCGGTCCTCTAACGCAATAGCCCATTAACGCCATCGTACGTCCCACATTGGTTTATGCGGTTATCTCACGCAGTGATGCTTGTCTTTTACATTGACAACTCTACGCAATCTCTGCTATTCTTGGTTGTTAACTCAAGGCCGTCAGTCACTGCGTTGTCTGTTGTGAGAGATTGTTAACAAAGGAATTAGATTGTCTGAGATCTGCTCGGTAATGAAGTCCAGATGTTGAAGTCAGGTGTATGTGTAGTCTTAAAACTAAAAATTGTGACCGAGGGCTCATTTGTGTCAACTTTAACTAACAAATAAATATATATTCAGTTTAATTACGGTATGTTATGTGAATAAATGCAGGAGATTTCATATCACTTCGTAATAACTGAAACCTAAAAGACACAGTCAGTTTACAAATGGTTCAAATGGCTCTGAGAACTATGGGACTTAACACCTGTGGTCATCAGCCCCCTAGAACTTAGAACTACTTAAACCTAACTAACCTAAGGACATCACACACATCCATGCCCGAGGCAGGATTCGAACCTGCGACCGTAGCAGTCGCACGGTTCCGGACTGCGCGCCTAGAACCGCGAGACCACCGCGGCCGGCGTCAGTTTACATGAAATACCATAATCAGCATTGCAAGAACCATGTGATGACTGTTCCATAGCAACATAAAGACCTCGTTTACAAAGTATTCTGAGGAAAATGGTAATGCAAAGAAGTGTTAAGTGAGTAAAGAATGTCTTTACTCAGTTCGGCTCTACACATATATATTGTGTAGAGGGAACGAAATCCCGACCCACATTAACAGAAACTGCAAGTCCCTCATCGTTACCAGTAAAGCCTCATTACAGACAAGACCCCTTGCCTCCATGCGGCTCACCCAGCTCGCACTTGTAGAAATGTTACCTTGTTATCCGGCACTATAGACAGAGAAATACTGTCACCATTTCTCATTGTAATTTCAGCATACAGACCAAGACTGCAGTCATCCTGAGACGGAAATTGTTGTCCCGTTCCACATTTTTCCAATAAATTCCGGTACAGGAGAACCTAACCAAAGTGTTCTGACTCTGCAAAAGTGAATTCCTTGTGTAAAAACAGAAGAGAATGGACCAAGTGGTGTTTATTAATTTATTCATTTTATTTCTTGTGTGCCACGTTTCCCTGTATCCTTTCCCGTGTGCGACCTTGTATTGTGTGAATGAGGAAGTATGTGATGTAGCAGAAAGCTCTGGCCAGAGGTCGTAGCAATGCATGTGTAGAGTCGTTCTGTAGTAGGATAGTACCAACCCCTAAACGTGAAAAAGTTTGGCAAAGGTGGTGGGCGAATGAGGTCAGAGAGGTCGCGAAGGCACGAGTATTGGCTGTGTTAGGTTGGCGAACCATAGCCTCCACCACCTTTTGAACGAACAACGGTTAGGCGAGGTGTCTGGAGGTCCACTTGTTCCTGGGTCGCTTCGCTGGACAGACGTGGAGACACAGCTCTCGATTTTGTCTGAAATCCAGATGTTGAAATCAGGTGTTAGATTACCACTAAACCCCCATAAGGGAATTTATTTTCATAATTTATTCGAATTTCAGTAGAACGTTGCGTTTGTGCCTTGGTGAGGCCTCGCACCATGGGCCTTAAGGTCACGGTCACATTATTGCTCTGTGCTTCACGGAATTGCACTCAGTTAATGTATTTTAATATGCTCTTTCATTTACAGTAATATTTTGGGATTTTTTTTATTTATTTTTCACAAGTTTCCTTTGTGGACTTGCTTGCTTGCCACGTGGTCGGTTGCAGCAACCGCAACATTCATAAATTGTAGTTTCGATCTGAAAATGTATTTTACGCGATGAATAACCCTACGATAGTGGGCGAGTGTAAAATAGGGAAGGAATAATCTTGTGTGTCCGTATTTTTCTGGATTTCTGTTGGCTACCAAAACTTGGCCACGTGTGTTGAAAAGCATTGAGGTGATGTTGTTTCTTGTGCTCCCCCATAGCTATTTGATTTGTTGGTAATGTTGTGCGTTAAAAAAAAAAAGACATAGTATAAACACGAGCCACTAGGTAACGTTTCAGATTTTAATGCGCACTGATTTGATAATGACTTCCGAAACACTCTTGGGCCCTGACCTAGTTGCTTTTAGTGTCTTTGCTGAACTTGTTCTGAGTCACCTATAGCAATTGGATGTAGTAAGCATAGGTTTAGATATAATTGTGTGTTTGTATAAAATTTTATTGAAGCCATGAGTGCGCTCCTCTCTCCCATTCCGTAATTACGTGGCGAAACTCAATCATGTTAACTAGAGAGACGAGATGTGATGAAATATATGGCAACAGAAACACGGCTAGTTGTTGAAACGCCATTGGTACTGAATAAATATCATTTAATCTCTACTATTACAGATTATTTGATCCCTCCATCACAAAGAATAGGTGGAAGTCAGTACCACAGTCGATTCCTGGTCATGAAAGCAAATAAAACCTATATACTGCCTATTAAGCCCTGTATGGGGGGTATCAGTAGTGGTTCAAAAAAATATTGCGTTATCCGTGGCGTTCAAATTTTTACCGGTTAGTTAAAACCCTCCGCTAGAAATTATTAATACCCGGCAATAACTCGCAGGGGCCAGTAATTCCGTGGATCACACGAATTTAAGAAACCATTTACTACAGTCAGTAGCTTGCAGGAGGTGTAGGACATGACAAATTGACGGTAATCTTCCTACTTAGGTAGAGTTTTACCACCACCAGTACTGGAAGGTTACGCTGCAATCCTTTCTTCCATCATTCTCAGTATATTTCAGAGCAGCCATATCTATTACCACACCGAAACACATAAGAACCCCACAGGGCGGAAACTAGAACAGAATAAGAATCTTTATTCTCGTTCAAAACCTCAAGCCGCACTGGCTTCTCAGCCAGCTCCACTTCTCATGCGCTGAGCTACCGCTCATTGCAAAGACGTTAGCTAAGACAAATGAATGTAGCTGAGTCGGGAGTGATTACACAGATATCGACTAGTGGACACAGACATCATAACAGAAGCTATTCTCCTGTGAGAGACGAGTGTATGACATTCTTTAAAATTGGTAGTTGTAACAGATAATTTTTAGGCAACTCTATTACATGCCAGAGAGAATGAATCCTGCATTATTCTTCAGTGCAATAATCTAGTTTCTAGAGATGTGAAATGCTTCCAGTAACCCTAACAATACTCTTGCAAAGGCAATATTCGACATGTTTTAAAGTTTTGGATATTTCACACAAAATTATTTAGGTGTCCATTACTCAAAAACAAATTAGCTATGATAGATGAATTTCAGGTTAATCTACAGTGTACACAGCGCACTTTATGCAAAGTCAGTTATCTGATATACTAGCCACAATGATTTTTTCTGAAGTGGACTAGTATCTGGCATATCCCCACAAATGATGTAAAACTGATTACTATCTTCGTTCCTCACCAACTATTTTCAGCTCTGCTATATAGAATATCATATTGAAATAAGTTAAAAGTAAAGCTACACATTTTATGTCATCATTAAAATATGCAAAATACCGTGCGGTCGTACCATAAGAGAAAGCTGTAGTTCACTCACAAACACACTGTTTTAAAGTATTTATGAGAATCCTATAGTGCGTATGTAATTAAATATTTGTAGCTACTGTAGCACAAGTATTTGAACCATTTAATAATAATTTGTACATTAAAACGGTGTGAATAGGAAGAATAAGGTGATTAGAAACGAACAATCCAATGCCACTTTGTCGGACAACAAATGGGAACATCATTCAAAGATTTTGTTTTCTAGATTGGCTGAGACCCAGTTTAATAGATAAATTATGAAGTTCGATGATTGCGATTGTGTCACTTGATGTTTTGTTCAATCTTTCACAAACATCTTACTTCGATCTTTATCTGTAAGTATTAATTAAAACTGTATTCTTTAAATATCTGTGCCTGGAAAGTAAATTTGCTGTTTCATTTCATTAACTAGAAGATCAACTTTGCACGGGGGCTTAATTATTATTAAATTTGAAAATCATTTTTAATTTTGGTGGCTGTATAGCCGATTACGCTGTCTCGTAAACGGTTGGCCCTGACTAGTATTATTACGCAATCTGACTGCATAGAACAACAACAAAGAATGAAATGAAAATTTCCTGTTAACACAATTAATTAATTAAGTCCCCAGCAACTATAAAACCTACGAAACCAAAGCACAAGTGTAATTGTTCTGTGTGTGGGAGTGTGACTCAACGTACACATCTGGCACGGTTCTTCTTCAACAAGACAAGAAATTTTAAATATCATTTATACTGAAGTAATTAAAAAATATAAATACTATAATTGCGTAAGAAAACCAGAATTACACTCTAATACAAGAACACACGCCAGATGCTTTGTTGGCTGAACCTGCAATGACGCATTATTCAGGACACTGAAATAATGAGAGAGAAAAGAAAAAAAATTTTTTTTACCTTCGTTTATATTGATGAAAAGCACTCTAAACATTACAATCTCTCCACACCGACTCGTTACTATCACATCTCAACAAGAACTTTTCAGTATCACATCTCAGCAAGCACTGACTCCCACGAGTTCTTAACAGGCACTGACTACTACGAGTTCTGCCCACGCACTGACTACTACGAGTTCTCCGCAAGTACTGACTACCACGAGTTCTTGATAGGCACTCCATGGAGGCGGCTGAATAATACTCTTTGGCGCAATCTCTGGCGGTGTGGCTCAGTGTAGCCACCTTTCATATGCCCCTCCTCCACGGGCCAGAATTTGATGGAATTTTTGCCAGCATTGGTGGTGAAAATACCACCAAATTCGTCCACAAAAATACAGACAAAAATAAAAGATAATATTAATACCTAAATATCACATAATTAGTTAAAATTTTGGCTTTGCACTGACCTTTCAATAACTTAATATATGAAATACAGTAAGCAATACAACTTCTTTTCATACATGTGACTTTACATAATAGTTCACACAATACACAAAAAATCAGTTTATACAAATGTTCACATAACATGCTTTCCATAGTTCAAGAAACAAGTAGTTGATAGTTCCAGTAGTAGCACCCAGCAATTGTCAACAGGTGCAAATACCAACAAGTGACATCATTTTAGTAGAAGCAGTCCATCAGTGGCACCCAGCAATGTTGAACAGGTGCAGACACCAACAAGTGACATCATTCAGCAGAAGCAGTTCCATTAGTGGCACCCAGCAATGTTAAACAGGTGCAGACACTAACAAGTGACATTATGTCAGTAGAAGCAGTTCATTAGTGGCACCCAGTAATGTTGAGCAGGCGCAGACAGCAAGAAGTAACATCATTTCAGTAGAAACAGTTCCAACAGTGGCACCCAGTAGTGTTGAACAAGTACAGACACCAACAAGTAACATCATTTCAGTAGAAACAGTTCCAACAGTGGCACCCAGCAATGTTGAGTAGGTGCAGACACCGACAGGTGACATCATTTCCATAGAAGTAGCTCCATCAGTTGCACCCAGCAATGTTGAGTAGGTGCAGACACCAACAAGTGACATTATTTCAGTAGAAGCAGTCCATCAGTGGCACCCAGTAGTGTTGAGCAGGTACACACAGCAACAAGTCACATTATTTCAGTAAAAAAACAGTCCATCAGTGGCACCCAGTAATGTTGAGCAGGTGCAGACACCAACAAGTGACATTATTTCAGTAGAAACAGTTCCATCTGTGGCACCCAGCAATGTTGAACAGGTGCAGACACCAACAGGTGACATTATGTCAGTAGAAGCAGTCCCATTTGTGGGACCCAGTAATGTTGAGCAGGTGCAGACACCAACAAGTGACATTATTTCAGTAGAAGCAGTCCATCAGTTGCACCTAGCAATGATGAGCAGGTCCAGAGAGCAGTCCATAATATTCACTATCACTGATCACACTGTTCATCACAGTTTATAAGCAGAAATTAAACATGTCCTAGTGGCACCAATCATGTAGAAAAAGTACAAGTAACAGTCCATAATATTCACTATCCTAATCACACAGTTCATCAGCAGAAATTAATCATTTCTAAGTGGCACCCATTATGTTGAAAAAGTGCAGGTAACAGTTCATAATATTCACCATCACTAATCAGACAGTTCTGGCATGAACAATAGTTTGAATCCACATACAAATGCTTTTACACTAAACATACAAATCATAACAAACACACAAATGATATCAGATAATTGTCATATTAACTATTACAAATACTCAAATATCAGTAAACCTATAATATTTATGGGTGTCAGTGCAAGCCACTACAAACAAATAAAATAATATTTAGGAGATAGGTGGGTAGGATTAGGAAAGGAAAACACACAAAACACACTCACTCATCTTTCATCCACATTAAGTACTACTGTGTAATTGAATAGTGTTAACTGTGTAAATGCAATTCTGTCAAAATTTGATGTTCATCTTGTGTATCAAGTAGTAGTGGCAGCAATGTATAACAGTCAATAATAGTTAAGTCTACGTCATAGTCATCATGTCAAGACCAATGTTTGCCAAGCCAGATCAAAATGTACAGTTGCTGAACAACTGTCAGTGAGCCAAGATATGCAATTACTTCCTCTCCAAAAAAAAAAAAAAAAAAAAAAAAAAATCTACTGCTTATTGATTTAACAAATGTGTGTAGACAATCTTCCTTCCACTTTAGTGTTCTAGTTTGCTATCTTCATCCTCCTTGTTCCATATAGACCAACAAAAGAAATATGCACCTCACTTACTTTACCTCTTATACACCAAAACTCCAATAATCATCAGCATCACATAATCTCAATACTTCAATAATACCTCTTACGTCAATACATATAAATCTTATCATCAATATCATTTACCTTACCTCTTGTCCACAAAAACTCCAATAATCATCAATTTCATATAATCTCAATACCTCAATAATACCTCTTCAATACGTCGACACATATAAACCTTATCGCCAATATCATTTCACTTCCATAACAACTCTTTCCTCTAGTCAGTCTCCTCGAACAAGTACAGATAAAATCCTAATGCAAACCTCATCATCCCATACAATCCGAAAACACACTGTCAACACACAACCTCTGTGTAATCCATCTGACCCAAATCTTCTACTCATTATGAATTATAAACAAAAGAAATGCATACATGACCTCTACCAGACTTAGTTCGAATAACTCTCAGTAATTAAGTACGATTACGGAGTGTGAATGATCATAATATTTCACAGTGTGTACACCACTTCAAGAATTATGGCAAACAGAAGCAAACATGTGGAGTATTTCTTGTGTCAAGTGTCACTTCCTATTTCAATTGCTCACGAAGAATGCAGTGTAATAATTGTTAATGGTCTAAACCTAGTATTGGAATGTCATGTCGTTAGCTTCCTTCCTATTAGCATAAATTTATACAGCTTTCATAAAACCTCCTGCTCATGTGACTTCTATGAAGTTTCTTGTACTAATGTCGTTTATGTCGAATTATAGCAGTTCATTTTCCTATCTTAAAAATATAAGGCACTGAGCGTAAGCAAAACATGCAATAGCGAGTAAATATACCAGTAGAGAACAGAATGTCAACAAGTGGATGCAGCACAATTCTTACAACGAGGCTCTACCAAGCGAACAATCTATAATTAAGACAATAATGTGACCCAAACTCTATGTTTGTACACAGTATATTAGCATTTCTATATACCAAATTAAAGAGTAGTTATGACAACAAAACAGAAATGTATAAACATGCAATCCATACGCATAGCAGTAAACATATATCTTACGTAATAAACAGGTCATTAGCATCATATCAGCATAAGCAAATAAATGTTCATATGTAATCTTAATAAGTAAACATGAAGGCGCAAGCAGATAAATGACAAAGTGTAACCTACATACATAACCACATCAGCACAATTAATCAGGTGACAATTATAATTTAAATAAATAAGCACAGCAGACACATAATAAAAAAATATGACATCAGTAAAAAAGCAGTGCAGACATGCGATGCATAATATACACAAGTTACAACCCAGTTCATTAATAATCATTGTCAAAATCAGTTAACGTACGCAAGCACGTCGCTTCACAAGTAATTTCATAGAACATGTAATTTAGCACAAAGTATGAATCACGTAATCGCGAGCAGCAAATTACGTCTAAAGTGCGTACCTAAGTGGAAATATGTTACCTGAAAAATAAACTCAGTTAATAGTTACCTTTTTTAGTTTATTAGTTTCTTCTTCGAAATTACATTCTTCCTGAAAATTTCTCGATAGCAAGTCGTCTTAACGTCGGACACGCACAGAATTTACCTGAAGTTATTAAATATTTTATAGAACCGTATCCTGAAAAATACTGAATGTTAATAACATAATTCATCAAGTCACTATAGCTTTATACTGAATTTAGTCGGAGAAATTAGACTGTGTATTTGTTTACGGCTGTCAGCGCATTCGCACTGAGCGCTCGATCAGCTGTAGGCGCGTGACGTAGGAAGCAATTGTTGGCGGTCAACGACTGCCTTGTGCGGCGCGCAGACTTGACTGTTGCTTTGAGTATGTGCCGCCGCCAAAACACAGCGTGGTATCCTTGTATTCTGCATGTTTACATGAAGCTGTTGGTTTCTCGGAAGTATCTCATTCCACAAAAATTTTAACGTTTGATATGTGATGTATTCCCTTAGAGCGTCGAGATTTAAGAGTTTCTACTTCAACAGTGTTATCATGAATAATTTTGCGAATTCTATATGGACCGTTATAAAGCAGAAAAAATTTGCGACACAAGCCTTTTCCTTTGTGAGATAAACGATGAGACTTAATTAACACCTTTTGGCCAACTGAAAAAGTTTTTAAACGACCAGGACGTTTAGATGATTTCTCTCTTCTAGCAGCCGCATATTCAATATTTCGAAGAGCCAGGTTGACAACTTCAGAATGCCGCAGTTTCCGTGAAGGCGGAAAAGGAACGATTTCAGATATGCGATTTGTCAGTGCTTTGTTTTTTAATATTAGTATAGGCGGTAAAGAAGTTGAATCATTAGGAAGTTCATTCAGAATGTTTTGAAAAATATGAAGATACTGATCCCAAGTTCTGTGATTCTGATGACAATAAAGACGACACAATTTATTGATTTCCTTCATCCATATCTCTGAAGCGTTAGATTGAGGGTGAAAAAGTGAAATGAAAATTGGTTTAATCTTACGACGCTGTAGAGTACGAAGCCAAATTTTAGAACGAAACTGTGATCCATTATCTGATATAACCTTATCAACATGACCAACTTCCTTAAGAAAATGTTTGATGAAAGCATTAGATACTGAACGAGCTGTTGCTTTGTGTAACGGTGTAAAACACACATATTTTGATGTCAATTCCACTGCTACGAAAATGTACGCAAAACCATTAGTAGAACGAACCACTGGACCGAACAAATCAACTGCAGCCATGTCCTTTAATTTCGCTGGAATGATAAGAAACAACGGTGCTCTGTGAGAAATTGTTGGCGGCTTAGCCTTTTGACATAATTTGCATTTGGCCAGAACAGATCGAATACGTTTTTCCATATTACAGAAGTAGCAATTTTCCCGTAATTTATGAAAGCATTTTCTGGGACCAAAGTGTGCATAACTGAAATGCGTATACCAAATCAGCTTATTAACCCACTCATCAGGAATACAAACTAACCAAACACAGTTGTCGACCGATTTTCGTTTAAAAAGAATGTCATTGCGAACTAAATAATGCTGTCTAATCGCTACGCTTTCCTTTCTCCTCCACTTCTCCTTAATGTCCTTCTAGACTGGATCCTTATTTTGCTCCTTAGCGATGTCCTGGAGCGAAGACGAAACAAAGTTCTCAAACGCAACACCTTGAATATACATCAAACAATAATTGTTTTCTATGCAGTCCTCTTCAGCACTTTGTTTCAAACCCATAGGTGCACGTGATAAAGCATCAGCAACAATATTTGAAGAACCCTGTATGTAAACAATACTAAAATCAAACTCCTGTAGGTACAACGCCCATCGTGACAATCTGCTGTGAGTTAATTTTGTTGACATAAGAAATTCCAGATCTCGATGATCGGTGTAAACCTTAGTATGTCTGCCAAACAAAAATGTGCGAAATTTTGTGAAAGCCCAAACAACAGCCAAAGCTTCAAGTTCCGTAATCGAATAATTCTTTTCTGATTTAGAGAGAACACGACTTCCAAATGCAATAGTTTTCTGTACTGCAACGCCGTTTCCTTCTATCTCTTGAAATAAGTGTGCACCTAGGCCTTTGTATGATGAGTCCGTCGCCAAACAAAAATCTTTAGATAAATCCGGATGTGAAAGAAGTGGAGCAGCAACTAAAGCATCACGGAGTTGTTCAAATTCTGATTGAGCTTCCTCATCCCAACACCAATTAGATTTCTTTCCAGATAGTTCACATAAACGAGGTGTAGCCAAATCGTCCAATCTAACAAAGCGTCTAAGAAAATTACAGACACCAAGGAAACTTCGAACATCACGTTTTGTGGTAGGAACAGCATAGTTACGAATAGCGTCCAATTTCTCTGGATCAGGGAGAATACCTTCTGTAGAAATAATGTGACCGAGAAATTTCACCTGAGAACGACCAAATTCAGATTTCTCCAAGTTCACAGTAATGCCAACTCTTGCAAAGATACATAACAATGAATCCAAAATTTTGTTGTGCTCACTCCAAGAATGTTTAGCAATAAGAATATCGTCAACATATGAAGTAATGTTGTCACGAAGATAAACAGGTAAAATTTCGTTTAAACTACGAATGAATGCTGCTGAAGATACAGTAAGTCCAAACGGTAATTTCCGAAACTGGTAACAGTTACCAAAGGCTAAAAAGGCAGTATATTTTCTACAATCAGGGTGGAGTTCTATTTGCCAAAAACTTGTGCGCATATCAATCGTGGATAAAACTTTAATTCCATGGAAATGTTGAAGAAGTTCATCTAAATTTTGTGGACGGTCAGTTTCAGGAATGATGATATTATTTATCTGTCTGGAATCCAGAACCAAACGAATTGACCCATCCTTTTTAAGAACAACGTGTAATGGGCTGGTATAAGGACTGACTGCAGGCTCAATAATGCCCTGATCTAACATGTATTGAAGTTCATTCTTAACCTTGTCTCTGTAAGCCAAAGGAATAGCGTACGTTTTCCCCCGAAATGGTTGTGTTCTTTTACTTTAAATAAATATTGTAAGCCTTGTATAGTTCCTGTGTGATGACTAAATACTGTAGCATGTGAAGTCAAAATGTGGTGCAGCTCTTCTCTTGCAACGTCATCTGGCACTTCAGCTTTCTTAACCTTTTCATTAATTAATTCTTCGCTATTAATTATATCATCCATCGCGTCTCTCTATCTATAGTCATTGTCATGAATAAACACACCGTCGTCATAATGCTCAACGAAAACATCAGAAGTAAGAAACCTTAAACATTTTGTATCTGACTCAGATCTTGTTAAACACTCGAAAAATTTCAAACATATCGGCATTCCGGCAACAGTCAAATTCACGCTTCCTTCTTTAAAGTTCAAAATTGCCTTATGTGCGTTAAGAAACTCCATACCTTTTATAATTTGTGTACTGAGTAATGGAACAATAATAAAATTAGCAAAAAATTCGTATCCTTGACAAATGAAATTTAAGTTGGTCTGTTGTTTGACTTCCACACATTTTCCAGAAATCGCTCCTCGAATTGTAGTTTTAGAAATAGGTAACACAGGACAAGCAATAGTTCTTACAGATATACGAAAAACTGATTCACTAATGACATTCAGTGGGCTCCCAGGATCTAAAACTGCAGTGAACTTATTCTTACCCACACATACTTCAATAACAGGATGTAAAAACGCGTCTACATTATTTTCCTTTTCACCTAGCAAAATGTCTCTCATGTCTTCCACGCGTACGTAGTGTAAAGTCGTAATGTCATTACTTTCTGAACCGTCTATATTGCTGCCAGAAGCCGAAGCTGCAAGTCATTGTCGATTGTTTGCGTCACGTCTTTGATTATTCGCGTCATTTCGCGGATCAATTTCTACGATTTGCACTTGTCTCTCTGAAGTTCTGTCACGTGGAGGATGCCAATTAGGTCCGTCCTGTCTGTTAGATGCAAATTCTTGGTTGTGTCTGTTATTAAAATTTCTGTTTTCCTGTCTGTCTGCATGACCACTCCTTGTATAATTTCTACTGTCACTTCTGAAATTATTGTTGTATCTACTATCCTGGTTATTTCTGTAGAAAGAATTTCTATTACTGTATGAATAATTTCTGTCTTGATGATACCGATTACTGTTTCCATATGATTGATCATTCCGGTACGAATTACCGTTGTTATAAATGTCTGTGTAATTTCTGTTAGAACGTCTGTTATTGTCATAAGGCTGGTATCTATTATCCTGTCTGTTACGTCTGTCATTCTCAAAATTACCCATATAACGCCCGTTCCGATCACTATCCCTTTTCTGTGAAAATCTATTGTAATTACTGTTACTGAAAAAATTACAGGAAGTCCCGTCGTCATTGTCATACTCGAGTTCTTGTAGCAAAGTCTTAAAAGTCTCAATATCGTCTTTACATCTTCCGGCTAATGCAATTTGTCTTATGGACTGTGGCAGCTTAGTTAAACAAATGCGAATTAATTCAGTCGGGCTGTAAGGGTTGGAAAGGAACTGATTCTTTCGAATCATGTCTTCAAAATATTCTGCCGGCGTGCGGAACTCAGACTGTTTAAAATTACGCTGCATAATCAGACTATGTTTAACTCTATCTTGCGTGTTTTCGGACCAATATGCCGATAGAAATGCATGATAAAAATCATTTAGATTGTTACAATCTCTAATGAGTGCGCGCATCCGCGTCGCTGGTTCGTTTTCTAAATATCCACACATAAATTCCAGTTTGTAACTTAGTGGCCAATTTGGTGGGAGTGCGTACATAAATTGATCTAACCATGCACATGAATGTATGTCATTCTTAGAATTATGGAAGATCTTAAATTTCCGAACAGTCAAAAAGTGTTTATAGTCAAAGTTTTCGCCTCGTGGCGACAAAGACCTACCGCGTCTGTCCCAGTCCCAATGACGATTATTGTTAAATTCACGCGCCTGGCGCTCTCTTGTTGCATCCCGTAAATGAAACAAATTATTTTCTTCAAACCCCTCTGCTATCTGTGATTCTAGATTTCTTCTGCTGTCTTTTCCTACGATTTTGCCTTCAATTTGTTTGACTTGCTTTTTTAATGCCTCAAATTCCCTTTTCACGCGTTCATTAAATTTTCCCTGATTTTCAACATGCTTATTTATATTCTGGTACTCTTCGGTTTCTGCGAATGGTAATGGAGCTGTATCATCCGAATCTCTGTCCCCATGTAAACTAAGATTTGTCAATTTATCTGATATCTCCTCAACTCTTTCCGCTAAATCACCTATTTTTTCTTTCTGTTTATTTACGTCTTCCGTAAGTGTCACGACTCGGGTTTCAGTATTGACACATTTGGTAGTTAACTGTTCATATTGTTGTGTCAGATTATTTATTCTGTCATTTGGTACGGATTCCTCGATTCTCTCAAATATTTCTTTCTTATCGTGTGCACGTTGTAAATTTAACTCTGAAAATTTTTGTACTATCACGCGATCTCTTTCTTCCTGTTCTCTATCCTGTTCCCTTTGTCTAATCTCTACTGCAATTAATCTATTATTGTGAGAATTCAAAATCGGTTGTACTTCTTCTCTGATTTCTTCCTTTAACTCATCTTTCATATTTTTTAAACATGTCCCTAATCGTGAGTCTAACCGTGTTTCCAGTGTTCCCATCTCAGTTCTGATTGTTCCTATTTGTGAGTCCAATCGTGTTTCCATTGTTCCCATATCAGTTTTTAATTCAGATCCCAAAGTTCCCATCTCGGTTTTAATTGTTCCTATTTGTGATCCCAGTGAGTCTAACCGTGTTTCCATTGTTCCCCTATCTGTTTTTAATTCAGATCGTAACTGTGATCCCAAATTTAATATTGCACTCATCAACTGCTCCGTACTAACTTGTTCGAAATTCTTTTCGCCCCTAACATTTCCCGCAAAACCAGTTTCCTTCGTCATAGCTATAAAGCTATCTGTGTTCGATACTATTCCAGAATCTTCTATCGTTAATCTCGTATTCTGTGAATTTTCTGATTGAGAAAAATTTTGAAATGGTTCCGGAGTATTTTCTCGACTGATTAAATTGTTTTCCACTTCATTATTCATGATACTGTTTTCCTCTGTTGGCGAGTTCGCCATGTAAACAATTTCGTCATTCTCACTATCCATCATTTTTGCCTTTTTCATTGATCGAGTAATCATTTACAAAACATACAAAGCTCGTCACTGTACGAAAATTACACACAATGACTCCTTATCTCCAACAATACCATTCACACGAAATGTTTCCCTCAAACACGATTAACGAACAATTGAAATAATTGCACTAAATTGTCAAACGCGTATACAAGACAACAAATCAAATTCTGAGAAAAAATACCATTAGAAGAATGACAATTACCAAATCTACACATGCAAAATAGACTACAATTACTAAACTACAGATTACTACAACAATACTACTGTCTACTATTTTTACAATCAGAAGATTCCAAGGGACGATCCGAAGCAGCGGTCGCCACGTGCATGGGGGCTTAATTATTACTAAATTTGAAAATCATTTTTAATTTTGGTGGCTGTATATCCGATTACGCTGTCTCGTAAACGGTTGGCCCTGACTAGTATTATTACGCAATCTGACTGCATAGAACAACAACAAAGAATGAAATGAAAATTTCCTGTTAACACAATTAATTAATTAAGTCCCCAGCAACTATAAAACCTACGAAACCAAAGCACAAGTGTAATTGTTCTGTGTGTGGGAGTGTGACTCAACGTACACATCTGGCACGGTTCTTCTTCAACAAGACAAGAAATTTTAAATATCATTTATACTGAAGTAATTAAAAAATATAAATACTATAATTGCGTAAGAAAACCAGAATTACACTCTAATACAAGAACACACGCCAGATGCTTTGTTGACTGAACCTGCAATGACGCATTATTCAGGACACTGAAATAATGAGAGAGAAAAGAAAAAATTTTTTTTTTACCTTCGTTTATATTGATGAAAAGCACTCTAATCATTACAATCTCTCCACACCGACTCGTTACTATCACATCTCAACAAGAACTTTTCAGTATCACATCTCAGCAAGCACTGACTCCCACGAGTTCTTAACAGGCACTGACTACTACGAGTTCTGCCCACGCACTGACTACTACGAGTTCTCCGCAAGTACTGACTACCACGAGTTCTTGACAGGCACTCCATGGAGGCGGCTGAATAATACTCTTTGGCGCAATCTCTGGCGCTGTGGCTCAGTGTAGCCACCTTTCAACTTTAAAGTATATTTTAATGTGATTAGTGTTTCGGCTAATTTAGAAAGGGAGGGTTATGTTTCTTGATAAAGAAGTCGTCAGTGTTTCCTCTGAACAAGGCCAAGCCCGAAAATGGAGACCCACCTGGAACTCATAAATTCAGGAGATTATGCTGTGGTTAAAGTACACGAAAAAATTAAGCAGTCACTTACATTGTATACATGTAAAATATGTTGTTTAGAAGGGTAAGGCTATATAAGTATTATTCTCTGAAAAAATCAGGGCCAATTAAATACGTTTATTTTAATAGCTTAGAAATCATTTTATAGCGGAAGAGATTTTGTTCACAACTTTTCCGTTACTTGTTGGGGCATCAACAACATATAGATTCAAAATACGCTAATCTTTAAAGATGACGTCAGTCACTTAATGACTAACAAAAAAACCTATTTCAGCAATTTAGCATTGCAATAACATAATTACATATATAATAACGTTTATTCGGAGAACAGAATGAAAAATAACAGCTCAGTGAGTATTCTTAGTTTTGTAGTGAATAATTTTCTTTTAATGAGATGAATTTTGTTTCTTATTCTCCTAGAACGAAAAGAGTTTTTGACATGTCTGTATCCACTAAAAAGCTCAACAGACAGAAACAATAAAGATATTAACACTGCTGTTTCTATCCATCCACTTCTGTGGATTGAACAGAAACATCAAGGTTTTATTTATTTTATGTGAGAAAATAACGATGTAGGTCCCAAAATGAATTATAATTTTTCTTCTAAAATTACAGATTTTTTTAAGTTGAAACTTTTCTGTTCACCTCATTTTACATTATGTCCATATACAGGCATTTATTAATCAAGACAGTCTATAAAAATGCATTTAAATGTCTGAAATTAATTAGCATAATTTTACTCAGATACTATAAATTCCTTCATTTTATCTTGCATGTTATGCAATTTATTCTGGTTTTGTGTCTCGACAACACTTACTGATGACACAGGTCTGCGACATAAAAATTGTTTCTAATATATTAAGTGATTTTTATATTGTTTTCAAGGCTGATTTCGGGAAAAATAATGAAAAAATTCCATCACATACATTTATTTCACAAACTGCTTGTCTAGTTTTAGCTTTTTTCGATATTTCAGCACTCCAGTGAGTTTGAATTTTGGTTTTCAGGGTCTCCATAAACCTTTATTTAGACGTTTTTATACTAGATATACTTAAAATAAAGAGTAATTAGGAGAAACCAGTAGTATTTTCATGTCAGTGCCTGTCTGTCGCGCTGCCCCTTCCCCCACCATCACCAAGCAGTGAGCTTCTTCAGTTCACAGTACGTCTTCACTTTGTGCTGTTCACGGGTTGATGTTACTAGTGCTTTAAAGCAGTGACTCTCTTCTTGTGTTGTGAATTTGTTTTATGGACAATGGACAATAGCTACCAGATTGCTTCTGTTATATTTGTGGTAACTATACTGTTAAAAAGTAACAAAGAAACATTTCCGATTTTGTTGAAAAAGTATATTTCGCCTATTTTGGTATAAAGTTAGGCGATCAAGATAAGCCTTGGGCCCCACACAAAGTTTGTTCAGTGCGTGTTGAACAACTGAGGCAATTGTTTCAACGTAAAAAGCAGCCCTTGCGTTTTGGAATAACAATGGTTTGGAGGGAGCCCAAACATCATAGTGATGACTGCTATTTTCGTTCTTGCAACGTATGACGTTTCAGTTTGTAAAACAAAAAGGACATTTCTTACCCTAACATTCAATCATCAGCCATTCGACCTGTTCCTCACGGGCCCGAAGTACCAATACCCTCTCCCCCTGGTTCTTTGGATGATATAGATGATCACAAGCCATTGGCTTGGCAATGTGATAGTGAAGAAGACAGGGATTGCTACGATCCTGGCATTCTGGCACACCCGATCCCATTCCATTCTCATTATCTGAACTGAACGATTTAGTTAGAGACCTAGGCCTTTCTAAAGAATCGGTAGAGGCACAGACTATAGATGGTGTTGTGTTGGCAGAAGAGCCAACACCGTGTTACAACTGGAGGCCACAATGCACGCGTTTTAGCTCACGCAGGCTGGCGTGAGGAGGGAAGAACTATACTCACGTGAGGTCTGGAACATGACAGGGAATGAGAGTTCAGAAAGCAGACATAATTAGTTTGATACCTAACTATAATCCATTCATGAGGAACGTCGCTCTTGACGGTACATGATTCACAATATTATCTGCTCAGAAGACATATAGTAACTGAATATGGCGCCTTGCTAGGTCGCAGCAAATGACGTAGCTAAAGGCTATGCTAACCTGTCGCCTCTGCAAATGAGAGCGTTTGTAGACAGTGAACCATCGCTAGCAAAGTCGGCTGTACGACTGGGGCGAGTGCTAGGGAGTCTCTCTAGACTGGACCTGCCGTGTGGCGGCGCTCGGTTTGCAATCACTGATAGTGGCGACACGCGGGTCCGACGTATACTAACGGACCGCGACCGATTTAAAGGCTACCACCTAGCAAGTGTGGTGTCTGGCGGTGACACCTCAGGTGGCATTATAAACGAAAATAAACAATTAATGATTTCTTTTGATGATAATGACGACAAAGACAACGGTTTTAGCGCCGATGCAGATGATAGAGAAGTAAAAATGGATCAAACTGCGCAACTGACATCATAAATAGGTGAGTGTAAGTGAATACAAAATTAATTCTTTTTCTCTCTTCAATCCGGTAGGCTATGCGTGTTTTGCATTACTTCTTTCTATGAGAGTGAATAGCGTGTTATTTGGTATGCTTAGATGTACATTATTATACGACGTTTTACATGTAGTTATTACTGTACAATTTGGAACGACTTTTCATTGAAATCGTCATTAACTTCGGGTGTAGCTTACATTTACAGAACGTACTTCGGAGCTGTGAGCGTGTGCTGTGGCGGCTATTGCAACCTCGCAATCGCAGTGCAGCCAACCACACGCGAGTGTCAAGTGACATGTTTCACCTGCCCGGGTATAATTACAGCAGTGGCATTCACAGGAACTGCCCAGACGTGCGACCTCTAGCCTGCATGCACGCAAGTACAGGGCGTTTCAAAAATGACCGGTATATTTGAAACGGCAATAAAAACTAAACGAGCAGCGATAGAAATACACCGTTTGTTGCAATATGCTTGGGACAACAGTACATTTTCATGCGGACAAACTTTCGAAATTACAGTAGTTACAATTTTCAACAACAGATGGCGCTGCAAGTGATGTGAAAGATATAGACGACAACGCAGTCTGTGGGTGCGCCATTCTGTACGTCGTCTTTCTGCTGTAAGCGTGTGCTGTTAACAACGTGCAAGTGTGCTGTAGACAACATGGTTTATTCCTTAGAACAGAGGATTTTTCTGGTGTTGGAATTCCACCGCCTAGAACACAGTGTTGTTGCAACAAGACGAAGTTTTCAACGGAGGTTTAATGTAACCAAAGGACCGAAAAGCGATACAATAAAGGATCTGTTTGAAAAATTTCAACGGACTGGGAACGTGACGGATGAAAGTGCTCGAAAGGTAGGGCGACCACGTACGGCAACCACAGAGGGCAACGCGCAGCTAGTGCAGCAGGTGATCCAACAGCGGCCTCGGGCTTCCGTTCGCCGTGTTGCAGCTGCGGTCCAAATGACGCCAACGTCCACGTATCGTCTCATGTGCCAGAGTTTACACCTCTATCCATACAAAATTCAAATGCGGCAACCCCTCAGCGCCGCTACCATTGCTGCACGAAAGACATTCGCTAACGATATAGTGCACAGGATTGATGACGGCGATATGCATGTGGGCAGCATTTGGTTTACTGACGAAGCTTATTTTTACCTGGACGGCTTCGTCAATAAACAGAACTGGCGCATATGGGGAACCAAAAAGCCCCATATTGCAGTCCCATCGTCCCTGCATCCTCAAAAAGTACTGGTCTGGGCCGCCATTTCTTCCAAATTAATCATTGGCCCATTTTTCAGATCCGAAACGATTACTGCATCACGCTATCTGGACATTCTTCGTGAATTTGTGGCGGTACAAACTGCCTTAGACGACACTGCGAACACCTCGTGGTTTATGCAAGATGGTGCCCGGCCACATCGCACGGTCGACGTCTTTAATTTCCTGAATGAATATTTCGATGATCGTGTGATTGCTTTGGGCTATCCGAAACATACAGGAGGCGGCGTGGATTGGCCTCCCTATACGCCAGACATGAACCCCTGTGACTTCTTTCTGTGGGGACACTTGAAAGACCAGGTGTACCGCCAGAATCCAGAAACAATTGAACAGCTGAAGCAGTACATCTCATCTGCATGTGAAGCCATTCCGCCAGACACGTTGTCAAAGGTTTCGGGTAATTTCATTCAGAGACTACGCCATATTATTGCTACGCATGGTGGATATGTGGAAAATATCGTACTATAGAGTTTCACAGACCGCAGCGCCATCTGTTATTGAAAATTGTAACTACTGTAATTTCGAAAGTTTGTCTGCCTGAAAATGTACTGTTGTCCCAAGCATATTGCAACAAACGGTGTATTTCTATCGCTGCTCGTTTAGTTTTTATTGCCGTTTCAAATATACCGGTCATTTTTGAAACACCCTGTACATCGTCCGACTATTGACTGTCGTCATCATTCGAAGATTAATGGCATGGCACCAGCAGCGAGAGCAATTCTACCGACGAGGTACTGTGTTTCCAAAACGGTTTCATACACCACCTGCTTAACATGCTGACACGAGAAGAAATCCAGATACGTGATGTCATTTAACCTGGGTGGCCAGTTCACAGGGCCACATCGGCCGATCCATTGATTCCCGAAGGTGGCTCTTAGATGATTCCTCAAAGCAGTGCCGAAATAGGCTGGTGCCGCATAATGCTGGAAATACATCCTTTGTATAACAATCAGAGCTGCATCCTCCAGTTGTTCTGGCAATCTGGCAACATATGTTCCATGGAGATGCGACACCTCGGTCCAGTCAACATACCACGAAGAATGCTGGCCCACACAATAACACAGAATCGCTGTCGTTGAGCACGAGGTCGGATGCCCACGTGGTTTGTGGAGACGCAATTTCTAGGTATCGTGGCCAAGTTGCAACAATATCACATCACACAATCATGAACAGTTAACATTCTTTAAAACAAACATGAAACCGGACAGTTAGTGATGACGGTAGCCCAACAAACTCTAATGTCAACCACGTGGTCGGCACCCCACGGACGAAATATACATAAAGCAAGGAAAATTTACGAGAAGGCAAAGCTATTAATATTTAGAAAAATGAAAGCTTATACAGGCACAGCTGAAGGCAAACAGACATTCATACAGAAGCGAGTGCTCACTTCTTATCGACACCTTTGTGTGGCGCTCTTCCGGCGGATCCAAGTCTGCTATAGAAATTTGCTAAAAGAATAATCTGCCGAAGTTTTACATTCCTCGCTGCGACAAGGCAAAGCAATCCTTCAGAGTTGAAAAGCGAGACCAAAAGCTAACAGTTCTCCTCTCGCCAAGTAACAACGCGCAACGCGGTCAGTCCGACTCACCCTTCTTCGACTGGAGCACAGCTGTGGACGCTTCCCGTACCGGCGGCAGACTGCCTCCATTTTTCGTCTCCAGCTTCCTCCACGCTCCGCGTGGCCCGGGGAACCCAAAGATGCCATTTCTGCCACCAACCTAACGCAGGTGGATTTCTCACAAGTAGCGCAAACCTCTTTGCCTACTTGACCACAACGAGAGTTGGCTATTCTGTACAACTGCTGCTGAATCTGTATCCCTGTCGCAGACTTCCTGCAGCAGACTACGCCACCGTCTAGCAGCTTGACACACAACCACATTCATTCAATCACACCACTATGAGAATTATGAGAAGAAGATAAACAAGGAAAGAGAAATGCTAGTGAAAATGGGCTACCGGACTAATGAAAGGTGGCTACAGTACCCTTTCAATGGATTCACATGTGCCCAAACATTGGATATTCTAATGTCACTACACATTCTCAGTCAGAGACCCTGATACTGCAGTTTACGTCAGTACCTCCACCAATATATTCCCTGGAATTGCAAGATGACTTCAGTCCATAAGTTCCTCACCGAAACATTTATTTCGATGTTCTCTACGTCCTATACTAATTTGAAAGAATTGTTTCGGAACAGTCGATAACCATATTGCGCGGTCAGTATGAAATTTAATGCCCAGTGTCGTGTGAGCAAATTTACAGATAAAACGTCTAGGGTGGTAGTGCTGCAGTCTTGAAAGAAACCATACCTCTATACTTTCGTGGTGGACATTCCGGCTAATACGTTCTTTAGAACTGTTCAGTTGGTATGATGCAAAAGCTTCATGTAGCGGACACGTGTTGGTGGCTAATGACGTTTTTAAACATATTTTTAACTGCAGCATGTCACAATTCCTTTGGCTGAATGTGCTTGTGCTAGGGTTATCTGCAAACATTCTCTAGAGAGACGAAGTACTGCTTTCAACTGAAGATCGAGATGGTTTACTTGATCGGCGCTAGGTGCTGTTTGACAGAAGCAGCGACTCAACGGCTGTAAAAGCCGGGCTCCAGTAATTGCTTATCTGTCTGTCATCTCCGGCTATTAGCCTTGTGAGCGGAGCAGAACGGTATCTGCCACTCGCTCATCTGCGTTTTAGATGGGAACTGTATTAGTTTTATGGTGCACTTTGTATGTTACAAGTATTTTGAAAACGTACGATGGTTTTCAGATGTTCGTAATCATCCCTATGGTTTATGTCCATTCGTTTCTAACCGTATGCCAGTTTAATTATAGTCGGTGGTGACTTTAATCTACCCTCGATATGCTGGAAAAATTATACGTTTAAAGCCGGCGGCAGGCATAAAACATCATCCTAAATGGTACTGAATGCTTTATCAGAAAATTATTTTTAACAATTAGTTCATGAGTCCACTCGAAGCGTAAATGGTTGCGAAAGCATACTTGACCCTTTAGCAACAAATAATCCGGGACCAATAGTGAGTGTTGTGACGAATCCAGGAATTAGCGACCACAAGGCAGTTGCTGCTAGGCTGAATACCGTAACACCTACAACCATCAAAAAGAAACGTAAAGTATATCTATTTAAAAAAAGCTGATAAAAATGCTTAACGCCTTTTTAAGAGACAGTCTTCACTCATTCCGATCTGATCATGTAAGTGTAGAAAAGTTGTGGAATGTTTTCAAAGAGATAGTATCGACAGCAATTGAGAGCTATATACCACATAAATTAATAAGTGATGGAGCTGATCCCACATCGTACACAAAACGGGTCAGATCGTTGTTGCAGAAGCAACGAACAAAGCATGCCAAATTTAAAAGAACGCAAAATCCCCAAGATTGGCATAGATTTACAGAAGTTCGAAATATGGCGCGTACTTCGATGCGAGATGCTTTTATTGATTTCCACAACGGAATTCTATCTCGAAATCGGGCAGAAAACCCACAGAGATTCTGGTCATACATAAAGCACATACATAAAACAAGATGCTATCAATACCTTCACTGCGCGATAACAACGGTGAAGTCACTGATGACAGTGCCACTAAAGCAGAGTTATTAAACACGGTTTTCCGAAACTCCTTCACCAAAGAAGACGAAGTAAGTATTCCTGAATTCCAACCAAGAACAACTGCCAAGATGACAAACATAGAAGTATATATCCTCGGTGTAACAAAGCAGCTTAAATCACTTAATAAAGGCAAGGCCTCCGGTCCAGATTGTATACCAGTCAAGTTCCTGTCAGAGTATGCTGATAAAATAGCTCCATATTTAGCAATTATATACAACCACTCGCTCACAGAAACATCCGTACCTAAAGACTGGAAAATTGCTCAAGTCACACCAATACCCAAAAAGGGAAGTAGGAGTAATCCGCTGAATTACAGGCCTATATCACTAACGTCGATTTGCAGTAGGGTTTTAGAACATATACTGTATTCGAACATTATGAAGTACCTCGAAGAAAACGATTTATTGACATATAATCAGAACGGATACAGAAAATGTCATTCTTGTGAAACACAACTAGCTCTTTATACTCATGGAGTAATAAGTGCTATCGACATGGAATGTCAAATTGATTCCATATTTTTAGATTTCCAGAAGGCTTTCGACACCGTTTCTCACAAGCGTCTTCCAATCAAACTGCGTGCCTACGGAGTATCGCCTCAGTTGTGCGACTGGATTCGTGATTTCCTGTCAGAAAGGTCACAGTTCGTAGTAAAACAGACGGAAAGTCATCGAGTAAAACAGAAGTATTTTCCGGCGTTCCCCAAGGAAGTGTTACAGGCCCTCTATTTTTGCTGATCTATATTAACGACATAGGAGACAATCTGAGTAGCCGTCTTAGATTGTTTGCAGATGATCCTGTCATCTACTGTCTTGTAAAGTCAATAGATGATCAAAATGACTTGCAAAATGATTTAGGTGAGATATCTGTATGGTGTGAAAAGTGGCAATTGACCCTGAATAAAGAAAAGTGCGAAGTTATTCACCTGAGTGCTAAAAGAAATCAGCTAAATTTCGATTACGCGATAAGTTACACAAATCTGAGGGCTGTAAATTCAACTAAATACTTAGGGATTACAGTTACAAATAACCTAAATTTGAACCATCACATAGATTATGTTGTGGGTAGAGCAAACCAAATACTTCGATTCATTGCAACAGGTCTACAAGAGATTGTTTACACCACGCTCGTCGACCCTATTCTGGAGTATTGCTGTGCGGTGTAGGATCCGCATCAGGTGGGACTGACGGATGACATCGAAAAAGTACAAAGAAGGGCAGCTCGTTTTGTATTATCGTAAAATAGGGGAGATAGTGTCACATACATGATACGTGAATTGGAGTGGCAATCATTAAAACAAAGATTTTTTCGTTGCGGCGGGAGCATCTCATGAAATTTCTATCACCAGTTTTCTCCTTCGATTGCGAAAACATTCTGTTGGCACCCACAATAAAATAAGAGAAAACAGGGCTCGCACAGAAAAATTTAAGTGCACGTTTTTCCCGCGTGCCGTTCGAGATGGGAACGGTAGAGAGACAGCGTGAAGGTGGTTCATTCAACCCTCTGCCAGCCACCTTATTGTGAATAGTAGAGTAATCACGTAGATGTAGATGTAGATGTAACTGACTGCGTAAAGATCACTCTTGCCTCCATTATAGTATTTGCGCATCATGACCTGACAATATTGCTTATTATTCTCGCAATACGCACTGAAACTGGTGAACACACAACAAACCTAATCTGATGGAGGACAGTTATTCATTTTTGGAAAATGTGGCAAAGAGTTTTCTTTATATGTTTATTTATTCTTTATCTTGGAAAATTAAATGTCATCAATACTTGTACACAAAGAAATAAGCACCTGAAATCTTAGAACCTGGACATACAAATCATTTACTATCTGAGTGACTGGTATCATGTTACAATAACTCAAATACAAAATGAAAAATAATTGTGTGGTACAAACAAAACGCAACTGAAGACTGTTTATTTCTTGAAAATGGTGATATTTGTAAATTTGCAGATTTTGCGGGACAGTTTCTCCATATATGCAGTCCTGTAAATAAAGACATAAATGCTGTAATAAGGGGCTGAACTATAAAGTAATTTAAAATATAACAATCAGATACTTTATGGGTCTTCTGTGGACAGGTATTACGAACTTGGTTACTGAGGAGTCGACGAGGAAAGAAGTGAGACAAGTTAAAGCAGGTCGAAGGGATGCTTAACTGGGATGTTTCCCTGTATGTAGCTGTATGTAGCAGCAACGTGATCTTACAAGAACGTAGGAGCTGAAAATTTCGGAATATATTTTAGAGTGGTATCTTAGGGGGAAAGTTTACGCCACAAGGAGGATAAGCCACTGCTTACAGTAAACCATGTGCGTCATTCGCTGCCATGTAGAGACTTTGCACCGACCTATTAGCAATCTTTGTCTGAAGACTTAGTCTTCACTGAAAAGAGTCAATATTTGCTGCAGCCCTGTGTTCCAACTAATCTACGTCCTATTGGCACTCAGTTAGCGGTACACAATCTTGGTTATTACCTGACATACAGTCAGGAAACATTGTTGGTATTAGCTTGAGGAAGGCATCGTTTTAGTTTGACCCCCCGCCTCCCTTTCAGTAACTTCGCTAGACATCGATATCATCTGTCATCATGTATCTTCTCTCGTTTTCTTTTTATCAGCATGCTAATTCTGGGAACGTACATCTTGAATTTATAATAAACTGAGTCTGGAAAGAGCAATATTTCATTTCAGTAACCTGCTCATCCTGACCATTTGAATTATAATAAATCTTTGTGAGGTAATGATACGTAACATGGGTAGGAAACCTCACAAGTTGACGTCGCCTGCCAGGATCTTACTGGTTGAATCTCATGATACGCAGTCATATAGTCATATTTTGTTTCAGGAAGAGATTGTGAAAAAATTAGTCTTGCGATAATGTTAAGTTGCTAGTGTGGTATGTACTGATATACACTATGTGATGAAAAATATCCGGACACCTGGCTGAAATGACGTACAAGTTCGTCGCGCCCTCCATCGGTAACGCTGGAATTCAGTATGGTGTTGGCCCAGCCTTATCCTGGATGACAGTTTCCACCCTCGCAGGCATACGTTCAATCAGATGCTGGAAAGTTTCTTGGAGAATGGCAGCCCATTCTTCATCGAGTGCTGCACTGAGGAGAGGTATCGATGTCGGTCGGTGAGGCCTGGTACGAAGTCTGCGTTCCAAAACATCCCAAAGATGTTCTGTAGGATTCAGGTCAGGACTCCGTGTAGGCAAGTGCATTACAGGGATGTTATTGTCGTGTACCACTCCGCCACAGGCCGTGAATTATGAACATGTGCTTGAAGTCAAACGGCGTCCACTATGTCAGCCACACAAAACGTTTCATAGAATAAGGAAGAAAGTGAAAGATGGCATTTTTTGCTGTTATGATAAACTGAATAGTTTTATGGTACGTTGTAATGTAGATTACCGTTGGACAAGATTGTATGCGAACAAAAAGAGTTGAGGTTTCTCCTTAGAGCTTTGTGGCTAAGAATGTTTAATTATGTCATTAATAGATTGTGTATGTGTCTATTGCACTAAATTCAGCATTGTAGTTGTAAGTTGTGGCTAATTAGGTTGTCCAATGTAGATAGAGAAAAGAAACAGTTAGGTGGCAGAAATCAGAATCAGACTTCACTCTCGTTACTTTTCTGGAGAGATGATTCAGGAATGTGAACTGGACCGTTACATTCTACTTATACTGCGTGTTACATGAGGGAATTTGTTGCCCTCATCCACATTCCGTGTTCCAAACTGTTTAGTTTCCGTGACTTCTTCGGCTTTCTGCTGAGAGACGGTGTTGTGTTTGTTATATTGCTAGAGAAGGCCGAAATGCACGCTATAAGCTCACGCAGGATGGCGTGAGGTCTGAAACAGGATACGTAATGAATGCTATAAAGAAAAGTACGTAGCTTCTGGAATACTTAACTTTAATCCATCATTTGTATACATCGTTCTTGATGAGACATGCTTCCTACGATAACTATCAATTGCTATGGCGCCTTGCTAGGTCGTAGCCATTGACTTAGCTGAAGGCTATTCTAACTATCTTCTCTGCAAATAAACGAGGCTTCGTCAGTGTTGTATAGCTAGCTAAGTCGTCCGTACAACTGGGGCGAGTGCTAGTAAGTGTCTCGAGACCTGCCGTGTGGTGGCGCTCGGTCTGCGATCACTGACAGTGGCGACACGCGGGTCCGACATGTACTAATGGACCGCGGCCGATTTAAAGCTACCACCTAGCAAGTGTGGTGTCTGGCAGTGACACCACAGTGTTCCTTTTGTGTCGTTGCGTTTGGCCACGTCACTGATTGTTCTGCTTTAGATTTAAGTGGACGTCATCGGTTGTGTCTGTACCAGGGACGCGTGTATTATTCGAGATGAGCCAAAAGGGCTAGATTATGTCGTTTATTGCCGATAGTCAATGTGTTAGGTATTTTGTTTGGTGGCAATGTGTTTGGCCACAGAACTGAGGCGCTGTGCCTGTTTTTTTCCTGTCGTGGGTGTGTTGATGTGTTCGCACCTTTGGAGCGGGTATTACTCGTGGCAAGCCTAAAGGGCTTGGTCCGCGCAAGGATAGCGGTCCGACCCCATTTTTGCTGTGAGAGATATCTCTGAACGTCGTACGTCTTAGCACGCGTGCAAGGCGGTCGCACGGTAGCTCTCTCTCTCTCTCTCTCTCTCTCTCTCTCTCTCTCTCTATGACGTCGTTTATCGCGCACTGAGTCCAGGGCGCCATTAATTCTGACCGCATGAGACGGAGGAGGAAAAAAATAGGTCGACCAAGAAGAGGAATATGACGGTTTGGTTTCCATGGAAGTAGCAGCATTTAGTGTAGTGCACAAATGAACGCTGTCATGCTTATAATGTCTGATCGCTGTATTTTATCTCACTGAATTAGAAATTTGAAGCATTTGGTTAACATGGCTTTGTGAGTTCCAGAAACAAAAAAAAGGGGGAGGGGGAGCCATGATGAGAAAATCGTCAGCTTACACACAGATGGGCACTTCAATGTCGTTGCCACATCATGTATCCACCTCAGTCGGTAACTGTGAACTGAAGGATAAGAGGTAGGAGTTGAAGTAGACCAGACCCTTCGAGGCTAATTAAGACATGTGGATTTACGATTTTGTTTGGTTTGTTTTTGTGTGCCCTATCTTCTACACAGAGGTACCAAGGCAATCATCTGGTCTTTCCAAAAAAAGACAAGGATGAGTTGGTGAAAAGAGAGAAACGAGCGTAATTGAGATCCCAACTAATATTACTTTTAGGTGATTTTGTACATGTTAGACTAAGTTGCCATGCTTATTGGTCAGTGGAACTACATTTTTTATTCATGGTGAAGACACAACGCTTCAACGGTGATGGGTAGGATATTGGCTTGTGAGACTGGGGTCATTTTGACCCATTTTGGGCTAGTAGATACACTCCTGGAAATGGAAAAAAGAACACATTGACACCGGTGTGTCAGACCCACCATACTTGCTCCGGACACTGCGAGAGGGCTGTACAAGCAATGATCACACGCACGGCACAGCGGACACACCAGGAACCGCGGTGTTGGCCGTCGAATGGCGCTAGCTGCGCAGCATTTGTGCACCGCCGCCGTCAGTGTCAGCCAGTTTGCCATGGCATACGGAGCTCCATCGCAGTCTTTAACACTGGTAGCATGCCGCGACAGCGTGGACGTGAACCGTATGTGCAGTTGACGGACTTTGAGCGAGGGCGTATAGTGGGCATGCGGGAGGCCGGGTGGACGTACCGCCGAATTGCTCAACACGTGGGGCGTGAGGTCTCCACAGTACATCGATGTTGTCGCCAGTGGTCGGCGGAAGGTGCACGTGCCCGTCGACCTGGGACCGGACCGCAGCGACGCACGGATGCACGCCAAGACCGTAGGATCCTACGCAGTGCCGTAGGGGACCGCACCGCCACTTCCCAGCAAATTAGGGACACTGTTGCTCCTGGGGTATCGGCGAGGACCATTCGCAACCGTCTCCATGAAGCTGGGCTACGGTCCCGCACACCGTTAGGCCGTCTTCCGCTCACGCCCCAACATCGTGCAGCCCGCCTCCAGTGGTGTCGCGACAGGCGTGAATGGAAGGACGAATGGAGACGTGTCGTCTTCAGCGATGAGAGTCGCTTCTGCCTTGGTGCCAATGATGGTCGTATGCGTGTTTGGCGCCGTGCAGGTGAGCGCCACAATCAGGACTGCATACGACCGAGGCACACAGGGCCAACACCCAGCATCATGGTGTGGGGAGCGATCTCCTACACTGGCCGTACACCACTGGTGATCGTCGAGGGGACACTGAATAGTGGACGGTACATCCAAACCGTCATCGAACCCATCGTCCTACCACTCCTAGACCGGCAAGGGAACTTGCTGTTCCAACAGGACAATGCACGTCCGCATGTATCCCGTGCCACCCAACGTGCTCTAGAAGGTGTAAGTCAACTACCCTGGCCAGCAAGATCTCCGGATCTGTCCCCCATTGAGCATGTTTGGGACTGGATGAAGCGTCGTCTCACGCGGTCTGCACGTCCAGCACGAACGCTGGTCCAACTGAGGCGCCAGGTGGAAATGGCATGGCAAGCCGTTCCACAGGACTACATCCAGCATCTCTACGATCGTCTCCATGGGAGAATAGCAGCCTGCATTGCTGCGAAAGGTGGATATACACTGTACTAGTGCCGACATTGTGCATGCTCTTTTGCCTGTGTCTATGTGCCTGTGGTTCTGTCAGTGTGATCATGTGATGTATCTGACCCCAGGAATGTGTCAATAAAGTTTCCCCTTCCTGGGACAATGAATTCACGGTGTTCTTATTTCAATTTCCAGGAGTGTAGAAGAGCCAGGACTAACCGATTATCGGACTCTCACACCATGCACAGTTACTTCCATATCACATTTTTACTTTCAGTATTATTACTTGTTTGATGCAAAACTTTTGCTTAAATCATAGAGTTATGTATTTTTTCTACCTTAAGGGATTTATTTTTCAGTGTCGATGTGTAATCATCTATGTGACGTATATGAATTGTAAGAGACGCAGCGCTCAGGAGTCTGGTGACACGAGAAGTCAACACGCGAGGGAGAGAGGAGTGAGGGAAGTACCTCACGGGGTGAAGAAGAGGTGACACGCAGAGGCCTCTGCAAAAAGCGGTCCTCCTGGGGGGTGGATGGCCGCAGTTCGACGTGGCCAGCCTGTTGAGGGACTTCGCAGTCACGTGTCGAACCGGCTCACCGTCAGATCCTCATCTGCGACTAAGAACAGAGGAAATCGACTGTCGTGCGTGAGGTTGGCGAGACACGCGACTTCCCTTTCACCACGAGGGAGAACGGTGGGCAGTGACAAGGCAGAGCTATAATGTAGACCGATTTCTCCACTAAAGGCCCACTTTAGCAACGGAGGGTAGACTGAGGTGAAGAGAGACACAGAATTACATCCTTACACCGAGCGTGTACGTAAGCGACCATTCGGCCAGTCTGTAACTGTCTGACCTAGGAACAGAATTCATATAATATCCAATTTTCTCATTGGGAGAACTACGCCCTTTATCGGCCATAACCAAGTTCTTTTTTATCACCAGTATCAACAGACCTATCACATTGTATGGTAGTATCCTAAACCTCAAAGAACTATTCCAGTCACCCACTATCTGCACGTACAGGAGACATTCCTTCTCACTGTCATCTGGCAGTTGAAAGAAATACCAATCTCCCAGATAAGACCGTTGACATCATCGTGAAATAACAAGCCCTCAATTACAGCATTGTCGACGAGCCTCTTATACTGAGCTTACCGTGCTGCCTCGCAAATAGTCGACCTCGCTTCTTGCTGAAGTCATGTACGGCTCCGCCTCCACGGAGAACGCCACGGTCCAGTCGAGCTATCTCCCACGACTGAAGGAAGGATGTCCGACATCGCTTACGAAGATATCATACTCCGTGGTACATCCGCAGATAATCTTGTTTCTACCTGTGAGATCTACACTCTCCCTTCGGCACCGCATCAAAACACAGCTTCCTTCGACTACCAGAAGTAAGTGAGATACAAAAAAAGTTTTCAATGTTGTGTGAATGAGTGATGAAAACCTCTTTGTCAGTAACATTTATCTCCATGCCTAGGACACTGATGTGACAGCGATCGACAAGAGTCAATTTTTTGGAACAGTATGTGCTAACTACGACGTAAACATGTTGTCTCTTATGTAATGTTGTCCTTAACCTATCGCATCTACGCTTTCCTTCTCACATGCGACAAAGTGACAGATGATGTACACATGTCATATTCACTATTCTTTACGCTGATTGGTAACTTATTTTCCGTTATTTTATTGCAAGATATGTGTGTGTATATGGAGCCACATCAGTGCCTTTGTGAAAAGTATTTGGTATGAAAGGAACTTCAGTTAAGGAGAAATTTTGTACTAATTTGGATTTTTCAGGCAGATCATTGTCAAAAGATGTTTTTGTGTCATACTTACGATTGTACTGGGATAATTATAACACTGACCTCCACAAGCGAGTGACTGTTGCTTTACTGCACACATCCTTGTTCCCATTTAATACTGATTGTCAGCAAAAAGGTAAGTCTATTCGAAGTGGTTACTGTAACCAGAAGATTCATGAATTTATTCGTTGCAGATTCTTACATTGCTTTCAGCCCATGTGTGCAGAGAGTATGTGTGAAAGTGATGAGTGGGTTGATCTCCTTTCATACGTATCTGACATTGGTGACACATATACGCTGAAGTCCCACAGAAACTGGTACAAGCATGTGTATTCAAATTCAGAGATATGTACGAGGTGCGGCTAGAAAAAAAACCGGACTGATGCTGGAAAAAACATTTATTTACAATTATTTACAATTTCATGTTATCTCCTTCAATGTACTCTCCTCCTCGGTCTCTACACCGCTCCATACGAATTTTCCACTGTTCATAGCAATGCTGCAGATCATTTTCGGTAAGTCCATACATTACTTCCGTTGCTTTTTCTTTTACTGCTTCAACAGTCTCAAATCTAGTTCCTTTCAAAGCTGACTTGACTTTAGGGAAAAGAAAAAAGTCACAGGGGGCCAAATCAGGTGAGTAGGGTGGATGATCTAAGATGGGAATGTTGTGTTTTGCCAAAAACGTCTTCACTGACAACGCACTGTGAACTGGAGCATTGTCTTGGTGAAGGATCCATGACTTTTTTCTCCACAAATCGTTCCGTTTTCTCCGTACTCGCTCACGTAGGGTAGCCAGGACGCTAATGTAGTAATGCTGATTCACTGTTTGTCCCTCTGGTACCCAATCAATGTGCACAATCCCTTTGATGTCAAAAAAAAAAAATCATCATTGCCTTGAATTTCGATTTTGACATTCGTGCTTTTTTTTGTCGTGGAGAACCAGGAGTTTAGTTTCGGGATCGTAAGTAAAAAACCACGATTCATCGCAAGTAATAACATTTTGAAAGAAGGTGGGATCACTTTCAATGGTTTCCAGGATGTCAGAACAAATCATTCTTCGGCGTTCCTTCTGTTCAATTGTCAGACACTTTGGAACCATTTTTGAACACACTTTGTTCATGTTGAAACTTTCATGAAGAATCTGCCTAACACTTGCCTTGTCAACTCCTGTTAACTCAGACACTGCTCTGATTGTTAAACGGCGATCTTGTCGAACAAGTTTACCGATTTTTTCAATGTTTGCATCAGTTTTTGCTGACAATGGTCTGCCAGTGCGAGTGTCATCACTGGTGTCTTCGCGGCCATCTTTAAATCGTTTAAACCACTCAAACACTTGTGTTCGCGATAAACAATCATCGCCGTACACTTGTTGTAACATTACAAACGTTTCACTTGCAGATTTTCCTAGTTTGAAACAAAATTTGATGTTAACACGCTGTTCTTTCTGTACACTCAACATTTTCCGACGCACAGACAAAACGTCAACTACTTAAAACAGACGCCACGGGCAGACTGAGTGCAGGAGGCAGATGAAACTCGAGCAGTAGGCGGAGCGAGAGTCACGTGACAGGCCACGCGACTTTCAGCCTTATTGCATTCGTTTTATTGTTTCACCAGTACTAGTCCGGTTTTTTTCTAGCCACACCTCGTAAATAGGCAGAATACGAAACTGCAGTCGGCAACACCTGTATAAGACAACAATGGTCTGCGCTGTTGTTAAATCGGTTACTGCTGCTAAAATGGCAGGTTAACAAGATTTAAGTGAGTTTGAACGTAGGCGTTATAGTTGTCGCACGAACAGTGGCAGACAGCATCCCCTAGGTAATGATGAAGTGGGGATTTTTCCGTAAGACCGGTTCCACGAGTCTACTGTGAATATCAGGAATCCGGTAAAACGTCAAATTTCCAACACTGCTGCGGCCGGAAAAAGATCATGCAAGAACGGAACCAACGGCGACTGAAAATGATCGTTCAACGCGACAGCAGTGCAACCCTTCCTCAAATTGCTGCAGATTTTGATGCTGGGGTATCAGGAAGTGTCAGCTTGCGAACCATTCAACGAGACATGGGCTTTCAGAGTCGAAGGCCCACTCGTGTACCCTTGATGATTTCAGGACACAAAGCTTTACGTCTCGCCTGGGCCCGTCAACAGAGACATTGGACCGCTAGTGACTGGAAATATGTTGCCTGATCGGACAAGTCTCGTTTCAAATTGTATTGACCAGATGGGCGTGTATGGGTATGGAGACAACCTGATGAATCCATGCACCCTGCATGTCAGCAGAGGACAGTTCAACCTGGTTGAGGCTCTGTAACTGTGTGGGGCGTGTGCAGTTGTGGTCATATTGGACCACTGATACGTCTAGATACGACTATGGCAGGTGACACGAACGTAGGCATCCTGTCTGATCACCTGCATCCATTCATGTCCTCTGTGCATTCTGAGGGACTTGGGCAATTCCAGTAGTACAATGCGACACCACACTCGTCCAGAATTGCTACACTCTTTGGAATTTGAACACTTCTGCTGGCCAGCAAACTCCCCAGACATGAACATTATTGAGCATACCTGGGATGCCTTGCAACGTGGTGTTCAGGAGAGATCTCCACCGCCTCGTACTCTTTCGGAGTTATGGGCAGCCCTGCAGGATTCATGGTGTCAGTTCTCTCCAGCACTACTTTAGACGTTAGTCGAGTTCATGCCACGTCGTGTTGCGGCACTTCCGCGTGCTCACGTGTGCCCTACACGATATTAGGCAGGTGTACCAGTTTCTTTGACTCTTCAATGTTAATACTGGTAGATTCAGATAGACGCCCAAGCATTCCCCACGTTTTCCCCTTTTTAGATAAAAAGAACAAGAATGGTTTTATGCACTTTATTTTTTATTCCTTTTTCATGCCAAACTACTGTAATCTAACTGTGACACTTCCTAAGCGAAAAACATCTCTGCCAGTAGGGGGTAGTGTAAGGTGGCGAGACTTTGGTCACGCCATCTTTCACCCTTTGTTAATTACGTAGTCTCTGCAGAAGCATTGCAGATATCACAGCTACGTACCGAGAGATCAGGATGAGTAAATATAGGTATGACAGGGAATGACAAAGTTTGTTTGCCGCTATCAGTAATAGTTCTGTTAGATTTTTTTGTATGCTGGTGAGGACTGCAGTGAGACATGACCAGGGTTGCCGAAGTCAAACAGCCGTAGGCACTTCCAGGAAAGCATTCATGCTTTTACAAGAGTGTGATCGCTTTGCTTGTGAGCGCAGGTGGTGCTATCTCAGCATAAAGTAAGCCCACGAGGGCGGCGCGGTCTTGAGCGTTACAATGGCCAGCAATGTGCCTTCTGGAGGTGTATTGTCCACCTCGGGTGTGCAACTGACAGAGTTTTATGGTTTGCTGTGGAAAGGAGAGCATTATCCTCCGCAGATGTGAAATTCATATGCGTTTCCCTGGAGCCAAGTTTACTGGGGGAGAGCGTAGATTTTTGAGGCAAACTTTCCAATTGAACGAATACCACTACTCTGTGTCAAGGAGGGAGATCTGGCGTGGTGCTATAAGGATGCCGTTGGCGCAATCTGCGTGGGCAGTTTGACCATTGGAGAGGACAAATTTTGGCAACTCAACGACGATTTGATGTCGAGGAGAGATGAGAGGAGAGATTTTCAAGGCATTCCGCAGATGTCCACTGTAATGGATTGTCTGAACATTTCGGGTAAGGTATGTTGTACATTCGGCAAATTGACAGAGAGTCACATCTCAGCGCGACGATACGCTGACTGCGGCCTTTGCAGTTGAACTCCTACTGCCAATCTCCAAAATGGTTCAAATGGTTCTGAGTACTATGGGACTTAACATCTGAGGTCATCAGTCCCCTAGAACTTAGGACTACTTAATCCTAACTAACCTAAGGACATCACACACGTCCATGCCCTAGGCAGGATTCGAACCTGCGACCGTAGCGGTCGCGCGGTTCCAGACTGAAGCGCCTAGAACCGCTCGGCCACACCGGCCCGCTGCCAATCTCCATATCGTCCTTTGGGCAGTTCGCAGGTGAGCATATCGACAACCTGGACGTATTAGCAATCTTTGCTTGAGGGCTTAGTCTGCACTGAGCGAGTCCATCCGTCGCACTGACGCTCAGCTAGCTGTTCACAATCTCGGTTATTACCTCACATATTTAGAAAGCTTTGTTGCTACTGCCTTGAGGGAAACATCGTTTTATCTTGCTAAACAACTTTGCTAGCCATATCATCTGCCATCATGTATTTTTTTCTCGTTTTTTTTTTCTTTTTTAAAATTTGATCAGTATGCTAATTCTGGGAACGCCCGTGTTGGATCTGCATAAATTTGATCAGTATGCTAATTCTGGGAACGCCCATGTTGGATCTTCAGTAAACTAACTCCGAAAAGATCAATATTAACATTTCATTTCAATACCCTTGTCATCATGACCATTTGAATTATAATAAATTTTTGTGAGCTGAGGGTACGTAACAATGGTAGGAAACCTTACACCGGGTTCTATAGGCGGCTATTGTTTTCATGTGCAGCTATTTGCACTCTGTAGTTTGAAGCCGACAACAGTGGTATCAGTTGTCAGTGATCAACTGACATCGACCAGACTATATGAATAGTAATAGATGAAAATCTAAATTGTACTGTGCACGTAACTGCATTGCGTAGGAAGGCAGCATCATCACTCCATGTCATACAAAAATATAAAAATCTCTTTCCTCTTGACCTGAAAAAGAAACTTTTGCAATCACTTATACCTCCAATTATCGATTACAGCGATATTATCTCTCGAGGTCTTCTCAGGAAAAGTTCAAGTTACCTGGAAATGGTTATGAATGCCCGTGTTCGTTATGTTTGTGATGTTGGACTCTGGGATCGTATTTCACCATCATACTCACAGTTACACTACATCTACAGCTACATAAAAGCCACCGTATGGTGCGTGGTGGAGAGTACTGTATTACCACTAGTCATTTCATTCTCCGTTCCAGTCGCAAACAGAGGGGAGGGGGGACTATCTATTGCCTCCAAACGAGCCCTAATCTTTCAAATCTTATCTTCCTGGTCCTTACGTGAAATATAAGTTCGCCTCAGCAGTATCGTTCTGCATTCAGGCTCAAATGTCTGCTCTCTGTTTGTCTTCAAAATGCTCCTCGAAAAGAACGTCACCTTCCCTCCAAAGATTCCCGTTTAAGTTCCCGAAGCGAACTGCTTCGATGCCTTCCTTTAATCCGACCTGGTGCGGATCTCAAACACTCAAGCAGTACTCCACAACTGGGTCCCATATGCGGTCCCCTCTAAATTTTCCCAATAAACCGATGTCGAATATTCGCCTTCCCTGCTGCGGTGAGTACACACTCATTCCATTTCATATTGCTTGGCAACGTTACGAAGTGACTATGTCGAGCAGCACACTTCTAATGCTGCACTCAAACATTATGGGTTTCTTTTTGCCGCTCACCTGCGTTATCTTATATTTTTCTACATTTAGAGCTAGCCGCCATTCACCGCACCAACTAGGAACTTTGCCTAAATCAACT
Organism: Schistocerca serialis cubense; assembly: GCF_023864345.2. Classification (NCBI taxonomy): domain Eukaryota; kingdom Metazoa; phylum Arthropoda; class Insecta; order Orthoptera; family Acrididae; genus Schistocerca; species Schistocerca serialis. The sequence continues at coordinate 165,668,292 of NC_064645.1, read as the reverse complement.
TGTATCTTTCTACAGTCACTCAACGACAACACCCTGCACTACAACACACAACCATCAACAAACAACCTCTGACTGCTGCTTACCCTGTCCTCGAGATCATTTATGTGTACAAAAAAATGACAACGGCCCTATCACACTATCTTGGGGCACTACTGATGAACACTTGCCGACAAGGACAACAAACTGGGTTCTGTTAAGTAAGAAGCAGTCGAGCCACTCACACACCTGGGAATCTGCCGTATGCTCGTAACTTCGTTAACTGTGTCTAGTGTTGCACCGTGTGACATGCTTTATACGGAAATCTAACGATGTGGAATCCGCCTGTTGCCCTTCATCTATGGTTCGCAGGATCTCTTGTGAGAAGAGGGCAAGCTGAGTTCCGCACCAGCGACGCTTTCTAAAACCGTGCTGATTTGTGGACAGAAGCTTTTCTATCTCAAGGAAATTCACTATATTCCAACTGAGAATATGATGAAGGATTCTACAGCTAACCGATGTTAAAAATTTTTTTAATGTTATTTAGCAGGTCTGTTATTTTACCCCCCTTATATGCAGGTGTCGCCTACGCTATCCTGGCTGCGTGTAGACAAGAACAGATATTTGAATACTCTCAGCCTTGTCAACTGTGTTATTCAGATGCACCATCCCTCATATCCCTGGCGGCCCTAACGCTCTTGTCTGAACAACATAGCAGAAACACCATTCCAATCAGAGCAAAATCCTTTCTGTCCCACACCATCGTTCAGTAACTTTCTCGAAGTCCTTCTCAGTAGCACTAAAGCGACTGTAGAGCGGCCATGTTCATTATAGTAGAGAAATTAATAACATCTCTACCTTTTGAAGACAGTGAAAGATGTACCTACTACCACTGTCCCTGTGCGCACTACTTACCCTTGAACGTTCTTCTTTCCAAACAGATGTTTCTCATTTCCAGTATTTTTATCTGGAACAGACTCCTCAAATTTCCTTTCCCCAGAATTCGCTATACCAGAAAACACCTATTTTGTACAACTAGGAATTCTGTTTATACCTGCCACTGTCTTTACTGTCATTATTACCATTTTTTCGTCATTGCTACTATCACTATTAGTGGTACCAGAAAAAGCAGTACAAATACTGCTAGTATTAACTTTATTACCTCATAGTAAGTATTGTTTATTCTCACTGTTATTATAGACACTCAGATCACTTTAATAGTACTTATCTTATTGAAATTGTTATTTTTTAGGCAACTTTGATGTGAAAAGGTACTGTATATAAGAAACCAGGATCAAATGTTAAATAAGTAAAAAAAAATAAAAAATAAACGACTAACGTGGTGCCGGTCGGCAGTTTTGTAACCATCGTCTCACATGAGAAAGTAGAGACTCTTCAGGCTAGCAGATAATAGCAATGAATAAATGTTGTAAATGAATAAAAGAAAGATATTGACACTCATTATAGCTTTAATTAATTTATTATTATTATTTACGACACACCTCAAGAAAATATTAGACATTTGAGTTACCATAAACACTAAATAGGTCCACAATGTTACCGAGGATCAACCGTAGTTTTGCGCAGTAGTCACCAACATTCAGGAGTCTACGTAAAAGGAGCTCAAGAAGAAGCAGAAACCCATATTAAGAGAAAATAATGTAACGAAATATATTCATCCTCAAAGTATAAGTTTCGAAATTTAGTCACCTATAAAACTGACATTGTGGACGATTTTGATACTGTTCTACATTATTTTACAATATGTTGTTATTTTAGATTAGATATTATATTACATTCTTATATTCCAGTCTTTGCTTTATTGTAGGGGATACAAGTCCGCTGAAATACAAAAATATGGATAAACGAGTCTCGTTACTTTCTCGCGTACACATTGTATGACGATAATTACGCGGGAATATCACAGCCGATGTAACATTCTTTACACAAGAATATAAATTATTATGTCTAAACGTGCGATGAACATGTCGCGATAAATCAGACATAAAGCAATTTCTTCTGCAAAACCACAGATGCCAAATATGTCACAATTTTATCGTAAGACTGCGATACTGGCGGTCACCTCTGACTTTTCACGTTTGATTCATAATACAAAAAATTCGAACTCGAGCTATATTCACTCCGATACGTCTATTATTTGATGTTTTGGAGTGTCGGTTTATTTAATAGCGCAAGTATGTCAACGAACATTAACTTTACCTTAGTGTCCATTGCTGTTTATTAGTGACATGTAGAGATTCAGTACATTACGATGTTGAAACTGCAAAGACTCCAACAGTAGCGACAGTACACTACATGGATGATCGCTTTAGAGCTAGAAATTAGTTGTTTTCTCACCGGCCATTGTTGACAAAAGGGGATTTGGTTGTCAATGGCCAGCGAACAGGCAGAAGCAAATAAACCAAGTTCATTGATTTCTGTAGTGCAAAACGTGCCAAATGCTGTTATTAATACAGGTAACAAAATACAGTCCTCAACTAACGTCATTGTATAATTAACAAAAAGAAAGCAGTGGCTAATACAAACAATAGTAACCCCATTAATGCGATTTTCACACGCACATATCTTTCAAGTGCATGCATCAGTTGATTCGGACAGTAAATGTGAAAGAGCTTTCGAGCCAGAGGAAATTTTCAGACTTTTTTGGTCTGATAGAGTAACAGAATTAATTTAGCCTCGTTAAGGGGAGGTTTACTGTCTTTTGGTTGAAAAAAATAGATTTTTAATTGCATTTTTGGATCCATAAAAGTGTTTATAATCCACCCCTGAAAAGGTTTTTACGAATACGGAACGGAAATGTTTGTCACCCTGGGACTCTATTCGACGCAGTTCACCAAGCATTCGGACGGTCACCGGATTCAAGCGGCCGAAAACCGCTTCTCACCGGTCGTACGAGCGGCTCTGGAGCAGCGCAGGAAGGCCCAGATCGAGCAGCACGCCCTCTATGAGGAAGAAGAAGGACTAGTTTATTGACCCGGAATAGCAGATTGAACGTGAGTTGCATAATATTGCATTTATATGTAGTCAAAGCTTCAAACGCGTTTTTCTCGAAATGACGTTCCTTTTTTATCGTGCGGTATGGTAACTCCAAATCTACTGAACCTATTTGATGATTCTTTGTCTCCGACGAAGCTAACTAAATTGTCTAGAAGTTGTACCACTTTCATTCCTATCCATCAACTATAAATATTTTTATAAGGCCGGCGAAGTCGAAAAATCCCTGAAAAAACCCTATTTTTTCCAAATGGCCGCCATTTTGTTTCCTACGGACCAAATAACTTAAGCGAGGTACAACTCCTAAAGAATCTTATACACTTCGCTAACGTCGACTCAATTTTGATTTCACTCGAAAAAATTGACCAAATTTGACATTGATATCTATGATACATCCCGAGAAAAAAATTCTCAAAGAACGCGCTTTTTTCGGGCCAAAGATAGTAAACCTCCCCTTAATGCAACTTTGTTTCCATTTTGACATTTCCACTGGGGAAGAAAAGAAGTATGTAATGTAACAAAGTTCCTTTCGTAATCCCGTCTTTTTCTTAACACGGACTCACGATACTGCTATTTGCTCTACGTCCTCGTTCTGAAAACGCTGAGAACATATTCTGCTTTGTGTGGTCGGTTTTGAATCGTTCCTTCTCACATCGAGCCAGAGAGCTTTTCCAGCTGCATTTCGGTTGTTAAAACAAATCGTTCGTGTTCCGTTCTTTTGTTCGGTCGTGCGCGTATCTGAAAGGAATTAATTCGGGGACTATAATAAACTTTCACATAATAGTTACGATTCGATGTTCCGACAAAAGGGGTTAACGTCAATGTTAAGTTGAATTGTGGGCGACAGGATTAGTTTTGACAGATATGTGAAAACGGACGTAACGAAAGTTGTTCCCATATCGCCCTTGAACTTGATTTTTTATTTAATTAACGATTGCGAGCTCATTAAAAGCTATTGTCTCATGATTAGGATCAATCCCTCTTTCCTCCTAGATAGCGATCATTCATTAACATTTACGTCATAAGAAAAAGGATTAGTAATAAAAGTGATGTTAAATGACAATTACGTGCTATTCCGTTAGTGTGGAACCGGCGTAATGTCTCTGAAATGACATTAATATATAATTTGTGTTAAATACTGAACTGAGATAGGAAGTAAATTGAAATTAGTGAACATTTGATACTGAGACTATAGAAGCAGAAGCGCTTAAGGTTCCTCTTCTCTAAAACGGCAAAATAGGTACGAACTTTAACTCAATAGTCGACATTATGCATTGCAAAGACATTAGCATTTCTTACTTATTTTGACGACGCGCTATTAAACAAAGGAACGTGGAGTCTCTGTACGAGTAATAAAATTAAATCTAAAAACATAATTAATAACGGCGAACTCCGCTTTAACAAACTGCATGGCGTGTCGTCATCGGGCAATAAGTGCTCAACCCTGGAGACTTGTGTGGTGAAATTAGAAGTCGGGTATATAAAACAAGCTACAGTGGAGTCGGCAGTCGGCACAACACGACGTGGGCAGTTATACCATGGAATGTCTCCGGCCGGGATCCTTGTGACGTCTTTCAGACGTTTCACGCCGTACACGCCATCTGACGATGGAGCATTCTAACATTTTTTAAATGATAAGGATAATAAGTTGCCGTCTCTTCATCTAAGAATAGATGATAAATGCAGCTAGCCGCTAACTTTGCGTAATGTCTTGTCTGTATAGACGTGTATCTGTTGCCTTTAAGATCCCTTCTCCTTCACACATAAATCTATACAGTAAAGTAAGGGCCTCCCATTTGTTGGCCGATCCGTGATAAGACAGGCGAAAGGTTAGGCTAATGGAGGATTATTAGTATTATCTCTATTTTCATTCGCTCTCTCTCTTTCTCTCCTTTACCTATGTACAGTTTTTAATATAATATTTCATTACGTGCAATCAGCCAAATAGAATCTTTGGTGGAGTCCTTCGTCTTGGTAATCAGCGGCTGGCTTGCTGTATGAGATCTTTACATTTATTATTACTGTTAAAGACTGCATTCAGTCGGGAGAATCAATCGTGTGGACAATTTGTTCCTTTTACGAAAGATTGCGAATTCCAGATGTGTACGAAGCCTTTTTGGACGATTTAACACAGACTCAGTGATTGCAGGCCCTCTTCGACACAGCTGAAACTACCCCACTAATTACAGGGCCAACGTGATCATCAAACTCATTCGTTCATTCACTCCAGAACAAAAAGGTCACAAACCTTATTTATGAAGGAAATTGTGTATTAAATCCACCTCCATTACATGTCCAGATCTCCGGTGATTCCACATCTTAATTATTTTCCGTTTACAGTCTCTTTCTCTTCAAACACACCGCTAGCGGCACAAATGTTAATTGGCTCGCTTTAGCGAGAAGAAAAGCAAAATATATATCTCTCAGAAACACGCCAATCCCTCGAAAGATACTCCAGAAGCTCTCCTCGTTACCACTCTAACAACCATGGAGAATGCATATATGCATCTCTGTTGTTTCAAAGAATAAACGTACTAGAAAATACTTTGGCATCGACAAGCTGTCGCCGCATATATTACGAGAAAATCAAATCAGACACTTTTCCAAAGTGCATGAATGTGGATGGTTTGATTGACAATGATTAATTGGGTATTTTCTGTGGGGACATTACAGCATAAAACATGATTCATCAGAAAACTCCACCTGTTGCCACTCAGTGGATGCCAGTTGTAGTACAGACATGGAAATTACAGCTTTCGTCGCCAATGTACAGGAGTCAGTGAGAGTGCCTGTATCACCCGCCTGCTGTGGAGGCCCGTATGCAGCAGTGTTCACGGGACGGTCGTTAAGGTGATACTCCTTGGGTCACCTGGGCCCTCAGTTGCTCAACAGCTACACGTCTCTTCACCCATACGTATACCCTCAGTCAAACCTATGGGCAGTAGGCAGTACAGTTGTGATGCATGGTATACTTTAACCACGACTGCAAGCGAACAGTTTACAAACTTAGCCATTTCGGAAAAGCTACAACCCTTCCCCCGAAGCCCATGCTCTTATCCTTTTGCATATTACTTAAATCGCTCCGTTTCCGCATTACGATAACGACTCCACTGTTTCCCCCGTCACTACGATAAGCTTTACCTACACTACCCTGGTAGTGCTGCCACATGCGTTTGTGAGTAGTTGACGGCGAACATAGGCGGTGACCACATTAATATGACTGTATTGTGTAGAGCCACTACACTAAAAGTAAGCAGTGTAAAAAAAATTCATGTATATGAAAGAATATATCGCTTGAATGAGCACACTTCCGAATGAAATGTGATTCCTTTCCCATTTAGACCTTAATCAGAATGATTAGTACACCAGTAAATGACGTAATCTGACACATTTGATCAGAACTCTTTCACCAAGGCTCTGAGCAGGCTCTGAGCACTATGGGACTTAACATCTGTGGTCATCAGTCCCCTACAACTTAGAACTACTTAAACCTAACTAACCTAAGGACATCACACACATCCATGCCCGAGGCAGGATTCGAACCTGCGACCGTAGCAGTCGCGCGGTTCCGGACTGCACGCCTAAAACCGCGAGACCACCGCGGCCGGCCACTCTTTCACCAAAAGCTAATGTTTTGTGCATATAACATGGCGGACGTCTGCTTCCAGTTTGTGATGTCTTTAATACTTCCATGCTTAATATCACGATCTCAAACAATAACTACTCTGGAACACACCGAGCATGCAATATTATGAATGATACATCATAACAGTGATGTCAAATGGTACTGTTTCGATCTCTTACGAATCATCGTCGGATCATCTGTTTGAAAAGAAAACCATAAGGACGTGGATAGCAAAACATATATTTTTATGTAACGTAAACAAGCACATGCAGTTGGTGTATAAATAGTTTTTAGTTTAGTTTCCTTGTATTATGATATCCGCATTTTTCTTCGTTTTTAAACAGGTCATCTGACTGTACATTAAAGAAGTCGAAACCGATTCCTACCACTTGTGTGTTCTTAAATCTGAAAAATGCAATAAAAAACCGGTATCATTATTGTCATTGTTACTACCGTTAACGTTGCCCATTCCAGCATCTAAGATCACCCTCTTTCATCTATCAAGAACTTGGTCTCCCCTTGGGAGAAATGTGTTGGTTGCCAGGGTTACTGTGTTGGGAAATTAATATGGAGACTTGAAGAATATAGATGTAGAATGTTAATGATGTTTGTTTTATTTAAAAAGTTTTAAGAGCTTTCACATAAAGTCAGAGGCATCACTTTTCACACACAAAACTTTTCCAATTTATTTTCATATTTAATATCAATTCACATAATCTGTAACAATTACGTCGACATCACACAGTTTCGAGGTTTTACGGAGTCTGTGCCCATAGAAGAAGGAAGCAGAACTTGAGGATAGTAAGTGTTCTGTAATGGTGATTACTTATTGAAATAAATTTAGAGCATTCTACGAAAGGTTAAAGATATTAATGATAATATACATAGCTCACTATTAGGCTATAAACACATGCTGGCAAGTCCAAAAAAATACGCAAATAGTGCGCTTTTTGGTCACAGGACATATAACGACGTTGTTCTGTGCGCAGTTTTCGTTTGATGGAGCATATATGTTTTCTGATGGTGAAGGTAGAGTAAACAAAAATACAACCATTTCGTACGTATTAAGCGAAATTTCTACATTTTTGTCTAAATTGTAAGCTTTGGCATCGAACTTTCACAGGTCTTCGCTCTTCCTTTAATGGACCACATCTGCAACTGCATACTCTGCAAAACTTAATTTTTATCTCCCCAGTCTCTCAAAACACAACTTCGTTGGAGGGCATCTGATCCCGACACTCGGTCATTTACGCCCTGGCAGTGCTACTTTATAACAACATGCTCGTGCATTCAGCTTCCGTACTAAGTGAAGACTAGCCTCAGTCCGCCACGCTAGAAGAGGGAACGAGTTGCCCGTGACCTAAGCACGTTACGTTACATTTACATTATTTGCATTAGAAGCCTCGTCATTCAATTCGTTATCTGCAGTCTACAGTGTGCAAAATTATTATAGACAATACTAGATATTGTACGTTTCTATGAAGTATAAATGTACGTAAATCAGTGAAAAAATACAAGTCAATGTAAAAAATTATAACTACCGGAATATCTAGCAAATCAGTACACCAATGAAAATGCATGATTTTAATTACAAAATACACTCCTGGAAATGGAAAAAAGAACACATTGACACCGGTGTGTCAGACCCACCATACTTGCTCCGGACACTGCGAGAGGGCTGTACAAGCAATGATCACACGCACGGCACAGCGGACACACCAGGAACCACGGTGTTGGCCGTCGAATGGCGCTAGCTGCGCAGCATTTGTGCACCGCCGCCGTCAGTGTCAGCCAGTTTGCCGTGGCATACGGAGCTCCATCGCAGTCTTTAACACTGGTAGCATGCCGCGACAGCGTGGACGTGAACCGTATGTGCAGTTGACGGACTTTGAGCGAGGGCGTATAGTGGGCATGCGGGAGGCCGGGTGGACGTACCGCCGAATTGCTCAACACGTGGGGCGTGAGGTCTCCACAGTACATCGATGTTGTCGCCAGTGGTCGGCGGAAGGTGCACGTGCCCGTCGACCTGGGACCGGACCGCAGCGACGCACGGATGCACGCCAAGACCGTAGGATCCTACGCAGTGGCGTAGGGGCCGCACCGCCACTTCCCAGCAAATTAGGGACACTGTTGGTCCTGGGGTATCGGCGAGGACCATTCGCAACCGTCTCCATGAAGCTGGGCTACGGTCCCGCACACCGTTAGGCCGTCTTACACTCACGCCCCAAAATCGTCGGGCCCGCCTCCAGTGGTGTCGCGACAGGCGTGAATGGAGGGACGAATGGAGACGTGTCGTCTTCAGCGATGAGAGTCGCTTCTGCCTTGGTGCCAATGATGGTCGTATGCGTGTTTGGCGCCGTGCAGGTGAGCGCCACAATCAGGACTGCATACGACCGAGGCACACAGAGCCAACACCCGGCATCATGGTGTGGGGAGTGATCTCCTACACTGGCCGTACACCACTGGTCATCGTCGAGGGGACACTGAATAGTGCACGGTACATCCAAACCGTCATCGAACCCATCGTTCTACCATTCCTAGACCGGTAAGTGAACTTGCTGTTCCAACAGGACAATGCACGTCCGCATGTATCCCGTGCCACCCAACGTGCTCTAGAAGGTGTGAGTCAACTACCCTGGCCAGCAAGATATCCGGATCTGTCCCCCATTGAGCATGTTTGGGACTGGATGAAGCGTCGTCTCACGCGGTCTGCACGTCCAGCACGAACGCTGGTCCAACTGAGGCGCCAGGTGGAAATGGCATGGCAAGCCGTTCCACAGGACTACATCCAGCATCTCTACGATCGTCTCCATGGGAGAATAGCAGCCTGCATTGCTGCGAAAGGTGGATATACACTGTACTAGTGCCGACATTGTGCATGCTCTGTTGCCTGTGTCTATGTGCCTGTGGTTCTGTCAGTGTGATCATGTGATGTATCTGACCCCAGGAATGTGTCAATAAAGTTTCCCCTTCCTGGGACAATGAATTCACGGTGTTCTTATTTCAATTTCCAGGAGTGTATATGAACTCTAGATTTTTAATAAAGCCTGATTACTACGTGAAGAACTGCTATCTTAATTTTCGGATCACTGTACAGTCGCTGAGCACACCAGCTCTCTATGGAACCCAATGTGACATCTCTGTGTGTCCACCTCACAATGTCTTCATCAAAGTCTTTCAGTTTGGTTAAACAGCTTCCTTATTTACAATTTTTCCTGGGAGAATCGACAGTCACGTATTTTCCTTCACGTCATATACGATGGATACTTCTTAAACCAACGCCACAAGCTGCAGAACAAATGACCCATACATTGGCGAGACTGTTTTTTTTTTTCTTCCTAATGTTGTTTTTTCGGTAATATATCGCTATATTTCTTGAGATCATAGCTATTGATTAAGTCTACCCTTAGCAAAACTTTTATAATGAACGTCCATCTAGAGGCCAACACTTCACCATTATTGCCTAAAACATGTTTTAAATATCTATAGACTCTGTGGATTATGGATTTGCTTTGCAGCCGAAGCTCAGCTGCCTTTTTAAGTCGCATGCTTCCTGCTGTCAAAGTGCGTTTTGTTGGAGTTGTTTGTAAACCCGACCTACATAGCACAAGAGAAATCTCTCTTTTTCCTGCTTTTCCATTTTCAGTTTAACAAACACTGCGACTCAGTAAAAAAACTGCACAAATAATACGAGAAATACACTTTTTATTTCGAGCCAGCTGTCAAAACTAATAACTCAAGCAGGAATGGGGAAGAAGAACTGCACGAAACTCTATACACGGCCTCGCAATGATGCTTTGCCGGCGCTCGAACTAGAGAACTACAGACGGCAGCGTTGCCATTCTCGAATACTACAGACGGATCGCTACGCCAGATTAGGTACAACTGTGGCTTCAGCTCATTTGGAGACACCCGCCACCTATAGTGAATGGAACCCGAAACACTGGGCTAGTACTCATTCCGTTTCTGGTCTAGTGTAGCTGTGTCCAGCGAATCAGAGAAATATGCGAGGTCGCTTCCAAGTGCTAGGCAGTAAACTGTCAAATTAATGTGATTAAAGCCAATCGCGAAACCCTCTTTCAACACCACTGTCATTCCTTTTCACCACTCAACGATGACGTCGCAAGTTCGCAGTTGAACATTATGGGCAGAATTACCTGGGGTGACTCCCATTATTTCATGAGATCTCTCTCATACATTTTATTTTGGGCGTGATCTAAGTAACAATGCTATCTAAGACAAATTCCATAAGAATTTCCTGAGATGATGTTCGATCACTTGAAACGTAAGGCTTTTGAAATTATTGATACGGATATTGTTAGTCTTTGTGTCAGCGACGATTTCTTAATATTTATTAGCAGTAGTTCCATGAAGACAAGTGAAATTGTCACTTGGGAAAGATTTAAATAGGGTAGGTAGGGGTAACAGTAAGCATTCTTGGTTGCACTACATGTTTTAAAAAGTCTTCCAGCAATATAATATGAACTGTGCATACAACAAATAGTTTAACGTCTTGGTAATATTGTGTAAAAGTTTCATTGTAATGTGATTAGTATTAGAGGAGTAACAAAAGTTTTCCGGAAAATAAAGCCGGCCGCGTTGGCCAAGCGGTTCTAGGCGCTTCAGTCCGGAACAGCGTGTCTGATACGGTAGCAGTTTCGAATCCTGTCTCGGACATGGATGTATATGATGTCCTTAGGTTAGTTAGGTTGAAGTAGTTCTAAGTTCTAGGGGACTGATGACCTCAGAAGTTAAGACCCATAGTGCTCAGCGCCATTTGAACCATTTTTGTAAGTGGCCGACTGCTGTGAGGTTCTAGAATAGAACTGATAAGTTGAGAATGGTGGACTTTTGCTTTAGGAACCTGAAAACTTTACGTACACTGTCCCATGTTTACTTCCAAGCCCCCGCCACCCAAAACTACTGTATATATGTTTCACTACATGCGCTACAATATACAGTTCTTGTACCGTATTAGAGAAGAATGCAACTGTAAGTACCCCAAGAAATCAAATATCAGGCTCGAAAACGCTGCATGGCGTAACGAACTTGAAATGTTTTGTTCTCTTCTTTCGAATCAATTAACACTAACGAGGTGTCACTACGTTAATGAGGGATGAAGAAATGGGTTTCTCAAATTGGGTTTGATTGGAAGGCATGGAAATGCTACGTGCTATTTTTGTAATAAATGAGGACCGGGAGTTATCTAAATCAATGACCGTGTGTCGTATGGGTCCTCTCTTGGCACAAGGGTTGGTGGGGCTAGCTGGAGCCAGACCGTGCTACGGGCTGACCACTGGACCCAGGGAGCTCGAGTCCGCTAATTGGCCTGTCAAGGGTCCCCTGGCGCAGCGCGACAGCCCGCCAGATGTACGGCTTTTAATCTCAGCCACCGACTGCAGGCTGTCGGCGTTTTTCCTTCTTTCCGGTGCGATACAATCAGTTGGGCCGAAGGCCAGCACTGACCCCGCCCACACTACGGTTTACACGTGTTCAGGATGAGAGATGTCATTCACTGCGGGTCCAGAACAGCTCAGAGCTCACTAGGCACGACGTACATTTTTATGAGAAACACAGTGTCAACACAGAAATAACCCTTTGCTTCGGCACAAAAGGAAAGAAACTCAGTAACCTAATGTTATCGTGTGTTTGACATGTTCGATCTTTGGTTGCAAGCCAATAAAGCTTGATTTTATTGGTATTGCCATTTGTAAAACATGTATATGTCTTTTTTTTCTTTCCAGAACGCATCTCAGTAGGAATGACATTCGAAGCAAAAAAGTCCAGTAAACATGAGCTCCAAAATGCATACCTTAAAAGGAATGTACATTTCATCATTTTCAGTACTGTAAAACAAATCTCTTCTACTGCAAGCTTCTTGATTTCCATAATTTGGAAGGAGGTAACACGGCAACAAACAAGAAAGATTGTTCTAGAAATTCGCTCTAAAATGCGTACTTTAAGAGCTACGAGCATTTGTTTAATGGGCGACATACGTTTCACTGAACCAAGGTGAACAACTGCTCATAGCTGTTAAGTTATGCACCTTAGAATCCATGTTGACTAGATATTTGTTTCTTGTTTTGGTCCATACTACCACCACTTAATGTATGGAAAGGGAAGAACTTGCAATAGAACACACTGGTTTCACAGTATCGAAGATGAAGCTACGCTGATAGCTCTTAACGGTGTATATTTTAGAGCCCATGTTTGCTAGGCATATTTACTTCGAAACGTAGTTTCTGTCACATCTCTGAATATTTACCATTTCTTGAAGTATATCCTGCGTACTTTGCGCGTTTGTTTCACCCAGAAATATCATGGTCTTCAGCCCCTACCTTACATCGGACAGGCTTCCTTACCGAGCTTACCACTACAATAGAGGCAATGTATGAGTAGACTATTATAATAATAGCTTTAATAGTCATAAATGTGCTCCACTGCACTAATATGAACTTAATTAAAATTGTGGTAAGTGACTTTTACACAAGTTGACTTTACTATCAGTAGAAGCTATGACACCTATAACACCCAGTCACCCTCTTCCTGTTGCCCACTTAACGTTTCTCAGAAGGAACAAAAAGTTTAATTTCAGTATTTCATACGATTATTGATCGAATTTAAAAACTGTAAATGCGTTCGTTATCTACTCATTAAGGTGGTTCAAATGGCTCTGAGCACTATGGGACTTAACATCTGTGGTCATCAGTCCCCTAGAACTTAGAACTACTTAAACCTAACTAACCTAAGGACATCACACACATCCATGCCCGAGGCAGGATTCGAACCTGCGACCGTAGCAGTCCCACGGTTCCGGACTGAGCGCCTAGAACCGCTAGACCACCGCGGCCGGCTACTCATTAAGAGATATAATCTTCTGTTGTATGGTTAACACAGTAAGCGAAGTATTAAAATTAGAAATTGTGTATATGTCTTCAGCTAGCATACGTCATGGCACACAACTTACATAGAATCTATTCAGGCGTATTCAACATTGAGAGCAGTTAGTGATTTGCAACAAACTTTGTGCATGATTTCACATCCTTTGGATTTGGCGTTTACCTTTGTTTTCCGGTGAATAATCCATAGCTGATTAAACAAAATTCATTAAGGTTTTGTGTCTTCAAAATATTTGACATATTACGTCATTTGTAAAGTAATCAGACGTTTGAAACTGTTTTATAGATGGGAGTTCAATTATTCAAAGAATTTTAGCGGAGGGAGAAGCTCCCTGCCGTCGTTGGATACGCAGCAGCCAGCAGCAAGTTGCACTCTCAGCTCACTTATTTGTTTCATAGTTTAATTCTTAATTTCTTTGCGTGTTTTTTGGCACTTGCGTAGTTTAATTCACAAATTTCGGGAGTATTATAGTATTTGAGAGTTGTAGCATCGCGTTTTAATACATGAATAGTGTAAATTCGCGTAGTCGTCAGTCATCTGTTTGATTTGAACGGCTTGGGAGATAAAAGACAGGAAAAATTTTTTAAAATGACGACATTACTCTTCATGTGTCCGGTGTGTATGGTGTACCCTGTGAATGTGGCAGCATGTACATTTGACAGACAATTCCCACGGTTGCGGAGCGTTGTACAAGCACAAAGGGAGCTTGACAAGTCGACCATAGCGGAGCATTGCCTAAAAAATGGACACAAAATACAGTTCGAGAATACAAAAGTGTTGGCTCATGCGTCTACATATTGGGACTCCGTTATAAAGGAAGTGGCCGAGATTCGCTTAAACAACAACAATTTCAACAGAGACCACGGATACACACTCAGCAGGGCATGGGGACGGGCGTTGTACATCGAAAGAAAGCAGAGACAGATGGGCGACGTGGGAGCGGCAGTTTTCAAACGTGGCGCCTGCCCCTGGCGTCACCTGACGTCATCGGTGCTGACACGGGCAATAGCTCCGCTAGCTGCCTGGGTCGACTTACACGCGCGCGCCACATTGGATAGATCTGATTGGCTGCTGATGATGTCATCATGCCTATATAAGTGAGAGACCGTAACATCCCCGAGCCCCTCCTCTCTTCATCCCGCCACTTCCCCTGCTGCCCCTTGCTCTCCCCTCCTTTTCCAACCTCTCTGACATTTCCCTCGGCAGGTCCCACCTGGCAGTTTTATTCTTCGTCGTGTGTGCTCGAAGTGGTTTTTAAGTGTGTTGTTCTGGAGTGTTTTTAATACTATGGACGACTTTTAACCTGTGCATGTCCCTTCAGTGTCTTCTCTGTGTTTTAAGAATCGCCAACTGTGTTTTTTAACTTTCTGGTGACTTTTTTAACAGTCCTCCATGAACGTCTCCATGTTAGTCTATTTTTACCTCCATTTTCTCCCATTATTCTGTTTTAAGTGGTCTTCGGTCCCGGGTTCGATCCCCGCCACTGCCTAAATTTTGATAAATAATCAGCACTGGGGGCCGAAGACTTCCGGCATAAGAAGTCAGCCTCATTCTGCCAACGGCCTTGTCAAAGAGGGCGGAGGAGTGGATAGAGGTTCAGGACACTCTCTTGTCCTAGGGGTGGGAAATTGCCCCTAAAGGCGGAAGAATCAGCAATGATCAACGACATGAGGATGCAGAAGGCAATGGAAACCGCGGCATTAAAGACACGTAACGTGTATCCACAGGACATGTGGCCTGTAATTGAAGAAGTGTCATGATGATCTCTCCATTGGCAAAAGATTCCGGAATAGTCCCCCATTCAGATCTCCGGAAGGGGACTGCCAAGAAGGAGGTTACCATGAGAAAAATATTGAATAATCAACGAAAGGATAACGTTCTACGAGTCGGGGCGTGGAATGTCAGAAGCTTGAACGTGGTAGGGAAACTAGAAAATCTGAAAAGGGAAATGCAAAGGCTCAATCTAGATATAGTAGGGGTCAGTGGAGTGAAGTGGAAGGAAGACAAGGATTTCTGGTCAGATGAGTATCGGGTAATATCAACAGCAGCAGAAAATGGCATAACAGGTGTAGGATTCGTTATGAATAGGAAGGTAGGGCAGAGGGTGTTTTACTGTGAACAGTTCAATGACCGGGTTGTTCTAACCAGAATCGACAGCAGACCAACACTGACAGCGATAGTTCAGGTATACATGCCGACGTCGCAAGCTGAAGATGAACAGATAGAGAAAGTGTATGAGGATATTGAAAGGGTAATGCAGTATGTAAAGGGGGACGAATATCTAATAGTCATGGGCGACTGGAATGCAGTTGTAGGGGAAGGAGTAGAAGAAAAGGTTGCAGGGGAATATGGGCTTGGGACAAGGAATGAAAGAGGAGAAAGACTAATTGACTTCTGTAACAAGTTTCAGCTAGTAATAGCGAATACCCTGTTCAAGAATCACAAGAGGAGGAGTTATACTTGGAAAAGGCCGGGAGATACGGGAAGATTTCAATTAGATTACATCATGGTCAGACAGAGATTCCGAAATCAGATACTGGATTGTAAGGTGTACCCAGGAGCATATATAGACTCAGATCACAATATAGTAGTGATGAAGAGTAGGCTGAAGTTAAAGACATTAGTCAGAAAGGATCAATACGCAAAGAAGCGGGATACGGAAGTACTAAGGAATGACGAGATACGTTTGACGTTCTCTAACGCTATAGATACAGCAATAATGAATAGCGCAGTAGGCAGTACAGTTGAAGAGAAATGGAAATCTCTAAAAAGGGTCATCACAGAAGTTGGGAAGGAAAACATAGGTACAAAGAAGGTAGCTGCGAAGAAACCATGGGTGACAGAAGAAATACTTCAGGTGATTGATGAAAGGAGGTAGTACAAACATGTTCCGGGAAAATGAGGAATACAGAAATACAAGTTGCTGAGGAATGAAATAAATAGGAAGTGCAGGGAAGCTAAGACGAAATGGCTGCAGGAAAAATGTGAAGACATCGAGAAAGATATGATTGTCGGAAGGACAGACTCAGCATACAGGAAAGTCAAAACAACCTTTGGTGACATTAAAAGCAACGGTGGTAACATTAAGAGTGCAACGGGAGTTCCACTGTTAAATGCAGAGGAGAGAGCAGATAGGTGGAAAGAATACAAAAAAAATGGTTCAAAAGGCTCAGAGCACTATGGGACTTAACATCTATGGTCATCAGTCCCCTAGAACTTAGAACTACTTAAACCTAACTAACCTAAGGACAGCACACAACACCCAGCCATCACGAGGCAGAGAAAATCCCTGACCCCGCCGGGAATCGAACCCGGGAACCCGGGCATGGGAAGCGAGAACGCTACTGCACGACCACGAGATGCGGGCAAAGAATACATTGAAAGCCACTATGAGGGTGAAGATTTGTCTGATGTGATAGAAGAAGAAACAGGAGTCGATTTAGAAGAGATAGGGGATCCAGTATTAGAATCGGAATTTAAAAGAGCTTTGGAGGACTTACCGTCAAATGAGGCAGAAGGGATAGATAACATCCCATCAGAATTTCTAAAATCATTGAGAGTAGTGGCAACAAAACGACCATTCACGTTGGTGTGTAGAATATATGAGTCTGGCGACATACCATCTGACTTTCGGAAAAGCATCATCCACACAATTCCGAAGACGGCAAGAGCTGACAAGTGCGAGAATTATCGCACAATCAGCTTTACAGCTAATGCATCGAAGCTGCTTACAAGAATAATATACAGAAGAATGGAAAAGAAAATTGAGAATGCGCTAGGTGACGATCAGTTTGGCTTTAGGAAAAGTAAAGGGACGAGAGAGGCAATTCTGACGTTACAGCTGATAATGGACGCAAGGCTAAAGAAAAATCAAGACAGTTTCAAAGGATTTGTCGACCTGGAAAAAGCGTTCGACAATATAAAATGGTGCAAGCTGTTCGAGATTCTGAAAAAAGTAGGGGTAAGCTATAGGGAGAGACGGGTCATATACAATATGTACAACAACCAAGAGGGAATAATAAGAGTGGACCATCAAGAACAAAGTGCTCTTATTAAGAAGGGTGTAAGACAAGGCTGTAGCCTTTCGCCCCTACTCTTCAATCTGTACATCGAGGAAGCAATGATAAAAGAAAGGTTCAGGAGTGGAATAAAAATACAAGGTGAAAGGGTATCAATGATACGATTCGCTGATGACATTGCTATCCTGAGTGAAAGTGAAGAAGAATTAAATGATCTGCTGAATGGAATGAACAGTCTAATGAGTACACAGTATGGTTTGAGAGTAAATCAGAGAAAGACGAAGGTAATGAGAAGTAGCAGAAATGAGAACAGCGAGAAACTTAACATCAGGATTGATGGTCACGAAGTCAATGAAATTAAGGAATTCTGCTACCTAGGCAGTAAAATAGCCAATGATGGATGGAGCAAGGAGGACATCAAAAGCAGACTCGCTATGGCAAGAAAGGCATTTCTGGCCAAGAGAAGTCTACTAATATCAAATACCGGCCTTAATTTGAGGAAGAAATTTCTGAGGATGTACGTCTGGAGTACAGCATTGTATGGTAGTGAAACATGGACTGTGGGAAAACCAGAACAGAAGAGAATCGAAGCATTTGAGATGTGGTGCTACAGACAAATGTTGAAAATTAGGTGGACTGATAAGGTAAGGAATGAGGAGGTTCTACGCAGAATCGGAGAGGAAAGGAATATGTGGAAAACACTGATAAGGAGAAGGGACAGAATGATAGGATATCTGCTAAGACGTGAGGGAATGACTTCCATGGTACTAGAGGGAGCTGTAGAGGGCAAAAACTGTAGAGGAAGACAGAGATTGGAATACGTCAAGCAAATAATTGATGACGTAGGTTGCAAGTGCTACTCTGACATTAAGAGGTTAGCACAGGAAAGGAATTCGTGGCGGGCCGCATCAAACCAGTCAGTAGACTGATGACCAAAAAAAAGTTCCCCTTTTTTATAGCCTTATGTATGTAACATTTTATTCCTATTTTAAGTTGTCATGCCTCTCGGCTGTAGAGCGGCGGATTGTGCCGCTGACAGCCCTCCCCTGCCCATATGGGGCAGGGGAATGAAATCACAATAAAGAAAAAAAAAAACAGCCCCGGCAGTCAGTGAACTTCTGACGATGATGGCGGAGATGGCCATCGAAAGCTCGAGGACTTTATTCGAATTGACGCTGCTGGAAAACCGAGAACGTTTTATTCATACTCACATCTTAAAGCTACCTGCTCCATACATTGTTGACACATTTGTCAAACCCAAACAATTGTATCGGATTGCTTCAGGGTATAGCGTGACTGATCACACCAAAACAGTCATTTCAACTCATGCACTGTCCAGTGGGGTCTCCCTTTACATCATGTCAAACGCCCTTTAATATTTACTACAGAAACACATAGTTTATGATGAGCTGTTGGACTATTCTTTTAAATGAGTACACACAATCGTCCTGCTGGCTGGATTGCTGGTAGCATTATGAACGTCCTTAGTGAATTCCTTCCGCTAATTTCATGTCATTTACTTACTACCGCCCTCCTCACTGCACTACATGAAATGTTCGTCCCCGGTAGCTGAATGGTCAGTGTGACGGATTGTCAATCCTCTGGGCCCGGGTTCGATTCCCGACTGGGTCGGGGAATTTTCTCCGCCCAGGGACTGGGTGTTGTGCTGTCCTCATCATCGTCCTATCATCCTCATCGACTGCAGGTCGCCAAAGTGGCGTCAAATTGAAAGACTGGCACCTGGATAATGGTATGCCCGATTGGGGCCCTAGCAATACGATTAAATTAAATAAAGTAAATTAAATCTGGCTGGTCTTGGTTTAGCTGCGGATGTTTCCACTTTGCAGTCACATCACCAACAGCACAATTGAGTAGCATTTTAAGGATTAAATGTCACTTATGAGTGTGTTCCTCAAGTGTCATCCCATGAGTACTCAGCGATCTAAGTCTTTGAGCTCTGCGACCTATCCTATCCGCAGTTACTTCTTCTCTGCTGCTAATACAGTACTACCCGCCCCTTTTTATACTGCCTTTCGTCACATCTGGTGGTCAGTTACGCATTACGCGAAATTATGCCGAAATGTGTACCAAATGCAATGTTCCGGACAGTCGTAATGAAATGATGCCAACAACTTGACCAGTCTCGCCAAAATGAGTGTGATGCTGTTCTGGACCTTGCACCATCTGGTTTCCATCACTTCGGCAAGCTGAAGGAACATACGGGGAATCAGATTTTTCCAACTACCAGTGATCAGGACGTGCACACAGCGGTTGTCGAATGACTGTATGACCAAGGAGTGGATTTTTATCTTTGAGGAACTGAAGGACGCGTAGAAAGACCCAAGCGTAGTTTACAGTGAGTTGGTGACAATGTTTAACAATAATGTTATGTGTGTGTGTCACTTTAAAGTATAGCGCAACAGTCAACAAATGCTACTTGGTCTGCCATAACAACGCGTAATTTACTTTTTGAAGTCCACTCTTACATATCGGAGGGTATTCATTCTATAACCTTTTTAATTTACGATTTGGTTAAGCAGCGAAACACCAGGACTAATAAGTGTTCACACTTTCCCTCAGATGTAACTGAAAAATGTGTGTCTACTTAAACATGTGTTAGTATTTGGTTCACAGATGTCGTAAAGGGAACGTTGCGAAGGAGGGTTGGTGACTTGCGGCCTGACTTGCTACTTGTATTGAAAAAGTTAGATAGCTACTTCTGTGGAAATTTCACTGCGAAGTCTTATCGGCACTTTCCAAGTGGTCCCCGACGCCGTAAAAAGGTATATAGTGCCATTTCTATGTAGACAGTGCGATACATCAGTTACCAATACAACAAATAACTCCTCATTTTGCATACTACCATTTTCTTTAAATTTACGTGTGGAGTATCCGAGCTACAGGGTTGAGCCGATGTAAGTGTTATTTAGGCGATAAACTTCTGGTCGTGCACTATCACGCGGTCAGTTAATTGACACTTCGGGGAGCACGAATACCAGACGAACGGAAGCAATCAATCAGTGTCCGTACATACAACAATGATATAAAGAAAGCTGCAGGTATTCCAAATGAATTTTCCCACTAGTGATAGCATACTAATTACTGTCACGTAAGCTACCGCAGAGACTCACCACGCCGAGGACATAAAAGGGGACTACCAGAGTGGCTGATCAAAACGTACATGAAGAAGGCTCTAAGCAAGGTGACATACTATGGTTCCTTATCGGATTGCCTTAAGAACAAAATCGGATATTTAATAAATTCCAAGGAAAATCATACGTCGACGAAAAACCTCCTATAAAAAAAATTTCACATCGCCTGCTGTGTCCAACACACAAAACGGGATCAGCACATGGATGTTCGAGCGCTAGAATACCCGCCGCCGGAGGTCCGAAGAGTGGTTGCTTGCATCTGATTGGATGTGGCGTAGGTTTATCGTTCATGGCAGCGCTCTTGTGCCATGGTGGCAGCTGTAGGAAAAGCTGCGTCGCACATATTTCGAAGTGCTGCGACCGGATAGCGGCTGACACCGCAATTGTCTGCCTGCTTCAGAATGTAAATTGCCTCCCCTATTGTGCGAGTGTACGTCCATGATTGCCTTTCACGTGTTAGTGCCTATGTGCAGCCTCGATGGTGCTCTCCGTTAATGTCGATCTTTAGTGTTGCCGCCGACCAGAGTGGCCGAGCGGTTCTAGGCGCTACAGTCTGGAACCGCGCGACCGCTACGGTCGCAGGTTCGAATCCTGCCTCGGGCATGGATGTGTGTGATGTCCTTCGGTTAGTTAGGTTTAAGTAGTTCTAAGTTCTAGGGGACTGATGACCTTAGAAGTTAAATCCCATAGCGCTCAGAGCCATTTGAACCGTTTTGTAGTGTTGCCGCAACCGAACACAACTCTCGTGCTTTGCAATGCGTGTATTAACAGATCTTCTGGTTTGTCCAATTTAGGCGGAACCGCACTCACAATGTATCCTCTACATCTTCATTTGCATAATTACTCTGCAGTTCACAGTTAAGTGCCTGGCACAGGATTCATCGAACCATCGTAAAGGTATTTCTCTACGGTTCCACTCTCGAACAGCCCGCGGGAAAAATGAACACTTAAATCTTTCTATTTGAGCTCTGACTTTTCTAATTTGATTATGATGGTCAACTCCCCCAATGTAGGTGGGTGCTAATAAAATATTTTCACACTCTGAGGAGAAAACTGGAGATTGGGATTTCATGAGAAGTTCCTGCCGCAACGAAACACGCTTTTGTGTTAATGATTGCCACCCCAATTGGCACTCCATGGCACTCTCTCCCCTGTTTCGCGTTAATACAGACGAGCTGCCCTTCTTTGAACCTTTTAGATATCTTCTATCACGCCTATCTGATGCGGATTCCACACAGCATTGCAGCACTCTAGAAGAGGACGGACATGCGTTGTGTAAGCAGTCCCTCTAGTAGACATGTTGCAGTTTTCAGCCAATAAATCGCAGTCTTCAGTTTGCTTTGCCCACAACACTATTTCTTAGATCGTTCTATTTTAAGTTATCCGTAATTGTAGCCCGTAAGGGTTTGATTCAATTTACAGGATCCCGTGTACAAGTGCAGCATTGAGGGGTCTTACTGCATCAAAATCCTGAACCCTGTAGCCACTCCAGTAAACCAGTCTAATGTGTCCCCAGCGAAGCACCTTGCCTAATCGATCACTGCCGCCCTTGACCGTTTTGTACGTTTTACGTATTTCACTGTAGTACTCTCAGGAGAATTTTAATGAGCCTCGACGAAGCGTTAGAATTGATTTTTTATAGTACATGAAACGCAGGTATTATCGGAAAAATGCAAGTGAACTATTGGGTCTATACATTGTGAACAAGAAATGTGTCATAAATTTGTAACTCGCAGCAGATCTTGTTTCCTCTCCCTCCTGGACGGCAGCATTGGCACTGCTATCGCCGTAAATCCGGCGGCGCACAGACTGTGCATTTGAATGTTGAGCGTTGAACGTGCCTAGTTTCTGACGTCATAGCGTGGAAACAGCGCGTTGGGGAGTATTTCCGAACTTGCAGAGCAATAGCTAGCAAATTAGATATTCTGAACGTGCACTGGACGGTAGACAGACGAGATGTAAGAACGCCACCTACGTCGCGTGATGCTATTTCACTTCAGTGTAGAGCCGCGAGACGCCGTTTTGGCTTTCGGTGAAGCCGATGTGTATATATTCTATATATGATTATTCTCAGCACCAGCAAATTAAGGACCTCTCGAAAAACTGGTAGATAATTGCGGGATTTGCTGCAATAAAATGACGTGAAACGGCATACTGACGGTTAAAGAATTACTGTAACTTGCGTATCGGCATTATGAATGTATGTCCTTTCAAGAAACGGCACGTTTGTCTCTATAAAAACGCTTTGTTCGTGGTATAATTGGTTACGATTACATGATACTTAATAACAAAAAATGGTTCAAATGGCTCTGAGCACTATGGGACTCAACTGCTGTGGTTATCAGTCCCCTACAACTTAGAACTACTTCAACCTAACTAACCTAAGGACATCACACACATCCATGCCCGAGGCAGGATTCGAACCAGCGACCGTAGCAGTCCCACGGTTCCGGACTGCGCGCCTAGAACCGACCTAATAACACATTTACGATTAAAGCTTTCGAGGATATGGCAATAAGCAAAGTAAAGGTATAGTGAAATTCGTAGAGACGCAGAGTTTTAAGGTAACAGGTGATGTGTTGCTCGTTCTCGTACCAATAGACGCAAATACTTTTCCATTAGGCGACCTCGTAAGTGGGGCAAACACTACTATGAATACTTATCTGGGGTATTAATAATCGCTTCAGCTGTATTTTGATACTTTATGATTCTACCACTACCGGTTCCGTGGCGTTAAAGCCATGTCACCTGAATATGTGTAATAAAGGTCAAAATAAAGCTGAAGTGATTATTAATATCCAAGACTTTTTCATTAACCTTCGTATTTTCTAATGGGTACTCAGATTCTCTTATTAGTTTAATCAAAGTATATGCTATAATATTTGGCGTTGCCTAAATACTCGAAGCTGATAAGCGCGCTCGTTTTGAGGGGTGAGTTTGTTCTGTGGTGTCACCGCCAGACACCACACTTGCTAGGTGGTAGCCTTTAAATCGGCCGCGGTCCGTTAGTATACGTCGGACCCGCGTGTCGCCACTATCAGTGATTGCAGACAGAGCGCCGCCACACGGCAGGTCTAGAGAGTCTTCCTAGCACTCGCCCCAGTTGTACAGCCGACTTTGCTAGCGATGGTTCACTGACAAATTACGCTCTCATTTGCCGAGACGATAGTTAGCATAACCTTCAGCTACGTCATTTGCTACGACCTAGCAAGGCGCCATTACCAGTTACTATTGATGCTGTAAAACATGTACTGTCACCGATGTTCACCAATTATGAATTAAAGTTAAGTATTCCAGTAGTTACGTACGTTCTTTGCTACAATATATTCCTTGTCCTGTTCCAGACCTCACGCCAGCCTGCGTGAGCTTAAACGCGTGCCTTTCGGCTTCCTTATAGTGGATTGGCTGTCTTGCCAATCCACAACATGTTCTATTGGCGTTATCTACAAGACAGATTGCACTACTTCCACTAATACATTTTGCACTCTGTTTCAAATTCTGTATTTTCATGTTGTAAGGATCTTGATACTGTATAGGAATAGTGATCAAGCAAGAATGACGTTACAGAAAAGTGAGAATGATCAAATAATTTTTAAGTGGAGAACTACAGACAATTTGTATCACACTGTTTGTTATGTTAGTTATACACTGAAGCGCCAAAGAAACTGGTATAGGTATCCATATTCAAATACAAAAATATGTAACCAGGCAGTATACGGCGCTGCGGTCGGAAACGCCTGCGTAAGACAACAAGGGTCTGGCGCAGTTGTTAGATCGGTTAGTGTTGCTACAGTGGCAGGTGATCAAGGTTTAAGTTAGTTTGGATTTGATGTTATAGGCGGCGCACGAGCGATGGGACATATCAACTTCGATATAGCGTTGAAGTGGGGATTTTCCCGTCCGACCATTTCACTAGTGTACCGTGAATATCGGGAATCAGGTAAAACGTCAAATCCCCTACATCGCTGCGGCAGGAAAAAGATCCTGCAAGAACGGGACCAACGTTGACTGAAGAGAACAGTTCAACGTGACAGGAGTGCAACCCTTCCGAAAATTGCTGGAGATTTCAGTGCTGGGCCATCAAAAAGTGTCAGCGTGCGAACCACTCACTCAACGAAACATCATCGATATTATTTTTCGGAGTACTCGTGTACACTTGATGACTGCACGACACAACGCTTTACCCCTCGCCTGGACTCGTCAGCACCGACAATGGAATGTTGATGACTGGAAACATGTTGCCTGTTCGGACGAGTCTCGTTTCAAATTGTATCGAGAGGATGGACGTGTACGGGTATGGAGACAACCTCATGAATCCATGGACGTGCCTGTCAGCAGACGACTATTCAAGCTGGTGGCCGCTGTGTAATGGTGTGGGGCGAGTCCAGTTGGATTGATATGGGACCCCTGATATGTCTAGATACAACTGAGAAAGCGAGCTGGCGCCAGTTTTATTTTGTTCATGTATCGTTGGGATCGATTGTGGTTGAGTTAAGTTATCTTTGCTTTTCGCGTGTCTTATCTTCGGGGTTGGCGGGCGAAGCGAGTTGGTTGTTAGCCTTCGACGGGAACCCTCGAGATCTCGTGACATTCTCGGGGAGGCGAATGTCAACGGCTGCCGAACGGGCGTGATGACGGTTTCATGTTGTGGGGTGAAATTGGTTGGGCTTTTTGCCGATATGGGCAGCCCGGAGACTTCGCTGGGAACACAATTTGAAGGGAAGGGGTGAAGCTGTGGAAGCCGCTCCCTCGTATTGTGTACCTGATATGAAGCAAGTCGCCGTAATGGTGTTTGTTCACCGACGGACTTAGAGCCATTTAAAGTTTATTATTATGGTGAGACTTTCATAGTCGAACCTTACGACGTTGTAGAAGAGTTCAGTTGGCCTAGGTATATGGTGGCCGTTATTTGAAAGTTTTGGCTGGCCGCAGTGGCCAAGCGGTTCTAGGCGCTTCAGTCCGGAACCGCGCGACTGCTACGGTCGTAGGTTCGAATCCTGCCTCGGGCATGAATGTGTGTCATGTCCTTAGGTTAGGAAGGTTTAAGTAGTTCTAAGTTCTAGGGGGTTGATGACCTCAGATGTTAAGTCCCATAGTGCTCAGAGCCATTTGAACAATTTGAAAGTTTTCTCAGAAGTTTTACTAGTGCTTTGTGTCTCTTGCACTCAAATGATTTTATGTTGGGTTTTTAAACCCTGCACTCTATTAATACAGTTGCCCATGTGTGAGTCAAAGGTTCTGCCGAGTGTTTCTATATTTCAGAGTTATTGGAATGTCTTCGTGACTCGGGCAGGGAAATGTCATCCGAGCTCTAGGCCTGGCAGTGTTTATGAACCTGGCCACAGCTGGGAGTTGTTCACATATCGCCTTCCAAAGTTTAGTATTTATCTTCCTTCCACCAAGGCGGTTTAAGCTGGTGGATACATAAATACATATTGTATGTAACCTGTTCGTATATGAACTTGTTTCCTTACATATTAGGGTCTGGCAAGTGGCTAAACCTAAACTGCATAGCATCTTCTGAATTCCTTGTGCAGCCTTTCCTAGTATTTTTTTTTATTAATACGCCTGAGCACGTGAAAGTTTATTTTTAAAGATCAGTGCTTCTGGTGTAGTTTTTTATTTAAGTGGTTCTATCATGTTATGTACTAGGATCTTAGCTTGGCACTAGTGTTCAAGTGTCATTCAGTAACCCTTTACCTGTAATTCTTTTATTATATGTATATTCAGGGAAATCCTATACGGGAGATTGAATTTCTGAAGTTTGTCAGTAATTCTGCTTTCTTAATAAGGGACTGTTTGAGTACTGTGTACGTTGGGTTTATAACTGTATTTGCAAGGCTTTATCTAGTGGCTCGTCCACAATTTGTAATTCTCAAATATTTTTCAAAGGCGTAATGTCATAAAATTGTCTTAATTATAAAGTGTGACTACCAACCATGATTCCATCCCGCTTCCTCTTTTATGATATTTAAGATATGGTGTGTAAGCGTGGTACGATTAAAGACTCACGTATCAACAACTCTGACAGGTGACACGTACGAAAGCATCCTGTCTGATCACCTGCATCCATTCATGTCCATTGTGCATTGTGACGAACTTGGGCAATTCCAGTAGGATAATGGAACAACGCACTCGTCCAGAATTGCTACACTCTTCTGAATTTTAACACTTTTGCTGGCCACCAAACTCCCCAGACATGAACATTATTGAGCATACCTTGGATGCCTTGCAACGTGCTGTTCAGAAGAGGTCCTTACCGCCTCGTACACTTACGGATTTATGGGCATCGCTGCAGGATTTATGGCGTCAGTTCTCTCGATCCTGCCACATCGTGTTGCGACACTTCTGCGTCGTCGCTGGGGTCCTACACGATATTAGACAGCGGTACGAGTTTATTTGGCTCTTCAGTGTATAACCTGACGGCGTTACTTTATGGCCATGTGTAAGTAGGCTGTTAGGTTTTCTTATTGGTAACGCCACGTAGCGCTCTGTATGAAAAATCACTGGCTGTGCTGTGCGCAGTCTGTGGGTAGTTTGCATTGTTGTCTGCCACTGTAGTGTTGGGCAGCAGGATGTGAACAGCGTGTAGCGTTATGCAGTTTGAGGTGAGCCGCCAGCAGTGGTGGATGTGGGGAGAGAAATGGCGGAGTTTTGAAATTTGTAAGACTGGATGTCATGAACTGCTATGTATATTGTGACTTTTCGACACTATTAAGGTAAATACATTGTTTGTTCTCTATCAAAATCTTTCATTTGCTAACTATGCCTATCAGTGGTTAGTGCCTTCAGTAGTTTGAATCTTTTATTTAGCTGGCAGTAGTGGCGCTCGCTGTATTGTAGTAGTTCGAGTAACCAAGATTTTTGTGAGGTAAGTGATTTGTGAAAGGTATAGGTTAATGTTAGTCAGGGCCATTCTTTTGTAAGGGTTTTTGAAAGTCAGTTTGCAGTGCGCTAAAAATATTGTGTGTCAGTTTAAGTACAATCATGTATAATTGTTCTAAGGGGACGTTTCATATGGCGACCCTGCCAGGATCATATGAAACGTGCCTTATCTGAGCACTTTCGTCTAATGTACCATAAATGGCTGTAGATCCTGTCTTGGGAAAATTTCCTCCCCTACACACAGCATGTAAACTATTCTGAAGGTCTGGTATTATTTTATTATTTTGCTTCCACCGTTAACCAACTTTGTTAAATATCATCACATCTGAGCTTTCCATTCTACATATTTCTAATGGCTTCATAAAACTCAGCTTGTGCTGCTTTGCGAAGTACTCAATTTCATTATTAGGTAACTAACATACAGCTTAACATCTTACATATAAGCAAGTAAGTACCCTAAATTTTGAAATATGAGTTCCAGGTAAGTGTTCATCATTCTTTTGTTTCGTGTACCATTGTTTCATAGGAAGTTACCCCATCCTCGCGAAAAAAATTCCAATTACTTTTGTGCAATTCAGTATATTCTATCATTTCGTAACTATCGAGTGACTGAAACGTGGCTTCTGTTTAACAGCTACCTCATTTCATTTGAGTTATAAATTTCTTCGACTACCATCGTACTTACAACATATTCTGCTAGTTCAGTAACTTTTACTGTCGACTAATTACACATTTTCGTTTATGTCGATGGAACCGTCTTTTTCTAAGAGTTTGATCTTGTTGCATAATTTTATTGAACGCAAATGAATTTCCATAATTTACATTTAAAATGTTTGTCTCATGATTCTGTTGGTTTGCTGGGTTGCATATGCTTTTACTCTCCATCTCTAGAGACTCTGATGACTTTCTAAATCTATCATCATATTGTGCAGTATTCCTTTGTTGCTTCAAAGCGTTTTTGGTTTCATTTGGTCATTGGCTTCTTCTGAAGAAATATATCAAGCACGACAATGTTGTAGTCGATCAATTAAAATTTTTACCAGTAGTGGGATTCAAATCTGGTTCTCCTGCTAACAAAGTAGACGCGCTAGCTGTTATGCCACTCTGGATCTGTGGCTATCAACCTGCACAGACTCTCCTGGTACATCTTGGTCCATGAGACAAAATGCAACTCACGCTCAGCCGATTGTGGTTCCACTTCCAAAATCGCATAAGTATTGCCGAGACTCTCCAGTTCTGGAACAGAACCTTACCCGTGTGCGAAATGGGGTTAATTTTGACTGTATCTCAAGCATGGGTGATATATTAATTGTACCCAGTTGATGTACCTGAGACATACTGAGTGTCACATTTGTCTACAACAGTAATGTATCGGAGAGAGAGAGACATACAAGGGTAGTCTGTGCAAGAATGGTAGCTGCAGTGCCAGTGTGGTGTAATTGCAAGCGCAATTACCTAATAAGCAGGAGACGTGGGTTCGAACCCCAGCGCTACTCTCTCAAAAGAAAGTGAGCTCATATTTCGATTACTTGTCACTATCGTCTACGAAGTTATTTCAGTATGTGTAATACTGATATTAAAATTATTATTTTCAGAAATTTTCACACCAAATTATTCCTCTGTGGTAGATTATACGTCCTAATTTTAATTTAATTTAGTCTCAATTATATCATCCCATTCCAAATATGGCCATCTTATGCCATTTTATTTTACTTCTCTTTCAACTCTATTAAATTATCTTACGATCCAGAATTGTTTTATTGTTTCTATATAAAAGTCGTAGAATATTAAGATAGTTCCAATACAACATGTTAATTACATCGCGAATGCATCATTTTCGACAGGCTACCGAAAATATTATTTCGTGTCATTGCATCTTCATTCATTTCGGTGCAGTAAATTAAATTTGCGTTTAGAAGAAGTGGCACAGAAGTTGAAACTGGAAATTTATGAAGCGGCAACCAAGACTTAGAATCTTTTCTCCTCTTCAAGCATCTGACCGTTAAATTGGGAATTTTTTATCGGTCGTCGGAGGTGAAAATGACAATGGTAGATACCAAAGGAGAAAGTATGGTGAGGGGAGGCCGGCGGGGGGATAAAAAAAGAGCTGGCTTTTATGAGGAGTACAGGGCGGCGCCGGTGGACGCAATAAATTTCACGCAGCTCGGCCCGGGGACAAGGCGGAAGTTGGGCGCGATCGAGGCGCCCCTATCTGTCGGATGATTAATGAGCTGCCCTTCCCCGGTGGCTTCACAGCTCCACGTCAGCTAGACGAAAAAGTTGCAACATCCCTGCCTCTCGGATCGTTCCTATCTGAAATTATCGTCATACTGGAAGCGAGAGTTTCCACGCGGTTGAATTTCGCTACAGTGCTCCTATCACCGTTTCCCACCACACTTTACACTGAGTACGCATAGCTGGAAACCATTAGTGCTATTCAACTTCAACCGATGTCGGCGTGTCACGAAAAATTTAATATTGCTAACAGCTGTATTTTGAAAAAAAAGAACACTCAGGGAAATTGAGTTAGCATTTCAGAGAGAAAAGATTTGTGTTGCCAAAACCGGTAAACCGAGGCAGCACTGAGTGAACAAGTTAAAGGGCAAGATATTAAAGAACGTTATTCGCTTCATATTTTCAACTTCATGTACGCTGAAACACGACGATAGAAACATTTACGACTGTCCCGAAGCTATTTGCTTCAAATGGGAAAAGCAGTATACCTATTCAGACAACTGCAAATTGTATTTTTACTTAGAAAATCCTGTAAAACGTCTACTGCAAACTTACTTTGAATGAAGTAATATTGCACAAGGATATCAGAAATGTTGGAGTGTCAAAGATAGAGGGTCAGGACGTGTAAATACAGCGTTGAAAAGGTTAAATTTTTGCGTTTTGGTCAACACTGAAGTTTGTACTTGAGTGATCAGTAAGAATTTTCCATGCCGTGTAATTTGGTGATTTCATTACATTCAAAAAGCTTTGTAATTTTATTAATCTCTAGTCAATTAAAATTTGAAAACATGCTACTGTTAACAAATTGAAACATAAAAATAAGCAGGCTATCTTTTCCTAGACCTCACAAAGTAAGATGAAGTTCTTTAGTTGATTCAACTGTGGGTTGTTTTTAAAACATTGTATACTGCATTAACTAAAAGAAACTTTTTTGCCATGTTTCGGGAGACGGTTGTACGCCGGGTTTGTCAGCCCATTTTTCAGTATACAACTGATTCCAGAGATGGGAACCAATAAAACGTAAGACCATGTCACCTTTTTAATCTATCAACTTCCGACCTAAACTGTAAAAGGTAACTTTGTTGACTGTTTTGACAAAGGTACATTTGTATTGTATAGCTTTATAAAATCAATTAGGACAGCAATTACTCTATGAATAAGCAAACATACAGCAGTTACTCTACCTACGAACAAAAATACACAGTAGAGCTATTTACACAAAATGGATATTTGTATGATTACCTATGTATGAATGAATGCACTAAGGTTCCCCTCCTGTGTAGAAATTGCAATATTATTAGTATAAATGTGGTGAACAGTTAAGATGAGTCTGCTCATTTACTGGCACATGCAAACATCAGTTTCTTTTTTTTTTATTTCTGATGTTTCAAATGTACTGGGTTTCCACCCTTTCCTCTGTGTATGGGACAGCTACATAATTAGAATATTTGAGATTATGGCTTGTTTAATCTCTAGCTTCTGTGGTACTCTCTGAACCTGTTACAGATTAATGCCCAATCTGTCCCACATAACAGTAGTAACGCTCTTGGCAGATCATTTTATAAACCCCACTTTTCACGACGGCAGCTTGTTTGTACTTTGAATTGAAGGAACATCTATCTGATGACTGTGGAACACTTCGCCTTTAAAATGTTGGTATCCTATTTCAAACATTAACTATAAAAGGTAAATTGTACCATTTCAGTTTCGGTCTGTCTACATTATTCACTAGGTACAGTAGGAATCTAGCTTACTTCTTAAGCTTGCAAACAGAAACCGAAGAAGCAAGCCAGATCCCTACTTGACCTATCCTCAACAGCCAATGTGTCTTCCGTCTCAACTGTTCCGTTACGACCAACTTCATTACCTAACCTACCCTATTTCTCAAATAAATAAACGAAAACCAGCCATATTTGTCTCCGTTGTTATCCATAGAGCCTTTGAGTGGGGATTGTATTTTGGATGAGTCATCAAACTACAAACATATGCACTCTCAGTCAGCTATAAGGGTATCAGACGATCCTTCCTCCACCAACGTCCTACATGTGTCACGATCAACCACACCTGCCCCTGCATTTTCCACCTCACAGTAGATGCACATCAAGACTCTGTCCTGTCTCCCCTCCTTTACATTCCGTACACCACAGACATACCAAAACCACTAACAGCATTCCCCACCTACTTTCACCAACATGCTGACGACAGCGGCTACCTATGTACCTACTCACCACACCCTCCAGGTCTCCCTCACATCCCTCCGTTGCCACTTGAATTCCTTGGTCGAGTGTTGCCTTCTTCGAGCGCTACTTGAACATCTTGGTCGAGTGGTGCAATACGAGGAACTTCAAATAAAGACACGGAAAAGCCAAGCTACCATCTTTGGTCCCAGCGCTCGGCTTTTCTGTCGTCCATATGTCCATCTGTCCGTCTACACAGCAACACAGTATGTAACACAGTAAGTTGTTTAGTACTAATACTTGACAGAAAAATAGCATGAATTGCACACCTCCTCACAAACCCCATAAACTAATGGGCCACATCTGGGGTCCACATCCGCCTACCTTGTCCTCACCTGTAAATTCCACATCCGCCCCACCCTAGTTTACGCCATTATTGTCTGGGTCTCCTCCTGTTCTACACTGAACAGGTCCCATGAAAACCAGGAAACATCCATTCAGCCACATACATTCCCGCTAGCCTTCCTTGTCTGCCTTCCTTGTCTGCCCACCTTCTCCACCTCGCATCTTGTATAGTCTCATCCACTTCCCACACCTTCCTCTCTTCCTAGAGTACCTTCGGATCAATACATTAAACGCAAAACCCTTTACCATCACCCAGTCTCCTACCCACCTATAACAAATCCAGGAGTCCTACTGCACCACTATATATATATATGTTCCATCTCCCATGCACATTAAGACCATATCCTTCCTCTCCTGACAGTTTCTAATAACTCCATCGTCAACGATGAAATCCGTCTCGATATATACTCTTCATTCGAACCCTAGGCCCAAACCTCCACCTCACACCAACCTTCCACTTTCTTCCCCAATCACTTCTTCCCCTCACTGACTTTTAGTCACTACCTGTGGTTTCATAGGGCCCAGTAGTGATACTCAAAATTCCATCACCATCACCATGATCATTTTCGCACACCATCAGCAAAAGCATCACAACATAGCATCATTAACATTTTCATCTGCGATTATACACTGCGGGAAAAAAATTAGTACTCACAGGGGACGACGTCGATTTTGATCCGATGATGGCATATGCCACCTGGGGGATACTAGATGTATTGATTATGGTGTCAAAGTCGTCCACCAACAGATAGCGTAGTGGCGTAGCTACCACACCACCACCTGTGTTTAGATGTAGTGATAATGATTTCAGCCAGAACGTCATTTGTGTCTACCCATTAACAGAGAATGCTCACAGCCGAAAGTTTCAGTGTGCTATAACTATGTGAAGCAAGCAGGCAACCATGCCACAGAGGCACACCCGTGCTTTCTAAAACCAAGTGAGAGAGTTTGAAAGATGTCAAACTGTAGCCTACTGAGTGGCGGGGTGGTCCTTCGAAGAATTGCCACACAAGTTGGACCTGCTGTATTAGTTGTGCAACAATGCCGGTATCAGTGTTCATGTGAACTTTTTTGCACCCTTAGAGGATAGTGTAGACGTCTACGCAGCACAGACACCCGCGAGGATTGTCGTATTTGTAAGGACAGCAGTGGTAGATTATACAGCCAGCGTATCATAGATAAGACGACTTGTGAGCCCAAACGTGTCAACACGATCTGTTGCGAATCGGTTATTGACACTCAAACCACAGCATCACCGTGTACAGCTTGATTGGTGCCGTCAGAGGATAACTTGGAAGGAGTAATGGCGTGCGGTTGTCTTCAGCGAAGAAAGCAGTTTCTGCCTGCATGTAAATTACAGTCGTCTGCGCTTACTACGTAGACATGTTGAATGCTGACTCGTAGAGTGCAATCATCCAAGGCACACTGGCGACAATCCAAGCTTTGTGGTTTGTTGTTCACTTTTGATGTTTCTAGAGGGGACACTAACCAGCGCTCAGTAGGGCAGAATGTAGTTAGAAACATTCTTTTGCCATTCTTGCAACAGTAAGGTGATGTATTGCTCCAACAGAATGATGTTCACCCGCACACGGTCCATGAAACTCAGCATGCTCTGTAAGATGTGCAACAACTTCCCTCGCTAGCATGATCTCCGGACATGTGTCTCTAAGCGAGCACGTATGACATATGATGGGACGAAAAGTGACTCGTGAGACTCGTCAACCAACACCACTTGCAGAATTACGTGAACAGGTCGAGCAGCCGTAGCCTTGGCATAATGTATCATAGGACAGTACTCACCATCTGTACGATCGACTGGATGCCAGAGTCAGCGACTGCATTGCCGTCCATGGAGGCTACGCTACATACTAATATGGTTGTTTCAGCATGAGTCAATAGCTGTTACCGTAGAACAGTTGTGCTGTTGATCTGTAAATATAATGATTTCATGTACTCCTTGTGCACCGAGCGAGGTGGCGCAGTGGTTAGCACGCTGGACTCGCATTCTGGAGGAAGACGGTTCAATCCTGCGTCCGGCCATCCTGATTTAGGTTTTCCGTGATTTCCCTAAGTCGCTATAGGCTAATGCCGGAATGGTTCCTCTGAAAGGGCAAGGTCGACTTCCTTCCCTAATCCTATGAGGCCAATGACCTCTTTGTTTGGTCTCTTCCCCCAAACAACACCCCAACCAACTCATGCAATGCTGCAGTAATAAATCTTGAGCGAATCGGAATCCTCTAAAAGGTTGGAATACTTTTTTTCCAGCAATATTTTTCAAATATAAAATCATCTAAAAAGTTTTAAAATACAAATACTTTGTCTATCATTGTCTTTGTTAGATGATTTAACTCATTGTCACCTGTTTTTATGTATTTTAGAATATCTTTCAACCATATGTAGCCCTGGACTGAAGAACGGTTTTACTCGTGGCCAGCTCGCTCTCTCATAAAGAACTGAAACAACAATAAAGGTTTACAAAATCTGTGGCCATTAAAATTATGATGTTCCAGCTGAATACCCAGCATTGCCTGGGTATGTGTATATTCCAAGGTTCTATTAGTCCATCTCCTCCTTCCTTCTGTCAATGTCCACCTCTTCCTCTCCCCGCTCTCTGTCCATGCCCTCCTCTCATTCTCTCTGTCCATCTCGACCACACAGTTTCTCTTGCCATCTCCTCCTCGTCCATGTCTCTGTCCATCCCCTCCTCCCCCTGTCTATCTTCGGCTCATTCCTTTCTTTGCACAGCTCTCCATTCTCTCTATCCATTTCACCTTCCTCCTCTCTCTGTCCATCTCCTCGTTCCCCCCTGTCTGTGCCAAATTCTCCTTCTCCCTCTCTGGCTGTCCATCTACTAACCCTTCCAATCTCCACGTTAGCACCCTCACCGCAACTGGAGGCTGGAGGTTCTTACCCCTCCAGAATTTCTTTCCAGATTGTAACGAACATGTGTACCAAAGTTAGTTGACATCGTTCAAGGGTTTTAACATGAGCTTCCTACCTGTGGCTTTGCCCAAGAACGCAAAATATGGTTCAAATGGCTATGAGCTCTATGGGACTTAAACTCTGAGGTCATCAGTCCCCTAGAACTTAGAACTACTTAAACCTAACTAACCTAAGGACATCACACAAATCCATGCCCGAAGCAGGATTCGAATCTACGACCGTAGCAGTCGCGCGGTTCCAGACTGAGGCACCTAGAACTGCTCGGCCACAACGGCCGGCTTCCAAGAACGCATATGTCAAATATGGTTCAGATGGCTCTAAGCACTATGGGACTTAACATCTGAGGTCACCAGTCCCCTAGACGTAAGACTGCTTAAACCTAACTAACCTAAGGATATCACACACACCCACGCCCGAGTCAGGATTCGAACCTGCGACCGCAGCAGCAGCGCAGTTCCGGACTGAGGCGCCTAGAACCGCTCGGCCACAGTGGCCGGCGTCAAATATGTTTCATGTATATTTTACATATTTCACACATATTTTCACATATATTTCACCTATATTTCTTGCGAATTTCATTTTCATGCAGCTCAGTGTTCATGACGCCGTATTTCCTGTATTTTGTGTTGCAGTGACCGATTTTTCAGTTGTATGCAGTGTTATATATGGGCACCGTTCTTGCATGAAGCGGCAGTTTTTCACGCATCTCAAACTTTATGACGTCATTATCCTAAACTATGTGTCGCACAGGGATGTAATTTTGCTGGTACATTCAGTAGTAAATGAGAATACTGTATGTAAAATGTGTCGCGAAGACAGTCATTATTAAAGAAGTAATAAATTAAAAGAATACGCTTCATGTGGCAGTTTTACTGCATGAACAGTGAAAATGTGGTAAGCGATAAACTTTTTTACGTTCATCGTTCTGTGATGGTTGTCTGGGGGAAAAGTTTCTATAAGGTTTGAAATTACGTGTAAAGTTTACTGAAAGCGATCAAGAGTTCTCATTCTTTGGAGTTTCGTGAGGTACACTACATTTTGACCCCCCACTCCTTTGACAGTCAGGCATCTTTCCAGACAGTAAGTGACATGTCTACCAGGTTCAGATCGGTCCAGTGGTTTAGGAGAAGCTGTGGACCATACATACATACATGCTTTCCAGTGCACATCATTTTTCTATAATAACTATAAATTATACAGCGATATAGCTTCGTGACAGTGTGTGAAATCAATATGAGAAAGGACTGGTAGAAACGTAAATAGAAAGACCAGATGCAGATACTGTGATAAACACTATCACTATGCCCTAGCGTTGCGACTGTGCCAACACCTCAATGAGTGTCCAGTATGTCCACAGTCCATTAATGTTGTGGTTTCCTCGCAAAATACGACAGGAAATAAACAGAGGCAGTCGCAAATAGGAGATGATAGTAACAGTGTGGAGCTTACGCTTTCAACATCGGCGAGTATGTCAATGCCATATGATCTGACTGATGTGGCATTGCCCGTACCATTAGCGTCGTCCAGCGTTAGATCTGTAACTGTCACAAAGACGTTGACGAAAGTGCTGCTATATCAGTGTATACAATATAAGTAAAGTGTGAAGAAACCGCTGTTTTGAAGCTGTGTTATTGCCCTCAGGGGGCCAGCATTCCTTTTCTGGATACAGGATTGATTATGCCGAGTTTCCTGAGCTGGGGACTGGTAAGTGCTGTCAGCCCTCTGTCACCGTAAGCTCTGGGCATCCTTCAGCAACTACTGTATAGCGTGGTGCTGGAACGCTGTGTGTCACAGGGAATGGGAATCTTGTCTTGACAGCCCGCATCGCGAGGATGACAAAAACCTCAGCAAAAAGTCCCTCAGTCTCAAGGTGTGCTACTCGCCGAAGAGTTGCATGGTTGTTGATTGAAATGGCTCTGAGCACTATGGGACTTAACATCTGAGGTCATCAGAACTACTTAAACCTAACTAACCTAAGGACATCACACACATCCATGTCTGAATCAAGATTCGAACCTGCGACCGTAGCGGGCGCGCGGTTGCAGACTGAGGCGCCTAGAACCGTTCGGCCACACTGGCCGGCGCATGGTTGTTGCGGTTGAACAGTCGTTAGCGAGCAACGTTTGGGGAACGTGCTGTATCTCAGTTGTTAAAGGCTACCTATGTACGTGGGTCTCTGTTTAGGTCGACCTTCATTGCACTAGCTGCTAGTGGGACATGGATGGGACCCTGGAAACTTTCTCTTATTCCTCCCAGCGCAATGGGCGGGTCGCTGGTAGGTATCAACACCTAATATAACAAGACGGCTCATGTAGCCCATCCTGTCAGAATGTGGTTTTGATTCTGAAACTTTAGGAGAGAATCGTTGAGAAGCTTTCACCTTTTTATATTCAAAAATGTTTATGCGGCATCGCAAGTACATTGAAATCAGCGAAGCGATTCAATAACAGAACACTGTTAATTGAAACTGCTAGTTTCCAACAAGCGACAAAGCTCTGGAAAGAAAAATGACTTGGTAAATAAGCTATAGAAACGGAGCTGCACAACACATTGAACTACAACAAAGGTCTAACTCTTCAGGCTTTCCCGGCGATCTAATGACATCTTGGGTTGTCGGGTGTTCTGCCGGATATCAGCGTCGTACTTGCACGATATTTCGGTCACGTAGCTCGAGACCTTCATCAGGTGCGACCTGAGACTGCTCCTCGAGTGGACCTGGTCCAGTATTTATGCCTATGGCCTATGGCATAAATACTGGACCAGGTCCACTCGAGGAGCAGTCTCAGGTCGCACCTGATGAAGGTCTCGAGCTACGTGACCGAAATATCGTGCAAGTACGACGCTGATATCCGGCAGAACACCCGACAACCCAAGATGTTACAACAAAGGTGTTGTCATGTAGTGATTCGGTAGACATTTCCAAGGAGGAATTGAAAGGTGAGTGAGCTCAAGAAGCGATCGTTGATGCGCAAAATATACTGAAAATAGTGGGTGGATATCTAGTAATATATGGCTTCTACATCCTTACTTACCTTGAGTAGCGCAAAACTCCCAGAGCATATAAAGGCAGGTTTGCTTCGCCTAAGTGAAGCACTATGTCTTCAGTCCAGTGGTGTGTTTCAAGTGTCAGCGCTTACGGCACACCACCTTAAGGTGTAAGGGTGAAACAACTTTTGACAAGTGTGGCAAAGTCGCCCATGACTGCACGGTTTCGCCTCTTCACCAGAGTGTGTAAATTGCTATGGGGATCACGTTGTCTTGAGTAGGGACTTCTGTCTTCCCGGGATAGGCGTGCAGATCTTCGACAGTTTAAATGCCGCCCAACAGCACTCAAGCTCACAGCCTTTCGAGTAGCGAGAGGCAAAGCTCGATACATAATTAAAAAGAGCAAGAAAAGGTCATGGCAAACGTTGCTCGGCTCTATCAACCGTTCCATTCGTTCTAAAAAAAGTATGGGAAGCCGTCAGGAGGGCTTCCAGTAAACACCGATAGCAGAAGTGCTGACACAGGGGTGTCTCCAAGCAACAGCCGGAGATATCGCTCAGACGAAGGCAAAGAATTTTGCAACGACTGCTGCCAATACCAGCCAGGATCCGGCGTTTCGGTGCCATCGTGTGACTTTTGATTGGGGGTAAGTTTGACTTCAGACACCACAATTCTGAGCCTTACCACTGCCGTTTCTCCACGTGAGAGGTTGAATCTGCACTGCCTGAAGCTCATGATATTGTCTCTGGTCACAACCAAATTCGGTACTGCATGCTTCGACATTTGCCAACAGCGTCAAACGAAATTTTCCTCGAATATTTTAATTTGATATGACAGATAGGTTATAACACCGGCTAATACTAAATTATCAATAGACCGGTTATGTTACTCTGTGAAATAATTTTAATTTGACCATTGTCGTGGGTGATGGAAAGGTATCGGACTGTTTTCGGATCTCGAAAGATTACTACTGAAAGCAAGCAATAGCTGAAGAAGCTGGATTCGATCCAAGATACTATCAGTTATAAGTAAACTGCAATTACGGGAAAAGAGAATGGTCGCCAGCCTAGTTAGGCAAAGTTGTATCAGCACTAACACCTTTCACAAAGAAAATTAACTCTTAGGGTTCACCATACTTGTTACTGAAATTTTGTTTTGCAAATAGGATAAAAGATAGTAGTACACTTAAGCAAGCACTGTAACACTTGTTTGGCATAAACAACACAGCATGAACCACTGCCTCTCAATAAACTTCATTTTCTGTGTAAAAAGTCAGCAAATACAGATCGTTACAAGTAAAAATCTTGCTTATGGTGGATCACAACTAAGTTGGACACGAGGTTCTCTTATCAGCTGAATTATTAGAAGATGGTTTTCATATAATTATATATTTTTAGCGGTTATTGTTTGCATTCTCAAGGAGCATTCACTTTCTTATACTACATAGCTGAATAGTACGTGTGATACCTAGATCTAGTACTGTGATAAAATAAAACACTACAGCCATCCTTATGATTTGATTTAATTTTGTTTTGTTGCAACCAGTTTCGACGCTTCAGTGCGTCGTCTTCAGGCTGTTGTTGATGCGGTACAGGTTGATGTGATACCTACAAAAATCACATTAGTTGCATTACTGGATACGCAGATAATGTGTCAGCACTCCAACCATCAACTGCCAACTCTAAGTTATCTGCGTATCCAGTAATGTTGGCAACTGATGTGATGTATATGGGGATCATATCAACTCGTACCGCATCCACAACAGCCTGAAGATGACGCACTGAAGCGTTGAAACTGGTTGCAACAAAATAAAATAAAATCATAAGTATGCCTGTAGGTGTTTTATTTCGTCACAGCAGTAAACGGCCGTCATCCCAGAGACCGCCTGCCAAATGGATGGACGTACAAAAACTAGATCTAGTATGGTTTGAATAGCAGTAGTTATATGCTTATTATAGTACAAAAATGTTAGGAGACTGGCAAATGCAATTCTTTAATGCTGTAGTTCTAATATAAAACTGAAATAAGTGTCAACAGTTAGCATTGGGGGCTCAGAATTTAATTATCGGTAAACACAGATCAGACTGAACATTTTAGTCACAACACACAATATGAGAAATACT
Organism: Schistocerca serialis cubense; assembly: GCF_023864345.2. NCBI lineage: Eukaryota > Metazoa > Arthropoda > Insecta > Orthoptera > Acrididae > Schistocerca > Schistocerca serialis. The sequence goes on along the minus strand of NC_064645.1, from coordinate 165,627,852 downwards.
TTTAAATACATACACAGGGCCGCGCGGGGTATCCGCGAGGTCTTGGGCGCCTTGACACTGTTCACATGGCTGCCCCTATCGGCGGTTCGAGTCCTCCCTCAGGCACGGATGTGTGTGTTGTCCACAGCGTAAGTTGGTTAGATTAAGTAGTAGGTAAGCCTGGGGACCGATAACCTCAGCAGTTTGGTCCCATAGGAACTTACCACAACTTGAATGAGATTTTCACTGTGCAGTGGAGTTTGAGCTGATATGAAACTTCCTGGCAGATTAATACTGTGTGCTTGACCTAAACTCGAACTAGGGAACTTTGCCTTTCGCAGGCAAGTACTCCACCACCTGAGCTACCCCAGCATAACTCACGACCCGTCCTCACAGGTTCAATTCTGCCAGTACCTCGTCTCCTACCTTCCAAACTTCGCAGATGCTTTTCTGCGAACTTTGCAGAATTAGCACTCCTGGAAGAAAGGATATTGCGGAGACATGGCTTAGCCACAGCCTGGCAAAGGCCCTGAGTTCATGTCTCGGTCCGGCACACAGTTTTAATCTGCCAGGAAGCTTCTTACCACAACTTTCCAACTTTCCAAGATATACAGGGTGAATCACGTAAAACTTGCTATTGAAGTACAGTTTTCACAAAATGGATTGGTTATTAGGAGCTCGTATTCTTTGACAATCAACAAATTATAGTGATACTTAGAAAGTATACTTTTTGTGCAAACCATTCTTTGTAAATAAAACAGTGGAAATTGACATTAAGGCACTATACATGAAGCACGTTAGAATGTCAGTGGTGTTTGTTGCAGGAGTCTAGTATGAGCCGTTTATGAGGTATCGCATTCTGAAAAGTTTTAACACTGACATTTCGTTGTGTCATTCAACCTACGTATGTAGGTGCTAGGTACGACATTGTTATGTATGTTTAAAGAGTACTTGTGTGTTCCTTGAGTACACTGCGACTAGCTAGTTAGTTAGCATGTGACAGTCACCCAACAGATCGTTTGTGGACGATGGGATTTTCCATTGCAGAACAAACCAATCTGCTCATGGTGTTGAGAGATGGCAGTGCACTCTCACTTTCGATACTGTGTCATGCTGCTTAATGTTCATAGGGAAGGTGATCTTTATTACTTGGTTGCTACATCTGATATGATCTGACTTCATTCATATGATAAAATAGTTGGCAGTAGTTCACGCTCTTGCTTGTGTGCACTAGTGAAGGCATAGCGGTATGCTTTACCTGTGTTTGAAGGAAGAGGGTGCCGAGTTAATTGCCAGCAGTAAAAGTGTATGGCAGCTGAGGGGACCTTTCTTCTGCGGAGGCTGGATGAAAACGTTTGCCAACAGCCTGGTCCTCCGGTCTCATTGTGCAGACATATTGGGTGGCGCCACTCTGTCGGCGGCCGTGTCCAGGTAGGCTGACAAATGCCGATGGCTAGCAATAAAGCAGAGTTTGCGCCCTTGTTAGGTAGAAAGCAGACGAGACGGCTGAGAGATTTTGCGAGTACCGTGGGACAAGACGGTGACGTCTAGGGGTCCAGACTCCACTACAGAACATATTTGTGAAGGCACGAGGCTTTTAGCGATTTTATGGCAGTTCTTTGGAAATTTCGAAATGGACGCAACAGGGGAGATAACGATCTTTTTATGGAGGGCTGTGGTTCCATCCAGGTCATGCTTTTCGCAAAGACACTGCGTGAACGCGTGGGAAAGAGAGCGTATTGCTGAATCTTTTTTCTTTTTCTCCCAAATAATTTTTAATGTCGCTGGTTGGTCAAATCTGCCTATGCAGAGCAGGGGGGAGGGGGGGGGGCGGTCTCCCAGCTTTGAAAGTCGAGCTCCAGCTCGTGATTGTCTTGTGCTAAAGTGGGTGGCATACAAATATGCTATTCTGTGGAGCTGCGTAGGAAGGCTGTAGAGAAAGAGAAGATCACTCTTGTACTGGCGCTTCGTTAGTGAAGAACGGCCGGCCGCTGTGTCCGAGTGGTTGTAGGTGCTTCAGTCCGGAACCGCGCTGCTGCTACGGTCGCAGATTCGAATCCTGCCTCGGGCATGGATGTGTGTGATGTCCTTAGGTTAGTTAGGTTTAAGTAGTTCTACGTTTAGGGGACTGATGACCTCAGATGTTCAGTCCCACAGTGCTTGGAACCATTTGAACCATATGAAGTCAAGAACAGCAGAGACCTGTGTCCTTTGCTAGTGCCCCACTTAGTGCCTGTGCCCGTCATCATCTTAACCGTCAGAGATACTGATTCTTGCATCATGCACACAGTGAGTTATGCTTGGGTGTACTTATTTATTTTGAGTCGGCCGTCTAAACACTTGACATATTCCATCATGCATAGTCGTGTCACAGAGTCAAATTGGTTTGTCAGACCAGCAAATGAGTCCACCTGCACACTGAAATCCACTGGGGTGTCAGAGGATCATAGGGAAGTACCTGCGTTCCGAATTAGCCGATTGTGAGAGACCGCCTACTTACATATTTCCGGGCGCGCGCCATTAATAACAAATTGCCGCCGTCCGTGACTGCACTCGCCGAGCGTGTCGTGCTTTGCCGCCCTCACCTGCGGAGGAGTCAAGTGTTCTCTGCTATGGCGTAGGGCTCCAATATATGTTTCTCAGCACCCTGTTCTACGGAACCACATTTTTCTTTATGGAATAATAGAGTACATATCCTTGATGGTAGTGCAGCTTTCGGTCCATACCACAGATTCACATTTATGAAGTCAGATAAAGCGATTAGTTCTGGTTAGTGTGGTGAGTTGATCCCCAACTGATCACTTTGTTAACCATAGACCCCATATTATTGAAAGCCATTGTCAGATAAAATGTTTGTGTGGCGTCTCTTCAGCCATCAATTGTCATATGATGTTAAGCAAGAATAAATCAGTCGCTAGACCACAACTCGTCCCAGTCTTCTGATTTACATTACCTTTGCCTTTTTATTAAAGTCGTTGTTGTGATTGAAAGAGCCTGGTAGCTCGCAGTGTACACAGGGTGTAGGAAGTATACAGGTCATTCCTTTACTGTGTATGCGGTGAGTTACCCCAACAGACATCAACCAATTCGGCAAATATTTATCAATCTCTTCTATCAGCTACTTGAAAGTGGGAGTGGAACAACGTAAGAGGATACTCCAGATATATTATGTATCTTGTGATGAGACGCTATTTACCAATCAAGTCCAGGTAAACCGCCGGAACCTGCACTTTATATCAGCAAGCAATCCCCATGGCTGTGCCATATGGAGTGTTCATGGAGTGTAACCGTGTGGTGTGCGATAGTGAACCATCTGCTTGTAAGTCCGTTTTTCATAGACGCAACACTGAATGCACACAAGTAATGTAGTGTCCTAATAGACCATTTTACACGTTCCCTTGTCGACTAGGAGAACCTTGTGGTACCAACATGATTGCTATCCAAGCCACAGTGCACGAAGTAGAACAGCATTTTTTCACGAATTGTTTCCGAATTGTCGGATTGGACGCAGAGCCATTCCCCGGATTTGACGCCTGTAGACATTTATTCTGTGGGGGAAGCTGAAAGAGGTTGCCTACAACGACATACCAACTACACCCGACGATATGCAACGACGTTTTACTGAACCTACTCTGACATCTCCACTGAAATGCTAGTACGTGTGCTGCAGTTGTTCCATACCGTTCTGGAAGGGCGTTCAAAATGGTTCAAATGGCTCTGAGCACTATGGGACTCAACATCTCAGATCAGCAGTCCCCTAGAACTTAGAACTACGTAAACGTAACTAACCTAAGGACGTCACACACATCCATGCCCGAGGCAAGATTCGAACCAGCGACCGTAGCGGTCGCTCGGTTCCAAACTGAAGCGCCTAGAACTGCTCGGCCATCATCGGCCGGCTGGAAGGGTGTACGGCCGCTGTTGCTGGTCACTTTGAACACAACCTTTGATGGTCAATTGTCTCGTTACTGGTCAGAATCCACATAACTAGTGTTGTTCTTTAGTGTGTGCTACCACAAGGTATTGTACAAGTGTCAGTGTGGAAACTTTTCAAAATTCAACACCTTGTGCACAAATCACACTAGAATCCTGGAACAATCACACCTGACATTCTTTCATGAAAAAGACGTGGAGTACTTCAAAAGTCGGTCTCACTGAATTATTATGATGTTTGATACTCCACTAAAGTTATTAGATTTTATTAAGCAAGGTAACTACTTTTCAGACCAGTAAAATGAACTACTCGGGCTACTGCAGCACTTAGAATAGGCCCTCATGATAAAATACTGGCGTTCAACACGAAGTTTAAAGAACACAAACTTATTATTGAATAAGAAACTGCATAAATATATCATGCAGTAATATAACACTCAGCTGGTAATTTGAGATGAAAGTGATGGCAGTGTCGAACTCCTGTGGCTATTCAAAAAAGACGACAAAAATACCCATGGCTCTTTCTGTACAACGGGCTCTCAGACTTCTTTTCTTGGCGTCGTATTTCCGTATTTCAAAGCCAACAAATTAATGTGATGAATAACGAACTTCATTTCTTCCACATCCATGTCTATTATTTTTAGTCGTCAGTCTTCTGACTGGTTTGATGTGGCCCACCACAAATTCTTCTCCTGCGTCAACCTCTTTATCTCAGAGTAGCACGTGAAACCTACGTCCTCAATTATTTGCTCGATATATTCCAATAGCTGTCTTTACAGTTTTTGCCCTCTACAGCTCCCTCTAGTACCATGGAAGTCATTCCCTTATGTCTTAGCAGATGTCCTATAATCCTGTCCCTTCTCCTTGTCACTGTTTTCCACATATTCCTTGTCTCTCCGATTCTGTGCAGAACCTCCTCATTCCTTACCTTAGCAGACGAACTAATTTTCAACACTCGTCTGTAGTGCAACATCTAAAATGCTTCGATTCATTTCTGTTAGGGTTTTCCTATAGTCCATGTCTCACAAGCATACAATGCTGGGTTCTAAGCGTGCATTCTCATAAATTTCTTTCTCAAATTTAGGCTTGTATTTGATATTAGCAGACTTCTCGTGGCCAGGAATGCACTTTTCTCCAGTGCTAGTCAGCTTTTTATGTTCACCTTTCTCCGTCTGTGATTGGTTATTTTGCTGCCTAGGTAGTAGATTTTCTTAACTTCGTCTACTTCGTGACCATCAATCTTAATGTTAAGTTTTTCGCTGTTCTCATTTCTGTCAAAATATAATACGTCTGCTAAAGAGATTGCTTACACTAAGTTTGTCTGTCTTGAGTCTAGGAATCCCGCATACTCAGTTCGCTGCACAAACAATCAAACAACTCGAATTAATGAGTTTTATTACAATAAGACAAGAAGAATTAAATGATCTGCTGAACGGAATGAACAGTCTAATGAGTACACAGTATGGTTTGGGAGTAAATCGGAGAAAGACGAAGGTAATGAAAAGTAGTAGAAATGAGAACAGCGAGAAACTTAACATCAGGAGTGATAGTCACGAAGTCAATGAAGTTAAGGAATTCTGCTACCTAGGCAGTAAAATAACCAATGACGGACGGAGCAAGGAGGACATCAAAGGCAGACTCGCTATGGCAAAAAAGCCATTTCTGGCCAAGAGAAGTCTACTAATATCAAATACCGGCCTTAATTTGAGGAAGAAATTTTTGAGGATGTACGTCTGGAGTACAGCATTGTATGGTAGTGAAACATGGACTGTGGGAAAACCAGAACAGAAGAGAATCGAAGCGTTTGAGACGTGGTGCTATAGACGAATGTTGAAAATTAGGTGGACTGATAAGGTAAGGAATGAGGAGGGTCTACGCAGAATCGGAGAGGAAAGGAATATGTGGAAAACACTGATAAGGAGAAGGGACAGGATGATAGGACATCTGCTAAGACATGAGGGAATGACTTCCATGGTACTAGAGGGAGATGTAGAGAGCAAAAACTGTAGAAGAAGACAGAGATGGAATATGTCAAGCAAATAATTGAGGACGTAGGTTGCAAGTGCTACTCTGAGATGAAGAGGTTAGCACAGGAAAGGAATTCGTGGCGGGCCGCATCAAACCAGTCAGTAGACTGATGACCAAAAAAAAAAAAAAAAAAAAAAAAGGACAAGATACAATTATTTGTATTTGATTGATGTGTCGCAAACAAATGGTGATATAGAAAATAATTCACTCTTCTTCAGTATAGATAAACACAAGTCTGTGTTACAAAGAAAGTGGCTAACGTTGACGCTGCTATCGAAGTGGCTCCACCAATCGGGACCGGCGCTTATATCGTCTTCATCTAGGACCGCTGCTACGGCGTTGTTGTCCTGGAGGGATGTCGGTCAGCGTGCAATAAGCCGATCTCTCCCATAGCCTTCTCTTCTTTGTCGTTCCCGACCGGCGTGCCGGCGCTGACTTCACGCCGTAACATATCGCCCTCCTCTGGAGTACTGCTGTATGGTGTGGGATCCGCATCGGATAGAATTAATCAGATAGGACTAACGGAGGACATCGAAAGAGTTCAAAGACCGTCAGTCGTTTTTTATTATCGCGAAATAAGGGAGACAGTGCCACGCATACGCTACGTCAGATGTGGTTGCAGTAAGTAAAAATAAGGGTGTTCTTCGCTGCGGCAAAACCTTCAAACGAAATTTCAGTTATCAACTTACTCCTATGAATGTAAAAAATATTTTTTTGGCCCCCATCTACATAGGGAAAAAATGATCATCATAATGAAATAAGCGAAATCAGACTTGAAAGTTTCTTCGGGTTTGCTGACGGATCCTAAAATCAACTCGATTCGATATTTCGGCGATCCAACTGTTCAGCATCTTCAGGAGAATGCTGCTTCTGCTGATGAGTCCCGCTGGATCGCCGAAATATCGAATTTAGTTGATTTTAGGAGCCGGCAGCAAACCCCAACAGAATTTCAACACTTACTACGCCGTGAAAGCTTACGAAGTCAGAAGCGGTATCAGAGCTCGCACGGGTGGATTTAAATGTTTGCTTTACTCTCGCGCGTTTCCAGAGTGTAACGGCAGAGAGGTACCTTGAAGGTGGTTACATGAACCCTCCGTGTCGTCCAGTGTGGCCGAGAGGTTCTAGGCGCTACAGTCTGGAACTGTGCGACCGCTGCGGTCGCAGGTTCGAATCCTGCCTCGGGCATGGATGTGTGTGATGTCCTTAGGTTAGTTAGGTTTAAGTAGTTCTAAGTTCTAGAGGACTGATGACCTCAAAATTCGTCCCATAGTGCTCAGAGCCATTTTAGCCATGAACCCTCTGCCAGACACTTTAATGTGAATTGCGGAGTAAGTAGGTAGATGGAGATGAAGCCAAAGGAACGCTGACGTCTAGGGTCTGCGCGGCAGCACGTACACACCGGCCATGCACGATGTAGCTGCTTGCAGCAATTCGTGCTAGCAGCATGGAAGCCCGCCGTAATTCTGCGAAGACGCTCACACATTCGTGAGACTGAAGATTTAAATACCAGGATATAAATATTGGGAATGTCGTTATCTGGTTTAAACAGACATTTTAATTTTTTGATTGTAAGTAGGCATAGGCCTTATCGCTTTTATTTGTTCTTTTCTTGGCATGGCTAAGTTTCTGATAAGTTCCTTTATCCCTTTGAATACAATGAAGCACCTGAAGATGCAAATTTAATTTGGGAAACTGGTCGTGTTCTCGAATAAATAATTTTAAAAGTCGCAGCGATTTTGTTTATTCAAATCGTGGAATATTTCGGCTGTGGTTGCTCTACAAATGCAATAGTCTGTTCCACAGTACGCCACTAAGGCAGCCAGCTTGGCCTCTTCTGCCGATTCACAAGGTGCCCTTCTTCGGTGGACCTAAGAGCGTTTGCAATTTGTCTTTTGCTATAACCATTCTCTCTGAACACGTGTCTCAAGTGCTGCAACTCAGACTGTACCTGGTCGATGTCAGAAATAACTTTTGCTCTGTGTATTAAACGTGTTCAGGACCACTTCCTTGCTTACATGTTGTTGAAAACCATCGGCATTCAAGTATCGATCACTGTGCATGGCTTTCCTGTACGCTAAAGGACCAAGCCCGCCTCCTGCCATCCGGTCAACTAAAAGATCCAACAGCGGTACCTTGCCATCCTCCTCCATCTTGATGGTAAACTTAATGTTGGAATGGACGACATTCACGTGATCCATGAACTACTGCAATGCATTTTTACCGCGAGGCCATATCAAATAGGTGTCATCAACGCACCTAAGAAAGCAAGACGGAAGCAACGCTGCAGGGATCAGAGCCTGCTCCTCAAAGTGCTCCATGAAGAAATTCGCGTCTGCCGGTGACGGTGGTGATCCCATCGCTGTGCCATCCGTCATTTCATTATATTCGTCGCGACACAAATAGTACGTTTCGTTAGAACATGACGGACAGTTTGGCGATTACAGATGGAAAATCTTGGGCATAAAGAACCAGCGTGTTTTCTACTGGCACCCCCGTAAAATGTGACACAGCTGCGAGTATACAACATGGTGTTCGCCAAGTCCCACATCAAATGGTTCAGATGGCTCTGAGCACTGTGGGACTTAACATCTGAGGTCATCATTCCCCTAGAACTTAGAACTACTTAAACCTACTAACCTAAGGATGACACACACATCCATGCCCGAGGCAGGATTCGAACCAGCGGCCGTAGCGGTCGCGCGGTTCCAGACTGAAGCGCCTAGAACCGCTCGGCCACTGCGGCAGGCTAGTCCCACACCGGCGCTAATAGTCCTGCAAGATGTTCTGCCCGTCTGTTGGTAGGTGAAATGATTACATCTACCGGTCGCAGGTTCGAATGGGGCATGGATGTCTGTGATGTCCTTAGGTTAGATAGGTTTAATTAGTTCTAGGGGAGTGATGACCTTAGAAGTTAAGTCCCATAGTGCACAGAGCCATTTGAACCATTTTGATTACATCTACAGTGGGCCTAAGAGGAGCATTTTCTTGTGTGTCTTCGGCAATCCACAAAGTACTAGAGGTCTGACTGTACGAGGAATCAATTTCTTCACCACTTCGTCTGGTAAACCAGAAACCCTTAGTCTTCCCTGTCTTTTTGACGATGGCCTGTGTCGGATCACGAATAAGCACCCGGAACGCTTTATCTTCTAATCATTGTAGCATATTCAGGTGCTAGTCTTCAGTGTGCAGAACAACGGCAACATTTCCTTTGTCGGTTGGCAAGTTAAACCTCGTTCTCACGTAACAAGCGTAAGCCACGTCCACTTTCACAGCTACGTCGTACGAGAGATGCTGAATGCACTGGTTTATATTCAGTCTGGAACTGTGCGACTGCTACGGTAGCAGGTTCGAATCCTGCCTCGGGCATGGATGTGTGTGATGTCCTTAGGTTAGTTAGGCTTAAGTAGTCCTAAGTTCTAGTGGACTGTTGACCTCAGAAGTTAAGTTCAAAAAATTGTTCAAATGGCTCTGAGAACTAAGGGACTTAACATCTGAGGTCCTAAGTCTCCTAGAGCTTAGAACTACTTAAACCTAAAAAACTTAAGGACATCACACACATCCATGCCCGAGGCAGGATTCGAACCTGCGACCGTAGTGGTCGCGCAGTTCCAGACTGAAGCGCCTAGAACCACTCGGCGACGCCGGCCGGCTCAGATGTTGAGTCCAATAGTGCTCAGAGCACTTGCAAATAGACGTTAGTGGTATGGGTTTGTAATTCAGCTGATTACTCTCATTTCCCTTTTGGTGTATTGGTGTACCTTGTGCAACTTTCCAGTCTTTGAGTATGGATCTCACTGTGAGTGAGCGGTTGTAATTTCATTGCTAAGCATGTAGGTACTGTATCAGCATGGTCTGAAATGAATCTGTCTGGTATACAGTCTGGCCAGGAGGCCTTGCCTTTCTTGAGTGTTTTAAGCTGCTTCGCTGCGCCAAGAATATCTACCTTACAGTCACTCAAGTTGGCTCTTTTTCTTGACTCGAATTCTGGAATATTTACTTCATTTTCTTTTGTGAAGGAATTTCGGAAAATCGTGTTTAGTAACTGCTGAAGTGGTATTGTCATCAATAAAATCACCATTTTTTCCGTGCAGTGAAGGCACTGGTTGCATCTTGCTACTGGTGTGCTTTACTACAACAAGAATCTCTTTGATCTCTGTTGATCATCGACACGAGACAGCGGTCGCTCAAATATTTATCCAAGAAAAATCGGCAAACAGCCGTAAGTTTTCAGAAGTTATTTTATTTAGAAGACTAGTTTCGGGATCTCATTAACGCCGTCTTCCACCACCTGTGCACCCCATGCGTAGACAGTCAGATACATCGATACTTGCATAACTACAGTCATCAGTGTCTGGATTCCTTAAATTCGCATTTCGAATGTTTACTTCGAAAATCTGTAGCGAAGTCGTCATTGTATTCCTACTGATTCATAACATCAAACCACGTTACCATATTTTTCATAATGTTCATCTGTTAGTATAGAAATTTGATGCTGACGTAACGAAAATCACACTGTATCAATACACCTATCAGTTGCATCTGTGAGATAATATTTGGAAAATAGATTGACCGTAATATAAATATTGGTTTATTGAAAGAGTAAACAGTCTTTCATCTGTAATGTTCTACAGTATCATGTAAGTAGTTTAAAAATTGATACCGAAATAGGTTTATTTCAAATATTACCTGATAGTTGGTATGTTATTCACTATGAACGCCTATGTCTGAAGTTGTACTTTTTGTATGCCTGCACTTAGCTTTGGTATGTATTTTACCTTGCCCAACTCAATATTCACTGTTGCAATTCGACCCAGATGTTTGTGCATTGACGTTTAAGTCCGACTTCGTGTGTTCTTATTTTATTTTAGCACTAGCTGACCCGGCGAACTCTGTTCCGCCTTAAAGCCAATAAATAATCAGATTTTAGATGTTAAGTTCAATTTTTTGTTAGGACAAATAAACATTAAGTATTTTAATGATTCTTTATGTTTTTTGGTGCATAGCTTCCACTCTTCAATTCAGTACCTTGTGATACACGACATTTTTTGTTTTATTATCAGGCGCAAGAACAAACAACGAATATGGTCTTCCGACCCATGAACATGCCACATATAATTGACCATTTGAAAAATATGGATATTCCAGATTTAAACCACAAACTTTCAAGGATTGGCCTTGTGATTTGTTAATGGTCGTGGCGAATGCAAGACGGATCGGAAATTGAAGTCTTTTAAACTCAAACGGCACATCGGTTGGGACCATCGGGATCCTCTGAATGAGAACTTCCTCACCCTCGAATTTTCCTTTGAGTATCGTCGCGTAAATAACATTGGTCATCAATTTACTTACCTCGAAACGTTTACCGTTGCACAGTTTTGGTTGGTTTATGTTTCGAAGCATGATTACTACGGAGCCACTTTTAGGCGTAAATTGTGCAGTGGTATATCAGGCACATCCTAAGAGTTTAAAAATTCAATTGGATAGTTGGTGGCTTCATCTTCATTTGTTACACAGTCAATAGATTTGAATGAATGCATTTTACCAATGATCTCATTCTGAATTATGTAGTTTAGGTCATCTACATCTTTATTCTTAGCCGCTAAAATTGCTCGCTCACTCAACCATTCATTACTTTTGTAGTTAGTAATGATGTTTGGGAATACTTTGTTGATAAGTTCGTCTTTCGATGAGACAAAGTTACAGAAATTATGAGGAAATGAAATCAATCCGCTCGATTCTTCGACAGGTACTCGACCATTACCGATAGTCAGCAGGTGCTCAAAGAAATCTTCAGCAGATGTATCATTAAGCAATGCAACTCTCATGTTTGTTGTCAATTAAAGTTTCTTCACAAAGCGCCATAGATTCGATGATTTGAGGCAAGCATTTATTTCATCTGCAGCCATTGATCTTGGAACTACTGGCAGTGTTCGGCGAAATTCGCCAGACAGTAAAATCATTGCTCCTCCAAAACATCTCGAGTCATTGCGTACATCTTTCAATGTTCGGTTAAGTGCCTCTAATGCACGTTTATGAGCCGTTGTGCATTCGTCCCAGATCTTGGATGTTGATAAAACTTCGGCCACTGCTGAGTTTTTTGTAATATTACATGTTGGTTATTCAGTAGCTTGAAGATTTAACGGTAATTTTAATGCTGACTGAGCCGTACGGCATCTTTCTAACAATGTGTCTGCTATTCCGGAAGAACCAATTGCAACCGCAATGTTGGATCTCGCACGAACAGTGGCTAAAACTACTGACATGAGGAATGTCTTGCCAGTTCCACCAGGGGCATCCAGGAAATATAAACCACTATTTCCATCATCAATTGCCTTCATTAATGTATCATAAACTTCCTTTTGTTGGGGGTTCAACAGGGGTACATTCGTTTGAACTACTAAATCTAATTTGCGTTTTGTTATTCCACGCCAGATGCGTTTCCGTTATACTACGTTTTATAGCGGTCGAACGGGATAAAAAGTATCCTATGCCCGTCTCCTGGTTCTGGGCTACTTCTCCACCAATTTTCAGCCAAATCGGTCCAGCCGTTCTTCAGTTATAAATAGTGTAACTAACACGACTTTCTTTTATGTATATAGATTAAGTATTCATTACACATTTCTGAACGCACGCGTAATATTTTTCAATCTTTTTTTAAAAAAAATACACATAATAGTTTATTCATCCATTTTAAATAGTTTATGAATGCACGCATAAAAGTCAATCATTACTTACAGATTTTGACAAAAAAATTTGACAGCTCCGAAACTAAAGAACTTTTAGGGAAAATAACGCATTTTTCAAGTATTCGTCAATTTTTCAGTATTTTTAAGATGTATTCTGCTATTCGGGGCGGAGACAAATCCAACAAATCAAAAACCATGAAAATTTTTATTCGTCAATTTTTCATTATTTTTAAGATGTATTCTGCTATTCCGGGCGGAGACAAATCCAACAAATCAAAAACCATGAAAATTGGTCCAGCAGATCTCGAGTTATAAGTGTTGTAACAAACCCGACTTTGTTTTATATATATAGATTGATTAAATAGTTTATGAACGCATGCATAAATGTCAATCATTACTTACAGATTTTGACAAAAAATTTGACAGCTCCAAAACTAAAGAACTTTTAGGGAAAATAACGCATTTTTCAAGTATTCGTCAATTTTTCATTATTTTTAAGATGTATTCTGCTATTCGGGGCGGAGACAAATCCAACAAATCAAAAACCATGAAAATTTTTATTCGTCAATTTTTCATTATTTTTAAGATGTATTCTGCTATTCGGGGCGGAGACAAATCCAACAAATCAAAAACCATGAAAATTGGTCCAGCAGATCTCGAGTTATAAGTGTTGTAACAAACCCGACTTTGTTTTATATATATAGATTGATTAAATAGTTTATGAACGCATGCATAAATGTCAATCATTACTTACAGATTTTGACAAAAAAATTTGACAGCTCCGAAACTAAAGAACTTTTAGGGAAAATAACGCATTTTTCAAGTATTCGTCAATTTTTCATTATTTTTAAGATGTATTCTGCTATTCGGGGCGGAGACAAATCCAACAAATCAAAAACCATGAAAATTTTTATTCGTCAATTTTTCATTATTTTTAAGATGTATTCTGCTATTCGGGGTGGAGACAAATCCAACAAATCAAAAACCATGAAAATTGGTCCAGCAGATCTCGAGTTATAAGTGTTGTAACAAACCCGACTTTGTTTTATATATATAAACTGATAAATTGATAGATTGATAATGATCTCTCTGTGATTGAAATAATAAAGAAACGGTTTCAGATTTATAATGGGCAACGCTAGAGTTACTTTTGTTTGCAGCACTTTTTGTGTGGTCGGGTGCTCAGATTTGCTAATGGAATCTATCTCAAGGTCATAAATGATGTTCTGCTGCAAGAGACCATCAATCAATACAGAACCTGCTCAGATTTGCTAATGGAATCTATCTCAAGGTCATGAATGATGTTCTGCTGCAAGCGACCATCAATCAATACAGAACCAGCTCAGATTTGCTAATGGAATCTATCTCAAGGTCGTGAATGATGTTCTGCTGCAAGCGACCATCAATCAATACAGAACCTGGGCTATCCCCAGGCCGCGAAATCTCCTGAATTTCATACGAGAAATCAGGAACAATTCCCACCCCTTCCTACAGCAGTTGTCACGTGTTTGATGGAGAATATTCAAACCGCAGGGAATACTCAAGTAGCCAAGTACGTAACACCTGCCCCTCGGCCTCAGCCAAGGCCGCATCAAACTCCTGCAGGACACCTGCAGCAGCGCGCAGTTGACCTCTCCCCTCTGTGCAGACTTCGCCTCAAGGGTGCCGCAACGGCCTGCAACGAGGACGCAGCGCCCTCTACATTACCAAAGCCACTGCTTGCCAAAGTAGTAAGATGTCAAACGCATTTCCGGCGATCACTTCCTACCACTATACCGCAGATTACCGGACAATGTGCCCCTTACAGTTAAACTAGTTAACCATATTTATGACATCATACTGATGATCCGAGTGAATGGATTAATACAGAATCTTTTCCCACAAGGGAGATCTCGTGACACTTTCTCTATTACAGGTCCCATGCCCTATGGATTCACCTTATGTGTCTGTGGTGCAGTGTTTTCTATTGCCTTTAGCGTCTTCATTCCGACCATCATTGCTGATTGTTGCGGTTTTAGGAACTTTTTACCACATCAAAGGCAAGAGGTTTCCGTTAAACTCACTCCGCTTTTCCGCCGTCTTTGAAAAGGACGTTAACAGAACAAGACTGTCTCCATATACCGGGAGTTTTCGACCGCCATTGCTGATGGCTTTTTACAAAATTCGAGCGAACTGGGATTGCATTATGCTGTTGTTTGGTACGGAGTGGGAACCGTTTCCGAATTCCTGGAACTCGCAACATGCGCACGCCAGCAGAATGTGACGCTGCAACAACAGAAGTTGCGGCATTTGCGTCGCCCGCTGGCTACACACAATACCACGAGGGACACTCATGAAGTTCGTAATTTTGGTTGAAAACTCTGTCGGAATATGCCGGCATTCCAGACAATAGCAACAAGGATCCAGTCCTTAGTTTCTATTGTACTCGCATGGCAGCATTGCAGCTGTAATGTTTGCTGTGTTGAGTAGTGTGATATCTCATGTTGTAATTCTACTGCTTCGTTTGCAAAGAAAACTGACTAGTACCTGTATTATAATAAGAGTTTGTATGCCAATACGTCAAACGTAAATTAAGTTATCGGATAAACATTACAAAGTTACCGTATGGCCACATTCAACTAGAAAGGAATCTTGAAAGGAGTAGATCTACTAAGAGAGAGTAATTGACAATCTGCTAGAAATCAAAAACAGTTGCAAATTATGATGGCGTATTCCGTACTGCACTGGTACCTGACGATAGTACATTCCAGTGAAGAAGGTATCGTCTTGAGGGAATTTTTGGCTATTGGCTTACCGATTAAAATCAGGAAATCGAATCTGAAGTAACTGGAAGATCTTGGAAATGCTTGCACTTACACTCACCAACGACATCAACCACCCATTCCTCGTCTGCTGTGGTATTGCTCTGTGACTCTGAGACAACCACAGTATTGTGCCAAGAGACTGAGCAACTCTACCATAGACCCCAATAGTTTCTGTCACACTGACGTTCCTGGCGTCTTTGTACTCAAAGAACCTGGGACTGCACTATTGTTGCTAGTTCTACATCAGCATCTACACGGGGGACAACACGCGTTTGTTGGAGCCACATTGTCAGATAAGTGTTCCATGTGATGAGGAACCGAGCGTCTGATGAGAGCGTTGATTTTGTTGTTGCTCCCATATAACTTCTTGTGTACATGTCGAACAGAACTGCTGTTATACGGTAAATAACAATACAATATATTATTCATGGGTGAATGTACATTACCTTAGTTTTAAGTCATAAATCTGTAATCGTTACGGTTCGATTGTAGGCTACTGACAAAGAGAAAGCGGCGACGTTTCCTATATTGTGTCACTATAAGTTTCCAATATTGTGCCGGTACAATTGAAGAAACATGTTCGAGTAGCGAGCTTTAAACATGCGTTTAGTAGTTCTATACCAACATAATGGGTAAAAATGACGTGGTAAATATTCTAATGCGTTTTGTACCCTAAATTATTTATTAAATAATTGTTTTGTATTACAGTACGGCAGGAGAGCAACGTTATGGAAAGTGGACAAAAAACGAATTGTATTTATTTGTAACAGTACATCTAAATAGGAATAAAGGATTGAATGAATGTATACATTAAGAGGATGTCTAAAACAATGTTAGTAATGTAGGCAAAGATGGAAAACTTTTTTTGCCGCAGGGATGTGTTTTCCAATGAAGTTCAAAACAAAGTGAAAGACCAGATTCTTACATTTGAAGAAATTACGTTCATAGTGTGTACAGTAACAGGTGTTACCAGTCACAGTAGAAGGTGATTTTACTTAACACACAACCAGATGGTTTACATTCATGTACATGTTTTCATATTCAGTCTTCGAGATGGTGTTTAAATAAAAAACATATTATGTGCTGATGAAAAAATGGACACAAATAACACATTTGGAGGTGGCTAGGCAACATGTATTCTAAAATATTATAGTAATTCGATATATCTGATGTATCTGTATCTGTTTCACATTATATTTATCACAGTTTTTGCAAAATTATTTTTTTTCTTACACCTTAACTGTATCAGACACCAAGCTAATTACTGTGCATCGATATTATGTCTCTCATGAAGTAGTTGAAACTTAGATGTTAGTAACTTCAGTGGTACATATATTCACAACAGCCAACACACGTTTACATTGAAAACAGACATTATTGTCAAAGAGCTTAGGTCAAAAAGTACACACATCTTACATATACAGAGTAGATACAACAAATTACGAAAACGAAATTCTTACACATCTGGTTGGTGGCAAATTACATCAGATTAAACAGACGTTGTGATTCCCTTTTTTTTTCTTTTTTTTTTTCAAAAAAATTGCTACTTCTGAGGGAGCAATGAGAAGCAGTTTTTGATTTTTAAAATATTTCATTAAACATGTGACTTCTTTGCAAAGTGTACTCGTTCACTTAGGATTAGGTATGTGGTATGGAGCTATGGATGTAAGTTTCTAGCCCTTCAATAACATTTATCTTCTTTCCTTAGCTGACACTATGTAGCATCTGCAAATTGTCTTCAATGGCTGTGGCTGAGTGATCCTGTTCTTTTAAAATGTGTTGCAAACGTGATCTTATCAAAGTTATTTAACTGGAAGACATACCTGTGTTCCTGGTATCTTATAATGAGACTCCTTCCTGTCTTACCTATGTAGAATTGTGGGCAGTTGTAAAATAAAAGTTTGTAAGTAGCTATTTCTGTGACCCTGTACAGGATGGGCCATTGATCGTGACCGGGCCAAATATCTCACGAAATAAGCGTCAAACGAAAAAACTACAAAGAACGAAACTTGTGTGTGTGTGTGTGTGTGTGTTTGAGGTATACGGGCGCTAAACAGCGGGGTCATCAGCGCCCAAACGCATAAAAACAGGAACACATGCAGTGAAGGGACTAAGACGAACAACGAACAAGGGGAACAGCTAAAAGACACAGACCTGACGCAGTTCCAAATCCTCACATACAGAGGCAAAACAAGAGGAGAAGGAGTGCACTAAAAAAGGAAAGGAAACACAAGGAATGGAGGACAGAAACAAATAAACTTGTCTAGCTTGAAGGGGAAAACCTGATGGTGCTATGGTTGGCCCACTAGATGGCACTGCCACAGGTCAAACGGATATCAGCTGCGTTTTTTAAAATAGGAACCCCCCTTTTTTATTACATATTCGTGTAGTACGTAAAGAAATATGAATGTTTTAGTGGGAGCACTTTTTTAGCTTTGTGATAGATGGCGCTGTAATATTAACAAACATATGGCTCACAATTTTAGACGAACAGTTCAGGTAGGTTTTTTAAATTAAAATACAGAACGAAGGTACGTTTCAACGTTTTATTTCGGTTGTTCCATTGTGATACATGTAACTTTGTGAACATACCATTTCTAAAAACGCATGCTCTTACGGCGTGATTACCTGTAAATACCACATTAATGCAATAAATGCTCAAAATGATGTCCGTCTACCTCAATGCATTAGCCAATACGTGTAACGACATTCCTCTCAACAGCGAGTAGACCTGACTCCAGTTGTCAGGCGTTGTCGATGGATTACGATAGCAAATATCCTTCAACTTTCCCCACAGAAAGAAATCCGGGGACGTCAGATGCGGTGAACGTGTGGGCCATAGTATGGAGCTTCGACAACCAATCCACCTGTCATGAAATATGCTATTCAGTACCGCTTCAACCGCACGCGAGTTGTATGCCGGACATCCATCATGTTGTAAGTGCAACGCCATTCTGTAATGCTGTGAAACACCTTTTAGTGACATCAGTAGAACATTACGTAGGAAATCAGCATCCATTGCACAATTTAGATTGCCATCGATAAAATGCAGGCCAATTATCCTTCCTCGAATAATGCCGCACCATACATTAACCCGCCAAGGTCGCTGATGTTCCACTTGTCGCAGCCATCGTGGATTTTCCGTTGCCCAATAGTGCATATTATGCCGGTTTAAATTACCGCTGTTGGTGAATGACGCTTCGTCGCTAAATAGAACGTGTGCAAAAAATCTGTCATCGTCCAGTAATTTCTCTTGTGCCCAGTGGCAGAACTGTACACGACGTGCAAAGTCGTCGCCATGCAATTCCTGGTGCATAGAAATACGGCACGGGTGCAATCGATGTTGATGTAGCATTCTCAACACCGGCGTTTTTGAGATTCCCGATTCCCGCGCAGTTAGACTGCTACTGACGTGAGGATTGGCCGCGGCAGCAGCTAAAACACCTACTTGGGTATCATCATTTGTTGCAGGTCATGGTTGACGTTTCACATGTGGCTGAACACTTCCTGCCGGCTGCGGTGGCCGAGCGGTTCTAGGTGCTTCAGACCGGAACCGCGCGACTGCTACTTTCGCAGGTTCGAATCCCGCCTCGGATATGGATACGTGTGATGTCCTTCGGTTAGTTACGTTCAAGTAGTTCTAAGTTCTAGGGGATTTATGACCTCCGATGCTAAGTTCCATAGTGCTCAGAGCCGTTTGAACCATTTGAAAACTTCCTGTTTCCTTAATTAACGTAACTATCCGGCGAACGGTCCGGACACTTGGATGTTGTCGTCCAGGATACCGAGTAACATACATAGCACACGCCCGTTGGGCATTTTGATCACAATACATCAACACGATATCGACCTTTTCCGCAATTGGTAAACGGTCCATTTTAACACGGGTAATGTATCACGAAGCAAATACCGCCCGCACTGGCGGAATGTTACGTGATGCTACGTACATATACGATTGTGACTATTACAACGCCATCTATCACAAAGCGAAAAAAGTTGGTCCAACTAAAACATTCATATTTCTTTACGAGTACGTAAAGAAATATGTAATAAAATATGGGGGTTCCTATTTTAAAAACGCAGCGCCATCTATCGGGCCAACCATAGCGCCATCACGTTTCCCCCTTAAAGCTAGATGAGATTCGTTCTTTGTAGTTTTTTTGTTTGATGGTTATTTCGTGAGATATTTGGCCCGGTCACTATCAATGGACCACCCTGTATGTCTGTCTTGCTGCAGTGAATGATGTGCTATTGAAGCTTACTGTTAGTGCTGAAGGGTATTTGGATACCACTGTTACGAAAAAGGTGAGCTACATGCATTGAAATTTCTCCTGTGTACTGGATCGACGAAATTTGTGTATTTTTTTCTCTTGAATCTGATTTGAGATGGGTACATTGTTTCTTTTTGGTACTGTTGTGAAGTTCATCAATTATAGCTGAGTTGTACCCGTTCCCGTGTACATCTGTGTGCAGTTCCTCTGATAATGTATTTTTTTTTTTTTTTTTCATCAAGAGAACTGAGTGGGTGTTTGCGCGAAGGAACTGTTAGGGGTGCAACTGCATCCATTATGGATAAAATAAATTAAGTTCAGTTTAAGTTTTTCGGACAAACAAATTGCGTTTGACGCTGCACAACGTAATGTATCGCCGTAGTTTCAATACAGAGGAAGGCAGCTAGGTAAAAGTAGGGTGAAGGTGGGCATCCAAGACATACAGGCAAAATAGAGGGAAGTAATGAAATTTCAGAGCAAAACTTCAAGGTACGTAGTTGCTTGTGAAGTAAGGAGCAATCCATGCAAAAATAAAAGCTAACCAAAGCAATTAAGAAGAAATTTAGGATTACAGCCTATTTACGAAAAGGACTGTTTTCGACACTCTGTGAAGAAGCCACTCAGAAGCTCATTTTTAAAACAGAGGAGTGATATTATGAGTTGTGATGGGGAGATCGAAGGCAAAAAATCATCAGATACATTAAATGTGCAATGTGCAGTTACGCAAAGTTGCAGTTGTGGTGAAAGTCGTGAACAATTTATATTGCAGCATATTACTATTGAGATGGTTGCATGGGTACGGCCCGAAAGCTAATAACCTGGAAAAGATGAACTATTCACCGAATCAGTAGCCTGTTGAGAAGGAATGGGCACAGTTGTTTCACTTTTTTATTGGTACACATCCATCATGAACCTTTTGTTTCCTTCTGTTTTACTATGTGAACTATTGTGAGTGGATCGCAAGTTTGCATGTATGAAGGAGGTAATCAGAGATACAGGAGTGGGAAACAAATCATTGCCAACATGACGCCTTCCGGAATTTTTGCAGAGAGTAGAGACTAGGGGATGAGTCAAACATGCACAATAGACTCGAATTCTGTCGTGTAATACTTGCTCACATTCGGTCTGGTCCCCCCCTCCCATTGATGGTCATTCGTTTTCCTGGGTGATGACCGGGCCTTTCTTTCAAACTTATCTATGTCAGAGAGGTGTTGCGACGTCCCCTAATTTTAAATATTTTCTAGGAATTCCGTGGAGAAAGTGTAGCTTGGATATCACACCTTTGTGCGAACAGTAAGCCACCAGTGTAAGTGTCCAAGTGTTTCAGGCTTTCAGCTTCAGGTTTTAATGCTTTGATGATAATGTCATAGCTACTGCTTGTACGCTCTGAAGTCGGTTCAAGACAACTTCAGTTATGTTTTCATTGTGGGTAGTGAACATACCTTTGTGTGGCAGCATCCCATGTGGTACAGTGTCACAACTAGCAAGCAAAAGCGTGCTCTATCCTGTCTCATGCTAAGTTCCGTGTTTGCTTTTGAGTCGGTTTAAATAAATTTCAGTGATAGTTCCCTTACAGATAGTGAATTCACCTTTGTCTCACAGAAACCCACGTGCTAATGATTTCACTGATAAGCTTCTATAGGATGCGGCGTCATAAATTCTGAGTATAGCTAGTAGTTAAATTACCAGAGTAATTTTAAGCAGCGTCTATTGTTATTTTCTGCACTGCATGGAGTCTGTAACACCTCTGATTTATGTATCCCGCTCGATCGGGATCTGATAGCAGCCCAAATAAATATTAATTAATGTGACCGTGTACCTAATGGGGCTGGCAATCGGAACGGACTGCTGCGGAGTTGTTACATTCCATTTTGTCCTTCTCAAATGCTGTAATAATGTAATGTCCGGTAACAAGAAGAACAACAACACAGCTTCACTAATCAAGAACCTATATTCGTCTCTAAAACACAAGAAAAAGGAGACAGCCACTGCCTCCATCATACATATTTAATAACGGCTGATCTCAGCACAGGCTTCCTCGCTATTCATTATTGTCACACGCAAAATTCAATCACTGCAATCCAACACTGCAATCCAAATGATGCCGGCGCGATAGACGCGGAACCACCAATATCGGCACAGAAATATCACTGATCACTCTTGTAATTATACTTCTTCACTTTCCCGTATTATTCTAACACAAAGGGGTTAAACTGCGGCGATAGCCACTCCCTTTGTCAGTAAACCTTGCATTAGAGCAATAGGCCTCCACACCGCTCGGCCCTCAACCTGGGAACTAACTCAACTCTACACTCGCATTCGCAATACGACACTATCGATTGTTTGCCCTATCGACCTGTGCCGAGGGCAACTTATTGTAAGGGGCCTACGGGCCCCTTACATCCCCGCCCTGGAAAACTTCTATGGAGCCACTGGCGTAAAAGAATCGGCAAGGGAAAGGATATTGCTACATCTGAACAAAACACATAGTGTAAATAATTAATGAAATTACAATTCACCAAATAATCCCTCGACTCCGGTAGTGGGCTGCCTCCACAAGAATATTCTACAAAAGGTTATTACACCTCATAAACATGGCATTGTCCAAATTACAATTTTTTATATCAAACAGCAGTAGTCCTCTATAGTCCAATATTGAATGAAACACACAACATACAATCAAAAATTATTACTTGAACACATGAAATTTGAATTATTATACTACAAATTAGTTGTTACAGGTTTTATACCCATTCTCAGGTAATTGTTGATATGACATATGCAATTCTAATTATAATACATCAGAAAACACAATGTAAATAAACATTTTCCTTTTTGAAATGTCCGTTTAACAACTAAATGTTCTAAACATGTCCTACCCAACTACATCAAGGAGCTTTAAGACTCTCATTTCAGACATTCGCCCTAATCGAGTCCCCTTCCTCATCTGGGTTATCCCTGTTCTCACGTGAGTAGTACCTTTTTATGTTTTCCACATGTTCCTTACCATGCACTCTCTTTGTCCGTGCATATTCCAACTCCACAGTGTTAGGTTGACTAATTTTTATAATCCTGTATGGTCCCTTATAAACGTGGTTGAATTTATGTATTTCAGAGTTTATTTTCTTTGATTTTGCATGAACCTTTACTAGTACGAAGTCTCCCACTCGGTAAGTTATCGGTTTCACTAGCTTGTCATGTCTTTCCTGTCTTTTCCTAGCCTTCTCCTTCATACTTAATTCCACTAGCTCCAATTTCCTTTCCCAAGTCAATGAACTTCCTGGTGGGTAGACTAGCAACTCACAAAAAATACTGTCGGGTTCTTGATTGAGCAATACTTCACATGGTGCAAACCCTGTAGAATCATGTGGGTGGTGATTCCTGACCCGCTCAAATTCTTCCAGATATTCTTTCCATGAACCATGCTTCCTATGACAGTATGTTCGGCATAAACGGTTCAATTCCTTCATTGATCGTTCTGCAGGGTTAGAAGCTGGCCTATACCTAGAAATTGCAATTTGCTCTATTCTGTGCTCATTTAGCATCTCTGTCCACTCCTTTGACCTAAATTGTGACCCATTATCGCTCAAAATTCGCTTAGGAATACACACCTTTTGAAAATAGTCTTTCTCAAAATGGTTAATGATGGCTCTACTAGTGGCTTTCTTCAACGGGTAAAATTTTATGTATTTGGAAACCAGTTCTTCCACTACTAAGATTTGTGTGTAATTCCCTCGTGAGGCAGGAAGTGGCCCAAAGAGATCCACTGCAACTATGTCCTTAATTGCTGTTGGTACAATTGGATGCATATATCCTTCGTGCTGTACTGTAGTCGTTTTAGATTTTTGACAGGTGTCACATGTACTCAGTATCTTACGTATACGCCTTCCCATGTTGTTGAATGCACAATCTAACTTCAACTTTTTCAGACACTTCTTCGGTCCATAATGTGCATTACTATAGTGCGTATACCAAATCAATTTTTCTACCACATGCTCAGGCACACAGAGTTTCCAGTTCTCCTCACTCTCCTTGTTTCTTTTATAAAGTATCCCATTATGAATATAATAAAATGTGCGAATTCTTTCCTCTCCTGCACACCTGTATTTGTTTTTAATTGTCTTTAATTTCTCGTCCTCGTTCTGTTCCCTGCGCACATTCTTTAGGAACTTCCTTATGAATTCTTCATACTGTACTCCCTTCATCAGGTTAATTCTAACTCCTTCTCGTTCTGGCCTGTCCACCAACATTCCTCTCGAGTCAGCTGGTAATCTTGACAAAGCATCAGGTAGTATATGTGTTGCTCCTGGCTCATAAATTATCTCGAAGTCATAGTCCTGTAATGCCAGGGCCCATCGCGTTAGTCTGCTATGCCTCAACTTGCTTGTGGTCAGAAATGTAAGGGCCTTATGGTCAGTCACTACTTTCACATGCCTCCCGGCCAAATAATACCGGAAACGCTTAAACCCTCACACAATTGCCAATGCCTCCCTTTCAGTAATCGAATATTTCCTCTCCCAAGCATTTAAACTTCTGCTACCGAACGCTATTGTTCTTACACTCTCACCATTTCCACTCCTCTCCATTTGGTACAAATGTATTCCTAGTCCATAGTCAGAGCTGCCTGCTCCTAAATAAAAATCCTTGGAAAAATCCGGGTGGTACAATATATCTGCACTATATAGTGCTTCCTTGATATTCTCAAACTCGGTTTGGCACTCTGCACTCCAATGCCACGGCATCCTCACCTTGGTCAGTTCCCTCATACTCGGGGCATTAAGTACAGATCCTTTGACAAATTTTCTATAAAACTCGCAAACCCCAAAGAATGCTCGCAACTGCTTCTTACTATGGGGGGTCGGAAAATTTCTAATAGCCTCCATTTTACTAGGATCAGGATAGATACCCTACTCGGATATTATATGGCCCAGGAATTTTATCTTTGATTTGCCAAATTCCGACTTGTCCAGGTTTACAATTACCCCTGCGGTTTCAAAAGCTGCCAAGATTGCATCCAATCTATTCAAATGTTCTTCCCACAATTCGCTTGCTATCAAGAGGTCATCCACGTATACGGTGACCTTTTTAAGTAACTCCTCGCCTAGTATCTTATCCATCACTCTTATGAATTCAGACACTGACACATTAAGCCCAAATGGCAACACTCTAAATTGATAGCACCTCCCTCCATAAGTAAATGCTGTATACTGGCGGGACTCTGTGGCCAATGGTATTTGCTAGTAACCAGCAGTTAAGTCGATACTACTAAGCACCTTTGCTCCTCGGAATTTTTGAATCAGTTCTTCTATAGTCTCAGGTTTGTCCCGCTCCGGCTCGATGATCTTGTTCACTGTTCGTGCATCCAAAACTATCCTCACCATTCCATCCTTCTTATCAACAACAAATAGGGGGTTGTTATATTGACTGTTGGCCCTTTCTGTAACACCAAGGTCCATCATCCTCTGTATCTCTTCATCTACTGCTCTTCGTTTCGGCTGGGGAATGGAATACTGCTTTATATTGAACGGTTTATGGTTCTTTATCTTTAGCTTACACTCCACCCTTTTCATGACACCTGGCCGTTGAGAAAATACCTTACAACACCTGTATAATACTGTGGCTAATTTCTTCTTAGTCCCCTCATCTAGGTGTGTCATCTCCTCCAACTTTTTACTGATCTTATCCTCTTTATGTCTATCCTCTCGTGCTAATCCCTCAAGGTATATCAACACTTCTTCTTCTAGTTCCTCTTCCCTGTATCCCATGCTGGGTTCCTCTTCATGACAAATTTATCCTTCTGAATTCCTCCTCTTCTTCGATTGCACTCCCCTCAGCAAACTTTCTTCTCTTCTCCCTTTCTTCCTTTGACCTTGATAGTACCTTCATCAAAACTCACTACTGCATCAACTTCATTCAACCAATCTATCCCTAAAATAATTGATGTGTTCAATCCAGCCACCACCAAAAATGTTGCTTCGTATTCTTCTCCCTCTATCTCGAAGGTAATGAATACTTGTTCTTTAATAGGTTTACTCTTGCACCCAACGCATTCACAATTCTCACTCCACTCACCGGGAAACTAGGCAAGCTAATATTTGCTTTTAGTACCTGTTCATATAACCTCTTGGACACTGCACATGCTTCACTTCCTGTATCGACTAACGCCTCGATATTCAGTCCACATAGCTTGATCCTTATCATGGGTAGTATGGGTTCTTTGGGAATCCTACTTCTTTCCTCCAGTAGATTTTCTCTCAGATCTCCACCATTGTCGTGTCTTAGTAGGTTTACTCTGGTTCTTGTAGCTCTCACTCCTGACCGGACCTCATCTGGAGTGTCATTCAGTTTTCCGGTCTCTCCGGCTCTTCTATATGCACTGTGTCATTCATTCGCCTATCCCATCCTCTCTCATGATCTCTTGGTTCTTCACTCCTTCTCCAATCATTTCTCCATTGCTGTTCACCACCATGGTTCCTGTACCTATGGCCACCACCTCTTCCTCTATAATTAGACGAATTACCAAAATGATTCCTTGGGTCATCCCCCTCGGTTTTGATCATTAGCTTGATTGTGTTCCTGTGATCGAACAGATTCCAACTGTTCCAGTATTTCCATCAAAGCCTCCCTATACTTAATTAGGCTCCCGGATACAGTTTCTTGCATTCTCCAGCTCATTCTTCTTTTTATCGCTGATATCATTACCTCATCACTCAGGGGTTGTTCCAAGGTCTTGTTCAATTCCTACAAATGTTCGGCAAACTCTCTCAACGTTCCTCTCCATGTACTAAGTGACTTGCGGTGGAGTAGGTCCTCAATTGCTGCACACTGATGACTTTTGGACCAGTATTTCTTCAAGAATTCCTCTTCAAACTGATCATAACTAGTAGTCCCTTCCTTCTTCCTGACTCCCCAAGTGAAGGCCTCACCTTCCATTCTATCTATTGCAAATTGAATCTTGTCTGGGTCTTTAAGATGTGCTGGGAAAACTCCTTTTAACCATTTCATAAATATCATTGGGTGCAACCCTCCTTTCGGTCTAAATTTCTGCCCTGTATTATTTTGAACATACCGATTATCACTGCTCATCAAGGTAACGACTCTACCTTCCCCAACGGTTAAAGTGGCATTGCTAATTCGTTTATCAATTTCTTCTGTCTTGCTCTCCAATTGCTGCACTCCCTGTTGTAATTGTCTGACCTCCATTGCAACCCTCTTGTTATCCTCTTCTCGTTGCACGGCTATAGCATTTCTCAGATTGACAGCCAGTTGGTTTCGCCTATCTCCTATCCCCTTAACTGCATCATTGCGTTGTTTCTGCATCTGCGTCACCTTGGCGATTCGATGATTGATATTTGTTTCCACTTCGTTGATCCTTTCTCCCAATTCGGCTTTAGTTCCTTCAATATCGTCTTCTATCTTTTTTGTTAACTTTCCTTCCATCTTCTCCACGTCTCCCTGGACTTGATCTATGCTCTTCTGTAGCTTATTCTCTCTCTCGTTGATGTCCATTTTCAACTGTTCTTGTAGCTCCTGCGTTTCCTTCCTCAGATTATATTCTATCTTCATTTGCGATGTTTTGATCTCTTGTGCTACAGTTTTCTTAAATGACTCCAAGCTTTCTTGTAAACCCTTCTCTAATGATTCTCGGGATATTGTTCCCTCTTCTCTAGTTTCTTGTAAACCTTTCTCTAATGATGCGTTAGTTACTTGTAAACATTTCTCTAACGATTTGGTCCCCCTTAGCAACTCTGGTAACATCGACCATATATCTGCATCCTCTGAAACTGACTTATTTCTCGTCGTTTGTCCCGGTGTCTCGGGATAACTAGTTGAATGTGCTAATGGTCTAGCTAATGACACTCCATAATCACTGATTCCTGAATCATCTCTGTCTTCCTGTCCTATCCCTTTCCTTTCAGCTACTGCCTCACAAACCTGTTTATCTTCAGTAGACATGTTTGGTTTATTTTTAATGCACAGGCAAGCAATATAAAATAACCTCTAGTAACCCAAAACACTCCTAATTACCATGAAACTAACCAAACAGTACCTGTAGTATTTTCAGTTAATCCAAAATTGATACAATACGTATGAATACCGAACATAACCACTCTCAAAACCTAATAACTTCAAATATCAATTCCCACATACAGAGTTTATGTAAAATATTTTAAATAAAACAAATCACACCACTCATAAAATCTATAAATGTAAAATCCCCAAATACAATAAGCATATCTGTATAATCACCATTTAGACTGCGCAGTATGCATAAATAAGTATGCTATATTTCAGAGTATGTTTCGCAGACTTTTCGGAAAATTACTGTAATTGGGCACTTTTCCTAATGTGAAATTCCGTTTACAATTGTTTATTTACCGCGAAGACTGCACACTGCAATTTAATATTATGCTAACCAGTCGTCTTCACTCACCAACTGACGTTACCAAGAGTCGCGATGTTTTGACGTTTGAAGTGGGCGTGGCGCTGTACTGCCGCCGGAGACGCGTGAAGTCGCGCTGAAGATCTGTGGCGAGTCGTCGTAGTTCTCCGTCGGCCGCTCCGTGACGCTGCAGGCGGGCGTAGTTTGTAGTTCGGCCGCTAGATGCCGGGTCGGCGCTCGGTGTCTCGAAGTCGCGCTGAAGACCATCGGTGTAGTGCGTCTGTGCTTGACCTACTCCTTGCACAGGTACTTGGGATGACGTGTGAAATCACCTCGCGGATCGAAACTCTTTGGCGCAGCTGCTACACGGGGCTGTGTGACGTCACTCAACAATTGCGTCGCCACATAAGTTGTCGTCCGCATAACAGTTTATGGGTCCACATGAAGCTGTCCGATTTTCACTATTCAAAAAGCAATTCCAGTCACGATATTACTATTAAACACTTCTGTAAAAGCCTTAGTGACGAATTCTTGGCTCGTTTTGCTATTTTAAAGTTCACACGTGTCTTTCTTTAGTGTTCACTTTTCACAGTTTTTCGCACGGATTTACGCATTTGCACATTACACCACAGTTTATCGACACTATTATTCTTATCTAATATGGCGAGAAAAGAAAGTTTAGTCACAATTGTAAGATGTTATTACTTCGTATTGTTCAAAAATGCGCTGATTCTTGTCGCGATTTTAAAGTTTATGCTCTGTCTCGATCCAAAATTAGAAAAAATATTTTCTCGCGTTAAGCAAGATAAAATTACCTATTGTTCTTTATGATTCGTCCGAAAATTGCACTTGTCCTTTCACGGTAAGCCAAGGGTGTAACACCTCCCATTTATGTATCCCGCTCGATCGGGATCTGATAGCAGCCCAAATAAATATTAATTAATGTGACCGTGTACCTAATGGGGCTGGCAATCGGAACGGACTGCTGCGGAGTTGTTACATTCCATTTTGTCCTTCTCAAATGCTGTAATAATGTAATGTCCGGTAACAAGAAGAACAACAACACAGTTTCACTAATCAAGAACCTATATTCGTCTCTTAAACACAAGAAAAAGGAGACAGCCACTGCCTTCGTCATACATATTTAGTAACAGCTAATCTCAGCACAGTCTTCCTCGCTATTCATTATTGTCACACGCAAAATTCAATCACTGCAATCCAACACTGCAATCCAAATGATGCCGGCGCGGTAGACGCGGAACCACCAATATCGGCACAGAAATATCACTGATCACTCTCGTAATTATACTTCTTCACTTTCCCGTATGATTCTAACACAAAGGGGTTAAACCGCGGCGATAGCCACTCCCTTTGTCGGTAAACCTTGCATTAGAGCAACAGGCCTCCACACCGCTCGGCCCCCAACCTGGGAACTACCTCAACTCTACACTCGCATTCGCAATACGACACTATCGATTGTTTGCCCTATCGACCTGTGCCGAGTGCAACTTATTGTAAGGAGCCTACGGGCCCCTTACAAGTCTTGTTCGTACCTGTGAGTGTTTCGTATGGATTTCACTCGCGTCATTTATCGAATTAATCGACCGTAAAGACAGAGGTAAAGATTTGAGAGTAGCTCAGATTATTCTAGTATTCGATTATTTGTGAATAGTGAGTTCCTCTTTGCCCACCACCGCACAATTCGTGCTTGGTTAAACGGATGTCAAGCTACAGTATAGCGCACTGTACAACGATTGACCTCTCGTCTAAACATGTACCTTTCGCAGTACATTTTAGAAGTCACTTTCGGATTTCTCTTAGGACATTACCAGTATTCAAATACTTTTGAAGTGAGCGCCACCCGTTATCTGATAAATTCGGTATTTGCTCAGTTTGCCCATGGTAACTAATAGTCAATGTGGTTGCCCGGTGTGTCATAAATTGCATGAGTATGAGTGTGTATTGCATATGGAAGCAGCGTTTACCAGGTCATATTGTCCTTTACATATCATATGCTGGGTGCCAAGCCAAGCCAGTTACGAAATTGGTAATTCCAGCATGAAAATCGTGACAAAAATTATGTAATAACTGCATTTATAGTGTTCCAGTTTGAGGAGTGTTATGAATGGAAACAAAACGGGGAGTAAACTATTGTCAGCGTGCTGCTGTGCTGCAAGGCTGCCGTGGATGACAACCAAACGGGGTTCCGCAGTGAAAGGAAATGACGCAACAGACCAGCACTTCTGGTTGTCGGGCAGTACGGCGAGCGACAGTGGGTTTGGTATTGAGTGGTGGCTGGCAGTTATACATTCTGGGTGTTCATAATTTTTCAAATTCAGATAAATATGAGAGTACGAAATTAATAGAATTTGGTGTATAACGGTTATACTTGTCAACAAATTTACACAACTTCAGCCGCTGTTAATAATAATAATAATAATACACTCACATGATCACAATGCCACAAGTATATAATACATCACACACATTCAGCAACAGAAAGATTCACATTAAGCAGAAAGGAAGGAGGAAGGGGATTTATCGACATAAAAAAACCTACATTATGGGCAGGTAGACAATTTAAGAAAATTCTTTATAGAACGAGCAGAAACTAGCAAAATACACAAAGCAATCACTCATATAAATACATCGGCTACGCCACTGCAATTTCATAATCATTTCTACAACCCTTTAGATCACATAACATCAACAGATACGAAGAAAGTAAATTGGAAAAAGAAAACACTACATGGCAAGCACCCATATCACCTAATACAGCCACATATCGATCAAGACGCATCCAACACATGGCTAAGGAAAGGCACTATATGCAGTGAGACGGAAGGATTCATGATTTCAATACAGGATCAATCAATAAACACCAGATATTACAGCCAGCATATTATTAAAGATCCCAATAGCCTAACAGATAAATGCAGACTTTCCAAACAACAAACAGAAACAGTAGATCACATCAGAAGTGGATGTACAATACTAGCAAATACAGAATACACCAGAAGACATGACAATGTAGCAAAAATAATACATCAACAACTTGACATACAACATAAACTAATAAAACAACACGTTCCCACATACAAGTATGCACCACAAAATGTACTGGAGAATGATGAATACAAATTATACTGGAACAGAACCATTATAACAGATAAAACAACACCACATAACAAACCTGACATCACACTCACCAATAAAAAGAAGAAATTAACAGAACTACTCGGAATATCCATACCAAATACAACAATTATACGGAAGAAAACAGGAGAAAAAATTGAAAAATACATCCAACTGGCTGAGGAAGTTAAGGACATGTGGCACCAGGATAAAGCTGACATTATACCAGTTATACTGTCAACTACAGGAGTCATACCACACAATATCCACCAGTACATCAACGCAATACAGCTACATCCAAACGTATATATACAACTACAGAAATCTGTAATTATTGATACATGTTCAATGACCCGAAAGTTCCTAAATGCAATCTAACATATACCGTACAGTTAAAAGGAAGTCACGCTTGATCACGGTCCGCGTCACTTTCCATTTTTAACCAGAAATAACGTCTGAGAAAGGAAAGAAATAATAGGAATAATAATATGCATAACTTGTCTGGAAAATGGAAGAATTGCTTTTGTGGAATTTTGTTGATTTGAACATAATTCAGTACAGTTTATGGCAAGAACGAAATAATGTTTCAGCTTTCCCTACTCTCTGTTTCGAATTTTGTGTAAGTGGGACTTCTCGTGCTCTCTTATTTTTTCGGGCAAATGTACTTAGTCCCTAATGAAAGTGTTAGACAACGAATTACCTTCCGGGCTGAAAATCAGGCATTCTTACGTTGCACCCAAGAACTCACGCTTATTATGCACTTCTTTGTCTGGTAATCTCGCTTGTTTGATTTCATCACTTTCTCAGAAACGGATCTGGTCTTGGAGGCTCTACTTCTTTTTGCGGCTAACTTTTCCTTGTAATTTTCTTTTCTGTTTGCGCTGGTTACAGGCTCAACAGGGTCCATGTTGACACTGCACAGGAAGGCCGATTCCTGCTCAGTAAACAATCAACAACAAACAGTAACTGCCGTTTGTGGAAATTATTAAATTCAAGTAGTTCTATCTGACAACAAGGTCACTTGACTAGATTACCAATGAGGGGCTGAGAGCCCCCCATACTTAAGTGAATTTTTGAGAAACCAGTGAGAAATCTTTCGATGAATGTTCAGATATACGTACAATATAGGCCTATAGTACAGACAAAGCTGACCAACCATAAGATCAACAGATGTCAGAGGCATGAATACATGCTACAGTCTCGCAATCGACGATGATATGCAATATGGTTCTCAGCGCCTGAAATGGATTGCTATATGATAAAATCCAAAACTTAATGTACTATATCTAATTCAGAATCCCAAAAATAGGTTTTTATATCAGTTCAATTATAACATATGATGTCAGATAAGTGAATTTTCATATTTGTGGAGTGCACTGCCGTCTAGTGGGATTTACGTCAAGCACACATGGACAAAAGCCTGATGCAGTGTGCTACCACCTGGCGGCACTGACATAAACTTGTAGGTGAGTGGTCAGGGCCAGCAGTGCATGCTGTGAACCGTGCACTTTGCTTATCAAACCCGGACGTGTTTGACCTGTAAGACAAGTACGACACGCCAGTTGTGCACGCGCAGAAGCTCCTTAAAATGTGAACAAGTGAGGGTGTGCTCGCGATGCTGATGCCAAGCTTCACAGTCTAGAAGAGTTTAGTATCCCAAATTCGCAAGGTGTCAAAAGTTAGGATGTTCACGTGCTCTTATGCTCTTACACAGCGGCCGTCGCTGTTGGTATTCCATCGCTGTCTGGGGCGTCTCCACAAACGTCCTCGGCCTGGAATCTCATTCACTGAAGCAGAATAGTTTTCAGTGATAAGGCTCCCTTGGAACTGATCCTCGATGACCAGCGAAGACGTGTCTGATGACTCCCCGTACATCAGAGGGATACCGCCCTGATTGTCGCCCACCATGTGGTCCTACAACCAGGAATGATGGTCTAGGATGCCATTTCTTTTCATAGCAGGACCGCTTTGGTGATTTCTGGCGTTCCTCAAGGTAGTGTTATAGGCCCTTTGCTGTTCCTTATCTATATAAACGATTTGGGAGACAATATGAGCAGCCCTCTTCGGTTGTTTGCAGATGACGCTGTCGTTTATCGACTAATAAAGTCATCAGAAGATCAAAGCAAATTGAAAAACGATTTACAAAAAATATCTGAATGGTGCGAAAAGTGTCAGTTGACCCTAAATAACGAAAAGTGTGAAGTCATCCACATGAGTGCTAAAAGGAACTCGTTGCATGATAAATCAGTCTAATTTGAAAGCCGTAAATTCAACTAAATACCTAGGTATTACAATTAAGAACAACTTAAACTGGAAGGAACACATAGAAAATGTTGTGGGGAAGGCTAATCAAAGGCTGCGTTTTATTGGCAGGACACTCAGAAAATTTAACAGACCTACTAAGGAGACTGCCGACACTACACTTGTCCGCCCTCTTTTAGAATACTGCTGTGCGGTGTGGGACCCTTACCAGGTAGGACTGACAGAGTACATCGAAAAAATTCGAAGAAAGGCAGCACGTTTTGTACTATCTCGAAATATGGGAGAGAGTGTCACAGAAATGATACAGGATTTCGGCTGGAAATCATTAAAGAAAAGGCGTTTTTCGTTGCAACGGAATGTTCTCACGAAGTTCAAATCACCAACTTTCTCCTCCGAATGCGAAAATATTTTGTTGACGCCGACTTACATAGGCCGGAACGATCACCACGCTAAAATAAGGGAAATCAGAGCTCGTACGGAAAGATATAGGTGTTCATTCTTTCTGCGCGCTATACGAGATTGGAATAATACAGAATTGTGAAGGTGGTTCGATGAACCCTCTGCCAGGCACTTAAATGTGATTTGAGTATCCATGTAGATGTAGATGTAGATGTAGATGTAGATCCGCGGCACCCTTAAAAACAGCACAGCGCTACGTCTGTCATATTCTACGCCCTCTTTCATTCTCTTGATGGCAAGCCATCCTGGGATTACATTTCAGCAAAATAATGCCCACACGCACACTCCGAGAGTTTCTGCAGTTTGTCTTCGTGCATGCCAAACCATACCTTGGCCAGCAAGGTTGCCGGATCGCTCCCAAATTGACAACGTTAGGAGCATAATGGGCAGCACACACCAACGATCTCGGTATTTTGACGACCTAAACCGCCAGATGGGCAGAAGGTGGCACGATATCCCTAAGGAGTACATTCAAATACTGTCAATCAATGCCAGTTCAAATAACTACATGCATAAGGGATATAATTGTACCAACACGTATTCACTTGCTCAGTTTGTGAAGCTCTTTTTTTCTCGAATAACTCGTCGATCTTTTTTTCCAAAATTGCAGTTATCTGTTTGTCCGTACACGCACATCCCATCTACCGATTTGCCCCCCGATTTGGATAATTCCTTTGTGGTGGGTCGGTTTTATTTTTTCTTTTGCGTTAGAGTGTACATTAAATTACAAGCCATTCACACAACCGATAATAACTGATAATACTTCAGTAATGCCAGTTACCCTCCTCATTACGGAAAATACCGCGAGCGCGTCGCACAAAAAGCTGTACAAAGAACTGGCGGCCAAGCTTCAACTATGAACGGTCGAATACCGAATTACACGTTCAATATTTCATGTTCTTTCTTTGATGTTCTTTGATTGTGACGTCGGCATGTGTACCTGAACTATGGTTTTTGGCGTTGCTTTGCTTTCGGTTCTGATGAGAACGCCTCTATCACTGTAACAGAAACTCACTCTCTGCCATATCATAACGAATTCCATTGCCATTGTGCCACTTTCTGGTGCTGTTGATATTACCGTATATTCATCTGATCCAATATTCTTATCGTCTTGCCATTTCACATTACTTACTATTGTGCTTTCGTGTTTCTCTTACCAGATTTTTAGCTTCCATACCACATCAAAACTTCTGAATTTGCAGACTCTGTCTTCAAGAAAATAAGTCTTCAGTACCTCCTCCTTAATTAGTTAATCTACCCATCTAGTCTCCAACATTTTCCCGTAGCAGCACATTTCGAAAGGTTGTATTCTGTTCCTGTCTGAACGCTCTACACAAATACATTCTCAAAAGACTTCCTAACAGTTAAATTCATCACGGTTGTTTTTCTTATTTCAGGTCGTATAAAAATACACCACTGATGATTACTAAGCTGGAGTCATGAACGATAGCGGTCAAATTTAGGTTTGTTCTGCGCATCTACGTCACGCATTCTCCGACAGCCAATGCTCGTTCCGAAGTGTTCTGAGCACTCTGCTGTGAATGCCGTAGCTAATGTGAGAATTAAACACGATTGTAGCAAGTTATTTAGTGAATTTATATTTTATTTGTTGCGAGTTGTCATCGCTGATGGTGGGTAGTAAGCGATAAATCATGCATGGGCAAGTGAGAAGTGAGAGACATAATTTGCAGGATATATGCTTACTTCAAGCGAAAAGCACGCGCAAGCGCGTACCTCAACTGTCGCTTGGAATCGCCAACAACTCAATCCCCGTTCGTACCTCAACATGCGCGAACCGCCATCGTTTGTGGATCGGACTTTAATTTCAAGAAAATAGCCTCTGTCTTTCGTTTTCAACGAAACTAGTTATCATTGTGTATTTTTATGTGATTTACGCGAATAAACTTCTGTATAAGAAGGAAAACAGTGTTTAGATTCTGAGATCGCCCCCAATGCAGCTGACAATTTCAGGTTAAACACAGTAACATAAACTGGTACTAGAACGTAACAAATTCCTCTTTTTTTCGGAAATGATTTTCTTGCAATTTGTAGACTGCATTTTATAACGTCTCTATTTCGGCCATCATCAGTTATTTTGCTGTTCAAATAGCAAAACTTGTTTCCTACCTTTAGTGTCTCTTTTCATAACGTAAATCCCGCAGCATCGTCCAATTTATTTCATCTACAAGCCGTTAACCTTGTTTTACTTTCGTTGACGTTTAGCTTACAAGTTCTTTTCAAGACACTGTCAGCTTGAAAAGCGTCAAAGCTTTTCATGTTTTTAATTAAAGGAGATAATTGCTTTTAAAATCAGTCATTAGTTTATTGCAATATATGAAGTGTGATGGAGGTGAATTAGTGTGTGCCGGCCGCGGAGGCCGTGCGGTTCTAATCGCTGCAGTCCGGAACCGTGGGACTGCTACGGTCGCAGTTTCGAATCCTGCCTCGGGCATCGGGCATGGATGTGTGTGATGTCCTTAGGTTAGTTAGGTTTAAGTAGTTCTAAGTTCTAGGGGACTCTGATGACCTAAGATGTTAAGTCCCATAGTGCTCAGAGCCATTTTTTTTTTTAAATTATTGTGTCATTAAGCATCGGTAAAGGGCTGTGATTCTTCTCTTTGCAAACTTTGTACACTTTGTGCATGGAAAGAATTCTTCTGATGCGTTCCTAGCTGGGAAGCCCGGCGACCAGGTGGACTCAGGTAGTGCGCCCACGGGCGAGCGGCGGTCGCGCGCCCATGTCGGCACGCTTCACAGAGGGCAGGCCCCCAGAGGATTAGCGACAAGCGAAGACGCTGCATACATCAACACGCTGCCAAGGGAAGCCGTGGACATTCGCACTTGTGCCCGAGGCAGCGGGAACTACAAACTTCGAGCGAAAAACAGTTGTGTCACGATTCTAGGTAATGCGCACAGAGCGTCGAGTTGAATAGCAATAACACGACTTGGGTGTCCAGGATACTCAAGTGGCCCGGGGAATTTTGGCCGTTTCCCCCGAGCAGAACACCTAGGAGAAGTCTTGGTTTATTTGTATACTCTGTCTCACACAGGGTATCGCTTTCTTTTCCTAGCGAAATGCGACGGGAAGGAGGGAGGAAATTTTGAAACGGACCTCTTCATTGGCAAGAATCTCATGTTCGCTTTGAAAAATCGTACGAGCTACGTAATTTGTGGAAGGGCGGAGACAAGACGCTGGAGGGGAGCGGCCCTCTTTCTCCAGGTGCGAGGAGCGCACTAGTATTTGGCATTCCGAATTTTGCTTCTGAGGAGGCAGGAGTTCACTCTTGACTGCTTCCAATAAGTCGCAACGATACTCTTATCACTTGTCATGAGACAGTGCACTTTGCATTCCTCGCAAACAGCACAGAGAGCAAAGTTTGTTAGATCCAAGTAGGCGAGGTTCACTCACTGTGCGCGTATTCAAGAGCTTCACTCACTATCATTTTGATTTACTATATGCCTGATGATGGTACTACTGTTAGAACAGTTTTGAACTCTGTTTAATGCAGTTTCACGTAGGTTTGCACTTGCAGATGGACGCATACCGTCGTTCAGTAGTGATAACTTCCAGTAGCAGGTTTCGGTCACTATTTTCAGCGTAGGGCATGTTAGACGCTATCAAGTACGACACCGGCAGAGTCTTAATGCAGCCGCACGCAATCAGCCGACTCCACCACCACGCCAACCACCATGGTAGTACAGAAAACGCCCGCCTTCCTAGCTGCGCATTCTTATTTCGCTTTCTTCAATTTCTTTGCAATGTGTTACATGCTCATACAGACGCAAGGCACAGTATTCACGGTTTGCCTGTTAAGAGAGTCATATGTTCAGCTGTTTTTTTTTTTTTTAATTCCATCCTCATTTAATACACCAGGTCAACCCGTTTCGCGTTTATATGTTAAATTATAATGGAGTGACACAATGCTCATGTTACAAGGCAAATACCAGGGCAGGCACCTTATATAATTCACTTGTTGTGAGCTCTTGGTGCCAATTCAGTTCTATTTGTTGTTTTTTATTTGATACTTTCTACAGCATCTGGCGACCCAAATTTTTTTATTTTTGTTTATCATTATTTGAATAATTTGTGAGTGATTGTTAAATGAATTTGACAAAATTTCAATAATTATTGCATGTGCTGCTTAATGCAGTTTCACTGAATAATCCACTTATATGTTGAACAGCACTCCTTGCATTTCATTTATAGAATCTAAATAAAATTCACATCTATTTCTCCCTCCCACACGTGGTATCTTGCAAGCTCTGTTCAGCTGCTCCTCCGAAGAGGTTTGCTGTCTCGGACGGAATTACAATGTCAAGGGCAGAAATCAGAGTTTTTATTTCTTCTTCCTAAACTTTGATTCCCTTTCCTAACTTCTGCTTTGTATCGTTTACTGCTTCTTAAATGTATAGGATGAATAACATCGGCCATAGGCTACATCCCTGTCTCTCTCGCTTAAAAGTCACTGCTTTCCTTTGATGTCCTTCACCTCTTGTAACGGAGGTCTCTCTGCTGCCTTGTTGATGTTGTGGTCTTCAGTCCTGAGACTGGTTTGATGCAGCTCTCCATGCTACTCAATCCTGTGCAAGCTCCTTCATCTTCCAGTACCTATTGCAACCTACATCCTTCTGAATATGCCTAGTGTATTCATCTCTTGGTCTCCCTCTACGATTTTTACCCTCCACGCTGCCCTCCAATACTAAATTGGTGATCCCTTGATGCCTCAGAACATGTCCTACCAACCGATCCCTTCTTCTAGTCAAGTTGAGCCACAAACTCCTCTTCTCCCCAATTCTATTCAATACCTCGTCATTAGTTATGTGATCTACCCATCTAACCTTCAGCATTCTTCTGTAGCACCACATTTCGAAAGCTTCTATTCTCTTCTTTTCTAAACTATTTATCGTCCATGTTTCACTTCCATACATGGCTACACTCCATACTAATACTTTCAGAAACGACTTCCTGACACTTAAATAAATACTCGATGTTAACAAATTTCTCTTCTTCAGAAACGCTTTCCTTGCATTGCCAGTCTACATTTTATATGCTCTCTACTTCGACCGTCATCAGTTATTTTGCTCCCCAAATAGCAAAACTCCTCTACTACTTTAAGTGTCTCATTTCCTAATCTAATTCCCTCAGCATCATCCGTTCAACTGCTCTTCGAAGTCCTTTGCTGTCTCTGACAGAATTACAATGTCATCGGCAAACCTCAAACTTTTTATTTCTTTTCCATGGATTTTAATACCTACTCTGAACTGTTGTTTCCTTTACTGC
This sequence comes from Schistocerca serialis cubense, assembly GCF_023864345.2. Lineage (NCBI taxonomy): Eukaryota > Metazoa > Arthropoda > Insecta > Orthoptera > Acrididae > Schistocerca > Schistocerca serialis. The sequence continues at coordinate 165,588,631 of NC_064645.1, read as the reverse complement.
TTGCTCAATATACAGATTGAATAGCATCTGGGAGAGGCTACAATCCTGTCTCACTCCCTTCCCAACCACTGCTTCGCTTTCATGTCCCTCGACTCTTATAACTGCTATCTGGTTTCTGTACAAATTGTATATAGCCTTTCGCTCCCTGTATTTGACCCCTGCTACCTTCAGAATTTGAAAGAGAGTATTCCAGTCAACATTTTTGAAAAGCTTTCTGTAAGTCTGCATATGCTTGAGACGTAGGTTTGCGTTTCCTTAATCTTTCTTCTAAGATAAGTCGTAAGGTCGGTATTGCCTCACGTGTTCCAACATTTCTACGGAATCCAAACTGATCTTCCCCGAGGTTGGCTTCTACCAGTTTTTCCATTCGTCTGTAAAGAATTCGCGTTAGTATTTTGCAGCTGTGACTTATTAAGCTGATAATTCGGTAATTTTCACATCTGTCAACACCTGCTTTCTTTGGGATTCTAATTATTATATTCTTCTTGAAGTCTGATGGAATTTCGCCTGTCTCATACATCTTGCTCACCAGATGGTAGAGTTTTGTCAGGACTGGCTCTCCCAAGGCTGTCAGTAGTTCTAATGGAATGTTGTCTACTCCTGGGGCCTTGCTTCGACTCAGGTCTTTCAGTGCTCTGTCAAACTCTTCACGCAGTGTCATATCTCCCATTTCATCTTCATTTACCTCCTCTTCCATTTCCATAATATTGTCGTCAAGAACATCGCCCCTGCTGCCTTAAGAATTTCCAAGAGTGTAGTCCAGTCCGACGTAAATTCCACTGTAAGGCAAGCTATCGGTGTCGACATTACGAGAAATTTGAGAGTTCCTACTGGCTCCGCGGGTTCTGAAGTGCAGCTATGTCCTGAAAGTAGGCAATCGTAGGGCGCTGGAAGCGTCGATAGTAAAGTCAAACGACGCCTGTGGGAGACACGGAGCAGTGAGGCGCAAAATTAGCACGGCCGGAGTGGCTTGAGCGCTGGCGCCGGCGTCTCCGCTGCAGGATGCGTTCCCATTGTGAGCGCTGCATTGCGCCCATTGTGCAGGGTAACGAGCTGCCTGCGGCCAGACAGAGAAAGAGGAACAGAGAGAGCGAGGCGCCACCCGTAGTCGCTCAAGTACCCCCACTAGAGAGCTGCTAGCGGAAACATTCTCACAGCTGCTGCGACAACTTACTCCCAGCAAACTGCCGTGCTAATTCGCCCCACTCACTCACACTCCGCTACAGCCCTACCCGTCCCCCACCACTCCCGCTTGTCGCTAAGCGACAAAGAACTTGTATCTTAAGTTTCGGCATTAAGTCGCGCAGGAGGCCAGCGACTGTTACGTAATCTCTGAGCCCCTCTGATATCGCTATTATATTACATCGCTAAAATCAACACAAAACATCTCGTCAAAAATTATACGTATAAGTTAACTTGCTCATGCTGAGTAATAAGGCGCTATCTCTAAAATTCATTTTGTTCAGTCAAGATCGCATTTGTAAAACGTTTACTTACACTACTGGCCATTAAAATTACTACACCACGAATGTGACGTGCTACAGACGTGAAATTTAACCGACGGGAATAAGATGCTGTGATACGCAAATGATTAGCTCTTCAGAGCATTCAGACAAGGTTGGCGCCGGTGGCGACACCTACAACGTGCGGACATGAGGAAAGTTTCCAACCGATTTGTCATACACAAACAGCACTTGACCGGCGTTGCCTGGTGAAACGTTGCTGCGATGCCTCGTGTAAGGAGGAGAAATGTGTACCATCACGTTTCAGACTTTGATAAAGGTCGGATTGTAGCCTATCGCGATTGCGGTTTATCGTATCGCGACACTGCTGCTCGCGTTGGTCGAGATCCAATGACTGTCAGCAGAATATGGAATCGGTGGGTTCAGGAGGGTAACACGGAACGCTATGCTGGATCCGAACGCCCTCGTATCACTAGCAGTCGAGATGACAGGCATCTTATCCGCATGGCTGCAACGGATCGTGTAGCCACGTCTCGATCCCTTAGTCGACAGATGGGGACTTGTTCAAGACAACAACCATCTGCACGAACAATTCGACGACGTTTGCAGCAGCATGGACTATCAGCTCGGAGACCATGGCTGCGGTTACCCTTGACGATGCACCACAGACAGGAGAGCCTGCGATCGTGCACTCAACGACGAACCTGGGTGCACGAATGGCAAAACGTCGTTTTTTCGGAAGAATTCAGGTTCTGTTTACAGCATCATGGTGGTCGCATCCGTGTTTGGCGACATCGCGGTGAACGCGGATTGGAAGCGTGTATTCGTCATCGCCATACTGGCGTATCACTGGGCATGATGGTATTGGGTGACATTGCTTACAAGTCTCGGTCACCTCTTGTTTGCATTGACGGTACTTTGATCAGTGGACGTTACATTTCAGATGTGTTACGACCCGTGGATCTATCCTTCATTGGATCCCTGAGAAACCCTACATTTCAGCAGGATAATGCACGACGCCCGTACAGGACCTTTCTGGATGCAGAAAATGTTTGACTACTGCCCTGGCAAGCACATTCTCCAGATCTCTCACCAATTGAAAACGTCTGGTCAATGGTGGCCGAGCAATTGGTTCGTAACAAAACGCCAGTCACTGCTCTTGATGAACTGTGGTATCGTGTTGAAGCTGCATGGGCAGCTGTACTTGGACACGCCATCCAAGCTCTATTTGACTCAATGCCCAGGCGTATCAAGGCCGTTATTACGGCCAGAGGTGGTGTTCCGAGGACTGATTTCTCAGGATCTATGCACCCAAATTGCATGAAAATGTAATCACATGTCAGTTCTAGTATAATATATTTGTCCAATGAATACCCGTTCATAATCCGCAGTTCTTCTTGGTGTAGCAATTTCAATGGCCAGTAGTGTACGATGACCGCTTTCGCTAAACACATATACCATCATCTGATCTCAGTACAGGCTAATACATCTGGCCAATTTGAGCTGTAAATGAACTCCATATTTTATTTATCTGACGTAAGATGCATTGGCATGTTGTAAGTTCCCCATCTTGCATTGCCGTATAAAATTTAGTCCAGATTTACCTAAACCCCTCCCCACAGGCCATGAAGGCCCATAGGTACCGACTGGCTGCCTTGTCATCCTCAGCCCATATGCTTCACTGGATGCGGATATCGAGGGGCATGTGATCAGCACACCGCTCTCCCGGCCGTATGTCAGTTTCCGAGACCGGAGCCGCTACTTCTCTATCAAGTAGCTCCTCAGTTTGCCTCACAAGGGCTGAGTGCACCCCGCTTGCCTACAGCGCTCGGCACGCCGGATGGTCACCCATCCAAGTGCTACCCCAGCCCGACAGTTCTTAACTTCGGTGATCTGACGGGAATCGGTGTCACCACTAAATAAAAAGTTGGTGTGTTACCATAAATATGTCCCCACGAACAGTTATCCAGCTTAAATTCGTAGGCTAACCTTTGAATAAACAGAACATAATTTGAACTGAACTGTAACTGGTCTGAATACTGCTTGTCTTTATATTAAATACGCAACTGAATAAAACAATTATCTCACCCTGATCAAAATTTCGTGCAAGGGCCTTGCCGCAGTGGCTGCATAGGTTCCCGTGAGATCACGGAAGTTAAACGCTGTTGGGCGTGGTCAGCACTTGGATGGGTGACCATCCGGGTCGCCATGTGCTGTTGTCATTTTTCGGTGTGCACTCAGCCTCGTGATGCCAATTGAGGAGCTACTCGACCTAATAGTAGCGGCTTCGGTCAAGAATACCATCATAACGACCGTGAGAGCGGTGTGCTGACCCCACCCCCCTCCTATCCACATCCTCCACTGAGGATGACACGGCGGTCGAATGGTCCCGGTAGGCCACTAGTGGCCTGAAGACTTACCTCGCATCTTGACCACATTGTTGCAAATTTCTCGAAAGCAGAACAGCAAACAGCAAGCAGGCAGCAGCTAAGTTAAATTTCTGTTTGTTAATAAAATTTTCAAACAACATTCAAACTGTTACACACCATATCGTGCAAAGTGGTAATGCGCAATAACAAACCTTTAAACAGTTAGGTGGAGAGAATAGCTATCCTATGAAATGATATTCCAAGACAACAACTTTAGAATGAAGTTGAAAGACAGCGGTGCCTTCCGGGCAGGCCGCTGCCATGATAATACGAATCAGGAACTTCCCCTTTCATTTCGTTTTGGTGATTATCATACAGTTTCATTCGCCTTTGGTATATCTAAATTTTCCCTGATTGATCTCATAGTATAGCATTAAACTCGTCTATACAGACAGATTATTGGGCGGTGTAGGTGACCATTGCATTAGGGGCAGCTTTAGAAGTTTCCCTGAGCAGCTAGCGAGGTTACGGAACCTTCTCATTGATAGCCTTCCTTTGTGGTACCCAAAACTGGCCATGCGCCATACAGGGCAGTGGTTTACGGGCCCCCATTCTGGGGTCGGCCTTGTTCCACTGGCGGCCGAAGCAAGAGGGTGGGAATGCCATGGCTAAATACGAAATGACCCTTCTTTAGACTAATCGATTTATTAGTGAGTGGACGTGGTATGAGAGTCTGGTCTCCTTATCTCGTGTTCAGATCCAGGTAAAGCGGCGTCGGTCTGGCGCCCGGCTAATTTGTTTATTACAAGAACAGCGTGCGTTGTGAAATGGGATGACGGATTTCACTGGATGTCGCGTTTCTTAGACGCCGCCATGCCTCGCCAAAACGGCGGCCAGTAAATGGTTTTATGGACGAGACGGAGCTTGTTTTCACTAGGAAGCTTCCCTCATCTTGTAAAATGCGCTGGGAATCTGGCTGCAGGACCTCCAGGCATTGTGTGATGTTTTTTTCAGAGAACAGTATGTGTACTGCACATGCTAGACTGCAATGGTACATGCAACGACGTCACTGAGGACAGAAATTGGACCTGATAGTGTTTTCGGACGAATACAGGCTCTGTTGGTTTGAAAATAATTGTGGAATTTTGGTTCACCTTAGACAGGGGGAGCAGCATCACAGTGACTGAATTCGCACAAGACATACAGCGCAAACTCAAGGACTTATGGCGTGAGGTACTATTGGGTACAACCATTAATCACAGTTGGTGCGTGACCAGGGCACTGTCGCCAGTATTATCTAAGTGAATGACATCCTGTGTCCTGCAGTCGTCCCCTTTATGCAGAACAACGCAGATGCAATTTTTCAATAAGACAATGCGCGACCATATGTTCCTGCACGAAGACGTGCCTCCTTGGCCTCACAGGAAGTCAGCCTTTTGCCAAGACCCGTCAGGTCATCAGACTTGTCGTCAATCTAACATGTGTGGGAGATGGTGAAACGACGGGTGCATTGCTATGACCCAACGCCTACCTCCAAAGATGAACTTTGGAACCAGGTGAATGCAGCATGGATGGCTATATCACAGGACGCCATTCGCGCCTTATACGCGTCGAGGCCATCACGCATGGAAAAAGTTATCAGGGCCCACGGCGGACCCTGCGCCTAGTAAGCAACAGGACACATGCTGAACCGAGGTGACTGAAATACTAACCATTTCTGCAGAACATACTAACGTATATGTCCTTTGAGTCTGAAGATCCTGTCTCTACTTGTTCAAGGTGTTCTTTTTTCTGAACAGACGTATATACAGTCTCAGTTGCGAAGTTATTTTTATTAAAAATAACGCGTTTGCCTGGTTACGGTTTCATGAGTTTTTCTAAAACAAAAAGAAATGCAAGAATGTAATCATACAAAATTACAAGTTATGTCGCATGGTTCTAAGCTGCGCAAAACTTTTAAAGATTAATTCAAAAAATTTAAAAAGCAAATTAACACTCACAAAAGACAATCACCGCATTATATATCACCGGCTGGTAGGGTGGTCAGTCAGAATGATGGTAACAAATCATCTAAAGAAGAACAGTCGAACAACATACACTGGAACAAAACCAAGCGTGTAAACATTAAAGGATAAAAACCACAGACAAATGTATGAAGGCGAACATAAAGGGGAGGAAAGAACACAGACAAAGTAATGGGAAATGCCTTAAAATAGTCAGAGTCGCCAGGTGAAGTGCAGCGTAGAGCCACACCTACATCGAATGAATCTGGATGTCAGGTCTAACACCAGGTCACACGTAACTCAAGTGCTAAGGAAAGTCAAGTTACCCGTGCTAGAAGGGCGATACACCAACAGAAGGCGCTAATGTTGGTAAAACTTAAACTAATCTAGGCTTTGAGACTACAAGAAGAAGCGGGTACAGGCAATAAGTAAAAGTGATTAGATGGCACTCTCACGAAAATACATGATAGTGCATAGGGTAAAAATTGAAAGTGGTTAAAAATTAAAAGAAATGAAGATTAAGAAATATAATAAAACAAATATTTCCAAGAAAACAATAATTGTTTCAAAGAGGTTACAAATGGATGTACATAAAATATAACCAAAAACCTATAGCCATGAAAGTACCAGAGTATTAAGATTGGCAGCACCCATGCAACCAACGCCAATTACGTGCATGTTTGTAAGCTTGGAACATTAACATGAACCTCTGCTCCTACGTTAGGTCCGGATGTTGGCGGGTAGTACACTTCAATTGCTCCGTTACCGCTTGCAACACTTCAGATAGCACACAAGCAACCAACGCCAACTACGTGCAAATGAGTCACTAGGAAGAAAGATAAATAAACGAAGTAAGAAGGGACTTGAGGGTATGTAATGCAGATTTCGCAAAAGCAATTTGCAGACTAAAGCAGAATCTGCGAGACAAGAACACACAGATAGGAGGAATAACGTGAAAGCCATTGCCAGAAAAACAAATGAAGAATCATGGAATAACTGCGTGAGCAGAACTGAGCATGATACATGGAAGAGAGCCCACATCTTACAAGACGACAAAGCATTTAAAATAATGAAAAAGCGGCAACAAACCTAAATACGGTACCAGAATATGAATGTATTTCACATTATAAACAGCTCTGGTGTAATGAAAACCATGCTTTAGAGGAGGAACCCCCTCCCACCACCCCGTCACCCGCCTCCCTTACATGGATGAACCATATGATGGCAATCTTATAAAAATCCGAGAACTAAACGATGCCCTGAGTAAAACGAAAAATCGAGAAGCAACAGGCCACGACGATATAATCGCCGAATTACTTAAATACGGGGGATCTGTTTTTAAAACTTAGTTCTCATTTACTTAGTACGTGTTGGTAAAGGAAGCCAAACATCAAAACCATGGACAGTTATAGATGTAATTTCAATCTTTAAAATAGGTAAACTAAATGATTGCAATAATTATCGTGGTATAACACAGCGTATAAAATTTACGTGAAGATAATAAATCAACGTCTACAAACTATCACCGATCATAGTACGGAACACACTCAATAATCAATTCGGTCACTTCAGTTGTGTTGGAAATATTATAAGCTACCAGAGTGAACTCAACACTGACGACAAATTGCAGAAATATCAAATGATATGCGGAACAATCAATAGAATATTGGGAAATAATGTTAGATCAAGTTTTAAAGGTAACGGACACCCCCACATTGCTGTCTGGAAGCAAAGCATGGGGAAAAAAGCGTGAAAGTAGAATCCAAGCGAAATTTCTAAGAGGAGTTAAGAGCTGTACAAGATTAGATAGACTAAGAAACGAATACATAAGAGCAGAGCTTGAGCTATATGCTGTAAATGAGAAGATCAAGTCCAGTCGACAAACCTGACTAGAACATCTACAAAAAATGCCAGATTCAGGAGCACCAAAGCAAGCATTAAATTTTAAACCTTTCGCTACAAGATCAGTAGGAAGACCAAGAAGAAGATGTCTGGATACCTATAAACCGGAACAGGCCTATGGCATAAACTATGATTAAAGAGAAAAAATATTTCCATCTCTTCGAGTAAGTTCAGTTTTCCCCTTTCTTTCTAAATGAGGTATATTAAATCATTTAAGATCGGGCAATAGTGATGAGCAGCCTTCTAGTGTTCAGCAAATGCCGAATGGTGTGCAGCTTATCTTTTTTGTTGAATCAATGTTCGCGGAATCTCGTCTTGAAGATCCTAACTGTTTGTCCAAGGTATGATGCATCACATTCACTGCAATTAGTCATGTATACCCCACAATTGTTAAATTTATCTCTTTATGGTTATTCATCACGAAGCTGATGAGTATACGATATTAATACCGTATTGTTGAAAAAATTTGGCTATGAAGGGAATTCGCACGAATTTCCTTTTCCTTTAGAAAATCTGATGAAGCCTTAACCAGGCGAAACGAGTTACTTGTAATAAAAATAACTTTGCCAGCTCTAGACTGTTTCTTGTTATCTAAACATGGAAACCGGTTGTTGTACCAATCAGCCCATCATGGAATGGAATAACACTTACGGATGTTACAATCTGTTACGCCTTAGAAGCAAAGCAGCATTTTCAGTTTTCAAAGAGAGCGCATGCCGGTTCATGTGTATCATGTCAGTGACATACACTTCATTATTTCTGCTCTTCTTTAAACTTTCTCTATGTACTCCGTAAGTGCTGTCTGGTAAGGTTTCCACACCGCACAGTAGTACTCCAAAAGAAGACAGACAAGCGATGTGCAGGCAGTCTCTTTAGTAGGTCTGTTGCATCTTCTAAGTGTTCTGCCAATAAAACGCAGTCTTTGGTTCGCATGATCTTTTCATTTTAAATTGTTCGTTATTCTACTTTCTAGGTATTTAGTTGAATTTACATCATTTCGATTTTACTGATTCATTGTGTAACCGAAATTTAACGGATTCCCTTTTAGCACTCTTGTGGATGACCACACATATTTCACTATTTAGGGTCAACTGCCAATTTTCGCATCATACAGATATCTTTTCTAAATCGATTTGGAATTTTTTGTAATTTTCTGATGCCTTTACTAGACGATAAACGACAGCATCATTTGCAAACAACCTAAGACAGCTACTAAGATTGCCTCCTAAATCGCCTATACCTTCTGGAACGCCAGAGGGTTGGGGGTTGTTTTGGGGAAGGAGACCAGACAGCGTGGTCATCAGTCTCATCGGATTAGGGAAGGATGGGGAAGGAAGTCGGCCGTGCCCTTTCAAAGGAACCATCCCGGCATTTGCCTGGAGCGATTTAGGGAAATCACGGAAAACCTAAATCAGGATGGCCGGACGTGGGATTGAACCGTCGTCCTCCCGAATGCGAGTCCAGTGTCTAACCACTGCGCCACCTCGCTCGGTCTGGAACGCCAGAAATCACTTCTGTATTACTCAACGACTTTCCGTCAATTACTACGGCTTGTGACCTGCCTGACAGGAAATCACGATTGCAGTCACACAGCGGAGACGATATTCCGTAAGCTCCCAATTTGACTACAAACAGCTTGTGAGGTACAGTGTTAAAAGCCTTCTGGAAATCCAGATATACGAAATCAATTTGAAATCCCTGGTCAATACCACTCAACACTTCGCGTGAGTAAAGAACTAGTGTTTCAAACGAACGATGTTTCCTAAATCCGTGTTAAGTCTGTCAATAGACCGCTTTCCTCGAGGTGATTCATAATGTTGGAACACAATATAGGCTGCGAAATCGTGATGCATATCGACGTTAACGATACAGGCCTGTAATTTAGTGGATTACTCCTACTGCCTTTCTTGAATATTGGAGCGACCTTGTAATGTGGTTACATATTCTATAATTGAGAAGAACTGTGTTAGTTGAAATGACATGTTTAATTTTTCAATTTACTAGTACAGAATGCAAGCTTTTACACAGTTTTCAATTTGACAACTTAAAAACAGTTGTCAGGATAACGCATCTCGCCAACATCAAAACGTGAAATAATCCTAAACACAACAATATTAAATATTAACTCTCAGAAAGAGTATTAATCGTAAACACAAAAATATTAAAGTTTAATTAGAAGTTTCTTTACAAAATTGTTCCTACACATACATTATAATGTTGGCCAGTACTACGAAAATCGTTCGATTCCGGTTCGAAGTTCGGTACTATTTAGGATGACAATCAAGTCTACGGTGGATGGTTAGTTATGTGACAAACTGAGCGAAAGATTACCCAAGGCCGCTCGAGTTTACAGTGAACACAAGCTGGTGAACCATTAAGTTTTCGCCTCTGCACGCGATATTTACCTTAAGCTGCAACGAGCTGCCGTCTGCTAGGCCGCTCTCTTTTGCTGAAATTCCTATAAAACTAATTAAGCCTTTTATGAACTTTCCAACAGAAACTTTCCCTATGTTCATAGTACGAAGGCTTTCACGACCGGATGACATATCTTCTGGTAAACCTTCCGGGATGTAAGGTCGTGGTCCAAGAAGAGTTTCATGGACCACGACCTTACATCCCGGAAGGTTTACCAGAAGATTTCCCTATGTTTCTCGTTTTTCGAGAAAACATGTACTCAGCCCTAGTCTTAGTATGTGGCGATATACACGCGCATGGTTGGAGCAGCGTGCATATTATAGTGCCCTCTCAGTTCTCTCAAGAGCAATTAACTAATTGGCTGGTTCGTTTCTCCACAGTTGGAGCTAAACGTTACTACAGCTAATTTCTAGCTGGATTTCGGCCGCTGTAAACTCAGTGTTCACACAAATTTCTTCTTTGCATCATACAGAGCGTTAAGCGCTCCATTCTGTACTTGACGCCAGTTCAGAGAAGAGTCCCCAGAAAATTTCTCTCTTGTTTTACTCATGGCCGAACTACCTCCCCAACCTGGGTTCAATCATTCTTCACGTCACGGCCTTTTTCGACCAATAGGAGTTTCCTCTTATTTTGTGGAAACTCTCTCTACTAATTGCAATGTCCCTTCTATGAAGCCGGCCAGAGTGTCCGAGCGGTTCTAGGCGCTTCAGTCTGGAACCGCGAATCCTGCCTCGGGCATGGATGTGTGTGATGTCCTTAGGTTAGTTAGGTTTAAGTAGTTCTAAGTTCTAGGGGACTGATGACCTCAGAAGTTAAGTCCCATATTGCTCAGAGGCAGCCTTCTATGAAACTACGTCGAAACTTCAGTATTTTTCTCCTTCCTAGTGCGTTTCCGCCAATCGGACGTTTCATGCCAGTTCTAGACATCTAAAGTACATTGACCTTCACATGTGTAGCACTCACTGGACACGTGATTAAAATGCGTCACTGGTTTTGCTCGTATCCCATTGGAACTCTGAAATGCAGCCTTCTAAAGCTTTTTCTCTGTCCCTCTACAGATGTGCCGTTACACGCGTTTCTCCTGCCTGAATCACATGGCCAGGGTTGCTGATTTACCTCCTGCCACACCTTTAAGTGGTTTCTATGGTAACCCCTGCTGCACGCCTGTGCTTCTGCCCTTGTCTCTTTGGCTTTCAAACTAAAACGCCTTGTGCAGCTTGTTCCACTTTCTGTTCAAAGACATGCATTATATAGGAACAGTATGTTAATTAGTGTTGATTGACTGTCATCCCTTTTTGCATAACATACTGATAGGTAAATTTGATCATAACTGCTGAATTATGTTATGTGTCATATTCACCTTCTCGTTGCGATGTACAAAGCTGTCATGTAAGGTGCGAATCTGACCTTCTGCCACCTTACAACCTGTACAACTTTTCTGTCTTTTGGTACAGATCTCTCACCAAGAGACCAGTTGTATACGGTTGTTAAGTATGGAGCTACTGCATCTGCATACTGTGAAAGTATCTTAACTGGTATACCTTCTGAACCACAATACCTCCTTTTATTAAGTGATATAAGATGCTTCACTACTCTGAGGGTACTTACCTCTAAGTTGTTCATGTTGGCAGACGTTCTTCATTTGAATTCTGAAATATTAACTTCATCTTCTTTGGTGAAGGAATTTCAGAAAGCTGCGTTTAATAACACTGCTTTGGCAGCACTGTCATCGGTAGTACGAGAGTTGGAACTTTAATGGTGGTAACTATTTATTTACAGCTCGAACAGAATAGATACATGTTTCAAAGTTTCACTGACCTTCAAAGTAGTCACTAGCATTGTGTATAACCGAGTGCCAGCGATGTGGAAGTCGTGGGATACTCTTAGCAGTGCCAGTTGTGTCGTCAGTTTGAGCGGCACTGTCTATTGCCCGTCGAATGTGTAGCAGTTCTGAAGCAAATGCCATGAAGTGTTTCCTTCAGTTTAGAAATCGAGTTGAACTCAGAAGGCTAAAATGGTTCAAATGGCTCTGAGCACTATGGGACTTAACATCTGTGGTCATCAGTCCCCTAGAACTTAGAACTACTTAAACCTAACTAACCTAAGGACATCACACACATCTATGCCCGAGGCAGGATTCGAACCTGCGACCGTAGCAGTCGCGCGGCTCCGGACTGTGAACTCAGGAGGGCTTAAGTCAGGAGAGTGCAGTAGTTGGTATGGCACTTAGCAGCCCCATCAGTCAAACAAATCAGTAACAACTTGCACTGTACGTGCTTGAGCATTGTTCTGGAAACTGATGGTCAGGTCCTGCAGAAAGTGTCATCAGTTCTGGCTCTAAGTTGGTCGTAGGTTGCGTCCCTGATACTCACAACGTGCTTGAGTTGATAGGTAAGCCATTGTGAAGGTTTCCTCTTGACTCTTAGAGTTTTTAGCGGAGTGTGGTTGTCGTATAAGTTACTGAGTCCCTCAATGAAATGAGATATTTCATTCCGTATGTCAAAGTTGTTTGTCATTCCCTGACATGAGAGATCACAGGCGGCTGTTGTCAGCTCAGATACACTTAAGCGCTTAAAATCTCTAAAAGTGGCCACTTGCGGCTTGTTCTTTGGACACAGCAACGAATAATTCATTAAAATTAAATCACGAGCAGATTTACCAGGTGCAGAAAAATGGTTCAAATGGCTCTGAGCACTATGGGACTCAACTGCGGAGGTCATTAGTCCCCTAGAATTTAGAACTAGTTAAACCTAACTAACCTAAGGACATCACAAACATCCACGCCCGAGTCAGGATTCGAACCTGCGACCGTAGCGGTCTTGCGGTTCCAGACTGCAGCGCCTTTAACCGCACGGCCACTTCGGCCGGCAACCAGGTGCAGAAATTTGATCATTGCGGATTAATCAGTTTGGAAACTTGGTTGGGAAAATACCGATAGAGGTATGAGCATCTGCAGTATGATGAGATAGGACAAGTCGAAGAAGTGTATGATTTGAGCAGAAGAGTGTGCACTTGATCTTTGAAACTGCTTCTTATAAAATTTATGCTGATATCTCCAGCTACAATAATGTATTCATACACAGATTCTACACCTGAGTGTGCGGATTCAGAGCTAGAGAGCTGTCCACCTCTCCATAATGTTTGGACTAGTGATGTGAATTCGGCTTCCTGTGGTAGCATGAGTAGTGCTAACTGGCGGCGTATGGCGAACCCTTTATAGCAGCGGCTGGTGGCAGCCGGTGTAAATGTCTCCTGTGTGGAGATGTGAGCGCTACAGTGAGCCGTATGCTGTCGAAGAAGTCGCAGCTACCAATTTTTCGAGATAAAGAAGACGTTTACTCGGTTGCTTTCATGGAACGTGAAATATAATTACAACTCAAATGAACTGAAAAAGTCTCTCCAAATGGAAGGGCATCATTCAACACGGGGATACATCGTCCGGGATACTCCACGTCCATGTCAAAGCGTGTCGATACGAAGTTGGCAACATTAAGGATAAAATTTAGTACATCCCTTGCAGGCAGTTCGACTGCTCACCGTACAGTCCTCGTTAGACACCCACCCCCAATTGTGTTTCCTCGCACGTAAAACATTAGCTTGGTAGATAAACGTTTCGGGATGGTAAGGAACTCACGGCCACCAGTTTTCTACTGGTTCATTTCACTTGGGAGGAACTTCTACGCACAGGACATAACAACCAATGAAATATTATGAGAAGTACTGAGAAGTAAACGAAGATTACTTGTACAAGTGATGTAGGGTTGTAAGAAACTAAAATTATCAATGAAACCCATATCTAAAGCAATTACTTTCTTCTTTGATAAAACAGCCCGTAGTTTAAAAATAGGCCGCGAAAATGGTAAGTGCCCTAACTAAACTCCTAAACTGGACTTCCCCCTCCATCTTCCCCCTTCCCCAACCCTGCCTAAAGTGGACAATTGAACTGTTGGATGCTGGACTCGCATTCTCCCCAAATCTAGCTACACCAATTATTGTAATCTGGGCTTCGACAACTCTGTAAAAGAACCCGCTTCACTAGTTGCTGTTCTGGCGTAACCACAAGCGCCGGAACGAAGACGCAGAACGCAAAACCAGAAAAGACGGTGAAACGATGTCGGCCAATGGTGCGCTGATTGGGATCGCCCCATGACAGGAGTGACACCTGCAAGAATTGGAAATAAGTGTCGCCCTGCCAGCCGCGGCCGGACGTCAATCCTCAGTAGTGGACATTAGTGGAACGTATTCGCGGTGCGTAGTACGGCCTAGCCGAGAGTGCTACAAGAACAGCTAGTTGTGTTCCTTATGAATTGCTTGCCTGGACTTTGTCTATAGCGACGAACATTACTGTTTGCATGTTACTTGCGACAACGATGTAACTCCAAGTTAAGTATCGACAATCTGCTTTCTAGAAATATAACTACTAATGTTATTTGCCTGAATTGTTGTGTAGCATTCCGAGAACGCAGCATCCCTTAGGCACCCTATACGAGACGAGTGGGCGAGACTCAACAGTTGCCTAACAGTCCGTCATTACCCTCTACATATTTAAGGCTTAAGGTTAATGTCTGTCACTAAACGGTTTCGTTTACATCTTCGATTAAAGCTTTATTGGGTTAAGGAAACGTAAACTAGTCACGCAAACCGGAACCCCTTCAACAGCCTAATCCGGACCACTAATTTTTTCATTAGTAAATTCTGTCTGATTTTACGCACATTCTCATAGTCTCGCAGTTCTGTTGCAGATTCCACGAGGATAGTGGGGAAGGTTGGATAAGGGAAGAATCTCTTGCTCTCGGAATTGATCGGTCATAGCCGGCTAGTTGATTGTATATCATGTAGAATTGGGAATGTTTTGTATAGTCAGATGTATAAAGGTACAACCATTATTCGACTGATAAGTGTTATGTTGCTCCATTTAAATTTCATTATGCGTTCCTGGAATGCTGCACGAAGGGAAGGCAAGATATGGATTTCACGATGTGAGAGTTCATAATCAGAATAAAGTGATTGGTATCAGGTCTGTGTGAAGAACAGGAAATCCAAAGATGTTCATTGTGGGAAACGAGAGCGGTGAAATTAATGAGTTCACGTACAGTTCTAGAGGAAAAGGGCGCATGGATGTGGAAGACGATGGAGAGGCATACCGTGTGAGGTTTAAGAGAAAGTGGTACAATATTGGTAAAGGGGAAATGCAGGTGACACTTGATTAAGGGAGCACTGATAAGACTTTTCGTTCGAGTACTCTACGATCAGCCCTTTAGTAGGTTGCGTGTGTAGTGAGTTTTCTGTTGTATGATTCCTACAGATTTACAATCTCTAAACAAGTTCATCAGCCCCAAAATTTTCACCGAGTAGATATATTGCGTCGTAGAACTGAAAACCGGGATGGGGCTCGATGTTTTACAGCTGTCTTTGGCGGGCTGTGGGCTACTAATGTTGCCATCCAAGCAGACCTCGGGGACCTGCTGTAAGCTCCAGCTAGCCGCAAGTTACACTTAGTAACTCTGGATTTCCACAGGCGTATTCCCGCGATACTGCGGGCCCGGCAGCCCAAGGGAGAAGGGTGTAGTGGAGATTTAAACTTAACTGCAGCCTCCGTGACAGTCGCACAGATTCAACTTGTTACTAAAGTTTATCGCAGCGTATACTGGGATTAACAACAGAAACTTGCCACCTCATTAAAACGCCCCTGAGGTTGTAGTTAAGTGGATCTAGCGATAACCTCACGTAAGCTGAGGAGGTGGTGTGTAGAACTGGAGAGATATGGAGGGGGGGGGGGGGGAGCAGATTGTAAGTTGATGCTTCGAATCATTGAATTGTGTTAGAATAACTACCGAACTGCACAGGTCAGTGCCATAATCCATCGATAAGATCTAACAGGTCATTAGTCTAACAAACGTCCTTCGTTTGCCGTTAGGTGTCGAAGGCTATACCACTCTATCCCCAGTAGTATTTGTAATCATTGTTCTTTATCCTTTCATTCCCTTATCGTCTGGAAATCCTGACATGGATGTTCTTTCATGCAGTTTGTGTACAAATCGACTTCCTTGTGCGCGTGCTGCATTGAAAATACTTGATGACAAGAGAACTTGATGGTGTCTGACAGGAAGCACAGCATCTCTATCCATCTTGACGATAGTTGAAGTATTCGAGCAGCAGTCAGTAGGATGAAAGAGCATGACAGTAAAAAACCCAAGAAAACATACACTCGAATAGGCCGTTTTTTAAGCACGGTAGTCAGAAACGGTACGAAACATATGTAAGGGTATTGCAGGGGAGGTTGTGCTGAGAAATGATTGCTAAGAAAAAAATTCGATAAGTTGCGTCGTTTTCGAGTTATCCAGTATTGAAGTTACCCAATCAGCTCACTGCGCGGGCAAATTCAAGCGACCCGCCAGAGACGGTGTCGCCAGACATGTCCTTCGTTTCGTTTCCTAAAACCAAATAAGAGAACAATACATAAATTGGACGCGGGACAATAGTAAGGACGGAGACCGAGCCAAAGGCTGAGCAGTCTCGTGCGCTATCATCTACGCTATGAAAACAACTGAAACGGATAACTGTATCTGGTTAGCTGCTTGAATAAGCGCGTTTTGCGCCAATGACCTGATTCGATAATGCTAAATAACTCGGAAACTTCGAGGCGTATCGAACTATTTTCTTCAGCAAAATCTCCCTACAACACACTAACTAGCTTTTTTGACTGTTTCTGACCACCCCGCATAAAGAAATGTCCTGTGTCTGCCCTAATCGGAGACGATAGATGACAAAAGAATGTGGTACCAAGTGAAGGCAGTCCTCCGCTGGTTGTTCCTCGCGGAAAGACCCTTGCACTTCTTCAGCTACATCTTCAGATTTTTAGAGAGCTTCCTTTACTAAAAAATAACGCCTCTGTTAAAATAAACTTGTTTAATTGTCCTGATGTCTTCAAAAATCTGCACACTAACCTTTGCCTTCTAACTGACAAATTTTACATGCATGAAATTTAAATGATTGGTTACTTTTTCCATATACTGTAATTACAGCACAATCTCCTAGTATGAGAACAGTGGCAAGTCTTCTTCTGAAGAAACAGTGATGATTAATGTTTCTGTTCACCTCACATAACCCTTCCTTTTTCAGTTATCTGAAACACAAGTCAGATTAAAGCATACTTTAAAACTGAACTCCAGATTAATGTAAAGGAGTTGTAAATTTACTTTTCAGGTACTTAAATTAAAACAACGAAATACAGATTGCTACTTACGAATAAAGCTCTAAGTACGCAAATTCAACACCATATCCGATGTTTGGGAGACAGTAAACGAAACAGCAACTGAAAGAGTCACCATCTTCGCAACTGATAAATTCCCTGTTGTATCGGTTCACAATCAATCCATACAAATAAATATTTTATTGATGTTCCCATTTGCCATCCCTCGCATTGACCACATTGTTTCGCTTCACGTCATTTTTTCGATAGTTCTGCATCTGCATCTATATACCGCATGTCACCTTACGGTGCGTGGCGGTAGGTACTTCCCGTTGCGTTGCCTCTTTCTGGTCTCAGTTGCGAACGGTTAGCGAGAGGAACGACTGTTGGTAGGTAAGCTTTCTTGTGATCTCAAATCTCCCAAATACTACATTCGTATTTTCGCCGGAAATATATAGGAGCAAGAAATGCGTTCTTTGGCTCTTCTACAAACGTCCGCTCTCGGAATTTTTACAGTGAGTCATACCATGACCCCTGTCGAATCACTCTGCTCTTCCTTGGATCTTACCTCTTTCCATTATCTGTCCTACCTAGTGTGACATCGATTGAATGAAGGATTTGTAAGCTATCTCCTCCGTGGCCGAATAAACTTCTCCAGAATTCTTCTGATCAATCTCAATTTGCATCCGCGATTCGCACGATTACTTTATGTGGTTATTTCACTTTAAATCGATCCGTACGCATACGCCCAGATATTTGAAGTATGTGATGTTCCCGTTGGTTGCTCGGTAGTCACGTGCCAAACGAAGTAACACTCGTCCGTACAGTGGTGGGTTCTTACCTTTACTCCTGAAGAGGCCGAAACGATACGACAACACTTAATATATTGTAATTTGAAGAAGATGAAATATTTAACTTTGCATCAATCTATGTCCATAGGAATGTCATGAGTATTTATTACTATTATTGAACTTCAGTGTATCACTTGACACAGATCAAGTACTAGTCTAAATGGCTCTGAGCACTATGGGACTCAACTGCTGAGGTCATTAGTCCCCTAGAACTTAGAACTAGTTAAACCTAACTAACCTAAGGACACCACAAACATCCATGCCCGAGGCAGGATTCGAACCTGCGACCGTAGCGGTCTTGCGGTTTCAGACTGCAGCGCCTTTAACCGCACGGCCACTTCGGCCGGCAAGTACTAGTCTCTTGCCATAGAGTTCAACTGACTATAAACTTTTACAGGTAGTTCTGTCTAATACACCTGCCGCACTGCTGGCTCAATAGAGAGATGATGCCGTCGTCTTCGGCGATGATTGCTGACCGGGTTGAAAAAATGATTCAAATGGCTCTGAGCACAATGGGACTTAACTTCTGAGGTCATCAGTCCCCTAGAACTTAGAACATCTTAAACCTAACTAACCTAAGGACATCACACACATCTATGCCCGAAGCAGGATTCGAACCTGCGACCGTAGTGATCGGGCGGTTCCAGACTGTAGCGCCTAGAACCGCTCTGCCACTCTGGCCGGCGACTGGGTTGAGCGGCCCTATGTTCAAACATTGTAAGTAGGCTGTTTATGTTTTCTCTATGTAAGTAGGCTGTTTATGTTTTCTTATTGGCAACGTTACGTAGCGCTCAATATGAAAATCACTGGCTGTGCTGTGTGCAGTCTGTGGCTGCTTTGCATTGTTGTAATACTCGCCATTGTAGTGTTAGGCAGCTGGCTGTGAACAGTGCGTAGCGTTGCGCAGTTGGAGGTGAGCCGCCAGCAGTGGTGGGTGTGGGGAGAGAGATGGCGGAGTTTTGAAATTTGTCATGAACTGCTATATTTATATATGATGATATCAAGGTAAATACATTGTTTGTTCTCTATTAATATCTTTCATTTGCTAACTATCCCTATCAGTAGTTAGTGCCTTCAGTAGTTTGAATCTTTTATTTAGCTGGCAGTAGTGGCGCTCGCTGTATTGCAGTAGCTTGAGCAGCGAAGATTTTTGTGAGGTAAGTGATTTGTGAAAGGTATAGTTTAATGTTAGTCAGGGCCATTCTTTTGTAGGGAATTTTGGAAGTCAGATTGCGTTGCGCTAACAAAATATTGTGTGTCAGTATAAGCACAGTCATGTAAAAAAATTGTTCAAAGGGGACGTTTCATATGTCGACCCTTAGCCGAGGATACCTCACTGGAATCTTCTGATTTTTTGTTGTAGTTTGTGTAATTAGTGTAGCTATTGTTTATTGCTAGCGCGTAATTATAGAGAGAATTTCCTTTGTAGTTGCAGTCTTTCATTGTTGTACAGTAAAACAGTTGTGGCATGCATGTAGATTTGCACCAAGTATTTCGCAGCTGCAATTAACTAGATATTATTTTCAGTGCTATGTTAATGTGTTCCCCTATTTTTGCTCTTCAAATTGTGTTCTTCTGTGTTGTCGTGTGAAATACTGTGACAATAATGGCGTGTGAAAAACGTAATACTAGGCTCCAAAGTAAACTGAGAAATGACAGTGAAAATGAAAGCAGTATGTTAGCGCCACCGAGTAATGAATTAACTGATGTTCAAAGTAGTAATTTGGTAATTGTGCATAGGGAAATGGAGCGGGCGGCAAACAATGGCGTGGACAGTGAAACAATTAGTGAAGAGGGAAGCATTATCGATCGATCGGTCGGCAATAGCTCGCCTCAGGAAGCCGAAATGACACGACACGATCTCGTAAATACTGTAGATTCAGGTTTTGGATCCTCACCGTTTTCTCAAATAAGTCAAGACACATTTTCTGCTTGTCAAAAAGTGAATGTTTCCGGTGCAAATTCACTGCCGAAAAGCACTGAGGAACATGTTTCAGACACCAATGCATTGTTATTACAATTAATACAACAAATGGGACAAACACAGCAAAAGCTTCAAAAGTTAGACACAATGGAACAAAATCAGAGACAAACACAGCAAAAGCTTCAAAAGTTAGACACAATGGAACAAAATCTTAAAAAGTTAGACGCAATGAAACAAAATCTTCAAAAGTTAGACTCATTGGAGCAAACTCTTGAACAAACACGTGAGGATTTAACTACCGAGTTACATCACATTGAATCGAAATGTCAAAAAGTCTGTAATGACGTAAAAACACAAATTTGTGAGCATTTCCAACCTATTTTTTCGCGTCATGAAAATGCACTACAGAATCACGAAGCAGCCATAAAAGAACTGCAAACTATTGTTCATGAAAATCATGAGACCTTGCAAGCAAAATTTGACTCAGTTGCATCTACCGATACGGTTATGCAACTTGCAAAAACTCAGGAAAACTTAAAGGACACAGTAGATACGATTTCAACACAAATGGACACTCTGAAACTTGGTTCAGAAAAACATACAGAGGAAATGATTTCACTATCGGATAAAGTAGCCGAACTTTCAGATCAGTTCACTAACTTATCTACAAAGGTAGATGATGTTCTGAATGACACAACACCTGTAGCCTTCACGGACACTGAAGAGTATGAACAAATTAGAAAATTCAAACAAAATCTAAATCAAATCAATACACAGTACAAAAGAGAAATCCGGGAAGTGCAAGATCAGTTGGCACAAGTAGTACAAGAATTACGTATTTCAGAGGACACTCGCGCTCCAGTATGGGAAGAGGGACATAGAAATACGGAACAGACACAAAATAACAACACAGGGCACTTCGGAAATTGTGAAAGAAGTTGGCAAGGTACGCCGAATTTTGAGATGGAACCGCCGAAACGACGTTACAATGACCGATATGCTACTCGCCGACACGATGATTTTGACTATAAGCTGTTCATTACTACACGTAAATTCAAAACATTTAAGAATTCTGGCAACGACATTCATCCACAAGCATGGCTCCATCAATTCTCTCATTGTTTTCCTCCCAACTGGTCATTGGAGCACAGGTTAGAATTTATGTGTGGCTATTTAGAGAATGAACCAGCTGTAAGAATGCGATAGGTCATTCACGATTGTCACAGTGAAGGAGAATTTTACCATGCCTTCCTCTCAGCATATTGGTCTCAAGCCACACAAGACCGAGTGAAACATAGCATCATAATGATGAAACGTTTCGAACAATCTGAATTTTCCAGTCTTATGAAATATTTTGAAGACATGTTGCATAAGAATCAATATCTTTCAAACCCATACAGCCCCTCAGAACTCATCCGCATTTGCTTAATCAAACTGCCTGAACATTTACGACATATTATTTTGGCAGGACGTTGCAAAGACGACATTGAAGCATTTCAGGGACTCTTACAAGAATTAGAAATTGACACTGACAATCGCGGAACGCGAAACCAGGAACACAACAATTACAGGTCACATCCGTCGCAATTCCGCGATGAAAGAAGTAATAACTTGACACGACAAGGCTATTCTCACAACACAAATCGTGACCAAAACAGACACCACCCGTATGACAACCGTTGTCAGAGTAGTAATAATTACAGGGAAAGATCACCTCTCCGCGGTAATGACTATTACAGAGACAATCAGAGAAACAGACAATATGGGAACCAAAATAATTATTATCACGGGAGACAGAATAACTTTAGACGCAACGGTCCAGCGCGCAGTTACGATTCAGGGAGAAATTCTCCACCACTTAACCGACAAGAAAGAAACTACAGGAACTACCAACATGACGACAGAAGATGTGATCGTAACGACAGACCTGAATTGAATCAGAACTGGCGGGAGTTAAACAGGGCAGGGACCTCTCGTCACGGTGAATTTGTAGAAGTTAGGTCTCCAAATCCCAATAACGACGCGCGCCAACAAAGAGACAATAGGCAATGACTCATACCGCAGGCAGCCACAAAACGCACATATGAAACTAACGACGCAGCTGCCGTAGCTAGTAATTACGTAAAAATGGAAGACATTAGGGACATCTTACTCCAAGAACACGACGTAAAACATAACAACATTGCATATCCTGTGATTCACATTACAGTAAATGACGTAAAATTTACGGCAGTACTTGACTCTGGCAGTCCCATTTCAGTAATCAGTGAAACAGCCTTTAGCAAATGCAACAAATCGAACGATTGCCCCACACTTCCGTTACGTAAGATTAAATTACAAGGTGCAATCTTTGGAAAAAGTGTAGATGTACGCCAACAAACCAACTTAGAATTCTATTGTCAAAGCCACAGCTTCTCTATGAGCTTTCTCATTGTTCCATTATTGTCGACGGAAATTATACTGGGAGTAGACTTTTTGAATGAATACAAAGCAATCTTAAACTTTCACGATGCTGAAATAACTTTAGAAAAAGAAGGTAAGTCAGTAGCTTTGAAATTTGAAGATTGGCTCTCAAACCATGACGAAGAAATTAATCGGCTTTACCTCCTGTTAGACAACAGTTCGGAATTTTCGACGGAACTTGACACTAACAATCACTCTGCAAGTACTGACAGGGGTGATATCGACGGCGCATTTGATACTAATGAGTTAATTCAGAATAAAATTCAAACAATTGAGAATTGTAATGACAATGATAGGCAAGACCTTTTTGAGATTTTACAAGCACATTCCACAGTTTTTACTCACAAAACAGGAACAATCAAGGGATTTCAATACCAATTTCGTGTTCGTGAGCATACTAAATTTTGTGTTAGACCATACGTAATTCCGGCGCATTATAGGGACCGTGTTAGAACAGAAATACAATCTATGCTTAATGAGGGCATTATTGAGCCTGCAGTAAGCTCATACAACAATCCATTACATGTTGTTGAGAAGAAAAATGGATCGATCAGGCTTGTCTTAGATTCGAGACAAATCAATACTATCATTATTCCTGAAACAGACAGGCCGCAGACGATGGAAGAACTTCTTCAAAATTTTAATGGTGTAAAAGTGTTGTCTTCCATTGATCTCAGATCCAGCTTTTATCAGATCGAACTTCATCCAGAATGTAGAAAATACACAGCTTTCCTTTGTTTCGGCGTTTGTTATCAGTTTCGGAAACTTCCTTTTGGTTTGAACATTTCTTCAGCAGCATTCATTCGCGGGCTAAATTCCATATTACCTGAATTCTTAAAACGTCACATCACCTTATATGTAGACGATATTCTGATAGCAGAAGCCTCATGGGAACAACACAATCGCATCCTCAACAGCGTGTTACATATTTTTGCAGAATCTGGAATTACAGTTAACTTGGAAAAGTCTGAATTCGGTAGGTCAAAGGTGAGGTTTTTGGGACATATTATTTCTTCTGAAGGCATTCAGCCGGATCCTGAAAAGTTAGAAGCAATCAGAGCCATTCCAGTTCCATCTACAAAAAGACAAGTCCGCAGTTTACTAGGTCTCGTAAATTTTTACCGTCGTTTTCTGAATATGCAAATTCTTGTTACACCAAAACTTTGTTCTCTCACTGGAAAAAATACTATTTGGAACTGGGACGAACAAGCACAGTTGGAATTCAATTATTTGAAAGAATCGCTACTTAACGCGCCAATACTAGCTCATCCAGATCTGTCACAAGATTTCTGCCTTAGCACGGATTCTTCTAAAGTCGGCCTTGGTGCCCATTTATTTCAAGAAGCCATAGAAAATGACACTACCGTTCAGAAAACCATTGCTTTTGCTAGCCGAGTGCTAACAAAATCTGAAAAAAATTATTCCGTTACTGAATTAGAAGCTTTAGCTATCGTTTGGGCATTTAACAAATTCCGTTTCTTTCTTTCTGGTAAGCACGTAAAAGTATACAGTGATCATCGTGCATTACAATTTGTTATGTCTTCAAAATTAAATCATGACAGGTTAAAACGTTGGGCATTGTTTCTGCAAGAATTCCGCTTCACAATAGTCTACATTCCCGGCAAGGAGAACATTGTTGCGGACGCACTGTCACGCGCACCGGCTGGGCTTGAGAAAAGTAACAAAGAAGGCAACCTCGAGAAAAATTTCAGTATTCTTTACATTCAGAAAGTCGCCTTTGAAAACTTCATCACCACATCTTTAAAAGACATTGCTCATGAACAAGATAAAGATCCGATTTGGAAAGACATCAAAAGTAAATGGCATGAAAAGACACACACTCAGATTCGGCATTATTACCTGGTTAGAAACAACATACTCTTCAAACGCTGCACTGTTGATGGCAAGCTATGGGTACTTTGCATTCCAGACGATTTTGTTAATAAGCTCATTTGGTACATTCATTTCAGCTATGCACATTTTGGCCCACGAAAATGTTATCATATTCTTCGAACGACTTGTTATTTTAACAATATGGAAAAAAGAATTCGAAGAGTCTTGTCTATTTGTAAACTTTGCCAAAAGGCGAAACCATCTACTGTCTCACATCGTGCTCCATTGTTTCCTATTATTCCTTCTAAATTAAAAGAATTTGCTGCTGTTGATCTCTTGGGACCGCTTGTCAGAACATCCAATGGGTTTTCGTACGTTCTAGTCGCTGTTGAACTTACTTCAAAATTTGTTTCTTTCACTCCGTTACGTAAAGCCACTGGACGATCTGTATCCAACGCCTTTGTTAAAAATTTCTTACGTGAAGTTGGACACGTTAGTAAAGTCATTTCAGATAACGGACCGCAATTCAGATCTGCTGTTTGGTCACGCATGCTTCGCAACCATAAAATCAAACCTGTTTTTATTTCATTGTACTCACCACATTGTAACCCGTCTGAACGGATTATGAAAGAAATCAATAAGCTTTGCAGACTTTATTGTCACAGAAAGCATCAGCATTGGGACAGATATTTACACTTATTTCAAAATGTGCTGAATGAAATGCCTCATGATTCCACTGCTTTACCACCCACTCTTGTACTAAAGAATGAAGAACCACCGAACAGAATCAGAGAGCTTGTACCTTTCCCGAATACACATAAACTTCGACACAAAGACATAATTGATTTGGCTCTTAAAAATATAAAATCTGCAGCAGACAAAAGGAGAAAACTACACGGTAAAGCAAATGCAAAGAAATTGTATATTGGTCTGAAAGTTCTCATTAAAGCTCATTCATTGTCACATAAGAAGAAACACTTGAGTCACAAATTCTTTCTAGTTTACAATGGACCTTATAGAATCCGACGTATACCACATGATAATTGCGTTGAAGTTGAAACTCTGCGTACTAGGAAGAGTAAAGGTTTACACCACATTTCACATGTAAAACCGTTTATTGAAAGATAATCTGCTTTTTAACTTTGTCTTTGCCATATAACTTTTCCCTTTACATTACTAGTATGCTGTGTCAGACTTAAGAAACTGTTAACATACAACAACGTTTGAAGTTAAATATCCAGTCAAGAACCAAGAGAACTTATTCAAACAGAAATTACGAATGCATTGTTATAGTGAACAGACGACACAGTGTTGTATTTGTACATTCTTGCTTGTTAGTTGCACGATTACGTAACGACTATCAGGCTTACATACTTAGGACACATACTGGTACTGCTAATGAGATTTTAATGCAACATTTTGGTTTACTTGAAAATACATTCTGGGTTTAAAGTACTTTCTGTGAGATACCAGAGGACACAGTGGTTAGTTTATGTGACAGCTACATGATGTTATCACGACGCTACTAATGAGTGACAATTCACAATGTTGCTTTTGCAGTGTATCTGTTTTATATCTGCACAGTTTTCTGAATTCTTTTAGGAAGAAAAACATGTCTTAGTAGTAACTTTTGTGGTATAGCAACAATGAGACAGCCTTTTTCGTGGCATAACAATACGTTACTGTACAGTACTTTCTTCATCACGCCAATAAGCATAATAACTACGATATCTATACGCAAAGCATTTCACTTTTGTTTATCATGTGGTAAGTACATTGACTTCTGCAGAACTTAGCTTTCGGAGGACGATAACTACGACACTTCCACAGAGATTATGTTGCGACAAGATGCACAGTTTAGCGCTACAGTACACGCATTTGAGTGATTAATCTTGTACTTAAAACACTTATTTTTAAAGATTTTTTTTTAATTACAAAGAAAGTTTTCCGTGATACATTTCATTCCATTGCTGTAATTTGTAACACCTGGGAGTATAATTACATTAATCCTCAGGGGGGTACATACTTACTTTGTGTACCATGTGTGTGGCAACCACAAGGAACCCTAGCTAATATGGTATTTGCTTATACAACTTTACACATCGGTACCATATTTCTCTAACACACAAATTACACAGCTATCTGATCATGTAAATGAGAGATAAACTTTTTTTATTACATCAGTGACATATGTTTACGCAATTACAGAGTTGGATTACTTCACACTTACGAAATTGTATTTTGTCTGTACTGTGTGATCTGTTCATATTTTTCCGGAACCATTGTGATACTATGAGAGCTTTTAATGATGTATTTGGTATGGATTCATGATTTTTAAAGTACGTTTGAGGCAGATGACACTTTTGACATGAGCAGAGAATTTTTTTTAATTATTGGAGGAAGCTACGACGATTTTGAGATTTGACTGAGGTGTTATGATGTTATTTTTACGACGACGATGTGTATTATGCTGCTGAGGTATGTTTATGATTAATAGGCTGAGGCTATATGAGTTATTTGATTATGCTTCATATTTATAATGACGAAATATTGACGAGTGTCGATGGATACGTATATGTGTAATAAGGTAAGGAGTAATGAATAGTGGGTAGGGACTCTTGACTTGTGAAACAGGATGTTGGAAACCAAGAATCGTACTTTAAGAGTTATGAAATGTGTGTAAATGCGTGAATGTATCACAATGCCGGCGAAAATTTTTTTGGACACTTATATTTATAGGATTTTGTTTCTACAGATTTGCAACGCTAATTCTTGACCTGTGAAATATTTTTATGTGAGACTGTCACTGTAGCGGAAACGTGTCGTAAATATTTCCGTGAGAAAGTTAAGTGACCACCTGCACGTAATGCGTCGTGGGCACGCAGCTGTGTCAGACGCCGGGAGAACAAGTCATTAGTGAGTGCCTCATCAGAAGCACAGGTAGAAAAAAAAGAAAGGGAAGGCCATTGTCCGCGCTACTGACATTTCCTTGTTGAAAGCATACTGTGGAGCTCGTAATTTATGATATTTCCTGAAATGCCTAATGAAATGACAAGAAATATTTTTACATCTGCACACCTGATTATGACAAGCGTCTTTCTATGAGAGTTGAGAGAATTTCTACTAACTTATGAAATGTCACATGACTACTGAATGATATTTTTATGCTTTGCTTTTCATAGTTGCTTATTTCATTTGATATCTGGTTTCCAGCTGTGTTGCAGCATTGCTTTTATAAAATGAAATGCATTTGCTAATGTGAACACTTTCTGTCAACAGATCTATTAAATAATTATTTTATGATCCACATTCTTTAAAAAAGGAGCACTTGGAAAGGAAAGAACAATAAGAAGGAACTAGTAACAGTAACACATAATTTTCTTTTCAAGTACATGGTAATATTTCTTTTACAATAAGTTGTTGTGGTGCACCACTTTAATTACATAGACATTAAGATGTGAATATACATTTCCCTTAACTGCATTGTTGTTTTTACTGTAATATTTTTTATGCTTGAGCTATGTCATGTTTAGGTATAAGTTACTGCTGTTTTCCAGGCATAGTGCTACTGAATTTCAATTTGTGTTACTCTGCTAAGCCAGATTTATTTTATTGTTGCTGCACATTGGCTCATATTAGTTGTAATGTTGCATTGCTTGGTAATTTAGATTTACTGTAGCTTGCTTTGCGATTTTCCATTTTTTTATTGCTGTTTATATTAATTGTTTTATGTGCTGCTGCCTTGCCTCGTCCCTTAGTTTAGCATCTGAGCTCAGTAGATTTAAGTTAGCTTAAGAGGGGGTAGCCTCTAAGAGAATGAGTTTCGATGAATTGGAAGAAATGCATAGAGAAGTTATACGAAAAAAAAGTACAGAAAACAGGTTTAGGTAGGATTTTCTTGGAAATAAATGTTGAGGTAAGAAATGTGTGAACATATAAATACAGAAAGCATGCTTAGATAGAATTTTTCTTGGTGGAAACAAAGGATGAAATAAGAGGAAAGATATATGAAGTTTTGGGTTGGACTGCAGTACCACATGTTACACTGAAAACGAACCCTGTCCTTTCCTATTGGTGTTATCCCACTATGTGTTTGTGTACCCTTGTGTATTTGTTTTCTTCCTGTCTCTGTGTAGTTTCATAGGATTTTTTCTTCTTCTAATACTAAGCTACATTCACTATGATGAGGAATACTGTTATCCTCAAATATAATTGGCATTAATAATATGTTATTTACCTTGTAAATATGCTTAGACATTATTTATTATGTTTTGTTTTAATGCTCATGTGTAAAGTTGATGTTCCAAAAGTTATTCTGATCTTTTATGTATCTACTTATCTCATAATTCCTGTAACACTGATGTATATGTTTATTTCTATTCTTTTGTAAAGCCTGTGTTACTACAATTGTTATCTATATTGCTATGTTCTTTAATGATGTATTTTGTACCTTTGTAATTGTATTCTTATGTTATAAAATTGTAATTGACACCAGTTCATCTTATTATTAACTTGTAAGTTACATTTCACTGCACACGTTTCTGTTGGTCATAGTATATGGACAATATGTGAGAAGTAGGGACTGTTAGTGTTTGCACGTGTGTTGATAATTCAGCAAGGGACTGGATAACAGCATTGCTCGTTCTAAGGACAATTCCAAAAACTTTGTGAGTGCACAAGTGGTGGTTTATGGACTTGCTATATTCTCCGCAAGACTCTTCGATGGTGAATGTGCACCTGCACAATCGCAACCGATGGCTGCTGGCCATCTCTACAAGGACTACAGTGGGTCTGCACCTCTGGTGGCCCACCAATACCATTATCTCTACAAGGACTACAGTGGGTCTGCATCTATGATGACCCACGAACGCCATTATTTCTACAAGGACTGCAGTGGGTCTGCACCTCTGGTGGCCCACCAATACCGTAATCTCTACCAGGACTACAGTGGGTCTGCTCTGTGATGACCTAACTACCAATATTCTTCAAAACGTCGACTGACTCTGCTGTGGGTTTGCTCCATTGTGGCCCATTACCTCTCAGCATGTCAAGAGTCAGCACTGTCTTTCCGTTGGAAGGACAACACTACTTCTTCAAGACGGCATGGAAATCCACTACTTCTGTGTGCATTGTCTTTTACTGCTCAGACTTTGAGAAAAGAAACGGCAGTTTCACTGTGATGAATGATCAGGACTGTCTTTATAGACTGTGAGAAAATTTGAGCTTTTGACCAACATAATATCAATAAGTGTGTGCATTTGATTTCTTTGTTATTGTAATTATGAAAAATTTTATCAAATCATTATTGGCCACTGCCCAAAAAAAATTTGTAAAATTTTTTGTGGGGAGCATGGGGGCTATGTAAGTAGGCTGTTTATGTTTTCTCTATGTAAGTAGGCTGTTTATGTTTTCTTATTGGCAACGTTACGTAGCGCTCAATATGAAAATCACTGGCTGTGCTGTGTGCAGTCTGTGGCTGCTTTGCATTGTTGTAATACTCGCCATTGTAGTGTTAGGCAGCTGGCTGTGAACAGTGCGTAGCGTTGCGCAGTTGGAGGTGAGCCGCCAGCAGTGGTGGGTGTGGGGAGAGAGATGGCGGAGTTTTGAAATTTGTCATGAACTGCTATATTTATATATGATGATATCAAGGTAAATACATTGTTTGTTCTCTATTAATATCTTTCATTTGCTAACTATCCCTATCAGTAGTTAGTGCCTTCAGTAGTTTGAATCTTTTATTTAGCTGGCAGTAGTGGCGCTCGCTGTATTGCAGTAGCTTGAGCAGCGAAGATTTTTGTGAGGTAAGTGATTTGTGAAAGGTATAGTTTAATGTTAGTCAGGGCCATTCTTTTGTAGGGAATTTTGAAAGTCAGATTGCGTTGCGCTAACAAAATATTGTGTGTCAGTATAAGCACAGTCATGTAAAAAAATTGTTCAAAGGGGACGTTTCAACATAAGTAGACATTTTGATGC
The DNA here is from genome assembly GCF_023864345.2 of Schistocerca serialis cubense. Lineage (NCBI taxonomy): Eukaryota > Metazoa > Arthropoda > Insecta > Orthoptera > Acrididae > Schistocerca > Schistocerca serialis. The sequence goes on along the minus strand of NC_064645.1, from coordinate 165,558,243 downwards.
AGTGGCGTATGGAAACTATTCTGGGCGTGTCTACGACACCGTCTCTCATTCGTCGTTGACTCCGTCAGCGTCTGTGTATACTTTCGGTACTGTTGTGAGGTACCAACCTTGGCTTGGTACCTCGTTCATAGGACGACACCAGGCAAACAGTACTGAGTTCGGTCAGTGGAACAGAGTTTCGTGTTAGTGAAGCCCAAGAGCTAATAATTTAAAGTTACTTACAAATTAAAGGGGGTCAGTATGACGCAGTGGTACGTAACCTTCCATCATGTGCCTAGTACCGAAATTGCAGATATAGTAGACACTTTGTAGTGAGAATGGCGACTTAGATTCAGCCACGGGAGATTACGGCAACATCTCTACAGCCTCAACATGCTCACATCTTCTTCGTGTGAATATGGCAGTGGGAAAGATTTTAACCAAATTTTCTACCGCTACGACAGAATATACCAGGAAACTACGACACTAATACACCTGATTACCTCTAGCAATGCTTTACCCGTACGCAGTCAGACTCTTTAGTGACAGAAGACATAAAAGTGTATAAAAATTTATACGATTTTACAGCAGGACAAAAACCGGATGTAGAAAAATCGTTCTTTTTAAAACTTTTTTTACATTATAATATAAAAAAATAGGAGACAAATTTTCTATTGCATGCCCTCTTTACATATTAATGAAAATATTTTAATTTCCTTAAATCACTGACTTAATTTGAAGTTAAATAAATGTAGATGATAATTGTTGATTTCTATCTGTTCAGGCTGTCAAACACTTAAATTACGAAAACCATTATCAGGCTGGATGAGTGGGTGAAGTACAAAACACCTGTATAAATTTTTTTTTATATTTTTTATTCTATAGACAAAATCCCAATGTTGCAATGTACTACTGATTTCAGATGTCATAATACCCAGCTTCAAAATAACATATTATTGCACGTCAAAAATGAACCGAGATGTACTTGGCTCCATCTTGATGAACATCCTGCGAATGTTCTCAGATTCTCCGAGAGAGAGTTGTTTAATGCTTTCTCCAAGAATTCAGCAACAGGAATTGCTGACATTCTAAAAGATTCATCCTCCTCTACTACCTCCTACAACGTCAACCTCTCGAGCTTGCGAAACGTCAGCTATTGAAAAAACCGGCACCCGAGTAATCCGAGAAGAACACTAGGAACATCTGATGCAATGCGCACAGTGTGACCCACGAAGAAGGGTCAATGACAGAAACAATCATTCGAAGCAAAAAGGTCTACTAAGCAAGAGATCTAAGGTGCATATTTTACTAGCTATGAACACGTCTTCATCTTCGATACTGTGTAAAAAATCCACTGTAAGGTCTTTTCTTTCCATATTTTGGGAGGAGGTAGTGTCGAACAAAACAAGAAAAATTTGTCAGTAATCATGGGCTCTAAAGTACATACCTCAAAAGCTATGAGCACCTGGTTAGTAGAAGAGATTTAAAATTATTCTCATTTATGCTGCAGTCTCAGATGCACAGTTTCAATTACGTGGCATGTTTCGAACACTCTGGATAATCTTCAGGTCAAAAACAACGTAAAACTAAACAAGTATCGTGTGATATTTTAAAAGCAGGAAATAATTTTACTTGAAATAGAATTAACTGAAGTAGTTATGTCTGCAACCCGTCTTGTCTGTGCCAGAATTACGTATCAGGGAACTGTGTTTTGCAGCTGCGGTTAATGTTATAAACTGGTATCTGGTGGAGGAAGGGAGCAGAGTCCAAAGAGCAGGGATGGGAAATGTGGTGCGAGGGTGATTCGGGGAGGGGAAAGGAAACAGGATGGTGGAGTGGTAGGGCTGTCGTGTGTTTAACAAAAGTGGGTCTTATGCTAAAACTAGAAAAAGTATTAAATTATTGAGGATATTGGATATTTTTTTTATTTTGTCTGTCTCAGTTGCACTGATAAAAAATTTTGCTGCAGTGGTTACCGCTTTGGGGCTGACATGTCAATTCTCAAACCATACAGCTTGTTATTAACCGTAATAATTGGTAGAATAAGGTTCCAAAAGACACGAACCACTTCTGTACAGGAAGTTATACTGTGGCACTACACGCAGGAAGCGGCGGAGTACGCGTGGAGTGCACATGTGTGTTTTTTAGGTTAGAGAATTCCCTCCCTAGGCCAGACAAGACGCCTGCTGAGACGCGACAAGGTAGTAGTAGGCAAAACGCAACAGGGAATAACAATATTAATGTGGTAATAGTAAACTGCAGGAGCGCCTATAGAAAGGTCCCAGAACTGCTCTCATTAATAAACGGTCACAATGCCCACATAGTATTAGGAACAGAAAGTTGGCTGAAGCCGGATGTAAACAGTAATGAAATGCTAAACTCAGATTGTAATGTATATCGCAGACACAGGCTGGACAGTGAATGGGGAGGCGTGTTTATATCGATAAAAAGTGCAATAGTATCGAAGGAAATTGACGGAGATCCGAAATGTGAAATAATTTGGTGAAGGTCTGGGATAAAGCAGGCTCAAACATGGTAATTGGATGTCTCTATAGGCTCCCTGGCTCAGCAGCTGTTGTGGCAGAGCACCTGAAGGAAAATTCGGAAAATATTTCGAGTAGATTTCCCGACCATGTTATAGTTCTGGGTGGAGATTTTGATTTGCCGGATATAGACTGGGAGACTCAAACATTTATAACGGGTGGCAGGGACAAAAAATCCAGTGAAATTTTTTAAAGTACATTATCAGAAAACTACCTTGAGCAGTTAAACACAGAACCGACTCGCGGAGATAACATATTAGACCTTCTGGTGACAAACAAACCCGAACTATCTGAAACAGTTAATGCAGAACAGGGAATCACCGATCATAAAGCAGTTACTGCATCGATGATTTCAGCCGTAAATAGAAATATTTAAAAAAGTAGGAAGGTTTTTCTGTTTAGCAAAAATGACAATAAGCAGATTTCAGAGTACTTGACGGCTCAATACTAAAGTTTTGTCTCAAGTACAGATAGTGTTGAGGATCAGTGGACAAAGTTCAAAACCATCGTATAATATGCATTAGATGAGTATGTGCCAAGCAAGTTCGTAAGAGATGGAAAAGAGCAACCGTGGTACAACAACCGAGTTAGAAAACTGCTGCGGAAGCAAAGGGAACTTCACAGCAAACATAAACATAGTCAAAGCCTTGCAGACAAATAAAAATTACGCGAAACGAAATGTAGTGTGAGGAGGGCTATGCGAGAGGCGTTCAATGAATTCGAAAGTAAAGTTCTATGTACTGACTTGGCAGAAAATCCTAAGAAATTTTGGTCTTATGTCAAGGCGGTAGGTGGATCAAAACAAAATTTCCAGACACTCTGTGACCAAACTGGTACTGAAACAGAGGATGACAGACTAAAGGCAGAAATACTAAATGTCTTTTTCCAAAGCTGTTTCACAGAGGAAGACTGCAATGTAGTTCCTTCTCTAGATTGTCGCACAGATAACAAAACGGTAGACATCGAAATAGTCGACAGAGGGATAGAGAAACAATTAAAATCGCTCAAAAGAGGAAAGGCCGCTGGACCTGATGGGATACCAGTTCGATTTTACACAGAGTAGGCGAAGAAACATGCCCCCCTTCTTGCAGCATTGTACCGTAGGTCTCCAGAAGAGCGTAGCGTTCCAAAGGATTGGAAAAGGGCGCAGGTCATCCCCGTTTTCAAGAAGGGACGTCGAACAGATGTGCAGAACTATAGATCTATGCCTCTAACGTCTATCAGTTGTAGAATTTTGGAACACGTATTATGTTCGAGTATAAAGACTTTTCTGGAGACTGGAAATCTACTCTGCAGGAATCAGGAGGGTTTCGAAAATGACGATCGTGTGGAACCCAGCTCGCGCTGTTCGTCCACGAGACTGAGAGGGCCACAGACACGGGTTCTGAGTTAGATGCCGTGTTTCTTGACTTCCGCAAGGCATTCGATAAAGTTCCCCACAGTCGTTTAATGAACAAAATAAGAGCATATGGACTATCAGACCAATTGTGTGATTGGACTGAGGAGTTTCTAGATAACAGAACGCAGCATGTCATTCTCAGTGGAGAGAAGTCTTGCGAAGTAAGAGTGATTTCAGGTGTGCCGCAGGGGGGAGTCGTGGGACCGTTGTTGTTCACAATATACATAAATTCCCTTGTGGATAACAACGGAAGTTCACTGAGGCTTTTTGCGGATGATGCTGTGGTATATCGAGAGGTTGTAACAATGGAAAATTGTAATGAAATGCAGGAGGATCTGCAACGAATCGTCGCATGGTGCAGGGAATAGCAATTGAATCTCAATGTAGACAAGTGTAATGTGCTGCGAATACATAGAAAGAAAGATCCTTTATCATTTAGCTACAATATAGTAGGACAGCAACTGGAAGCAGTTAATTCCATAAATTATAAGGGAGTAGGCATTAGGAGTGATTTGAAATTGAATGATCATATAAAATTGATCGTCGGTAAAGCAGATGCCAGACTGAGTTTCATTGGAAGAATCCTAAGGAAATGCAATCCGAAAACAAAGGAAGTAGGTTACAGTACGCTTGTTCGCCCATTGCTTGAATACTGCTCAGCAGTGTGGGATCCGTACCAGATTGGGTTGATAGAAGAGATAGAGAAGATCCAACGGAGAGCAGCGCGCTTCGTTACAGAATCATTTAGTAATCGCGAAAGCGTTACGGAGATGATAGATAAACTCCAGTGGAAGACTCTGCCAGAGAGACGCTCAGTAGCTCGGTACGGGCTTTTGTTGAAGTTTCGAGAACATACCTTCACGGAGGAGTCAAGCAGTATATTGCTCCCTCCTACGTATATCTCGCGAAGAGACCATCAGGATAAAATCAGAAATCTTAGAGCCCACACAGAGGCATACCGACAATCTTGCTTTCCACGAACAATACGAGACTGGAATAGAAGGGAGAATCGATAGAGGTACTCAAAGTACCCTCCGCCACACACCGTCAGGTGGCTTGCGGAGTATGGATGTAGATGAATATGTAGACCTATGTGTCTGCTTCACCTGACTCACAGGACAAAACCCAGTCAGGTGCAACAGAAACATAGGTTAATATCAATGAGGATAATTGTCCCCCACAGTACATCTTTCTGTACAGAAGCTATTCGTACCTTTTGGCCCCATGTTTTATGAATAGTTATGATTAAGGTGTATGGTTTGGGATTGGGCGTGTCAGCTCGAAACCCCTTAAACACTGCAGTAAAATTTTATATCAATGTAACTGATACGGACAAAATAAAAGAAGTGTCCCATTTCCTCAGTACTGAACAGTTGCGAACCTACCATCCCTTGACAGCATGCCTCGAATAAGCAATTAAAATATTAGTAGTGTAGAACAATGGGTGTGTAAGCTGTACACAGCATAAAATAGTAAAAAAAAAAGAGGGGGACACAGAGCGGTGGAAGAACGCAGGAGGAGGGGGAGGGGGTTGGGGGAAGTGGTAGGGATGATATAGGTTTAAAGCTTAACAAGACAGGGTCTTGTACTAAAATTGCAAGAAATCTGTTACCAAAATATTTTTCGTAATAGTATTAAAAGTGTAGACCATAGGATGGATAAAACTGTAATAGGCATCAAATAGGAAATTATGACAGGGGAAATAAAGTAACTAATACTTAATCATTTTGTTAAAATATTAAAAGTGTGAAATATTGAAAGTTTGAAATCATTTGGCTCTTGCTCGGAAGATATAAGAGGTAAAATTGTATAAAACACAGATGTGTTTCCAGTACAGACGAGATGGTCTACTGACAAACTACACAGGCTAATTCAACATTCGTGTACAATTCTTGTTCGCTATTACAAAACAGACAGTTTTAATTTGTTTTACATCTGAAGATGATCCAGTCTGGTCGAAGTATGTCGTGTAATTAAAAATGTGCGGCTGAGGATGAAGAATGAATGACAATTATTTTAAAGATCAATACAATTGCTGATTCCGTCGGGACAAATATGTCTGCCGTAACGATAAGAGACTTGTTTCGGAGTAGCGAAGATGAACAAGAGACTCAGACGATTCTGCGACCGTGTAGGCTGCGGATTCCCCGACTTGCGCCATAGTGTGGTTGGGTTTCGGGTTCCGCTAAATAGGTTGGGAGTCACCACATTCATGAGGTGGCTACACGGGTAGCAGGGGGTGTGTGGCGTGGACTTGGCTCTTCTTTAGGCTAGAGGATCACGAGGAAACAGAAAAAGGGGTTTCAGTCACAAAGTGTGCAGATCGAACATAAGAAGAACCTACATCCAGGAACCATCGGCATAACAGTTGTAAATTGTCGCAGCTGTGTTGGGAAAGTACCAGAGCTCCAAGCGCTAAAAGAAAGCACTGACGTTCAAATCGTTATAAGCACTGAAAGGTGGCTAAAGCCGGAGATAAGTTCAATCGAAATTTTTGCGAAGGACCTGACGGTGTTCAGAAAGGAAAGGCTGAACGCAGTGGGCGGTGGCGTGTTTGTTCCTGTTAGAAATAATTTATCTTGTGCCTGAAGTGAAGTAGCTGGTTCCTTTAGGTTAGTATGCATAGAAGTCATTGTTGGCAACCGGAATAGAATAATAATTGGATCCTTCTACCGACCTCCCTACTCAGATGATACAGTTGCTCACAGCTTTAAAGAAAACTTCAGTCTAATTCCGACTCATACAATTATTGTTGGTGGTGACTCCAAATTAGCCTCGATATGTTGGCGAAAATACATGTTTAAATCCGGAGGTACGCATAAAACATTGTTCGAGATTGCACTAAACGCATTCTCTGAAAATTATTTCGAGCAGTTAGTTCATGCACCCTTTCCAATAGTAAATGGTTGTGAAAACACACTTGATCTCTTAGCAACAAATAATCCGGAGCTAATATCGAGCATCCAAACTCCAAAATAAACGAGAAGTATACCTATTCAAAAAAGTAGATAAGAATTCACTTGACGCCTTCCTGAGAGGCAATCTCCACTCCTTCCAAATGAACACTCTAGCCGTAAGTGTAGGCCAGATGTAGCTTGAATTCAAAGAAATAGTATCGACAACCATTGAGAGATTTGTACAAAATAAATTAACAAACGACGGATACGATCGTCCTTGGCACTCAAAACGGGTCAGAACACTATTGCAGAAACAACGAAAAAAGAATACCAAATTTAGACGAATTCAAAACCTCCAAGATTGGCGATCTTTTACAGAAGCTCTAAATTTAGTGCGGACTTCAATGCGAGCTACTTATAATAGATTCCACAAGAAAACTGTCAGAAAATCCAAAGAGATTCTGGTTGTATGTAAACTATGCTATCTATGCTATCAGCGAGACACAATCTATGCCCTATCTGCGCGATAGCAATGGAAATACTACCGACGACAGTAGTGCCGAGATAGAGTTACTAAACACAGCCTTCCGAAATTCCTTCACCAAGCAAGACGAAGTAAATATTCCAGAATACGAATCAAAATAGCTGCTAACAAGAGTAATTTAGAAGTAGATATTCTCGGAGTAGTGAAGCAACTTAAATCACTTAATAAAAGCAAGTCTTTCGGTCCAGACAGTATAACTGTTAGTTCCTTTCAGAATATGTGGATGGAATAGCTCCATACTTAACAATCATATACAAGCACTCTCTCAACGAAATACCAGTACCCAAAGACTAGGAAGTTGCTAGGGTCAGACCAATATTCAAGAGAGGCAGTGGGAGTAATCCACTGAATAAGAGGCCAATGTCGTTAACGTCGATAGGCAGTAGGATTTTGGAACATATATTGTGTTCGAACATTATGAATTACCTCTAAGAGAACCATCTATTGACACACATCAACAAGGATTTAGAATACATTGTTCGTTTTTACTCGCACGATATGCTGAGCGCTACTGACAAGGGATGTCAAACTGATTCCGTGTTTCTAGATTTCCAAAAGGCTTTTGACACTGTACCATGCAAGCGGCTTGTAGCCAAATTGCGTGCTTAGGGAATATCGTCTCAGTTACGTGACTGGGTTCGTGGTTTCCTGTCAGAGAGGTCACAGTTCGTAGTAATTGACGGTAAGTCATCGAGCAAAACAGAAGTGAACTCTAGTGCTCGCCAAGGTAGTGTTACAGGCCCTGTACTGTTTTATTGGCAGAACATACAGAGGATGCAACAGATCTAGTAAAGAGACTGATTTCACTGCGCTTGTCCGTCCTCTTTTGGAGTACTGCGGCGCGGTGTGGGATCGTTACCTGATAGGATAAACGGAGAAGATCGAGAAAGTTCGAAGAAGAGGAGTATGCTTTGTATAACCGAGAAATAGGGGAGAGTGTCAAGGATTTGGGGTGGGCACTATTAAAACGAATGCGTTTTTCTTTACGGTGGAATCTTGTCACCAAATTTAAATCACCAACTCTCTCTTCCGAATGCGAAAATATTTTGTTGGCGCCCATATACATAGGAAGAAACGATCATCATAATAAAATAAGGGAAGTCAGAGCTCGCACGGAAAATGTAGGTGTTCGCTCTTTTCCGCACGCTGTTCAAGATTGGAAAATAGAGAATTACTGTGAAGGTGGTTCGATAAACACTCTGGCAGGGTCTTAAGTCCGTGTACATGTAGACGTAGATGAAGAGTTCAGAGCTCTTAAGGTATGCAGTTGAGAGCCCATATTATCGGATACTATTTTCTGGTTTTAGTCCACATTACCACCTCTCAAAATATGGAAAGAAAAGAGATTATAGTAGAAGCGACTTGCTTCACAGTATGGAAGATGAAGACGTGCTACAGCTCTTCATGTATGCATTTTAGAGTCAATGTTTACTAGACTTTTTTGCTTCGAGTGCCTCCGTTATCCTTAAACATTCATGGTTCCACTTGGGCCGCCCTGTACATCATAAGAGAATGAGCATTATTCCTTAGGTGTAGAGCACGGAGGCAGAAAATGAACTGAGAGTGAAGAGTCCCGCTTTACGCAGAGCTCTGTCGGGCGTTTCCCAGCCGTAGCCTAGCAACGCTCAGCGATGACGCCGCCGACGGCGTCAGAGGGTCCCAGCCTCTGTACCACCGGCCTGATCGTAAGTACCAGCTGCAGCTGCCAGCAACTAGCGGTTATGGAAACAGCAAGCTCTAGAGAACTACCTAAGTAATGTAGTCTTGGATAATATGTGGAAAAGTGTCCCGCCAACGAGCAGTTCAGTTTGCACGCTAGTAGAACCAGCGTTTCTCCCGTGTCAGCAGAAAGATAAATTTTGCTCAAAGCTGAGTCAGTGAAGATGGCTTAAACGTGATAGTATGAAAGCCAGTACATCTCTGACAATATGGTCTAGTTTACTTTTCCCGGTGCTTTCATTACTGACGCAATCTACGAGGGGCAGTCAAATGAACACCTTAAATTTTAATAAAAAATCGAAATTTCGCGCCGTTATCCTGTAAGTTGGTAAGCGTGCTATAAACAGCGTGCATAATTGCCTGTAGATGGTAGCATAGTGCAGATGCACACATACCGTCGCAGTATCAGTATAAAGATGGCCGCCCCACTTGCGATTTGCACCAGGGAAGAACAGCGGTCTGTTATTCGGATTTTGCGTAGTGAAGGTGTGAAACCTATTGAAATTCATCGACGAATGAAGGTTCAGTACGGTGTTGTATGTTTGCCACAGCAGCAAGTCTACGAATGCCGTAGGAAGTTCGCAAATGGTGTGACTTCAGTGGAAGTTGCTCCTCGTCCAGGTCAGGCACAACGAGTTGTGACTCCACAGAACATTGGAGCAGTTGAAGCGATAGTGAAGGAAAACCGCCGAGTGACACTGAATGACATTGCAGCATGTTTACATATCAGTCATGGGTCAGCACACCACATTGTGCATGATGTGCTCCAGTTGCACAAAGTGTCTGTAAGATGGGTGCCACAGCAGCTGACTCCTGACAAGAGAGAACGACGTGTTGATGCTTGTCAAGAACTTCTTCGGCGCTTTGAATGGGAAGGTGATGGCTTCCTTGCAACAATCGTTACTGCGGACGAAACCTGGATTCACTTCCACTGACCGAAAAACGAAGAGTGCGAGCAAGGAATGGCGCCATTAAAATAGCTCTGAGCACTATGCGACTTAACTTCTGAGGTCATCGGTCGCCTAGAACTTAGAACTAATTAAACCTAACCAACCTAAGAACATCACACACATCCATGCCCGAGGGAGGATTCGAACCTGCGACCGTAGCGGTCGCTCGGTTCCAGACTGTAGCGCCTAGAACCGCACGGCCACTCCGGCCGGCATGGCGCCATTCCTCATCACCAAAACCAAAGAAGTTTTGAACACAACCATCAGCAGGGAAGGTTATGCTGACTCTCTTTCGGGACGAAAAAGGCGTCATTTTGGAGCATTACATGCCTAGAGAGCCCACTGTCACCCGTGCATCATATACAGATCTCCCAAAAAATCATATGCGGGTTGCAATCAAACCAAAGCGACATGGATTGCTGTCAGCAGGTGTCCTTTTGCAACATGACAATGCAAGGCCCCACACTGCCCGTACAACAGTTGCATTTTGAGTGTCCTTTTCATTCACCATGCTCACCAGTCCTTGCCCCAAGTGATTTCCATATGTTTGGACCACTCAAAGACGCAATGGGAGGAAAGAAGTTCCATTCTGATGAAGAGGTACGCCACGCGGTGCATGAGTGGTTGCGCGGACTACCAAAAGATTTTTTTCTAAAGGAATTTATGCACTTTGTAACCGCTGCAGGACTTGCATTGACCGTGGGATAGATTCTGTTGAAAAGTGATAGAGTTTTATACCACTTCTGCACAGTAAATAACATTTAAAAAATATTTAAGGTTTTCATTTGACTCACACTCGTACAATGTCGGATAAAAAAATCACACCTAGAAGGAGCTGTGCGTCATTAACGAAAGCTGATAGCCATGTTTCTACACCTTCTAACAACCCTAACACAACAAAGATCAAAATTTTAATAACGATTGTGGTGTTGCTCACGCTGCTAAATACTGCATTTTCGGGCAACATCAGTCATATTATGTGGCAGGTGTCACTAGAGCACAGTTAATAGTCATTTCATGTAATAATAAAAAAAAACTAGGCACTCATCTTTTTGTGTTTCCCACGCTGGTCTCGTATTATCGTTGATTCCAAGCTCGGATGCAAAGAGGCCTAGGTTTTATCGTGCTATATTCAAAAGTTATGTAGATGCGCTTCACAAACCATTCTTGAAGATTACACAATTACTGGACAATGGTGATGTAAAAAAATAATCAGCACTCCGAATTTAAGTTACACTTCCTTTTAATTGCAATATCACGTGACACACAAACATCACATCACAATACAAAACATACTTGAAAACATCTTCATCACAGTCACTGTTAAAGTTCACATATTATAAGCTGACTACGTTATGCGGCTTTCCAACATGACGTCCAACACTCTAGCAAGTTAACAACCAACTAATTATCGCTTACGCGCCCAAAAATCAGAGTTACAAGTACGTCAAAGATCATAGTGACAAAAGAAAGAATACACATAAGAATAATATCATTGCAATGTAAATATATCGATGTATCAAAAGTGAAATCAAATACGAATGTTGTCTCAGAAATATGTTAAGTAGTTAACAGAAATACAGTAGAATATAACTGGTATCGAGAGGTTCAGGTGAGGTACCATAATGGTTACATAATTCAAGTACCATTACAACCTGAAACATGATGTGTACTCAAATTTCGCGCCAGTCGCATAAGAGTGGCGCAAGTATCGCGACTATGACGATGCCAATCAGGTTTCTTCTAAATACACGCCGTAACGGTCGTGACTGTTAGTTATCCTTGATGCTGGATGTCGTGAGTTGACGTTAGTCAGGAATGCAATTAAGGCGACAAAGATGCCGTCATCAACACCTCACTGACTTTGAACGAGCACTGTAATAGGGCTACAAGAAGCTCGATGCTCCTTCCGCGATATTGCAGATAGACTTGACGGGGTTGTAGCCACTGAACATCATTGCTGGCAGCACGAGAATGTACGTTCGCAAGAAGACCGGGCTCTGGACGGTCACGTGACACTACCGAGAGGGACAACCATCGTGTTTAGCTGGGGCTCTAGCGCTTTGTACTGCATCTGCAGCAGCAATCTGAGAAGCGGCTGGTACCACAGTAGACACAACGAAGTGTTGCAAATCGGTTACTTCAAGGACAGCACCGATAAGGTACAATGCAGCGCGCATTCCACTGTATACAAACTACCGCCATTGGCTGCTGCAGTGGTGTGAGAGAAGAACTCATTGGAGGGCTGGGTGGAGATCTGATGTATTTTCTGATGAAAGCTGGTTCTGGCTCGGTGCCAGTGATGGTTGTGTGTTGGTTAGAAGGTGGCCAGGTGAACTCATGCGGCCTAGACACATTGGACCTACACCTGGAGCTATGGTCTGGGGTGCGATTTCAGAAGGAGCATTCCCTGACTATCCGACGTACCCCGATTGGAATTTTGTATGTCGATATGGTGCTACGACCTGTTCTGCTGCCATTCATGAACCGCATTCCAGAATGTGTTTTCCAACGGAATAATGCTCGCCCACTTTCCGCTGTCGAAACCCACCTTACAGAGTGCCGACATGCTGATATGACCTGCTCGATCACCAGATCTGTCTCCAATAGAGCATATAAGGCATATCATCGAACGACAACTCCAGCGTCGTCCCCAAACAGCAGTAACCGCCCCTGTACTGACGGACCAAGTCCCACAGGTATGGAGCACCCCCCCACAAACGCCCATCCGATGACTGTACAACACAATGCATGCACGTTTGCGTTCTTGCATTCGACATTCGAGCCGTTACACCGGTTATTAATGAACTTTCTTTCTTTCTTTCTTTCGCTTACGCCATAGTCCCGCAACGATCGCAGAGTCGGCGTGGTGAGAACGGCTTTGGTAAGGTTAGTTTTAGGGATGGCTAGATGCACTTCCTGCCGCCACCCCGTACCCCCAGGGGTGGAATCAGTGTACCCTAGCTGTCTGCCTCCAGTGTAAATCGTGAAATAGTGCGACCGTGTTTCGAATGTCTGCGACGCGTGTAACTGAGGCAGAACGTGGGGACGAGCCCAGTATTCACGTAGCGGGATGTGGAAAACCGCCTAAAAACCACATCCAGGCTGGCCGGCACACTGGCCTTCGTCGTTAATCCACCGGGTGGGTTCGATCCGGGGCCGGCGCGCCTACCCGAGTCCGGGAAACAGCACGTTAGCGCCCTCGGCTACCCTAGCGGGTACCGGTTATTAATGAACCAACAGTTAATATTTGTAATGTCTTATCTCGTGCTTATATTAACCTGTGATCTTGCAACGTTAATCACTTAAATATATTACCTAGATAATGTATTCCTGAAATTTCATAACTCTGAATTAATTATTTTGCTGCGCTGCGATTTTTTACTGCCAGTGTATGTGACAATTGTGACGACACTGATGTATCTAGATCACACGTATTTAGAACTAAATTTATTCGAACACAGAGTTTTCGAACGTAATTCACCATAAATAGTTGCTTGTACCGTTTACTTTTGTAATGAAATAGTTGTAAATAATATTTCCTTAACGATTGCATGTGACTTATTCCCTGCAGTTCATTATTTCCTGCAGTAGTTTTTGTAGCAGTTACTTTCAGTCTTTGCTATACGTACAACGTCGTATACCAGGCAGTAACATTTTATATGCACTTGTTGATGGGTAACATCGCTACAGGTCATAACAGCGAAAGGGCTGTAATCCGAATCGAACCGCTTTTCATCTGGTGAACAAATGCAGCTGCTGTCCCCAGCAAAGTGACTCATGAAATGGAAGAGAACATAAAGTTAGTTGTTCCCAAACTCCCGCTATGGGATACACTTTCAGAAGACCTGTTATTCAGGCTTTGGCGTGAAAACTAAAATTATTTTTCATCAGAAATATCTGTTAGTACATTTTTTTGTAAGCGAAAGTATCCAGATGTGACATGTAAATGGTCCACGTATCTTCAAGTGTACTTCAGGATCGACGTATTTGGAACTGTGCTACAGATCGCTTGCCGCAAGTGAGTACTTCTATCTGTAGATTGAGCTACATGAGACAACTTTACACTGTGGTGCAGGTAATATCCGGGAAATAAATTTTTAATATTTTCACCCGAAATCTGTTCATGTTACCTGCCGCGCGGGATTAGCCGAGCGGTCTTAGGCGCTGCAGTCATGGACTGTGCGGCTGGTCTCGGCGGAGGCTGGAGTCCTCCCTCAGGCATGGTTGTGTGTGTTTGTCCTTAGGATAATTTAGGTTAAGTAGTGTGTAAGCTTAGCACTTAAGTCCCATAAGATTTCACACACATTTGAACTTTTTTTTTTTTTTTGTTCATTTTACCAAGTATGTTTCGCTACCTGTAGCTGAACTGCAAAATGTAAGCTACAGTTTGCGGTATATTTCTTATTCCCATACAAAACTATTTCATTTTCATTCACAAGCTTCAAAAATTTCATGTCCCAAACCCATATTAAACAGCGGAGATAAATAAAATAAGATAATTATTGTATCTGGGAAACTAATGGCGTCATAGTTGGTTTCAGTTTACATTTAATGGCTGTAATGTTATCGACAAACAACCGTTTCCTTTCAGATGATATCGATATTTCGAAGTGTAGTGGATTGCGTTCGTCCAATTTGATGAAAATCTCGGTAGCAATGAAAACGACTAATAAAAGTGTCTTCGGCCGCGCGGGATTAGCCGTGCGGTCTAGGGGCTACAGTCATGGACTGTACGGCTGGTCCCGGCGGAGGTTCTAGTCCTCCCTCGGGCATGGGTGTGTGTGTTTGTCCTTAGCATAATTTAGGTTAAGTAGTGTGTAAGCTTAGGGACTGATGAGCTTAGGTGTTAAGTCTCATAAGATTTCACACACATTTGAACACAAAGGTGTCTTGGTAGGAAAGATGCGTGCCGGCCGTTGTGACTGAGCGGTTCTAGGCGCTTCAGGCCGGAACCGCGCTGCTACTGTTATCGCAGGTTCGAATCCTGTCTCGAACATGTATGTGTGTGATGTCGTTAATTTAGTTAGGTTTAAGTACTTCTAAGTTTAGGGGTCCGATGGCCTCAGATGTTAAGTCCCATAGCGCTTAGAGCCATTTGAAAGATGCGTGGGTTATAGGGCACCACACACACAATGACAGTGATACAAAGTAGTGAATAGTAAGATACATTACTGAACTTTGGTAACACTGGTTACATCAGCTGTAGAATGCCGGTTTAGCCTCTCTGTCCCGAGTTGAGTTGACAGTTCCATGAAAATAAATTAAACAATCATCTCTGAACTATGTCGGAAGAAAACTAATCTTCTGTCTTGATGTACTCCTCGAAGAAAAGTTCCAGACTAACACTACTGTATTAAATCTGTACGCAGGCTCTCTCTGTCCATTCGCTGTAATTCTATTCATTGTTCCGTTTCTACTGAAGACTAACTACTGTCTATGCATCGCCCACTGTTTCTGTCTCATCCGACGACCTGAAGACTTGAAGACACGATGCACGTTTTGCAAGAACTCCCTAGCAAGACTAGGACTGATTTACGACTTGCAAGTGACGTCTTCTGCTCATGCACGGCTACTTAAGCAAGCGTCTCCCTTCCTGGTGGCGCTGCCGCTCCAGAGGGGCGTGATTCTCGTTGGCAGCGTAATTGACTTGCGCGCAGCGATGTTCCTGCAGAAACGTACGTCCAGGGTACTTATGGTACCAACTGTCGCAAACTCTTTTTATGTGGTACACCACACTAACTCTGTAATTTTTGCCATAACACCACACTAGGACGCCATACCGATTACTTATGCACGATACGCATGGCTAAGTTGATAGCGGTACTGACCAGAGCGGAAGGCTCATCTTGGAATTTAGTATTTATCACCGTCTGCGTCTTCGAAGTCAAATAGTGCTATAACAACACGTAAGGGAGTTTAGGACAGTATGACCAGTTTCCGCGAACTGGGATTCTCATAACTTGAGTATTCGACTTATACAGGGTGGTCCATTGGTAGTAACCGGGCCAAATATCTCACGAAATAAGCTTCACAGGAAAAAACTACAAAGAACGAAACTCGTCTAGCTTGAAGGGGGAAACCAGATGGCGCTATGGTTGGCCCGCCAGATCGCGCTGCCACAGGTCAAACGGATATCAACTGCGTTTATTTTTTAAAATAGGAACCCCATTTTTTATTACATATTCGTGTAGTACGTAAAGAAATATGAATGTTTTAGTTAGACCACTTTTTTCGCTTTGTGATCCTGGACGACATCATCCAAGTGTACGAACCGATCGCCGGATAGTTACGTTATTTAAGGAAACAGGAAGTGTTCAGCCACATGAGAAACGTCAACCACGACCTGCAACAAATGATGATGCCCAAGTAGGTGTTTTAGCTGCTGTCGCGGCTAATCCGCACATCAACACAGACAAATTGCGCGAGAATCGGGAATCTCAAAAACGTCGGTGTTGAGAATGCTACATCAAAATCGATTGCACCTATACCATATTTCTATGCACCAGGAATTGCATGGCGACGACTTTGAACATCCTGTACAGTTCTGCCACTGGACACAAGAGAAATTACGGGACGATGACAGATTTTTGCACGCGTCTATTTAGCGACGAAGCGTCATTCAGCAACAGCGGTAACGTAAACGGGCATAATATGCACTGTTGGGCAACGGAAAATCCGCGATGGGTGGGACAAGTGGAACATCAGCGACCTTGGCGGGTTGATGTATGATGCGGCATTATGGGCAATCTAAATGGTGCAATGTATGCTGATGTCCTACGTAATGTTCTACCGATGTTACTACAAGATGTTTCACTGCATGACAGAATGTCGATGTACTTCCAACATGATGGATGTCCGGCACATAAATTGCGTGCGGTTGAAGCGGTATTGAATAGCATATTTCATGACACTTGGATTCGTCATCGAACTACCATACCACGGTCCGCACATTCACCGGATCTGACGTCCACGGGTTTATTTCTGTGGGGAAAGTTGAACGATATTTGCTGTCGTGATCCACCGATAACGCCTGACAACATACGTCAGCGCATTGTCAATGCATGTGGGAACATTACGGAAGGCGAACTGCTCGCTGTTGAAAGGAATGTCGTTACACGTATTGCCAAATGCATTGAGATTGACGGACATCATTCTGAGCATTTATTGCATTAGTGTGGTATTTACAAGTAATGATGCTGTAACAGCTTGCGTTCTCAGAAATGATAAGTTCACAAAGGTACATGTGTCACATTGGATCAACCGAAATAAAATGTTCAAACGTACCTACGTTCTGTATTTTTATTTAAAAACTACTTTTTACCAACTGTTCGTCGAAAATGGTGAGCCATACGTTTGCGACTATTACAGCGCAATCTATCACAAAGCGAAAAAAGTGGTCCAACTAAAATATTCATATTTCTTTATGTACTACAAGAATATGTAATAAAAATGGAGTTCCTAAAAAGAAAAAGAAAAACGCTGTTGATATCCGTTTGACCTATGGCAGCGCCATCTATTGGGCTAACCATTCAAGCTAGACAAGTTTCGTTCTTTGTAATTTTTTCGTTTAACGCTTATTTCGTGAGATATTTGGCCCAGTCACGATCAATGGACCACCCTGTATATGACGACAATGTGTGTGTCGGACCAGTGGGTACGGAAAGATCGCACACAACGTGTGACGTACTCACTCGTTCACTTACTATGAGTACTCGTAAGACTAGGATATAGTATGTCTGGTGCTGCATTGCAGCCAGCAGCCAGCAGCAGAGTCGGGCTTCAGCCCCAGCCTTCTTCGTCGCCTTTCCGTCCTTTTTCTTCTGTTTTCGTCATCTTGCCCATCCCTTGTTTGCCACTGTCGTTTTGTCCTGTGCTGTGTCTTCCTCTTTTTCACAATGTCAACACCCACCACCACCAATAGTACAGCCACCACCACTGCCATCATCTATACGTCTCCCTCCACCACTGCCACCACTATCACGCGGTGTGCCCAATCCCCTCCCCCTCAGTCCATCCCCCCACTCCTCACTCTCCCATCTCCCTCACTTTTTGTCGTCCCATCCCCAGCTCCTTCCTCCTGCGCCTCCTCTGATCCCTTCCCTCCACTCCCACCCTCTGCTCCTTCCGTTTCCGCGGCCCTCGCTAGGGTGGTCGCCCGGAGGGCCACAGCCCATGCTCAACTCTCCCCTTCGGCCTCTTCATCGTCTTCATCATCGCCGTCGCCATCGCCTTCGCCCTCACCGTCTCTGGCGCCAACTCCAGCACCGGGACCTGCCGCTCCACCCCACCTTCCAGTTGCTCCCGTCCCCCACACCTCCTCCGCCGCCATCAAACTCCCCAGTGCCACCCCTGCCTCCTCGCTCCCCGTCTGTCCCTGCCCCTCCTCCACCTCCTCCTCCTGTCCTCCTACTGCTACCTCCTCTCTCGTCCTGATCCCATCCTTCTTGAGGCCTGGAACCTCACCCTCTTCATTCGCCAGCATTTTCCTGGTGCCCCGATCTCCCTCATCACTCCTCGCCGTGATTCGCTATTCATCTCCTCCACCAGCCCTACCCTACACACAGACCTCCTTTACCACATCCCTGTCACCCGCTTTGGCCCTATTTCCTACCTCACCCCTGCCCCTTCCCCGCCTCCCTCTTGCCAACCCCAACCCCCGCATTGCCTGCTGACCCTCACCACCGTGATCACTCGGCTTAGTTGGACGATCGCGGAGGAGGAGGTGTTGGCGGAGCTTAAGCCCATCCCCATCTGGGGGTGCGTGCGGTTCACCGCATCCATAGCTCAGCCGGCCCCACCTGCCTTATGCGGGTCTTTTCCAAACATGCCCCCTCCATAGACCGCCTCCTGGAGGAGGGTGCCCCCCTCTTTAACCAACGTTACAAAGTTGACCCCTCCCGTTCCCCTCCTGAATCCCTCCGCTGCCAGAGGTACTTGCGATATAACGCACACCCGACATCTGAGTGCCACGAGGCTCCCACCTGCCCGCAGTGTAAGCAATCCCACTTCTTACGGCAGTGCCCCAACCTCCAGTCCCCTCCCTCATGTAACACCTGTAACCTCCCTCATCCTACATACTCCCAGAAATGTAAGGCCTGACCCCCTCCTACCACTCCTGAACTCACCCACCGTCCCTGTCCGCCCTCTGGATGCCCCCACCCCTCCTGACAATTCCCTTGCCCCCCCCCCCCCCCTACTGCTGAGGACATCATCAGATTCCTTACCATTGCCCTCCAAAATGTTCACCTATTTCAGCGTCCCCACACCCTCCAACAGATATCCCTCGCCGCCCATTCCATCTTTCACCTAAAATTGTATACCACCTACTTCCACAACCAGGCCCATTTCACCTTCTCCCATCTTGACACCCTTGTCTAAATCCTTGTCATGGCGTGACAGCACCGTATCCTGTTCAACAACATCTGCTCCCTTCCCGCCAACAAGAACCTCTTCCTGCACACCCTTGCCACCCACTGCGTGGATGCCTTCCTCCTAAATGAAACCTTCCTCCAACCCCACCACGCCATCCACACTTCACCCTACCTCCTTCAACACTCCAATAATCCCCTCCCGATTGTGCGTGTTGGAGTTGCCATTGGTCACCACCGTCATATCCTAGTTCGGCTCCAACCTCTCCTTCCCGGTCCCACCGAACACCTGATCCTTAGTCTCTTCTTCACTGGCCTTACCGTCACCTGCGACTCCATCTATGTCCGCCCTAACGTTCCTATTCCTTTCGACTTCCTCTCCCACATTGACCATATCTTCTCCTCCTACGTGATCGCCGCCGACCTCAACATCCATAGTCGTTCCACCACCCAGTTAAGGCGGTGGGATCGGTTCCTCTCCTCCCTTCAAGGCGACCTCATCCCCATTCACCAGCACACCCGTCCTGAATCCAACTCCACTCCCAATGTCATCCTTTCCT
Organism: Schistocerca serialis cubense; assembly: GCF_023864345.2. NCBI lineage: Eukaryota > Metazoa > Arthropoda > Insecta > Orthoptera > Acrididae > Schistocerca > Schistocerca serialis. Next base: position 165,538,281 of record NC_064645.1, on the reverse strand, counting down.
CCCCTAACCTCCTTGGCCACATAACAGTGGATGTCCTGGAGCCTATTGGTAGCGACCATCTCCCTGTTCTCCTCACAGTTTCAGACAGTCGTCGCCCCTCCCCCAACCCTCGTAATGACCCTCCCCCAAGTACGTCCATGACCATTCCCGTGCCAACTGGAATGCCTACCAGGATACCCTTTCCTCCCAGGTCGATAGCCACCCCTTCTCCTACCACCACCCTGACGATGTTACCCATGCTGCCTCCTTTCTCCAGCATACCTTGTCTGAGGCCGTGGAGGCTCACGTCCTTACTGTCACCATCCACCCCCACTGTCCTACCTTACCCCCACAGGCCGTCCACCTCCTCCATGAATCCCTCCATCTCTACCATGCCTTCCTCCACACACGTCAACTGGACACACTACAACGCCACCGGCAACTCCAGCAACACATTCTAAATTTTCTCGCAGCTAAGAAACGCTGGGACTGCCGACAGACATGCACCTATTTACATGCTACCCTACCTATAAACTCGTCCAAGTTCTGGACAGCCTTCCATCGCCTTACCAGAACTAAACCCTCCCCCTACTATCCTCTTCTCCATTATGATCACCCCTTCCCTGACACCCTTAGTAAGGCCAATCACTTTGCCTCCTACCTCTCTGATGTCTTTTCCATCCCTAATGAACTCCTGTTCGATTACTCCCTCTTCCTGGATGTCCACGATCAAACTGACACCTCTGTCCCTCCCCTCGCCCCTGGTTTCCAGTACTTGGACAACACTGCACACACGGAACTCAATGCCCCTATCACTACACAGGATCTCATTGCTACACTCTGCACAAAATGCAACACCGCTCCTGGTCACGATCGTGGCTCCTGCTTCCACCTTCATGAAGCTCCTGTCTCTTTCCTCTCCACCTTGGCCAGGCTCTACAATGTAGTCCTGTCCACCGGCTACTACCCCGACCTGTGGAAAACCTCCCATATCCTGATGTTCCTTAAACCCGATAAACCGCCGTCCGCCATCTCCTCCTACCATCGCATCAGCCTTACCTCGGTCTTCAGTAAGGTCCTGGAATCCATCCTCACCCGACGCATCCACCAGCATCTCCGCCAGCATCGCCTCCTTCCCGTTACCCAGTGTGGCTTTCGGCCGTCCTTCTCTTCTGATTACCTTCTCCTTCACCTTACTCATCTCCTTTCTGAACAGCTTAATTCCCGTCGCTCCGCAATCTTCCTCTCCCTGGACCTCGATCATGCCTCTGACCACGTATGGCATTCTGATCCCCTCTTCAAACTCCAAACCTTCACCCTTCCCATTAACTACGTCCGTCTGATCGGCTCCTTTCTCTCCCACCGTCCTTGCTACGTCACCATCCATAACACAGATTCCTACACCTTTTTTCCCTCTGCCGGTGTGCCTCAAGGCACCGTCCTCTCCCCCCTTCTGCACCTTTTGTATACGGCGGAATTGCCGCCGTCGTCACCCCCCCCCCCCCGGCCACCTCCTCCAATCCCATCTTGATCGGTTCACTGCTTGGTGCAACCAGTGGTTGCTCAAGGTCAATCCAAAACCCAGGCGATCATTGTAGGCAAAACCACCCCCTCCTTCCACCTCCTCGATTTCTATCTAACCATCTACGGCCGTCCTATCGCCCTCACCCCCACCCTGAAGTACCTTGGCGTCACCCTCGACCATCGCCTCTCCTGGACCCCCCATCTCCGGACAATCCAAGCCGAGGCACGCTCCCGACTCCGTCTCCTCAAGTTCCTTTCTGGCCATAAGTGGGCTCCGGACCCCTCCACCATACTCCACACCTATAAATCCCTCATCCACCCTATCCTTTGTTACGCCCATCCTGCCTGGATATCCGCCCCCCCCCCAACCTTTTATAAATCCCTTCAGATCCTTGTACCCCATGCTGTCCGTCTCGCCTATCACATCTGTCTCCCCTCCCCCACACGGATCCTGTATGACCTCATTCCGTTCCCCCACCTCCTCCTTTTCCCTGAAAGGATACAGATCCTGTACACCTCCCGTAAACTCGATCCTCCTCACCCGCTTGTCTCACCCATCCTCTCCCTCCCCCGCCTGCTGCCGCGCCTGTATTCCCACGTCCCACCCGGTCTCCATCTCTCCACCCTCCTTACCCTCTCCCAAGGTGGCTTCTGCCAGCTCCCCCTCCCTGATGATGTCCTCCTCCCCTCCATCTACCCCTCCTATCAACTTTGATCCTCCCCTCCCACTTCCTGTGTCTTTTCCTTTGGGCACCCTCCTTCCCCTCTCTCTCCGTTCCCCCCCCAACCCCCTTCCTCCACCCCTCTTTCCCTGGGCTTCCCCTCCCCCTTCCTCCATTCCTCCCTCCCCTCTATCTCCCCTGCCCGTGGCATCTCTGCTCTCCCCTTTCCCACCCCCCCCTCTCCTCCTCTCTTGGCAGGTCCGCGGACTCATACACGCTCAGTGGACATTCGCGCGCCAGAGATCATCACTGTCAGTGCCTCGTGTGTGTGCCTTCGTTTTGTGTTAGTGTTCTTTCGCCGTCACGCTACCACTGTTCACATGTACCGTCGCAGGCGTCCGTGTTTTGTGCGCCGTGTCCACAGGTTTTAGTGTTTTTTCTTGTCCAGCGTGAACGGCTTCATGTATATTGTTTTTCAGTGTCTACAGTTTTTTACCCACCATTTGTCTTGTATTATCTGTACCTCCATTATGTTTTATATTGTATTACTCTCTGCTGAAGAGCAGTGTATTATGCTGCTGACAGCCCACCCTTGCACAAGGTGTTGAAAATAACAATAAAGAAAAAAAAGGTGCTGCGTTTGTGATTCGCTGGACGAAATGTAGTATTACTTCCTTCGAACTTCTTGACACTCCAGTCACCGGCAGATTATAATAACGGCGGCCTTGGCTTCTACAGCTTTATCCTTTCGCTGTTGAATTCATCCCCTTCCGCTTGTGTTTGTTGCTTCGAACCAAGCACCCTCACGCAGGGTGGCTTTATTTTCGATACAATTCAACAATGCTCCCTGGTAGCTGCGCTGGGTTTTCCTCTTTCCATCGGCGATCTCTCGATTTTGTTATTTGTTCGTAACGCTTCTCTGAAATTTCTAAAATTATAGCCACCTATAACTCGTACATTGTTTGGCTATTTTCCTATACGGATATAATAAGTATATTACACCTATGTCTTTCGTGTGAAAAAATATATTTTATACAGTTTTATGTTTTTAAGAACAAACTCATTCGCGTTTAGTATCATTTAATACTTGTCTACTGCTCACTTTCATTGATTGTAATCCAATAGATATTTCCGTTTCAATATTTGCGAGTTTGATTCGCCGCCCTGTTTATCCAGTTGATGTCATTTCTTTTGTATGTGATGTGCACATCATAATTATGTCTTAAAATTTTGTTATGTGTGGATCACAACCTCTAAATGCATCATAAAAGAAAACATGGTCCGTAATAGGCTGTAATGTCGACGATATTCATTTAAATCGTGCAATTAGTTGGCTTTGACTAAATGTTACTTTCAAGCCCCTGTGTAATATTAACTATTACGTGTCTTAGTTGCCAAATTATTTTTCATTATATGTGAAAAGTAAACGTTGTATTTCATCCTGACATTGTCAATGGATCCACATTTATGTGACAACTGTAAACATCATACAGGGAACTTTGCTGTAAGCATTACTAAACTAAACGTACAGCAAAGTTCCAAGTACTGTGTTTAAGGATGTCACGAAATTCATCATACACAATGAAAGGATGGAATATAAAGTTTACGTTTTATGTAGTGCATAAAATAATTCGGCTATTGCGACATGTAATGGGTATTATTATGCATGTTCTTTAACATGACTAGTCATCGAGATTAGCTAATCGGACGATTTAAATAAAGATCGTCTACACTACAGCCTACTAAGGAAAATTTTTACTATACCTAAATCTCTGCTGTCGCGCCACTTTGGTGCTGTCAGTGTGCTCGCCAAGTTTCTGTACAGTTCTACTGACCTATTGAAATTTTGGTATTTTTTCTTTATTCAAGCAAACTATAGGTACTACATTATTTTCTCTGCTATACAGATAGTGCAGCAGGTTTAGCCTTACGAACCAGTTGTCAAATTACCAAATAAGCTTCTTGAAGCGTTGTTATTATCTTTCCCAAGTTGTTCAAATAATCTTAATTATATAATGCAGGCTATCGCTGTATCACAGTGAACTTAGAAATGCACCAAAAATGCAGCCTTACAGTCATTCAGAGGAAATTTATTTCCTTCAAAAGATCTTACATCTCAACAGAATATATTTCCCTAAAGCAAGGCGCTCTTTGAAGAGGAGAAGGCTTTCGTAATACACGCGTTTTTTAAATGGCATAAGAATTTATCTGAATATTTCTACTAGCTATGCCCGAAGAGACTTTTTCACTCTTGAAAGAAGGGTGTAAGAAACTCGAAGCACTCATTTCCTTGGCCTCAAGACACTGAAAAGCTAGGATCGATCACGGCCATAGTATTCTCATACGAAGTCGAGGAAAAATTAAATATATTCCCTTGCCTCTATTCATAGCCAGTCTTTATATGTGCTCGTTTGTCAATCCTCGCATGCCTTGGTGGCATATCTTCGTAACAGGTTGTGAGCGTGTGGGTGCTATTCTGTCATTCTGCGCAACGGATTAATCTGAGATGTACCCTTTACCCTGTGGCTCCTGCAAGATGCAATTCCCACCCTCACACTACTATAGAAGTCAGACTGACGCTCCTAACGTTCTAAAGAGAAATTCCTGGAAAACTTCCAGCAATAAATATCTTCTAGAGTCGTCCGCTGTAAGGGAATTACACAAAAATTCACAATATTTCTTACGTAACTAGTGGGATACTTGGGTACTGGAGTAGCGCTAGTTAGTGTAAGAAAAACATGAAACTAACGAAAATTATTATTTATTTTGCAAAAATTCTGAGAAATCACAATGGCACTTTTAGTTATGAACTGAACAAGTTATTTCCGCGTTCTTTTCGGAATGTGAAGTTACCTCTTTTGGATAGGATTCGCTAATGAAATTTCTATACATAGTTTAAGATTGGTATTGAGTTGGCAGAATGGGTGAGAGCCGCACCTACTCAACTTTGAATAATTATCGGTTAGAATGTTGCTAGGTATGGTCTAGTCTGTCACGTGTGAACTGCAGTGAAGTGTATTGTTGTGGAGGAAATATGGGGCTCGCAAGAGCTGTAGCGCACAATACCGTAAGCTGCAATGACTGCTGTCTGCGCCGCTCGCTGCTGACAAATAAGATAACTCTCGTTCTATCTGGATTGACCTTCGCCAATCAAACTCTCCCTACACCTTGATGAAGTCAAGGACACCTATTCGACCCTAGTCTAACTATTGGCGTGGTACACCGATCAGATAACCAGTTCACCACGATGCCACTCAAAAATTCGCTCGCAGCCGTTTAACTATAACTCTGTCCATTCACACCGCACAATAAGTGTGGCGGCCAACACAGTGAACAACGCTTAATTGCAAGGACTCAGTACAGAGTCGCACTCCGATTCGCTCTCGACAGAGGTGCTCTCTCAGTGAAGTACTGAGGAGAGACTTGTTCCTCGCTCTTTGAGTACACGTACGAGCGCACACGCTCTCGTTACGTGTTCTCGCTCCAAGAGCGACAACGGAACGGCCCCTCTCCACGCCAGACGTGGAGGGGTATATCTTTTGGTCTCTTCCATTACTCCTTCAGCTCAAGTCGTCAGAAAAAGCGTCTGCCAATCAGCATTGCTCTTCTAAAACGGGAGAATGACGATTCGTTCAAGGTGACCAATCCAGAAATCTGTAGCATAGGCGTTTGGCGTTTGCTGTCTCCCTGTGAAAATCTCTGAAACTGCGTGCTATGTTGTAAAGAATGCGTAGGCTGGCCGCTCCCACACAGTGTACCGGAATTTGCTTTTAAGCCGAACACGGGGTTGTTCCCCCTTTTCACTCAGGCCAACACTGTCTTCTCCACGGGCGGTCACTGGCCGACATAGATAGGCTGATTCGTCTTCTGAAGGGACCAGCCCCCTGGCCTGCGTCTCCCGAACTAAAAGCAAGCCCCTGCGACCGTCGTGTCTGGAATCTATGTGTGTACGCCAGCCTCGAGTATTTCAACCACTGTGTGCTTACTTGTTATTTGCATATCGTTTACATGAATTCATACAATATTGACTTTATCTTATCGAGTTTGAGTTCGAATGAAGCGTCTTGATGTACGGAATATGATTGTGAGGGCGGAATATGTAAGCAATGAAGGTCAGGAGACCACGACGTCTTACAACGTGTCTGCACCGTAGTCCCCCCAAAAAGAGCGAATGATAAAAAACAAAACTTCCTCTGTGATCGGTGAGTACCACTAACAAATGCATGAAGAGCTATAAGTCATATCGTGTATTCATGTTGCGTCAAAACATCGAGACGTATTTATGCGATATTCTCGCTGCTCACGCTGGTGACTCATGTCGAATACATACGTAGTTAGCACTGGGCGTGCACAAATTTGCGACGTATATATAGGCTGCAAACAGCTAACCCGTTTTACCCAGCCAAACGAGATATACAAAAAGGAAAGAAAAGTGATACTTTGATGCGAAAGTTCATTTACTTGGTGTCACTAAATAGAATTTCCGAAAATTAAAGTTGGTACAACAACCATTTTTGACCTTTCAAGTATGGTATCGTCGCGGATCGGCACAGTGAGTAGCGGCCTGCCAAGTAAGGTATGACAGTTTAGTCTTATATCGAAGACGGCTTTAAAGGCTCTTTGGATGCATCTAGTTTAGTGTCTTTGTTTTCACGAAGTTCACAGTCACGCATGTTTATATTGTACACGCTGAGGTCCGAAAAGTCGGAAACCCGTTAGTCAAATAATAAATACTGTAGAAATATTCCATACATTGAAACCAGAAAAGCTGTTAGCATGAGTGCCATAAAAATAGATACTGAGTTGCGAAACAACTCAAATCACTTAAGAAAGGCAAGTCTTCCGGTCCAGATGGTATACCAGTCAGGTTCCTTTCAAAGTATGCAGACACAATATCGCCTCTGTTAGCAATCATATACAACCGCTCACTTGACGAAAGGTCTTTTCCTAAAGACTGGAAAGTAGCATAGGTCACACTAACAGTCAAGAAAGGAAATAGGAGTAACTCATTGAATAACAGACCCATATCATTGACCTCAATTTGCAGGAGGATTTTGGAGCATATACTGTACTCAGACATTATCAATCACCTTGAAGAAAATGACTAATTGATACGTAACCAACACGGATTTAGAAAATATCGTTCTTGTGCAACACAGCTAGCTCTTTACTCCCATGAAGTAATGAGTGCTGACGACAAGGGATGTCAGATCAATTCCATATCCCTAGATTTCCAGAAGGATTTTGATACCGTTCCTCACAACCGACTATTAATCAAATTGTGTGCATATGGAGTATCGTCTCAGTTGTGTACTGGATTCGTGATTTCCTCTCAGAGAGGTCACAGTTCGTAGTGATAGACGGTAAATCATCGAGTGGAACAGAAGTGATATCTAGCGTTCCGCAAGGTAGTGTCATAGGCCCTCTGCTGTTCCTGATTTACGTAAATGATCTAGGTGATAATCTGAGCAGCCCCCTTAGATTGTTTGCAGATGACGCTGTAATTTACCGTCTAGTAAAATCATCAGACGATCAATTCCAATTACAAAATTATCTAGAGAGAATTTCTGTGTGGTGCGAAAAGTGGCAATTGGCGCAAAACAAAGAAAGTGCGATGTCATCCGCATGGGTACTAAAAGAAATCCGGTAAATTTTGGGTATACGATAAATCGCAGAAATTTAAGGGCTCTCAATTAAACTAAATACCTAGGAATTACAATTACGAGCAACTTAAATTGGAAAGACCACATAGTTAATATTGTGGGGATGGCGAAACAAAGACTGCGCTTTGCTGGCAGACCACATAGAAGATGCGACAAACCCACTAAAGAGACAGCCTACATTTCACTTGTCCGTCCTCTGCTGCAATATTGCTAATATTGCTGCGCGGTATGGGATCCTTACCAGGTAGGACTGACCGAGGACAACGAAAAAGTGCAAAGAAGGGCAGCTCGTTTCGTGTTATCGCGCAATAGGGGTGAGAGCGTCACTGATACGAAACGCAAGTTGGGGTGGTGGTCACTGAAACAAAGGCGGTTTTCTTTGCGGCGAGCTCTATTTAGGAATTTTCAATCGCCAACTTTCTCTTTTGAATGCGAAAATATTTTGTTGACATCCACCTACGTAGGGAGAAATGATCATCATAATAAAATAAGTGAAATCAGAGCTCGAACGGAAAGATTTAGGTGTTCCTTTTTCCCACGCGGCATTCGAGAGTGGAATGGTAGAGAAGTAGTATGAAAATGGTTCGATGAACCCTCTGCCAGGCACTTCAGCGTGAATTGCAGAGTAACCGTGTAGATGTGTAGATGTAGATGTAGAATATTCCACAAGTGTAGCGCTTTTGTCACTCATAATGTGTAAAATGTTAGATCAAGAACCAACGGAACAGTAAGTTAACGCATTTAATAGTGTGTCCAAATTCTGTTCCAGCAGAGGTTATTTTTAGCACGCAAGGTAATATTTCGTTTCCAGTGACGATCATACGTTATATAGAGAAGTTGTTGGCACTATGTCAGCACGGAGGGTAGCTTACTAGAAGCTTCCTGCCTGACAAACCAGTCAGAGAGGTGTACTGTGATACCACACTAGAAGATTTTGCGACAGTTGGTACCAGAAGTACCGCTGCAGGAACATTGCTGCGCGCAAACCAATCACGCTGCCCGCAAGAAGCGCTCTCCCTGGAGCGACTGCGTCACCAAGAAGACAGACGCGCGCTTAATTAACCGTGCTCGACAAGAAGTCGTGAGCCGCAACTTGAAAGCCAGTTCGAATCTTTCTAGGCAGTTCTTGCAGAACGTTCATCATGTCTTCAAGTCGTCGAGTGAGACAGAAACACTGACCGATAGACAGAGAGTGGTTAGTCTTCAGTAGAAACAGAATAGTGAATAGAATTATAGAGTATGGACAAGACCGCCAGCCTAGAGAGTCAACCGAGTACTGTTAGTTTGGAAGTGATCTTCGAGTGGTTCGTCAGGAGAGAAGATTATTGTCCTTCCGACTTCAGCTCAGAGAATGTTATTTAGTTCGTGTTCATGGAACTGTAGTCAACGCAGCACAGACAGGCTTAATCCGCATTCTACAACTGCTGTAACCAGCGTTACCAAAGTTGAGTAATCTATTTTACTGTACAGAATTCTGTGTCACTTTCATTGAGTGCATGCTGCTCTAGAACCCACGCATCCGTCCTACCAAGCCACGTTTACCAGTCTTTTTCAGCGGCAGGAGAATTTCGTCAAAGTGGACTCCCAAGTCCACAACAGTCAGTATCCTTCTATTCAGCTTTTATCGTGCCCCCAAAGGTACTCAGAAAAGGCTTTGAGATGTTAATCTTGCCATCTTGGCTCTTTTTTCATTCAGCATGCCCTGCCATATTGGACAATACGGCAGTAAATAAACGTCTGTGAAACGTCCACTTTTCTCACTGAAACGAAATCAGTGGCTCCACATACTAGATATTAAAAGTGTGATTCAGTGTACTTCAGATATATTCCCGAGTAACAAAACAAATACGCGTAGGTTTCCCACAAGATGAATGACCACGACACCTGAAGATTGCTCATACTGAGCGATGGCCATAACAAACCGTAGCGGTGCAGAGAATGGGAGTACTGAAACTAGTATAGACTTCGTTATGGCCACGGTTGCACGACACCTAATCCGTCTTGGTCTGGTGGTACGCAAGTGGCTGTCCAGAAATCGCAAACGTCTCGGACCTCTGGATTGCGAAATGAGAAACGTAGTAATCTGGTGAGGGTTCCCTTCAGTATGGCCTACAGTGCTACAGTGGTGACCACAGTCAGGCAGTATGTGCAGCTAAACGGCACTAAGGTGATATAGTAAGGCACTGAATAAAAACAGAAAAAGGCCGACTTGTCCGTACTGCACACAGTCTGTACAAAACTTGCTACCTCAGGGAGACTGCAGGGCTTCAGTGTGCGTCTCTGGCCACTGCAACGCATAGAGACTCGGAATGCTTTACGTGAGATCTTCGTGCCACAGTGTTTTCTCAAAGTCTGAAGTCACGTACTGTCCTGCAGTTCTAATTATTTACGTAGAATGACTTGACACTGCGTGCTAGCAATACAAAAATGTAACAATGTTTCGTCATGATCATATCGTCAGTAGAAAATGAAAGTCATAGAATGAAAACTCTCCGTCGCTGAGATGGTACGTACGACAAGTTACAACAGCGCTATCAAATTAGAACACGTTATCGTAGCAGATAGAGCATCAGACTAGAGTAGTTGAGGTGCAGGCTACCATATCTGTTGCAGCCGTATTTGTCGCTATTACCTAATTCCACTGATCGTTTGCGTAATATCATTTCTGGCGTCTTAGTCGAAACATAGAAATTTCGGAGGGTTCTACACAAATCGTTTGGAGTTATTCAGTATTAACATAGAAGTGAAAGTACAATAGATTTGTATTTGAAAGTCATATTCTGTCTTTAAGGGTATTCAGTATTAATTGTCACACACTGCACTGCTCCAAGTTTCATCACACAGTTTCAACAATGTTTCTCCGTCCTTCATCCATTTCCTGCATAGCAAGAAACACCAAATCTACCTTTATTTGCTTGTCTAACCCCTGTTTCCTTCGTGTTCCACTACTGAATTCATTGTTCACCTTCGTTCGCCACATTCAATCAGAAGTATCACTTGTCACATACGCAAGTATACACCTTCAACTAACAAATTCGAACAAAGCCTCCACTATGTCTTGAGGGGAGATACCTGCCATAGTGATTACTTTTGCCAAGTTGGCATTCTTTTAATATATATGGCGGTAGTATCTGTTCCCGAAAGAACAGTTACCGTGGACAACCATGCAGCTTTGCTAGAAATGAAATGATAATTAAATGGACACCCTAGCTGCAAACAGGCGTTGATGTACTTCATTGGGGACATGTTGAAAATGTGTGCCCCGACCGGGACTCGAACCCGGCATCTCCAGCTTACGTGGCAGACGCTCTATCCATCTGAGCCACTGTGGGCACAAAAGATAGTGCGTCTGCAGGGACTTATCCCTTGCACGCTCCTCGTGAGATCCACATTCCCAACATGTCCACACCACTACATTCGTAGTGCGCCTAATAGATGTTTGCCCATCATACTCATTACTCGTGGCAGATTAATCTACCGAGTCCCGTACGAGTTCGGCCATAGCGTGTGCGTTCGCGCAAGAAGGTCAATGGCCGGGAAGCCATATTTTAACTATATATGGCGGTAGTATCTGTTCCCGAAAGAACAGTTAACCGTGGATGACCATGCAGCTTTGCTAGAAATGAAATGATAATTAAATGGTCAGCCTAGCTGCAAACAGGCGTTGATGTACTTCTTTGGGGACATGTTGAAAATGTGTGCCCCGACAGTTACCGTGGATGACCATGCACGGTAACTGTTCTTTCGGGAACAGATACTACCGCCATATATAGTTAAAATATGGCTTCCTGGCCATTGACCTTCTTGTGCGAACGCACACGCTATGCCCGAACTCGTACGGGACTTGGTAGATTAATCTGCCACGAGTAATGAGTATGATGGGCAAACATCTATTAGGCGCACTACGAATGTAGTGGTGTGGACATGTTGGGAATGTGGATCTCACGGGGAGCGTGCAAGGGATAAGTCCCTGCAGGCGCACTATTCTCTGTGCCCACGGTGGCTCAGATGGATAGAGCGTCTGCCATGTAAGCCGGAGATGCCGGGTTCGAATCCCGGTCGGGGCACACATTTTCAACATGTCCCCAATGAAGTACATCAACGCCTGTTTGCAGCTAGGGTGTCCATTTAATTATCATTTCGTTGGCAATTTTTGACGTCCGGTTCCTATCGAAAACATGAACTGAACGAAAATACACTGCAGACACATGTTCGTGCTGCTAGAATGCAACAGACTGCCCAATGGAAGCCACGTGAGCGGTATATTCTTTAACCTCAATAGGTGTATTGCTATCTACACTGCACTCCGTAAGTTTGGAAAAACCATGCTGCATATTACAACGGAGCAGCATGGAAGTGATGTATGTGAGTTGTTGGTTAGAATACGGTATAGCAAGTTCAAATAACGGTTAATAATGACACGTACAGTATTGTATACTTAATTATTGTACATATACATACATATTGGAACATATTGATTTTGCTCCGTTTTATGTAAACCGACGTTACCTGTGAAGCAGTTCTACTAAACACGCCAAGTGGCGTGAGTAGACCGCATGGCTATGTAGAGGTAGGATGTTTACATTTCTGTTCACTTGTAGCTGCGTTTGCATAAAGGTATAACACGCCGTGAAAGTAATTGAAAACGGCCCCAAAAATCCAGATTCCTTATGAATCACGGGTAATGATAATCACTTTGCACCAAGAAGACAATAGTGTTCGACAAACAGCAAAGAAACTAATGAGTTCCATCAGAGGAGTTGTTAAAACCATACATCGGCATCGAGAAACAGGCTCCTATGGAGATCGTCCTCACTCAGGGGCACCCAGGAAAATGTTAGAATGCCAGGAAAAGTATTTGGTAGTGACCAGTAAACGTAACAGATTAAAAACTGTCCGTGAATTGACTGCTGAACTAAACGCAACGAGGGATACAACGGTGATTGATTCAACAGTGAGACGACGCCTGGCAGACAACAACCTTCGAGCCGGCCGGAGTGGACGTGCGGTTCTAGGCGCTACAGTCTGGAACCGAACGACCGTTACGGTCGCAGGCTCTAATCCTGCCTCGGGCATGGATGTGTGTGATGTCCTTAGGTTAGTTAGGTTTAATTAGTTCTAAGTTCTAGGCGACTGATGACCTCAGAAGTTAAGTCACATAATGCTCAGAGCCATTTTTGAACAACCTTCGGGTTATGTAGCAACAAGGAAACCACTGTTGCTCCCTGTTAACAAGAAGAATAGGCTTCAATTGGCTAAGAAACACCAACAGTGGACAGCGAAGGGTTGGGAAAGAGTCTGATTCACTGATGAATCCAAGTTCGAAATATTTGGAAGTAATCGCCGTCAATTTGTACTCCGTTTACTCCATGAACGCTTGAATCCTCAGTGCGTAATTCCAACTGTAAAGCATGGTTCTGTGATGGTATAGGGATCCTTTGGAGGGAATAAAGCTGGAGATTTGGTGAAAATAGATAGAAAACTGAGCCAAAAGAGTTATCATACCATTCTCCAGCGACATGCTAAGACATCTGGTTTGCGTCTGATTGGGAAAGGGTTTGTCTTGCAGCAAGACAACGACTCGAAACATACGTCTCGCTTGTGTCAGAACTATGTGAAGTCTCTAGTGGTTCGCAAAATATTGAAAAATTTGGAATGGCCGCCCCAATCCCCTGATTGTAACCCAATCGAGCTGCTATGAGATGAATTGGAGAGGAGGATCCTAAAACGGGAAATCATGAGTGGGTCAAAATTATGGGAGGTCCTGCAGCAAGAATAGAGATTAATGCCAACTGAAACCTGGCAAAACTGACGCAGCACATGTGAGAGTGTGCAAGGCAGTGATGAAAGTTGGTTCAAATGGCTCTGAGCACTATGCTACTTAACTTCTGAGGTCATCAGTCGCCTAGAACTCAGAACTAATTAAACCTAACTAACCTAAGGACATCACACACATCCATGCAGAAGGTAGGATTCGAACCTGCGGTCGTAGCGGTCGCTCGGGTCCAGACTGTAGCGCCTAGAACCGCACGGCCACTCCAGCCGGCAGTGATGAAAGTAAAGGGTGGCTATTTTGAGGAATCGAAAATTTAATTGTTGCATCATCCTGTTTATTATTTGACCTTCGTAAACATTTGGAAAACAACGAAATGCATTTTTATACTGCATTTCCTTCGCATTGTCTATAATTCCTAGGTGCTCCAAACTTGTGGAGGGTAGTGTACTTTGGATGTGATGTAAATACAAGTATTCATGTTCGATTTTCATAAGCGTTTGGGTGTATTCTCACTCTAAGTTTTCGTTTAGTTGTTGTATTTAACACGGTGGTCACCGCAGAAGTAGGGGTATTCCAACTGTTGTGGGTAAATAAGTACTTTCGTACATATAATGTAATAACAGTATGGCTCTGCTAACATCAACCGTTATGAAGACCAGACGTTTCTTCTGAGTTAAGATGTCACAAAGCTCAAGTAATTTGTAAGGAGTCTGGTGAAAAGTTTACGAAAGAGAACAAAACTTGATATAGTCACACATATTCAGAATAACACAACACCTTGAACGACCAGAGATCGGATGTTCATATTCACAGGACATGTACATCAGTATGTTCTGCGGAAATTATTAGCATTTTAGTCACCTTCTTTCAGCACGTGTCCTGTTGCCTAGTAGGCAAAAGATCCGCTATGGAGCCTGATAACTTTTTCCATGCGCGATGGCATCGACGCGTATAAGGCGCGATGGTGTTCTGTGGTAAAACCATTCAGCTGGTTCCAAAGTTCATCTTTGATGGTTGGCATCAGGTCACAGCACTGCACCTGTCGTTTCACCATATCCCACACATTTTCGACTGGCGACAAGTCTGGTGATCTAATCGGCGAAGGCAAAAGTCTGACATCCTGTGACACCAAGAAGGCGCGTGTTCGTGCAGCAATATGTGCGCGGGCATTGTATTGCTGGAAATTGGTGTCTGGGGTGTTGTGCAGAAAGAGTATGGCTACGAATCAGAGGACGTCATTCACGTAGGTAACACAGGCCACAGTGCTCTACACACGCACCAACTGTGATTTGTGGCTGTATCCAATAGCACCCTACACCATAAGCCCTTGAGTTTTCCCTGTACGTCTAGTGCGAAATCAATCAATGTGATGCCGCTCCCCCTGTCTGTGGCAAACCAAAACGCCGCCATTATTTTGAAACAGAGTCTGGATTCGTCCAAAAACACTATCTGATGCCCTTTCTGTCCCCAGTGACGTCGTTCCATGCACCATTGCCAGCTATCACGTTTCTGCACATTTATCAAAGTGTGACATTACAGCCTTTATCACTGCGATTTTTAACATGTAAAAGTTTTTTTTTCTGTATTTGCGTCAGTATGTGCGAACTTCTAACATATACCAATGAATGTTGTAACCAGATATCTTTGCCGCGCTCCTGAAAAGCGCAGAATATCACGATAGCTATAAACTGTTATACGCTGCTATCGATCAGTAAAAAAAAAAAAAAAAAAAAACCGATGCACCTATGTTTCAAAATAACAATTGCCAGTTTTTACTTCTGCAGGGAGCCGCGTCGCTGTCTAGCTCTTCTGTGAATGTGTTGCGAGTCGGACGCAAAAGTATTGTGCTCCATCTGATATAATCATTTTTATTGTAAAGTTAAGAGTTTAAGTGATTAAAAATATATGTAGCCACAAACAAGCGAGAATGTATATCGTGAAAAATTCGCTCCACCGCCACAATGGGTGGCCATGTTAATGTAAGTTTCCGTTTCATATTATAATACTTGAAGCCTTGAAGTTTATTTAATTTCAAAGAAAATCTCTCAACCTTATTTTCATTAATTATACTTATGATAATCCTTCCTGTTTAAAAGATTTATGCAGCTTATGATCCAGCGTGTGTTCTGTCGGAACAGGAGGCTGTCGTGACGACATCGCTATAGTATTTATTCCAAGTTCTTTCAGTTCCGTTTATATGTTCGTACAAATCCAATCAGTTGGTCCCTTAGGTTTCTTTCATGTAACTTCCGTCTGTTTTCTCCGCGCGATCTTCCTCCGAAAAAAAATTTCTGTTCATTTTCTTTAGTAATTTTCGATATCGCGAAGGAGAAAAGACAGCCGCCTCCTGCTCCGAACGGAACACTACGACTTTTCTAACGTCGGAGAGTACCGCACGAATTTTCCGCTAAAAGGTAATAGAGTTTCTTAAAGCTGGATCAATTACACATGTTGCTGCTGTTCTCCGACAAATCTGGTGTGATTAATAGTAATTTATTCTGTCACGACAAAAAGAACCAATTTTATTTTTACCAAAGCAACAAAGCTTTCAATTAAATTACTAAGAAAAAAACAAAAAAAATCATACCAGATCTGGCGGGCTTGGTTCTTGTTTGTTTCAAATAGAAGTAATTGATGGAAAAGAAGAGATAAGAGTTATCAGCTTTGCAAGTAGGGTTCTCACAGAATGTGAGAGGTCATACTCGGTGACAGAGTTGGAGGCTCTGGCCGTTGTATGGTCCTTTAAAAGGTTCAATTACTACATCCATGGTCGGAAAATTAAGGTCTTTTCTGATCACCAAGCTCTTAGTTTCTTGCTCTCGTGTAAACTTCTTCATCCTCGTCTTACACGATGGAGTCTCTTCTTGCAAGAGTATGATTTCGAAATAGTATACATCAAGGGTAAAAACAACATTATCGCGGATGCTTTGTCACGCATGCCGCAAGGACTTCCCGAGTCCAGTGAACTTATCGAGCAGATGTCTAACTACCGAATTCTTCTAATGAAAGACCCACTACATAGAAAGTATTTCCTTCAGCTCTGCAAGCAGATGCGCATACTCCAAGAAACAGATCCCAAATGGCGTAAGATCAAACAACTTCTTCTAACAAAACCCGATCACCACTTGTCCAAATTTTATAAACTACACAACGATGTTTTATTCCATCGAACTTCTCTCCTCTCTGGTAGATGGTGTGTGTGTATACCACACGCATACGTTGAACACCTTATCTGGTACACACATCTTTCCTGGGGTCATTATGGACCTGAAAAATGCAAACGAAAGATTTCTGCCTATTGCTATGTACCAAACTTGCACCATCGAATCCATAAGTTGTTAAGTACATGTCTTATCTGCCAGAAGGCAAAACCCTTCAACCATTCGAACCTAATTCCTCTGAATCCAATTATTACTGAGAGACCAAATCAAGTTCTGGCCCTTGATCTCGCCGGCCCCATGCCGCAAGGGAGGGGAGGGGTGAAATACCTAGTCGCATTGTTGGATCTTTTCACAAAACATGTGAGACTTTATGCAGTGAAATCATCCAGTGCACTTCCGATCATCCGTCGAATCGAACAAGACTATTTTCCTCGATTTGGCAAGCCGGAGGCCATTCTATCAGATAATGCATCGAATTTCACTGGCAGACAATGGCGCAATTTTCTTGCCAAACATGGCATCAAACAAATACTTATATCTCGTTTCAGACCGCAATCTAATCCCACCGAACGTATCTTCAAAGAGTTCAATAGATTCATTCGAACCTACATACCTAATAGACAAACCCGTTGGATTGACTTTGTATCTTCATTCGAGCAGATTGTCAACAATCTTCCACACTTCTCAACTGGATTTACACCTGCGGAACTAATGACGAGTCATCGGGAAAGAAATGAATGGTTAGATCCCATACCTAAAATTGTAGAACCAGAATTAGATTTAGATGCAAAACTTAGGCAAGCATTGGTATCCTTAGCTGTACAGGCGAATCTACGCAAGAAGTCTTATGACAAGAAAGTATCTAAGGCCCTTACATATGATATTAATGAAAAGGTGCTTTTACGGACACATTTTAAGCCATCGAAGTTGTTGAAAAGAAATCGGAAATGGAGGCTATTGTACGACGGACCATTTGTAGTAATTAGAAAACCACATACAGGATGTTATCTAATGGCGGATCCAGCATCTGGCAGAATTAAAGGATTGTATCACCACCAGGATCTCAAGAAGTATAACGAGGCAAAGTAACGAGCAAAGGAACATTAGCCTAAGGTTTAACCTGCGAAACACTTCGGTATTCAAACACACCAATACGAGTACTCACACTTTGGCGAACAACTATGGAGGTAATTGAAGATTTGATTTATTATGGCGTACGAAAAAGAAAGCACATTCCATTTGAGAGGATAGATTCTCAGTTAGTTTTAAGTTAGTCATGGGTGTAAGCAGTCCAAGTTGGCTGTTGGCATTGAGGAATGCCGTTATTGGTGAAAGGAGATACGGAAGGAAGTAGCAGATTGCCACCTTCCAACTCCAATGAATATATATATATATATATATGAAATATTAGGTTAAGCAATTTCTTTTTCAGCCCTCAAGATGGAATGTTAGTCTTTAAGTGTACAGAGTACAGCCTATTGCGTGTAAACTGTGCGTTATTGTAACACCGCCATGAACTATACCTTTTGTTAGCGCAATCTTTAGAATTAAACAGATTTGTGTAGCCAAGTGTTTGAACTGTCAAAAGCAGTAAATAACAGAGAGAGTATCACGTAGTATTTGATAGTTTTCAGGAGATTCAATCTCAGATTCAAAGTATCATCTACGAACAGTAAGCCTCATAGAGATTTAATAGCTAAGCAACAAAGCATTTCCTTTATTGTGTTTTACAACAGCTGTTAGGTCATGTAGTCGAGAGTGCCACTACATCGAAACATATACGTCGTACTGACAAGCCTGAAGTATTCCTGATGGTAAACGTTTCTTCTTTAAACATGTAAGATGCACTAAAGTAATTAGCTATTTCACAGCCAAGCCCGACAATCGCCCAGAAGGAAGCGTGAGAAACTAGAAAGCTGTCACCAGATATGACTCACATTATAATAATAAAACTAAGATCTGATATTAGATTAAAGAATAACCACTTGAAGGCACACGTGACGCATGTCATGCATCTAAGGTCACAAAAAAATATCCTAGTGTAGTTGTGCTAGAATTTGTATATGTATATAGTGTATTTATGTTCATATTTGATCCTCTCCTCTTCCACTTCCCCATCCTATCCCATTAAAAATAAGTGAGGATTAGAATTTGACAGGCTCATCTGAGTGCTCTTTAGACGGTTGAAGTGGAAACGAAATTTGTGGGAGAGATCCGTTAGCGAAAGTTTTGTTCTAATCGCGTATCGCGAGTAGCAATGTTGAGAGATTATAATACATTCCGCGAGTAGTACTTGCAGCCAGTAACTTTATGAAGCATGAATCTTCCGGAGAGAAATGCATGAGTATGCTCGACCAGTAGAGACAGAATTTGTTCAATCTGTGCTCTACATAAACAGTGACACTAAATTTTGAAGAGAAACGAAATAACAAGCTGCTTAAAAGATTTGTTTTTAAAAAAATTTTTACCTTTGTAAAAGGGAGAGAGAATAACCGAAATAATCGTGCCTTGATGCACAAGTAGTGGTATTCAATACGCTAATCCGGCGTGGCGTGACTGAAAAGGTTAACAGAATTTTGTGACTGTAAGCAAACTTAAGAAATGTATGTATGTATGTATGTAATTTATGGACATTGTTTAATCTTGTAATGTATTTACCTGTGAGTAACTTGAACTGTGAACTTTGAAATCGCAATGTGAGATGGGAGATGTGAATTTGCAGACACTCTAAGACGTTCTAAACAAAATGCGAGTGATAAAGTGTACAAAATACGTGTGCAGTGACATGTGTACACGCAAGTGCAGGTAGTGACAGCGATCACAGCAAAGCATTTTGCAAACTATATGTAAAACGTTGACTTCACTTACCTGTGTGTAAGCAGCATGGCGGGTCGCAGGGACTGTCGTGTGAAATCCTCGAAACAGACGGTGGTATTTTCTACCCAAGTTTTCGATACGCCGATCGACGATGGAGAAAGGACACTAGACGTGTGTTTCCGCGTGTTCTCATTTTAGCAGAGCGCGAGTGACACACGTTAAACTTCATACGAGCATACACGAGCGCGTGTTGCACTGGACTAGTAACCGGCAACAGCGCGGAGCTGCTTGCAGTTGGACTCAACAATTAACATTTGAAACACAACCGACGCGCGCGCTGTGGAGGCGTGTCATTGACCTTAGAATGTTTTCCGTCTCACAACTACGCAAGAAACATTGCTAAAGCTATCACAGTGAAACTTAATTATGAACTTTATTTATTCTGTAAAAAGAGAAGTCTTAGCTTCAAATTAATTTCCATTTAATCAGTCACGTCGGATATTTTGCGATAGATAGTTAAATAAAGACAAGGCATTACTGAGCACTGAAACGTTAACTGGAGGGGAAGGTTATCAATCCTGTCCAGAATCCTATAAAACCTTTACCTGTAAGTCTACATTATAGCATGAACCTAACACAGGTTTCTTTCTGTTTATTTGCATGTAAACGACATGACGCTTGATGCGAGACACTAGAGAGGCAACACGAGCGAACACAAAAAAAACGCTACCCGGGGTCGTGACCTCTCGGACGACGCCGCTCACCGAACGAGAATAGACGTTGCAGACTCCGGTTAAGTGAGCGTGTGACAAATAAAAGTGTACAGTGTAGTGTCAAGTGAAACGTCCTGATTAACAACGACATTCTAAAAGAATCGAATGAAACGGATAAAAAAAACATTACGAGACCAAACAGGTCACAGACAATTTTAGAGGACTGTTTAAGTAATTATTTCAATGTATCTGTGTATGTTTGTCTACTGACATGTTTTGTTTTCTATATAGAGTATTATTCATTTATCTTTGTGTGTGTTAGACTTAAGATTGTTTTTTGTCGTATTTTGTTTCACAGTAACAGCAATTAAGATAACAGTGCAAGGACACCTTACAATGAACTGAGAGAAGTGCCACAGTGCACAAAAGACACTGAAAGACATTTGTTTTCATAACTGTACTGGAAGCATAAAATAACTAGATGACAAACTCATTCCAATTTTATGTTAGAACGAAAGTAAACAGATGATAAAACACAGTAATGTCTTGAAACTACATGTGAGTCCTGATGATCCTTCCGGAATCATCATGCCTCACATGGGAGGCATTGTGACATTACAGCCTTTATCACTGCGATTTTTAACATGTAAAAGTTTTTTTTTTCTGTATTTGCGTCAGTATGTGCGAACTTCTAACATATACCAATGAATGTTGTAACCAGATATCTTTGCCGCGCTCCTGAAAAGCGCAGAATATCACGATAGCTATAAACTGTTATACGCTGCTATCGATCAGTAAAAAAAAAAAAAAACCGATGCACCTATGTTTCAAAATAACAATTGCCAGTTTTTACTTCTGCAGGGAGCCGCGTCGCTGTCTAGCTCTTCTGTGAATGTGTTGCGAGTCGGACGCAAAAGTATTGTGCTCCATCTGATATAATCATTTTTATTGTAAAGTTAAGAGTTTAAGTGATTAAAAATATATGTAGCCACAAACAAGCGAGAATGTATATCGTGAAAAATTCGCTCCACCGCCACAATGGGTGGCCATGTTAATGTAAGTTTCCGTTTCATATTATAATACTTGAAGCCTTGAAGTTTATTTAATTTCAAAGAAAATCTCTCAACCTTATTTTCATTAATTATACTTATGATAATCCTTCCTGTTTAAAAGATTTATGCAGCTTATGATCCAGCGTGTGTTCTGTCGGAACAGGAGGCTGTCGTGACGACATCGCTATAGTATTTATTCCAAGTTCTTTCAGTTCCGTTTATATGTTCGTACAAATCCAATCAGTTGGTCCCTTAGGTTTCTTTCATGTAACTTCCGTCTGTTTTCTCCGCGCGATCTTCCTCCGAAAAAAAATTTCTGTTCATTTTCTTTAGTAATTTTCGATATCGCGAAGGAGAAAAGACAGCCGCCTCCTGCTCCGAACGGAACACTACGACTTTTCTAACGTCGGAGAGTACCGCACGAATTTTCCGCTAAAAGGTAATAGAGTTTCTTAAAGCTGGATCAATTACACATGTTGCTGCTGTTCTCCGACAAATCTGGTGTGATTAATAGTAATTTATTCTGTCACGACAAAAAGAACCAATTTTATTTTTACCAAAGCAACAAAGCTTTCAATTAAATTACTAAGAAAAAAAAAAATCATACCAGAAAAGGTAGGCGAAGAACTCGACGACGTAACCCATGCCGTAGCAAATGGCAACCGACTGTCACCCCTGATAGTGTTACGAAGTGTTACGCTGTCCCAATGTTGTGCCAGAGCCAAAGAAGACGCAGATCAGTGCTGCAATGCCATTCGGATGAGGTATCGATCTTCCCGGGGGATGGTCTGGGCAGAGAGACATGACCCATCCCGTCGTGTTCTACGGCCTTCCGTGAACCATTCTGCACACAACAGTTGCGCTGCTGAAATACTTCGTCCCAAAAGTGCAGCAATTTCCCAGCAGGATGCATCACATTCTCTCGTGCCAATTATGCGCCCTCTTTCAGACCCACGGATTTGACGGTACGGTTCGCGCATACGATTGCGTGGCATCCTGCGTGTCTGTTGAGGTCACACTGACCCGTTATCTTCGATTTTGAGCGAGAAGGAGAGCCGCAGCCATATGTTACCAGTAGGTGGCGTTGCGACGCGATGTCAATGTTCACCTTGAACGCGCTAGCCGACGTGTTTCAAATGTTACTCGTTTCTGCAGAACATACTACATCTATATCTACATATCTACATATACTCCGCTAGCCACCAAGCGGTGTGTGCAGAGGGCATAATTTGCGCCAAAGTCATATTGTCTGAACGCCTCAGTACGAGCTCTAGTTTTCCTTATCTTTGAATGGTGATCATCGCACGATTTGAAGGTTGGTGGTAATAATGTATGCTCTACATCCTCGGCGAAGATCGGATTTCGGAATTTAGTGAGCAGCCCCTTCCGTTTAGAGCGTCGTCTATCTGCAAGTGTGTCCCACTTCAAACTTTCTATAATATTTGTAACTCTCTCGCTATGGCTAAGTGTACCAGTCACGAATCTTGCCGCTCTTCTTTGGACCTTCTCAATCTCTTGAATCAGACCCAACAGGTAAGGGTCCCATACAGACCAACAATACTCCAATACTGGACGAACTAACGTATTTCAAGCAATTTCCTTTGTTGAAGGACTGCATCGCTTCAGGATTCTACCAATAAACCGCGATCTACA
Organism: Schistocerca serialis cubense; assembly: GCF_023864345.2. NCBI lineage: Eukaryota > Metazoa > Arthropoda > Insecta > Orthoptera > Acrididae > Schistocerca > Schistocerca serialis. The sequence continues at coordinate 165,515,281 of NC_064645.1, read as the reverse complement.
GTTCGCCTTGCCCGTTGCTTATGTAATCTGATCACTCCATTTGAGATCATTTCGAATAGTCACACCCAGATCTTTGACGGATGTTAGCGCTTCCAAAGACTGGGCATTTATTTTGTACTCGTACATTAATGAGGATTTTCGTCTTGTTATACGCAGTAGGTTACACTTACTAATATTAAGAGATAACTGCCAGTCAATACACCACGCATTTATTTTCTGCAAGTCCTCATTGATTAGTTCACAACTTTCGTGTGATACTACTTCCCTGTAGACTACAGCATCTTCGGCAAACAGTCTAATGCTGCTGTCAATACCATCAACCACATCGATTATGTAAATCGTAAAAAGCAGTGGACGTATTACGCTGCCCTGGGACACACCTGAAGTTACGCTTGTTTCTGTTGACGTCACCCCATTCAGGACGACATACTGCTCTCTGTCTGTTAGAAAACTTTCTATCCAACCGCATATGTTATCAGATAGACCATAAGCGCACACTTTTTGGAGCAAGCGGCAGTGCGGAACTGAGTCGAACGCCTTTCGAAAGTCGAGAAGTATGGCATCAAGCTGGGAGCTGGTATCTAGAGCCTGTTGTATATCATGCACAAATATGGCCAGCTGTGTCTCGCATGACCGCTGTTTCCTAAAACCGTGCTGGTTTCTGCAGATGAGCTTCTCAGAGTCTAGAAAGGTCATTATGTCTGAACATAAAATATGTTCTATGATTCTGCAACAAATCGATGTCAGTGAAAGTGGCCGGTAATTATGTACGTCTGATTTTCTACCCTTTTCGTAGATTGCTATGACCTGGGCCTTCTTCCAGTCCCGTGGAACTTTCCGCTGTTCCAATGATCTCTGATAGATGATGGATAAGAATGGCACTATATTTGTAGCATAGTCAACATATAATCTTAGGGCGATACCATCTGGGCCAGATGCCTCTCTGGTGTCGAAGGATCTTAACTATTTTACAATCCCAGATACACTAAACACTATGCCAGCCATCCTTGCGTTTGTTCGATAATTGAAATGGGAAATGGTGCTGCAGTCTTCCACCGTAAATGACTTTTTGAAAGCTAGGTTTAGAATTTCGGCCTTCTGTTTGTCATCATCCGTTACATTACCCGTACTGTCAGCAAGAGAAGGCATTGAATTATTTGTTGCGTTCATAGATTTTACGTACGACCAATATTTTTTGGGGTTATTTTTAGAATCTGCAGATAAAATATTGCTTTAAAATTCTTTAAAAGAATCTCTCATTGACATTTTGACAGGTGCTTTCATTTCCCGTAATTTCTGTTCGTCAGCAGGGCAATGACTACGTTTAAAACGACTGTGCAAAATTCTCTGCTTTCTCAGCAACTTCCTAATTTTTTTGATGTACCAAGGTGGATCCTTTCCCTCCCCTGTATTTTTGCCAGGCACATACTTCTCTAGCACGTGGTGGACAATACTTTTAAATTCCGACCAAAGATGCTCAATAGCTTTGTGTCCCGCGGTAAATGCTTGGAGCTGACTATGAAGATATTCATTAATGACATTTTTATTTGCTTTCCCAAACAAGAAAACACTACGCTGTTTCTTTGGTTTTTTTGCAGCTTCCGCTGACATAGAAGCCACAACGACGCTATGTTCGCTAATACCTTCTTCTAGATTAACTTCCTCAAAAAGATCAGGTCTGTTTCTCGCCAAGATATCTAATATATTCCCATCTCGAGTTGGTTTTCTAACCAATTGCTCGAGGTTGTAAGTTGAGAGCGCTCCTAGAATAGCTTCATACGAATCTTTGCTTCTGCCCCCTGTGATAAACGTGTAATTGTCCCAGGAAATGGACGCCAGATAAAAGTTTCCACCTATAAGTAACGGATAATTTGGATATTTATTTCCTGTGTACTCAAGACTTTATCTGAAACGTTCTGCGACGTTTGTTCAGGGTGCTGGTGGCCTATAAAAATATCCTAATACAATGGTCAATCCTTGTCTGTTTGACAGCTTTATCCAAACTATTTCGCAGTCAGACCCAGTATCGATCTCATCTGCGTTTAAACAGCTTTTAACTGCAATGAACACACGACCTCCTTCCTAAACATTTTCCAGTCCGAGTTCAAAATTTCACTGCTGTTTATGCCTGGTTTCACCAGCTTTCGGTACCTAATACAATATTGGCATTGCTACTGTTTATTTCGGAGAATAACTCGGGGATATTGCTACAGACACTTCAACAATTTACTAACATGAGGTTTAGCATATTCAGATCATTTGGAATGACCTGTTTAGGCGAACTAACAATGTTTACAGTTGGCACACCCACATCAGTGTCATGAACTGGTAATTTTTCAGGCCAACGGTTTGTTTACCTTGGAAAGGAACCTAATCTACACGCCACAAGTACTGTGCTACCAACGTAGCAGCTTCCTGTGTGTAATGCACCCCTAATCTATCGAGGGGCGTCCTATAACCTTCCACCCCATAGCGTAGGTCGAGGAATCTACAACCATTTTCGTCACAGGGTCAACGTAGCCTCTGATTTAGATTCTCCACTGGACTCCAAACCAGAGGACCGAGGTGCACCCTGGGTACGATGCTGCAGATGTACTAATGTACATGTCCTGTGAATATGAACGTCCTATCTCTAGTCGTTGAAGCTGTACTGTCTTTTCTCAACCTCAATGTACTTTTGTATATAGTAGCTTTGATGTAACTTAAGGTGAACAGGTTTGTAAGGAAGTTCGTAGTACGTTATGGACCGTTTTTCGTTGAATTTTTGAAGCTTTATTTATTTGTGTGGTTAATGGCCTCGTGCAGCTGTTCCTAACCGACTCTTCTTTGGCGAATGGCATGTCTGTGGGCTTTATCTATGTCTACATCTATACATATCAAACCAATTTGCACTGCTAGGCTGAGGGTACTTGAAATACCACTTTCGCTTCACCCCTCTGTTAATCCATTTGCGAATTACACGCAGGAAGTAGTAGTATCGGTAAACCTCCTTATGTCTCGAATGTCTGTGAATTTACTATTTAAAGTGTAACTCCCTTGTTGGTAACTGTGACCAGTGCGTGTGTATCACAAAGTGGAGTTTACGTTGTTGCTGATGATGGGGAGTATTAATCACTGTTGTTCCCCACGATATGACGTCCACTCCACGTCGACTAGCTACACACTTTACGTTTTGTTGTTCCAGATGGTTTTCAGGAATGACACCCTTAAACTGCTGAATGAATGTCAAAAGATGTATTACCATTTATTGAAAAATGATGCAATTTGCATGCATTAAAATTACCTACTGAAACACAGCCGTTCTTATTTTCCTCTGTCGTATCATGTTTCCAACATCTGTTTGATTTAGCGTTCTATTTTAGTAACGTGAGTAGTGACAGCCTCCATTTCTGGAAGTTTTTCTAACCTTTTCTCGATGTCTCACAGTCTAACTTCAATCACCGTTGTGTCGCCTGTAAAACTCATTTCAACATGGGAAATCTTATTGCTGCGTTTACCTTGTTCATTCGTAATAGATTACAATTTTGTTTGCTGCTGTTATCTTTCTTTACACGTCTTCATAGCCTCAGACTGTGCTTAGTGATTTTACTAAACGTTTCGTTTATTTGATTAGTGTAAATTGTCTGATCGCCAAATTGCTCCTTACATTTCTCACTTCCTTACTGCCTTTATCCACCTACCCTCTACTTTATCCTGAGACTCGTTTAAATTTTCAATCCATTCTCTTGTTTCTGCAAGTAATTTCTCGATAATTTTATCAGTGTGAACTTTAAGCATCATAACAATCTGATCTTGCGTCTTCATTTTTTTAAATTACACCTTTAGTTATCTTCTTCCTTGTTTCTGATGTACTCTGCCATGTTTATAATTCAGTTTTACCTCTTTCCTATTTACTTTGCACTGCTTCTATGTTTTTCATATGATTCTGATTATTGGTTAAAATGTTTGCATCAATAATATCATTTCTGACTTAATAGATTATATTAAATGTTCCTAATTTTACACATAATTTTCTTAACCTTTACTTTCATTTGGCAAAGTGTCAGCTGATACAGTGCCATGGCTTCACCTATACGAGTCCCCTCTGGCATTTTCACATAGGCACGACACAATCATCATTTTCATTGCAGTCATTTGTGACATAAATGTTCATGTACATTACATCTAACTTCATTAGTTGTGAGTTATAAATGATGTGAAGGATCTTCACTACCACAGTTGACTATCATTCGTCCCCTGCTTCTAAGAACAAACCTCCTTTCCCCTTATTTTGCCACATTTAACAGTTTAAAACTATTTACAACCTTTTTTACAATGATTTCTAAACTACTACTGTAGCATACGCTATGATGACTCTTAGTTCACTCAGTTCCTTGTACCAGTCACTACTAGCGTTGAACAACGCCAAGGAAAGCACAACACTGACACTTGTGTGCAGTCACGTGCATGCTGCCGCCTCGAAGAACTCGCCGCATTTGGATACACGATGTCGATGTGACGGCCAGTACTGATGTTGCGAGTGCCTGCACACCGTTTATGCCCCGACAACGAATCTCGTTCGCTGCTGCCTGCTAACCCATCTTGCTTTGTGCGATGCGTGGCTCTGTTACGAGATGAAATCTTCGTGATTATATCACTCTCATTACACAGCGACCACGTGGAGGAATAATTATTTAACACAGTTTCATCTAGATTCGGAAACTGAAAAGACAACAAACCAAATCGGCCATATACTAATCTCAAACAGACGTAGGAATGCCATCAACGATATTCGTACGTATCCGGGTGCCGACATAGGCTCTGACCAAGTGGTGTAATCTATGGAAGTGTAATTAAAAATAACACTGAACACCAAAGACGAACAGTGCTGTATGAAGTTTAACCACTGAGGGACAATCAAATGGAAGTGAATATCAGATTTGAAGTACTTCACAAAACATCAGATAAAACGAATGGAAGTTAAACTAAACACGTAAACGGACTCTGGACGGACTTAAAGACAGTGGGTCAAGCGTCAGCCGAAAACAAATTACCAAAAGTAGAACGGAAGAAAAAGAAGAAGAACAAGAACAAGAATCGGTTCAACGGTAAACGCATAACGGCGTTGGGAGTTAACATCACAGACATGAAGGAAAGGCTAGGAAACAGGGAGACCGATGTCTTGGAACAGAACTACGGGCAAACACAGAAGGAAACGAACAATCCCTGATCCCTGTGAAGAGAAACAAGACTGTATCTGAAGAGCCTATTTAGAACAACAAGAAAGGAAACAACGCCCGTAAAGTATGTGACACTGTAAATAACATCTGGAAAGGATGTGAACTGTAGGCAGCAGCTCTTCACGACATCGATGGAAACATTATTGCTTGATTATATCATATATTAGACACTCGGAAATAATTTTTTGACGATCTATTGAACTGCCCTGATCCAGGAAAAAAGCTGCAAAAAACTTTCCCTACAAGGGCTGAACTTTTTGTAAATGACCCAACATTCGAACCACCAGTTTGAAAAAATTTGTATCATGTTATTTTAAAATTTTGCGAGATGTAAAATATCGGATCAATAGAAGAACTCGTTGTTCCTATATACAATAAAGGAGATAAACCAATCAATTGGAGTTACAGAGGAATTTCCCTACAAATCGCAATATACAAACTACAGTCACATACGAGTAATACTACAAATACTGACAAGGAACCACTTGAGAGTGAGGTCTGAAAAGGCCAGTAATGTGTACGGCATTCGACGCTCCTCATATTGTTCACCATGCAACCACAACATTGGAAGCTAATGGGAACAGGGGGTGAGACTGGAGGTATGCAATGGTGATCACAACACGTGACTACGGATCGTAGTTGAACTGCCTAGTCGACTATTAACTTACAACAGTGCTACCATATTAGTGGTGTTGGTACAAAGAAGAGGAATGGCAACGATAAGCAAAGCAAACATTGCATTATATGTACGGAAACGGTTGCCGAATTTGACATTTCGTCGGAAAAGGACCAAAGGAATTTCGCAGAGTGAGAAATAAATTACAGATGAAATTTTAGCGTTTCTGAAAGATGAGTCAGCGGAATGTGTGGTGTCGTATCTACTTGACTTTGCGGATAATGTGCATGAGGACTACAATGATGACGATGCGTGCTTAACGAGTGAAAGTGATACTGATTGACTGATTTATTGATTTGTGGGAGGAGACCAAACAGCAAGGTCATCGGCCCTATCGGGTTCGGAAAGGATGAGGGAGGAAGTCGGCCGTGCCGTTTCAAATGAACCATACCAGCATTTGCCTGAAGCGTTTTACAGAAATCACGGAAAATCTGAACCAGGATCGCCGGACGTGGTCGGAACCGTCGTCCTCCCGAATGCGAGTGCAGTGTGCTAACCACTGCACCACCTCGCTCGATGAAATTGATACTGAAAGAGGAACATAGCCAAGTAATTCCTCATTCTTGTTGAACAGGGAGCCACAAATCCCGTCTCCAGTGAAACGTAGTAAAGCACAGTTGGTGTCCAGGGAACGGATACTTAACATTATTACGTACGTGTAAGATCATGTGTGGTAGGAAAACAAAAGAATGGATTCCGAAAAAGTCCATAGCACTGTGACCGTGTAGTGCATAAGAAATACTACGGATATTAAAATGAGGACAAGGCACACTTGGTACAAAAACTAGAATTTGCTAGTTTCAAGGATTCTCGATGCAATTTACAGAATGTGCATGATACTGACCTCCCTACGGTATGCACATCAAACTGCGCGCGACACAGATTACTGTGATTACAAGGGAGGCAACTGATGGTTGCGTATCTTCGTATACTGCTACAGAACTGGAAGATGTAACATAACGAAATTTCAAATAAAGCTTCAAATTGTCGATGCACAGAAAACTGCGGAGACGGCCCGAAAAATTTTAGATGAGATAAATAAACTTTGATAAAGGTCGGATTATAGCTTATCGCGATTGCTGTTTATCGTATCGCGACATTGCTGCTCTCATTGGTCGAGATACAATCACTATTAGCACAATATGGAATCGGTGGGTTCAGGTGGGTAATGCGGAATGCCGTGCTGGATCCCAACGGCTTCGTATCACTAGCAGTCGAGATGACAGGCATCTTATCCGCATGGCTGTAACGGATCTTGCAGCCACGTCTCGATCCCTGAGCCAACGGATGGGGACGTTTGCAAGACAACAATCATCTGCATGAACACTTCGACGACGTTTGCAACATCATGGACTGTCAGCTGGGAGACCATGGCTGCTGTTACCCTTGACGTACTGGTGTACTCAACGACGAATCTGGGTGTACGAATGGCAAAACGTCATTATTTCGGATGAATCCAGGTTCTGTTTATAACATCATGATGGTTGCATCCGTGTTTGGCGACATCGCGGTGAAGCCACATTGGAAGTGTGTATTCGTCATCGCCATACTGGCCTATCACCCGGCGTGATGGTATGGGGTGCCTCTGGTTACACTTCTTGTCCGCATTGACGGCAATTTGAACAGTGGACGTTACATTTCAGATATGTTACGACCCGCGGCTCTACCCTTCATTCGATCCCTGCCAAACGGTATATTTCAGCAGGACAATGCACGACCGCATGTTGCAGGTCCTGTATGGGCCTTTCTGGATACAGAAAAGGTTCGACTGCTGCCCTGGCCAGGATATTCTGCAGATGTCTCACTAATTGAAAACGTCTGGTCAATGGTGGCCGAGGAACTGGCTCGTCACACTACGCCAGTCACTACTCTAGATGAACTGTGGTATCGTGTAGAAGCTGCAAGGGCAGCTGTACCTGTACACGCCATCCAATCTCTGTTTGACTCAATGCCGAGTCATATCAAGACCGTTATTACGGCCAGAGGTGGTTGTTCTTGGTACTGATTTCTCAGGATCTATGCACCCATATTGCGTGAAAATGTAATCACATGTCAGTTCTTGTATAATATATATGTCCAATGAATACCCGTTTATAATCTGCATTTCTTCTTGGTGTAGCAATTTTAATGGCCAGTAGTGTAGTTCATCTGGAAAGGCCTCCTGTCGCCATTCAGTAGACGTTCAGTTTCGGAACTTGCGTGCAAATTCCAGCCTTCGCCGTCGATGAGCATCAGTCAGCATGGACCAGGCGCCTTCTGCGGAAGCCCATACGCAGCAACGTTTGCTCATTGGTCATTGAAAAGGCACGGTTGGTAGCCCCTTGGTTCATAGGGGCAGTCACTTGCTCAACAGTTGCACATACTGTATATTCGCCCGTACACATCTCTGTATACGTCGTTCATCCCTGTTAAAATGGTTCAAATGACTCTGAGCACTATGGCAATGGCACTTAACATCTGAGGTCATCAGTCCCCTAGAACTTAGAACTACTTAAACCAAACTAACCTAAAGACATCACACAGCCGGCCGAAGTGGCCGCGCGGTTCTGGTGCTGCAGTCTGGAACCGCGAGACCGCTACGGTCGGAGGTTCGAATCCTGCCTCGGGCATGGATGTGTGTGATGTCCTTAGGTTAGTTAGGTTTAACTAGTTCTAAGTTCTAGGGTACTAATGGCTTCAGCAGTTGAGTCCCATAGTGCTCAGAGCCATTTGAACCATTTTTTGACATCACACACATCCATGCCCGAGGCAGAATTCGAAGCTGCGACCGTAGCGGTCGCGCGGTTCCAGACTGAAGCGCCTGGAGCTGCTCGGCCACGGTGGCCGGTGTTCATCTCCGTCATCTATTGTCCGTGGTGCGCCACAGTTGTCTCGGCCTGCCGCTGTGGCCTCAGATGTTCAGTCCCATAGAGCGCAGAGTCATTTGAACCTTTTTTTGAACAGTTGCATCGGCGCCGGTTTTGGATAACACCATTTTGCCTTGCACTGTATATCTTAACCACAGCGGGATGCTTACAGTTTACAAAATCAGCCGTTTCGGAAAGCTATTGGTCCGAAAGCCAATGATTATACCCGTTTGGACGTCAGATAAATCACTCCGTTTCCGCGTTGTGACAACGATTACACTGTTTCTTGCGGCCCCCTCCACTGCTAGTGCTACCGCCTGCCGTCAGAATATAGGCTGTGGTCACATTAATCTGACTAGACCGCGTATAAAGACAGCGCACCGCACTGCTCACAATACTGTGGTGATTGCGGTGCTGTGCAGTGCGTCAAAAGTCGATCGCCTGCGGATGGGAGAACACGTGGAAATGACGTAGGAGCCAAAGCAACTCACCACTGCTGCTGCGAAACGCATTTAGTCCAAATAAGATTTTATGTAATCGCAAAATATGACTTAACTCCCATATTACTTCTAATGAACTCCATTTTTTTAGTGGATTCTCTAATTGTTATGTTGTTGTCCTTGACCGATATAGATCTGAATCATTAGCGTGGCTTTCTATTATTTATTTATTAACCGCTACGGTCGCAGGTTCGAATCCTGCCTCGGGCATGGATGTGTGTGATGTCCTTAGGTTAGTTAGGTTTAAGTAGTTCTAAGTTCTAGGGGACTGATGACCTCATAAGTTAAGTCCCATAGTGCTCAGAGCAATTTGAACCACAACGCGTTTCGAACATCTTCTGTTCATCTTCAGGCGTTTGTACATACATACATATATACATACAGAGAAATGTTACTTAAAATAAACGGTCTTAAACTAGATTAATCTAGAATACTTTGTCCATTGTTTGTTACTGTTGTGGCTGGGTTGGCATTCGGGGGGTGGGGGGAGGGGGAGGAGGGGGGCAGTGTATGGATAGAAATCGAAATTAGTGATGTCTTCTACTGGTTTTCTTCCTTGTGGTTGACTATGTATGATATCACAACCTGTATAGGATGGAGATTGATTTGCATCAGTTATGTGTTACGAAAACAGTGTGAAAGGCTTTTAGATGACAGTTGATCACTTACGATTGCATCATCTTGCTGCTTCACTTCCATCACTGGTGTATTGGCGGAGCTGTTGATTGACATTCCGCTATTGCACATTGTATTTTTTCACTGATTGCCAACGTAATTCACTGCACAAATTACTTCGATATTATGCACACAGCACAAGATGGCGGGCTCTAGCATGTGAGTCTGTATCGATTATCGAGTGTTTTGTATCGATATTTATGGTACTGACAGATTTGTAGTCAATTATTTACATTGACATATCTTGAATGTACTGAGTTAGAACTGGCTTGAGACTTGATGATCAAAAATGGTTCAAATGGCTCTGAGGACTATGGGACTTAACTTCTAAGGTCATCAGTCCCGTAGAACTTAGAACTACTTGAACCTAACTAACCTAAGGACATCACACACATCCATGATCGAGGCAGGATTCGAATCTACGACCGTAGTAGTCGCGCGGTTCCAGACTGTAGCGCCTAGAACCGCTCGGCCAGACTGTTGAAGAATTTTGAGTTTTTGAATTCGGTTATTCCATTAAGAACGTTATCTCCATGCTTTGTATTATGTATATTAATTTCCAATTCTTCCATGATATCGATTCTTTTACTTTCTCCTATTTTGTGTAAAATTTTGAGGCGGTCTTCGATTTTCGAAGGGTGGCCTGTGTCTTTAATGTGAGTTGCTACTGCTGATTTGTTACATTTATGAAGCCTGTAGCAGTCTAAATGTTCTTTGAATCGGGTTCTGGAACTTCTGCCTGTTTCGCCGATATATTATTTGTTGCATTGGCTGTAGGTAATTTTGTAAATGCCAACAACCTAAATAGGAATCTTATTCACAATATAAAACCACCAGATACAAGTCTTCATGCATCTGGCATCGCCTGGGGATGAACAGAACATGTTCGAAACGCATTGTATTACGTTAGATTAAGTATAAAATAAAAAAGTGACCGTAGCAGAAACAGAAATAAATAATTACCCCACAAAGTCACGGTTCACAAACATAGCCATTACGGCTGAAAATAAGCCTGGCTTTTGTTTGTGGATGTTATCTATGGGAATGTCAACACAACAGCTGGAGGCTCTGTGCTGACTGATAACGGTGCATGTTTCCCAGTTCTCTCGGAAGCGTTCTGAATGCACTTACATTTCAACAGCGCATTTTTTAAATTAAAATCGTGGTCGTTAGCAATGAATGGAATGCGGTTACAGACGCGTGAGGAATCTCGCGTGGCTCCCGGTATCGATGACAAAGCAAAGGTACTTTTCAAGCGCTTGCTGCTGTACAAACGACTTTTCTGTTTGTGAACACGTGAACAACACATGACTAATTGCTTTTTTTTTATTTTTCGGAGTACAGTTTGATTGTGTATTTTTCAGGTGCTTTTTTCAAAAGATCTAAGCGAAAATCAAATGTTCTTTGCATATATCCAACTCGATAGTGTTTTATTCAACAATTTTCTGAGGTAACTCATCATTTGAAAAGAAATTATTGATTACATAAAAGCGAGCAGCAAGAATAATATGTGATGTTCACTCGCACTCATCTTGTAAGGAACTCTTCAACGACATACGCATTTTAACCGCGCTTTCGCAGTGCATATATTGGCTAATGGAATTCATCATAAACAATCCCTCACAAGTTCAGAAGAGTAACGATGTACACAACTATAACACCGGAAAAAAATTACTTCTGCTACTCGTCGTTAAAGCTGTCAATGGCTCAGATTGCTCAATATGCATCAACAAAAAGTTTTAACCATTTTCCCACTAACATAAAATATTTGACACTTAGCAAAGTAGATTTTAAATACAACCTAAAATTATATTATCTGAACAAGTCCTATTACAGAGGCGAATTTTTATAGTGGTAACCTGTAACAAAGTATAAAATGAAGTTTTAAGTGTAGCTGCATGATAAAAACCAGAAAATATGCTCATTAAAGCAACATTTAGGCCAGTGTGCCGTTTATGAACTTGTAAATGACAGCATGTAGACATCCACTGAAACTAATCTGTACACACATCTTATAAACTAACTCGAGCTTACACACATCTTATAAACTAACTCGAGCCTTATCATTAAAAAAAAAATGTACAAATTTCTGTGGGACATGTCACCAGCTAATAAACTGGGTGACAGATTAAAAGTTAAAGTATTATAAATGTCATCTTTCTCTTCAGCAGACAATTCCCTCCAGTTTTCGAGCATCTATTTCACTGAATGCCACAAACGTGCGCTTACTTAGGGGAGCGTACTCAAAAGTAATGCCTCCGAGTTTCTTATGTAAATACTCTTAAAGCTTCTTAAACAATATAAACATTACTAACAATCTACATCACGCTGATGGCTTGGCGATGAACAAATTTCTACCAAAGACACACCAGTTTGTTGGCACGGACAATGTAGAATGTTTGATCTTGTTCGCGGAGCCACATCCTAACCTCTACTTCCACTGCTTTATCACTAGGGACATGAAATTTTCGAGAAAACTATAACTCAAAAAATAACGCAAAATTGGTTGTATTTAGCGAAATAACACGAAATCGGCGATTTTTACGAAATATCGTGAAATTTGTGATTTTCACGTATAAAAATGTTACAAATCTGAGGGCGAGAGTTTAACAACATTTGTAACTGACAGTTATTGAACAATGAAACTGCATTTTCCCTTCTTTCTTCTCACGACTTAGGTTCGTGTATAATCTTAAAATGACGGTTCATTACCCGTACAACAAATTGTGATGTGACGTGAAAAGTAACACCGAAATAGGTAAAAAAAATTGGCAAAAAATAACTCGGAATTTGACAAAAAATAAATCGGAATTTGGCAAAAAACTCATAATTTGGCAAAATATGAATCCTAATTTCGCAAAAAAAACACTGGAATCGACAAAAACAATAACACAAACATTGCCCAAAAAGTAACACCGAAAGAGGCAAAACATACAGCCAAATTGAAAAGAAACCAGCGCTGAAATTAGAGAAAAATAACACCGAAACTGGAGAAAAATGACGCGGAAAAGGACAGAAAATAACACCGAAACATATAAAATAAAATAACAGAGAATTTAGCAACAAAATGACGCTTAATGTGACAAAAAATAACACCGCATTCGGCAAAAAAACAACGAAATTGGCAAAAAATAACAAAGAATTGAGCAAAAAATTATACCGACCTTTGCCGTAAAACAAAATGAATTTATCCTGTCCCTATTTATCATTATCAAAACGAAGTTGTTCTTTGTTTAGTATGTATATCTAGCACAGAGGGTGAGTCAGGAGGAAAGGTGTATGACTCAAGGGTGATAGTGATTCTGAACAAGAAACGTCATATGAACATATGTCCCGTCCTTAACAGTTCCCGAGGAAACTAGTGAAAGCAATGGGAATAGGAAAAATGCAAGTGATAGTAAATAAAACATTGTGCGCTAATATTTTGTTTAATTGTGTACATTCCCTCAATAAAGATTTTCAAGAAGTCCATCATCAACTACAATGCCTTTTGCAGCTCTTGTAGACAGCTACCGAGTTGCTGAGCTGAGGTAATTCTTACGGTTCTTTACTTTCGCACACATATGTGAAATACAAGCGAGAAGCTCTCCTTTGTGTCCACTTCGCGCTTTTAGACTTCTCTGTCAAGCCAACCCCTCATACACTTGGGCATTATTCGTATGTGATTACTGGTGACGAAGGACTTACGACTGATGCACTGATTTTCAAACACCTGTATGTAGGATATGGTTAAGAAAAGGAACTATGTTCATTAGAAGTTTTTGTTCAGAATTTTCAATACAGTCACCCTCAAAACATGAACCTTGCCTCCTGACTCAGTGTATATAATTAAACAAACTATATCCAGTCACATATTGAGAAAATGACGTTTCCTCTGAACTCGTATTAATTGTGTCTGAGCCTTGTTCTCTTGTTTGCTCGGTGCACAAGCGGTCACTGCATTCGTGTAAAACCACTCGTATTTGTTCTATTCATAGTTCCTTTTCGCTTTTGTTTGCTTGTTGATACCTGAATTCATTTTACACTTTACGCTGGGAATTTCGTGTATGTAAGTTTGCCTCTCGCTGCATGCTGTTCATGAGTTCCTGGACGCTACTTCCTCGCTCGTTCGCCTGATCATGCCACTTCAACGCAGTTTTAATTACGTTGAAATGCGGCTACTCCTTTTCTCTGAACCCACTTATTTTACTTTTTAGTGGCGCCCATTCATGAAGCATTCCGATGAAGAGAAGACCTTCCTTGATACTAGCTGATAACGGAAGAGCTGGTGAACTGGTTTTTATGCTTTTTCCGAAGAGTATTTACTATTTTTGAACTGCCACTTTAATGGTCCGATCGTGGGACTGTTATGGGAGCGACGCCCGGCGCCGAACCCTCAGCCCCTGGGGACACTCGACTACCCCCACCCATTACCGACCTGATTATTTCTCTCAGTTTGTTTTACTATTGTCGGTCCTGCTGATGTCCATTACGACTTCATTCTCTTCACTTGTAATGTCACTTATCTTCTTGCTACTTGACCAGAAGGCTTGTCTTTCCCGTTTCTGTCCTTTCCTGCGTAGGGTCAGTGGTAGCTCAGATATGTTGCAGGTATCTGTCCCTGCAGATAATGACCAGCAGACGGGCACGATCCGTATGCCTCGAGTGTAAACCCAGCCCTCGTTCACAGTTGAAAAGAACTGAAATCGACGGGTTTCAAGAGAACAAGCTTACTTCGTCAGAGTTATTCTCCAAGTATTTTACAAAATCGGTAAAGTTAAGAATTTGCATTTCCATTTTTGCTTTCTTCATCTATTCGGTTATTATACATCGGCTTCGGCAGTGTAAGTGACGTCTGGTGGCATGATACCCTTCCTGGCGCCAAACTCCCTCCTCGGAAAGGAACTATGTACCCCAACCGTCTGATTGTAGAGTAAATTCATGTTCAAGTGTGAACGTTTACAAAGTGTTTGCAAACATGTATCTGGGTCGGAATGTAGGTATCTGCGCGGTGTTTACCCAGTTCGATGTCGAAACTGAAGAGATTACGCGCCGAAAGAGCTCTCGACGTCATTTCGTGGGCGCACTCGGTTCGTGGCAACAGGGAATCGTGCGCTATAACGTTCTCTGGATTCCCGACGGATGACAAAGATATGAATATAAATAAAACACTAAAAAAACTGGTAGCTTCTAATATCTTTACAGAGCGAGTTGGCGCGGTGGTTAGCACACTGGCCTCGCATTCGGGAGGACGACGGTTCAAATCCGCGTTCGGCTATCCTGATTTAGGTTTTCTTTGATTTCTCTAAGTCGCTGCAGGCAAATGCCGGAATAGTCCCTTCGAAAGGGCACGGCCGATTTCCTTCCCCATCTTTTCCTAATCTGAGATGGCGCTCCATCATTAATGACCTCGTTGTCAACGGGACGTTAAACACTAATGTCCACCTCCTCCTTCTTCGTTGTGATTATTCCTCAGCACTACCCAAGAGACACACCTGACTTAGGAAGAATCACGGACGGGAATAGTCGTTGTTCCCCACAGAGAGAGAAGAGTACGCTGCTGCATGAATACCAAACGTTGTTGATAAACCAGAACTTCCATTACAGAACGATGTAATCCATGTGAAATGAAAAAGATTAAGATCAAGACATCGCATATCAAAAACAGTATTCTTACTGAAAATGTATTCAATGAATGGAAAAGCTGCTGGCAAAAGAATTGTAGTCCACAAAGGCTGAAAACACCCTGTAACCGGAAGAAATCCCCTGGATTTGATCAGTCTCGAACTATTTTAACCATTCTGAATCCCGTCCGAAATGCCCATGAAAGTCGTGCAGACGCTATCATCTTCATCAAAATTTAGTGTCAATGGTGCTGAACAGCAGACAGTTGCTCGTGTGGTCTCACAAGTGCCTGCATTGGCTCTTTCGATGATTTCCTGACAGTAAGGAGCGGCGTGATAAACTACATAAAAGATCCTGACAATCACGTATAGCCATTCAAATGGCACTATGGCACTTAACATCTGAGGTCATCATTCCCCTAGAGTTAGAACTACTTAAAAATAACTATCCTAAAGACATCACACACATCCACGCCCGAGGCAGGATTCGAACCTGCGACCGTAATAGCCGCGTGCTTCCGGACTGAAGCGCCTAGAACCGCTCTGCCGCAGCGGCCGGCTCCGAATGCTGACAGAAATAACATAACACGCAGTCCGTAACTATCCAATTAGGATTACATTCAAGTGCAAGTGTGGATGAATGCTCTCTGGATTCTAGGAGGCTAGAATGCGCTGTATCCAATTCGTCTTACGCATTAACGAGGGTCGCTGTACCAGCCAGTCTCGATACAGTGTGTACGCGGTTTCCAACATCCAGCAATGTGAATGATATGGTAGTACACACATTCCGCTTCCGATGCACGCTAAGCAAAAATTAAAAATACTTTGTCTCAACCGCTCGACCACAGCGCGTATATACGTTCTAATTTTTGTTGTAATATGCGGGAGAACCGCGTTGAAATGTTTTTATGCAGTAGTTCAGTAATCTTTGAGCTTGGTGCTTTTTTTTCGATCTGCAGTAAGCTGTGATAAATTGTGTTAGGTTTCGTCGCTGCATCATGTTGCTGGGAAGAACGCTACGGTATCTGACAGTTGTCATGTATTCATCACAGATATTCATGTCCTGTTTCGTTGTATTTCAGTCAATGCAGTTAACGCGTCACTGTAGAGGTAGTTGGCTTTTGTTGCTTTATTGTAATAACCTAAGAACCATCAAACACTTATCGTCCGAAGGTAGTATCTTCTTCTGTTATTCATTGATTCATGGTGTCCACTTCCTCAATTAGTTACCGCAATGTCGAAAGACGATGCTACGAGCAGATGTTTGAGCAAGATTTCATCTGATCCGTAGCCAATAGTAATACTGACGATACAGATTTAATTCGTGCTCCATGATACGACTTTGTAATTAAGAATTCTAAGCTTAGTAGTATGGTTCAAGTAATGTTTTGTATAAAATGTTTTACACAGAAACATCAGAGGATGTACCTGCCTGGTAGTAAACCGGTTGTTCGAGTCTGAGCGACTGCAACAAAACAGCTAAAGCGGAAAAATTGCCTTTCTTTAGTAACATTTCAAAACCAAGATATCTTGATTCATTTCAATGTTCCTTTCTGTATGTGTAATTATTTTCACTGTGGATGCTATAGTTATTGAATTGTTAGGGGTAACTTTCCTTGCATGGCGAAGAGAGCTTTCTTCAATATTTATGTTTTAAGAGAACTAAGCTTCAAATTACTATGAAAATCGGATTTAGTACCATTGCTTTGCGCATTGTGCGTACCCTAATTATATAAGCGTATTAATGTTCCAAGTCCCTTGCCTAGAACATCCACTATACGCATCGTGACTTGTTTACATGGAATAGTCCGTATGTGGTGTGCTAGTATTGTCAACAGAATCCTTTGCACTACCAACTTAGGTTAGCTGATTTACTCATTCGTCCCTGGAACGTATCAATGAATGTATGAACAAGTAAAAGTCTAAAAGTCTAAATATTCCATTTAGATTCAGAGTTTCCATTCGTCCCCAAATCACTTAAGGTAAATGCGAGGTTGGTTTCCTCCACCTACTTTACCCAATCCGGGATGGTTTTCTGTTTCTAATAACCTCATCGCCCACGTGACGCTGAACTGTAATTTTCCTTCTTCGTCCCCCCAGTTCCACTGTAGCACATATTGCTTTCCCGATGGCCTTGTAAACCGAGAACTACTCAAGATGAATAAACTCATACAATAGAGAATACATAACATTGTGCTTTTTAGAGCTAGAACCTGTTTGTGAAACATTAATGCCTTTCGTTTCTTCATTATTATCTTTGAAAACAAATGTTGGTTATGGTTCGCTAAATACAAAGCGTACTTGATCAGCTCTTTACTACTTTTAAATAATTTTTCAAATTCAGCTTTCAGTTTTGGGAGAGAAGTGAATAAGTAAAAGCCATTCCCCGAATTTCTGGTGTGAAAGATTACACAGAGTCGAATACACGTCAATTGTATTCGACTCTGTCTCATGGTCTTCTCAGATGCTGTGGACAAGAGAAGATTCTCAATGAGAAAATGGTCATGTTCTCCAAAGTAGAATGAAATACTTGAAATTGGTTCTCGAGTGCAAATTTAAAATGAGAGCCTGTAGCTCCTAGTAATTGTGCATCACAGGAGCTATGGTTGGTTCCCAGTGCATGATTCACTAGTACATTAGCCATCAAGTTACTTTAATAGAAATTTAGTACCTCTCGTTTCCGAAGAATGTTTGATACAATTATTGTTGCCCCGGACTCTCTCTCTCTCTCTCTCTCTCTCTTCCTCCCTCTTTCTCTGTCTCCGCTTTTTTTTTTAAAATCGTTGGCCTTTCGCTTTCCTGTGCTGTCACACCCTATTACTTCTAGAGAACTACTGCATCCTCATCATATGTAATAGATTTTTACCTTTCGTCGATAGCACCACATTTCAAGTGCTTCCACGTTTCCTGCTCCGGGTAACTAAATCCGCACATTTGATTACCATACAATGCTTTCCTCTCGACATATAGTTTCAAGTACATTTTCTTCCTTTTCGTACGAGTATTTGGTAACAGTCGAGTTGTTTTATTGATGCAGATATCTTCACAAATGCCAATTTACTTCTGATACATTCTGAGCTTCCACCATCTTGTGTAATCTTATATCCTAGATACAAAATCTCTTTTACTTCTGTCACTACTTATCTTCTCAGGTTTGATGTAAGGCAAACCGTTGCTTTACTTGAACTATATTTTATACTAAGCATGGTGTCCGTTCCTTTCAAGAGGTCTTGAAGTCTTGCTTACATCCGGCAAGATGGCCTACTGCGTCTGAAAACTATAGCAGTTCCATGCCTTCCAACTGCATTCTTTCTGTGACATATCTTAATGCTTTCTTTACTATTTCTTTGATATATGCAAAGGAAAACAGTGGAAAACAGGAAGATTAAGCTAGGACTTTACTTTCATGACAAGGAATTGTGGTTCTTGA
This sequence comes from Schistocerca serialis cubense, assembly GCF_023864345.2. NCBI lineage: Eukaryota > Metazoa > Arthropoda > Insecta > Orthoptera > Acrididae > Schistocerca > Schistocerca serialis. The sequence goes on along the minus strand of NC_064645.1, from coordinate 165,496,332 downwards.
CCTTCATCATGTATTTTACCAACTTCGTATAGTAATTATTATAAATTATCAGTCTCTGTTCTATGGCCTTAACCTTCTAAAGATTGTGAACAATAAAATATGCAATCGCGTTATCAGCTGGTCTGGATATAGATCAGTCTCTTAATCTGCAACTCAGTGCAGTATTTTATGGGCATAATTTTGGAATAAACTAGACACAACCATTCATTCTGTTTCAAATCCGTACCGAGGTTGGAGATCGTACAGACAATCTCCATTACTATTAATGCGGGAATCCTCTCCCAAGCTAACCGATAACATATATCCTGCATCGGCATTATTGCTTACCATTTTAAATCCAATTAACTTACGTTCTGGCTTACTGAAAGTGGTCCTATCCCAATTTGTCACGGTCTGGATAACTCGTCCACTTTCTTTCTTTCAATGACTGTCATCTGTAACTTATTTTCCCGTTTTCTAAAAACCTGGAACTATTTCACCTGCTGCCTACTCTTTCTAACCTGTAATTATAGATAACCTATAACAATTATAGGTTATAAACTTATTATTATCATTTCTTTTACACTGATTACCTAATGTGAATTGGGGAAAGTGGCAACAAAACGACTACTCACGTTGGTGTGTAGAATATATGCGTCTGGCGATATACCATCTGACTTTCGGAAAAGCATCATCCACACAATTCCGAAGACGGCAAGAGCTGACAAGTGCGAGAATTATCGCACAATCAGCTTAACAGCTGCTTACGAGAATAATATACAGAAGAATGGAAAAGAAAATTGAGAATGCGCTAGGTGACGATCAGTTTGGCTTTAGGAAAAGTAAAGGGACGAGAGAGGCAATTCTGACGTTGCGGCTAATAATGGAAGCAAGGCTAAAGAAAAATCAAGACACTTTCATGGGATTTGTCGACCTGGAAAAAGCGTTCGACAATATAAAATGGTGCAAGCTGTTCGAGATTCTGAAAAAAGTAGGGGTAAGCTATAGGGTGAGACGGGTCATATACAATATGTACAACAACCAATAGGGAATAATAAGAGTGGACGATCAAGAACGAAGTGCTCGTATTGAGAAGGGTGTAAGACAAGGCTGTAGCCTTTCGCCCCTACTCTTCAATCTGTTCATCGAGAAAGCAATGATGAAAATAAAAGAAAGGTTCAGGAGTGGAATAAAAATACAAGGTGAAAGGATATCAATGATACGATTCGCTGATGACATTGCTATCCTGAGTGAAAGTGAAGAAGAATTAAATGATCTGCTGAACGGAATGAACAGTCTAATGAGTACGCAGTATGGTTTGAGAGTAAATCGGAGAAAGACGAAGGTAACGAGCAGTAGAAATGAGAACAGCGAGAAACTTAACATCAGGATTGATGGTCACAAAGTCAATGAAGTCAAGGAATTCTGTTACCGAGGCAGTAAAATAACCAATGACGGACGGAGCGAGGAGGACATCAAAAGCAGACTCGCTATGGCAAAAAAGGCATTTCTGGCCAAGAGAAGTCTACTAATATCAAATATTGGCCTTAATTTGAGGAAGAAATTTCTGAGGATGTAGGTCTGGAGTACAGCACTGTATGGTAGTGAAACATGGACTGTGGGAAAACCGGAACAGAAGAGAATCGAAGCATTTGAGGTGTGTTGCTATAGACGAATGTTGAAAATTAGGTGGACTGATAAGGTAAGGAATGAGGAGGTTCTACGCAGAATCGGAGAGGAATGGAATATGTGGATAACATTGATAGGGAGAAGGGACAGGACGATAAGACATCTGCTAAGACATGAGGGAATGACTTCCATGGTACTAGAGGGAGCTGTAGAGGGCAAAAACTGTAGAGGAAGACAGAGATTGGAATACGTCAAGCAAATAATTGAGGACGTAGGTTGCAAGTGCTACTCTGAGATGAAGAGGTTAGCACAGGAAAGGAATTCGTGGCGGGTCGCATCAAACCAGTCAGTAGACTGATGACCAAAAAAAAAAAAAAAATACCTAATGTTGCACTGATGGATCTCACTCATCCCCCGTAAATTAATAACACATTAACTAAGATAGTGTTATTGGTTAATAATCTCCCTATTCTCTTTAAATCCGTTTTACTTAGAACTTTCTTCTTTTGTTTTATTCGGGGTTTATTTATAAGCTCTACATTATACAAGACTTTGTTTTCGACAGCACTAGGATCTATGAGTATCGCAGGCTTCGATTTTTGATTTCAACGATTTCCTACGGTCCTTGGCTTCTCACGTAAAATATTCTTATCTTTTCTTAGTTTTAGAGTTAACCTCTTGTGCCTTAACCATTACCAAGTCACTGACATTGAATTCTTCTGAGTAAATTAATTCATTCCATTTTCTCAATCTGCATTCAGCATACTGTGTAATTCTTTGCTCCGCTACGTGGAATGTGAGATCCTACATTACTCTGAGCTTGAGGGTTTGGTGGGGGCGGAGGAGGTGGGGCATCTTAGCGTTTCTAACCGTGGCTCTCCTCTCACTCGACAGCTCAACACTTCTAATTGGGGAAACCTGTTGTAAGAGTAACATAGATTGCCTTAAATGGCAATAGATGCTAGCGTTATACATCTACGAGGAATTTTTGAAAATGTTGGACGTGAGATAACCTAATGGGAACAGAACAGTCAAACTGAGATTCGTTTTCGAAACACTCCAGTAGAGCATAACTAACAGGAAACAAGTGGGTCAGGGAACAGATGTTATCCCAGTACAAAAGCAAGTTGTAACATATCCATCGCCAGCCCAGTTAGGCATCCTTGTGTCAAGCTATATAATAAAGCAGAAGGCAGTGCTAAGGAAAACCTAACCTTCCTTGACACACACACACTGAACACTTTCTTTATACCCATTCGAACTACAGGACAGTAACCCAACCTTGAACATAAATGCGCTACTAACTCGTAAGTCAGACAAACAAACGGCCAATGAGAGAGTAAACAGTAACATATACCTCTCAGCAATATGTACCTTAAATGAACTTGATGCAGCAGTATATCGAACCAATTACCAATACACATGAAACTAGTAGTAATACTAAACAGGGAAGGGTGTGAAATGATTCTGATTTAAAGCAGGGAGTCTGTTAATAATCTTCTTCATTTGAAATTAATTGTAATATATTCAGGCAGCTTTTCAAGTAAGGCAACTGGGGATTGATTTAAAATTGCACAGAAAGTGAAGTATTTCTCAAACTATAAAACTGAACTTTAAACACTATAAAAAGCAATCATAACTATTTTTACAGCTGCTGAATAAGTGTTTCCATAACATATAGAACACACGGAATTAATTTCACTAGGAGAGGATTCCTGTCCAGATTTGGGATATGGGACAATCACGGGTGCAAGATAAAAGTTTTTAGCAACACTAAGATCGCTATTAAAATCAACCAAATTTCGTAAATACCTGGTCCATTTACAGAGTGTGGAAGGCTGGTGGTACTGGTAGTGTAGTTTGCAGTGGCTGTTAACCTAGCGGAGATGCAGTCGTGGCAGTACTGTTGACCTTGCTCTATTACTGATCTTCTTGGCGTCAGAATTATATTTTTATAGGGCCCAAAACCGCGCTATGATAATGTCATCACCCGAGGCCCACAAATACTGTTCTTAAAGTCTTCTGGCCTCCAAAACTCCAAGAATATGACCCACAATGAACCGCTAGTGCTAGCGAGATGTTAATCACAGCACTGCTCTGCCCAGACTCCCTACCCGTCACAAAGGACGAGTTGCCACTTGCGCGCCAGCCACACCTTTTTCACTCCGCCAGGCTACTTCCGTAGCTTCGGGGCTTCTCCACATGTCCTTCGTTCAGCCCTACTTTCCCTGGCTATGGCCCAAGTTATTCACAGTACGTTATATAATAATCATTCCAGTAGTTACTTAAATTCACAAGCACATTTTAAACAACATCGTTCAAAGTTCACATAACTGAAATATGTACACATGGTCGAAAAATTTCCATCATAGATAGGCCACTCTACATAAGCAACACCACAAACTGACACAGAAGTGTCGATACAGGTACAAAGGTAGAAAACAGGTGTTACAATGTTCTTACATGGGTTAAAGTCTCAGCCTGCTTCAGGTACTCAAACTACTTACTATGTCTTTGTGCACAATAACTTCCACGAAATGTTCCTCCTTCATTACCAGAATTCCTTGGGGGTGAAATCTGAAGATTTTTAAATATGCGCTGAGGGCATGATATTTTTTGAAGTAATCTATGTTTAAACACCGTACAGCGCCCTTTAAAGAATGGATGCATATGAATTTATACCAAAATTACAATATCAAAAATATATAATCCACACCACCTGTTCCCTTCAGTATTCGTCTGTAGAGGTCTATGGCATATAAATCCCAGATTTTAAGAATGATAGGATATAAGTGCACTTTACCTCACTGGTTAACGTCCTTTGCCCTTTGACAAATTATACGTTTTTTTTAATATTTACTCCTATTAGCTGCGCAAGTATTTGTAATAACAATACTTATTTATTTGTAGTAAGCGAATTTTATGACAAAATGGCCATAGTCTTTGTGAAAGTATAGAATTAGTTGGTTTACTTTATGATTAGGTACACGTATTCCCTCTGCAATTCATTTACATTATTTCTCCAGTATAGTAAACACTGAAATATGCATCAATCGTCACCCTGCTCCTTGGACCAACTCTGATTTCTCATGCCTCATATAAAGATCTGTACTTTGTTCATTGAGTATCACTTAATCAATTGCTTTTTTTCACTTATGTTCTTAGTTTTGTAACACAATAATGAGATTTCAAACTCTTTCCCTTTGGCGCTTCTCAGAAGAAGGTTCTCAAACCATATCGCTAGTCGAGAGACTGCATCCCCAACCACATTCTTTTTTCCTTCTACGAATACAACCTATAAATCAGTTTCTTGAAGGAAAAGGACCCACGTTTTTCGTATTCTTGTAATACACTCCTGGAAATTGAAATAAGAACACCGTGAATTCATTGTCCCAGGAAGGGGAAACTTTATTGACACATTCCTGGGGTCAGATACATCACATGATCACACTGACAGAACCACAGGCACATAGACACAGGCAACAGAGCATGCACAATGTCGGCACTAGTACAGTGTATATCCACCTTTCGCAGCAATGCAGGCTGCTATTCTCCCATGGAGACGATCGTAGAGATGCTGGATCTAGTCCTGTGGAACGGCTTGCCATGCCATTTCCACCTGGCGCCTCAGTTGGACCAGCGTTCGTGCTGGACGTGCAGACCGCGTGAGACGACGCTTCATCCAGTCCCAAACATGCTCAATGTGGGACAGATCCGGAGATCTTGCTGGCCAGGGTAGTTGACTTACACCTTCTAGAGCACGTTGGGTGGCACGGGATACATGCGGACGTGCATTGTCCTGTTGGAACAGCAAGTTCCCCTGCCGGTCTAGGAATGGTAGAACGATGGGTTCGATGACGGTTTGGATGTACCGTGCACTATTCAGTGTCCCCTCGACGATCACCAGTGGTGTACGGCCAGTGTAGGAGATCGCTCCCCACACCATGATGCCGGGTGTTGGCCCTGTGTGCCTCGGTCGTATGCAGTCCTGATTGTGGCGCTCACCTGCACGGCGCCAAACACCATCATTCGCACCAAGGCAGAAGCGACTCTCATCGCTGAAGACGACACGTCTCCATTCGTCCCTCCATTCACGCCTGTCGCGACACCACTGGATTTGGGCTGCACGATGTTGGGGCGTGAGCGGAAGACGGCCTAACGGTGTGCAGGACCGTAGCCCAGCTTCATGGAGACGGTTGCGAATGGTCCTCGCCGATACCCCAGGAGCAACAGTGTCCCTAATTTGCTGGGAAGTGGCGGTGCGGTCCCCTACGGCACTGCGTAGGATCCTACGGTGTTGGCGTGCATCCGTGCGTCGCTGCGGTCCGGTCCCAGGTCGACGGGCACGTGCACCTTCCGCCGACCACTGGCGACAACATCGATGTACTGTGGAGACCTCACGCCCCACGTGTTGAGCAATTCGGCGGTACGTCCACCCGGCCTCCCGCATGCCCACTATACGCCCTCGCTCAAAGTCCGTCAACTGCACATACGGTTCACGTCCACGCTGTCGCGGCATGCTACCAGTGTTAAAGACTGCGATGGAGCTCCGTATGCCACGGCAAACTGGCTGACACTGACTGCGGCGGTGCACAAATGCTGCGCAGCTAGCGCCATTCGACGGCCAACACCGCGGTTCCTGGTGTGTCCGCTGTGCCGTGCGTGTGATCATTGCTTCTACAGCCCTCTCGCAGTGTCCGGAGCAAGTATGGTGGGTCTGACACACCGGTGTCAATGTGTTCTTTTTTCCATTTCCTGGAGTGTATTTCTGTAATAATACAATTAAGCTCATGTTTTCCCAACATTCAGCTGGTAAGTGCTACTTTCCTATAGTTACCATTATTCTCTAATTCATCTGAGAAATGTCACAGGCAATACCATAATAGCAGGCATCAGATCACATTTTGATTATATGACGCATTCTCAGACAGTGTGAAAGGTTGGCATTTCTATAGTTCCTTCACATCGTTCACTGGATGCTGTATTAAATTTACGTCCCATCAAACAGTTAACGCCAAAATTGATGGCTTAACAGCTAATCGTATCAATAAAAATTTATAATATTAATTGACTTAGTTTGCCCTCACTGCTAAGAAAACAGTGTCATCACAGTTACTCTTACACTCGGATGCTGTCTGAAGCATCACATATTTTGTTGTCTACGTTGGGGTGCGTCGCTGCAAGTGCTTCACTCAGTAGTCGTTCCTCGACGGTGAGTTGTGTTGACTGCCTCGTTGTACTGTTTTTAATCTTCTGGCAGAGCGTATCTTGCGTATCTCGGCTGCAAAACAAAACGCCAATGCTTACTTTCCAGGAATCGACCCTAACCATAAATACTTCCGAAGATGCGTGACATCATTGTCCAGACAGGGTCCTATCTGTTCCACCAATCGAGTTCTTGGTACTGAATAGAATTTATACTTCTAAAATTATCTTCAAATGTAATTATGTAACTCGATTTAGCAATTCTCTCTGTCCATTGATTGAGAGGATGCTAAAGACAGGTCTTCCTTCTTCTTTCTAAAGGTGGACGTCACTGGAGCAACACTGCAAGAGCCACACGAACTGCTGTGTCATATTCTCGGCAATGTTTGTATTTGCGTGTGAGCCCTATACAATGTGCAAACGATAACTGTCTACAACGTACCCCAATGGTAACCTACAGTCCGCTCAAGATTTTTGACAATGGTTGTCCATGAATGTTAGAAATCCTCTTGTTCTTGCAATTAAATAATGTAAAATTGACGTTTGCCTAAATTTTACCTTAAACATTGTGTGTTTTAACAACATAAAATTAAATCGCTTTGTTTGTCTGGCCTCATTACAGTACGTCACAAGTGTGCTTGTAAGGATTCAGCTTCTATCGGTTGTGAACGTAATTAGTTTTTTCCATAATGTTTGAAAAGCCTTGTCTTTCATTAATCGCACGGAAATGTTAAAATTATCAGTGTTAACGAAAAAGATGACTAAGCCGGTGACGTAACAGAGTCAGAGGATATTGAATCTATTGTACGACGCGCAAGCGCTGTAGGCACGGTGGCTTTTTTAGGGGCTTGTGTCCAAAGAGCGCGGTGGCCACTTGGTTGGTCCATCACTATCTGTCAATCGCCGTGGAAATGTTCAGTCCAGGCATTCACGAACGTGTAAACTACAGTGTAGCGAAGCACCATCCAGCTGGAAGATAACGTTCGGATGAAGGGGAAGAAGCTGCGGTACAGGAAACAGCCCAAACATGTCCTGATAAACGGTGCCAGTTACTGTTTGTTCGTTGAAGAAAAATGATCCAGTTATGAGGTCTTTCCTTAGTGCACACCGAACATGTATCTTTTCACTATCCCTGACATATTTCCGGAAACTGTTGATATTTTCCAAATCCCCAGATGCGGATGTTGTGACGATTAACCTTTCTACACGCGTAGAAGGTGGCTACGCCACAGATAACACGTTTTGTATATACACACCTCAACAAAACTTTTGGAATATCATAGAGTTTACTACAACGTCTTCTTAAACTACACCCATTGAGATTTGTACAATATCTTATTAACAAAATTAACATGATTCCTTCTGAAAACACGAACGATTTTGGTTAGTTACAAACAATCATTATGAAACAAAGCAGGCTCTGTCCTAAGTGTACATCTTGAAAACAAAAACAGTAAAAATTTTTATCTCATGCTGTCAGGCGGATTCGGACGCTGTGTAATGGCCATCTTCAAAAGGTCCCATGCATTCTGAATTATATTACTGTTTGGGGACTGTGCTGGCCAAACCATTCGCTTGATGTCGCAACTTTGAAAATACTGAGACACTGCTAGAATACAGTGCGGTCTTGCATTCTCATCGACTGGGATGAAGTTGTCATCGACTTCACGTATGTATAGCCTCTTGCAGGACCTCTTGGAGGTGTCGGGGGCCAGTCAAATTCTCATAGGCGGGAATCGGAGGGGCCGCCGTCTTATCATTATTGCCAGCCAGAACATTAGACTTCCACCTGCAAACAGATGGGCTTCCTGAACGTATCGGGGTTCAAGGCGTCGTCTAGCGCTTCTCCAAACCCTAACACGTCTAGTGCGCGGTCACAAACGATTCTTGGTCTCGTCAGAAAACATGACGTTACTACATTCTGAAATTGTTCAATGTTGATCTGCAAGAGCCCAGGTCCTTCGATTGCGTCGGTTCCATTGGTTCAGCGCAAATCATCTCATTGGTCTACTGCAGTGAAGGCTACCCTGATGCCATCTCGATGCACGGTTTGGTCTGAGATGCGAATCCCTGTTGCTCCGGAGAAGTCATTTCCAATATTTCTGGCAGCTAATGTTGGGTTCCTGCTAGTCGACTGTTGGATGGAACGACCTGCATTGGTGTTGTCATACGAGGACGACGACTGCGAGGTTATCGTTCACATTCCACGTCTCCCTGTACTTTCTCCACACCATAGACATACCACTTTGAGTAACCAATCGGCAACGTCTTCCTATGGATCATCTGCTGAAAGTAAAGCCACAATCTTCACTCTTTCGAAGTGTTGTACGACTCTAAGTGGTATGTTACTGCAATGCTTAATACAAACTGAATGAAGCTGTTGATACTGGAATGCTCGCGGCGTGTCGCTGCGGCAGCGGTGTGTTTTCATGACTGTGAAACGGGTACAGAGCATGCCAGTAGTGAATACGTCCAGTGTATGGACTCTAACTGGATATGCATGAAGTGCCTTGGCCAATGAGACATTTAGTATCATAGATTACATTTTACGTTAGTATTCCAAGCTTTGGTGAGCAGTGTAGTTGGGGCAGATCAAAGCCTGAGTTTCAAAATCGTTGCGAATCTGCGAGTGGTTTCGTTTCAATGCTTGCATAATTTCAGCATAGTAAATGTGCAAGCCAAATTCTTCATGCAGCACCTTGTGAACTGTTGAGTGAGGGATGTTGGCTCTCATGATGCTCAACGAAGTGACGTTGATGAGGTTTTTGGAAAGTCCCTCTGATTTCCTCCACCATTTCGTGACTTACGCATTTCCTGCCAGATCCGCACTGTCTTTTCACACTACCAGTGGCCAGTAAACTGTCGCACCAAGCGTTTACCATCGTAAAGTTTGGTGGCTCCCTTTGATCACGACGTTGGAAGTTCCTTTAAACAGACCTTTTCAGACCGACAGCACTCATTGGACTCTCTCTTGAGGTTTCGTCATTTCTAGAAATTACTTAGCACCTGAAAGAAAACAGAATTTATCACTTAGAAAACAACCTACGAATCTGTTTCTGAGTTGCTTTACTTGATATTGCAAACTACAAGTACTTGTGTATCTTAGGTTTTTATTTTTAATTTTTTAAAACTTCATTTGGGAGTGAGGGAGGCTTTATGTAGACACCCAGTAAAATGATTGATTTTATTTGTTTATAGCAGCATTTCCATGAAATTCATGCATGAACATATTTACACCTGACATTAGACATTCTTTGAAACTGTTCTTATAGAAACTAAATCTCAGCAGTTCAGTATAAAGTAGTCCCTGAGCTAAAGTACTTAATGTAACAGATGAAACTTGTTGCAAATAATTGATATATTCTCAACTGTGGGCATTGTGGAGAGGTAATTTCATTTTATTTGATGACTCATCATTTTATCTGACAAACACCTACTGAACATCACAATTATTCAGTTTACAATTTCTATCTATTTATGTTTGTCGACGATTATGTCAAATACAACATTATTGGAGGTATTATTGTGTTCTCTCTTTTCGATGTATTAATATCAAGATATTTTACAGCGTTTCATTTGTAGGTCTTTCGTGTGTGTGGAATGGTACTGAATGAAACTGTAATACTCCATTATACATTTATACTTCTTTTTTGTTTAATATCATGAGTACAATGGAAACACGTTCGCACAACACGGAAATCACTAACAGACTAACTAACCTCAGCTGGAGTACATTTACCCTCTCACCTTAGTGTCAAAGATTGTAGTTTATTACATATTTCACATCTGCGATGGGTTAAGTCCCCATGCACTTAAACACTAACGATAATGGTATGCGACAGAGAGAACAAATTCCTTCTAGGAAGTTGAAGGTAGTATTTTCCTTGTAGTAATGTATGTTGAAAATACATGTAAAAACTACAGTTAAAATATAGCTTTGGTGAAACATCTGTAGATCGATACCATTTGACAGTTGTCTCTCCGATTGTAAATGGTGTGGAAGCTTTAGTTTTATAAATCTATGTACTGAAGTCATGATTTGCCTCTGTCTTATTACTTGAGAGCAAGTCTACAATCTCCGTTGCTGTGAATTGAGGCTTATAGCATTGTATGTTTTACCAGTTCTGTTGCATACTGGTTCTGTGATACAAAGCACTTCAGCAATGTGTTTGTAAATTCGAAGATAACACGTACCTTTCTTTTTCAGGTTCTAGCATCAGCGCTGCCTCTCGGCATCGGCTTGTATATGTGGTGGTAAGTGATATAAAAGAAACACTAAAAATCCTAGAAAACATTATGCCAAAATGTCTGACTGTATGGGAAATAAACGCAGCCTATTTGTTACAGGCGCAGCAGAAGTGGAAGGTGAGTGAGAAATACACTACAGAATACAAATACATTGGCAATCATATAGAGTTCGTATACATTTTATATATTCAGGCTCTGAAACCAGTAAGTAAACACTGAATATTAAATTTGTCATATTGACATTCGTTGACAACCCGAAATGCCGTTTCTTATTTTTAGCAACCAGTGCAATATTTTCTATTTATGTTGGGTAGACGTCATATTTCCGCAAGTAAGCAGGCAGACAGTGTGGTAACTGATAACAAGGGCAAAATAGTTCCATTATCCCAACACTTCAAGTTTAAAGAGATGAATAAGAATGCCAAATACTCAACACTGAAAGTAACGATTTCCAAAAGTAGAGCCGGATGAGGTTATGAAATCATTCAAGATGTAAGGGAAGTAATAGCGCCTAGAGAAGATGGCGTTTAATCTGAAATAACCAAAGCAGAAAGCAAATTAATGACAAATTACGTGCAAAAATGCTTGTAGGATATCCGCTGAAGAAAAAAATTTTCCAAGCTGGGACCCTAAAGATATGGCACAAAACCTTTAACATTAGGTCTGCAAGTCAATTACAAAATTTGAAAACAACATATCGGTAAGAGAAGAGAAAATATCAGCCCTGAGATGATGGAGCAACTGATAAATTTTTGTATTTGTAAATGTTGAAGAGAACTGGATCAACTGCGGAAAATATATCCTGCAATATAAGAAAGGTCCACCATGATTTTGACATACTGGAAATATTTTTCAAACCGAAACTTTCGATGTGTCTGAAACGAAAAATGAACAATTAAAGCGTATTACTTTTACAGGTTGCTGGCACTGACAGAAAGAATTTTATGTTGGAAACTATTAAAAAGCCAAGGATTCTTCAGCAAATTGAGCCTAATGACTCACAGTGACACAATTGTGTAAACATTTATGGGAATACTTTTGAAATAATAAACAGTTTACTTAATTTTTTCCTCTTACTCGTTTTCATTTGACTGCCACTTCCACAAACCGTTAATTTGCCTATGATGCTCTACTATTCATGAATGAATATAGGCCGTGTATTTTCTGTCATTACTGAGTACAGTTTCCACTTCTTACTTCATGGTTATTTCTAATTGTAGAATTCCACATTACCTGTTGTAATATGTTTGTGCTGAATGCAGCGCAGGTTATTTGGATCGGCTGTTACGCGAAAAATAGGAATTAACAGTCTGGGATTGACGGTCCTAATCTTGCCAGATAAAGAAAATTAATCAATATAATAAATACAAAAACAGTAACTGACTACATATTCTATCACAGTCTCTTCCCTGACCCGTTCGTTCATTTGATTGTCTGCTTTTTACAAAGTATTTGTGCTTCCGCGATTCGTTCGTTCCTTTTTTGTCCCTTTTTTCATTGTCGACGTGCGTTTCAAATTATTTGCAAATAATTTGGAAATAGAAGTTCAGACGTTCAGGTTGGAAGTAAATGAGACAGTAAAATGACCGAAAGGATTAGGGAATAAACTAGAATGGAATATATAGTCATTTAATTGTTTCAGAGCGTATTTTATTCATTGATTTATTGGGGTAAGATACGACCATTCATGAACACTAGAACATAACAGACAAAACTTAAGTTAAGTATAAGTGGAAGTCAAATGAAAGACAGACACAGGAAAAAAAGTAAGTAAACTCTTTATTATTTCAAAAGTAATCGCCATGGCTGATAATACACAAATCACTTATCCCACTGTGAGACGTTACAGTCAATGCCTTCATGGAAAAATATTTGCGTTTGCCTACGGAACCACGACTGGAGCGAGACTTGCGGCTCTTCGCCGGATGCAAAACGACAAACACGAATGTCTTTCTCTAAGGTTCCAAAAATACGGAAAATGCGTGGTGGAAAGGTCAGGGCTGTATGTAGGATTTGTAGCGTAATTTACGCAGCCTACTCGCAACACCATTGGCAACATTTCGGCAGGCATTTGTCGGCAGATAGTTTCGACTACGCTGCAGAAGTTTTGTTGGGAAGCCCTCACACATGCTCGGCACAGGCCCGAAATCTACCCACGCGATTTTTATATTTTACTGATCCTCAAGAAAGGCGTTCGTGGCCGTCGATTTGCTTTTGACGAAGAGGCGCACGCCTGGGTGGAATCGTGGTTCCGTAGGCAACTGCAAACGTTTTTCCATGAATGGATTGACCGTAATGTTTCACAGTGGGATTAAGGTATTAAGAGATATGTTGATTGCTTAATACGTAAGTAGTTTATTTAAAGCTGGTTTCAATCCATGCTGGGCGCCTGGTATAGCAACCGGTTGTGAATTTCATGAAATAAGACAGTCTTGATTGCAAATTTTTTACTTACTTTTTTCCATTAGTCTCGTTTTCATTCGACTGCCTCTCATAAATTTAAAATATGAGCGCTGGCAGTAATAGTTATGAGGCGACGTGGTTAGACGTGAGCTCCGAAGACAGCAGAAGAGGAGGAGAAAAGACTGACTGATGAATGCCAGGGGAGATAAGCGTAACCGGGAGAATACTGCTGCATTTACTGTACTATCTGAAAGAAGGAAATTTGCTATACGTTTTTCTTTGCATACTAGTTATGAGGTTGACAGGAGAAAGTGATCCAGCTTTTTATTAAGTGGAACATTGCATTTAATTGTGTGCACAGTGCATGGTAGTTCGTTGCAGAAGCAGTCAACACCAACAGAGGAATTTTCGAAAGTGTTCTTTTTTATCAATGGACACATCTAGGTTACTTACTAAGTGAGACCTTGTGTTGAAATAATGGCAATATGACAGGAATTTGATCTCAGACGCGAAACACTGCGGTACATATCCACTGAGGAGCCGATAGAGTACGTAGAATGCCGTATTCACGTGGCCTGCGAGTATCTGGACGTAACTATCCTCCGTGGGTGCGTGAAACACTGACATTGTCAAATAGACGGATGCTGTAGATGTACCGCACGAAGCATTCACTGTTAGTTATCGTCTACAAGTTTCACTGCACTTACCATGTTGGACTGCATCTCAGTAGTGGAGGTTTGGCAGATCGAGTGACAGTACACGTTTATGTTGCATGTCCTGTCGGTGTGTGTTCACAAACTTTTGGAGGGCACAGAGGCAAGCTGATGCCTTTCCACATTGGCAGCGGCGTTTTGTGCCCAGTGGAGGTGTTCATTCTAAGTTACACCCAAGTTCTTCACTCTTTTCTGACAGAGTATAGGGTACTGCAGAGCTCAAAAGCGGTAGCTGTTCGTGGAACTCTTAATATGTTAATTTCGACAGAGATTTTAGAGTTACTTGGGTCTTTGTCATGTTTATCTTAAGACAATGTTTTACTGCTATTCGAACATTGGAGGCAGATTGTCATTCATCTAGACAATGGCAGTATTGATATCTTCAGGTCTGACATTTAAACAAACCTAAAGGTCGTCGCTTTGTAAATGACATTTACAGGATGTCATTACCGACCAGGTGTCACTGATATACGGATGGAACGATAGTGAGCCCAGCACTGACCCCTGTGGCACAACTGAAGGGAGAAACTTCGGGGAATACATTTCATTCCCGAAGACAGCACGCTGCCGTCTGTTTATCGAGGATCTTTCAAATCGCTTCCAGCGTATCATCTGAAAGGTGTAGTTACCATATCGAACACACTGAAATCCGCCGTTCTCACAGTAGTTAGCAGTTCGATTGTGGATGCAATTTCAAACATCTGAAGTAATCAGAATGATGCAACAATGTTAACTACATATATGTTGAGTGACGTGGACTACGAAAGAACGAGAACGTACTCTTCGTACCTTGTAAAAGCATTGGTCATCTTGTTATTCACAAGCACACGCTTGTTAGACTAATCATATTCTTTGTGTCTGATTTGCGTTCCTACAATATATTATCCGACATCATAGCAAGAATACAAAGTAGAATGTAAGATTCGTTTTATCTTAATATTTTATTATGAGAGTTGTACAAGGAGTCACATTCAACGTCTTCAGCATATCTGCAAAATGTGCATGTCATGCCAGCTTCCCACCAACCTTCGTCCCCAGAACCATGATTTGATGTTCACTTAACTTATCACACCCCCATTTAAAGAACTTGTAACGTTATTCACAGTATTATTTTATAAGAGAAACTAAATATATTGTATGCAATTGAAATTAGAAGTTAGCCTATTTGATGTGAAGCAGGAACACATTAATTCTTGTACAGATTTGCTTTTCTGACCTTCAACTGAAAGGATAATGCTTGTATCATTTGCAGTTGAACTGGCTTAGGAAATATTTTATGAAATTAGTGGTACATAACTTGAAAGCACGAACTGCTACAGTGTGCAGAAAATTTCTTTCCTTCCTTCATCCAATACAAAATTTAGGTAAATAATGCCACCTAAAATGAAATAAAATAAAAAGTGGTTTGATCTTTCTTACTGCTGAATCTTAACTGATTTAAAATACTTCAGCAGGACATAAATTGGGGAAATTTAAGATAACACAAACAATTAATGAATGATTACCTAAAATACGTGTGTAACGTTCAGTTGTCTGAATATGACATTGATTTTTGCATTGATTTAGAGTGGATGCCTTCCGACAGGCTTCGGGCTCTTCACATTATTTGCTTTGACATCGGACACTAGTGCCGCAACGCTTCTCATTGTATGTCAGATACCTGTATTTATATGTCCACTATTTTGGCTTTAGTTAGACATCACACCAAGTGACTAAATTTTTCTTCTTCCTCTCCATTTCTGTCATACGACTTTGGAACAAAGTACCCAGTAACCTGTGATTCATCACAAACAACTTTGCACTCCAGTGATGTTGAACTTTACAAGTCATCCTCAAAGTAACCTCCTTCGCAGTGCACCCAAGCTGTCTTCCCTCTTTCCAACGCTGAAATAAGAATTTCTGTCATTTGCCAACCCTTTCCAAACTATCCTCTTCCCTGTTTTTTATTTCTTTGTTTCATCTCATCTCTTAAAATTATCCTCATATGTTAACGTCTTCTGAAATAAATTTCTTGTAAGAAACTACATAATGGATGGTTGTTTCTAATAGTCCTAGTATGGAAGCCTGAGAAACAGTCGATGCCATAGAGAAATTTTCTGGTAAAAATTCATTGTCTGTTATATGTATGAGCGACTTTGTGATACTATTAGCAATTGTTCTGCAATTTTGTTGTTCATTTTGAACTACCGATACGTCACAGTTTACTCTTTGGTAATAAGTGATTTAAAGACAAGTGTTCCTAATGTTGCTTACTTAAAAGGAAAAGTCATCTATACTGAATAACAGTGTTAACCGATAGAATGCAAGCAATCTTGATCGCTGTCATACTAATAATTCTCGTGTACGAAAACGACGGGGAAGAAATTTCGTATGGAAGTCAATTATGCACCGTAGTTAGTTAAAATTTTGAGTAAATAATTGAAATTTTATGAAATTTTCATTGCAGATTAATTAATTACGATCGCCAGCTCATAAAAGAGAAAAGCTAAACATTGTAAATGATTCCAGTGCAAATAGAATAACGTAAATAATGACAAATGTACAGGAAGGCAGTAGCGCGACAAAAATGCACGCGGGCGAGTTTGAATATAAAAGAAACGTTTTCAAGTTAATTAAAAATGCGTTGAAATTACGTATGAGTAACAAAATCCGGTAACGTTTACGTCACGCGATATGCACTGAATGGGTCACTCACTGTAATGCTATCTATAGGCAGCTTCTGTGAAACAAATACTTACGACTAAACACTGTTTCGTAATAACGTTTACTTCAGAAAGCGATTACTAGTTTCGCTAGCAAACGACAATGACTTTCGCAAAGCAGATGTTACGAATGTCAAAAACGCGTGGAACATTTATAAATACAAAAAAATGTTACATTACTTCGTCAGTTATTGAAATTACTTTTACTTTGCACTTTGAGTTTGTCAGCGTTTGTATTACAAAGTTTTTGCACTATTATTTTTCTATAGTTTTTCCATAATTATATTGTAACTTTTAAATACTGAGCACTGACCAAATTAATAATGTATTACATACAATAAATTACCTTAAAATTACGGAAGCAATAAACTGGAAATTTATGAGGCACTGTGTGGATGTGTTATAAAGATTCTTAGTGAATGTACACATCAACATAAACAACTGTTTTTATATAAACATTAACACATTTCAGCACTTTTCTGCTAGCGGCATTGGATATTCTTCGTCGACTTCTTATTAAAATGTAAAAATGTTTTAAGTATTAGGTATCTAATGGAAATAGGTCTAAAACAGTTTTTGTGTGCTATTGCCATTCCGTTAAGTTTTGTATATTGTTAGGTTATGTAGGACCCTCAGTCCATTATTGTATGTAGGTATCTCGCCATTTGCAATTAAATGATATTACTGAGAGTTTCGTTGGCTTGTCAACAAACCACGTTATCTGTAAATGTTGTTTTATTATGTGAATAGATAAGGTCCAGCCACATTAATATGACCACCACCTATGTTGGACGTCAACGTGCAAACTACACGTGGACGACAGATGGCAGCACTAGCGGTGGGGTGTATAGGAGACGTGTCGGAGGGAGGCGGAAAACAATGTAGTCATTGTCGTAATGCGGTAACGGAGCGATTTATCTGACATCCACAAGGACATGACTATTGGCTTTCCGGCCAAGAGCGGGAGCAGTTCCTGTAAGGGTAAATTTGTAAACTATTCCGTGCCGACCTGGTTAAAGTATACGGTGGATGACAAAATGGCGCTGTCCCATGGATGAAAGAGGTGAACGACGGCTAGAGAGATGTCTACAGGCAAATAGACGTGCAACTGTTGAACAAGTGACTGCGCATATGAACCGAGGGGCTACCAAAGTGTCTCCTCAACAACCGTTAAGCCATCGTTGCTGCGTATGGGACCCCATGGGAGCCTCCTGGCTCCTGCATCCACGAAGACTGCTGTTCGTCAGTTGCGAAGGCTGGAATTTGTACCCCAGTACCGGAACAGAATGTCCACTGAATGGTACGATATTGGCCTTTTCAGATGAATCACATTTTACGCTCCATCGGGCAGACAGCAGTTGCCACGTTCGGCATCAAACGTCTGAAAGCGAAGGTTCCGGGCCGTAGTTGAAGAGTATTAGGGTCCGGGGATTGTTTTCGTGGCATTCTCTGGGTGATTTACACTAATGCTCATAAATTAAAGATAACTGCAGAATGTGGTGCCACACAACGTGGCACTACACAAAACTGGCGCTCACAGCATAGGCACATAGGGAACACACACGACACAGATCTGTAAGTCCACGGTATTGGTGGTAAGTTGAAAAAAGCGTCCCGAAACACGTGTGCTACAAAACGCCACCGTTTCCTGCGCGTGTATCCCGACATCAATATCGGATATGATCGTCATGCCTACATACACAGGCCGCACAACGGGTTGGCATACTCTGGATCAGGCGGTCGAACAGCTGCTGGGGCACAGCCTCCCATTCTTGCACCAGTACGTGTCGGAGCTCCTGAAGTGTCCTAGGGGTGTGAAGACGTGCAAAGATGCGGCGACCGAGAGCATCCCAGACGTGCTCGATGGGTTTTAGATCTGGAGAACAGGACGGCCACTCCATTCGCCTGATATCTACTGTTTCAAGGTACTCCTCCACAATGGCACCTCGGTGGGGCCGTGCGTTATCATCCATCAGGAGAAATGTGGGACCCACTGCACCCCTGAAAAGGCGGACATACTGGTGCAAAATGACGTCTCGATACACCTGACCTGTTAAAGTTCCTCTGTCAAAGACATGCAGGGGAGTACGTGCACCAATCATAATCCCACTCCACACCATCAAACCACGACCTCCATACTGGTCCCTTTCAAGGACATTAAGGGGTTGGTATCTCGTTCTTGGTTCACGCCAGATGAAAACCCGGCGAGAATCACTGTTCAGACTATACGTGGACTCGTCTGTGAACATAACCTGGGACCACTATTCCAATAACCATGTACTGTGTTCTTGACACCAGGCTTTACGGGCTCTCCTGTGTTCAGGGGTCAGTGGAATGCACCTTTCAGGTCTCCGGGCGAATAAACCATGTCTGCTCAGTCGTCTGTAGAATGTGTGTCTGGAGACAACTGTTCCAGTGGCTGCGGTAAGGTCCCGAGCAAGGCTACCTGCAGTACTCCGTGGCCGTCTGCGGGCACTGATGATGAGATATCGGTCTCCTTGTGGTGTTGTACACTGTAGACGTCCAGTATTGTAGCCCCTGGACACGTTTCCTATCTGCTGCTATAGTTGCCAGAATCTTGAGATCACACTTTGTGGCACACGGAGGGCCCGTGCTACGACCTGCTTTGTTTGACCAGCCTCCAGTCGCCCTAGTATTCTACCCCTCTTAACGTCATCAATATGTTGTCTTTGAGCCATTTTCAACACACAGTTACCATTAGCACGTCTGAAAACGTCTGCATACTTACTCGCTGCACCGTCCTCTTGCATGCACCATCACACCGCTGCGTATGTGGACTGCTTCCAGCGCCACCGTGCGAGGACCGCAGGTCAAATGCACCACATGGTCATATCCCGAGGTGATTTAAACCCGCAAATCTCCCACCAGAGCGTTGTTTCACAATGTATCAGCATTTTCACTAATTTATGAGCATGAGTGTAGTCATTCTGGAAGGCACACTGGATCAATACAAGTATGCGTCTGTCGTTGGGGACCATGTCCATTCCTACAAGCAGCTTGTTTCTCTTTGTCACTATCGCACCTACTAGCAGGACAAAGCAGTGTGTCACACAGCTCGCAGTGCACGCGCGTGGTTCGAAAAGCACTAGGATGAGAGTTTACCGTACTCCCTGGCCACCAAACTTCCCAGATTTAAACCCAGTCGAGAATGAATAGGACTACCTCGAACGGGTTGTTCAGATCGCGGATCCTCAAATAAGAAGCCTTGTGCAGATGACCACAGCACTGGAGTCGGCATTGCTCCACATCCCTGTCACTGCCCTCCTGAATCTGTGATTCTATTCTCTTCCTGCACGGCTAGCAGCGGTCCACTCTGCAAAAGGTGGTTTTTCAGGTTCTTGGCAGTTGGTAACATTAATGGGACCGGATAGTGTATTTCGCAACTATATTTGGTAATTCCTTAGAATTACACTACCGGCCATTAAAATTGCTAACCATGAAGACGACGTGCTACGGACGTGAAATTTAACCGACAGGAAGAAGATGCTGTGATATGCAAATGATTAGCTTTTCAGACAATTCACACGAGGTTGGCGCCGGTGGCGACACCTACAACGTGCTGACGTGAGGAAAGTTTACAACCGATTTCTCATACACAAACAGCAGTTGACCGGCGTAGCCTGGTGAAACGTTGTTGTGATGCCTCGTGTAAGGAGGAGAAATGCGTACCATCGTGTTTCCGACTTTGATAAAGGTCGGATTGCGGCCTATCGCGACTGCGGTTTATCGTATCGCGACATTACTGCTCGCGTTGGTCGAGATCCAATGACTGTTAGCAGAATATGGAATCGGTTGGTTCAGGAGGGTAATACGGAACGCCGTGCTGGATCCCAACGGCCTCGTATCACTAGCAGTCGAGATGACAGGCATCTTATCCGCACGGCTGTTACGGATAGTGCAGCCACGTCTCGATCCCTGAGTCAACAGATGGGGACGTTTCCAAGACAACAACCATCTGCACGAACAGTTCGACGACGTTAGCAGCAGCATGGACTATCAGCTCGGAGACCATGGCTGCGGTTACCATTGACGCTGCAACACAGACAGGAGCGCCTGCGATGGTGTACTCAACGACGAACCCGGGTGCACGAATGGCAAAACGTCATCTTTTCGGACAAATCCAGGTTCTGTTTACAGCATCATGATGGTCGCAACCGTGTTTGGCGACATCGCGGTGAACACACATTGGAAGCGTGTATTCGTCATCGCCATACTGGCGTACCACCCGGCGTGATGGTATGGGATGCCATTGGTTACACGTCTCTGTCACCTCTTGTTCGCATTGACGGCACTTTGAACAGTGGACGTTACATTTCAGATGTGTTACGACCCGTGGCTCTACCCTTCATTCGATCCCTGCGAAACCCTACATTTCAGCAGGATAATTCACTACCTGTACGGTCCTTTCTGGATACAGAAAATGATCGACCGCTGCCCTGGCCAGCAGCACATTCTCCAGATCTCTCACCAACTGAAACCGTCTGGTTAATGGTGGCCGAGCAACTGGCTCGTCACAATACGCTAGTCACTACTCTTGATGAACTGTCGTATCGTGTTGAAGCTGCATGGGCAGCTGTACCTGTACACGCCATCCAAGCTCTGTTTGACTCAATGCCCAGGCGTATCAAGGCCGTTATTACTGCCAGAGGTGGTTGTTCTGGGTACTTATTTCTCAGGATCTATGCACCCAAATTGCGTGAAAATGTAATCACATGTCAGTTCTAGTATAATATATTTGTCCAATGAATACCCGTTTATCATCTGCATTTCTTCTTGGTGTAGCAATTTTAATGGGCAGTAGTGTAGTTTCTAAATATCAGTTCTAATTTCCTGTCGAAATTCACACAAAAGCAATACATGTTTTGCGTAGTTTTAATAGTAAGTGATATTTTGTTCTCCAATTCAGAAAACAGCTCTATTTATATACGATTTTCGAAAATATTTTAGAACACAATTAATAACGCTATTGGTACAGAATTAGACGATCTGTTCTGAAACTTGCTGCTCAGTTAAGGCCTGAAGCGCATCCACCGTGCACGTGCCCACAGCTCCGACAGCAGTGGCTCCAGCCTGGCCCTGCTGCCTGCCGGGGAGACGGACCTCGGCGCAGCTGGCGACATCGGCAGGCCGTGCAGAGGAGGCCGCCGCCGCTAGTACCGTAGCTTAGGTGTGACGTCATGAGCGCCAACAACTCACGCGTCACAGCCACACTGAGGCACCTGCCAGCGCTGGCTGCCGGACCGGCGGGTAAAGCAACTGAATAGCTGGGGGTTATGTCAGGGAGCAAAATCATTAGGGGGTAATCTTTCACGCAAGATGTGCTGCACTCATGAGACCTGGACTGCAATGTGACTAAAGAGTCATTGCATCATCTGCACTGCGTAATTAAATAAACAGAACTTCCAAAAAACAAATCACAACTGTCGCTACATCCATACAAAAATAATGTGTACTTTTATATATTGTGTACGTATTTGTTTTGTACTGTTTTGCTATCATTTATCCTCTAAATTGTAATTTAATACTCTTTTACTCTTTTATACTTACGCTTACATTAGATTACTGTCTTTCTGCGAAATACGTAACATATTGTGTTTCCTTAGTGCATAAAGCAATCCTTTGTTAATTCGTACATTGCCCAACAAAATTAAACGACCACATTTTCGAAAGCCCGTAATTACCTCCCACTGCGACGCATAAACTTGAAATTTGGTCAAAGGTGTCTTAAGCTTTCCTTTGTAATGGTTCCAAAGCGTGGCGGTCTGCGATGTCACCTTCGGCGAGGTTTCAAAGAGCCTGGTGCCAACACAGGCCCAAAAAGGCCACAGCTCTGATGTTCATGTGCGGCGTAAGGCGGCTTAATGATGTGACATTGGCACCAAACTTCACCACAATTTTGCACACCACCATCGTGGCTGTTCCACAAGATGAGGAGGTCGTCACACCGGGTATTACCCACGTTACACCCGACGTTTTGACGCCTCTGAGATGGAAGTCGTAACTGTGATCCCCGGCGTTGGATTCACGCGTTATTGAGGGTGGCCGAGGAAAGCATTTCAGACACATCTCGCGTCCGTCGGCCGTCGTAATTCAATATATTATTATTATGTTGGTTGTTGCCGATTTACGTGGTGGGCCTTAATAAAAATTATATTTCATTTTATTTTGATTTACAATTAAATGCTTTTGTGAAGTTCTCCTTTTTAACAGTATTAATCTTAAATTATTTGTTACGTTAATGAATGTTGGACTCGCTGAATCTTAAAATATGAGCATATAAGTTGAACAATGGAATAAACTTTTCATATTAATTTCCTCGGGTAGTCAGTTCACTTTAAAGCAAAAAATCTTTAGTTATGAATTACAATTACGGCCCACCCACGCGCGAGAGTATTTTTTCTTACCTCCGTTAACCATTTCATTGCAGTCGGAGTCCTGGCTCTGGTTCTCGGCTGTTGTACTGAAAATAAGAATCTTAAAGCCACGTATCTTCTGCAGCGTCGGGGGGCTGTGGAGAAAAATGTATATTATGTTTATAGCGGGCGAGTTTTCCACTTCCGCTAAATTTTATAAGTTAATATCGCCACGTAATGGCGTCGTTGGCTGCGTCGGCCGCTGCGATTGTTGCACTGTAAATTACTCGAATGCAGGTCAATTCAAGGAAGGCGGAGATGAAATCGGGATCACCTCTTACAAGTTAAAAGTGAACAATAATATTAAATAAATATATTATTTGCTTAATTAGTACAAATATGCGTACATTTGCCAGGACTTGCAAGATGTCCGTCTACACGCAACCAAGACAAGAGAAGAAGTGAAGACGACTAAAAAATTAACAAAAGAGCGTATCTTGTCGTCTCTTTACATCATTTTGTTATATTTCCTTGCCCTCGAAACTTACACAGAGAAATTATTATTTTACGGGTACATGATAAAAATATATATTATTCAATTTTTAAATGTCTCTTCTTTATAAATACTGTTTTTAAGTCATTTCGTATTATTTCACTGGGGCGCTATACACACCGCGGCACACCGCGACACGAAATGGGCTTAACGGGTACATGAAGGGCGTCAGTGAAACTGCCCGTTCCTTTGGGGCCTTGATTCCCATACATTTCGTATTCGGAAACGAGAGCTTGCAGTGTGATAAACCACAGCATGAAGTGCTTGACAACGTCTAACACTGCGGACACCTCTCGGACGGCCGGCCGAAGTGGTCGTGCGGTTAAAGGCGCTGCAGTCTGGAATCGCAAGACCGCTACGGTCGCAGGTTCGAATCCTGCCTCGGGCATGGATGTTTGTGATGTCCATAGGTTATTTAGGTTTAACTAGTTCTAAGTTCTAGGGGACTAATGACCTCAGCAGTTGAGTCCCATAGTGCTCAGAGCCATTTGAACCATTTTTTGAACCTCTCGGACGATTGAACCGTTCTCGCGAGTCAGAAACCCATTGAACGTGAACGCACGCCTTTTGAGTGCAGTTTGACCGCACTTTTTGCTTTGGTGTACAGGTTGGAACGAACAGACGCTCAAAAGCATTCGAGGAAATCTGAATGCCCTCCGAAGGAACAAAGGATGCTTTCGCTTTTTCATTCCTCGTATTTCACGTCCACCCGTGGCGTGATCACAGAGAGTTGCAGAGTTGATACGTGCGTGAATAAAACGACAGAGAGCCTTTCTAAGTCGCCCTCCTCCCCCCTCCGCCACAGTTCGGCAAGACCCACGCTGTCACCCTCCCATCTTCGTTGAACACCTTGAAAACGTTATCTGAATGTTTTGATTCCCACTGAAACGCAGCTCAAATGTAATATGATTGGTAGTGCAAAATACAAACAGTTATTTCATACCATTCATGAAGCTATACTTACATCCTGAATAATTGCTTTCATAGTAGGAAAAGGCTGATTCTCTTTTGTTTTTCAGTCTTCAGTCTTCTAGGTGTTTGTGTCCCACCCTCGTTATTTCAGAGTAGCACTTGCACGCAACATCCTCATTTATTTGTTGGATATATTCCAATATCTGTCTTCCCTTACCGATTTTACCCGCAGCAGCTTCCTCTGCAACCATAGCAATTGTTCCCTGCTGTAACCAATGTCCCGTCATACCGTCCCTTCTACTTGACACTCTTCTCCATATGTTCTCGTCATTTGTTTCCCTATTGCTCCACCTAACTTTCAACACCGTTCTACAGTGACACATCTCACTCACTTTGTTTCCCGTCATTTCCTGTTTCCCCACAATCTGTGATTCGCCTCCATACAATGTTGTGCTCGGTACGTACGTCCTCAGAAATTTCTTCCCTAAATTAAACAGTTCTTTGATACTAGCAGACTTCTTTCGATTATTCCTCTGCTAGTCTCATTTTAATGTCCTCCTTGCTGCTTATGTCAAATACGAGGGTATTCCCAAAAGTAAGGTCTCCTATTTTTTCTAAGTACGTACATAGACCTGTTTATTTCTACAATGGTTTCAAATGGTTCAAATGGCTCTGAGCACTATGGGACTTAACATCTGTGGTCATCAGTCCCCTAGAACTTAGAACTACTTAAACCTAACTAACCTAAGAACATCACACACATCCATGCCCGAGGCAGGATTCGAACCTGCGACCGTAGCAGTCGCGCGGTTGCGGACTGAGCGCCTAGAACCGCTAGACCACCGCGGCCGGCTACAATGGTTTACATCAGTTAACATCTTGAACATTTAGCTAATTTTCGACGCAATCACCATTTCTGTCGATGCATTTTTGTAGACCCTGTGGCAGTTTTTGTATGCCAATGTCATACCAGCTCTCCGCTATGCTGTTTAGAAAGTTATGAACCTCTTCTTTCACCTCGTCGTCGGAGCTGAATCGCTTTCCGGTCAAATGTTCTTTTAACATAGGCAACAGGTGATAGTCATTGGGCGCCAAGTCAGGACTATAGGATGGGTGGGTGATTATGTTACACTGAAACTGTTGCAGGAGAGCAACGGTTTGCCAAGCGATGTGTGAGCGAGTGTTGTCATGGAGAATGTGTACGCCTTTGCTCAACATTCCTCTTCTCCGGTTCTGAATTGCCAGTTTGAGTTTTTTCAGAGTGTCACAGTACCGGTCAGCGTTAATTGTGGTCCCAGCGATTCAGCTCCGACGACGAGGTGAAAGAAGCATGGCGGCGAGCTGGTATGACAAGGGCATACAAAAACTGCCACAAGGTCTACAAAAATGCATCGACAGAAATGTTGATTATGTCGAAAAATAGCTAAATGTTCAAGCTGTAAACTGATGTAAACTCTGTAGAAATAAACATGTCTATTTACTTATAAAAAAATAGGAGACCTTACTGTCGGGGTCACCCTCGTATTATCTTGCTTCCAAGAAAGCAGAATTCCTTTACTTCATCTAATTCGGACACGTCATAAAGAACATAAACTACACATTCATATGGAACTTCCATCGATAGTTCCTTCCGTTTCCTTTCCTTTCTCCCCCTCTACCTTCAAAGTACGAGGGCAGTTCAATAAGTAATGCAACACATTTTTTTTCTGAAACAGGGGTTGTTTTATTCAGCATTGAAATACACCAGGTTAATCCCCAATCTTTTAGCTACACAACACTATTTTTCAACGTAATCTCCATTCAATGCTACGGCCTTACGCCACCTTGAAATGAGGGCCTGTATGCCTGCACGGTACCATTCCACTGGTCGATGTCGGAGCCAACGTCGTACTGCATCAATAACTTCTTCATCATCCGCGTAGTGCCTCCCACGGATTGCGTCCTTCATTGGGCCAAACATATGGAAATCCGACGGTGCGAGATCGGGGCTGTAGGGTGCATGAGGAAGAACAGTCCACTGAAGTTTTGTGAGCTCCTCTCGGGTGCGAAGACTTGTGTGAGGTCTTGCGTTGTCATGAAGAAGGAGAAGTTCGTTCAGATTTTTGTGCCTACGAACACGCTGAAGTCGTTTCTTCAATTTCTGAAGAGTAGCACAATACACTTCAGAGTTGATCGTTTGACCATGGGGAAAGACATCGAATAGAATAACCCCTTCAGCGTCCCAGAAGACTGTAACCATGACTTAACCGGCTGAGGGTATAGCTTTAAACTTTTTCTTGGTAGGGGAGTGGGTGTGGCGCCACTCCATTGATTGCCGTTTTGTTTCAGGTTCGAAGTGATGAACCCATGTTTCATCGCCTGTAACAATCTTTGACAAGAAATTGTCACCCTCAGCCACATGACGAGCAAGCAATTCCGCACAGATGGTTCTCCTTTGCTCTTTATGGTGTTCGGTTAGACAACGAGGGACCCAGCGGGAACAAACCTTTGAATATCCCAACTGGTCAACAATTGCGACAGCACTACCAACAGAGATGTCAAGTTGAGCACTGAGTTGTTTGATGGTGATCCGTCGATCATCTCGAACGAGTGTGTTCACACGCTCCGCCATTGCAGGAGTCACAGCTGTGCACGGCCGGCCCGCACGCGGGAGATCAGACAGTCTTGCTTGACCTTGCGGCGATGATGACACACGCTTTGCCCAACGACTCACCGTGCTTTTGTCCACTGCCAGATCACCGTAGACATTCTGCAAGCGCCTATGAATATCTGAGATGCCCTGGTTTTGCGCCAAAAGAAACTCGATCACTGCCCGTTGTTTGCAACGCACATCCGTTACAGACGCCATTTTAACAGCTCCGTACAGCGCTGCCACCTGTCGGAAGTTAATGAAACTATACGAGACGAAGCGGGAATGTTTGAAAATATTCCACAAGAAATTTCCAGTTTTTTCAACCAAAATTGGCCGAGAAAAAGAATGTGTTGCATTACTTATTGAACTGCCCTCGTGTAAGAGCTGCGGGTTCGGCGTGGTGTCAGTTCTTTTGGGTATGTCCGAAGGAACAGGCACCATGCATTCAAGTATCTAATTCACCCCTACGGCAATGAATCCACCACCTTCAGTGCGGATGCACAATCATGTCGGACCTCCTGCAGGTATCTGAAACTAGCAAGCATGGAGGCCATGGATCGGGACTGTAGACAGGTGGCGCTAGGTGAGAGTATAGGTCGGCTGGGAGGCCTGCCGAGATAGTCCGTGCGTTTGCGAGGAACACTGCGGCTGGGTGGCGCAGTGATTATGGCAAGTGCCCTGTAAACGAGGGAGTCTGGGTTCGAATCCCACTCCGGCAAACATATTTGGGATATATTTGCGACAGGAGACGGAACATTCAGACAGCATACAAGATACGGTAACAATTGAAATGACAATTTTATTACTGGCAATTCACAAGTTGCATGTACTTTTAAAAATCGCACTGTAAATGTACCTGCAAGTATGGCATTAAATGGTTGAGTCAAACAAGCAAGGGAATATATTAAAAATTCCATTACACAAAACATAAGACATCTAGGAACAGCACCAACATCCTCCACTGAAATTGAATAATTGAAAGACCGGTGTTTCTGTGCGTGCTGTCAAAACTTCGTAAACGAATTTAGCACCCTATGGAGGTTATATATTGTGGTAACTCTCCATCCCTCATCGATGAGAAAGATCTTGTTTTTCAACTGCAAGGGGTTGTTTGTGAAGATATTGGCGTCTAAAGAGGGCATTTGTTCGCGACGACATAGTAAATCTATGTATGGTTTGCCCGTGTGTGCCACTGTAACTCGGCCCTCCACAGCCCATCACAGAAGAAGGTTTAGTTTCGAACAGCAGGGTTTGGGTTCAAAGATACGGGTGACAAAAGAGGGCATAGCTCCAGTGGACTTGTTATGGTGAATGAGATCGGAAACGAGTGCGAAGTGGCCGAGACTGGGGGGAACGTTCCTTCTAGAATGTTTAGCACTGTTGCAGAACGTTGGAGAATGTTGGAGAATTTACCAAAATGTTGTACAATCTTCAAGAAGATTCCACAATATTCTGCATCTCCCAGGCATTCTGGAATTAGTGAGATGTGCATTACTTACACATTTTTCACATTTTCGTCCAAAGGCTTCCAGGTATTCTAGAATCACCTCCAGCACATGAAATCAATGCATGTTTGAGGAAATCGTTTCGTTGGTCCCGAGCGACGCAAGTGCAGTTGCGTAGAAATATGAGAGTTCGACTTTCCTATGAAGAAGAAGCGAAAACTTTCGTCGAAAAACTCTTACAAATTAGTGAAGGCACTCTCCCATTTGATTGATTAACGGGTCAAATTGAACGTACAAATGATTTAAGTAACATTATCTATTAATTCTATTTAAGCTGTTCGCAAAGTTTTCCCGAAAATTGTTAACAAATACTCATGATGGTTATTTGTAAAAGCCATTTCAGCAGCAAGAAATGATATAGTTGAAGACATTACCTTAAAAATTCAAAACAGGACATGGTCATCACCAATTGTCAAACAGTATAATTCCTGTGAACACAATACCAGAAAAAGATAAAGGAAAAACAGCGTCTATTCCGACGATTCTAATCATATCAACCGCATGCCATTTCACTTCAAAGGGCTGCAACTTACAGCCAGATTATCAATTAGTTCCACCATAAATACGACACAGGAATAAACGTTAAGGTGTTATGGTATCAATTTGCAACAATCATGCTCTTCTCACAGTCAGTTATATCTAACTTACTCTAGGGATGGGAGAGGCAGAAAATTTATATATCTACACATCAAATAACAAGATGACAAATGTAGTTGATGAGCAAGGATTGTGATAGTATATGTTGATTAAGTACAAAATTTTGGGAAAATAAAGCGAAGTTTACTTTCACCAAATTAAACAGAGCCATATTGAAAATATGATTTAGTATAGTTTCGTAATTTCTGTGCTGAAAGTCTGATTCTTGTGTCAAGTGCTAACCTTTGTTCCTCTGTCGTGTACTACAGTGGTTTTACCATGTGAGTGTTTGAAATTGTCGCTGTCACGTTGTGGTAGTCACATATTTCGTCTATTTCACAAGAATATGTATTTTAAGGAAAACATTTGAGATTTGTCTATGGTGTACAACTTTTACCAGTATTTTTTAATATTAACGATTGTTCTAGATCTTATGATGCTCTAAGCAGTTCCTGAATTTTTTTTAACATTTTCGAATATTTTGGTATGTTCTTGGTGTTCCATAAAGGAGTGATTGGTAGAGCATTTTATTTAAATTTAGGCTGTTGGTGCATACTTCAGTGGATTTAAGAGTAAAGGAGAGCATTTTTGAGCATTCAAGAATAGATTTTATCGTGAAATACGAAATTTTTTACGATATTTAGAACGTTCGTTTTTACAGTTTTCAAATGTTCTTGAGTGATCTGGAATCTTAGCAGAAAACAAGTGAAAATAAAAACCATGAGAAGTGAATCTATCTCAGCTAGTAGAATTACAAAAATAACAAAACCAAAATTCTTAAGATGTTGATGTAATCTGACACAAAATTCCAAGAAGTGATTGAAATATGCTATTATTAAACCACTTCATAAGAAAGGTGACCAGAATGACTTAAATAATCTTCGTCCAATTTTCTTACTGGCGTCTTTTTCCAAAATATTCAGATATGTACACAAGAGCAGTCTCATATTTAAGTAGAAACAATTTAGTTATCACATCAAAGTTTGGATTACAAAGAACTCGTCTATAGAGAGTGTTGCATATGCTCTGCGAGCGCAGCCGATTCAGCTCGGCCCACTGTCTTCTCCCACCGCTGAGCTATTCCGAGCAGCTGAGTGAGCGAGATGGCCATATGTTGAATGATACACAAGCGGGAAACTTAGGGAGACGTATTAGATCTGTAATAAATTTCAGCTAGTAATAGCAAACACTCTGTTCAAGAACCACAAAAGGAGGAGGTATACTTGGAATAGACCAGGTGATACAGGAAGATTTCGAATCCTGCCTCGGGGATGGATGTGTGTGACGTCCTTAGGTTAGTTAGGTTTAAGTAGTTCTAAGTTCTAGGGGACTGACGACCTCAGAAGTTAAGTCCCATAGTGCTCAGAGCCATTTTTCAGTTAAATTACATCATGGTCGACACAGATTCCAAAATCAGATACTGTATTGTAAGGCGTACCCAGGTACAGATAAAATCGTAGTAGTGATGAAGTTCAAGATATTAGTCAGAAAAAATCAATATGCAAAGCAGTGAGATACGGAAGTACTAAGCGATGACGAGACAGGCTTGAAGTTCTGTAAGGCTATACACCCACCATTAAGGAGTAGCTCAGTATGCAGTACAGTTGAAGAGGAATGGACATCTCTAAAAAGGCCAATCGCAGAAGCTGGAAATAAAAACGTAGGTACGAAGAAGATAAATGCGAAGAAATCATGGGTAACAGAAGATATACTCCAGTTGATCGACGAAAGGAGAAAGTACAAAAATGTGCCTTGAAACTCAGGAATACAGAAATATAAGTTGCAGAGAAATGAAATATATAGGAAGTGCAGGAAAGCTAAGATGAGATGGTTGCATGAGAAATGCGAAGAAATCGAAGAAGAATGATTTTAGGAAGGACAGACTCAGCATATAGGTAAGTCAAAACAACCTTCGGTGACATTAAAAGCAAGGGTGGTATCATTAAGATTGCAACGGCAATTCCGCTGTTAAATGCAGAGGAGAGGGCGGACGGGTTGAATGAATACATTGCAAGCCAGTATTAGGGGGATTTCTCTGATGTAATAGAAGAAGAAACAGGAGTCGATACAGAAGAGGTAGGGATCCAGTATTAGAATCACAATTTAAAAGAGCTTTGGAGGACTTAAGATTAAACAAGGCAGAAGGGATAGACAACATTCCATCAGAATGTCTAAATTCATAAGGGAATGGCTACAATACGACTATTCACGTTAGTTCAAAATGTCTCTGAGCACTATGGGACTTAACTGCTTAGGTCATCAGTCCCCTAGAACTTAGAACTGCTTAAACCTAACTAACCTAAAGACATCACAGACATCCATGCCCGAGGCAGGATTCGAATCTGCGACCGTAGCGGTCGCGTGGTTCCAGACTGCAGCGCCTAGAACCGCTCGGCAACCCCGGCCGGCATTCACGTTAGTGTTTTGAATGCATGAGTCTAGCGACAAACCACATGGAAAATATCGTCCACACAATTCCGAAGACTGCAAGAACTAACAAGTACGAGAATTATGTCACAGTGAGCTTAACAGCTCATGCATCCAAGTTGCTTACAAGACTAATATACAGAAAAATGGAAAAGAAAATGGAGGATGTGCTAGATGACAATCAGTTAGACTTTAGAAAAGGCAAAGACAACAGAGAGGCAATTCTGTCTTTGCAGTTGCTGATGGAAGCAAGACTAAGGAAAAATCAAGACACGTTCATAGGATTTGTCGACCCGGAAAAAGCGTTCGTAAATGTAAAACGGTGCAAAATTTCCAAAATTGTGAGAAAAATTGGGGTATGAAATAGGAAGAAACCGCTAATGTACAATATGTACAAGAGCAAAGATGGAATAAAAAGAGTGGACGATCCAGAATGAAGCGCTCGGATTAAAAATACAAGTATGTAGTCTTTCGCCCCTACTGTTCAATCTGTACATCGAAGAAGCAATGATGGAAATAAAAGAAGGTTTAGGAGTGGAACTAAAACTCAAGGTGAAAGGATATCATTTATACGATTAGCTGATGACATTGCATCATGAGTGAAAGTGAAGAAGAATTACATGGATCATTTATACCCATTCACCTTGAATTTGAACTCCACTTCTGTGTCTGTGTCTGTTCTAGGCCACCACCATACAATCCAACATCGAATTTCAAAATCTATACCGGACAGTACATAAACCATCTGGAATCTTCCGGAATCTCAAGGTTTCTTCGAACTGTTCCGCTTTCAATTAGTCTTTCTCTTTTCATTCCTGCTACATAGCACATATTCTCCCACAACTCCGTCATCTATTCATGCCCCTAGTACTGCGTTCCAGACACTTACGACTATTATATTTTCACCTCTCTTAACATACTGAATTATGCATTCAATACTCTCATATGCTCCACCTGCTGTTCGAGACGTCAGCATTTATATCTGAATTACTATCATTGGCGTAGATTTCCTATCAATCCCGTGGAGAATAATTCTACCAGTTAACTGTCTGACGCTCCATTCCTTTTCATGTTCGTCACACATCAGCAAAAACGTCTTGTGGATGCGTTAGCGTCAGTAGAATAAAAGACTGAGGTTACGAGTGGACACTTATTCTATGACAGAGCACATCAGTGTTTAGCTGTAAAATTGGTTTAATTTCTGTTTTTGATGTTAAAGAAGCATACGAGATTACATAGATTTTGAAAAAACAATTTCAGGACAGTTGGCAACAGCATTACGTCCTGTTTACGAGAAATAACACTGAACAACAAAAGGTCAAATTTAAATAGAAGGTTCTCTACAAGATATTTCTTACTTCTAGACAGTGAAGTTGGCCAATATTATAACAAATCATCCGATTCCGGTTCTAAGTTCAATACTGTTTAGGATGACAATCAAGTCTATGGAGTGTGGTTAGTTTTTATGACAAGATGAGAAAAAGATTACTCAAGGTTGCTCGAGTTCACAGTGGACGCAAGCTGGTGATCCAACAATTGTACGCCTCTGCAAGCGGCATTTTGCCTTTCGCTGCGACGTGCTGTGGGCTGCATGGCTGCTATCGGCTCTCTGAAAATTCTATAGAACGCTTGTAATTTTTCCTCCTATCTACGTAATTCTGTAGCTCTCAGTTCGTTCGAGCAATCAATCATTCATGATAGGAAACACAGTCATAGCTCAGTCACTCAAAATGATTCTGAAATTTTACTTGTTAGGATGAAATCAGGCGATGATTCTTCTTCTCTGCAGGCTCGTGCTTTGCGGCAGTCTGCTAACCTGTACAAATAAAATGCCTCGTAATTTTGGGAGCATTGTATAATCAGTTGGGAAACCTCAGATCAAGCGGATATTTGGCTTTGATGAAGTTTAACCTTCCGAAGAAGTAATGGAGGTCTTGGATTATTAAATGCAGGTTCGTATCCAGTCTTTCGGAAGTTCCCTTCTGATTAACAACGATGTAATATATCGATAAATATCATTAATTCAAAATGTCAAATACACACCTTTTGTATGAAGGAGTAATCTATATATATTTCCTTTTTAATCGTACAGTTCGTATCAGTTATCTTCTGTGATAAATCTCAGTAATCAGATTACAGTTCTTCCAAACCAAGGTCAGGCTAATCGGCACGAAGACAATCTCGGAAGCTCCCTTTCTTTTTTTTCTAACAACCACCAGAGAAAGTATTACAAAGAATACTTACGCGCTAATGGCATAGCTATTGTATGAACTACTTTTCGCATGGATTCTGCGAGTATGGAGATAGAAAATTAGTAAACGTCATTCAAGGGTAGAATTGCATCAGAATAATTCATCGAATATAAGGAGATATTACAATTGCCCCTCGCATGTACTGGGTATACCAGCATCCCGAGTACATAACCAGGGAATATGTAGATTGGTGTAATTACGAAAAAGGTCTACCCATTTGGGAACTGGCCTTCACAGGGAAACCCTGGAAAACCCGGAAGAATAGACCCCAGCTCAGGTATTAAAGAAGATAGGAAAGCCTAAATCCAGTAATTTCCAAATATATAGAAGCTCCTTAGATTAGATCGAAGATGGCCAAAAAAATTTTACAATATTGCTCAAAAAAATTTTTAAAAATTCTTCTTTCGACGAAGTAGCCGGCGATCTCGTTGTGAAGTCGATGGAACAGGAACACTGGGTACGGACACCGGGTAGGCGACGTACAGCGTTTGGTGGAGGCGGCACGGAGGACAGGCGATGGTTTATGGTACAGGACAGAAGCTGGTAATGTGCCGTAGAAAACAGGAAGGTGATCTCAGGAACAGATGGTTAGGGACGTGAACATGAAACAGGTTTAAAGTGGAATAAGAAAAGGTTCTGATTGAATAAATCCCTGGAAGAGAGTGGATTAAGGCAACTCGAAATCGGAGTGGATTCTTATATTCTTCCATCTGTACTAGACTGGAACATTCATCAGTCCTGACAATCGCGAATTTTTTTGTAGTCCTCAATACCAAAGTTGTTTTGCATTACAACTGCTGATTGTCCAAAACATTGCCAAATAGACTGTGGGCATTTAAATTTTGTTGTAGCTCATATCGAATGTATTCCTCTCAAAAAAAATTTTAATCTAATCTTCGTTTTGTTATAGTGTAGGTGGAAGTAGAGCATTGAATCTGTCCAAAGTATGCTTTCAATTACGAAATTATGGATAAAATTTAAGTTTACACCTGATGAAAAATTTTAAACATAGGCATATGACACTGACTCCACAAAAGCAATAATTTGAAAAATTTTCGTTATTCTTATAATTAATTGATTTATAGATCCACTTGCAAATAAAATCTTCTTCATCCTCTCATGAACATTTATGGAAATATATTTCAACAATTATGTCCATAATATGAAACACACTAACTGCTATTCTTAGAATGTTAATTAAAATTCTTAAATTAATTCTCCTGGTGAAGAAGGCATAATGAAAAATCTAAAAATTATAATAATTTTCTCTCGCGCAACCAGAGAGTTTCTTCAATTGTTTGCAACAGTGACATTATCGACTGTTGCTTCATTTCACAGTTCATTTGTTTTCTTGCGCGAACAGCGCACATCATACACACAGCGTATTTACCTACATATCCCACACTGTTCAAGTTTCACACGCAATTCTCACATAAGTGCCGTGTCTTGAGGAAATGTAGATGCACTTTCATTGTATATCACTGTGACTTCTGCTCGTAGTCCACACTTACAAACACAGCTACAAACCTATCTTAAAATTTTTGTGCTAAGCTATCACAGGAGTAATCTCACTGTCTCTTAACCTATCACTGGAGTAATTTCACTGTCTCTTAACCTATCACAGGAGTAATCTCATTGTCTCTTAACCTATCACAGGAGTAATTTCACTGTCTCTTAACCTACCACAGGAGGAATCTTACTGTCTCTTAACCTATCACAGGAGTAATCTCACTGTCTCTTAACCTCCAGACAACATAAACTTCTTGATATTTATATACACATTCGACTCATAGTCAAATTCCACTCTAAATTCTTCTCCATATTTAGTATCACAGATCTACGATCCTTCAACAAATTTCTTAATATCATTATGCAGGAATAATCCCTTTATTCTTTTCGATTCGGGATATGCCAACAAGTATGATCCAGGATTTGGTATATTTACAATAACATGTGGTCCGGTATAAATAAGATTCCATTTCTTTATGTTCTTCATCAGTTTCGAGGAATGGATGTGTCGCCTCAATAAAACTTTTTCTCCAAGATGAAACGTCTGAATCCGGTGAATCCGTTTATCATATGTCAATTTCCGTTGTATTGCCTTTTTAGTTAAATTGACAAGTGCGAGTCAATCTTTTCCTCACATTTTAAATTCTGGTCTTCATACTTTGGCAGATGATTTATCCAGAAGTTCTTTTCAATCTGACTAAACATAAGCTCTGTTGGAGTAAAGTTAGTTGAGGTATGTGTCAGATTATTAAATATTTGTACAAATTCTGACAAATAATCAGCCTATGATGTTTGTTTATTGTGACAGTATGTACGCATAAATCGGTTTAATTCTCGGAAAACTCGTTCTATTGGACTACCTTGTGGATGGTAACATGATGTCAAAATTTGTCGAATACCAAGTTCTGTTAATGTTTGCTTCCATTTAAATCCATAAAACTTCTGGCATTATCTGTAATTATGGATTTCGGTAAACCTACAGCTCTGGCAGTAGCACACTTTAATGGATATAGTTTTACATATTTTGTAAACACGTCAAAGAATCCAACAATGAATTTGACTCCTCCTCTTGATCGTGGGAGAGGGCCGCAGATATCACACGAAATTAACGCCCTTGGCTCTCGTGAAATAGTTGAATGCAGAACATGCTTACTACCTCTATTATCCGGTTTTGCCTTTTGACAGAGTAAACAGTTTTGTATTGTTTGGTGCACTTTTCTCCGAACAGTATGCTCCTATTTTATTGGCACATTTAATTACACCAAAATGTCCCCATGATAAGTGGGTAAACCAAATTAATTTTTCCTCATATTCCTTCGGGATACATACACACCACCGTGGATTGTTATCCTTCCCACATCTGAAGAATAATACTCCATTTACTAATTTATAATGATCTAAACTAGCCCTTGAATTTTGTTCTTCCTTTTGCTGAATTATCTTCATCCATCGAGGGTCTTTCCTTTGTAAATTTCCCATATCTCTACAAAGATGCACATAATAAGTCTTGTAGATATTGTCCTGCAACAGTAATACTGGAAAATCAGAAGTATTTACTGATTCTATTTCCGGCGTTAAACCTTCTGGGGATATTGACAGTGCATCCGCAATAATATTTTCTTTGCCAGATACATGAATAATTTTAAATTGGTACTGTTGTAGTGCCATTGTCCAACGTGACAGTCTAGGATATTATAATTTACATGTTTGCAAAAAGGTTAGTGATTGATGGTCACACTACACAACCGTTTTCGAACCATATAAATAATAGTTAAACTTCTTGAATGCCCAGATAACCGGAAGTGCTTCAAGTTCTGTGGGCGTATAGGCTCTTTCACAGGGCGATAACACTCGACTAGCAAATGCTATCGGACAGAATGTTGGTACCCCTTTTATTTTCCTTATTTGGAAGAACAAGCACCTAATCCAACATCCGATGAATCCGTGGACAGACAGAACTCACAATTCATATCAGGGTGATATAATAGGGATGCGTTAACGAGTTGGTCTTTAATGTCTCGAAAAGCTAGTTCACATTCTTCAGTCCATTGCCGTGGCACATCCTTCGGTAGAAGCCAGTTTAATGCCTCGGAATTCATGGCTGGAGTCTTTATGAAACGACGGAAGAACGATGCCATACCTATAAATCCCTTCAGCTGTCTTTTATTCCGTGGTGATGGAAAATTTCGAATTGCACTTATCTTCTTCTCGGTAGGCAGGATACCTTACGCATCTATCATATGTCCTAAGAACTTAATTTGTGGTAAAGCAAAATTAGACTTTTGTAAGTTTACTGTAATTCCGGTTTTCTTGAAAACAACAAAAATCCTTTCCAAAATATGCAAATGTTCTTCCCATGTTTTCGTGGCTATTAATAAGTCATCAACAAACACAGTTATACGACTACGCAATTCTGGTCCAAGAACATAATCCAACGCTGAAATAAATATTCCGGCACTAATATTAAGTCCGAACGGGACAACTCTAAATTGGTAACTTCTCCCAGCATAGATAAATGCAGTATATTTCCTAGATTCTTCATCCATTTGGACCTGCCAGTACGAACTTCTCAAATCAACACTAGTTAAGTACGAAACATCCTGGAAATTTTGAATTAATTCATCTATATTTTCCGGATGAGTTCTTACAGGTGCTATTATTTTATTAATCTCTCTCGCATCCAGAACTCATCTAACGTTACCTCCAGGTTTTGGGACGACTAAGAGCGGAGAACAATCTGGACTAGTTGATTGCTCAATCAAGTTCCATTCTAACATTCTATTTATCTCCCTTTGAACGGATTGTTTTACACGCCAGGGAATCGGATAGTGCGTGTAACAGTAAGTCTGATGTGGCTTCACTTGTAGGTGACAAATATACCCTTTAATAATTCCTGGTTTCTCATCAGAAATCTCTTCATATGCCTCTAACAAATAATGAAGCTGCTGCCTTTGTTCTCCGGTAAGCTGATTTGATTCACTAGCTTTCATCATTGTTGTTTGGTTAAAGTCCTCCTGTTGTATCAAATCCTTTGAAAGCTCCTTCCAACGACAGTTTGTAGCGTCAATTAATTGGATTATGGCACCGCGACAATATTTCTCATGCACCGTTTCCTTTCTATTTAAATCCAGTGCTATCTCTTCTCCATTTAATCTAAATTTTACTATTCCTTAAAAAAAATCAATCTGACAATCGTACTCCTGCATACTCCCAATACCAAGAATACAGTCCACTAATAACTTCTCCACTACAAAGAACGTGCATTTTATTGCTACATTTCCCATTTTCATCTCTAATTCTGTTTGTATTTTGACACTGGGAGAGCGTGCTCCAACAGCTCCGATGATTTTCCAGTTCATTACTGGCAAAATTGGTACCTTCTTCCTAATAATTCTCTGAAAAAGAGCACCTGAGATGACATTGGTGGAAGCGGCGGTGTCTAATATCACATTCGTTGGAACGTCCTCTATTTCAACAAATACTTCCGATACCGGAACACTCGATCTGTCATTATGACACGTTATTAAATCCTTTGTTAACTCTTCAGTCAACAGCTCACCATCATTATATCTTAACGATTGTAATTTTACTGTTTCACCCCTAACAGATCCCCTGACCGCTCCTCCGGGGCACGATGCGGTCATGTTTAGTTTGACTGATTGTTGGTCCGATTGGTATTTGTCTGTTCAGCTATTTCAGTGATGATCGGTTGTTGTGGTGAATTCTGTCTGTGTTGTCTTGCTTGATTCGTGTAATTATTGTTGTTGTTCTGCTGGTGTTGGTAGAACTGTCCTGTGTTGCCA
The DNA here is from genome assembly GCF_023864345.2 of Schistocerca serialis cubense. Classification (NCBI taxonomy): domain Eukaryota; kingdom Metazoa; phylum Arthropoda; class Insecta; order Orthoptera; family Acrididae; genus Schistocerca; species Schistocerca serialis. Next base: position 165,456,850 of record NC_064645.1, on the reverse strand, counting down.
TACATTGGATTATATCTATTAAAATTCCTACTGTTCCTAAAATAGCCCCTCGCTGCACCATTACTAAAGTTTCCATTATGGTGATAATTATTGTTTGCATTTTGTCCATTGCTAAGTCTCCTCGGAGAGTGTAGTTGGTTCTGATTATTGTTACTGCTACCATTACTGCCATTCCCACTCGAGTTGCAGCTCGGATTCGCTTCTATTGCTCTTCTTTGATATGACATTTCTCTTGCCCTTTTATTGTCCTCCTCAATTATATCAATACGATCAAGCGTAGTCATAAATGAGTCTATATCCTTATCATTTATATATAACAGCTGATTCCTTATACTGGTGGGTAGTCTGGACTTGAGTATTCTAAGTATATCCGGCAAAGGAATCGTTACATCCCAATACAAAGATTTATTAATGTATTTCTCAAAATATCTCGTTAGAGATCATCTAGAAAATGAGAAAGGCTCAGAACATAATACTTCCTGCCTAAGTCTTTCTTGTATTCCAGCAGACCAATATTTTGCTAGAAAAGCCTGCTCAAATTCTTTGTAACATTTACAAGAAGATGTTTGTTCGGATACCCACAATGCTCCTGATCCTTGTATATATCCAGATACAAAACTAATCTTTTGCCATTCTGTCCAAGATCGTGGAAATAGACCTCTGAAACTTCGAATAAAGACTACAGGATGAACATTCTTTTTGTCAGGGTTAAAGATTTGAAATTGTCTCTGTTTAATCATCTTTTCCTCAACGGTACTACGATTCCAAAAATCATCCTGTTCGTACTCTTCTCTGTGGCTATCCGTTATATCGAATCTAACTTGTGACGTTCCAGTTCTGTCTACATCGGATCTTGACGTGGACGGAATTTCACGCGCAGATTGAGAATGTTGTTTCCTACTTCTCGCAGTTTCTAAATCCTCCTGCGAGAGATTTAGTGATCTTTCGATATTTCCTTTCCAACGCGAGATCGAACTTCCTTTAACCCTTTGTTGAAAAAATTCTCCTCTGAACTCTCTGAAATTGACTGTAAAACTTTCACAGTTTCTTCTATGGTTTCCGAAGGAAAATTTTGCCGCTCTAATGTCATTTCTGAAAACTTTCCCGCAAGTACATTCATTCTATGTTCCACTGTCTCCTGTTTTTCCTTCACTTCGTCAAATTGTTTCTTTCGATTATCTTGGGATTCTATAATTTCTGGTATCATAGCTACGGAACACTGTATGTCCTCTTGAGCTTGTATTACTTGAGGAAACAGTTCTACTTGTTTTTGTATTGTGTCAATTTTGACGGATACATATTCGGTTAGTTCCGATTTTAATTTACTATTGTTTTATTGGGCATTGTTGGCGGACCTGCTCAATTTCAGCAATAAGATTCTGTTCGGTCCTTTCTGCCTGTTCTTTTATTTCCTGTGTCTGGGTATTTAATCTCTGATCTAATTCGGTAAAGGTTGCTCTTAACTGATTTTGTAATTCTGTTTGATTTTCGGCTAATTGATTTTGGAGTTCATTTTTTATAACGGATAAGTCTCGTTTTACCTCCGCTTGGCCTTCGGCTAATAGAGACAACTGTTGCATAATAACAACTAATGTGTCAACAACAGTCTGATCAGCTGTTGTATGAATGTTTTCTGAACCAGCGGGGTTATTTATATTGCTACCGCTAGCCACAACAGTCTCAGAATTGCTATCCGTGGCCTCTGCTCCTGCGCAAACTGCTGAAGGCTGTTGCACTTCTCGTTGCTGATTCAATGACATTTTAAATGCCGCTCTAGTCAATACCATTAAATAACTGTCAATATCAGGTTCTAATCACTAAATACAGTTTCAAATTTACTGTCGTAGACACACTTAACTTTCAAATTACTTCACAGATGGTATAAAGTTCAATGTCCAGATACGAAAATCACACAACATACAGTTCTACAATCTAACTACTATCTGGAAAAAAGTTCTTTCTAAATTGATTTCAAACTATTTTAACGACAGGATAAAAAAAAATAGATTTCTCTGGCCTTGTTCTCTAGTCTCGGTGTTGTCCAATAGTTGAAATCGTTTCTTGGTATCAGCAATCTTTTACTATGGGCACCGAATCTCTCTTCAGATTAGTTACCTCTCGTTCTCGTTGGTTTTCATGAAACAAAAAATACATATATTATATAACAATCCAAGAGAGTCCTGTCACAGTCGCCACTGTAATTTTTCCTCCTATCTACGTAATTCTGTAGTTCTCAATTCGTTCGAGCAATCAATCATTCATGATAGGAAACACAGTCATAGCTCAGTCACTCAAAATGATTCTGAAATTTTACTTGTTAGAATGAAATCAGGCGATGATTCTTCGTCTCTGCAGGCTCGTGCTTTGCGGCAGTCTGCTAATCTGTACAAATAAAATGCCTCGTAATTTTGGGCGCGTTGTATGATCAATCGGGAAGCCTCAGATCAAGCGGATATTTGGCTTTGATGAAGTTTAACCTTCCGAAGAAGTAATGGAGCTCTTGGATTATTAAATGCAGGTTCGTATCCAGTCTTTCGGAAGTTCCCTTCTGATTAACAACTACGCAATATATCGATAAATATCATTAATTCTCAAATGTCAAATACACACCTTTTGTATGAAGGAGCAATCTATATATATTTTCTTTTTAATCGTACAGTTCGTATCAGTTATCTTCTGTTATAAATCTCAATAATCAGATTACAGTTCTTCCAAATCAAGCTCAGGCTAATCGGCACGAAGACAATCTCGGAAGCTCCCTTTCTTTTTTTTCTAACAACCACCAGAGAGAGTACTACAAAGAATACTTATGCGCTCATGGCATAGCTATTTTATGAACTACTTTTCGCATGGATTCTGCGAGTATGAAGATAGAAAATTAGTAAACGTCATTCAAGGGTAGAATTGCATCAGAATAATTCATCGAATATAAAGAGATATTACACGCTAATCAAAATCATTACTGATTTCATCGGTTGAAGCTGTCCTATGTTTCTGGTTAGGCGAGAAAACATTCACTCATCCCTAGTCTGGAAAATATGACGACATACATGCGCGTAGATGGACAGCGTGTATGCATCAATGCCCTCTCAGTTCTTGCAACAACAATTAACAATGTGGCTGTTTCGTTTCTCCACTATCGGAGCTCAACGACTCTTCAGCTAATTTCTAGCTGAATGTCAGCCAAAGTGAAAGCAGTGTGCACACAAAATTCTTCTTTTCGCGTCGTACAGAGCGTGGTGCGCCCTGTTCTACACTTGATGCTGGTTCAAAAGGGAATCAGCGAAGCTTTCGGTATTTTGTTTTTCGTAACAAGCCGTCCCCCACCTGTGTCCTTTAATGCTTCACTTCATGGCTTTTTCAGAGCAATGGGAGCGTACCTTTCATCTTGTGGAAACTACCCCTGTCAATCACAAAGAGCCTACCTTTTAACTTCATCGTAACATCGCCCCTTTTTCTCCATCCAAGCTTATTTCACCCAATCTGTCATTTTGTGCCCACTCCTAACGCTTAAAAGTTACATGCATACACCACAACCGTACCACGGACCTTTAACATGATCAACTGCGTCACTTATCTTTTTGTATCCATCTGGAAATTCCCCATCACAGTTTTCTAAAGAATTTCTCCGTTACAAGCAGCGCTGGGCCGCTACCTGCTCCCCTCTCTGTATCACCCGGCGCATTCATTGTCTCCCTCGCTGTGGGTCACCAACTGTTCTTAGAATCCTTCCATCGTATGTGGGCCATGTCAGCGCAACTCGCATCTGCCCCCTAATTAAAACGTTTCTTGCAGCAGCTTTTTTCACCTTTTGCTGATTGACATGCAGGCTTTGGGTTCAGTGTGTTAATACTGTCGAATCGAGTGTCATCCCTTTTGACATTACCTAATATGCAGTTTGATAGGCAAATCTGCTCACTATCGCCGAAGTGTGTCAGGTGAAATGTCCTTCAACTTGTTATGCCATATGAAATCTCATGTAAGGTGTGAAATTAACATTCATTTAAGCTGCTATCTTACAAGTGTTCAAAGAAATTCACACTCTACCGTTCCTTCCTGTTTATGACGAATCCTACATGGTAGAGCACTTGCCTGCAAAAGGCGAAGGTCGCAAGTTCGAGTCTCGGTCCAGCACTAATTTTCAATCTGCCAAGAAGTTTCATATCAGTGCACACTCTGCTGCAGAGTGAAGATTTCATACTATTGACATTACTTTATCTTCATCTACCAGAACTCTTGATCACCTTTTCACTTTACTTCAGTGACTCCATCTGTATCTAAAATGAGTGTTTGTATTTTTTATTTCAGATTTTCAAGCTTCTATACAGCATTCATACTTCTGATATTCCATGCTGCTACTTGTAGGATGTTACCTTTTCGTTGGTTGTCTATTCTTTTTCTCTTGGTAATCTCCCTCTTGACAGTCCAGTTCCCGAGATCCTGATGGGGGACTAATATCTTTCAAAGGAGAGATCATTATGAGAATTTTTCAGTTACATGCCACATACCTCGTTGATACACATTTTTTGCCTTTAATGCACTAATTTCCATTGCCCCCAGTATTCGCATGCTGTTAGTAGTACTGATTCTTCCTTCTTTTAGTGGCAGTGTTCTATTCCAAGGGCAATAATGTGGGCTAAACCTCTATCTTCACCATCGACATCTTCCACGATATACATGCTTTTATTAACATTAACTGAAATGCTTTAGACTCATCGAGACTGTCGTTTTTGAACTTTATTACTCAGTGTCAAAAAAATACGAGTGTTCCATTTTGAGGTGCCAACTTCTTTGTTTGATGAAAATTTTTAGGTGTACAAAATTTTCAATTTCACTAATGTGAGGAAATCATTTGCCAGTATAGTAGTCAACAATAAGACCTGTACTTTTATTGTATTCATTGTTAAAAGTAATGATTCACAGAAATGTATGAAGATGAGCAACAATTAATGTTGTATATGGAGATTTTTACTAGAGTTAAAATTTGTTTATATCAGCCATATCCCAGCCATTCCCAACTGATATAACGAAGTTTAGTACAAGGTCCTGCCAAAGATTTGTAATCTGTAGCGCTAATTGTACTGTCCTTACATGAACAAATTTTGGAATACATGCAGTTGCTTAAGTTACATTTATTTGGATCTCTGGTATTGAACAGCTCAGATCGATTTTTATCTTGGTCTTGGTGTGAACTGAAGATTTATAACAATTTATAATAAGTGCATTACCTGAATAACCGATAAGAATAGGTCGGCAACAGGAACGGCGCCCTAAAATGATGGCTAGCCCAAGTAGTTTCCCCATCAAGTTCAGTCAATACAGAAACAAATAAATTTATAACTAGTAGCCGAACCTACCTCAATGCCTTTTGCTGACGTCGATTCTTTTTTCGTGTCATAGAGGGGCAGGTACTTGTAAAATGGTCGCTGTGTACCATTGTTTCCGTAGGTTTTGGGTTGTGGATCCCTGACGATGTAATAATGTGATCATCAAAACGTCTTAAGCAAACTATGAAGCAACGGTTGATTCGTAACTGAAATTGTTTGTCTGTAATGCCAGAGGTTGGTGTATATGCGAGGGTCTCTGTTTTTTGCCCTCACATTTTTTAGCCAAATTACAGCTGTAAATATGAAGTCAACGCATCCTTTCCCAGCAGTGCACCTTAAACGTATGTTGTACAGACCTGACATTACCTACTAGTAGCTCTGCGGCACGGAGCTGCTGTCAGTTGTTGAAAATGGCGGTTGTGATTCACACATCTACAGTGAAGGAGCAACAGAGTGTGATTTGTTTCTTATGGAGCAAGAGATGAACGCCCATCTAAATCTATAGGGAAATGCAGCCCACGTATGGGGAAATGAATCTCATTTGGGGAAGCATGAGGAGGTGGCTTTGTGAGTCCGCAAGGGGCCGTTAAAACTTGAATGACAATGAGCCTTTGGGAAGGCTGCGTTCATTGCTGACTGACAACATTTCCCGCATGGATGCAAATGTGAAAGCGGATTGCTGTGTGCTCCTCAAGGAAATATCCAGGCCGCTTCGATTTCGTATGGTACTGTTTAGGACATCGTTCGCAAGTCCATAGGGTACCGAAATGTCTCATGTTGGTGGGAGCCTAAGCAGTCGATGACATGGTGAAAGGGATAGTTTCTTAGACTGCATTGTAACCAGTGGTGAAAAGTGGATACTCCATTTCACTCGAAGGAGCGAGTTTGGCGTGCATATACCAGGTTTCGCCTATGACAAAAAAGATTTTTATTGCTCTTCTGGGGAACTGATGTTAGCGGTCTTCTATTGCCCTGGACCTCTCCTACAGGATTCCATGCCTCTACGTGCAACCATCGATTCCGATAGTTAGTGTTCCACATTGCGACGTCTGCACGCCGCAATCAGGAAAAAGCACCTAGGGATTCTCGATATGGACAACGTGGTTATCCTCCATGATAATACCAGGTCGTATGTGACAACAGAACCGCCGACAAGGTCTGGACAGTTTACTCTTTCTGAGTGTGAAAGGGCGATCTACATTTACATTCGTAAGAGAAGAAAAGCATCTTTGCCAAGATAGAAAACATCGGTTATCCACAATACGGTGTTTGACTACGATCTCGGCTAAGAAGTTTTTCTTCTCTAAAGAAGGTCCGGTTATTTCACTGCGAGAGTCTGGACCACCTCAGATACAATTCGGAGCCTGACCCTACTTTTCCGGTGCACTAATGAAGCGCAATTAAGATGCAACAGATGAAGTCAAGACAGCAGTCCGACGGTGGTCCACAGTTAGCTGGACAAATTCTACCATAATGGTTCAAATGGTTCAAATGGCTCTGAGCACTATGGGACTTAACATCTGAGGTCATCAGTCCCCTAGACTTAGAACTACTTAAACCTAACTAACCTAGGGACATCACACACGTCCATACCGGAGGCAGGATTCGAACCTGCGACCGTAGCAGCAGCGCGGTTCCGGTCTGAAGCCCCTAGAACTGCTCGGCCACACCGGCCGGCTACCACAAGGGCATCTCAGATTTAGTGCTTAGATGGGACAAACGTCTGAATCTGTGTGAAGACCATATGGAAAGCTTGTGTAAGGTACGTAGAATAATCTTGTAATTACCCGTATGTACGTAATTTCGGCTAATAAAAATAGGAGCAAGGAGTTTCTGATCTGCCTTCCCCCTATGATGAGAAGCGCCATGTCGTTCGTAACAGACTGACAGATGTGGCCTGAACACCAAGGTGTAAAGTTGATGGTCAGTTGGAGGTCAGCTATGCACCAGGCAACAATACGGTTGGTGCAGTTAAAGAGGTAACATCGTGGCGAGTACTAGAATTCCTTAAGCACAGCGACATCCTTGCGCTTAATACACACTACCCTATAGAAGTAAGGAAATAAATGAGTCAGCTGCTTTATGATAGCATTTGCGTGTCACTTGAGGGTTGTGAATGACACGCTTACCTACTTCCGTGAATGACGATCTTATCTGCTTTGGAGTCGCAACGGGACACTAGCCATCATTCCAAAGAAAGTGCTGTGTGTTAGTTAATACTGCTCTAGCGTCCCCTGTATCCAGCGGTTGCATGCAGTCTTCCTTATGTTCCATTCTATTCTATTCTACATGGCTGTAGAGTTTTGGTCTCTGAGCGTAGAACCTGAGCGTTGCTGCTGATTAATGTACTCTGCATCGTCAAATCAGGCAAAAAGTTTGCAGCGACGTGTACGTCATTAAGCATTATTTTTTTTTTATTTCTGGCTGTGAACCTTATGTCATTGACTATAAGATGCTTCTCTTTTGTACACGATATTAAATCTGTGATTGTAACGGAGTACGACACTGAGAATGGTGGAAAACTGCATGTGCCCAGGTTTGGTACGGATGATCACTACCATTACCAACATCACCAATGAAAAGAATATTTCAAGCAGCAATTGTGGCTATGAATCTTTTCCTCTTTTAATAGGCCTACATACAGTTATAAGATTTGTAGAAAATTATTTTCTGCCACATAAAAATTGATAAATTGAATGGCAAGTTCTTAACAAACAGCACTTCTCAAGCAGGTAGAAAAGTGACCCTGGCCAGTAACTTACATATCCATCAGACATGAAGCACTGGTAATGAACTATGGTTATCAGTTCACAAGCAATTCATGATAGACACACGAACTCGTCCGACAGCATGCAGTAATATTGTTACAAGGTAACTATGGTCTTTACGCCACATTTCAGCCCACGTTTCTTAGCAGCTATAAAGCATCGACTGTACACCGACCAGCGCAGCACCGTGAAACGGCAACAAGAAGTCGCTGACACGCGCGCCAAAGGAAGCAGCAGGCAGCGCCACACCTCCAGGAAGAAAGAGTTCAGCGCCCCCTTTCGACGCTGATCTAACAGAGCCGCCCATCGCTGGTCAGTCTTCGAGAGTATTTGCAGTGAGGAATAGGAGACGACATTTAGCCTGATCTCTGCGTGTAGTTATAGTGCATAAATGTAATTGCGCGTAGGAGGCACAGGAAGCAAATCAAGCCACTTCATAACGAGAAGTTACGTTACGTTTCATTTCTTTTTAGGAATACAGCGTTCTAAAAAAATGGTTCAAATGGCTCTGAGCACTATGGGACTTAACTACTGTGGTCATCAGTCCCCTAGAACTTAGAACTACTTAAACCTAACTAACCTAAGGACATCATACACATCCATGCCCGAGGCAGGACTCGAACCTGCGACCGTAGCAGTCGCGCGGTTCCGGACTGCGCGCCTAGAACCGCTAGACCACCGCGGCCGGCACAGCGTTCTAATTTGTAAGTGTTACTTAAAGATCATTTTGGATTCGTGCCACCGGTCATCGCAACTTCTCTTCTTCCTTGTTTCTGTTGGTGCTGATTCCCACAGTAGCCGACACAACACTTTCATCATACAGTATATGAGGGCTCATGCTGCTTTAAGTCATTGAGCAGGCAAGGACGACAGATCACCCCAACCAATGAATAACAGATAGTGTGTGTGAAAACAATGCCATACTGTACTGGAGTGTATATTGTCATAGAAGAAACCGAGTAGCACAGTGGTGTAGTGGCTATGATACTACACTACTGCATGAAGGTCGTGACTTCAAAACTCACCTGAAGTTTAAAATTTTAATTTCTATATTCAGTTTGAGTACATCCTAGAAGTATCCACAATGCAATGTTCTGTAGCTGTATACAGGGTGTTACAAACAGGTACGGCCAAACTTTCAGGAAACATTCCTCACACGCAAATAAATAAAAGATACTATGTGGACATGTGTCCGGAAACCCTTAATTTCCATGTTAGAGCTCATTTTAGTTTCGTCCACCTACGCTCAATGGAGCACGTTATCATGATTTCATACGGGATACTCTACCTGTGCTGCTAGACCATGTGCCTTTACAAGTACGACACAACATGTGGTTCATGCGCGATGGAGCTCCTGCACATTTCAGTCGGAGTGTTCGTACGCTTCTCAACAACAGATTCGGTGACCGATGGATTAGCAGAGGCGGACCAATTCCATGGCCTCCACGCTCTCCTGACCTCAACCCTCTTGACTTTCATTTATGGGGGCATTTGAAAGCTCTTGTCTACGCAACCCCGGTACCAAATGTAGAGACTCTTCGTGCTCGTATTGTGGACGGCTGTGATACAATACGCCATTCTCCAGGGCTGCATCAGCGCATCAGGGATTTCAAGCGACGGAGGGTGGATACATATATCTTCGCTAACGGAGGACATTTTGAACATTTCCTGTAACAAAGTGTTTGAAGTCACGCTGGTACGTTCTGTTTCTGTGTGTTTCCATTCCATGATTAATGTGATTTGAAGAGAAGTAATAAAATGAGGTCTAACATGGAAAGTAAGCGTTTCCGGACACATGTCCACACAACATATTTCCTTTCTTTGTGTGTGAGGAATCTTTCCTGAAAGTTTGGCCGTACCTTTTTGTAACACCCTGTATATACTGTATGTGTTCTGGCCGGAGGCAGTTCGCTCCCCGCTGTTGTATGTGCAAGTGCTGAATAAACCTTCGTTAAGCGAAGCTAGTGTTTGTCAACCATCTAATTACACCTTCTTCTACGTGACAATATCGATGGCGCCAAAACGCGTGTCTGTTATTATCTATAATATATTTAACATATAAATGTTATAATTTCATTCGTTCTAAATTCACGTGCATAGCTTAATTAGACATTTCATATAGTGCTGTAAATGAAGCAAAATAGAGCGACCAATCACAAGGACGCCCTGAGCAGGAACGCGAAAAACCGCTGGCAACACATCAGCTAACGCACAATCTCTCGTTGGAAACGTTTGTAAAATCCAACACGTTTAGAAATTGGACAAAAAATTAGAAAACAAGAGCATTACACCTCTCCATGCCTAATACGGTGCAGAAAACAGCTTCCAGTCGTCTGTGAGTGGGTAAATACAGGAACTGTATGTGCTTCAAGGGAATCTTAGATTTTAATTCCTCCTAAACAGTGGCAAGTTCTGATAACGAAGAAGAGGGTGGATAGCAAACATGACACTTCTCCCCAATGTTTTTTTTCTTCCAGTCTTTGATCACAATATATAGAGTCCTTCGACGATGACCAGTTTCAGCCAGTAATGACCATGTTCAGATCTACAATATAAAAAAGATGCACCTACTGGGCAGTATATCTTTCATATCACGATATACTCTCATACAGACTAGGAAATGTACAGATAAAATAAGGTAAAGCGTACCGGTTCTACACCTTGTCCTAACGTAATAAAGCCGTAATGGCAATGTCAAAACATATAAATACACTCAGCAAAGCATCGTGACGTAGAACTAAAATATGGTGTAAAATAGGCCACATCGACCACACAGTCATTTTGCAACTGGCGTTACTGTACAAAACATACTGAACCGCAGTAGCTACCAGAAATATTTTTGCCTATATGCTTCACAGATGTCACTACTGTGGGATTAGTTGTATTCTTCATTTACGTAAGAACCATAATATGATGAAAAGGCATTAGGTAAAATACATGTAGCAGACTTTTAAATTTTGGTAACTATTATACAAACCAATTCTGGTGAAATAAAAGACGAATATAGTTAACCATATAAAAATATTAAAGGAAATATATAAAGGTAATAGATATGTCACTTCTGTGATGAATTTACGGTCAAAAATAAAATATACGTAATACACTGCCTATAGCAACCTATAAATTACCTATGAAAGATAAAATGTCTACGTGACAAAATAAGTGAAGAAAAAAACAGATCAATGGTCAGCGCCCTCTGTTGGCTCGGCCGTCAGGATGTTACGAGGTGCGTAGCGATTGTAAGAACTTAACCACATACATCGGGATATTTCTCCCACAGAAACTGTTTACACAAGTCACTAACAGTCAATAAATAAAATTATATAGTCGAGCCATACAATCCATGAATAGGTAGGATATAATCAGTTACAGGATTAAAACGAGGAATATATGGAAGTAAGGCAATTGCGTACTGTTCTCACCGGAACTGTAAAATTTTAATTTCTGTATGCGGATCGAGTACATTCTAGAAGTATCCACAAATGTCAAGAATCATTGTAATGGAATGTTCTGTAGCTGTATATATACCGTATGTGTCCTGGCCGGAGGCAGTTCTTTCCTTGCTCTTGTATGTGCAAGTGCTGAATAAACATTCGTTAAGTGAATGGTTAGTGTTCGTCATTCATCTAATTACACCTTCTCCTACGTGACAATAAAATAAGCGAGGAATTAAGTAGTTATTGTAGTATGTTATCGAACAAAGCAAAGTAGGCGTTGGGCAGAAAATCGCTTTGTCCATTGAGCACTTTTGTGGACTGGTGCTTTTTGGCCTTGTAAATCTCAAACTTCTCTGCCCTGTGTATAATTCGCATACGACTCTCAATATTCCCTACAGTGGGACCAGCTTCTGCTAAATGCGTTCCCAATGCAGTTTTGTTATGTGCCTGCAAATGATCCATGAATCTTATTTTAAAGGAATGGCTGGTTTTACCGATATAAAATTTGTCCCAACTGCCACAAACGATCTTGTAAATCCCAGAACCATCACATATATCAGAATTATTACTCAAATTATGTTTTACATGGAGTGTCAGGGTTTTATTAACTTGAAAACTACATCTAACCTTACATTTCCTGAAACATTTTTCTGTTTGCTGGGACATTTTTGCGTAAAATTTCTTTGGAATAGTTTTTAGTTTTTCCTTATTACTCGTTTTTTCTGGGTGATTGTGGGTCTGCCTACTATTTACTTTCTGATTTTTATCCTATTGTACGAGCGCATAATATCATTTGCAGAAAAACCGTTGCCTACAGCAATTTCCTTTTAGATATTAAGTTCCTGGCGTATTTCATTGTCGGTCAATGGTAATCGAAAGGTCGGTGGATCACAAAAGTGAAAAAGGCCCTTTTGTATCGTGGCGGAGGGCATGAACTGGAACTGATAACAGTATCTATACTTGTAGACTTTCTGAAAATCGAACATTTATGTCTGCTATCACCCTTCTTAATAGTAAGGTCTAAATAGTTAATGGAGCCCACTTCTTCTACTTCTGTAGTAAAAGCTATTTTTGGTGCATGCTGCCTATGGCTTGAGCAAATGCGGTAACCTCAATCTCGTCACCCTCTAACAGTAGTAAGTTGTCACCAACATAACGTTTATAATATATAGTCTTGTAATTTAGTTGTGGAAACTTAGAAAATAACTTACATTCTAAGTCATTTAGAAAAATGTTCGCTAAAGTACCAGCCAATCTGTTACGCATCCCAAGACCATCTTTTCGTTGATATATTTTGCCATTGAAGGTTAAAAAGTTATAAGTTAACGCAAATTTTAAAAGTTATATTAATTCTATGTATTCTGCAGTACTATCTTGTTATTAGTTAGCAGATTACGTTTAATTTATATATTTCCTTTAAATAATTTTATATAGATAACCGTATTTGTCTTTTATTTTATCACAATTGGTTTTTATAATAATTATCAAAATTTAAAAGTCTGATACATGTATTTTACCTAATGTATTTTCATCATACACACATAAAAAAAAGTTTTGCATCACCTCGGTTGCAAGAGTTCCGGAATCTGTACAGAAAATTAGAGTAGACATAGACATAAACATCACTTCCGCAGTTCTTATTGCTCATGAAAACCACACATTGCATGTTGTACCACCATACAGCGAGACCTTCAGATGTGGTGGTCCAGATTGCTGCACACACCGGTATCTCTAATCCCAGTAACACGTCATCTTGCATTTATTCATGCCTTTATTCGTCGTGGCACACTATCCACAGGTTCATCAAGGTACTGCTGGTCCAGATTGTCCCACTCGTCAACGGCGATTCGGCGTACATCCCTCAGAGTGGTTGGTGGTCTCTTCGTCCAGAAACAGCACTTTTCAGTCTATCCTAGGCGTGTTCGATTGCGTTCATATCTGGAGAACATGCTGGTCACTCTAGTCGAGCGAAGTTGTTATCCTGATGGAAGTCATTCACAAGATGTGCGCGACTGGGGCGCGAATTGTCGTCGACGAAAACGAGTGCCTCACCAACATGCAGCCAATATGGTTGCACTATCAGTCAGAGGATGACATTCACATTTCGTACTGCCGTTATGGCGCCTTCCATGACCAGCAGCTGCGTACATCAGCCTCACATAATGCCACTCCATGTAAGATGTAGTGGTTTTCTGACCTTCATTGCTTACATATTGCGCCCTCACCATCAAATGCCGCACATCAAGACGCTTCATTCGGACCCAAACTCGATAAGATAAAGTCAATGTTGTATGAATTCATGTAAACGATACGCAAATAAGAAGTGCGCACTGGGGTTGAGATACTCGAGGCTGGGATACACACACACATTCAAGACACGACGGTCACAAGAGCTTTTAGTTCAGGAGAGGCGGACCGCACGCCGAGAGACCAGTTCCTACAGAGGACGATTCAGCCTATTTACGTCGGATGGAGACCGCCCGTGGAGCAGACAGCGCTTGCCCGAGTGAAAGGGGAGAACGGCCCCATGTTCGGCTTAAAAGCAAATTCCGCTACATTGTATGGGAGTGCCCAGCCTACGCATTCTTTCAGAGGTTTTCACAGGGAGACAGCAAACGCCACACGCCGATGCTACAGATTTCCGGATTGGTCGCCTTAAACGAAACGTCATTCTGCCGTTTTAGAAGAGCAATGCTGATTGGCAGACGATATTCCTGACGCATTGAGCTGAAGGAGTAATGGAAGAGATCGAAAGATATACCCCTTCACGTCTGGCGTGGAGAGGGGCCGTTCCATTGTTGCTCTTGGAGTGAGAACACGTAACGAGAGCGTGCACGCTCATACGTGTACTCAAAGAGCGAGGAACAAGTCTCTCCTCAGTACTTAACTGGGAGAGCACCTCTGTTGAGAGTGAATCGGAGTGCGACTCTATATTGAGTCCTTGCAATTAAGCATTGTTCACTGTGTTGGCCACTTCACTTATTGTGTTGTGTGAATGGACAGAATTATAGTTAAACGCCTGCGAGCGAATTTTTGAGTGGCATCGTGGTAGACTGGTTATCTGACTGGTATACCATGGCAATAGTTAGACTAGGCGCGAATAGGAGTCCTTGACTTCATCAAGGCGTAGGGAAGTTTGATTGGCAATGGTAAATCCAAGTTGAACGAGAGTTATCTTATTTGTCAGCAGTGAGTGGCGCAGACAGCAGTCATTGCAGCTTATGGTATTGTGCGCTACAGCTCTTGCCAGCCCCATATTTCCTCCAGAACAGTACACTTCACTGCATTTCACATGCGACAGCCTCGACTGTACCTAGCAACATTCGAACGGATAATTATTCAAGTTGAGTAGGTGCGGCTCTCAGCCATTCTGCCAAGTCAATAACAATCTTAATCTTTGTATAGAAATTTCATTAGCGAATCCTATCCTTAAGACATAACTTCACATTCCAAAAAGAGCCCGGAAATAACTTGTTCAGTTCATAACTAAAAGTGCCATTGTGATTTCTCAGGATTTTTGCAAAATAAATAATAATTTTTGTTAGTTTCATGTTTTTCTTACACTAACTATCACTACTGTACCAAAGTATTCCACTTGTTACGTAATAAATTTTGTGAATTTTTGTGTCATTTCCTTACAGTGGACGACTCCAGAAGATATTTATTCCTGAAGGTTTTTCAGGCATTTCTCTTTAAAACGTTAGGAGCGTCTGACTGACTTCTGTAGTAGTGTGGGGGTCGAAATTGCATCTTGCAGGAGCCACAGGGTAAAGGGTACATCTCAGATTAATCCATTACGCAAAATGACAGAATAGCACCCACACGCTCACACCCAAAACATCAGGGAATCTCCACCTTACTGCACTCACTGCAGCCTGACCGAGTTGCCTCCAAACACACCTCCTTAGATTGTCTGGTTGAAGGCATATGCGACACTCATCGGTGAACAGAACGTGATGCCAATCCTCAGCGGTCCTTTCAACATGTTGGTCGGCCCATCTGTAGCGCGCTGCATGTCGTCGTAGTTGCAAAGACGGGCTTCACCCTGGACGCCGGGAGCGAAGTTGCGCATCATGCAGCCTATTGTGCAGAGTCTGAGTCGTAACACGACGTCCTGTGGCTGCACGAAAAGCATTATTCAACATGGTGGCGTTGCTGTCAGAGCTCCTCCGAGCCATAATCCGTAGGTAGCGGTCTTCCACTGTAGTAGTAGTAGCAGCCCTTGGGAGGCCTGAGTTAGGCATGCCATCGACAGTTCCTGTCTCTCTGTATCTCCTCCACGTCCGAACAACATCGCTTTGGTTCACTCCGAGGTGCCTGGACATTTCCCCTGTTGAGAGCCCTTCCTGGCACAAAGTAACAATGCGGGCGCAATTGAACAGCGGTGTTGATCGTCTAGGCATGGTTGAACTACAGACAACACGAGCCGTGTATCTCCTTCCTGGTGGATTGACTGGACCTGATCGGCTGTCTGACACCCTCTGTCTAATAGGTTCTGCTCATGCTTGGTTGCTTTCATCTTTGGGCGGGTTTAGTGACATCTCTGAACACTCAAAGGGACTGTGCCAGTGATACAATATCCACAGTCAACGTCTATCTTCAAGAGCTCTGGGAACCGAGGCGATGCAAAACTTTTTCTGATGTATATATTGTGGTTCTGACGTAAATGAAGAATACATCTAATCCCACAGTAGTGACATCTATGAAGCATATAGGCAAACATATTTCTGGTAGCTGCTGCGGTTCAGTATGTTTTGTACAGTAACACCAGTTGCAAAATGACTGTGTGGACGATGTGGCCTATTTTACTCCATATTTTAGTTCTGTGTGACGATGCTTTGCTGAATGTATTTACATGTTTTGACAATGCCATTACGGCTTTATTACGTTAGGACAAGGTGTAGAACAGGTACGCTTTACCTTATTTTATCTGTACGTTTCCCAGTCTGTATGAGAGTATATCGTGATATGAAAGATATACTGCCCAGTAGGTGTATATTTTTTGTACTGTAGATCTGAAGATGGTCATTACTGACTGAAACCAGTCATCGTCGAAGGACTTTATACTGTGATCTAAGACTGGAATAAAAACACATTTGACAGTACCTGGATTACCATTTGTAGTCGGCGACTATGTCGGGGCTGGTGACACTTCTCTCCAACGTAGACAACAAGGGCTCAATAATATTGAAATCTGGTGACTGTCCTGGAGAATGAGAGCTGTGTCAACGGCTGACCTG
The DNA here is from genome assembly GCF_023864345.2 of Schistocerca serialis cubense. Taxonomy (NCBI): domain Eukaryota; kingdom Metazoa; phylum Arthropoda; class Insecta; order Orthoptera; family Acrididae; genus Schistocerca; species Schistocerca serialis. The sequence goes on along the minus strand of NC_064645.1, from coordinate 165,440,078 downwards.
TCGCCTTGGAACACAGGATAACCATTGGGGCGTAAACACTGTACCGTGTGATGAACCTGATCACCCAAAATGCTTACACAATCCTTGGCAGCAATGCGTCCTTGTTGAACAACCATGCGGCTCACTGATAACCTAGATGCGGGAACTCAAATCACGATCGAACCCCTCCATGTTTCATTCCTGGGACGTAAACTCACCCTGTGGTAAGGAACACCGTGGAACAAGACTCATCCGGCCAAATAACTTTCTTCCATTGCTCCATAGTCCGGAATTTATGGATTCGGCATCACGTTTTCTGTTACAGGCGTTTACATCACTGATGAGTGGTTCTAGATTTTCAGCTCGCCTTGCAGTTCCCTGATTATGGAGCTCCCTTAGGCCGGTATTTCACTATCAAATATCTTTGTCAAAGATTTGATCAAAGATGTGATCAAATATTCCGTCAAATATACTTGACAAAGATCTTTGAAGTTGCGCTAGAAGGGGTATTACACTGTCATCATATTTTTCGTCAAACTTCAAGATGGCTGACAACAATAACTTGTTGTTAACCGCAGCAGTTGCATGTACCACAATTGCACTGTGTGCACATGCGGAAGAGAAGCGGGGGTGAAAAGGAAACACACCTGGTTGAAACCGTGGGTTTTACGTCGACACGATAAAAGCATTCAACAAAACTTGTTACGTGAGCTTATTGTGGAGGACGTCAAGTCGTACATCAATTACTTAAGAATGGATGAGCATACATTTCTGTATGTGCTCAGTGAAGTGTATCCTCATATCACAGAGCACAATATTCACTTAAGAACTGCTACATATGTAGAAGAAAGGCTCACTGTAACACTCCAATTCCTTGCTACGGGAGAGGGTTAGGTTAGGCTAGGTTAGGTTAGGTCAGGTCTCAAATCTTCTTAATATATTTTTGTATTCAGGGTGCCTCGCGTTGTAAAGCGCCTCATCAGCTTCATACATCTCTATTAATTTTGTAGTTGTCGGCACACACCAATTGTATTTACCAGCAATGTTTATAAAAACACTACAGACGACAGAACGCTGCAGCGATGCTAGCACTCCATGTGGTAACATGTCACTTTGCAGTGAACAGAAGACAAAGAAATCTGACAGTGTAATACCGGCCTTAGAGCCCTTTTGGTTCTGAGAGGAGTCGGCAGTGTGGCATTCAGTTCTGCAGTGATTTTTAGAGCTGCTGCCGTCTTATTCATCGTCACAATCCTCCCAATAACCGTCCATCACGATCACTCGGCCCACGCTTTAGTCCTTATTGACATTGAGAGGGTGACGTTTCCGCACTTTCTCTGTATGCGGCATAAATTTTCGATGCGATGCCTCTTTTAATACCTAACTCGGACTACCTTGTGTGGTGTCACCGCCAGACACCACACTTGCTAGGTGGTAGCCTTTAAATCGGCCGCGGTCCATTAGTATACGCCGGACCCGCGTGTCGCCACTGTCAGTGATAGCAGACCGAGCGCCACCACACGGCAGGTCTAGATAGACGTACTGGCACTCGCCCCAGTTGTACAGCCGACGTTCATAGCAATGGTTGACTGATAAATACGCTCTCATTTGCCGAGACGATAGTTAGCATAGCCTTCAGCTACATTGCTACGACCTAGCAAGGCGCCGTATTCAATTGATATTTATTATGTGAAGCATGTATCATCAAGAGCGATGTTCTACAATTGTGGATTAAAGTTAAGTATTATATCAACTACGTAGTCCGCCCCCGGTAGCTGAGTGGTCAGCGCGACAGACTGTCAATCCAAAGGGCCCGGGTTCGATTCCCGGCTGGGTCGCAGATTTTCTCCGCTCAGGGACTGGGTGTTGTCCTAATCATCATCATTTCATCCCCATCGACACGCAAGTCGCCGCAGTGGCGTCAGATCGAAAGACTTGCGCCAGGCGAGCGGTATACCCGACGGGAGACCCTCGTCACACATTTCATTTCATTTCATCAACTACGTACTTTATTTGCAAATCTCAAGATATTGTCCTGTTCCAGACCTCACGCCAGTCAGCGTGTAATTAAACGCGTGCATTTTGGCCTCCTCTAGAAAAACAGTGTTGGCTCTTCTGCCAACACTACACCTTGGTTTCGGAAGCAGCAACCATAAGAGCACCAACAACGTTCTGAAGTTCGAATTCATTTGCCAGCAACTTAATGCACGCACAACTACGCAGAACACTGTTCTGAACACGAGTGACACTTGCATCGTACTGAGAACATTGAACGAATGTCGTTCGTGGTCAAATACAGCAGCGCAACCAGCAGGCTTCGCTAGCTTTGCATATAACTTGAAGCATGCATTACTCGCAGTTATTCCATATTCTGGCCGGCCCCTGTATGTCAGGTGCGTGATTACTGAATTCGTGTGAAAGCAATTTAATTTCTGAACCTGCCTCAGAAAACGGTTAGGTATGGTCTCGTACTGCCATCGATGCCGTATGGAGAGACTTCCTCCAAATTATCGTGGTGATCGATATGAGTCGTAAGTACATTCCGGGATTGTTAACGCAAACACTAACTTTAGAGTTTCTCTCAAATAGTATTCGTCAGAAAAACTAATTTCCTGAATTTGAGTTCAGGCAATAAATCAGGCAGCATCCTAGTATTTCGAAACTTTCCTTGTAGTAACTTCGGGACATTGCCACAAACCCATTCCAGATTTCAAGTCTGTTCAATTCATGTTAGGATCTGCGGCCGATGGAGAAGACATCCAATGGAGACATCGCGACAACTTTAGAAGAAACAGGGGAATACTGTTAGATCATTTACTCACAAAGCGTCAGACGTAAGCTCTCACATGCAACTATTTGCAAAGAGCAACTTGCCTGCCTAGCAAGTCCAACCAAGTAATGTGTCACGGCAAGAACATTCCATATCTCGTTTTCCATAATTAATCAGTTAGAACGGAAGCGGGACAGCTAGAGAATAACAATAAAACTGAACATTTATAAATTTATGTGTGTCTGATCGCATTACTGACCACAGAAATTTTATATTAGTAGATGGTGTTTTCCAAACTTTTCGACGTAGGTGATTTTGAGGTACCACAAAAGAGACAGTGGAAATCCTGTCAGGAAGTTTCTTATATTGTACGTCTCTCTAATGGCAGTTTCAAAAAATCTAATTTTCTTGCGTATATATGATGATATATGACAACTGTCAACTGAACAGCTGCTAGAATATCAGATTTGATAAGAACTACATCCTTGGTACCGTTTCGAGTGCTGCATCAGCATCGTCATTGTACGGTGTTTATGTTTAGTTTACCTTGCATGGTTGAAATTTTGCAGAATTGTTGTCCAGCGTTGTGGTACGAAATTTGACGCTTCCGACTGATGGTGGAGTGATGCCTATACAGCGAGATGAGCCTAAGATGACAGGGAGCCCTGTGTTTCCAATGTTACTTGGAGGAACCTGCTTTACCCAAGGTGGCAGTAACGCCACACGTGTTACCTATCCATAGCATGAATTCTGCATTTGGACCGTAGAGACTTCTCAGTTCCCACGAAATCTGGATTATTTACTTAAAAAACTTGCAGGTAATTGTTAAATGACAGGCAGAAGTGACTTTTCCGCTTGCAGCAATTGTATAGACTTTGACTTCTTTCTGGATGCCCACTCCTTGCATTTAATAATTATCTATTGCGGTACTAATTATCTGTTGTTGTCGGAAACTTAAATTTCGTTCGAGAGAAGGGTCTTCACTCGTCTGGATCTGTAAATGTTCAACATTACAGCGTGTTCAACATCATCTTCTAGCTTGTGAATTATTAAGCTGAATTTTACAACACGGATGACGTATTTCTACCAACTCTAAATTTTACGCTTATTATTATTATTATTCCCTGTGTCATCAAGAAAGCACGATTTTTTTCTGTACTTGTTTTGATTAAACTAATGTTAATGCTGGGACTGTAAATTTTCATGGTAATTGTAAACGACAAAGCACCGGAAGACGTAGGAAGCTCCATCATGCTACGACGCTACGGGACGATAGCTGCAGAACACTGCGAAGCGAAATTACCAGAGCTCTACATTTTCTTGTTTTCTTGCTTTTCCATATTACAAGGGAGTAACAGTCAAATGAATAATTGATGTGCGTTTTGTGGCTCCCATTTGGCGCAGGAATCAGATATTGTGCGACCATTTTTACCCGAGAAACAATCGGGTAGATTTACGACGCCTGTCTGCGATGTTATTGCCAATTGGAAGCGATACAGTCTACGCCACCAATACACGAAGATTGCACTCCACTTTCACAGATGTAATTCCACAGAACGGCGGCGGGTCGTATTGTCTCGTAAAGTCGAGCCGTTGGTACTTACGTCAGCAGAGAGAAAGTACATTGAGAGGCGTTCTCTCCTGCTGTTGACCCCGTTTACTGCATTAGTGCTGGGCACTTTTGATTATTTCCTATCATTGGTTCCTAAGAACTAATACATCTGTCGATCTCACTTGCAAAAGAGAAGATACCTGGAAGTAGTACACGTGTCATTTAGTTCTGATTTGTGGATCAAATTCCCGATATGTTACTGTGACGTAAAACGAGTCAGGTGGTTTACAAGAATGATGCATTCTTGGAATGTCTCAATTTGTGCTTCCACAGAACGGCGGCGGGTCGTATTGTCTCGTAAAGTCGAGCCGTTGGTACTTACGTCAGCAGAGAGAAAGTCACAGTAACATATCGGGAATTTGATCCACAAATCAGAACTAAATGACACGTGTACTACTTCCAGGTATCTTCTCTTTTGCAAGTGAGATCGACAGATGTATTAGTTCTTAGGAACCAATGATAGGAAATAATCAAAAGTGCCCAGCACTAATGCAGTAAATGTACTTTCAGAGGGATAACAAAACACTGGTTCACTTGTGGTTCATTCACGATTCGAAATTATCTCTCTGTCACCATTTAATTAGACTTTGATCTGCATTAAATCACTGGTATTTGATAGCCAAAACTGAAAAAAAAAAATGCCGGCCGCGGTGGCCGTGCGGTTCTGGCGCTGCAGTCCGGAGCCGCAAGGCTGCTACGGTCGCAGGTTCGAATCCTGCCTCGGGCATGGGTGTGTGTGATGTCCTTAGGTTAGTTAGGTTTAAGTAGTTCTAAGTTCTAGGGGACTTATGACCTAAGATGTTGAGTCCCATAGTGCTCAGAGCCATTTGAACCATTTTTTGAAAAAAATGTAGTTTACCGCAATGGCCTCACGCTATAAATGTCCATCTGTTTATCCATTTACTACTACACGATCACTGTCCTATAGGACTCCAGTGCACGGCAGAGTGTTCAAAGACGCAGTTTCAGACTATTTCCGTGCCATTCCTTTCTGGAATAGCACGTGGGAAAACTAAACACCTAAATATTTCCATATTAGCTCTGATTTTTATTGTTTCATTAACATTGTCAACATAACATTTTCGCAGTATGATGAGAAAGTTACCACTTGAAATTTTATGAAAAGTTCTCGACATAACGAACAGAAAAAGAGATGCCCTTCGTTGAACATTTTCCATGACCTTCATCAATCCTATCAGGTAAGGATCCCAAACTGCGTAGCAATATATTAGAACAGTAAAGACAAGCATAATGTAGGAATATGGCATCGTACTTCTTAATAACAGAGACACTGCTGGTTCGTATTCATTTGCCAATAACAGGCCCTCAACTTTCAATAACCATGTTCTTTGTGGATGGGAATATACATAATGTACGAGTGCAGATTGTGATACATGAACGACGACATATGGAACCTGGTGTCCACTCGAGATTCGAGCACCGGTAGCCGAAGCCTTTAAGGTGACCGCTCACCTAAAGGGAGAAACCCGGATTAGATCACCGTTCGGCGCAAATTTTCGCCCCAGCCCTAAACAGTTTTCTGTGTTATGGTTCCAGTTGAAGTTGTAATTGTAATCCCTGGATATTTAGCTGGCTCTGCAACCTTCAAAGGCATGTTCTTGGTCGTGTACCCGAAACTAAAAGGGAATCTTTTAGTATTCATATCGAGGACCCCACACTTTTCTTTGTTTAGGCTCAATTGCGACTTTTCACACCCTTCAGATATCTTGTCTAAATCATTTTGCAAGTAATTTTGATGTCCTGTTGGCCTTATAAGAGGATGAAGGCTAGTGTCATGTGCAACAGTTTGTCTTCTGCGTTGTTCATATGATTAAGAACAAAGAAGAGACGTCAGTTTTCCTTCGGGATCCCCGGATTCCACTTTGCTTTCATCAAGTGACTTCATATCAATTGCTATGAAATATTCAGTTGCAATCGTCGGCACTAATTATCAATAATGATCATGATAAGTATTGAAGTTCTAAGATGGCAAGAACTATGCCCCTTACATGAAGTCATTAAAGATCACCTTACTCACATTGAGCGAACAGTAGGGTGGGGGAGCGGTGAAGGGAAGCGACAATAGGCAGCTTAGGGCGGCTCAAGCTCTGAGAAAGCGGTAATGGGGCTACCTTAAGATGAGTGACAGTGAGTGGGTGGTTGACCCCATGCTGGTGTACTGGGAAGCAGACGGAGAACTTGTACACCTGTTGATAAAAGTCTGTCGTCCCGTTTCAGTGAAACACGCGAGAAAGCCGTGGAAAGCTACGATGGAGCAGTCAACAGAGGTCAAAATATGCGTGTTCATGACTATAGCAACTTCATACTGAATTCATGGTCTGCAGAGTCTGAAGTAAATCAGGTGAAGAGCGACAGAACGAAATACGCCGGCCTCCGATGGGAACTTAGGACCAACGAATCTGAAGTACTCTCCTGGGAGTCAGAATTCCGGAAAAATTGGTGTTTGTGCAGACTCTAACCTTGATGGGTGGCCTGGGAGGAGCTAAATAACAGACATTGAGAGGAAGGGAAAATTTGTGGCAATTTGTTCACTTCCCAGAGCAGGCATTGGTGAGCACTAGGAATCGACGCATAATTAATGCGACTTGCACTGCAGTTGGCGTAAGTGATTTTGCTGGAGGGGAAACCGAGGTGAAGAGTGGACTTGGAGAAGTCCCCGTAGAGGTCTTCCATTCTGAGCTTGCCTAGAGTGTGGACGTGGCGTTCTTTACTCAGCTTCCCTGAGAAAGAGTGAGCATCTCTGCAGTTTAGGACGTAGCAAATGGAACGATTGAGCTTGGAGATAGGAAGTTTTGGTTCAGCTATGTACTGAGCAAGATAGCTAGGAGTGAATAGACGAGCGCAGCCTTGCTCCACCATGAGGTCGGCTGACGTCCACATGACGACACCGCTCCACCACGCTGTATTCGGTGGTATTGCGCCCGCTCCAGCCACTGATTAATTTGTTGGATCACGTTAACAAAGTTTCCACGTGGGTTTCATGGGCCGTGTATTGTAGAATTCTTCTCGCAGCTCGCATTACGCCTGGGTCAGTCGATAGGAATTACTTTTGATTTATCGCGCTTTACTCCATGCAAACGCAATTTATTACCACTGCCTGTTAGGAGAGTCATGTAAGGTGATGATTGAAGGTCGTGAATTAAAATAAGTCTGTGCTAATCGTCTGCATCTGTTTTCAATCAAGTAGTTGAAATCCCAAGTCACTTTCTTAATTAATTTTATGTTCAACATTTGCATCTGGTCTTCAATAGCTGAATATAACATCAATGTGCACCCCTTTTTACTTAAAAGGGATCAATTCTGAATCAATTAATGTCAACACTGCCACCACAGTTCAATCAGGAGTCACAGGGCCTTATTACTTTCTTTGCATTACCTGACCTTGTGGAAGTTTTGCACTCTCTGTTGATCTGTTAGTCAATTACCTGGGGTGAACACACACCAAAACCAGATAAGTGACGGGTGGGGTGTTACATATGGCTGACCTATGCCAGGATACGATACTTCACGATTTGATAGGAAGTAGTCTTGGAAAAGGAAATTTTTCCACGTGATCCATTGCTTAGCCATTTTTAATTGAAAAACGGGTAGCATTAGTTACAATAAGTTACATTGTCTTCTTCATGTGCTGTCCTTTCAAACTGACATTTATAGGTGCCTGTGCATTGTATTGTATTTGTGATTTGTTGAGTACTTATGATGTGCAATGCCGTAATCAGCCGATGCTGAGCGCACAGAACACACTCATTGGTACTAGCATTTTTGGGGTAATTCTTCATCAACTGTTTGTCAGGTCATTGCTCACACCCAGTGTATCATTTTGTGTCCTGATATATGTTTTCCGTTATCTAATTATTGAGCTTAAGTGGTACCTGGGTTTTGAGTTTTCGTGTAACATAAAAGTGCAAATTATAACGAAGTGAAAAGTCAAGACAACGGCAGAATATAATCAGACTGTTACTCCGGAGAACATGGGTGACAGCAGGGAAAGTTCTACCGATGAGCATGACGAACACGAGTTGCAACTTCCTGAAACTGCGTCTCACGACTGGTTTAGTCCGCTGAATAGCAAGGACGTTGATTCAGGCAGTGATACTTTATTAGGGCTCGAGGGAACCAGGGAGTACAGGATTAATCCATAAGTATGGAAGATCCAGCCTAAGAAGCCAGAGTGTGTTGGAACAAAACGGTGTCCGACCATTATCAAACGATTCATTCACAAGTGATCCGACGGGTGGCGGAGACGGTACTTGTCTAGATGTCGAAGGGTTCCTCAGAACAGAGGTGAAGAGTTGCATTTTCAACCACAAAAGGGCGAGGATCAAAATGCGGCTACACTCAAAAACATTACGGACCTGTTGCAACAGATGCAAACGGTGAACTTAGAGCAGAGCGCCAACCTTAATGCCGAAATTAAAAAGGCGAATTCGGAGCTGAAAGAGCAGAGCGCCAACCTTAATGCCGAAATTAAAAAGGCGAATTCGGAGTTGAAAGAGCAAGTAAAAGAGGAGGTAAAGAATCTCGGCGTCAAAATAGAGAAAGAGTTTGCCATCATCAAACGAACGGCAATTGAAGCCAAATTAATTGTGAAAGGTGCAAGGAAAATAGCGAGAGAAACTGGGGACTCCACGCAAAGCACGGCAAAAGTAGGAAAGGTCATGTTATCAGGCTACAAAGCCGGATAAAACGTGTCGAAGAAAAGCAACAAGAGCAACCGGACATAAGGCCTAACGAGATGTTGAAAGAGGAGGTGGCGATATTAAAAGGAAATTTAGAGCACGAGGTAAAACGTCTCATTACAGACACATTAGGAAAGAAGAAGGGTGTAATTACTGCGTCGACTGAACCGTCACTTGCCGGAACACAGATAACCGCTCCACGGTGTGACAAAGTTGACACTATAAGCAGCGGGAGCCACGCCTTGATTCACAGCTCTGAGGCAACGACCGAGGTAAACACGGACAGCGCGCAGCAGTCCAGTGAGCACAATTGCTGTCGGTTGATTCGATGTACCGAACAACTGTCAAACATACAGAGGGGGAGAGATGACGATAGCGTGTCGGAACGAATTAGTCCACGTCCCGAAGTTCATACGAATCGTAAGAACGGGCGAAATGATAACTGGAATGATGAGCGGTTTGACTACAAGCATTTTGTATCAGTTCGAAAGTTCCACCGCTACAACGACGAAGGTAATACCTTGCATCCAAAAACTTTTATGGGACAATTCGAGTTATCCTTGCCCCCACACTGGCCATTGATGTACCAGCTGGATTTTGTGTGCTCGCACATGGAGGGCGCGACCGCTGAGTACATGAGAAATGTAGCGAAGACGAGCGTCTCGTTCGAAGAATTCAAAAATGCCTTCTTGGGCAAGTATTGGTCTAAAGAAACCCAAGAAAGGATCAAAAAAGATATTATGATGTCCAGAGATATGGATGGGGCAGGGTACCGGCGTCCGGTCAAATTTGTTGAAAATATGACAAAAAGGAACCAGTACCTGGACAACCCATGTGGCCGTGCGGAAATCATCAGATTATGCTACAAGTAACTTCCCATCTCGTATCAACAATAACTTGCCGGTCGTTGTGGTTGCGATACTGAGATATTTAAGGGCATTTTGCGCGAACTGGAATTCGCGTTTCAAGAGGAACAGGCGCGGGTGAACAAAATAACAATCGTCGCAATAATGGATCTCAGGGGGATAGTAGGCCAGTGCCGAACTACAACGGTCACAATTAAGATAAGAGTATGGCAGGCTGGCTCTGAGCACAATGGGACTCAACTGCTGAGGTCATTAGTCCCCTAGAACTTAGAACTAGTTAAACCTAACTAACCTAAGGACATCACAAACATCCATGCCCGAGGCAGGATTCGAAACTGCGACCGTAGCGGTCCTGCGGTTCCAGACTGCAGCGCCTTTAACCGCACGGCCACTTCGGCCGGCAGATAAGAGTAATGGGAACTCGAAAAGAAGGTACGCGGAAGAAGAGCGACACTCTCCGGTGCAACATAATAAATTACAAAAGACTTGGGGCAGTAACCAGAAATCGCGAAGGAACAGGAATAATGGTTATCAAAATAACAACCAGGAAGAGGTGGAAGTCCGCCCTCCGAAGCCTGGTCCATCCCACCTTAACGGGCAGGATTACAAATGACTAGACCAGAGCGCAGACGTAGTAAATATAGGCTTAGAATAGGGATTATTGCTAAAGTGTCTTGTTTGTTTGTGTATGTACTGATCTCAGTGGTAGAATGTCTCGTTTATATGTGCCTATATTTCGTGTTTTTATTATTAATAATGATATCTCGCCTCTCGATGTTGTGAAAGTGAAGTGCAGTAGATTATTTGGTAAAAACATATGATTAAAGAATGGAAATCAAATATTTCTGGGCGTACCCCTAGAGAAAGATGGATTAGGGACTCTGTAAGTTACAGGAAGGTTCACGGTAATTGTATCTCCGTCATTGGAGAACATATTTAAAGTGGCCAGTCCCATAGGTCGTTATGAGGACGCACCGACGCATCTCGTATGCCCCTGAATACGTAAGGGGTGGACAGCTACGCACTCAGGGCATGTTAAAATGAAACGGATATAATCATCTCCAGGTCGTTATGAGGACGCACCGACGCATCTCGTATGCCCCTGAATACGTAACGGGTGGACAGCTACGCACTCAGGGCATGTTATAATGAAACGGATATAATCATCTCCAGGGCGAACAACAGCATTAATACGCCAGAAATACTTGTTGATACCAAGATAGTGTAACAACTGCGAGTGTGAGCAGTGAGCTATATTTGTGTTGTGCCATTATGACATTGCTAATCCGAAACATGTTCTCAGGCCTTATAAAATCATTCGTGACAAAAGGAGAAAACTGTAAGAAAATAGAGGAGAGAATAAGTGTCGCAATAGAACACGATAAAGGTTGCTATCCAAACTTCTAACAAAAATCTTGGTGAGACTGACACATGTCTAAGTTTGTTTCGTTTTATACATGTTAGCAGGCACAATAAGAGGGACGTCTGCCACATCGGGAACTTAGAAGAAAAAACAAGATTAGAGATAAAAAGTAATAAATAGTAAATATGTAGTCGGGTTGGCCAACACCGTGTTAGTCGTAGAAATTGGTAGTTACAAAGGTGATGAGATCCTGTCCAAATAAACTTGATTCCCTATCCCTTGATTGTGTGTGTGTGAATGACTGAAGCAAGATGTCTTGTACATTTTTTATGTTTATGTATAAAAGAAAGTTCTGTTACATTTCAATTTTAATTGATCCTGAAGTTGATTTACAAACAAGAAAAACACCCCTTTTGTAATGAGAAAATTTCATTGTCTTCAGAAAAAAAAGAAAAAAATATTATGGTACTGATGGTTAAACATGAGCGCTTTCCGTGTACTAAAATTAGTTGTTTTAATTTGTTAAGGTGGCGTAACTGAGGGAGAGGGAGTTGAAGCTACGACATCTGGCACACCACACACGAGCTGACAAGGAACGAGGACGACAGCAATGAGGGGAGCACACAGCTGCCGATGATGATGGCATGCAGACCACGCCCTGAAATCGACGGGGCCGGTGGTCAACTCAGCAGCCAAGGAGAGGTGAGATCCAGCACCTCTGTGTACAACAAAGAGGTTGGTCCTGGTCTCTGTACACAGTGCGGATCGGGGCCAGCGATGAAGAGGTCCAAGAAGGTTTCTATATTTGTTGCTCGCCACGTTAGGTGGAGCGACAGCCCAGATGACCTTTTGTGCCTAATGAGACGAAGTTTGAGGACCTGAGCAAAAAAAAAAAAAAAAAAAAAAAAAAAAAGACTCTTGTCTGATCACGGTCCCTCCCTTGCCCTAAAGCGTCTATAAATGGAGCAATGACCTGTGACTGAGCTGCGAGAAGTCACCGATCATAGATGCACCGATGGGATCTTGGGACTGTCGGACAAGATGTCAACAACGAGCTCTTAGGTGAGAGCCATCCTGCCTAAAGAAGATGCGGGTGCCTGTGACGCCATCTCGGTAATAGACGTTCCTCTCTTCTCAGCCGTTAGCCATCCCTCAACGTGCTAGTCAGAACTAATGTCACTTCCGTTCCTGCAAGAAACTTGTGCCGTGTGTGTGAGTGTGTCAGTGTGGATTCAAATGAATAACATGCACCTCAACGAACGTAAAGTACTCATTTGTTCTGTTTATGAATTAAGTTATAAGAAGGTTACTATTTTATAAGTGTGTCATTTGTTAAAACGTCATATATTTGTCATGCCACGTCTCTGTGTTACCTTGTTACAAATACACAACAGTGGTTGCTCAATACGCAATGATTCTTGTTATTTTGGTTGTGTTTTATAGATATGTATATATAAAAAAAGGGTACATGTGTGTACACAATCCCAGACACTGGACTGGGTCAGACCCTGTTGAATTGTGTAAAGATGACACTTACACCATGCACAATACAAACGTCCAGAGACAGTGAGACACACAAAAAAAAACCTTTATTTATAAAATGTCAAATGGGCGTTCACATATAATTGAATGAGAGCAACCACTATCAACTTCACAAAATGTTACAAAAATATTGTTCATGTATGTTTTTAGTAATTTAAGTCACGTAGGGATGGATAACTGAGAGTGAATGGACCTTAAGTTATAATAGCGGGTCTTGCCATTCTAATGACAAGCACAGAGGTGCTTAAACATGTGTATTTGCCCTTTGCGACGTGTGTCCTTGTAATATAATTGTAGTTTTCTTTTGAGTACTCTGACCAATAATTGTCTCAGGAAACGGCAGAGATTAAAGTACAATTAAGACTAAATAATGACCACATCTTTACCAGTAAATCCAATCATTGAAGGCAGGTACCCTAGGATTGAGTGGGAGTTTGCATCAGAGAGTAGGCAGTGGTAATCAATCGCCCATAACTAATGATGTGAATGGATTAAAAATACCAGTTATGGAAATATTAATTTTGTACCACAGGTTGTAACACCATAGGAGTCATCACCTGTACTACAAAACTGATTTGAAGAGAGGGTCTATGTAAGATGGCAAGAACTATGCCCCTTACATGAAGTCATTAAAGATCACCTAATTCACATTGAGCGATCAATAGGGCTGAACAAAAATGACTGACAAGGCACAATGCATCTTGTAGAGGGTATAGTATGAATGTATTGGAATAATTAATGTTGGGTGATGGTTTTAAAGTAATTCACATGACATGAAAACTTTCTGGAAACGTGTCGATTTACTAGAGGCTAGTTTATACCAGGGAAGTATTCGAGTGACCGTGGCCGGCGGGGGAGCGGTGAAGGGAAGCGACAATATGCAGCTTAGGATGGCTCAAGCTCTGAGAAAGCGGTAATGGGGCGCGGCCTACAGCTGCCTTAAGATGAGTGACAGTGAGTGGGTGGTTGACCCCATGCTGGTGTACCGGTAAGCAGACAGAGAACTTGTACACCTGTTGATAAAGATCTGTCATCCCGTTTTCAGTGAAACATGCGAGAAAGCCGCAGTAAGCTACGGTGGAGCAGTCAACAGAGGTCAAAATATGCATGTTCGTGACTATAGCAACTTCATATTGAATTCATGGTCTGCAGAGTCTGAAGTAAATCAGGTGAAGAGCGACAGAATGAAATACGACGGCCTCCGATGGGAACTTAGGACCAACGAATCTGAAGTACTCTCCTGGGAGTCAGAATTCCGGAAAAATTGGTGTTTGTGCAGACGCTGACCTTGATGGGTGGCCTGGGAGGAGCTAAATAGCAGAAGTTGAGAGGAAGGGAAATTTTGTGGGAATTTGTTCACTTCCCAGAGCAGGCATTGGTGAGCACTAGGAAGTGACACATAATTAACGCGACTTGCGCTGCTATTGGCATAAGTGATTTTGCTGGAGGGAAACCGAGGCGAAGAGTGGACTGGGAGAAGTCCCCATAGAGGTCTTCCATTCTGAGCTTGCCTAGAGTGCGGACGTAGCGTTCTTTACTCAGATTGCCTGAGAAAGAGTGAGCATCTCTGCAGTTTAGGACTTAGCAAATGGAACGATTGAGCTTGGAGATAGGAAGTTTTGGTTTAGCTATGTACTAAGTAAGATAGCTAGGAGTGAATAGACGAGTGCAGCCTTGCTCCACCACGAGGTCAGCTGATGTCCGCACAACGACACCGCCCCGCCACGCTGTATTCGGTGATATTGCGCCCGCTCCAGCCACTGATTAATTTGTTGGATCACGTCGGCAAAGTTTCCACGAGGGTTTCATGGGCCGTGTATTATAGAATTCTTCTCGCAGTTCGCATTACGCCTGGGTCAGTCGATAGGAATTACTTTTGATTTATCGCGCTTTACTCCACGCAAACGCAATTTATTACCACTGCCTGTTAGGAGAGTCATGTAAGGTGATGATTGAAGGTCGTGTGTTAAAATAAACCTGTGCTAATCGTCTGCATCTGTTTTCAATCAAGTAGTAGAAATCCCAAGTCACTTTCTTAATTAATTTTATGTTCAACATTTGCATCTGGTCTTCAATAGCTGATATAACATCAATGTGCACCCCTTTTTAATTAAAAGGGATCAATTCTGAATCAATTAATGTCAACACTTCCACCACAGTTCAATCAGGAGTCATAGGGCCTTATTACTTTCTTTGCGTTATCATACCTTGCGGCAGTTTTGCACTCTCTGTTGATCTGTCAGTCAATTACCTGAGGTGAACACAAACCAAAACCAGATAAGTGACGGGTGGGGTGTTACAAAGTAAATTCTAGTTTGGAATTCAAATTTCTCGACGGTAGGTGATCAAAAAGTTGCGAAATTAAAGTGATGTTGAAACATAGAAATTAATAGGCAAATCACCTCATGTTTGGCACAAAAGTGTAGTGAAATTAAAGCTGATATTAATATCAGGTCACAGTGAAAACAAATTCATGAAAAGGTTAAAAATTAAGTCGTTTATACCACAAGAATGTAAATGTCAGAGGTTGTTTGACTCCGGATAGTCATAACTCAGTAATCTGGCATGTAACTGATTCATTTCGCCATTTCACAGAGCCAGTTTTGCCTGAAGTTATTTGTGGCAGATATGTTACTCATCGATCACCATTCGTTGTGGGTGCAGGTTGACAGCTGGCTGCTCCATTCTCCACGTTTTGCGTCACTGAGGCGACACTCTGATGACTTAACTCGTTCCTTGTGATTGGCTAATTCCCTCAGGTATAACGCACTCAGTGGCTGATGCGCTGTACCTGTGATTGTGCTCCCTGTGAGTATTGTCTGCGGTAATTATCTATAAGAGGCAGTGTAAGCTTAATATTTGGAGGCTGTCTCAGGTAGCGAAAGCCATTCGGATGCTGAAAAATACATGCAGCTAGTGATACTTATTCAAGATGTAGTGGGATATGTGTATGTCACGAAGTAACGATAGACTTCATAATGAATGCACGTATCTGAGTCAACGTCAGAGGACTGGGTCGAGAATAGGTCGTCATGCTTCCAGAGGGCAAACTCACTGTCGGCTACGTTGCTGAATCTTCCCTCTTATAATCTTTGTTACTGTGGACTCAATTTGAAATCCCAATCAATAAATGTTCGACGCTGCTTTATCACACCTTCGTACTGTGCGAAAATTTTTGATCTCACAGTATTTGGAACGCAACTCT
Source organism: Schistocerca serialis cubense (assembly GCF_023864345.2). NCBI lineage: Eukaryota > Metazoa > Arthropoda > Insecta > Orthoptera > Acrididae > Schistocerca > Schistocerca serialis. Next base: position 165,424,041 of record NC_064645.1, on the reverse strand, counting down.
AGAAATCTATCTTATTTTCATTTTGTTTCTCATTGTGGTACTTTGCGCCACAAGTTGTGGTTCCCTTGCGTATTGTGTCAACTGTTTGTCTGCTTTCCTGGATTGTCAAGAAAGCAGCGACCCAGCAGCAAACCATGTTGTCTCTAGTAGGGATGTCTGCGCTCTGCTCACGTATGCCCAGGTACTTACGACTCTGCAGCGTCCCTCTTCTCATCTTCCAGTCTTTAGAAGGCCAACACTTTCCAAACGAAGCAGCCACTTCATTGAATCCGTCCCTGCCTGGCTTCTGCAAAAAGTTTCAGGTACTGATTGATGCTTAAGAGTCCCCTCTTACCGCTGTGGTCGAGCGGTTCAAGCCGCTTCAGTCCGGAACCATGCGGCTGCTACAGTCGCAGGTTGGAATCCTGACTCTGGCATGGATGTGTGTGATGTCCTTAGGTTAGTTAGGTTCAAGTAGTTCTGAGTCTAGGGGAATGATGTCCTCAGATGTTAAGTCCCATAGTGCTTAAAGCCATTTGAAACATTTGTCCCCTCTTGTCCCCAGCACCCAGCGGTGAAGTGTTACTGTATCGTATGAATTTTCCTGATTTGAAAAATTAATAATACACTCCTGGAAATGGAAAAAAGAACACATTGACACCGGTGTGTCAGACCCACCATACTTGCTCCGGACACTGCGAGAGGGCTGTACAAGCAATGATCACACGCACGGCACAGCGGACACACCAGGAACCGCGGTGTTGGCCGTCGAATGGCGCTAGCTGCGCAGCATTTGTGCACCGCCGCCGTCAGTGTCAGCCAGTTTGCCGTGGCATACGGAGCTCCATCGCAGTCTTTAACACTAATAGCATGCAGCGACAGCGTGGACGTGAACCGTATGTGCAGTTGACGGACTTTGAGCGAGGGCGTATAGTGGGCATGCGGGAGGCCGGGTGCACGTACCGCCGAATTGCTCAACACGTGGGGCGTGAGGTCTCCACAGTACATCGATGTTGTCGCCAGTGGTCGGCGGAAGGTCCACGTGCCCGTCGACCTGGGACCGGACCGCAGCGACACACGGATGCACGCCAAGACCGTAGGATCCTACGCAGTGCCGTAGGGGACCGCACCGCCACTGCCCAGCAAATTAGGGACACTGTTGCTCCTGGGGTATCGGCGAGGACCATTCGCAACCGTCTCCATGAAGCTGGGCTACGGTCCCGCACACCGTTAGGCCGTCTTCCGCTCACGCCCCAACATCGTGCAGCCCGCCTCCAGTGGTGTCGCGACAGGCGTGAATGGAGGGACGAATGGAGACGTGTCCTCTTCAGCGATGAGAGTCGCTTCTGCCTTGGTGCCAATGATGGTTGTATGCGTGTTTGGCGCTGTGCAGGTGAGCGCCACAGTCAGGACTGCATACGACCGAGGCACACAGGACCAACACCTGGCATCATGGTGTGGGGAGCGATCTCCTACACTGGCCGTACACCACTGGTGATCGTCGAGGGGACACTGAATAGTGCACGGTACATCCAAACCGATATCGAACCCATCGTTCTACCATTCCTAGACCGGCAAGGGAACTTGCTGTTCCAACAGGACAATGCACGTCCGCATGTATCCCGTGCCTCCCAACGTGCTCTAGAAGGTGTACGTCAACTACCCTGGCCAGCAAGATCTCCGGATCTGTCCCCCATTGAGCATGTTTGGGACTGGATGAAGCGTCGTCTCACGCGGTCTGCACGTCCAGCACGAACGCTGGTCCAACTGAGGCGCCAGGTGGAAATGGCATGGCAAGCCGTTCCACAGGACTACATCCAGCATCTCTACGATCGTCTCCATGGGAGAATAGCAGTCTGCATTGCAGCGAAAGGTGGATATACACTGTACTAGTGCCGACATTGTGCATGCTCTGTTGCCTGTGTCTATGTGCCTGTGGGTCTGTCAGTGTGATCATGTGATGTATCTGACCCCAGGAATGTGTCAATAAAGTTTCCCCTTCCTGGGACAATGAATTCACGGTGTTCTTATTTCAATTTCCAGGAGTGTATATAGCGAAATTCCAGCTAGGGCCCACTTTTTAGACACTGCAAACATACCACACTTAAAATACAGTAGACTTTTATGAGATAGCAGTAGCCTAGTTTTGGTCAAGGGTTGGTCGCAAAAATCCGTTAATGTTGGGAAACGACTGAAGGATGTGTATTTTATTTGCTGTAGTTCAAAGGTTATGAGAAAGCTGATTACCGAATATGGCATCAGTAACATGAAATACGAATAACTAATTGAGCCCAATGCGAGATGTTCAGTGTACACTGGTTGACACAAAATCGAATAAAGAATTTGTTGAAAAGTAACAAAACAAATAGTCTCACTGAATCATTACTTCTTTGCTTTAAAAAAACAGCAAGAACGCCTGAGTTTTTTCTTCAGGTGTTAACTATTACCTATCTTCACTCACATAAAGAAAATAGAATTGTTATTTCTTAATTGTTATGTTTAGATGCTAAACTTCGTTGCGGTTATTGGCAGACATCTCACCTCACTAGTTGTTGTCAATCAATAGTCCATATATTGTCTATTTATGTTAGTGGTTTTGTTTTGTTTTGTCTACTAGCTGAGTACCCAGCTTTGCCCGAAAAGTATTCATTCCACTCTTCTATTAGTCCATTTCCTTCTTCCACTTTCTCTGTCCATCACCTCTATCCCTCTCTTAGTCCTCCACCTCCAAAACCTCATTGCCTATGTGTCTTCTCCTGCCCCTCTCTCGGTCCATCTCATCCTACCCATCTCCCTGTCCATCTGCTCCTCCCAATCGTCCTGTCAATTTGCTCCTCCCCCTCTCTCTCAATCTCTTAAACCGCTCTTTCTGTCTACTTCCTCCCCCACATTCTATAATCATCTCCTCCTACTCCTGTGTGTCTATCTCGTTCTACTCCACTCCCTGTCCATCTGTCCCTCTCCTCTCTCCATCTGTTCCTCTTCCATTTGTCCATTTGCTCCTATCCTGTCTGTCCATCTCCTTCTCCACCCTATAACCCCATTTTCTCCTTTCACTCTCTTTGTCAACCAACTATTCCCCCCTCTCTGTCCACCTTTTCCTCCCTCCTCTCCGTCCGTCTCCTCCTTCCCCCTTTCTCACTCCACCTCCTCCTCTTTCTTTTCTTTCCTAATCGCCTTCTTTCCATACTCTCAATTTCCAAATCCCCTTCTCTCTGCCTCCTCCTCTCTATCTTTGTCCACCTTCTCCTATCCCCTCTCTGTATGTCCATCCCCTCTTCCCTCCCCCTGTCTCTCTACACCATGTCACTACCATCCCAGCTGCAGGCTACTGTTTCTTACCCTGACAGCATTTCTTTCCAGATCGTAACTAATATGTGCACCAAAATTGGTTGAAATAGTTCCAGGCATTGTGGCAGTACGCCACATAGCGTGATGAAAAATATATTGAATAAATATAAATATACTCAATAAATATAAAAACCAATACATAAACAGAAACGTCACAGCGTTTAGGATGACCTTTGTACCCGTGGATTTGCCAGCGTACGCACATTTCAAACAGATTTCACAAGTATTTAACGTACTTTACAATTACTTGTACACAAACACTATGTCATCAAAAGTATCCGGACACCCCCAAAACCATACGTTTTACATATTAGCTGCATTGTGCTCCCACCTACTGCCAAGTACTCAATATCAGCGACTTCAGTAGTCATTAGACATTGTGAGAGAGCAGAATTGGGCGCTCCGTGGAACTCACGGACTTCGAATGTGGTCAGGTGATTGGGTGTCACTTGTGGTGTACGTCTGACCGCGAGATTGCCACACTCCTAAACATTCCTAGGTCCAATGTTTCCGATGTAGTAGTGAAGTGGAAACATGAAGGGGCACGTACAGCACAAAAACGTACAGGCCGGCCTCGTCTGTTGACTGACAGAGACCGCTGACAGTTGAAGAGGGTCGTAATATGTAATAGGCACACACCTAGCCAGACCATCACACAGGAATTCCATACTGCATCAGGAGCCACTGCAAGTACTATGAAAGTTAATCGGGAGGTGAGAAAACTAGGTTTTCATGGTTGAGAGGCTGCTCATAAGCCACACATAACCCCGATAAATGCCAAACGACGCCTCGCTTGGTGTAAGAACCGTAAACATTGGGCGACTGAACAGTGAAAAAACGCTGTGAGATGTGACGAACCACGATACTCAATGTGGCGATTCAATGACAGGGTGTGGGCATGGCGAATGCCCGGTGAACGTTATCTGCCAGCGTGTGTAGTGTCAAAAGTAAAATTCGGAGGCGGTGGTGTTATGGTGTGGTCGTGTTTTTCATGGAGGGTGCTTGCACCCATTATCAACATGATTGCCTTCGTTGTAGCTTTGTTCTTTACAAAGATATGAACAGTGATATGGCTTTTTTTAAATGGCACCCTGTATTTTTTATACGGTAATTCATTTCCTTTCATAAAGACCTATACAAAAATGTATCACAGTTTACGATTCACTGAAACACAACGTTATTAATTACATACCACAACACTGACTTTGAGTCCGGGATCATGAACTCGTCCACTTGCTGGAGATGTCAGAAAACAAATGAAAACCAAGTGAAAACATAACAAAAAATTGACTTTGACTCTCCTGTACCATTGCCCAGGAGTAGAACATTCAAAGGTGCTCAAATTGGTGACCCTGGATACCGATACACTGGTGCACTCGTTGAATGAAAGAATTATTTACTGCTTCCAGTGCTGCCTGCTGAAGGGAATTACAAGCAAGCACGATTCGTTTTTGCATGTCCTCTGGAGTTGCTGGAAATCGCGATATACAACGTCTTTAATGCATCCCCAAAGAAAAGAGTCCAGAGGATTTAAATTAGGAGACCTAGCAGGCCAAGTAACTGTTCCTCCTCGACCAATCCATCTAGCAGGATACCTTCGGTTCAGAACACGAAGTGCACGTAAGGCATTATGTGCTGGACATCCATCGTGTTGATACCACATAAGCATTCTGGTTCTTAGCTGCACTTCATCCAGAAGAGGAGGAAGAATTCGTCTGAGAAAGTTGGCATACTCTATGCCGTTTACACTACCATTGATGAAATAAGGGCCAAAAATTGTAGTACCAGGCATCCCACACCAGACGTTAACTCTCTATTGACGCTGATGTTCCACCTGTCTAAGCCATCGTGGGTTGTCGGTGGACCAATTATGCATGGACCTGTCCTTTGTTTGAGAAGGAACATTCACCGGTAAGTAGAACATCGGAGAAGAAGTTCAGGTGGGCGAGGATTTCCTGCTGTGCGCACGGACAGAACTGTACACGAGTCTGGAAATCATTCCCATGCAATTCTTGATGTAGGTATAGATGGTAAGGATGGAACCGGTGACGAGTAAGAATACGATGTACACTGCTCTTAGGAATGTCGGTCTCGTGTTCAAGCTGTCGTGTGCTCACATGTGGATCCTTAGCAACGGAAGTGAGAACACTAACTTCGGCAGCTTAGTCTGTGCGAGTGCTACGACGATTGAGTTGTCGTGGGTTGGAACTTCCCGTTTCCTGAAGCGTCGCAACAAGACGAGAAAACATCCGTCGGGAAAGTGGGTTCTTGTCAGGATATCGCTCTCTATACAGTTCCGCTGCCTGCTTAGCATTTCGCCGGTCGTTGTGGCCGAGCGGTTCTAGGCGCTTCAGTCCGGAACCGTGCTGCTGCTACGATCTCAAGTTCGAATCCTGCCTCGGGCATGGCTATGTGTGATGTACTTAGGTTATTTACGTTTAAGTAGTTCTAAGGTTAGGGGACTGATGACCTCAGATGTTAAGTCGCATAGTGCTTAGACCCATTTGAACCATTTACCCCTTGTGGCCCCAAGCCAGAACGAGGCGAACCAGCGGAACTGATCGGCGGCGGGTGCAATAGTTGTAGGAGCGACCGAAGGATGCATTATGGTATAGTAGCAACACTTGATGCAGTTTTGTTGGTCGTTTTTATTATACTGTAACAAATAGAGTCTCAGTTATTGAGAAAAAAAAATTGCGATGGACACTCCCCGTGAGGAGTTTGTACTGCACCTCACTCTCTTACTGCCACCAGATGTTAAATATTATATGTTTACACTGCTTTTCGGCCGAGAAGAAATTTTTTATAAAAGTTCAGTCATTAATTTTTTAAGAAGGTAACTCGTCGTCATCAGCAAAGTTGCACAGGGATGATCAACGAGGGAAATGTTGGTTTTCAAGGAAAACTGTATTAACCATCACCCTTTCATTATCCGTTGCTATGCGTACGACTTCTACTTCTGAACATTGCCTATTGAACGCAAAAAGTCGCACGAAACTTAAATGGTCATAATTCATTACATTTGTATGTCAGCGGAATTTCTTGAACGTGAAGAATCATTTAGCCAAAACTATCTCTCTTGAAACAGAAAAATCCGTTTTTCACTTTTTTTCGATAGCACTCGCCCTACACAAGATACAAATGTTTTGACGTGCCTCTGCTGCCTGAACCACTGTATTAACTACAAGGTAAACACACGCCACAAGTACTAGAAGTTTTTCAGCTTGTGACTCCATTTTGCAACGCTTAAACAACTTTCATACCATTCTAGTACCGAAGCAAAGTACGTAACTGCCAAAAGAATACTAGAACTTAATAAAACAGCACTTCATAAATAAACTGATAGCAGCCTACCCAGGTTGTGTTACTGCACAGTGTTTCCGCGGAAAATCAGACAACAATAAGATAAAATTTCTTGCTTAACAATGCGAGAGCAGAAACGTGTCTAAGGCTCTGCTGTGTAGCGATCACCTAGTCGGACGGAGGTCGGTGATTGATGGCCGCCGGCCGGTGAGGCCGAAAGGTTCTAGGCGCTTCAGTCTGGAATCGCGCTGGTGCTATACGGTCGCAGGTTCGAATCCTGCCTCGGGCATGGATATGTGTGATTTCCTTAGGTTATTTGGGTTTAAGTAGTTCTAAGTTCTAGGGGACTGATAACCTCAGATGTTGAGTCCCATAGTGCTTGGAGCCATTTGAACAATTTGTTTTGATTGATGGCCACTACAGGGCGAGCATGAACTTCTCTGACTGTGACGTATCTGTGAGATCTTTCTCAGAAATGTTTGTTGAAGACTTTGCTACTGCTGATTGATTAGAGACTCCCTGCCGCCGTTGGATAAGCAGCTGCAGCAGCAAGTCGTATACTCCTAGCTCACTCATTTGTTACATAGTTTAATTCTTAATTTCTTTGCGTGTTTTTGGTAATTGCATTGATTAATTCGTAAATTTCGGGCGTATTATAGTATTTGAGAGTTGTAGCATCGCGTTTTAGTACCTGAATAGTGTAACTTCGCGTAGTCGTTTGTCTTCTGTTTTTGTTTTGAACGGCCAGTGTCGGTTGGTCACAGTCAGTGTGCTCCCTGCCGTCGTTGGATAAGCAGCTGCAGCTGCAAGTCGTATACTCCTAGCTCACTCATTTGTTACATAGTTTAATTCTTAATTTCTTTGCGTGTTTTTGGTACTTGCATTGTTTAATTCGTAAATTTCGGGCGTATTATAGTATTTGAGAGTTGTAGCATCGCGTTTTAGTACCTGAATAGTGTAAATTCGCGTAGTCTCCTTCCGCCGCCGAACAGTGTCAGCAGTGTGCAAGTAGCAGCATTACTACATTTACTAGGCAATCTTGTATTTTAATAACCGTTTAAATTTTGTCGATTTGTTTGCGCTCTCTGTAGATTAGTTCAGACGTTCTTTGCAAAACAGTTTTTAGCATGGATAGGGACTGCAACTGCTGTGTTCGGATGCAGGCTGAGTTGGCATCCCTTCGCTCCCAGCTTCAGGCAGTGTTGGCTTCGGTCACACAGCTAGAGGCTGTTGCCAATGGGCATCACTGTGGGTGTCCGGATGGGGGTTTGTCGGGGACGGCCAGCTCGTCCCACGCATTCCCCGATCGGACTACGACTGTGGTTGCCCGGGATACTGCCCGCATTGAGGCTGATCCCTCACCTGTGGTAGAGTGGGAGGTCGTCTCAAGGTGTGGCAGGGGGCGAAAGACATTCCGGAGGGCTGAACGGAAGGCCTCTCCAGTTTGTCTGACGAACCGGTTTCAGGCTCTGTCTCAGGCTGATACTGATCTTCGGCCTGACATGGCTGCTTGTCCTGTTCCAGAGGTTGCCCCTCAGTCTGCAAGATCCGGGCGGTCGCAGAGGGTGGGCTTACTGGTAGTTGGGAGCTCCAACGTCAGGCGCGTAATGGGGCCCCTTAGGGAAATGGCAGCAAGAGAGGGGAAGAAAACCAATGTGCACTCCGTGTGCATACCGGGGGGAGTCATTCCAGATGTGGAAAGGGTCCTTCCGGATGCCATGAAGGGTACAGGGTGCACCCATCTGCAGGTGGTCGCTCATGTCGGCACCAATGATGTGTGTCGCTATGGATCGGAGGAAATCCTCTCTGGCTTCCGGCGGCTATCTGATTTGGTGAAGACTGCCAGTCTCGCTAGCGGGATGAAAGCAGAGCTCACCATGTGCAGCATCGTCGACAGGACTGACTGCGGACCTTTGGTACAGAGCCGAGTGGAGGGTCTGAATCAGAGGCTCAGACGGTTCTGCGACCGTGTGGGCTGCAGATTCCTCGACTTGCGCCATAGGGTGGTGGGGTTTCGGGTTCCGCTGGATAGGTCAGGAGTCCACTACACGCAACAAGCGGCTACACGGGTAGCAGGGGTTGTGTGGCGTGGGCTGGGCGGTTTTTTAGGTTAGATGGCCTTGGACAAGTACAGAAAGGGCAACAGCCTGAAAGGGTGCGGGGCAAAGTCAGGACATGCGGGGACCAAGCAGCAATCGGAATTGTAATTGTCAACTGTCGAAGCTGCGTTGGTAAAGTACCAGAACTTCAAGCGCTGATAGAAAGCACCGAAGCTGAAATCGTTATAGGTACAGAAAGCTGGCTTAAGCCAGAGATAAATTCTGCCGAAATTTTTACAAAGGTACAGACGGTGTTTAGAAAGGATAGATTGCATGCAACCGGTGGTGGAGTGTTCGTCGCTGTTAGTAGTAGTTTATCCTGTAGTGAAGTAGAAGTGGATAGTTCCTGTGAATTATTATGGGTGGAGGCTACACTCAAAAACCGAGCTAGGTTAATAATTGGCTCCTTTTACCGACCTCCCGACTCAGCAGCATTAGTGGCAGAACAACTAAGAGAAAATTTGGAATACATTTTGTTATATCCTAGCCAGTAATGCCACCCGAGCCCGCTGCCAAAAGGTTGGCAGCATCAAAGTCCGGACGCCGTCCGCATAAGCAGCGCCAGCGAGACAGGAAATCGCCGCAAAGCTGCGCGCGCCACCGCTGGCTTCTGGCTTCTTAAGCGCTGGAGTCGCGAGCGCTAGGCGTTCTGTATTCGCCGCTCAGTTGTATACTCGCCACCGAATTGTGTACTTGCTAGTCAGTTGTGTGTTCATCGCAGCAGAGTTGTTGTTTGTCATCAGCCGACGCTGACCTAGCCGCTCCGACTCGAACTAGACAGATCTCTGTAGACACGGAGTTCACTACGGTGTTTCTGTATCTTCTATAATAAAGATAAGTACCGACTTTTATTTAATCAGAGTGTTTGGGTTTTCATCTTTCTGTTCACTGTTCCAGCGGACCGGTCGGCCCGCTATTAAAAGTGTGGCGGTGACTTCGTAAGCCGTTTCTACAGCGAATTGCTTGTCGCTACGAACACCGCCACAAAACATTTCACATAAATTTTCTCAGCATGTTATAGTCTTAGGTGGAGATTTCAATTTACCAGATATAGACTGGGACACTCAGATGTTTAGGACGGGTGGTAGGGACAGAGCTTCGAGTGACATTATACTGAGTGCACTATCCGAAAATTACCTCTAGCAATTAAACAGAGAACCGACTCGTGAAGATAACATCTTGGACCTACTGATAACAAACAGACCCGAACTTTTCGACTCTTTAAGTGCAGAACAGGGAATCAGTGATCATAAGGCCGTTGCAGCATCCCTGAATATGGAAGTTAATAGGAATATAAAAAACGGGAGGAAGGTTTATCTGTTTAGCAAGAGTAAAAGAAGGCAGATTTCAGACTACCTAACAGATCAAAACGAAAATTTCTGTTCCGACACTGACGATGTTGAGTGTTTATGGAAAAAGTTCAAGGCAATCGTAAAATGCGTTTTAGACAGGTACGTGCCGAGTAAAACTGTGAGGGACGGGAAAAACCCACCGTGGTACAACAACAAAGTTAGGAAACTACTGCGAAAGAAAAGAGAGCTTCACTCCAAGTTTAAACGCAGCCAAAACCTCTCAGACAAACAGAAGCTAAACGATGTCAAAGTTAGCGTAAGGAGGGCTATGCGTGAAGCGTTCGGTGAATTCGAAAGTAAAATTCTATGTACCGACTTGACAGAAAATCCTAGGAAGTTCTGGTCTTACGTTAAATCAGTAAGTGGCTCGAAACAGCATATCCAGACACTCCGGGATGACGATGGCATTGAAACAGAGGATGACACGCGTAAAGCTGAAATACTAAACACCTTTTTCCAAAGCTGTTTCACAGAGGAAGACCGCACTGCAATTCCTTCTCTAAATCCTTGCACAAACGAAAAAATGGCTGACATCGAAATAAGTGTCCAAGGAATAGAAAAGCAACTGGAATCACTCAATAGAGGAAAGTCCACTGGACCTGACGGGATACCAATTCGATTCTACACAAAGTACGCGAAAGAACTTGCCCCACTTCTAACAGCCGTGTACCGCAAGTCTCTAGAGGAACGGAGGGTTCCAAATGATTGGAAAAGAGCACAGGTAGTCCCAGTCTTCAAGAAGGGTCGTCGAGCAGTTGCGCAAAACTATAGACCTATATCTCTGACGTCGATCTGTTGTAGAATTTTAGAACATGTTTTTTGCTCGAGTATCATGTCGTTTTTGGAAACCCAGAATCTACTATGTAGGAATCAACATGGATTCCGGAAACAGCGATCGTGTGAAACCCAACTCGCTTTATTTGTTCATGAGACCCAGAAAATATTAGATACAGGCTCCCAGGTAGATGCTATTTTTCTTGACTTCCGGAAGGCGTTCGATACAGTTCCGCACTGTCGCCTGATAAACAAAGTAAGAGCCTACGGAATATCAGACCAGCTGTGTGGCTGGATTGAAGAGTTTTTAGCAAACATAACACAGCATGTTGTTATCAATGGAGAGACGTCTACAGACGTTAAAGTAACCTCTGGCGTGCCACAGGGGAGTGTTATGGGACCAATGCTTTTCACAATATATATAAATGACCTAGTAGATAGTGTCGGAAGTTCAATGCGGCTTTTCGCGGATGATGCTGTAGTATACAGAGAAGTTGCAGCATTAGAAAATTGTAGCGAAATGCAGGAAGATCTGCAGCGGATTGGCACTTAGTGCAGTGAGTGGCAACTGTCCCTTGACATAGACCAATGTAATGTATTGCGAATACATAGAAAGAAGGATCCTTTATTGTATGATTATATGATAGCGGAACAAACACTGGTAGCAGTTACTTCTGTAAAATATCTGGGAGTAAGCGTGCGGAACGATTTGAAGTGGAATGATCATATAAAATTAATTGTTGGTAAGGCGGGTACCAGGTTGAGATTCATTGGGAGAGTGCTTAGAAAATGTAGTCCATCAACAAAGGAGGTGGCTTACAAAACTCTCGTTCGACCTATACTTGAGTATTGCACATCAGTGTGGGATCCGTACCAGATCGGTTTGACGGAGGAGATAGAGAAGATCCAAAGAAGAGCGGCGCGTTTCGTCACAGGGTTATTTGGTAACCGTGATAGCGTTACGGAGATGTTTAATAAACTCAAGTGGCAGACTCTGCAAGAGAGGCGCTCTGCATCGCGGTGTAGCTTGCTCGCCAGGTTTCGAGAGGGTGCGTTTCTGGATGAGGTATCGAATATATTGCTTCCCCCTACTTATACCTCCCGAGGAGATCACGAATGTAAAATTAGAGAGATTAGAGCGCGCACGGAGGCTTTCAGACAGTCGTTCTTTCCGCGAACCATACGCGACTGGAACAGGAAAGGGAGGTAACGACAGTGGCACGTAAAATGCCCTCCGCCACACACCTTTGGGTGGCTTGCGGAGTATAAATGTAGATGTAGATGTAGATGTAGAAGCAAATTGTTTTACAGGTTCCATCCCAATAATAATTTTAGCAGACAGCTAAAATTAAATTAAAAATATTAACGATGAAGGGAACTCGAACTTGTGACTTTTTGAACATTTTTCGGCATTTACCACTAGACTAGGAGCTGATAAAACACTGCAGCACTTCGAGTTGGAGACAAAATGGCCTCCAGACACTTCAGCGTACCACGGTGTGGCCAGTGAGTGCAGAGTTCCGAATCCTCCTTCACTTTGTGACGGTTGGCCGGCACTTCATGTCTAAGACTGTCTCCATGTCCATGAGGCCGCTTTACATGCTGTACAGAAGCCTCATCCTTCGACAATGCAAGTATTCAGCGCACCACCCGGCTGGTCCCCGACAGTTGCTTGGCGTGCGCTCACAATGGACATCCCCACCATATTCTAGTCATCAAGCCTCATTGGGCGCCCACTATACGCCACCTTGCTCGGACCTCTCGCCCATCCTCAAGGCTTGTCACCCACCAACAAGTGTTCTAGACTCATTGGATGTAATCCAAGACCACCGAAGGCTCTTACCCCATTGTACATCACCATCATCTTCAGTTGCCCAGGACTGCCGTCCTGCTGGACTTACACGCAATCGTCCAGGACTGCCACCACACTGGACGCATCTCCTACATTCCAGCACTGCCTTCTCACTGGACACATTGTATCTCCGACTGTCCAGGGGTACTGCCTTTCTAGACGGCATCTCTGAACTTCCAGGAAGTTAGTCTCTCTGGATGACCTCTCAGATTGCCAATTGCTTCACTCTCGCTCTACTCTGACTGCCACTCATCTTCAAGCGTGCTACCATTCAGTAAATAAAAGGTCCGGTTTTGTCTGCAAATTATTCACCTTACTGCAGCACGTCGCTCCCTCCACTCATGAACACAAAAGTGGCGATGAAGGACGTTCTTGCAAATGTGCATTTCTCTTTTCCAAAGCGTTCCACTGTGTCTGTCATGAACGTGGTAGTTTTGCGATGTTGGCAGAAGCAGCTTCTCCTCCAGGAGCAACAACTGAAGTTATAGCAGGAGAAGATTAGTTACCGCTAATACAGAGGGCGACATACATCTATTTTCATGCCTCACTGGTTTTGGGTCAGACACCTGCGGAGACACTCTCTCCTCTGCCGCCCCTGATGCTGCTCACAGGTTTCAACAGGTCTGTCGCAACCTCCTGTCACAGCGCTGGCCCTACCACCACCTGCCCTCTTGCCGCTGATGCTGGTCATCTCATATCTAGTTCTTGTCTAGGTCGAGGACAGTCCTTTCACAGCTAATTGTGTCGACACCAATCTAACCTTACCACCACCTTTTCCAGTGGCCCTGGCGCCTCTCCTGTCAGCATGGTCTCCTTTGCCACTGGCCTGCCCTCGTCTGCTGCTGACATGGCTCCTTTCACCATGAGACACCTCCACAACGAGCATGACTCCCATCACCCGTTGCCAAGCATCTTCTGCTGCTGGTACAGTCTCCTTTGCTAGCTACCTGGCGTCCTCTGCCGCTGGCATAGTGCGCTTCGCCACTAGCATTCCCACCTCTGCCATCAGTCTGACGAGTTCCTTTGCACCTCTGGCGTACATCGCTTGTAAAACTTGTCTCTCATCGGCTGCAGTCATGCCGCTAGCACCATTGTATCTCTGGCAGCTGTCGACGATCGTGATCCGTCCCTCATAGACCACAGATGTCCTAACGTCATGCTCTACCACACCAGCCCTACGCCACCTCTCTTTGGATGCCATATGGCCCAGGTTTTTTTTAACTGTTCATTCCGCCATCGCCACAGCATGAGGGGGAGCATGCCATGCAGTTATTGACATGCTTGTTGCAGCATACAGTGCTGCGATTACTGGCTCCTCGTTCTGTCCATGAGATCTGGATCCCACTGAATGCACACTTTAATCGTTTCGCCAAGCAGAGATTTAGATCACCACCCTGACACTGTTCGACAGTTTGCGTACAGTGTGCTCGCAGTGTACTGGTGTAATGGACGAGGGTCAAACATCACTGCATACAGGTCGTCAGGTCACCATCGAATGCCTCCTCTGTGCTGCGATGCTGGCTTCACCTCTGGTCCATCTTCCAGTTTGCTATGGTCCATCCAGGGCTCTCACTTCGCTGGACGGCAGCCACGACCATCCAGTGCTCTTGCTTCGCTGAACATCACCATCATCTTTGGTTATCCATAGCCGCCATCTTGCTGGATGCATTTCCGACTGTCTAGGACTGCCGTCTTGCTGGACGCATCTGTGACCAGCCATGATCTTACTGTCCAGAGCTACCACCTTGTTGGACATCACTGCTAACTGTCCTGTGCTCTTCCTTCGCTGGAAAACATCACCAGTCATCGACGACTTAAGCTTTCCTTGACGTTACTGCCGATCGTCCAGCGCTCCTACTACGTTGGAACAGTTGTTGAGGACTTCTGTCTCACTGCATACATCTCATACTGTCCAGGGCTACCGCCACATGGACGTCATATCCAGTTGCCCAGTGCTTCTGCCTCACTGGGGTTTGACTGGCAGTCATCCGCAAGGGTCCTGCCACTCTCGGTTGACCACAGATAGACAGACTAGACCTGTGTGACCGTAATCGAAGTCATTAATATAAATAAGAGATCTGTTGTTCAATGCAAAATCTGCACCTCATTGCTGTGTATCACTCTCTCCTATCACTAATACAGAAACCACATTAGCTACTTCACTACAAGTTCACAAATTATCAGTATCGCGTTAAATTAGTAGTATTCTTTCTCCTAGCAGGAACATTAGTGTAGAAGAGTTTCTGATCAATATTCTTGTTTCTGTAATACAAGAAACAATGCGAGCAGAAGTGGATTCTGATTCGTTCATTATTTACTCGGTGCTGCCTATGTCTTGGGATAACTTTCAAAAGAGAATTTCGAAGTACTATGTTCAACCATTATTTTCTTGATCAAATATCTCACGTCAAATTCTGCACAATAAGATACTATTCCATATGTTATTATGGTTACATCGGCCTTTTATCCATGAGATGGGCAGGACAGACTTATCTTTGATCTTATTCCACTTTCCAAACATAGCCTTGGATTCCATGGCCTTGTAGTTAAGTTTAGATATTTGCTTGCTCTTTGGATCACAATGCTGTGGAATGAGTCAGATTTATGTTTGCAGAACACTTTCTCTGTGAAAAGTATTGCACCACGATGACCTTGTTTTTTTAAGGTTCTATTAATTAACATAAATATATTAAAACTTAACTATTGTAGGTCTTTCTCTCTCTGTCTCTGTCTGTCTGACTCTCTCTTAAAACACACACACACACACACACACTGTACTTTATTATTATACTTTCTGAATTTCTTCTTGGACGGAAAGGAATTTTTAAGGAAGTGTTTGAAGTTCAGTTTATTATCTACTAAATTCACTACATTACTTGGTCGACACATGAAAGATTCGTACGTGGGAACCCATCACTCCTTGCTGTCCCACACTAAGGCTGAATAAATGATAGAATAAGCAATTTCCCCTTTTGCTATTAGTTTGTAAACTTTTATTTCGTCTTTGAAGTGTGATTCGTTGTTGGCAACAGAATTCATGATGGAGTTTACGTACTGTGAGCCTGTTATCAGCATGCTCATCTGGTCAAAGAACTGTCTACAAGAGTTTCTAGAGTGGACACCACATATCTTTAATACCCGCTTCTGTGCCTCAAACACGTATTCCCCAATGATGAGCTACCACAAAATGTAACGTCTTAAGTTACTCATGGATGAAAATAATCTGTTATTATCCGTTATGCAAAAGTTACAAGACTTATGATTTTAATAATATATGTAACTTTTCTCCATATTAAGTTCTTATTAATATAAATACCTAGAACTAAAAATATACTGCTTCATTAATTGATATACCGTCAGAATTACTTCCAGTGCTGCAGTCAAGCTCTTACATATGAATAGCTCAATAGAGCGGCCCTAATATCGACACCAGTGGTACACATGTAATGCTTATTCTCTATTCTAAAGGTACGCACATTGTGAAAAATCTAATACTCTACAGTCTTTTAGTTAGACATGATGGAAACCAGTGACCAGAATGAATTCCAATACTATAATATTTTAGCTAATACACTTTTGGCAAGTCACTGATAATATCCGGTGGCAATATTTCGTCACTAAAATTTTGTATACAATGATTCGTGAATTGAAGAATGTCATGTTGTCTGGAAAGGTACCTTTAGAACCCTAATTGACAATGTCAAAGTCTCTTATTGTGAGACTGCTTGGTACTTTATTACATAATACTTCGAGTACGTCTGAAAACGAGGTAAGAAGTGAGAATGTTTGAAAATTTTTTTCACAGATCTGATTACATTGGCAATTTTCTGCTAGATTGATCCACATCAGTAGAAAGCCTTCTCGCCTAACAAGGCGATTACTTACATTCACCCCCACTTCTTCTCGATAAACTTCTTGTTATTTCTGAAGAGTAGAATACACTTTATTCTTATTTCTCAAGCTTCTGTGAGCGCCACTGTTAGACGGGTCTGCTTGGTGACACGTGCGCAGTACGTAAACGACCGCCCACACTTTGCTGAAGGCGATTGCCCTTTATAAAGTGGACGCATAAGGATCACTAAAGCTATTTTCAGTAGCGTAACCGCTAAGACCACTATGAGTCGCTGACTTCGTCAGCACTGATCGCAGTGGTCAGTGATCGCCAAACCGTCGATCGCGAGCTACTAACAGCTCGCGGGGAAGTTAGCTGTAACTCGATGTAACTCTCAGTCTGGGCAACCCCAGTTTCTCTACTGAACTCAGACAGCGTTCACGAAAACAACTGCTTGTTTCCCCCGCTCAACTGCCATTGTATGTCAAGAATATAACATTTTCGACCTCATAATTGATTGTGAGATTTTTCACTTTATGATTTTAGTATGTATGTTAGACATTTGGTAACGTGGATAGTTTGATTTACGCATTGCCACCAAACTAGGTTTTTCCTAGTGATGATGGTGTGTTAAAGCAAAAAAATTATCAGTCCCGTTCTAGATGGGGGGGGGGAGGGGAGGGGGGGAGGGAAACATTACTTCTTTACACACGTGAAGGACAAATGTTTGTGTTCAGAACGCTACAGAAGTGTATCACTTACGAAGAAAGAACGTCGACCGTCATTGCAAAACAGTTAACTCAGTAACCGAAAAAGATTTCCCACTGGATTGTGCTCTAATGAAAAAAGGGGAGGCAGCTAAAATCCAAACATTGAGCTCAACAATCGATTCTTTTAAAACCATTAGAAAAGAACAAAGTAGCAACTGAGTCATTTTTACAAGTTTCAACTCCACAGATTAAGAAACGATACCAAGAAGGTCAATCAATCAAAACTGCGTTTTTAGAAACTCAAATTGATTATTTTACCGTTTCAAATATGTAAATGAGGTAATGAATCATATTAAATAGAGTGCTGAGGAGGGTTGAAGTTATGAGTTCTGACGTTACCTCACAACTTAAAATTGACTTCGATCGCTCCAGCTATTTTTCCGTAGAACTTGACGAATCGACTTATCTACTTGGCCAGCCGGAGTGGCCGAGAGGTTCTAGGCGCTTCAGTCTGGAACCGCGTGACAGCTACGGTTGCAGGTTCGAATCCTGCCTCCGGCATGGATGTGTGTTATGTCCTTAGGTTAGTTATGTTTAAGTAGTTCTAAGTTCTAGGGGACTGATGACCGCAGATGTTAAGTCCCATAGTGCTCAGAGCCATTTGAAACATTTTATCTACTTGATACAGCCCAGTTGGCCATTTTTCCAAAGATGGCTTTGATAATTTAGAAATAAGAGAGGAGAAGGTAGAGATTATGCCAACAGCAGAACCAACCACAGGGCAGACTGAATCTACAGCCGTTAAACATCTTATCACCTCTGAAAATAATTCTGTAAAGAAGTTGGTCACCTTAGCAACTTATCGCGCTGGTGCAATGGTAGGCGGACAGAATGGAGTAATAGTGTTGTGACTTGGCAAGACAGCCAAGTCACTATGAGAGGAAGCTGAAAGGCACGCGTTAAGCTCACGCAGACTGGCGTGAGGTCTGGAACAGTTAAATGTAATTAATAAAGCCAATAAGGTACGTTGTTGCTGGAATACTTAACTTTAATCCACAATTCGTGTACATCGCTCTTGACGGTACATGCTTCACATAATAAATATCAAATGCTATGGCGCCTTTCTAGGTCGTAGCAAATGACGTAGCTGAAGGCTGTGCTAACTATCGTCTCGGCAAATGAGAGCGTATTGGTCAGTGATCCATCTCTGGCAAACTCTGCTGTACAACTGGGGCGAGTGCTAGTATGTCTCTCTAGACCTGCCGTGTGGTGGCGCTCGGTCTGCAATCACTGACAGTGGCGACACGCGGGTCCGACGTATACTAACGGACCGCGGCCGATTTAAAGGCTACCACCTAGCAAGTGTGGTGTCTGGCGGTGACACCACAAATAGCTTCTGTCGTAAAGATAGCTTTCCGAAATTTATGTCTTACGATTGTGTAACACACCAGGAATCACTGTGCGGAAACTTTTTTTAGCGTGAACAAAGTAATAAATGCAGTCACCAAAGTAGTGAACAATTTTAGAGTTCGTTCAGAGCACTGACAGACAGATGAACTAGATTGTCACTGAGGTGATTTACTGATTCATACGGAAGTTCGTTGGCTTAGAAAAATAAAGTACACCAGTGGCCAGAAACAGTCAATACCGTCACTGCGCGGTAGTGATGGAGGTGTTACCGACGATGGTGCCACTAAAGGGGAGTTAGTAAATACAGTTTTCCGTAATTTCTTCACGAAAGAAGACGAAGTAAATATTCCAGAATTCCAAACCAGAACAGCTGTTAGCATGGGTGACATAAAAGTAGATATCTTAGGTGTTGCAAAGTAACTCAAATCACTTAAGAAAGGCAAGTCTTCCGGTCCAGATGGTATACCAATCAGGTTCCTTTCAGAGTATGCAGACACAATAGCGTCTTTCTTCGCAGTCATATACAACCGCTCACTTGACGAAAGGTCTGTTCCTAAAGACTGGAAAGTAGCACAGGTTACACCAATATTCAAGAAAGGAAATAGGAGTAACCCTTTGAATTACAGGCCCATATCACTGACCTCAATTTGCAGTAGGATTATGGAGCATATACTGTACTCGAACACTATGAATCACCCTGAAGAAAATGACTTATTGATACATAACCAACACGGATTCAGGAAATATCGTTCTTGTGCAACACAGGTAGCTCTTTATTCCCATGAAGTAATGAGTGCTGTCGACAAGGGTTCTCAGATCCATTCCATATTCCTACATTTCAAGAAGGCTTTTGATACCGTTCCTCACAAGCGACTATTATTCAAATTCCATGCATATCGGCTATCGTCTCAGTTGTGTGACTAGATTCGTGATTTCCTCTCAGAGAGGTCACAGTTCGTAGTGATGGAAGGTAAATCGTCGAGTAGAACAGAAGTGATATCTGGCGCTCTGCAAGGTAGTGTCATAGGCCCTGTGCTGTTCCTCACTTACATAAACGATCTAGGTGATAATCTGAGCAGCCCCCTTAGATTGTTTGCAGATGACGCTGTAATTTACCGTCTAGTAAAATCATCAGACGATCAATTCCAATTACAAAATGATGTAGAGAGTTTCTGTATGGTGCGAAAAGTGGCAATTGGCTCCAAACAAAGAAAAGTGCCGGGTCATCCACATAGGTACTAAAGGAAATCCGATAAATTTTGGGTATACAATAAATGGCACAAAGCTAAGGGCTGTCAATTGGACTAAATACCTAGGAATTACAATTACGAGCAACTTAAATTGGAAAGACCACACAGATAATATTGTGGGGAAGGCGAAACAAAGACTGCACTTTGTTGGCAGAACACTTAGAGGATGCCACAAACCCACAAAAGTGACACTCTACATTACACCTGTCCGTACTCTGCTGGAATATTGCTGCGCGGTGTGGGATCCTTACCAGGTGGGGTTGACGGAGGACATCTAAAAGTGTAAAGAAGGGCAGTTCGTTACGTGTTATCGCGCAACAGGGGTGAGAGTGTCACTGATACGGTACTCGAGTTGTGGTGGCAGTCACTGAAACAAAAGTGGTTTTCTTTGCGGCAAGATCGATTTAAGAAATTTAAATCACCAAAATTTCTCTTCCGAATGCGAAAATATTTTGTTGACACCCAGCTACATAGGGAGAAATGATCATAATAATAAAATAAGAGAAATCAGAGCTCAAACGGAAAGATTTCGGTGTTCCTTTTTCCCCTCGCGCCATTCGAGAGTGGAATGGTAGAGAAGTAGTATGAAAATGGTTCAATGAACCCTCTGCCAGGCACTTAAGTGTGAATTGCAGAGTAACCATGTAGATGTAGATGGACCTCGCCGCTGATGGGGAGACTTGCGTGCCTCAACGATACAGATAGCCGTAACGTAAGTGCAACCACAACGGAGGGGTATCTGTTGAGAGGCCAGACAAACGTGGATCCTGAAGAGGGACACCGGCCATTTCAGTAGATGCAGCACCAACACTCTGGATGATTGACTGATCTGCCCTTATAACATCAATCAAAACGGCCTTGCTGTGCTGGCATTGCGAACGTCCGAAAGCAAGGGAAAACTACAGCCGTTAATTTTCCCGAGGGCATGCAGCTCTACTGGATGGCGTCCTGTTGGGTAAAATATTCCGGAGGTCAAATAGTCCCCCATTCGTATCTCCAGGCGGGGCTACTCTGGAGGACGTCGTTATTAGGAGAAGCACAAGTGGCGTTCTACGGATTAGAGCGTGGAATGTCAGATCTCCTAATCAGGCACGTGGGTTAGAGAATTTTAAAGGGAAATGAATAGGTTAAAGTTAGATATGGTGGGAATTAGTGAAGTTTGGTGGCAGGAGGAATAACACTTCTGATAAGGTGGATACAGATTGTAAATCCAAAATCATATAGGGGTAATGCAGGAGCAGGTTTAAAGAGTAAAAAAGTAGGAATCAGATAAGCTACTTTGGACAGCATAGCGAACATATTATTGTAGCCAAGACAGACACGAAGCCCACACCCACCACAGTAGTACAAGCTTATATGCCAATTAGCTCTTCAAATGAGGATGAGATTTAATAGTCGTGGGGGCCTGGAATTCGATAGTAGGAAAAGGAAGAGAAGGAAAGCAAGTAGGAGCATATGGACTGGGGAAAGGATTGAAAGAGGAAGTTATCTGGTAGAATTGTGCACACAGCATAATTTAATCATAGCTAACATCTGGTTTAAGAATCATGAGAGAAGACTGTAGGTAGAAGAGATCTGGAGACACTGGAAGGTTTCAGAATGACTCTATAGTGGTCAGAGATTTAGGAATCATATTTTAAACTCTAAGACATTTCCAGGGGTATATGTGGATTCTGACCACAATTTATTGGTTATGAACCGCAGATTAAAACTGAAGAAACTGCTAAAAGGCAGGAATTTAAGGAGACGGGATCTGGATAAACAGAAACGACCAGAGATTGTAGAGAAGATTTTGGAGAGTGCGTTAGGGAATGATTGACAAGAACAGTGGGAAGGAATACAGTAGAAGAATTGGTAGCTTTGAGAGATGAAATACTGAAGGCAGCAGAGGTTCAAGTACGTGAAAGACGAGGGCTAGTAGAAATTCTTGGGTAACAAGATATATTGAATTTAATCTATGAAAGGAGAAAATATAAAAATGCGATAAATGAAGCAGACAAAAGAAAACATTAACATCAAAAAAATTAGATCGGGAGAAAGTGCAAAATGGCTAAGTAGGAATGGCTACAGGACAAGTGTAAGGGTGTAGAAGCATAAGATAGACAACCTTTGGACAAAAGAGAGCCATCTGTATGAATATCAAGAGCTCAAATGGAAAACCAGTCCTAAGTAAAGAAGGGAAAGCGGAAAATTGGAAGGAGTATGTAGAGGGTCTATTCAAGAGAGATGTACTTAGGGCAATATTATGGAAGTAGAAGAGGACGTAGAGGAAGGTCAGAAGGGAGATATGATAATGCGCGAAGAATTTGACAAAGTACTGAAACACTTAGATCTAAACAAGGCCCCTGGAGTAGGCAATATTCTGTTAGAGCCACTGATAGCCTTGGGAGAGCCAGCCAAACCAAAACTCTTCAACGTCGTGAGCAAGATGTATGAGACAGATGAAGAATGTAATAATCCCAATTCCAAAGAAAGCAGGTGCTGACAGGTTACCGAAATATCAGTTTAATAAGAAAAGGCCATAAAATACTGACACGAATCCTTTACAGAAGAATGGAAAAAATGGTGGAAGCCGATCTCCGAAAAAATGTAGGAACATGGGGCAATTCTGACCCAACGACTTCTCATAGAAGATGGCTTAAGGAAGGCAAACCTACGTGTATAGCATTTGTAGGCTTAGGCCGTGTCCTACGTGAGCGACAGAAGCGAGCGACAGCGCGCGACAGCTTCAGGCGACAAGACATAACCGCTGGTGTAGTTACGGAAGTGTCCTACGTGAGCGACATCTGTGTCGCTGCCTGTCTCCCGCTGCAACTGGCGACGTTTGAAATCAAACGTGTTCGAATCTTGTCGCTGCAGCACGCGCGAGACAGAGCGACACCCACGTGTCTTCTTGGCAAAGTAATGGAGTGGACGCGAAGGCAGCTATGAATTACTTAACATCCGACTATAAGAAAAATATTAAGTGAAAAAATTTGATTCTTCCACAACCTATAGCTTGATATCCTTAAATGATAAATGTCAGAATTTATTTTCGTTATTCTTCACAGTTACTGTGCTGCACGTAGTTCAGTACATGGCAGCACGAAATTTTTAAGAAATTACAGAGGTAAAATCACATTCTGTAGACTTTCCGTATAGTTCATTTAAGGCCATACATTATTGCGTATGAAATGTAACCAATATATCTAAATTGTATTTACAGTTGAGACCGGAATGATATCTCTTTTCATTCTTGAGATATTGGTTGTTATATGCGCGGACGGGTCGCTCGCGGCGCGTACGTACCTTTCCTGCGCTTCGGGAATCAAGTGGTCGTTAAAATCGTCGTGTCTCATAAAAGATTCAAGACATCGAAAAGAAGAATTTTGGAAGTGACAGCACGCAGAAAGGACTATTTTATCTTACGATGAACACTCGATACGTTTTTGTAAACGCGTGAGCAGAGCGAAAACAAAACTCCCTACAACTTACACCATGAGGTTTTGTCCAAATTTTCATAGCCAAACCAAGGGAGAGAAACAGGTAAACGAGGTATAAAAGTGGCCAGCATGAGGTCTAGTTTCGCATGAAAATATTTAACTGCTTGAAAGAAATCAGGGTAATGAACGAAAACTTAATTCATAAGCTGAGGAAAAATTGAAGTATTTCACGAAAAGCTGCTGTAAATGAAGTGTCAGAAATGTCATCTGTTCAAGACCTAGCTATTTTTCACATAAAAAGATACATTGGTGTGGTATTGAAATGTCAAAAAGGCTTCCTTCGAATCAAGTACGCTAGGAAGGCAAACGAGGAGTTAGTAAGATCATGCTTTCTGAATAAAACTTGAAATTCAGAATTGGAAGAAATTAGTCAAATATTTCATGAAATGATTTGTGTAAAGGAAATAAGTAGATCAGAGAAACGTACTACGTGCCACTGAATGATGCTCGAAACCATGAACAGAAAATGAGGTGCACCAAACCTTTCGTTAATATTTTTTATTTAATACTTTTAGACCAATCATTACACAAAACGTTTGAATTTCTTTTCAAAAATTTTGTAAGCTTTACTTTTACAGACTATTTAGAGTAATCAAAACACTTGGCCTTAACAATGACTGCTGATTAATTACGTACGCGTCATCAAATATCTGTAAAATTTCGTGGTTCGTTGTAATTTAATAGGAATTAAATGTGGTACACAATGTGGCGATTCGATGGCAGTGTGTGGGTATGGCGAATGCCTGGTGAACGTCATCTGCCAACATTAAAATTCGGTGGCGATGGTGTTATGGTGTGATCGTGTTTTTCATGGAGGGAGCTTGCACCCCTTGTTGTTTCGCGTGGCACTATCACAGCACAGGCCTACATTGATGTTTTAAGCATCTTCTTGCTTCCCACTGTTGAAGAATAATTTGATGATGGCGATTGCATCTTTCAACACGATCGAGCACCTGTTCATAATGCACGGCCTGTGGCGGAGTGGTTACACGACGATAACATCCTTGTAATGGACTACGCAGAGTACTGACCTGAATACTACAGAACACCTTTGGGATGTTTTGGAACGCCGACTTCGTGCCAGGCCTCACCGACCGACGTCGATACCTCCCCTCAGTGCAGCACTTCGTGAAGAATGGGCAGCCACTCCCCAAGAAACCTTCCAGCACCTGATTGAATGTATGCCTGCGAGAGTGGAGCTGTCATCAAGGCGAAGGGTAGGCCAATACCATACTGAATTCCAGCATTACCGATGGAAGGCGCCACGAACTTGTAAGTCATTTTCAGCCAGGTGCCCGGATACTTTTAATCAAGTGGTGTCTATGCGTTCTGAGCGGTAAAATAATTAGAAAGAATCGTTACGTTTCAACAGTTCCCAAAGTTGGACTGGTTCAGTGGCAAACCATGATTTCAGATCACATAGAAACGCTGTTTCATCGGAGCGAGAGAGAGAGAGAGACAGAATTGAAAACTCGATGGCCCCCATAACACCTTTGTGCAATGCACACATACGCTCGAACTCATAATGGAATCAGAACGCTGTGAGTATAGGGGAACAATTCATTATGTATCCACTAAATATGTTGGATACTCCGCCGGCCGAAGTGGCCGTGCGGTTAAAGGCGCTGCAGTCTGGAACCGCAGGACCGCTACGGTCGCAGGTTCGAATCCTGCCTCGGGCATGGATGTTTGTGATGTCCTTAGGTTAGTTAGGTTTAACTAGTTCTAAGTTCTAGGGGACTAATGACCTCAGCAGTTGAGTCCCATAGTGCTAAGAGCCATTTGAACCATTTGTTGGATACTCGACTACAGAGAATCGTCGCGTTCGTCATCATCCATGAACAAATGATACAACCCGTCTCTTTATCTAGAGAATTAAGTACTGAGTATAAGAAGTTAGTAAGCGCGATGCACATACACAAGAAGTGATCACAGCATCATATACCTTGAAACTTAATTCAAGACGATCTCAGAAACGTACGATTCCCCTAACCCTTATCAGAAGCATTTTTAAACATGCTTCTAAAAGTAACGGACTTCGATTTCTTCATGTCAGATAACTCATTAAGGTAAGCCATTAGTTCAATTTACATAAAGTGTTGGCGCTCCCAACTGCAAAAATTGATTATATAAGCGAGAAATTAAATTATAACCAGAGAGAGCATATTTATTATTATGTAATTCTAAGAAATTGTGTGCTAAATTCTCGACAGATCCATTAGAATACAAAGAAATAATCAAAGGAATAAAGATATATAAACAAACCTTCGTAATTTTCACCAGAACAAGTGTGAATTCCAAATATTGCAAAGGAGGAGCATTCCGAAGAATTGTGTACAAAAGGTAACTATCTAAGAAAGAAGTTTGGGTACACAGCTTAATAACAACAAATGGCTACACACAAGCGAGACGGAAGAAACTATAACCATATTCCATTTTATATAAGGAACTGCCTTTCAGAGATAACCACCTACAAGGCGTGGGGTAACTAACGACCTACAGAGACTGCAAACGTTATGGAACTCAGATGTACGTCCAGACGAGTAGAATAATACACACCAAAGTCACTCGAAAGAACAGTGTCTGTGCTATTACAATGGAATCCAATTGTTGTGAAGAATAGGAGAAAAAATTTGAACATATCATGGGCACCATTAGAATTACCATTGCGATATTCTTTATCCTGGTCGCAAGACCTACGGGTAGACTGGACACTGCATCAGAAAAAATGGCTCTGAGCACTATGGGACTCAACTGCCGGGGTCATTAGTCCCCTAGAACTTAGAACTAGTTAACCCTAACTAACCTAAGGACATCACAAACATCCATGCCCGAGGCAGGATTCGAACCTGCGACCGTAGCGGTCTTGCGGTTCCAGACTGCAGCGCCTTTAACCGCACGGCCACTTCGGCCGGCTAACACTGCATCAGCTAATTGATAAGCAGGAAAGGGAAATGGACTGTAAGAGAAGAGTTCAACACTATTTTCTTGTTACTTAAATAGGCTTAATCATTACTATAGTACTAGTTACACGTTCAAATTGGTAGCATTGCGTATGTTGTAGATAAATATATAGGTGTGTTACAAACAGCTTTGGCGGTGGGAAATGTTGCAAGTCAATATGTGTTAAGATTACTGTAGTTAATACCCATGGGTCTACTCAACTGAGAAGAGATGACAGTGTCATATCCGAGAGATATCCTCGTGAAGAAGAAGAAAATGTGCATTTGAAGTGTAGAAAATACAAAAGAGATATATGTAGAATAAACGAACTGTTTAATACGGACGTATTTGTACATTTAAAGGAATTACTGTCACGGCACTCAGCTTAAGTGCTTATGAATGTGGTCTCCCTAAATCGTTTCAGGCAAATGCCGGGATGGTTCCTTTGAAAGGGCACGGCCGATTTCCTTCCCCATCCTTCCCTAACCCGAGCTTGCGCTCCGTCTCTAATGACCTCGATGTCGACGGGACGTTAAACAACACTAACCTAACTAACCTGCTTATGAATATTTTTTTTTGGGGGGGGGGGGGGGAGGAGGAGCAATGGCTGTCAAATTTTGCTAACGTAAAATGTTGCATGGTTATGAAGGAATGAGACAAGCTTTAGTATCCAGATGACGCAAAAGATCTGATGCTACGTAGGCATCAGGAAGGGGGTCAGCGCTCCGTTTGTCTTCAGATTTGTTAACTTGACTATAGAGACCATGGCAGCGACAGGGAGAGAAGAATTAAATAGGACATGACGTGTATTACCAAACATCTATTAACGGCTTTTCGTCGGCTCCATGCTTGTACGTACACTGATGGCCAAAATTAAAACAACATAACACCATTTCTCCGTTCTGTGTCTAATTAACGATATAATCATACGAACTGTCAACAGACGTCAGTACGATCGTGTCCTGCACGGAAGATGGTATTCTGGCGACGGACAACCGTACCAACGATGACGTCAAGGCACCTATCACACGGGGTAGTATGTGCCGGGCAGTCCCACATCCGCAATCGCTGTGTATACTGTCACAGACGGTGCAGTATGGCACAAAGGAGACACCTACCAGGCACTCTATGGTGGAAGGCCATATGAAGAATTGAAACAAGACAGTCACAAACTGATGTGGCCCGATGGCTTAATGTGAATCGTTCTGATGTTTCTCGTATGTGGCGACATTTTGCAGAGACCGAGGTGCTGTGGGCCCAGACTTCGCTCTGGTGGACGATAAGGCTCTACCTCATAGAGGACGGGTGGTTGAGATTTTCTTGAAAACGGAAGATGCTGCACACATGACGTGGCCTGCTCGCTCTCCCAATTTGAATCCCATAGAGAATGTCTGGGATGCACTAAGGAGACGGATTCCATCACATCATCATTCACCAATCATTCTCCAAGACTTGCGAGCATTTCTGCAGGAATAATGGGCGTTATTCCCTCAGCATGAGATTGATGACATCATTCACAGTATGCCCCGTCGTTGTCAAGCCTGTACTACTGTCAGAGATGGTCACAACTCATACAGAGCACAGGAGCCAGTTGTCGAAATGTGTATGCAAATCCGTTAAGATGGAAAAACAACGAAGAAAGTTTTCGTCTACCACTATGCATGTTGCAGTTGCTTGCATTCTGCATTCATTATATTGTTTCTAGTTTACTATCACGAGTGTATTCTGTTTTGTGGTAAAATAAACGCAACGTTGGAATATTTGAGACTGTGGCTTTAATTATTGACACAAGTGTACTTGTATGAGACTTGTAAATACTATAGTTCAATTCTTTTATCTTGGCGGCTCGCGCATGCCCGCCCAGACGCTGGAGATTGCTGCGTTGCCAGTTGCACACGACGCACGCGCCAATAGGAGCAGCGCCATAGTATAGCATAGTTCGCAAGCTTACGTGTAGGGGGGAGCGCGCAGTTCATGAAGTAAAGCCACCACGGCCGCATTAACCCTTTCGCTGCTACAAAGACGTGCTCCCTGCATTCCGCGCTGTGGGCGATTTTGTCACTGCACTGCTCGCCTGTGCAGACACATTGTGTTCCGACTGCTTTGACACTCTTTATCATTCGATTCCACAAAAACTATTTGGCTCAAAAATTAGATTTTTACCTATCTTCTTGACTGATACCTTCCCCCCATAAATGACTTAATTTTGTTTCGATGTTCAACGCAGTTATTATGCAACATTAAATATAGTAAACCTTTGCACGAAATTTTGAAGAGTTTGCAGAGGTAAAAGTCCATAGCGTATACTTTCCGTATGGTCGATTTTAGTTGCCACAATGTTGAGAATGAAATGTGGACAAGATACCTATATATTTCATTTAATTTAAGTACCACATAAGTGTCGTATGTAATATTGAGAAATATTCCACCTTTCGCGACTGTAACAAAAGTTTTACTTACACTGGGCACGTTTGGCTTTATTTTAAAGCACTTCAATCAATCAAAAGGAAGTAGACAAAATACATTAAACAAAACTGTGGACTTACAAAAACATTAGGACTTGAATATACCGTCTGTCAGTGAAGTGCTCAGAGCTATGTCAAATATAATTTTGTGTGTGGCACACACAAACAGCATTTATTTGCTAAAACACTGATGAGCCAACACAAACGTTGAATATTGTGCTACCGCAGCACAAAACTACGAAACCTTACTTGGCAATGGAGGACACAAAATACAGTCCTCTTATGATGCTTCAAAAGAGAGAAACGCGTCTGGTCTAAATAAGTCGCTTATTACAGTTGCAGAAGAGGGATATATTTCAATACCATTGGTAAAACTGCGACTGTGGAACAAAAACAAGAAATAGAACATGAATACCATTGTGTATGTGCCATACCTTTCACCGATGGAAGTGCTTTAAAATAAAGCCAAACGCGCCGTGTGTATATAAAACTTTTATTACAGTCGCGAAAGACGGAATATTTCTCAATATTACATACAACACCTATGTGGTACTTAAATTAAATGAGATATTGTTATACAGTAAATATTATATGAAATTTAGGTATCTTGTCCACGTTTCATTCTCAACATTGTGGCAACTAAAATCGACCATACGGAAAGTATACGCTATGGACTTTTACCTCTGCAAACTCTTCAAAATTTCGTGCAATGGTTCACTACATTTAATGCTGCACATCAAAACAAAATTAAGTCATTTATGGGGGTAAGGTATCAGGCAAGAAGACGTGTAAAAATCAAATTTTTGGCCAAATAGTTTTTGTGAAATCGAATGATAAGTGTGTCGAAGCAGTGGGAACACCATGTGTCTGCACAGGCGAGAAGTGCAGTGATGACAAAATCGCGCACAGCGCGGAATGCGGGGAGCACGTGTCTGCAGCAGCGAAAAAGTTAATGAAGAGGAAAAGCTCTAGAAATTTCATTCAAACGAATAAAATTCGTGAAGTAAGGCAGTCCAATATTGTTTTTAAATAAAGAAAATATTAAGCACCACACAAGGTTTGAACTCATAACCCTTCACTTCGCAGCCTATCACCTTAACCGTTCCGCTACCTCAGCTCATCGAACAATGTAACTCCATAAGGACTCTAACAGCTCACGCAACTACTTATAAACACTGTTGGTGTGATTATGAATTACTCACGCTTTGTCGAAGTACAATAGGAAATAAACAATTACCGCTGTTCTTTATTGCGAAAAAGCAGTTCGTGACATTGAAACAAACACCTTTCCTTGCTATAGCCTGAATTAGGAGTCTTATTGCTTGTTTGGTTTAATTAATTAATAGAATATGAATCAATTGGTATAAAGAATGCTTTTTCCAAACTTTCTGTAAAAGAAAGTCTGCTATCAAGACATTGCTTTTGTTCTATTACTTTATTTATGACTGTACGTTTCTAAAACTGAAGACACTCGTCCGTGCTCTGCACTGCTGTCGAGATCTGGCAATGTCGTTCTCTGTTCATTGGCTGACTGTGTTTTGTGACGTCAGATGCGCAGAACGAACCTAAACTCGGCCGCCAAGATATATGACGCGCACTTTAGCAGTTAATGCCTTCATTATAAGGTAGGCATCTTAAACAATATAATTATTTGTGACTCTTCAAGCTTTCCCGGCGGATGTGTTGTAAATACTCTTCATGGGTTTACGCCGAATCACGTTGTGCAAATTCCACAATATTTCCTATGAGCAACTGTCCGACATCTCCAGGTCGTTCAACCTTGCTGGTGGTTAGGTACGACTGACGGTATCCGCACACCGACACCCCGTTTTTAGAACACGCGCGCGAAGAATACACACGCGTAGAAATCGCGCATGCGCAGTGATTTGCCCTATTCAAACTCCCTCTGCCGAAGATCGCAGAGCGGCTCTCCCGCACGTGCGCTGTACGCTGCGTTTGTCAACAGTGTGGCCAGACGTTAGGCCGGTATTACACTATCAAATTTCTTTGTCAAAGATTTGATCAAAGATGTGATCCAATATTCCGTCCAATATATTTGACAAAGATCTTTGACGTAGCGCTAGAAGGGGTATTACACTGTCATCAAATTTTTCGTCAAAGTTCAAGATGGCTGACAACAACTTGTTATTTAACCGCAGCAGTTCTACGTACCCCAATTGCATTGTGTGCACATGCGGAAAAGAAGTGGGGGGAAAAATGGAACCATACATACGAGGTTGACAGTCTTAAAAGTCCTGGGATTACAACTTGATAATAAATTCAGTTGGGAGGAGCACACCACAGGACTGCAGAAAGGCCTTAACAAATCTGTACTTGCAATTCGAGTGTTAGCAGACATAGGCAACATAAAAATGAAAAAGCTTGCATACTTTCATTCCATAATGTCATATGGGATAATATTTTGGGGGTAAATCTTGAATTCAAACAAAAGTTTTCAAGGTCCAAAAGCGTGTAATACGTATTATTTGTGGAGTAAATTCACGGACCTCCTGCAGAAACCTCTTCAAAGAACTGGGTATACTAACTACTGCCTCTCAGAATATTTACTTCTTAATGAAATTTGTCGTAAATAATATATCTCTTTTTCCAACAAACAACTCAGTTCATACATACAATACCAGGAATAAAAATGATCTGCAGAAGGACTTAAAAGCGCTTACTTTAGTTCAAAAAGGGGCCCACTACTCAGGAACACTCATCTTCAATAATTTGCCAGCAAACATAAAAAATTTAGTTAGAAATAAAGATCAGTTTAAAAGGTGCCTGAAAGACTTACTACTGGCCAACTCCTTCTACTCCATTGGCGAAATTTTTAATAGAAACAAATGATATATTTATTCATACTATTAGTATTGGTATTTCAGCTTAAAAATGTCGACATGTTCCACATCCACGAGGATCTCCTCAGCACGGATCTATGGAACGAAAAAACTAATCTAATCTGGGTGAAGCCGTGGGTTTTACGACGACACGATAAAAGCATTCAACAAAACTTGTTACGTGAGCTTACAGTGGAAGACGTCAAGTCGTACATCAATTATTTCAGAATGGATGAGCATACATTTCTGTATGTGCTCAATGAAGTGTATCCTCATATCACAAAGCACAATATTCACTTAAGAACTGCTACATCTTCAGAAGACAGGCTCACTATAACACTCCGATTCCTTGCTACAGGAGAGGGTTATGTTAGGTTAGGTTAGGTTAGGTTAGGTCAGGTCAGGTCAGGTCAGGTTAGGTCTCCAATTTTCTTAATCTGTTTTTGTATTCAGGGTGCCTCACGTTGTAAAGCGCCTCATCAGCTTCAGACATCTCTATTAATTTTGTAGTTGTCGGCACACACCAGTTGCATTTACCAGCAATGGTTATAAAAACACTACAGGCGACAGAACGCTGCAGCGATGCTAGCGCTCCATGTGGTAACATGTCACATTGCAGTGAACAGAAGACAAGCGGTTTCTTTGATCAAATATACAGCGAGGCCCTAGATTTGATCCAATATTGGACGACATTTGACAAAGTCCCTATTACACTATCAAATATCTTTGACAAAGATATTGGACAAAGATATTTGACAAAGAAATTTGATAGTGTAATACCGGCCTTACTCACCAACGGCCGTACTAGGCCAGTGTTATGACGGGTCTATTATCGAAGAATCTTGATTTTCGCGTCGTGATTTAATGGCAGCCAATACAGGGTTCCAGGCTGTGCTCAGCTGATATCCCTCATCCTTGTTGATGAGATTATCGGCTGTACGAATATGTATTGCTTCCTTAATGACGCATGGCGGGAATAAAACTTCCGTCTTTTCATAAATCATCCGATGTCCTGCAGTCAGACAGTGTTCCGCAATTGCCGACTTTTCCGGTTCACGAAGGCGTGAATGATGCTGATGTTCATCGCAGAGTTCTTGTACTGTGCGGCATGTCTGGCCTATAAACGCTGCCCCACACTGACAAGCAATCTTGTACACACCACATTTCCGCAGTGCAAGGTCATCCTTAACCGAACCCAATTATTAATAGAATTACTTCAGAGTAGAAGCTACACAATCTACGTGATTACTGATGCCGTGATGCAGACATCGCAATATTGCAAGAGGTGGACGATAAATCCCCGGACACGTAGTGCTCAAAAACACCATCCCAGGCACCTATTCGGGTACTGCTCTAATATCAAAAGAGGGTGTGGCCATATCAGACTTCGAAAGATTGCAAAACGGCAGTGGAGTGTCGTATCCCACTGACAGCATTAGATTTGTCAATATCTACGCCCCGTCTCGGAAACCAAACAGAGCAAGAAGAGCAGAGTTCTTTGCCACCTTCCCGAGCTGTTCTACATATCAGGGGTGGAATCGAGCAGAAGTGGTTGTCGGAGGCGCTTTTAAATTTGTTTTAAAGTCGAAGGTCCAATGACCGAAGGTTAATGAATGCGCAGCATCTGTAGAAACTGAAAACCGGTTAGGACTAGAGGATACTTGGGAAATCACGAAGAGGAACCAAAGACGTTTTCCATGTCATAGTGCACAAAAGGCCAGCCATCTATATAGAATCTGTGTAGGGAAAAACTCGGGAAAAGGTATCTATACTTCTCAGACTACTTAGCGTACCACTGCAATATTCGTATGACGCGACAGAAAACATTCCGTGGCAGAACAGGATGGAAAACGAATGTAGATATTCTCCAGGAGCAAGAGTTAAGAGACCGTGTGCAGAAAGTCTGTCAGACTCGTTTACACCATAACCAACGTTCCTAAGCGTAACGCTGTGATGGTGCAACTGCGCAAAATTTAGACTTATTAGCCGTCTGGAGTCTTACGACAGGAGCCGACAGCAGAAGAAAAATTTCCAGTTGTATTTTCGACACCTCCATGAATTGTATTCCGAAGCACCTGTTACGCAAATAAACTTCAGGAAAGTTAAACGGATTAAGTCAAATTGTCGTTATTCAAGCGTCGATAAATGGAAGGCATTAAAATCCATTCCAGAGGCGGCAACAGTACTTTCTACAAAAACCCTTCCTCCTTCAACCCCGGGAAAGAGAAACGCCGCGCACGACAAAAATTACTTAACCTATTAAGAAAAGAAGACGATGGCTTCGTGACGACTCAGAATATTAGCAGTGACGGTATACGGCAGAGCCAGCGGGTAACGAAGGAATCTCAGCCATGTAAGATTATCTTATGGCGACATTCATCAAGAACGACAGGCAATTCTTAATGTATGACGTCACCGCAGAAGAGATTCGGGAGGCACTGAGGAAATCTTGGTCTAATAAATTGCCCGGCAATGATGGACTGCTAATTCAATTTTATAAGTAGTTCTTTGTTTCGTGTACACTGTTTTGTATGTATATGTAATGAAATTCGAGCAAGTCAGTACTTACCAGAAGGTGGTTACGAAAGAACACCCACGTGAGTATATCAACAAATTTCGTCCGACTTCCTGCTCAACTCTGACTATAAAAATTGTGGCCGGTGCTTTAGCAGCTAGAATTTAAACTGTCCTTGCGACGATCATTTATAATAAAGAGACAGCAGCAGTACCAGAAGGGCGTACTATCTTCGAAAGTCTTGCAGATTATAGAGGGACCATCTACTTTAGTGCCATTACACGCCCTGAGGAAGCAGTATTAGATATAGATCAATGTAACGCCCTTGCTCGGATGTCGCACCGTTATCTCTTCCACGTCATGAACCATCTCGGATTTGCTGAAAGTTTTAGTGTAATGGTTAACCGACGGACTCCAACTGAAAAATCCGTAAGGCAAGGATGTCCAATGTGCATGTATCTTTTTTGTGATAGCAATTGAGCCACTTGTCAGGATGCTGAATTGCAAACTTCATGTTGTAAATATGTATTCAAATACACAAAAATGTATACCATATGCGGACGAAGTGGGCGTCATCATATATTTGGAGCAGGACTACGGGAAGTCACTTATAGTATGACGACATATGAACGAGCACAAGGTTCTAAGCTCAATAACAGCAAAGCTGGCTCAATGCCAATTGGCAGTGAATTTAGAACAGATGCCAGCTTTCCATACAGGGTGTGGGAGGGTATCAGACTTCTTGTGACAAAGATGAGCAGCTCCTTTCTAAAAGCAAAGGTGAAAAACTCGAAGGTGCTTTTGGCCGCGACTAGGGGCTGCACGCAACGCAACAAAGGCAAAGAACAAGACATATTACGGAAGATTAATTTCATCAATACAAAAATCCTACCGCGAATATCGTTCGTACTTTGGACAGATACTCCCTGTAGTACATAGCGTTGACGGGAAAATTATCTAGGCAGTAGTTGGTATTGCGACGTAACGCGCTCTTTTGCACATCGACGGCGGTTCTGCAACATAAATTGTCCACCTAACTTGATACTGCTGCAGATCTGCACACGTAACTCCTGACTGCATCTGCTTAAGAGACCTCAGAAAAGTAGTGTTGAAGAAACTGAGATTTCATAACTACACGTCAGAGGCCGCTGTAAGTACAAAAAGCTGGAAATGCTCTTGTGAACTCTAAAGAATAATTCGAAAATGGGTTGCTGTTCACATTTTTAATTTCAAAGGTCCTTTTAAACTTGCATTAGGATTTTTTTATTGCTATTAAGCAGGATCATCAGCCCACATGTGTTCAAATCATTAAAGTTCCTGAATGAGATTTTCATTCTGCAGCGGAGAGTGCGCTGATATGAAACTTCCTGGCAGATTAAAACTGTGTGTCCGACCGAGACTCGAACTCAGGACCTTTGCCTTTGGGGGGAAGGGCTCTACCAACTGAGCTACCGAAACACGACTCATGCCCGCTACTCACAGCTGTACTTCTGTCAGTATCTCGTCTCCTACCTTCACTGGCCCCCCCATGAACCATGGACCTTGCCGTTGGTGGGGAGGCTTGCGTGCCTCAGCGATACAGATAGCCGTACCGTAGGTACAACCACAACGGAGGGGTATCTGTTGAGAGGCCAGACAAACGTGTGGCTCCTGAAGAGGGGCAGCAGCCTTTTCAGTAGTTGCAAGGGCAACAGTCTGGATGATTGACTGATCTGGCCTTGTAACAATAACCAAAACGGCCTTGCTGTGCTGGTACTGCGAACGGCTGAAAGCAAGGGGAAACTACGGCCGTAATTTTTCCCGAGGGCATGCAGTTTTACTGTATGATTAAATGATGATGGCGTCCTCTTGGGTAAAATATTCCGGAGGTAAAATAGTCCCCCATTCGGATCTCCGGGCGGGGACTACTCAAGAGGATGTCGTTATCAGGAGAAAGAAAACTGGCGTTCTACGGATCGGAGCGTGGAATGTCAGATCCCTTAATCGGGCAGGTAGGTTAGAAAATTTAAAAGGGAAATGGATAGGTTAAAGTTAGATATAGTGGGAATTAGTGAAGTTCGGTGGCAGGAGGAACAAGACTTCTGGTCAGGTGACTACAGCGTTATAAACACAAAGTCAAATAGGGGTAATGCAGGAGTAGGTTTAATAATGAATAGGAAAATAGGAATGCGGGTAAGCTACTACAAACAGCATAGTGAACGCATTATTGTGGCCAAGATAGATACGAAGCCCACACCTACTACAGTAGTACAAATTTATATGCCAACTCGCTCTGCAGATGACGAAGAAATTGAAGAAATGTATGATGAAATAAAAGAAATTATTCAGATAGTGAAGGGAGACGAAAATTTAATAGTCATGGGTGACTGGAATTCGAGTGTAGGAAAAGGGAGAGAAGGAAACGTAGTAGGTGAATATGGATTGGGGGGAAGAAATGAAAGAGGAAGCCGCCTGATAGAATTTTGCACAGAGCACAACTTAATCATAGCTAACACTTGGTTTAAGAATCATGATAGAAGGTTGTATACATGGAAGAACCCTGGAGATACTAAAAGGTATCAGATAGATTATATAATGGTAAGACAGAGATTTAGGAACCAGGTTTTAAATTGTAAGACATTTCCAGGGGCAGATGTGGACTCTGACCACAATCTGTTGGTTATGACCTGTAGATTAAAACTGAAGAAACTGCAAAAAGGTGGGAATTTAAGGAGATGGGACCTGGATAAACTGAAAGAACCAGAGGTTGTACAGAGTTTCAGGGAGAGCATAAGGGAACAATTGAAAGGAATGAGCGAAAGAAATACAGTAGAAGAAGAATGGGTAGCCCTGAGGGATGAAGTAGTGAAGGCAGCAGACGATCAAGTAGGTAAAAAGAAGAGGGTTAGTAGAAATCCTTGGGTAACAGAAGAAATGTTGAATTTAATTGATGAAAGGAGAAAATATAAAAATGCAGTAAATGAAGCAGGCAAAAAGGAATACAAACGTCTCAAAAATGAGATCGACAGGAAGTGCAAACTGGCTAAGCAGGGATGGCTAGAGGACAAATGTAAGGATGTAGAGGCTTATCTCACTAGGGGTAAGATAGATACTGCCTACAGGAAAATTAAAGAGACCTTTGGAGATAAGAGAACCACATGTATGAACATCAAGAGCTCAGATGGAAACCCAGTTCTAAGCAAAGAAGGGAAAGCAGAAAGGTGGAAGGAGTATATAGAGGGTCTATACAAGGGCGATGCACTTGAGGACAATATTATGGAAATGGAAGACGATGTAGATGAAGATGAAATGGGAGATACGATACTGCGTGAAGAGTTTGACAGAGCACTGAAGGACCTGAGTCGAAACAAGGCCCCCGGACTAGACAAAATTCCATTGGAACTACTGACGGCCTTGGGAGAGCCAGTCCTGACAAAACTCTACCATCTGGTGAGCAAGATGTACGAAACAGGCGAAATACCCTCAGACTTCAAGAAGAATATAATAATTCCAATCCCAAAGAAAGCAGGTGTTGACAGATGTGAAAATTACCGAACCATCAGTTTAATAAGCCACAGCTCCAAAGTACTAACACGAATTCTTTACAGACGAATGGAAAAACTAGTAGAAGCCGACCTCGGGGAAGATCAGTTTGGATTCCGTAGAAATACTGGAACACGTGAGGCAATACTGACCTTACGACTTATCTTAGAAGAAAGATTAAGGAAAGGCAAACCTACGTTTCTAGCATTTGTAGACTTAGAGAAAGCTTTTGACAATGTTGACTGGAATACTCTCTTTCACATTCTAAAGGTGGCAGGGGTAAAATACAGGGAGCGAAAGGCTATTTACAACTTGTACAGAAACCAGATGGCAGTTATAAGAGTCGAGGGACATGAAAGGGAAGCAGTGGTTGGGAAGGGAGTGAGACAGGGTTGTAGCCTCTCCCCGATGTTATTCAATCTCTGTATTGAGCAAGCAGTAAAGGAAACAAAAGAAAAATTTGGAGTAGGTATTAAAATTCATGGAGAAGAAATAAAAACTTTGAGGTTCGCCGATGACATTGTAATTCTGTCAGAGACAGCAAAGGACTTGGAAGAGCAGTTGAACGGAATGGATGGTGTCTTGAAGGGAGGATATAAGATGAACATCAACAAAAGCAAAACGAGGATAATGGAATGTAGTCGAGTTAAGTCGGGTGATGCTGAGGGTATTAGATTAGGAAATGAGACACTTAAAGTAGTAAAGGAGTTTTGCTATTTGGGGAGCAAAATAACTGATGATGGACGAAGTAGAGAGGATATAAAATGTAGACTGGCAATGGCAAGGAAAGCGTTTCTGAAGAAGAGAAATTTGTTAACATCGAGTATAGATTTAAGTGTCAGGAAGTTATTTCTGAAAGTATTTGTATGGAGTGTAGCCATGTATGGAAGTGAAACATGGACGGTAAATACTTTGGACAAGAAGAGAATAGAAGCTTTTGAAATGTGGTGCTACAGAAGAATGCTGAAGATTAGATGGGTAGATCACATAACTAATGATGAAGTATTGAATAGGATTGGGGAGAAGAGAAGTTTGTGGCACAACTTGACCAGAAGAAGGGATCGGTTGGTAGGACATGTTCTGAGGCATCAAGGGATCACTAATTTAGTATTGGAGGGCAGCGTGGAGGGTAAAAATCATAGGGGGAGATCAAGAGATGAATACACTAAGCAGATTCAGAAGGATGTAAGTTGCAGTAGGTACTGGGAGATGAAGAAGCTTGCACAGGATAGAGTAGCATGGAGAGCTGCATCAAACCAGTCTCAGGACTGAAGACCACAACAACAACAACAACCTTCACTGGCAGAAGTAAAGCTGTGAGTACCGGGCGTGAGTCGTGCTTCGATAGCTCAGTTGGTAGAGCACTTGCCCGCGAAAGACGAAGGTCCCGAATTCCAGTCTCGGTCGGGCACACAGTTTTAATCTGCCAGGAAGTTTCATTAAAGTTACTGTTCACAGTTCTCGTCACACTCAAACAGCCAGAATTTTTCCTATCCAATTCCGAAATCATTTACGAGAGTAACACAGTCAATAAACTGCTATTTACGTTTGCACTCGGCATTCAGTGGTTGTCTTTAAATAAAGTTTTTGCTCGCCATAAATACTCATTAAAAAAAATTACTTATTACCGCCACGCTTTTGGTTCAAAGTTTACACAAGCGATTTTCTCCAGAACAAAATATCTCTCGACTCTTAAAATTTCACAAATAGTTAATGGTAAACATCAGCTACCTTTATCACTGTACCGAAACGCGGAAGTCACAATATCACTTCATTTTACACATAATGCTTTCGAACACTTTCAGCATGACCGGCTCCTTCGAAAGCTAGTCCACCACCTCCTTCTTCTCTGTCTGCCTCTACAAGCCCCTCTATCTCATCGTTAGGTGTCAAACCGTCTCACCTCTTATTGGCTGTATAGAACTACGGCCAATCAGAAGTGACTTTCAGGGCGCTGCTCACGCCAAAATTTAGCAAGAACCAACCACTGCTCTCAGCTCATTGACTTCACTAAAATAAGCAACTCAAAACTGTCTCGTTAAACAAATAAAATGAAATAAACTTTAAGCTGTATTTTACGTCTAGAATTTAACAATATAGTCGCGAACGTTCTGGCTGTCTCTTACATATTCAAAAATGCTTGGACATCCGTCATCCATTAGTTGGGGAACCACTGGTGGATTCGTTCCCACGATACAACGCTGGAACACTTGCGAGTTCCTACAGAGAATTACAAATTGAAAATTTAATATTGCCGAATGTCCCACATACACTCACACAAGTACTCTTTTTCACACTCACCCCAACACAAAACATAAATATCTACTTGAAATTGTTAACGTTATTACTGGAAATTACGAAAGGTTTTCTAAAATGAGAACTTTCCAAATTTGAATCTAAACACTGAAGGTGTTATCATATCTTTTCAAATAGTTACAGTTGGTGAACTATATATATATATATATATATATATATATATATATATATATATATATATATATATATATATAAATTTAGTTTTTAAGTGTTAGATAATTACGTTTTTTACTGACTTTTTTTTTGTAACTTCCAAATTATGACAGTTATTGGTTACAGATTTTGACAGATTCTTCCATTACACAACCGAACGTTATTTACCTAATATTAAGTTCCTCAGGCTATTTCAAGATCAGTTATTAATTTTTATAGTTCCAGAGAATATAACTACTCTGTAAGCGCCTCTTTCACACGCTGCAGCCACGCCATATGGTCATGACGCACGTCTGCCGGACACAGCTCGCCCGTTGCAGATCGTATAAGATACTGACTGCTTACGCTGGAGCCCACATACAGTCATACAAGAAAGCTTTAATAGACAAATTGGCGATCGCGCCATAGCTGCGACGTCTCAGTATACGTGGCGGGTCGAAATCTTCAGGGTGCGGATCTATGCCATAACTCTCCAACTAGAAAAATGGGCGTTGGGCTAACAAATGTTCAGACAAAACGCAAGGCACTCCTCACAGGGAATACAATGCAGTTGTGCCACAACTATCCTGACAATGTGTTAGACATGGCCTAATGGACATAAAAGCCTAATACTATGAAAATATCGATCAGTCCGGCGGAAACCCATTACAAGGCAAACCACGTCAGGATGTTCCTCTTAGAAACTAGTTACCTCCGGACGAAATCAAGCACACCACTACGTGACGTATCCACGGCCCAACCACACCGGCTACTGAACGACACTGGAAGAGTAAACCGTATGGCAGAGAAGTATCCCTCTAAAGACTGGACTGTAATTCGAAACAACATCAACAACAAAGTGTTAGGTACCGAAGTCAGATCAAACTGATACAAAATAGTTAATGAGACGGTACCAAGATTTGAAAAATTCCACGACTCCCATATGTCGGCAACTGACAACTATAGCATCGACACCTGTCAAAACAGATTGCTTTCTGGAGAAAATAACATTACCTGGGAATGTTGTATAACGATACTGTCGCCGGCTAGTGTAGCCGAGCGGTTCTAGGCGCTTCAGTCTGGAACCGCGCGACCGCTATGGTCGCAGGTTCGAATCCTGCCTCGGGCATGGATGTGTGTGATGTCCTTAGGTTAGTTAGGTTTAAGTAGTCCTATGTTCTAGGGGACTGATGACCTCAGATGTTAAGTCTCATAGTGCTCAGAGCCATTTGAACCATTTGAACGAAACTGTCTTCGTTCTGCAGAATAACAAGACAGCACATCTTTGCTACATCGGTGCTCCGTCCTGACGGAGCGTACTATCCCATCACACGAAAACCACTTAGGCGTGGTTGTGAAGGCGCACACTGTATTACTTAATTCCCAGGACGAGCGATCGTAGCCGGACTATAGAGTCTACCCAGCCAAAGACGAAAAGTATAGTCAAATGTCTGCAAATTATAGCTCGGCGCTGAAAATAACGACAATGTGAGAGAGCAAGAAGAGGAAAAATGAAAGGAAAGAAAAACGAGAAAATAGATCTGTGCGCAGCGTCCAGCTGTTAAGAACGTTGGTCTGGTGTTTTACCTGTTGTATTTTGTCTAATCCTTCTTACTCATTTACTTACAGTGGACCTTTATTTTACATTCTCTCACCGTCACGTAGAAAAGCTGGCGATATCAAATTAGATTTAGATTTATTATTTGTTTTCTTTTATCTTACGCAGATGTATATTGAAGACGTTTATGTTTTACAAAAGAGTTACGTTTATTTATCTTTGTTAAGGAAGATGAGGGAAGGAAATACAAATTTTGTTTGTCTAAAGGAAAGATGTTACTCTGAACACATCCACATCAACAGGCAGTGCGCAGCTTTCGGCGAGTGGCACACTAAGAGCTAATAGAAGGTGAATTCGGTTAGTAAATAACCAAAAATTGCCAATCAGAAGACAAGACTAATCATAAGACGAGACCAGTCATCATTATAAACTGCAAAAGAAAGCCTTGGAGAGATGGCGGTATGCCGAGACTATCCCCGTAAATAAACAAAACTAAGTAAATAAAATGGAAAATAATAAAATTAAATAAAATAACTGCAAAATTTAAAAAGCTGAAAGATAACTGAGACGTTACTACACCCGTGGTATAGGGATAGCATCTTTGATTATTAATCAAAACGTCCCGGGTTCTAAACCCACTACTGATTAAATTTTGATTAATAATTAGCATTGACGTCCGGCATAAGAAGTCACCCTCATTCTGCCAAAGCCCTTGTCAAAGAGGGTGAAAGAGCGGAGAGGGCAATTTCTTGTCCTAGGGATGGGAAACTGCCGCTAAAGGCGGAAGAATCTGCAATGATTAACGACATGAGCATACAGAAGGCAATGGAAGCCATTGCTTTAAAGACACGTAACGTGCATCCACAGGACATGTGGCCTGTAATAGCAAAAGTGCAATGATTCCGGATTAGCCACCATTCGGAAATGGAAATGAGCGTATGGCATCGTTGGCCGGGAGGCACCCATTCGGAAAAGTTCGGCTGCCAAGTGCAAGTCTTTTTGCATTCGACGCTACATTGGGCGACTTGCGCTCCGGTGATGAGGATGAAATGATGATGATGAAAACACAACAGCCAGACCCCGAGTGGAGAAAAATCTCCAACCCGAGCGAGAATCGAACCCGGGCCGCTGGTATGGGAGACGAGCATATTACCACCCAGCTAAGCAGGCGGATACCCATTCACATCACCGGGACGAGACTGCCAACGGGAAGGTGAGCATGAGAAAAATATTCAATAATCAACGAAAGGATAATGTTCTACGAGTCGGGGTAAGCAGCTTGGACGTGGTAGGAAAACTAGAAAAACTGAAAAAACGGAATTGCAGATGCTCAGTGTAAATATAGCAGGGGTCATTGAAGTGATATGGAAAGAAGACAAGGATTTCTGGTCAGATGAGTATAG
Organism: Schistocerca serialis cubense; assembly: GCF_023864345.2. Taxonomy (NCBI): domain Eukaryota; kingdom Metazoa; phylum Arthropoda; class Insecta; order Orthoptera; family Acrididae; genus Schistocerca; species Schistocerca serialis. The sequence goes on along the minus strand of NC_064645.1, from coordinate 165,380,953 downwards.
GGTAATGCCAACAGCTACAGAAAATGGTACAACGGGAATAAGATTCGCTATGAGTAGGAAGGTAGGGCAGAGAATGTGTTACTGTGAACAGTTCAGTGACAGGGTTGTTCTTGTCAGAATCGACAGCAAACCAACACCGACTACGACCAAGATCGAAGTGCTCGGATTAAAAAGGGATGTAGTCTTTCGCCCCTATTGTTCAATCGGTTCATCGAAGAAGCAATGATGGAAACAAAAGAAAGGTTCAGGAGTGGAATTAAAATTCAAGGTGAAAACGATCTCAATGATACGATTCGCTGATGACATTGCCGTCCTGAGTGAAAATGAAGATGAATTACATAATATGGTAAATGGAATGAACAATCTAATGAGTACAGAATATGAATTGAGATTAAATCGAAGGAAGATCTAAGTAATGAGAAGTAGCAGAAATAAGAACAGCGAGAAACGTAACATTAGGATTGATAATTACGAAGTAGATGAAGTTAAGGAATTCTGTTACCTACGCAGCAAAATAACCAATGACTGACGGAGCAAAGAGGACATCAAAAGCAGACTAGCATTGGCAAAAAGGGCATTCGTGGTCAAGAGAAGTCTACCAGTTTCAATAATAGGCCTTAATCTGAGGAAGAAATTTCTGAGAATGTACGTTTGGAGCACAGCATTGTACGGTAGTGAAACATGGACTGTGGGAAAACAGGAACAGAAGAGAATCGAGGCATTTGAGATGAAAATTAGGTGGACTGATAAGGTAAGGAATGAGGAGGTTCTGCGCAAAATCTGAGAGGAAAGGAATATGTGAAAAACAATGACGGAGAAGGGACAGGATGATAGGATATCTGTTATGACATCAGGGAATGACTTACATGGCACTAGAGGGGGCTGTAGAGGGCAAAACCTCTAGAGAAAGGCAGACATTAGAAAAAACCAGCAAATAATTCAGGACGTAGGTTGCAAGATGAAGACATTGGCACAGGAGAGGAATTTGTGGCGGGCCGCATCAAAACAGTCAGAAGACTGACGAAAAAAAAAAAAAAAAGAGGTTAAGCTTGGTGATAACTATTTCGATGCTTTCTCAAAGAAATTTTTGTTTTTTTATTTATTGAAGCGACATTGAAAAAAAATGGCTTTAGAAGCGGCAACATTACTTCTTGATGTGGCATAAATTATATTACATTCATCTTCGAGTCATATTCTGTTTAGAGGCGAAGAAACTCGGCCGAGGACGCAAAAAATGGCGAGCCTAAGGATGCTCTGAAGGGAAGGAAGGAGACCAGAACAAAAAACAAAGAACTGGTACAGCACTGGTCTCGTAAAATAGGGGTCGTGAGTTCGACCCTCACAGAAAAATTCATTTTCTTAATTCACAATCTGGGATCAGAATTGGCTCGAGCAGCAGCTAACACACGGCAGTAAACTGACTGAAAGTAAAGTTCTATCGTCTAAGAACAGTATTCAACTTGCCTGCCGGATTTTCTATACGCGTAGGAGAAACAGTACTTTGTACACATTTTGTATTATAAATCTATGCTTGATAATAACATTTGTTAATGTACCTCACTACTGTGTGGACGCACGTTAGCCATATGAAGAGGCGTAAGCAGACGCTACCATTCAGAGAGATAAAAACTTAAAAAAAAAAAAAAAAAAAAAAAACCTGGGGCTAGGCAATCCTGTGGGGAACGGATAAACGTTCGCGCCAAACATTTTTTCAGTCAAAGTATTACATTGTACACAGTTTACACCTGCTCAATGCTATGTCGCCGGCCGAGGTGGCCGTGCGGTTAAAGGCGCTGCAGTCTGGAACCGCAAGACCGCTACGGTCGCAGGTTCGAATCCTGCCTCGGGCATGGATGTTTGTGATGTCCTTAGGTTAGTTAGGTTTAACTAGTTCTAAGTTCTAGGGGACTAATGACCTCAGCAGTTGAGTCCCATAGTGCTCAGAGCCATTTGAATGCTATGTTATGTGTATTTCTTTCTGTTACTGTTACCGTAATTTAAACATTAAGATATAACGTGAACTTCTTAAAGACATAAACTATCACTTTGCTTCGTCCCAGACGCAAACGAAGCAATTAGAAAATAAAATTGGATACAGTAACATCTTTCGTATCCAATGACGTACAAAAAGTTTAAGAGGTAGGCTACACTAGATTGAACATAATGCTAGGCATATTAATTCCATTCTGTACGTTTGACGTCCAGGTTCATCCCGACAGAGCCGGTAAGTACATGTACGAGCAGCGTTCACGTTGGAGAACATCCATTGGTGGAAAATTATAAAGTTGTTCCTTTAAGTGTACTCACAAATAAAAATATTGTGCATTAAAGTCCGGAGAACCTTGAGACAAGAACATCGGGTCTCCACAACCAATATATTTCCCTGCAAACGCTTCATTTAAATAGTTATGCATATTCATTCCAAAGTGAGGCGGTGCACAATCATGCTGAAACTATAACTGTTGCCGTTACCAGATAAATGTTTTCTAATGCGTCAGGCAACGTATTGGAGAGAAAAGTGATATCCTGGGGCACATTCCACTTTTCCGGCGATATGTAATGGCGCAAAAGCACTCCTCTCACGATTCCAGCCTACAGGTTTATGCTGAAGCGTGCCAGAAAGACACGTTCACGAGTGACGTACGTTGTGTCCCGACCAATAATGGCTCTTGAGGAGTTTATAATTACCTTCACGAGTCAAGCTAAATTCGTCACGAGTGAAGCTAAATAATGTTCATTATCTGCGACTTGGTGCAAAAGCCATTCACAAAACTGTACTCGTAGATTGTGATCTTATGGCTGTTGGTGTTGAATTAACGCATAGTGATATGGATGCAGTTCTTCATCGTGCAGCACTTCAACAACCAGTCTTTGAGGTACTTGGAACTATCTTGAAGTACCATGGGTACTTCGCCGTGGTGATTGGTGAATGCTTTCAGGAATCACGTCCCCCCTTTGTGGAGTACGTCTAGTCCTGCTGTCCATTACTTATGGACAAAGATTACCGCTTTCCCGAAGGCGTTTGTTCCAGACGACAAAAAGTACGCTTATTGGAATGGTGCCTTTGAGGGTGCAACGCAGCTTACTCACGAGGAGCAATACTAGCTTGGTTATCGGATACACCCAGCACTACAGGCATAACGATGTATTCACCTTCTATGTATTCCATCCGAAAGCTGGCGTACATGAACTTGACAGGACTGATTATGGTTGTGCACTGTGGCGTTAGTGGACACATGCTCACAGTTTAGCGGGTCCATCATGTGATAGGTTATCGTCATGTGATGAAATTAAATCCCGCTTATAAAAGACGAGAACTAGGGAACAGACGTCTAAAAAATTAAAAAGGTACCTGACTATGTTTCTAACCATAGATCCAGGGTGGATGCGGTTTGATGTCCCAACAGTCCACTCTGAGAGCTAAGACAGGTTGTATGCTAATGTAGGGTGATGCAAATTCCTCTATACATTCTGATACACTGAGAGATATGACAGTGTCGTCAGCTCCTCGTTTTCAATCACGTCTTTTCAAAATGCACCAAATCTAATTTTACTAGTAAAACTTTCACATTTACACCCGTGAATCCTGATATTGACCTTTTTTAAAATATTGAAAAGCATACTTTCTCTCAGCGCCGTTAGAAAGAGGCTTCACAAAAGACTTAAAGGTCATAACATCTGTGGAACAACATAATAAGTCGGCAAATCACTGCCTTCCTCCAGGATAAAATGTTTTACAAACGTCTGCGCTACTGCACGAAACAACGGTACAGTTCGTGCGTTTATTACTGTGACCGTCGTATCAGGTGTTGACCATGATGATTGATAGTGCTATAAAACTATTCCGAACAGTCTGCCGGCCGCGGTGGTCTAGCGGTTCTAGGCGCGCAGTCCGGAACCGCGCGGCAGCTCCTGTCGCAGGTTCGAATCCTGCCTCGGGCATAGATGTGTGTGATGTCCTTAGGTTGGTTAGGTTTAAGTAGTTCTAAGTTCTAGGGGACTGATGACCACAGATGTTAAGTCCCATAGTGCTCAGAGCCATTTGAACCATTTTTTGAACCGAACAGTCAATATGAAGAACTTCATCCAGATCTATCGCAGTACATGAGCGCTTTTATACAGCATTACAATCTTTCCGGAATCGCCACTGTTTCCTTATAGGCATCTTGTTTTAATTTTTCTCACACACAAAAATAAAGAGGAAATAATTCTGGTGAAATTGCCCGCCATTGTGTGTTTCCTGATTGACCGCCCTAACGATCATTGAATTTTCCTGTTACAAAGGTCTGCAATTATTATACGAAATGGGTGGGACAATCATAATACATGGTACCACATGCTTTACTTTACATCCAGTGGTATATCTTATAATAATTGAGGCAGTTGTTAGGAGCAGTACGTATTCGTGGTTATTTAAACAGGGAACACTGATGTAATTCTTGAAAGCATGCACCACAACCTGACAAACCACTTACCTCAGCCATCATAATTTTACATCGACTAGTAGTGCATATTACAAATATTGGTGTGCCCATAGATTCTACACAATTCTTCATCCCTAAACTAAATCATCCATAGGAACACCGCGTAACTCTGAAATTAGGAGAACTTCAGTCAATTAGGAAAAAGTCTGCCAGAAAGCTGTAGGTGGTGCAACATGTGGAACGACTGAAAAGGGCTGAAACGTAGGACTCCTCCCTCACATCACTGTGCAATCTAATGTGACCACCGCAGCTTCCATCCACTCCAGAGAACGGGAGGCTAACGGCAAATGCAATCACATCGCTTCTTCCATCAAGAGTGTATCATACTTGTGTATGCAGTGAATATGTAGAGATCGGTGTGCCACACCAACGCCGGCAACGCGAATCGATACCATAGACATCAGGGAGGTTCCGCTTCAAACCGCAAAGACGAATCAGAGGCGCTACTGAAGACCACGCCTACCCCACTCAGCGTTGCAGCGCCCTCGTACTGAGGTCAATATAGTGTCGATCATGCCACCACTCTGCCAAATTTCGAGACCTCAGCTGCAGCAGTCAACTCCATCTGCAGGATAGTGAGAGTTAAACTTCTGGATGAAATTGTACTTTAGTAAAGTTGCATTTCGTACCGCAAGAGAACAGTTTGTAATCTTGGCATCAAGTAATGCCTTCAGAATCAATGTCAGTTGTAGATTAACTGGCAATTCTGTGTCAAAACAGTGTGTGAAAACTAAGCGAATCTTTTATTCATTAATGTAATGGAATGAATTAATATTTCATTAGTTTCAGTTCCAATGTTCCACCTCACCAGAGCAATCAGAGAACCCACAGTTATGGCTAGATGCAAGTAGTTCCTCCTGGTTACAACAGTGACAGGGGAATCCGAAATCCGAATACTGAGTAGTTTGCAGCTACAACTAGTTCTCGATGTTCTCGACAACCGACTTCAATTCTCGCATCTCAGTTCTCGCATCTTACTTCTCATGTCTTAGTTCTCGTTTTTCAGTTCTGGAATATGAACTTGTTTTCGTTAACAACAACGAGACAGTAGTCTTTGTTCTCGGACTTTTCTTCTTTTCCCATGTGGCCGCTGCCTCTTACTACAGGGGTTGTGGCCACATTAACTTGTTCATTTGTTAAACATATTAGAACGTTGCATTGAGAGATATATGAAAACATATTGAGTTTTGTAACTGCAACAAGTACGAGGGCAGTTCAATAAGTAATGCAACACATTTTTTTTCTCGGCCAATTTTGGCTGAAAAAACCGGAAATTTCTTGTGGAATATTTTCAAACATTCCCGCTTCGTCTCGTATAGTTTCATTGACTTCCGACAGGTGACAGCGCTGTACGGAGCTGTTAAAATGGCGTCTGTAACGGATGTGCGTTGCAAACAATGGGCAGTGATCGAGTTTCTTTTGGCGGAAAACCAGGGCATCTCAGATATTCATAGGCGCTTGCAGAATGTCTACGGTGATCTGGCAGTGGACAAAAGCACGGTGAGTCGTTGGGCAAAGCGTGTGTCATCATCGCCGCAAGGTCAAGCAAGACTGTTTGATCTCCCGCGTGCGGGCCGGCCGTGCACAGCTGTGACTCCTGCAATGGCGGAGCGTGCGAACACACTCGTTCGAGATGATCGACGGATCACCATCAAACAACTCAGTGCTCAACTTGACATCTCTGTTGGTAGTGCTGTCACAATTGTTCACCAGTTGGGATATTCAAAGGTTTGTTCCCGCTGGGTCCCTCGTTATCTAACCGAACACCATAAAGAGCAAAGGAGAACCATCTGTGCGGAATTGCTTGCTCGTCATGTGGCTGAGGGTGGCAATTTCTTGTCAAAGATTGTTACAGGCGATGAAACATGGGTTCATCACTTCGAACCTGAAACAAAACGGCAATCAATGGAGTGGCGCCACACCCACTCCCCTACCAAGAAAAAGTTTAAAGCCATACCCTCAGCCGGTAAAGTCATGGGTACAGTCTTCTGGGACGCTGAAGGGGTTATTCTGTTCGATGTCCTTCCCCATGGTCAAACGATCAACTCTGAAGTGTATTGTGCTACTCTTCAGAAATTGAAGAAACGACTTCAGCGTGTTCTTAGGCACATAAATCTGAACGAACTTCTCCTTCTTCATGACAACGCAAGACCTCACACAAGTCTTCGCACCCGAGAGGAGCTCACAAAACTTCAGTGGACTGTTCTTCCGCATGCACCCTACAGCCCCGATCTCGCACCGCCGGATTTCCATATGTTTGGCCCAACGAAGGACGCAATCCGTGGGTGGCACTACGCGGATGATGAAGAAGTTATTGATGCAGTACGACGTTGGCTCCGACATCGAACAGTGGAATGGTACCGTGCAGGCATACAGGCCCTCATTTCAAGGTGGCGTAAGGCCGTAGCACTGAATGGAGATTACGTTGAAAAATAGTGTTGTGTAGCTAAAAGATTGGGGAATAACCTGGTGTATCTCAATGCTGAATAAAACAACCCCTGTTTCAGAAAGAAAATGTGTTGCATTAGTTATTGAACTGCCCTAGTAATACATAGGTTTAGGTGAGAAATGTTCCACCAACTTTCAATAACGATCACGAAAAGGCCAAATGGTCAATTACTTGAAAACAAATTCTATTGCAAATTAAGAAGTTTTTTGACAGCTGATAGTATAGGAATATGCAACAGTCTCTGTGAGAGCGCTGAAAACATGAGTAAGCACCACAGGAGACGTCTTGGCAGTTGTCACGGTATGTCCAGGCCTGTGAGACGATAGCGTCCGTGGTCTCGCGATAACTTCAACGAATAGTGTACCGGAGTCACAGGACCGAAAACAGCGTGGGTATGGAATTTACCACTGCTGTGTACATTCTATATATGGAGGCGAATAATAGTGTCAACCAAGACATCAGTTTTACGTGTTGTTTGTATGTGAAACCGAATGCTGATAAAAATAACATAACACGTAATACGTAACTATCCAATTAGGAGTACATTCAAGTGCAGGTGTAGACGAATGTGTTCTGGGTTCAAGGAGGCTAGCATGAGCTGTATCCAATTCGTCTTACGCATTAACGAGTGTCGGTCTACCAGCCAGTCTCGATACAGTGTGTAGCCGGTTCCCGACATCCTACAAGGTGAATGCCATGCTAGTGCACACAAACCGCCTCCGATTCACGCTAAGCAAAAATTAAAAACACGTTCTCTCATTTGTAAGTGGGGTTTGATCTGACGGTACAAAAGTTCAGGGCACTGGTGGAGTTAGGAAGGGAATACGGCAACCAAATGTCACTAACGTTGCCAAAACCCATAAACCATTTCGCACCCGTAGATAAAGGAGAAAAGGAAGAAGAAAATGAAAAAGGTGTTCTGAGAAATCAGTCCTACACTGGCTCTGAGCACTACGGGACTTAACTTCTGAGGTCATCAGTCCTCTAGAACTTCGAACTACTTAAACCTAACTAACCTAAGGACATCACATACATCCATGCCCGAGGCAGGATTCGAACCTGCGACCGTAGCGTGCGCGCGGTTCCAGGCTGTAGCGCCTAGAACCGCTCGGCCACTCCGTCAGTCCTACACTCATTGAAGCTAAGCGAATATGAACTTTATTAATTAAAACCAATTTCCATACAATTCCTATAATACTATTTTCAAGTTGTCTAATCAGATTTTATATTCAATTTATTGTGAAAAAGATCACAGAAAAGTAGCTGTAAGTTATTAACACTGCACTTCACAGTTTTGACGGAGAAGCTAACGCATAATTCTGAATGTGAAAGACACATTCCTTTTGACAGCTCCTTTAACTGCAAAACATACCAGAAACAATGGAGAGCCATTGTAGCAGCACTGTCACAGAAAATGTTATATTTTGGGGTTTTGCTTTCCACTTGTTCTAACGTAGTAAGATTTCACCTTTGTCTACAGGAGACAGTTCTCGATTCATTGAAGCACTCGTTTTTTGCACATCTCTAGTTCAGTATACAGGCCCGAGTCATTATATGCGAGCAGCATTACCAGCGACATTTAAAACGACAATACTTCAGTATTTCACAATGTACGTTTCATAACGGTTCAGATCTTTAACATTTATAAGAAGAACGGGAGAGATTGTCTATTTAACTACAAACTAGAATAGTATTTATCAAAGAAAAATACAAAGTATAAGAAATTCTATGGGCAATTAATGTACGAAAAATTTATATCACTGCGCCAATTACAAAATTAATAAGGAAAAAATAATTCATGTCATTACCTGTTACATTACAATGTTTTGTGAAAAACGGCATACTGTTTTAAAGAATGCAATGAAGTTTTGATGACTTAAGGTTCTCAACGAATTTCTTTTTTTGTTGCCAGTCTAAGATCGATTATGTTCAGGGTACGACTCTCGATTTATGCCAACGTTATTAATACAGACCGGGGGAAATAAAAGAAATTTTTTGAGGATACAGATCGTTTTGCATTTTAAAGTGACTATGCCGCCGATCGGAAGCTTTTTCTTCTTATTGATACTCTGTATGAAGACTTTATTTTCTGAATTACACAGCTGGAGAGACTTTTGTTTCGTGGAGTGGGAAGTTTAGCGTACCCAGGAAAACATTCTCAGCACGTCCAGGAAAGGAATGTTTTTTCGGCTCGAAATGAATGCCTTGCGTTTTAATTAAAGTTTGTTCTGGTTACCATACCCACTCTCGACAATGGAAGTTCATAAAAGTGTGAAATGTAAGCAGCGACTATAATTCTTTTTTTCTCTTTTGCTTTCGTGCTATCACGCCCAGTAGCTTTTATTCCGCAGTTTGCATTTTCTGCTGACCACATTGCGTGTGATACCGAAGTTTCTGAAAGAGCAACATTTACCCGTTCTCGTCAGGACTTTATATAAACAGAGCGCACGTTGATGAAAAGTTTTGATTAAGGACGTGTAGTGTAAGCTGTCCGACTGCAGTACGTGCCATGCAGTCCCTCCAAAATTCGCAACGGCGTAATAGGTTTCTGCAAGAACTTGCCAATGTATGTCAAGAAAGTCGTGTTGTAATTAGGACCCTTCGAGAACATTTCTCCACCCGAGAGACATTTCATTCTTCTCTCATATATTAGTTGCCATTACTTGGGCGCTTACTACGATCTTTAAAACCGAATCTAAATCTAGTGAGCGTGCAAATTGGTTGTTTTCGCTATTAATTACATCCCCAGTACAAATTTTGCACTAGGTGCGCCTCTAGCGTGCATCTATGCCCGGCGCTCCAAGCAGCCAAGCGGCCAAGCGGCAACTTGTGTCGCTTGGTCCTTAAATAGGCACTGGTTATGATGATAATGATGATGATGATGATGTTTGGTTAGTGGGGCTCACAACTGCACGTTTATCAGCGCCCGTACAAATTCCCAACCATTGCTCTGTCCAAACTCGCTACTTTCATGAATGATGATGAAATAATGAGGACAACACAAACACCCAGTGATCTAGAGGCAGGTGGCCCCGTCAGGAATCCAACCCGGGACCCCGCGCTCAGGAAGCGAGAACGCGACCGCGAGACTACGAGCTGCGGACCTACCGGTTATAAATCACACGCGCTTTACGTAATATTAACTGGTTATGCACGTATAGCGTATTTGCGGGTTTAGTTGTATCTTGCATCTCCTTCTTGTGTTAATGCTTTATAGAGACCACGTTCCAATCTCAGTTCTTAATTCTTTGCTGTCCTTTCCTTTTCTGCCAGTATTCTTTCATTTTTTCACTCTGTTTTTTTCCCCTGCCTTCAGAATAATTTGTGCTGGTTTTCTTTTCCCTCCTGCCTTGAAATCTTTCCAGTTTTAACGCTTTTTCTCCAAATACATTTCTTTCCAGTATCTCTTCTTCCCTTACGCTATTTCTTTCTTAGCCTTTCCTAACGTCTTGGACTCAGGTGGTTGTCAATTTCTGAAGATCTGACTGGTTAGTCTATTGTCATCCGTTCTGTAAATATATATACTAGTAACCTATTCTTCCGTATTGTCTCTGATGCATTTTCTATGTTCTAATAAATTTCATCGTTTCCTCATAATTTCCAGAACGCTGCATTTTCTGAGGACCTACAATTTTCCATTTAACTCTTCCTCATAATATTTCTAAGTTATCAAGCTTGCAATTTAAAAGTCAAGTGTCATTCGTTCTGAAAATATACCCAAAAAATAGTTACCTCCTGTGCTTACTATTTCTGATATGGTATCTACGTTCTGATAAATTTCATCTTATCTCTTAATTTCCAGAATTTTTCTGAGGAATTAATACTTACTTTATAATTCTTCTTTGTAATATTTCTAATTTATTAACCTTATGATTTAACACTAGACATTTTGTAACATACAGGCATTCTTGTTTCCTTACTGTGCTGTAATGTTTTATACTAGTTTTTTAAGAACTACTTGTAGCTGATGTTCATAGTTGAATGATACACTTTTTTCCTATTTTGTGTATCATTTCCGCTAAAGCAGATTATTCTTAATCGTTCTCTTGAATAGTCTCCCCCCTCCCCAAATTCATGAACTTTTTTACCTATTCCATTTGGTCACTATCTGTTACTAAAAAATTTGGAGCACCTTCCGTCTTAGTCATAAGTTCTGTTTTCTCTGCAAGAATTTTAAGCGTGCCGCGTCGGTTGTCTCTCCCAGAAGATTGACTTTCACTGATGCATCCGTCAGGCTTTCAGAATGTAAGACAAAATCATCCACATCGGCTGGACAATTTATTGCAGCAACTTTGTTGTTTCTGCCTAGCACGAGTGGTGATATTTTGGATTCTTTCAGTTTTTTGTTCCAAATTCTTACAGTTTCTTCATGATACATTTGAAAAGAAATTGAGATGCACTGTAGCCTTCCTAACACCAGTATTTATTTTGAAAGGTCGTGATACTTCACCCATAAATTTCATTTTAGAAATTGTGTCTATCAGAGTTTCTCGGCTTAGGTTTGCTAAATTAGTTTTAACTCGAAATTCAGGAATTACTTTATCTGGTATCTCCCTATCAACATGGTAAAAATCATTTTTAAAATCAATAAAAATTATATGTAATTATACCATGTATCGTTCGCAATGATACAGGATTTCTCAACATAATATAATGAAAACGGATAGCTCAAACATACATTCACACAGTATCTGAGTATGTTTTTGCAAGTAAGTATAGGCCATGTGGTCGCCGTGGTGTTGCTACTGGAATCATACTGGCATTAAAAATTTTGCTTGTCAAAGAATCTAGGAGGATTAAGTATGGAAAATACTGACTACAGATAAGTTGTGAATGATATTTTTCTGTTCGTAATGGTATACAACAATTTCGAGAGAATCATCTATATACATCGGTAAACGATTATAATATCACGCAGAAGACGAGCCTTTAGATGGGTAAGAATTGATGCATGCAGATACAGCGAAACTGCATACAGTGGCAATAGAAGAAATACAATAAGGAGATTCGTGTGCTGTTTACCTTTTAGTATTCTATTAAGTGTTAATTTGTAGTTGTATTTTGACTCTATTGCATTACATTTCATTTTCGTGTATTAGCCTTGTATGAAACTGCATATGAAGTCGGTAGCTAGACAAGAAACACGTGGAGAAATTTATAACTCAGTTTATATTCGCTTTCTTACCTATACCTGTTCGTTCCACCTCAGTCTTTCAGAGTGTAACATTACTTTTTACTTTGAAACTCTGTCTCATAACTGTTCGTTTTACTACAAAAAAAAATGGCGACGTCGTCGAGCAGGTGGTAGATATTCAGGGCACTTTTTTTCTGAAATGTGCAGGCTTTGATTAACACAAGTACAGTGTACGAAAGGCAATATTTATATTAGGATGCCGCCTGTTTATTCAGAAGTAACGTTGCAATTCGTAACAAGATGTAGTAGCGCCTCGAAATACGCTCTACGACAAAAAAAAAAAAAAAAAAAAAAAACGGCGCACCACGAAGTAACTATCCGAATGATGCAAAAGTTGGTAGATGTGATGTACATGTTCAGACAAATAAGTGATTAAAATTTCACAAAAAATGGATGATTTATTCAAGAGAAAGAACTTCACAAACTGAGAAAGTTTATTACTCGTTGGTTCACCTCTGAGGCTTCTGTAAGCAATTCCTCGGCTTGGAATTATTGGGCTTGATCGAGTTGTTAGATATGCTCCTAAGGGATTTCGTGCCAAATTCTAATTGGTGCGACAATTCGACAGAATCCCGAGCTTCTTGGGACGCCCTGCCCATACTGCTCCTAACATTTTCTACTGGAGACGAATCGGGACGTAGCTGGCCGATGGCAAGCACGAAGATAAGCAGTAGAAACTTTCGCTGTGTGCAAGCGGGCGGTATCTTGCTGAAATGTAAGCCCAGGACGGGTTACCGTGAAGAACAACAAAACGGGGCATAGAACATCATCGACTTAAGGCTGTGCTGTAAGTGCCCCTCGCATAACAACCAAAAGGATCCTGCTGTGAAAAAATGGTACACCAGACCATCATTCCTTGATGTCGGGCCGTGTGGCGGGCGAAAGTCAAGTTGGTATCCGAGTGCTGTCTGGGGCGTCTTCGGACACGTCTTCCTGGTCAGCCGGCTCATTTCGATGCTAGACACATCCTGAAGACAAATGGACCACAGGCAATGAGATTCATGCTCGAAAACGTGTCTCGACACGCCTTGGACACTTGTGAAATACCAAGCCGAATCTCGTCCGCCACACGGCCCGACAAGCAGGAGTTATGGTCTGGCGCGCCTTTTTTTTTTTCATAGCAGATTCCAAACTGTCGTCCGATAAGTAGGAGTGATGGTCTGCCATTTATTATCATCGCAGGATTCCTTTAGTTGTCACCCGCGGCACGCTTGCAGTACAGCAGTACGTCGACGATATTCTATGGCCAGTTCCATTATCCTTCACGGCAAGCCATCCTGCGCTTACACATGTTAAGGAACTGCTTGCATAAGGGCAAAGGTTCTCCAACGCGTTACTCATTTGCTAAATTAGTGAAGCTCTTTCTCTTGAATAAATCATCCAGTTTTTTCTGAAATTGTAATTTGTTTGACTGTACATGTGTATCTTTTTTTTCCTTTTTTTTTTTAGAAGGGAAAATCTGTGCTACAGCTCCCACCTCCCATTAAACACCCTTCTGTGTGGGCGAGGCCAGCTTTATTTATTCAAATGTGAACCCCCTGTCCATCGTAAATATCAGTTGTGCCTATTTCTGCAACTACGGACCGACGGATTTGATTCAATATTTCATTTACGATGTAAATGTAAACCTTTGTGTTCAAACGGTTGGCACTGATGTTAAGACATTACCTGAGTTTCGCAAGTGTGATGTACAGTAGAGATAATATGATTAGACGTCGACATTTCTGCCAAATAAGATACTTGTATCTCTAACATAGTTTTCTGTTCCTTACGGGGTTGACTGTGCTGATTCCTCAAACCATCAGAACGCTTAATTTCGGTGGCCGCCGTCGAATCCTCCCATCAGGTTGACTGATTTAGTTGCGTGTTCCCATCCAACCACCGTAACTCTCGCACTGGCCGCTACGCAGCTACCGGCAGAATACACACCACAACCATTGTACTAAGGTAGCATGTCCATGAAGTGATAGTCACAGGCCCACCAGCCATGGATATTCACCCAAGTCAAGCACCACAATTGTGAGAGTCAAGGGGCTTCACCGACCTCAAGCACCCCAGTGGCGAGGGGGAAGGGGATTCACCGATATCAAGCATCCTGAAGGAAACACGAATCTATTACACCCATGTCGCACTTTATCGATCCCACCAAACGTATTATCAAAATGGTTCAAATGGCTCTGAGCACTATGGGACTCAACTGCTGAGGTCATTAGTCCCCTAGAACTTAGAACTAGTTAAACCTAACTAACCTAAGGACATCACAAACATCCATGCCCGAGGCAGGATTCGAACCTGCGACCGTAGCGGTCTTGCGGTTCCAGACTGCAGCGCCTTTAACCGCACGGCCACTTCGGCCGGCTAAACGTATTATCCAACCGAACATTAAAACGGCTAACCATATTGTACTGTAGAATGAAAGTAGCAACCGTGCAGTAAATATCGAACATAAATATCAAACACAGAAAAATTTGCATTTACATCTTAAATGAAATGCTGTATCAAAGGAGTCAGTTGTAATATAAAAAACAGGCACGCTTGCTACTGATACTTTCTGTAGTGTAATAACCACTTTTAAGTAAACACTAACTATTTCTACATAGAAGTGATTTAAACAACTGATTCCATGTCAGTTAACTGGTTTTTATATGTTATTTTACAGTGAATTTTCAGGGTAGGGTGTTTGGTTGAAATTAAATATCTTGGACGAGCGTTGCTTTGATATTTGATTTCTGGGTTTATATGCATACTCATTACCGGTTTGCAGTCATTTGACTTATTTACTTCTTTTTGCCTGTTTTTATCTATTTACGGGCGCTGAAGATGATTCCTATCCATTACATCCCTGCAAAGATACTTGTTGCCTGTTTTCATCTATTTATTGAACCTGAATCTGACTCTTACCCATTGTGTCCCTGCGTAGATACTTGTTGCCTGTTTTCATCTATTTATTGAACCTGAAGCTGACTCCTACCCATTGTGTCCCTGCGCTGCGTAGATACTTGTTGCCTGTTTTAATCTATTTACGGGGGGGGGGGGGGGGTTCAACTGACTTCTACCCATGGTGCCCCTGCATAGATACATCTTCATCTACATCTACACTGAAGACCCAAAGAAACTCGTACACGTGCCTAATATCGTGCAGGGCCCCCGCGAGCACGCACAAGTGCCCCAACATGACGTGGCATGGACTAATGTCTGAAGTAGGGCTGGAGGGAACTGACACCATGAATCCTGTCGGCTGTCCACAAATCCTTAAGAGTACGAGAGGGTACGGATCTCTTCCGAACAGCACATTGCAAGGCATCCCAGATATGCGCATGTCTGAGATACGTCTGAGGCTTTTGGTGGTCAGCGGAAGTGTTTAAACTCAGTAGAGTGTTCCTGGAGCCAGTCTGTAGCAGTTCCGGATGTGTGGGGTTTCCCATGTCCTACTGGAATTGCCCAAGTCCGTCGGAATGCGCAATAGACCTGAATGGATGCAGGTGATCAGACAGCATCCTTACGTTCTAGTCACCTGTCAGAGTCGTATCTAGACATATCAGAGGTCCCGTATCACTCAAACTGCACACGCCCCACACCATTACAGCACTTCCACCGGCTTGAACAGCCCCCTGCTGACATTCAGGGTCCATGGATTCATGAGGCTGTCTCCTCAACTGTACACGTCCATCCGCTCGAAACAATTTGAAACGAGACTCATCCGACCAGGCACCGTGTTTGCAGTCATCAACAGTGCATTGTCGATGTTTACGGACCCAGGCGAGGCGTATAGCTTTGTGTCGCGCAGTCATCAAGGGTACACGAGGGGGGCCTCGGCTCCGAAGGCCAATACCAGTGGTGTTCCGTTGAATGGTTCGCTCGCTGACACTTGTTGACGGTCCAGCATTGAAATATGCAACAATTTGCTGTCACGTTGAACGATTCTCTTCAGTCGTCTTTGGTCCCCTTCTTACAGGATCTTTTTCCAGCCGCAGCGATGTCGGAGATTTGATGTTTTAACGGGCTCCTGATATTCACGGTATACTCGTGAAATGGTCGTATGAGGGAATCCCCACTTCATCGCTACCTCAGAGATGCCATGTCTCATCGCTCATACACCGA
This sequence comes from Schistocerca serialis cubense, assembly GCF_023864345.2. NCBI lineage: Eukaryota > Metazoa > Arthropoda > Insecta > Orthoptera > Acrididae > Schistocerca > Schistocerca serialis. Next base: position 165,364,725 of record NC_064645.1, on the reverse strand, counting down.
ATATAACACCACGTTCAAAGTCTCTTAAATCTTGATACCTGCCATTGTAGTAGCAGTAACGGATCTTACAACTGCGCCAGACCCGTGTTGTCTTACATATAGGCGTTGTCGACCGCAGCGCCATATTCTGCCTGTTTTCATACATCTGTATTTGAATACGCGTGCCCACTCTAGTTTCTTTGGCACTTCACTGTGTACTGTATCTATGGAAAACACCGTGACGTGCATGGCAGAAGGTACGTCCCATTATACCAGCTATTAGCGTTTCTCCCTGTGCCATTAACGTACGGAGCGCGGGATGAGTGATTTAATGCCTCTGAAAATGCAATAATTATTCTAATCTTAATCTCACGATCCCTATGTGAGGGATACACAGGGGGTTGTAGTATATTCCTAGAATAATCAATTAAAGCCGGTTCTTGAAACTTTGTTGACAGACTTTCTGAAAAGTCTTCCAGTTCAGTTCCAAAATTATCTCAGTGACACTCGCCCACAGATTAAACAATCCTGTGGCATTCGTGTTCCCCTTCTCTGTGTATGTTCTATACACCCTGTTAGAGCTATCTGGTATCGGTCCCACACACTTGAGCAATATTCTGGAACTGGTCGCTGGAGTGATTTGTAAGCAATCTGCTTTTTAGGTTAGTTGCACTTCCCCAGTACACATGGAAGTTCCCCATACTTAACCAATCTTCAGCATTCCAGAAACATATATTGGGTACTGAATATGTCCAAAAGTTGGGAGGACATGTATAGTCAGGAATTACGATCATTTCTGTAAACATTGAGGACTATCAAAGAGTAAGGAAGACCTGTCACAAGTTGTGCTGCCTGTGACGTATTACACATCCAAGGAACTTACAGGGACTATAAACAGCACTGTCCTGAAGTTCCAGGAACGAAAGTAACGCAGAAAGACATCATGCACACTATGGTGGTGCCAGTTCTGGCAGATAAGACCTTTAGATTCTCTCACCTTCTGCTACAGAACACAACAACATTGAAATCATCATATTCGGAATTAGTAACTTGATAGTTTCATCAATCTACAAACATCCAAAGAACACTTTTATTTCAATTCTTCTCCTAAGTTCAACACTTAAAATACTTCGCTCTCATTAGCGATTTCAACAACCACAGCACCGCCCGGGGATACCACAAATACGATGTAAATAACTAACCTCATCTTTGAACAGGGGCAGATGGCAACGTTATCACAATCCTGGCATGCTTTACGTTAGTGGATACCTGTCCCGATAATGCATCAAATCAAAGTGTCTACCAATTCCATATACACAACACTGGCCGATAACGTGCCTGTTAGTGTAAGCATTCGGATCACAAACTGTGAATTTCAAGCGAAGATACACCTTCAAAAAGTATAATAATAAAGAAATTCACCACTATATTAGATAAGATCAAAACTACGGTATTCAGCGTGTTCCGGACTCATATGAAAAATTTGTTAATACTATAAAGTTCTGCTCCGTAGACACTACAGAAGTATGTATTCCAGAAATATCCAGCCTATTGAACGGATATGAGGACAATTTCAAAGTGAACACATTTAGTGCTGAAACCATCGACAAACGTCAAAGTGTTATTTCCTCTATTTATGAGCTAAAACGCCCACAGTGGATTAAGTTAAATGCGGAGGTAGACATGGTGAGAAATCGCCTCAAAGATTGGAGGTTACTGAATCGCCTCAATAATGATACTCCTTAGACTGAAGTCCACAGCAATATGTCTGCAAGCCAAATAGCGAACCATCCCACTGAAAGCAGCAGTCCTAATGAATCCTTAGGTTACTCGAAGCAAAAAATTGAAACATTTAATGAACTTAACAAGAAAGTTCTGCATTATCCTTTGATTATGAATGACCTTAATAAAGCACTCAACAGACGCAAACATGCCAAATCTGCAGGGGTAGATGACATCTGTACTGCAGTTTTAAACTTGACTATTACTCAATAATCGCATACTAGTTTCAACATAGGATTACACAGCCAACCGGTTGCACATAATTGGTAGGTACAATGACATAGGTTTCTACATCTACTAGGGGTGTTGAAACCCAGGTCAATGTACCTACCAGTTATGGGCAACCGGTTGGCTGTGTAATCCTATGTTGAGACATTTGTATTTAACAACTCAAAAGTTTTGGTCCCATCAGCAAACGCTGGCTCGTAGATTCACTAAAAAGTGCTGTAAAATTCCAAAACCATGCAGAAAGGCCAGAGTCATTGCAGTTCTGAAGTCTGGTAAGGATGTGAATGCTTCTAAGAAGTACAGACAAGTCTCTTTATTATGTCATCTACACAAAGTTGTCGAGCAGACGATATTGCACAGACTGTCCAAAATAATATAACGAGTAACTCACTATACTGAAGATGGTTTAGAAAACAGTAAAAGTTTTTAAAGATCTGACAGCAGAGTATGACAGTTATGACACATTTAACCACCCCTTGCTTCCAAAGAAGCTTTGTGAAATAACAAAGGATTATAAACTAACTCAGATATTAGAATGTCTGAAAGAGTACCAAAGTTTTCTGTTGAAATCTAGGGCCTTAGAACTAAATGGAAACTCCTGAAAAAATGATATTCCACAAGGAAGCGTCTCAGCTCCCATCCTTTTTATCATTTACACCAATGAGCAGCCTGCAAAGAAACAAACAGTTTTATCTATGCAGACAATAGTGCAATAGCAGCAAAAGAGAGAAGTTTCCAACTTGCTGAAAGGAAGCTGTCTCAGTCTCTAAGGGACCTTAGAAATTACTACGGAGACATTCAGCTAAAATCCAAACCATCAAATATACAAGTATGCGTCTTCCACCTAAAAAACAGACAAGCAAGAAGGAACGCCAAAAGGAAGGTATCGGTAAGAAATAACATCCTCTGGAAACAAGCTGGTACAATTCGTTGTACAATATGTTAGACACAGCCTTGTGTTTTTGAGAACATCAGTGTGAGACCTTTCTTATTCTGCACCAGATTTTTTCAGCCCAGTCTGGTAAAGCTCTAGTCATGCCACACAGATTGAAGTTATCCTAAACGAGATTTGCAGAATCATCACAGGCTGCCTGAGATCAACTCCACTCTAATAGGTCTGCTGCCCAGCAGCAGGTATCTCACCCATGCGCATCCGCCGTGAATCTATGTCCGACCAGAAAGAAATAAAGTAACCAATCTGGTGACTAGTTCTCTTCACGGGAACTCACCAGAAAAAGTGCGAGCCAAATGAAGACAAATTTTACGCCGTAGTACATAAACACCCACTGAGCAATCTTCAGCATTCAGACCAAATTCCTGAGGTAACGAAGACGACAACGTCACAGTATGGATGGTACCTTGTGAGACCTTACCTCCTGGCCACGAAGAAAGCTGTCCGACGTGGAGAATGGTCAGCAATCTACGATATGTAGCCGGCAGGTGCACGATCAACCCGAAGAAGTGAAGATTTTCTTGTGATTTTACCCTGTGCGAATGCGGAGAAGAGGAAAGTATGGATCATCTCCTCATCCTCAAGTTTTTCCAGCTACATGCTCCTAAAACAAACGATGGCAGCTACCCATGAAGCCTATTAAGTGATTTAATATTGGTCACACAGCATGTAAAACGCAGTTTATTGTGTAACATATCTTTGCAGAAAGCCGGTAACGTCCATCGTACCAGACTCAAATTATCTATGTACTGTTTTGATTATATGATGAATGCTCTTTGACACGACTAAATATAATCTACGCATTTGGATTCATTCTTCTTTTCGTTTCATTTTTGTAACAGTCAAGCCGGAAAATATATGCCTTCTGAGCTTTGTTTACATCAGATTTTTGTGATTTTTAGTTGGAGAATCTTTTGTCCCTGGGCGGTTTTGTACCTAAAATATTCGAGTTATGAAAACAGAAATGCACACGCAATGTGTCGTGTGGACGCTGCCAAACTGCTTCACATATCAACTTTTTCCAGATTATTTCGTTGATTTTTTGTGGTTAGGCGTCTGGACTGCAAATAGAATGGCCCGTCAGGTGCGGGTATTACCGAAAGGCTTGCTGGATTGTCTTTCGTTGTTAGCGATCAAAATTCCTGTCTGGTAGAAGAGACGACAAAAGCGCACGACATTTAATTTGTATCTACTTAACGAGTTTAGAGACGAAACAAAAACCATCAAAAGTTGCTGTGAGTAAAGTAATTTATGCTCCGAAAAACCGTTTAATGCGAGCACTAAGGTGAAATCTAAAGTCGTGTGCTTTGTGATGGAAAACCAATTCACAAATAATACGTTGTCAATTATAGCACAAACTCCTAAAGCAGACCTAAAGGATAAATCATTTAATGTCTTTATTTGTCACTGTCGTCCTCATCCATATACAATATTATCGATTCTTCGAGGTGATGTTCGCTACAGACAGTATGCACCCAGATAAACTAAAGTTCAAGTCATACTGGGTGACAATTATTGAACTATATGAGATAAAATCGTCATAGCTTCTGGACGGTTCGCGTTAGGTCTTTCAAACTGCAATGTTGGCTTCGGGGAATTGTAGGAATTAGTATGCACTGTATGGTTTGGTTTATTGCCAAAGCCCAGTATCATTTGTTCGTCAATAAGCAAAATTGGAGCATTTGGGGGACTGAGAATCCGCATTTTGAGATCATCCTCAAGGGGTGACTGTGTGGTGTGGAATGTCCAGCCACAGAATAATCGTTGCGATATTCCTTGATGGCATTATGACTACCGAATTGTACGTGAAGGTTTTGGAAGATGATTTTATCCTCATTATCCAAAGTGACCCTTATTTCGACAAGATGTGGGTCGTGCAAGACGGAGCTCGACCCCATCGAAGAAGGAGAGTTTTTGATGCCCTGGAGGAGCACTTTGGGGACCGCACTGGCATGGGCATGGGCCTCGATTGGCCGCCACATCCTCCGGATTTGAACAAATGCGATTCCATTTTGTGGGGCTATATTAAAGGCAAGGTGTACAGCAATAACCGCAAAACCATTGCTGAGCTGAAAACAGCCATTGAGGAGGTCTAGACGGTATCAGTGTTGCGACACTTCTGCGGGTCTCGCTGAATTCCGCTATTAGTCTGCACCACACCTTCGCCAATGATGGCAAACGTATCGAACATGTCATAACCTAAACCCGAATATATGTAGTGATGTTTACATGTTGAATAAGCTATGTCTTCGCCGTAGTTTGTAACTAATTTATATAGTTCAATAATTGTCACCCTGTATCGGATCTTATTTATTTGTTTATCTCCTGTGTTTACATACAGATATGTTTTGCTTTTTCTCCTCTCACATATCTGATATATTTGTCTGAAACGTTCCTTTCATCCTGTCTCCGGAGGCACGAAGGCGACGTCCACAGTCCCACAGGCGGCAGCATCAACAACCCACACTTTCTTAGTGATGTACGGCAAGCGAGATAGTCCTTCGTAAATCTCACTTTGTCCTAACTGATAGGGCTAAAATTTTCACTGATCGTAAATGACCAGTAAATTCCCCGCGAGATGAAAATCCAAAAATTAAGTAAATGAAACTTGTGAAAGTGAATACAGTCGTTTGAAAATCAGATTGACATGAAGTGCAAAGTGGCTAAGCAGGACGTGCTAGACTGTAGAAGCATGCATCGCTATGGGAGTGATACGTGCTGCACGAAGAAAAATTAGAAAGGCTTTACCAGAAAAAGAGATGCCGCTGTATGTCTATCAAGAGCTCAGATGCCAAGCCCATACTCAGCAAAGAAGGGTGAGCTGATAAATGAAAGGAAAACATGCAACTGTTACGCAAGGTAAATAATCATAACATTATAAAAAAGGAAGAGGACGTAAATGAAAGTGAGGTGAGAGGTACGATAGTTTGAGAGGAATTTGACAAAGCACTGAAAGACGTAGTTGGAAACGAGGACCCTGGATTAGACGACATTCCGGACAAAGTTATTTCGACCCTTTGGAGGAGAATATTGGAAGAAAACTATTCCACTGTGTACGCAAGATCTATGATGCTGGCGAAATACAATTCAATTTCAAGAAGAAAGTAACTGTTTCAATTCCAAAGGGGCCGGTGCTCACGGATGTGAATATTACGAACTATCTGTTTATTAAGTTATGGTCGAAAAATACTGTCACATCTTAAACTGTAGAAACCGACCTTTGGGTAGATCACTTTGGGTTCCGGAGAAATATAAGAACACACGTAGCAATACTGACATTACGACTTGAATATGGGTTAAAGCAATGCAAACCTACGTTGTAGAATTTGTAAATTAGGAAGAGCTTTTGACCATGTGAAACGGAATACACGTACTCAAATTATGAAAATAGTGGAGGTAAAATACAGGGAGTGACAGGTTCTTTACATCTTTTGAACAAAACTGGACTGCAGTTATTAAAATCGATGGACATGGAAGCGAAGCAGTGGTTGAGAAAGAGATGAGACAGATATCTAGCTTATCTCCGATGTTATTCAATCTGTACAGTGAGTAAGTGTTAAATGAAACTAAGGAGAAGCTTGAGAAGGGAATAAGTTCAGACAGAAGAAATAAAAATTTTGAAGTTTGCGGATAACATTGTAAATCTACCAGGGACGGCGAAGGTCATAAGCAGCAGCTGATCGGAATAGATATTGTCTTGAAAAGAGGTTATGAGATGTATATTCGCTGTAGTAAAACAACGGTAGTGAAGTGTAACCGAATTAAATCAGGCGAAACTGAGGGAATCGGACTACGAAATGAGAGACTAAAAGTAGTAGATCCGTTTCTCTGTTTGGAAAATAAAACATGTGTTATGACCGAAGAAGAGAGAATATAAAATGCAGACTGACAATATCAAGAAAGGTACTTCTGAACAAGAGGAATATGTTGACCTCGATTATAATTTTAAATATCATGAAATCTTTTCTGAAGGTTTCTGTCGAGAATGTAGCCTTGCACGAAGTGAAATCTAAATTATTAACAGTTCAAAGAAGAAGAGAAGAGAAGCTTTTGAACTGTCATGTTATAGAAGAATGGTAGTGATTAAATGCGTAGACAGAGTAACTAATTAACTACTGAACTAAACTGTGGATAGAAGAAATTTATGACAGAACGTGACTAAACTGAGGGCTTAGTTGATTGGACACATCATACTCCATCAATGAATCGTCAGTTTACTAGGTAATGGAGGGAACTATGGGAGGCGAGTGTTGAGTTGGTGACATAGTAGATGGAGACCAATGGATAATACAATAAGCAGGCTCAGCTGGATACAAGTTGCGGTAGTTATTTCGAGATGAATAGGCCTGCACTGGGTAGACTGTCATAGAGAACTGGATTATATCACTTCATACTAAAGACCACACAACAAAAGATGCTCAATATGCATTACCCACTGGCCACAGACAACGTTCTTCATTCTGTGATTCTTTCGACTGTCGGAAAACAAGACACAGAATTAACTGACTCAAACAGTTCTTTCAGCTGTTAAAATATATATGTGGTTGATTTAGACCTTAAGTGGTTATTTGCTTTCAATAAATGTCTTATTAACAATGTCAAATGTGACTTTATTCTGATAAGGAATATTATATGTATACTGTTTTCCAATGGTAGTTAGAGAAAGTGCTTACAGTAACTTCACAGTAATCGCAAACAAAACCTTGACCTATATCTTTCATAGTCATACAACTGAAAATACAATTCAAACATTTTAGCTATTCGAGAGTATTAAGCATTACTTTCTAAATTCGCCTGATTTGAAAATATTAACAATGATTCGCTAATCAACAGATCTAGAAACGACTATCGTGCATGCAACATGATCTGTCCTGTTATTTAAGTTCAGCTGTGTGAAACAACTAAAATGTGTAGAAGACGTTACACGGACTGAGAAGTTAGTAAGAATAACACGATATGCACCTCCTAATTAGTATACTGATGACAGTCCATGTCTAAGAACAATACACTAACCATAAACATGGATTTCATCGCCCGTTTTAATAATTCCTGGTGATTCTCAGAATATGCAAATCCAAAATGCAAGAAAATGCCATCAAAAGACATTCAAAATATCACAATATGACCCACTGTACAAGATCATTTTAAAGAAGGTTTTTTAGAATCCCATTTATATCACAAACGCGAAAATTTGTGTGAGAGTATATTTGTTACTCCTTCACGCTGAAACGACTGGACGGATTTGGAAGAAATTTGGAACTGAGTTAACACATAGGCTACTTTTAAAAGTGTATAGTATAGACATTTATCGATATAATAACGCGAAAAATCTATTTAATGTTTGGCTTCGGAACTATATTGTATTTGTGAAAATGCTTTCATTGTTTAATATGTCAGAAGCAATACTATTCAACGTAATGAACACAATGCTTACACAATCCTCAAAGTGTTTACTCAATACTCCACACAAACCCAATGTATTTTAGCCGCCGAGCGCCAGGCATATCTTACAGCTTCTGAGACGCTATCATTAAAACACTGTAAGACAGAGACGCGCCTTTCCATGTGGAACGTGGCAAGCTGTTAGAAAGACTGGATGTGATTATGATATGCGAGCGTATCCGCTCATGTAAGGCACACTATGGAGGGCAGATGACGTTGTTACACCTGAAAATATTATAAAATTTGCTCTGTACCGAAATGGAAATGGCTTATTTTCTTTCTTCGTCTAGTTAGTATCTTTCTTACTCCTTCACGCTTAAGCGGATGGATGGATTCGGATGCACTTCAGAATGGAGATAGCCTGTACCCAGAATTAACACATAGGCTACCTTTTACTCCGAAAAAATCATTGTACCCGTGGGATGACTATTATTCGATAGGATGGGCAACGTAACTAAAAAGTCGTCTATGAAAATTGACTGTCGAATAAGTGCACGAAGATTGGCGGAAGGATTAGTTCATTTTCTCTTACGTAAATGAGTGAGTTGTGAGCGACACATATTCTGTCAACTTCTCCCATCCTTTCCAATGTTGCATGGTTTGATAGGCCACAAGTTGCTCGCGCCTTAGTACCTCCAAGACAGAACTTCTGTGATGGTGCAAACGCGTTGATAGTGAGTGTCACCATTAACGTTTCTTTATAAATAACTATTTAACCACGGGTAACACCGAGAAGTGCAACTAGTTCCAAATAAATATATATTGCAATGTGTACATTCTGCACACATATTATCTAGGTAACAGAGAACAACATATACGTAACTGCCTCGTCCATAACTAGTACAAAAGTCGCTATATTATCCTTCACAGAGAAGTGTTTGAAATATGAGTATTTTCATAGTTATACTTGAATACAACTACCCAAATACAGTTTTCAAGCAAAGAAATAATAAGCAGCGTGTAAGGAAACGGAGTGAAATTTGACGTTTCAGAGTGCAGCTTAACAAAAATCAAACATGAGATACATCTGGGCCAGGGTTGTAAGTACACATCATTCACCATTTGACAAACTTTAGTACCATCAGAAAAACACTATATATAATGAGAGAACTAATTTCTGAGCTCAGCAATAAATACCTTAACAAAGAGTTTCGATGCCAGCAACAGTTATATAATGAAACAGGGTATTTTATCAAACTGTAACTCTTTATATACAAATCTATCAAACTGTAACTCTTTATATACAAGCCCGTCAAACTGGAACATTTATTGTCAAATTACCACCAAATGTCATTATCGTTTGAACCAGAAACTATATGTATTTTAACAAAGGGCACGTCTTGGAAGAACAGTAACTGGAGCAAGTAAAGCAAATAGAGTTTTCGGTAACCTATGACAAGAGCGTTACAAACTTGCCCCACGGGGATGACGCAACATTTACTCAATCATGAAACTAAGGCACAGCAGCTTGAATTTTAGTTAGAAATAAAAAAAAAAATAACAAATATGTAATGTCGGGATTAGGCGCTGCCGCTATATCTCCACCGAGACACAAATTCCGGCGCTGTTGCTCTCATAGAATTCAATGAGCGGAAAATCAAATTTAATATTTGGCGCTGTGTCCCTCAGCATAGGTAAATCCTTCAGGCATAAGTTTTAAACCACGTTAGGCACATTACATGATTTCCCTTTTGCAAGATTTGACTAGTAAAACCAAACATAATAACAGAATCCAACAGGGCGACGACCTTACAAGAGGCCGGCCGCTGTGGCCGAACAGTTCTAAGCGCTTCAGTCCGAACCGCCGGAACAATAGGCAGCACGCACCCCAAAAATAACTTTTACTGTGGAAGGAAAAGAAGAAAACTCCATTAATTACCTAGATATAACTATTAAGAAACTTGACGACAAAAATAGATTTTTAATTTTCGGAAAACCCAACATGCACCGATATTATCATCTATGATTGTTCATGCCATCCTCTTCGATATAAAAAGCGTTCCTCACCTCACTGAATAACCGGTTCGTTCGTTACGTTTGACTCCAACGAGTAGGCGGCTGTAGTCGAGCGGTTCAAGGTGCTTCAGTCCGGAACAACGCGACTGCTACGGTCGCAGGTTCGAATCCTGCCTCGGGCGCGGATGTGTTTGATGTCCTTAGGTTAGTTAGGTTTAAGTAGTTCTAAGCCTAAGGGACTGATGACCTCAAATGTTAAGTCCCATAGTGCTTACAAGGGAACCTCCCCATCGCACCCCCCTCAGATTCAGTTATAAGTTGACACAGTGGATAGGCCTTGATAGACTGAACACAGATCAATTGAGAAAACAGGAAGAAGTTGTGTGGAACTGTGAAAAAATAAGCAAAATATACAAACTGAGTAGTCCACATGTCGCATAGGCGACATCATGGACAAAAGGAAGCTCAGGAGCGTAGTGGTCCCGTGGTAGCGTGAGCAGCTGCTGAACTATAGGTCCTTGGTTCAAAGCTTCCCTCGAGTGAAAACTTTATTTTCTTTATTTTTGCATAGTTATTATCTGTCCGTTCGTTCATTGACGTCTTTGTTCACTGTAATAAGTTTAGTGTCTGTGTTTTGCGACCGCATCGCAAAACCGTGCGATTAGTAGACGAAAGGACGTGCCTCTCCAATTGGAACCAAAAACATTTGATCGTAAGGTCATAGGTCAACCGATTCCTCCACAGGAAAACACATCTGATATATTCTATACGACACTGGTGACGGCATGTGCGTCACATGACAGGAATATGTTGTCGACCCACCTAACTTGTACACTTGGCGAAGGGGTAAAAAGATTCTTCTACCTTGCCCGATTTAGGTTTTCTTGTGGATGTGATAATCACTCCCAAAAAAGTGATGAAAACATAAGAGTTTGTCACATAAACTGAAAATAAAAAATTAAGCTTTTCACTCGACGGAAGATTTGAACCAAGGACCTTTCGTTCCGCAGCTGCTCACGTTACCACGAGACCACGGCGTTCCTGCGTTCCTAGTGTCCTTGACGTTGCTTATCTTCCCATGAACTACTCGGTTTGTATATTTTGCTTATTTTTTGATAGTTCCACACAACTTCTTCCTGTTTTCTCAATTGATCTGTTTTCAGTTTTTCAAGGCCTATCCAGTGTGCAAACGTATAACTAAATCTGAAGGGGGGTACGATGGGGAGGTTCCCTTGTTAGAGCCATTTGAACCTTACAAAATAACAAAATAATGCACCAACAAAATATAATGAACTGTGGCCAAATGAAGCGCGAGTTGTCGTTACAGCCCCAACATTAAAAGAAAGGGGGGCGGTTGGGGTGGGGGGGACTGCCACATTAATTCAACTACTAAAGCAGTAAGTGGCGAGCGGTGACCTCCACTGAGCGCCTAGGCTTTAGATTGAGGGAAGCAGCAGTTACATGAAACAGTTAACAGATTACAATCACATAACTTAGTAAGCAGCAGTCTCCTTCATCCACATCCACATCCACATCCATACTCCGCAAGCCACCTGACGGTGTGTGGCGGAGGGTACCCTGAGTACCTCTATCGGTTCTCCCTTCTATTCCAGTCTCGTATTGTTCGTGGAAAGAAGGATTGTCGGTATGCTTCTGTGTGGGCTCTAATCTCTCTGATTTTATCCTCATGGTCTCTTCGCGAGATATACGTAGGAGGGAGCAATATACTGCTAGACTCTTCGGTGAAGGTATGTTCTCGAAACTTTAACAAAAGCCCATACCGAGCTACTGAGCGTCTCTCCTGCAGTGTCTTCCACTGGAGTTTATCTATCATCTCCGTAGCGTTTTCGCGATTATTAAATGATCCTGTAAGGAAGCGCGCTGCTCTCCGTTGGATCTTCTCTATCTCTTCTATCAACCCTATCTGGTACAGATCCCACACTGCTGAGCAGTATTCAAGCAGTGGGCGAACAAGCGTACTGTAACCTACCTCTTAAGTTTTCAGATTGCATTTCCTTAGGATTCTTCCAATGAATCTCAGTCTGGCATCTGCTTTACCGACGATCAACTTTATATGATCATTCCATTTTAAATTACTCCTAATGCGTACTCCCAGATAATTTATGGAATTAACTGCTTCCAGTTGCTGACCAGCTATTTTGTAGCTAAATGATAAGGGATCTATCTTTCTATGTATTCGCAGCACATTACACTTGTATACATTGAGATTCAATTGCCATTCCCTGCACCATGCGTCAATTAGCTGCAGATCCTCCTGTATTTCAGTACAATTTTCCATTGTTACAACCTCTCGATACATCACAGCATCATCCGCAAAAAGCCTCAGTGAACTTCCGATGTCATCCACAAGGTCATTTATGTATATTGTGAATAGCAGGCATAAGTTTTAAACCACGTTAGGCACATTACATGATTTTCCTTTTGCAAGGTGTGACTAGTAAAACCAAACATAATAACAGAACCCAACAGGGCGACGACCTTACAAGAGGCCGGCCGCTGTGGCCGAACAGTTCTAAGCGCTTCAGTCCGAACCGCCTGAACAATAGCAGAACATAACTTAGTAAGCAGCAGTCTCCTTCATCCACATCCACATCCACATCCATACTCCGCAAGCCACCTGACGGTGTGTGGCGGCACTACGGTCCGAGAGCCCCGTAAGGTGACGTACCACGCTGTCCGTGACGCTGGAACAGACTAAAGGCCCGTCTGAGTTGGGGCCACCACTGCACGCTCAACACTGGCGCAGTTACAGCGCTCAGCGAGGTGGCCTAAGCTGAGTAAACGTCTTACAGTACACACGTCCTCCGGGTATAAAAAACCAGATGGTAGAATAGAAAACACACTCATGGTCAAAAAGAAACAGAACACCTTGAACGATGTAAGAAGCTGTTTATGTTTTCTCTATGTAAGTAGGCTGTTTATGTTTTCTTATTGGCAACGTTACGTAGCGCTCAATATGAAAATCACTGGCTGTGCTGTGTGCAGTCTGTGGCTGCTTTGCATTGTTGTAATACTCGCCATTGTAGTGTTAGGCAGCTGGATGTAAACAGCGCGTAGCGTTGCGCAGTTGGAGGTGAGCCGCCAGCAGTGGTGGATGTGGGGAGAGAGATGGCGGAGTTTTGAAATTTGTCATGAACTGCTATATTTATATATGATGATATCAAGGTAAATACATTGTTTGTTCTCTATTAATATCTTTCATTTGCTAACTATCCCTATCAGTAGTTAGTGCCTTCCATAGTTTGAATCTTTTATTTAGCTGGCAGTAGTGGCGCTCGCTGTATTGCAGTAGCTTGAGCAGCGAAGATTTTTGTGAGGTAAGTGATTTGTGAAAGGTATAGTTTAATGTTAGTCAGGGCCATTCTTTTGTAGGGAATTTTCAAAGTCAGATTGCGTTGCGCTAACAAAATATTGTGTGTCAGTTTAAGCACAGTCATGTACAATTGTTCAAAGGGGACGTTTCATATGGCGACCGACGACAGAAACAATAACTGGACACGACAAGGCTACTCTCACAACGCAAATCGTGACCAAAACAGACACCACCCATATGACAACCACTGGCAAGGTAATAATAGTTACAGAGAAAGATCGCATTTCCGTAGTAATGACTATGACAGAGACAATAATAAGAAACTGACTATGGACAATATGAAAAAGATTTGGGCCAAAATGAGTATTGAAAACAAACCCTGTCCTTTCCCTTTTGTGTTATCCCACTATATGTTTGTGTACCCATGTGTATTTGTTTTCTTCCTGTCTCTGTGTACTGTTTCATAGAACTTTTTTCTCTTCTAATACTAAGTTACATTCACTATGATGAGGAATACTGTTATCCTCAAATACAATTGGCATTAATAATGTGTTATTTACTTTGTAAAGATGTTTAGACATTATTTACTCTGTTTTGTGTTAATGCTCATGTGTGAAGTTGATGTTTCGAAAGTTATTCTGATCTTTTATGTATGTACTCATGTCATAATTCCTGTAACACTGATGTATATGTTATTTCGATTCTTTTGTAAAGCCCATATTACTACAAATGTTATCTGTATTGTTATGTTTTTAATGATGTATTTTGTACCTTTGTAATTGTATTTTCATGTTGTAAATTTATAAAATTGTACTTGACACCAGTTCATCTTATTATTAACTTGTAAGTTACATTTCACTGCACACGTTTCTGTTGGTCCTAGTATATGGACAATATGTGAGAAGTAGGGACTGTTAGTGTTTGCAAGTGTATTAATAATTCTGCAAGGGACTGGATAACAGCATTGCTGGTTCTAAGGACAATTCCAAAAACTTTGTGAGTGCACAAGTGGTGGTTTATGGACTTGCTATATTATCCGCAACTCTCTTCAATGGTGATTGTGCACCTGCACAGTCACAACAGATGGCTGCTGGCTATCTCTACAAGGACTACAGTGGGTCTACATCTTTGATGATCCATCAATACCATTATTTCTACAAGGACTACAGTGCGTCTGCACCTCTGGTGGCCCACCAGTACCGTAATCTCTACCAGGACTACAGTGGGTCTGCTCTGTGATGACCTACCTACCAATATTCTTCATAACTTCGAATGACTCTGCTGTGGGTTTGCTCCATTGTAGCCCATTACCTGTATGCATGTCGAGAGTCAGCACTGTCTTTCCGTTGGAAGGACAACACTACTTCTTCAAGACAGCATGGAAATCCACTACTTCTGTGTGCATTTTCTTTTACTGCTCAGACTTTGAGAAAAACACTGCTATTTTACTGTGATGAATCAGGACTATCTTTATGGACTGTGAGAAAATTTGAGCTTTTGACCAACATTGTATCAATAAGTGTGTGCCTTTGATTTCTTTGTTATTGTAATTATGAAAAATTTTTTCAAATCTGTATTGGCCACTGCCCAATCCAATTTGTAAAACTTTTTGTGGAGAGCATGGGGGCTATGTAAGTACGCTGTTTATGTTTTCTCTATGTAAGTAGGCTGTTTATGTTTTCTTATTGGCAACGTTACGTAGCGCTCAATATGAAAATCACTGGCTGTGCTGTGTGCAGTCTGTGGCTAGTTTGCATTGTTGTCTGCCATTGTAGTGTTGGGCAGCGGCAGCTGGCTGTGAACAGCGCGTAGCGTTGCGCAGTTGGAGGTGAGCCGCCAGCAGTGGTGGATGTGGGGAGAGAGATGGCGGAGTTTTGAAATTTGTCATGAACTGCTATATTTATATATGATGATATCAAGGTAAATACATTGTTTGTTCTCTATTAATATCTTTCATTTGCTAACTATCCCTATCAGTAGTTAGTGCCTTCCATAGTTTGAATCTTTTATTTAGCTGGCAGTAGTGGCGCTCGCTGTATTGCAGTAGCTTGAGCAGCGAAGATTTTTGTGAGTTAAGTGATTTGTGAAAGGTATAGTTTAATGTTAGTCAGGGCCATTCTTTTGTAGGGAATTTTCAAAGTCAGATTGCGTTGCGCTAACAAAATATTGTGTGTCAGTTTAAGCACAGTCATGTACAATTGTTCAAAGGGGACGTTTCAACGATTAGAGATAGGATGTTCATTCTCACAGGACATGTACGAGGGTCACTCCAAAAGAAATCTGCACTTTTTTTTTTAAAAACCCGTCTTTTATTCTACAAGTTTGAAAGTTTTACAGTGTGTAGATACGTCCTTTAGGAACAATATTTTCATTTCTCCACATCATTTCCATCAATTTCAACTGCCTTACGGCATCTTGGAACCAGCGCCTGTATACCCGCACGGTAAAATTCCGGACCAACCTGTGGGAGCCACTGTTTAGCAGCGTCCACAAGAGAGTCATCATCCTCAAGCCTTGTTCCACGAAGAGAGTCTTTCAGTTTCCCAAAGAGATGATAGTCACATCGAGCCAGGTCAGGACTGTAAGTGTTGTCCATCCAAGTTATGTGATCGCTTCCATGGTTCTTTGAGTGACATGTAGCCATGCATTGTCGTGCAAAGGCAAAAAATACTGCTTTTGCCGATGTGGTCGAACACGACTCAGTCGAGCTTGAAGTTTCTTCAGTGTCGTCACATATGCATCAGAATTTATGGTGATTCCACTTGGAATGATGTCCACAAGCAAGAGTCCTTCGGAATCGAAAAACACCGTAGCCATAACTTTTCCAGCAGAAGGTGTGGGTGTGAATTTTTTTCTTGGGTGAATTTGCATGATGCCACTCCATTGATTGCCCCTTCGTCTCTGGTGAAAAATGATGGAGCCATGTTTCATCTCTTGTCACAATTCTTCCAAGAAATTCATCTCCACCATTCTCGTACTGTTCCAAAAGTTCGCTGCATACGGTTTTTCTGTTTCTTTGTGAGCCACTGTCAACATCCTGGGAACCCACCCGAAACAAACCTTTTTTAACGCCAACACTTTCAGTATTCTGCAAACACTTCCTTCCCCTATCCCAACGTAGCGCGACAATTCGCTGACTGTGATGCGTCTGTCAGCAGTCACCAATTCGTTAACTCTCTGCACATTGTCTGGAGTGTGTGCAGTACGAGGCCTGCCACTGCGAGGACAATCCTCAATATTGGCGTGCCCGCTTTCATCACGTAACCTGCTTGCCCACCGACTAATGGTACTGCGATCGACAGCAGCATCTCCATACCCGTTTTTCAACCTCTTGTGGATGTTTCCCACTGTCTCGTATTCAGAGCACAGGAATTCTATGATAGCACGTTGCTTCCGACGAACGTCAAGTGTAGCAGCCATCTGGAAGACATACTGTGACGGCGCCACACTGGAACGGGTTGAACTAAGTTTGAAAACAAGCGGGAAGGATGTATCTACACACTGTAAAACTTTCGCACATGGAGAATGAAAACTGTATTTTTACAAAAATAGTGTGCATTTCTTTTGGAGTGACCCTCATGCATTAGTATGTTCTGCAGAAATGATTAGCATTTGAATCATGTCGGTCAGCGGGTTCAAGATCAACATCGATATCGCGGAGCAACACCACGTACCGGTAAAATGTGCCCGCGGCTCTCGTTGCCGCTATAAACTGAAGGTAATGAATCAGTGTGACATGATCTGACGCACAGGATGTCTCACAGACGTACGCGTGAACCATGCCGTCAAATCAGTGAGCTTGAAAGAGGGCGCATTATTGGCATGAGAGTATGTGATACATCCTTCCGGGAAATCGCTGCTCGTATGGGACGAAGTGTTTCGGCGGTGCAACGGGTGTGTGCAGAATGGTTCACGAAAGGCTGTATGAGGTGCATTCAAGTTCTAAGGCCTCCGATTATTTTTCTCCGGACTGGAAAGAGATAGAAACATGTGCATTGTTTTAAAATGAGGTCGCGTTCATTGTCAATACGTCCCAGAGATGGCAGCACCGTACCGCAGATGGAATTTCGCCGCCAGCGTCGAGGATGAGAACTGTTTTAAATACTTAAAATGGCGACGTTTTCCTTACTTGAACAGCGTGCAATCATTCGTTTTCTGAATTTGCGTGGTGTGAAACCAATCGAAATTCGTCGACAGTTGAAGGAGACATGTGGTGATGGAGTTATGGATGTGTCGAAAGTGCGTTCGTGGGTGCGACAGTTTAATGAAGGCAGATCATCATGTGACAACAAACCGAAACAACCTCAGGATCGCACAAGCCGGTCTGACGACACGATCGAGAAAGTGGAGAGAATTTTTTTGGGGGATTGCCGAATGACTGTTGAACAGATCGCCTCCAGAGTTGGCATTTCTGTGGGTTCTGTGCACACAATCCTGCATGACAACCTGAAAATGCGAAAAGTGTCATCCAGGTGGGTGCCACGAATGCTGACGGACGATCACACGGCTTCCCGTGTGGCACATTGCCAAGCAATGTTGACGTGCAACGACAGCATGAATGGGACTTTCTTTTCGTCGGTTGTGACAATGGATGAGGCGTGGATTCCATTTTTCACTCCAGAAACAAAGCGCCAGTCAGCTCAATGGAAGCACACAGATTCACCGCCACCAAAAAAATTTCGGGTAACCCCCAGTGCTGAAAAAATGATGGTGTCCATGTTCTGGGACAGCGAGGGCGTAATCCTTACCCATTGCGTTCCAAAGGGCACTACGGTAACAGGTGCATCCTACGAAAATGTTTTGAAGAACAAATTCCTTCCTGCACTGCAACAAAAACGTCCGGGAAGGGCTGCGCTTGTGCTGTTTCACCAAGACAACGCACCCGCACATCGAGCTAACGTTACGCAACAGTTTCTTCGTGATAACAACTTTGAAGTGATTCCTCATGCTCCCTACTCACTTGACCTGGTTCCTAGTGACTTTTGGCTTTTTCCAACAATGAAAGACATTCTCTGTGGCCGCACATTCACCAGCCGTGCTGCTATTGCCTCAGCGATTTTCCAGTGGTCAAAACAGACTCCTAAAGAAGCCTTCGCCGCTGCCATGGAATCATGGCGTCAGCGTTGTGAAAAATGTGTACGTCTGCAGGGCGATTACGTCGAGAAGTAACGCCAGTTTCATCGATTTCGGGTGAGTAGTCAACTAGAAAAAAAATCGGAGGCCTTAGAACTTGAATGCACCTCGTAGAACACGGCGAGATGGGTCAGGTCGCACCACACCGACCACCTTCGAGGAGGTCGACACCTCATGCGAATAGCATTGCAGGACAGATCTGCGTCCGCCTCTGCCCTGGCGCAACAGTGGAACGGTGTAACACATCGTAAAATATCGGGGGAGACAGTCCATCGCCGTTTATTACGGTACGGGTGACGTGCGCGTCGTCCACGTCTCCACCTAACTTTGACAAATGTGCAGAAACATGCTAGACGGCAATAGTGTATGGAATGACATCGCTGGGGACAGGAACGGCATCAGGTAGCGTTTCCAGACGAGACCAGGTTCTGTATGTTTCAAAATAATGAGCGCATTCTGTTACGCCGCAGAGAGGGCGAGCGACAACGCAGTGGCTGCATTCGCACAAGACATATAGCGACAGGTCAAGGCTTTATTGTGTTGGGTACTATTGGGTACAACACAAATCATAGCTGGTGAGTGCCCAGGGTACTGTGACTAGTGTAACCTATGTGAATAACATCCTGCAACCCGCAGCCATGACCTTTCTGCACAATACCCCAGACGCCAGTTTTCAGCAAGACAATGCACGACCACGTGTTGCTGCACGAACTCGTGCTTTCTTCGTGTCACAGGTTGCCAGCCTTTTGCCGTGGCCTGCCAGATCAATAGAAATTGTGTGGCATATGGTGAAACGAGGGATGCCGCGCTGTGACCCAGGGCCGACGATCAGAGATAAACTTTAGAGCCAGGTGAATGCAGCTTACAAGGGGAGGCCGCCAATTGTGAAATTCAGATTCGATTCATACTCCGCATAATATAAGCTCATGGCCAGATGTGTAATGTGGCAAAGCACCAAGATGCACTTCTCAGCCGTTGTCTAGAAAATCGACAGTTAAAAGAAACAGTTGCGGTGAAACACTCTCAACGATTAATAACTTTCCACAGCGTCGTGGCGCAGCGGTAAGCGCTCGGGTTTGTAATCCGAAGGTCGCCGGATCGAATCTCGCACCATACAACTTTTTTTCAGTATTTGTAATTGGTTGGTTGGTTGTTTTGGGGAAGGAGACCAGACAGCGTGGTCATCGGTCTCATCGGATTAGGGAAGGATGGGGAAGGAAGTCGGCCGTGCCCTTTCAGAGGAACCATCCCGGCATTTGCCTGGAGTGATTTAGGGAAATCACGGAAAACCTAAATCAGGATGGCCGGACGCGGGATTGAACCGTCGTCCTCCCGAATGCGAGGCCAGTGTCTAACCACTGCGCCACCTCGCTCGGTGTATTTGTAATTCAGATATATATATATATATATATATATATATATATATATATATATATATATATATATATATATGTGTGTGTGTGTGTGTGTGTGTGTGTGTATATGTATATGTATATATATATATATGTATCCTGGCAATCAGTTGCAACAATTATGCATGTAATAAGTTGTTGAAAGTCGTTTGTCGTGGAAAAACTGGCGACTTCGAACATCATTATGTTTTCCGCAAACAAAGTTGTATTTCACAAATGTTATTAATTGTGTTCATAATGTTAACCACGTCTAGTTAACGGAAGACGTAGAAACGATATTCCGAAACGAATACGTATAACGTAAGTCAAACGTTCGAATTAGAAATGAGATCCCACGAACACAAATTCGCTGTGGCAGGTATGAAATATAAACTCCGTTACTCGCTCGTTACACTTGAAGGACAGATGTTGAATGGGCCGAAACGAGCCGCCGCATAACAGCGTAGTTGCCTGCTAACTTCGAAAGAAGGTGGATGCGGTCCCTAGCGCAACTTATAACATCGTCGAAAGTCAGTGCGGACGGGAGAGTTTTGGTACACCCTGTTAAAAAAAACGGAAAAATGGAGGCGGTACAATTGGAGAGCGAGCCGCCTTCACCAACATGCATAAGCAATTCATTAATAGTTTATATATATATATATATATATATATATATATATATATATATATATATTTGAATTACAAAAAACTAACAATAAAAAAAATTGCATGGCGCGAGATTCGATCCGGCGACCTTCGGATTACGAACCCGAGCGCTTACCGCTGCGCCACGACGCTGTGGAATACTATTAATCGTAGAGAGTATTTCTGCGCAACGGTTTCTTTTAACTGTCGATTTTCTCGACAACGGCTGAGAAGTGCATCTTGGTGCTTTGCCACATTACACCTCTGGCCATGAGCTTTTATTATGCGCAGTATGAATCGAATCTGAATTTCACAATTGGCGGCCTCCCATTGTTAGATGGTTATACAAAAGGACGCCATTCGCTTCTTATTATACACGTCGGTGCCATCATGCATGGAACAAGTAACAGACCCATTGGTGGGTCCTGTGCCTACTTGGCAACAAGACACACGCTGAGCCGAGGTGACTGAAATGCTATTCATTTATGCAGAACCTACTAATGTGCATGTGCTATGAATACGAACAATGAGCAATGGTAAAAATTGCTGTTTTGAAGAGTGCACCGCAGCTCGTAGTGTGAAGCAGTCGCCCTCCGTTTCTGGCGGTGCCGCCGCTGTGGCAATCGCAACATAGGTGTCTCCCTGTGGTGGGAAAGGGGAAAGGTTGCCTGTTCACGTGCATTGAAGGGGCGCTATGAGCTCGCCACGGGGTCAGTCTGGGTCAGTCTATCGTCCACAGTTTGCTACTCTGTCTCTCGTCCGCTTTTGTTAGGCAGTTAGTGTCTGTCTGTCGTTCGGAGTGCTAGTATGTCTGTCCTTCGGATCAACCTTTAAGGCCGGCAGAATGAGAGTCTTTCCACTCCGCCAGTAAGAGAACTCAGCGAGTGGTCGCCCCGTCGGTGCTTAGTTCCTGCATCTGAGTCTGCGAGTTAGGCCGCCAGTCTACTCGAGTTTGCTCAGGCAATGGTCATTGGCGGCTGGATCGATCGGTTGGTCGGTCGCGCACTGAGCCAAAAGATGACTTGTTCGTCTTGAGCGTCGGCGTATGTGAGGTCGCCACGTGAGTCCAGTGGGCCGCAGCTTATAGCGAGGGGTAGTGACTTCGCGGTCGACACGAGAGCAACAGGAGTCAACCCACGACATCATCAGTCTGGCCGGTGCGAGCTGCAACGCCGTGAGACGGGAGATGGGCGCGCCTTCCTGCGTCAGTTGAAGCGGCTGACAGCGGACGGTTCGGGAGAGCGATTTGGGGCTGCTGCGCCAGGTCTTCTCGAGAAATCGCAGTTTATTAGAAGTTAAGTGATTGGTGATATGTTGTTTGATTTACTCTTGTTAAATTCTACTTGTTTTCTTGGTGAGGTCACCAGCCGTTTTGCTTTGGGGTCGTCCCACCATTCTTCTCCGTTTGCCCACCCGTGGGAAGGTGGTTATTTATAAACTGGGTGGTCCGTTTTTCCCTTGTGGAGTAGGGGCGGGTTAGAGCATTCTGCGGTTCGGGTTGTTCGGTAATCTCCCTACCAATCTGCAGTACGTTAGTAGCTGCCTCTGTCATGTTTGTCGGATTTGGTGTGTTAACGAATTTATTGCTTGGAGACTAACGGCCTAATACCTGAAATATGTTTTGATCTTTGGAAACTTTGATATTATTGCCTATGATCTTGAGGGGCGGTATCTGTGTACTGTAGAGCATCTTAACTATTGCTTGGCCAACCTTGTAGAATTTTATATAAGATTGCATTTCATGGGCTTTTATTTAAATGATCATTTTAGTATATAAAGTTGCCACCCTTTCACCGTAAGACTTTTCTTAGAAGTTAAAAGCAAGTTGCACCTTCGGTGGCAAGGTTAATATTTTAATTGTTAGTGTTTTGTACCATTTCCATCCCTCCTATGGGGGGTGCATAGTCTGTGTGCTTGTGTAAATTGTTAAAACTCTTAGTTTAAAGTTATCTGGGGTGTTGCAGATTTTCACCAGTGTAGTCTTTCAGAGGCTGTTGAGAGCGGTCGTAGGTACGGCCATGTCAAAAGGGAGCGGTAAGGTTCTCTGCCTGAAAGCTCATACCGTCAAAACTTGTTTCTTTCTGCCTCTGAATAAATTGTAACTTTCATTTTTAGAGTGTGCTTTCTGATTACAATTTTAAATCTCTTTCTTTTAAAAACGGATTTTAGGCACTATTAAATTGGATAAAATTCCCATTTGTTAAAAGGAATTGGCTCATGATTTCATTAGTCACTCCCTGGCAACTACTTCCATGCTTACATAGTGTGATTAAATGTGTTAACGTTCTTGATGAATCGCTAGTAAATAAAATAAATTCTTAAGAATATTCTTTGAAAATAAATCACGGTTCAAACATCCCATCTCTAGTCGTTCAAGGTGTTCTGTTTTTTTTCTGATCACGAGTAATCCACTAGTACTGCCGAGCAGCGATGAAGACACTTCCACAACCAGAAATCTTCAACTCATCTTTGCTCCTTCGGTACCGGGAATGAGACAGGCGGGACACTGAGAATCTTATACGGCCGGAATATTCGCGTTCACTTGCAAAAGTTCAATCTGCGTTATCAGACAAGAAGTGGGTTTCTCTGAGCCAAAATTCACACTAGGCAAACGAACAACAAGGGGACTTAATTCAGAGGCCAAGAATCAGATACCATACGCAACAACATACCTAAAGGCAAATTAATCAATTCATAAATATTTGAGCGAGCTCTACACTAAGAAAGGACCTGACCCCAGAAAGCCGTTGTACACACACACAATTTCACACTGCTCAAAGTCAGTGTGCCTCCCCACAAATTCGAGCCACGTAACTCACCACCCTGACACGGAGGGATGAGGACGTCACCGACCAAGCACCATCGGTAGCAGCTAACTGCGCCCCACAGCAACGCCCCGCTTCCCCGATCGTGAAACCACCACCACCACCACGCCCCCTATACGAACAGCGCACTCTATACTCCGGCCGCAAACTCATGCGGACGAGGCGGATATTTTGTAGAAGGCAAAGGGAGCCGATGCGACTCAAAGTCCTCCCTTTTTCACCATTGTAGAAACAGTGGCGGTAGCACCTAAATCTATGCAACGAAATTTGTTTAACAAAGAAGTAATATTAAATTGCAAACTGCCAAAAGATACCAATATTAACATAAAATCCAGTAGGTATAACCAGTACAATCTTAGTGTGTGCCATTGTGGTTATTGTATGCTATTCAATCATTGCTGATCGTATTAATTTCTGTTCTCCACAAAGTGATGATTAAAAATTACTGTGCCTTTATATACACTGACTTCAATGACACAATGAAAATTATTAAAAGTAAATACCTAAATAAAAGTAACAGCAAAATAAGTAAGAAAACTGTACAATTGTAGCCTGTTACCTTAGGAAGAGTTTCTTTCAAACATTTCAGTTCTTTTCTCACAGTGACAGTACGGAAATCATATATAAAGCTATGTAAGGAGATTTCTAACATCAACTGTTTGCTTCACCACCATGGGAAACCTTCCGCTATCCTCGAAATATTGCACAATAATTTTGAATCATTGTTTATTCGATTTTCTTATAACCAAAACAGCGTGTCATTTGTGTGTCACTGCAGTACAGAAATGAAAAAATGAGACCATGATCTCCACCTACTATTGTATATGTGAGACAACCGTTTACCTAAGCATGTGCCGGCCATGATTGTACAATTATCTGATCACCCAGATCCAAACATAACATCTCCAGGTTTTCTGTATTGGCAGTGGATGATAGAACTGGACACGTGAAATGAACTGCTTGGTCTCATTACGAACAGTCCCTCTCTCACAAAGGAATGTAGAGATGCACTACGATATTAATCTGCAAATGACTTGACAAGATTGAGCTGTCAAGCCAATGCCATACCACCCCCTGTTCAGTCACGCCCAGGAAAGCAGTGTGGTGGTCAAAGCAACTGGTGCCGAACAACGCTCTTTCTCTGCATGTCAGACATCAATATGATGGAGTAAGGTGTGCACATGTTTGTCTGTAAGTGTCTGTAACGGATCAGTATCTATGAATCGTACCTCATGCAACGTATCGTTGACGGACGTTAACAGTAAAAATATCTACGGCGAATCACACTAGTGAAGAATTTGCTGAAACTGATTATTCCTGTGCCGCTCCTTTCCGCAGTACAGCTTTTTTAATGTTGAATTTCTAGAAAAGAAACATCATTGTTGCGCGAGTGTTTGTTCCAGGAAAACAGAAGCCAAAGTACAGGAACTACCTTATAAAGTAGGAAGAGAGCGGCATTACAGTGTGGCTTATTAGATCTCTCAGTGAATCACAACAATAAAATGTGTCACGTACTACAGAAAAGAAAAGATCTTCCAGGCTAGAAGATGCATCTTGTACACTTTATTGATACCTCCTTCAGCCACAGCCTTAGGAGTAATGTGGAAGTATGCTTTACTCCCTCGAAATGGCGTTACTGATGCCTTCTTGAGTTCCTTGCCCGGAAGAAACAACTGGCCTCTTCCTTTCCATCAGCTCCTAACCATAGTTAACGTCTTCCATTTCTCTCCCTCAGCAACCACGGGAGGTAGAACTCCTGATTCTGTTTCTGGAAAGCTGACGTCAAGAGATACCCTGGGCTGGAGGGGACGGAATGCGCAGTGCCCAGGAAGAGCTAGCTGTTCGCCCGAGAGAGTGAGTGTTGTAATCCACTTAGCAGCCCCGATACGCGCAAGACAAAGCTGGCCCCTCTGTCCCGCGGGATGGTTCTAACACTGACACGTCGTGGCGAGCAAGCGAGGACGACACACGACTCCATGAAGCACACTCTTATCCACTGTCCTGGGAACACAGTGTTTCTTACGGAACAACTCCCCAAAAGTAGCAAAAGGTCGGATGTCAGACCATTACATTAATGTTATCTTATTATTAAATATTATATATTCTTCCGTCACTAATAGCACAATTTCATCTTTTAGAGTGCCAAGCTAACAAATCATGATTTGCATTAGCATTAACTCTTATAATACAGATTTGAGCTTATTGGGGCATCACCAAATGTAACCACTGACAAGTGTTCACAAAAGACACTATGCAACAAATAAAATTTTCGGAACTAAATATACAGAAATTCTGATCATGACATTTGGAAATAAATGTCAATTCAAGTGCTCCTCTAGCATGGTTTTCATTAAATACCGAACATCACAATGTAGTTTGTGGCTTTTAGTTACCGATGTGTTTTGGCTCCTTTTGCAGCGAGCTACGGTGCTGTAGCGCGGGGATGTATGACAAAACCGCCGACATATACATTCCATTTAAGGAAAAAATACCGAACTTCATTGTTTCAAGGCGACAAGAACTTTATGACTACCCGCAAGTAATTAATATGTGTGGATACGTGGTTAGAAAGACTTTTGCTAAAACTAGTATGGGGACTGGCTACGTGTAAGAATATATAGTGACAGTTCACAGACTACTCAATGTTTAATCGTTATAAGCTTCATACTTGCTGATAAATGCATGTTGATAGTGGTCTTCCAGTCTTGTTAAAACAACAGTAAACTTTAGCGATGTGCGTTCTGTCCTTTGGCGAGTGCTGTTGCAAAAGAGAGGATTGCCTTACACACGTTTCAGTAACAACTGTTTGTTTATTAACTACGAAATAAACACAGTACATCTTGTGAGGACGAATGTTCACAAGACTTAATCATTATCATCTCCTTCCAAGAATTACGCATTGTAATCACCTATTCCGGTCTCTACCATCCACCCATCCATCTCTTACGGACTCTATCTAGTTTTCTCTTTCCAGCCGGCTGATAATTCATTGTCTTTTTTGGTAATCTATTTTTTGTTCTCCTTTCACCATGGTCGTTCCATTTCGGTCGTCCCATTTCGGTCTATACTCTTCTGTCTTGCCATTAACTGAGAAGATTGTGAGCTTATTATTTCATTCCTTATTTTAGCTGTTTTATTACAGCCTCTTATATATCTCGTGAACTACATCTCTGCTGCTTGTATACGTGTTTTTTTTTTCTTTTTGTTACTGTCCATGGTTCGGAATCATAGTATGCACAGCCATAACTCTATAGAATTTCATTTGTGTTTCATTTCTCGTTTTTGATCCCAAAGTACTTCCAATTATTCCGCCGGTAGCTTGATGTTTATTAACCTTCTTCTCAAAGTTTTTGTCATAGTTAAAACTAATATCACATCCCAGTTAACTGAAGTGGCATACTTGTTCTAAAATTTTTTAATTTATTATTGTTTTCGATCTGACTGAATTCTTTGCTTTGAAACTCATTATCTTTGTGGTATATGCATATATAGTTAATTTGTAATATATTGCTTTTTGCCGCCATCTGTTATAAATTACATTCTGCTTCCTCTGTAATGATCTCGTCAACAGCGTATTACAGGGTATTTAATGGTACGCTAGATCCTACTTTAATTCCTAAGTGTATTTCCTCTTTCCACTACATAACTAGGTCGTCAATATATAAATTAAATAAAGTGCGCGACAGAGTGTACCCTTGTCGAACATTTTGATCCATCAAAATTTCATCTGACGTTTTCGAACCTCAACTTACAACTGTTTTTGTATTTACATGTTGATTCTTTATGGTATTAATAAGATTTTTGGAAAACCTTTTGTTTCCAGTATATTGCACAAAATAAGCCTTTTTACCCTGTCAAAGGCTTTCTAAAAATCAATACATGCTAAATGCCTTTCTAAGCCAAATTCCCAACTTTTCCATAATTTGTCTTATTATAAACATTTTATAACACATGAACATCAGTCTCTGAAGCCTAATATTTCTTCTGAGATTATTGCATCATCAGCAGTACTTTGTAGCTTTTGATTAAGAATATTCCCATATATTTTATGCCCTGCGTATAGTAAACTTATTCCTCTATAATATCCTGTGTCTTTCCTGTTGCATTTAAAAAAAAATAGAAATAACTTTAGCTGTGTTCCATTCTTCAGGCACAGAACAGTTCTTGCGACACATATTTAAAAAATGAAGAAAGCAAAATCCTAAAATGATACTGCCATAGTCGATTAATTCAGCATTAATGCTATCTAGCCCAATAGCGTTTTTTTTGTTTTTGTTATATTTAAGGCTGCTGTTAATTCTTTTATCTCTATTTGTTCCACAGAGTTATTACCAATCCGTGCCACAACTTAATTACAACTCAAGTATCGATCCTCGCTGAAGCCTAAAAAGGATGCTCACTATGACGAAGTCCATGGACATTGGAGTGGAGAGGAGCAGAGAGGTGCCACGGAAGATTAGCGACAGGGTTCCACGAGGTTATGAGCTCGTGAGTAGTCAACCGATATGAGTGGTCAAATCATTCGCTCGAACCTCTACAATGTTCTTCAAACCAATCGCGAACAGTTGTGGCCCGGTGACATGATGCATTGTCATCCATGAACATTCCCTCGTTGTTTGGGAAAAAGTTGCCGAACATAACGATTTCCACCCAATGATCGCTTTAATTGGACGAGAGGACCCAATCCACTCCATGTAAACACGGCCCACACCATTGTGGAGCCGCCACCAGCTTGCACAGTGTCTTGTTGACTACTTGGGTCCATTGCTTCGTGGGGTCTGCGCCACATGCGAAGCCTAGCAACTGAAATCGGGACTCAAATCTACATCTACATCTACATGGATACTCGGCAAATCACATTTAAATGCCTGGCAGAGGGTTGATCGAACCACCTTCACAATTCTCTATTATTCCAAACTCGTATAGCGCGCGGAAAGATTGAACACCTATATCTTTCCGTACGAGCTCTTATTTCCCTTATTTTATCGTGGTGATCGTTCCTCCCTATGTAAGTCGCTGTCAACAATATATTTTGGCATTTGGAGGAGAAAGTTGGTGATTGGAATTTCGTGAGAAAATTCCGTCGCAAAAAAAAAAAAAAAAAAAAAAACGCCTTTCTTTTAACGATTTCCAGCCCAAATCCTGTATCATTTCTGTGACACTCTCTCCCATATTTCGCGATAATACAAAACGCGCTGCCTTTCTTTGAACTTTTTCGATATACTCCGTCAGTCCTATCTGGTAAGGATCCCACACCGTGCAGCAGTATTCTAAAAGAGGACGAGACAAGCGTTGTGTAGGCAGCCTCCTTAGTAGGTCTGTTACATTTTCTAAGTGTCCTGCCAATAAAAAGCAGTCTTCGATTAGCCTTCCTCACAACATTTTCTAAATGTTCATTCCAATTTAAGTTTTTCGTTACTGTAATACCTAGGTTTTTAGTTGAATTTACGGATTTGAGATTAGACTGATTTATCGTGTAACCGAAGTTTAATGAGTTTCTTTTAGCACTCATCTGGATGACCTCACACTTTTCCTTATTTAGCATCAACTGCCATACCATTCAGATATTTTTTCTAAATCGTTTTGCAGTTTGTTTATTAGTCGATGAACGACAGTGTCATCTGCAAACAACCGAAGACGGCTGCTCAGATTGTCTCCAAAATCGTTTATATAGATAAGGAACAGCAAAGGGCCTATAACACTACCTTGGGGAACGCCAGAAATCACTTGTGTTTTAGTCGATGACTTTCCGTCAGTTACTACGAACTGTGACCTCTCTGACAGGAACTCACAAATCCAGTCACATAACTAAGACGATATTCCATAAGCACGCAATTTCAATACGAGCCTCTTGTGTGGTTCAGTGTTAAAAGCCTTCTGGAAATCAGAAACGTGGAATCGATCTGAAATCTCTTGTCAATAGCGCTCAACACTTCATGTGAATAAAGAGTTAGTTGTGTTTCGCAGGAACGATCTTTTCTAAACCCATGTTGCCTGTGTGTCAATAGACAGTTTTCTTCGAGGTAATTCATAATGTTCGAACACAATATATGTTCCAAAATCCTGCTACATATCGACGTTACCGATATGGGCCTGTAATTTAGTGGATTACTCATACTACCTTTTTTCAATATTGGTGTGGCCTGTGCAACTTTCCAGTCTTTGGTTACGGATCTATCGTCGAGCGAACGGTTGTATATGATTGTTAAGTACGGAGCTAATGCATCAGCATACTCCGAAAGGAACCTAATTGGTGTATAGTCTGGACCAGAAGACTTGCATTTATTAAGTGATTTAAGTTGCTGCACTACTCCGAGGATATTTACTTTTACGTTACTCATGTTGGCAGCTGTTCTTGATTCGAATTCCGGAATATTTACTTGGTCTTCTTTTGTGAAGGCATTTCGGAAGACTGTGTTTAGTAACTCTGCTTTGGCACCACTGTCTTCGATAGTATCTCCATTGCTATCGCGCAGAGTAGGCATTGATGCCAAGGGCTTCCAGTTGTCTAGAATCTAACCGACATGATCACAAGTCCAGCAGAGGCGGTACGGGCGATGTCGGGTTGTTATCAAGAGCACTCGGGTCGATCGTCTGCTGCCATAGTCCATTACCGCCAAATTTCGCAGCATTATCCTGACGGATACGTTCGTCTTATGTTCTACATAGACTTCTGCTGTTATTTCTCACAGTGCTGCTTGTCTGCTAGCACTGACAACTCTATGCTAAACCGCTTCTCTCGGTCGTTTGCGTCGGCCGTCGGCAACTGAGTTGTCTGCGATGAGAGTTAATATATGAAATTTGGTATTCTCGGCACACTCTTGACACTAAGGATCTCTGAATATTGTAGTCCTTAACGATTTCCGAAATGGAATGTCCCATGCGTCTAGCTCCAGCTTTCAATCACCAGTTTTCTCCTCCGATTGCGAAAATATTCTCTTGGCAGCCACCTACGTGGGGAGAAATGATCATCACGATAAAATCAGAAAAATCAGGAATCGCACGGAAAAACTTAAGTGCTCTGTTTCCTAACGCGCCTTTCGAGACCTCAACGGCAGACAGACAGCTTGAAGGCACTTTATTGTGAGTAGCAGATTAATGACGTCGATGTAGGTAGATTATCCCGCGTTCAGAGTATGCTAATTCCCGCCTAGCGGCCATTATCACGTCGGACACCTTTTCATGCAAATCACCTGGATGCAAATGACAGCTCTGCTTTTTTTCCCTTTTCATTTTATGCCCTTGCCTACAGAGGCAGGGACGGGCTGGCAGCGGCACAATTCACCGCTCTTTAGCTAAGAGATTACATGAAGTACCACAGAAGAACATTACATATATAAATTACGGGAATAAAAGATGAAATGTACACACGAGAAGGGAGAATCAATTGGGGTTAAAATATACAAAAAGGAGGTGTTTGGACGAGGCACGCTTACATAAAACCCACATACAGTTAAAATGGCACTCGACGAAGAAGTAGCAGGTAACCACCGGCGGCACAAATACCACAATTAAAAACGGCGTGCACAGTATGGGATGAAGACAGAACACACACTGCTGATGTTACATACACGGCACCAAAACACGACAAAGTAAGGCCAAGGGAGGGGAGGTCGGAAGGGAGGGAGAGAGAAGAGAGAGGTGGGGGGTTTACAGAGGAACAGCTCCCCCAATGCACTACCCTTTTATACACTACTGGCCATCAAAATTGCTACACCAATAGTAAATACAATTGATAAACGGGTATTCATTGGACAAATACAATATACTAGAACCGACAAGTGATTACAATTTCACGCGATTTGGGTGCATAGATCCTGAGAAATCAGTACTCAGAACAGCCACCTCTGGCCGTAATAACAGCCTTGATACGCGTGGGCATTGAGTCAAACAGAGCTTGGATGGCGTGTACAGGTACAGCTGCCCATGCAGCTTAAACACGATACCACAGTTCATCAAGAATAGTGACTGGCGTATTGTGACGAGCCAGTGGCTTGGCCTCCATTGACCAGATGTTTCCAATTGGTGACAGATCTGGAGAATGTGCTGGACAGGGCAGAAGTCGAACATTTTCGGTATCCAGAAAGGCCCGTACAGGACCTGCAACATGCGGTCGTGCATTATCCAGCTGAAATATAGGGCTTCGCAGCGATCGAATGAAGGGTAGAGCTACGGGTCGTAACACATCTGAAATGTAACGTCCACTGTTCAGAGTGCCGTCAATCCGAGCAAGAGTTTGAGACTTATAACCAATGACACCCCATACCATCACGCTGGGTGATACGCCAGTATGACGATGACGAATACACGCTTCCAGTGTGCGTTCACCGCGATGTAGCCAAACACGGATGCGACCATCATGATGCTGTAAACAGAACCAGGATTCATCCGAAAAGGACGTTTTGCCATTCGTGCACCCAGGTTCGTCGTTGAGTACACCATCGCAGGCGCTCCTGCCTGTGATGCAGCGTCAAGGGTAACCGCACTCATGGTCTCCGAGCTGATAGTCCTGCTGCTGCAAACGGCGTCGAACTGTTCGTGCAGATGGTTGTTGTCTTGCAAACGTCCCCATCTGTTGACTCAGGGATCGAGACTTGGCTGTACGATCCGTTACAGCCATGCGGATAAGTTGCCTGTCATCTCGACTGCTAGTGATACGAGGCCGTTGGGATCCAGCATGGCGTTCCGTATTACCCTCCCGAACCCACCGATTCCATACTCTGCTAACAGTCATTGGGTCTCGAACAACGCGAGCAGCAATGTCGCGATACAATAAACCGCAATCGCGACAGGCTACAATCCGACTTTTGTCAAAGTCGGAAACGTGATGGTACGTATTTCTCCTCCTTACACGAGGCATCACAACAAAGTTTCACCAGGCAACGCCGGTCAACTGCTGTTTGTGTATGACAAATCGGTTGGAAACTTTCCTCATGTGAGCACGTTGTAGGTGTCGCCACCGGCGCCAAACTTGTGTGAATGCTCTGAAAAGCTAATCCTTTGCATATCACAGCATCTTCTTCCTGTCTGTTAAATCTCGCGTCTGTAGCACGTCATCTTCGTGGTGCACCAATTTTAATGGCCAGTAGTGTACTTCATGTAGGCGACGCTACAGTCATCTGTATACGTGCATTTCGCTATCCCACGACTTCTGTCGCCACAGTGTAAGTCTTCAAAGCGACCATGTTTTGCGAATTTTCCGCTGCACTGCAAGTGAACTTAGCAATGGGTGAACAGCGTGACGCGATGGGCAGTCTCGAGGTACTGTGTGTATTTGTGTGTTTGTGTGTGTGTGTGCCCGCGCGCGCGCGAGTGCGTGCATGTAGGTGTACAATGTACCTAAGAGAAGTTCGCCGGGTAGCTACAACGCAGCTTTTTGAACACTGCCGTTACCAGCACTTGAAAAAATGTCGTCATACTCACGAACACTAACGACTTGTACCAACATATATCGAGCAGAACTAAGGAGCAATGTGAGACCGCTATGCGCACAGATGGTAGAACCTAATAAATCTTGTGGTTTTATTACAAGAAATTATCTTCAAAAAGGCATCTGTCTAGTGAGGAGAAGTCAGTGCCTACTGGCTCCTAATGTCTTCAATCCCTTCGTGTCTTGATGATGTTTACCGCGACCTGCATGTCATATATCGGCACAGCCAGACGCTGTGACAGCTGCATGAAGCTTGGCGGTAAACAGTTCAGTCGTCCTTCCCTCCAAGGCGAATCAGGGGCCGTTCCTGGCCTGCGAATTATATTCATGAGTGTGGTGGACAAATATGCAGAGGTGGTGCGTTACATACATCGAAGTGTAATCCAAGCCCAGGTCGCATTGCCATAGCTGCGATGCTCTCACCGGCACAGAATTTCTACACGCCGCTTGTCAGAGTACTACCATCTGGTCAATGATCAGCAGTATTACCGCAACCCAGGGAGCTTCCGCGGCGTTGCAGCAGGTGGTGTACGTGGCACCAGGGGCGACTGCTCGAGAACAAAACTGTCTCGACAGGGCTGGGACATCGAATCAGCAAGTCATCGAGTTTGGATCTGATGTAGTGCGGAATTCCGTGATGAAGCCATCATCGTTCAAACACCATTCTGACGAGACCAACTGCCGGGAGTCCAGCCGCAGCACCGATGACCAAAGGATTGAAATGTGGTTCCCCTAGCACCTGGTCCCAAGCGTCTATCATATACCAGTGCTGCCCACCAGCCTGCCAAGCCTATGACCTAGCCCAGCTCGGCCAGCAGTTGAGCCAGGACAGCACAACTACCTAGGAATGCTTCTCTCAAAGTCGCTCTACCGTCGAGCTGATCTGGGAATATCAGCTGCTAACAATGTCGCATTCACACATCGCGGCCCATAGATCAAGGATTTCACACCCATCACACACTGCCCGCCTGATGTGGCAAAATTCCTTCTGTAATAAACTAAGAGAAATAAATAAAGTATTCAACTGTGTTCGGGCTGTCTGTGATGTGTGCTCTTTAGCCCTTTCGTGGTTGAGTGGTCATATATGTCCCACTAACTTTGAGCGCCAGTTCGAGTGTCGCTATATATGTTACCCAGCTCTGCACGGTGCTGCCATCTAGGGACGACTGTACTGAACCTGAGAAAAAATCGCGACTGCACTGCAAAGGCAGGAGTGCTAGTTCTGCAAGGTTCGCTGAAGAGCTTCTGTAAAGTTTGGAAGGTAGGAGACGAGATACTGGAAGAAGTAACGCTGTGGTGATGGGGCGTGAGTCGTGCTTGGGTAGCTCAGTTGGTAGAGCACTTGCCCGCGAAAGGCAAAGGTCCCGAGTTCGAGTCTCGGTCCGGCACACAGTTTTAATCTGCCAGGAAATTTCGTATCAGCGTCCACTCCGCTGCAGAGTGAAAATCTCATTCTGAGAACAAAAGTTGTTTGCACTGCTTGTGGTGTACCACTTTGTGCCACACCATGTTTTTCCAAGTTTCATGGAATGTAAAGTTTTGTAAGTATTGGTCGTGTATCATGAAAACTGACATGTAATGAATATTTTTTAAACTGGCTCCAGACAAATAAAAACATTACATGCATGCATAATTTGTAGTTATTTTATTCTCCACAAACTCCAGTTTATGGCTAAAAAAAATAAAATTGCAAAATCAGTCAGTCAGCAGAAAAGGTATCTCGCGTTGGTTCATGTGACATATGTGTCCCACTTCCTGTTGTGAAAAAATGGAGAACTTAAAAAATATTTTGGTGGTGAAAATATAATAATGGGACTGAAAAGAAAACGTTATCACCTTAATATTTTAAAAAATCTGTAAAAAATGAATTTTATCCGTGAAAGGGTTAGGTACCTACACCACAGAACATGAAACGTGCTCTTTGGCAGTTGGAGCCCAAGATTAAACACTGTGTAAGGCACATTACAAATAAAGCACTCTCTGTAAGCTTATAGAATTTGGAACAGGTGAGAATGTCAGTTTACTCACTTCACCAATGCATTACCTTTGCATAGATTCAGAGTTTACCAATCCAACAGGCTGCTTCCGCACAGAACGTGCAATTTCAGCACACTAGGCAGGTGGAATGTGTGCTAAGTAACTTTCTGTAAGTTACGAATACACTTGCATCTATTCTCACAGTTAGACTTTATAGACTTTTGCGCATATTAATTTACTACTGGCCGGCAGTAGACTATTGACAGATCAGTTCGATGGATTACCATATATTCCACGAATATTACGAGAGATCCATTTGTTACACTCGAAAAAGTATTACTTTAATTCAGTCCCAACATGGTTGATGGCGTAATTTTGTTGATTTCTCTGAACATACTACTAAACGACTTCAGAGTTATCCTGACAATATCGCATGAAGATACATTATGACCACTGTCCAGCGCAAGACCGAATGCCGTCTGCTGAATGCTTGGAGCGCGTGGAACGGTAAAGTAAGTGTATAACAGGAGATAAGGCGATTAGGTAATCAGTCAAGCGTCGACACGGGACACAAATGAGTAAAACAGCTGACATAAGCGACTTTTACAAATAGCAGATTGTTGTGGCCAGGCGCCTGCGAGCTCCCGTCTCGGAAACGGTGGAGGTGGTCTCCGTTTTCGCCTGCTAATGTTGTATCTATTTTCAATTTAATCGTATGGCTAGGGCCCCCCGTCGGGCAGACCGTTCGCCGGGTGCCGATCTTTCAATCTGACGCCACTTCGGTGACCTGCAGTCGATGAGGATGATAGGATGAAGATGAGGACAGTGCAATACCCAGTCCCTGGGCAGAGAAAATTCCCCGATCCAGCTGGGAATCGAAACCGGGCCCAGAGGATTAACAATGCGTCACGCTGACCATTCAGCTACCGGGGACAGAATGTTGTATCTATGAAGAGTGGTTGAAGGACTGCGAAGTCACGGTATTCTACAAGGTGTGGACGTCCACCCCCTATCAAAGAATGTGAAAGTGGCGGGCTATCGGACCCCCGTCAGTGTCCCTGGGCTTTCACTGAATGGAGCAGTTTATGCTGACACCAACACAATTGCAAACTGCTTAGCAGAGCATTTTGCTCAGAGTTCCGCTTCTGCAAATTACACACTGGCCTTCTGCTCCATGAAAGAGCGGTTGGAACGTCGGAGCCTTCCATTTCACGCGCGCCACCCTGAATGCTACAATGTCCCATTCAGTAAATGGGAATTCCAACGTGCCCTAGCCGCTTGCCCTGATACGGCTCCCGGGCCAGATCGCATCCACTGTCAGATGCTGAAACACCTCTCGGTGGACTGCCAGCGACCCCTCCTAGACCTTTAAAACCATATCTGGGCTGAGGGTGAGTTCCCGTCCCAATGGCGGGAAAGCACTGTAATCCCCGTTTTGAAACCTGGCAAGAACACATAGGAGGTGGACAGCCACCGCCCCATTAGCCTCACCAACGTTCATTGCAAGTCGCTCGAACGCATGGTGAGCCAGCGGTTGAGTTGGGTTTTCGAGTGTCGGGGCCTTCTGAGTCTGTCTCAGGGTGGGTTCCGTAAGGGCCGCTCTGCCGCCAATAATCTGGTGAGCCTGGAGTCTGCCACCCATACGCCCTTGGCCCGCCGTCAGCACCTCGTCGCTGTCTTTTTTGACATCGGAAGACATACGATACGACATGGCGACATCACATCCTCTCTATGCTTCATGGGGTCTTCGGGGTCCGCTGCCGATTTTCATACGAAACTTTCAGTCATCGTACCTTCCGCGTGCAAGTTGCGGCCTCCCATAGTTCCCCCCGAGTTCAAGAGGGGTTACCACAGGGATCTGTCTTAAGTGTCTGCCTGTTTTTAATTGTAATTAATGGGCTCGCCGCGGCGGTGGGAACGTCTGTCTCAGCGTCCTTGTATGCTGACGACTTCTGCCCCTACTATAGCTCCATTGGCATTGCAACTGCTGAACATCTGCTGCAGGGCGCTATTCGCAAGGCGCAGTCTTGGGCTGTAGCGCATGGCTTCCAGTTTTCGGCTGCCAAGATCTGCGTTATGCATTTCCTCCGGCGATGCACTGTTCATCCTGAGCCACAGCTTTACCTTGACGGCGAACCTCTTGCTGTGGTGGAGACACATCGGTTTTTGGGTGTGGTTTTTGATGCCCAGTTGACTTGGCTCCCTCGTATTCGGCAGCTTAAACAGATG
The DNA here is from genome assembly GCF_023864345.2 of Schistocerca serialis cubense. Taxonomy (NCBI): domain Eukaryota; kingdom Metazoa; phylum Arthropoda; class Insecta; order Orthoptera; family Acrididae; genus Schistocerca; species Schistocerca serialis. The sequence continues at coordinate 165,327,422 of NC_064645.1, read as the reverse complement.
TGTTTGCGCCATCTTAATGCTCTGCGTTGCTTGAGCCACACCAGCTGGGGAGCCAATTGGTCTACCCTCTTACGGCTCTACCAGGCGTTAATTGAGTCCTGACTGGATTATGGGAGCCTGGCGTATGGTTCAGCATCCCCATCTGCGTTGCGGGTGCTGGACACCATCCTTCACAGCGGGTTCCGACTTGCCACTGGAGCTTTCCGGACCAGCCCTGTGAACAGCATACTTATGGAGGCAGGTGTCCCTCCACTGCGGTTACGGCGCCAAAGTTTACTGGCCGCTTATGCTACACACGTTTGTAGCTTGCCCGGGAATCCTAATTATCGTCTCCTGTTCCCTCTGTCGTCCATCTCCCAGAACGTCGGTATGATCGCAGTTCGCGTCAGAGAGCTTCTATCCGGGCTTGGGGTTTTCCCTCTTCCACCTCTTTTCCAGGTCCCTCTGTGTACACCCCCGTGGTGTGTCTAGTACCTCCCGCCGCGGAAGTCGAACACGCGCCAGAAAGAAATGGACGTGGCCAGCCCATAAAGGGCTCCGCGTCCGTGGCGGCTATTCCGCGCAGCGAGGGCGCCACCGCTACACCACGTGCAGGCCGCGGCCAATAGCCGCTCCCTCCGGTTTCGTATATAGGGACCCACTCTGCCCTAGTCCAGTCAGCCTGGTACTCGCTCTGGATTGAGTTTCTATCTCGGCGGTACTGCGTTCTGGTCGTTGCTCGTTGTTGACATTTGCCTGGCTCTGGTTACGAGTGGATTTACTGTTGGTGCTTGGTGTTGTGGTTTCTACAAGCCTCCGTTGATTATCTCTTCCCTGTTGTGTCGGTCATAGTCGGTCGTTGTCGGTTGTTGTCGGTTGTCGTTGGTCTGTCGTCCGACTCGTCCTTGTGTTTACCTGGTGTTGCGTCTCCACCGCCGGCGGCTTCCCCGCCGGGCGGCTCCGATCCGCAGCCCAATACGTTCCACCGGTTGGTTTTGGTTACTACAGAGTGTGCCCCGCCCTTGCCTTCAGCTCTAATTGATACAGTGCCCGAAGGACTCGGTCCCTCCCGAGTCTTTCCGCCGCCGCTTTCTTTCCATCCTTCCCATGTATCAGGGCTTTGGCGTTGTCTACACTGACCATTCGATGGTTGCTGGTCGTGTCGCTCTAGGGGACCATTACGAACAACACTCATTGCCAGCTGGCTGCTACGTTTTCACTGCTGAGCTGGTCGCCATCTCTCGTGTCCTAGAGTATATCCGCTCCTGCTCAGATGAGTCCTCCGTTATCTGTAGCGTCCCCCTGTGCAGTTTACGAGCTATCGACCAGTGTTTCCCTCGCTCTCGGTTGGTGATGGCTATCCAGCAGTCCCTCCATACTCATGCCCGTTGCGGCCGCTCTGTGGTCTTTGTGTGGACCCCTTGTCATGTCGGCCTACCGGGCAATGAACGTGTTGACATACTGGCCAACCAGGCTGTCGGTGCACCAGCCTTATCGATTGGGCTTTCGCAGAGTGACCTCAGGGCAGTTTTGTGGCACAATGTACTTCGCACCTGGGGTGGAGAATGGCGCACCCTGCCTTCACCAAACAAACTTCGGGCCATAAAGGAGGCTGCCGGTGGGTGGCGCTCCTCCTTGCGGGTCTCTCGCAAGGAGTCTGTTGTCCTCTGCCACTGCGCATTGGGCACACCCGGATGACGCACGGCCACTTATTCTGGTCTACATTTTGTTGGAGTGTCCCCTTTTAACTGTGCTCAGGCAGACGTCTGCGCTGCCTGATACGCTCCCCGCCTTTTAACAGGTGCTACTGCCATGGCAGGCTTAGTTTTGCGTTTTATTCGGGCAGGGGTTTTTTATCACTTAATGTGAGTGTTTGTCATGTTTTTTTTTGTTTTGAGTCTGGCGTTTGGCCCACGATTTTAGACTGGGTTATTTTTTTAGTGTGTTTATAGGTGATTGGCTTTTTCTTTTTTGGCTTGGCCAACCACTGTCACACTCTGTGTGATTTTAATTCCTTTTGTCAGGTGTCTGTCTGTGTCTTTCTTGCCCTGTGTCGTCTGTTGTCATATCCATTGTTCGTCTTTATTCTGTGTGGGTGTTTGAAGTTCTGGAAAAAGGGACCGACGACCATAGTAGTCTGGTCCCTTTAATCCCACAAACCAACACAACCAACCAATATGCCTAGCTCTGAAAATCCACTTCATAGCATAGGATTTTTGTAGTACAGAGCCAGCCAAAGTATGTCATGAGTAATTAGCCAACTTACTTCTGCTTTGGAGGCGATGCTATATAATCTTGGTGTTCTCCTCGCCTACAAGGTGCGAACACATTGACTTCTAATCACCGACTGACTCTTGCCACAAAAGAGCCGCGTCGTTTGACCGTCAATTCCACATTTTCTATTCCCACCAAGCCAGTTTCATGGCAGAAGGGCTTTCCTCCATGATTTCAATTCTACACTTCCTAAGCATGAACTGTTGGGAATGAAGGAGGATGGCGTAGGTTATCTTCAATCAATAAGATTCCCAACAATTTGCAATAATTTATTAAATGTGAAGAAACACTCAACTGAAACATTGCTTGCCGGCCGAAGTGGCCGTGCGGTTTAAGGCGCTGCAGTCTGGAACCGCAGGACCGCTACGGTCGCAGGTTCGAATCCTGCCTCGGGCATGTATGTTTGTGATGTCCTTAGGTTAGTTAGGTTTCACTAGTTCTAAGTTCTAGGGGACTAATGACCTCAGCAGTTGAGTCCCATAGTGCTCAGAGCCATTTTTTTGAAACATTGCTTCTTCTTGAGTAACGTCCAGCACAATTATTACAAGTCCTTTAAAATATTGAAATCCTGTCACTACGCCCTACGTAGTCCAGAGATGGCCTAAAATGCCTACGGAGCCTAAATCTCGGAGACGACGGACAAACAGTGCGGCTTGTAAACTCGGCGGTACCTGGTGACTCTACATGACTCAGCGCACTCAAGAAAACTGTCCACCGTAGTTTGGTGCTCCGGTATTTAACGAGGTATCGACCAGTCGCCGTCCACACACGTGATGCCCATAGGTTGGCAGCTGCGGCCCCTGGCGAACCACGGTATAGTTGTTACTGTCAGCCCGTGTAGCTGCTACTCTACGAGTTTTCAAGCGCGACTTATCGATTGTGGTACCGTATCTCTGGAGTCGTGGGTACCGTCGTCATATGACCAGTATACAAGTAACGTTTTAGCATTTCCATTCTTTTACTGTGTATTAATTTTGAAATTACATACATAGATTAATTATAATTACATAAATTATCATAAATAATGGATAAAACATTTACATACAGGGTGTTTCAAAAATGACCGGTATATTTGAAACGGTAACAAAAACTAAACGAGCAGCGATAGAAATACACCGTTTGTTGCAATATGCTTGGGACAACAGTACATTTTCAGGCAGACAAACTTTCGAAATTACGGTAGTTACAATTGTCAACAACAGATGGCGCTGCGGTCTGGAAAACTCTATAGTAGGATATTTTCCACATATCCACCATGCGTAGCAATAATATGGCGTAGTCTCTGAATGAAATTACCCGAAACCTTTGACAACATGTCTGGCGGAATGGCTTCACATGCAGATGAGATGTACTGCTTCAGCTGTTCAATTGTTTCTGGATTCTGGCGGTACACCTGGTCTTTCAAGTGTCCCCACAGAAAGAAGTCACAGGGGTTCATGTCTGGCGAATAGGGAGGCCACTCCACGCCGCCTCCTGTATGTTTCGGATAGCCCAAAGCAATCACACGATCATCGAAATACTCATTCAGGAAATTAAAGAAGTCGGCCGTGCGATGTGGCCGGGCACCATCTTGCATAAACCACGAGGTGTTCGCAGTGTCGTCTAAGGCAGTTGGTACCGCCACAAATTCACGAAGAATGTCCAGATAGCGTGATGCAGTAATCGTTTCGGATCTGAAAAATGGGCCAATGATTCCTTTGGAAGAAATGGCGGCCCAGACCAGTACTTTTTGAGGATGCAGGGACGATGGGACTGCAACATGGGGTTTTCGGTTCCCCATATGCGCCAGTTCTGTTTATTGATGAAGCCGTCCAGGTAAAAATAAGCTTCGTCAGTAAACCAAATGCTGCCCACATGCATATCGCCGTCATCAATCCTGTGCACTATATCGTTAGCGAATGTCTCTCGTGCAGCAATGGTAGCGGCGCTGAGGGGTTGCCGCGTTTGAATTTTGTATGGATAGAGGTGTAAACTCTGGCGCATGAGACGATACGTGGACGTTGGCGTCATTTGGACCGCAGCTGCAACACGGCGAACGGAAACCCGAGGCCGCTGTTGGATCACCTGCTGCACTAGCTGCGCGTTGCCCTCTGTGGTTGCCGTACGCGGTCGCCCTACCTTTCCAGCATGTTCATCCGTCACGTTCCCAGTCCGTTGAAATTTTTCAAACAGATCCTTTATCGTATCGCTTTTCGGTCCTTTGGTTGCATTAAATCTCCGCTGAAAACTTCGTCTTGTTGCAACAACACTGTGTTCTAGGCGGTGGAATTCCAACACCAGAAAAATCCTCTGTTCTAAGGAATAAACCATGTTGTCCACAGCACACTTGCACGTTGTGAACAGCACACGCTTACAGCAGAAAGACGACGTACAGAATGGCGCACCCACAGACTGCGTTGTCTTCTATATCTTTCACATCACTTGCAGCGCCATCTGTTGTTGAAAATTGTAACTACTGTAATTTCGAAAGTTTGTCCGCCTGAAAATGTACTGTTGTCCCAAGCATATTGCAACAAACGGTGTATTTCTATCGCTGCTAGTTTAGTTTTTATTGCCGTTTCAAATATACCGGTCATTTTTGAAACACCCTGTAGATGCTACATCAAAAGGAGTGGTGATATGGAAGTCGCATTAAGTAAAAGCAGACAAAGAAGTTAAATAAGCCAGTGACAGGTCATATAGATAATAGTGTTACAAGTTACTGAAAAAAACCTTGTTTTTACCTATCTTAGATTTTACGGTCGAATCATTTTGTGAATCCCATACTATCCGATCTCAGACAGCGGTAGATTTAGCAGTAGGTTATGATGGGAGCGAAGTCTTTCGCGACGGCACTGATATGCAAAACATTCTCGGTTTTTTTTTTTTCTTTTTTGGCTTGTCAATTCTGGATAGCCTGCCGCAGTGGTCTTGTGGTTCTAGACGCTGCAGTCTGGAACCGAGAGACCGCTACCGTCGCAGGTTCGAATCCTGCCTCGGGCATGGATGTGTGTGATGTCCTTAGGTTAGTTATGTTTAACTAGTTCTAAGTTCTAGGGGATTAATGACCTCGGAAGTTGAGTCCCATAGTGCTCAGAGCCAATTATGGATAAAATCTCGAGCTTTCGACGATAGCCTCCATCGTCATCTTTATTGCTACTGTGGTGACGTTCTGTAGCCCGTGAACGGCTTCTGATTGGTCGGCTTCTGATTGGTCGGCTTATGATTGATCGGCGATTACGTACTGCTGTCGCAGGCGGTGTCAGTGTCTGCGCTGGTTGCGCCACCGCCTCCGTGGGAACGTAAACACCGCAAGGAATGTCCTTCTGCTTCTCTGCATCGAGCGCTCGTTTCCATGCACCGCTAATATCCCCTATCACGGTTAATGTTCTTCTCGCTCATTCTTATTTCAACAGCGTCCTTAATAACAGAATCCCAGTATGTGGAGGCATGGGACAGCAGTCGGGAACGGTCTACCCAGGACCCCTCTTACTTTACTAGATACAACGCCACAAAAAGGAAGAACCGCAATCGGTGGTTTCCGACCGCTGTGCAGAACACCAAAGACATATTGAAAATAGAGAACTAGATAAATCGGCAATTGCGGAGCACAGCCTCACTAACAAAGACAAAATACTGTTTGATGAAACAAAAATTTTGTCCCATGCCGTCACATACTGGGATTCTGTTATTAAGGAGGTTGTTGAAAGAACTTTAACCGCAATAGCGGATACCATCTGAGCAGCGCATGGAAACGAGCGCTCGATGAAGAAAGGCAGCAGAGACATTCCTTGCAGTGTTTACGTTCCCACGGAAGCGCTGGCACCACCAGCGCAGACACTGACACCGTCTGCGACAGCGGTACGTAATCGCCGACCAATCATAAGCCGGCCAATCAAAAGCCGTCCACGGGCTACATAAGGTCACCACAGCAGCAGTGAACAATGTCAGTTGCTCCTGACGATGACGATAGAGGCTATCGTTGTAAGCTCGAGTTTTCATCCCAAATTGACGCGGCGAGAAAACCGAGAATGATTTACATACTATATAATGATTTTATTCTAGTGTTGTAGGTGTGGTCTTTTCTGTTTCTTAACATATTGAGGGTTTATTTATCTGGAATTTCTTTAGCGAAATTATGTACTATGAAAATGCGGTTAGAACGCCCGATTCAATGGCTGTGTTCCATAATATAGAGTTCTTCATAGTCTTACTCTTCTTGTTTGCGCAATAATTACGAGAGTCTTATAAAAATATAAAAAACAACGAGAAATGCATTCTTGAACATAAATGCAGATGGTAGCCAATCCTGCAAGTTGCATCGGTGCATTTGACCACGAACGGCCGCTGTGCAATGTCCCCAACACGTTGTATGTGGTAGTGGTGGTCGGAGAAGTGTTCTTTGTAGTTGTTAGTGTATTACCACGGCGCTAAGTGAATCCGAACGTGGGCAAATAGTTTGCAGTCGCATGGCCGGTCCTTCCGTAATCAAGATTGCTGAAGTGTCCGGTGTTTCAAGAGGAACCGTATCGAAGATTTACACCGCATACAGGAAAGCGGAAAACATCATCCGCTAAGTCTCAACGCCGACGATGGAGTGTGTTCAGTGACCGTCACGTACTTGATTAAAGAGCCTTGTGACGAAAAATAGGGGACTAAAGCTGAAAAAGACACTAACAAAACTGAACGTCACACTCGCGATCTCAGTCAGAACCCAAAAAATAGGATGGGAGCTCCATAATCGGTGAACTGCAGGAAAGCTGGATTTCAAAAACCTCTCATCAGCGATGCAAATGGTTGTAACGGGGGCGCGGTGTAGCAACGCAGTCTGAGGCGTCTTTCCACGGTTCGCGCGACTCGCCCTGTCAGAGGTTCGAGTCCTCCCTGGGGCATGAGTTTGTGTGTTTCCCTTAGCGTAAGTTAGTTTGAGTTAGATTAAGTAGTATGTAAGCCAAGGGACCAATGTCCTCAACAGTTTGGTCCCACAGAAAATTACCACAAATTTCCAAAAATTTCCTGTAAAAGGACAACCTTGTGCCGAAGCCATATAAACGGGACTGTGATGTATGGAAAAATCTCACTTGGTCGGATAAGTCATGTTGCTTATTGTTTCTGGTCGTGTTTACTTTCCAAGAGTGAAACATGGAAGAGTCTGGCGATAATTTGAACATCCATATCCAGGTAGTCCATGGGTTCCATGGTTAGCCTGAAAGGTAGCATTACTACCGTCGATTATGTGACAGGTTTTTGGGAGGTCGGGTCTGCTCCTTGGTAAGTTTGTTCCCCAATGGTGATGTTGTTCCAACACGGCAAGGCCCATGTTCACACAGCTCGCATAGTGCAGCACTGGTTTCGTGAGCACGCGTCTCCCCTGCCCACCACAGTCACTAGATCTCAATATTATTGAGCATGTGCGATCTATCTTGAATAGAAGGCGTGTGAGAAGTATACATCTTCCTCAACCTTATGTGAACTCGCTATTATTTTGCAGAAAGAATGGCGTAAGATTCCCTTGAAAGCCACGCAGGACCAGTACCATTCCTCAGGGTTTCGGATATGCAGGACTGCGCCCATAAATCGGTGACCAGGGGATATGCGACATTCATCGTGCTCACAAAATCAGCTATGGACGATGAGAGTTGTGTGAACAGGGCTCCTGTGGACTTCGAACATAGCATTGCCATTGGGGAACAAACATAGTAACATACGATGGACCTGATCAGCCAAAATGTTCACATAAACCTTGGCCGTAATACGATCTTGGAATATAACCATGGTTCTCCTGGAATACCAAAATATCGCTGACCGAAACATAACCCAAAGCCAGCCATGTTCTACTCTTGGCACATAAACTCGGTTGCACGTTGGAAACAGTGTGAAACAACAATCACCCGAACGAGTGACTTTCTTCCATTGCCCCATAGTCCAGTCTTACGGCTTCGTCACCACGTTTTCCTGTTACGAGTAACTGCTCCACTGATGAGTGTCGCCGGCCGGAGTGGCCGAGAGGTTCTAGGCACTACAGTCTGGAACCGCGCGACCGCTATGGTCGCAGGGTCGAATCCTGCCTCGAGCATCGATGTGTGTGACTTCTCTAGGTTAGATAGGTTTAATTAGTTCTAAGTTCTATGGGACTGATGACCTCAGAAGTTAAGTCCCATAGTGCTCAGAGCCATTTTTTGATGAATGTCTTCCTGTTTAGCTCTCTTTAGTGGTTGAGTGATAGATGCAACCATTGGCCCATCCGACCCACTTGAATATTTTACGTTATATAAATCATAGATTGTTTCAGTCCCACGAGCAACAGCTAGGGGAGTGGCCCACCCACTCACAGTCCGGTTTGCCTGTGTAACTCTTACTTTACTGAGGCGCGGCAGGTTGCCTACAGGCTCCAGCTAACTACAGTTTCGCCTCAACAGTAATTCACCCCATCGACACATATTACACATTGAAGTGTCATACTATAGAGGTCCCCAACACCTGTGGAAGAGGCCTGGATACACTGGAAGGTTTCAAATAGAGTATATAATGGTGAGACAGCGATTTAGGGACCAGGTGGTCAACTGTAAGTATTTTTCCAGGGGCGGATGTGGACCCTGACCACAATCTATTGTGTAGATTAAAACTGAAGAAACTGCAAAAAGTGGAAAATTGAAGGAGATGGGACCTGGATAAACTGAAACAACCAGATGCTGTAGAGAGTTTCAGAGAGACCACTAAAGAAAAATTGACAAGGATGGGGGGAAAAATCCAGAAGAAGAAGAATGGGTAGCTTTGAGTGATGAAATAGTGAAGGCAGCAGAGGATTAAGTAGGTTTAAGAGAGGAGGGGTAGTAGAAATCCTTGAGTAACAGAAGAGATACTGAATTTAACTGATGAAAGGAGAGAATATAAAAAAATGCAATAAATGAAGCAGGCAAAAGTAATAGAAACGCCTCAAAAATTAGATGGACAGGAAGTGCAAAATGACTAAGTAGGGATGGCTAGAGGACAAATGTAAGGATGTAGAGGCATATATCACAAGGAGTAAGATAGATACTGCCTTCAAGAAAATTAAAGAGACCTTTGGAGAAAAGAGAACCACTTGTATGAATATCAAGAGCTCAGATGAAAAACCAGTTCTACATAAAGAACGGAAGAGAGAAAGATGGAAGGAGTATATAGAGGGCCTATACAAGAGAGATATACTTGAGGGCAATATTATGGAAATGGAAGAGGACGTAGGTGAAGATGAAATGGGAGATATGATACTGTGTGAGGAGTTTGAAAGACCTAAGTCGAAACAAGGCCCCGGGAGTAGACAACACTCCATTACAAATACTGATAGCCTTGGGAGAGCCATCCCTGACAAAACTCTACCATCTAGTGAGCAAGATGTATGACAAAGGCGAAATACTCAGACTTCAAGAAGAATATATTAATTCCAATCCCAAAGAAAGCAGGTGTTGACAGATGTGAAAATTACCGAACCATCAGTTTAATACGTCACAGTTTCAAGCTACTATCATGAATTCTTAACGGACGAATGGAAAAACTGGTAGGAGCCGACCTCGGGGAAGACCAGTGTGGATTCCGTAGAAATGTTGGAACACGTGAGGCAGTATTGACCTTACGACTTATCTTAGATTATAGATTAAGGAAAGGCAAACCTATGTTTCTAGATTTGTAGACTTAGAGAAAGCTTTTGACAATGTTGACTGGAATACTCTCTTTCAAATTCTGAAGGTGGCAGGGGTCAAGTACAAGGAGCGTGGGACGGGGGAGGGGGGGGGGGGAGGACGAGGATTTTGCTATTTCACTGTGGTGCGCCCCCAAACTACATATAAGTACTGCTGCACAAAGCAGATCCGCGTCCGTCAGGGCCCATTCACGTCTATCACCCCAACATGCTATCTTCGTGATTCTATGCCATCCAACAGAGAAAAATTACAAACTATAAAAGCTCCATCCAATAGAGAACTCGATATTTACTGCATCTCTCCCCTCCAATATGTCGAAAACAGATACCGTCTGCATGCCGGCATCGAGCCCATGTGGCTCTCCTATTAAATATGCAGCTATTGATCCATTGCCTGGACCAGTGTAAACTTGCATCGCCTGTACTGTAGAAGGATGACCGTATCCCACAAACCATACTGTAAGTCGGAGAGACCCTCCCTAAGACCCTGTGTCATTGTTTCAAACACTGTTTTTTTCTGCTGTAACATGCTTTGTACAGTGCCAGCCTTTTTGTCCTTCCGCAACGACTTTGAGACCTGTGTCGGGTTCTAAACTGACATTAACACATTCCAATCCGACAAACTGCCTATTGGCTTCGGTCTCGGGTTCTTCGGCCGACGTTCATCTAATGATTTTTCTGACGTTTCGCCAGCACGAGTGGCTGGCATTGTCAAAGCTTCACCCTCCATTGCCGGTGGTCAACTGGAGCCGAGCTCGCGGGCGCAGACTATATGTACCTGGCGCGCCAACGTCCGAGGGCTTCTCCGTGGTCATTTCCGCTGCGGTTCTCCTCTTGCTACCTGCGACGGTCGTTCGCTGCAGTACAGGAAGCCAGGATCCGTTGACCTTAAGGCTTTCCTCTTTCTTGTTCAAACTGTTTGCGTGTTTTTGTATTTCTACAGCTTCTCTGAACAAGCGCGTGTGATAGTGCTTCTCTACAGCTCTCCAGGAGCGCTAACGATCGGTCTCAGTGGAACGTTGTTCTTATGGATCTTGGGTAGTCCATAGAGCAGAGGTGGTAAGGCTTCTGTGTTGCGCAGGTTTCTCTGTATGTCCGCCGGCAGAGAAGACTCCTTGATTAATCGATTCGTATTCCGTGTGATACGCTGCGTCGGATCTGCGCTTAGTTTTCGGTACGTCGTCGGATCTAATAGGTCTCGGATCTTTTGCTCATACTCTCCGGTCTTCATTACGACGGTCGCATTCCCCTTATCGGCAGGCAGTTCCAATATACTCTTGTAGGCGTTGAGATTCTTAATGGTACAAGCCATTAAGAATCTCCTGGATCACCGACGTATAAACTGGCAAAACACTTGGCCTCTCTGCTCCAGCCACACGTGGGGAAGACCGACACATACATTAAGGACTCAGGACATTTCATTGAGAAGCTGAAGAAACTGAAACTTGCACCAAACGACATCTTGGTCAGCTTTGATGTTGTTTCGTTATTTACGAAAGTGCCACTCAATGACGCTCTGGAGCACATCGGTTCCATTTTCCCGCAGGACATCAGAAAGCTCTTCCATGCATGTCTCACCACGAGCTATTTCACGTGGAATGGCGATTTCTACGAACAGCTGGAAGGCGTCGCCATGGGTAGTCCTCTCAGTCCAGTGGTGGCCAACTTCTTCGTGGAACAATTCGAAGCACACGCACTGGACTCGGCGACTTGCAAACCTAAGGTGTGGTACAGGTACGTCGATGATACTTTCGTGGTGTGGAGCCATGGTGAAGAACAGCTCGGTGACTTCCTAAGACACTTGAACAGCCTCTATGCCAACATAACATTTACCATGGAAGTAGAAAAGGACAAGAAAGTGCCATTTCTAGATGTGCTGGTCACAAGAGACGGCGAAACCCTGGGACACAGCGTGTACCGAAAACCGACACACACGGACCGAAACCTGCACAAACTGTCAAACCACCACCCGAGCCAGAAAAGAGGCATGATTAGTACGCTCGTAACGAGAGCAGGACGAATATGTGAGCCGAAACACCTCAAACGAGAAATGCAACACCTGGAAACTGCCCTGAGGAGCAATGGGTACTCCACAAATTATATTAGAAGTGTAACAGAGCCAAAAAACACTCGGCGAAGTAAGGAACCAGAAAAAGAAATGTCGGGTACGGCCTTTCTGCCATACATTCCGAGAGTGACGGACAGAATCGGCCGTATATTGCGCAAACATGGCGTAAAGACGATTTTCAAACCGACAAGGAAGATCAAAGAGTGTCTTAGATCGGCGAAGGAGAAAAGAGACCCACTTGCAATGTCGGGAATATACCGTATACCATGCACATGCGGAAAAGTTTATGTCGGAATGACTGGACGATCCATCAACACCAGGATCAAAGAGCATAAGCGACATTGCAGGTTGGGGCAGGTGGAGAAATCGGCCGTGGCAGAGCACGCACTGAATGAGACCGACCACGTAATAAAATTCGCCGATACGGAAGTTCTGGCTGTAGAGAAGCATTATCACACGCGCTTGTTCAGAGAAGCTGTAGAAATACAAAAACACGCGAACAGTTTGAACAAGAAAGAGGAAAGCCTTACGGTCAACGGATCCTGGCTTCCTGTACTGCAGCGAACGACCGTCGCAGGTAGCAAGAGGAGAACCGCAGCGGAAATGACCGCGGAGAAGCCCTCGGACGTTGGCGCTCCAGGTACATATAGTCTGCGCCCGCGAGCTCGGCTCCAGTTGACCACCGGCAATGGAGGGTGAAGCTTTGACAATGCCAGCCACTCGTGCTGGCGAAACGTCAGAAAAATCATTAGATGAACGTTGGCCGAAGAACCGGAGACCCAAGCCAATAGGCAGTTTGTCAACAAGTGGCCACGAAAGCCTTAACAATTTTACATTCCAATCCATTGCCTCTCACAGAAAACTAGACGTCGCACAGTATAAGTCATGTTATTGCCGCTGCTACCATAACACACCACACACACACTGGATGATTTTAATAAAGACAGTTACAACCTAAGGAAATTGGAAGAGTTTGGCAGTATTGTGGAGAGTTTCCAAACTGCTGTCCAAAAGTTGATGACAATCTCTACATTTAAACTCATTTGTCACAGTGATAGAATAACTAATGGCTCTGCGTTCCATTTCGATTGATTCCTCATATTGCAGTCACGTACCTGATCACTGTTTTGGTGCTAGCCATCCCCAGAAGGTTTTGTCCCTCCACCAAAACTCTATTTCCATCTCGTACAAGTGATGTCAGTCAATCATTATGTGGTAACCAACAGTGTACCAGTGGAGAGATGAGATGGAAAAGGCACTGTCAATGTACTGTAATAATAAGCATCACAGTGTGAACAATTTTAGTAATTTTACAGTAATCTGAACACCGACAAATGATGCGACAGCATGTTTCTCAATTTCAGTATTGTACCTAAACTGCCCCTGCTCTACTTTGCGAGTATCGTTGCGAATGTAGATAGATGACTGTGAAATACGTCCATTCATTGTTAATTCTCGAACACATATGTCTTCAAAGTATACCAGATAGTGCTCTACATATTTCTAGCACCTCGAGCGTAGTGCGTAATTTACGATCTATGTCTATGTGGATGGGAGTCACAGAGCAATCTCACAGTCTTAGGATAAAATTAGAGACCGAAAGACCCCCTCACACTTTCTTTGACCAACCCATTACCGATTTAATCTGCAGCTGACCAGAAGTAGACCGCTACATACCACATCCCATGAATGAATGGAGCTAGCTGAGTAGTCGCCCAACCAAGTTCGCAAGAATTCTCCAGATGCCCCCTTGTCAAGGACACTCATCGGTGTATAGTTACAGATTTGAATGTGTTGTGATGTAATGGCAGATGGTCAAGAAGAACAAGAAACAGCTAGTTTTTGTGCATGTTGGAGATCCAGGCAGATGGAGTTCTAAGCATTTCCATGCTTAGAATCTTCAGTTCACAGTTCAATGAACTGTGGATGAAGCCCAACCAACAGGCATTACATGCATTCATCAACTGTGGATGAAGCCCAACCAACAGGCATTACATGCATTCATCAAAAATGATGGTGCATTGAGAATGGCTAGTTTCCAACTGAAATCTAGATCTACCAATAAAATTTAAAAAGGAGGACTGATTGCTGAGTGCAACAGCCTTCTGAATGGAAGGTAACCTGATTATATATTTGTATAAAAGACGTAACTGTATGTCGGTTGCATTTACAAGTATCGAAAATACCAAATAGTTTGGTGGAAGTGGTTAACTCGATAAACTGAGAAGACTCTGGGGCTTTCTTGAATTATAAGTACATCCTTTATTCATCGACAAATACATAATGGTGGGAGGCTTTTTTGCAGTGCGAAAACGACACCCAGCTGGTGCAAGTGTGCATGTATCATAATATTTTTTACACACCTATAATTGATAGTCAGATATGTTATGCTGCTGCTTGAATGTAAAGGTACCGTGGCTATCGTTCCCACGTATGTTTGTGGGAAGTATTCAAACCACTATTCACACAAAAGCGAAAAGAATTACATATGTCTAGTAGTAATGGAAGGATAGATTGGACATTTTGAATTGTGATTTCAACACACTGAGGAGTATATCCAAACATAAGTGGTGATAGATTGATTTCATAACCAACTGCACTATGTAGCAATGCAAGTGTTCGACTGGACCTGCAATAGTATACAAACAGAACGGGCAATATGGCTGCAACAATATGTCCTCTCATCGACCCCCCTAAGTGTACCCTCTCATTTTACTTGTTGTTCTATCGATATTGATGTTGATACGGTACACCAAACCACGTCGGTGATGTCTTTCCAAGCATTTAGTGATATAAAAGATAACTGCACTGTTTGTGTAAAATATGTGTGTTGCTGTGGCTTATGTTGTGGCATGACCAGCGAAAATAAGTGTGTGTCCTAACGTGAGGGAAGTATAGATTCAGTGTATTGATAACGGCAAGAGTATGAGATAGATTTTTAAATGGAAAATTATGTGCACTATAGATACCGAGAAACGTTCCAGAACCAGAGCCGTCAAGAGGAGACATTGCCTGTACATCGATCGTGTGAGACTGCAGTTGCAATTGTAATATTTAATTGTAGTTACACTGGTAAATATGTCCCTGTTTCCTATTTTCTTGTGAGTCGTTATGTATTTGATGATCTGTAAACAACGTTTGTGGGATTTAACTACCAGTGCAATATGACGATGTGTATAAAATAATTTTTTGCCACTGAAAGTCTCATCCACAGAAAAAAGGACACCCAGTGTTCCCACACTGGCAGCAGCAGCAGTTTGATGGGTCAATTCAGTGAGCGACGGGCTGTCCCATTAGGATTGCTAGGAAGAATTCACAATGTGCTATTCTGGGAAGCACTGCAACATCTCTATCGGCGCTGGACCTGCACCACAGATATGCGTCATCGCGCCAATAATGGTGCCTAGGTGAACAAGTACTTTGACAGGAATTTCTCGAGTGTCAAGTATGAAAGGGATGCCGCCACCTTATCCTTGCAGGAGCCGAACTGACACATGTGCATGGTTAGGCAGCCGACGCTTGTGTCGTCATTTCTTGGGGACCGCCGTTGCATCCCGACTCCGGGGGACATGTGTGCAGTCGGTGGCGTTGGTGTCGGGTGTCGAGTGGCGGGATGTGCTTTTGTTTAAACTATATTCCATCGATTTCACTGACTTATAGGATGCTGTGAATTGAAACAAAACCACCCCATATATGTGAAAAATATCGAATTAATTAATTTGCATAATTTTTTTTATATCAACGTGTTGATAGCGGGAAAATAGTTAAGGGGAGGATGTGTGCGAGTGGGTGACATGGAGCTGAACAGCTGGCTAAGAACTGAACAATAGGTTAATTTGCCTCATTTTTTATGTAAAACGCCATGCAGTAGTTTGAGGGGTAGTGTGACAAAGAAGAATGCTCCAGAAATGGGTTCAAAAGCATGTGAAATTCGAAAAGTGTACCAAAAAATGGTGAGAGGACGTAACTAATTACTTAATTTAGTATCAAAGGCGGTACAATAGTTAAAGGAAATTGGGATGACATGGAAAACCACTTAACAGAAAAATAGGTCAACTGGCGACAGAGTGCCAAACTTTAGCTTAAGACACCCACAGTACAGTGCTGAACATCAGGTTATGGAGCATGTTTGCCCCATGTAATTACTTCTTACGAGACCTACATGTTTCCAAACAGCAGATAATGATGAGCAATGGAAATCCAACCCCTGCAAACTGAATTTGTTATAAATAAACAATATACCTTTGATTTTCCTGTTATGAGATCCTTCCTCTCCATCAACGAGCCACCAATTTCCATTATTCCATACACTGCCTTGAATGGCCTAAACTGTTGAAATAAAACATATTCCACACATTGTCTAAATTGTTTAAACAATATCAGTTTCAGGGAGGGAGGTTGGGAGGGTAAGGGGTTTTTCTAGAGGGAGAGGGGTTAATTAATTGATCAATTTAATTAAGTAGCCAATCAAATTGATAAGAGTGAGAGGGGCTATTCCAATAACTCAAACCTGGAAGGATACCTGTAGCAGCGAATGGGAGGAGGGAGGTTGGAGTTTTCCTGAGGGGGGAGAGGAGTGGGTAGAATAGGTTAGGAACCTGTCAATGAAAAGGAAGGGTCATTTTAGCAGAACAATAGGTTAATGACCTGTCAATTAAAGGAGAAAAATATGTTAAGTAGCTGTCACTCAAAGAAGAGCAATAGGTTTGCCCCTGAGTGTATACCTGCCCCTGATGTAGGCAACCCACACTAACAAAATGCAATGATGCCACTTTTGTCCTACTACCAGTAAGTTTTATGTGCACTAAGTTTGTCTGCAAATTGTACATATAGTTATTTTGAAATGGCACACACTTTCCTCAAAAATGGCATGTTTTCATTGAGACCTGAAACAAACAGATAAAAGTAATCATTTATGAATAGAGAAGTCCGCCGACAACATTAATGAATATGTTGAAAAACTTTTTGGTAGATTAGAACTGTGTGCCGGACTGACACTCGAACTCGGGATCTTTGCTTTTCGGAGGCAAGTGCCATAGTTTCATGTCAGCGCACATTCTGGTATAGAGTGAAAATTTCATTCACGAATGAAACTGTTGTTTCAACTGAAGCGCATGCACATCGAAATTTGTACCATCGCTGCAGAGTAGCGGCAAGCTGGAGTGCAGCTCGCATTCACAGCGTATGTGATTTTTCAGAGATGAAGCTTATTTCACAGTGCACAGTGGAGCTGCTGGGCGACAGGAAAGCCTATATCTGTTACATCTGACTCCCGTTAACAGCACTTCATCATGCTTCATCATCATCCAAGAACTTGTACCAAGACTATTCTTTCTGCTAGCAGGCAGTGAATGGGGAGTAGCAATGTTTTCCATGATGAAGCGTTGTGACTGAGACTCCAGGTGATATTCTGAGTTTCGTGCACAGGGACTTTCATAAATGAATATAATGACGATATATATATATATATATATATATATATATATATATATATATATATATATATATATATATATATATATATATAGAGTCACTTGTCCTCTGTCTCGTTTGATGTAGCCCATCACGAATTCCTCTCCTGTGCCATCTCAGCCTCAGAGTAGCACCTGCAACTTACGTCCTCAATTATTTGCTAGATGTATTCCAATCCCTGTCTGCCTCTAGAATTTTTACCCTTACAGTAACCTCTACTACCATTCAAGTTATTCCGTACAGATGTCCTACCATCCTGTCCTTTCTTCTTGTCAGTGTTTTCCACATATTTCTTTTCTCGCTGATTCTCCGGAGAGCCTCCTCATTGCTTTTCTTACCAGACCATCTAATTTTCAACATTCTTCTTGTAGCATCACATATCAAATGCTTTGACTTTCTTCTTCTCCGGTTTTCCAACAGTCCATGTTTCACTGCCACACAATGCTGTGCTCCAAACGTACCTTCTTAGAAATTTCTTCCTCAAATTAAGGCCTATGTTTGACACTAGCAGACTTAACCTGGAAAAAAAATGCCCTTTTTCCCGGTGCTAGTCTGCTTTTGATCCGTCTGTCATTTGCTATTTTGCTGCCTAGGTAGACAGTAGTTAATTTCATCTACTTTCTGATCACGAATTCTGATGTTAAGGTACTCGCTGTTCTCATTTCTTCTGCTGCTCATTACTTTTGTCTTTCTTCGATTTAATCTCAGTCCATATTCTGTACTCATTAGACTGTTGATTCCATTCAGCAGATCATGTAATTCTTCTTCACTGTCACTCAGGATAGTAATGTCAACAGCGACTCGTATCATTCGTATCCTTTCATCTTGAATTTTAATTCCAATCCTGAACCTTTCTTTTATTTCCATCATTGCTTCTTCGATATAAAGTTTGAGATATAGAGGCAAACGACTGCACAGTCTTTTTAATCTGATCACTTTGTTCTTGGTCTTCCACTCCTTTTTGGTCCCTCTTGTCTCTTGTACATGTTGTAAATTACTGTCTTTCCCTGTAGCTTACCTCTATTTATCTCAGAATTTAAATATCTTACAGCATTTGACACTATCGATCGCTTTTTCCATCTCGGCAAACCCTATGAACGTGTCTTCTTTTTTCTTGAGTCTTTCTTCCATTATCAACCGTAACGTCAAAATTGCCTCTTCGGTTCTTTTACCTTTCCTGATGCCAAAATAATCGTCATCTAGCAGATCCTCAATTTTCTTCTCCATTGTTTTGTACGCTATTCCTGTCAACAGCTTGGATACACGAGCTGATAAGCTAATTGTGGGGTCATTCTCGCATTGGACGGCCCTTGCGATCTTCTGAATTATGTGGATCATGTTTTTCCGAAAGCCAGATTTTATCTCGCCAGTCTCATACGTTCTACACACCAATGTCAACAGCCGTTTTGTTCTCACTTACCCCAATGACATTAGAAATTCTGATGCAATGTTATGTATCCCTCTGCCTTATTCTAACTTAAGTCTGCCAAAGTTCTTTTAAATCCTGATTCTGATACTTGATCCTCTATATCTTCTATATCGAATCCTGCTTCTTTTTCTTTCACGACATTAATAAAGTCTTCCCCCTCATAGAGCTCTTCAATGTACTCATTCCACCTATCTACTCTCTGCCTTGCGTTTAACAGTAAAATTCACATTGCAGTCGTAATGTTAATATCCTTGCTTTTAATTTCGTCTTAGCTTCCCTGCGCTTGCTAATTATTTCATACTTAAGTGAGTTGATTTCTGAATTGCTGAATCTCCCTGAACATTTTTGTATTTTCTTCTTTTATCGAAGTGATTCTTCTGTTACCCATGATTTCTTTGCAGTCACCTTCTTTGTACCTACGCTTCTCTCTCGAACTTCTGAGACCAACATTTTTAGAGTTATCTGTTCTTCTTCAGCTGATCAGCCTTCTGAACTATTCCCTGTCACAGTATCGATAGCCCCAGGGAGCTTCAAGCCTATCTCTTCATTCCTTAGTACTTCCGTATCCCACTTCGATGCACATTGATTCTCCCTGACCGGTCACTTAAATTTAGTCTCTTCAGCTTCAACCTACCCCTCGTCAGCGTGAAATGGTGATCTGAGTATACATCTACTCCTGGGTATGCCTAATAATCCAGTATCTGATTTCGGAATCTCTGTCCGGCGGGAGGGGCCGCGCAATCCGTGCATGGCGCCTCAAACCAATCGACCACTCCGCGCGGCACATTATGTGTCTTTAATGCAGTGATTTCCATTGCGTTCTGCATCCGCATGCGTTGATTATTGCTGATTCTTCGGTCTTTTAGGAGCAGTTTCCTTGCCCAAGGGCAAGAGATGGCCCTAAGCCTCAGTTCGTTCATCGGCCCTCTTTGGAAAGGTCATTGGGAGATGCTGCTGTGACTTTCAGTCCAGAGACTGGTTTGATGCAGCTCTCCATGCTATTCTATCCTGTACAAGCTCATTCATCTTAGTGTAACTACAGCAGCCAACGTCCTTCTGAATCTGTTTAGTGTATTCATGCCTTGGTCTCCCTACGCGCTTCCTTCCATTACCAAATTGATGATCCGTTGATGTCTCAGAACGTGTCCTAACAACCGATCCCTTCTCCTACTCAAGTTGTGCCACAAATTTGTCTCCCCCCCCCCCCAATTCTATTCAATACCCCCTCATTAGCTAAGTGATCTACCCATTTCTTCAGCATTCTTCTGTAGCACCACATTTCGAAAGCTTCTATTCTCTTCATTTCTAAACTATTTATCGTCCATGTTTCACTTCCATACATGGCTTCACTCCATACAAGTACTTTCAGGAAAGACGTCCTGACACTTAAATCAATACTCGATGTTAACAAACTCCTCCCTTCAGAAACGCTTTCCTTGCCATTGTCAGTCTAAATTTTATATCTTCTCTACATCGACCATCATCAGTTATTTTGCTCTCCAATATCAAAACTCATCTACTACTTTCAGTGTCCCATTTCCTAATCTAATTCCCTCAGCATCACCTGATTAATTCGACTACATTCCATTATCTTCGTTTTGCTTTTGTTGATGAGCATCTTATATTCTCCTTTCAAGGCCATTCCGTTCAACTGCTCTTCCAGGTCCTTTGCTAACTGACAGGTTTACATGTCGTCGGCAAACCTCAAAGTTTTTAATTTCTTCTCCATGGATTTTAATTCCTACTCCAAATTTTTCTTTTGTTTCCTTTCCTGCTTGCTCAATATACAGATTGAATAACATCGGAGATGTGCTACAAAAGTGTCTCACTCCCCTCTCAACCACTGCTTCCCTTTCATGCCCCTCGACTCTTATAACTGCCATCTGGTATCTGTACAACATGTTACTGCAAACCTGAACAATATTCTCCATCTCCAGTTACACTGGCGGGTGCGCTTATCGTGACATCTGGTGGTCAGATCCGTAGTAGACAATTGTGTCCGGAACCTTTTGATGGGGTGATACGTGGTGTTTATGGTTCAAAAAGAATTACGATCAATTTATTTATCAAATACACTAGATAATGAGCATAGTTTTTACGTGTTATTTTCACTGTTTTAAAAACACTGCACAATCGTACATAAAGGTTCCTAAATGATATCATAATTTTCAGATTAATAGTGGTAAGGTTAACTCCCTCCCTCCCCCACACACTGGGCAGCGGCCGGGACATGTGGAACACGCCTGGGTCCTCGGCATGTGTTACCATGTGTTACATGGATAAACCGCATCTGATTCTTATGCCCTTGGCGTCCATTCCCAACCGTTTCTTTGCAGAATAAATCTTTACACCGAGCATCAGAAAAGCATACTCTTCTGTGCCAATGGGTTATCTTATAAATTGTTCTGTGTCCCTAGAAACATTTATGCATACACAAAACGGCTGTGCTGGAATAGAGTCACAGTTCAAATTCAGCTTCAGACAACGTTATTAGAATCTCACACAAGGCATCAGAGGGAGAGACTAGTTTCGGTAGTACCAATGGTTTAACAAATTCTAAGAAAGTGTACGGAATACACCGTAATACAAAAGCAGAAAATGGGGTGAGTGGTGAGTGTGGGTGAACAACCCTACTGGACAGTGTTCTTTGGAAGTACAACTTTAGCACATGAAGCTATGCAAAAACAAAACGAAATGGAGCGGTAATAATACTGTGGCACTGTTACGATGGGGTCGCAGGACACATACATTGCGTACATTAGAATGGATAACATGTTTCCCAACTGTATGTACATCGTGACCTTTCTTGGAGAAATCGAGCCTTCATTATTTCAGCCGATCGTCATTTCACCGCAGCTCTTCCCTTAAGTTTTATACGCTGACGCAAAAAACTCCCAGCACTACGAAGGAGTTGTGCGACATAAACGAATATTGGTTGGCATGTTCTACTTCTGAAATACGATGTCTATTCAAATTTCGCGCCAGTCGCATAAGAGTGGCGCTGGTGGTGCCACTATTAAAACGCAAATCACGTATGCTTCAAATACGCGCTGTGACCGTCGGACGTCGTGGTTGATGATAGTCAAGAATGCCTTAAGATAAGGGCGCCATTATCAATACTTCACTGAGTTTGAATGAGGCCGTGTAATAGGGCTACGACAAGGTCGGTGTTCCTTCTGCGATACTGCGTAAAAACTTGGTAGAAATATAGCCACTGTACACGATTGCTGGCAGTGGTGCTCACGAGAATGTACGGTCGCAAGAAGACCGGTCTCCTGACGGACACGGGTCACTACCGAGAGGGAAATACTTAGAGTTTGGCGTCCTGCTTTGGCGCATCGTACTCCATCTACAGCAGCAATCTGAGCACCAGTAAACACCACAGTGACACAACGAACTGCTACGAATCGGCCACTTCAAAGACAGCCCCGCGAAAGACGCCCTGTAGAATGCATTCTACTGACGCCAAAGCACTGTCACTTGCGACTTCAATAGTGGCAAGCGAGAGTTCGTTGGAGGGAGAGGTGTTGGGCTGTTGTGTTCTCTGATGGAAGCTGGTTCTGCCTCGGTGCCAATGATGGACGTGTTGTAACCTCCCCACAAAATTGTATAAATAATAATAATGAATATAATTCTAATTTTAGTGTAACCTCAGAACAAAATTGGTTCCCATTTATAACCTCCATACAGAAATTCATTCACATTTAACCTCCACACAAAATTTGTTTGCCATTCAATGTACCCACAAAATTCTTTTCTTATTTAGTGTAAGCTCGAAACAGAAAAACTCCTAAACCTCGTAGTAAAAAATAAATTCAGTAACTTGGTAAATTTTGGACGACAGCAGTGCTGCGTCATGGCCCTGTAAGATCATTCTGAATAAAAAAAGGAAAAATTCTTACCTGAATAAAGTCGCCGAATATACCTGCTCCTACAATAAATTTTTCCGGCACAGCTCTGTGCAATGATCATGGATTGGAGAAATTAGTAAATTCTTTAAATTGAAATGAATGCTTATCAAAAATTACTTTATATGACAAAGATTATTATTAGGACATTTTTAAAACATTTGCACGGGAGTTCAGATAACATTACTAGATATGCACGAGGCTGCTTTTTACCTTATACAATAATACTCAGTCTCCGGCATCGCTGCACCGCGACCGGCCCAGCCAACACGATACACTATACCAGACCAGAGCAGACTCCAGAGTAGCGCAGACTAGCAACAACTTACTGCTACAGCTACACAGTTCCTACTGCAGTCAACACTGTTCTCTGGTCAGAGATTCTCTTATACCTTGCCTATTGCAGGCAGCGCATGAGCAATACATCGAAATTACATCTGCTCATGCCTCTTACAGTGTGTTGGTTAGAAGGAGGCCAGTTGAGGAGCTGCAACCAACCTGTCTGCGTGCTAGACACACTGTACTTGCACCAGATGTTATGGTTCAGGGTACGACTTCATATGACACAGGAGCACTCTCGTGGTTATATAACGCGCCATCATTGCAGTTTGTACTTCACTCTACAGTAGTTATTGGACCTGCTCTGCTGCGTTTCATGAACAATATTCCAGGGGGTGTTTTTCAACAGGACAACGCTCGCTCACACACCACTGTTGTAATCAGAACGTCACGTTGTCTTGTCCAGACAGATAACTAGATCTGTCTCCTGTTGGGCACATATGGGTCATCATCGACGACAACTCTAGTGCCATCCACAAACAACCCTAACCATCCCAGTCTTGATCAACTAAGTGGCACAGACTCGGAACTCCCTCCCACAAACTGTCGTCCGGCTCCGGTGCAACACAACGCATGCAAGTTTGCATGTTTGCTTTCAAAATTCTGACGGTTACACCGGTTATTAACGTGGTAGCGTTTCACATGTGCAATGGATTAGCTCGCGCTTACATTAACCTGTAATCTTGGAATGTTAATTACTCATATGTATACTTGAAGCGCCCGCTGAACCCACTGGGCAGGGCAGGTAATAGGATTGTGGAAACGGCCAAGGATTGAAGTCAGTTTCTGCTTCTGATTGTCATTTAGTGTAATTTAGCAACTCTTTCACAGCTGAAGGCCTCTAACAAGATAAAAATCCAGTTAAGATAGCAATAAAATAATTCAAAAAAACAACATACCCAAAGTGCAATACAAATGGCTGAGGGCCACAATTAATTTCCAAAATTTTAGAATATATTACCATAGACCTTTAAAGGCAGAAGGCCAACAAGAGAATTCAATTAAGATAGCAGTAAAATAATTTGAAACACAAAAGGCAACATATACAAGGTGCAATACAAATGGCTGAGGGCCACAATTAAATTTCAAAACTTCAGAATATATTACCATAATCTTTAAAGGCAGAATGCCACAGTGTTTAAGCTTGAAAGATAAATTTAAAAATTAATTTTGCAAAATATTAAGAAACAAACAATAACCGCAAGTCTAAAATTTAAAATAGCTGACAACAGATAATAAAACAACGGTGGCACTCAGAAGGCCTCCAGGGAGGTCGGTCTGCCCTCGTTCACTTAGGTGAGACAGGTGGTGAGCCCAACTATACTTGATCCGTCGGAACCCAACCAGGGGACAGCCACGGACCGACCGACACATCAACCTGCTTCCCGCCAATCAGTACATGAGAACCCCAACGGGAAATGTTACAAACGTGATAATCCACAATGGAGAACGTAATACCACTCGTGTTACCAGAACGTATTACCACACCATGTTGGACAGCGACAACAGGTGAGGAAAGGACGCTGCCTCAAATTACGTTAGTGACCAGGGCAGGTAACCGGAACACTAACGGCCACAAGGCAGAAAATTCCACTGGTGCACTCAAATCGTAGTCGACCGAAATAGTTAATTGCACCGCATGGCGGATAAATCTCAGCAGTAGAACCACTCGCCGGCCGCGGTGGCCGAGCGGTTCTAGGCGCGTCAGTCCGGAACCGCACGACCACTACGGTCGCAGGTTCGAATCCTGCCTCGGGCATGGATGTGTGCGATGTCCTTAGGTTTAAGTAGTTCTAAGTCTAGGGGACTGATGACCACAGATGATAAGTCCCATAGTGCTCAGAGCCAAGTAGAACCACTCGGTGTTGCTCACCGGAAAACCTCCCCAACAGCAAACCACCGAAGCGAAACACCACAACATGAATAGACGTGGCTTGGGTAGTTGAAACCACTACTCAACTTCGACGTCCTGAGTCGGCGAACCACGAAGCTCGTACCGATCGGGATCGGATAGCTCCACACACGCTCCGACACTGCGAAGGACCTCCGTTGAGAACTTCGTCTTGCTGCAACAACACTGTGTTCTAGGCGGTGGAATTCCAACACCAGAAAAATCCTCTGTTCTAAGGAATAAACCATGTTGTCTACAGCACACTTGCACATTGTGAACAGCACACGCTTACAGCAGAAAGACGACGTACAGAATGGCGCACCCACAGACTGCGTTGCCTTCTATATCTTTCACATCACTTGCAGCGCCATCTGTTGTTGAAAATTGTAACTACTGTAATTTCGAAAGTTTGTCCGCCTGAAAATGTACTGTTGTCCCAAGCATATTGCAACAAACGGTGTATTTCTATCGCTGCTCGTTTAGTTTTTATTGCCGTTTCAAATATACCGGTCATTTTTGAAACACCCTGTATATGCACAAAACCAAACATGGTACACGGCGTAAATATCGATACACATCACTGCCGCCACACGTAGAAGGAAGAAGAACCACGACGTAACAGTGACAAGGGCGGGAAACCAAACACAGATAGACAGCGAAGTTCACGAAAACGCATAGTTTGGAGAGAGCACGGCTCAATACTGAAATTTCATTGCGCTACAT
Source organism: Schistocerca serialis cubense (assembly GCF_023864345.2). NCBI lineage: Eukaryota > Metazoa > Arthropoda > Insecta > Orthoptera > Acrididae > Schistocerca > Schistocerca serialis. The sequence continues at coordinate 165,301,682 of NC_064645.1, read as the reverse complement.
TATTTTCTTGGTATTTCAATTTTTTCCGGTCAGTGTATAATTCAACGTTTTAGCTGCTATTAAGAAAGTGACTTAAATTTCACTACCTGTGCGCTCCACTGTGTATCGACGGGTGACAAGTTCGTGAGATGGTTTCAGAAGCTAGTAGTTCCGTTTTGTGAAAATCCACACCACCGGGTCTCATGCCCTTGACACCTGACGATACTCAACGCAAGCAACCGATAATGCAAATTAAAACATTTTCTTAACAGCAGCTGAGGCTGTGATTTTATTGTTGATACAGCAGTATCGGTTTCTTCCCGGATCGATTTCACAGGCGTAAGCGGCCGCTGGTCCGCCTCTTAGTTAGAGGGCGAGTATCTCTGTTTGGGGAGGGCTTCCAAACCGCACGCAAGGATGAGACTGGTACTTACCTGTGGAGAGGGAGTGGAGTGTACGCTGGACAAGGAACAGAAAGTCGACTATCTGGGCCACGTGCTGATGTTCACGCAAGAGAATGACAGGCAGGAAGGAGGGCCATTTTAAATTTGCTGCCAACTGGAAGATGCACGAGAGAGAGAGGCAGGTTGTCTCTGGAGCAACTGCCAGTGCTGTGGGATGTGCAAGCTTCACTGTACTGAAGCACTGAAGCTGAAGTTTCGCTCTCGTCGTCATCGTCTGATCAAGAGAGGGAGTTTGTTGGACGCTACAGCTAAGTTTCTTCAGGTTTACTGAATTATTATATTCATTTGGAGCTTACTTCATTAGATATCCGTGACGAAGGAGAGATCACTGATTTCAACCTCTGATTAATGCTCTGTCTTGCACATAGCACTCGGCGAAGCCTTAGGTTCCAGCGAGCGATCTGTCAACTGTTTTTCGGTTCACCGTCAATTACAGGCATTTGCTCGGCTGGGCGGGGAGGTAATGGTATTGCTTATGTAATTAAGTGGGGATGTTGCTGAAATTGACGGAAAATGCCAATTTTATATTTATCTTTTGTTTATTACTAGAAGTCATGAATAATAAGTTACCAAAGTTTCAATGATGAAGTCGCATCAGAAGAGTCTGAAAAATAGTAAAATGTAAGACACGACATTCCTACCACGCCCACTTTTTGAAGCAGAGCTTCAATATTAGCTCGGTGGACTATTCCAGCACTCACTTTCAAGCAAACTTTCACAGGGTTCATCTAGAAAGCTTTGATATGTAGCTTGGTTTTATAGATAATTTGCGACTCTTGCCAGTGATATGAAGGACAAAAACTTGGAAGATGGAAACGGCAATGGTGGACACAACAGACTCACAAAAAAAGGAGACAGACACTCTTCAGATGTATCATGACAAGGCTACTACGTAGAACCAATCCGGTGTAAGTGACTTGAAAAAAGCAGTATGGGTTAGCTATTTCCTCATGGTGTCAACAGGTGAACATACCATTTGAACGTACCATTTACCATCTGTCCACATTAGCTGTAACAGATTCAGAGGGTAACAACGCCTACATTAACAAGAAGAGGCTTCCAGATCGTATGCTGAACGCTGTCAAGCTCCTTTTCAGGTTTATGGCCGATCCTGCGCCACTAAAATGTGTGTTCGTGGCAAAATGCAGAATCCAAATGAGTCTCTAAATTCACTCATATGAAAACGATACCCTAAGTCTAGATTGTCATCTGCTACTGTTGTCAGAATTGTAGCTCATGATGCAGTTCTTATGTTTAATTATGCGAAAGTAGGGAGGATGAAGGTATTATGGAGAATGGGCTTTAAGATAGGAAATTTCACACAAGACCTCTTGAGAAAAATAGATTTATAGCGCCTCTCTGCAGCCGGAAAGTCAGTTGAGGACTTGGTAAAGGAAGTAAATCAGAAAACAAGAAACAGAAGAGAAACCTTGAAGGGAAAGAGGACTCTAAAAAAAAAATGAGTACAAATCAGGGGACTTCTGAAGAGGTGACATAAGAAAAAACGTTATGTTTTCTATATTTTATTCAGCTTTTTCTTAGAATGTGTGAAGGCTAGAAATATCAAATTTCGTCCACGTATTCCTATAAACTTAATAAACGTTGTCTCAAAAGCAAATTTTGAAATTCTGAGTGAAAGCTGAGATATGGAGCAAAGCGATTGGCATTTTGAACTATTTTTATATTATACTTACAGAGTTGTAATTAAAAAATTATTATAACTCTCCTCCTCTATATTTAAAAAAAACTCATGTGAGAAGCTCACTATATCCAAAAATATTAAACAGAGAACATTTTGTAGAAATCTCTTGAATATTTTCTGAGAAAAACGTGCATGTATCATTTTTTGAAGCTAAATTTTTAAATTAAATATGAACACTTACATTTATGTAATACAAGGGACTTAACAGTAAGAATTTTAATTTCATGTTAAACAGGGTAAAAAATTTCATTACAATGTCTTTAAAATTGTAGATTTGGTGTATCTTTTAAATAGTGTTTTCATAAACATCCCCCCTTAACTTTCTTTCTTATAGGTAAATTAATTATGTCCCTTTCTCTGTTGTGGAAGTCCTCTGCTATTTATGAACAATTTATTTAATTAGTCACGGGTCGTGACACACTGTCGGACGTCATGTTGCCAAATGTCGTACTTTGGCCAGATGTGACAGAGCTGGAGCCACTATACTGAACGTGTGTCCCCAAGTGATTTTTTGTATACTTGGTGTAAACTGCTGTCATGGATGACAAGCCAGCAAAGAATTACATTTAAAAATATTACTATCCTGCTTATTGTTTTTCTACACTCCTGGAAATGGAAAAAAGAACACATTGACACCGGTGTGTCAGACCCACCATACTTGCTCCGGACACTGCGAGAGGGCTGTACAAGCAATGATCACACGCATGGCACAGCGGACACACCAGGAACCGCGGTGTTGGCCGTCGAATGGCGCTAGCTGCGCAGCATTTGTGCACCGCCGCCGTCAGTGTCAGCCAGTTTGCCGTGGCATACGGAGCTCCATCGCAGTCTTTAACACTGGTAGCATGCCGCGACAGCGTGGAAGTGAACCGTATGTGCAGTTTACGGACTTTGAGCGAGGGGGTATAGTGGGCATGCGGGAGGCCGGGTGGACGTACCGCCGAATTGCTCAACACGTGGGGCGTGAGGTCTCCACAGTACATCGATGTTGTCGTCAGTGGTCGGCGGAAGGTGCACGTGCCCGTCGACCTGGGACCGGACCGCAGCGACGCACGGATGCACGCCAAGACCGTAGGATCCTACGCAGTGCCGTAGGGGACCGCACCGCCACTTCCCAGCAAATTAGGGACACTGTTGCTCCTGGGGTATCGGCGAGGACCATTCGCAACCGTCTCCATGAAGCTGGGCTACGGTCCCGCACACCGTTAGGTCGTCTTCCGCTCACGCCCCAACATCGTGCAGCCCGCCTCCAGTGGTGTCGCGACAGGCGTGAATGGAGGGACGAATGGAGACGTGTCGTCTTCAGCGATGAGAGTCGCTTCTGCCTTGGTGCCAATGATGGTCGTATGCGTGTTTGGCGCCGTGCAGGTGAGCGCCACAATCAGGACTGCATACGACCGAGGCACACAGGGCCAACACCCGGCATCATGGTGTGGGGAGCGATCTCCTACACTGGCCGTACACCACTGGTGATCGTCGAGGGGACACTGAATAGTGCACGGTACATCCAAACCGTCATCGAACCCAACGTTCTACCATTCCTAGACCGGCAAGGGAACTTGCTGTTCCAACAGGACAATGCACGTCCGCATGTATCCCGTGCCACCCAACGTGCTCTAGAAGGTGTAAGTCAACTACCCTGGCCAGCAAGATCTCCGGATCTGTCCCCCATTGAGCATGTTTGGGACTGGATGAAGCGTCGTCTCACGCGGTCTGCACGTCCAGCACGAACGCTGGTCCAGCTGAGGCGCCAGGTGGAAATGGCATGGCAAGCCGTTCCACAGGACTACATCCAGCATCTCTACGATCGTCTCCATGGGAGAATAGCAGCCTGCATTGCTGCGAAAGGTGGATATACACTGTACTAGTTCCGACATTGTGCATGCTCTGTTGCCTGTGTCTATGTGCCTGTGGTTCTGTCAGTGTGATCATGTGATGTATCTGACCCCAGGAATGTGTCAATAAAGTTTCCCCTTCCTGGGACAATGAATTCACGGTGTTCTTATTTCAATTTCCAGGAGTGTATTTAATACTGTTTTATGTCAAGAGTTTTGGGTTGATACTTAATCCGTTATCTCGCGAAACTTACTCCAAAAGTAGAAAGGAAGGCTTGGCAATGCGCTGCATACTACTGCTCTAATTTTCTACTGAGCGGCGTGTTTTTTTCAAAATTGGTATTATGATTACAAGTACCGTATGACGCTTGAGGCACTATTCCAGTTACTGAACCTTATATAATGTGGCCGAGAGTTTTGTGATGGGTTGAGTCTTTTTTAAACCAGTTCTATAGTTGTTTAAATTCTTAACCGTTAAGGGCTAAAGCCAGGTGGCCTTTCTTAATATTAGTTTTTTAAAGATTATGCGCAACTGTTAAGTTATTAATTGCTTGAGGGCCATAAGGCAATTACTGCGTTGGAGGATATGTTCTGAACATCCAATGGGACGGTTGCTCAAGTACCAACGTACGCAAAGGAAAATTTTAATACGCCGTGTGTGTCCAAATAAATACTCAGTAAACGGGCTCAGTCTCTTACTGCTCAAGGATCCCTGTATCCAAGTCAACCTGCTCCAGGTTAAGCGACTCCTGCCCTTTACCTATGGTATCTCATTCCATAGGCCTTAAAGTATCAGTAACTGTGGCAGCATAATGCGGAACACGCACAAATTACGCAGACTACAGTCAATGAACCAGAATGTATTGTTAAGTTATATTAATTTTCATACAATTTGTTTCTAGTTCCGAGTGTAAAATTATTTACTCAGTAACTGAAAGAAAATAAACTGGTAGATGCTCTTCCAAGTTACCTGTTCTACTGTGAGACCGCTTGATGATATGTTTAACATGAGACACTTTTTATGACTCTGGATCTTTGCTGGTGAACACACACACACACACACGCACACACACACACACACACACACACACACACACATAAGGCAGAGGGGTGAAGTAATATGGGAAGAGAATCTGAGAGATGAGGACATGGAAACGAAGAGGCACGGGCGTGCGGAGGTATGACATCATTTATTGTTCCTACGTCATTTCGGTGCACATTCAGCTGATTTATGCGAACCGACAACGAACTAATTACCTAACCGCAATATTACGCGCTAATGGAGAAACCCTTCCAGCATCGTAATTGCATCACTATAAACGCATTACTCAGTTTTGGCTTACTAGTCGTTAAAAGATGAAAATTACCACTATAATTATTTCCTCTGAATTACATCACGCAACAATGACAAACCCTCATTAGCTACATCACTCTGCTGACCACAAAATCATGGTTGGATGGAACGTATTTGTGGTACCGTACACTAATACGATTGCGGTATGGCATATTCCAACCTACGGCAGCTGAGAGCTAAGTCCTACGAACAGTATAATGCATTACAAAATTTTGATAAGTTCACCTACTGTCCGAAGTCTCTGCGTCAGTGTGAGTTTTAAGTTATGAATGGAGGAGGTCACACTACACCTCTCTCGTAATTGGTTACTTCTGTAGCACTTTTCACTTGTGGAGCAATTAATTTATGAAATGCTCCATGCTATTATTAGCCAATATCTCTGTAAGAAAGATAGTATAAGTCATTTCGAAATTATTATATGGACGATGTGAGGATAAAAGTCTCCGTATCTGTAGCAGAAGTGTGCAACCAATAGCCTATTAAACCCTCTTGTTTTAGGAAAACAATACTTTTACAATAACTGACCCGATATTGAAGATGATTACCTGGAAAGCTACTGCAATTATTAAGCATGAAGTTTCGTATCTTACGGTCGAAAATCGCTGAGAAATCAAGTATAATGTAATTTGCAACATAGTTGTTAATTCAATCTAAATTTTATTTCGTAGGTACTTTCGATCACCTGCTGATGCCATCATCAGCAAGTGGTAATCGAGTTCTTAATGTCGAGTATTTTTATAAGGTGGAATATGCCTGTAAGCACTTTCTTCTTTTAAACAAGCCTTTCGATCTCATCTACTTCTTCAGTTAGTATTGTGGTAAATGTTCAAAAATGTAGCAAGTTTTTTAAAAGAATGAAAGAATCTATCATTCGATATCGTGTGTAGATATGAATGTGTTTTAATGCCTTTTCCATAGGAATTTCGAAAGTTCTTCAGTGGGCTCTACAATGAGCATTTGAAATAGCAAAACGTTTGTGAAGACACTAAATAAAATGCGTCTCAGATTTAGTGAGAAGATTCTGAAGTGCCATAAATGCAAGAAAATATGGCACTAAAAACAATTATAGTTTTTGTTTTTCTCTAGCTGCAAAGAAGTCAAACTGTATGCAATACACGAAAAGAATTTTATTTTGAGACACTGCCACCTATTTCATGTCTATGAGGGGTGTAGTACTTTTCATAATTTCCGAAGTACTAGTCAATAGTACTTGAAAAATGGTCACCATTATTCATCCGTAAGAACTGTTCGTTGCAGAGTGCATTCTTCGGGATAAGCAACCAATGGCTGTGAAATGATAATTAAATCAAGACCCTAAGCTGTCGACAGGCGTTGATATACATCAACGGGTAACGTTGAAAATGTGTGCCCCGACCGGGACTCGAACCCGAGATCGCCTGCTTACATGTCAGACGCTCTATTCATCAGAGCCATCGAGGACATAGAGGACAGTGCGACTACAGGGATTTATCTCTTGCACCCTTCCCGTGAGACCCACATTCCCAACTTAATGTCCACACACTACATTCGTAGTGCCCCTGCCCATTACACTCATTAGTCGCGGCAGACAATGTTACCGAGTCCCGTAAGACTTCGGCCAATTAGAGTGCATCCAGGACAGAAGAAGAAGGTCAGTGGTCGGTTATCCTTAACTATATTTGAAGATGGTATCTGTTCTTTTGGACAAGTCCGAAAGAACAGATACCATCTTCATATATAACTAGTAGCTGTTGTGGGCAGTGGCAGTCAGAATCGTAGGCCTTTAATGATTTCTGTCCATACGCCTTTATTATGCTCAGTACTGGAACATATCTGTTCAAGGAGGACAAACTGAGACGTACATAAAGACGATTCGTCATCCAGAGTACACTGAAAGTATGCAAGATCTTAATATTTCGAGCTTCTTTTAAGTGCCGTCATAGTGCGTAAAAATTATAAGGGAGGATCAAAAAGGTTCCGTTCGAAGGCTACACAGTCTACAATCGGTAGGCCACGTCCGTATCTGCATGGTGCACATCCTCGTCCGACACGAACCATCGATCGTTCAAGGACTTCTTCGAGGGACCGAAGACGTGAAAACCGCATTGGAAGAGATCTGAATTATAGCGCGGGTAGTCATGTGTATCTTCCACATTACGATGTTTGCGGTATGGGCCGTGCCATATCACGAAACAACAGCAGCCCTTGTGGCACAACGGTGGTTTCCCACACACATTTGTCATTCTCCAATTGATGTCTACCGGTGTTTGTCTTTCGGCAGCCAAGCTCTTTGGACGCATTTCATAATAACGTCGCCATAGTTGACGTTTCCACTTTTACCGTACGCACAACGGAAAGACACGAATGCCACACTAGTTCCTTGCCTGCGTGTCGGTGCCTTTATACCCGAATCGGTGGCACGCTGGGTTACACATACGCTGCTGAAGCGCTCTCAGCCGGAAACTTTCTGATCGCCCCTCAGAACCTGAAGGATCTCTGAAACATCCGTAATTGATCTGCTACAACGAAACACGTAGCGATCGCGTTAGTACGCTGTTGACGTTTGCTAGTATACGGCTATGCGTGTCTAGTTACCGAAATAATTTTACCGGTGTTGGTGATTTTATTGCCCGTTGTACCAAGCTAGAAAATATGAATGGAGAAATGCTGATACCCAGTCCACTTACAGTGGAGGTCAGTCAACTGAAATGGAGAGAAGAAAAGGGTTTGTCTTCCGGTAAATACGGGGTAAAATCAACACCAGCAGAAAACGAACAAGAAAGTAGTTCAGTACTAGGGCTATTCTCATCAACATATACAGCAAACGACCAGCGACAACAATAATCCAGGTATACACGTCGCCGTCGCATGCAGAAAAAGGAGATGAAGAGAAATTATATGAGGATTTCAAACAGTTATTTCAGTACGTAAAGGAAGATGAAAATCCAGTCAACTACAGAGACTGGAATGCGGTTGTAGGCGAAGAAGTAGAAGAAAGGTGTGTGGAAGAATATGGGCTCTGGAGTAAGAATGTGAGAGGCCAACGTTTGAGCTCTGCAGTAATTTCGGCTTGTGATAGCCAATAATCTGGTCAAGAATCACGAAAGGAAGAGGTATACGTGGGAAAGACCCGGTGGCAAGGGAATATTTCATATGGCTTACATCGTGGTCAGACAGAGATATCAAAATCAGCTATTGGATTGTAAGGCGTACCCATGATCAGATATAGACCCAGTTGAAAGTTAAGCTAACTGAAGTTTAAGAGAATGGTCCGGAAGAATCAGTGGAAGGATGTGGGATAGTGAAGTACTGAGGAATGATGCGACGTGTTAAAGTTCTCTAAGGATGTGGCTGCTGCGAAAAGGAATATCGGTGTAGGCAGTCCAGCTGAAGAGGCGTGTGCATCTCTAAAAACGCAGATGTTGGAAAGACAAACATAGTTATTAGGAAGGTAATCCCGAAGAAACCTTGGGTAAAAGAAGAAATACTTCAGTATATCGACGAAAGAAGAATGTACAAACATTGTCAAGGAAAGTCAGGAAAGCAGGAACATAACTCACTTAGGAATGAAGTAAATAGGAAGTGCAGGGAATCCACGGTGAAATGGCTGCAGGAAAAATGTGAAGAAACAGAAAAAGAAAAGATCATCAGAAGGAGTGGCACAGTATGTAGGAAGGTTAAAACAAGCTCCAGCTAAATTAGAAGCAAGGGCGGCAACATTATGAGTACAATAGAAATTCCAGTTTTAAACGAAGAGGAGAGAACGGACATGTGGAATCAGTACATTAATGGCTTTTCATGAGGTGCAGGTTTTGTCAAACGACGCGACAGGAGAAAAAATTGTAGTCGATACGGAAGAGATAGGGTGTCCAGTATTAGTGTCAGAATTTAAAAGAGCTTTGGAAGTCTTAAGATCAAATAAGGCAGATTGAATAGATAACATTCCGCGAGAATTTCCAAAATCATTGGGGCCAAGAGATAACTAAATTACTATTCAAGTTGGTGTGTAAAGTCTATAAACTGGCGACAAACCACTCAACTTTCAGGAAAACAACATCCACAAAATTCCGAAGATTGCTAGAGCCGATAAGTACGAGAACTGCCATACAATCAGCTTAACAGATTATGCGTCCAAGGTGCTCACAAGAATAATATAGTGTAAGTAGGCTGTTTAGGTTTTTTTATTGGTAACGCCACCTCTGTATGAAAATCACTGGCTGTGCTGTGGGCAGTCTGTGTCTGCTTTGCATTGTTGTAATACTCGCCATTGTAGTGTTGGGCAGCGGCAGCTGGATGTGAACAGCGCGTAGCGTTAGGCAGTTGGAGGTGAGCCGCCAGCAGTGGTGGATGTGGGGAGAGAGATGGCGGAGTTTTGTAATTTTTCATGAACTGCTATATTTATATATGATGATATCAAGGTAAATACATTGTTTGTTCTCTATTAATATCTTTCATTTGCTAACTACCCCTATCAGTAGTTAGTGCCTTCAGTAGTTTGAATCTTTTATTTAGCTGGCAGTAGTGGCGCTCGCTGTATTGCAGTAGCTTGAGCAGCGAAGATTTTTGTGAGGTAAGTGATTTGTGAAAGGTATAGTTTAATGTTAGTCAGGGCCATTCCTTTGTAGGGAATTTTGAAAGTCAGATTGCGTTGCGCTAACAAAATATTGTGTGTCAGGTTAAGCACTATCTTGTATAATTGTTCAAAGGGGAAGTTTCAATAGAGAAGAATGGAAAAGAAAATTGAGGATCTGCTAGATGACGATCGGTTTGCCGTTAGGAAAATACAGGCACCAGAGAGGCAGTTCTGACGTTGGGCTCGATAATGGAAGCAAAACTGAAGAAAAATCGAGATACGCTCCTTGGATTTGTCGATATGGAAAAAGAATTCGACAGTGTAAAATGGTGAAAACGTTCTATATTTTGAGAAAAGGATGAGTAAGCTATAGGTAAAGACGGGCAGTGTACAACATGTATAAGAATAAAGAGGGAAAAATAAGACTGGAAGACCTAGAACGAGACGCTCAGATTAGAAATGAAATATGACAGATGCATTCTTTCACCCCTACTGTTCAAGCTATTCGTCGAAGAAGCAGTGACGGGAAGTGAATGAAAGTTTCTAAAGTGGAATTAAAATTAGGTGTGAAAGGATATCAGTGATAAGGTTTGCTGATGATATTGCTGTCCTCGGTGAGTGTGTAGAACAATTACGTGATCTGGTGAATGAAATGAACTGTGTAATGAATACAGACTGTGATCTGAGAGTTAAACGAAGAATGACAAAAATATTGAGATGTAGCCGAATTGAGAACAGCGAGAAGCTTAACATTTATATTGGTGATCGCGAAGTAGAGGAAGTTAAAGAACTGTACTACCTTGAATGAAAAATAAATCACGACGGACGAAACATAGAGGACATAAAAAGCAGACTAGCACTGGTAAAAAGGCATTAATGGACAAGAGAAATCTACTAGTATCAAATATAAGCTTTAATTAGACGAAAAAAATTCTGAGAATGTTGATATGGAAAAAAAATTGTGTAATAATGCATCATGAAGTGTGGCAAAATCAGAATATAAAAGAATCTAATCATTTCAGCGTTGGGGTTACAGAATAATCACGAAAATCAGGTGGACTGATAAAGTAACGAATGAGGAGGTTCTTCGCAGAAGTGGCGAAGAAAGAAGTTTATCGAAAAACTCTATTTTCATGGGCAAAACTCTGCAATAGTTCTTACGAATCGCACTTTTTCATTGCAATACATCATAAACGCACGGAAAAACTTTGCAGTAACTAACTTGGATAAAGAGTTAAACACTTAACAGAAACGAAAATCATTCATTCAGCTAGTTAAGTTATCATTTTGAAGGACATGTTTGCTACGCATTCACATTGGCCGCAACGTTAGAAAATAAACTATGCCATCCGAAGTAGATCTTTTTCGCCAGAGTCGCTCGGAGCATATCAGGAAGAGTACGGTCTAAAATGTCTGCTGGATTTAATCCTACACACTCACGATCGTTTCTCAACTCAGTGAACGACTTATCGGGAACATTAGGGGTGATTTCGCGCGTCACAAAAATATTTTTGCCAGCCTCTTTTGCTCTATCTTAAACAAGTGTCGTAAACCTTGTTTGCTTCTTCTACTGGATCTGATTAGCCTTCAGTTTTCCTGGTACAGTTATTTGCTTCCTCGTAATCTGTACTTTCTTTAGAAGGAAGCAAGGGAGGAACGGAGATTAGTGTTTGACGGCCTTTCGACAACGACTCATTAAAAACGAAGCACAGGCCGGGATTAGGGAAGGAAGTCGGCCGGGCCCTTTCCAAGAAAGCGTGCTGGCGATTTATGTATCTCAGGAAACCTAAATCTGGATGGCTGGACTGGAATTTGAACCGTCGTCTGCCTGAATTCGAGTCCTATGTGCTGGCCACCGTAACACCTCCCTTGGTTACGTTCTCTGGACATTATGTTGTGGATTATTTTTGTTCGATTTTCTCAGCTTCTTTTAGTCTCGACATTCCTGTTATTCTGAAGTATTCAGTAGCATGCAGGCGGACACAGTGCTTTAATCATCATGGTCTGGCGTCTTGCTTTATCTCACGTAAGATAGATTTCCACAACGGAATGGTTAAACACTCTGTTATACCTGGAAGAATAGCAAATAAGAAAATTATACGTAATGGGCGTACATGGTATAGCAGGAAGAAACATCGTTTCACTCTGTCTCGTACGGTATCTCTCTTTGTGCCAACTCTAAGCATGCCCAAAATTATTCTTAATTTAGAAAGAAGATCAGCTTCCGATACCCCTACAATCCAATCTCTCAGTAAATTAGATACTTATGCCACAAAAAAAGGAGAAGAAATAAATGAAAACGAATAATGTGAATCCAGATGCTCGTTACTCATGCGACTGCCGGAAACAAGGACTACAAAATTAAATTTGAAATGCTAAACTCTGCTTCGTAACTGCTTCACCCAAAAGAAAACACAAGATAGTTCATCACAGCACTGGTGCCTAAGCGACAGATATAACAATAAATTAGAGTGCAATTGAAAATCATCTTAGATCTTACGGTAGGGCAAAAGGTGGCGCCAAGGCCGTTGCGTTTAGTATAGAATTTGCACCACTTCTGCCGACAAATTATCGTAGCGCGCTGGAACAATGACACGTGCTACGTAAGTGGGACAGTGTTAGGTCTCTTCACTCAGAAGGGCTGCAGAACAGAGGCTCAGAATTATACACTTTTTTTCAGTCAGCTACTGGTCATAGAAATATGTTGCAAATTTTGTGCTCGCGTACAATGTTTTGCTCTGGTGACCGAACTATCCTCGGTCAACATTAAGTTTACAAACAAGTTTTCCAGAGAGGGCTATCAAAATTGGCTAGTACTGACGTCTGAAAATCTGTTTCTAATTTTTAACAAACCGTCAAGGTCGAATAACAGCCAATAAATCATCAAGTTAGTTTCAGAAAGCATCGGTCCTATGAATCACTATTTCTTCCGTTAATTCTTTATAGCCAGAAGACAGTACATAACGAAACTGAGGTTAGTAACCTGTATGTTGACTTCCAGAAAGCCTCGTCTAGTGAAACACATTCGAATATAAGTAATATCCCAACACATAAGATCCGACCCTCGTGGTCTCGCGGTAGCGTTCTCGCTTCCCGAGCACGGGGTCCCGGGTTCGATTCCCGGCGGGGTATGGAATTTTTCCTGCCTCGAGATGACTGGGTGTTGTTGTGTCGATTTCATCATCATCATTCATTCCCATTACGGTCGGAGGAAGGTAACGGCAAACCACCTCCATTAGGACCTTGCCTAGTAAAGCGGTGCGGGTCTCCCGCAATCGTTCCCCTACGCTCTGTAAAGAAGCATGGGACTTCATTTCCATTTCCATTCCCAACACATAAGAAATTTACACGCCATTTATAATAATAAAGTTTTGACGACAGTGGTAGTGATGTCCGATATACCTCAAGTTAATGTGGCAGTTCTGCCACTTTTCATGATATACATGCAGGTTGTTCCCGCAAGAGCGTGCAAAAATGTAACAGGAGATAAAGAATGCTCCACTGAACAATCAGAGGTAGGGAACCTGGGGTCGCAGAAGCCAGCTTAAAGAGATATGGGAGTACACTTGTTTACCGCTTTGTCCATCGTTATTGTTTTCCAGTTTATTTACAACAAATATGCATACAAGCTTACACCTACTGTGCTTTTTATTTACACGTACATTCTTTCTTTCCTGCAAGGAAACAAGGAGGACGAGCCTTATTACTGGGAAATCATGATGCAAGTTTTGTTTACTTGTCCATAAGGTGGCTCTGTTGTATCGTGTCTACATTGCCCTCTTGGCTGTTCGTGAGAGGATGTGGATACAACATGACATACAACATGACAGTACACTGCCTCACTTCAGTGTGAATATCCGCAACCATATCAGTGCTCTATTTCCTGTGACAGGATTGAAGGTGAGGTCCCACTCCGTGGCCTTCAAGGTCACGACCTGAATCCTCTTGATTATTTCCTATGAGGATATCTAAGGTCACTTGTGTATGAGACCCCAGTGGATATGGAGATGGGATTATTTGTCAGAATTGTAGCTACCTGTGATGTGATTCGAAACACACCAGGGATATTTGTTCGCCGATATCATGTTTGCATTGAGATTGGTGGCCTTCAGTTTCAGCACATTTTGTAAGATACAGTACAGTTGGAACGTTCATTGTGTCAATGATGGTGTTTGCAGTTAACTGAAACTAATGTAAATAGAAAGTACACACTAATGTGATTTTATTCCTATTATCTCCTTAAGCTGGATTCTCTCACCCCAGGTTGCCTACCTCAAATTGTTGTTTGTAGCATCCTCTGTATCCTGTTAAATCTTTGCGCGCTCTTACGGAAACACCCTGTATATGACATGCCAAGTAAAGTCTAAATTTCATTGTGGTTGAACAAAATGGTTCAAATGGCTCTGAGCACTATGGGACTTAACTTCTAAGGTCATCAGTCCCCTAGAACTTAGAACTGCTTAAACCTAACTAACCTAAGGGCATCACACACATCCATGCCCGAGCAGGATTCGAACCAGCGCCTAGAATCGCTCGGCCACCCTGGCCGGCGTGGTTGAACAGAGGCGACACAACATTTTACAGGGAGTTGTAAAGTAACGACACAATAATTTTCTTTTCCTTCTTATTTTGTAACTATAGTTTTATGTATAAAGACACTGTTAAATAGCTGCATCCCTTGAAATGTGTCATGTATGTATATATCTGTTAATTGTCATATCAAATTTTCTATCATTAAAGAACGTAGTTTCTTAACTTTGTCCAAACCATCAATATGTGTATGTAAATAGCCGATTCTTACCTCAGGTCTTAGGATATTATTTGTGGACGTGGTGTTCTACTACTCGGGTTGGGGGCGGTACACCGACATTTACTGTGGCATCTTTCCTTCGGCGCGTAGCGTTAGATGAGAACACGTAGTCAGGCCTTAGTGAAAGGAGTCTCAGTCACCAATATAGGACCCGGCGTTGGACAAAGTGCGAAAATGTGTTCAGTGCAGTAATAAGTCAGCTCATATTTATTATTGCTTTGAATGCATAATTTCTGAGGCAATAAATAGTTAGTACTGATCACTTCACAATTTCCAAAACATTCAGTCAGCGACGCTACTAAGGTTCTGCTTCTGTTCTAGCCACATTTTATTTCCCTAATTTCCAGTTACACAATTTTGCATCGCGTCTGCAGATATCATATAGCATGAATAAAGGGATACTGCAGAACGCACCCAGTCGGGAGTAAGATTTCAGTTCCAATGCTGACTGAAGGAGCCGCAGTGCATAGACATGAGAACACCTGTTATGTCAGGGAAAGCACAGCCATTCTGGTGCGAAGCAAGTAATCTTGCATAGTAATATCTGCTAGCAAAAGTAGCTTTTCCGGTACAGATAACAGGAAATGACTAACGGTCTTGAGTACTTCCTTATAACAATATTACAACGCCACAAATCGAAGGTATTAATAAATAAATGAATAATGTTCAAGCTAAAGAAAATGTAGGGATGGCTACGAACTTTCACGAGTGTAAGTCGTCAGTCGGCGATAGGATGTCTTCCGATTTATTTATATCGTCAAAAAATGGCTCTGAGCACGATGGGACTCAACTGCTGTGGTCATAAGTCCCCTAGAACGTAGAACTACTTAAACCTAACTAACCAAAGGACATCACACACATCCATGCCCGAGGCAGGATTCGAACCTGCGACCGTAGCGGTCGTGCGGTTCCAGACTGTAGCGCCTTTAACCGCTCGGCCACTTCGGCCGGCTTATGTCGTCAGACGATGCTCTCAGGAAATTGTTAGTTTCCTGTTAATAATTAATAATTTTGTAGGTATTATAAGGTTATGAAGTTTAGTAACTAAATAATCACAATGGCATCCCTCTGGACGTCATTTGGAATAATATAGCTTTCCGCTTCATCACTTAAAATTACAGGAACTAGCATCGCACATTACAGAGAACAGGACGGTTCTGCGACGGCCGCAAACTTCGAGAACTTCTCTGGAAAACAGGAAGCAAGAATCCTAAACGACGACTCACTAAGATGGTTTATGGACTGATTGTCTTAATCTCCGCAAAAGTCGGATTAATAGCACAGCCAGTCATACTGTACGCCTCTTATAACATCCTCTACGGACTCATTGACTAAACCGAGACATTTCTGGAGATTTAGTACAAGGTGGGCGTTCTTGCAAGATGTGGTGATACTGCAGTGTGTTAGTAGTAGGATAGTGGCGGTGCTGAGACACTTTTGATATCAACCTAATATCAAATTTTATGCAAATTAATGAAATTGATCAATTAATTACCCCATCCCCACCCACAGATGACGATGTGTGTTTTTTTGTCAGCCTGCACATGGGTCTCAGCCCCCTCCCACCCACTCTTCCCCCTCACCCCTCCCCTCTCCCCCATCTACCATATTGGTGGAAATTTCGAATTTTATTGGGAATTACGAATTCCGGCGGGAATTCCGTATTTTGGCGGGAATTTCTTTGTCCCTGGGCTGTGCTGACGTCCCATGCCACCACCACCCATGAACTGGTAGGGAAATAAAAATTGCAGTACCCTTTCAGGGATTCTAAAGTGCACCCACCTAACTCAATTATACTACCAGATGCGCTTGGGACCGGCGGGAAACCAAAACTGGCGGTGCCCCTTCTGAGACTCAAACCCTGGTCCTTCTGGATGGAAAGCCCAGGTGCACCCCCAGCACATGGAAACTGACCAAATGCTGGAGAGGAAGGTTAGGTTAGTGTAGGTTATTTATTTTGGTCGTAATTAATCACAAAGATCGATCCTACGCAACTATATGCATAATGGTACACAAGGACTGCCTAAAATCGCAATAAAGCTCAAAAATTGAAGATACCGCCCAACTGGTGTTATATTGCTGGGGAAAAAACTTCGCAATATCACTCGAAACTAGTGACAGACACACTGAGACTCTACTCTTCACCTACAAGCTGGCGGGAAAAAGGCTTGGGTGTAGGATATTATCTTTATTTTTTTGTGGGAATTATGTTCAACATACGAACAGAGAGGAGTTATACACTTATTAAGCATACAACTGAGGACTGTATCTATTGCTGTTTGACGTCAGAGTTCCCTACAGATGCCTGCTCAACAATCACACTGCAGCCCCAGTAATCAAGACCAATACACACAACCACAACTGATGGAAAATGCATCACTGTTTTACTTATACATCGAAATTATCGTGAAAAGAAGAAAGTACACACAATGAACAGATCATAATGCAACACATGTACTGGTGACTCGGAAAAAAATCGTCGTAATAACAAAACTACCACAAAACTTGCAGCTGTGTCCTCCTTGAGGGGTGCTCACGAACTAACCAACTTAGAAGTGGCCTTACTCCCTCCCCTCCCACTGTTAATCCCACCCTCCTCTCTCCCTCCCTCTCCCCACCATACGTAGGGATAGATGCATGTTTTGTCTTGCTGCTGTTGGTGCACAAAAAGATCCTTCTAATGGCATTGATATAATGTCTCCAGTGTGCAGAAATCAGTCACAGATGAACACGAGGCAAGAACAAGAGAACGTTCCCAACAATCTGTTAAATGTTTTTCTCATAAAGACTGGAGCCCTCTGGAACGATATTCCAGACAACACTCCAGATCGCTTTTTCAAACGGCCAGCTGCTCCGCCGAGCGCCGAGCGGTTCTTGTGCGGCCCAAAGCCATCCCTCAGCGACCGCTGGCAACACCATGCCATCCACCATACCCACGTGGACTCTGACCGCCTTAAGGCGACGGTCCTTCGCCAACACAAAAGCATGTACAGTCACGTATACAATAGGAGACAAAAGGATGACCACCCCAAGTGCAACTTGTTCGTCTAAAACATAGCGACACAGCCCCCTCACGCTGCCCCCCTGGTCGGTGAGTGGGTGAGTGGCTGTGTCTGGCTACCACCCACAGTAGAAACAGCCCCCCTCCCCCCCCCCCCCACACACACACACTTCCAGCAGCCCATTGTTCTGCGATGGAGAATACTTTTATTTAACGTCAATGCAACTATTTCTTGCAATTTCTTAAGCGAGTACGCAGAAAGACTGGACCGCTTTGTAACAACAACGAAATGCAAGAGAAATCTCCAGATGGCTGTTTCAAAAGTCAGCTGCTTGGATAATAGGAAGTCTTCTCTCAAAAGCGAGCGCAGACCACAGGGCAGCCTTCGGACAGAGTACAATACGTCACCACCTGTACATGGCTGGGTGGTCAGCGTTATTGAAGCTGATAAAAGCTGCACATACAATAGAGCACGATGCCAATATCCCTCAGAACAAAACTGTGATAAATGAGGGCTACCGGACGATGTTTGTTTGTCTAAACGGACAGTTGCAACCGCCTACAGAACCCGGCCACCACACCTCTAGTAGCCCAGCCAACAGGCGCACGCAGTTCTGATCACTGCACTATAGCATATGTATTTAACATCAAGGTGTCTCCTATAATCAAGCATCTATTAAAAAGGAAAACACAATCGCAATGGCAATAAATGTCCACTTTCCACGAAAATATTCGCAGTCCATTTTTATTTTTTTTATTTTTTTGTTTTACGAGAAAATCGTTGCACTTTCTACATTCAACTTCAGGATACAATTCATCTCATTATTTTGCAACATACATCGAAGTGCACCACGGCCGATTACAGATGATTGGCAGAGATATATCCACCCTGCATAAAATCGGGAAAAAAGCCTCCACTATTTTGGAAAGTTACTGATCGCTGTAAAATGTCCTTGTTAGTTCGAAGCCGTCATTGGAGTAACGAAAAAGCGATAATATAAACTCTGACGAAAAAAGATTCATGTTAAGCGATTTCTTTCAGCCTGATGGACAAATTATACGACATGAGAGCGTCTGTCGCATTGAAATCAGCGTCTGTAAATAAACTCTCATGCGCTTGTGTATTATATACATTTCAGACACTTGAAATAACGTTATAGAATACACTTTTGCACGCCATTTGCTCACATGTCGGAAAAAACACAATAATTTTTATTTTCGAGAACAATGTGCTCTAATTCAAGAGGACGTCGCTCTTTTGTACACTATGGCAAGCCCTGTTTTAAAACCAGTGTGATGCTATATCACACTGGCTTTTATGGAACAAAATGTGAGGGCCTGCCTTGTAATAGAACCTCCTACAAGATTTTACTCTCTCTCTCTCTCTCTCTCTCTCTCTCACACACACACACACACACACACACTCTCTCTCTCTCTCTTCCATTACATCGGAACCAATTACTGTCTGCGTGCTTACATTTGACGATTTTGTTCCGTAACTCCTCTCTACCAACATGTCTGTAAACTTTCCGTCACACAGTAGATTATTGTTTTCTAGTTTTGAAAGCAATTTGATCATCACGTCCTGTTTCACGCATCTGCTCATTTGTCGGGGAAATAAAGAGCACTACCATTTCTAGGATCCACAATGAGTAGTGCCTACTTCATAATTAGAAGTTATGAAGTATGAAATAACACAGGACTTGTGGTAACACTTATTTTTTAAGCACACAATCATGTCGATAATAATAAAAACAGCCATGATTCCGCAAGAATAGACATCCAATTTCTGTTAGTTTTATAAACAAAATCGTTATAGTTTTGAGAGAACTATATGCATCTAAAGTTTAACCAGTTGTACGACTCATTATAATAAAACATGCTATAAGATTTCACAACGTCTCTCTCTTCCGACATATAGAAAAAACAAATACTGTCTCCGTGTTGACACTTAGCATATTCATATTCACATATCGCCCCATTGGAGCACGCGCCCAATGTTCAAATTGACTTGCACAGATCTGAGTAAGGTTTTGGCGACTCGCCCGGGTTCCCGGGTTCGATTCCCGGCGAGGTCAGGGATTTTCTCTGCCTCGTGATGACTGGGTGTTGTGTGATGTCCTTAGGTTGGTTAGGTTTCAGTAGTTCTAAGTTCTAGGGGACTGATGACCATAAATGTTGAGTCCCGTTGTGCTCAGAGCCATTTGAACCATTTTTGGCGACTGTACTGGAGGAAGACCAGCAGGCTATCAATCACAAGAGAGGGTTCCTGTATTGGTACGTCACACGCAGTTTAATACTTTTTTTTCGGCTGTAATACGTCCATGCAGGGTACGACTACAGTTTTGTACACTGCAACACACTTTGTTTTTCTACCAAGACTTCCCGGTTTGTGTTACGTCTCGCAGAAAGCTGAACATCACTTGGTGAAAACTATGTAGCTCCCACAACAAAAAGATTGGTAGAAATAAAACGCAGAGGTGATGTTTCTCATTAACACAAATGTGGCAGACGTTGTAACACATGGGAAATGGAAGAGTTTGCGGCTTTGTAGGGCGTTTCCAATGGCTATCCGAAGGTGATGACCTATAGAGTTAATCTCATCTTCCACAGCGATGGGGTAGAGGATGTGTCGGTGTTCCCTTTCGACGAGCATTGTTTCCTCATTTTGCAGTCACATACACGGTAACTGTTCCATTGTTGACTTTCGCCGAAAGGTGCCAATCACAAAACACGCGAGGTAGTAGAAATAAAATGGGTACTGTTATGTTATTGGTAAAAAAAAGAAAAAACAGAAAAAGAAGATAAATAAAAACATGTGGAGGGCATCGTGGCATTTGAAAATAGGAAGAGTCTACAGCATTGAGCAATGCTTCCAAACAACTGCCCGAAGGTGATAACCTCTACATTTAACCCCTTGCTACACAGTGACAAGTAGCAAATATCTAGTGTCCCGCCAAGGCTCCCATCATCTCAACGAAGTGGCGTCAGCCAACCATTATGCAGTAATTAACAGCGTACCAGTGGACGGACAGGATAGGAAAGACACTGGTGATATCGGACACTGTACTGTAATACAAACCGCAGTTGATAGCGCGATCATTTTTAGCAACTTTACGTTTGTTCCGTAACTTCAGCGCCGGTCAATGATGCAGCAGAATGCTTCCCAACTTCTGCATCATCGGCAAATCACCTCTCCACTCTGCACCTTAACATCTTTATATGTAAACTTGCCACTATTCAGCAGGAAGAATGGTATAAGATTCCCTTGGAAACTATACAGAACTTTTATTTATCTGCAGCTGATAAACCTGGCATTTCCCGGGTTATTGCCAGTTTCCTGTTAGAAACAAAACATGAAATGAACTGTTTTAGTAGTGTAAAGTCCCGGACAGTTTGTGTACGGTCGGCACCGCTGCTGCACGTGCCTACAACACGGTTTTGCAATCGCCTCATTAGATTGCGACCGATTTCGCCTACAGCGCTGGCAGGTGTCAGAAATATCTTTAAGGTGACTAGACTGTAGGAGTGTTTTAGCTGTAAAGAATAAATGTATCAAAACATCATGTGTGATGCGGCATTTCTTCACGCATCTCAGTGTTTATGACGCCATTCTCTTGAACTTTACGTAGTATAATGATATATTTGACCACATACATTCAGCGGCGTATGTGGATACTTCTTCTTCTTCTTCTTCTTCGTTTCACCCAACTTTGGGGTACGTTGAATCAATCACTTCTGTGTGTTCTGTGCCTTTCTTTTCGCCCAGTACTGCTTCATTCTTTCTGATCTTGCTTTTCTTTCCTCATTAGAGATGACAATCGTTCTTTTCTTTCTATTTTGGAGCTGGAATCCCTCTTTTCTGTCTTTGCTTATCATTTTTGCGGTCCTGTCTGTGAGCATTTTTTCTGTGATGTGTAGTTCTCTTACGTCTTTCTCTGTTTGGATAAACCAATTTGGTTTGGATTTTTTATTCCTGAAGTAGTCAAACATTCTTTTTGTAAGTCTATTTGGGTTCATTCTGAGAATGTGCCCATAAAACTCAATTCTTCTTTTCCTCATTGTATCCGAAAGTTTTTCTGTGGTTTTGTAGAGTGTTTCATTTTTGGTATGAATTAGTTTGTCGTTATGAAATTTGGGGCCTAAAATTTTTCTCAATATTTTTCTTTCTTTGATCTCTAGCCTTTCAATTGGGCCACAGTTAGTGATAGATAATTTCTCAGCTGCATATAGTGCTTCTGGTTTAATTACAGTGTTGTAATGTTTTATTTTTGAATTCCATGAGAGGGACTTTTTATTATAAGTATTTTTAGTAAGCTGAAAGGCTAGTTCAACTTTGTTTCTTCTTAATTCTATTGCTTTTTTCTCAAGGGCGTTCCAGCTAATCCATTCACCAAGATATTTGAATTCTTTAACAATTTCGATCTTTTGGTCTCTTACTTTAAGATATTTCATTGGCTTTTTTATATTTGTGATTATTTTGGTTTTTTCAAAAGAAATTTTAAGGCCTATTTTCTCTGCTTGTTTCTGTAATTCGAGGATCTGTTCTTTGGCTTCTTCCCATGTTTCAGCTAGTAGGGCCATATCATCAGCAAATGCTAGGCAATTAACCTTGATGCCTTTGTTTTTTGTTCCTAGTCGGATTCCACTATTGATTTTCTTGTTCCATTCTCTTACTATTTTTTCTAGGGCACAGTTAAATAACAATGGAGAGAGTCCATCACCTTGTCGTACTCCAGTTTTTATCTCAAATAGGTCTGAGAGTTCTCCCATAAATTTAATTTTGGAGTATGTGTTGGTGATGGTTTCTCTAATTAGGTTTGTAGTTTTATTGTCTAGGTTCAATTCTTTTAATATGGAGATTAGAGATTCCCTGTCTATGGAGTCGTACGCCTTTTGAAAGTCAATGAATGTGATGACATACGCTTTTGCTCTCGATTTTTGGTAGGCCATAAGATTTTTGAGGTTTAGAATTTGTTCTGGGCAGGATCTTCCCTTCCTGAAGCCTGCCTGGTATTCTCCAAGTTGACAATCTAGCTGGGGTTCTGCTCTGTTCAAAAGGACTTTAGACAGTATTTTGTATGTTACGTCAAGGAGCGAAATCCCTCTGTAATTGTTGGGGTCTGTTCTGGATCCCCTCTTATGAATTGGGTGAATGAGGGCCATCTTCCATTCATCCGGAATTCTTTCTGTTTTCCATATTTCTTCAAGTATGTTTTGGAGAGATTCTATGGCATTTCTGTTGACATTTTTCCACAGTTCAGCTGTAATTTGGTTCTCTCCCGAAGCCTTATAGTTTTTGAGATTCAAAATGATTGATTGTAGTTCCTCGACGGTGGGTAGTTCTGAGTTAGGACTTGTTGAAGTTGAGTTGCTGAAATCCATTTTTTCAATTGGTTCTTTACAGTTGAGAAGGTTTCTGAAATATTCCCTCAAAATTTTGCAATTATCCCTGTTGTTGTGTGCAATATTACCATTTTTATCTTGTAATTGGAGTGTCGGTGGGCTGTACTTGGTTATTTTTTGCTTAAAAGTTCTGTAAAAGCTCCTAGTCTTGTTTTTGTTGAAGTCTTCGTTGATCTGCAAAAGGAGTTGATCTTCTTGTGCTTTTTTAATTCTTTTGAGGTTTTTACTCACTAGTTTTCTTACACTCAGGAAATTTTGCCTATTATATTCATTTTTCTGAGATTGCATCTGTTGCCATGCTTTCTTTCTTTGCTCAATAAGTTTGTCACATTCCTCTGTCCACCATGCGTGTTTTTTGATTTTGGTTATAGGTGCTATTTGTTCAGCTTTGGTTAGTAGGCTTTCCTTCATTTGATCCCAATTTTGGTTCCTTATATCTTGAGTCGCGAGGGGAAACTCCTTCGAATTCATTATCTTTTCTGGGTCGTATCTTCTGCTTTTGGGTTTACTGTTTCTATCTTTCCTTTTGGGGATAATTTTGAGTTTTATTTTAGAAAGATAGTGATCAGAATCCAAGTTTGCTCCTCTGAGTACTTTGACATTTTGTATTTCTGTATGGTGTTTCCATTTTATCGCCACATGATCAAGTTGAAATTCACCCAAGTGTGGGTTTGGTGAGGTCCATGTCTTCTGTTTTCTGGGTAGTCTCTTAAAGGCTGTGGATTTCAGGATCAAGCCATGCGCTTGGCAGAGTTCTACTAATCTGACTCCATTTTGGTTAGTTCTATTGTGCGCTGGGTAGTTTCCAACAATATTTTTGTATTTCTTCTCTTTTCCTACTTGAGCATTGAAGTCCCCCGTAAGTATGATGTTGTGTTTGTCTGGGATCTTTTGCACCACGTCATCTAGTTGTTCCCAAAAACGTTCCACCTTTTCCTTATTTTTCCTATTGTCTTCATTTATGGGGGCATGTGCATTCACAATTGTGTATACTCTATTAGCAGATTTAAAAGTGAGTGTGGAGAGTCTTTCCGATTGTGATTGAAAGCTGATAATGGAGTCTAAAATACTTTTATCTATTATAAAGCCCGTTCCGAGGTGGGGTGTGTTTTTCATTATTCTTTTGCCTACCTTTCCTTTGTATATTCTGAAACCTCCGGAATCAAAATTGTTTTCATCTATGTATCGAGTTTCTTGTAGTGATGTTATGAGTATTCTATGATGTTTGAGGGTATCTGTAAGATGTTTTAATTTTCCTGTTTTTAAAAGAGAGTTTACATTGAAAGTAGCTATGTAACTTGTTTTTTTACATTTCAATTTGCTTGATGTCTTATCATGTCCCGATTCATCTCTGTGCAATGCTGCAGACTCCCCAGAATCCGATAGTCTGCTTGCGCACCTTGGTGCGGTGGATTGTCCACCTGGGGTAATTTGTTTCACATTACACTCTTCCATGATTGATAGTATTATGTAAGGGGTGACTCTTCGAGCCACAAATTTACAACCACGGTTGTTAGCCCTGGAGGTTTTTCCCAGCCGCCCCTAACCTGGGGAACAGACGCTGACCAAAGACCGCCCAATGTGAGACAGTCGCCTTTGGATTTCTGGTCCTGTGTTGGTCCACGGGTGGTATTTTATTTCCCACCTACCCTACATATCTGTAGAGCTTTCCCCTATCCGCCACCTGGGGACGCGCCCGGTAGGGGAACAGGTTCCCCCTCGGGGTATGTGGATACATTATGCTAAATATGTCGCGAATACAGTTATTAGCAATTGAGTAATAAATTTAAACATAAAGTATGGGTCGGCGGTTTTTAACGCATCCCTGTGTTTATGATGTCATGTCTCATGATGTTTCTGTCATACAATAATATAATTTTGTACGCACGTTAAGCGGCAGATGCGGATATTGTCTGCAAAATGTGCTGCGAGTAGAGTTCGTGATAATAAATTTAAATATGATGGACAACGCGGAAGTTTTTCACGCATCTCATTGATTATGACATCGTATCTTCGAGCTATGTGTTGTACCGCGATATAATTTTGTATGTGCATTTAGCGGCGTATGTGGATACTGTCTGCAAACGACATCTACAATATGGCAGTTTGTCAGGATCTCGTTGTTTATGACGTCGTAGTATCATAAGGTATGTAGGTAGGTGCTTCTAACGCCGACAGTGATTGTTGCCTCACAGTTAAGAGATATGCTTACAAAGCTTCGCTGAAACCGGTCGCGTGGTTAAGGAAGAGATTTTGAACATACACACACACACACACAGTACTAGAGGTGATAATGAGTTGTCTTTACATCTACACCTACATCTACATCCATACTCCGCAAGTCACCTGATGGTGTGTGGCGGAGGGTACCTTGAGTACCTCTATCTCTTCTCCCTTCTATTCCAGTCTCGTATGTTCGTGGAAGGAAAGATTGTCGGTATGCCTCTGTCTAGGCTCTAATCTCTCTGAATTTATCTTCATGAGCTCTTCGCGAGATATACGTAGGAGGGTGCAATGTGCTGCTTGACTCCTCGGTGAAGGTATGTTCTCGAAACTTCAACAAAAGCCCGTACCGAGCTACTGAGCGTCTCTCCTGAAGAGTCTTCCACTGGAGCTTATCTGTCATCTCCATAACGCTTTCGCGATTACTAAATGATCCTGTAACGAAGCGCGCTGCTCTCCGTTGGATCTTCTCTCTCTCTTCTATCAACCCTGTCTGGTACCGATCCCACACTGCTGAGCAGTATTCAAGCAGTGGGCGAACAAGTGTATTGTAACCTACTTCCTTTGCTTTCGGATTGCATTTCCCTAGCATTCTTCAAATGAATCTCAGTCTCGCATCTGCTTTACCGACGATGAACTTCATATGATCATTCCATTTTAAATCACTCCTGATGTCTACTCCTACATAATTTATGGAATTAAATACATCCAGTTGCTGACCTGCTGTATTGTAGCTAAATGATAAGGGATCTTTCTTTCTATGTATTCGCAGCACATTACACTTGTCTACACTGAGATTCAATTGCCATTCCCTGCACCATGCGTCAATTCGTTGCAGATCCTCCCGCATTTCAGTACAATTTTCCATTGTTACAACCACTCTATGTACTACAGCATCATCCGCAAAAAGCCTCAGTGAACTTCCGATGTTATCCACAAGGTCGTTTATGTATATTGTGAATAGCAACGGTCCTACGACACTCCCCTGCGGCACACCTGAAATCACTCTTACTTCGGAAGACTTCTCTCCTTTAAGAATGACATGGTGCGTTCTGTTATCCAGGAACTCTTCAATCGAATCACACAATTGGTCTGAGAGTCCATATGCTCTTACATTGTTCATTAAACGACTGTGGGGAACTGTATCAAACGCCTTGCGGAAGTCAAGGAACACGGCATCTACCTGGGAACCCGTGTCTATGGCTCTCTGAGTCTCGTGGACCAATAGCGCGAGCTGGGTTTCACACGATTGTCTTTTTCGAAACCCATGCTGATTCCTACAGAGTAGATTTCTAGTCTCCAAAAAAGTCATTATACTCGAACGTAATACGTGTTCCAAAATTCTACAACTTCGTGGTGTTTTCATATTTTTGTCCTCCCCTTGCATATGCTAGTGGTGGAAGAAATGGCTCTGAGCACTATGCGACTTAACTTCTGAGATCATCAGTCGCCTAGAACTTAGAACTAATTAAACCTAATTAACCTAAGGACATCACACACATCCATGCCCGAGGCAGGATTCGAACCTGTGACCGTAGCGGCCACGCGGTTCCGGACTGAAGCGCCTAGAACCGCACGGCACAACGGCCGGCTAGTGGTGGAAGATTCTTTATAAACAAGTATCTAGTAGTGAAGCGTTTGTCGAACAGCGCCTGAATATTCGAATACAAAGTCTGTTGCCGAGCTTGTGCGCTTTTGAGTAGCCTAATTGGATTAATGAATGAAACAGAGAAAATTCAAAGACGAGCTACGCGCTTCGTTAGATAGCGCTTAATAACCGTTGCAGTGTCATACATATGTTCAACAGATAGAAGTGGGAAATATAACAAGAATGTATGGTTACGGAAAGAGTGCTTTTCATCTAGGCACTGCCTGGTTATACAAGGTTTACCTCATGTGGCTTCTTCATAGATAACTCAGCATCTCCGGCGATATATAGGTATCTGAAATTAAATGGCACACTCGGTACGTGCTCTGCCTTCAGACAGGTGCGAGACAGGCTTGGCAGCGCTACCGCAGTGTGCGGTGAGAGGCACGTGGGAGCCGCAATGGCTGGTCTGCGGGTGACAGCCACAGACGCTGGAAGCAGGGCCTCCTCTTACGCCTCCGCAGCGACAGGACGGCGGGCTTGAGTAGGTTGCCACGTGGCTCTGCCGCTGAAGCGTATGCGGCTGTCTCACACACTTACATCTACTTTTTATTATTGTTTGAGGTCCGCAGGAATTTATACCAAGTCGAAAAGCATCTAAAAT
Source organism: Schistocerca serialis cubense (assembly GCF_023864345.2). Classification (NCBI taxonomy): domain Eukaryota; kingdom Metazoa; phylum Arthropoda; class Insecta; order Orthoptera; family Acrididae; genus Schistocerca; species Schistocerca serialis. The sequence continues at coordinate 165,274,104 of NC_064645.1, read as the reverse complement.
TGCCGTAACTTGGTCGGTTGGTATGGTAACCCAGACAAAATAACCAGTAATACTTCAAAGTAGCGACGTTTATCCGTGTAACTTTTTAGCTAGCTTGCTTTGAATACTGTAAGGTCAGTAAAAACCATACGACAGATAAAACTATTAGTTCTTCCAACTACGTCTCTTTATAAAACTCCCTAAGGGGAAATTTTTCATGACTTTTCTCTTTTGTAAGTATTTTGCAGGCTGTTGAATGAAACTAATTACTAGAGACTAGATACATCTTTTAAATGGTTAGTGTAATATTACACTACTGGCCATTCAAATTGCTACACCACGAAGATGACGTGCTACAGACGAGAAATTTAACCGACAGGAAGAAGATGCTGTAATATGGAAATGATTAGCTTTTCAGAGCATTCACACAAGGTTGGCGCCGGTGGCGACACCTGCAACGTGCTGACATGAGGAAATTTTCCAACCGATTTCTCATACACAAACAGCAGTTGACCGGCGTTGCCTGGTGAAACGTTGTTGTGATGCCTCGTGTAAAGAGGAGAATTGCGTACCATCACGTTTCCGACTTTGATAAAGGGTCGGATTGTAGCCTATCGCGATTGTGGTTTATCGTATCGCGACATTGCTACTCGCGTTGGTCGAGATCCAATGACTGTCAGCAGAATATGGAATCGGTGGGTTCATGAGGGTAATACAGAACGCTGTGCTGGATCCCAACGGCCTCGTATCACTAGCAGTCGAGATGACACGCATCTTATCCGCATGGCTGTAATGGATCGTGCAGCCACGTCTCGATTCCTGAGTCAACAGATGGGTACGTTTGCAACACAACGACCATCTGCACGAACAATTCGACGGCGTTTGCAGCCGCATGGACTTTCAGCTCGGAGACCATGGCTGCGGTTACCCTTGATGCTGCATCACAGACAGGAGCGCCTGCGATGGTGTACTCAACGACGAACCTGGATGCACGAATGGCAAAACGTCATTTTTTTCGGATGAATCCAGGTTCTGTTTACAGCATCATGATGGTCGCATCCGTGTTTGGTGACATCGCGGTGAATGCACATTGGAAGCGTGTATTCGTCATCGCTATACTGGCGTATCACCCGGCACGGTGGTATGGGGTACCATTGGTTACACGTCTCGGTCACCTCTTGTTTGCATTGACGGAACTTTGAACAGTGGTAGCTACATTTCAGATGTATTACGACCCATGGCTCTACCCTTCATTCGATCCCTGCGAAACCCTACATTTCAGCAGGATAATGCACGACCGCATGTTGCAGGTCCCGTACGGGCCTTTCTGGATACAGAAAATGTTCGACTGGTGCCCTGGCCAACACATTCTCCAGATCACTCACCAATTGAAAACGTCTGGTAAATGGTTGCCGAACAACTGGCTCGTCACAATACGCCAGTCACTATTGATGGACTGTGGTATCGTGATGAAGCTGCATGGACAGCTGTACCTGTTCACGCCATCCAAGCTCTGTTTGACTCAATGTCCAGGCATATCAAGGCCGTTATTACGGCCAGAGGTAGTTGTTTTGGGTACTGATTTCTCAGGATCTATGCACCCATACTGCGTGAAAATGTAATCACATGTCAGTCATGGTATAATATATTTGTCCAATAAATACCCATTTATCATCTGCATTTCTTCTTGGTGTAGCAATTTTAACGGCCAATTTCATATGTTTAAATACAACACGCATCCTACAAAATCATCAAACAGTTTTGAGAATTTAACTGTGAATATTCCCAGAAGATGTTTTTAATCATCTACATCACCACATCCAGGAGAAAACTTACGCCACGATTGTTACGCAGGAACAATGACTGTTGGTAACATTCTGTAAGAGCTAGGAATACGCTTGACTTTGTCGTCGCTGACTTTTAGTGAGATATAAGTAGAAAGAAGCACTATACTACTCTGCACTAAGAACAGACACTCTCTTGATTATAACACCGAACGAGGTGGCGCAGCGCTTAGCACTGGACCAGTCAACCTATCGTAACAGTAAACCACACAGTGACATGTAGTAACTCTTGCAGCTTCTGACACTCAAGTTGGATGAGAAACTTCGTGACACACTACGCTTACGAAACGAAGGCGTGAGGATATCCCCAACCTTCTTTATTTACTTTCTACATCAGTCCTACCTGGTAAGTGTCCCAGACTGAAGAATAAAACTCAGCTAGGTTGAGTGAGGATGTGTAAATTGCAGTACCTCCTCCTACCATATACTACACTATTTGTGGATTATTCCAACTAGTCACAATCTGTCTTCTGCCTTTCCTTACGCATCTGTCTTTCTTACCAGTTTTATATGATCGCTCCACTTTAAAGGGCTGCGTACGGCCACTTCCAGATGTTTAATGTAAGTGTCCGCATTCAGTGATTGTTTAGCAATCTTATGAACAATCAAAAACGTATCTCACCTCGTATTTTTTTAGGGTATGCATAGAAGGGGAATGCTGATGTGTCAGAGTGAAAGACGCAGACCTAGAGAGTTACAGTTATTGTGCAGAGAAAGTCATAGCAATGTGTACTTCATAATAATTGTGCATGTGTTTTATTTAACTATTATAGTATTAATATGTGAGCATCGACAATTGAAAAACCAATTTTTAAAATTAATTATACAAGGAGGCCAATGAAACTTATATAATTCTAAAGGAACTTTGCTGTATATGGGCACAAAAGAAAAAATCATGATGTGAGTTAACGAGCATTTCACTCTCATTTAAGTATATGACCGAAGGAGTCAGCCTTCAGAAACTGTGAAACAAACCCTGTCGTCCAGGACCGGGCGCAGATTCACCACGAGACATACAGTTCAAGCAGTGAGGCGTCTGTTGTGATCCATCGAGCACATCTAGTGAGAGAATCGACTGTTCCAACAATGCAGGAATCACATCTGTGTGCGGCCGCCCGGCACGCCGGAAACCTGACAGTTTTGTGCGACCGGGTGGCGACGATGACAGACGCCTCCCCAACGACTCACCTTGCTTTTGTTCACTGCCAGGTCTCCGCATATATTATGCAAGCGACTACGAATATCTACGATGCTCTTGTTTTCCGTTCTGCCTGGAACGCACTCCCTTTACACACTCGAGTTTGAAGACTACGCATAGGCCCCCGCTACCTATGGAGCGTTATGAAACGACAGGGTCTGAAATGGGAAATTTCCTCAATGTTTCACAACAAATTTTTTCAACCGACATTGGCTGAGAGAAAAAGGTGTTGTAGTACGTTTTGAACATTTCTCGTACATATTGTTGAGTGGGTTTTGCTTGCAGTTTCTATTTTGTGCTTCTGGAATGAGTAACTATCTATCCTGTGATTAAATTGGTTGATTGCACTGATTGTTGGGCAGAAACAGCCGAATAAGTGCAAGTTCAGGCGAAGGACAGGTTAACATGAGTTTCGCGAGCGCTCCTGAGCACTGCAAGCTAATACGGATAAATAAATTGAAATTTATGTAGTTCAGTATATACGTACGTACTTCACAGAAAGACGCGTTTCCGAAACCTTTGTTAGAGTTCGTTAGCATCTATGACAATTATAATTCATATATGGTTTCCACTGTAAAATCTTATACATTTACTCGCAGGCGGTATAATCAATTGCACTTAATTATACAGCACGCAAAAGATGTAGTGTATGAAGCAATGGTTAAAGTAGTAGATTTACAGATAATATTTGTAAAGATGTTGGTAATATTTATTGAAATACCTTTCGAATACGACATTTGATAACTGATTGTCTTACCGCTATATACCTGCTGCCACTCAGGGGCAGAACGATGTTAGTGAAAGAAAGATGAACGTAGTGCATAGTGGTACAGACAATGACTATTTTCGCAAATAATATTTTCGCTATGTTGGGAAAATAATATTCGATAACGGACTAATTGTTGTTATCGGGGGGTGGTACGGTGTTTGCTTATTTAGAAAAAGAAAGAAGTGAAAACAGTGTACAGAGATACGGACAATGACTTGCCTGTCACTTATCTTAGTAGGTAGAATGAAGAAAGACATCCTGGCAACTGTAGAACCAGCAGATGTAGAGAGACCTTTTGACAATATTGCATGGAATACATTCTTAGACATTCCGAAGATAGCAGAGATAAAATACAGGAAGCGGGAGGTTATCTACGAGTTTGAAATAAACCAAACTGCGGAGAACATGTAAGGGAGGGCGTAATTGAGAAGTCACGTACTGTCAGTCCTGTAGTGCTGTTGCTGGCTACAAAATAACGACCATAAGGCGATTTCACTCAAAGGTTATCTTGTCATCTCCAAGAACCATTCAAGGTTGAACATATTGAAATGCTGTGTTCGAAGTTGGAAACTGTTGTAACTCTTATTAAATATACACGAACACGTGGCTGAGAAATACGCGATCATATCTTATGAAGGATGATTATTATTTAAGCTCAACGGACTTATAATGAATCATGCAAGTATAATGACCGAATATTGAAAACACAATCACACTTGACTACTAATGATTATAAAATCACCTCTGATAATTTACACCGCATCTGACTACTCCATCCCTCGTCTCGTCTGAAATTTCATGGCAGAAGTTATCGAACAAATTTCACCTATCTGTAATCTTGTCAACAGTGTGCCTCACTCCCTAACATAAAGCTGAAAGAAAAAAGATTTACTGCTATGCCTTGTAGCAAGTTATCATGCAAAAGACTAACTTCGTCTTGACCGCGCGGTTTCTAAAACCTTCCATCTCTTATTGTGAATTTTCTCTTACAAGTTCTCCGGCGGATACAACTGGTAATCCTCAGACAGAAGATCTCTTTGCCGAGTGGGCTTAGCCGAGCGGTCTCAAATGCTGCAGTCATGGACTGTGAGGCTGGTCCCGGCGGAGGTTCGAGTCCTCCTTCGGGCATAGGTGTGTGTGTTTGTGCTTAGGATAATTTAAGTTAAGTAGTGTGTAAACCTAGGGACTGATGACCTTAGCAGTTAAGTCCCATAAGATTTCACACACAGTTGCAGTTGAAGATCACTTTTAACAAAAACAGTCAAAGCTATGGACGCTGACGGATTATGATGAATAAGTATGATACGTATCTTCTTCAGTACACATTAATAATATCCATGGGTTGGAAACAACGAATGCACTAGTCATACCCTAAAGATTTTTTTTCGAATTACACTGAGCTAAGTTCACACATGTTCATCACTTCCCGCTTATTGCCAGCCTTAGGGCAGAGCATTTGGGAACAAAGTGAATCTCATTTTCTTACAGAAACTCACGAAGTCTGTTTTTCACTTAGATTATATGTTTAGAAAAAGGCCGGTTTCCCACAATTAAATAATTAAAAAAGCAGATTGGCTCAAATAACTACAAATTTCCACGCATTACGATAGAACGTCCCCATATCGTTCAAGCTGCACAGATTCTAGCCTCTTTAAACACAGCTTGGTAAACAAAGAACTTGGTCACAAGACACGATGTTCCCAAGAAATGACTGTTCAGAATGTTACGAGCATAGCACATATTTTAAAGTAACAAATTTCTAAACACTGAAAAAAAGAGCGTCCAGGAAGTGGCAAAGCTAGAAGCATGTAAATTTACACAAAGGAACATGACAAGAAACTCCTAACAAAGTTTTCGTATCCTTTTCACTAACCACGACACACACAAAAAATTATAATAAGTAACTGGGAAGCAAAGTATTTATGTAAACGAAGAGCAAGGTACATTAATAATTGAACGTTTTCAATTTTCTTCCAATATCCGTTACAGTTGAGGTAACAGACACTTCGTTGTGGTGACTAGTTTCGGACGATCAGGTCCATTATCACATCAGGGCCTACAAAATATTTTATGCTGTTAACAAACGTAAAAGTTACCATGTACTTCTATAATTCCACATATAAGTTGCATAAAACATTACAAAAATTTTACATCAGTGCAATACAGATTTTTACGTATTTTAGACGTAAGCATAACCTTACTGTCGCACCAATGTACATGTACGTAAACATGCACATTGTTGGACTGTATGATTCCACTTACATCTGTGGTATGTACAAAACGGGTATGCACCGATGGAAAATTTTTGTAGTACTTTATGTAACTTATTTGTACAATTATAGAAGTGCATTGTTATTTTCACCTTTGTTAATGTCACAGAAATTTGTAGGTCATTGGTTGAAAATAGACCTGATGGTCCGAATCTAGATACCATTAAGACATTACTATCGCAACTGTGACGGAAACTGGAAGAAAATAGAGAAAATTTAATACCCAAAGTGGCTGTCCTATCCTCCTGCAGTATTAACTGTGTAGTTTGCTACGGACCACATCTACATCTACATCTATACTCCGCGAGCCACCTTACGGTGTGTGGCGGAGGGTACTTATTGTACCACTATCTGATCCCCCCTTCCCTGTTCCATTCACGAATTGTGCGTGGGAAGAACGACTGCTTGTAAGTCTCCGTATTTGCTCTAATTTCTCGGATCTTTTCGTTGTGATCATTACGCGAGATATATGTGGGCGGTAGTAATATGTTGCCCATCTCTTCCCGGAATGTGCTCTCTCGTAATTTCGATAATAAACCTCTCCGTATTGCGTAACGCCTTTCTTGAAGTGTCCGCCACTGGAGCTTGTTCAGCATCTCCGTAACGCTCTCGCGCTGACTAAATGTCCCCATGACGAATCGCGCTGCTTTTCGCTGGATCATGTCTATCTCTTCTATTAATCCAACCTGGTAAGGGTCCCATACTGATGAGTAATACTCAAGAATCGGACGAACAAGCGTTTTGTAAGCTACTTCTTTCGTCGATGAGTCACATTTTCTTAGAATTCTTCCTATGAATCTCAACCTGGCGCCTGCTTTTCCCACTATTTGTTTTATGTGATCATTCCACTTCAGATCGCTCCGGATAGTAACTCCTAAGTATTTTACGGTCGTTACCGCTTCCAATGATTTACCACCTATGGCATAATCGTACTGGAATGGATTTCTGCCCCTATGTATGCGCATTATATTACATTTATCTACGTTTAGGGAAAGCTGCCAGCTGTCGCACCATGCATTAATCCTCTGCAGGTCCTCCTGGAGTACGTACGAGTCTTCTGATGTTGCTACTTTCTTGTAGACAACCGTGTCATCTGCAAATAGCCTCACGGAGCTACCGATGTTGCCACTAAGTCATTTATGTATATTGTAAACAATAAAGGTCCTATCACGCTTCCCTGCGGTACTCCCGAAATTACCTCTACATCTGCAGATTTTGAACCGTTAAGAATGACATGTTGTGTTCTTTCTTCTAGGAAATCCTGAATCCAATCACAAACCTGGTCCGATATTCCGTAAGCTCGTATTTTTTTCACTAAACGTAAGTGCGGAACCGTATCAAATGCCTTCCTGAAGTCCAGGAATACGGCATCAATCTGCTCGCCAGTGTCTACGGCACTGTGAATTTCTTGGGCAAATAGGGCGAGCTGAGTTTCACATGATCTCTGTTTGCGGAATCCATGTTGGTTATGATGAAGGAGATTTGTATTATCTAAGAACGTCATAATACGAGAACACAAAACATGTTCCATTATTCTACAACAGATTGACGTAAGCGAAATAGGCCTATAATTATTCGCATCTGATTTATGACCCTTCTTGAAAATGGGAACGACCTGCGCTTTCTTCCAGTCGTTAGGTACTTTACGTTCTTCCAGCGATCTACGATAAATTGCTGATAGAAAAGGGGCAAGTTCTTTAGCATAATCACTGTAGAATCTTAAGGGTATCTCGTCTGGTCCGGATGCTTTTCCGGTACTAAGTGATAGCAGTTGTTTTTCAATTCCGATATTGTTTATTTCAATATTTTCCATTTTGGCGTCCGTGCGACGGCTGAAGTCAGGGACCGTGTTACGATTTTCCGCAGTGAAACAGTTTCGGAACGCTGAATTCAGTATTTCTGCCTTTCTTCGGTCGTCCTCTGTTTCGGTGCCATCGTGGTCAACGAGTGACTGAATAGGGGATTTAGATCCGCTTACCGATTTTACATATGACCAAAACTTTTTAGGGTTCTTGTTTAGAGTGTTTGCCAATGTTTTATGTTCGAATTCGTTGAATGCTTCTCTCATTGCTCTCTTTACGCTCTTTTTCGCTTCGTTCAGCTTTTCCTTATCAGCTATGATTCGACTACTCTTAAACCTATGATGAAGCTTTCTTTGTTTCCGTAGTACCTTTCGTACATGATTGTTATACCACGGTGGATCTTTCCCCTCGCTTTGGACCTTAGTCGGTACGAACTTATCTAAGGCGTACTGGACGATGTTTCTGAATTTTTTCCATTTTTGTTCCACATCCTCTTCCTCAGAAATGAACGTTTGATGGTGGTCACTCAGATATTCTGCGATTTGTGCCCTATCACTCTTGTTAAGCAGATATATTTTCCTTCCTTTCTTGGCATTTCTTATTACACTTGTAGTCATTGATGCAACCACTGACTTATGATGACTGATACCCTCTTCTACATTCACGGAGTCGAAAAGTTCCGGTCTATTTGTTGCTATGAGGTCTAAAACGTTAGCTTCACGAGTTGGTTCTCTAACTATCTGCTCGAAGTAATTCTCGGACAAGGCAGTCAGGATAATGTCACAAGAGTCTCTGTCCCTGGCTCCAGTTCTGATTGTGTGACTATCCCATTCTATACCTGGTAGATTGAAGTCTCCCCCTATTACAATATTATGATCACGAAACTTCTTCACGACGTTCTGCAGGTTCTCTCTGAGGCGCTCAACTACTACGGTTGCTGATGCAGGTGGTCTATAGAAGCATCCGACTATGATATCTGACCCACCTTTGATACTTAACTTAACCCAGATTATTTCACATTCGCATTCGCTAATAACTTCACTGGATATTATTGAATTCTTTACTGCTATAAATACTCCTCCACCATTGGCGTTTATCCTATCCTTGCGGTATATATTCCATTCTGTGTCTAGGATTTCGTTACTGTTCACTTCCGGTTTTAACCAACTTTCCGTTCCTAATACTATATGCGCACTATTTCCTTCAATAAGAGATACTAATTCAGGAACCTTGCCCTGGATACTCCTGCAGTTTACCAATATTACGTTAACTTTTCCTGTTTTTGGTCTCTGAGGACGGACGTTCTTTATCAACGATGATAATGTCCTCTCTGGTAAGCCGTCAGGTATTTTATCGTTTCGCCCAAGGGGGGGTCCCTCTAACCTAAAAAACCCCCGTGTGCACGCCACACGTACTCTGCTACCCTAGTAGCTGCTTCCGGTGTGTAGTGCTTCGAAAAAGCACTTTTCAGGAAATTATTTTAATTAATAATTTCATGGATAATTTTAGGAAGTGTGAGTCAAACAGATAGCCAAGTGTGGCATAGCAACATATCATAACAGTGAAGAACTCTCGCTACAGCAGGGTCTTTGACACAAGTGTGAACCAGCAGCTCTTGGTTCAAGTCTTTCCTGTGACTCTTCCTGTGTATCCAATGTACACCACATACCTGGATGTCACAGGTCCTGCTCAGTCAACAGTCACTTGTGTTACCGAACCATAACTAATATCACATCTTTGGCCAACACGAGTCATAGTGCTCGGTAGTCGCGAGACACCGGCCGCGGTGGCCGAGCGGTTCTAGGCGCTTCAGTCCGGAACAGCGCGACTGCTACGGTCGCAGTTTCGAATCCTGCCTAGGGCATGGATGTGTGTGATGTCCTTAGGTAAGTTAGGTTTAAGTAAATTTAAGTTCTAGGGGGACTGATGACCTCAGCTGTTAAGTCCCATAGTGCTCAGAGCCATTTGAACCATTTGAAGTCGCGAGACGTGAAAAATGTTACCGAGACATGCTTCCTTCTGCTTGCGCAAGTCAAATATTCAGGCACTGGACAAAAATACGTAAACACCGGAGGAAATGCATGGCTGAACATAAATACAAAAAAAAAAAATGTGTGTGATATCTTATGGGACTTGACTGCTAAGTTCATCAGTCCCTAAGCTTACATACTACTTAACCTAAATCATCCTAAGGACAAACAGACACACCCATGCCCGAGGGAGGACTCGAACCTCCGCCGGGACCAGCCGCACAGCGCACAGTCCACGACGGCAGCGCCCTAGACAGGCTTTTTTTTTTTTTTTTTTTTTTTTTTTTTTTTTTTTTTTTTTTGAGATGGATCAGGTAGTGGGCTGGCGGAGGCAAGGTGGGCAGGGGTCGCGACCCGAAGCCTGGCCACGAAGTCTCCTCCCTCCCGTCCTGGGGATGCGATGTGGTACAAAGAATGCAGTTGGTGTATTATTGTGATTGTTTTTATATTTTATTTATTCATTTATTTATTTTTAATTTTTTTTAATTTTATTTTTATTTGTTTTTTGTTTTATTTTAACAGTAAGGAACTGAAAACTAGTAAGTGCACTCGTTGGGTCGAGTTGGGGACGCACATAAGTAAAACCATGCTAATAGTTGTAGAAAAAGGCATAAAGAAAGAGAGCAAAGTGCGGGGCTAAGGAAACCATGAAACAAAACTGAAGGGTGGAATCCATACCACCATTAACCAGTGCTACATCTTGCACCGGATGGGAAACAAAAACTGCGAAGACCTTTTCGCACCGGGGACAAAAAGAGAAAATGGGGCAAATACTGCTACAGAGTGTGAGGGTTCACGACGAAACTCTCCATCTGCTGTATCATCAAGGTATGACTTCTCGTAATGACCAAGGTAGATCCCACGCTGTTCCGTGTAGTGTTCTATCACCGTTTTGTAATTTTAGCTTCTCTTACCCGTGATGTTCCAGCTACGTGGAGGGTCGTGGAACGCACTCCACAAATAATTGGAAAAATATTGTCGTTACTTTGGGTTACGGAGGATCTTGCAATGTCGTTCCTGCAAATAGTTCCAAAAGTCTAAAGTGTCCTTAGTGCCAACAAATAATGCACTGCACGTCCACGAAGCCACGACATTGCATTAGTTTTAGTGCGTGGGTAATACGTCTCATCCGGGAATAGGATAGTCTTGGGGTCGATATGATTCGGCGTTAACCGAAGGAAGTATGCTGACATTTGCCTCACTGAGTGCCACACTGCCGCAGACTCGCCACAGCTAAGACGGTGTTCATCGTTGTCTTGAACGCCACAGCTCGTGCGCGTGGGTGAGTCTGCTATATGCATCGCATGTAGCCTGGATCTGGTCACCTGCTTACCGTTGACAGTGATATACCACATCGCCGTGACGTCAGTGTCCAATGTTACGTGGTGAATTGTCCTCCACACTACTCGCCAGTTGACGTTCGGGTGCTTCCTCTCCACGGCGTTATCGGGTCGTCCACGTTGCAGGACCCTATAAACCGTCTTAGCCGTCGCCAGTTGAGTCGCTGGTAAGGCAAGTCGAACGTAGCTGAGGTAAAAGACACCGATGTAGAAGAGCGAGGAGGGGACGCGGTGTATCGGCAAAGGCGGCAACAGGGAGGGCGGTGCTAGTTCTTCTATTAACAAACTGGTCAAACTGTCGGACGGCGGTGCCATAGTTTGACTAATGTGCTCACAAATAGGGCGACCGCTCTGTCATGAACGTGATAAAGGCCAAGCCCTCCCCGATCCGGGCGAAGGGTGAGAGTCTCATATTTGATCTTGAAAAGCATTCCTGAACTCACGAAGGACCCAAAAGCCGCAAGTATACGACGAGCTAATACCACAGGTATAGGTAATATCTGGGCGATGTGCGGAATGCGTGACGCTAAATATGTGTTAACATACTGGGTCCTTTGGCGGTTTTTGGCAATTCCAGTCCGAACATTTCGTAAAAGCCGTCGAAAATTGTGAGCAGCGGTTCGTCGTATATCGTCTGTAAAATCAATGCCGAGACATTTCAAACTATCTCTGAGCTGTAAGGGGTGACACTGTTCTCAGACAATCCGACCCCGATGTTCATCGCCACAGATTTTGCGACGTTGATACGACTACCAGTGGACATGCCATATTTCGCTATCAAATTCAGTGCGCTAGCGGTGTCGTCACCGTTGCGGATGACAACCACCAGGTCGTCAGAGTACGCTTTACATCGTAAAGTGTGGCCCCGTAACGTCATACCCGTTATTCGTTGGCGCAGGCCGCAGAGGAAATGTTCCATGACCACAGCGTAAAGTAAAGTGGACAGAGGGCAGCCTTGGCGTATCGATCGAGAAATGGTGAGGGGCTGCGAAGGTCGGCCGTTGACCATCACCTTGGACGTCGCGCCACGGAGTAGTCGCATGACGACAGTGACGAATGGCTGTGGGTACCGCATATGTTGGAGGACCACTTCCAAATAGTTGTGGTCCACTCGGTCGAAAGCTTGACTAAAATCGATTGCCGCCAGTGCTCCCTTCAGACGACATGCCCTCGCCAGTGAGATCAAGTCACGATATTCACTGAGTGCTGTTTGAATATAATTGTCGCCTCCTAATGACGTTTGATCGGGTGAGATAACGTTTCGTAAGGTCTGGTGAATCCGCGCCGCCAACAGTCGAGAAAAGATCTTAAAGTCGCAGTTCAATAGCGTCAACGGGCGGTAGTCCTGCAGTCGTGAGCCACCGGACGGTTTGTGAATAGGAATTAGCATCCCTTCCACAAGGGCCGCAGGGAGCGGCACGTCAGGGGATAGTAGTTCGCGACAGATGTCCATCCATCGGGAGGCTAATAAATATTGAAAAGTCCGGTAAAAGTCCAAGGGGAGACCATCAGGACCCGGAGACTTGTTGACAGCTCCTTTTCTAATGGCGTCGATCACTTCTTCTTTTGTAATTTCGTCCATTAAGGCCGCTTCCATTGCCGGGGTGACGGTGCTGTAAATCGTCTGAGAGCCGTCCTCCAGTGCTGTCGGATCAGGGGTCTGAGCGGAATAGAGTTGGGGATAATGACTGTAGAACGCTGTGTTTATGTCTTGTTGCGTGGTGAGGCGGCGACCGTCCTCCGTATCGATGAAGCGTATCAGCGCTCGTGGGCGTCGTTTACGTTCACGAAGGACGTGGAACATTGACGGGCGTTCGCTCGGTATCCGATCCTGCGTCCTCGACCGGATGACTACCCTCTCTAGGTGGCGTCGCATATGAGCGAGGATCTGAGCCTTAGCACGGTGGACCGCCGTTTGTCGTTCCGGAGATGGTGCCATAGCATCGTAGTCGCGCAGGACCCGGAAGTAAAAGTCGAATGTATATCTTCGCCAAGTAGCGTGGTCGCGACCGTAGGTTATCAACGTTCGCCTCAGTGCCGGTTTGGCGCAGTCCAACCACCAGCGGATCGTTGTGGGATATGCACGGAGGCGATTTTCACACGAATGCCACGTATCCTCAACGGCTTGGCGGCAATCCGGGTACGACAGGTGAGCGATGTTTAATTTCCGCGGGCTGCGGCTTCTCCACACTTGTTGCCGCCACAGGGTGACGGCACAAATGTAAGCTGAGTGGTCCGAGAATGCTGCAGGCCACAGTTCCGCATCCTGTGTTCCAGCGGCGAGAGAGCGTGAGACATAAATCCGATCGATACGACTGGAGGAGTGACTCGTGAAGTGCGTGAATCCCGGTCGGTGGCCGTGAAGATGTTCCCAAGTGTCCACCATCTGCAGGTCTCGAATTAGCGTCTCGAGTTCCGGGCACGGATTATGGCGTGGGAGTTGGTCTCTGGGCGCCAGTACGCAATTGTAGTCACCTCCAAACACCAGATGGTCGTGGCGGCCTTGGAAGGGCGGGGCGACGTCTTCCGCAAAGAATAGTGAACGTTCGCGACCTTTGTCCGTCCCGGAAGGTGCGTAGATATTGATAAGGTGGACACCCAGTACTGTGAGTGCCATTCCTCTTGCCCCAGGCAGAAACAGGATATCGTCCGCCACTATCCCTTCCCGAAGAAGTACAGCGACACCGCTGCCTGTTGGGGAAGCTGGAGAGACGCAAGCATAATAACCGTACATGCCTGGGAAGTCGTCGACGTACCCTTCCTGGAGAAGGGCTATGCCGATGGAAGCAGAGTTCAACATATCCTGAAGCAAGGATAACTTAGCGCGCGTCTGTATAGTGTTGATGTTTGTAGTTGCATCGCGATATGTTTGAGGTCTATCCATAGCATCCGTGTTGGCCATCAATAACCATGTAAGGCTGTCTCGTCACTGTAACTGATGGCGGGAAAGGATCAACACTGGTGGGGTAAATTTCCCCCCGTGTCGTCCGAAACGATGGGCAAGGAGTGTTCCTCACAGTCGTCTGCCCAGTCGACATGAAATACCATCGGCTGTTGGTGGCTGTTAGTGGCTGCTGTGGCACTCGGCGCTGACTCCATCGGCTCTGCTGGCTGGGAATCGGCAGCGGCTGTCTGCTTGTGATCCTGCTGTTCTGTGGGGTCGGAGGGGCTGAAGCCGTCACCACGGCGATCTGTTGAGTTTGATGTTACAGCGGCCTCTGTACCGCCGGTACCGTCGTCGGAATTTCCACAGTCCATGTCAGACGATCGCTGCAAACACTCGTCCGATGGAGCACGCCGCCGTCCATTGTGTTTTCGCGGGGAACGCTGTTTACGGACGTGTGTTTCAGTATCTGAATGTGGGTGGATTTCTTCAGTTGCTCCGGTGTCTGGAAGAAAAGCCGCTGTCGGCACAACCCGTGGGTCAATGTCCATCCTGGCATCCGCGCCATCTTGCAAGGTCGGTCGGTGATTATCTTCAGGTGGGGGCGCCGTTGTAGAGGCCGGATCCTGTACTGCAGAAGCCATCATGGTCTGACTATCGTGGGCGGCTATCGGACTAATGTGGTCAGCATCGTAAAGGGTTGCTGCCCGTGTAACTTCGGCGTAATTGAGAGGAAGGGTCGTCACCGTAGAAGGAGTTATAGATTCACCTGTCGGGATTTGAGTGAGCCGTCGTCGGAGACAATCCGACCGGACGTGCCTTTCTTGGCCACAACCAGAGCAAGTGCGTGGCTGACCGTCATACATAATGATCGCCCTAAATCCGCCGATGACAAGATATGTTTGGGCAGTTCAATTTTAATCTGTCGTACCCCGTTAAGAACGGGGTACGTTGTAAAGGTGGTCCATTATTCGGCCATATGGCTGATCACTCTGCTGGAAAGCCGCGGTGACAACGTCCGGTGGTACTTCGAAAGGGAGTTCGAAGACGCGTATCGTGCGGAGGCCAAGCCCCGCGTGATCGATAGAGACCGCCCCAACATGGCCATCAGAATGTTTGAATTTAAGATCGTTCGCATGTGCGCGCACGGTTCTGTTGCACACCTCGTCACTTACTAACGTGACGTAGACAACACTGCTCGTGATAGAGAGATGGATACCAATTATGTCTCGCGGCTCAATTTTAACGTCGTCACGTAGAAAACGTTCCACTTCAAAAGCTCGCGGTCGTGCATGATCGGGTTGAAAACTGATCTTGATGGTGGTTTGTCTGTATTAATGTGCCATGTTGCGTCGGTAGTGATGGACTCTAAACTAGCGACAACGCAGTAGTAAACAACTACGGGGACTCGCGACCGCGCGGACGGGACGTAAAATGGCTCTGAGCACCATGGGACTTCACTTCTGTGGTCATCAGTCCCCTAGGACTTAGAACTACTTAAACCTAACTAACCTAAGGACATCACACACATCCATGCCCGATGCAGGATTCGAACCTGCGACCGTAGCAGTCCCGCGGTTCCGGACTCCGCGCCTAGAACCACTAGACCACCGTGGCCGGCGACGGGACGTAAACAAGGCGTCCTCGCCGCAGCGCTGCGGAAAGCAGACTGTCGGCTAATCCCGCGCGGCGAACATAAATAGAGATGTTAGTCAAGCCAGCAGGTGGTGCTGTTGTATTTGACCACGAATAACAGCTATGAAATGTCCTCAAAACGTTGCATATGGTACTCGCGGTCAGAAAAGTGTTCTGCATAGCTGTGACTGCAATATGTCCAACTTGAGATAATTGTTGGTACACGTATGGTCGATGCTTCGGTAACCAAAGGGAGCCGAAGTTTATGGATTACATGAGGCATTTATCGAAAATTAATAACGCGTACAAGGAGAATGGGGAAATATCATACGCTAAGTCACAAAGTGAACGAAAGTGTGTTTTGAGTGATAGTGACTGAAGTTCATTGCCGAAGATCGTAACGAAAACTATGAGGAAGACAGCAGAAAAAGTAATTGCAGAATTGAGTGTCGCAGTCGCGAACCCTGTCAGCACGAAAGGAACTCCATAAACAGCGAACTGAAGGTGTGAGCTGGAATCCAGTACCACTCGTCAGTGATGCAAATGCCCATAACAGGAAACGCGGTGCTGAAGCCATAAAACCTGCGCTACTGAGCAATGGAAGAAATACATTTCGCCGGATGAGTCTTGTTCAAAATGGTTCAAGTGGCTCTGAGCACTATGGGACTTAACTTCTGAGGTCAACGGTCCCCTAGAACTTAGAACTACTTAAACCTAACTAACCTAAGGACATCACACACATCCATGCCAGAGGCAGGATTCGAACCTGCGACCATAGCAGCAGCGCGATTCCGGACTGAAGCGCCTAGAACCGCTCGGCCACTCCGGCCGGAGGATGAGTCTTGTTTCACACTGTTTCCAATTTCTGACAGAGTTTACAAACCAAGAGTGAAACATGGCGGAGGTTTGGTGATGATTTGGGCTACCATATCGCGGCTTTCCATGGACATCCTAGTTACTATTCAAGGTCGCACTACTGCCAAGGGTTTGGTGACCATTTTGGCTGATCAGGTCCATCCCATGCTACAACGTTTGTTCTCCAATAGTGCAACCGAGTTCCAAGACGACAGGGTCCCTGTTCACACAGCTCGCATCGTCCAGAATTGATTTCGTGAGTATGAGGAAGAATTTTCGCATCTCCCCAGGCCCCCACAGTCAGCAGATCTCAATGTCACTGAGCCTCTGAGGTTTGCTTTGGGGAGAAGGTGCGTAATCGCAAGCCACCTCCATCATCGCTGCCTCAACTTGCCGTTATTTTGCAGTATTACTGGCATAAGATTCCCTTAAAAACCGTACACGACCTTCATTTGTCCACTTCCAGAAGAATGGAAGCTATGGGAATGCTACGAGTTCCCTGAATGTATTAGGCGTGATAATGTGTTTTCTTTTAGCTGTTTCCATTGTATTATTTCTGGCATCGCAGCTGTAATATTTATGTACAACAAGCTCTTCTTAGAGCAGTGAGAAGGCATCAGTGCGAAAAAGACGTAATGTGGTGTGAGGTACCGATGACAGATGACTTGTTCGATACGGGTACCGTGAGAAAAACCGCCTAAACTGTGGTCCTCATCCGCGATTGGCTGTTGCGTTAGGAAATTACGCGCCAAAATGATAATCTTCTGTTGTTACTATTAGAACAACTATACACTGAATTTGCTTGTATTTCATGTAAAAGCATCTCTCAATAACGTGCTGTCATTCCATTATTTCACTAGTATTAGTAACCCGAAAAGGCAGAGGAAGCACTTCAGTGATCCTCAGATAGCGCCTGACTTGAATGGCGGGCGAAGTGGTTCGGCTGTAAGATCAGTGTTTGTTCGGCAGTCTCGGAGGGCATGTGAGGTAACGGGCGAGTTGTGGCGCCTAGGAAATATTCTAAGTTCAGAGTTGGTGGCCACCTCTCGGGCCGCTGGGCAAGCCGTCGCTCGTTAGCAACCGCGGGCTGCCGCACAACGGCCAAACCACGTGGTCCATCGGCCGCGTGGCTGGGAATTCCATAGTGACACTGTGTCGCTGAAGGAGACACGCCACAAGTGCTAAAGATGGCGGACTTTGTGAAACCATCATGGCAGACATTTCACAGTTCGTATAGAAATTAATAGTAGCCAGATGAACCATGGTACCTCAAAAAGAAACCCGTACATTACTATTATTGGCATGACGATTCTGATGGTGTAATCAGATTCTCAATATTTTTATTAGTTTAAAGTTTAGTATCTGATGGCAAATTATACAAGTAACACCCGGCAACGCATTTCCAAAATCTAAACGCTTCATCCGATTTCGTCGATCAATATGTCGTCAGAAAGCTATTAGTGTAAACAGAAATTGGTATGAATTACAGGCATGCAACTTGAATAGTACATTAGTTATTGGAGGTCAAAGTGGCCGATTACTATCGATCGCTTCAGGCCATAAGTACTCCACAGTTACACGAAAAAAAAAAAAAAAAAGAACGGTAGCAGCATGCTTATAAATATATTTATTCATCTTTGTCTTTGTTTGCATCCGATATCTACTATCCATGAAGGAATTGGTTAAATATTTACAATGTTTATTTAATTTGTTTATCAATCTAATAACGTGTGTAAGAGAGTGTTTATGGTCCAGCCGTAGGAATATTTATTCAATTTCAAGTATTTAAATGTAAATACAGTATTTCGTATTTGCTGAAATATGTGTGTGGGTGCGTTGGTTTGAAGACATGGCTCGAGCGCTCTAGCTAATCACAACGCTTGTGAACGGGGAGATGGATGGGAGCATCGTTTCCGGAGAGCACACTAGGGAGTTCTGGCTGTGCGGTTGTGCTGGACAGGACGGCACAGGACGGGGTAGTTTGGAACAGTGGGCAGTTCTGGACAGTACGGCACACGTCACGAGAAGTGCTGGACGCGACGGCGCGACGGAGGGAGAGTCGCGGAAAGACTTGGACAGTGCGGAGCGGTTTGCGCGTGCTCGCGAGGGATAGAAATACTTCGGAGTGCCGACTTGTGTACTTGAGGTATTTCCGTGGCTTCTACAGTGAAGACGTAATGTGCATTTAGAAGTGAATATCTCGCGAGCTATGTTGTCGTTCATAACTAATTACGTGCAGTAGGAATCTATTGTTTCCCTGTTACTCAACTTATATTTTCAGAATGAGATTTTCATTCTGCAAAGGAGTGTGCGCTGATATGAAACTTCCTGGTAGATTAAAACTGTGTGCCCGACCGTGACTCGAACTCGGGACCTTTGCCTTTCGCCGGCAAGTGCTCTAGCATCTGAGCTACCGAAGCACGACTCACGCCCGGTACTCACAGCTTCACTTCTGCCAGTATCTGGTCTCCTACCTCCCAAACTTTACAGAAGCTCTCCTGCGAACCTTGCAGAACTACCACGAGATACTGCAAGAAGTGAAGCTGTGAGACCGGCCGTGAGTCGTACTTCGGTAGCTCAGTTGGTAGAGCACATGCCCGCGAAAGGCAAAGGTCCCGAGTTCGAATCTCGGTCGGGCACACAGTTTTAATCTGCCAGGAAGTTTCATATCAGCGCACACTCCGCTGCAGAGTGAAAATCTCATTCTCGAAACATCCCCCAGGCTGTGGCTAAGCCGTGTCTCCGCAATATCCTTTCTTTCAGGAGTGTTAGTTCTGCAAGGTTCGCTGGAGAGCTTCTGTAAAGTTTGGAAGGTAGGAGACGAGGTACTGGCAAAAGTAAAGCTGTGAGACCGGGCGTGAGTCGTGCTTCGGTAGCTCAGATGGTAGAGCACTTGCCCGCGAAAGACAAAGGTCCCGAGTTCGAGTCTCGGTCGGGCACACAGTTTTAATCTGCCAGGAAGTTTCAACCTATATTTTATTTAATTGCTGGACCATCGACACCAATAAGTGTTTTGCAGAAATATACCGCATTCTCTAAAGTGCTTCTACTGTCGTACTCATCATTTAAAGTCGTTTAGGTAGTACCTGCAGATTTTATTTAATTGCAAACTTTCATTTATAAATTTATATGTTACATTCATAATTCGCAATTTCCAAGTGATAGGAATCTTCGACCATTCGATTCATGTGTGTATTATTATCATGTACTGTAGACTCAGCAGTGTTTGGCCTGTAATGCGGCAAGTACGTTTCCCAGTCCCTAGACAACGAAACCAGCCAAAGCTATTAATGTTGCAACTCTGAGTCGGAGGGTGCGTAGTTTTTGAAAGCCCTCAGGCAGACATGCCGTCCGCCGGGGTCGGTGTCAGTTAAGACTTTATTAGCAATATCTGGTTATGTGTAGATGTAACTCAGAACAATTTGATATTGATTATGCAAATATGCAGTTAATTGTTTTGTTTTTATAAATGGCTCTGAGCACTACTGGACTTAACTTCTTAGGTCATCAGTCCCCTAGAACTTAGAACTCCTTAAATCTAACTAACCTAACGGCATCACACACATCCATGCCCGAGGAAGGATTCGAACCGGCGACCGAAGTGGTCGCGCGGCTCCAGACAGCTTGCAATCGGTCTGCAGTCGTCGCCGGTAAAACTGGGTTAGCTTCGCCGCAAACATTTTGACACAATGTCACAAGTTTTATGAGGACGGCAGCAAACTGCTAAACTGCTAAACTGCTAAACTGTGCTAAAAATATTGAAAATGCAAAGAAAAAGGATATGAATAGAAAGCAAACAGAGGAAAAGGCATAAAAAAGATCTTCAAAGGAAAATACTAATGAAGAGTAAAACACACCGAAAAAGCTAAACAAGAAAAAAAATACTGCAAATTGCTCGCAGTGCTCATCACATGCAGGAAGCTACAATACTGGAAGCGTTTTCGAATATTACAAAAGTAACTTTGATGAACGGATGAATATGAATGTGTTGGGTGTACTGAAATCCACTGTGGATCTAATAACAAAGACAATTAGATTCTGTGTGTTTCTCGTTCATGATGGTCATATGAATGTTAATCAACAATGATTAGTAAGTATTACTGTTGTGGTCAGAGAAAGATAACTAATACTTGCACAAAACCAATAACTCATTAGAAAAGACGATGTTCAATCAAGAATTATAATGAACTGATAAACTGATTTGGACTAAAAATGTGATCTTATAATCTGTATTCAGTATAATATATTCCAAATGAAAATATATGATTTTAATTCACTCTTTTCTTTACGTATAGCCATTTTATATGGTCCATCGTTCCCAGCACACTGATCCGTCTCACCCACTCATCTGTGAGTGAGATGAACCACTCAGGCATATTTTTGTTTTGCCATATATGTTGCATTCTGAGTGGCAGTCCTCAGTAACGCATTCTACTTTAGTTAATATGACATTCTACACGAACGAGCCGCGAGAAGTAAAAAAAGTTGAAAAACACCAATTTTGTACTGAGGTGAAAAAATTGTCCCACTCTCCCGTTCTTGTTAACAATATTAGCTTATTTCCATGAAACAATATTAGCTTATTCCCACGAATTAGCACCTTTCACACAGTTAATACTTGGCAGGAATAAAACCTACATTTGGATCGGAATTCCTTAACTGTTGTGCAGAAAGGTGTGCAGTATACTGCAGTTTCTATTTTCAATACGTTATCACAAAACTTCAAAAATCTTAGCAGTAATCCATGCACTTTGTAATTGAAACTGAAGAGTTTCGTCATGGGCCACTCCTTCTATTCTGTTGAGAAGTTCCTTGAAAAATTAAGCAGATTATTGTTGTACTGTTGATTGCGTTTATTTAAATTTATGGCTTGACTTTTTTTGGGTTCATAAACATTTTATTTTTGTCTGTTATTACTTTTATTATGTAGTAATTTCATGTACTGTCATGTTCACATGACCTTGGAGATTTGCTCCTCAATTTGGTCTTGTGGAAGTTGACATGTAAATAAATACATAAATAAAACATGAATGTCTCAAGGGGGACACTACTAATGTATTACAGATATGCCTAAAAAGAGATGGAGACTTACTGAAACCTACAACGAGTGCAAAAACCGGCCAAGAAATGGTGGTGGACATCAAGACGTCAGCGACGCCGCAAAGGCTGCGAGGTACGCCGATGTGTTACAAAACCGCATCGTACCTCACCTGGCTGACAAAAACCTGATGAAAAGCACGAATTTTATTCAGGACAGTGCTCCGCCCCATATTACTACACGTCGGAAGGTCTCCTGCACGCATCATTTTGTGAAGACTGCGTGTTGAGCCGCCAGGTCCGTCATTCTTGACGTCCCAGGTCCCCAGACTTCGTGTGATTATTTGTTTGGGGGTTACCTGAAGTCGCTAGTCCGTCCTCAATAGGGATGCTAAAAGACAACATCAGACAGCAGTTTCTTTCCATACCTACTGATATGCAGTACGGTGCTGTTCACAACAGTATCCTATGACTGCAGGTAGTGTTGATAAATGATGCCCGACATGTTGAGCATTTCTTACAAGGAACATGTTCTTCGCTAAAAATCAACTGTTTCGCTGGTTATTACTTTTGTATCATATGAGGGGCCTTCTGTTGGTATTTTGTGTAATTTTTTTTTTAATTTCAATAAAACCCCATGTCATTTCAGGCATGTGTGTCAGTTTGTACCTCTCTACCTACATTCTTCCGCAAAGTATTGAATTTTCAAATGCTAACGGACTTCTGGATCACCCTGTAGGTGCTGCTGATGGGGAAGGAAGGCTGTCGACATCGACCACTCACAACAATGATAAAGCAGACAAGGAATCGCAGAGTGGCTGTTGTGGACAACTACTCAGCAGATGCACATCTCAGTGCACAACGCTCGTTTCATCGTCCGAGGTCGTCTGCACCATCGGAAGAAAATGGTCTTCCTGCGGATCTCCGCGAACACTGTCACTGCACACTATAGCGCTAGGTAACGGCATCTCTGGGATTCCTAAAGCGGTACTTCGTAAAAGGCAATGAGCTGCATCATTCAGGCAATGATACATTGGTCCATCATTCCATAACTGCAACAAACAACAGTGCCGGTTCGTACTGTGCTACACCGTCATCGCTGTGCAACGACATTAGGAACAAAAAGGGTAGAAAATTGTACAGAGGTATTGCCATCCCGCACGACAATACAGCATCTCACACGGCGCTCGTAACCCAAGCTTTCCGTCAACGTTTTTGATGGGAGGTTTGGAAATACCCACAATACACTCCATATTTTGCACCACGCGATTTCCATCTTTTCGGAAAGCTGGTAGAACATCTGGGCGGAAAGAGATTTTCCAAAGATATGGACGTCGACGCATCGGCTCTCCAATGGCTCCATGAGCTTTGTTTACTGAGATTTGTTGCGATGTTGAAAACAGTGTTATGCGTCACTCTCATTTTGCAGCGTAGTGCAGCATTAAGCAAGTTACTTGGATAACCATAATAATATCTCACTTACTTTCTGAAGTCCCTCCCACCTATGAAATAGGCAAGAAAGTGAGCACGTGACGCTCGACACAGAACTACATCTGGCTGCCGACTGGACTCTCATCATACGACACACTGAATCATTAATCACAAGCTTTGTTCCATCTGATTGTGCCTACATCACACAGATACTGCTGAGATTGCACGTTAGCAAACTATGGAACGGACAAGAGCGAACATTTCAAAAGAAGTCATCAAGATGCAAATATTAAGAAATTTAGGATGCCGTCGAGGAAACGTACACATTTATTTGTTGTATGTCCTACTTCCACTGCAATTTTACCCTCTACTGATTATTCTAGTGCCACTGATTTTATTTCCTGATGTCTTAATAAGTATTCTACCATACCGTCCCTCTTCTTGTTAGTGTTACATGAGCGTACTTCGGGACAAGGTACCTCCAGTGTACGGAACATGTGGGCATATTTTATTTGTTCATAGGACACATACAAAGCAATAGGCCACAGGCGTCCGCAACGGGACGCAAGACAGGGAACTTGCCTTCTGTTGCAGTCTGGTAACAGGTTTTTATTCGTCGCAGAATTCTCACGCATTTCTAACAGTGATTATCAGCGGCTCTACAGAAATGAAGGTTAAACAGTGCTGAGCCGACGGGACATGCTGTGGCTTTAGTAACCCTATAAGGTATAGGTATCTAGTATTTGGGAAATTATGCCGATTCCTAGAGGCGATTTCGGTGCTTTTCTGCAGAACACGCGGATTTGAAACTTTACAGCACCGTTATATGAATGCATGGTTTCTGCATATTATTTAAATTGATGGTGGGGAGGGCGGTGGAGGAGAAAGAAAAGGAAAGGGAAGGAACTAATGATGTAAGCTGTATCTGGGCTTTGTGTAAAATCAGTCACGACGAGTGAAAATGTGTGCCAGGCCGGGAGAGGAACAACTACTGATTCCACCTTCATTTTATACAATATTTATCACAGCTGTGGATTTCGATTGGTGTCTTTTCTTTTGGACATGCCCGATGTAATTGATTTGCCTCTATGAGCAATGAATCCACAACCTTCAGCGGAGATGAACATTTACGTTCGACCTCCAGCGGGAAACTAAAATCGGCTAGCATGGAGGACATGCACGGCGACTTAAGACAGTTAGCGCTAGGTGGGCATGCGTGTGTAGCAAACGCTGTCTCCAGGTTGCGCAGTGGTTAACGCTCGTGCCTAGTAAGTTCCAGTCCACGTCCTGCACACATTTTCACTCGTCTCCGCCGATTCCGCATAAACTGTAAGTAGGCTGTTTATGTTTTCTCTATGTAAGTAGGCTGTTTAGGTTTTTTTATGGTAACGCCACCTCTGTATGAAAATCACTGGCTGTGCTGTGTGCAGTCTGTGGCTGCTTTGCATTGTTGTAATACTCGCCATTGTAGTGTTAGGCAGCTGGCTGTGAACAGCGCGTAGCGTTGCGCAGTTGAAGGTGAGCCGCCAGCAGTGGTGGATGTGGGGAGAGAGATGGCGGAGTTTTGAAATTTGTCATGAACTGCTATATTTATATATGATGATATCAAGGTAAATACATTGTTTGTTCTCTATTAATATCTTTCATTTGCTAACTATCCCTATCAGTAGTTAGTGTCTTCCATAGTTTGAATCTTTTATTTAGCTGGCAGTAGTGGCGCTCGCTGTATTGCAGTAGCTTGAGCAGCGAAGATTTTTGTGAGGTAAGTGATTTGTGAAAGGTATAGTTTAATGTCAGTCAGGGCCATTCTTTTGTAGGGAATTTTGAAAGTCAGATTGCGTTGCGCTAACAAAATATTGTGTGTCAGTTTAAGGACAGTCTTGTATAATTGTTCAAAGGGGACGTTTCATATGTCGACCCTTAGCCGAGGATACCTCACTGGAATCTTCTGATTTTTTTTCTTGTAGTTTGTGTATTTAGTGTAGCTTTTGTTTATTGCTAGCGCGTAATTGTAGAGAGAATCTCCTTTGTAGTTGTAGCCTTTCATTGTTGTACAGTAAAACAGTTGTGGCATGCATATAGATTTGCACCAAGTATTTCGCAGCTACGCTTGCAATTAACTAGATATTATTTTCAGTGCTATGTTAATGTGTTCTCCTATTTTTGCACTTCAAATTGTGCTTTTCTGTGTTATCGTGTGAAATATTGTGACAATTATGGCGTGTGAAAAACGTAACACTAGGCTCCAAACTAAACTGAGAAATAATAGTGACGACGAGCGTAGCTTATGAGCGCCGCCGTGTAATGAATTTACTATTGTTCAAAGTAGTAATTTGGTAACTGTGCACAGGGAAATGGAGCGGGCGTCAAACAATGGCGTGGACAGTGAAACAATTAGTGAAGAGGGAAGCATTATCAATCGATCGGTCGGCAATAGCTCGCCTCAGGAAGCCGAAATGACACGACACGATCTCGCAAATACTGTAGATTCAGGTTTTGGATCCTCACCGTTTTCTCAAATAAGTCAAGACACATTTTCTGCTGGTCAAAATGTGAATGTTTCCGGTGCAACTTCACTGCCGAAAAGCACTGAGGAACATGTTTCAGACAACAGTGCATTGTTATTACAATTAATGCAACAACTGGGACAAAAGCTTGAAAAGTTAGACACAATGGAACAACACCAGAGACAAACACAGCAACAGTTAGACACAGTGGAACAAAATCTCAAAAAGTTAGACACAATGGAACAACACCAGAGACAAACACAGCAACAGTTAGACACAATGGAACAAAATCAGAGACAAACACAGCAACAGCTTCAAAAATTAGACTCATTGGAACAAACTCTTGAACAAACGCGTGAAGATTTAACTACTGAGTTACATAACATTGAATCGAAATGTCAAAAAGTCTGTAATGACGTAAAAACTCAAATTTGTGAGCATTTTCAACCTATTTTTTCGCGGCATGAAAATGCATTACAGAATCACGAAGCAGCCATAAAAGAACTGCAAATTATTGTTCATGAAAATCATGAGACCTTGCAAGCTAAATTTGACTCAGTTGCATCTACCGATTCGGTTACGCAACTTGCAAAAACTCAGGAAAACTTAAAGAACACAGTAGATTCGATTTCAACACAAATTGATACTCTGAAACTTGGTTCAGAAAAACACACTGAGGAAATAAGTACACTATCGGAGAAAGTAGCCGAACTTTTGGATCAGTTCACTAATTTATCTACGAAGGTAGATGATAATCTGATTGACGCAAGACTGGTAGTCTTTAATGACACAGAAGAGTACGAACAAATTAGGAAATTCAAACAAAATCAGAATCAAATTAATACACAACACCAAAGAGAAATCCGGGAAGTACAAGATCAGCTGACACAGGTAATACAAGAATTACGTATTTCGGAGGACACTCGCGCTCCAATACAGGAAGAGGGACTTAGAAATACGGAAAAGCCGCAAAATAATAACACAGGGCATTTCGGAAGTTATGAAAGAAATTGGCAATGTGCACCGAATTTTGAGATGGAACGGCCGACACGACCTAACAATGACCGATATGCGACTCGCCGACATGATGATTTTGACTATAAGCTGTTCATTACTACACGTAAATTCAAAACATTTAAGAATTCTGGCAACGACATTCATCCACAAGCATGGCTCCATCAATTCTCTCATTGTTTTCCTCCCAACTGGTCGTTGGAACACAGATTAGAATTTGTGTGTGGCTACTTAGAGAATGAACCAGCTGTAAGAATGCGATCGGTAATTCACGATTGCCACAGTGAAGGAGAGTTTTACCATGCCTTCCTCTCAGCATATTGGTCTCAAGCTACACAAGACCGTGTAAAACATAGCATCGTGATGATGAAACACTTTGAACAATCTGAATTTTCCAGTCTTGTCAAATATTTTGAAGACATGTTGCATAAGAATCAATATCTTTCAAACCCATACAGCCCCTCAGAACTCATCCGCATTTGCTTACTCAAATTGCCTGAACATTTACGACATATTATTTTAGCAGGACGTTGCAAAGACGACATTGAAGCATTTCAGGGACTGTTACAAGAACTGGAAATTGACACATACCGTCGCGGGATGCGAAAACAGGAAAACAATCACTACAGGTCACATCCGTCACAATTCCGTGACGACAGAAATGATAACTGGACGCGACAAGGCTATTATCACAACACACATCGTGACCAAAACAGACACCACCCGTATGACAACCGTTGGCAGAGTAGTAATAACTACAGGGAAAGATCACCTCTCTGTGGTAATGACTATCACAGAGACAATAAGAGAAACAGACAATATGGGAACCAAAATAAATACTATCAAGGGAGACAAAATAACTTTAGACGCAACGGATCAGCGCGCAGTTACGATTCAAGGAGAAATTCTCCACCATGTGACCGACACGAAAGAAACTATGGAATCTACCGACATGACGACAGACGATATGATCGTAACGACAGACCTGAATTGCATCAGAACTGGCGGGATTCAAACAGGGCAGGGCCTTCTCGTCAGAGTGAATTTGTAGAAGTTAGGTCTCCTAATCCCAATAACGGCGCGCGCCAACAAAGAGACAGACAATGACTCGCACAGCAGGCAGCCGCGTGCGCCCGCTGGCTCCGAGAAAAATAACATAAGACGCTAGCCTGGAGAAAAATTTTAGCATTCTTTACCGATGTATACAACATGATAATTGCTTTGAAGTTGAAACTCTGTGCACTAGGAAGAGTAAAGGTTTACACCACATTTCACATGTAAAACCGTTTATTGAAAGATAATCTGCTTTTTAACTTTGTCTTTGCCATAAAACCTTTCACTTCACATTTCTAGTATGCTTTGTCAGATTTAGAATCTGTTAACATGTAACAATGTTTGAAGTGAAATATCCAGTCAAGAACCAAGAGAACTTATTTAAACAGAAATTACGAATGCATTGTTATAGTGAACAGACGACACAGTATTGTTAATTGTACATTCTTGCTTGTTAGTTGCACGATTACGTAACGACTATCAGGCTTACATACTTAGGACACATACTGGTACTGCTAATGAGATTTTAATGCAACTTTTGGTTTACTTGAAAATACATTCTGGGTTTAAAGTACTTTCTGTGAGATACCAGAGGACACAGTGGTTAGTTTATGTGACAGCTACACGATGTTATCACGATGCTACTAATGAGTGACAATTTACAATGTTGCTTTTGCAGTGTTTCTGTTTTATATCTGCACAGTTTTTCTGAATTCTTCTGGAAAGTAAAACATGTTTTAGTAGTAACTTTTGTGGTATAGCTACAATGAGACTGCCTTTTCCATAGCACAACAATACGTTACAGCACAGTACTTTCCTCATCACGGCAATAAGCGTAATAACTAAGACATTTATACGCAAAGCATTTCACTTTTGTGTATTATGAGGTAAGTACATTGACTTCTGCAGAACTTAGCTTTCGGAGGACGATAACTACTACACTTCCACACAGATTATGTTACAAGACGCACAGTTTAGTGCTACAGTACACGTATTTTGAGTGATTAATTTTATACTTAAAACATTTATTTTTAAAGGTTTTTGAATTACAAAGAAAGTTTTCCGTGATATATTTCATTCCATTGCTGTAATCTGTAACACCTGAGGGTATAATTACATTAATCCTCAGGGGGGTACATGCTTACTTTGTGTACCATGTGTGTGGCAACCACAAGGAACCCTAGCTAATATGGTATTTGCTTATACAACTTTACACATCGGTACCATATTTCTCTAACACACAAATTACACAGCTATCTGATCATGTAACTGAGAGATAAACATTTTTTATTACATCAGTGACATATGTTTACGCAATTACAGAGTTGGATTACTTCACACTTACGAAATTGTATTTTGTCTGTACTTTGTAAACTGTTCATATTTTTCGGAACCATTGTGATACTATGAGAGCTTTGAATGATGTATTTGGTATGAGATCATGATTTTTAAAGTACGTTTGAGGTAGATGACACTTTTTAAATGAGCAGAGAACTCTTTTTAGGCTTAGAAATTATTGCAAGAAGTTACGACGATTTTGAGATTTGACTGAAGTTTTATGATGTTATTATTACGACGACGATGTGTATTATGTTGTTGAGGAATGTTTATTATGCTACGTATTTCTCACGATGAAATATTGAAGAAGTGTCGACGAATATGTATATGTATAATGAGGTAAGGAATAATGAATAGTGTTTAGGGACTCTGATTTATGAAAAGGATGTTGGAAACCAAGAAACGTACTTTAAGAGTTATGAAATGTGTGACTGTATCACAATGCTGACGAATATTTTTTTTGGACACTTATATTTATAGGATTTTGTTTCTACAGATTTGCAATGCTAATTCTTGACCTGTGAAATATTTTTATATGAGACTGCAACGGTAGCAGAAACTGCTGTCGTAAATATTTCCGTACGAAAGTTAAGTGACCACCTGCACGTAATGCGTCGCGGGCACCCAGCTGTGTCACACGCCTGGAGAAAAAGCCATTATTGCGAGCTCTTTTCAGCGGCACAGGTAGAACAAAAAAAAAAAGGGAGGCCATTATCCTGGCCATTGCCATTCCTTTAGAGAAAGCATCGCAAATCCGACACGCTGATTACTTGGAAACATATCGTACTTTCTGATATTTACTGAAATGCCTAATAAAATGACAAGAAATATTTTTACATCTGCACACCTGATTATGACAAGCGTCTTTCTATGAGAGTTGAGTGCTACTGACTTACGAAATGCCACATGACTATTGAATGATATTTTTATACTTTGCTTTTCATAGTTGCTTATTTCATTTGATATCTGGTTTCCAGCTGTGTTGCAGCATTGCTTTTATAAAATGAAATGCATTTGCTAATGTGAACACTTTCTGTCAACAGATCTATTAAATAATTATTTTATGATCCACATTCTTTAAAAAAGGAGAACTTGGAAAGGAAAGAACAATAAGAAGGAACTAGTAACAGTAACACATAATTTTCTTTTCAAGTACATGGTAATATTTCTTTTACAATAAGTTGTTGTGGTGCACCACTTAAATTACATAGACATTAAGATGTGAATATATATTTCCCTTATCTGCATTGTTGTTTTTACTGTAATATTTTTTCTGCTTGAGCTATGTCATGTTTAGGTATAAGTTACTGCTGTTTGCCAGGCATAGTGCTGCTAAATTTAACTTTGTATTACTCTGTTAAGCTTTTCTTGTTGCTGCACATTGGCTCATATTAGTTGTAATTTTGCGTTTTTTCTGTTGATTTAGATTAACTGTAGCTTGCTTTGCAATTTTCCATTTTTTTGGTCATTGCTGTTTGTGTTACTTGTTTTGTGCTGCTGCATTGCCTCGTCCCTTAGTTTAGCATCTGAGCTCAGTAGATTTAAGTTAGCTTAAGAGGGGGTAGACTATATAAGAAACTGACTACGGAGAATAGGGAAAGAATGCTTTGAAAGTTATATGAAAACGATTTGGGCCTAAATGAGTATTGTACAATGAGCCATATTTATTTTGAAAGAAATATGGTTAGAATACAGAAAAGAGGTACAGACTGGACTTTTTGGGAATAATGATGAACGAAGGGAGATCTCCAAGAACAACAAAGGTTTTGTTCACAAAATACTGCAGTACCAAATGTTACACTGGAAACAAACCCTGTCCTTTCTTTTTGTGTTATCCCACTATGTGTTTGTGTACCCTTGTGTAGTTGTTTTCTTCCTGTCTCTGTGTAGTTTCATAGAATTTTTTCTTCTTTTAATATTAAGCTACATTCACTATGATGAGGAATACTGTTATCCTCGAATATAATTGGCATTAATAATATGTTATTTACTTTGTAAAGATGTTAGACATTATTAATTCCGTTCTGTTTAATGCTCATGTGTGAAGTTGACGTTTCAAAAGTTATTGTGACCTTTTATGTATTTACTTATGTCATAATTCCTGTAACACTGATGTATATGTTTATTTCTATTCTTTTGTAAAGCCCCTATTACTACAAACGTTATCTGTATTATTATGTTTTTAATGATGTGTTTTGTACCTTTGTTATTGTATTCTTATGTTATAAAATTGTAATTGTCACCAGTTCATGATATTATGAACTTGTTAGTTACATTTCACTGCACACGTTTCTGTTGGTCATAGTATATGGACAATATGTGAGAAGTAGAGCCTGATAGTGTTTGCACGTGTGTTAATGATTCAGCAAGGGACTGGATAACAGCATTGCTGGTTCTAAGGACAATTTCAAAAACTTTGTGAGTGCACAAGTGGTGGTTTATGGACTTGCTATATTATCCGCAAGACTCTTCAACGGTGATTGTGCACCTGCACAGTCACAACAGATGGCTGCTGGCTATCTCTCCAAGGACTGCAGTGGGTCTGCACCTATGGTGGCCCACCAGTACCGTAATCTCTACTAGGACTACAGTGGGTCTTCTCTGTGATGACCTACCTACCAATATTCTTCCAAACTTCGAATGACTCTGCTGTGGGTTTGCTCTGTTGTGACCCAATACTTGTCTGCATGTCGAGAGTCAGCACTGTCTTTCCGTTGGAAGGACAACACTACTTCTTCAAGACTGCATGGAAATCCACTACTTCCGTGTGCATTTTCTTCTACTGCTCAGACTTTGAGAAAAACACTATATTTTACCGTAATGAATGATCAGGACTGTCTTTATGGACTGTGACAAAATTTTAGCTTTTGACCAACGTTGTATCAATAAGTGTGTGCATTTGATATCTTTGTTATTGTAATTAGAAAAAAAATTTCAAATCTGTATTAGGCACTGCCCAAACCAATTTGTAAAATTTCTTGTGGGGAGCATGGGGGCTATGTAAGTAGGCTGTTTATGTTTTCTCTATGTAAGTAGGCTGTTTAGGTTTTTTTATGGTAACGCCACCTCTGTATGAAAATCACTGGCTGTGCTGTGTGCAGTCTGTGGCTGCTTTGCATTGTTGTAATACTCGCCATTGTAGTGTTAGGCAGCTGGCTGTGAACAGCGCGTAGCGTTGCGCAGTTGAAGGGAGCCGCCAGCAGTGGTGGATGTGGGGAGAGAGATGGCGGAGTTTTGAAATTTGTCATGAACTGCTATATTTATATATGATGATATCAAGGTAAATACATTGTTTGTTCTCTATTAATATCTTTCATTTGCTAACTATCCCTATCAGTAGTTAGTGCCTTCCATAGTTTGAATCATTTATTTAGCTGGCAGTAGTGGCGCTCGCTGTATTGCAGTAGCTTGAGCAGCGAAGATTTTTGTGAGGTAAGTGATTTGTGAAAGGTATAGTTTAATGTTAGTCAGGGCCATTCTTTTGTAGGGAATTTTGAAGGTCAGATTGCGTTGCGCTAACAAAATATTGTGTGTCAGTTTAAGGACAGTCTTGTATAATTGTTCAAAGGGGACGTTTCATACCGATGCAGCTGATATAATAAGTTCCTTGCCTTTCCTTTCTAGTCTCCCCTCCACATTCAATTTCCGTAAGCAATGTCCAAATCTTTTCTCTTTCACTTCATCACACAGCCTTTATCGAAACTCAGTTTCCCTGGCTCGTGGATTCCGACACTAATTCCCAGAGGAACACATGAAAGGCAATGGTATCACAACAGTACATTAGTAGTTTTCTCTGAAAAACACGATCATGCAGTACTACACTTAATACTGCACTTGGGAACTAAGTCAGTCAAAGAAAACGATTACACCGTTTTCTGCGATAGAAGAGAATAAATAGTAAAATTTTATGCTCTCTTCAGTGTCTGGGATCGTCTTAAACAGCATATGGTCCAACACAGCGCCAAATGCAGTGACAGAGCTACGAATTCTGCTGCCCATTTGGCGTGACTGCACAGTAATCTGCCATACGGAAGAGACGACGACCGCCTTGGCTCGGTCCTAGGGTGTTAAGAGTCGAGTCCATACGCCAATCTGAGACTGATTTTGGGAGATTTCCTACAGTCACACAGTCGAATCTTGTGCTTTCGTTACGTTGATTCCAGCGAATTAAAAATTGTAGCTTTCACAACACATTTGCTTCAACTTAAGTTGTGCTGGTCAACATTAAAAATACAAAGCATGGAAGGAGTGTAACAAAACCGTAAAAGATGTCAGGAATTAAGTTTCGAAAGAAAACGAAGTGGTACAAACCTAGATGTCAACAAAGTTGAATAAATTCTTTTTAAAGCTTATTCTCTATTTTTGGAACTTATATGTGGCACTTTTTGTTGATTATTTTCGTTTATTTCCAACAGGATTTTGGCAGTCGAACTGAATTTTTACAGTTCAGATTTTTAATTTCAGTGTGAACCAAATATTACTGGAATATAATAAAATTTTGTGAGTATATTCTACCTAAATTCCATATGTTATTAGTTCCCCTGGATGTAATCGTGCTATTACTGAACATCAAAAGATTGATATATGCTAGCAATTAGGTATCAAAGTAATCTACGTTAAAATTAAGGGACAGTGCTGTACCTTGGAACAATTTTCAGAGTGTCTCCTTTAGACAGCCCTGTAATAAATGTTCCGTATCCCATTTTGAAATGGTAACTGTCGCTTTTCTGAAATAAAAAAAATTACTCCAAAAATGTTTTTTTTTTCGAAATTTGAAAAACTGTTCCAAGGTACAACATAGTCATGTACCTAAGAACAAATATTCTTAAATTTAAAAGAGTACCAATTTAGAATATCATATTGAGCCATGCACGGCTCGTGTTCATCCCATTAATTGTTTGTCATATTCTATTACGGTAGTGTCGCCTCATTTTCTTATTCCATTTGCTGGAGTCACAAACTTCCTGCCTTACTTGCCCGTGAGTGGCAGCAGCAGCGCGTATCGATGAGCACACGGTCGTACGATCTCTGGAGCGTCTGATGGTCTTTCCGGGTCATCGTGTGTCAGGTAGTGAGTGAGTTGGAGACGCACCAGCAGTGCAGTCGCGACGGAGCAGCAGTCGCGGACGGACCAGCAGTCCAGTCGGTCGGTTGACATGGAGCAGCAAGCAAGCCCCGGTCGCGCAGAGTGGGGATAGAGCACGTGGCAGCGTGCACGCTCGGTTGGAGTGTCAGGTGCTGCCTGTGAGTGCTACGAAGTACTTCGCCCACCGATTTGAACATGAAAGTTGAGTCCTCACTTAACTTACTATATCGAGCCTCAACTGTTTACATTTCTTCGTTTGATCCTGGTTGTCGCTTTTGGGACATTCCCGCGAGCAACAACGTGTGTGTATTTAAGTCGGCTAAGATACCAGCCGTCTTCCTGTGAAATTTAACTCAACTCAATTGTTCCCTGTTATGGAAGTTCACCAGCGGTATCTTCTGCCTTGTAGCCGTTGACATTCGTTACCTGCCGTGGTCATTGACATAATTTTAGGCAGTGTATTTTCCTCGTCGTGTTGTTGCTGTCCAATGCGGCGTGTATTTCGACAGCTGAGGTGTTGTTGGTCGTTGTGGGCGCCAGTATTCTGTGTGTCGAGTATTGAAATCTTGTGGGCGTTTCGGTGGTTGCGTGGAGCGGATCTGATATGGTGGATTGGTCGATCAGCTGTCTGTTGGTTGGGTTGCCTCCAGATTAAGAAGTTGTTGGACAGGCTGTCTGTCTCAGCCAAACGGGAATTAGTGTTACAATCCCAGGAATACCCTTGGAAACTTCTGAGTGCCATTCCTTGTGTGTTATGTAGTAATTTCCCTGTTTGGATTTTAGTTATTTGGTTGATGTGTGGCTTTCACCTGAGTATCAATATCTCTTAAATTAATGTTCTTGTCTTGCACTTAAGGCATGAGATTATATTTTTATACGGGGCATACTTGGAAGGAGAGACAGCATTGGTCGTATATTTTTGTTTATTATCGCAAAATCGATTTTCGGTCACTTAGTGACCATCTTCAGTGCTAGAAGTTAAATTTTTTTTTCGCATTACGATCAGAGAGTATAAAACAGAAAATCACAATTACATCTGCATATGAACATAACACTTGTTAGGAACATACCTGTAATATATAACTTAAATTAGTAAGCACTGGTGTCAATAAACTTACGGCGATCACATAGACTGAGGTCGCTGTTTACATGCACTTGTTCAGCAGACCTCAGTGTGACGGGGCTTGACACGCCCTCTATGTGACATGTGTCACGTGAAGACATAGTATTACTGGTTTTGCGAGATATTAACACTAAATAGCTCTTGTGCATTTGTGAATCGTGCAGTAATTCAAATTTAAAATGTACGTACAACACATAGCAGACGAAGGGGGAAGGAA
Organism: Schistocerca serialis cubense; assembly: GCF_023864345.2. Classification (NCBI taxonomy): domain Eukaryota; kingdom Metazoa; phylum Arthropoda; class Insecta; order Orthoptera; family Acrididae; genus Schistocerca; species Schistocerca serialis. The sequence continues at coordinate 165,238,692 of NC_064645.1, read as the reverse complement.
ATATCTAAAATACATTGGCGTATTGTTTTTTAAAAAACAAACTTATAAAACATAAAACAGATTGATGATAAGTTGTCAGAGTGCAGGACATATTAAAGAGCAAAAGATAATGAAAAAGAATAATAAATGAATAACATGAAATGAGGTGTAACACAGGTTTTTAAAAAAACATAATACCCACCATCTGGCGTGGGAAGTTAGAAGTACAACGTTCGTGATTTACGTAAAATGTTACGTTAAGACTAAGGAGTCAAATATATATATAAAAAAATAATAACAGTACGAAACTGCCATTACTTAATAATTAAAATGCCGTGAAACACAATGTTCATTACAAAAATGTTTGTAGCTGTGGATAAACAATTTTGTTATCATATTTAACCGACATGCTGATGTACGTCTCGTTTGTCCCTTTGGGCAAGCTAGCGGTATTATAACAGTGATTATAGGCTTCCGCATAAGCACTGGGTCAGAACCTATACATACATGACATCAAATATACGCGGTTGCTTACTGTAAAACATAGCCCCATCATTTGGCGTGGGAGGTTAGGAGTACATCGTTCTTGATTTACGGAAATATTACGTTAAAATTGAGAAGTCAAATGTATAAAATAGTAACAGTAGGAAAAAGCCACTAAGTAACAATTCATATGCCATTAAATAATATTCAAAACAACAACACATAAGCACTGGGTCAGAACCCATATGTACATTTACAGGTTGATAAAACAGTAAGGAAGTTGACAAGCAACCGTTTTTGAATATTAATAAACTAATTTGATTTTACATAACTTATAGTAGTAGTGGGACCCATATGAAATACAAGCAGACTTAAGAAGTACCTATAACTCTAATTGTGTATTTGAAATAAATTTGAAAATATAAGGTGCGAAAAGGTAGTATACATCAAACATCGAGAAACCATCATGAGGAAGGACAGATAATAGTGCCACTTATACCAAGAATATACATCGTACTTTAGAGAAATTAAACATAGGCTATGCACGATATCCAGCACTTATTCAAACAGCAAAGGAATTGTTAACATACATTAAAAATAATTACGTAAAGTGATAACCGGTTCGTATTACTTTGTGTCAACGCCTACGAGATGACGACTGTAGTAAAATTATGTTCAGTAGGCGTCCATGAGTTCTGCAAATTACGGAACAAAACAGGAGCATCATTTTTTTTAAAAAACCGAAATTAGTAATGTTATTAAAACAAACTGAAACATGTGTGTCTATGTGTTGAGATAGTTGGAATAGCGGCCATTGTAAGTGTTCTCGTAGCAACTATGACTATATAGGGGGTAACAAGCAACCGACTATGAATTGCTAATTGTGATAATTGGCCACAAGTTGACTTTTTTCATAGGAAATCGGAGAAGCATTCCCAAAAATGTGTGCTTCTCGATTAGAACTAATTAAACCTAACTAACCTAAGGACATCACACACATCCATGCCCGAGGCAGGATTCGAACCTGCGACCGTAGCAGTCGCTCGGCTCCAGACTGTAGGGCCTAGAACCGCACGGCCACTCCGACCGGCTGACTTGGGCAATTCCAGCAGGACAATGCGACACCCCACAAGTCCAGAATTGCTACAGAGTGTCTCCAGAAACACTATTCTGAGTTTAAACACTTCCGCTGGCCACCGACCCCCTCATATTCTTACGGATTTATGGACAGCCCTTCAGGATTCATGGTGTCAGTTCCCTGCAGCACAACTTCAGACATAAGTCGAGTCCATGCCACATCGTGTTGCGGCACTTCTACGTGCTCGTGGGGACCCTACGCGATATTAGGCAGCTGTACAAGTTTGTTTGGCTCTTCAGCGTAACAGACTATCAATTACAACAATATTTTGCTACTCACCAGTCATCAGTAAATGAGTTTGAAGCCAGAGGAATTATTACGAAAATAAGTTATACCTTGATAAATTTTGGAAAAGGATCTATTAGCAGCTAAAAACACTTCCATTTTTGAGACATGGAAATTCGTTGAAGCATTAAAGAAACTCAGATCATTTGCATCTATCACTTGTTCCATAGTGAAAAGGCATTCGTTTGCAGGGTACAAGATGCTATACGCCTCATGAAGTATGGCTTTCCGCCCACACGTTGTCTAACTAGTTTTAAGATATACCATAAAACCCTCTACCTGAAGAACTGGAAACATTCTCAAAATAGCTTTAATATATTATACAGAACTTACATATGCAGAATGCACAGTATTTAGAAACGAAATACATCCTCATGTCTCACAACTACATCCTCTTGACTACAAATAAGAGAAGCCAAGAAAGTGGTTGTGGCGATGTCTAGTGCGCAGTACATTATCCATAAGATGATTGTAATTAAATTTCCAGTTTCAAAACGCTGTAAAAAACAAACCATTGTTCAGAATGACGTCACATTTGAACGGAATATTATTTTACCACTATATGGCCCTCTAAGCGAGAGAATATGCGAAGTAGAAGACACGGGGCACATGGTTGCTTCCCAGTTTGCGTCTGATATGCTCAGAACGACTGTCTCAGTGCATAATCGCGCACTGCTTGTAAAGCTCTTTTACAAACGGTGGCTGTGTACCAGTAGCTGTGCAGAAGCTGTGAACACTCAAGGGTATAAAAAAGCGTTCGTCCAATGTCTGCCCATGGTCTGGCAAAAATATTTACGAAATTCAAAAATAATTTTTATTTGAAGTGCAGTGTGACAAAGGGAGGAAGATTATGAATCCAACAGTGGCGTGCAAACATGCAGTGCCCAGGGAATTGTCCTTACTTTGGGCATGCATCTGAGCACAGTGCATAAATTCCTAGAAAACAACTTGCATGGCTATCCATACAAATGACACATATTCAAGAGCTGCTTGATGCTGACTTCCCAGTAAGACAAACGTTTGTTCTCGCATTCACTGCTCGCTTGGAAGAGGACAGTGAATGCCCATGGAACATTATGTGGACAGACAAACCCATTTCCATCTCCAAGGACACGTCAATACACAGAATTTCAGAAGATGGGCAAAGGAAAATCCGCTCGCACAGCAATCGGTACGGCTTCGTTCGGCAAAGGTGGGTGTGTGGTACCGGTTGACGGCATCGTTTATCGTAGGGCCGTGTTTTTACGACGAGAAGGGTCCTGTGAGTCCTGCTTCCTGTTCTGTCCCTGATAAATACTATGAGAATCAGTAGTGCACTATCATCAATCCAATCCTTCCACAGTGTAGATGTATGGTAGGATCATTTTTATGAAATATGGTGTTCCTCTGTACATTACACAGTGAAGTAGCTGCTTCAGAGGCACTTCGGAAATGTAAGAATTATCAGCCGTCAGCTGATCTTAATCCACATGACTTTTGGTTTTGTGGTTATCTGAAAGATACTGTGTTCAGTGTTCCGATTACTGATATAGCTGAAATGAAGGCACGCTTTGCACAGCGCAATCAGAATGTGACCCCAGCCGGCCGGAGTGGCAGAGCGGTTCTAGACGCTACAGTCGAGAACCGCGCGACCGCTACGGTCGCAGACTCGAATCCTGCCTCGGGCATGGATGTGTGTGCTGTCCTTAGGTTAGTTAGGTTTAAGTAGTTCTAAGTTCTAGGGGACTGATGACCTCAGAAGTTAAGTCCCATTGTGCTCAGAGCCATTTGAACCATTTTTGTGACCCCAGAGCATGCTGTTTCTCTATTTCAGAAAACTGTGGACAGCTTATTGAAGACATCTGCAAAAGTCTGGCTGGAATTAAAAAACCATTTCATTTGTGCTTTATCTGCAAATTTTGGCCTCTTGACAATTAAAAACCGTGGTCATTGTTGTTTTATGCGGTTTTGGTTCCAGGTCAATTAAAAACCAATTATTGTCATTTGCTGTTGAATACCCAACTTGTGCAGTTAGGCATGCTGCACAGTACGGTTGGTTTGCTGTGAAGTTCACTCCATAGCCGTCTGTTGCTATTCATCTGCCATTTTTAGGCGACCCAATTGACGTTATGATACAGAGCCATTAGAAGGAAAATTTTCGTTTCTTTTTCTGCGTTTCTCTCGTGCTTCGACAATATTCCACTCAGTTTTACGACATTCTGAACAGCGGTTTCTGGTAATACGTTTCGAATCTCGAACTTGTATTGTAAGGCGTCTAGATTTTAACGGACGTTACATGAACTTTATCCATAAGAACAGTATAATACAGTATGAGATCCTCAGAAAATAATAATGACATTACATCAACGAAAGGCAACTGCAATTAATCTCATGTACCCGAAAACAAACAAACCAATCTCTACCAATATATGGACAGTGGCATGAAACAAACTTAAAGCGAAACGTATTTTAGAGACGAACGGAGCAGGTGTCTAATGATATCGTAAAACTCCCATTAGCAAGAGAACGGCGGGCTTCAGTGCAGAAAGGCATAAGGCCAGAACAATAAATTATTCCTTTTAGTATAAATAAGGCCGAGACCGAGGGTAAATGGCTGTAGGTCATTAACAGGGCTAGGCCGCGACCCAGAGAGAAAAATAAAAATCTTTATTCACCCTAGCGAGACGGAGATTGGCTGAAACCATACTTGGCGATACAGACGCGACATGGTGGGAGATCCCCATTATATAAAAGCATTTTGAGACCTAAAATTAAGGCACTCTCTCTCTCTCTCTCTCTCTCTCTCTCTCTCTCTCATCTCATGGTGGACTGCACAAGTGTGTGGAAAAAAGCAAAGACATAGAGAGTTTACTTTCTGCGAAGTGAGAATGATACGTATCGTGGCGACAGATAGCAAAGTGGTACTTAAATATTCCTCCGGTAATTTTTGCGGGAAAAGAAATTGTGCCCATCGCTCCAACCCATAGCGAGTGTGCAATAGCCATTATTTCGACTAGGGAAAGATTAACGTTCTACGGAACGCAGGAAAGTGGGAATTAGCGATGCAGCTCCAGCACGGAGACAACGACGTTACAGATGCCGCTTGGTAAAGTACAATCGCGACTGCTACGGTCGCAGGTTTGAATCCTGCCTCGGGGATGGATATGTATGATATCCTAGGTTGGTTAGGTTTAAGTAGTTCTAAGTTCTAGGGGACTGATGACCTCAGATGTTAAGTCCCATAGTGCTCAGAGCCATTTGCACCATTTTTGAAAGTACCATCGCGCATTAGGCCACAGTAAATGTTGAGTCTAGATTTTGCTCACTCCAACTTGCATACGCTTTGACCACTGAATATCAAAAGCTAGGATACTAACCTACCCTCAGTTTGAGTACGTGAGAGTTTTTCATTGGTTAAAAAAGTAAATTTATTCTCCACCAACTCGGTGCATTGACCACCTACGACAACAATGATTTAAATGACCTGATTTGGATTTTTAATATTCATTCTTTCCTGTGATAAAAAATTTTCTTGTGTACAGAAAACAATTTCAGTAATCGTAATTTCAATATTTCCAAGAATTAAATATTTTGTTATTTATTATCACAAGTAATTGAACCTGATTGTTGTTTATCACTTCACCCCTGAAAGCAACAGTTGATAAATTATATGTAGAATAAAAAAGGGAATAGCTGTTTTATCATTCTAGAATAACCCCAAATTTTCACTTTTATTAATTCATGCATTCTAGGTACGTCACAGCAACATTTCTAATGATTTTTGTTACGATATGCACCTGATATTAGCTGCCTTACAGGGCCAGGGTCATGTTTATTTAGAATGTCTGTCTGACACCAAGGGCTTGAGAAGACAGTTCAGAGGTTTTGTCCATTTGCGCGCTAAGTGGTAAGCTAAGTTTGCACGCATTAGTACACTCACTGTGCAGATACAAAGGTCGGACGTACGACAGTACTAACCCCTATATTAATACAACGCACCTCTCGGAACCAGGAGCCCAGCAACAGTTGCTGGACTCCTGTCCAAGTGCTTACAGGAACTGTAAGAACTTCATTTTCAATATTTAGCGTAGTTATTGACAGTCTTAAAATTTAAATGCTCTCATATTGCACTCATTATGAGTTATAAAATTATGTTGAGAGATACTGATAGATTTCAGATAGATTATATAATGGTGAGACAGAGATTTAGGAACCAGGTTTTAAATTGTAAGACATTTCCAGGGGCAGATGTGGACTCTGACCACAATGTATTGGTTATGAAATGTAGATTAAAACTGAAGAAACTGCAAAAAGGTGGGAATTTAAGATGATGGGACCTGGATAAACTGACTAAACCAGAGGTTGTACAGAGTTTCAGGGAGAGCGTAAGGGAACAAATGGCAGGAATGGGGGAAAGAAATACAGTAGGAGAAGAATGGGTAGCTTTGAGGAATGAAGTAGTGAAGGCAACAGAGGATCAAGTAGGTAAAAAGACGAGGGCTAATAGAAATCCTTGGGTAACAGATGAAATATTGAATTTAATTGATGAAAGGAGAAAATATAAAAATGCAGTAAATGAAGCAGGCAAAACGGAATACAAACGTCTCAAAAACGAGATCGACAGGAAGTGCAAAATGGCTAAGCTGGGATGGCTAGAGGATAAATGTAAGGATGTAGAGGCTTATCTCACTAGGGGTAAGACATATACTGCCTACAGGAAAATTAAAGAGACCTTTGAAGAAAAGAGAACCACTTGTATGAATATCAAGAGCTCAGATGGAAACCCAGTTCTAAGCAAAGAAGGGAAAGCAGAAAAGTGGAAGGAGTATATAGAGGGTCGATACAAGGGTGATGTACTTCAGGACAATATTATGGAAATGGAAGAGGATGTAGATGAAGATGAAATGGGGGATATGATACTGCGTGAAAAGTTTGACAGAGCACTGAAAGAGCTGAGTCGAAACAAGGCCCCAGGAATAGACAACATTCCATTAGAACTACTGACGGTCTTGGGAGAGCCAGTCCTGACAAATCTCTACCACCTGGTGAGCAAGATGTATGAGACAGGCGAAATACCCTCAGACTTCAAGAAGAATATAATAATTCCAATGCCAAAGAAAGCAGGTGTTGACAGATGTGAAAATAACCGAACAATCAGTTTAATATGTCATGTCTGCAAAATACTAACGCGAATTCTTTACAGACGAATGGAAAAACTAGTAGAAGCCAACCTTGGGGAAGATCAGTTTGGATTCCGCAGAAATATTGGAACACGTGAGGCAATACTGACCCTACGGCTTATCTTAGAAGCTAGATTAAGGAAAGGCAAACCTACGTTTCTAGCATTTGTAGACTTAGATAAAGCTTTTGACAATGTTGACTGGAATACTCTCTTTCAAATTCTGAACGTGGCAGGGGTAAAACACAGAGAGCGAAAGGCTATTTACAATTTGTACAGAAACCAGATGGCAGTTATAAGAGTCGAGGGGCATGCAAGGGAAGCAGTGGTTGGGAAGGGAGTGGGACAGGGTTGTAGCCAATCCCCGATGCTATTCAATCTGTATATTGAACAAGCAGTAAAGGAAACAAGAGAAAAGTTCGGAGTAGGTATTAAAATCCTTGGAGATGAAATAAAAACTTTGAGGTTCGCCGATGACATTGTAATTCTGTCAGAGACAGCAAAGGACTTGGAAGAGCAGTTGGACGGAATTGACAGTCTCTTGAAGGGAGGATATAAGATGAACATCAACAAAATGAAAACGAGGATAATGGAATGTAGTCGAAATAAGTCGGGTAATGTTGAGGGTATTAGATCAGGAAATGGGACACTTACAGTAGTAAAGGAGTTTTGCTATTTGGGGAGCAAAATAACTGATGATGCTCGAAGTAGAGAGGATGTAAAATGTAGACTGGCAATGGGAAGGAAAGCGTTTCTGAAGAAGAGAAATTTGTTAACATCGAGTATTGATTTAAGTGTTAGGAAGTCGTTTCTGAAAGTATTTGTATGGAGTATAGCCATGTATGGAAGTGCAACTTGGACGATAAATAGTTTAGACAAGAAGGAAATAGAAACTTTCGAAATGTGGTGCTACAGAAGAATGCTGAAGATTAGATGGATAGATCACATAACTAACGAGGAGGTGTTGAATAGGATTGGGGAGAACAGAAGTTTGTGGCACAACTTGACTAGAAGAAGGGATCAGTTGGTAGGACATGTTCCGAGGCATCAAGGAATCACCAATTTAGTATTGGAGGGCAGCGTGGAGGGTAAAAATCGTAGAGGGAGACCAAGAGATAAATACACCAAGCAGATTCAGAAGGATGTAGGTTGCAGTAGGTACTGGTAGATGATGAAGCTTGCACAGGATAGAGTAGCATGGAGAGCTGCATCAAACCAGTCTCAGGACTGAAGACCACAACAACAACAACAACAACAAAAATTTAACACTGTAAGACAAGTACTACAGTTAGAAACATGCCTTGCTTTCAGGCAGCGTAACTGACAGCGTGGAAATATTCTGATTTTATTCGTCGAGAATGACCAGCACTTAGTGACTTCCGACGAACTTAACACATAATTACAAAATCTCAAGAAACGTCTTCTGCCTGACATCCCACTCTACATGATGAAAGGTAAAAAAGTTTATCCCTTGCTAAATTTTTACTGTCGGTGCGTTGAAAGTTCAGCATAAAATATGACGTTTCAGTTCATTACTTCTCTACTACCGATTCAATGCTCAACACAGTTTGTAAACAGTATCCATATATCGCTGATTGCATCATTGTGCAACGCATATCTAAGCAGATACGATGTCATAGACGTTTGGATGCATGATATAATTCTTTCTGTACTACTACATCTAAACAGTGTGTTCCAGTTTCGTAAGGACTTTGGTTATGAAAAGTAAAGGTCATAGATTATCTTCGCAGAATCATCATATTTATTCAAATTAGTCTCCCTATGAATGAATATACAGCGAAGATGAATATAAACGTCGTGTGACTAGGGCCTCCCGTCGGGTAGACCGTTCGCCGGGTGTAAGTCCTTCGATTTAACGCCACTTCGGCGACTTGCGCGTCGATGGGGATGAAATGATGATGAGTAGGACACCACAACACCCAGTGTCTGAGTGGAGAAAATCTCCGACGCAGCCGGGAATCGAACCCGGGCCCTTAGGGTTGACATTCTGTCGCGCTGACCACTCAGCTACCGGGGGCGGAAAATATTCAGCTGAAATCTTTTAGAAGTGTTTTGAAACGGTCGCTGTAGTTTTTCCTTTGGAGTTGCTTTGAGTACTGCAAGGCAACTTTCTTAGATGTGTCCGCCTGGTTAGCTGAGTGGTAACGTGCTTGCCTCCCATGCAGTGGGCCTCAGATCGATTCCCGACAGGGTTGATTTTCTCCGCTCGTGGATTGTGTGTTGTGTGATCCTCACCAGCGGCAGACAAGTCGCCCAATGTGACATCGACTGAAATAAGACTTGCACTCGGCGGCCGAACTTCCCCGGATGGGGCCCCCCGGTCAACAATGGCACACGATAATTTCATTTCTTTTTTCTTCTTAGATATCCTTAACTGCGCCATGACAGCGTCCTTCCATCACCAACTTCAATTTTTGGAAAACCTTCAGTCGGCTGGGACCAAATCCGGCGAGTACGGTGGGTGATCCAAGACTGTGGTCCATTTTCTGGTCAAAAAATTGCGCGCAGTCTTCGCTTTATGGACTGGGGTGTTGTCATGGAAGAGAAACCAGGAACCAGTGTCACGGTACCCGGATCGAATGCGATGAATTCTCGCCCCATAGGATGGGAAACACAAAAGAGCTTAATGTTGCCTCAAAGCTCCATTGCAATTTTTCGAGGTATGTACTGTTACATATGTGGCCAAAATGCCTGCTGCAACATTGCTACATCCATGACTTTCTACACAGCTCGTAACACCATAGCTTTAATACTCTACTGATTTATTTTGCCTTTTTGTTTTATTTAATGTTACATCGTCGAATTTCTGTAAATGCTGTTGGATTGAATCGATACCATGAGAGTGGTTATTCTTTTCTGTGTAAAAAACTTTAATGTCATGGTTTGATTCTATGCAATGTAGTGTATCTATCATTTAAATTCCTTGTCTCATTCGGAGAGAACAAAACTTAATGTATATAATTGTAATTTCGTTTAAATAATTTTTTTGTAGAAATACCAATAAGTGCAAAGGTTCTGTTAATATGTTTGGCTGTTGTTAAGTAATTGCTGATCCTCACTTACGGTTCTTAGTTATTTTGTATGTAAAAGGTGTTGTGATTCCCCTCGGAAATGGAAGCATGCAGAGCGCGCTAATTGTTGTTGGCCTAGGTAGAAAAGGTGGAGTTGAGTCAGTCGGGGACGAGCTACCAAACTATCAACTGCTCATGTAAAAGTTGCATATAGTGCTGGTTCTGAGAGAGGCTTTTCCTGACGCTTTCCAATGTCTCAGATGGATGGATAAAGTGCTGGAACTATTCTGAAATTGGTATTGATCATCGCCACCAAGAAATGACAGAGTCCAGCAATTCTACCTGCAAATCCACCCACCTACATGCATTCGCTATCACGTTGTGCAATCACTGAAAAAGGAATCAAGAAATTATAAATATGTAATGTGAAGGATCAGTTCATTGGATGTTTTAGTGTGTGCAAATATAAGGTAACTTATACTCGAACTCTTATACCTACCTTGATTTTTTTTTATCCCTAGTCACATTTCCACATAGGGTCCTTCCTATGTCAAAAATGCTTACCGAGTGTCCATATTGTGAAAATAGGAAAGCCCAATGTTTTACTAACTAATGCCACTTGAACATAGTAAAAAGAAAGTTAAAGTTTATGTAGCAGAACTGAGTAATATAGTAAATGATGCTTGTTGAAAATAATTTTTCTATTAAAACTGTTTATTTATATTTTGTTGCCAACTTCTAAAGTGAATCTTCTCAAAACTGTGGCTTATAGAGCTTTGTAAATTAAATGGTCACAGTGAAGTCTGTTGAAAATCACCCAAAGGTGAGCTATAGTATTATAACCACATCAGGTTGTGATCTACTGCAGTAAAAGTTGAGAACTGATACTGTTGAAAGTTACATGTTCATGCTTGTTAAGGGCTTGTTTCTTTAGTGTATTGAAAGTATGTTTAGTTTGCTCTGCTACAGTGGTCAAGATAACCCCCCCCCCCTCCATTGAAAGTAGTTAAAATACACAAAGTTATTATAGGAAGTTTCTATTACTCTTGCTATTCAAGTGAAATTCTGTACAATATTGGGTTCCTCTTGTGTATTAAAAGTGCATATTAATGGTGGAACAGGATCAACAGTTTGTCTATTGTGCTCATGCTAGATAATGATTAATAGAAAGACCACTATCTATGAAAACAGTAACTTCTTTATTCGAAAGGCACTGAGAAGTAATTTCTTAGTGAACTCCATTTAATTTTCATTCTAAGTAGAAAGATGTTTGATAATGAGAGCATTAATATATGCACAATAATTAATTTTGCTGTGAACCATATCCATATTTCTTGTCTGATAGGAATATGTTTGAAAAGAAATATTGAACTATGTCCAATTTATTATTCTAAAGTGCACTGTCACAGTAATATTGAAACCACTCAGTTTGACCAAGCCTTGAAAGCAAAAAGTGGATGCCATTATCTGTTGTACTTATGCTAATAGCCTTGTTTTTCTATAACTGTTAACATTTTCGCTTTCTTTAACGTCAACAACTCCTAGTGACCCAGTTCATTGCACTCTCATATGATAAGTATAGGTTGTGTTTGTCCGTTAGTGCTACTCATACCTATTTTCTTGAACAAGAATGTTAATCATTCTCATGCCTAATTACGCTGGCGACCGTTTTGTAAATTATATCATTTGGACAATGTGGATAAGTAAATTATTGTTTGTTCCTGTTTGAATATTTACATAGTCCTGCCTTTCACTTCCGATGAGCCACCTCCGTTAGGTACAAGACGGTCAACATAACAAAATTCCTCTCAGAGGGTAACACTACAGTGCTTCTTTATACTGCAATTGCTTCGACAAAAATAATTTCATTTATACGAATTGCCTCCAGCTTTGAGGTTATGGTATAACAAAGGAGGGCGGTAGTTTTATAAGTTGTTCTTGTAACTTCAGAGATCGTAACGCCACAACTCGTCACGAGATAGCACTGCAGTTTGGAATTTCATGCAAGCAGTCCTAATGGAACTGAGACGCTCTGCGTATTGGCGACACACTTTTCAGATAGTATCTACATACACTCCTGGAAATTGAAATAAGAACACCGTGAATTCATTGTCCCAGGAAGGGGAAACTTTATTGACTCATTCCTGGGGTCAGATACATCACATGATCACACTGACAGAACCACAGGCACATAGACACAGGCAACAGAGCATGCACAATGTCGGCACTAGTACAGTGTATATCCACCTTTCGCAGCAATGCAGGCTGCTATTCTCCCATGGAGACGATCGTAGAGATGCTGGATGTAGTCCTGTGGAACGGCTTGCCATGCCATTTCCACCTGGCGCCTCAGTTGGTCCAGCGTTCGTGCTGGACGTGCAGACCGCGTGAGACGACGCTTCATCCAGTCCCAAACATGCTCAATGGGGGACAGATCCGGAGATCTTGCTGGCCAGGGTAGTTGACTTACACCTTCTAGAGCACGTTGGGTGGCACGGGATACATGCGGACGTGCATTGTCCTGTTGGAACAGCAAGTTCCCTTGCCGGTCTAGGAATGGTAGAACGATGGGTTCGAGGACGGTTTGGATGTACCGTGCACTATTCAGTGTCCCCTCGACGATCACCAGTGGTGTACGGCCAGTGTAGGAGATCGCTCCCCACACCATGATGCCGGGTGTTGGCCCTGTGTGCCTCGGTCGTATGCAGTCCTGATTGTGGCGCTCACCTGCACGGCGCCAAACACGCATACGACCATCATTGGCACCAAGGCAGAAGCGACTCTCATCGCTGAAGACGACACGTCTCCATTCGTCCCTCCATTCACGCCTGTCGCGACACCACTGGAGGCGGGCTGCACGATGTTGGGGCGTGAGCGAAAGACGGCCTAACGGTGTGCGGGACCGTAGTCCAGCTTCATGGAGACGGTTGCGAATGGTCCTCGCCGATACCCCAGGAGCAACAGTGTCCCTAATTTGCTGGGAAGTGGCGGTGCGGTCCCCTACGGCACTGCGTAGGATCCTACGGTCTTGGCGTGCATCCGTGCGTTGCTGCGGTCCGGTCCGGTCCCAGGTCGACGGGCACGTGCACCTTCCGCCGACCACTGGCGACAACATCGATGTACTGTGGAGACCTCACGCCCCACGTGTTGAGCAATTCGGCGGTACGTCCACCCGGCCTCCCGCATGCCCACTATACGCCCTCACCCAAAGTCCGTCAACTGCACATACGGTTCACGTCCACGCTGTCGCGGCATGCTACCAGGGTTAAAGACTGCGATGGAGCTCCGTATGCCACGGCAAACTGGCTGACACTGACGGCGGCGGTGCACAAATGCTGCGCAGCTAGCGCCATTCGACGGCCAACACCGCGGTTCCTGGTGTGTCCGCTGTGCCGTGCGTGTGATCATTGCTTGTACAGCCCTCTCGCAGTGTCCGGAGCAAGTATGGTGGGTCTGACACACCGGTGTCAATGTGTTCTTTTTTCCATTTCCAGGAGTGTATATCATTGAACGTACCTACAAATTTATGTAGCTGTACGAGTAATAGTTCAAGAGATATGATGTCATAAACACTGAGATTTGTGAAAAACTTGCTTTTGCTTAATATAGGGCGCAAATCACGCAGACTGTATCCATCCATTGCTTCATAATAAGAGCACTCATCCACTTGCAACAAACATAATTTCAAACCTTTTCTAAAAATTTTCCTTGCTTACATGTTTAACATGCTTACATGTTTAACTCTAAAATCGGTCACTAGATTGAAACACCGTCCAGGGAGTATCACGCCTTGGTAGCTACACTGTCCTCCAGGTGCAATACGCTCACTTTCTAAATGGATAATTTTCAGTCGATTGAGATACCGCATTTTCAAACTCACCCTATCAGCTATAACAAAAATGGTAATTTTCGGGTCTACCTACATTAGATAAATTTCTGCCGGCGACCTTGCAGTAGCCGTGTGTATTAAGTTGCTCATGGGCGTATCTGGTACTAGGAGGACTCGAATGGGAAAAACAGGGAATCACCTGTTATGCCGGTTCGAAAGGCTGGGCATCTTTTAAAAGTAGTGCACGGAATAACTAAAGTCTAAAATTGATTGTCTGTCAGAAATAGTTCAAATGGCTCTAAGCACTATGGGACTTAACATCTGAGGTCATCATCACACGCATCCACGCCCGAGGCAGGATTTGAACCTGTGACCGTAGCAGCAGCGCGGTTCCGTCTGAAGCGCCTACAACCGCTCGGCCACAGCTGCCGGCTCAGATATGGTTTCTAATAATGCACGTTCGACAGGAAAGTACAATTTATAACAATTATTAACTGAAGACAGGCTTTTATTTTTTCAAAGTATCGTCCAAAACACAATATTGTAAGATCAGAATATTTTACGTTACAAAAATTTCGTGCTAAACGATGGACGCGAAAAAACTTAGTGTATTTCTCAAACTCATCAGGTGTTATTTATTTATTCATTTCCTGTTAAAATTTACTCTTGTGGATTGTCTCTTCTAAACTTGCTCTTGTCACAGCTATTGCCCTTAGTTATTGAGATACTTCGAAAGTAAGTAAAATGCAGTTCATATTTCCTGTGTTAGTATTGTTAGGGATAAATTAGTTGTTGTTCATCTAAACCGAAAATCTAGTCGGTGAGTATAGCGGCTACCGCTCACACATTTTCGTTTGCCGTATGTTTTTGAAAAACCACGTGCGTAATTTTTTTTTAGAAATGGTGGTAGCTTTTCAGATCCAACCGAATTGAAACACACCAGTACCGTAATTAATTTCTTTGATATTTTCTCTTCTGAATACAATTATTCCTTAAACGATAATATTTTATTGGGTAAGCAGCGGTAAATAATCCACTTTTTTCGGCGTTGAAGACGTCTTGCACGTCTGTTGTTCAGGCACTGAAAGTAACGTGCGACAAGTTGCAACAGAGTCGAGAAAGGTGTTATACATTTATTTCAGTAACGGGCCATAATAGGAGTATTTTAAACCAGTTAAGTAATTTCGCTCTGTGATGACTATCTTCCTGCCAGAGTACAGAAAATTTTCCATTCACAAAGAGCCAACATATGTAAACATGTATGGCACAGTGAAATTAATTAGCCAGATAAGCTTCCTCGTTATTATATAGAAAAGTGAGTGCGACACAAATTGTTGTAAACAAGAAAGGCAACGCAGCCTGAAACTGGTGTGCAGTCGTCGCCGGCAAAGCTTCGTTAGCTTCGCCGCAAACATTTTGACACAATGTCGTTCCTTTTCATGATACATTCCAAATAACGCAATTTCCATAAAATTCAATACTCGGTACTTTTGACAAATTCATCTGTTCTTTTGTAAAACAAACGATCTCATATGAGAACACACTGAGCTCTCACTTGTTTGAACCACGCAAGCAATTCACCCTCTACACCTTCCAGCTTAGCAACATGTATTTTCTCTCTGGATCAAACATAATGCGATCATACATTGCTATGACTTGTTATCTGTGTTCAGTTTTGACACTGTTGTGTTAGCAGTTACCAACTATTTATAGTTTCGGTCTCCAGCCCCTGTTCTTCATCTACAGCATTATGCAATGACAGTCTCTTTTTAAAGAAAACGGTTTCTTGTTCCTTTTAGTCTCCATTTATACTAGGTCGCGCTTAAAATGACGATCTCCACTGTCTGTATAAAAAATAACAACACGAAAGTATTGTGCACAAAATTCATTGATTCAGATACACTGTTTACCGCTTTCGACACATTTTCGACCGACTTCCAAAACTGACTGAACATTACATAAAAGGTGGGTGTAAAGTCACAGCCTTAAACCCGGAAACCTTCTCAACAAAGATAAAAACTGCGTTAAGACTGCACAGTATGGTCAGTTTCAATAGGCCGTAATTTAAACGGGTTACCTTTAATGTAATAGCTGGGGAATGTTGATAGGGAAATGTCGTGACACGTATAACAGATGACAACTGTACAACATACAAATTCTCTCTCTAAGTAATGCTGCTAAGAGACGTTGTCGAAAGACTGTAATTTATTTACGTTCAGAGAGTAAACGATGAAATTATCGGGAACGGAGCGCAGGTGTAGCGAGCGATGTAGCTGTCACATTTTCCGGACAGCAGAGGCAGATGGAGGACCCACCACTAATGGTCGCAGTAATAGGCGTGTCGGCCAGCCTTTGTGTCTACGCCGCAGCGGTAATTTCGGCTTGCAACGTGTTTCTTGATTGGACCCGGCTAGCCGACCACTACGCCAACCTCGTCGTAACCATTCAGCTGTTCACATGCATCAGTTTTACAAACAGACAGAGTATTGAGCTACGCGCAACGCAGTATTTATTTGCGACAGTAAATTGAATCTCCCATGTCCACTGATCATCGCATTAACCCCTATCTGCACACTGGTGTTTGAACTGCTTTCGCCCCACACGCAGACGCCAGCAACGTCGACAAAGCACAACGCTGACGGCTTTTACGTCTGGCTCCAGAGCCACAGCCGTTGGGCTCTTGTCACCGTTCTCGGTAGTGCATACAACCGTAAATTGTGAAGAGTGCACTGACGAAATGTATGCCGTCGCGTTTGAATGTAATTCGGCGTGTTCATACATGATAGATATATCTATTAAATAGATATATCTATTAACAAAATACCATTTGGATTTTAAAAGAGCTGCAAATGTGAAGTACGTCCAGCCACACACGTTGTAGCCTCCCAACAGATTAATTCCGTAACTTCGGAATAAAAATCTGACAAACCTCCCAATGAAAGTGTGCCTCATATACAACCTTTCAATAATTAACTGACTGTGAATCTAAACTGGAAACTCTAGACATCATCATTGCTGCATCATGGCCCTGAAAAGTCATTCTGAATGACCTGAAGATTCTTACCTCAATTATGTCGCCGGATAACGTGTATATATCTGCTCCTATAAGAAATTTTTCTGGCACAGTCCAATGCAATTCTGGCCACTATATTTTGTCATGTATAAAAAAAAACTGATTTTTCTTTACGATAATTGGAATCATTATGGATAGGAGAAATTAGTAAAAACTTTAAATTCAGATGAATGACTGTCAAAAGTTATCTTTATAAGAATAATTATTATTGAAAAATTATTGAAAATTTTTTATGTGTGAGTTTGATATTACAATAATACAAAATGAGTTGTTGCAAATTACATATGCTGACGGCAATAAATGATAATAATTTTGCTTTTACCTTATACTACATCTCTCAGGAACCGCCATTGTTCTCAACGACCGGCCTTGGTAATTCCATACAGGACACAAGTGCTCTCTGTGAGCTATACAACTCGACAACTGCTCTCTAAGAGCGACCTGACCCAACCGCCCGACTGCGACCTACTACTACTACTGCTGCCGACACTGCTCTCTGGTATCCGATTCTATTGTAGCTTACATATCGCAGGCTGCGCGTGAGCAGTCCATCGAAATTACATCTGCTAGAGCGTACTAGCAATATATTCCTTAGTCATGGACGTCTGAGCAACAAATTTTTCTATAACCTATTTAGTTTCTAAGTCTACAGTCACAGGATATATATAATATTACTGATAAATAATATAGGTACAGAACATAGTAAGAAATGACATAAAGTGCGTACGCAATGAGTACAGAACACATTAAGAAATGAAATAAAGTGCACATGCACTGTAGAAGTCTTTAGCATTTTTACATGAACTGATCACATTAAGAGATAAGTCTTTAGCATTTTTACGAGAACTAGGAAAGGAATGGGAAGGATAGCATCATGGTTGTAGCACAGTGGGTTGCACATAGCTACACTAAAAGACCATATCTTTCTACAGAAGCACAACACCAAGTGAGACAATCTGAAGTTCTCTTCCCTGAAGTATTCATCAGTGTAGCCAAGACACTGAAACGTTGTATCAATATTGTATGTTATAATTTTGGTAGTACACTAGGTACACCAAACAGTAGGTCCATAATAACATCTCTGTCGTTCAAGATGGTGAATAGCTTGATATGACAACGCCACATTCTTGTAGAATCTTTAATCTTACATCAACATAGAATTAGTGCAAAAACCAAGTAGAGTGCTCCATGATCATGAGTATGGACAGGACATATGGATATCGCAGTGATTGGAGGTAATTAGGTTAAAAGGCGAACGATACATTAAGCCATATGCTAATCATCATTCAGAACTACACTAGTGAGTCATCGATTTGAACAATTATTGGCACTCATTGGCCAGTTACAAAGCATGTATGGAGTATTACAAAACATTATTCATAAGTCATCTCGTTGCAGTGATTATTGGCGTGGCATTTATGGAGTATTACAAAACATTACTCACAAGTCATCTCATTACAGTAATTATTGGCACTCATTGGCCAGTTACAAAGCATTTATGGAGTATCACAGAACATTATTCACAAGTCATCTCATTGCAGTAATTATTGGCATAGTACACTCCTGGAAATGGAAACAAGAACACATTGACACCGGTGTGTCAGACCCACCGTACTTGCTCCGGACACTGCGAGAGGGCTGTACAAGCAATGATCACACGCACGGCACAGCGGACACACCAGGAACCGCGGTGTTGGCCGTCGAATGGCGCTAGCTGCGCAGCATTTGTGCACCGCCGCCGTCAGTGTCAGCCAGTTTGCCGTGCCATACGGAGCTCCATCGCAGTCTTTAACACTGGTAGCATGCCGCGACAGCGTGGACGTGAACCGTATGTGCAGTTGACGGACTTTGAGCGAGGGCGTATAGTGCGCATGCGGGAGGCCGGGTGGACGTACCGCGGAATTGCTCAACGCGTGGGGCGTGAGGTCTCCACAGTACATCGATGTTGTCGCCAGTGGTCGGCGGAAGGTGCACGTGCCCGTCGACCTGGGACCGGACCGCAGCGACGCACGGATGCACACCAAGACCGTAGGATCCTACGCAGTGCCGTAGGGGACCGCACCGCCACTTCCCAGCAAATTAGGGACACTGTTGCTCCTGGGGTATCGGCGAGGACCATTCCCAACCGTCTCCATGAAGCTGGGCTACGGTCCCGCACACCGTTAGGCCGTCTTCCGCTCACGCCCCAACATCGTGCAGCCCGCCTCCAGTGGTGTCGCAACAGGCGTGAATGGAGGGACGAATGGAGACGTGTCGTCTTCAGCGATGAGAGTCGTTTCTGCCTTGGTGCCAATGATGGTCGTATGCGTGTTTGGCGCCGTGCAGGTGAGCGCCACAATCAGGACTGCATACGACCGAGGCACACAGGGCCAACACCCGGCATCATGGTGTGGGGAGCGATCTCCTACACTGGCCGTACACTACTGGTGATCGTCGAGGAGACACTGAATAGTGCACGGTACATCCAAACCGTCATCGAACCCATCGTTTTACCATTCCTAGACCGGCAAGGGAACTTGCTGTTCCAACAGGACAATGCACGTCCGCATGTATCCCGTGCCACCCAACGTGCTCTAGAAGGTGTACGTCAACTACCCTGGCCAGCAAGATCTCCGGATCTGTCCCCCATTGAGCATGTTTGGGACTGGATGAAGCGTCGTCTCACGCGGTCTGCACGTCCAGCACGAACGCTGGTCCAACTGAGGCGCCAGGTGGAAATGGCATGGCAAGCCGTTCCACAGGACTACATCCAGCATCTCTACGATCGTCTCCATGGGAGAATAGCAGCCTGCATTGCTGCGAAAGGTGGATATACACTGTACTAGTGCCGACATTGTGCATGCTCTGTTGCCTGTGTCTATGTGCCTGTGGTTCTGTCAGTGTGATCATGTGATGTATCTGACCCCAGGAATGTGTCAATAAAGTTTCCCCTTCCTGGGACAATGAATTCACGGTGTTCTTATTTCAATTTCCAGGAGTGTATTTTTGAAGTATTACAAAACATTATTTATAAGTTATCTCATTTCAATAATTGTTGGCACTCATTGGCTAGTTACAAAGCATTTATTATGCATTATTCAGAAGTCATCAGTCAAAACAGGAGTTATTGCATCTAGCAACAAGCTGCTAGTGACTATTTTTGATAACATCCAAGTGACATAAGACATATTTAAAATGTAAGACATTGGAACTACTACTCAAGGTGTTTAATCCAATAATACATAGACGTAACGGAATTAATACATCAGAATAATTTTCATTATATTTTGGACTAGAAATATTGAAAGATGGCTACACTGAGTCACAGCGCCAGAGATTGCGCCAAAGAGTATTATTCCGCCGCCTCCACTGGGGCAGTAGTAGTTCAGAGGTTGCCGTGGGCAGTGAAGGTTGAGAGGATGTCGAGAGAAGTACTAGTTGAGAGCATGTCGTGTGCAGTTATTGTTCTGTTGGGAGGGAAAGTAGATGCTGTTCGGTTGGTGTAATGTATATATTGAATATGTTGCAATGATCATAGTGTATTTTTCGTCAATATATATGGAGGTAAGAAAAAATTTTATTTCAAATTTCCTAAATAACAATGCCTCTTGGTCACAGGTTCAGTCAACAAAGCATCTGGCTCGTGTTCATGTATTAGACTAGTAATTCTGGTTTCTATGTGCAATTATAGTATTTCTGGTTTTTCAATTAGTTCATTGTAAATGGTGTTTAAAATTTTTTGTCGTATTGAGGAAGAATCGTGCCAGATACGTGTACGTTGAATCACATTTCCACCCACAGAACAGTTACACTTGTGCTTTGTTGTTTCGTAGCTTTTATAGTTGCTGGAGACTTAATTAATCAATTGTGTTAACGGAAATTTCCTTTCATTCTTTATTGTTATTTCATGCAGTCAGATTGCGTACTAATACTGCTCAGGGCGAAACCGGTTGAGAGAATTCGTAACCAGACATACAGCTACTAAAATTATTGCATTCATTATATAATTAAGCCCCCATGCACGGGGCGACCGCTGCTTCGGATCGTCACTTGGAATTTTCTTGACAGTAAAAATAGCAGACAGTAGTATTGTTGTAGTAATTTGTAGTTTAGTGATTGTAGTCAATATTGCATGTGTAGATTTGGTAATTGAACATTTGTAGTTGTCTTGTTATTCTTCTAATGGTATTTTTGCAGAATTTAATTTTTGATGTCTCATACACGGGTTTGACAATTTTGTGCAATTATGAAGATTTCAATTGTTCGTTAATCGTGTTTGTCGGGAAGCATTTCGTGTGAATGGTATTGTTGGTGATAAAGTGTTATATTGTGTGTAATTTTTGTATAGTGACGAGTTTTCTATGTTTTGTAAATGATTACGCGATCGATGTAAAAGGCAAAAATGATGGATAGTCAGAATGATGAAATTGTTAACGTGGCGAACTCGCCAACACAGGAGAACAGTATGATGAATAATAAAGCAGAAAAAATTTTAATAAGCCGGGAAAATAGTCCGGAACCAGTTCAAAATTTTTCACAATCGGAAAATTTTAAGAATATGAGATTAACAATGGAAGATTCGGAAATAATGTCGAACACAGATAGCTTTATAGCTATGACGAAGGAAGTTAGTTTTACGGGAAATGTTAGGGGCGAAAAGAATTTTGAACCAGTTAATATGGAGCAGTCGATGGGTGCTATATTAAATTTGGGCTCACAGATAGGAGCAATGGAACCACGGTTAGACTCACAAATAGGGACAAGTTTCAAAAACATGAATGATGAAATAAAGAAAGAAATTAGAGAAGAAGTACAACCGATTTTGAATTCTCACAATAATAGACCAATTTCAATAGAAATTAAACAAAAGGAACAGGATAGAGAACAGGAAGAAAGAGATCGCGTTACAGTACAAAAATTTTCAGAGTTAAATTTACAACGTGCACATGATAAGGCAGAAATATCTGAAAGAATTGAGGAATCCGTACCTAATGAAAGAATAAATAACCTAACACAACAATATCAACAGTTAACTACTAAATGTGTCAATACTGAAACCCGAGTCGCGACACTTACGGAAGACGTAAATAAACAGAAAGAACAGGGAGGTGACTTATCGGAAAGAGTTGAGGAGAGATCAGGTAAATTGACAAGTCTTGGTTTAAATGGGGACAGAGATTCAGATGATACAGCTCCATTGCCATTTGCAGAAACCGAAGAGTCCAGAACATAAATAAACATGTTGAAAATCGGGGAAAATTTAATGAACGCGTTAAAAGGGAATTTGAGGCGTTACGAAAGCAAGTTAAAGAAATCATAGGAAAAGACAGTAGAAGAAATTTGGAATCACCGATAGCAGCGGGTTTTGAAGAAAATAATTTATTTCATTTACGGGATGCAACAAGAGAGCGCCAGGCGCGCGAACTGGACAATAATCGTCATTCGGACTGGGACAGACGCGGTAGGTCTTTGTCGCTACGAGGCGAAAACTTTGACTATAAACACTTTTTAACTTTTCGGAAATTTAAGATCTTCCGCAATTCTAAGAATGACATACATCTATGTTCATGGTTAGATCAATTTATGTACGCACTTCCACCAAATTTGCCATTAAGTCACAAACTGGAATTTATGTGTGGCTATTTAAGTCCTCAGGGGATTCACTACACTAAGTGAATATGTGGCGTTGCGTCACAGGGCCCCGAGCTGTAGTGGTGCTATTTCCCTTTTAGTTTTCTGCACTGGTGCCTATTCTTTTACTATTCTTTGTATCTATCAAAACAAATCTTCAACTAACAAACTATCTAGAAAAGGAATCGATGAAGAATAACCGGATATGACTATTTTACCCAAAAGTGATTTCGGAAATTACCGTTTGGACTTACTGTATCTTCAGCAGCATTCATTCGTGGTGTAAACGAAATATTACCTGCTTATCTTCGTGACAATATTACTTCATATGTTGACGATATTCTTATTGCTAAACGTTCTTGGAGTGAGCATAACAAAATTTTTGATTCATTATTACGTATTTTTGCAAGAGCTGGCATTACAGTAAACCTGGAAAATACTGAATTTGGTCGTTCTCAGGTGAAATTTCTTGGTCATATTATTTCTACAGAAGGTATTCTTCCTGATCCAGAGACACTAGATGCTATTCGTAATTATGCTGTTCCTACCACAAAACGTGATGTTCGTAGTTTCCTTGGTGTCTGTAATTTTGTTAGATGCTTTGTTAGATTGGACAATTTGGCAACACCTCGTCTATGTGAACTAACTGGAAAAAATTCTAATTGGTGTTGGGATGAGGAAGCTCAATCGGAATTTGAACAACTTCGTGATGCTTTAGTTGCTGCTCCACTTCTTTCACATCCGGATTTATCTAAAGATTTTTGTTTGGCGACGGACTCATCAAACAGAGGCCTAGGTGCACATTTATTTCAAGAGATAGAAGGAAACGGCGTTGTAGTATAGAAAACTATTGCATTTGGAAGTAGTGTTCTCTCTAAATCAGAAAAGAATTATTCGATTACGGAACTTGAAGCTTTGGCTGTTGTATGGGCGTTCACAAAAATTCGCATATTTTTGTATGGCAGACATACTAAGGTTTACACCGATCATCAAGCTCTGGAATTTCTTATGTCAACAAAATTAACACATGGAAGATTGTCACGATGGGCGCTGTATCTAGAGGAATTTGATTTTAGTATTGTTTACATACAGGGTTCTTCAAATATTATTGCTGAAATTTATCACGTGCACCTATGGGTTTGAAACAAAGTGCTGAGGAGGACTGCATAGGAAACAATTATTGGTTGATGTATATTCAAGGTGTTGCGTTTGAAAATTTTATTTCGTCTTCGCTCCAGGACATCGCTAAGGAGCAAAACAAGGATCCAATCTGGAAGGACATTAAGGAGAAGTGGAAGCGAAAGGAAAGCGTAGCGATTACACAGTATTATTTAGTTCGCAATGATATTCTTTTTAAACAAAAATCGGTCCACAACTCTGGTTAGTTTGCATTCCTGATGAGTGGGTTAATAAATTGATTTGGTGTACACATTTCAGTTATGCACACTTTGGTCCCAGAAAATACTTTCATAAATTACGAGAAAATTGCTACTTCAGTAATATGTAAAAACGTATTCGATTTGTTCTTGCCAAATGCAAATTATGTCAAAAAGCTAAGCCGCCAACTATTTCTCATAGAGCACCGTTGTTTCCTACCATTCCAGCGTCATTAAAGGAGATGGCTGCAGTCGATTTGTTCGGTCCAGTGGTTCGTTCTACTAATGGTTTTGCGTATATTTTCGTGGCAGTGGAATTGACATCAAAATATGTGTGTTTTACACCTTTACGCAAAGCAACAGCTAATTCAGAATCTAAAGCTTTCATCAAACATTTTCTTAAAGAAGTGGGTCATGTTGATAAGGTTATACCAGATAATGGATCACAGTTTCGCTCTAAAATTTGGCTTCGTACTCTACGGCGTCGTAAGATTAAACCAATTTTCATTTCACTTTTTCACCCTCAATCTAACGCTTCAGTGAGATGGATGAAGGAAATCAATAAATTGTGTCGACTTTATTGTCATCAGAATAACAGAACGTGGGATCAGTATCTTCATATTCTTCTAAACATTCTCAATGAACTCCCTAATGATTCAACTTCTTTACCGCCTATATTGATATTAAAAATCAAAGCACCGACAAATCGCATTTCTGAAATCGTTCCTTTACCGCCTACACAGGAACTGCGGCATTCTGAAGTTGTCAACCTGGCTCTGCAAAATATTGCATCTGCGGCTGCTAGAAGAGAGAAATCAGCTAAACGTCCTGGTCGTTTAAAAACCTTGTCAGTTGGTCAAAAGGTGTTAATGAAGTCTGATCGTTTGTCTCACAAAGGAAAAGGCTTGTGTCGCAAATTTTTTCTGCTTTATAACGGTCCATATAGAGTTCGCAAAATCATTCATGATAACACTGTCGAAGTAGAAACTCTTAAATCACGGCGCTCTAAGGGAATACATCATGTATCGAACGTTAAAATGTTTGTGGAATGACATACTTTTGAGAAATTAACAGTTATACGTAAACATGCAGAGAATGTAAGGATACCACGCCGTGTTCTGGCTCCAGCACATACACAAAGCAACAGTCAAGTCTGTGCACCGCAAAAGGCAGTCGTTGACCGCAAACAATTACTTCCTACGTCACGCGTACCTACAGCTGATCGAGCGCTCAGTGCGAATGCACTGACAGCCGTAAACAAATACACAGTCTAATTTCTCCGAATAAATTCAGTATAAAGCTATAGTGACTTGATAAATTATGTTATTAACGTTCAGTTTTTTTTCGGGATACAGTTGTATAAAATATTTAAGAACTTCAGGTATATTCTGTGCGTGTCCGACGTTAAGAGGACTTGCTATCGAGAAAATTTCAGGCAGAATGTAATTTTGAAGAAGAAAGTAATAAACTAAAAAGGTAACTATTAATTGAGTTTATTTTTCAGGTAACATATTTCTACTTAGGTACGTACTTTGTACGTAATTTCCTGCTCGTGATTACGTGATTTATACTTTGTGTTAACTGATTTTGACAATGATTGATTAATGAACAGGGTTGTTACTTATGTATGTTATGCACCGCTTGGCTGCTCTGCTTTTTCACTGATGTCATATTTTTTTATTATGTGCGTGCTGTGCTTATTTATTTAAATTATAACTGTCACCTGATTAATTGTGCTGATATGGTTATGTATGTAAGTTATACTTTTGTGATTTATCTGCTTGCGCCTTCATGTTTACTTATTAAGATTACATATGAACATTTATTTGCTTATGCTGATATGATGCTAATGAGCTGTTTATTATGTAAGATATATATTTGTTGCTTTGCGTATGGATTGCATATTCACACATTTTTGCTTTGTTGTCATAACTACTCTTTAATTTGGTATGTAGAAATGCTGATATACTGTGTACGAACATGGAGTATAGGTCACACTATGGTATTAATTTGTTCGCTTGGGAGAGCCTCGTTGTAGGGATTGTGCTACATCCACTTGTTAACATTCTGTTCTCTACTTGTATATTTACTCGCTAATGAATGTTTTGCTTACATTCAGTGCTTTATATTTTAAGATAAGATAATGAACTGGTATAATTCTACGAACGACATTAGTACAAGAAACTTCAATAAAGTCACATGAGCTGGAGGTTTTATGGAAGCTGTATAAATTTATGCTAATAGAAAGGAAGCCAATGACATGAAATACCAACACTTGGTTTAGACCATTGACAGTCATTACACAGTATTCTTCGTGAGCAATTGAAATAGCAAGTGGCACTTGACACAAGAAATACTCCACATGTTTGCTTCTGTTTTGCCATGATTCTTGAAGCGGTGTACACACTGTGAAATATTACGATCATTCACACTCCGTACTCGTACTTACTTACTGAAGCTTATTCAAACCAAAGGCTGTTAGAGTTTGACGCAGGAGATCGAGAAGATCCAAAGAAGAGCGGCGCGTTTCGTCACAGGGTTATTTGGTAACCGTGATAGCGTTATGGAGATGTTTAGCAAACTCAAGTGGCAGACTCTGCAAGAGAGGCGCTCTGCATCGCGGTGTAGCTTGCTCGCCAGGTTTCGAGAGGGTGCGTTGCTGGATGAGGTATCGAATATATTGCTTCCCCCTACTTATACCTCCCGAGGAGATCAAGAATGTAAAATTAGAGAGATTAGAGTGCGTACGGAGGCTTTCAGACAGTCGTTCTTCCCACGAACCATACGCGACTGGAACATCATTTTTCTTCGCAGTTGTTTTTATGGATATAAATGAAAGAATAGCCGCAGGGTCAAGATATCTGTACTCACTAATCAGCCCACTCAAAAGTAAAGCTTTGCCAATCACCACAAAGATGAAGATATACAACACTATACTTATACCTCCCGAGGAGTTCACGAATGTAAAATTAGAGAGATTAGAGCGCGTACGGAGGCTTTCAGGCAGTCGTTCTTCCCGCGAACCATACGCGACTTTAACAGAAAAGGGAGGTAATGACCGTGGCACGTAAAGTGCCCTCCGCCACACACCGCCAGGTGGTTTGCGGAGTATTGATGTAGATGTAGATGTGAACACTGCTCAGTTACACAGTAGTACTTAAATGTGGATGAAAGATGAGTGAATGTGTTTTGTGTGTTTTTCTTTCCTATTCCCAAATAATTGGTACCGACCTGTCTCCTAAATATTATTTTACTTGTTTGGTGTGGCTTGCACTGACAGGCATAAATACTATAGGTTTACTGATATTTGTGTATTTGTAATAGTTAATATGACGATTATCTGATATCATTTGTGTGTTTATTATAATTTGTAAGTTTAGTGTAAGAGCATTGATAATAATTCTGTAAAAGCAATTGTGTGTGCATTCAAACTGTTGTTCGTGCTTACACATATTAACATTGATGGGTGCCACTTGGAAATGTTTAATTACTGCTGATGAATTCTGATGAACTGTTTAATTAGTGGTAGTGAATATTATGGACTGTTACCTGCACTTGTTCAACACTGATGGGTGCCACTTGGAAATGTTTAATTTCTGCTGACGAACTCTGATTAACTGTCTAATTAGTGACAGTGAATATTATGGACTGTTACCTGCACCTGCTCAACATTACTGGGTGCCACTGATGGAATTGCTTCTACTGAAATGATGTCACTTGTTGCTGTCTGTACCTGTCAACATTACTGGGTGCCACTGATGGAACTGCATCTACTGAACGATGTCACTTGTTGCTGTCTGCACCTGTTCAACATTGCTGGGCGCCACTGATGGAACTGCTTCTACAGAAATAATGTTACTTCTTGCTGTCTGCACCTATTCAACATTGCTGGGTGCCACTGATGGAACTGCTTCTACTGAGATGATGTCACTTGTTAGTGTCTGCACCTGTTCAACATTGCTGGGTGCCACTGATGGAACTGCTTCTACTGAGATAATGTTACATGTTGCTGTCTGCACCTGTTCAACATTGCTGGGTGCCATTGATGGAACTGCTTCTACTGCAATGATGTCACTTGTTGGTGTCTGCACCTGTTCAACGTTGCTGGGTGCCACTGTTGGAACTGCTTCTACTGAAATGATGTCACTTGTTGATGTCTGCACCTGTTCAACATTGCTGGGTGCCACTGATGGAACTGCTGCTACTGAGATAATGTCACTTGTTGGTGTCTGCGCCTGCTCGCCATTGCTGAGTGCCACTGTTGGAGCTGTTTAAATACTGATGATGAAATGTTATGAGACTGCTATTTGCACCTGTTGACCATTGCTGGGTGCTACTGTTGGAACTGTCATCTACTCTGAGGAGTGCTGCCTGTTTATTGAGCTGTTGAAAAGATGTTATGTGAATATTTGCATAAACTGATTTTTTCTGTATTTACTATATATGAAATGTTATGAGACTCTTACCTGCACCTATTCGTCATTGCTGACGGTATTGATTGAATTGTTTAACCACATTGTTTAACAAATGATACTTGTGTAAACTATTACGTAAAATCACATGTATGCAAGCATTTGTATTCCTTGCTGTATTTTATATATATTAGGTTATTGAAGCGTCAGTGCAGAGCCAAAATTTATTCAGTTATGTGATATTTACTTATTAATATTATCTTTTATTTTTGTCTGTATTTTTTTTGGACGAATTTGGTGGTATTTTCACCACCAATGCTGGCAAAAAGACCATCAAATTCTAGCCCATGGAGGAGGGGCCTATGAAAGGTGGCTACACTGAGTGACAGCGCCAGAGATTGCGCCAAAGAGTACCGTATTATTCCGCCGCCTCCACTGGGGCAGTAGTAGTTCAGAGGTTGGCGTGGGCAGTGCTTGTTGAGAGGATCTCGAGAGCAGTACTAGTTGAGAGCATGTCGTGTGCAGTTATTGTTCTGTTGGGAGAGAGAGAAATGGTGTTCTGTTGGTGTAATGTATATATGGAAGATGTTGCAATGATCATAGTGTATTTTTCGTCAATATTTATGGAGGTAAGAAAAAAATTTATTTCAAATTTCCTAAACAACAATGCCTCTTGGTCACAGGTTCAGTCAACAAAGCATCTGGCTCGTGTTCATGTATTAGACTTGTAATTCTGGTTTCAATGTGCAATTATAGTATTTCTGGTTTTTCAATTAATTCATTGTAAATGGTGTTTAAAATTTCTTGTCGTATTGAGGAAGAACCGTACCAGATACGTGTACATTGAATCACACTTCCACACACAGAACAGTTACACTTGTGCTTTGTTGTTTCGCAGCTTTTATAGTTGCTGGGGACTTGATTAATTAATTGTGTTAACGGAAATTTCCTTTCATTCTTTATTGTTATTATATGCAGTCAGATTGCGTACTAATACTACTCAGGGCCAACCGGTTACGAGACTTCATAACCGGACATACAGCTACTAAAATTATTGCATTTATTATATAATTAAGCCACCATGCAATATATCTTAAACTGGTAGAATTATTTGGTTGTATACTGGTAGTAGTTGGGACCAGTAATAATATTTTGTGCTAGTAATGCATTGCATTAGGATCAATAGTCAATTGCTGGGGGATAAAAATATTAGCTTTTGACTTATTGCTGGAAAGAAGGATTATCAATCTAATTCATCACGAGTCAGCTGTAGCAAGGTTATCAAACAAGTAGAGTATATGTGATCACATTCATGAATGATAGAGACAACTGGATAAAAAGAAATGCAAGTACTATAAAAGGTTTAATAATTAAGTGCTTGTAGCATATAACATAACAACATATTTCAGAAATCATTTTAATGTCATGAAAAGCTTCTCCTGGAAAAAATACAAAGTGGATTATTAAGCTGAAAGAAGAAATATATATTGTGCTGAAAAGTGCTAAACTTCTAATTAACAGGTAATGACATATCTGCTTAGTATTCATGTACTCTAGCTGTCCCTTCCCAAAACATTCAGTCATTACACTACGCAATATATGGCATACTGTCAAATAGAGCTACAACAAATACTTAAATAACTTCATCATTATCCTCATCTGCAAAAAAGAAAAAAGAACATTATTCATTACGATTTTCACTGAATTTGTGTGAACAAGACAGCAATCACATATATCTATACTTGTCTGTGGGCGAACCAGGACAGTATTGTTATGCAACCATTGTATAATTTCGTTTGAAACATCATAATTTTTTACGATAACCTCTATGATTCAAATAAAATTTTGTACAAAAATTAAAAAACATATACAGCTTCTTCCAAAAGTAACGACGTGAGAACGTACTATAAAGTTTTCAAAGTTAGCAGTGGAAATCGATAAGTCCATATTCTGTAGGGGCGTGTCAACGGACATGCGTGTTCTCTCAGATACATAAACCCCCTTCTCTACATTAAATTAATTACACTGGTTTCCACAGACAATCTGTCCCGATCTTTGGCAGATAACACAGTCAAACGGCATCTGCAAACTCTTTTTCACTAAAACATAAGTGTAATTCGATTTTGAGTAATAAACCGACAAATGTATGGTAATTCAACGGATATTGAAGACAAGTCACCATCTGTGTGAAGTGAGGTGGAGATAGTTAAAATGTATGAAACGCCTCAAATTCCACATTGGAATGCTTTTATAACATAGGATGTTCAGTAGGGGTGTTCGAAGTTGTTCCAAGTGTTCCAAGCAGAAAAAGAGTCTTTGTTTTAATTTTTAAATTATGAACTGTAATCTTTTGTGATCAGTTGCCGTGAGGGTGAATGCTTTGTAATTGGGATGTTCTGCATCTGAAATTTTGAACGAAGGGGATTGGATTTGTGCTTTTCCCATTTCCTGGTGAGATAACATCTCACCTTGGCCATCGCGGCTCTTACTGGAGTGTGACAACAATTAATACAGTGACAGAAATGTATTCCGAAGGAATGGGTATTTTGATTACTACTTTATTTTCGTTCTCATTGGTATTTCCGGATTCTTTACTTAATGATATTTCGTGAATTCCAGCATAGTTCATACGAAATGGTCGTGACAAATTTTTAATCACCGCTTCGTCCAATCCGTTCTCGAGCTCAAGTTACCTCCATGTTGACGGGATATTAAACCACATTCTTGCTGGTAACGGTTGGCAGATGCTGCCTTCTAGGAAGATTCTCGTGTCAATGTAAAGGTATCGAGTAATGATGGTCAAGGCTTAAAATGAGACTGAGCAACAATGACTTACATACGGTGTCCCACACCTTGCAGCAACGCTATGTTTGGACCTCCGAAGATTTCGTTTTCGTGAAGTGACTCTGTTCGGAGCAATAATATCATCCAGAATGTAAGCTAAGATGATTGTCTTTGTTTGAAATAAATAAAAATTTCGTACGTTATCTGTATTCGCAATTTCGTTAAACCATTGGAAAAATAAAGAAAATCCCGTTTTAACCTGCTGTAAATGTAAAACTAATAATTGTAATTAATCTTTGAGAAATCTTTTTGGCAAACTGTCAGAAACTTTTCTTGACCCTTGCATATCATTACATGTAAAAAATTCTAAGCAACACTATTTAGTAATATCAAATATACAGATATACATATTTTGTCCGACCATAGTAGCGCATCTGTTGTAGAATAATTGTAAGACTAACAAGGAAGTGAGTAACGTCAACAGGACCTAAACCACTAAACAATACCATCCTTGATTCTAGGTAGTGACCTAAAGAAAACTGTAGCTATGGGATTCCATAATCCTTTAGATATTGCTGGCTACTGTTCGTAGTTAACGTGTAAAGCCTTTCATTCCTAGATGCTTTTGTCGTAACTGTAACCGTGTTGTTACTGTCATAGATATAATTTCAAAATAATGGAAGTTCATTCTTTCATATATTTTCTGACATATGCATATAACAATTCCTTTCGTGGATCTAGACAGAAAGTGCCTGTGGTACTCGACATATACTTGTTACCAACGTAATACCTTTCCACAACCATCCTTGTTGTTTTTAACTATTATACAAGTGCACAACATTAAAACATTAAGCAAGTTTTGCTGATAATACGGGAATAGTACATTCGCTGGCTACCTTAGTTTTATTGCTAAATTTCACAATCTTAGTTAACACAATCAAAAACATAAAAAATTAATAAATGTACATGACAATGTTCAGCATTTTTTTTTTTTCCTAAACCGCATTCAAGTCACAGTACCCTATCTTTTTGTTTGTTTTCTTAAAGTCTCTAAAGCCTAAATTACGTTGCACAACATTTGCAATGGATATTCCCAGCTTAATTTTCACGTACATTGCTTCCTTGTAGTAGGTAAATTCTTTACAAAAGTTTTAAGGACAATAATCGACTATAGGTTCACTTCTGTATCAAACAAAGAAATCTATTTGCCACACGACTTGTTGCTTCACAACCTAAATTCCTGCCGCCGTTTACTAGGCGATTTTTGTTTTGTTTGAAAAGACTATTGAAAACATTATGTATAATTTTTAACGTGTTGATACTGTAGTGTTTCTCCAGTATTATAAGTTTCATGCCAGCCAGAGTGGCCATGCGGTTCTAGGCGCTACAGTCTGGAACCGGGCTACCGCTTCAGTCGCAGGTTCGAATCCTGCCTCGGGCATGGATGTGTGTGATGTTCTTAGGTTAGTTAGGTTTAATTAGTTCTAAGTTCTAGGCGACAGATGACCTCAGAAGTTAAGTCGCATGGTGCTCAGAGCCACTTTTTTATACGTTTCATTTTCCACCTCTCTCTCCCACTAAAGATTTGAACTCCTTCTTTCCAAATTAGATATAACTAAGGTAGTTGTTTAATGTATTTGGCTATAATTCTCTTTCCCATTTGACTGTAAAGTTTATAGATAATTCTGTCACTCATCTATGCGATTAACAATGGTTCCGAATTCCGTTTGTTGACGTCCAGATTTTTCAGCTGCATCTGACGGTACTTCCCCAAATGGTTCCAGAAATTCCTTACGTACTAATTCAATTATCTCACAGATCTCTTTTCGAATTACATTATTGTTAGCAATATCATCCCGCTACTAAATTGTTACATCACCTATATCTTGAGTTAGTAGTATGCCTTTTTCTTATCGTAATTCGAGAAAATAAAGTTCTAGTAGAGAGTTAATCTTATCAACACAGGCGCTCACATTACCCAATTGCAAATATTGTAAATTCATATTGTCAGCCTGTAAACGCACTCGCATATTACCAACGGCCAGTTTACAGTGTAAGGCTTTAATGTTGTTTTTATGAACTTATTTTCTCTCTTACAGATTGCTTAAAATACTTAAACATGTTTTTAGTTTAACCCCAGATATATGCGCTCTTCCTCAAACGTTTATTCGATCATCGTAGATTACTTTTATCTAATTTCCCTATCACCTGCCACAGATCTCCCACACTATCAATACAATTAAAAATAACAAAATTGCAGACCACAATGATTTTCTTAGAAACTAAATAACAAAAATGCAATTGTTGTATTAGCTACACCGTGAGCCCAAAACACGCTTCACACTGGGCTGACAAAAGTAATGGGACGCATCCTAATATCGTGTCCGTCCGCTTTTTTCCCGGCGTAGTGCAGCAACTAAACGTGGCACGGATACAACAAGTCTTTCGAAGTACCCTGCAGAAAAATTGAGCCATGCTGCCTCTATGGAGGTCCATTACTGCAAAATCGTTCCCGATGCAGGATTTTGTCCACGGACTGACCTCTTGATTATATCTCATAAACGTGCGATGTAATTCATGTTGGGCTATCAGGATGGCCAAATCATTCGTCCAAACTGTGCACAACGTTCTTCTAACCGATTACGGGCAACTGTGGCTCGATGACAGGACGCATTGTCACCCATAAAAATTCCACTGCCGTTTGTGGAAGTGAAGTAAGTGAATGGGTGAAAGTGGTCTCCAAATAGCCGAAAATAACCATTTCCAGTCAATGACCGATTCACTTGGATCAGAGTACCAAGTCTGTTCCATGTGAACACAGCCCACACCATTATGAAGTTGCCATCAGCTTGCCCATGGCGTCGCTGGGTAGGCGCCATCTTTGAACCCTACCATCAGTATTTACAAACTGAAATGGGGGATTCGTCTGGCCAGACCACGGTTTTCCAGTCGTCTAGGGTACAACCGATACGGTCACGGGCCCAGGCCGGGCGCTACAGGCGATGCCGTGCTCTTAGCAAAGGCACTCGGGTAGGTCGTCTCTTGACATAGCTCATTAACGCCAAATTTCGCCGCACTGTCCTAACGGATACGTTCGTCGTACGTCCGACATTGATTCCTGCGTTTATATCACGCAATATTGCTTGTCTGTTAGCAGTGACAGCTCTACGCATATTCCCCTGCTCTCGATCGATAAGTGAAGGCCGTCGGCCACTTCGTTGTCTGCGGTGAGAAGCAAAGTCTGAAATTTGGTATTGTCGGCACACTGCTGACACTGTGGACCTCGGAATATTGAATTCCATAACGATATCCGAAATTAAAGAGACCTTTGGAGAAAAGAGAACCACTTGTATGAATATCAAGAGCTCAGATGGAAACGCAGTTCTAAGCAAAGAAGGGAAAGCAGAAAGGTGGAAGGAGTATATAGAGGGTCTATACAAGGGCGATGTTCTTGAGGACAATAATGGAAATGGAAGAGGATGTAGATGAAGATGAAATGGGAGATACGATACTGCGCGAAGAGTTTGCAGGGCACTGAAAGACCTGAGTCGAAACAAGGCCCCAGGAGTAGACAACATCCCAATAGAACTACTGATAGCCTTGGGAAAGCCAACCCTGGCAAAACTCTATCATCTGCTAAGCAAGATGTATCAGACAGGCGAAATACCCTCAGACTTCAAGAAGAATATAATAATTCCAATCCCAAGGAAAGCAGGTGTTGACAGATGTGAAAATTACCGAACTATCAGTTTAATAAGTCACAGTTGCAAAATACTAAGGCGAATTCTTTACAGACGAATGGAAAAACTGTTAGAAGCCGACCTCGGGGAAGATCAGTTTGGATTCCATAGAAATGTTGGAACACGTGAGGCAATACTGCTCCTACGACTTATCTTAGAAAATAGACTAAGGAAATGCAAACCTACGTGTCTAGCATTTGTAAACTTAGAGAAAGCTTTTGACAATGTTGACTGGAACACTCTCTTTGAAATTCTGAAGGTGGCAGGGGTAAAATACAGGGAGCGAAAAGCTTTTTACAATTTGTACAGAAACGAGACGGCAGTTATAAGAGTCGAGGGACATGAAAGGGAAGCAGTGGTTGGGAAGCGAGTTAGACAGGATTGTAGCCTCTCTCCGATGCTAATCAATAGGTACATTGAGCAAGCAGTAAAGGAAACATAAGAAAAGCTCGGAGTAGGCATTAAAATCCATGGAGAAGAAATAAAAACTTTGAGTTTCGCCGATGACATTGTAACTCTGTCAGAGACAGCAAAGGACTTGGAAAAAGCAGTTGAACGGAATGGACAGTATCTTCAAAGGAGGATATAAGATGAACATCAACAAAAGCAAAACGAGGATAATGGGATGTAGTCAAATTACATGGGGTGATGATGAGGGTATTAGTTTAGGCAATGTGACGCTTAAAGTAGTAAATGAGTTTTGCTATTTGAGGAGCAAAATAACTGATGATGGTCGAAGTAGAGAGGATATAAAATGTAGACTGACAATGGCAAGGAAAGCGTTTCTGAAGAAGAGAAATTTGTTAACATCGAGTATAGATTTAAGTGTCAGTAAGTCGTTTCTAAAAGTATTTGTATGGAGTGTAGCCATGTATGGAAGTGAAACGTGGACGATAAATAGTTTGGACGAGAAGAGAATAGAAGCTTTCGAAATGTGATGCTACAGAAGAATGCTAAAGATTAGATGGGTAGATCAAATAACTAATGAGGAGGTATTGAATAGAACTGGGGAGAAGAGGAGTTTGTGGCACAACTTGACTAGAAAAAGGGAGCGGTTGGTAGGACATGTTCTGAGGCATCGAGGGATCACGAATTTAGTAGTGGAGGGCAGCGTGGAGAGTAAAAATCGTAGAGGGAGACCAAGAGATGAATACACTAAGCAGATTGAGAAGGATGTAGGTTGCAGTAGGTACTGGGAGATGAAGAAGCTTGCACAGGATAGAGTAGCATGGAGAGCTGCATCAAACTAGTCTCTGGACTGAAGACCACAACAACAACAGCATCCGAAACTGAATGTGACATACATCTAGCTCCAGCTTCCATTTTGCGTTCAGACTCTGCTAACTCCCGACGTAATGCTATAGCCACGTCGAAAAACCTTTTTCACATGAATCACCTGTGTGCAAGTGACAGCTTGGCCAATGCACTCCCACTTTTATACCTCGTGTACGCGTTACTTCCGTCATTTGTATACTTGCATATTGCTGTCGCATAACTTTTGTCACGCCACTGCCTACCACAACATAGAACCGATTCTGCATGACATGGATTCAGTAAACTCTTGGTAGGTTTCCAGAGGTGTATCTCACCAGATCCCGACTCCCAGGTCACGCAGTTCCCTTTAAATACGGGTGGGAGGCTCCCACCGTACACATAGTTTTCTCTACTTCAGTTTTCTTTGACGGCCTGTAAACGCTCTTGCGACATGCCACACTTATCAGAGTGCTGTGTCTGTATTCTCCGACGATTTTCTCTGATGAATTCATCAGCCCAACTCCGATGACTCTTGCCAGTTGCCGTACGCGCTCGTCCACTCCGAGCTCTGTCACAGGCCTTGATGATAGCACCGCCATTTCCTTTATTACGAGCACGAACAACACACGAAGACACACATTACTGATGTCGACACAATCATTACCGTATGTAGCTTTCATTTGTCTGTGGTTTAGAACTGGAGGCACATCTTCTGCGGTTAGAAACTCGATTACAGCACGCTGTTTCTCAAGCACCGACATACGAGGTGCGACAATAAAGTAAAGTGACTGATTTTCTTTGCAAGATGTGGCAACCCTGCCGGCTTGCATAGGTACAATATCTTTGACCTTGGTCTATAAGCTGCTTCTAGTCCAAGCGGCACATCGATGCAACTGCTCAGTCGTGAGTTGTGTTGTAATAAGTTAACACGTGTTTGTGTCTCTCGTCACGGAAATGGAACCGCATAATATTGCGCAACGGTATACCAATTCCTTTTTACGTTAAATTGGATTAAAACACGACAACAACTTACGGTAAGTTTCAGAAGGCTTTTGGAGAGGAGCTTATGTAAGCAGCTCAAGTTTTTCGTTGGCATAAAATGTTTAGTGAAGGCAGAACGAATGTTGAAGATGAAGACCGCAGTGGGCGACCATCAACCTCACGGATGGATGTCAACTTCGCCAGGGTGCGTGAACTCGTACGATCTGATCCAAGATTATCCGTCGAAATGATTGCAAGAGAACTGAACATCAATCGAGAAACAGGTCGTCTAAAAATAAGTGAAGATGTTGGTATGAGAAAGATTTGTGCAAAAATGGTCCCCAAAAATCTCACACCACAACAGCGAGAATCACGGAAAAATGTGGCAGCCGATCTATTAGAGAAAACGGAAACCAATCTAGAATTGTTGAGCTGTGTTATCACTAGTAATGAAAGTTGTTTTTTTTTTCAGTACGATCCAGAGCCAAAACGCCAAAGTTCACAATGGTGCTCAAAGGGATCACCCAGACCAAGAAAAGCTCGTACATCAAAGTCAAAAGTGAAATGCATGCTTGTGTGCTTCTTTGATTCCAAGGGAATTGTTCATAAAGAGTGGGTGCCTCCTGGACAAACAGTTGACCAATAGTACTACAAAGAAATTTTAGAAAGACTACGTAGAAGAGTTCTTCGTGTCCATGCCAACATTGCTGATAATTGGATTCTGCATCACGGTAATGCGCCATCCCATACTGCTCTGTAAGTACAGCAATTTTTAACCTCAAAACAAATTTCAGTACTACCACAGCCACTTTATTTACCAGATATCGCTCCGTGTGACTTGTTTCTATTTCCAAGAGTCAAAACGTCGGCCAAGGGACTCCATTTTCAAACAACACAAGATGTCCAAAAAGCTGTGACGAGAGTCTTGGAGGATATTACAGAAGATGAGTTCCAGAAATCCAGAATGAGATTTTCTCTCTGCAGCGGAGTGTGCGCTGATATGAAACTTCCTGGCAGATTAAAACTGTGTGCCCAACCGAGACTCGAACTCTGGACCTTTGCCTTTCGCGGGCAAGTGCTCTACCAACTGAGCTACCGAAGCACGACTCACACCCGGTACTCACAGCTTTACTTCTGCAAGGTTCGCAGGAGAGCTTCTGTAAAGTTTGGAAGGTAGGAGACGAGGTACTGGCAGAAGTAAAGCTGTGAGTACCGGCCGTGAGTCGTGCTTCGGTAACTCAGTTGGTAGAGCACTTGCCCGCGAAAGGCAAAGGTCCCGAGTTCGAGTCTCGGTCGGGCACAGTTTTAATCTGCCAGGAAGTTTCAGTTCCAGAAATGTTACCATCACTGGCAGAAGCGCTGGAAAATGTGCGTGCAGTCAGAAGGGAACTACTTTGCAGGAGACAACACTAAACTTGACTAAACGGTAAGCAACATTTTTTTTCACATCAGTCTCATTACTTTATTGTCGCATCTCGTACTTACGTCGTACACCTCCATGTTACACGCTACAACTCGGAGTCCTCTAGTGACATAAGGTTGAAACTACATGAGTGAAGCAGTAAAGTCCCCCGAGTAACATCCATGGCATGTAGTATTTCAACTGATATTAAGAACACAACAAAAAATTCGTAGTCATTACTTTTCTGCACGTACTTGTAATTTTCTTGCCACGTCCTGAGTCTGCAACGCCGCCAGATGGAATTCAGCTTAGAGTTTGGTAGTAGTGACAATGTTTCGGCTCATTAAATTATATCCTGAAAATTTTCGGACGTAAGTTTATTCTTTTCTGATAAAAATGAACTTCTACACTAATCTTACACAATTAAGGGAAATGCATGATGCCACAGTGCTGTCTTACAAAATTATTTTTGCACAACCGGTTTAGATCTATGGCGTGTTATCATCAAGCATTTTTGTAGGTATGTAGATGCTGTTAGTGGTTACCTGAAGAAAAAATACTGTCGTCGATGATCATGCAACTCTGCGATTTCATCTAAAACTTGAAGGGAAAGCCAGCAAAGTAATGATATAAACAACTAGAAACACATAATTAGGATAAGATTCGAAAATGAGAAATTCTGGTGAGGCTTTGTGTTTTTGTTGTTCTGTCAGTGTATCACAT
This sequence comes from Schistocerca serialis cubense, assembly GCF_023864345.2. Lineage (NCBI taxonomy): Eukaryota > Metazoa > Arthropoda > Insecta > Orthoptera > Acrididae > Schistocerca > Schistocerca serialis. The sequence goes on along the minus strand of NC_064645.1, from coordinate 165,199,433 downwards.
ACGTCGTACAAGAATTTATCGCGTCACAATTATCTACATTTACGCGTGCAGTGAGTCACAAAATCATTGCCTAATTATTTCACCATGCGAAGTTGCTTTTGAGTATCAAACATGCATGCTCCTTCTGCAAATCTCGTACGATCCACCTAGTGCGAGCATACCTAAGCAAAAGGGCCCTCAGCCGGCCGGAATGGCCGAGCAGTTCTAGGCGCTACAGTCTGGAACCGCGCGACCGCTACGGCCGCAGGTTCGAATCCTGCCTCGAGCATGGATGTGTGTGATGTCCTTAGGTTAGTTAGGTTTAAGTAGTTCTAAGTTCTAGGGGATTGATGACCTCAGAAGTTAAGTCCCATAGTGCTCAGAGCCATTTGAACCATTTTTTGAAAAGGGCCCTCAGTACCTGAAGAAGGAGAGTAGGTCGGTCGTCAAAATATTGTGAATAAAAACGGAGAAGAAACTCGGCTCAGTACCCGAAAATACGCCAAAAGGCATTTTATTGATGCCTTTTATGCGGTTTTTGGCCTCAGGACAATTAAAAACCGATGTGAGTGATGCTTTTTATGCGGTTTTTGGCCTCAGGGCAATTAAAAACCAGTTTTTCCCATCTGATATGACCTTGCTATAGTGGATGGGCTCACGTAACTAACAGTATCACACCTGTAGACCCATGCACATTGAGTAGTACAGTTTGTTTAACGTCAAACGTACACCTTAGGCATAGTTGTATGATTCATTTGTCATTTGTAGTCGACCACTAGTAAATTATGATGCTCACAGTGCCATCTACTGCTACATTTTGTAAATATTTATTTTTATTCTGCAATTTTACGTCATTCTGACCAGTGGGGTTATTTCTACAGCGGTTTGAAAGCTTAATATTAACTATGATCATCCTGTACTCTTTGTAAGGCCGCTATTCTCCATGAGAAATATTCTCAAAAATTAACAGTCGTTAATATCCAGACTCTGCTTAATCATCTCCTTCATTCTGTATTAAATAAAGAATATCGGGCTTAAAGATTGACCGTTCCTGCCTTGCACTACAGTCTTCAGATTCCCTAGTGCAGGGCTTCCCAACGTGTGGTCCGCGGACCCCTTAGGGGTCCGCCAGCTCTTTCTAGGGGGTCCGCGGCCACCACCTCACCAAGTCGTGTAAAATAATGAGTAAAATTATTGAATAAAAATGTGAAAATCAAATTCATCTCTATTTTTGTGTGTGTGAAAAACGTGTACTTTCACTTCAGGTCGTATCCCCAAGCAGCCTTTGCGGTTCCTAAGTGAGAACGTATACACAGTTCAGTGCCGGAGAATGCGACTTCTCTGATCGACTGTTTCGCAACAATATGGGGGTCGTTTGTGCGCCGGCTCACGGCGCTAGATGCGCTGAAATGTTTTACGCATGAGCTTTGTCGACCAATCACAGCGCTCGCTGGCACGTATGCGGCCCCAGGCATCATTAAATGTTAAACTTGCTTTGTCAGTGCACTACCTAATTCGTAAGTCGATTTTGACCCGTTTATTACTTCTAACATGGATCGGTGGCTGAACTCAGGATCCTTGAAGAAGGGCGCAGTTTCTCCATCGTCTTCACAACAAGGGAAGTTTCTAGTTGAAATGAATGAGAAGGGAGGACGACCAAAGGAAGACTTTACATACATTTGAACATTTTTCTTCGGATTTCACGAGAAACCTTTGTACACATGTACAGAAGAGGCATTCCCAGCTCGCCATTCGATAAAAATGATATTACAAGTAACATAAAAACTAACATTGTACTAACAAGAAAAAGATGACTTCGCACAATGGAATGGGAGGCCTCCTTCGGGGTAGGCGATAGGTTGCTGACATTCCTAACGCAATCCGTACTCTGACATCACCAAACATGCACTCCACTAAGAACAATAACTACTGAATTACTTTCTCGTTTCAGTTGCCCATTCCAATAACGCACGCCTATAGGGAAATGAGTCTCGTAGTCTCTCACCATACCTATTTAATTCTATTTATCACTAGGTGGTTCTTACAAACAGCTACACGCAAAACTACATTCAACACTACATTCAACTATATGCACAGCGACTCCGCATGAATCCACACACACAAGACAAATTTAGTACCATTTGAAGTATCCCCTTAACGACATTTAACAACATCCAGTTCTTGATTATGCACCTTTTCTCGGGCATTTAATTTGGTTCTACGAATTTCTTCAGTGTTGGTGTGCGAGCTGCACTAACCATTAACCCTTTTTTTAAATTTTAACGAAACATCTTTGCTTATCGACAATGAGAGATAAATCTGTGCTCTGTGACATGCAGCGCTACTCCATGGTCACTGGTCACTGACAAACGGACCTACCCTACGGTCCGATGTTTTGGAGGCTAAGTAGAAGACTGCTGTTCCTGTTCCACCTTCTCTGGTTGGTAATACAGGCTTCTCTTGTTGGGTTGTCCTACCCCCGACTTCTTGAAGTTGTTGACGTAGTTGATGGTTTCCGTGTCCTCGGTGCCTCGGTGGAAGGCTTCCTCTATCCCGATATAAATTTGTGGTAAAAATAGCAATGATGCCACGGCATAGTTTCAAAGGTTGGCACTACCACGAGACACCGACGACATCGCCCTCTAGCTGGTGCTGTGCAGCTCTACGAGCTCCGTGACAGATTCGGCCCATTTGATCAGGTGCAGCCAGCCAGGACACTTCGCTTCAGCATCGCACCTACGTACAAAGTAATGTAATCGTTTATCACCTTGTTTTTGCACCAGTAAACCATTTTACTGAAACATCCCCTTAAAAACATTTATGAATGTCTGGGCTGATAAACCTCTTACATTATTTGATTTTCAAACAGCTGAGCAGAACTGAACGCACTCAGACATTTCGCTCTTTACCTATTCTGATCAACATTTTTAGCGCAACGCAATCTGACTTACAGAAAAGAATGGCCCTGACTGACAGTAACCTATACCTTTCATGAATCACTTACTTCACAAAAATCTTCGTTAGTCGAACTACTGCAATACAGCGAGCGCCAATACCGCCAGCTAGATAAAAGATTCTTACTACTGAAGGCACTAACTACTGATAGGCATAGTTAGCAGATGAAAGATTCTGATAGAGAACAAACAATGTATTTACCTTAATAGCGTTCAAAAGTCATAATATATATATCAGTTCATGGCATCCAGTCTTACAAATTTACTGTCTCTGATGGACACACGCCCAGAGCATCCGCTCTCAAAACTCAGCCATCTCACTCCCCAGATCCACCACCGCTGGTGGCTCACCTCCAGCTGCGCAACGCTGTTCACACCCAACGGCCCAACACTACAATAGCGAATATTACAACAATGCCAACCAGCCACAGACGGCACATAGCACAGCCGGTGATTTTCATATAGAGCGCTATGTGGCGTTACCAATATAAAAACCTAAAGAGCCTACTTACATTACCTTTTCCCGTTCCTACCCACGCGGATCCAAAAAAAATTGTTACCTCATCCAGTTCTCTGTGACAGCGTAGAGGTGTAGCTAGTCAGCGGGAGTGACGGGAGGATTGGCATTTATGGTCATGAGCTCCTTCTTCGATACGACGTCACTGGTTGCGAATTTCAAGGAAATTGTGGGGAAGAGGAGGATTAGCGATATCCGGAAGTGTACAGGGATATTGGGTCATTCGCATGTGTGTGCGTCCCGTCTCGAACTGACGCGGTCGTCTTCTTTAGCAGAGGCTGCTTGGTGCGCTCGCCTGGAAGCGGTAGGCATTCCTGCAGATTTTCCTCCGACTCTGCCCCGTCTTGCGAGGTTCTCTCTGTGGGCTTCTCTTCGTCTCGCGTCTGCTGGTCAGCTTCCCCTTCTGGATGGAGAGCAGGCGTCTCTACGTCCATAAGCATCATCGCGGCCTCCCGCATTCCTGCGGGAGGCGAAGCTGTGTCCGTCTGGGTGGCAGCGTACACTCCGCCTTCCGCCTAACTGGGGAGATGGTGGCGGGGACGGACGTCTTCTTGTCGGCTCTCAGCCCGTCCCGCAGATGTTGCAGCTGGCGGTGGACAGCTGGGAGCTCCTCCTTCGTGGTGCCCCTCTCTGGAGGCATTGCGGCTTTGAGGGCTGCCAGCGCGTCGTCTGTGGAATCTTCGTGACGGCGCGGCCCGTTTCATCCTCCGGGGGGCGGGGGGGGGGGGGCGGCAGAGGGGGTGGTTTGGGGGGGAGGGGCGTCGTGTTGCCTGAGACCGCCTCTCGGCGTGTGGAGGCTGTCTTGTGCAGGATTTTATCTACACTACTGGCCATTACAATTGCTACACCACGAAGATGACGTATTACAGACGCGAAATTTAACCGACAGGAAGGAGATGCTGTGATACGCAAAATGATTAGCTTTTCAGAGCATTCACACAAGGTTGGCGCCGGTGGCGACACCTACAACGTGCTGACATGAGGAAAGTTTCCAACGTTTGCAGCAGCATTGACTATGAGCTCAGAGTCCATGGCTGAGGATACCCTTGACGCTGCATCACAGACAGGAGCGCCTGCGATGGTGTACTCAACGACGTACCTGGCAGCACGAATGGGAAAACGTCATTTTCTCGGATGAATCCAGGTTCTGTTTACAGCATCATGATGGTCGCATCCGTGTTTGACGACATCGCGGTGAACGCACATTGGAAACGTGTATTCGTCATCGCCATACTGGCGTATCACCCGGCGTGATGGTATGGGGTGCCACTGGTTACACTTCTCGGTCACCTCTTATTCGCAATGACGGCACTTTGAACAGTGGACGTTACATTTCAGATGTGTTACGACCCGTGGCTCTACCCTTAATTCGATCCATGCGAAACCCTACATTTCAGCAGGATAATGAACGACCGCATGTTGCAGGTTCTGTACGGGCATATCTGGATACAGAAAATGTTCGACTGCTGCCCTAGCCAACACATTCTCCAGATCTCTCACCAATTGAAAACGCCTGGTCAATGGTGGCCGAGCAACTGGCTCGTCACAATACGCCAGTCACTACTTTTGATGAACTGTGGTATCGTGTTCAAGCTGCATGGGCAGCTGTACCTGTTCACGCCATCCAATCTCTGACTCAATGCCCAATCGTATCAAGGCCGTTATTACGACCAGAGGTGGTTGTTCTGGGCACTTATTTCTCAGGTTCTAAGTACCCAAATTGCGTGAAAATGTAAACACATGTCAGTTCAAGCATAATATATTTGTCCAATGAATACCCGTTTATCATCTGCATTTCTGCTTGGTGAAGCAATTTTAATGGCCAGTAGTGTAGCTGGAGCTGCGCGAGCTGGCGGCATGAGCACCCGCACAACTCACGCACATGGCAGAAGCAACTCTCGGCTTCCAGAATGAGACTTTCACTCTGCAGCGGAGTGTGCGCTGATATAAAACTTCCTGGCAGATTAAAATTGCGTGCTCGACCGAGATTCGAACTCGGGACGTTTGCCTTTCGTGGGCAAGTGCTCTACCATCTGAGTTACCGAAGCACGACTCACGCCCGGTCCTCACAGCTTCACTTCTGCCAGTATCTCGTCTCCTACCTTCAAAACTTTACAGAAGCTCTCCTGCGAACCTTGCAGAACTAGCACTCCTGAAAGAAAGGATATTGCAGAGACATGGCTTAGCCACAGCCTGGGGGATGTTTCCAGAATGCCGCGAAGTGGGCGTGAGTCGTGCTTCGGTAGCTCAGATGGTAGAGCACTTGCCCGCGAAAGGCAAAGGTCCCGAGTTCGAGTCTCGGTCGGGCACACAGTTGTAATCTGCCAGGAAGTTTCATATCAGCGCACACTCCCCTGCAGAGTGAAAATCTCATTCTGGAAACATCCTCCAGGCTGTGGCTAAGCCATGTCTCTGCAATATCCTTTCTTTCAGGAGCGCTAGTTCTGCAAGGTCCGCAGGAGAGCTTTTGTAAAGTTTGGAAGGTCGGAGACGAGATACTGGCAGAAGTGAAGCTGTGAGGACCGGGCGTGAGTCGTGCTTCGGTAGCTCAGATGATAGAGCACTTGCCCGCGAAAGGCAAAGGTCCCGAGTTCGAGTCTCGGTCGGGCACACAGCTTTTATCTGCCAGGAAGTTTCAACTCTCGGCTTGTCACAGTCAGTTGTATCGTGCGCCTTGGCGCATTTCAAACACGCGACTGTGCCCCTGCATATCTTGGCTACATGCCCTATCTTTTGGCATTTGTAGCATTGCTGCACTGTCTTCTTCGTCTTCTTTTAGCCGTCGCGATCTTTGCCGACGGTTTTACCAGGAACTCAAGCTTGCCTTCCTTCCCGCGTCTGGACATTTCGGCTGTCGATGTGTGACGTAGACAAAAGAGCGACGATGTGACCCGCAGCGAGTCTGTGCTCCATGGAACAAACAGCAACAGTTACTCTAAAATATGTGATTACTCTGGTCTTAACTCTCGTATGAAATGATTTGTTTAACAGATATTGTCTCTTGCGTAATTGTGGTATTGTTGCAACTAGCCACATTCGAATTCAAGTTAATTAGAATGTTTTCACTTAGTGTTTGGGCAATAATATTAGCGGAAAACAAGAGGATTTGTGGCTAAGACTGAAGAACTTTCAGAATATTTCTTACAGTTAAATGTATTTAATGTTATTTATTTCAAAACTTCGTGAACCCATTCTCGAGGTGTTGCTGAACTCTATAGACATACGGTATGGTTTGAGACCACGAACATGGCGTGGTCCATTTCTGTGATGGAGGAGTCTCATCTGCTACGGAACTGTGTTTTTCACTTAGTTATTTTTTCTTGGAAGGGCTTATCCTACAGTTTCCAGAAGAGTGTATTGCCATTGCACAACCATTTGAGTTAAAGAATCACAACGTATTTAGCAGCGAGTTCGCCGGATAGCAGAAAATAGCCTCCATCGAGCTGCATACTTCATTACATTACAGTCAACACAAACTACCAGTGAAATTTAATGAGTGCCCCGTAGACTGCTACAGACCTTTTATTTTAAAGCCTATACTAAGCCATTTCATGAAATTTAATTACGATATTCAATTTTAATTACTTAATTATCAATTCAGAGATTTATTTATTTAATTTCATACAGATTAGCTTCCGTCACACTAATTAGTCCTTTCAAAAGTTAATTTACATTGGGCATCTCTACTAATATGCAACAAGAAGAAAATATTAAAAAATCCGTGTTCAAATGAAATTCCCTTCGCAGTCCCTACTCTCTTGCCAGAATCTTTTTCCTAGACACTATGAACATAACCGTTAAATTGCACAAATGGTTATAGGAACTTACCTAACACGAAATCTGAACTAAGTCTCATGCACAACAACCGGGTGAGCCGCCAGCAGCGGTATATATATATATATATATATATATATATATATATATATATATATATATATATAGTTTGTTCTCTATCAAAATCTTTCATTTGCTAACTATGCCTATCAGTAGTTAGTGCCTTCAGTAGTTAGAATCTTTTATTTAGCTGCCAGTATTGGTGCTCGCTGTATTGCAGTAGTTCGAGTAACGAAGATTTTTGTGAGGTAAGTCAGATTGCGTTGCGCTAAAGATATTGTGTGTCAGTTTAGTGATGATCAGAATAAGTAAAGAGAGAAATGTCCCGAGTACGTTCAGTTCTGCTCAGCTGTTTGAAAATCAAATGACGCAAGAGGTTTATCAGCACTGTAATTCATAAATTTTTCTACGGGGACGTTTCAAAAGAAACTGGGAGGGGCGAACTGACCGATCGACGAGTTTTTCATTGCTACCAGGCGTTTCATCCAATTAGAAGACAGGAGAAACAACGCTTGGTACTTTTGCTCAAAATTTTCCATCAGTTAAATGTATCAGGGCGCTGATGACCTCGCCTTTGCGCGTCCATCAGATCCCAAACCACACACACACACACACACACACACACACACACACACACACACACACACACACACTGTGAAACGTCTAAAATTTGACAAAGTGCCTGCTTTGGGCGTAGGCCTGAGCGAACCAATCGCGAGGCCATGCATTAAGAAAGCCTGGCAGACATATGTCCCTCCAAACTCGCACCTCACGCCAGCTTCGAAAAATTACATTCAACGGCCTTTCCCAGGCGCTACCACAAAGCTGAACCAACGAAGTCCACCTGAATTTTCCAATGTGCATGCGTTTCCAATTACACCCACTTCCATAAAATCTAGCAGTCATCCATTGTAGGAAAGGTGGTTGTGAATACATGGGATGTTGAATGTCAAACGTAATAAAAATCAAGATAAAAATATCTGTCAATTCGGTTCCCAGCGTAGTCTTCCCTACCTGGCATGAAAGACGAATGAGAAACGTGGATTCACTGCCATCTTTCACTACCGCTAATTAGTCACGCCAACGGTCTTGCCGCAGTGGTAACACCGGTTCCCGTCAGATCACCGAAGTTAAGCCCAGTCGGGCTGCCGAGAGCTGCTGACAAGCGGGGTGCACTCAGCTCTTGCGAGGCAAACTGAGGAGCTACTTGATTGAGACGCAGCGGCTTCGGTCTCGTAGACTGACATACGGCCGGGAGAGCGATGCGCTGACCACATGCCCCTCCATATCCGCATACAGTGACTCCTGTGGGCTGAGGATGACACGGCGGCCAGTCGGTACCTTTGGGCCTTCATGGCTTGTGCGGGAAGAGTAATTAGTCACACCAAGAAAAACAGAAAGACATATTAGTCCCTCATTGTAACCCTTTGTTGCGCAAACTATGAAATAAAGCATCAAAAAGTATAAAATTTGAGAACAATGTTACCAAATTAACTAGAAACAGAATATCGCATTGAAATAAATATATTTTTAATTTAAATTTATGTCAAAACTCAAGTGTGACTTTTGAGCTCCTTCAGGCTATGATTATCGTATCTGACTGGGAGAAGTGCTCAGTAGCGCTTGTGGAATAAAGTCTGGCAAACTTATAGAGAGCAGATTACAATCATCAAAACACTCATAAGAATGTCGTTTCACGTCAGCAGGGCTCCTAAACTCTTATGACGTAATGCACAACATAGTGGTACGACCCCATCTCCGCGGTACGACCAAATACAACAAAGTTTCATTGTCATGTGTGGTCAGAGATGAACTATCGTAGCCAAAGAGTTCTGTGTGCTACAGTAGATGGACTCAGACGTCGTGACATAACAAAAATGCATGAATTCAACTGTTCTGTAACACTAGGAAGAGTATGGCACTTTTAAGTCCTGCTGGGCAAAAAAGGATTAAATAAAACATAGTGTCATGATACATATTAACACTTTTCGGTCAAATGTTTTTGTGCTGATTTTCACGGCCAAACCAAAAGTGGGAAATGGGAAAATGAGGTCTAGTTTTGTAAAAAAATTGTTTAATTGCTTGTAAGTAATCAGACTAATTACGAAAACCTAAATTAGTGATCAGGGGGACAGTTGAAATATTTCAGATGTACATGAAGTATTGTCTATAAATGACAGAAAATCTTTACACTAGTCCGTAGCCCTTACTACTAGTCAGTGTAATCGTCTTAATCACTATTAAACCTTTAATTTAAAAAAAATACACCTTAACGTCCTTTGAACACAGACTTCATTGGAACCATATTTAAAAACCCAATACACTGTGATCAGTCACACGTACTAGGGCTGTTACAAGTGTAGGTGCAATTGACGAGAAGCAGTGTATCGAGATTTTGTTTGAAATGTGATTATGATTAGTCTTCAAAACGAAAGATGTAATAGTTATCAAAACGAACAATTACAGTGACGTAAATGAAGCATCAAAAGGTTCATCTCTGCAAGGTCTTGCCATTTTGCACAAAAAGATGTTGCAGTGGTGTGATATTTAACGATCAAAATGTTTTCCTTCCAATCAAATACTAAATTTGGGACATTTCGTGAAGACGCTAGAAAAGCAAATGAGGTGCCAAAAAGTTCATCTCTTCAAAGCGTAGCTACTTTGCGTGCATAAATCCCATTGGTGTGATGTTTGACATTTGAAATTACTTCCTTCGAATCAAGTACTAAATTCAGGACATTTCGAGAACAGCAGACACTAGGAAAACAAATGACGTCTCACAAAGTTTATTTTTTCACAGCTTAGCTATTTTACGCATAGGGTGTTACATTGGCATGTTATTTAACTGTAAAAATGGTTTCCTTCTAATCAAGTACTAAACTGAGGGCATTTTGAGAACAGAAGACGCCAGGAAAGCAAATGAGATGTCAGTAATATCGTGCTTTTTGAACAAAACTTGAAAATAGATCAAAAGAAAAAAATTATTCAAATTTTTGCAAAAAGGTTTGTATAAAAGTGAGAAATAAAATAAATTAGAGAACCATGCTCGGAATCATGTACAGAAAATGAAATTCGACAAATGTTTCTATCTATTTTATTTCTTACTTACAGGCAAATCGTTCCACAAATCCTTTGATCGATTATTTAATTTTTTTAACTTAGTACGTAGCGGAAACGCAGAAAAATTCCTTGATCATTTAAACCTCGAAGTACGACTAAAGTTAGCGTCACTTTGTGAAAATATACAGGGTGTTACAAGAAGGTACGGCCAGACTTTCAGGAAACATTCCTCACACACAAATGAAGAAAAGATGTTATGTGGACATGTGTCCGGAAACGCTTAATTTCCATGTTAGAGCTCATTTTAGTTTCGTCATTCCAACGTGATCAAATTGTAAATTTTCAAAATCAACATGTGTGGGCTGACGAGAATCCGCACGCAATTGTGCAATCACGTCATCAACACAGATTTTCTGTGAACGTTTGGGCAGGCATTGTTCGTGACGTCTTGATTGGGCCCCATGTTCTTCCCCCTACGCTCAATGGAGCACGTTATCATGATTTCATACGGGATACTCCACCTGTGCTGCTAGAACATGTGCCTTTACAAGTACGACACAACATGTGGTTCATGCACGATGGAGTCCCTGCACATTTCAGTCGAAGTGTTCGTACGCTTCTCAACAACAGATTCGGTGACCTGTGGATTGGTAGAGGTGGATCAGTTCCATGGCCTCCACGCTCTCCTGACCTCAACCCTCTAGACTTTCATTTACGGGGGTATTTGAAAGCTCTTGTCTACGCAACCCCGGTACCAAATGTAAAGACTCTTCGTGCTCGTATTGTGGACGGCTGTGATACAATACGCCATTCTCCAGGGCTTCAACAGCGCATCAGGGATTCAATGCGACGGAGGGTGGATGCACGTATCCTCGCTAACGGAGGACATTTTGGACATTTCCTGTAGAGTGCTTGAAGTCACGCTGGTACGTTCTGTTGCTGTGTGTTTCCATTCCATGATTAATGTGATTTGAAGACAAGTAATAACATGGAAAGTAAGTGTTTCCGGACACATGTCCACATAACATATTTTCTTTCTTTGTGTGTGAGGAATGTTTCCTGAAAGTTTGGCCGTACCTTTTTGTAACACCCTGTATACAAGGCTTACGCTGTTGCTACACAAGACGAAACATGGCACTGAACACACACACTGAGAGAATTTAGGGGAGACACGGTTGGCAGTGGGGTCGCGCCCGTTTCTGTTCCGTCCACCACGATGGAGTGGCTGCCACGTTGCGGGCAACCGCGAAGGTGACGCCATATCTCAACGGCGGTCCACATATGGCACACTGAATATAGCCGCATGACCACCCGTACGTGATCACGCGGCTGCGATTTACCGCTAATTACTGTGTAGCGGCGTGCAATGCAAGAGCGAAACCACAGAGCGTTCGACTCGAGAATAACGGTGGCACCTATTTATAGTGATGGGAGAGATGAATGAACATAGTCCCTCACGTTGTTTCGGTGAGGATGGTTTGTATCTGTCTAATCTATTGACAGAGTTAACTTAAGAATGAATCGTTAGTAAATGACACAGTGCGAGTCTTAAGGTACGTACATATCTGGAGACGCGGGAAGCTATGTACGGAAAGTCGCGATACATGTTACCTCGTCGGTCGCTGTACAAAGTCGCGCGTCCACACTTTCGGAGTCAGTTGCACTGCAGACATCGGAACGCAGCGTCACAACAAATTACAGTCTGTGCGCTTAATTTGGGCCTATCTAATTTAATACCATTAAAAAGGGAAAAGAAGAAACTATCTGCTACCGGGGAAAGCTCTGTTCCCTAGAGCTATTACTATTACTATGAATCTCCTCGAAAAATTAGAACTAGAAGGTGGTATGGATTACACAAACTTTTTAAGAATATGTCCTGCCGATTTTGAAACCCTTCTGCAGATGGTTGGAAAAGATATTTCGGAAGATGGGGATACCATTTCAGTCCTGGTCAGGCTATCTGTTGCACTCCGGTTCCTTGCCAGTGATAAATTTTTCGCCTGTCCGATGTATACTTTTTGAATTTCAAAACAGACGGTCTCAAATGTTCTGAGAAACTTGTGGAGCCATAATTGCTTCACTGAAAAGCTTTTTAAAGGCTTCTCGTGTTCTCAATTGTGATTTTCAACTGTGTGATTTTCAACTGTGTAATTTTTTCCATGTCGTGTTGTGACATTTCACAATTTTTGGCTAAATGGTCTGTAGCATCGCTACTTCACTTCTGTTTTGGTCTTTTACTTCTGTTTTTGTAATCTTGGGACATCACATCCCGAAGACATGTGACGGCCTTAAAAATCTGCAGTTGAGGTATTTCTCGGAAGAAAGCCTCATACGATGAAATGGTGATTTTAAATCCTTATTTTTAGTATGTTGGACTGACGATCTGATTCTGATATACAAATATATTTTAATAGGATGTGTACTAGTGTTAAGGAACTCGTTACATAATAGGAGATATTTTAACCTGTGTTTTTACTGAGAAAAGTAATATTTGCGACAAAAATTTATAGACCCTTTCCTCATAAAGCAGTATCAGTAGGTTATAATGAGAAAATACTTCTTTCATTGAATGCTATTTTAACCTTCAGAGCACATTAAAATGCAACATTTAAGTTATTCTTAATAATAATATGATCCGTGAACCCTCAGAAAGGTACAAAAATAAAAGAACAGAAAGTAAGTTGATAACAAAATGCAACTTTACAAGTAAAATCCCATTGTTTTGTCCTGTGCTTCTGACATCATGACGAACAGCTTCTGTGGTACAGTTTATGGTTACTGACCCATCTTTTGTTTCTCCTCCTCCTCTTCATATTCTTCATTTTTTTCTTCTGCTTCTTCCTGTCATCCACGGATGTCTATTTTTTAAATAACGTCTGATTCTTGGTGACTATCTTCAAGCTTACTGTGTAACGACGAACTACTTTCATCATACATGTACTTAAATAAATCACAGCGTCTTTTTCTTTTTCTGGCTTCACGGTATTAAACGCCAGTGTTCATAGTCCATTACTGTATTCCTACTTCCAAAGTCGGAATGATTTATATGCACCTTTTTATGGAACCATCTGCTTCGTGTTACAGAACAAAATAATTTTGAAATTCAAACACAGTTCCCTACATTAAACTGAATGAGAAGCGTTGTCGCACACGCATCGTGGACACACTGCCATGACATCTGGCAACAAAACACTGGTACAATATAGTGCATAACCCGGTGTTTAATTTTAAATACTAATAATATAATATACATAGATTATCTTGGACATTTCAAGATTAGCGTTTCATTTAACTCCAAATCATGACTTTTTATTTATTCAGACTATTTAAGTAGTGCAAGAAATTCGAGGAGGATGGTTACGTGTGAGGCAAAACGTTGGGGCGAGCCAGGAGTGTCAGAACAGAAAGTGCACTAAGGGAAATGATGTTAAGGAGAGTCACAGGGGTTACCTATCGAGCTAGTGGAGAACTCGAACATCCCTCAGCTAACACCACAAAAGGAGATGCTGCCACGTTGCTGGAGACGCCGTATTGTGGCCACGGAACTGGTCGCCGGACGTGAGGCCTTGCGATTTTTTCTTGTGGGGTTACATCAGGCGGAGCGTTTATTTTCCTCCTCTACCATAAAACCATGGAGACTTGAGACACCGCATCGCAGCACCTGTTGTTATCATCACTCTTGGTATGCTGGGTCGAGAATGGATAGCACTGGACCATCGATTGGAAGTGCATCGTGTGACCAAGGGTGGACAAACAGACCATTATAAACATCGTTAAAAGAGCTCTGAGAATTCGTTTGTCACACAGTGTCCCACCTGGTTCTGATTTGAAATGTTTCATGAATTTTATGGTTACTCTGCACTGTTTTTTGTGATGCTGGGAAGAGCCTTCGAAGAGCATTTCAGCCACATAGGATGTGTAGAACTTGATTAAATAATAACAACACAGCAATGCCACAAACTGCTGTCTCGCGTAAAGAGTAAAAGTCCCGCAAACGTCTACGCTGCTGCGCCAAATGTAAACAATTATGTAACTTCGGTATGGTCAATGTCTTTATGGCTGTGGCGGTCATATCATGTTGTCAAAATGATGGCCATGAGTACTGCGATTCTAGATGCACAGCACTGCACGTTGATTTTCAGCTGGACTTAACCTTGCAGCACAGATGTGTTTCATACGGCATCTCATGATTTCGTAAGTGACCTCGTTTTAATTTTCCCCACAGATTTATCATCAAGTGTTATCAGTCGACAGTATTATACCTTTCGAAAGTACAGGAAAATCGAATCATTCTGTGCTGTCAGTAGTGGAAATGCTACTTCTCCTGTAAAAATGTACAAGTTTCCTCATATTTCAACCCAAAGGTAACCGTTATGCGTGCGGCAGTGTTTTAGATAGCCCTTCGGCTACGGACTCTTTCTATGCCCAGCAGAAGGATCGTCACACTGTAACTATCCTACAGTACAGAGGCAAAGTTTGAATATCACACACTTCTTCCAGCTTAAGTAAATGGAGGAAATTGGATCGTTCTTCTTGCATTATATGTGGTGTATGGAGACATCATTTAGTTCATGGGCGGTTCTTGAGGAAAGCCGAAGAACGTGGTATTTGGGTACCAAAACAGTGCCGCGGATTCGAAGTCGGCTATGCACACAAAATGGCTGTAACTTTTATGATAGACTCCTACGATCCTGATTTCCAAACACTTTGAAAATTTCCTTTATATCTTTATCCGTTTCCGAGATACAGAGGTTACCTGACTTGTACATGCACAACAGGCACGTAATATCCTGTATGGGGCGAAAACGTAGTCTATAAATTCAGGTAGCACTGGTAAATATGCTGTTAAGTGTTTCCGTTATCATCGGAAGGGTTCTGGGAACCACACATTGCAATAGTGAAGGACATGTAAAATTTTTGTGCATATAAAATCCGGTCTGACGTGTAAAATTAGTTTTGCGTTATTTCAGTTTCACGTAGGTATACTATCAAAATTTTATTGACCCATAAAGTTCTTTTCATGTGACTGATATCCCCTGTTGTGGTAGGGAAAAAGACTCCGAATTAGCAGTGCTTACTAATTTTTTTGTATTGTAGAACGAGGTCGTAAGAGTACTATTTGAGTACAAAAAACAGATATGCTCCTGTTGTAAAGGACTCTGACTGAAAGGTGGGGCATCAGCTCCCTTGGTCTAAAATTGTGGCACGCAAACACGTTCATACTTCTTCATGCTGAGAGAGGAAGAGACTGTCAATAGGAAAGAGGTGGAAAAGTAATAAATACTGGAAGATAGTAGATAGTGGTTGTGCTGCAGGAAGAACGTAGGAGACAATGACAGTGTGAAAGAAAGAGAGGGACGCAGGAGCAGTGTAACTTACTTGATGGTGACGGAACAGTGCTAGGAAAATAGTGAAGGAGACAGTGCAAGTGGGAGAGGAATAAAAAGGAGGATAAAGTGGAAGAGGGTGAGAGCAAGCGATAATGAGAGTCAGAGTCTATGAAATCTACAGTGAGCAAGAGAGAAACAGCGACAATGAGAAGAGACAGCAGCAGTGGGAAGGAGTGAATCAGGTACTAGCAACAATACAGAGCAAGAGAAAGACAGTACACGTGAGCAGAAACAGTAGCAGTTGGTCAGAACGGAGTAGAATGTGACCGCGCGACAGAAGACAATGACAGAGAGATGAACTGGGCTGTTGTGTGAGTGAGAATGGGCAAATGGGAGTGTATGGGTATGAGCGACTTACAGCTATGGACTGATGGGTGTGAAACTGTGGGAGTTGCACGTCAAAAAGAGTGCGAACACACTCGCACGCCCAAATGTTTGGGAAACGTTTAAAAGTGCTGAGGAAGGTAGAATGTGCAGCTGGTAACCCACTTTTCAGTCAGAGTCCTTTAAAGCACCAGCATATTAGACCTTTAAAGCAGTAGCATATTAACTTTTTTATGCTCTGATAGGAACACTTTTCTTCTGGTACTCTTTCGACCTTGTTGTTCAATACAAAAAATTGGTAAGCACTACCACTTCGAAGTTAGTGTACATGACATAACTTTATCTTGCAGATTATATGTTGTTTTCAACAATCAAATAAATCTACGTCCTAGCAATCAAAATACATCATCAGATATATAAACTGCATCCTAGTGTCTAACTTGGTTCTAATAACAGAGGAAGCTATCAAACTTTCGTGATTCACACTCCCAGTTGACAAAGGCATGGAGCAGAAATGCCCTGGACGGGTACCACTGCTACACTGTAGAACCATCAGATAATAAATAAATCCTTCTTCTCAAAGACGCTTACTCCTAATGACAGCTGTTCCTACAAGGAATAAATATCGATAAAGTCGCATTTAGTATCGTTTTCGGCGTAAAAAATGGAACATTTACTTTTTTTTATAAAGTAGTTGAGACTCCATCACTTCACGCCTAGCATATACTATTTTAATGGGACTGACTGACCTCCAGCTGCATGTTACGAGGAGATGGTTTATTGCCAGTATGCTCTACTCCAGACGTTCTAAATGTCACCCTCCTCCAATTTCCGGGAGGACGAGTGAACAGACTTTCTATTGAAGAAAAATAATTTCCACCAATTTTGTGTCAGATGTTCTAGTTTACAAACAGGGTTTGTGCTGTGATAAATGAGAGCTGCGTACTCGTTTGATACATATTCGTTCTTTCTTTTTTTTTCCTTAGTGCTTGCCATTTCACTTTTTTCCCTGCGCCTTCTTTCAAACGACTTTCGACTGCCTTCTGTCACCCTACGGACCTGTGTTAGCGGGTAATCTTACCCGACGTACGGACAACAACACAGGCCACGCTCCTGTGATCTTCTGTAAATAATAAAGAAAACGTAGAGGTTTTGAGATGGTCATCATGCGTGGAGGGGCTCAAAAAATACACACATTTAACCTTCGGCGATGCTGTAAACCTGGTGAATTCTGCACAAAACTAAAATTTCAATAGTCCGCAGACGATGTGCATTGTTCATCAGCGGCCGGAACAACTGAGAGGAGAACGTCGACTGAAGTTTCGTAATGTATAATTACAATTTTATGGAAGGTTTAAAACAAAATTAATAATATATTGACTCGCTTTGCTGGACAATATTCACAAATACGTACTCTATTAACAAAACCTCCTCACTTCAGTGACACCATTTTGTTGTGGCGGACGAAATAACAGACGTCGAAACAATGGTGGCTTCTCAGGTTTACTTTTGGAGAAGGTCGAGTTGTTACTAAAACACGCACAGAATCTTAGATCACTTGAACAGGACGAAATACTTTGAAACAACCCGTTATCCCAGGATGTCATGCACATTTGTTACTGTCACTGAACACTAGCATATCACTCCATGCAGTACGAAATAATAGTCTCTTCTCTCAAAGTACAATTGACTATAAACGTTAATGCAGAGTTCTGTCTAATATAACTTCCTCACTGCTCGCTGTAGAGAGACGGCGCTGTCATTTTCGGCGATGGCTTCAGACTGGGCTGAGCAGCACTCCGCTCTGACGTAAGTGGAGATGTGCTGCAAAAGTGGCGTATGGAACTCTCCAGGGCATGTCTACGATAACGTCTTTCATTCGTCGTTGCGTATGGCAGCGACTGTGGTTACTTGTGGTTCCATTACGAGTTGAGAACCTTACCTTGGGGCCTCGTTCTTCGGACGACACCACACTTTGTAAGACACTTATTGGTAAATAAACATGAGTAGATGAGTAATGGATTGAGCGAAAAGGTACTTTCCAGCTAAATATACAAGCTCATGCGCTAATGATTCTGTGCGTTTGTGTGTCCTGCTCCGCTACGTCGTAGGTGGCTGTCCTGTCAGGTCAATTTCCCCACAGACCCAGAAGATGGGTAATAACCAGCTCTCCAGCATATATGGCAGACACTACAATTTTTCATACATCTGGAAATATTCAGCCGTTCAGACGAGAGGTAATGCTGGCATTGAAAGTTTATGCTTTCTGCATTTTCTCCTGTTTCTCAGTGATGATTTGACATTCCTTCACTTCACACTATGGTGGCCAACTTTCCGCCGACAGTCTATAAACGCCTTGTGTTGCTGCCGAGAACTTCAGAGTTGCATTAAAGGTGAAACTAATCGAGCTAATTCTGCAGGCGTTGCTTGCTGGCAAGTGGTCTCCAGCTAAGGGCTCCAGTCTACTGACCTTTTCCTGGAAGCGGTGCAAATGATCTCTTTGAAGGCAGCAGTGTGGGCGCCCCTCTATATCTCTTTGCCAAAGTCTGTCGTATTTGTAGCGCCTTACGCCACGCTGGAACGATGGACCTCTGTATACCTCCCGTTCTCTGACGGTCAACAGCCGTCTCCATTAGGGCGCTCGTCTACGTCATTAGTCCAAAGCGTCCTCCTGTGCTCTACAGCTGAAGTGAGCGTAAAGTGTCCGTGAACTTTCCCAGTGGTACGCAGCGGAACAGTTCGCCATTACACGACACCACTACAGCTACTTCGAAGTAGCGGTCAGGTCCTCTAACGCTGCTTTCGGACTGGCGGCTTTGAGCCGCAGTTCGCCGGGGCCGTTCAGCTGTGATACTGATGTAACGAGCATTTTCGGTAAGCCATTTCGCCGCGCGTTCAGCTGAACACTCGCGGCATTCATTCGCTGAACACTTCTAACCCCATCTCAAAATCAGTTGCCGTTTCGCCAAGCTACTATATAGGGTGGTCCACTGATCGTGACTGGGACAAATATCTCAAGAAATAAACATCAAACGAAAAAACTACAAAGAAGGAAACTTGTCTAGGTTGAAGGGGGAAACCAGATGACGCTATGGTTGGCTCGTTAGATGGCGCCACCGTAGGTCAAACGGATATCAACTGCGTTTCTTAAATAGGAACCCCCATCTTTTATTACATATTTGTGTAGTACGTAAAGAAATATGAATATTTTAGTTGGACCACTTTTTTCGCTTTGTAATAGATGCCGCTGTAATAGTCACAAATATATGGCTCACAATTTTAGACGAACAGTTGGTAACAGGTAGGTTTTTTAATTTAAAACTCAGAACGTAGGTACGTTTTAACATTCTATTTCGGTTGTTCCAAAGTGACACATGTACCTTTGTGAACTTATCACTTCTGGCAACGTATGCTGTTACAGCA
The DNA here is from genome assembly GCF_023864345.2 of Schistocerca serialis cubense. NCBI lineage: Eukaryota > Metazoa > Arthropoda > Insecta > Orthoptera > Acrididae > Schistocerca > Schistocerca serialis. The sequence continues at coordinate 165,179,952 of NC_064645.1, read as the reverse complement.
TGATTACCCGTAAATACCACATTAATGCAATAAATGCTCAAAATGATGTCCGTCAACCTCAGTGCATTTGGCACTACGTGTAACGACATTCCTCTCAACAGCCAGTAGTTCGCCTTCAGTATGTTGGAACATGCGTTGACAGTGCGCTGACACATGTTGTCAGGCGTTGTCAGTGGATCACGATAGCAAATATCCTTCAACATTCCCCACAGAAAGAAATCTGGGGACGTCAGATCCGGTGAACGTGCGGGGCATGGTGTGGTGCTTCGACGACCAATCCACCTGCCATGAAATATGCTATTCAATACAGCTTCAACCGCACGCGAGCTATGTACAGGACGTCCATCATGTTGGAAGTACATCGCCATTCTGTCATGCAGTGAAACATCATGTAGTAACATCGGTAGAACATTAGGTAGGAAATCAGTATACATTGCACCATTCATATTGCCAACGATAAAATGGGGGCCAATTATCCTTCCTCCCATAATGCCGCATCATACATTAATCCGCCAAGGTCGCTGATGTTCCATTTGTCGCAGCCATCGTGGATTTTCCGTTGCCCAGTAGTGCATATTATCCTGGTTTACGTTACCGCTGTTGCTGAATGACGCTTCGTCGCTAAATAGAACGCGTGCAAAAAAAAATCTGTCATCACCCGGCTTCCCGGGTTCGATTCCCGGCGGGGTCAGGAATTTTATCTGCCTCGTGATGACTGGGTGTTGTGTGATGTCCTTAGGATAGTTAGGTTTAAGTAGTTCTAAGTTCTAGGGGACTGATGACCATAAATGTTAAGTCCCATAGTGCTCAGGGCCATTTGAACCCGCGACAGCAGCTAAAACACCTACTTGGGCATCGTCATTTGTTCAGGTCGTGGTCGACGTTTCGCATGTGGCTGAACACTTCCTGTTTCCTTAAATAACGTAACTAACCGGCGAACGGTCGGGACACTTGGATGATGTCGTCCAGCACACACAGCACACGTCCGTTGGGCATTTTGATCACAATAGCCATACATCAACACTATATCGACCTTTCCCACAGTTGGTAAACGGTCAATTGTAACACGGGTAATGTATCACGAAGCAAATACCGTCCGCAGTGGCGGAATGTTGCGTGATACCACGTACTTATACTTTTGTGACTATTACAGCGCCATCTATCACAAAGCGAAAAAAGTGGTCCAACTAAAACATTCATATTTCTTTACGTACTACAGGAATATGTAACAAAAATGTGTTTTCCTATTTAAAAAAACCCAGTTGATACCCGTTTGACCTATGGCTACGCCATCTGACGAGCCAACCATAGCGTCATCTGGTTTCCCCCTTCAACCTAGACAAGTTTCGTTCTTTGTAGTTTTTTCGTTTGATGCTTATTTCGTGAGATATTTGGCCCGGTCACTATTAATGGACCACCCTGTATATTCTCTCTTGTATCTTTCTTTGTCGATGGCGTGCGTTTTCTGTTTTGTACTGTAGAATGATGCTGAGCGTAGGTCTCTTTATTACTGAAGCAGAATATTCTTACAGTTCCAGGATACTGGAAATAAAGTGTTTGAATACCTCATCAAAACTGGCACTGGCAATTTAATGAATTTTGATGAGTTTTCAGTAAGTCTTTATGAACTGTAAAAACAAAAGACATTGGTTTTCACGATTTTATAGCACGGGATAATTTAAATAAATCCGTTGACAGCTCTTGCGTCTGAAGTTCCTTTTCTGTTTGACAGCAACACGAAGAAACAGTTTCTTGTGAAAAAAACAATTTTTAATTCCCTCATGCAAGCATAAAGCACTCGTCACAGCGATGCAGCCATGCTGTAAAAGCACGTGCCCATCTCTTTGGCACGTGCCCATCTGTTAGGCACAAAGTTTCAAACGAGCGACAGCCACCCATTTGAGCGCGTCGACTGCATCTGCTAAACACCCGGTGTGAAAGCACGCATTCAGTCACGTTTCCGAGGGAGCAGGGATCGCCGTCGTTGCTTAGCAATAAAAAATTGTTCAAATGTGTGTGAAATCTTATGGGACTTAACTGCTAAGGCCATCAGTCCCTAAGCTTACACACTACTTAACCTAAATTATCCTAAGGACAAATACATACACACCCATGCCCGAGGGAGGACTCGAGCCTCCACCGGGACCAGCCGCACAGTCCATGACTACAGCGCCCTAGGCCGCTCGGCTAATCCCGCGCGGCACGTTGCTTAGCAGCGCGCGTGATTGTTTAGAATCAAATGGCTCTGAGCACTATGGGACTTAACTTCAGAGGTCATCAGTCCCCTACAACTTAGAACTACTTAAACCTAACTAACCTAAGGACATCACAAACATCCATGCCCGAGGCAGGATTCGAACCTGTAGCGGTAGCAGTCGCGCGGTTCCGGACTGAAGCGCCTAGAACCGCTCGGCCACCGCGGTCGGCCACGCATGACTGTCACCTAGCAGCAACGGTGGCTTGTCCACCTACTGATTATGTCACACGGCGGAAGATTTCCGGCAAAGGAAATCTATGTACGTTATAATACTAAGGCTTTTATTACTATGTAAAACGACCATCTCCAAAACAGCGAGCACTCATATCTAAAGATATAACTGTCTACAGTTCATAGAATGTAATTTATCCTGAGCTGTGTGGCTTAGTGTATCATGCCGTTCGCTTATTCCCATTTAAGTGAACTGTAATTCTAAGCTCTGTAACATATCCTGTGGCTACTGGGGGACAAATTCACAGTCTCTGGCCATCAGTCAAGCTTCATCGACGTTCACCTGTAACGTAGGCAAAGGAGGAGGAGGAGGAGGGAGGAAGAGATTAGCGTTTAACAACCCGTCGACTTCGAAGTCATTAGAGACAGAGAACGAGTTCGAATTAGAAGCGGCCAAGCTCTTTCGATGGAACCATCCCAGCATTTGCCTTAAGCGATTTAGGAAAATCCCGGAAGACCTGAACCACGACGGTCGGACGCGCGTTTTGAACAGTTGTCCTCCCAAATTCGAGTCCAGTGTGCTAAACATTGCGCTACACTGCTCGGTGGACAAAGGCAATAACACATTTTTTATTTAAATTATTATGCCCACGCTCTATAAATTAACAGCATCTGAGTGGATCAGGATGGGACGTGCCTTGTAGAGTGGAAGACCTAGGGTTTGTTTAAGACTTCACGAATCAATTCCATTTTCGTTTTCAACTGAAGCCAAAATCTATATGAGTCAATCAATGCTCCCTATAGAACAGTCATCCGTGCACAAAACAAGATCAACAGTAAACATACATTTATTCAGAATGTTGTCCCATTAATTTCAAAATGAAGATGGGATCATTGCATTGTAATGTGCAAGTGGGGAAGGGAATACGTTGAGTCATAATGAAAACGATTTAATGCGGAATTAAACACTCGATCACTCATATATAGATTTAGCATGAGAGAACCAACTGTACATGCTGAAGATACCGCTGAATGGGCAGCGAACCAAGTCATCCTTAAATTCAGGAAAAAAAAGTTAATAAAATCCTGCTACAAATAGAGGTACTCATTCTGCATCAAAGAAAGAGAGCAGTGGATTGCAGAAAGCTGTAGCAAGCCCAAGAATAATCTGATGAGCACGTGGGTGGACAGAAATAATCGTGCATGATATCACGAAAAGATATAAAATCGGAAGTTAGAAAAACAGACAAAATTTAACAACGGTTGTGAGTAGTTGTTCTATGACAGATAAAGAGAAAAATGTAAAGCTGAAAGCTATGGTGACCATTGTGGATAGAAGAGCACCTCAAAATAATCCAGTGAACACATAGCACAACGTTGACGAACACGCGATGTATGACACCCGACTATTTAGCCATAAAAACTACATGTTAATGAAAAGTCACTACATTCGCGACCAGCACTGAGGTTGCGAATATCTATAAAAACTAGAAAAGCAAATGACATCGATCCTATCACAATGTCACACGAAAACATGGCTGACGCAAAGACCCAATTATAGACATCACCAAAATTCGGTAAATTTGGAATTCCAAAACCGCGTCAAGTGCTGATAGACTCCTTTAATCCATCCGAAGCATTGAGGATGAAACAACTTAATAAAATATCTGAAGCCTAGTTTACATGACGACATTGGGTTGCCCCACTCGTTGCGTGGAATGAGTTTCACGCAAATGGTTTCATATTTGACTGTAGACGCGGCGAAACCAGTATACACTTCAGTTTCATCGTTTTGTGGGTTCCTAAGTCGTGTCTGAAATGAAAGTTTCGGTAGCTGAACGTCGCACGAGCTGTGATGGAGTTAAAGCTTGTTGCGTGGAATCGCTGCATAAGAAAAAAATAAGAAACGTGTTTCGATTCGTGACTGGATGAAGAAAAGACGTCAGCTCGGTTGCTCAGCATCCTTGCTGAAATAATTTATAATGCAAGACCCAAGAAGTTCTTTTAATTATCTTAGAATGTCACCAGAACTGTTCACGTTTTTTCTAAACAGAGTTAAATATGCGATAACGAATAAAGATACTGTAATGCATGAACCACTGCCGCCAGAACTGAAATTACATATCACATTGCGTGCATTACAATCGAGAACACTCGGCGTGCTTTAAGATGCGGTTTTAGTTGCTGATGACGCTTTTTCACTAACACCAATGATTATTAACATTAACACTAACAGTTATTAACATCGACAGCAGTAATTAATCGAAGCAGGCCGCATTAAGAAGAGAATGGTTTGCAAACTACTCTCTTGAAGATAGATCTGTTCAGTGGCAATATTTCAAAATTCAAACATATGTCAATTGGGAACACTGTTGCGACGTTTTAAATAGATAAATATTGAATAAAGAATGCAGTTTCTTGATTTCTGTAGCCTTCCATCCTGTCAACAATATCCATTAAAAAAAAAAAGAGTCAGCCAACTCGAACGATGGGATTTTAGCCTTGAAGACGAGAGCATTTCCACTTCTAGAATTACATTTGCTTGTATTTTTTTTTTAATTCAGTTGTATATGTGCTCCTAATTCAATAAATTCTGCCTTGCAGCTCAGATATTGTCAAACTATCTATGTTCCGAACGCACGTGATGGTATCAGGAGCAACAATATGTTGCTTATTTTTGTAATCAGCATCACTGAAATTCCACAAACACGTATGGAAAGCATACACCTGCAAAAAGCGAACATTATTCTCCGTTCCTCACTTCATATTTCAGTTTGTCTACACTCTGCGAACACACATAACCTCAAAACTCATGCAACTAGTGTCGACAAAGTTCGAACACGCCGAAAGTGTTTAGTTTCACCGATGAGTTGCGCAACCACGCGGCGCGCATGCGCAGTCGCTGGTACCGCAGTGGCCTGTAACCTAGTGTCGTCGTGTAAACTAGGCTTAACTAAGCATGGTTTCGTTCTCTTACCACCCCATGTGCCAGCCGAAATATATACGGACAACGTACGACTCATCTGAAAACACACTTCCGCACATGGAAAATTGTACCCATAGCGAATAACGGAAATTTTCTGCTAACTTTCTACGAATGAAACAAAATTAAAATATACCACACCAGTCCAACACCTGCATCCACACCCCGGAATATCTACGAGAGATACAACTGATTTACCAGCAGTTCAAACAAAAGCGTCCTCTGATTTGACTGATCAGTGCTTGCCCGCTCCGCGACCCAGAAATGGGAAGAGCACTATGTCAGTATACCTTCAAAGGATTTGTTGACCTAGAAAAAGTGTTCGACAAAATAAAGTGGTGCAAGATGAAAGAAACGGGAGTACTATATAGGGAAATGCGGATAATATACTGCATGTACAACAACGAAGAGAAAACACCATCAGTATAAAAACAGAACGAGGTTCTCGAATTGGAAAGGATGTGAGACCACGTATGTAGTCTTTCATCGTTATTGTTGAATATATAGATTCAAAAGCAATGATGAAATAAAAGAAAGATTCAAGAATGGGATAAAAATTCGGGTTGAAAGAATATCTATGTTACGATTCCCTTATGACATTGGTATTCTAAGCGATTGTGGAAAAGGATTACAGTGTTGAATGGAATGAACAGTCTAATGAGTACAGAACATAGATTGCGAGCAAACCGAAGATTACGAAAGTAATGAGGAGTAGCATAAATGAGATTAACGATATATATGACGTCGCAATTAGGGAAGAATCGGAGGAAGCAGCGTAAGACACGACAGACACAGGAAAGAGGACTTAAAAAGCAGACTAGTACAGACGAGAGAGTATTCCAGGCCCAAATTTCTGATGTCAAAGATAAGCCTTTAATTCGAGGAATAAGTTACCGAGAATGTACGTCTAGAACGCTGCATTGCACAGAAGTGAATCATGGACTGAGGAAAAGCCGAAAAAGGAAAGAACTGAAATGTTTTATATTTGGCACTCTAGAAGTATGTTGAAACTTAAGTGGACTGATAAGGAATGGGGAGGTGCTCAGCTGATTCAGCGACGAAATGAACATGTGGGAAACAATGATTAGAAGAAGGGAGGTACGCGATGACAGGACTTGTTATTAGATAGCAGAGAATAACTTTCATAGTACTGGATGAAGCTGTAAAAGGACAAACCTGTAGTCGAACACAGGGATTGGAATACGTCAAACAAATAAGGGAGGACGTTGGGTGCGAGTGATAGTCTTGGAAGAGGAGGTTCGCACTAGAGAGGAAATCGTGGTGAGCAACATCAGACCAGTCAGATTGTAGCCGTCCCGGTGGTCCCGGTCGCCTACGGTGGACTGGATGGCCGAGCGGTGACCTCTCCAGTTGTCAGGATGCTAGGAAATGGCTGTAGAAGCGTGAGAAACGCCAAAGAAACATTATTAATTCATAACACCTTTATTCCTGCCGAGTAAAATGTAGCTTGCTGATATCAACGACCTTCCCCGAGTCCTTGCTGACTCGTAGCGATGACATCTTCCATAGACATTACCACATGAGCACTCCTCCGTCTTGACACTAACAACACTTCCCGAGTTTGCACTTGCACGCACTTCCCCTCTGCAACAGTGTACCAGTACCAGACTGACGAAAAGTTTCCCGGGCCACATCCTGGCACGGCACCTCAAGGAAAAGGAAGCCATGTCAATCGCTCCCTTCCTTACCACGTCTAACACACAAATGACAAGTAAAAACTACACATACCCTATTACCTAGTAACAATAAACACGACATGTTCCTCCCCGAGGACACTTAATCTACTTATCCCTAGACCTAAGTGCGTAAGGAACGTTCCTCTGCTGTTCTTTTAGCTTCGGTACCCTGACATCCTTTGTTACTGCTGGAGGAACCTGCGGTAACGCATCCACTGCACCCTTAAACGGCTTAACCCTACTCACATGAACTACTGACGACTTAGTTGGTAACTGCAACTTTACGTTCACTGGAAACACTATTTCATTTACCTGATACAGTCCAGAATATTTCGTCAAAAACTTCTTCGTTTTACCCTTCGGAACATAAGGATTAGCCAACAATACCCATTGACCAATTCTGTATTGCGGCGGTGTACCTGTTCTTTGCCCAATACTCTCTTGTTTCTCCAAAGCTTTAGTATTAGCACGCTGTACCCTTTGCCAAATCTCTCTCAATTTCATGGCGAAAATCTTCACTGACTCATCCTGTGAACCTACCTGAGGTTTGAGCACATCAAATGGTGATGGCATTTTCCGACCATAAATTACCTCATATGGAGAGAGCCCCGTTCCTGTATGAACTTTCGCGTTATGGGCTTGTCCGCAATTTCTTAACTTTCAATAAACGGTATAACTGCTTCATCAGCTCCGACATAAAGTTACTACCCTGATCTGTAATTATAGTATCAGGCACACCATACTTCAGCAACCAGTTATTTACTAAGGCTTGCGCAACAGTGCTTGCCTTCTGATCTGGAATAGCTACCATTACCAGGTATCGGGAAAAATGATCCAATATTGTTAATACGTATCGATTACCTGATTGGGTCTTCTTAAATGCCCCGATTACGTCTAATCCTATGAATGCGAACGGACGATCCGCTTCAGGTAGTCTCTGTAACTGTATTTTCAAATGACTTACATCTACTCTCCGCGCACACGGTATACAATTTTGCACATACTGCTCTACATCATTGCGACGCGTCTTCCACCAAAACCTTTTAGCTACCCGTCTATCAGTCGTTCTTTTACCACCATGACCCGGCAATACATGGTCGTGTGCTTGTTTCAACACTTCTTCCCTCAGCGACTCCGGTACTACGACGCTTAGTCCGCACTTCGTTTTCCTGCAAAGCAACCCATCCTGCATTTCAAACTGCGGTTGCGTTCGGAACAATTGACACTCTCTGTCAGTGGCTTGCTACTTTATACACTCCTTCTCACTTATACCCACAACTGGTACAGCTGCTATTTTTCTACTAAGCGCATCTGCATTCGTATGTTTTACCCCTGGTTTTTGAATTACCTTGTAGTCAAATTCACTTAGTTTCAGTGCCCATCTCGTTAAACGACTTGAAGGATCTTTCAACCACAACAACCACTTCAATGCTGCGTGATCTGTAATCACCTTGAACTTACGCCCATATAAATAACAGCGGAAATACGAGATACCGTAAATAACTGCTAACGTTTCTTTCTCTGTAGTTGAATAGTTCTTCTCTGCCTTATTCAGTTGCCTGGAAGCACAAGCCACTGGATGTTCCTATCCATTAACTCTCTGAGAAAGAATACAACCTACAGCAATATTACTAGCATCACAAGATAGTATGAACTCTTGTTCGAAATCAGGACTTATCAACACTGGGTCTGATGTTAGTATCTGTTTGAGCTTCTCGAATGCCTCCTGACACCTTTCTTTAACAATATCGTTAATGGATGTGCAATTTCCGCGAACCCCTTTACATATCGTCTGTAGTAATTACATAAACCGACATATTGCTGAACTTGTTTAGTGGTCTGTGGTACTGGAAAATCACGCACAGCCGACGTTAGACGAGGATCCGTTCTTACCCCATCCTGACTGATAATATACCCAAGATAAATCACTTGCGACTGAGCAAACTGACATTTCTCGACATTAAGCGTCAGATTTGCCGCTCTTAGCCTACTAACTACTTCGTTCAGTCGTTCCAGAAGCTCTTCTATATTACGCGAAAAAGTGACAATATCATCGAGGTATACCATAGCAATCTTCGGTTTCAGTCCCCGAAGCACACCATCTAACAGACGCTGCAAAGTAGCAGGAGCGTTTTTCAACCCAAATGGCATTCTGCGATACTGAAAGTGACCAAGGCTTGTTGTAAAGGCCATCTTCGGTCTATCCTCGGGACTTACTTCTATCTGATGGTGTTAGGCTGTTTAGGTTTTCTTATTGGTAACGCCACGTAGAGCTCTGTATGAAAATCACTGGCTGTGCTGTGTGCAGTCTGTGGCTAGTTTGCATTGTTGTCTGCCATTGTAGTGTTGGGCAGCTGGATGTTAACAGCGCATAGCGTTCGGTAGTTAGAGGTGAGCCGTCAGCAGTGGTGGATGTGGGGAGAGAGATGGCGGAGTTATGAAATTTGTAACTGCTATATATATTATGACTACTAAGGTAAATACATCATTTGTTCTCTATCAAAATCTTTCATTTGCTAACTATGCCTATCAGTAGTTAGTGCCTTCAGTAGTTTGAATCTTTTATTTAGCTGGCAGTAGTGGCGCTCGCTGTATTGCAGTAGTTCGAGGAACGAAGATTTTTGGTGAGGTAAGTGTTTTGTGAAAGGTATAGGTTAATGTTAGTCAGGGCCATTCTTTTGTAGGGATTATTGAAAGTCAGATTGCGTTGCGCTAAAAAAAAATATTGTGTGTTAGTTTAAGCACAGTCATGTACAATTGTTCAAAGGGGACGTTTCAGTGGTACCCACTCTTTAGATCTAGAGTCGAAAAATATTTACACCGACCTAGGTTATCCAATGTTTCCGTGATGTTCGGTATTGGATACGCATCTGTTACAGTTCGTGCGTTCAAAAAACGATAGTCACAAAAAAACCTATAGTTTTTACTACCGTCCAATGACTTCTTAGGAACTACCACTATGTTGGCAGACCACGAGCTTTCACTGTTCTCTATAATACCGTCCCTTAGCTGTTGATTAATAAATTCTTCCACTAGTGGTGTTTCGCTATCCTATACGGTTTTCTATAGACCGGCGGACTATCGCCAGTCGGTATACGGGTCTGTGTAATAGGAGTTGTTGGTAATGGACCTTCTGAATTAAATAAATCTAAATACTCTAATAACAAAGCTTCCTTAGCTTTCCGATCACCATTCTCCAAATGATGAATCTTATCACGTAGTACAGATGCCTTGACGGTTTGCTTGACATTATAATCACCTTGGGATTCACCTATATCCTCATCGTCGAGTATTTCCAAACTTGCTACCATTAAACCCTTTTGGAGATCCACTTCATCTGCCTCAAAATTATCTACACTGACCGGAATCATCAGTTCCCCATCTATATCCGTTACGCGCGCAACGCTCCTCCTAATAAAACAATGCATTTCATCCAATGCTTCATTGCTCTACAGTGGCTCCACCACACATAGTCTCTGCTGTGGTACATCGGTACCTACTGACAACCAAACATTTACAGCTGTTGTACCCATTGAAAACAAATTTCCACTATGTTCAATTGTACGCTGTGAAAGATTAATTTTGGCATGGTGTTTATCGAGGAAGTCCAGTCCGAGAATCACAGAATACCCTTGTCCCACAGTTGGCAACACTTCCATTTGCTCTCTGAACTCTACAGTTCTAATCTTAAAGACGAGCTGTGTTGTACGCAATGATTGCAACTCAGTATTCCCTACTCCACGTAATCTGTACCTAGGAGTACCTAGTCTTCTCCTACCCACGAGGTCCAGACTAGCAACAGATACATGTGCTCCTGTATCAATGAAAAACTTACATCTGTTATTCCTTACAACACCCATCAAGCAACAATCCGTCTCTGTACTAGTTTTCACCATACTGCTGCTTACCGGCAATGTCTTCCGACGGACGAAACACTCCCGTTCCCGTTTAACGCTTTTTCCTGTTTATTCCCGATACCATTCTGCTTACTACAGCACTCATTCGCCTTGTGACCGTACCGTTTACAAGCATAGCACTGTGGCTGTCTGCATTGAGCCTTCACGTGACCTTTCCTCCCACAACGGTAACAATCCCTCTCCGACGCAAAGATGCGTTTATCATTGCGAACCCTTGTTGCAATGTCTATCTCCTGCAGATACGTTGCAATACGCAGTGCTGCAGCTAAATCCCCAGGATTCTCCATCCTAACCCTACGAGAAAATTCTGCAGGAATTCCCCTAAGGAATTCATAGAGGGCTCTGTTTTCTGCCTCTCGTAGTAACACAGGATCCGCATCAGGATTACCCGATAATTCATAGGTCTGCGAATTAATTTTCCGTATCCTATCTGAAAAAGACTCCACTGTCTCATTGACCTTCTGTGGCAAATTAGCTAACTTCTCCCTAAAAAATCTTGCACTATTCTGCTTACGATATCTTTGTCGTAGCCGATCTGCCAATTCTTCAAATGTGCTCGCCTTACTAAGCGTCTCATGGTACATCACAAACGTCTTGGCTTCCCCTGCGAGTTGCAAATTTGCCATACATAACGTAGTTACGTCCGACCAATTGCTCATTGCAGCTGTTGCCAAAACTTCGTTAATGAATGCTGTGACATCCTCTGTTGTTTTACCCGAGAAAGGCGTATCAGGTTAGCTACTGAAGGATATATTGCAAGGTTGGACACTGCTACTGACTTGCACTCACTTGAACCCGTTTGCGACTCTTGCGCCGAACGCAAGGTCTCCATTTGCGTCATTAATTCTACATGACGTAACTTATGCTGCGCATTCTCTTCTAACAATTTTGAGACTTGCTCCGTCAGAGTAGCTATACTCACTTCAGTACTAACGGATCTTGTTTCCGGCATGATTTGTGCAAATTATTAACAACTTACTCTAGACTGAATTTACTCCTCAGAACAGTAACTACACTAGCTACGCAACTCCTTTGTCACAGTTGAGCACTACACACAAGAAGACAAACAAGACTCACAATGCACAACTAAACAAAATTAATCCTTCCGCCTTGTTATTGTCCAGCGACACTCTCTACGATTGTGCGCTGCGTGACCAAACCGTTCACAAATTGAACACTCTACTGGTACAAACTTCGTGCATGGCTCCCCATTCCTCGTTAAATTACACACAGTACATCTGACTGGTACCAAGTACGTTTCCAACTGTTTCCCATAAACTCAGATAAATCTACTGTTTCCGAAGGTCTCACAAAGTGCACTCCCAACAAAAAATGTGCATCCATAGTTATTAACAAAAATCGCCTCGTGCACTTAGCACTACACCAAATTTGTAGGCGGTGGGCGCGAGGACTTCTGACACCAAATCTGTAGGCGGTGGGCGCGACCACTTCTGACACCAAATCTGTAGGCAGTGGGCGCGACCACTTCTGACATCAAATCTGTAGGCGCCCCGGTGGTCCCGGTCGCCTACGGTGGACTGGATGGCCGAGCGGTGACCCCTCCAGTTGTCAGGATGCTAAGAAATGGCTGTAGAAGCGTCAGAAGCGCCAAAGAAACATTATTAATTCATAACACCTTTATTCCTGCCGAGTACAATGTGGCTTGGTGATATCAACGACCTTCACCGAGTCCTCCCTGACTCTTAGCGATGACACCAGATCAGGGCCGCGCAGTCTTGCTAGCGCAGCGCCGCGTGCTGAGACGTAGCGGAGGAATGCCTTTACTTCGGCCGCGCATGGCTGGCGGCGCCCGGCTGGGCGGCGGCTCGGCTGCGGACAGCAAGAGGCTCCGGGTTGGAGTCCCCGGCGCTGTCGGCACGAGAGGCGTTCTCGTAGTGCGGAGTGTACTCTATCCCATCCCGTCTTCTTCCCTGGTCCTCCTGGTGGCTCGTTTGCGGTGGACGGGCGGAACGGGCTGCAGTCCCCCAGCGTCGTCGGCTCACCCGGTTGTGACGGCGGATGCACACGGCCTAGGCCCCGCAAGGTCTCGACGACGGCTCACTGATGTCAGCATTGGCGGCGAGCGAGTCTGCCGCGATGTCTGCTAATCCTGGGTTGATGATTGACGGCGGCAGCAGAGAGGACCAGAGCTGATATTGTCCCCTCACGTCTGCTGCTGGATGGGCTGCCCTTACTGCAACATCTCCTTAACAAAGATTAACATGTCGATCACCGAGCTGAGCGCCGCGCAGCGTCCCAGTACACATCTAACTGCAAGTCTAACTGCGAGTGCGAGTGCCTTGTTGCTATCAAAGCTGGCGTATTTAAAGGAAGCACGAGCGACGTCCTGACGTCATGCTCGTTTCTAATGAATGCATTCGTTCCACTTATGCTGCTGATTCATCTGTCGTACTCGCCCCTTAGGTGTTCTTGCGACAGAGTTACGTGTTGTTGCGGCATACTTACGCAAAGTTGAGAAATGCAGTACAGCTGACTCTATACCTCTGTCTTGCACTCTACGAAAGTCACTGTCTAACACAAACCCGCGTGCTAAGCAAATCTGTCTCGCCTGTTGTGTGTAACCAGGCCATCGCCCCTGCGTGACGACACATTCCATACATGTGCAATCCTCTTACTTCTTGGCTAACGTACTGCCTCTGGCTCTCGGCATAGGCAACGAAACTTTGACAATATCCCACGTTTCCAACTCTTTACTATTCCGCGACACTACAAGATGATGACTGACGACTCAAGAAAAGAAATTTTCCCTCTGTGAATCCAATGATGCAAAAACGTTTCCTTTCCTGCCATGTACGGGTGCTAAGTTGGGATGTGGGACTGGAGGGGGTCAGAGCTTGTCACTTTATCTCTACACCCATGAAAATATTTTTTGCGAGCATTCACGCTTGACACACGTGCCACAGATACTTTTAACAACAATAACAGAAAATTTTAATAAAACATGTGTAACGCAGTTAATCTGAGAAATATACTATGCTGTGGGCGTGATAACTGACACGTTATAACATCGAAGAATGGACTCACCCTTACGAGTATTTCACTTAGCTGTATGACTGCGAACACTGGCCCGAGGACTATCACTGTGTGAGTGTGCAAGTAAGGGAAATGCTGCCTCTTTCAGTTTTTTCAAACTATATTGGGAACATCAAACTTTCTGACTGTCTTTTTTTGTATGTGGCTTCTCTTTCCCTACCTACCTTCCCTTTCTCAACCTCCTGTTACAGGGTGTTTCAAAAATGACCGGTATATTTGAAACGGCAATAAAAACTAAACGAGCAGCGATAGAAATACACCGTTTGTTGCAATATGCTTGGGACAACAGTACATTTTCAGGCAGACAAACTTTCGAAATTACAGTAGTTACAATTTTCAACAACAGATGGCGCTGCAAGTGATGTGAAAGATATAGAAGACAATGCAGTCTGTGGGTGCGCCATTCTGTACGTCGTCTTTCTGCTGTAAGCGTGTGCGGTTCACAACGTGCAAGTGTGCTGTAGACAACATGGTTTATTCCTTAGAACAGAGGATTTTTCTGGTGCTGGAATTCCACCGCCTAGAACACACTGTTGTTGCAACAAGACGAAGTTTTCAACGGAGGTTTAATGTAACCAAAGAACCGAAAAGCGATACAATAAAGGATCTGTTTGAAAAATTTCAACAGACTGGGAACGTGACGGATGAACGTGCTGGAAAGGTAGGGCGACCGCGTACGGCAACCACAGAGGGCAACGCGCAGCTAGTGCAGCAGGTGATCCAACAGCGGCCTCGGGTTTCCGTTCGCCGTGTTGCAGCTGCGGTCCAAATGACGCCAACGTCCACGTATCGTCTCATGCGCCAGAGTTTACACCTCTATCCATACAAAATTCAAACGCGGCAACCCCTCAGCACCGCTACCATTGCTGCACGAGAGACATTCGCTAACGATATAGTGCACAGGATTGATGACGGCGATATGCATGTGGGCAGCATTTGGTTTACTGACGAAGCTTATTTTTACCTGGATGGCTTCGTCAATAAACGGAACTGGCGCATATGAGGAACCGAAAAGCCCCATGTTGCAGTCCCATCGTCCCTGCATCCTCAAAAAGTACTGGTCTGGGCCGCCATTCCTTCCAAAGGAATCATTGGCCCATTTTTCAGATCCGAAACGATTACTGCATCACGCTATCTGGACATTCTTCGTGAATTTGTGGCGGTACAAACTGCCTTAGACGACACTGCGAACACCTCGTGGTTCATGCAAGATGGTGCCCGGCCACATCGCACGGCCGACGTCTTTAATTTCCTGAATGAATATTTCGATGATCGTGTGATTGCTTTGGGCTATCCGAAACATACAGGAGGCGGCGTGGATTGGCCTCCCTATTCGCCAGACATGAACCCCTGTGACTTCTTTCTGTGGGGACACTTGAAAGACCAGGTGTACCGCCAGAATCCAGAAACAATTGAACAGCTGAAGCAGTACATCTCATCTGCATGTGAAGCCATTCCGCCAGACACTTTGTCAAAGGTTTCGGGTAATTTCATTCAGAGACTACGCCATATTATTGCTGCGCATGGTGGGTATGTGGAAAATATCGTACTATAGAGTTTCCCAGACCGCAGCGCCATCTGTTGTTGAAAATTGTAACTACTGTAATTTCGAAAGTTTGTCTGCCTGAAAATGTACTGTTGTCCCAAGCATATTGCAACAAACGGTGTATTTCTATCGCTGCTCGTTTAGTTTTTATTGCCGTTTCAAATATACCGATCATTTTTGAAACACCCTGTATTTGCCACTGACACCGGTGCGCTTCCCAACTTCGTCGGATTTGCTGTTGATGAACGTAACCAGCTGCTTTTTCGAACGTGCCATACGCTGGTAACGAGTAATTCCCTGTGTACCAATAGAAAGCTATGTTTACTACACAGGATGTTAGGGACATATGTGCAGATATTGTGATAATTGCTACCTACACATGTACCTGCTTCAATGTGTTAATTGTTTTCTCTCCTCGTCTAATAGTCTTCCCCAAAACGCATCACATTACTACCTGAAGTATTTTGTAAGGTCTGTGCTGTGCCACGAATGGACTACGCCTGTCAGTATGGACTTTCCATTTTGAGTCCACGTGTGAACACTTCAAAACCTGACCTGCTGCCCGGGGGAAAGTAAATTTGCGTACTTGGGGGTACTAACTAACCTAAAAATATACTAAGTTTTTGTATGTCAATCCTTTTGGTAGGAGATTACTGAGACGACGGCCGTTTACTATTATGATAAAATAAAACACCTACAGCCATCCTTAAGATTTTATTTTATTTTGTTGCAACCAGTTTCAGCGCTTCGGTGCGCCGTCTTCGGCCTGTATTTGAAGCGGAACGGGTTGACACATTATCTGCAAATCCAATTATACTGGCAACTGATGCAATATATATAGGGATCATATCAACCCATTCCGCAACAACTACAGCCTGAAGATGGCGCACTGAGGCGCTGAAACTGTTTGCAACAAAATAAAATAAAATCATAAATACAGCTGTAGGTATTTTATTCTGTCACAATAAAAATATAGTGGTTATAAAAGCTACACGTTTTATTCTGCAAATTAAATAAATAGTGAACAGTCTATTGTCCTTCATCATCAATAGATATATCTGCACTTACATCCCCAACACCCTACGCAAACTACTTTGTCTCATTACATTTATATTTTTGTCTTTGAATTTAGTCAAGGTTGTAACATACAATAATTGTAACATGCAGTAATTTTATGAAATACTCAGAATCAAATTTTAATTGCTCCTGATAGCCGTTAGATAAGCAATTTGCAACAGGGACTGTGTAACCAGGTTACCGTTTTAGCTGCTTAGTAATATGCACGGTGATTCCATTGTGGTGTCACAAATTTCAACGATGATGGACAAGGGTAAATGTATCAATTTGAAGGAAATGTTCAGTTCTTTATCTCAGTGTGTAAATCATGCGTTTTGATTTGCAATATTAAATCTGATTTTTATAGTTACCGCTTGTTTCTGTTACAAATTAGATAATCCCTCGTCTCATTAGTATGTGTATGTGCGTACTGTGCCATCAATAATGTCAAGCTTGATTGGGACATCTCTATTAATTATCAAACAGTAAGACGTTATCCATTGTGTGACCATATCATTTCCTCCAGTTAATGTCTATGATCATATGGAGTACTTCCATTCTCTGCACGTCACCAGAGATCGGACTACAGCATCTAGGAATTTGCGAACTAGCACAGAGTATATCCATACATTCCCTGAAAAGTGGATAGGCAGAGAAGATTTTGTTTCGTGGCCAGCACGTTTATCTGATCTCATCCCCCTTGATCTGATCTTGTGAGGTCATGTGAAAAGTACAGGAAGTCTGTCGAGACTGAAGCGGATCTCCTGGCAAGAAATCTGTCTGCGACACTGTTCAAACGATACCGGGGATGTTAGAAAGGGTATCATAGAACTTGTGCGACGATGCTATCTCTGCATGGATTCTGAATGAGCCATTTTGAACAACTGCTGTAAATGCAGAAGTTTGTAAACTTGTACAGGTAAATGAATTCACTATTACTGTGGGAACCCGTCACAAGAGCCATCAAGCAAACATACGACACGTGCACTTCTGTTGCATCTTCACATAAAGCTAATTTCCGAGTAATCAGAAACCGTCCATATTTTTGCTGCCGACGTTACATTATGAGCGAATTACATGAGGAGCGAATCTTCAGAAATGATTTAGTTTCCTGGTAAATATAAAAAATATGATTTTGAACAGAGTTTTGGCTCGTGTGGTATTCATCACAATAGTTGAATGTGAAATAACAAAATTAAGGAAATGGTGATGTTACCGGAGGTATTACAACATTCAGTCCAACAACCAGTCCTCTGAAAAATCTGCAGTTTTGCTTCACATCTGTTTTCGGACAATGTAACTGCTAATGAGTGAGTAGCTCCGAACTCTTTCTCCTCACAGGGTCGTGAAACACGAATATCGTTTTTCCAGTGTCGGTCGATCCTACCTGTACTGGTAACGTCCAGTCTCTCGAGTGCTCCTTGGACGCCCTCACTATCAATGAGATTTACTTTCGGTTTCAAGCCCAGGTTCTGATTCACAGTGACATCTGTAAATATCAGTGTTATTGTGGATTTGGAATTATGAACATTATTAATGTATTAATTTACACTACCTTCTGATACAGTGTCTGCAACAAAGGAGGCAAAAATATTACCGACAACAATATCTAATTCACTTACGCACAGGAATAGTTAAGACGAAGTCACCTCTATGCACCCCACTGCATTGTTAAGCACATCAGCTATTGTGGGTGTCTATCGTACCAGAAATAAGAAAAACAATGCTTGAACTCCTGTTTATTTATTTTCTCTTTAGCTCCGATAAATCACCTCAGACCTGCTGGCGCATGCTGACGTTTTATTTACCCAGTGTCTTGATTGTTTTCTCTGTTGATGAAAAATCAACAGTCGGCATACCGTGTGAGTTCTGCAGCACAGAACCTGTGAACACAACACAATGTGTCCCGAAACTGCATCTTCATCTTCTGAACAGTTTGCATGTCGACCGAGATCAATTCCCTGGTATAACGAATTGCATCAGAAGTAAGAAAACCACTAGCGCACATGCAGTTGACTGTGATTACCGCTAGACATGGAAACATGTGGCCAAAAAAATGGTTCAAATGGCACTAAGCACTATGGGACTTAACTTATGAGGTCATCAGTCCCCTAGAACTTAGAACTACTTAAACCTAAATAACCTAAGGACATCAATCACACACATCCGTGCCCGAGGCAAGATTCGAACCTGCGACCGTAGCGGTAGCGTGGTTCCAGACTGTAGCGCCTGGAACCGCTCGGCCACTCCAGCCGGCAAACATGTGGCCATCCTATAGTTTCCGAAACTACTGTTTTACAGTATAACTTCTGCTAAGATCTTTGATATATTATAACGCTATTGCTTCATTTGCTTCTTTTATTGTTTTAAGAATAGTATACAGTCTGCACCACCTGAAACGTGCATCGCGTATATTGCGTTACTAGAAAGTAGTATTGGTGTGCGGTTTTCATAGAATGGTTTGGTAGTTAGGGGCTCGTATTGTTAGCCACTAAACAGTTTGTAATAATACTAATCAAGTTTACTTTTGCGCAAATATCATTTTTTTTAGATGGAACAATGCCTATTGACATTAACAGACTGACAGTAGGGTAAATTAGAATGTAAGATGAGTTTGTTGAAGGAGCCTAGTGCCAGCCACTTCCCAGGTATCGCATTTTGAAAAATTTCGACACCGACACTTGTTTGTGCCACTCAACCCGCGTAATTCCTAGGTACGATGTTGTTACGTTTGCGTATAGTGCGCTTGTGTTTTCCTTGAGTGCATTGATGCTTGCTAGCCACTTAGTGTGTAGCAGTCCAAACAGTGTGTCGTGAGTGGGTGATGGAATTTTCCAATGCAGAACAAGGCGACATGCTCATGGTATATGTAGAGTGTAGGAAGACTACAGTTCGTCCTGTATGGTGTATGCACCAAGATAGCCCAACAGACATCAACCTCCTCGGCAGTTATTTATCAACGTCTTCAACCAGTTACGTGAAAGTTGTAATGTAACACCTAGACAACGTGGTTGAAGGAAGCACGTGACGTCAGAAGAGGGAAAAATGAATGTTCCTGCTGCTGTTGCAGTTGATCCGTTAGCCCCGACGCAATCCCACGACGAAGTGGCATGAGTCAGGAAAGTGTCCGACCCATTCTCCATTGACAAAGGCTCCATCCTTATCATATCGCTCTCTCAAATGGCTCTGAGCACTATGGGACTTAACTACTGTGGTCATGAGTCCCCTAGAACTTAGAACTACTTAAACCTAACTAACCTAAGAACATCACACACATCCATGCCCGAGGCAGGATTCGAACCTGCGACCGTAGCAGTCGCGCGGTTCCGGACAGCGCGCCTAGAACCGCTAGTCCACCGCGGCCGGCTATCGCTCTCTATCAAGAGCTGCATGAAAACGGTTGTGGGAACCGTGTTAACTTCTGTACGTGGGCATTAAGACAAGATACTCCAAACGTAAAATGTGTCTTGGTTAGTGATGAACCCACATTTACTAATCACAGCCAGGTAAACCACCGAAACATGCACCATTGGTCTGTTGATAATCCCCGATGGCACTCTCAGGTCGAATGTCAGCATCCATGGAGTGTAAACGTGTAGTGTGGGATAGTGAACCATCAGCTTATTTTTTTTTTAATCAGCGTTATGGGTATTATCTTCTGAGGTATTGTTGAAAGCAAAGTGCGAGTATTAGTGGAGGACAAATTGGAAATCAGTGTGGGTTTAGGCCTCTTAGAGGTTGTCAGGACCAGATCTTTAGCTTACGGCAAATAATGGAGAAGGGTTACGAGTGGAACAGAGAATTGTATCTATGCTTTATAGATATAGAAAAGGCATATGACCGGGTTCCTAGGAGGAAATTACTGTCTGTTCTACGAGAATATGGAATAGGAGGCAAACTTTTGCAAGCAATTAAAGGTCTTTACATAGATAGTCAGGCAGCAGTTAGAGTTGACGGTAAATTGAGTTCATGGTTCAGAGTAGTTTCAGGGGTAAGACAAGGCTGCAATCTGTCTCCATTGTTGTTCATATTATTTATGGATCATATGTTGAAAACAATAGACTGGCTGGGTGAGATTAAAATATGTGAACACAAAATAAGCAGTCTTGCATATGTGCGTGGCTTAGTTTTGATGGCACATTCGATTGAAAGTTTGCAAAGTAATATTTCAGAGCTATATCAGAAATGGAAGGACCATGGTATGAGGATTAGCATCTCCAAAACGAAAGTAATGTCAGTGAGAAAGAGATATAAACGGATTGAGCGCCAAATAGGAAGAACAAAGTTAGAACAGGTGGACGGTTTCATTTACTTAGGATGCATATTCTCACAGGATGGCAACATAGTGAAAGAACTGGAAGCGAGGTGTAGCAAAGCTAATGCAGTGAGCGCTCAGCTACGATCGACCCTTCTGCAAGAAGGAAGTCAGTACCAAGACTAAGTTATCTGTGCACCGTTCAATCTTTCGACCAACTTTGTTGTATGGGAGCGAAAGCTGGGTGGATTCAGGTTACCTTATCAACAAGGTTGAGGTTACGGATACGAAAGTAGCTAGGATGATTGCAGGTACCGGAACTAGTAGATGGGAACAATGGAAGGAGGGGGTCCACAATGAGGAAATCAAAGAAAAACTGGGAATGAACTCTATAGATGTAGCAGTCAGGGCGAACAGGCTTAGATAGTGAGGTCATGTTACACGCATGGGAGAAGCAAGGTTACCCAAGATACTAATGGGTTCAGCAGTAGAAGGTAGGAGGAGTCGGAGCAGACCAAGGAGAAGGTACCTGGATTCGGTTAAGAATGATTTTGAAGTAATAGGCTTAACATCAGAAGAGGCACCAATGATAGCACTGAATAGGGGATCATGGAGGAATTTTATAAGGGGGACTATGCTCCAGACTGAACGCTGAAAGGCATAATC
Organism: Schistocerca serialis cubense; assembly: GCF_023864345.2. NCBI lineage: Eukaryota > Metazoa > Arthropoda > Insecta > Orthoptera > Acrididae > Schistocerca > Schistocerca serialis. The sequence continues at coordinate 165,158,350 of NC_064645.1, read as the reverse complement.
AGTCTTAAATGATGGTGATGATGATTGAATCATCAAACTTCTGAGTGGATTGATGTCGCCCACCATGAATATCTTTTCTGAATCAACCTCTTCATCTCAGAGTAGCATTTGCAACCTACGTCCTCAATTATTTGCTGAATGTATTCGAATCGCTGTCTTCCTCCTCAAGTTTTACTCTCTAAAGGTCCCTCTAGTACCATGAAAGTTACTCCCTGATATCTTAACAGATGTCCTATCATTCCTGTCCCTTCTTTTCGGTATTTTCCATTTAGTCTTCCCTCGTCGATTCTCCAGAGAACCTCCTCATTATTTACGTCATCAGTCCATCTAATTGTCAACATTCTTCTGTAGACATCTAAAATGTTTCGATTCTCTTCTTTTCGGGTTTTCCCATAGTCCATTTTACACTACCAAGCAATGCCGTTCACCGAACGTACATTCTCAGAAATTTCTTTCTCACGTTAGGGCTTAAGTTTGATATCAGCAGACTTCTCTTGGCCAGGAATACCCGTTCTACTAGTGCTATTCTGCTTCTTATATCATCCATACACCATTTTACATTTTCGAACGCTTTTTCTAGGTCGACAAATCCTATGAACGTGTCTTGATTTTTCTTTAGTCTTGCTTCCATTATCAACCGCAACGTCAGAATTGCCTCTCTGGTGCCTTTACCTTTCCTAAGGCCAAACTGAACGTCCTCTAATACATCCTCAATTTTTCTCTTCCTCCATCGGTATATTATTTTTGTCAGCAATTTGGATGCATGAACTGTTAAGCTGATTGTGTGATAATTCTCGCACTTGTCAGCTCTTGCAGTCTTCTGTATTGTGTTGACATTTTTACGGAAGTCAGAAAGTATATCGCCAGACCCATGCATTCTACACACCAACGTGGATAGTCGTTTTGTTGCCACTTCCCCCAATGATTTTAGAAATTCTGATTGAATGTTGTCGATCCCTTCTGCATTATTTGATCTTATGTTCTCCAAAGCTCTCTTAAATTTTGGTTCTAATACTGGATCCCCTACCTCTTCTAAATTTACTCCCGTTTTCTTCTTCTATGAGGTTATCAGACATGTCATCGCCCTCACAGCTGCCTTCAATGTACTCTTTCCATCTATCCACTCTCTCGTCTGTATTTAACTGTGGAACTCACATTGCACTCTTTATGAGACAATCCTTGCTTTTAATTTCGCAGATGGTTCTTTGGACTTCTCTATATGCTGAGTCAGTCCTTTGGGCAATCATTTCTTTTTCGAATTCTTCATTTTTTCATGCAGCCATTTCGCCTTAGTTTCCCTGCACTTTCTATTATGTCTCCTCCAGGGTACCCCTTACAATCTAGTATCTGATTTCGGAATCTCTGCCTGACCATGATGTAACCTAATCGAAATCTTACATGTCTCACGACCTTTTTCAAGGTTACCCTCTTCTCTTGTGAGCCTTGAACAGAGTATTCGCTCTTACTGCCAACAGGATAGCGCTCGCCCATATACCACTGATGTAAACCAAGTGCTCTACAGGGTGACGACATGTTGCGTTGGCCTGCTCGCCCAACAGATCTATCTCCCATCGAGCACATGTGGGACATCAACGGACGAGAACTCCAGCGCCATCCACAAATAGCACTAACGGTCTCTGTATTGATCGACCAAGTGCATCAGGCTTGGAACTCCATCCCACTCCCGGCACCTGTATAACACGTTTGCACGTTTACATCCCTGCATTCAACATTCTGGCGCTTACACCGTTTATTAACGTACCAGTATTTGTAATGGCTTATCTCGCGCTTACGTTAACTTGTGATCTTGAAAGGTTAATCACTTAAATATGTTAAAAAATGTGCGTGAAATCTTATGAGACTTAACTGCTAAGGTCATCAGTCCTTACACACTACTTAATCTAAATTATCCTAAGGACAAACACACACACCCATGCCCGAGGGAGGACTCGAACCTCCGTCGGGACCAGCCGCACAGTCCATGACTGCAGCGCCTTGGAACGCTCTGCTAATCCCTCGCGGCCCTTAAATATGTGAACTAGAAATGTCTTCCCGAAATTTCAGGATTCCTCATTAATTATTTTTTGGTGTTTCGGTTTCTTTTCCGTCGGTGTATCTGTGTGAGGTTCTCCACAATCTCGCTCAGACTTCAACATTGAACTATCGATCACGTTACGTTCTAATTTTGTGCCAGCAGTATCCGCTTTCTTCATCTATCTTTTTATTTTCTTAGCTAAATATTACCTCTTGCCGCTTTAAATTGGGTAATAGAACGTTCACATCACCTAGCAAAAATTATCCTTTTTTAAATGATTTATCGCTGTAATGCACATTTACAGTCAGACGATCTTTAAAGTCCTTTGTTACCTGTGACTGAATTACAATGTCATCATAAATTCTTATTTAATCTCTCTGAAGTAACATTCCCTTTCCAAACTGGTTTTCTTTAGTGCTTATTCAAAGTACAGGGGATAGGTTATAACCCTGTTTCACTCCCTCACCAACTACTACTTCCCTTTTACGCCTGTAGACTCTTGTAATCACAGACTGGTTTATGTAAAATCGCTCGGTAACCATCCGCTCCCAGTATTTTATTCCTACAGGTCTCAAAATTCGAAAGAGTGTATTTCACACAACACTGTCAAATCCTGTAACCATGCATATGCTATAAACACAGTGAGCCGCGCGCGGCTCGCGGTCATGCCGTTTATTGCTCATCGCCTTGTCTTAATGGTTCTGTCGCCTTTCTTGTGATTCGATCTATTGGCGTCATTAAGTGGCTGGTTTGTTTGCCCGTGAGTGGGAGCAGCAGCGCTTATCGATATGTGCACTGTCATGCTATCTCTGGAGCGACCGCTAGTACGAGGGCTGTCCAGAAAGTAAGTTACAATTGATCGCGAAATGAAAATCACAGTGAAAATCAGAAATGTTTCATTTGTAACAGTTAGCTACACCTTTCAGCTACTTCTCTACGTAGTCGCCGTTCTGACTCAGACATTCGTCGTAGCGTTGTACCAACTTTCCAATACCCTCATCATAGAAGGCAGCCGCCAGTGCTTTCCGCCAATTCTCTACACTGGCCTAAGCCCCATTGTCTGTGCCAAAATGTTGTCTTCATAGCCAGCGGCTCGTTTGAGCAGAGATGAAACTCAGTGGGAGACAATTACGGGCTGTATTGTGGGTAACCAAACATTTCCAATTGAAACGATGCAGGAACGTCTTCATTGCCCCTGCAGAATGAGGCTGAGAATTGTCTTGAAGAAGAAACCGCACGACAGTTATGTAATGTTGGTTGCATAACTTCAGGGGAAAATTCTCACCAGGCCCTCGTACTTGGCGCGAGACACTATTTTCGATAACATCTTTACGCGCTCACTAAGAGCTCAGGAATGAAAAGAGTGACATAATTCTACCTAGAGTCATACTAGAGACTCTGCCTACCACATCTTTGCAAAGCTTTATCGGATTTTCATAATCGTTTCCATTTCGCGACCGATCGTAACTTACTTTCTGGACAGCCCACGTTTTTCCGGGTCGTGGCCTGTCGGAGTTCAGTCGGGACGGAGCAGAACTGAACTGCAGTCGGGGACGGAGTGCCAGTGAGGTGCGGACAGCCAGTGCTCGCCGACCGCTGGCGACACATATGAACTGTCCGACGGAAGGAGATTGGAAGGGGACAACCGTTGGTTGATCGTTCGGTTGGCCGTCTCATCAGGCGACGTGTATTTGGTCGCCGACCGCTTCTGGAAACACTCTGTGTGTCGAATTGATTCGTCCTTGTTGTTCCACAGTGATTGCTTTTACGATTGTTCGAGTTCTTGTCCAAGTGTGTTTACGTGGAACCGTGTGTACCTTCTGTGATTTCCACTGAACAGATGAATGCCGTCTTCGTAATGGAGTAGGCAGATGGTCGATTGCGACAGAGGTAATTGATTAGGTTCTTCAGCTGTCCCTAGGTCGTGCTGCAAGCCGATTGTCTAGTGTTACGCTTGGCTGCTTGTCTCACCTAAACTGAAGCTAGAGTTTCCTCCCCAGGCCGACCCTTGGAACCCTTCTGAGCACCACTGTTTATTGTTTGTGATTGTCACTTTATTTGGTCGCAGGTATTGTACCAGGATTTCAGCAGTGTATTAATATTGTCGGTTTTGAGTATATGGCCTTCAGCCGACCTTCATGACAACTATTTTAAGATTAGACCTTCAGCTGTGTTTATTGAGAATCCTTGTTGCTCTGTATTTGGGCCTTCGTCCGCGTTTGTTTCAGAATCTGTGGCGATAATATGTAAATCTTTGTCTGTAAGGTTTCTCTTTATTTATCTTAAATTCTTGAAACGGCCTTCAGCCGTGTTCTGTAAATGTTTATCTTAAGGTTGTCTTTAATTTTTTGAGTACTTGTTTAGCCCTTCAGCTGACAAGATACTTCAAGTTTTCTCAAGATGTTTTTCTGTTGACTGTGTAAAAGCTTATCTTTAAAATCTCTCTTTTATTATGTCAAAAAAAATTTTGTTGGGCTTTCAGCCGAAGAATTAATTTGAATTTTCCTTAATATGGCCTTTAGTCGAAATTTGTAAACGCTTGGCTTTTAAAGAATTTCCTTAGCTGATTTTAAATATTACTTCGGCCTTCAGCCGTTTCTCTAAATCCTGGTGGTTTCGAAGGAATTATTTAAACTTATTTTGGAGAAATTACGTGGGCCCTAAGCAGTGAATTGATCGTTGTTTTAAAGAGAGAACTGTGCATTGGTCTGAGGAATAAAGTTGTATGTGTTCTTGTATAACTAACAGTAATTGAGCTTGGCCCCTTTCACACAACCTGATCCGCTCTGTCCTGCGAATCCAGATTTCAGATAGATTTTTCTTTCTTTAGTCAGACTTCTAAGTTAAATGATAGGGCTTGTATCGACTCACGTGATCCCACATTTCTCGGGAAACCAAACTGTTCTCGGATGTCTGTTTCTATCAGTCTTTCCTTTTGTTGTGTGGATAATTCGTGTCATTATGGTCCAACAAAGACTTTTTAAACTATTGTTTTTTTAATATTCACGTCTTTCAACAACTGCCTGGAATTATTACAGTATATAGTGGGTGTAAATTTTAAGTTGACAAACCAGAATAACTCGAAAAATAAGCTTCACACGCAAAAATGTGTAGAATGCAAAGTTGATTATTTTCGAGGGTGATATCTGCTGGTACTAAAATTAGCCCTCCACCCCAGCCCCCTTGGGGGTGGGGCGGGAGGTAGCTTTAAAATTTCAAATGGGAACCCCCATTTTTTATTGCAGAATCAGACCATACATAAAAAACTACGTACATTTTGTCTTAAACATTTGTTTTGATTGTTGGTAATTGGTGCTGTAGTTAAAAAAACATGCATGATCTCATTCTTGCGTGGAAAATGGTTACAGATTAATAAATAGTACTTATTTACTTAGTAAATTTTGATTCGCTACAACTAAAACTCTCCCTCTCTGCCCTTAGGGTGGGGTTTGAGAGAGAGGAATTAGAGTTTTACAAATGTTGAATCTGGGGAAAAAATTACTGCTACTATTTGGGTCAACATTTGTAAAACTCTAATTCCTCTCTCCCAAACCCCAGCCTATGGGGAGAGAGGGAGAGTTTTAGTTCTAACTAATAAAAATTTGCTAAGTAAATAAGCATTTTTTTATTAATGTGTAACTGTTTTCGACGCAGCATGGATTTTCTTGAATTACAGCGCAAAGTAGTAAATATCAAAACAAATGTTTAAGACAAAATGTACGTAGTTTTTTTTATGTAGAATCTGATTGTGCAATAAAAAAAATGGGGGTTCCCACTTGAAATTTTAAAGTTGCCTCCCGCCCCACCCTCAACGGGCTGGGATGGAGTGCTAATTTTAGCACCAGCAGAAGCCCCCTCGATGATAATCAACTTTGCATTCTACACATTTTTATTTTTTCGTGTGAAGCTTATTTTTCGAGTTATTCTGGTTTGTCAACTTAAAATTTACACCCTGTATATAAGTCTGAGGGTATTTCGCTTGCTCATACGTTTCTCAAGGATCTCGTCATTCTGAGGCATTGTCGTCTACTTCAGGTGTCTTCTTTTGACTTAGGTCATACAGTGCTCTATCAAATTTTCTCACACTATCACAACTCGCACATCATCTTCATCTACTTCCTCTTCTCTTTCTGTAACATTGTCTTAGTGTGTTGTCGTTGCCGGCGATGCCACCTAAGGCGGTGCCGAGCGATAGTTGGCAATACTTCGCAAGAATTTCTCGGACGACAACAGCGTTCGCGAAATTCAACGCTGCAATGATGCGAGCGAGCTGCGTCTGGCATCCACCGGCCACAAGATCAGACTCCATCGCGTCCTGCCTTACAGACTGTGTGTTTCGTTGTTGGTGTGCTTTACTGTGCATCTTGTACTCTGATTTTTGGGCCGGCCGCTGTGACAGAGCGGTTCTAGGCGCTTCAGAACGGAACCACGATGCTGCTACGGTCGCAGGTTCCAATCCTGCCTCGGTCATGGACTTGTGTGATGTCCTTAGTGTTGTGTCTAGTCAAGACAGCCTAGACACAATGAGAGGAAGCCGAAAGGCACGCGCTAAGCTAAAGCCGGATGCGTGAGGTCTGAAACAGGATACGTAATGAAGGCTATAAAGAAAAGTACGTAGCTTCTGTAATACTTAACTTTAATCCATCCTTTTGATACATCTGGAGATTGTGGCGATACAAGTGAGACTCTTTAGATACATGCTATGTTACTAATGGCGCCTTGCTAGGTCGTAGCCATTGACTTAGCTGAAGGCTATTCTAACTATTGGCTCGGCAAAGGAGCGAGGCTTCGTCAGTGTAGTCGCTAGCTACGTCGTCCGTACAACTGGGGGAGTGCTATTCCGTATCTCGAGACATGCCTTGTGGTGGCGCTCGGTCTGCGATCACACAGTGGCGACACGCGGGTCCGACATGTACTAATGGACCGCGGCCGATTTAAAGCTACCACCTAGCAAGTGTGGTGTCTGGCGGTGACACCACACTTAGGTTAGTTAGGTTTAAGTAGTTCTAAGTCTAGGGGACTGATGACCTCAGATGTTAAGTCCCATAGTGCTCAAAGCCATTTGAACCATTTTTATTGACCCTTGTGTAGATCTTTGAGGCCAACAGTGCGCTGCTCCGCCACTCATGGCCACCGGTCTTTCTATGTTGCTAACTCACGGAGGAACACTTCAGGTGAAAATGAATAAAAGTGTGAGAACATGTTGCCAGAAGGACTTGGACGTCACATGGCGTAAGGTCAGCAAGCCTGTAGCGCCAAATTGCAAAGCGAGACAACTGAAGGGACCGGAAAAAGACAGTGTGTGTGTGTCATTCGGCGAGCAGTTGCGGTGCACTGTGATGGTGTTTTTCATCACAATATGGCCCAGAAGCAACATCTTGATGATTTTACAAAAGGGAGGATCATAGGAAAGTCAAAGAATTTCGGAATGTGACGGGTGTCGCCCATTAGCTTAATATTGCTCACAGCAGTGTTTCATGCGCATGGCGAGTGTGCCGAACCAGATGCACAGAGGTCCGTAGGAGGGGTGATGGTCGACCAAGGCCAGCTACAGCAGCAGATGACCGCTACATTGTGTATCATGGAAGAAGGGACCCACGTCAGACAGCCGGTGCAGTTGCAATCACACTTGATAGGGCGGCAAGACATGCAGTCTGAGGCTCTATACGGGCACGACGAATGCGTTGGGGTGGCATCTGTACGCCACGACTAGTACATTATGTTCCACTGACATCCGTATGTCGGCAGCAGTGACAGTTACGGTGCTAAGAGCATCGGAGATGAAGCAACGAGCTCTTCTCGGATGAGAACAGATTCAGTCTCAATACTGGTTTTGGACCTACTCTGCTATGGTGTGAGATGGGAACGCATAAGGCACTCAGGAACATGAACAAGATCGTTTCAGTGGTCCGGGTGTTATGCTGTGAGGAGTTATCTACATATACAGGGTGAGTCACCAAACGTTACCGTCTGGAACCGCACGATCGCTACGGTCGCAGGTTCGAATCCTGCCTCGGGCATTGATGTGTGTGATGTCCTTAGGTTAGTTAGGTTTAAGTAGTTCTAAGTTCTAGGGGACTTATGACCACAGCAGTTGCGTCCCATAGTGCTCAGAGCCATTTGAACCATTTGAACCAAACGTTACCGTTGGATATATTTCGTAAACCACATCAAATACTGACGAACCGATTCCACAGACCGAACGTGAGGAGACTGGCTAGTGTAATTGTTTAAAACAAACCATACAAAAATGCACGGAAGTATGTCTTTTAACACAAACCTACGTTTTTTTTTTCAAATGGGACCACGTTAGTTTTGTTAGCACATCTGAACATATAAGCAAATACGTAATCAGTGCCGTTTGTTGCATTGTAGAATGTTAATTACATCCGGAGATATTGTAACCTAACATTGACGCTTGAAACCTCCGACGTTCAGTTGCGTGATGTAACAAACACGGGCCACGGTCGGCGAGCAGCATCTGCAGGGACATGTTTACGATGACGACCGTGTTTACGAGTGTGGCTGTAGTGCACTGTTGTGGTTTGGTCTAGCTGTCGCAGTGTCCGCATGTAGCGCTTGCTGCTTGTTATTCTGCATTCGTCTCCGCACGCAACTGTAGTACACCGTGTTACCAGACGTCTGTGATAGTGTAGTGTTGTAGGAACTGTGTCCATGGTGTATTCGAACTCTGAAAAGGCGGAGATGATACTCATCTATGGCGAGTGTCGACGAAATGCAGCTGAAGCCTGCAGGATGTATGCAGAACGGTACCCGGACAGAGAGCATCCAACGTGCCGCACATTGCAAAACATCTACCGCCAACTGTATGCAACAGGTATGGTCGTAGCACGCAAACGGGTCCGTAACAGGCCCGTCACAGGAGAAGCGGGTGCAGTTGGTGTGTTAGCTGCTGTTGCCATGAACCCACACATGAGTACACGGGACATTGCGAGAGCCGGTGGACTGAGTCAAAGTAGTGTCATGCGCATACTGCATCTTCACCGCTTTCACCCGTTTCATGTGTCGCTACATCAGCAATTACATGGTGATGACTTTAATCATCGAGTGCAGTTCTGTCAATGGGCATTAACAGAGAATGCGTTGCAGTTCGACCTGTTTACCGATGAAGCGGGTTTCACAAACCACGGGGCAGTGAATCTACGGAACGTGCATTACTGGTCCGTGGACAATCCTCGCTGGCTCACACAGGTAGAGCGACAGCGACCGTGGACTGTAAATGTATGGTGCGGAATCATTGGCGACCACCTCATTGGTCCTCACTTCATTGCAGGGGCCCAAACAGCTGCAACATACATCTCGTTTCTACAGAATGATTTGCCAACGTTGCTCGAAAATGTCCCACTGGAAACGCGTCGACGTATGTGGTATCAGCATGATGGTGCACCTGCACATTCCGCATATTAACAGTAGGCTGACCCTTGACAGGATGTTCGACGGGCGTTTCATAGGACGTGGAGGACGCATAAATTGACCAACCCATTCTCCTGATCTTACAACTCTGGACTTCTTTCTGTGGGGTACGTTAAAGGAGAATGTGTACCGTGATGTGCCCACAACCCCAGAGGATATGAAACAACGTATTGTGGCAGACTGCGGCGACATTACACCAGATGTACTGCGGCGTGTACGACATTCATTACGCCAGAGATTGCAATTGTGTGCAGCAAATGATGGCCACCACATTGAACATCTATTGGCCTGACATGTCGGGACACACTCTATTCCACTCCGTAATTGAAAACGGAAACCACGTGTGTACGTGTACCTCACCCCTCATGGTAATGTACATGTGCGTCACTGAAAAAGACCAATAAAAAGGCGTTAGCATGTGGACGTAACGTGCTGTTCCAGTCTCTTCTGTACCTAAGGTCCATCACCGTTCCCTTTGGATCCCTACGTAATTCGGTGCTCTCCGATACACACGATCGAACAGCGGAGGAGTGGTACTCAAGCGTCAACTTTAGGTTACAATATCTCCGGATGTAATTAACATTTTACAATGCAACAAACGGCACTGATTACGTATTTGTTTATATGTTCAGGTGTGCTAACAAACTAACGGGGTTCCATTAAAAAAACGTAGGTTTGTGTTAAAAAACATACTTCCGTGCATTTTTGTATGGTTTGTATTAACCAATTACACTAGCCCCTCTCCTCACGTTCGGTCTGTGGAATCGGTTCGTCAGTATTTGATGTGGTTTACGAAATATATCCAGCGGTAACGTTAGGTGACTCACCCTGTATACTCCGCTAGCCACCAAGCGATGTGTGGCGGAGGGCACAATTCGCGCCAAAGTTCCCCCCCTCTGTTCCACTCGCGACTCACGCGAGGGAAAAACGACTGTCTGAACGCCTCATAACGAGCTCTTATTTCCCTTATCTTTGAATGATGATCATTACCCGATTTGAAAGTTGGTTGTAATAGTATATGCTCTACATCCTCAGTGAAGATTGGATTTCGGAATTTAGTGAGCAGCCCCTTCTGTTTAGCGCGTCGTCTAGCTGCAAGTGTGTCCCACTTCAAACTTTCAATGAGACTTGTAACGCGCTCGTGATGACTAAACGTACCAGTCACGAATCTTGCCGCTCTTCTTTGGACCTACTCAATCTCTTGAATCAGACAGAACTGGTAAGAGTGCCATACAGACGAACAATACTCTAAGACTGGACGAACTAACGTATTGTAAGCTATTTCCTTTGTCAAAGGACTGCATCGCTTCAGGATTCTACCAATAAACCGCAATCTAGAGTTCGCCTTACCCGTTACTTGTGTAATCTGATTATTCCATTTGAGATCATTTCGAATAGTCACACCCAGATACTTGACTGATGTTACCGCTTCCAAAGACTGATCATTTATTTTGTACTCATTCATTAACGGGGATTTTTGCCTTGTTATACGCAGTAGGTTATACTTACTGTTATTGAGAGACAATTGCCAGTCATTACACCACGGATTTATTTTCTGCAAATTCTCATGATCTGTTCACAACTTTCGTGTGATACTACTTTCCTGTAGACTACAGAATCATCGGCAAACAGTCTACGGCCGCTGTCAATACCATCAACCAGATCGTTTATGTAAATCGTAAAAACCAGAGGACCTATTACGCTGTCCAGGGGCACACCTGAAGTTAATCTTGTTTCTGTTGAAGTTACACCGTTAAGGACGACATACTGCTCCCTGCCTGTTAGAAAACTTTCTATCCAACCGCCTATGTCATTGGATAGACCGTAAGCGCGCTCTTTTTGTAGCAAGCGACAGTGCGGAACTGAGTCGAACGCCTTTCGAAAGTCGAGAAATATGGCATCAACCTGGGAGCAAGTATCTAGAGCCTGTTGTATATCATGCACAAAGAGGGCCAGCTGTGTCTCGCATGACCGCTGTTTCCCAAAACCGTGCTGGTTTCTGCAGATGAGCTTCTCTGAGTCTAGAAAGGTCTTTATGTCTGAACACAAAATATGTTCCATGATTCTACAACAAATCGATGTCAGTGATATTGGCCGGTAATTATGTGCATCCGATTTTCTACCCTTTTTATAGATTGCTATGACCTGGGCCTTCTTCCAGTCCCGTGGAACTTTCTGCCGTTCCAATTATCTCTGATGGATGACGGATAAGAATGGTGCTATATTTGTAGCATAGTCAATATAAAATCTTACGGGGTACCGTCTGGGCCAGATGCCTTTCTGGCGTCTAAGGATCTTAACTGTTTTACTATCCCAGATACGCTAAACACTATGTCAGCCATCCTTTCGTTTGTTGCATGGATGCACTGACCTAGAGATCTTTGAACATTCTACACTCACCGGTCAACATTATTACGACTATGTTCTTCTTCCCCGTGCGCCTCTTTTGAGGAACGCATTCGGTCCTGGTTACATTTTTATGGATGACAACGCGCGACTGTCTCGAACAGCGTAGATGGGGAAGCTCCTGGAACGACAGGATATTCGGCGAACGGATTGGCCTGCCAGTTCTCCATATCTAAATCCCACCGAGCACGATTGGTACGCATTGGGAAGATGTTCTGTAGTGCAGCTATGTGCACAAATGACCATCTAGCGGTTGTCAACTTCACTAGTGAAGGAATGGAACGCTCTTCCTGAAGAATGCTTTATGAAAATTGTGGACTGCAGGGCAGCACGTTGCACTGCTGTCCATGGCGATAACGCACCCCAATAGCACCATAACCCGCCTTTTGTAATGTTCAGGGGCCCATCATAGGCAGCGGGAACTTGAATGTAATTGTTATCTCTGAATAAAAGTTCATTTCTGTTCGTCTGATTGCGTATTTTTTTAAATTATTTTCTGTACTACACTACAGCAGCTCTTTGTATGTAAGGTTCAAGTTTCATCGAGCTACATTACTTCGTTGTTACACATCATGCAAAAGTTAAGTTACGATTTCTGTATTAGAGCTACTGAAACACAATAATGAATAAGTATGCATGAAACGCTGAGATTTCAGTAACAATGTAATAACTCTAGTTCCAAAGAAACCAGGTGCTGACAGGAGTGAATAATACCGAAAGATTAGTGTAATAAAGCACAGTAGCAAAATAGCGACGCGAATTGTTTATAAAATGTCGGAAAAAAGATAGAATCGGACCATGGGGGAGGCCAGATAGAAATCTGGAGAAACGTAGCAACACACGAGGCCATATTGATCCTAAGGCTTATCTTAAAAGATAAGGAAAGGCAAACCTACGTTTATATCATTTATAGATTTAGACAAAGCGTCTGACAACGTTCAGTGGAACACACTCTTTGAAATTCTGGAGAAAGCAGGAATAAGTGTAGGGGATGAGAAGTTATTAGCAACTTGTACACAACCAGACTGCAGATACAAGAGTCGAACGATATAAGAGCGAAACAATAACTCATAGTGGAGTGAGACAGGGTTGCAGCCTTTCTACGACTTATTCAGTTCGTATATGGAGAAGACACTAAGTGAAATCAAGGAGAAATGTGGAAACAGCTTTTAAGTTGAGGAAGGAGAAATAAAAACTTTGACGTATCGCAATGCCATTGTAATTCTGTTAGAGACGGGAAATTACTTGGAAGAGCAGTTGAATGGAACGGATAGCGTCTTCAAAGGACGTTATAAGATGAACATCAAATAACAACACCAAAACAACAGAGAATTTAATCAAAAGAAGCTGAATGGATTATATTATTAAATTAGACAGTGAAAATAGCGTTGAGTTTCGATATTTGGCAGCAGTTTAACTGATGATGGCCGAAGTGAAGAGTTTGTTCAATGTAGGTTGGCTATAGCAAAATAATATATTTGAAAATGAAAGTGACGAATGTGAATTGTGTTTGATGTAAATCAAGGGCCTTCAGCCCGTATAAGTAAGTTTGAATTCTGGCAAGTGGATATTTTGCTGAAAGTTACTGTTGTTGTGCTATCTTTTCATTTAGTGCGCTGTAGCCACTTAAAACTTTACGGTTTAAGGTATTTTGAATTTTTGGAAAATGAATTGTGGGCCTTGAGCCGCTTAAATCCTTATTCATAAATTGAGTTATTGTCATTTCATTGCTTTTTGATTTAGTGTGCTTTCGGGCACTTAAAACTTAAAGGTTAAGGTATTTTTTGAATTTTTGGAAAATCAATTGTGGGCCTTCAGCCGCTTCAAGCCTTATTCTCAAAATTTTCCTTTAACCGAAAATATTGCAGCCTTCTGCCTTAAAAGATTATGGTAATATATTTTAAAATTCTGAAATTTAATTGTGGCCTTCAGCCGTTTGTGTTGCACCTTGTATATGTTTCTTCTAACCACTTTTGGCTTGAGGCTTTCAGCTTACAATTTTAACTGCATGTCTTCAGTCACTTGAAATTTATCGTGTTGATTTTTAACATTTCTTGTTTGGAGGCCTTCAGCCATGAAAGAATTGTATTTTGAAACTCGTAGTTGCAAAGGTTCGGCTATGTGCCGTTTTGGTTTAAATGTGTTATTAAAATACAATAAATTACAATTTTGAAGTGAAACTTACCGTCACCTTATTTGGCCCTTTCCACAATCCTAATCACCTGTTCTGAGCAGCAGGTTTAGCGGGTGTTCCACTCAACATATAACATCTGATTCTTTCCAATAAAATCCTGGTTCTTTTACTTTTCGAGTGTTACTGGACGTATTCTACTCAGAAGTGCAGAGTATCTATGGCAATGTTAGTACCTGCTTGTAAGGGTGACTGTGGTGTCCCATTGACAGCCATTTCCAGTTTATTCTTCCAGGTCTTTGTAAGCACTTCATTTATTTCTTAGCTTCAAAAATGAATATCTGCACCTTATAGATCCAAATTAGATGTTGTGATGCGATTGAGAAATAGATAAATATTGCAGAAAAAAGAGAATCTCCATTTTGACATTAAATCGATAAGAGCATGTGATGTGCATCCCAAGCATGGGTATTAGCCGAAACTACATAAAATTATACATAATTAGTTACGTGATAGTGCTGCTGTGATATTTCTGTAAATGTTAAGGTGGGATTTATCACGGATTGTGATGTAGATGCTATAAATAGCTAAGTGTAAACCTATGATGGTTGTCTTATTGTGGTAGTACCCTGCACTGTATTTCCTTATTGTGTAGTCTGTGTGTGATCTATTTTATCCTGAGAGCATATGAAATGTTGCTGACAGCACACGAAAATGTGAAGTAGGTCATTAATGAAAATTGTATGTTTATCTAGTCTCAACCAAAATTTATGTGCACAGTGACAATTGAACAAAATTTACAACCAGCAGGTGAGCGGCTTTTCAACTATTTAAACCAACTAATTTCGAAAGAAACTATGAAGCTAAGTAACACGTTTATTAAGGCAACTGTTATTCAAGGTATTTGCCTAACTGTATTCAGGAATACGAAGCTGTTACATTAACTGCCGGGGGTTAGAACGTTTTGGACTGCGATCATATCGGCATTTGCATTTTATATTTGCACGATTTTCGGATTTTGAGAAAAATTGGCCTTCTTTAATTAGTGAAAAGTTGGTTATGGTAAGAAACATCCGAAATACGTACTTTAAACAAAATATCATAAACACCTTATCGAATGAACACAGATTTTGGCCGGGCTCATGATTTACGAGTAGAGAGAGAATAAAATATTTTTTAAGAGATAGAAATTCCTTTGTGAACTAGACATTCACTTTATATTGTTATTGCACAGTTACAATATTTCAGATACACTACAAACAATGTATGTGGGTTCAGTTACAGTAAACTTATAAGTATTGACAAATGAGTGGTCACGTTGGATAGTCTTTCCTACATAGTTTTCAGCTATGATTTAGCAATACCTGGTAGCCTATTCAGCTATTTATTTTATGTAGAATGTGTTCATAACCTAACCTTTTTGGTATTTTTCAACACTGTAAAGCTGCTCAGCACTATTAAGTCAATAGAAAAAGTTCTTCGTTCAGGTAGCATAATTATTTAAATCAGAAAGAAATACAGCAACAAGTCATCACACCGAAATATATGCATTTTCGTTGCTATTATATTCATATTTTGTTTCTTCAGGTTAGAAAAGTGCCTCCTGAGACCTTGAACAGATGATCGCCCAAATGCCCCTCACGATAAGACGCGCAGTTTCGCATACGAAGGCTCGTATATGGATGTGTGTGATGTCCTTAGGTTAGTTAGGTTTAATTAGTCCTAAGTTCTAGGCGACTGATGACCTCAGAAGTTAAGTCGTATAGTGCTCAGAGCCATTTGAACCATTTTTGAAGGCTCGTATCAGAGTTTTTGGGATGAGAGATTTATATTCTACGCACATTTTCCTGTCTTTCTAAGCGTTCGGTATAATTATATTTGGACGTTTGTGGAACACCACTTACATGACATGGTCACTCCGTCTACCACACATTTTAACTAAATTTTCTCATATATCACAAAATATTGCATTTACAAACATGGTCAATACATGTTATTTCACATTCTTCATACAATATTCGATTTGGCAGTCATATATACAAACACGAAAATGACCCGCCAGGGTAGTCGAGAGCGCTAATACGCTACTTCCTGGACTCGGGTAGGCGCGCCGGCCTCGGATAGAATCCGCCCGGCGGATTAACGACGAGGGCCGGTGTGCCGGCCAGCCTGGATGTGGTTTTTAGGCGGTTTTCCACATCCCGCTAGGTCCCCACGTTCCGCCTCAGTTACACGCGTCGCAGACATTTGAAACACGTCCGTACTATTTCACGATTTACACTAGATGCAGACAGTTGGAGTACACTGATTCCGTCCTAGGGTGTGGCGGCAGGAAGGGCATCCGGCCATTCCTAAAACTAACACTGCCAAATCCGTTGTAACCACGCCGACCCCACGATCGCTGCGGGACTATGGCGCAAGCGAAAGAAAGAAAGAAAGAAAGGAAGCAACAAAGAAAATATATAGACACGAAAATGATCGTTTCTTTGTATGTTTGTCCTCTCTACACTCTTAAACTGTTTTTCATATTGCGACGAAACGTTGATGAGTTGTCCCCCATACGAGCGGCAGGGTTACTAGCTACCCCTCCTCCCCCCCCCCCCCCCGCCCCCAAATAAAGAGTACCATACATAGTTCAGGAGATGTGACATAAACAATGAGATATCAACGCGCGAGAATATCCTGATTTACGCATCCTCTAACTGAAAATGAGAGCACTTAGTGCCTGGCAACAAACTTAACATTATTTATAATTTCAAACCTTTACGAAAAGTTTTCTCACTGACTCACCCCACAAAATGATGAAAGGAAGAAAGTTATCACTGTACATGCCATAAAACTGTCGGATGAGGCATGACGTTTTAATGTATTACTTTGTTCCTACTAACTCTATTCGCAGCACATCTAGTACACGGTATTCACATATATCACTAAATGTGCAATGCATCGTTATGTAAAAATTTCGAATCAATCGGTCAAGAACTGTTCGAGATTTTCTGTTAATAACAAACGAATAGAAAATGTAAATTTCCCAGTCGCATCCAGGGCACGGGGCAATTACTACCAGAGTGTGGACTAAATTAGGAAAATCCATGCTTCTCACATGGACAACTGTATGGCGCTTACTCGCGCATCTGGAAACCGTCCGACTTATTCGTGTACGCACCGCACGGAAAAACCAAAACTATTGTATATCCAAAAGCACGTCATAAACAGATTTTCCAACCAAAAACATTTTTTTTTTCTTTCCGTGCATTGCTGCGCATGCCGGGTACAGTTAGTACTGAATAATTAACATAACTACGTGTGTTAGAAAAAAAGATAAAACATAGCATTTAAGTAGCGAAAATTGTGTTGCATCATCAAACCCGGAAACAATATCTGTGTCCCTTCAGGTGAAAATGAAATAAAGCCGTAACTAATTACACTAAAATACCTCAACTGAGACGTGTAAATGATCTTTCTTGTGCAGATGTCAGTCCCAATGCAATAAAACACAGTACGCTTAACGGACATCTGGTGGGATTAATCCAATAGTACTATCATATAGCCTACTCCGACTTACAAGTTAATGTGAAATCAAGAACATCACAAATATACAAACTGAATCTCTGTAAGACAGACAAAACTTTGCGGTAAATAAAAAAGAAGGACTACGTTTTTGAGAAATCACACTATTAACTTGAGAGACATCTCGATCTAAAAACTACAAGGCGAGACCATAAGGTAGAAAAAACTTTACATGGAATTCCGGCTAAATCGTGCTAGTAGAGAATTTAAAAACGTTTTTACTGCCCCAATGAGGCTTTTTCGGGGTACAAAGAGGTGTATAAAATAGCGTTTATCTATATACGACACTAACCGTAACCTAAACAATGAGATAAAGCTAACATTCCCATCAGAACGATGTTGCCGCGATTTTACGATTGTACAACTCACAGAGGCTGTTGAGTGACAGAACGTGGGCCCGTAAAAACAACCTGCGGTTCCTTCAAAGGGAGGCTCTCATGCCCTCACAGGACACCGGCATAACAGCTCTTGCGAAGCTCCACGCATGGACTTTTTCTGTATCTTTCAGAACTCTCCATGATGTCTGCATACTTGTTTTCCCTTCCTGACTCATTTGCATTCGCTCTGATGACCGGGAGCTTCATTGCTTACAAAGATCACAGACAGTTGCGTCGCGTATAACGAGGTATCCTATATTACATCATACACACCACAGCACCGTTTGAAGTCGAACACACAGATTCTTTGTTTACAGATTCAGCAAGGGAACTCTCGCATCAAATCTGCTGCACAACGTAAGTGTGACCGTAAATTACGAAAAAAGAGAAGTACGCAAGGTAGTAAATAGGAATGTTTCTGCTTAATAAACTATCAAATTATTTTTGAGTTATGATCAGAGGTCAATTTCTAGCAAGAACGGAACGCAATACACTATGGGATCAAAAGTATCCGGACACCTTGATGAAAATGACTTACACGTACGTGGCGCCCTCCATCAGTAATGCTGGAGTTCAATATGGTGTTGTCCCTATCTTAGCCTTGATGACAGCTTCCATTCTCACAGGGATAAGTTCAATCAGATGATGGAAGGTTTCTTGAGGAATGGCAGCCTATTCTTCACGCAGTGCTGCAGTGAGGAGAGGTATCGATGTTGGTCAGTGAGGCCTGGCACGAAGTCTGCGTTCCAAAACATGTGCTATGGGATTCAGGTCAGGACTCTGTGCAGGCCAGTCCATTGCATGGATGTTATTGTCGTGTAACCACTCCGCCATTGGGCGTGCATTATGAACAGGTGCTCGATCGTGTTGAAAGATGCAATCGCAATCCTCGAATTGCTCTTCAACATTGGGAAGCACGAAGATGCTTAAAACATCAATGTAGGCGTTTGCTTTGATAGTACCACGCAAAACAAGGGGAGAAAGCCCCCTCCATAAAAAACACGTTCATACAACAACATCACCGCCTCCGAATTTTACTATTGACACTACACACGCTGTCAGATGACTTTCACCCAGCATTCGCCATACCCACACCCTGCCATCGGATTATCACATTGTGTCCCATGAGTCGCCACACAACGTTTTTCCACTGTTCAATCGTCGAATGTTACTGCTCCTTACACCAAGCGAGGCGTCGTTTGCCATTAACCGGTGTGATGTGTGGCTTTTGAGCAGCCGCTCGACCATGAAATCCAAGTTTCCTCACCTCCCGCCTAACTGTCATAGTACGTGCAGCGGATCCTCATGCAGTTTGGAATTCTTGGGTGATGGTCTGGATAGATGTCTGCCTATTACACACTACGACCCTCTTCAGCTGTCAGCAGTCTCTGTCAGTCAACAGACAAGGTCGGCCTGTACGCTTTTGTGCCTGTAAGTGTCCCTTGACATTTCCACTGCACTACTACATCGGAAACCGTGGACCTAGGGATGTTTAGGAGTGTGAAAATCTCGCGTTCAGACGTATGACACAAGTGAATCACGTCCGAAGTCGGTGAGTTCCGCTCCCCATTCTGCTCTCTCACGATGTCTAATTACTTTGAGGTCGCTGATATGAAGTACCTAGCAGTAGATGGCAGCACAATGCACATAATATGAAAAACGTAGGGATTTCGGGGTGTCCGGATACTTTCGATCACATAGTGTATTTGACTTGACCAAACATTTTTCATAGCAATTGTGATGTTGTAAATCTATTCCTTTTAGATAATATTTCGTGTATTCTGAGACTGTCTATATGTTTCACGCAATAATCAAAACCAAATGAGGCGAATCTGCTCTTAGCGTTTTTAAATATGCCATCAGCTGTTTGAAGAACCTTAATGATACATTTCTACCTCTGGCCACGTTTTCCTCCGACTCCTCTTCGGTACCTGCAGAGATAAGTTTGATGGACAAATTATAATTTAAGGACATCGCGCACATCGTGATTCACCGTCAACAGCTGGTGATAAAAATTTCTTTTTATACCACTACTTTAGATCGACCAACGATATTTAGGTATATTGGGGTCCGGCCATAGACTCCTACAGCCATTAGGAGAGACCCAGGTGGAATGCCCTGGTGAGACCCTAGTTATTCTTGAGAGCACCAAAAAAATCATAACTGAGTGAGCCGTGCTGCAGCTCGCGTTGGTGCTGTTTGTAGGTTTCCGCCCTCTATTGGAGGCCAGACGGTATCGTTTTGTTGGCATGGTTGCAGTTGTTCGTATTCTTCTCGTGTTGACTGGCGCCACTGAGTTTCGCAAGCGTTTCCTGTCCACTGGTTTCACCAGTATGTATATGTAGTAACTGTTGCCCTGTCTTTGGGGCGACGTCGTTGTTTTCCTGGTCGTGTGAGTGTGAGTTCGGTAGGGGACTCAGGAGGAGCCAGGTCCGCACAGTGCCAGAACACGCCGCTGGCGGCACGCATGGACTGCCAGATGGAAGGACTGTGGTCACTAGTGTGCACGACCTCGTCGTAAACCAGATCCAGCAAGCTTTAAGATGAGTGCATTTCAATCCAAGTAGAGAAACCTCCACCATTGAGAAATCTCGCGATTCCCCAGTGACCTGGGTTCGTGTTGCTGCTTGTAGTGTCGCCGAGGCGAAGAGCAGCGTGTGGAGTGCTTGGGGAAGGCGGATCTGATTAGCCTTCCTCGACTTCTTATTACTATTTACTGCGTTCAACTTGATACAATTTGTTAAGTACAACCAGCGGTAAAATTTCTAGACTGGTGGGCACTAACACCCCAGTTACCTGACCTGGGGCTTAGTGTATGTAACGGCAGTGTACGTTTGCTAACCTTGCGGCTGCTGTCCGGTAAGGGGTGTAGTTTTGAAAGCTTTCTTGATTGTAGGCCAGATGGTGATTCTCCTACTCTGGTGGTAGTGATTTCTTTCTCGTTCCGGGTGCCCTAAACACAGTATTCTGGGGACGTAGTGCAGACCACCGGTTCCGGCTTTGGCGTATTGTCCCATCTTTGCATTTGATTTATCGGACGTCAGGTAGCCTCAGCAAGATTATCATTAGTTATTCGTTGGACTGCCACTAGTCTGAGTTTACATCTTGTGAACTGAATGCAACTGTTGGCTACCTATCTCACTGCTCGCGAATGTGTTTGTTGCAAGACATTCTCAGAGGTCGATTCCTGGAGCACCTTGGATCTTGTGAGATGTGTATTCTAAAAGGAGGTCTCATGGCCAGTAGTTCAGTGTAACGCTCCTTCAACCCGCGCCTTCTGAGGGTATAATCCACCTGAGTACACTTTAAGGAACTTGTGTTTTATTACTGTATTATTTATTACAATACCTTGTAATGCCTACATTAAAGTTTATATATGCCTAGTTAATAGTTCTGGTCGCCTTCTGGAATAAATCTAGCATTGTAGTGTTCAGTGGATGGTAAGGGTTGTTCAAAAATGGTTCAAATGGCTCTGAGCACTATGGGACTCAACTGCTGAGGTCATTAGTCCCCTAGAACTTAGAACTAGTTAAACCTAACTAACCTAAGGACATCACAAACATCCATGCCCGAGGCAGGATTCGAACCTGCGACCGTAGCGGTCTTGCGGTTCCAGACTGCAGCGCCTTTAACCGCACGGCCACTTCGGCCGGCTGTTAAGGGTTGTGTTACAAAGTTTACCATCATCTTATTTCACTCGTTTGGTGATCAGTTGCTTGTTTTTTAATTAACCTTTGCTATTGTATTTGCTGTTTTACAGCAGGTTTCTAATTTTTTTGTATTATTGCCATTCCTGGCGTGTAAGGCCTTGTGCCCAGATCAGAAAGGCTTGCTTTTAAAACATTTTCTGCTGTATCTGCATTTAATGGCCATTTACTAAATTGTAACTCACTGAAAACACTATTATTTACACAGTTGTTTATTCCTTCATTAATAACGTGTGGTTTGTTTATTGTTGAGTCTGGAATTACTGGTTTGAAATAAATTGTGTTGTAACCTCCCCACAAAATAAAAATAAAATAATGAATATTATTGGGTTAATGATTCCAATTTTAGTGCAACGTCCCCACAAAATTCATTCCTTTCACATTTGTAACCTCCGTACAGGAATTAATTCACATTTAACCTGCACACAAAATTTGTTTCCCATTTAATGTAAGCTCGGACCAGAAAAACTCATAAACCTCGTAATAAAAAATAAATTCAGTAACCTGGTAGAATTTGGACGACAGCAGCGCTGCGTCATGGCCCTGTAAGATCATTCTGAATAAAAAAGGAAAAATTCTTACCTCAATAAAAACGGCGAATATATCTGCTCTTATATAAAAAATTTCCGGGACCGCTCTGTGCAATGCTGACCGATAGATTTGTCATTTATGAAAGGAAGCAACTGATTTTTCTTTTGTAACAATAGGAATGATCATGGATTGAAGAAATTAGTGAATTCTTTAAATTGAAATGAATTTTTTTTAAATTACTTTATATCACGAAGATTATTATTAGGACATTTTTAAAAGATTTACATGGGACTTTACATAACATTGCTAGATATGCGCGAGGCTGCTTTTTGCCTTATACAATAATACTCAGGCTCCGGCATCGCTGCACCGCGACCGGCCCAGCCAACATGATACACCAGACAGAGTAGACAGGCGACTGCTCGCTAGCAACAACTTACTGCAACTGCTACACAGTTCGTACTGCAGTCAACACTGCTCTTTGGTCTCAGATTCTCTTATAGCTTACATATCGCAGGCAGTACATACCTCTTACAGTGTGTAACTGTAAAAGGCTACCAATAGTAAATGATTACGGCCCCATCCACAATCGTAACCGAATCCTGCCTTCCCTTGTCTGTCAAGTTTCACTGAGAATAACAAATTTATTAGCCAGTGATACAGGATTGTTTCCCAAAGCACCACGCAATGGCCAGATCAGCGGGGTAGCAGTTCATCAGCGGCGGAAAGGACAACTTGCACTCGTTTTGCAGTATCGCCAGTGAAACTAATCGTTGCATGGCAGCTGCCACGAAATGGGTCGCCATTGACACCTGGCCCCCAGCTCTGCTACCAATCTCCAAAGTGATCTCGTGGATGTCGAAGATTTACGATCAGTAGTCTCACCCCAAGTCCACCTGAAGCACTAGCTGCCACGCAGGGCTCGGCCCTCAGCCCCCTTTTAGGGAACAGAAGCCAGCAGCATCAGAGTCGGCCTCCGGAATGAGATGAGCAGCCGTAGCGCCTTCGAAAACGAAGGTGGATAAGGACAGCGTGCAGATTACGTGGGTGAAGCCTCCAGTGGAGGTGCAGAGTAATGGCTCATGAGCCCTCGAATTGGCAGCGGCCTTCCAGCTGGACTCGTGGTTCCATACATAATAGAAGATAGCTAGGTGTGCCGAGGATCCACCCGTGGTCTAGTAGCCGGCACGGTAGCTCAGCGTGTTCGGTCAGACGGTTAGCTGCCCTCTGCAATAAAAAAACTGAGTGAATGGATCAATAACGAACTTCAATGGGCGTCAGGGGACGTCCGCCACGAACAATTGCAACGAACTATAAAGAACAAAACGAGATTTAAAAAAAAAGGGGTAGCGTCTTTGATTCATAATCAAAACGTCTTCGGTCACGGGTTCGATCCCCGCCACTGCCTAAATTTTGATAAATAATCAGCATTGGCGGCCGAAGACTTCCGGCATAAGAAGTCAGCCTCATTCTGCCAATGTCCTTGTCAAAGAGGGCGGAGGAGCGGATAGAGGTTCAGGGCACTCTCTTGTCCTAGGGGTGGGAAATTGCCCCTAAAGGCGGAAGAATCAGCAATGATCAACGACATGAGGATGCAGAAGGCAATGGAAACCACTGTATTAAAGACACGTAACGTGTATCCACAGGACATGTGGCCTGTAATTGAAGAAGTGTCATGATGATCTCTCCATTGGCAAAAGATGCCGGAATAGTCCCCCATTCGGATCTCCGGGAGGGGACTGCCATGGGGGAGGTTACCATGAGAAAAAGATTGAATAATCAACGAAAGGATAACGTTCTACGAGTCGGGGCGTGGAATGTCAGAAGCTTGAACGTGGTAGGGAAAATAGAAAAACTGAAAAGGGAAATGCAAAGGCTCAATCTAGATATAGTAGGGGTCAGTGAAGTGAAGTGGAAGGAAGACAAGGACTTCTGGTCAGATGAGTATCGGGTAATATCAACAGCAGCAGAAAATGGTATAACAGGTGTAGCATTCGTTATGAATAGGAAGGTAGGGCAGAGGGTGTGTTACTGTGAACAGTTCAGTGACCGGGTTGTTCTAATCAGAATCGACAGCAGACCAACACCGACAACGATACTTCAGGTTGGTTGGTTGTTTTTGGGGAAGGAGACCAGACATCGAGGTCATCGGTCTCATCGGATTAGGGAAGGACAGAGAAGGAAGTCGGCCGTGCCCTTTGAAAGGAACCATCCCGGCATTTGCCTAGAGCGATTTAGGGAAATCACGGAAAACCTAAATCGGGATGGCCGGACGCGGGATTGAACCGTCGTCCTCCCGAATGCGAGTCCAGTGTGCTAACCACTGCGCCATCTCGCTCGGTCGATACTTCAGGTATACATGCCGACGTCGCAAGCTGAAGATGAACCGATAGAGAAAGTGTATGAGGATACTGAAAGGGTAATGCAGTATGTAAAGGGGGACGAAAATCTAATAGTCATGGGCGACTGGAATGCAGTTGTAGGGGAAGGAGTAGAAGAAAAGGTTACAGCAGAATATGGGCTTGGGACAAGGAATGGAAGAGGAGAAAGACTAATTGAGTTCTGTAACAAGTTTCAGCTAGTAACAGCGAATACCCTTTTCAAGAATCACAAGAGGAGGAGGTATACTTGGAAAAGGCCGGGAAATACGGGAAGACTTCAATTAGATTACATCATGGTCAGACAGACATTCCGAAATCAGATACTGGATTGTAAGGCGTACCCAGGAGCAGATATAGACTCAGATCACAATACAGTAGTGATGAAGAGTAGGCTGAAGTTCAAGACATTAGTCAGGAAGAATCAATACGCAAAGAAGTGGGATCCGGAAGTACTAAGGAATGACGAGATACGATTGAAGTTCTCTAACGCTATAGATACAGCAATAAGGAATAGCGCAGTAGGCAGTACAGTTGAAGAGGAATGGACATCTCTAAAAAGGGCCATCACAGAAGTTGGGAAGGAAAACATAGGTACAAAGAAGGTAGCTGCGAGGAAACCATGGGTAACAGAAGAAATACTTCAGTTGATTGATGAAAGGAGGAAGTACAAACATGTTCCGGGAAAATCAGGAATACAGAAATACAAGTCGCTGAGGAATGAAATAAATAGGAAGTGCAGGGAAGCTAAGACGAAATGGCTGCAGGAAAAATGTGAAGACATCGAAAAACATATGATTGTCGGAAGGACAGACTCAGCATACAGGAAAGTCAAAACAACCTTTGGTGACGTTAAAAGCAACGGTGGTAACATTAAGAGTGCAACGGGAATTCCACTGTTAAATGCAGAGGAGAGAGCAGATAGGTGGAAAGCATAAATTGAAAGCCTCTATGAGGGTGAAGATTTGTCTGATGTGATAGAAGAAGAAACATGAGTCGATGTAGAAGAGATGGGGGATCCAGTATTAGAATCGGAATTTAAAAGAGCTTTGGAGGACTTACGGTCAAATAAGGCAGAAGGGATAGATAACATTCCATCATAATTTCTAAAATCATTGGGGGAAGTGGCAACAAAACGACTATTCACGTTGGTGTGTAGAATATATGAGTCTGGCGACATACCATCTGACTTTCGGAAAAGTATCATCCACACAATTCCGAAGACGGCAAGAGCTGACAAGTGCGAGAATTATCGCACAATCAGCTTAACAGGTCATGCATCGTAGCTGCTTACAAGAATAATATACAGAAGAATAGATAAGAAAATTGAGAATGCGCTAGGTGACGATCAGTTTGGCTTTAGGAAAAGTAAAGGGACCAGAGAGGCAATTCTGACGTTACGGCTAATAATCGAAGCAAGGCTAAAGAAAAATCAAGACACTTTCATAGGATTTGTCGACCTTGAAAAAGCGTTCGACAATATAAAATGGTGCAAGCTGTTCGAGATTCTGAAAAAAGTAGGGGTAAGCTATAGGGAGAGACGGGTCATATACAATATGTACAACAACCAAGAGGGAATAATAAGAGTGGACGATCAAGAACGAAGTGCTCGTATTAAGAAGGGTGTAAGACAAGGCTGTAGCCTTTCGCCCCTACCCTTCAATCTGTACATCGAGGAAGCAATGATTGAAATAACAGAAAGATTCAGGAGTGGAATTAAAATACAAGGTGAAAGGACATCAATGATACGATTCGCTGATGACATTGCTATCCTGAGTGAAAGTGAAGAAGAATTAAATGATCTGCTGAACGGAATGAACAGTCTAAAGAGTACACAGTATGGTTTGAGAGTAAATCGGAGAAAGACGAAGGTAATGAGAAGTAGTAGAAATGAGAACAGCGAGAAACTTAACATCAGGATTGATGATCACGAAGTCAATGAAGTTAAGGAATTCTGCTACCTAGGCAGTAAAATAACCATTGACGGACGGAGCAAGGAGGACATCAAAAGCAGACTCGCTATGGCAAAAAAGACATTTCTGGCCAAGAGAAGTCTACTAATATCAAATACCGGCCTTAATTTGAGGAAGAAATTTCTGAGGATGTACGTCTGGAGTACAGCATTGTATGGTAGTGAAACATGGACTGTGGGAAAACCGGAACAGAGGAGAATCGAAGCATTTGAGATGTGTTGCTATAGACGAATGTTGAAAATTAGGTGGACTGATAAGGTAAGGAATGAGGAGGTTCTACGCAGAATCGGAGAGGAAAGGAACATGTGGAAAACACTGATAAGGAGAAGGGGCAGGATGATAGGACATCTGCTAAGACATGAGGGAATGACTTCCATGGTACTAGAGGGAGCTGTAGAGGCCAAAAACTGTAAAGGAAGACAGAGATTGGAATACGTAAAGCAAATAACTGAGGACGTAGGTTGCAAGTGCTACTCTGAGATGAAGAGGTTAGCACAGGAAAGGAACTCGTGGCGGGCCGCACATCAAACCAGTCAGTAGACTGACGACCAAAAAAAAAAAAAAAAAAAAAAAAAAAAAGTGTGCCGAGGGTCGATCTCCACAGCATCCCCTCTACGGTTTCCCGTCCGTGGTGGTGCATTGGTGCATTGGTTAGCACACTGGACTAGCATTCTGGAGGACGACAATTCAAACCCGTGTCCGGCCATCCTGTTTTAGATTTTCCATGATTTTCCTAATCGGCTCAGACAGATGCCGAGATGGTTCCTTTGACAAGGCATGTCCTACTTCCTTCCCCATCCTTCCCTAATCCGATGGTACCAATAACCCCCTGTTTGGTCCCCTCCCCCAAACCAACCAACCAACCAACTTTCCCCAGTATGGACACGACAGTTCTTCTGCGAGGACACTCTGGAAGTGCCAGCTGGTTCAAATAATCGTCAAATGGCTTTATATCAGCCAGGCCATTCAGTTTCGTTGATTCATGCCTCCTGGGAGAAGATATACCCATTGTGGATGCGACGTGCTCTTAATCATTGGCATGAAAGACGAAGCAATAGCCAACGGTAGGGCTCGGAAGTAGGTTGGACTGTCTTGTCTGGATATTTCGATGAGGAGCGTGCAACAAGAAACCTGCCCAAAACGTGACACAACCGAACTCTCTGCTGAAAAAGTAGAGTTGTGTCCCTGAAGCTCGCATCGCAACCTGTTCGTCTCCACTCTTCAATACGTCGTTCATCAAGCGCTATACAGATTTTTCACTAGCTGATGCAGAGTACCTGACGCCAGTGATGCACAGTCATTTCGACATGTTCCCATACTCTACTTCTTCGCGGACCATCATACTGGCGCGTTCGTACTGTTGTTAGTAATGGACCCCTAGATACGAAATTCATCACCTGAAGATGACTGCACATTGTTTAGGTATACACTGGTCTCCCCGTCGTCTCAAAAAAGTTGGGAACAGTTCTGAAGAATTCTACTCGGTGTACTTAGGAGTCACTGTTGTAGGAAGCGTTCATTAGCCGGTTTTTTTGTCCGTGTGCCACCTCTTCGAAGGAGTTCTGGAAAGTTCTCCACCTCACGTTAGCGGCTGAATGCTCGAATGACTTTGATGTGGTGAACTATAACTAGGTGGGCAACTTCTTATGCTGACAGCCCTTCGAGGAATCCTGACAGATCGTACAGCATATACGTCGACACAATATCTTGTCAGTATTGGTGACAATGATCTCTTCTGAACTGACTTATGGTTAAAGGTTTACCTACAATACATATAGTGCTATCATATGGCCAAAGCGCTTTTCAGAAAGAGCTTCTAAAACGAATGAAAGTCATGATGGTTTCTGGAAAACTGTTGAGCTATTTGGCTTACTGTATTTGTAAGCGACTTGTTTTCCTCAGTTCAATCGGCTCAACACTATAATACAACTATACGTTTGTAATAAACTGCTTGCTCACTGCACCAGATTTGACAGACCTTGCAAAAAGATAGTCACAACATAGTTACCGTTCAAGTCGAAAAATGTACGTGCACTAATTCGACGTTCAAATGAGGTATCTCTAACAGAATGACCTCCATATCCACCAGGATGCATTCCAAAAACTTACTTCACGCGAACCCAACTTCTACGTTTCACATATTAAATCCTGAAAGTCATAGATTAAAGCGGTCAGATAGTCGCACTATTTCTTGATTTCTGGAAAGCATTTTATTCAGTATCACACTTATCCTAATTATCGAAAGTATGATAGTATGGGGTATTTTGTGAATGTATTGAAAATGCCTTGGTAGGGAGGATGCAGCATGTTACAGTATGTGATCAAAAGTATCAGGACACCCCCAAAACCATACGTTTTACATATTACGTTCATTGTGCTGCCACCTACTGCCAGGCACTACATATCAACGACCTCAGTAGTCATCAGACATCATGAGAGAGCAGGATGGGGCACTCCGCGGAACTCACGGACTTTGAACGTGGTCAGGTGATTGGCTGTCACCTGCGTCATACGTCTGTACGCGAGATTTTAACAATCATAAACATTCCTAGGTCCACTGTTTCCGTTGTGACAGTGAAGTGGAAATTTGAAAGGTCATGTACAGCACAAAAGCGTACAGGCCGACCTCGTCTGTTGACTGACAGAGACCGCCGACAGTTGAAGAGGGTCGTAACGTGTAATAGGGAGACTTATATGCAGACCATCACACAGGAATTCCAAACTGCATCAGGATCCACTGCAAGTACTATGACAGTTTGGCGGGAGTTGAGAAAACTTGATTTCAAGATCGAGCGGCTGCTCATAAGCCTCACATCATGCCGGTAAATGCCGGTAAACGCCTCGCTTGGTGTAAGGGGCGTAAATATTCGACGATTGAACAGTGGAAAAACGTTGTGTGGAGTGGCGAATAACGAGAACAATGTGGCGATCCGATGCCAGGCTGTTGGTATGGCGAATGCCCGGTGAACGTCATCTGCCAGCGTGTGTAGTGCCAACAGTAAAATTCGGAGATGGTGGTGTTATGGTGTAGTAGTATTTTTCATGGAAAGGGCTTACGTCCCTTGTTGTTTTGCGTGGCACTATCACAGTACACGCCTATATTGATGTTTTAAGCAGCTTCGTGCTTCCCACTGTTGAAAAGCAATGAGAGATGGCAATTGCATCTTTCAACAAATGGCTTTGAGCACTATGGGACTTAACATCTGTGGTCATCAGTTCAAATGGTGCAAATGGCTCTGAGCACTATGGGACTCAACATCTTAGGTCATAAGTCCCCTAGAACTTAAAACTACTTAAACCTAACTAACCTAAGGACATCACACACACCCATGCCCGAGGCAGGATTCGAACCTGCGACCGTAGCAGTCCCGCGGTTCCGGACTGCAGCGCCAGAACCGCACGGCCACCGCGACCGGCTTGTCATCAGTCCCCTAGAACTTAGAACTACTTAAACCTAACTAACCTAAAGACATCACACACATCCATGCCCGAGGCAGGATTCGAACCTGCGACCGTAGCAGTCGCGCGGCTCCGGACTGCGCGCCTAGAACCGCTAGACCACCGCGGCCGGCCATCTTTCAACACGATGGAGCACCTGTTCATAATGCACGGCCTGTGACTGAGTAGTTACACGATAATAACATACCTGTAATGAACTGGCCTGCACAAAGTCCTTATCTGAATCTTACAGAACACCTATGGGATGTTTTGGAACGCCGACTTCGTGCGTGGGCTCACCGACCGACATCAATACCTGTCCTCAGTGCAGTACTCCGTGAAGAATGGGGTGCCATTCCCCAAGAAACCTTCCAGCAACTGATTGAACGTATGCCTGTGAGAGTGGTAACTGTCATCAAGGCTAAGGGTGGGCCAAAATCATATTGAATTCCAGCATTACCGATGGATGGCGCCACAAACTTGTAAGTCATTTTCAGCCAGGTGTACAAATAATTTTGATCACATAGTTTATCTTGGATGGAGAGTGTTTTGGCGTAACGACAAGCGCCAGCACGGCGATGAAGAATGGAAGACCAGAGAGGGCTGTGAAGCGACGTCAGCCAATAGTATACTGACTAGGACGTTACCAAGACAGGAGTGGCGTCTATGTGAAGAGACTACAAGCGTCGCGCCGAGTAGCTACAGCAGTATTGGGAGACAAGGCGTCATGCAAACGCTACAGCAGTGACATATGGACTGAGCTATTTTGTTTGCATTGAAATTGTATATACCGATGGACACTGATCATTGTATGCCGCCATTTGCTGGTGGCTCACCTTTTTGAATACACATAGTTAAGTATTGTCAATTTAGTTTACTGTAATAAACTCCATAATAATTATTCGCTTGAATTTTGTCTAGCAATTTGAGAAAACAGATTCCTAGGTTCATATAGTTCAAATGGGTCTAAGCACTATGCGACTTAACATCTGAGGTCATCAGTCCCCTAGAACTTAGAACTACTTAAACTAACCTAAGGACATCACACCCATCCATGCCCGAGGCAGGATTTGAACCTGCGACCGTATCAGTCGCGCGGTTCCCGACTGAAGCGCCTAGAACCGCTCGGTCACAGCGGCCGGCTCAGATTCCTAGGCGCCCTATACAGGGTGTTACAAAAAGGTACGGCCAAACTTTCAGGAAACATTCCTCACACACAAATAAAGACAAGATGTTATGTGGACATGTGCCCGGAAACGCTTAATTTCCATGTTAGAGCTCATTTTAGTTTCGTCATTATGTACTGTACTTCCTCGATTCACCGCCAGTTGGCCCAATTGACGGAAGGTAATGTTGACTTCGGTGCTTGTGTTGACATGCGACTCATTGCTCTACAGTACTAGCATCAAGCACATCAGTACGTAGCATCAACAGGTTAGTGTTCATCACGAACGTGGTTTTGCAGTCAGTGCAATGTTTACAAATGCGAAGTTGGCAGATGCCCATTTGATGTATGGATTAGCACGAGGCAATAGCCGTGGCGCGGTACGTTTGTATCAGATTTCCAGAACGAAGGTGTCCCGACAGGAAGACGTTCGAAGCAATTGATCGGCGTCTTAGGGAGCACGGAACATTCCAGCCTATGACTCGCGACTGGGGAAGACCTAGAACGACGAGGACACCCTAGATGGACGAGGCAATTCTTCGTGCAGTTGACGATAACCCTAACATCAGCGTCAGAGAAGTTACTGCCGTACAAGGTAACGTTGACCACGTCACTGTATGGAGAGTGCTCCGGGAGAACCAGTTGTTTTCGTACCATGTACAGCGTGTGCAGGCACTATCAGCAGCTGATTGGCCTCCACGGGTACACATCTGCGAATGGTTCATCCAACAATGTGTCAATCCTCATTTCAGTGCAAATGTTCTGTTGAGGTGTGTTTCCATTCCATGACTAATGTGATTTGAAGAGAAGTAATAAAATTAGCTCTAACATGGGAAGTAAGCATTTCCGAACACATGTCCACATAACATATTTTCTTGCTTTGTGTGTGGGGAATGTTTCCTGAAAGTTTGGCCTACCTTTTTGTGTTGTTGTTGTTGTTGTGGTCTTCAGTCCTGAGACTGGTTTGATGCAGCTCTCCAT
This sequence comes from Schistocerca serialis cubense, assembly GCF_023864345.2. Lineage (NCBI taxonomy): Eukaryota > Metazoa > Arthropoda > Insecta > Orthoptera > Acrididae > Schistocerca > Schistocerca serialis. The sequence goes on along the minus strand of NC_064645.1, from coordinate 165,126,224 downwards.
GCCACTCTATCCTGTGCAAGCATTTTCATCTCCCAGTACCTACTGCAACCGACATCCTTCTGAATCTGCTTAGTGTATTCATCTCTTAGTCTCCCTCTACGATTTTTACCCTCCACGCTGCCCTCCAATACTAAATTGCTGATCCCTTGATGCCTCAGAACATGTCCTACCAACCGATCCCTTCTTCTGGTCAAGTTGTGCCACAAACTTCTCTTCTCCCCAATCCTATTCAATACTTCCTCATTAGTTATGTGATCTACCCATCTAATCTTCAGCATTCTTCTGTAGCACCACATTTCGAAAGCTTCTATTCTCTTCTTGTCCAAACTATTTATCGTCCATGTTTCACTTCCATACATGGCTACACTCCATACGAATACTTTCAGAAATGACTTCCTGACACTTAAATCAATACTGGATGTTAACAAATTTCTCTTCTTCAGAAACGCTTTCCTTGCCATTGCCAGCCTACATTTTATATCCTCTCTACTTCGACCATCATCAGTTATTTTGCTCCCCAAATAGCAAAACTCCTTTACTACTTTAAGTCCTCATTTCCTAATCTAATTCCCTCAGCATCACCCGACTTAATTAGACTACATTCCATTATCCTTGTTTTGCTTTTGTTGATGTTCATCTTATATCCTCCTTTCAAGACACTGTCCATTCCATTCAACTGCTCTTCCAAGTCCTTTGCTGTCTCTGACAGAATTACAATGTCATCGGCGAACCTCAAAGTTTTTATTTCTTCTCCATGAATTTTAATACCTACCCCAAATTTTTCTTTTGTTTCCTTTACTGCTTGCTCAATATACAGATTGAACAACATCGGGGAGAGGCTACAACCCTGTCTTACTCCCTTCCCAACCACTGCGTCCCTTTCATGTCCCTCGACTCTTATAACTGCCATCTGGTTTCTGTACAAATTGTAAATACCCTTTCGCTCCCTGTATTTTACCCCTGCCACCTTCAGAATTTGAAAGAGAGTATTCCAGTCAACATTGTCAAAAGCTTTCTCTAAGTCTACAAATGCTAGAAACGTAGGTTTGCCTTTCCTTAATCTTTCTTCTAAGATAAGTCGTAAGGTCAGTATTGCCTCACGTGTTCCAGTGTTTCTACGGAATCCAAACTGATCTTCCCCGAGGTCGGCTTCTACTAGTTTTTCCATTCCTCTGTAAAGAATTCGTGTTAGTATTTTGCAGCTGTGACTTATTAAGCTGATAGTTCGGTAATTTTCACATCTGTCAACACCTGCTTTCTTTGGGATTGGAATTATTATATTCTTCTTGAAGTCTGAGGGTATTTCGCCTGTTTCATACATCTTGCTCACCAGATGGTAGAGTTTTGTCAGGACTGGCTCTCCCACGGCCGTCAGTAGTTCCAATGGAATATTGTCTACACCGGGGGCCTTGTTTCGACTCAGGTCTTTCAGTGCTCTGTCAAACTCTTCACGCAGTATCGTATCTCCCATTTTATCTTCATCTACATCCTCTTCCATTTCCATAATATTGTCCTCAAGTACATCGCCCTTGTATAGACCCTCTATATACTCCTTCCACCTTTCTGCTTTCCCTTCTTTGCTTAGAACTGGGTTTCCATCTGAGCTCTTGATATTCATACCAGTCGTTCTCTTATCTCCAAAGGTCTCTTTAATTTTCCTGTAGGCGGTATCTATCGTACCCCTAGTGAGATAGGCCTCTACATCCTTACATTTGTCCTCTAGCCATCCCTGCTTAGCCATTTTGCACTTCCTGTCGATCTCATTTTTGAGACGTTTGTATTCCTTTTTGCCTGTTTCACTTACTGCATTTTTATATTTTCTCCTTTCATCAATTAAATTCAATATTTCTTCTGTTACCCAAGGATTTCTACTAGCCCTCGTCTTTTTACCTACTTGATCCTCTGCTGCCTTCACTACTTCATCCCTCAAAGCTACCCATTCTTCTTCTACTGTATTTATGTCCCCCATTCCTGTCAATTGCTCCCTTATGCTCTCCCTGAACCTCTGTACAACCTCTGGTTCTTTCAGTTTATCCAGGTCCCATCTCCTTAAATTCCCACCTTTTTGCAGTTTCTTCAGTTTTAATCTACAGGTCATAACCAATAGATTGTGGTCAGAGTCCACATCTGCCCCTGGAAATGTCTTACAATTTAAAACCTGGTTCCTAAATCTCTGTCTTACCATTATATAATCTATCTGATACCTTTTAGTATCTCCAGGGTTCTTCCATGTATACAACCTTCTTTCATGATTCTTAAACCAAGTGTTAGTTATGATTATGTTGTGCTCTGTGCAAAATTCTACCAGGTGGCTTCCTCTTTCATTTCTGTCCCCCAATCCACATTCACCTACTATGTTTCCTTCTCTCCCTTTTCCTACACTCGAATTCCAGTCACCCATGACTATTAAATTTTCGTCTCCCTTCACAATCTGAATAATTTCTTTTATTTCATCATACATTTCTTCAATTTCTTCGTCATCTGCAGAGCTAGTTGGCATATAAACTTGTACTACTGTAGTAGGTGTGGGCTTCGTATCTATCTTGGCCACAATAATGCGTTCACTATGCTGTTTGTAGTAGCTTACCCGCATTCCTATTTTCCTATTCATTATTAAACCTACTCCTGCATTCCCCCTATTTGATTTTGTGTTTATAACCCTGTAGTCACCTGACCAGAAGTCTTGTTCCTCCTGCCACCGACCTTCACTAATTCCCACTATATCTAACTTCAACCTATCCATTTCCTTTTTAAATTTTCTAACCTACCTGCCCGATTAAGGGATCTGACATTCCACGCTCCGATCCGTAGAACGCCAGTTTTCTGTCTCCTGACAACGACATCCTCTTGAGTAGTCCCCGCCCGGAGATCCGAATGGGGGACTATTTTACCTCCGGAATATTTTACCCAAGAGGACGCCATCATCATGTAATCATACAGTAAAGCTGCATGCCCTCGGGAAAAATTACGGCTGTAGTTTCCCCTTGCTTTCAGCCGTTCGCAGTACCAGCACAGCAAGGCCGTTTTGGTTATTGTTACAAGGCCAGATCAGTCAATCATCCAGACTGTTGCCCTTGCAACTACTGAAAAGGCTGCTGCCCCTCTTCAGGAACCACACGTTTGTCTGGCCTCTCAACAGATACCCCTCCGTTGTGGTTGCACCTACGGTACGGCTATCTGTATCGCTGAGGCACGCAAGCCTCCCCACCAACGGCAAGGTCCATGGTTCATGGGGGGTACCTTTTTATAACACCTCGTATTAGACGAGTAGTTAGGATACTAAGCTGGTGACGAGTTATAAGAAGAACCCAGTGCCTTGTGGCCACGGAATCTTCTTTTGTGTTTTGTTGGCGCCTAAATTTTCTCTTTTTGTTTCTTTATAGGGGTGTTTACTTGCATTAACAGTCTTTCATCTTGTTTTTACTAATCAGTGTTTTCAGGTGGGCGTTGCAGAAATTTTCTTTGCTTTTGTACTTATTTTTCTTGCTTGTCTTGTCTGTTTCTTGCATTTGTGTCTTCTAACATGCCTACCCCACCTATCCCACCCCCTGCTGCCAGCATTAGATGCAACACAGCTAATGCAGATGTTTCAGTTTCAGAGCCAGCAAATATCCTCGCTGCTAAACATGCTACATCAGCTTCAGGCGAACCAAACTACTAATGGAGCACAAGCAACACCACCGCGCGACCGCTACGGTCGCAGGTTCGAATCCTGCCTCGGGCATGGATGTGTGTGATGTCCTTAGGTTAGTTAGGTTTCAGTAGTTCTAAGTTCTAGGGGACTGATGACTACAGATGTTAAGTCCCATAGTGCTCAGAGCCATTTGAACCATTTTGAACAAGCAACACCTACAGCGACACCTTCTTTTCGCCAGTTTCATGAACAAGACGAGGAATCGTTCGGGTGGTTGCAACAGTTTGCCTTATTTATTGTCCACGGTATGAAGTGCGGTGTTCAGATTAAGTGAGATGTTATACCCTAACGCCACTCTGAGTGAACTTTCGTATGATCAGGTTGTAGGTTCACTAACTAGCTATTATGACCAACAATTGAATGTGGTAGCAGCTGGGTAACAATTCTTTAACTGTAAAAAACAGAACAAACTTATCGCGAATGGGTGACAGATTTGCAGGGTATGACGAGGAAAAGCAGATGCAAATGTACTTGTGGTGCTTTATATTCAGATGTTATGTTGCGTCATGAGATTGTGTACAGTGTAACTGATGTCAAATTCAGAGAACGGATTTTGAAACAGTCCGATCCATCGTTTCAGGAAGTAGGGCAAATACTAGATCAGTAAGATTCAGGTGTCCTGTCGGGCGACAAATTTGAGCAGCCAGCTGTTTGTTGGGTTGAGTTTGTCGACAGCGGCAGCTTGTGCTCGCCACGCCGTGTAAACAGCTCTCCACGCCACGTAAGCAACTCGGTACACAGACAATAAGAATTAAGTCATGCCCTCGGTGTCATTCACGGTACAAACGCCAAGACTGCCTCCCCGACATGCACAGTGTTATGTTTGTGGCAAGAAAGGACATGTACAATCCATATCTTTGCATTAGAACAAACTTAAGAATTCTGCCCACTAACAAAAATCTAGTTACAAAGTTCAAAAAAGGTTCAAATGGCTCTGAGCACTATTGGACTTAGAACCGCTCGGCCACACCGGCCGATCTAGTCACAAGGTCCACGTCATTAATGCAGTATATTCAAATTCTGCAAAAGGCATTAGCAAAACTCGCAAGCCAGCTGTTTCTCCAGTGCTATACCAGTCCAACAAACTATTTGTTCATTTGCTTCTTTGTGGGAAACGCGTGAAATTTCAGTTGGACATGGGTGCCTCTGTAACATTGCTGAATCGTCACACATATGAAATGTTAGGCTCTCCATGCCTGTCTAAAACTAGCACCCACTAGACGGCTTATAATGGACAAAACATTCCTGTTCTCGGGAAATGTACTTCGCATACGTGAATAGCGACGTTTACAGTGCTACAATCACGCGATTGTGAGGACATATTTGGTCTTGATTCATTTGATTTGTTTGGCTTTAACATTCAGGCCAATGTGTTGTCAGTGTCTGCATTCCATGCAAGAGACTGTGTAGCTAGTTAGCTGAAAGAATTCCTGGAACTCTTTTCTTAAGATTTAGGCAAGGCTAACAATTTTATAGCACATATTACTCTGAAAGACAATGTTCACCCGAAATTTTGCTGAGCGAGAGCTGTTCCCATTGCATTACGAGACAAAGTTGCTGCAGAACTTAAAGAATTACAAGAAAGCGGAGCTATTGCGCCCATACAAGCTAGTCAATGGGCAAGTCCACTGGTTTTGCTCCACAAACCTTCAGGTGACATTCACATCTGTGTTGGCTTTAAGTCTACGGTCAACCCACAAATTTTGATTGATACTTACCCATTGCCACGCCCAGAGGATCTCGTGGAGAGATTAGGTTCCCGTCGCTACTTTTCAAAAATTGATTTCGGCGAAGCGTATCTTCAAATACGTCTCGATGAAGAATCTCAAAAAGTGTGTGTAGTGAATACGCATTTGGGATTGTTTAAATATTTGCGCTTATCTTTTAGCAGTTCTTCTGCACCCGCCAATTTCCAACTGTATTTGGAACAGCTTACTCCTCAAGTGCCAAACCATTCAAGCTATTTGGACGATATTGTCGTAGCAGGTCGTACACCTTAAGATCATATTGCAATTTTGCGAGCTTTCTTTCGTGTGTTATCTGATGCAGGACTAAAGTGTAGACTGGAAAAGTATGATTGTTTTTTAACCTGAGTTGCAGTATCTTGGTCATGTCATAAATAGTCAATAATTTACCTCCTCTTCTGTCGCATTAGCAAGCCACACGAGATTTGGTAGTTCCTTGCAAAGTTACAGATTGCAGTCTGTTGTGACTTGGCAAGACAACCAAGCAGTCGTGTGAAGTTAGCACCCCTTTTTCGAGAAATATACATTTTTTTCACAGTTCTTGTTAGATGTGCCATAGTTCTAGAGTTCTTTCCACAAAATTTCAATAGTTCTGCAAAATGTAACGAAGAAAACAACAATACTCGAAAAACTTTTCGTATCGAAAACATTCTCTGACAATTTCCACAAAATGTAAATAAGTACAAGAGTTCTGAGCACAGTTCTGAACAGAACTCCAAGAGTTCTATCGAAAACCCAAGTAACATTTTTTTGTGCAGCTAATAGTTTACGAGATAATTGCAATTTAAGAAGAAAATCTTTTCACTTACTGTGAAGTTGGCACCCTTTTTTTCAGAAATGTATATTTCTTTCACAGTTCTTGACAGGTATGCGATAGTTCTAGAGTTCTTTGTACAAAATTTCAATAGTTCTGCAGAATTTCGCGACGAAAACAATATTCGAAAAAATTTTCGTATCGAAAACATTATTCGTCAATTTTCGCAAATTGTAAGTAAGTACAACAGTTCTGAGCACAGTTCTGAACAGAACTCCAAGAGTTCTATCGAAAACCCAAGTAACATTTTTTTGTGCAGCTAATAGTTTACGAGATAATTGCAATTTAAGAAGAAAATCTTTTCACTTACTGTGAAGTTGGCACCCTTTTTTTCAGAAATGTATATTTCTTTCACAGTTATTGACAGGTATGCCATAGTTCTAGAGTTCTTTGTACAAAATTTCAATAGTTCTGCAGAATTTAGGAAGAAAACAACAATACTCGAAAAAATTTTTCTATCGAAAACATTTTTTGTAAATTTTCGCAAAAATTAAACTTGTACAACAGTTCTGAGGACAGTTCCGAACGTAACGCCAAGAGCTCTATCGAAAATCCTAATAACATTTTTCTATGGCGATAATAGTTTGTGATAAATTGATTTAATGTGGGACACACTTTCTCTACAGAAAATATAAATATATTCGTACAACAGTTCTGATGACAGTTCTGGACACCACGTGAAGAGTTCTATCGAAATTCCTAGTAGAATTTTTTAGTGCAGGTGATAGTTTAAGAGGTAATTGCAACTTAATTAAGAACCCCATAAGAGCTCCTACTGTGAAGCTGCCACCCTTCTTTTCAGAAATATGTATATATTTTTCAGAGTTCTTGATAGTAAGTCATAGTTATAGAGTTCTCTGTACAAAATTTCAATAGTTATGCAGAATTTAGCGAAGAAAACAACATTGTATAACAAAGCTGATTCAGGAACCCTTTCCTTCTGATACAGTTCTTACTGTTGCCACAATAAATCACTTGTGCATAGATTCCAACTGTACTGATCTTTACAAAAATACAACCATTGACCAGCGGCGCACATTTCTTGCAGCGTTGTACAAAGCATTCGGCTTATCCACTGTGAAAATACCACACTTAACGCTATTTTAAAATTCACGGTGGATGGCTTCCGTTTATCTACAATGTCAGCATCTATCGAATTATATTCATGCAAACGTGATGCCTGGATCACTCACTTCCCCTTTTTAGGTACGGAGGATACTAGAGTTCAGTCTTGTGGAAGCCAAAAAAGGAAATGTGGGCAGCCCTTCTTTTACTGATAGCAAACTCTAGAGAAATCTCCACGCTTGTCTTTCTTCATCATGCCAACAAAAGAAAAATTCTCCCTTCATAGCTCTATTATCATTCCAGTACTAGTAAACCAGTTGTCCGCTTTCACATTTCGACCTGACTGATATATAGGTTTACACAGTCACAGAACAATATCAAAATGTTTATTGCTCAGTTGGTAAATCCTTCTGGTTGCAACACAGCGTATATTTCCAAATTGTACAGGTAAAATACTTAAGAATCCACACTTAAGAATCCATACTCGTTTGTTTTGATTGATACATATTGGCAAAAACTGTACCTTCCACCGAATCCTTCCAGCTTCTTGTCTACAGTAACATTTTCTCCAAGGATGTAAGATTTGTGGTAGTTGCGTACAAACACAGTAAATATTTCCCGAATAGCTGTTAGCTTGTCTAATTGTCTCCTTTCATCACGAATAGCGCGACTGTAAAATCTAAGGCTCTCCAGAATAAATTTGAAACGTTTTATGTTCATTTGGAAGGTGAAATTTTTCAATGCCATCACCATCAGTTCCACACAGATCTTCCAGGCTTTATCTGTTACTTTTGTTAACAACAATTAAAAACAAGAGACTGATGAAGGCTTTCAATTCAATATCATCTATTGATTTTACCCCTCTCTCACGCTGAAATGAGGCTTTGATGCTCTCAACATTCTGATTGGAATACAAAACTACAATAGACAAATATCGTTATCTATGAGATAATTACAGCATCACAAATGCTGCTTTGGCTGCACCTATTGGTACAGGTAATATTTGAATAATATTATGCTCTTCGAACAATATGCTTTGGATTTCTTCAACATTATCTAGTACTTCCCACTTACAATAATAAAATTCCTATAAAATAACGCAACCAGGCGCAGTGTATTAATCTGAAATTTGACGTTCAGACAGCGGCCACTGACTATTAAACAGTTCAAACAGAATTTAAGTGCAGTTTACATTCTGTATTAGCTTTGTACTACTTACTACGTTGATAAACAAATAAATTAATCGCTGAAATGAAATTCGAAAGGGCGCAGTGGATAAAAACGAGCAATCGGCTCATATCTCATCAAGAGAGCATTAGCGTCGATACTGAATCATACAACATTGAAAGGCACACATGAAGTGTATATTTTTAGAATCAGGAAGAACCAGATGAATTTTATTACGTAAAACAGTAATTGTTTTGAGCTCTCATGACATCCAGGACCCACTAACAGCTAAAAATATGCCCAGGACCCTCATGGATGAAAGTTACGTGGCAACATCACCAGCCGCTAGGATACATAAAAACATGTGCTGTGTGTAACGAATAAATTTGAAATTGCTGTCGTTAATATTGTTGCAAACATTTGTTCTAGTTAGAAAGGAAGTGTGGAAGTTTGATGAGTTACACTACAGCGAGAGTTAAAAGTCTTTACAATGTATAGAAATGTAAGTATATTTACTGAATATATCGTACAAACGAACTAAGTAGTATGTTTAAATCCTAATTCAATACATGACTGATAGAGGTGTTATAATGTTGAGGGGATACAGTATTAAAGTTAATAACAAGTTCGAAATTTGTAAATAAGAACCTCGTTTATTTGGTCCTCAGTAATCCGGATTTCCGGTTTATCCGGATTCGTATTTTGTGTCCCTTGGTATTTTTCTCTTTTTTTCTTATAACACGAAGATGTGTAGTCGGTGAGGTACATAGGCTGCTTATCACTAGGCTGGTAATTTAGTCTAGTACTGAGTGATAAGGAACTCGGAGTGTGTGAATGACATTGTTTCTCAAGTATTGTACATTAATATAACGGTGTATTGATGCCCAACAAGTAAGTTGCATAGTAACCACGACAACAGCACTCCACCACAGCTCATTGTACCTCTGGTGCGATTCTCGACAGGTGTGACACCATCTGGTTAGTGGCGCGTGTGAATGTATCTGCTCTCTCAGCCATCTGTTTGTTTTGCACTGACGAGCCTTCTCTCCTTGAATCATCTAAGCGTGCACATCCCACGCTTCCACCTACAGTTACTACAGTCAGTCTTAAGAAGGTGTACTGGCATTTGTATAGTGCTGAACATTTAGACTTTTTGTATTTAGTAGAATATACATCCGGGTTTTCGATTTTCGGTTTTCCAAAATAAAAGTGAGAATTTACGATCGTCCTCATAGCTGTACTTCCAGCAATACCTCATCTCCTGCGTTCCCAATTTCGTAGAAGTTGTCCTACGAAAATTGCAGAAGCACTCTTGGACGAAAGGATATTGTGACGATATTCTTTCGTCACAGTCTGGGGTTAGAGACCCGGTCCGGCACACAGTTTTTATCTGCCAGTAAGTTTCATATCGGCGCACACCCACTGCAGAGTGAACACACAATCTGTTTTATAATCTACTGGCACCATAAAAATGTTATGAGGGTTTTTAAAAGAACTCTTTCGGTGCTATCCAGAACTGCAGCAAAAGGGTTGTGCCAATTTATTGTAATGTAGACCAAGTGGGTCTCTCGAAAATGCTATTATCTCATTAACTGTTATCCCCACAAAAAATGTTATTACAGTTGTCGGTAGAACTCTTAGGGTCGTATTAAGAAATGCCATCAGATCTTTTGTACGAATTTATTACTTTTACATGACAAAAGTGAGTCCCACATTAATTATCTCATATAATGTCATCGTCACAAATAATGTTATTATAGTTTTTGGTAGAACTCTGTGGGTGACATTCAGAACTGTCATCAGAACTATTCTACGAATTTTGCTATATTAGATAAAGTGAGTATCAGATTAAAACAAATATTGTATAAACTATTATCGCCACAAAAATGTTCTTATCATTTTCAATGCAACTCTTCCAGTGCTATCCAGAACTGCCAACAGAACTGTTATACAAATTTATTTTTTCCAAACTGACAAATAATTTTTTACCATACCAAAATTTTGCCGAGTTATTGTTTTCTTCCCGAAATTCTGTAGAACATTCGTGTTTTGAGCAGGGAAATCTAGAAGTATTGCATATATATCAAGAACTGTGAAAAAATTTATATTTATCGTAAAAGGGGTTCAAACTTCACGGGAAATGCTCATAAGCATTCCTTAATAAAGGCAGTTACTACGTAAACAATTACCTGCACAGAATATGTTACTAGTGTTTTCGATAGGACTCTTACAATGCTATCCAGAGCTGGCATCAAAGCATACGAACAGACATAATTTTTTTTTTTTTTAGTAAGAGTGCCCCACAATTAATCAATTACCATACAAACTATTATAACCACAAAAAATGTTATTATGATTATCGATAGAAGTCTTGAGGTGTTAACCAGAACTGTTCATCAAAACTGTTGAACGAATTTACTTTTTCTGTGGAGAAAGTGGGTCTAACACCAAAGCAGTTACCGTATAAACTATCATCGCCACAAAAAGATATTAATAGGATTTTCGATAGAGCTCTTGGTGTTCTGTTCAGAACTGTTGTACGAATTTACTTTTTGCGAAAATTGACAAAGAATGTGTTCGATAAGAAAAATTTTTCGAGTATTGTTGTTTTTCTCGCTAAATTCTGCAGGACTATTCAAATTTTGTACAAATAACTCTAGAACTATGACATTTCCATTAAGAACTCTGAAAAAATATATATTTCTGAAGAAAGGGATTCCAACTTCACAGTAAGTGAAGAGGTTCCCTCCTTAAATTGCAATTATCTCGTAACATGTTAGCTGCACAAAAAATTGAAATTAGGATATTCGATAGAACTATTGGGGTTCTGTTCAGAACTGCCCTCAGAACTGTTGTCCGAATTTACTTTTTGCGAAAATTAATAACGAATGTTTGCTATTCGAATTTTTTTGAGTATTGTTGTTTTCTTCGTTAAATTCTGCAGAACTATTCAAATTTTGTACAAAGAACTCTAGAACTATGGCATACCTGTCAATAACTGTGAAAGAAATATACATTTCTGAAAAAAAGGGTGCCAACTTCACAGTAAGTGAAAAGATTTTCTTCTTAAATTGCAATTATCTCGTAAACTATTAGCTGCACAAAAAAATGTTACTTGGGTTTTCGATAGAACTCTTGGAGTTCTGTTCAGAACTGTGCTCAGAACTGTTGTACTTACTTACAATTTGCGAAAATTGACGAATAATGTTTTCGATACGAAAATTTTTTCGAATATTGTTTTCGTCGCGAAATTCTGCAGAACTATTGAAATTTTGTACAAAGAACTCTAGAACTATGCCATATCTATCAAGAACTCTGAAAAATATATATATTTCTGGAAAAAAGGGTGCCAACTTCACAGTAAGTGAAAAGATTTTCTCATTAAAATGCAATTATCTTGTAAACTATTAGTTGCACAAAAAAATGTTACTTGGATTTTCGAAAGAACTCTTGGAGCTCTGTTCAGAACTGTGCTCAGAAATCTTGTACTTATTTACATTTTGCGGAAACTGCCAAAGAACATTTTCGATACGAAAATTTTTTCGAGTATTGTTTTCGTCACTAAATTCTGCTGAACTATTGAAATTTTGTACAGAGAACTCCAGAACTATGATTTATCTATCAAGAGCTCTGAAAAAAATATATATTTCTGAAAAAAAGGGTGCCAGCTTCACAGTAGGAGCTCTTATGGAATTTCTTAATTAAGTTGCAATTGCCTCTTAAACTATTACCTGCACTAAAAAATTTCACTAGGATTTTCGATAGAACTGTTCACGTGGTGTCCAGAACTGTCATCAGAACTGTTATACGAATATATTCATATTTTCCGTAAAGAAAGTGTTTCCCATATTAAATCAATTTATCTCAAACCATTATCGCCATAGAAAAATATTGTTGGGATTTTCGATAGAGCTCTTGGGGTTCTGTTCAGAACTGTCCTCAGAACTGTTGTACAAGTTTAATTTTTGCGAAAATTGACAAAAAATGTTTTCGATACGAAAATTTTTTCGAAATTTGTTGTTTTCTTCGCTAAATTCTGCAGAACTATTGAAATTTTGTACAAAGAACTCTAGAACTATGCCATATCTATCAAGAACTCTGAAAAAAATATATATTTCTGGAAAAAAGGGTGCCAACTTCACAGTAAGTGAAAAGATTTTCTCATTAAAATGCAATTATCTCGTAAACTATTAGCTGCACAAAAAAATGTTACTTGGATTTTCGAAAGAACTCTTGGAGCTCTGTTCAGAACTGTGCTCAGAACTCTTGTACTTATTTACATTTTGCGGAAACTGCCAAAGAACATCTTCGATACGAAAATTTTTTCGAGTATTGTTGTTTTCTTCGTTACATTTTGCAGAACTATTGAAATTTTGTGGAAAGAACTCTAGAACTATGGCACATCTAACAAGAACTGTGAAAAAAATGTATATTTCTCGAAAAAGGGGTGCTAACTTCACACGACTCAACCAAGCCACTAGGAGGTAGCCGAAAGGCACGCGTTTAAGTTCACGCAGGCTGGCGTGAGGACTGGAACAGTTAAATGAGTTGAGTCTATTACAAAAACTGCGTAGCTTCTGAAATACTTACTTTAATCCATAATTGGTGAACATCGGTCTGACGGTACATGCATCACAAGATAAATAGCAAATGGTAATGGCGCCTTGCTAGGTCGTAGCAAATGACGTAGCTGAAGGCTATGCTAACTATCGTCTCGGCAAATGAGAGCGTAATTTGTCAGTGAACCATCGCTAGCAAAGTCGACTGTACAACTGGGGCGAGTGCTAGGAAGTCTCTCTAGACCTGTCGTGTGGCGGCGCTTGGTCTGCAATCACTGACAGTGGCGACACGCAAGTCCGACGTATACTAACGGACCGCGGCCGATTTAAAGGCTACCACCTAGCAAGTGTGGTGTCTGGCTGTGACACCACACAGTCAGTCTTAGAAAAAATGAAGTATTATATTGTCATACCGAATGCTGAACAAATCGCAGCTCAATTGTATCGCTTGTGTCGCAAGAAGGTCCCCTTTGTTTTGACTGATAAGTGCCAAGTAGGTTTGCAAAAACTTAAACAAACATTGCTGAGTGATCGATGCTTACACTTTGATCCTGACAAATCAGTTGTACTGCAAGCTGACACTTCCTCTTACGGAATCGGTGCAGTGCTTTCGCACAGGACTGTGGTTGACTCGTGTAGCAAGTTTCCTTTTGCTGTGCCAATGAACTCGACCACGTCACGTAGCACAATTCAGGTATTGTCCTCTATTTTTTGCCTGGAAGGTTTGCCTAAGTCATAGTGTCAGACAACGGTCCTCAGTTCGCGTCAAATGAATTTGAAACATTGTGTGAACGCAGTGACATACAGAATCTAACTATGCACCGTTCCATCCACAGTCAAACGGCGAAGCGGAACGTTTTGTCAGAACCTTCAAGCGGCAGATGGCCAAACTTCGCTCCGCACACACCAGGGATCAAGCATTGCAACTGTTTCGCGCCTCCTATCGTTCGCACCACGAGATGGACCATCGCAGACGGAAATGTTTCACGGCCGCCGCCATCGGACACTGCTCCGCCTACTCCACCCTCCTCAGCATCCGGCGCCGAAGGAAGGCTGTAGGTATCTCTTCACACCGCATGATATTGTCTTTTACAGGGATGTTAGCGGCAGCAGTCGGTGGGAGCGAGGTGAGACAGTCCGTCGACTTCGCGCTTGCATGTGTCTTATTTCAGGACCAGGCGGGTTGCAGGGCCCACAATCAGCTTCACCACTGTCATTTGCATGGTGATCTTTCTGTGCCTCTTCCCCCAGATTCACGGAGCAGAACTTGATAGTATTAACTAACAGCAGCCGCCACCGGTGCCTTTGCTTCTCCGTCTCCTCTCGTCCTACCGATGGAGCTGGACACGCCCACACCGCACCAGGTGACACCTTCTACATCTGGTTATTGGCCTCCAGAGGTTGATCCGTACCCTTCTGGTCGTCTTCCGGGGGACGTATCCGCCAGAACGAAGGCCGGATGGAGGGGTACGACAGGAAACTTGACATCCCCTGCAACCATAGCTTCCGATCCAGCGAAGCGTCCATCTTCCTGCCTCCCCCGCCGTTGTCGCGCTCCCTACACAACGACGGTCCGTCGCTATGGGGGGGGAGGGGAGGGGGGGGGGAACTTCCGGCGTAACGAGAATGAAGAACGGAAGAGCAGAGAGGGATGTGAGACGACGTCAGCCAATAGTACGCTGACTAGGGCGACACCAAGGCAGGAGTGGCATCTATACGAAATGAATGTAAGTGCCGCAGCGGCATTGGAAGACGAGTCGTCATACAAACGCTACAGCAGTGACTTACGGGCTAAATTGTTTTGCTTGCATTGAAATTGTATATACCGAAGGACATTGATTATTTGCATGTCGCCATTTGCTTGCGACTCACCTTTGTGAATACGCAAAGTTAAGTATTGTGAATTTAACTTACTGTAATAAAATCTATTAATATGATTTGCTTGAATTGTTGTGTAGCTGTTCGAGAAAACAGCTTCCTAGGCACCCTATATTAGATGAGAGTGCAGGATACTAGAGTGATGTAGCAGTAACTTTAGATGTGTCCCTGAGAAATGCATTGTGGCCCATGCTGTTCATGCCGTATATTAACTACTTTGCAGATACTGTTAATAGTAACCTCAAGCTCTTCGCAGATGATGCACTTGCTTATAATGAAGTATTGGCTGAGAAAAGCTACTCAAATATTCAACTGGATCTTCATAACATTTCAAAGTCATGCAAAGATTAGGAACTTTGCTTTAAAAGTTCAGAAATGTAGAATTGCGGAATTCTGAAAACGAGTACATATAGTATCGAGTGACTACAGTAGAAATGTTTTCACGACAGGAGTCGGTAAAATTAATAAATTAATACTAAACAATTTGTCGGGATACTTCATGACTCATGACAAGATACCGACGTAGTAAAATAAATAAATAAATAAAAAAACAGAAGATGACAACAATTTACAAATAAGATGAAATGATTCACAACCATTTTCAACTTGGATGCGAAATTATCAAGATCCAAAATACGCAAGTAAATGAATTTCATGATCTGATATAGATAACGAATAACTGTCTCTTTTTGTTCATGATGGATAACAACAACGCTTGAAGTAAATACGTCCAGGTCGGACTTCAGTCACTGCTGAAAGTTTATAGTACAGTTTTCAGTCCAGTTGGACGCCTATTATTGACGACACTTCTTGAATAAACTCACAGTAGTTAACACATTGAATATGGCTCAGGAAGATTTACGTGTTTCCACGACCAACTGTTGTGGATGGATCAAGTAAACTTCCGTTTTTGGTCCTGCGCGCATTTTTTAGGCCTGTTGCTCATGCCAGTAACTATTACAATTTAAGAAATGGTTGTACATGAATTGGAGTGTTCAGTGCAGTGACCGACAGTGTGAACTTATTATTATCGTTCTTTTTACCACCATCAATCAGTACCGCGGAACAGTCACAACTGTAGTTGTTGCCAGGTGCGGTATGGGTCGAAAACAGTTGACGGAAAATGAGAGTCTTGGTGAAGAGTGAGTCAGATGATGTTACTGATAGCAGTACTGGAAGTGGAGACGAAAACGATACGGCTGTAATCAACCAAACTGAGATAATTGAGTATGATTTAGATGACAATGTTTCTGATAGTGTAAGTCGGCTGAAGAAGGACAAGATCATAATGTTAGGAACATTTAGAGGAACATTAGGTGTAAAAACCCTTCCCAGTGAGATCAATAGTGTTACAAGCACTGTGGAATTATTTTTAGGGGATGAACTGTTAGATCAGATGTCGACACAGACGAACTTGTATTACGAATGAAGCAAAAACTTTTATAGAAAATTTCTCAAGTCTCCCAAATGTATGACTATCACCGCTTTTGAACTGAAAAAAATTCTGGGCGTTATTATCTTGATGGGGCAAATAAAAAAAGATTATTTCAAGGACTATTGGTCAACAGATGCTCTAAAAGAGACACCGATCTTTGCAAGGTACTGAGCAGAAACAGATTTGAGCAGATACGAAAATCGTGCAATTTCAATGAGAACTCCATGCAGAGCGGTCAGGAAAACAGACTACACAAAATTAAACCTGTGCTAAAGTACCTCCTAGATAAATTTCAGACCATATACACACCTGAACAGGAGCTTTATATTGATGAAGCAATGATACCATGGAGAGGGCGGCTTCGTTTCCGAATATCTAATCCTGGAAAACTTATCGGATACGGTGTGCTCGTTCCTATTGTTTGCGCAAAGGTTGTGGATATATCTCCAGTCTAAAATTATACACTACGGAAGAATAAAGCTTCAAGAGACTATTCTCTCTGTACTTTCACCTCACCTGGCATGTGCCGCCACGTTTATTAAGACTATTATTACAACAGCACAGATACTGCCAAACCACTTCTGCAAAGGAAAACAAGAGTTTGCGGTGCAATATGCATCAATAGAGGTCTCCTTCAGTGTCTACAAACAGACGACAAACCTCTAAAAAGAGATGATACTACATTTCGAAGACAAGGTGACGTTTTGCTGCAAGAATGGAAAGATAAAAGGAAGGTGGGAATGATAACAACAAATCACGGTACATCCATGGTTGCGACAGGTAGAAAAACACGGCAAGGGTAAATCATACAGAAACCAAAATGTACTGTGACGCACAGTAAATTTATCAAAGGCATGGACAGAGCAGATCAGTATCTTTCGTATTGTGGAATAAGTGGGATAATGCGGAAAACCAATAAATGGGCAAACAAATTAGTTTCGTTTCTAATAAATTGTGCTTTGTTTAACGCAAACGAAGTGTACAGAAACCTAAATCCAGATATACAAAAGAAATATAAAACGTTTCTAAAGGAAGTTGCAAGAGCCTGGACAAGTGATCAACATGTTCCCGGAGTAACTGTGGAGAAAACTGAGGCAATCCGACCTACAAAACGACCACCTACTAAATATCCACCTGGTAGATTGTCAGGAAGCATTAAAGAACATACTATTCGAACTATTGTAGAAGGTGGAGAAAAGGAATATCTAGTACGACTTTGCAGAGCTTGCGCAGCGCATCGTAAAGTGAAACAAGATGGTGAAGAGCCTACTGCCAATTTTGTGAAGTACCGCTACATAAAAACCTGTATTTCCAGAGGTATCGCACCCTTCAAGAAAATTAGACCATTATACAAACATGTGTGCCGCGTTTTATCAGCATCAGACACTGGCAAGTGCAAGTACATTCAAATAAGAAAGGCGAGCTCATTTCGCGAGCGTCTTACGAAAATTGCCAGGAAATGCAACAATAACAACCCGTATGCAATGTGTTAAGTCAGCCAGAGAATCTCAATACTGAAAAATGAGTCCCTGGGAGGTCAATGTCGGAGGAGGTGAAGGTTCCAGTGTTGACTACTGGTTGCTTGTTACGGCTGTATCTTCGAGACTGGCGCTGTTGGAAGTGCTGGATCTGTGTCTGGACGGTCGCTAATGTATAGCGTAGATGGACGAATATTGCTGTCTACTTGCAGGCATGTGGCAGCCAGAAGCAAGAAGAACTATACCAGTCGCGCCTCTAGCGGCGATGCAAGTGCCCGTGTGGCGAAACGGAGCCCGTTCGTATTTCTGGCGAGTACTGGTCTTTTATTTCACCCCTGCTGAAGTTGTCGGCTGGAATGTTTATGATGGTCTCCCAACACCGTATCGCCCTCAGAACGAGCACTTCGGCAGCCCGGCTGAAAACCAGTATTACTGATGGACTGAGTGTTCTGATATTATGAATGCTCATAAATTAAGGATAATGCTGATACATGGTGAAACAACGCTCTGGTGGGTGGTTTGCGGGTTTAAATCACCTCAGAGTATGACACGCGGTGTATGTGACTTGCGGTCGTTGCACGGTGGTGCTGGCAGCAGTCCACATACGCAGAGGTGTGTTGCTGCATGTCAGAGTACGGTGCAGCGAGTAAGTGTGCAGACGTTTTAAGACGTGCTAACGGTAACTGTGTGTTGAAAATGGCTCAAAGCAAACATATTGATGACGTTATGAGGGGTAGAATACTAGGGCGACTGGAGGCTGGTCACACACAGCAGGTCGTAGCACAGATCCTCCGTGTGCCACAAAGTGTGATCTCAAGATTATGGCAAAAGGAAACGTGTCCAGGCGCTACAGTATGGGACGTCCACAGTGTTCAACACCACAAGACGACCGATATCTCACCATCAGTGCCCGCAGACGACCACGGAGTAGTGCAGGTAGCCTCTCTCGGGACCTTACTGCAGCCACTGGAACAGCTGTCTCCAGACACACAGTCTACAGACGACTGAACAGACATGGTTTTTCGCCCAGAGACCTGCAAGGTGCCTTCCACTGACCCCTGGTCACAGGAGAGCCCGTAAAGCCTGGTGTCAAGAACACAGTACATGGTCATTAGAACAGTGGTCCTAGGTTATGTTCACGGACGAGTCCCGGCAGAGTCTGAACAGTGAAACACGCCGGGTTTTCATCTGGCGTGAACCAGGAACCAGATACCAAACCCTTAATGTCCTTCAAAGGGACCTGTATGGGGGTCGTGGTTTGATGGTGTGGGGTGGGATTATGATTGGTGCACGTACATCCCTGCATGTCTTTGACAGAGGAACTGCAACAGATCAAGTGTGTCAAGACGTTATTTTGCACCAGTATGTCCGCCTCTTCATGGGTGCAGTGCGTGCCACCTTCCTGCTGATGGGCCCACCGAGCTACCATCGTGAAGGAGTACCTTTAAACAGAATATATCAGGCGAATGGAGTGGCCTGCCTCTTCTCCATACCTCTAAACCCCATCGAGCACATTTGGGATGCTCTCGTTCGATGTATCGCTGCACGCCTTCAAACCACCAGGACACTTCAGGAGCTCGGACAGGCACTGGTGCAAGAATGGGAGGCTATACACCAGCAGCTGCTCGACCACCTGATCCAGAGTATGCCAACCCGTTGTGCGACCTGTGTACGTGTGCATGGTGATCATATCCCATATTGATGTCGGAGTACATGCGCAGAAAACAGTGGCGTTTTGTAGCACATGTGTTTCGGGTCGGTTTTCTCAACTTATCACCAATACCGTGGACTTACAGATCTGTGTCGTATGTTTTCCATATGTACCTATGCTATTAGCGCCAGTTTTGTGTAGTGCCACGTTGTGTGGCACCACATTCTGCAATTATCCTTAATTTACGTGCATGAGTGTAGAAAACTTCAATCCTTCTGCAAAGTTTATTGGTTACCAAACACTCGTGCGATCCATCCTATAAAATTGCTCAACTTTGTGGGACCTAATTACGAGGATGCAACACATTTTTCCCCAGCCATTTTCAGCTGAATAAACGCGGAATTTGTAGTGGGACACCGTAGAACATTCCCGCTTCAGCTTCTATAGTTTCATGAAGTCCCGATAGGTGGCCAGCGCTATATACGGCTCTCAAAATAGCGTCTGTAACGGAAATTCATTCCAACCAGAGACTTGCCATTGAGTTTCTTTTGGCGGAAAACCAGATCATCACAGATATTCACAGGCGCTTGCAGAAAGTATATGGAGACCTGGCAGCGAACAAAAGCACAGCGTGTCTTTGGACGAGGCGTTTCTCATCGTCTCAGCAAAACCACGCAAACCTATTCCATCTCCCGCTTGCCGGCCATCAGCATAGAGTTGTGACTAACGCGACGTTGGACTGTGCGTCATATCTTGTTCGAGTTAGTCGATGGCTCTCGCTCAAACACCTCGCTGCTGAACTGGACGTCTCTGTTGGCAGCGCTGACCCACTTGTCCACCAGTTGCGGTAGTCAAAGACGTGAGGTCACTAGCTTCCTCGCCGCCGAACAGAAGATGACAAAGGGCAACGAAGGACATTCTGTTCAGAATTGTTTGCGCCTTACAAGGCTGATCGTGATAACTTTTTTTCAGCCATTGTCACAGGCGATGACACATGGGTCCAGTGTTTGAACCTGAAACAAACAGCAATCCATGGAATGGCTTAGTATTAGGAAAACAGTCTTAATCGCGTTTTTTATTTATTTAGTGCCGACGTTTCAGCCCATCGCAGAGCCCATCTTCAGGGCGAATGTATTGTGAAATTACAATATATATCTGAGACAAAACTAACGACAACCATCTTGTAAGAGTGGATTACGTAAATATAATGTTTTACCCGCTGGTCGACTGCTGGTGGCGTCACGTCTACCAAGGTGTTGCAGGAGACTTTAAAGAACTTAGCTTATGCCTGCACGTAAGCGTAAGCAACGCCTCCAGCGGTGACCAATGGGAGACGTCTAGGCTTAAAAATTGAAGTATAAATACAATTTGTGTTAAGTTTGCAATTTAATGAAACCATGTTCATTTTAAAAAAACACTGTTATATAAATAAACATAAAAAAGTATATGAAAAAACTTTTCAACGTCAAACTTATAAAAGAACGGGGTCTAGTTTAGCAGGGGATACAACACGTCAGCTTTGACCAATGACGTCAGAATTGGCCTGAGAGCATGTATTACAAAGATGAAAGTGCTGAGAAGAATGTTCAGAAACACGATATCGCGTTTTTGTATCTTAGTATTTCTCCGCAAAATACAATGGAAATAAATGAATGAAATATATTACTAGCAAAGAATACATCACGTTACATGTATGTCAGTTGTATCTCGAAACTCTTTAGAACTGTATTGCTTAAGTGCAGTACGGGATACAAGTTCAGCATACGTCGATTTCTTAGTTTCCTGTTGTTCACTTGAACTATGTATCCCCTGCTTCACTAATCCGTAAATGAAACATCGGATAGAAATTAAAAGCTCACTCGAAGTGTGTTGCTTAAGTACAGTACTGAATACAAGTTTGTCGTAAGTCGATTTCTTCTTTTTACTAGCATTACTGTCCTGTTCTTCACTTGAACGATGTATCCTCCGCTTCAGTAAACCGTAAGTGGAACACAGGATACAAATTGTAGATGTGTTGTTTATTTCGTCTCCACTATTACTAACAGTCCTTTCTTACGTACATATCAGTGCTACTGATGACAGACGGACCTACGTATGTAATATATGTATACCAGACTTCCGTTGACCTCTGTATATGTACACTGGTAACGAAAAGATGGAAATAGACGTAAGTTACATTTGCAACCTGTACCACAACTGAACTACACGGAGACGAGAAGACGACACATGTAGAATTTGTATCCCGTACTTCACTATGGGGTACAGTTTTCTTGTTGCCTTGGGCGCTAATAGTATCCCATTCGTTACTTGAGCTATGTAGCTATACGCAACATTTGTATCTTGCTCGCCAATTGACATATATAGTGTCGTTGTAAAGGCGAAGTGAAGGACGGGATACAAATTTTAGTTGTGTCGACAGTGTAAAGCCGAAGTGAAGGACGTGATACAAATTTCAGTTGTGTCAGGGATTTCGCCTGTGATATAGCAAGTACACATTCGAAAATGTCGTACTGACACTAGTGTTGGGAAACAAAAGAAGATCGACAGCTGAGAAATTTCTATTACGTACTTCACAACACGAAAATACACATATTGGTGGAATAAAACAGTGAAATATGTCAAAACAGTGAAATACAGTGAAAGAAGTAAATGTAAAAGTGAACTTACCACACGGAAATATCGAGGAATAAACGAAGCTCGCCTAGACAGAGAGTAACGAAAATTACATACCCACAAACAGACAAATCCATTCCTATAAACGAAAATAAGACAGTATAAATTGTTCTACAATAACAAACTAATACTCCAAATTACCTCAATATCATTACGAATAATTTTAATGTACAACGATAGCGCTTATCCGGAACACAGAACTGTTTTATTATCTATGCCTCGAAATGAAGACATTACTATCAATGACTAATGTATGACGTCACTCGTCAAAGCCAACGGTTTGTATCCCCTGCTTCACTAGACCCAAAGAACGTTAGTACGTTACCTTCTCTTCGGTCGTAATTTACTATGGGGAAAGGAAACAATTTCCTGTCTGTACTCTATTTACTTTGTGCTATATTTATATCCTATTTCTAGTATTTAATAACGTAACAAGTTAAAGTGTGCCTATCAGTAATCGTATATACAGAGCCCTCTAGTCCAGGTAGTATGGATGCCGTTGCCATGGTAGCGGCCCACATGGATGTCTTCTCTGCTACGATGTTATCTGTTGCCTAGTCCAGGCCCTTTGGACGCTGTTGTCATGGGAGCGGTTCAATATAGCTGCTCCATTTGCTACGCTGCTGTCCGTCACCTAGGCAACGCTAGGATCGATACCACACTTCGGAGGGAATCCATCGTCATAGTGCAGAATTTATTGCCAGCCTACACTGTGTATAGAGGCGTCCGCCCAAAAATACCAACATTTTACCGTTATATTTAATATGATTGTATAAACGTTATTAATTAATGACGGTGTACTGATTTTTATTTTAACGGATGTCGGTTGTCGTATTGCTGTTAATTGCATAAAAGAAAATATTTTCTAAGTAGTTACGTAGTTGTCAAACTATATATTATGCTGAGAGAAGTATCAGCTATGTCCATTACTGGTTTATGGTATGGATAACAACATTATGGGACCGTAGCGCTACATGCCACATAGGATTATGATAAATGTATGTAAAACTTAAAGTAAATGTCTTAAGGTCATGGTTAGATGCCATGTAACTAGAAAACTTATGGATATCAATTATAAGGGAATGGATAATGGTAAAAATGGAAATGTCGTGTGGCTAGAGCCTCCCGTCGGATAATGGTGATTGTCGTATACAGGGTGGTCCATAGATCGTGACCGGGCCAAATGTCTCGCGAAATAAGCGTAAAACGAAAAAACTACAAAGAACGAAACTTGTCTAGCTTGAAGGGGGAAACCAGGTGGCGCTATGTTTGGCTCGCTAGATGGCGCTGCCATAGGTCAAACAGATATCAACTGCGTTTTTTAAAAAAGGAACCCCCATTTTTATTACATATTCTCGTGTAGTACGTACAGAAATATGAATGTTTTATTTGGACCACTTTTCTCGCTTTGTGATAAATAGCGCTGTAATAGTCACATATGGCTCACAATTTTAGACGAACAGTTGGTAGCACGTAGGTTTTTTAAATTAAAATACAAAACGTAGGTAAGTTTGACCATTTTATTTTGGTTGTTAGATTGGCATCGACAAAATGGGGACCAATTATCCTTCATCCCATAATGCTGCACCATACATTAACCCGACAAGGTCGCAGATGTTCCACTTGTCGCAGCCATCGTGGATTTTCCGTTGCGCAATAGTGCATATTATGCCGGTTTACGTTACTGCTGTTGGTGAATGACGCTTCTTCGACAAACAGAACGCGTGAAAAAAATCTGTCATCGTCCCGTAATTTCTCTTGTCCCCAGTGGTACACGACGTTCAAAGTCGTCACCATGCAATTCCTGGTGCATAGAAATATGGTACGGGTGCAATCGATGTTGATGTAGCATTCTAAACACCGACATTTTTGAGATTCCCGATTCTCGCGCAATTTGTCTGCTACTGATGTGCGGATTAGCCGCGACAGAAGCTAAAACATCTACTTGGGCATCATCATTTGTAGCAGGTCGTGGTTGACGTTTCACATGTGGATGAACACTTCCTGTTTCCTTAAATAACGTAACTATCCCAATGATGTCGTGCAGGATACCGAACAGCATTCATAGCACACGTCCGTCGGGCATTTTGATCACAATAGCCATACATCATCACGATATCGACCTTTTCCGCTATTGGTAAACGGTCCATTTTAACACGGGTAATGTATCACAAAGCAAATACCGTCCGCACTGACGGAATGTTACGTGATACCACGTACTTATACTTTTGTGACTATTACAGCGACATCTATCACAAAGCGAAAAAAGTGGTCCAACTAAAACATTCATATTTCTCCCGTACTGCACGAATATGTTATAAAAAATGTGGGTTCCTATTAAAAAAAAAAAAACTCAGTTGATATCTGTTTGACCTATGGCAGCACCATCTAGCCGGCCAACCATAGCTCCATCTGGTTTCCCCCTTCAAGCTAGACGAGTTACGTTCTTTGTAGTTTTTTCGTTTCACGCTTATTTCGTGAGATATTTGGCCCGGTCACTATCAATGGACCACCCTGTTTAAAGGATGATTTTTTTTAATAATTAAAATCAGCATTACAAGAAATGGCGCCACACTACTTCTCCTCCGAACAAAAAGCTCAAAGCTGCACCCCCATCCGGTAGTCATAGCGACGGTCTTCTAGGAATATAAAGGGGTTATTGTTTGAGATACTCCCACAAGGCACAACGATCAATTCGAAAGTGTATTACACTTCCCTCAGGAAACTGAAGAACCGATTTCAGCGTTTTTGTCGCCACAAAAAGTGCAAACGAACGTCTCCTTCTCCATGACAGCGCAACGGCTCAGACAAGTCCTCGCACCCGAGAGGAGCTCACAAAACTTCACTGGAATGTTCTTCCTCATCCACCCTACAACCCAGATCGCGCCCCTTCCGTCTGTCCCGGGAAGCGGTTCTTGGGTGACGGGGAGGTTATTGATGCAGCAAGACACTGGGTCCGATGGCGAATAGTGGAGTGGTACCACGCGCGCAAACAAGCCCTCCTAGTACGGTGGCGTGAGCCTTTGCACCGAACAGAGATTATGCTGAAAAATAGTGATTTGTAGCCAAAAGAATGGGAATGATATCGTTGAATTGGAATCCTGAATAAAACTAACTTAATGTAAGAACGTAGGATTTCGCGGCCGCCGGTGTCATAGTGATTAAAATTCTTCCGCCATTGCTAAAAACCAAAAATAATAATAAACTAAAACCGACGTTTTGGCCGAATTGCAACAGCCTTGCTCAGGGCACGACTGCACAGTGCAGCAGTCGTGCCCTGAGGAAAGTAGTTGCAATTCGGCCGAAACGTCGGTTTTAGTTTATTATTAAACTTCCTGGCAGATCCAAACTGTGTGCCGGACCGAGACTAGAACTCGGGGCTTTTACCTTTTGCGGGCAAGTACTCTACCAACTGAGCTACCCAAGCACGACTCACGCCCCGTCCTCACAGCTTCACTTCCGCCAGTACCTCGTCTTCTACCTTCTAAACTTTCGCAGGAGAGCTTCTGTAAAGTTTGGAAGGTAGGAGACGAGGTAGTGCCGAAAGTGAAGCTGTGAGGATGCGGCGTGAGACGTGCTTGGGTATCTCAGTTGGTAGAGCACTTCCCCCCCCCAAAGGCAAAGGTCCCGAGTTCGAGTCTCGGTCCGGGACACAGTTTTAATCTGCCAGGAAGTTTCATATCAGCGCACACTCCGCTGCATAGTGAAAATCTCATTTTAGTTTATTATTGTTGTTAGTTTTTAGCAATGACGCGGCATAATACCCAGAAGAATTTTAATCACTAAAACTAACTTGCTTTCACAAAAAAAAGTGTTGCGTTACCTACTGAACGCCCCTCGTAGGACTCACGCAGGATACTGAATGTATACGGAGAAGAATAGCACAAACGGTCTCAGGTTTTGTTTTTCCCTGTGGGAACGTCAAGCAAATGCTGAATAAACTGAACTGGCAGACACTTGAAGACAAATGGAATCCATCGCATGGAAACATACTTACAGAGTTTCAAGATCCAGCTTCAAGTGAGCAACCTAGGAATAAGCTACAGCAATCTACACATCACTCCCAGAGCGATAGCAAAAATAATATTACACCAATTAAAGCTTGAAGAGAGGCGTTTAAGCTATCTTGCTTCTCGTAGTCCATGTGCGAACTGAATGAGAAGAAGTCCTAATCTCGCCATGTCCATCGAACCCAAATACAGAGGGGTCTATAAAAATGTAATCACTGTTTGATAATCAGTATTAATGATACAAAATGACATACTGTTACAGCTCTTGCAGGTGGGAAGATTATTTTATGTGTTCGAGGTGACCTACCTTAGCAGCCAAACAGTGTCACTGTCGCTGTACTGTTTACCTAAATACAGCTGTCATTGTTGCCAGTGTCACAGCTGCACAGGGCGCCTTGATGGTTTCTCGTAGCTCATTCAGTGAAGCTGGCTTCTGTTGATTAACTTCATTTTTCAAGGTCCTCCGTAGGTAGAAGTCAAGAGATGTAACGTCTGGAGACTGTGGCGGGTTCTCAACAACTCCTCTTCGACCTATCTGTAGCGGCACCACCGTTTAGGATAGGGAAAGTTAGTTTTGTGCGATATTCAAAGCACGAGTTACAGCCAGACTGCAGTAAGTTACGCATCCAGCAGTTGCAAAGGCAAATAGAGGCCACAGGGGTGTAGAACTGCCGGAGAGGGCGCACACAACAGTTTCCATAGCGCAAGCCACAGGCAGAAGAGGGCCACTGGCCAACCTAAGTGGTATGCATACGTGATGCAAAGGAACGTGCTCGGAAAAACAGAGCTGCACAGCCAAGTAGAGGCAAAGGTGGAAAAATGGGCCCCTTCTGGTACTATGGGCCCCCTACATATTTGGAAGTACAGGCCACGAATTCTAGCGGAGAGCACATGAACCACTAAAACTAGTTGCCTAACTTCACTGTACAGTGCGCAGACGTAGTAGCTGTCATGGTTTGTGAGTAGTTGTGCTGCGAATTTTTTCGCTGTCATCAAAAGTTTGAAAGGTTAGTGTTTACTTGAATAAAACTCAAATTTCTAACATGTTATTAGTAGAACTAAGGTAAGGTACGTATTTGGCTTGCTGCTGGGATACCGTTTTACGTTAATTAACGTGGGTTGCGAACCAAACTAACCGTAGGCAAGATCGTTTTTCCCAAGATGGCGAGGGTGGATATATGGGCCCCTTTTGCTGCTGGTATTATGGGCCCCGTAAAATCAATCAGATATTGGTACCCTTTATGTTTCAGATGCCTCGAACACATCTTGTACCCCCAAAAAAATCGAAACGGCAATCGTGGGACAAAGCAAATATGGCAAATGCTATTGTAGCTATTGAAGAGAAAAAAATGGGGTTGAAAAAAGCGGCTAAAGTGTACTCTGTCCCTCGTTCTACGCTCCAAAGGCTTTCCACCGGTTTTACCACAGGGACTTGAGGACGAACAGGTTAAATATCTTCTCATCATGGAATCCAAATTCTAAGTCCTTACCAGAAATGACGTCAGGCGCATGGCCTACCAGCTTTGCACAAGAAATAAAAAGTTGGTGTTTCTGTCCCTGATGTTGATGACGCTGTATGTCTGTTTTGTGAAGGGATTTTTTCAAAGGACACAAAAGGTGAACTTTGGGTCCAGTGTATAGCCTGTGAGATGTGGGCTCAAAACGAATGCGCTGGATGCGAAAAAGATGCTTATGTGTGTGACTATTGTAAATAGGCTAGGCGTAGGCTGTGAAAATCATCCCACCAGTAGACTAATTAGCAATGTTCAGCGTGAATCTTCCTTTCATTATACAGAAAAATTAAATAAAATTATATTTTTCAAATTTTTGTTTCTTTTTATTTCAAACTACCTTGGGGCTCATATTACCAGCACAAATTCTTGACGCAACAAAATGCAGAGTATCAGGAAAAAAAGAAAATTTTGTTTTAAATATTAAAAAGTTGGACTAAAACATGTTGTAACTATTGCAGGACATACTAGAGAAATGTTTTATGTTAATTTCAGGTGATTATACTAAAAATAAAAGGTGTTATATAAAAAACAGCTTGAGGGCCCATTTATCCACCTTTACCTCTCTAAATAGGTGCCGTTTTCTAATGAGATTCATTCAAGTGTGGCAGCTCTCCTGGACGGCGGGGTGTATCACACCACCTGGCTACACTCAGCAACAGGTGGGGCGCCAGCGTCCCAGTCCATGGCGTGTCATTGGTTCGACCCTCTACGGCTGATGCGGGGTCTGCAGACAGCCAGCAGCGGGCCACACTTTGACTCACTACCGCCGGCAGTTGTCTCGGCTCCCGACACATGCTGGAGACTTCCCAAGGCGAGGGCTGCAGATTCAGATGCCGGATAGCAAGTGCTTGTTCGTCGCCGCAATCTCAGCCACGCTGGCAAGGAGAAGGACGCAGCTGGCCGCTCGTAGCTCACACCGAGCAGCGCTGAGTCGGCTGCTGGCGCAGCCATCCTGACATCATCAGAACTCGGTGGGCCGGCCAAGGCCGGTATGACACAGCGTTGCCTTCCACAGGGCGCTGGGGTGTTTCCTCAGCATTTCGGGGCCCTGTGATGCAGACTGAGGTGAACGGAGCACTGTAGTAGAAACAAATAAATCATTTGGAAAGTTCTCGCCGAGTTTTAATTAGGCAACTCCTGGCAGCCACCCACTACAGTTGGTGTCTTCCTGCTACATTTGGTCATCCTGATACATTCGGTGGCAGAAGTAGCCACAACATATCCATCGTCCATGTACATTTTCATCATTGTAAGATGTGATATCTGTGTGGTAATGAGGTGGAGCGCTTTCTTGTTGTAGGTATAATATTTCATTTCCAAACTCCTCCTGCATGGCAAGTGAAATCGATGTTTGCAGCATGTCAAGATACACTTCATCAGTCATGGTACCTTCAAAAAATAATGGGCCAATCACATCACATGATGATGGACCATGATTTTCCACTTGAATGTGAGAATTTTCAGGAGACCAATACACACAGTTTTAGCAATTTACAATACCGTTCAGTTTGAGTTGCGACTCGTCAGAGCACATAACCATCCCTGCAAACGGTTAACCCTCACGAAGCATGCCTTCAAACCACTCGCAGCACTCCATCGTTCGATCCGTGTCGTCCTCATTCATAGCTTGCAGCTATCATGGAATGTACATTTTCCACTTTGCAGCCTTCAGAATTTTGTCATATGCTTGATCAGCTTGTCCCGCTTTCATGTGCACTCCGCTTCACACATTTCTGAGGTAACCTAGTAAAACTGTATTTTATACATTCTCCTCCTGGAAATAACCGAAAATGTTTGAAGATTTTATTATTTACATTACCCAAGGCAAAGATACGAAGGGAACATTCTCCTCACATTATTAACGAACTATCTACATCTACATGTATTGTTTGCAAATGACTGTGGCACAGGGTCCTTCCCAGTATATCACTGATTAGGGCTTCAATTTCATTATCAATTTATTGGCAATCGGTTTCGACCACACACTTCGCCGTCATCGTGCCCTCTAAGTACATAGTGGCTCAATTTTCCCGAAGGATATCAATCAGAAAGTCCCGCTTGAAAATTACCGGTATCCACATCAGATGTTGCAGTAAACAACTACACACTGTGTGATGAAAGCAACCTGATGATGATGAGCTGTATACTTTAAACCGGTTGCCAATAAACTAATAATGAAAGTACAGCTGATGGTAGGTTGAAATTTGTAATATTCCTGTCGGCTGTGGTCCTCTCCTCCTACAGAGGAGTCCAGAGAAGTGTAGACGCTCTTTGAAAGTTAATATCTGTGGAACAAAATGACATTTCGTTGCAATTGTGAGCGGTAGAGTAGTCCATTGTTTTCTCAACAGATCATGGTGCTTGTTTTCCAGCAGATCACAGTGCAGGAATGAATGAAATAAGATGGTCGTCTGTGCAACGCGAGGCCATATTGAAGTGGTACTGGAGCATGAAAACATGATGGGGGTACAACGGCAATGGCGTAATGTGTACTGAACTCAGCCACCAACACATGGAACAATTTATCGTATTTGGGACAAAAATGAAGCCGATGGTATTGTTCAGGATGTGCACAAGGAAAGTTATGGCCGACCAAAACATTAACAAGCCCAGATTCCAGTGCTACCGTATTGTCGTTCTGTGGCTGGCAGCAGTGCGAGGCATATGCAGGTGTCATACTGCGTGGGTGTTTTTAGCAGGGAGAGTTTGCTTGGAACTCAGTTCTGTCCGCTTGTCGCCTCTGATGATAACGAGTTGCTCCACGAGTTCACAGCGTGAAATTCTTGGAAATATCCAGCTGCGGTCAGGAGCAATTCCGCTGGTAATTGTTCCCTCCCGTTCGCAGAAGTTTAACAGTGAAAATAAACAAACGTAGCCCACAGAAAAAGGGTGAAGCACGTGTCCTACCACACAGTTATTCATAGTAGAAATATTGCAGAACGGGTGACCTTACCTGCAACACCCACGAAGTTTTTTCTCCCAGCACAACAACACGAACACCACATCAGTCCATGAAAGACAATTGAACTGAGAGTGCAGGAAGAGATACTAGTCCGAATATAATCTACGGTTTGCTAAATCTCTACAAGGAAATGTTCATTTTAATGTAACTATTAAATGTTACCGACTAAACATGTACCAACGGTGGTACCGGATAAGGCAGACATGTTACAAAATCATATGTTGAAACTGCTTGATGAGGGCTGTCAGTTTCTTGAATATTCTATAGCTTTCGTCAGATGTGTGTCTAACGCCTTTAATAAATCAGCCACTCATTAAAAATTGTAAGAAAATCTGCACTGCTGTTTTGTTAGCTGCTTACTTAGTTTTTCAGTACAGTAGGCTGGAATACTTGCCACTCTGGCTGGAACAGTTTGGTGCTGTGAATCAATCTTCATTGGAATCAACTATTTATGACTGCTCCAGTGACTTGGAAACATACTGTGACCTTCTGTGCAATTATTTGTTCCAATCTTTTGTTATAGCTGGAGTCATCGCGTCACGCCACACTGCACTGATCTACTTCTTTGGTTTTCTCTCCAAATCAGTTTCTATTGTGGCACTTCAGATAGAAACGCTTTCCCTTTCTGGGTATCAAATTATACGAAACAATTTTATTTCTTCAATGCAACCAATACCAAGGCATTTTCCATAACTACCGTTACCAATTGGGGAGGGGGAGGGGAGAATACTTCATGCCCACCATAAAAATTGAAAAAAAAACACAAATTCCTTAAATGTTGTTGCATTATATTAACAATATACTTTTTAAAGATGACATGTTACTGGGATCCAGAACCTGAAAATACCTTTTAGCACGCTCTGAGCAGTGTACCCACTCTTTCAATTATGTGTACTACCGAAAACCACAACGATATTTTAAAATGCAAATTTCGTTCACTGTTGTTGTCTTTTAATCTCAAAATACCTTGTAATGAGATACTGATGGGTAAGTAAGGCCCTGAAGCTGGAATTTTTTTTCCTTTATTATAATTTTTATACGTATACAGATACATAGGTAGGCTGGCAGCAGCATCGTACGCCGCTCTTCAGCCTTCGAGTTTACAATGAGAAAAAGCATTAAGAAGATACGTAATAGATAAATTGACGAGCAAAAAACAGTAGACACAGAAATACAAAACACGGAGCCGTTCACACTCGACAAAAATTACACTGAAACACGTTGGCATGGTGCACAAACACTGATGATTCGGCGGCACAGGTGAACGTTGGAGTGTGACAGTGAACACTAACACAAACATG
Source organism: Schistocerca serialis cubense (assembly GCF_023864345.2). Classification (NCBI taxonomy): domain Eukaryota; kingdom Metazoa; phylum Arthropoda; class Insecta; order Orthoptera; family Acrididae; genus Schistocerca; species Schistocerca serialis. The sequence goes on along the minus strand of NC_064645.1, from coordinate 165,094,278 downwards.
ACGGCACACACACAAGAAACTGATGGCGATGATCTCCGAGGCGTGAATGTCCATGTAACGTGTGCCAGTCCGGGAACCTGCCAAGAGAGGAAGAGGGGTGAGGGAGAGGGGAGAGCAAAGATTCCAATGGCAGAGGAGATGGGAGGAAGAGTAGAGGGACAAGGGTAGTGGAAGCTCGGGGGAAGAGTGGGGAGAAAGGGAGGAGGGAGGCAAGGGGGAGAGAAGGGAGAGAGGGTGCCCAAAGGAACAAACACTGAAGAGGGAGGGAGGATCAAAGTTGGTAGGAGGGGTAGATGGAGGGGAGGAGGGCATCATCAGGGAGGGGGAGTTGGCGGAAGCCACCGTCGGAGAGGGTGTAGAGAGTGGAGAGATGGAGAGCATGTGGGACGTGGAAGTGCAGGGGTGGCAGCAGACGGGGGTGGCAGAGGATGGGAGAGACTAGTGGGTGAGGAGGATCGAGTTTACAGGAGGTGTAGAGGATCCGTATCCGTTTGAGGAAGAGGAGGAGGTGGGGCAAGGGAATTAGGTCGTACACGATCCGTGTGGGGGAGGGGAGACGGATGCGATAGGCGAGGCAAAGAGCATGGCATTCTAGGATCTGAAGGGATTTGTAAAAGGTAGGGGGAGCAGAGATCCAGGCAGGGTGGGCGTAGCAAAGTATAGGGCGAATGAGAGATTTATAGGTATGGAGGATGGTGGAGGGGCCCAGACCCCAAGTACAGCTGGAAAGGAGATTGAGGAGACAGAGTCGGGAGCATGCCTTGGCTTGGATCGTCCAGAGGTGGGGGGTCCAGGAGAGGCGACGGTTGAGGGTGACACCAAGGTACTTAAGGGTGGGGGTGAGAGTGATAGGGCGGCCATAGATGGTGATGTAAAAATCGAGGAGACAGAAGGAAGGGTGGTTTTGCCTATAATGATCGCCTGGGATTTGGAAGGATTGACCTTAAGCAACCACTGGTTGCACCAAACAGTGAACTGGTCAATATGGCATTGGAGAAGGTGTTGGGAGCGCTGCAGGATGGGGGCAAGGCGGTGTCATCGGCGTACTGGAGAAGGTGGATGGGGGGTGAAGGCGGCGGCATGTCTGCTGTATACAAGAGGTACAGAAGAGGGGAGAGGACAGAACCCTGGGGCACACCAGAGGAGGGGAAAAAGGTGTAGGAATTCGTGTTGTGGATGGTGATGTAGGAATGATGTTGGGAAAGAAAGGAGCCGATCATACGGACGTAGTCAATAGGAAGGGCGAAGGTTTGGAGCTTGAAGAGGAGACTGGAATGCCACATGCAGTCGTAGGCTCGTTCAAGGTCAATGGAGAGGAAGATAGCGGAACGTCGGGAATTAAGCTGTTTGGAGAGGAGATGAGTTAGGTGAAGGAGAAGGTCATCGGAAGAGAAGGACGGCCGAAAGCCACACTGGGTAACGGGAAGGAGGCGGTGCTGACGGAGATGTTGGTGGATGCGTCGTTTGAGGATGGAATCCAGGACTTCGTTGAAGACCGAGGTAAGGCTGATGGGACAGTAGCAGGAGACAGCGGATGGCGTTTTACTGGGTTTGGGGAACATCAGGATATGGGAGGTTTTCCACAGGTCAGGGTAGTAGCCGGTGGACAGCACTATATTGTAGAGCCTGGCCAGGCTGGAGAGGAAAGAGGCAGGCACTTCGCGGATGTGGCGATAGGTGACACGATCGTGACCAGGAGCGGTGTTGCATTTCGTGCGGAGTGTAGCGATGAGATCCTGTGTGGTGATAGGGGCATTGAGTTCTGTGTGTGCATGTTGTCCAAGTACTGGAAACAAGGTGCGAGGGGAGAGATAGAGGTGTCAGTTCGATCGCGGACGTCTTAGAAGAAGGAGTAATTGAACTGGGGATCATCAGGGATGGTAAAGACATCGGAGAGGTAGGAGGCAAAGTGATTGGCCTTACTAATAGCGTAAGGGAAGGGTTGGTTGTCATGAAGGAGAGGATAGTAGGGGGGGGGGCGTTAGATCCAGTAAGGCGGCGGAAGGCTGTGCAGTACTTGGACGAGTTGATAGGAAGGGTAGCATTTAAACAGGTGCATGTCTGTCGCCAGTCTCGGCGTTTCTTAACCGCAAGCAAGTTACAGATGTGTCTCTGGAGTTGCCGATGGCGTTGTAGTGTGGCCGGGTCACACATGCAGAGGAAGGCACGGTAGAGACAGCGGGATTCATGGAGGAGGAGGACAGGCTGTGAGGGTAAGGTAGGACGGTGGGGGTGGATGGTGACAGATGGGACATGGGCCTCCATGGCCTCAGACAAGGTCTGCTGGAGAAAGGAGGCAGCATGGGTAGTACTGATAGGGTGGTGGTAGGGTGGTAGGTGAAGGGGTGGCCATCGACCTAGGTGGAGAGGGTATCCCAGTAGGCATTCCAGTCGGCACATGAATAATCATGGACGAACTTCGGGGGAGGGTCACGACAGGGGTCGGGGTGGAGGCGACGACCGTCTGAAACAGTGAGGAGGACAGGGAGATGGTCACTACCAATGGGGTCCAGGACATCCACCGTTATGCGGCCAAGGAAGTTAGGGGAGGAGAGGATGACATCAGGACTACAGTTGGATTCGGGGTGGGTGTGCTGGGGAATGAGGACGAGGTCGCCTTGGAGGGAGGAGAGGAACCGATGCCACTGCTGTAACTGGGTGGCAGAACGACTATGGATGTTGAGGTCGGCGGTGATCATGTAGGAGGAGAAGGTATGGTCAATGTGGGAGAGGAAGTCAAAAGGAATAGGGGTGTTAGGGCGAACATAGATGATTGCGCAGGTGAAGGTAAGGCCAGGGAAGAAGAGACTAAGGATCAGGTGTTCGGTGGGGTTGGGAAGGAGAGGTTGGAGCTGAACTGGGATCTGGCGGTGGTGACCAATGGCAACTCCGCCATGTGCTATCGGGAAGGGATTGTCGGACTGGTGAAGGGGGTAGGGCGAAGTGTGGAGGGTGTGGTGGGGCTGAAGAAAGGTTTCATTGAGGAGGAAGGTACCCACACGGTGGGTGGCAAGGGTGTGCATAAAGAGGTTCTTGTTGGCGGGAAGGGAATGGATGTTGTTGAACAGGATCTGGTGCTGTCACGCCATGACAGGGATTTAGACGAGGGTGTCGAGACAGGAGAAGGTGAAATGGGCCTGGTTGTGGGAGTAGGTAGCATAAATTTTAAGGTGGAAGACAGAGCGGGTGGCGAGGGATATCTGTTGGAGGGTGTGAGGGCGCTGGAAAGGTTGGACATTTTGCAGGACAATGGTGAGGAACCTGATGATGTCCTCAGCAGTGGGGGGGGGGGGGGGAGATGAAGGGAATTGCCAGGAGGGATGGGGGCGTCCAGAGGGCGGACAGGGATGGTGAGTTCCAGAGTGGTCAGAGGGGGTCAGGCTTTACATTTTTGGGAGTAGGTAGGATGCGGGAGATTGGAGGTATTACAGGAGGGAGGGGACTGAAGGTTAGGGCACTGCCGGAGGAAGTATGCTTGCTTACAATGCGGGCAGGTGGGGGCCTCGTGGCACTCACCTGTTGTTTGTGCATTGTAGCACAGACACCTCTGGCAGCAGAGGGATTGAGGAGGGGAACGGGAGGCGTAGACTTTGTATCTCTGGTTGAAGAGGAGGGCACCCTCCTTTAGGAGGCGGTCAATGGGGGGGCGTCCTCGGAGAAAACCTGCATAAGGTGTGTGGGGCAGGCGGAGTTAAAAATGTGGCAAACCGCCTGCACCTCCAGCGACAGATGCGCCTTGAGCTCCGCCGACACCTCCTCCTCCGTGATTGTCAGACAAAGCTGAGTGATCATGGCGGTGAGGGTTGGCAGGCAATGTGAGGGTTGGGGTTTGCGGGTGGATGATGGGGAAGGAGCAGGGGTGAGGGAGGCGTTGGGACCAAACCGGGTGATGAGGATGAGGGAGAGGATGTCAGTACGGAGGTTGGGGCTAGGGGAGGAGATGAGAACTGAGTCGTGTCTGGGAGTGAGGAGGGAGATGGGGGCTCCAGGGAAGTGTTGGCGGAGGAGGAGGGAGAGGTTCTGTGCCTTGAGGAGGGAAGGATGAGAGAGGAGGCATCTGTAGGAAGAGGGGGAGGAGGAGGAGGAGGAGGCAGAGGGAGCACGGCCAGGCAGGGAAACATCCATGGCATCCTGGTGGTGGGGGTAGGAGGATGGGGCGGGGCCTTTTTGGGAGCGGAGGAGGTGGTGGTGCCACAAGGGCGTTTAACGGCGGCGTAAGGGTGAGTGGTGACATGAGGAACAGGAGCTACAGGGAGGTGGCGTGAAGTGGTAGGTCCCGGCGTTTACGCAGTGGTCGGCGCCGGAGTTGGCGATGGTGAAGGCGACGGCGACGGCGATGAAGGTGATGGTGATGGCGAAGGCAACGGGGAGAGCTGGGCATGGGCAGTGGCCTGTCAGGCCACCACCCTAGCTAGAGCTGCAGTGACAGGCTTGGGGAGCGGGGGGAAAGGATCAGAGGTAGAGGAGCGGAAGGAAGAAGCTGGGGAGGGGGCGACAAAGAGCCTGGGCAAAGGGAGAGTTAGAAGAGGAGGGATGGAAAGAGGGGGGGGGGGCGACTGGGCACACCATGTAATGGTGGTGGTGGCGGCGGAGGGCGAAGTATAGACTATTGCAGTGGTGGTAGTAGTGGCAGTGGTGGTCGTGGCTAACATGACGATAGGTAGAAGCTAAGACAGTACAGGACGGAAAAAAAGAGAGAGGAAAACCGGGGATGGACGAAGACGGACGCCGAAGTGCCACGCTGCTGGCGCTGGCGACGGCTGGCAGGAACGCCGCCGCCGCTGCTGCCGCTGGCCGGACCACTGCTGCTGATGGTGCTGCTGCAGCTGCTGGCTGAACCGCTGCTGGCTGGCTGGACCGCTGCTGGCGAAGGGCGGTACTCGTAGCGAGGTACCACTGGAGATGGAAGCTGGAAATATTGAATACGATATTCATTGATGAATGTGACGTCCACTACTGAGACATAATTTTTTTTGTTAAGTTTCACTGAAACATTTAAAACATATATGGAGTCTTGCAGAAAATTCATTGAAAATTATATATACAGGGTGGTCCATTCATCGTGACCGGGCCAAATATCTCACGAAATAAGGGTCAAACGAAAAAGCTACAAAGAACGAAACTTGTCTAGCTTGAAGGGAGAAACCAGATGGCGCTATGGATGGCCCGCTAGATGGCGCTGCCATAGGTCAAACGGATGTCAACTGCGTTTCTTTAAATAGGACCGCAATTTTTAATTACATATTCGTGTAGTACATAAAGAAATATGAATGTTTTAGTCGGACCACTTTTTCGCTTTATGATAGATGGCGCTGTAATAGTCACAAACATGTCGCTCACAATTTTATACGAACTGAAAGTAGGTACGTTTGAACATTTTATTTCGGTTGCTCCAATGTGATACATGTACCTCTGTGAACGTATCATTTCTGAGAACGCATGGTGTTACCTGTAAATACCACATTAATGCAATAAATGCTCAAAATGATGTCCATCAACCTCAATCCATTTGGCAATACGTGTAATGACATTCCTCTCAACAGCGAGTAGTTCGCCTTCCGTAATGTTCGCACATGCATTGACAGTGCGGTGACGCATGTTGTCAGGTGGATCATGATAGCAAATATCCTTCAACTTTCCCCACAGAAAGAAATCCAGGGGCGTCAGAACCGGTGAACGTGCGGGCCATGGTATGGTGCTTCGACAACCAATCCACCTATCATGAAATATGCTATTCAATACGCACGCGAGCTAAGTGCTGGACATCCATCATGTTGGAAGTACATCGCAATTCCGTCATGCAGAGAAACATCTTGTAGTAACATCGTTATAACTTCACGTAGGAAATCAGCATACATTGCACCATTTAGATTGCCATCGATAAAATGGGGACCAATTATCCTTCCTCCCATAATGCCGCAACATACATTAACCCGCCAAAGTCGCAGATGTTTCACTTGTCGGAGCCATCGTGGATTTTCCGTTGCTCAATAGTCCATATTATGCCGGTTTACGTTACCGCTGTTCGTGAATGATGGTTCGTCGCTAAATAGAACGCGTGCAAAGAATCTGTCATCGTCCCGTAATTTCTCTTGTGCCCAGTGGCAGTACTGTACACGACGTTCAAAGTCGTCGCCGTGCAATTCCTCGTGCATAGAAATATGGTACGGGTGCAATCGATGCAATCGATGATGATGTAGCATTCTCAACACCGCCGTTTTTGAGATTCCCGATTCTCGCGCAGTTTGTCTCCTACTGATGTGCGGATTAGCCGCGACAGCAGCTACTTGGACATCATCATTTGTTGCAGGTCGTGGTTGACGTTTCACGTGTGACTGAACACTGCTTAAATGACGAAACTCTCCGGAGAACGGTGCGGACATTTGGATGATGTCGTCCAGGATACCGAGTAGCATATATATCACACACCCGTTGGGCATTTTGATCACAGTAGCCATACATCAACACGATATCGACCTTTTCCGCAATTGGTAAACACGGGTAATGTATCACGAAGTAAATTCCTTCCGCACTAGCGGAATGTTACGTGATAACACGTATTTATACGTTTGTGACTATTACAGCGCCATTTATCACAAAACCAAAAAAGTGATCCAACTAAAACATTCGTATTTCTTTACGTACGACACGAATATGTAATAAAAAATGGGAGTTCCTATTTTAAAAAACACAGTTGATATCCGTTTGACCTATGGCAGCGCCATCTAGCGGGCCAACCATAGCGCCATCAGGTTTCCCCCTTCAAGCTAGACGAGTTTCGTTCTTCGTAATTTTTTCGTTTGATGCGTATTTCGTGAGATATTTGGCCTGGTCCTTATCAATGGACCACCTTTCCACCACCGATTTTCATCTCTCTCTCTTTTCATACTCCACTAATGTTTAGGTTAAACAATGTACTCCTCATCGGTAAATTTCATATTCGTTTGTGATATACAATACACAGGAAAAGGGGGCGGAAAATAGTCAGACAAAAATATCTTAGACTTAAAAATGGTTATAAGAAAAAAATGCATTGCAAGGAAGTTGGATGCACAACTGGTTGACTGCACGCATTTATATGTGTACACACTATTAATGGCAAGGATTATTCGGAGTTTACATTTTACTCTCAATTGTACGAGGAGCAAAACGTTTAGTCACCAGGCAATCGTGGACACATTCTGTAGAATTGTGTCTGTTATCGCATCTTCTTGCCACATTTTCGTAATACGTACAATGGTAAGAGCAGCCTTCTAAATTTAAGAGACAGGATTTTCGGCTGTTAGTCCAGGAATTCCTTCTTTCGAAGTCACATGCTGAGGTGTTTTTCTTCTTCTAACGAACTCAGAAAGTTCCCACTTGAGATTATTTTTGTCGTAGCAGTACTGCCTTTGCTATGAGGAATTATCTTTGGTACAGATTGTGGCTACGCTCTTCTTCCAATAATGTATCTTCTTCACTAGTATCACTCTCTGTTTCACAGTGACAATCAGCTATCACAACATCAGGATCATCGTCACAATCGTTAAAAATGTTGTAGTCGTTTCCATTTTCCGCTATATCATCTCACTGCTCTTGCACTGAAACTTCATAACCTGTATCTGCTGCAGACATCTTACTCCTCTTAGAAAGCACTCAAAGCTGTAGCTGAAATATAACGAAAATTCACTCAAATAATAAACTGATATAAAATAAGAAAATGCAAAACGCAGTTGTAAGCAAAATCTATGGTAATTATAAACATGTGATCTATTGGGCTTCCTGTATAATCAGACATACTGAAAAACATCTGATATTCAGACAACCAATTTCAAATGGTTCAAATGGCTCTGAGCACTATGGGACTTAACTGCTGTGGTCATCAGTCCCCTAGAACTTAGAACCACTTAAGCCTAACTAACCTAAGGACATCACACACATCCATTCCCGAGGCAGGATTCGAACCTGCGACCGTAGCGGTCGCGCGGTTCCAGACTGTAGCGCCTAGATCCGCTTCCAGACTGTAGCGCCTAGAATCGCTTGGCCAATCCGGCCGTCCATCCAATTTCGCACGCAGCTCTAAGTAATGTGCTTTATTGCTAGATTGACAAAGTCAAACTGATTGTTGAATATCACCTTACATATGGCAAGTATTAAGACGATGTCAATGAGGAAGGTAGACCGTAGTTTTCTGCAGTGTTACCATACTCGATGTTTAAAATGAACGAAGGGTCTGAGGGGCCAATGCCTTTTTGGGTTAAGAGTTAAAGCGAAACTGTAACAAATTACCCTCCATGTTACAGCGAAATAAATTGCCCACAATATGGAGCAAAACTGTGAAACATTGCCCTCTGTGTTACAGCAAAACAGACCATTACTGAGGCACAGCCAATAGTTTTCAAGGGGTAATGGCAGTAACACTATTAACTGTACATAATTGACCATTACTGCCCTGAAATTGTAGAAATTGGCCCAATTATCCAAATGATACGAATTTTTCATCAATTAGTGTCATCACCAAATGTATCGGAACAATCTGAACTTTTACGTAAATTATCGCAAGTTCAAAAATATCTACTTGATATAAATTGGATTAAATTAACGGCATGATCAAAAGTACCTGAATAACATGCATATTGCGTAAAGTGACGTATGGGTTCTACACTCCACAATCGATCAACAGATTCCGTAACTTTATTTTCTTTATTCTTATCACTCCCGAAATCTCAATAGCTCCTAAAAACGAACACACTTTAAAAACTCCAAGGACATTACATAAAATTACTAACTTTCAAAGCAACAACAAAGATTCAGTTTTTCGTCCGTAAAAGTCCAGAGATATTCTACAACACTATTTACTTTCGTGCCTATGTCGCTCATCACACAGCCACTCTCCTGTAGAGCAGATCTCCTGGTATATAGGGGTAATGACGTCGAATCGCTCTGCCTGCTCGCGTGTGAAACAGTTCTGGTCCGTTGCACGCTGATCTTCGTCGGACGTAGGAGGCCCTGAAGGCGTCTGTATGTCTGTGGCGGTTGACTCCATCAACGCCGTGGGTGAAGTAGTAGTTGAGGTTGCTGGCGTAGAGGCTGATGAAGCCAGAGTTGATTGGACTGCAGTTGTTGGCTGACAGAGTGGACGTCGGTGTACTGCCTCTTCTGACGACAGGAGGTATTCCTGTTTAACCCTTTCAATGGACACTTCGTTTGGTTTGGCATTCATCAAGCCTGTCATTGTGTGTACATCTCTTTCTAAAACTGGATAGAGTCCTGTGTAGGGTGGTTGCAAGGGCGCCTTAATGCCATCCGAGCACATGGGTGCAGTGATCAGGGTCTTCATGCACAAAGATTGGCGGTTGTATATGGTGGGAGGACAAAGGAGGCAGATTCCTGTGTATGGTATCCCTGTTCCATGGAGAAAAAAGTCCGAAAGCAATCTTAAGGTTTCGCCATACACCATTTCGCGCACTTGACGCAACAAGGACTGATTTTAATGCGGTACGCAGAACGAGTAACACCAGTTTTAAAGCAGTCAACGAGAAGACTTGTGGCAAATTAATATTGACCTAAGTGTCCTGTGCCAGTGTTGCACCACGCCGTTGGTGACCGGATAACAGGTGCTAGAATGATGATGAACGAACCCACACAGCATGGCCTGCTCGTTGAACAGGGCTGACTCAAACTGATAGCCCTGGTATCTCGTCACATGTGTCAGGCATCCAAACCTTGATGTCCATGTAATCAAGAATGCTCTTGCAGAGGTCTCTGTCGCAATGTCCATGATAGGAGCAGCCTCGACCCATCGAGTAGACATATCGATAGCCACGAGAGTATACCTGAACCTTGCACTGTTGGTAGTGGTCTTACGAGGTCTATGTGGACTCGTGAAAAAATACCTGTCAGCTCTCGAAACAAAGCAAGCAGTTATGAACATGGTGTCCTACTTGGGCACTCTACGTGGTAACCATGTTTTAACCCATAATCTGCAATCTCGTCGTACCCCTGGCAACACGAATCTTTCTTTCACCGTGCCAGTGGTTCCTTTAGCCCCTGAATGTGCTAGCCCATGAACTGCGTCAAACACTTTTCTTCTACAACTTGTAGCCCCGAAGGCGTGTGGTCGGATCTGACACACGTCGCACCAGATGAGAAAGTTGCCAAACAATGTTTTAGCTGCATCCCCATCGTTTGCACTGTCCAGAAGCTACGTAGTTCACCATCTGTTTTCTGTACCCCAGTGATCCACATTTTCTGAGATTGCACCGATTCTGGAGAAATAGTCTGCTACCACATTATCCGCTCCTCTCGGGTGATGACTATCGGTTGTGAATTGAGCCACGAACTCTAGATGTGAAACTGTCAAGGAATCAGGCTTATGATCTGTGTAAACACTGAAGCGACGTTCTTCAACTTTCTTTCGGAAATGCCTGATTGCTTCATAGATGCCAGTAGCTCCCAGTCGTAGGTACTCCATTTCGTCTGTGCGTCAACTTCTGAGAGAAAAAATCGAGCGGCTGCTATAATCCTTTTATCTTCTGCTGTAGTACCACCTATAGCAGTCTGATTAGCGTCGAAGACCACTGCTAGCGGTGACGAAGGTATGGGATAAGCTAGAATTACCGCGTCTCACAAGGATGGTTGAACTTTGTAAACGCAGCTAACGTCTCTGCAGCTCAGTACTTTGCTATCCCCACAACCTGCTGGTCGAAAGCACTGCAGTGAGCAGTACCTCAGTGGCCTGTGGTAGATGACATCTTGTCCATTCCCAAGAACCAGCGTAACTGATTACATGTTTCTGGAACCGGTACTGTCTGCAGTAAGTCTGCTTTAGATTGCAAGGGCTTAATTTCTCCTGTGGTTATTCGATGTCTCAAAAAAATCCACTGCTTCTTAGCGAAGGACACGTTTGTATTTTTATCTGCAACCCATACTCAGCAAGTCTTCTAAAAATCGTCTGTAAGTGGTTTTCGTGCTGAGAAACAGAAGAAGAAAAAATTAACACATCATCCAGACACCAAAACGGAAGTTCAGGCCACGTGCGACATCGTCGATGAACCGCTGCCAACTCTCTGCGACATTCTTAAGGCCAAACAGCATTTATACATATTCAGAAAGGCCGAAAGGTGTGGTAACTGCAGACTTTTTCACATCTCCTGGTGCTACTGGAATCTGATTATATGCCTTCTGAAAATCAATAATGCCGAAAAACTTGGAGTCTGTCACTGTGGTCGTAAAATCATGCAAGTCGGAACTGGATAGCAATCTGGGGTTAAATGTCCATTCAGGATACGGTAATCTTCATAATGACGTCAGGACCTATTTTGCTTCTGTACTAGATAGAGGGGTGATATCCAAGGGCTGTCAGAACGTCTGATATCCCACACTGCAATTAACTTCTCAAATTTCTTCGTTGCTTGGTATTAAGCCGTACCTGAATTTGTGTTGTAGTTAGGCGCAATATAGTTTTTCGCGGTGTCATCTAATGTCCATGTACCACTTCATTGTCAACTGGTAAGGTATCACCTTGTGGTGTCACCGCCAGACACCACACATGCTAGGTGGTAGCCTTTAAATCGGCCGCGGCCCGTTAGTATACGTCGGACTCGGGTGTCGCCACTATCAGTGACTGCAGACCGAGCGCCGCCACACGGCAGGTCTAGAGAGACTTCCTAGCACTCGCCCCAGTTGTACAACCGACTTTGCTAGCGATGGTTCACTGACAAAATACGCTCTCAATTGCCGAGACGATAGTTAGCATAGCCTTCAGCTACATCATTTGCTATGACCTAGCAAGGCGCCATTACCAGTTACTATTGATACTGTGAATAATATACAATCAAGAGCGACGTTCACCATTAATGGATTAAAGTATTCCACCAGCTACGTCCGTTTTTTTCTAAATTCTAATTTCCTTGTCCTGTTCCATACCTCACGCCAGCCTGCGAGAGCTAAAACGCGTGCCTTTCGGCTTCCTCTAGTAACACGGTGTTGGCTCTGCTGCGAATCCACAACATTGGCGACGAGGCAATACCGCGTTCTTAACTATACTGTCCTGATTTACTTGTGTAATGGCTTCACCACCATCTCCAGATGTACTGTCCAAATTTTATCGCTTACAGAATCAGCAGACGCAGGCCTTACTGGATGCCCTTGGACAGCTCGTCCAGGGTCAAGGTGCGATGCAAAACGATGCGGCCGCTGCCGCTCCACCGCTAACGCAGCCACAACACGCAGTTGCACCAACATTTCGTCCTTTTGATGCTGCACTGGAAAGCTGGACGGAGTGGTCACGTCAATTTGGATTCCATCTCGCCGCCTACAGAATTCAAGGTAACGAGCGGCAGCCATTTTTGTCGGTCGGCGTACAAACGTACCGTGTGACAGTCAAATTATTTCCCCGACGCGACGTAGCAACTCTGTCCTAAGACGAAATTTTGTCTGCATTAGATGCATATTTCAAAGAATCGGTCAATGTAGTTGCCAAACGGTATACCTTCTTTCGTACAAAGCGTATGGCAGGTCAGACTAATCAGGAGTGGTTTACAACCTTGCAAGGCCTTACTAGGGATTGTGCTTTTGAGTGTCAATGTGGACTCCTTTATTCAGATACTATGGTACGTGATGCAATTGCACAGAACATTTCTGATGTTCGTATAAGGGAACAGATTTTGAAACTGGTCATTCCCTCCCTTCAACAAGTGACAGACATATTGGATAGGCAGGACACACTTGATTTTGCTCAGGAATCATTTGAAACTTCACCAGCCGTGTGTCAGGTTAACCGGCCCACCGGGCGAGCTGTACAGAACAGTAAACAGCCCTTGCGCCCAGCCGCGCCGTTGCCGCCAGGCTCTCAGCCACGTGTACCGCGCCGGCAAGCAAATGCAGTGCTAAAATCATGCCCGCGGTGTGCTACTAGACATTCGCATGAGAATTGCCCGTCACGCCGAGCTATTTGCTTTTACTGTTTTAAAAAACGACATGTTCAAAGTGTTTGCCAGTAAAAGCTCAGATCAGAAACTAAAAATCATTCCAGGCCCTTTGCTTCGCGCCGGAATCGGAATCGAACCAAGGATACTCAGGCTCACGAAACTTCGCCCATGGAAATTCATATAGTTCATTCCACTCCGCCCAGTGCCACTCTCTCTAACAGTGACTGTGTTCGTCCCACAAATAGAGTGCGTCGACATTGCCGGAACTCCCGTCAAGTCGCAAGTGATTTTGTACCAGTTGCATGAGACAGTCGCTCTTGTCGTCAGCCGGACAATAAACTTTTTGTGGACTTGTACATTAACGGCGAAGTGATACCATTCCAGCTCGATACTGGGGCTGCAGTTTCACTGATCAATCAAGACACTTACAAACTGCTGGGCACACCTCTGTTGCATGCCGCAACTGTTAAGTTAACTAGCTATTTGGGTCAAGCGATCCCTGTGTTAGGACAGTGCAGCCTTCTTGCAACATACAAGGAACAAACAAAACTTGTGCCATTTTACGTCCTTCGTTCTTCTTCTGCAGTGAACTTGTTTGGTTTCGATTTATTTCAGTTGTTTAACTTGTCTATAGTAAATCAGGTCCTATGAGTGAACCAGACTGTGTCTTCTGACAGTGTTTCTCGTCTATGTGAAGAATTTGCAGACATTTTTGCACCGGGCCGCGGTTGCGCTAAGAACTATAAAGCACATTTGGAACCGAAAGTAAACGCGCAACCGAAATTTTTCAGAGCGCGCAGTATTCCCCACGCATTGCGTGATGAGGTCGCAAAAACATTACACAATTTGGAATCACAAGGTGTAATTGAACGTGTGCAGGCTTCTCTCTGGGCATCACCCTTAGTAATTTTGCCAAAACCTTCCGGAAAATTGAGACTTCATGTGGACTTCAAGGCAACAGCGAATCCACAACTAGTGACTGCAACCTTTCCTTTACCCCGTCCGGAAGATCTTTTTGACAAACTGTGCCCGGGTAAATATTTTTCGAAGTTGGACCTAGCAGATGAGTACTTGCAAATACCGGTGGACGAAGAATCCCAGCGCGTTTTGGTGGTTAACACGCATCTTGGTTTGTATCGATTCAAACGACTGCCATTCGGGTGTGCGTCTGCCCCTGCATTGTTTCAGCAATATCTACAAACTGTTTGTGCGTCGGTCCCTACTGCAGCAAACTATCTGGACGGTAATGTGATCTCCGGAAAGACGGAAGAAGAACATTTAGCCAACCTCAGAACATTATTTCAGGTCTTGCGACAAAATGGTCTTCGCTTGCGGAAGGACAAATGTGTGTTTCTTGGTCGTGACTTGCACTGCCTGGGACGTGTACTCAATGCCCAAGGCATACATCCCAGTCCCGAGCACCTCCGTGCCATACAAGACTTGCCTTCGCCGCAGAATTTGGAGCAGCTACAGAGTGTGCTAGGAAAAATCTACTATTATCACCGATATGTTCCACATGCCTCTTCCATTTCAGCTCTGCTTCATCGCTTACGCCGTAAAGGTGTTCCGTTCGTCTGGACGACGGAATGCAAACGCGCCTTTCGCCAGTTGAAATCGGCGTTGCTTTCCAGTACTTGCCTTACGCCATTCGATCCCCAGAAGCCCCTTTTGTTGTTGGTGGATGCATCGGATTTCGGGATCGGTGCTGTGCTTGCGCACAAAGATGGATCGCACGATCGCCCTATTGCCTTTGCGTCCAAATTGCTCTCGTCTGCGCAAAGAAATTATTCACAGATCGAGAAAGAAGCATTGGCTCTCGTATTTGGTGTTACTAAGTTTCATGATTTCTTGTATGGTCGTCACTTTCCCATCATCACAGACCACAAACCTTTGACATCGCTTTTTCATCCGACAAGCCTGTACCTCCACGTACAGGGCAGAAGTTCATTCGCTGGTCTATTTTCCTCTCGCAGTACCGCTACGATATCTTGTATCGGTCTACTGCTAAGCACGGAAACGCCGATGCGTTGTCCCGTTTGCCTGTTGCTGAGGATAGAGCATTCGATTCCTCCGAACTTGCTTGAATGTTCATTGATTCGGAAACCGATGACGTGGTCGAATCGTTTCCGATTGATTTTCGTCGTGTAGCTACAGCCACAGCTGCCGACCCTGTACTTGCTACCGTTCTGCGTTTTGTTGCTACGCAATGGCCCTTGTCAATGTCACGGATCGGGGATCCGTTGGTTCGCCGATTTTTTGCTCACCAGGAGAGACTTTTTGTACGACGTGGTGTTTTGCTGTTGCGTTCTGATAATGATCAGTCCAGGGGCGTGGTCCCACGTTCGTTACAGTCCTATGTCTTACAGCTTCTCCACCAAGGACATTGGGGAATAGTGAGAACGAAACAACTTGCTCGTCAGCACTGTACTTGGTTCGGAATCGATGCCGCGATTACGATTATGTGGTCTTCTTGCATGGTGTGTGCCGAACAACAATCAGCACCACCGCGGAAATTCTTTGCATGGCTTCCCCTTGGCAACGCTTACACATCGATTTTGCTGGTCCATTCTGGAATGCTCGATGGTTGGTTGTGGTAGATTCATTCAGTAATTTCCCTTTTGTTGTCCGGATGTCTTCCACGACGTCATCTGCCACCATCCAAGCGTTATCTGCTATCTTTTGCATGGAAGGTCTTCCACAGACTATTGTTTCCGACAATGGCCCACAATTCATGTCCACTGAATTTCAGTCATTCTGCAAGGCCAATGGTATTCAGCATCTGACGCCCGCGCCGTTTTCGCCACAGTCAAACGGTGCCGCTGAACGATTGGTCAGGACTTTCAAGTCACAGATGTTGAAGTTGAAAGAGTCGCATTCTCGGGAGGACGCGTTGTTGCTCTTTTTGTCCTCGTATCGCTCTCAGCCCCGAGATGGTCGCTCGGCGGCTGAGTTGCTTTACGGTCGTCCTCATCGAAACTTGATGTCTTTGCTACATCCGCCGCATCAGGTTCCTGTGCAGCGGCAGACACCTGCTTTTGCCCCAGGCGACGTTGTCTACTACCGCCACTATCGAGGTTCACGGCGTTGGCTCGAAGGGCGCATTCTTCGCTGCCTTGGCCGCGCTATGTATCTTGTTTTGGGGGCCTCTGGTAAGGTGCGTCGGCATCTCAATCAGCTGCGCCTCTATTGTCGCACGGGTTCTGCCGCTCCCCGTCTGCTTTCAGCGACGGTGCCGTCCGGTCAGCGCCCTGGGGACCCATCTACTGGCTCGCCTCGGCCCCAGGTGTTACCGACGCTGCCTTCCATTTTGCCCCATGGCGACGCGCCGCCGCCGCCGCCGCCGCCTGTTCTCCCGCCGGCGACGCCCGCAGTGGATACGTCGCTGCAACCGCCGGGCGCCTAACTGGGTCACGCGCCGCCGATCGCTTCCCATAACCAGTTGTCCTCCAACATGGAACTCTTGCCCGCTCCGGACCATATGTCGTCTTCTCCCGTCGGGTGCCCCGGCCCGATGGAGGTCGACCCTTCGGCCCCTCCTGTCTCTCTGTGGGCGCATACACCGCATGTTGGCGTGCACCCTGGAGCAGGTTTTCAGGCGTTTCCTAGCTCCCCGCGATCCGAATGGCAGGGTGTGGGTGGCACAGCCTCGTCTGTTGTTAGACTCCCCACCTCGTCGCATACGTCAACGTGGGGTCCTCCCCAGGGCGGGCGGAAGCCTTATGCCACAACCATACGCCGATTTGCGGGGGAGGAATGTGGTGTCACCGCCAGACACCACACTTGCTAGGTGGTAGCCTTTAAATCGGCCGCGGTCCGTTAGTATACGTCGGACACGCGTGTCGCCACTATCAGTGATTGCAGACCGAGCGCCGCCACACGGCAGGTCTAGAGAGACTTCCTAGCACTCGCCCCAGTTGTACAACCGACTTTGCTATCGATGGTTCACTGACAAAATACGCTCTCAATTGCCGAGAGGATAGTTAGCATAGCATTCAGCTACGTCATTTGCTACGACCTAGCAAGGCGCCATTACCAGTTACTATTGATACTGTAAATAATGTACCGTCAAGAGCGACGTTCACCATTAATGGATTAAAGTTAAGTATTCTACCAGCTACGTCCGTTTTTTCTAAATTCTAATTTCCTTGTCCTGTTCCAGACCTCACGCCAGCCTGCGTGAGCTAAAACGCGTGCCTTTCGGCTTCCTCTAGTAACACGGTGTTGGCTCTCCTGCCAGTCCACAACACATCTCGTATAGATATGGTGATATAGTAAAGGATATAAGCTCCGAGAATGGGTTCAGAGATGTCAGCAATCAGGAGAGTCCACAATTTTCGTGGAAAATCAACACTTACAGTTGCCTCTTCGTCGTCATACATTTAATCTTCGGTTCATTTGCTGGGGTTAGTGATAATTTTATGGAGAAACGATTAACTGTCGGTGCTGGAAGGATGCTGACATACAAGCATGTGTCAACTAAATGCGTGAGCTCGTTGTGCCTGCCTTTGACATTAAGTCGGGGTGATGTGGAGATTCTATGAATTCGAAAGTGCTTGCTAGTCCACCTCGAGACGGATATACCATGCTAGATGCAACGTGGCTATGGCTTAATGGAGGGCTATTAACATATGTCAGATTATTTAGCCATTGTCCACTGGAGAGATCGACCGTGCCTAAGAGTCGCTTACTTGTTTCGGTACGCACACGGCTGATTAAAATTTCGTGCCAACTGCCCTAAGCGTGTACGGTACCAGCACAATTTCCCCTATTGTCAGCTCATGTCCTGTGTTATTTTTCAGGTTGCGCACCGGTGGAAGTGCTTGGAAATGCACGGATTTGCCGCTGGAGAGCGCTGAAGTCGCAACGTACCGCACTCACCCGTTTCTCTAGCGGGAGTTGTTGATCTTTATCCTGAGAGTCCGGGTCCATATTCCTTAAGGTTGCGAAATTTCTCCTGTGTCTGAGGGCGCTAGCACGTGAAAAATTTGGTCTGAGATTAGTAGGTACGAGTCGAACGAGGCGCCAGAACTGACTCCACTCATGACCGCGAAGTGTAACTGGCCCATAGAAACCTGCCTAAATCCACCTTCAGAAACCTCAGTTTCAGAAACCTGCGATCGTAGGTGTTACTAAAAGAACAGAGGAATCTTGTCTTCCATTATTTCTCTTTGCAGCACTTGTTGAATGCGAATATCCGCCTGTTTGTGCTCCCATTGCTGTATATTGGTTTTCAAGTATTCATATGGCATTTATGGTCGTGAGTCCCCAAATGGGGAAGTGGGAAAGTTTGGCCGCCGAGTTTCAAGTCTATACAGTTGATGCCATACCGGGTGACTTGCATGTTGCCGACGATGAAATGCTGATGAGGACAACACAACACCTAGTCCCCGAGCGGAGAAAATCTCCATCCCGACTGAGAATCGAATCCAGGCCCGTTGCTCGGCAGTGAGAGGCGGTGACCACTCAGCCGAGTGGTTTTGATGTGTGCATATTTCCTTCCCAGGGGTGGGGGAGAGGTATTGTGCACCACGTCCACTAGTAACGGTAATGTTTTCGAGTACAATGCTCCCATGGGGATGACAAATTGCATGCCATCGACCACAATATAACTTTGCCAATAGGCAAAGATTTTGGATGAAGATTTCAGTGTCACTACTCTCTACAACTACTGTCTAGGACAAAATAACGACGTACTACGAAAGAATTATGCGAATGGGATGTAAATCGGTAGATTTGATGTACATGTACAGATAAACGAATGATTACAATTTCAGAAAAGTAAATGATTATTCAAGAGAAAGAACTTCACAAATTGAGTAAATCTTAATACGTTGGTCACACTTGGCACTTGTAGAAGCAGTTACTTTGCTTTTGTAACACCCCCAAATATAGAACCCATAATGAATACCCGTTTGTTGCAAAAGAAATAGCAAAATTAGTGACAGCAGCTACTGACAACATAATTTACACTCTTGTCAGTTTGATTAACAGGGATGTTATAGAAATATTAATGATTATCATAAAGAAAGCAATTAATGAAAGAATACAATGTGATACAAAACAGAAACTTTAAAGAAAGAATTCAAAAATTATTATTTACGAAGGTTGAAGCCCAGACCATAAATCGACCAAAGATAACATTTATCCTAGAGGCGAGTTGTAGACGCATCTAACTGTAAGTTCTTGGTGAGTACAATGTAATTCGGCAATGGAGATGTTAACTTCACGTCTCTCTTGTATTCTGCAACAGTAGTATGCATGTTAAGCGCTGCTAGACTATTTTAAAACTGACTTGAAGCTTAAAGTTTTACGATATAGCCTGGAAATATTAGACAGTAGTCGGACTAAAGTAGGATCATCTTTACCGTTAGACAAATAACGGGATTTTGATGTATGTGACAGAAAAGTGAATCGTGTGTTTACTGATTTGTGATGGGACTTAGCCTTCATGGTACTTAATAGTCACGAACATCAAAGGACACAGAAAGAGACTGATCGCCGACATAAGCTCGATTATTAGTCTTGAGTAGGCTACAGCTAAACGCAATCACGAAGAGATTACCAATTCGCCGTAGAAGTTATCGTCAAAATGAGGATTACTGATGTTAACGGACATAATTCCCTAAATGACATATCGATGTGTGTGCTCAGCGTAGGGACAGACAATAATTACGAGGAATAATAAACCTTAATTCAACTTTAGTTCTCCGTGTCGCCTACATCATTTCATGGACATTTAAAGTGTATTCGTGAAATTAACTGATTATTCTGATAACATAAAAGTGGCAAGTGAATTAGTGATAATTTAAATGTGAACAGCAATACCTTCACACCAAAATTGAGACGCATTCTGAACACTGCTCAAGGGTATGTTATCTCTGGAGTTAGGCTACGTCGTGCAGTTGTTGAATACGCGACGTAGCGACGCCTTGACGACGGATTAATAATTAACAACATAAGATACTCGCAAAATTCATAATGTGGCCTCGGCTTGGGTGATGGAAGGATGATTCAGGACACTATTTCTTAACGTTTGAATAACCATTCTGAAACCGGGCATAAGAACTATAGTCAGCAATTTCGCGTGAACTGAAGGGTCTGTCGCGAACGCTCAGGTCAATATAGGCATTGCGTTATTGAGTGGTGCAGTCGCTACACTTATAAGTGAACAGACAACGAACACAATTGCTTTCATTACAAGCAAGGCCGGCCCACACATTACGGCGTGCTGTTCCATCGAGACAGTGATATCATTTTCGACATACAGTATCTGGGCGTAACAATTCCACACGAGGAGGTTTTTTTTTCTTTTTTTTTTTAGTAGTAGTTACATACTGGCGTTGTCATGATCGACGGACGCCGTTCCACGTCATCTCGACTGGGGCACCCATCACCATCTAGTCGAGAGAGAACAGCGCCACACTTGGATTGAGTAGAGTAGTTGGATATCCTCGTGGGGGATATTGTACCAAATTATGTGCAATTGATGCGTCTGTAGTCAAAATCCCAATATGATTTGGGTCGCTGCCCATAATGCTCCAAACATTCTCAGTTGGGCAGTGACCCGTCGACCTTGCAGGCCAAGGTACTGTTTGGCAATCTCGAAGAGAAGAAACAGAAACTCTCAACGTGTGCAGGCGGATATTATCTTGCCGACACACCTGGGCGTAGAATATCATCGATGTAATGCTATTCTGTAAGGGTGCCGCAGATGACAACCAAATGGGTCCTGCTATGAAAAGAACTGGCACCCCTGACAATCCTGGTTGTCGTGCCGTTTGGCGGGCGACAGTCAAGTTGACATCTTACCACTGTCTCAAGCATCTCCAGACATGTCTTCGGCCTGGAATCTCGCTGGTTGGAGTAGAATTCAGCCCCGCTGACTAGCGAAGAGATGCTCCAGACAGCGGTATGGTACCAACCCGACTATCGCCTGCCATATGGCCCGACAACCACGAGTCTATATCTACATAGATATTCCGCAAGTCACCGTACTATGCGTGCCGGAGGGTACCCTGTACCGCCACTAGTCATTCATTTCCCTTTCCTCTCGCAAACAGAGCAAGGGAAAAACGACTATCTATATGTCTCCGTATGACTCTTAGTTTTTCTACTCTTGTCTTCATGGTCCTTATGCACAATGTCCGTTCGCAGCCGTAGAATCGTTCGGTAGTCAGCTTGCATGGGGGCTTAATTATTTTTTTTAATGAAAATATTTTTCAGGCGCTGTGTGTCCGGTTACGAAGTCTCGTAACCGGTTGGCCCTGAGTAGTATTAGTACGCAATCTGACTGCATAGAATAACAACACAGAATGAGAGGAAATTTCCGTTAACACAAATGATTAATTAAGTCCCCAGCAACTATAAAAGCTACGAAACAACAAAGCACAAGTGTAACTGTTCTGTGTATGGAAGTATGATTCAACGTACACATCTGGCACGGTTCTTCCCCAATACGACAAGATATTTTAAACATCATTTACAATGAAGTAATAAAAAAAACAGAAATACTATTATTGCACATAGAAACCAGAATTACAGTCTAATACATGAACACAAGCCAGATGCTTTGTTGAAGGAACCTGTGACCAAGAGGCATTGTTATTTAGGAAATTTGAAATAAAAAAATTTTTGTTACCTTGTACATCTACATCTACATCTACATTTATACTCCGCAAGCCACCCAACGGTGTGTGGCGGAGGGCACTTTACGTGCCACTGTCATTACCTCCCTTTCCTGTTCTAGTCACGTATGGTTCGCGGGAAGAACGACTGTCTGAAAGCCTCCGTGCGCGCTCTAATCTCTCTAATTTTACATTCGTGATCTCCTCGGGAGGTATAAGTAGGGGGAAGCAATATATTCGATACCTCATCCAGAAACGCACCCTCTCGAAACCTGGCGAGCAATCTACACCGCGATGCAGAGCGCCTCTCTTGTAGAGTCTGCCACTTGAGTTTATTAAACATCTCCGTAAAGCTATCATAGTTACCAAATAACCCTGTGACGAAACGCGCCGCTCTTCTTTGGATCTTCTCTATCTCATATATATTGACGAAAAATACACCGTGATCATTACAACATCCCCAATCGAACAGCATCTGCTGTCTTGCCCAACAGAACAACTGCACACGACATACCCTCAACTAGCACTGCTATCGACATCCTCTCAACAAGCTCTGCTCATGGCAACCTCAGAACTACTACTGCCCACGGCAACTTCTGAACTACAACTGCCAGTGGAGGCCCCTCCTCCATGGGCTAGAATTTGATGGTATTTTTGCCAGCATTGGTGGTGAAAATACCACCAAATTCGTCCAAAAAAATACAGAAAAAAATAAAAGATAATATTAATAAATAAATATCACATAACTAAATAAATTTTGGCTTTGCACTGACCCTTCAATAACCTAATATATAAAATACAGTAAGGAATACAAATGCTTGCAGACATGTGATTTCACATAATAGTTTACACAAGTATCATTCAATCAATGGCACCAGCAATGACGAATCGCAGTCTTTGATTTGCTCTACCCACAATATTGTCTATGTGATTGTTCCAGTTCAGGTTATTTACAAATGTAATCCCTAAGTAATTAGTTGAACTTACAGCCTTCAGATTTGTGTGACTTGTCGCTTAATCAATATTTAGCGGAGTTCTTTTAGTACTCGTGTGAATAACTTCACACTTTTCTCTTTTTAAGGTCAATTTCCACTTTTCGCACTATACAGTTAGTTACTCATCTAAATCATTTTGCAATTCGTTTTAGTCATTTGATGACTTTACAAGACGGTAAATGACAGCATGACCTGCAAACAATCTAAGAGGGCTACTCAGATTGTCTCCTATGTCGTTAATAAAGATCAGGAACTATAGAAAGCATATAACACTTCCTTGGGGAACGCCGGATATTACGTCTGTTTTACTCGATGGCTTTCCGTCTGTTACTACGAACCGTGACTTTTGCGACAGGAAATCAGGAATCCAATCACGTCGCACAACTGAGGGGATATTCCATAGACACGCAGTTTGGTTAGAAGACGCTTGTGGCGAACGGTGTCGAAAGCCTTCTGGAAATCTAAAAATATGGCATCAATTCGACATCCTCTGTCGATAGCACTCATTATTTCATAAGTATAAAGAGATTTTTGTGTTTCACACGAACGATTTTTCAATAAATCGTTTTCTTCCAGGTACTTAATAATGTTCGAACACAGTATATGTTTCGAAATCCTACTGCAAATCGACATTAGTCGTATGGTCCCGTAGTTCAGTGCATTACTTCTATTTCCCTTTTTGGTTATTGGTGTGACTTGACCAATTTTCCAGTCTTTAGGTACGGATCTTTCTGTGAGCGAGCGATTGTATATAATTGCTAAATATGGAGCTATCGCATCAGCATATTCTGAAAAGAACCTGACTGGTATACAATCTGGACCGGAGGCCTGGACTTTGTTAAGTGATTTTAAGCGCTTTGCTACATCGAGGACATCTACTTCTATGTTTCTTATCTTGGCAGTTGCCTTTGACTGGAATTCATGAATATTTACTTGGTCTTCTTTGGTGAAAGAGTTTCGGAAAACCGTGTTTAAAAACTCTGCTTAAGCGGCATTTTCATCAGCGACTTCACCGTTGTTACCGCGCAGTGAAAATATTGATTGCGTCTTGCCAGTGGTGTGCTTTACGTATGAACAGAATGTCTCTGGATTTTCTGCCAGATTCCAAGATAGAGTTTCGTTGTGGAAATTATTAAATTATCTCACACTGAAGTACGCGCTGTATATCGTCCTTCTGGAAAACTTTGCCAATCTTGGGGGTTTTGCGTTCTTTTAAATTTGGCTTTAGTAACAGTGATCTGAGCCCTTTTGCGTACCATGGAGGATCAGTACCATCACTTGTTAATTTATGTGGTATATATCTCTCAACTACCGTCAATATTATCTCTTTGAAATCATTCCACGTCTTCTCTACGCATTCATGATCATATCGGAAGGAGCGGAGATTGTCTCTTAGCAAGGCATTAAGAGCATTTTTATCAGCTTTTTTAAGTAGATGTACTTTGCGTTTCTATTTGATGGTTGTGGGTGTTACGGTATTCAGCCTAGCAGCAACTGCCTTGTGGTCGCTAGTCCCTGTATTTGTCATGATACTCCCTATTTGTCCAGGATTACTTCTTGCTAAGAGGTCAGTATGGTTTCGCAACCATTTACGCTTCGAGTGGACTCATGAACTAATTATTCAAAATAATTTTCGGAGAAAGCATTGAGTACAATTTCGATAACATTTTATGCCTGCTGCAGGCTTTAAACATATAATTAATTTTTCCAGCATATCGAGGGCAGATTGAAGTCACCACCGACTATAGTTGTATGAATAGGGTACCTATTTGAAATGGGACTCAAGTTTTCTTTAAACTGTTCTGCAACTATATCTTCTGAGTCAAGGATCGGTAAACCGATCCAATTAATAGTTCGACTGTCAAGTATAACCTCTACTTATACTACTTCACAGGAACTATCTTCTGCAATTTCATTACAATTAATACGTTGGTTTAGCAAGGGGGCCCACTTTCATTTGGATGGGTTCGTCAATAAGAAAAAATGGCGCATTTGGGGGACTGAGACTCCGCATTTCGCGATCGACGAGTCTCTTCACCCTCAACGGGTGCCGGTGTGGCGTACAATGACCGGTGCGATATTCCTTGATGGCACAGTGACTATCTAACGGTACGTGAAGGTTTCGAAGATGATTTCATGCCCATTATTCAAAGTGACCATGATTTCGACAAGATATGGTTCATGCAAGACGGAGCTCGACCATATCGAATCAGGAGAGTGTTTGACGTCCTGGAGAAGCACTTTGGGGACCGCATTCTGGCTCTTGGGTACCCAGAGCCCACTGGCATCGGCCTAGATTGGCCGCCATATTCTCCGGTTCTGAACACAAGCGACACCTTTTTGTGGGGTTATATTAAACACAATTTGTACAACAATAAATCCAAAACCATTGCTGAGCTGTAAACAGCCATGCTGGAGGTCATCGACAGCATCAATATTCCGACACTGCGGAGGGTTATGCAGAATTCTGCTAATCGAATCGTCTGCGCCACATCATCGCCGATGATGGCAGGAATATCGAACTTGTCATAATCTAAATCCGAATATCTGTAGTGTTGTTTACATGTTGAATAAAGCGTCTGTTGTAGTTTGTAACTAAATTACTTTTTTTTCATATAGTTCAGTATTTGTCACTCTGTAGCTCGCGGGCCAAAAATTATCGTCCTGTGGGCCACAGGCTACCCGCTGACCGCGTGTTGGCCACCCCTGACATACATGTTAATTTTTCCCACGTATTAGTCGAGAGTGGGACTGTAGTGAAATAATACTACCAAACGGTATAGTGCGAATTGCAGAGAAAACATGTACATGAAGACATAGATATTCTCATCAGAGCACTAGTATCATATTTACACAAATGGCCCTATTATAGAATAAATTGGAACTAGAAGTGTATCACTGCATAGCAGACTCTTTCTACTACTATAGTAACGTTGACAGCCAGGACTCCAGGAAGATATAGACCATACCATAAATCATGCATCAAAACAATGTCGTCTTAGCAGAAAGTACACACTAAAACAAAAAGAAAAACAACGCATTACGAAGGAATTACCCTAATAGGATGGAACTCGGTAGATGTGATGTCCAGACAAATGATTATAATTTCAGAAAAATTGGATGATTTATTGCCGGCCAGAGTGGCCGAGCGGTTCTAGGCGCTTCAGTATGGAACCGTGCGACCGCTACGGTCGCAGGTTCGAATCATGCCTCGGGCATGGATGTGTGTGATGTCCTTAGGTTAGTTAGGTTTAAGTAGTTCTAAGTTCTAGGGGACTGATGACCTCAGATGTTAAGTCCCATAGTACTCAGAGCCATTTGAACCATTTTGATGATTTATTCACGAGAAAGAGCATCACAAATTGAGCAAATCAGTAATGCGTTGGTCAAACTCTGGCACTTAATATAAGCAGTTATTCGGCCTGGCATTGGTCGATAGAGCTCTTGGATGTCCTTTTGAGGGACATTGTGCCAAATTATGTTCAGTTGGCGCATTAGAACGTCAAAATCCAGAGCTGGTTGGAGGGCCCTGCCCATAATACTCCGTACGTTCTTAGTTGGGGAGAGATCCGGCGATCTACTTGGCTGAGGTACAGTTTTTCAAACAAGAAGACAATCAGTAGAAACTGTCGCCTTGATGGTTTGACATGAAGGATAACAAAATGGGGCACACAATATCGTCGACTTACCGCTGTGCTGTAAGCGTGCATGGATGACAACAAAATGGGTCCTCCTATGAAAAAAAAATACATCCTAGACGATGGATCGAGTGTTTGGGTTCCATACCAGATCAGATTGGATGAAGACACCAAGGCAGTTCGGAGGCGCGCTGCTAGATTTGTTACCGATGGGTACGAACAACACGTAAATGTTTATGAGATGTTTCCGGATCTCAAATGGGAATCCCTGGAGTGAAAGCGACGTTCGTTTCGAGAAACACTACTGAGAAAATTTAGAGAGGCTTGAAAGGTGGCTACACTGAGTCACAGCGGCATAGATTGCGCCAAAGAGTATTATTCAGCCGCCTCTACTGGCAGTCGTAGTTCAGATGTTGCCGTGGGCAGTGCTTGTTGAGAGGATGTCGATTGCAGTACTAGTTGAGGGCATGTCGTGTGCAGTTGTTCTGTTGGGCAAGACAGCAGATGCTGTTCTATTGGGGATGTTGTAATGATCACAGTGTATTTTTCGTCAATATATATGAAGGTAACAAAAAATTTTTATTTCAAATTTCCTAAATAACAATGCCTCTTGGTCACAGGATCAGTCAACAAAGCACCTGGCTTGTGTTCATGTATTAGACTGTAATTCAGATTTCTATGTGCAATTATAGTATTTCTGTTTTTTTTCTACTTCTTCATTGTAAATGGTGTTTAAAATATCTTGTCGTATTGAGGAAGAACCGTGCCAGATGTGTACGTTGAATCACACTTCCACACACAGAACTGTTACACTTGTGCTTTGTTGTTTCGTAGCTTTTATAGTTGCTGGGGACTTAATTAATCATTTGTGTTAACGGATATTTCCTTTCGTTGTGTGCTGTTATTCTATGCAGTCAGATTGCGTGCTAATACTACTCAGGGCCAACCGGTTACGAGACTTCGTAACCGGACACACAGCGACTAAAAAATATTTTCATTTAAAAAATATTCAAGCCCCCATGCGCGTGGCGATCCTGCCAGGATCGTCCTTTGTAATTCTTTTCATAGTAAAAATAGGAGACAGTAGTATTGTTGTAGTAATTTGTAGTTTAGTAATTGTAGTCTATATTGTATGTGTAGATTTGGTAATTGAACATTTGTAGTTGTCTTGTCATTCTTCTAACGGTATTTTTGCAGAATTTAATTTTTGATGTCTTGTATACGGGTTTGACAATTTAGCACAATTGTAAAGATTTCAATTGTTCGTTAATCGTGTTTATCGGGAAGCATTTCGTGTGAATGGTATTGTTGGTGATAAAGTGTCATATTGTGTGTAATTTTCGTATAGTGACGAGTTTTGTAAGTTTTGTAAATGATTACGCGATCAATGAAAAAGGCAAAATTGATGGATAGTCAGAATGACTAAATTGTTAACATGGCGAACTCGCCAACATAGGAGAACAGTATGATGAATAATGAAGTAGAAAACAATTTAATAAGTCGGGAAAATAGTCCGGAACCAGTTCAAAATTTTTCACAATCAAAAAATTTTCAGAATACGAGATTAACGACAGAAGATTCTGGAATAGTATCGAACACAGATAGCTTTACAGCTATGGCGAAAGAAGTTGGTTTTGCGGGAAATGTTAGGGGTGAAAAGAATTTCGAAACAGTTAATATGGCGCTGTTGATGAGCGCAATATTAAATTTGGGATGTGAATTAAAACCAGTGGGATCACGAATAGGAACAATTAAAACTGATATGGGAACAATGGAAACACGGTCAGACTCAAGAATAGGGACATGTTTCAAAAATATGAAAGACGAATTAAAGAAAGAAATTAGAGAAGAAGTACAACCGATTTTGAATGCTCACAATAATAGATTAATTTCAATAGAAATCAGACAAAAGGAACAGGATAGAGAACAGGGAGAAAGAGATCGCGTGATAGTACAAAAATTTTCAGAGTTAAATTTATGACGTGCATACGATAAGGAAGAAATATTTGAAAGAATCGAGGAGTCCTTACCAAACGAAAGATTAAATAACTTAGCACAACAATATGAACAGTTAACTACTAAATATGTCAATACTGAAACCCGAGTCGCTACACTTACGGAAGAAGTAAATAAACAGTAAGAACAAATAGCTGACTTATCGGAAAGAGTTGAGGAGATTTCAGATAAATTGACAAATCTTAGTTTAAATGGGGACAGAGATTCAGATGATACAGCTCCATTGCCATTTGCAGAAACCGAAGAGTACCAGAACATAAATAAACATGTTGAAAATCAGGGAAAATTTAATGAACGCGTTAAAAGGGAATTAGAGGCGTTACGAAAGCAAGTCAAACAAATTGAAAGCGAAATCGTAGGAAAAGACAGCAGAAGAAATTTAGAATCACAGGTAGCCGAGGGCTTTGAAGAAAATAATTTATTTCATTTACGAGAAGCAACAAGAGAGCGCCAGGCGCGCGAACTTTACAATAATCGACATTCGGGCTGGGACAGACGCGGTAGGTCTTTGTCGCCACGAGGCGAAAACTTTGACTATAAACACTTTTTAACTGTTCGGAAATTTAAGATCTTTCGCAATTCTAAGAATGACATACATCCATGTTCATGGTTAGATCAATTTATGTACGCACTTCCACCAAATTGGCCACCAAGTCACAAATTGGAATTTATGTGCGGCTATTTAAGCCCTCAGGGGATTCGCTACACTAAGTGAATATGTGCCGTAGCGTGCATAATGCCCCGAGCTGTAGTGGTGCTATTTCCCTTTTAGTTTTCTGCACCGCTGCCTACTCTTTTACTATTCTTTGTATCTATCAAATCAACTCTTCAACTATCAGTCTATCTAGAGAGTCGGTAAAGAATAACCGGATATGACTATTTTACCCAAAAGTAACTTCGGAAATTACCGTTTTGACTTACTATATCTTCAGCAGCATTCATTCGTAGTTTAAACGAAATTTTACCTGTTTATCTTCGTGACAATATTACTTCATATGCTGACGATATTGTTATTGCTAAAAGTTCTTGGAGTGAGCATAACAAAATTTTGGATTCATTATTACGTATTTTTGTAAAAGTTGGCATTACAGTGAACTTAGAAAAATCTGAATTTGGTCGTTCTCAGGGAAATTTCTTGGTCATATTATTTCTACAGAAGGTATTCTTCCTGATCCAGAGAAACTACACGCTATTCGTAATTATGCTGTTCCCACTACAAAACATGATGTTTGTAGTTTCCTTGGTGTCAGTAATTTTCTTAGACGCTTTGTTAAATTGGACAATTTGACCACACCTCGTTTATGTGAACTATCTGGAAAGAATTCTAATTGGTGTTGGAATGAGGAAGCTCAATCGGAATTTGAACAAACTCGTGCTGCTTTAGTTGCTGCTCCACTTCTTTCACATCTGGATTTATCTAAAGATTTGTGTTTGACGACGGACTCATCATACAAACGCCTAGGTGCACACTTATTTCAAGAGATAGAAGAAAACTGCGCTGTAGTACAGAAAACTATTGCATTTGGAAGTCGTGTTCTCTCTAAATCAGAAAAGAATTATTGGATTACGGAACTTGAAGCCTTGGCTGTTGTTTGGGCTTTCACAAAATTTCGCATCTTTTTGTATGGCAGACATACTAAGGTTTACACCGATCATCGAGCTCTTTAATTCCTTATGTCAACAAAATTAACACATGGAAGATCATCACGATGGGCGTTGTATCTACAGGAATTTGATTTTAGTATTGTTTACATACAGGGTTCTTCAACTATTATTGTTGATGCTTTATCGCGTGCACCTATGGGTTTGAAACAAAGTGCTGAGGAGGTCTGCAAAGAATACAATTATTTTTTGATGTATATTCAAGGTGTTGCGTTTGAAAATTTTATTTCGTCTTCGCTCCAGGACATCGCTAAGGAGCAAAACAAGGATCCAATCTGGAAGGACATTGAGGAGAAGTGGAGGAGAAAGGAAAGCGTAGATATTAGACAGTATTATTTAGTTCGCAATGATATTCTTTTTAAACGAAAATCGGTCGACAGCTCTGTTTGGTTAGTTTGCATTCCTGATGAGTGGGTTAATAAATTGATTTGGTATACACATTTCAGTTATGAACACTTTGGTCCCAGAAAATGATTTCATAAATTACGAGAAAATTGCTACCTCAGCAATATGGAAAAACGTATTCGATCTGTTCTTGCCAAATGCAAATTATGTCAAAAGGCTAAGCCGCCAACAATTTCTCACAGAGCACCGTTGTTTCCTATCATTCCAGCGAAATTAAAGGAGATGGCTGCAGTCGATTTGTTCGCCCCAGTGGTTCGTTCTACTAATGGTTTTGCGTACATTTTGGTAGCGGTGGAATTGACATCAAAATATATGTGTTTTACACCTTTACGCAAAGCAACAGCTCGTTCAGTATCTAATGCTTTCATCAAACATTTTCTTAAAGAAGTGGGTCATGTTGATAAGGTTATATCAGACATTGGATTACAGTTTCGTTCTAAAATTTGGCTTCGTACTCTACGGCATCGTAAGATTAAACCAATTTTCATTTCACTTTTTCACCCTCAATCTAACGCTTCAGAGAGATGGATGAACGAAATCAATAATCGTGTCGACTTTATTGTCATCAGAATCACAGAACGTGGGATCAGTATCTTCATATTTTTCAATACATTCTGAATGAACTCCCTAATGATTCAACTTCTTTACCGCCTATATTGATATTAAAAAATAAAGCACCAACAAATCGCAGTTCTGAAATCGTTCCTTTTCCGCCTTCACGGAAACTGCGGCATTCTGAAGTTGTCAACCTGGCTCTACAAAATATTGCATCTGTGGCTGCTAGAAGAGAGAAATCAGCTAAACGTACTGGTCGTTTAAAAACCTTGTCAGTTGGTCAAAAGGTCTTAATTAAGTCTCACCGCGTGTCTCACAAACTAAAAGGCTTGTGTCGCAAATTTTTTCTGCTTTATAACGGTCCATATAGAGTTCGCAAAATTATTCATGATAACACTGTCGAAGTAGAAACTCTTATATCTCGGCGCTCTAAGGGAATACATCATATATCAAATGTTAAAATTTTTGTGGAATGACTTACTTTGGAGAAACTAACAGTTATACGTAAACACGTAGAGAATACAAGGATACCGCGCCGTGTCCGGCGGCGGTACATACTCAAAGCAACAGTCAAGTCTGCACGCCGCGCAAGGCAGTCGTTGACCGCAAATAATTACTTCCTACGTCACGCGTACCCATAGCTGATCGAGCGTTCAGTGCGAATGCACTGACAGCCGTAAACAAATACACAGTCTAATTTCTCTGATTAAATTCAGTATAAAGCTATAGTGACTTGAAAAATTATGTTATTA
Source organism: Schistocerca serialis cubense (assembly GCF_023864345.2). NCBI lineage: Eukaryota > Metazoa > Arthropoda > Insecta > Orthoptera > Acrididae > Schistocerca > Schistocerca serialis. Next base: position 165,062,720 of record NC_064645.1, on the reverse strand, counting down.
ACGTTCGGTATTTTTCAGGATACGGTTGTATAAAATATTTAAGAAGTTCAGGTAAATTCTGTGTGTGTCCGATGTTAAGAGGACTTGCTATCGAGAAAATTTCAGGAAGAATGTAATTTCGAAGAAGAAAGTAATAAACTAAAAAAGGTGACCATTAATAGAGTTTATTTTTCAGGTAACATATTTCCACTTAGGTACGTATTTTAGACGTAATTTGCTGCTCGCTATTACGTGATTTATACTTTGTGTTAACTGATTTTGACAATGATAGATTAATGAACAGGGTTGTTACTTATGTATATTATGCATCGATTGGCTTCACTGCTTTTTCACTGATGTCACATTTTTTTTATTATGTGCCTGCTGTGCTTATTTATTTAAATTATAGTTGTCACCTGATTAGTTGTGCTGATATGGTTATGTACGTAAGTTATACTTCGTGAATTTTCTGCTTGCGACCTTATGTTTACTTACTAAGATTACATATGAACATTTATTTGCGTATGCTGATATGATGCTAATGACCTGTCTAATACATTTACTGCTTTGCGTATGGATTGCATGTTTACACATTTCTGTATTGTTGTCATAACTACTCTTTAATTTGGTATATAGAAATGCTGATAAATGGTGTACGAACATGGAGTCTAGGTCACACTATGGTATTAAATATAGATTGTTCGCTTGGCAGAGCCTCGTTATAGGGATTGTGCTACATCCACTTGTTAACATTCTGTTCTCTGCTGGTATATTTACTCACTATTGCATGTTTTGCTTACGCTCAGTGCTTTGTATTTTAAGATAAGAAAATGAACTGCTATAATTCTACGAACGACATTGGTACAAGAAACTTCATTGAAGTCACAGGAGCTGGAGGTTTTATGGAAGCTGTATAAATTTATGCTAATAGGAAGGAAGCTAACGACATGACATACCAACACTAGGTTTAGACCATTGACAGTTATTACACTGCATTCTTCGTGAGCAATTGAAATAGCAAGTGACACTTGACAGAAGAAATACTCCACATGTTTGCTTCTGTTTTCCCATGATTCTTGAAGTGGTGTACAAACTGTGAAATATTACGATCATCCACACTCCATACTCGTACTTACTTACTGAAAGTTATTTCTTTTATTTAATAATGGACAAGGTAACCAAAATGTATTTTATAATTCATAATGAGTAGAAGATTTGGGTCAGATGGATTACACAGAGGTTGTGTGTGGACATTGTGTCTTCGGATTGTATGGGATGATGAATTGAAGTTTGCACTAGGATTTTATCTGTACTTGTTCGAGGAGACTGACTAGAGGAAAGAGTTGTTATGGAAGTGAAATGATACTGGCGATAAGATTTATATGTATCGACGTATGGAAGAGGTATTATTGAGGTACTGAGATTGTGTGAAGTTGATGATTATTGGAGTTTTGGTGGACAGGAGGTAAGGTAAATGATATTGATGATAAGGTTTATATGTATCGACGTAACAGGTATTATTGAAGTATTAAGATTATGTGATGGTGATGATTATTGGAGTTTTGGTGGATAAGAGATAAAGTAAGTGAGGAGCATTTTTGTTGTTGTTGTTGGTTTATATGGAACAAGGAGGATGAAGATGGCAGAATAGAACACTCAAGTGGAAGGAAGATTGTCTACACAGACACTTTGTTAAATCAATAAGCAGTATATACTTTTTTTTTTTTGGAAAGAGGAAGTATTTACATATCTTGGCACACTGACAGTTGTTCAGCAACCGTACATTTGATTTGCCTTGGCAAACATTGAGCTTGACATGATGACTATGACGCTGACTAACTATTATTGACTGTTATCCACTGCTGCCGCTACTACTTGATACACATGTTGAACATCAAATTTTTGACAAAATTGCATTTACACAGTTAACACTATTCAATTAGAGAGATGAGTGAGTGTGTTTTGTGTGTTTTCCTTTCCTAATCCCAAATAATTGGTACCGACCTACCTCCTAAATATTATTTTACTTGTTTGTTGTGGCTTGCACTGACACCCATAAATATTATAGGTTTACTGATATTTGTGTATTTGTAATAGTTAATTTGATAATTATCAGATATCATTTGTGTGTTTATTACAATTTGTATGTTTAGTGTAAGAGCATTGATAATAATTTTGTAAAAGCAACTGTGTGTGCATTCAAACTGTTGTTTGTGCTTGCACCTATCATCATTGATGGGGGCCACTTGAAAATGTTTGATTTCTGCTTATAAACTCTGATGAACTGTCTGATTAGTGGTAGTGAATATTATGGACTGCTATCTGCACTTGTTCAACATGATGCTTGCCACTTGGAAATGTTTAATTTCTGCTGATAAACTCTGATGAACTGTCTGATTAGTGATAGTGAGTATTATGGACTGTTACCTGCACCTGTTCAACATTGCTGGGTGCCACTGATGGAACTGCTTCTACTGAAATAATGTCACTTGTTGGTGTCTGCACCTGTTCAACATTGCTGGGTGCCACTGATGGAACTGCTTCTACTGAAATGATGTCACTTGTTGGTGTCTGCACCTGTTCAACATTGCTGGGTGCCACTGATGGAACTGCTTCTACTGAAATAATGTCACTTGTTGGTGTCTGCACCTGTTCAACATTGCTGGGTGCCACTGTTGGAGCTGTTTAAATAGTGCTGATGAAATGTTAAGAGACTGCTATTTGCACCTGTTGACCATTTCTAAGTGCTACTGTTGGAACTGTCAACTATTCCGAGGAGTGCTACTTGTTTATTGAGCTATTGATAAGATTTTATGTGAATATTTGTATAAAGTGATTTTTTGTATATTTACTGTTTATGAAATGTTATGAGACCCTTCAACTAATTCCTTAGAGATTACATTTGTAAATAACCTGAACTGGAACGATCACATAGACAATATTGTGGGTAGAGCAAATCAAAGACTGCGATTCATTGGCAGAACTCTTAGAAAGTGCAACAGGTCTACCAAAGAGACTGCTTACACCACGTTTGTCCTCCCTATCTTAGAGTACTGCTGTGCGGTGTGGGATCCGCATCAGGTGGGATTGACGGATGGCATCGAAAAAGTTCAAAGAAGAGCAACTCGTTTAGTGGCAAACATTAAAACGAAGGCCTTATTCGTAGCGACGGGATCTTCTCATGAAATTTCAATCACCAGTTTTCTCCTCCAATTGCGAAAACATTCTTTGGCATCCACCTACTTCGGGAGAAAAATTTAAGTGCTCGTTTTTCCCGCACGCCGTTCGAGAGTGGAACGGTAGATAAACAGCTTAAAGGTGGTTGATTGAAGCCTCTGCCAGGCACTTTATTGTGAATAGCAGAGTAATCACGTTGATGTAGATCTAGATGAATTCCCATCATGCCCGGCAGCCTAACATGCAGTTTGAACATCCTAACGCAAACCGTTCAAAAGCTATGACGATATTATTTCATATAGTTCAATAATTGGCACCCTGTATTTCATGTTGTTGTTGTTGTTGTTGTTGTTGTGGTCTTCAGTCCTCAGACTGGTTTGATGCAGCTCTCCATGCTACTCTATCCTGTGCAAGCGTCTTCATCTCCCAGTAACTACTGCAACAAGCATCCTTCTGAATCTGTTTAGTGTATTCATCTCTTGGTCTCCCTCTACGATTTTTAACCTCCGCGCTGCCCTCCAGTATTAAATTGGAGATCCTCTGATGCCTCAGAACATGTCCTACCAGTTGATCCCTTCTTCTAGTCAAGTTGTGCCACAAACTTCTCTTCTCCCCAATCCTATTCAATACTTCCTCATTAGTTACATGATCTACCCATCCAATCTTCAGCATTCTTCTGTAGCACCACATTTCGAAAGCTTCTATTCTCTTCTTGTCCAAACTAGTTATCGTCCATGTTTCACTTCCATACATCGTTACGCTCCATACAAATACTTTCAGAAACGACTTCCTGACACTTAAATCTATACTCGATGTTAAAAAATTTCTCTTCTTCAGAAACGCTTTCCTTGCTACTGCCAGTCTAGATTTGATATCCTCTCTACTTCGACCATCATCAGTTATTTTGCTCCCCAAATAGCAAAACTCCTTTACTACTTTAAGTGTCTCATTTCCTAATCTAATTCCCTCAGTATCACCCGACTAAATTCGACAACATTCCATTATCCTCGTTTTGCTTTTGTTGACGTTCATCTTATATCCTCCTTTCAAAACAATATCCATTCCGTTCAACTGCTCTTCTAAGTCATTTGTTGTCTCTGACAGAATTACAGTGTCATCGGCGAACCTCAAATTTTTAAATTCTTCTCCATGGATTTAATACCTACTCCGAATTTTTCTTTTGTTTGCTTCACTGCTTGCTCAATATACAGATTGAATAACATCGGGGATAGACTGCAACCCTGTCTCACTCCCTTCCCAACCACTGCTTCCCTTTCATGCCCCTCGACTCTTGTAACTGTCATCTGGTTTCTGTACAAATTGTAAATAGCCTTTCGCTCCCTGTATTTGATTCCTGCCACCATCAGAATTTGAAAAAGAGTATTCCAGTCAACATTGTCAAAAGCTATATCTAAGTATACAAATGCTAGAAACGAAGGTTTGCCTTTCCTTAATCTTTCTTCTAAGGTAAGTGGTAGAGACAGTATTGCCTCACGTGTTCCAATATTTCTAGGGAATCCAAACTGATCATCCCCGAGGTCGGCTTCTACCAGTTTTTCCATTCGCCTGTAAAGAATTTGCGTTAGTACTTTGCATCTGTGATTTATTAAACTGACGGTTCGGTAATTTTCACACCTGTCAGCACCTGCTTTCTTTGGGATTGGAATTATTATATTCTTCTTGAAGTCTGAGGGTATTTCGCCTGTCTCATACATCCTCCTCACCAGATGGTAGAGTTTTGTCAGGACTGGCTCTCCCAAGGCCGTCAGTAGTTCTAATGGAATGTTGTCTACTCCCAGGGCCTTGTTTCGACTCAGGTCTTTCAGTGCTCTGTCAAACTCTTCACGCAGTATCGTATCTCCCATTTCATGTCCGTGTACATCCTCTTCCACTTCCATAATATTGTCCTCAAGAACATCGCCCCTGTATAGACCCTCTATATACTCCTTCTACCTTTCTGCTTTCCCTTCTTTGCTTACAACTGGGTTTCCATCTGAGCTCTTGATATTCATACAAGTGGTTCTCTTTTCTCCAAAGGTCTCTTTAATTTTATGTAGGCAGTATCTATCTTACCCCTAGTGAGATAAGCCTCTACATCCTTACATTTGTCCTGTAGCCATCCCTGCTTAGCCATTTTGCACTTCCTGTCGATCTCATTTTTGGGAAGTTTGTATTCCTTTTTGCCTGCTTCATTTACTGTATTTCTATATTTTGTCTTTCATTAGTTAAATGCAATATTTCTTCTGTTACCCAAGGATTTCTACTAGCCCTCGTCTTTTTACCTACTAGATCCTCTGCTGCCTTCACTACTTCATCTCTCAAAGCTACCCATTCTTCTTCTACTGTATTTCTTTCCCCCATTTCTGTCAATTGTTCCCTTATACTCTCCCTGAAACTTTGTACAACCTCTGGTTTAGTCAGTCTATCCAGGTACCATCTCCTTAAATTCCCACCTTTTTGCAGTTTCTTCAGATGAAAGAAATATTGAACTTTTATTTCACAAAAGCCCCCAAAACGGCATCCCATCACGCGTGTTTCGCATCATATCGAATTGCAATTGGAATATTTCCGTTTATTGATTCAACTATCGTCAGATTGTCCTTCGTATTCCTGTTTACTATGTTCCAATTACTTCGAAAAGCCCGCGCGCCATCTTGAAGAAAATATAGTTCGCCTTGGCGATATGCAACCAACAATCAGGAGCAGCATGGATTGCGCAACCGAATACATTAGCGCGCTAATGATACTAGAGCCAGCCATAGGCAATACATTTCATATTTAATTTTACTGCAAACTCACAACATTATCGGTCGTAAAATGATAGCGCTTCACATGTACAAGTGGTGCACATTCGATCGCCATAGACGTATCATCACTTCACGTAAGCAAGGCCAGCTTTTATCTTTAAGCTGTGATGCTTGTCTTTAATTTAAGTAGGCTTGGATTTATTTTATGTATTCAATTATGGCGAGTAGATACACCAATCGCCGTTAGCAATGGTTTTTATCTCAGTATCTTCTTATAATTTTAGTAGTACAAAATATATAAATACTTAATTTCAATAATATGTTTTTACCGATGACGTTTAAGGGTGCCGCATTACAAAGGTAGAATAAGGATCCTCCTAGTGCAACGTCGTCCACTTGTCTTTCACTCTTATTTCAAGCAACTAATGATGTATCGACTGAGACTGTAGAATAGTTTAAAAAAAGAATCAAAACAAAAGAAGTCGAAATGGGGGTCGAAATTTTGTGTTAAGTTTGCTGGTTTAAATGAAGTGTATGTAATTTTTTATATTTATGATACACGACGCTCATTTTCGTAAAGCATTTGAATGCTACTCTCAAAAATTCTCGAGAGAGCATACTACGAAGTATCACAAGTGTGAATGAGACAGACAGACAACTTGACGAGCGGTGTGGCTCTGTGGAACGATGCTACCCTTCCATGCGGAGGGCCAGGGTTTGATTGCCAGTTATGTTGTATTTTAAACATAGCTGCATAGTAGATATACAGTTTGAAATATAGTCGCATGCTCTACAAGGATTTCCGTGAAAGCGTGAAATACATAAAAACCGAAGGAAAAAAAGAAAAAAAAGAGCATTCGACACTGGTAATTTCTGGATTGCTGATTCGCGTCTAATTTCGGTCATTACTTTTTTAGTTTCTTTCGTTCAGTTCGAATCTCTAGGTCATATAAATATATGCTGATTAGCACATATAGAAGTGTCATTTTTGTGAAAAATGAACGTCTTCTTTTTTATAATTACGTATCACACATAGTATCCCAGCACTGGACGTAATGGGGAAGTCCTGTACCATAGATGATCTATCTTAAATGTCTCTGGGAAAATTTAATTATAAGATCTACAAGATTATCTGTGGTACAGGACTTCCCCATTACATCCAAAAAGTGGGGTGCTATTCCAATGCCGGAGAGCCCTGGCAGTAGTGACAATGTAGGGGGAAAATAAAAAATGGTTCAAATGGCTCTGAGCACTATGGGACCTAACATCTGTGGTCATCAGTCCCCTAGAACTTAGAACTACTTAAACCTAACTAACCTATGGACATCACACACATCCATTCCCGAGGCAGGATTGGAACCTGCGACCGTAGCAGTCGCGCGGTTCCGGACTGAGGGGGAAAATAAGCTGGACATATGAATGGAAGTTTGTGTTGGGGACGGCATTCCATTTGGGTACAACAACATTGACCATAGTGGTGCCGTGATGTAATGGTCAGCATTTTTGCATAGTAAACAAGAGAACCCGGGTTCCAGTCCTGATCACAAATTATGATTCTTTTCTTCAGCTTCCATCATTATCGTAGGTAAAGATGAGACTTAAATGTCTCTGGAAAAATTTATTATAGTATCTATAAGATAATCTGATAATGAGCCCATGACGCTCAGCAGTACTCTAGAAGAATACAGTCATGGGAGGCAATATCTTTAGTAGATTAGTATGCTCCCAAAATATCTTGCTGCAATATTTTCTAAGTGATTGTTCCAGTTTAATTTGTTTGAATCCTTAATTCTAGGTGTTTTGTTTAATTGACACTTTTCGCTCCTTCCAGATACCTTGTCCAAATAATTTTGAAATTCATTCTGATCTTCTGATATCTTTACTAGGCGACCAGCGAAACTGACAGTGCTAGGCAACTGATAAAAATGTATGGGTATTGGATGAACGTCCTATTCTCTGACTCCTTCCCTTTCTTCGTCCAGCTCCTCATCCTCCCTCGTATTTCTGTCCATCGCCTCCTTCTCCATTTCTCTGTTATTCTCTTTCCTCCTCCCTCTGTCCGTCTCCTACTTATCCCGTGCTATGTTCATTTCCTGCCCTCTCCGTCCACTTCCTCTTGCCATCCCCCCCTCCCCTACCCCTCTGTATCAGAGCCTTGTTTATTGGTGCTGCAAACGAAAATTTTATTGGAAATTTCAGTCGCTTCAAATCAATGGGTAACTCGCTTGGGATTATTGGTATGCAGGGTTTGACAGGGACCTCACCAGCTGCTGGATCTGTGGGGATAGTGGATTCATATACAGGATTTTACAGGACTTTAATCTGTGAATGGGTAGGATTACAAGTTTTCGTACGCTTCAGATTCTATAGTAGTATTGGAATCATACGCCGATAAGCCATAAATAAAAATTTCCCGTTTTCTATTAAAATTGACTGAATAATACAAAACACCACATTGTTTTGTATAAAATTTATGTTTAAAATTATATAAAGGGAGGAAAAATATATGTAGGTAGAAATAGTATGTGTAATGGTTTAAATGCCCTGGTATTGTCATTAAAAGGGATTGCGAGAAAGAAAACTATAGCACACATTTTTATTACACAGCATGGCCTTTTTCCTTCTCAGATTTAACAGAAAAATTGTATAGCGTTGTTTAAAAAAGTACACCGAGAGAAACAAGATCGCAACACCAAAAAATAACTAATGTAGAGAAACAAAATTTGGGGAATACATTTGTTTAGGTAACAATTTAAATGATTAACACTGCAAGAGCAAATGTTAATGAATGCTCGAGATAAGAGAAACCCGCCGGCCGGAGTGGCCGAGTGGTTCTAGGCGCATCAATCTCAAAACGCGCGACCCCTACGGTCGCAGGTTCGAATCCTGCCTCGGGCATGGATTTTTGTGATGCCCTTAGGTTAGTTAAGTTTAAGTAGTTCTCAGTTCTAGGGTACTGATGACCTCAGAAGTTAAGTCCCATTGTACTCAGAGCCATTTGAACCATTTTAAGAGAAACCGGTGTAGCCGCCAGAATGTTGAATGCACGCATGCGGGCGTGCCTGCACTGTATAGTAGAGGTGGCAGATGTCAGTTTGTAGGATGGGGTTCCATAGTTTTTGCACTTGTTCAGTCAATATAGGGACTGTTTAAGCTCTTTGTGGATGACGCTGGAGTTGTCGTCCGATTGTTTCCGATATTTCATCGACTGGACACAGATCTGGTGATCGAGCAGGCCAAGGCAACACGTCGACACTCTGTACAGAATGTTGGGTCACAACAGAGGTGTGTGGCCGAGCGTCACCCTAAGGAAAACACCCAATGGAGTGATGTTCGTGAATGGCAGCTCAGCAGATGGAATTACCAGACTTACGTACAATTTTGCCTTCAGGATGCAGAGATAATCATGAGAGTTCTCCTGCTGTCATACGAAATCGCATGTGTCTATCACGCACACACACTTGTTGCAGGCCCTCAACTGGGCTCCTTACAACCAACACACAGCCATCACCGAGGTAGGACCATCCTTGATCAGAAAACACAACAGACCTCCACTGTATCCTCCATGGAGCTATCCCTTCACGCCACTTAAGTCACAAATGGCGGTCGTTTGTGGCTAGTGGAGTGCAAGATATATGCCTTCTGATTCGAAACTGTTCTTGAAGTAACCGATTTCTAACACTTCGTTTAGTCAGTGTGGTGCCAACTGCTACTCAGACTGCTGCTGCAGATAACGTACGATGCGCCAGAGCCATACCTCAGACGTGATGGTCTTCCCTCTCGGTAATGCCATGTGGCAGTCCTGAGTCCAATCCTGTTGCGACTGTACATTCTCGTGAGCACCACTAGCAGCAGTTGTGTACAGTGGCTGTATCTCTGCAACGCATTTCTGCAGTATCGCAAAAGGAACATCCAGCTTCTTGTAGCCCAGTTACACGACCCCGTTCGAACTCAGTAGGATGCTAATAACGGCGTCTTTGTCGCGTTAAAGGCATTCTAAACCAATATTAACGCACTGCGTCCAATCTTTCCCAACGCTAACAATCAATACAGCGTGTACTTAAAGCGAACCTGATTTTCACCCTCGTAGTGGCGCTGTAAGCACCGCCCATATGCGACTGGCTCGAAATTGAAATAGACATCAACTCTCAGATGTAGAAACACTCCTACCAGCTTTCGTTTATGTCGCACAAGTCCTTCTTGGTGTTTCGATTTGCTTCTCCTCGTTGTACGTAGCCTATTTACTTCTGAATGTTTATTAGAGTATTGTTCAAAAATTAGAAGTAAATCCATCAAGAACGTTTCGAGACCTCTGACAGTCCTAGTGTTATTAGAGTATCGTGCGGAAATTTGAAGCAAACGGGTGAAGTAATTTTCGACATATTTCCTGACAACTCTTCCTCCATGTGCATTACAGTTGTGTATCTCTATATATACTACATGTGTTGTCCTTGTCCGTCCTATCGTTTAGTGTAGTATAATGTAAAAATATGAAGTAAACGGACCAGGAACTTGTCGCCATTTCTGCAGACAAAATTGATGGTGCAAATGGCTCTGAGCACTATGGGACTCAACTGCTGTGGTCATAAGTCCCCTAGAACTTAGAACTACTTAAACCTAACTAACCTAAGGACATCACACACATCCATGCCCGAGGCAGGATTCGAACCTGCGACCGTAGCGGTTCCAGACTGTAGCGCCTTTAACCGCTCGGCCACTCCGGCCGGCTGACAAAATTGAATAAAACCTTTCTTTATATAGTAGTACAGCTATAGTCACATGTAAGAAAAATATGTAGCCTACGTCTGTGCAAACAGTTCTTAGAGTATTGCGTAAAAATCTTAAGCAAATCAGCCAAGAACGTTTCAAGATTTATTCCAAGTCATATAGTAAATAGATATTTGTATGCAACATTATTAAAAATATATGGTCTATCCCCATATTAAAGATTTCAGAGTCGTTGTTGTTGTGGTCTTCAGTCCTGAGACTGGTTTGATGCAGCTCTCCATGCTACTCTATCCTGTGCAAGCTTCTTCATCTCCCAGTACCTACTGCAACCTACAGCCTTCTGAATCTGCTTAGTGCATTCATACCTTGGTCTCCCTCTGCAATTTTACCTTCCACGCTGCTTTCCAGTACTAAATTGGTGATCCCTTGATGCCTCAGAACATGTCCTACCACCCGATCCCTACTTCTAGTAAAGTTGTGCCGCAAATTTCTCTTCTCCCCAGTTCTATTCAACACCTCCTCCTTAGTTATGTGATCTACGGATCTAATGTTCAGCATTATTCTGTATCACTACATTTCGAAAGCTTCTATTCTCTTCTTTTCTAAACTATTTGTCGTCCATGTTTCACTTCCATACGTTTCTACACTCCACACATATACTTTCAGAAACGACTTCCTTACATTTAAATCAATACTCGATGTTAACAAATTTCTTTTCTTCAGAAATGCTTTCCTTGCCATTGCCAGTCTACATTTTATATCCCCTCTAATTTGACCATCATCAGTTACTTTGCTTCCCAAATAGCAAAATTCATTTACTACTTTAAGTGTCCCATTTCCTAATCTAATTCCCTCAACATCACCTGATATAATTTGACTACATTCCATTATCCTTGTTTAGCTTTTGTTGATGTTCATCTTATATCCTCCTTTCAAGACACTGTCCATTCCGTTCAACTGCTCTTCCGATCCTTTGCTGTCTCTGACACAATTACAATGTCATCGGCGAAATTGTGTAAAAATGTGAAGAAAATAAATCAAGAAATTCTTAGAGATTTGTGCCTACAGAGGTTCTATTTTATGTAGTATATATATTTATATACAACATATATTTTAAAAATTAGCGTATGTCCATCAGAGCGTTTAGTAAAGTATCATGCAAGAATCTGAAGTAAATTGGTCAGGAACTTTTCGAGATTTTTGGTAGCATCTTTTCTCCGTAATGTCATGTATATATATTTTTTAATTTATTACATAATTTGAAAGGATATCGTTATGTTTGTTAAGGCACTGTGTAAAAATTTGAGGAAATGTCAAGAAATTTTCGGTTTTTGGCAATAACCTATTCCCTTTATACAGTCACGAGCATTAAAAACATGTACTCTGTGTCATTTGATAATTTTTTAGAGTATTGCGTAGAAACTTGGTAAAAAACTTGTCAAGAAATTTTCGCGATTTTTACCAACAACTTTTCCCTTTTATATTGTACCTACACATTTATTAACGCTATATATTTAAAAAATGCGGATCATATACACTGAAGCGCCAAAGAAACTGGTATATGCATGCGTATTCAAATACAGAGATATCTGAACATGCAGAATACAGCGCTGCAGTCCGCAACGCCTGTATAAAACAAGTGACAGTAGTGCAACCCTTCCGCGAACTGCTGCAGGTTTCAATGCTGGGTCATCAACAGGTGTCAGCGTGCGAACCATTCAACAAAACATCGTCGGTATGGGCTATCAGAGCTGAACGCCCACTCGTGTGCCCTTGATGACTGCACGACACTAAACGTTACGCCTCACCTGGACCCGTCAACACCGACTCTGGACTGTAGATCACTGGAAATATGCTGCTTGGTCGGACGAGTCTCGTTTCAGATTGTATCGAGCGGATGGAGGTGTATGGGTATGGAAAGAACTTCATGAATCCATGGACCCTGCATGTCAGCAGGGGACTATTCAAGCTGTTGTAAGCTCTGTGATGGTGTGTGGCATGTGCAGTTGGAGTGATATGGGACCCATGATACGTCTAGACACGACCCTGACAGGTGACACGTACGAAAGCATCCTGTCTGATCACCTGCATCCATTCATACCCATTGTGCATTACGACGGATTTGGGCAATTCCAGCAGGAAAATGCGACACTCCAGACTTCCAGAATTGGTACAGGGTGGCTCCAGGAACACTCTTCTGAGTTTAAAGACTTCCGCTGGCCACCAAACCCCCAGATATGAACATTATTGAGCATATCTGGGACACCTTGCAATGTGTTGTTCAGAAGAGATCTCCACCCCCTCGTACTCACGGTTTTATGGGCAGCCCTGCAGGATTGATGGTATCAATTCCCTCCGGCACTACTTCAGACTTTAGTCGTGTCCGTGCCACGTCATGTTGGGGCACTGTTGTGTGATATATATGTATATATATACCAGACATATTTAATAACGTGTACCCTACATCCATCCGAACATTTATTAGAGTATTGAGTCAAAATATGAACTAATCGGTCAAGAATGTTTCGAGATTTTTGGTGACAACATTGACATACGTCTTGTCCTCAGTTTTCTATTTGTACATATTAGAAATATGTAACCTATTTCTATCCAAACGTTTATTAGTGTCGTCTAAAAATCTGGAGTAATTCCGTCAAGAACATCCCGAAACTTTTGCTAGAAATCTATCCTCTCTACATACAATACACAGATGTATTCCATACGTATTTTAAAAAATGTGTAGCCTATATCCGCCCGAACGTTTATTAGAGTAACGTGTAAAAAGCTGAAAAAAACAGATCAAGAACTTTTTGACATTATCGGTAACAACATTAAATTTATATAGTAGTATAGATAAACGACAGATTCATGTGCGAGCAACGTAAGAATGTTGCACAGATTCTATTCTAAGTAGAGTATATAGATTAAGAACAGCAGAGGGCACGTAACACTTCCTCACGCGATAACATCCCGTCAGTTGGTACGAAATGTGGCCTTTCTGATACAAAATCACGAACCCAGTAGGACAACTGGAACGATACTCCACAGGCACGATATTTGATTACACACCTCTTGTGAGGGGTGGTATCAAAAGCCTTCTTGGAATCTTCAAATGTGGAATGAACTTGATACGTCCTGCCGATAGCATCCCAACGCCAAGGAAACAAAGGGCCAGTAGCGTTTCACAAGAACGGTATATACTGAACTCCTCCTGATAATGCAGAATATGCACAAAAGAATATTTGTGTCTCTTAGACTTTTCGAATTTACATCATCGTTCTTGTTATGTTTATGAATGAAACTGAGTTTCATGATGATTTCAATAGAGTGAGGTGACAGAAGTCATGGGATACGCCTAATATCGTGTCGGACCTCCTTCTGCCCGGCCTAGTGTACCAACTCGACATGCCATGGACCCAACAAGTCGTTGAAAGTCGCCTGCAGAAATATTGAGTGTGCTGCACCTATATCCACCTGTACTGCGAAGTGTTGCCGGTATAAGATTTTGTGCAAGAAGTGACTGCTTGATTATCTGCCATAAATGTTAGATGGGCGGCCAAATCATTCGCTCGACTTGTCCGCAACGTTCTTCAAACCAACCGCGTACAAGTTTGGCCCAATTGTCATCCATAAAATGATGATGATGAATCTTTGGTTTGTGGGGCGCTCAACTGCGCGGTTAGCAGCGCCTTAACAAATCCCCAACCTTTGCTCAGTCCAGTCTCGCCATTTTCATGAATGATGATGAAATGATGAGGACATCAAAAGCACCCAGTCGTCTCGAGGCAGGTGAAAATCCCTGAGCCCGCCGGGAATCGAACCCGGGACCCCGTGCTTAGGAAGAGAGAGTGCGACCGTGAGACCACGAGCTGCGGACGTCATCCATATAAGTTCCATGGTTGTCTGAGAGCACGCAGTCCATGAATGATTGCAAATAGTCTCCAAATAGGCGAACATAAGCTTTTCGAGTGAATCATTTGCTCAGTTGGTCCACAGGAACCAACTCATTCCATGTAAACATAATCTGCTCCATTATGTAGCCACCACCAGCATGCACAGTGTCTTGTTGACAACATGGACCCATCGCTTCTTGAGGTCTGTTCCACACTCTAACCCTACCAATAGCTCTTACCGACTGAAATCGGGACTCATTTGACCAGGCCATAACTTTCCAGTGGTCTAGGGTCCAACTGATATGGTCACAAGCCAGTAAAGGCGCTGCGGGCGATGTTGTGTTGTTCGAAAAGGTATTCGCATCGGTCGTCTGCTGCCATAGCCCATTTATGCAAAATTTCGCCGCACTGTCCTAACGGGTAAGATGTGTACGTCCCACATTGTTTCCTGGGGTTATTTTACGCAGTGTTGCTTGTATGTTAACAGTTAGAATTCTACACGAACGCCGCTGCTCACGATCGTTAAGGGAAGGTCGTTAGCCACTGCGTTGTCCCTGGTGAGAGGTAATTCGTGAAATTTGGTATTTTCTTCACACTCTAGACACTGTGCATCTCGGCACATTGAATTTCCAATTTCCTAAACGGAATGCTCCTTGCGTCTAGCTCCAACTACCATTCCGCGGCCAGCCGTTGTGGCCAGCCGGTTGTAGGCGCTTCAGCCTGGAACCGCGCTACTGCTACGGTCGCAGGTTCGAATCCTGCCTCGGGCATGGATGTGTGTGATGTCCTTGAGTTAATTAGGTTTAAGTAGTTCTAAGTTCTAGGGGACTGATGACCTCAGATGTTAAGTCCCATAGTGCTCAGAGCCATTAGAACCATTCCGCGTTCAAAGTCTGTTAACTCCTGCCGTGTGGCCGTAATCACATTGGAAACCTTTTCCCCTGGATCACCTAAGTACAAATAACAGCTACGGCAAAGCACTGCACTCGTACACCACGTGTATGCGATACTACCGCCATCTGTTTATGTCCATTATAATTATCCGGGCTGTCATGCCGTGGCCGGTTGGTGAAATCTTTGTCAAATCCCAACGTTTAGTCCCCGTCTGCGGGAGACATCTTCAAGGGGGTCCGTAGGTCGATGGAAGGTCCAACACACCCACTGGCTCGCTACTGACTGTCGCTAGATTCCGTGTCCACGCGCTCCCGCGCCGCGACGTGACGTCACGTGTTTTGAAAACGTCAGTGCAATTGGCCGCTGTCAGTTGCCGTCGATCGCCGTTGCCATCACCCAGTAGTGGACGGGTGGTACACATCTTCCTTAACACCAGCATCCACATACCGTTCAATTTCACGCCCTCCTCCTTACGATTGAAATTATTAGGGTGTTTAGCGATTTCGATTGCCTCCCTGTAGAGCCTTTCGTAATATCCGCTTGTGGCCGCTAGTACTTGCGTCTCCTCTAAACGAATATGGTGGTTCCCTGGCTGGAAAGCATGCTCCGCAACAGCTGATCGTTCCGTTTCTCCTCTTCTACAATTGCCCTTGTGCTCTTCCAAACGTTTTGAAACCGTTCTTTTAGTGGTACCCACATAAACATCTCCACAGCTGCATGGGATCCTATACACTCCAGCTTTTTCCAATAGTCTGCGAGCGTCCTTGGCAGGTTTAAGGTATTCCTGTATCTTCCTGGTGGGCATGTAAATTACGATGATATTCCGCTTCGTAAAGATCCTCCCTATTCTTTTCGTTACATTTTTAACAAACGGCAGGAAAACCTTAGATTTTGCATTAGCCTGTACGTCACTATGATTTCTGCGTGGCTATCTCAATGCACGTTTTATTTCGGCGGACGAATATCCTCTCTTCATTAGTGCATTTGCCATCTTAGTATATTTACGCGAAAAAATGTTAATAAGAAATACTTCCTGGGAATAGTTCCTGAAACAATAGCTACAAATCGCTGTTAATAGCAGCTATCATGCCCAAACGTCGTATTTTTTATTATTTGATTTAAGGTCGTACAATCGATTAAGAGCCCACTACGCCTGACATATTCGGTTTTCACCCATTGTGAATGGAATCCGAGGGCAAATCCATTTCCCAGGGGACGGGCTGCGCCTGCCTGGAGATATCGCCAGAGGAGCGGCTGGAGATAGAGCGCCCCACGGGACCCGGTATCTTCTTTCCGGCTGACGGGGGCGGCTCAGGGCGGAATATAGGCTCCGCCGCAGGTGGTAGCAGCCAAAGGGAGACCAACCCCTGCAGGGAACCCACTTCTTCCACAGCCCGTCTGCATCTCCGGCGTGCTTATGTGCCGTGATTTATGCTCGCGCTTTAATGACACCGTTTTACGAGACAAGACAGTCTCTTTACGGCCAGGTTCCTTGAACTTTATAGTCTCACTTTTACGCGCTCACCGGTAGCGACCGAAATTATGTCGAGCATTTTGAACAGAACGCGGGTGAATTATCTACAGCGCTGTCTGACGTTTACGATCGGGCGCTTAGTGCCGAGGTATTTAACAAATTTGGAATAAGGGCACCTCTTGCCCCCCTCGACATAAGTAAAGAATGGAAAGACAGAATGAAACAAACTGCTTTCGCTCTGATACTACTAAACCTCTTCGCGGACCACGTTACTTGTCTATATTTTCTGTTTACTGGCGTACAGAGTCCTACAGCATTTTAAAAATGACCATACTTTACTCCTGCACTGCCATTTATTGTTTTTGTTCACAACCGAGAGTTTGGCGTTTGTATCAAATATCACGTCTGATGCATGTAGAGCAGAAACGGAGAGTGCAACATGTCATGAATTTGATCGATCGGTAAAATGATGTGTAACTTCCTGTTACGTATATGACGAAGAATTCTGTCCTGTTATGCAAATGAAAGATGCACGCTATCCGATCAAAAGTGACCAGCCACCGCTCTGTAATGCGGGTCTGACCACTAAATGTCGCGAGAGGGGGTATAGCTAAACCAAAACCAGGGAGACCTCTACATCTACATCTACATAGATACTCCTCATGCCACGGTACGGAGTTGGCGGAGGGTATCTTTTACCATCCTAGTGATTCCCTCCATTCCCTCAGTTCCATTCGCAAACACAGCGAGGGAAAGACGACTATCTGCATGCAACCTTATGAGCCCTAATTTCTAGTATCTTATCTTCGCGGTCCTTATGCGCAACGTATGTTGGTGGCAGTCCAGTCGTACGTCAGTGAGCTTCAAATGACGGTTCTTTAACTTTCGCAATAGCATTTCTCGAAAAGAAAGTCACCTTCCCTCCAGGATTTGCTATTTGAGTCCCCGAAGCATCTCCGTAGCACTTACATGTTGTTTCGGACGTACCGGTAACAAATCTAGCAGCCATCCTCTGAACTGTCTCGATGTCATCCCACAATCCGACCTAGTACGGATCCCAAACACTCGAGTAGAAAACAAGAACAGTTCGCACCAGCGACCTTCATTCGGTCTCCTTTACATGTGAACCACACTTTCCTAAAATTCTCCCAATAAACCGAAGCCGACCATTCAGGTTCCCCACCACAGTTCACACACGTTCGTTCCATTTCATACCGCTTTGCACCGTTAGGCCCAGATATTTAAACGACTTCAAGTGGGCAAGTAGGACACTACTAATACCTTATCCGAACATTACGTGCTCCTTCTCCATACTCCTCAGCATAAACTTACTTTTTTCCACATTAATAGCTAGCTGCCATTCGTCAAACCAACTTGAAATTTTGTCTAAGTCGCCTTGTATCTCGAGACGTGGTACTTAGGAAAAGGCAGATTTCAGTGTGGACGGGGCCTTACTCAGTTACCCTTGGTTGCTCAGTTTTCTTTTCTTTTTTTTAATCACGTGCCCTTTATTTGGAACCAATTGCATATAAGGTTTACAATAAGGAACAATTATCAAATTTGATTGTTAAGACAATATCTAATTAAAAATTCGTTCGACAAATTGCATTCACGGCTGAAGGTATTGTTGACAAGAAATTCAAAAAAATGGTTCAAATGGCTCTGAGCACTATGCGACTTAACTTCTGAGGTCATCAGTCGCCTAGAACTTAGAACTAATTAAACCTAACTAACCTAAGGACATCACACACATCCATGCCCGAGGCAGGATTCGAACCTCCAACCGTAGCGGTCGCTCGGCTCCAGACTGTAGCGCCTAGAACCGCACGGCCACTCTGGCCGGCCAAGAAATTCAAATTATTTGTCGGCTGAAGGCCTCAATAGAAATTACTCAAAAAGAATTTGATGCCTGAAGGCCTAGATAGCAAATTCTTACTAAAATATTATAGAAAGGGACAATCATATTAAGAGACAATATCTAATTAAAAATTTTTTAAGACAAAGTGCAGTCACGGCTGAAGGCCTTATTGACAATCATCACAATCTGACCAAATCAAGTGAGAAGTGAGACTCAGACAGTGCTCCAAGGATGGGCCTGAGAAAGGTCACTCGACTTCGTAACCGACGACACAGGCAGCCAAGAGTTTTATTCACTTAATCGGATGGCACATCAATCTAGTGACAGTTTACACGCAGACCAACACTCTTACGAAATCTGCTTAACGTCTGATAACCAATACAACAATGGAAAAACACAGGCAAAATGGCTCTGAGCACTATGGGACTTAACTTCTAAGGTCATCGGTCCCCTACAACTTAGAACTACTTAAACCTAACTAACCTAAGGACATCACACACACCCATGCCCGTGGCAGGATTCGAACCTGCGACCGTAGTGGACGAGCGGTTCCAGACTGTAGCGCCTAGAACCGCTCGGCCACACTTGCAGCTAACCCAGGCAAGACAGAACTGGCGGACAGTACTGCGTCTTCAGAATCCGGTGTTTAGAAGATCCAGAAGCAGAAGGAACCACTATGATCAAAGCAGTCCAACAGAAACAAATATCCGAACCACAATCAAGGAGGCTGTCTTAACTACAACCTGTAGCGGACAGCAGCGGCAAGGGGAGGAAAGGCTCACTGCTGTCAAAATACGCTAACCTCCGGTTCAGGTAACTGGGGCATTAGCGGCCACTAGGCAGAAAAATACCGCTGGTTGAACTTCAATAAACACAAAGAATTCAATGATTAATAATAAGAAGGGGAGGACGGCTAACTAATTTCGCCAACTCCAAACGCTCTTCGTCCCAGCGACCCTGAGAGCAGCAACGCGCGAAGAACTGCGTTTTCTCAAAACAGTGGAGGTTTCACTACTGGGTTAATGTTCACTCAACTCAAACATCCTGGGCCAGGTGGAGAACGAGGCTGTGGCCCTCGCAACTACAGCCCCTCGATCCAGCAGTGCCCGTGTGCTGCCAGCGGTCCAGGCATGTCCTCGCGCTGCCGAACCTCACTGCTGCTCCTTCCAAACCGAACCCCGACACACCCAACCCGGAAAACACTTGACGTCCTTCCAAAGGTAGTACCACGGTACTAGATATCGATGAACGCTGCTGCTGCCACTCGTGGACAGACAACGCCAGCAAACATAATGGCGCCAGTAAACACAAGAAGAAAACGTGGCGCCACTATCCCTATTACACGATGCCAACCTACCAACGGCACCAACACGAGCCGCATACAGCTCATTGCCTTTTAAAGTCACTCAACTTCGACACCTTGCAGTACACCACAGCATCAACCGCAAACAACCGCAGATTGCTGCCCACCCTGTCGCCAAATCATTTATGTGTATAGAGAACAACAACGTATCACAATTCCCTCTGGCGCTCCTGATGATACCCTAGTCTCTGATGAACACTCGCCGTCAAGACAACATACTGGGTTGTATTACGAGTACTTAAAAAGGCTTTGAGCCACTCACATGTCTGTCAACTTATTCCATATGCTTATATCTGAGTTAAGACCCTGCAGTGGGGCACCGTGTCAATTGTATACAGCTGGTGGTCTATGGCTACCATTGCTCCCTCTTGATCACGTGGTCCAGGGTTCGATTCCCCAGCCGCATCGGGGATCTTCTCCGCTCGGAGACTGGGTGTTTTTGTTTTCCGCATCATTCATCATCATTCGTGAAAGTGGCGAGTCTGGGCTGTGTAGGGATTGGGAATTTGTACGGGTGCTGATAACCACGCAGTTGAGCGCCCCACAAACCAAACATCATCACCGAGTCAAATGCATTCTGGAAATCTAGAAATATGGACTCGGCCTGTTACTCTACATCCATAGTGCGCTGTGTATCATGTGAGAAAATGGCAAGCTGAGTTTCGTACGAGCAGTGCTTTCTAGAACCATGCTCATTTGTGGACATAAGCTTCTCAGTCTCCAGAAAGTTTATTATATTCGCAATGAGTATATGTTCAAGGATGAACTGACGGATAGGGACTGTCGAGCATTGTGGAGGGTGGTTGAAAAAAATGGCAAGAAATCACAGGAAGGGTCACTCGTGGGTTCCCCAGTGATACCAGCAGTCCATTTAGGACACTGACTGTGCGTAGGGAGTTAAATACATGGAGCGCCGTATTCGTGCAGCTCTACGTAAGCCACACGTTTTCGTAGTCAACGATAAGCGAAGCTGTGTGTGTAAAGGGCGACGCCACTGGACAATGGATGACTGCAAAGGAGTGACTTATTTTGAGTGATGTATCAAGCTATACCCTGTGGCAACCAGAAGGAAGCTGAGTTTCGTACGAGCAGTGCTTTCTAGAACCATGCTCATTTGTGGACATAAGCTTCTCAGTTTCAAGAAGGTTTATTATATTCGAAATGAGTATATGTTCAAGGATGAACTGACGGATGGGGACTGTCGAGCATCATATGCAGTGCCATCAGTGAAGTGCGGAAGATGTGGTGTTAATCTGTAGGGGTGTTTGTCGTCGCTAAGGTGTTGTCTCCTAACTTAGCTTAAGCAAACGCTAAATGCAGAAGGAGCTTGACAATGCAACCTTTCCTAAAGTAGCATCTGTGAAACACTCTTAAAACTGAGTTCCAAATGTAACTCCTTTAAGGTGAGCTAGAACGTCGACTTTGATGTTTGACTCAGTCCCAGAGCCTAGCGTTACTACTTTCTCTGGTATCGTCCCTTGAGAGTGAATGGCCTGCTATCCTTCAAGGAAAGTGTCCCCAACAGAGTTCAAGCCATGCCACAGGGTGACTATTATTGAACTATATGAAAAATAAACGTAAATTAGTTAGAAACTACGGTGTGCTCAAACCTTATTCAGCATGCAAACGTCCCTACAGATATTCTGATTCAGATTGCGAAAGGTTCGATATGCCTTCCATCATTGGCGGTGATGTGGCGCAGATGCATAGCGAAGTCCTACATGACCAGTTGAAGCGTCGGAACATCGATCTGTCGATGACCTCCTGAACGGCTGTTCTCACCTCAGCAATGGCTGGGGTTATTGCTATACTTCTTGTGTCTAATAGAATCCCAGGCCAGTGGCCTCTGGGTACCCCAGAGCCAGAATGCGGTCCCCGGAGTACCCCTGTAGGACATCAAACACTCTCTTGCTTCGAAGGGGTCGAGCTCCGTCTTGTACGAACCAAATCTTGTCAAACTCAGCGGTGAAATCATCTTCCAAAACCTTCACGTATCGTTCGGTAGTCACCGTGCCGTCAAGGAATATCGCACCGATTATTCCGTGACTGGACGTTGGACACCACACAATCAGCCTTTCAGGGTGAAGAGACTTCTCGATTGCGAAATGCGGATTCTCACTCCCCGAAATGAGCTAATTTTGCTTGTTGATGAACCCAGCCAAATGAAAGCGGGCTTCGTCGATAAACCAAACTATGCATGAGCATAGCAATTCCAATCATGCCCCGCGGTGAAGCATGCATTTTGAAGGTCCTCACGCACATAGTTTAGAAGTTATGACGATTTTATTTCATATAGTTCAATAACTGTCACCCTTTAAACAGAAGGCTAGAGATACCCCATATTACTGTCCACTAACAGGAGTACGAATAATTTTGATTAGGTAGTGTTAACATATGTGATATGTTGACAGTGTCTTCTTAAAAGACACTTTACGCATTGATGCACTTCATAGCGCGCTGTCACTTAAGAATAGCAGTAAATGATGACATCAGATTGCTTTAGCTTGGGGTATGTTCACATGTTCTGTTTATACGCAGTGAAATATGGCAGGACGATTGAATTCCTGAACATAGTATGTCTTTTACTTTTAACGCAGTTTAGTCTTACTAGGTTTATTTGTCCTTCGATCTTGCAATATGGATATGTCAAGGTACAGAGAAGAATACCTGAAATATTACAGTTGTATTCAAACTGTAGCTAGATTACTATATTTTCCAATTCCAGCAGCGACGAACGCGTATATATATATATATATATATATATATATATATATATATATATATATATATATATATATATTAATTATTCTGAAGAAGACAAATTTAAATTTGTTGAAACCTAGGTTAAGAATTCTTTATCCATTGCAACTGGTCGGCTGTTAATAATTTTAATACGTGGAACCGTTGCTGTTGTGCAGCTATGTTTAAAATACTATTTTAATATCAGTATTTTAACTTTCCTTAAGAAATATAGATATATATTTCTTAAGGAAAGTTAATTTTTCCGGTGTAGGTTGATAATTTATTTTGAAACAAACCATGTATTTCATCAGTTAGCAACTAGCTAAGTACCCGCTATGCGCGGTATGTATTTACTTCAATTCTATTAGTTAATCTCCTCTCTCCCTGTCCGTATTCTCTTCCCCTCTCTCCTTATCCCCTGCGCATTTCCTCCTCTTCCCTGTCTCTGTCCATCTCTCCTCCTCCGTCTCTCTGTGCCGTAAAATGATATAATTTTGTAGGTACATTCAGCGGCTTAGTGGGTACTATGTGATAAATGTGTTGCGAATAGAGTTGGCATCAAAAAAGTAATAAATCCAAACGTCATTCACGATACGGAAGTTTCTCAAGCATCTCAGTTTTTATGACGTCGTATCTCCTGATTTACGTTTAACACAATGATATAATTCAGCACGAATATTCATTATTATTGTGACCACTGTTTGCAAAATGTGTCGTCAATACAAAGAGTAGTAAGGAAGTAATAAATTAAAATACCATGGCTGACGCGACATTTAACTGCATTAACAGCGATAGTATATTAAGTGATAAACTTTTTCCTTTCAACATTAGGGGCGCGGAAGGGGAGGAGGGGGTGGAGCAGGTTAGAAGGGTTTCAGTGTTTAGTGAGAGTTTGAAATTATGTATAAAGTTTTTTGCGAGTCACTACGTGCTCTCGTTCTTAGATAGAGGGTGAATAAAATCTGGGACTAAACATATTTTTCACCCCCACCATTACCCCTCTGATAGGTAGTCGGTTCTTCCTCCACAGCGATTATTTCCAGATACAAAGTGACATCTATACCAAGTCTGATTGAAATCGGTGGAAGAGATCTGGAACATATATACATATTTACAATATGTATGGAAATTTTTGCCTTGATCCGATTGTGATGAAATGTAGCCCATGCGGACTGAAGTTACCAGTAAAAAAACCTATTAAAATCCGTCTAGTAGTTTTGGAGATTAGCGTGTTCAGACAGACAGACAAGACTGCTTTAGGAAAACTTTAAATAATAATATCTTTCTTTCTATGATCCCATTTTGGGTGAACGAAAGTTCACTCGGTGCCCCAACTACACTATGAAGTTCTGCGCTCGTAGATAGCACACCGCATCTCGTACACGTCCATCGCGGCGCTCGGGTGACACAGCACCAAGTTACATCACCTGAAGATGGGCTTATAAGAGTCCGAAACCCGTCGTGTGATAATAAAAGAACTTTACAACTGTAGCGGTATTTTCAAAATCTGGTATGCTTAAGTTACCTGCGAAAACCCCATGAAAATTCGTCTAGTAGTTCTAGTTTTGCCGATTACCGTGTTCAAGGACGCGACGGGTATACAAAAATGGTTCACATGGCTCGAAGCACTATGGGACATAAAATCTGAGGTGATCAATCCCCTAGACATAGAAGTACTTAAACCTAACTAACCTAAGGACATCACACACAGCCATGCCCGAGGCAGGATTCGAACCTGCGACCGTAGCAGCAGCGCGGTTCCGGACTGAAACGCCTAGAATAACTCGGCCACAACGGCCGGCGACTGTTATACGGATTTGTTATTAGCATAAATTTCTAATTTTGCTTCTGCTGGACGTTGTGAAGAATGAAGCTTTCGTTCTGCAGTGGAGTGTCACCTGATATCAAACTTTTTGGGAAATTAAAACTGTGTGGCGGACCGGCATTCGAACGCTGAACATTTGCCTTTCGCTAGCAACTGGTCTACCGACTGCGATGCTCAGACGCGATACGTCCTCTTAGATTTTCTACAACCAGTCCCATGTCTGTTACCATCCGAACTTCACAGAAGTTCTCCTGCGATACTTGCAGGACTAGCACTTTTGGAAGAAAGAATTTCGCATAACCATGCTGAGCAACAAACTGATGAAGTTACCAAGATGAATTTTTCACTCTGAAGCGAAAAGTGCATTGATATTAAACTTACCGCGGGCTATGGGTAAGCCATGTCTCCACAAGTCCTTCCTTCCAGGAGTGGTTGTCCTCCAAGCCTCCAAGCTATGCAGAATAACTTCTGTGAAGGTTGGAAGGTAGGAGAAGGGATACCGGTGAAAGTAAGACTGTGAGGAAGGATCGTGAGTCGTGCGTGGGCACCCCAGTCGATAGAGCAATTGTCCGCGAAATGCAAATGTCCTGGATTCGAGTCTCTGTACAGCATAAATTTTTAATTTTTCTGAAAATTTCACGTTACAGAACGTTATGGAGGAAGTAGTAGTGTGCGGCTGAAAGTGACACGAGATGGCGTCGCTATTAAGAGTTTCGCACAACCGTAGCAAGTACGCACACAAGTGTTACAGATGTCACGTCTATGTCTAAAAATCGAGTAAGTGTTTAGCCACTGTACCAATATATATAATACATTAAAATTACAGTAGAGATTGTTCTTTGAATCATAGCTTTCTGCAACTCGGTTGTACCCAAGATGGCAAAATTAGCCAATTGCTTACTTCTGTAGCCTTCTTTGAGACATTTTCTCCACTCAGATTTTCCACTAAGGAATGGTGTGATTGTACTGAAGAAATAAAACTAAAGACACGTGGCATTGCTAGGTTGGAGACCCCGAAGACCAGGTTCAGCCTCGTAATTGGAAAGATTTTTCTATCCTATCTATCTATATCCGGATCCCGCTCCAGTTACTGCCGGGTATGGGTGTTGACGAGTCCTCTCCTTTTGGCTCGGTCCTCCCACCACTTTTCTTGCTCCACTTGCTGCCAGGTCACACCTCTCCTTTCCACAGACATTCTCACTCCCATTTTCCACCGTGTTCTTGAGCGCCCTCTGGGTCTTTTCCCATCCATCTTTAGTTCTTCCATAATTGTGGGGAGTCTCTGCCCATGCATCCTCTTAACATTACCATACCAACTTAATCTCTTTTTTTTTCAATTTCTCCTCTCATACTTTCTTGTTTAAGGTCGTTTCTAATCTCTACATTCCTTACTCTGTCCATTCTTATTTTTCCCTTAACTGCTCTGAGAAATTTCATTTCCCCTGCTTGCAGGCTGCTCCAGTCCCTTTCTGTCATTGTCCATATTTCTCCACCATAGGTGACAATAGGTAAGTAATATTTAGGTTATTTTTTAGTCCAGTTGATTTCATCTTCTTGTACTGATGAAGATCATCAGATCTCCCATCATTCGCACCAGTACTTGAAGAAGCAGTGGGGTCAAATCCTGAGTGGTTCGTTCCGAGTCTCGTCTGTGTTTTGAAAGCAATATATGAAGACTTTCCTGCTGGCTTGCTAGGCCTAATGCAAGAAAGGATTTTCTGTTTGGGTTGTCTCTCTTAGCCTTTGGAGTTTCTCCTCCACCACAAGGCAGTGGTTCCGAAGTCTTCCTTCTCCGCCGTCGCTGCCATTAAGGTTTTCACCCGTAAAACTGGGCATGGGTCCCGTGTTATACCCCACGGGATTGGGTCCCTGCCTGAACTCAGCACTCCAAGCACTCCGGCCTACTGAAGTGTAGGATGCCCACCTCCGCGACGTGGATGCACCAGACAGGAATTACCCCAGTGGGGGAATAGGGAAGGGGACCCTTCGTCCCTGGAGTGGGGTTAATGATCGTGTATGCTGCCACAATCAAAGATTTTCTATCCTATCCGTACAGTATTACCTTTCCTTCGCGAAGTATGAGAGTTGTATGTTTAAGTGTGCGTGATAAATGTAGGTGAGTGTAAGTAGTGTGTGTAGTGTGCAGTGCGTTTGTTTGGATGCTATTGAGAAAAGAGAGATAGAAACCCAGTGCCGGCCCATTGCCCAAACTTTCAAAACTCCAAGCGGGGGGGGGGGGGGGGGAGGGCTGAATTTAATCTCCAAAAACGAGGAACGGATCACCACCAACAGTGCCACATGTCATCAGGTGAGGTACTGCGGAGAGGTTTGGAATTTAATCCACCATCCTAACTCCCCTTTGCAGTAAGGCAAAGCAGCCAGCAGCAGGCAGTGACCCATTTAAGTGCTGGTAAAGCTCGGCGTTGCTGAACTTCGATGATCTGTCAAGAACTGGTGTGTTCATCAAGGCAAGGTCTTTGACACTGATGTAGTAAAATAGATTACGATACATTTTCTTATATTAATAACGTTTTTTCAGTAAGCATTGTTTTACACTAACGGAAAAATTTGAATATCATTTTAGTGGTTTCCAACTCATCATGGTTTATTGTTGCTACAGTGCGTATTGAGTACAAGAAATGATTACATTTATCGATCAGTAGCACAAGCGGTCCTGAGATATCAGATATCGACTCATGCTGAAACACCGATATTAGTATACGGTGTCGCCTCCACAGGCGTGTATCCAGTGGATCATAGATATGTCGAACACTATTCTGGGATACGTTATACAACGTCTGCTCGACGTAAGAGTTGGTTGTCGAGTCACACGATCACTTCTCGTGCCGTCATACCCCACACGTGCTCGATGGGAGACAAGTCCGGAGATCGTGCTGCCCAAGTTGCTGCACGTCTTGCAGAGCGCGTTGAGTATCACGATCAGTGTGTAGACGAGCAGTACCCTGCTGGAACAACTTATCACCATCACGTTTCAAGAACGGCAAAAGAATGGGTTTAACAACATTTTGCACGTACCGAGCGCTGGTTAGCGTCTCCTCCAGAAACACCAAAGGCGAACGAGAGTTGCAGTTTATCGCACCCCAGGCCATATAGTCTGGGGTGGGACCAGTGTATTTTGGACGAATGCAGTCTATTAGACTGCGCTCACCAGATCAACGTCGCACGCCCAGAAGTGTGCAGGCAGAATCTGCTTTCGTCGCTGAAGACCACAGCCCGCCATTCTATCTTCCATATGATCCTCTGACGGCACCAGTCGAGCCATGTACGTCGATGCTGTGGCGTGAGTGGAAGATGGGCTAGAGTTGTGCGTACCCGTAGTCCCACTGCTAACAAATGGTTCGCGTTGTGTTGACACACAGGCCCTCTTATCGGTGCTGTGGTAGCCCTATGATCTGCCACTGCTGCCATTACATTACGACGATCCTGGCGGGTGTCTAAGCTGCGTGGACGCCCAGAACCTCGTCTGTGGATATGAGGATGTTCACGTAACCACTGATGGTTCAAATGGTTCTGAGCACTGTGGGACTTGACATCTGAGATCATCAGTCCCCTAGAACTTAGAACTACTTAAACATAACTAACCTAAGGACATCAGACTCATCCATGTCCGAGGTAGGATTCGAACCTGCGACCGTAGCAGTCACGCGGTTCCGGACTGAAGTGCCTAGATCCGCTCGGCCAGTGACCATTGATACCAGCATCGTTGCACAACTGATGCAGGACGTCCCACTTGTGTGGCAATAATCCGAATTGACCATCCAGCCACTCGGATGGTCACAATTCGACCTCTTTCAAACCCACTCATTTCGCTGCAGCAAGCACGAGTCCATATCCGTGGCATGGTTGCGTACTTGCTTCACACGTTTGGTCCACAGTGAGCCCTCTGGCTGTGAGCATTCTCTACTAAAGGGTATACATAGTTGGTGCTCTGATAGCTATTCCACTACGCCGACTTTTGGAGGACAACGTTCAAACCATTACCAGTATATTTATCCCCTATATGGCATGTGCCGTCATCAGATCAAAATCGGCGGTGTCTTTCCAGGTGTACTATTTTCTTTCAAGCCATATATGTGTGCTCACTGCAGCTAAGTATTCGGCCACTCTGTTATATTCCCTTCTGTGGAATTACATTCTGTCCTTCGTCTCAATACCAAAATGCCTTTACAGCTTCTTATAAAAAGCGCAAATGTACATGGCATTCCTCGCTAAAGAAGAGTAATATATTGAAACGTAGGCCTTAATTTGAGAAATAAATTTCAGGGAATATACGTCTGAATCACAGCATTGTATGGAAGCTAATCGTTGACTGTGGAAAAACCGGAAAAAATGTTACTCGAGAAGTGTTATAAAAGGAGGTTGAAAATTAAATTGATTCTTAACGTAAAGGGATAAAGGGAGCTGTTGATAATGACTGAAACAGCTATTACTAATTGAGATGTGCGTGACTCATGTTGCCCACCATCATGTATTTTACACTCTGTGTTTTAACGTACTTCCACCTCACTACGTTAATTTAAATTACTACTGTCACTGAGTTGCAGCTTTGCCTGACCGTGAGCGGCGCTAGCTGCACGTATTGATATACCCCCTCTCATAGTATCTTTGCTCGACTGCTAATACTTTCCGGTCGTTGTCTGTCCCAGAGAGTTCGATCACGAGTTTCGACTGCCAGTCAGTTGGAACGCGTCTGGAGCGCAGTCCGGGCCTGCCAGTCGGGGAGTTGTAATGGGGCACTAGTGCTGTCGGGTTGGAGCAGCAGTGAGGTCTGTGTCGACATGGCTTGCCCGACCATTGCCTCCACGCATCACTTGAGCCGGGCCACCGTCTTGGTGGATCGTCGGTCGATCGTCCTAACGGACGACGCATTTGGCTCGCCCATCGTTCATGAGTCGGCTGTGTGTGTGTGCATCGACTCCCGATTTGTCTTTGTGTGTGTTTAGTTAGTGTTGGGTATCGTTCAGGTCTTCGTGCAGGTGTTTGTCAGGTTGTGTGTGTAGTTGGCGTTATTTCCATTGAAGACTGTTTCAGATGTTGTCGGCATTCTGAGCGCAGTCGGTCGGTTGCTGTGGACCAGGGAAGTCATCTCCGTGCGGTGCAGTCGGCTGGGTCTGCTGGCGGTGCCTGCACAGTGTTGGAGCGTATGTGGAGCTGTCCAATCGCTATGAGCTTCGTGGCTCACCGACCCAGGACGTCAAAGTTGAGTAGTGGTTTCAAGTATCCAAGGCACGTCCATTCATGTTGTGGGGTTCGTTTCGGTGGTACGCTCTTGAGGAGGTTTTCCTGTCAGCAACACCAAATGTTTGTATTGCTGAAATTTAGCCGCCATGTGGTGGAATTAACTATATTGCTTCACTACAATTCAAGTGTGCGAGCGGAATTTTCGGCCTTGTGGCCGTTAGTGTTCCGGTTACGTGCCCTGGCCACTAACGTAATTTCAGGCAGCGTCCTTTCCTCACCTGTTGTCAGTGTCCAACACGGTGTGTAGTTTTGACAGCTTAAGACATATACATACTTGATTGTGGATAATCATGCCCGTAACATTTTGTGTTTGAATTCTCATGTACGGATGGCAAGCAAGTCGTTTGCCAGTTGGTCCGTGGCTGTCCCTTGGTTGGGTTCCGACGAATCAAGTGTAGTTGGGCTCACCAGCTGTCTCCAGTAAGTGAACGGGGGCAGACCGACCCCCTGGAGGCTCCTATCATACCCAATTATTTAAAAAATTCTTAGTTTTACTGTGTTTTATGTAAGTAAGTTTGAATTCCGGAAAGTGGACATTTTCTGAAAGGTTCTAGCTGTTGTGTTGTCTTTTCTTTTAGTCCATGTTTCAGCTACTTTAAACTTAAGGTTTATGATTACATTTTTTAAAAAAAATTTGGAAAATTAATTGTGGGCCTTCAGCCTTTGAACATTATTCTTAAAATTACTTTCCAAGCTTAAACACTGCGGCTTGGAACCTTATTCTTAAAATTATCTTTCAAGCTTAAACATTGTGGCGTTCTGCGTTTGAAACGTTATGGTAATTTATTTTAAAATCTTGAAAATTTTACTGTCGGCCTTCAGCCGTTTGTATTGAATCTTGTTTACGTTTGTCTATTCACCCTTGCCTTGAGGCTTTCAGCCTACCTGTGATAATTATATAATTATTTTATTTGTAATGTAGCTGGGTGTTTTAGTCACTTGAAATTTACATTGTTGATTTTTAAGATTTCTTCTTTGGAGACCTTCAGCTGTGAAACATTTGGGAACTCGTAGCTGTAAAAGTTCGGCTATGTGCCGCTTTGGTTATAAATTTGTTATTAAATTACAATAAATTATCAATTTTAAGGTGAAACTGACCCGAACTTTATTTGGCCCTTTCCACAATCCTAATCACCTGTTCTGCCCAGCTGGTTTAGCGGGCGTCTCACTAATTCATGAGAGCATTCGAATGAAGTTACTTTGTATAGAATTTAATGTATTCCGTGATTCACCCTGTTAATACGGCGAGGAAGAGATATGTGGAAAATACTGACAAGAAGAAGGGACGTGATCATAGGACATGTTTTAAGATATCTTCAGTCGCATCAGAGGGTAGGAACTGTAGGGGAAGACACATACTGGCATATATATACCACATGTAACTGACGACTTTGCGTGGAAATGCTACTCTGACTACGGTATCGCGCCTACTCATCAATCGCCAGAAGCGAACTTGGCAGGAGGGGGAACTACAGACGGCCAAGCGTTTAGAAGAGAACAGCATTTTTGGTGCGGACTGGACGAAGCACGAGCCATTTACGTTATCGAACTCACCTAGTAGGTGTTGGCACAATGGAAACGTTAGAGACTGATAATTCAGTGGTGGTAAGGTCGAGTCCTTCTGTGCAAACATATTTTATTTTCAATGTTTGTCTCACTGACACTACTAGTAAGCCAAAATAGCACTCAATTTATTAATTTATTAACATTTCCATTAAAATCCATGAAAGGGAAAGGCAAATGAGAATTTAGAATTTAAAATAAATTTCCAAGAAAGATTGTACTTACAGCGTCCAAAAGTATTCTACAAATAACATTTCGAGAAGGGATTGTAATTATAGCGTACATGACTTAGCATTCCGTTAGTTTCATTTTGATCTCGGAGAAGACCGACCAAATTTCATTTCATTGTACACCACCAGCTAACTGGCGAATTTTGTCGAATTGATGTATGCCCGCAGGAGTGGCCGAGCGGTTCTAGGCCCTTCAGTCTGGAACCGCGAGACCGCTACGGTCGCAGTTTCGAATCCTGCCTGGGGCAAGGATGTGTGTAATGTCCTTAGGTTAATTAGGTTTATGTAGTTCTAAGTCCTAGGGGACTGATGACCTCTGATGTTAAGTCCCATAGTTCTCAGAGCCATTTTTCGAATTGATGTATTATTCGTGGTTTGTTGCCAAGCTGTGCGATGAGAGAGAAACTTTTATGAATGTATAGTACGTTTGTTTTTGTGCTGAAATTTGAACAGCAATGCAGATGTAAAAAGGCATCGCTTATAATGTGGGCAAGAAACCGAGAAAATTAATGCGTCCCCTTTTTTTACGATTTGTATCGCCCCAGCACTTGTACATCATCTGGTCGAAAATAGCAAAAGTATCTAATTTTATACACGAAATCCCTGTGCATGGATTACAGTCCTTGCCTGGAAATTTATTTGTAAACCCAAATGCTCCTTTGCCTTTTTTATGCATTTTGTGAAAATATTAGTAAAATACAATACCTTTAGCAATAATTCGATTTAGTTGCAGTGTAAGAGACGTAAAAACCGAAAATAAAAAAGTTTCCGCATGAGGACTCTACCCCACGACCTTTTCGCTGCTCCAAATGTTGACAAGAAACGACACTAACGTAAATGGCTCATGATTCGCCCAATCTGCGCCAGAAACGCTCTTTATTCTAAGAGCTTGGCCTTCTCCATCTGTCACTCCTGTCAATTTCATTTATGGCCTGTCCCTACACGCACCATAAATTTGGAGGAAGTCGGTGATGACAGTTATGGGCGGTCTCTTTTTGAGATGAAGTTGGCATGGGTGAGGAAATCGCGCCAAGTCGATGGACCAAATAAATAAATAAATAAGTTGATCTTGCACTCCTTCCTCACTCCACTGGGTACTACAGGATCAGAAGATAAATTTAGTCAAGTTACACGCCAAACTACTCAATTTACCGTAGTAACAGTGAGAGAGGACAAGTTACTCTCTCGCCTGTTTTTCATAAAGATTTTATTAGAACATTATGCAACTCGAGCGAGACTCTTAGAAAGTTAACGGCCTGAGCAGGCATTGATGGAGCCGGGTGGGGCACTAAAAGCATGAGGTACTTGTACGGTTTTTAGTTCGTAGAAATTGCATGTTGGATGTCGTAAAGCAAGTGGCAGCAAGCCCATCCCTCAGTAAATCTTGCCGAACAGGCCCACGGCCGTACAGGGCAGACAGAGCACCCCCTAGTCGAGACAGGTCTCCAGCAGGACAATGCTCAGCTATACCTACATTGGCGCCAGCCGAAGGCTGGGCTGGGAGTCGTAGACCAGGCATTGTGTGCTGCGCTATTCCTAACAAAAATTTAGAAGATTTCGTGTTCGTCGATACTGCAAATAGGTCTCTGACCCACTTCCATCAGCCGCCTCGGTCGTAGAAGAAACTCTGGCGTCTGAGAAATGTTGAGAGATAGAATCTTTATGACATCTCATAGCTAGTTTTAACATGCTCTAAGGCACAGGCGATTTAGATAAAGGATTCGAACCTGCGACCGTAGCGGTCGCGCGGTTCCAGACTGTAGCGCCTAGAACCGATCGGCCACCGTGGCCGGCGCGTCAGAACAATTCAGATTGTGTTGACCACATTTTTAGGGCCAGAGTAATTGACTCACTTTTGACACCCAGAATCCTTGTCCATTGAGGTCGTAAACCACCTTTTAGTTGTTTACAATATGCTGCCAGAATTTGTTTAACTTTCAATACGTCTGTCTTTATTTTTGGGAATATAAATGTTGTCAGTAAACTAAATTCTGCTTACATTCTCAGTCAAAACATCACTCTTATATAGTCACCCTAAGTGTAATCTTTCATTGTGGCGTCCAATCCCAGGGTACCTTTCATTGCGTACTATCCTGCCAGGAAAACCTGCATTGTGTATGACCCTGCCAAGATAACTTTCATTATGTACGATCCTGCCAGGTTCTCAACCAATCATTTTTATACAGCCCACAAACGGGTTCACTTTCAACACGAACGCACTATCTTTAAGACATATATTGTCTTTGTTTCAGTTGCTCCTGAGCGAATTCTCTCTCTTTTCCTCCCTCTCTCTCCCTCCCTCTCTCTCTCTCTCTCTCTCTCTCTCTCTCTCTACCGCTGACGCGTGAACTTTTACGGCTGTACTTCAACGGATCTTTTCCTTGTATATTAAAACCTGTTTCTCATTATAATACACGCCCTACGACTTTCTCTGTGTGACAAATAAACTTGTTAATGTATTATCGCATGGCGTAGCAGCGCTGAGTACGCATTATGGTAAGCTGTTATTCAGTACAGTAAGGAATTACACCGTTGAGGTGTTGCATTAATAGGTGTATCTTTTTTCAATACAGTGACTATGATCTTTTTCTATTACCTGGAACAAATTCTCGTAAAACGTCGAAATACAAACTGATTAAGCCTAACTGAGTAGTTTTTCAGTGATTTCAATGTAAAAGTTTGAGAATGTTGTAACAGAAATGATACCAATAGCAGTATCTCATGTTTTTGGGAAAGTATGTATGAGTGGCATAAATACTTGTACACCAAAACACCAAAAAATAATTGATGTAGAGTAAAGAAATTTCGGAAATACATTTGTCTAGGTAACATATTTAAATGATTAACATTGCAAGATCATAGGTTAATGTAAACGCGAGATAAGTCATTGCAAATGTTGAGATGCTGGAACATTATAAACCTGTATAACCACCATAATGTTAAATGTAACCATGCAGACGTACACGCATTGCGTTGTACAGGTGCTGGATGTCAGTTTGTGGGATATAGTTCCACACCTGTTGTGCGTGGTCGGTCAGGGCCGGTTAACGCTGGTTGTGGGCGACGATGTAGTTGTCGTTCGATGATGTCCCATATGTGCTCGAATGAAAACTGGTCTGATAATCGAGCAGGCCAAGATAACATGTCGACACTCTGTATAGCATGTTGGTTTACAACAACGATATGTGGACGAGCGTTATCTCGTTGGAAAACATCCCCTCGAATGGTATTCATGAATGGCAGCACAACAGGTCGGTTACCAGTCTGACGTACAAATTTG
The DNA here is from genome assembly GCF_023864345.2 of Schistocerca serialis cubense. NCBI lineage: Eukaryota > Metazoa > Arthropoda > Insecta > Orthoptera > Acrididae > Schistocerca > Schistocerca serialis. Next base: position 165,027,705 of record NC_064645.1, on the reverse strand, counting down.
CAGTCTGTGTGCGTGGGATAACCATGAGAGTGCTCCTGCTGTCATACGAAATCGCTCCCCTGACCATAACTTGAGGTGTAGGTGCAGTGTGTATAGCGCGCAGACAGGTTGGTTGCAGAGCCTCTACTGGCCTTATCCTAACGAACACACGGCAATCACTGGCACCGAGGCAGAACTAGCTTACATCAGAAAACACAACAGATCCCCACTCTGCTCTTCAATGAGCTCTCACTTGACACCACTGACAAGGGGAAGGCCTGATACACGGCCAACCGGTTCGGCTCATATTTGGCAGGTCGTTTGTGTACAACCTAAAACGAAGGACTCTAAGATATTTTGGGTCAACACCCACGCATTTTTCAGAAAATCACCCCTAAACGATATGACGAGCAATCGACTCAAAATTGGAGGGATCGATAGATAATTGTAAATAGAGCATTTCTCATCATCAGGTATGGGGTCCGCAAACGCAAACTTTTCCAGAAATCGAGGAAAGAAACTTTTACAACTGCCGCTTCCGTACCCACATGGTAATCGGTTTTCGCCGCCAGCAGCGATAGCGCAATGGCCGAGGTAACTGTCTGGGAATTGGAGGACACGGGTTAGAATCTCGAAGAAACGTCGGGGATGTTATTCTTTTCGTTTGCATTTTTCCTTATTTCAATTGAAAGGGGTAGGAGGGTTAATAAGGTAAGTAAATCAATAAGGAATGATAATAATAAAGTAAGCAAACTAATTTCTAGAATCTCGAAGAAACCTCGCGGATGTTATTCTTTTCGTTTGCATTTTTCCTTATCTCAATTAATAGGGGTAGGAGGGTTAATAAGGTAAGTAAATCAGTAAGGAATGATAATAATAAAGTAAGCAAACTAATTTCCCAAACGCCGTGAGCTAGTAAAGTATTAAACTTTTAAGCTTTGTCACTTCAAAACAACTCCGAGTAAGAGTGCTGCGAATTCCTCACGAGGGATCACGGCGGGGCGCAGCGGACGTCCTCGCCCCACCGCAGCCGAAAGCAGACTTTGCTATCGGTGCTGTCGGCGAAAAGCGTTTACTATGTGGGTACAGAAGCGGCATTTGTAAAAGGTTTTTACCTCGATTTCTGGAAAAGTATGCGTTTTCCGACCCCATACCTGATGATAATTCCGATCCCAAAGAAAGCAGGTGCTGACAGATGTGAAAATTACCGAACTATCAGGTTAATAAGTCACGGATGCAAAATACTAACGCGTATTCTCTACAGACGAATGGAAAAACTGGTAGAAGCTGACCTCGGGGAAGATCAGTTTGGATTCCGTAGAAATGTTGGAACACGTGAGGCAATACTGACCCTACGACTTATCTTAGAAGCTAGATTAAGGAAAGGCAACCCTACGTTTCTAGCATTTGTAGACTCAGAGAAAGCTTTTGACAATGTTGACTGGAATATTCTCTTTCAAATTCTGTAGGTGGCAGGGGTAAAATACAGGGAGCGAAAGGCTATTTACAATTTGTACAGAAAGCAGATGGCAGTTGTAAGAGTCGAGGGGCACGAAAGGGAAGCAGTGGTTGGGAAGGGAGTGAGACAGGGTTGTAGCCTTTCCCCGATGTTATTCAATCTGTATATTGAGCAAGCAGTGAAGGAAACAAAAGAAAAATTCGGAGTAGGTATTAAAATCCATGGAGAAGAAATAAAAACTTTGAGGTTCGCCGATGACATTGTAATTCTGTCAGAGACAGGAAAGGACTTGGAAGAGCAGTTGAACGGAATGGACAGTGTCATGAAAGGAGGGTATAAGATGAACATCAACAAAAGCAAAACGAGGATAATGGAATGTAGTCGAATTAACTCGAGTGATGCTGAGGGAATTAGATTAGGAAATGAGACACTTAAAGTAGTAAAGGAGTTTTGCTATTTGGGGAGCAAAATAACCGATGATGGACGAAGTAGAGAGGATATAAAATGTAGACTGGCAATGGCAGGGAAAGCGTTTCTGAAGAAGAGAAATTTGTTAACATCGAGAATTGATTTAAGTGTCAGGAAGTCGTTTCTGAAAGTATTTGTATGGAGCGTAGCCGTGTTAGGAAGTGAAACATGGACGATAAGTAGTTTGGACAAGAAGAGAATAGAAGCTTTCGAAATGTGGTGCTACAGAAGAATGCTGAAGATTAGATGAGTAGATCATATAACTAATGAGGAGGTATTGAATAGGATTGGGGAGAAGAGAAGTTTGTGGCACAACTTAACTAGAAGAAGGGATCGGTTGGTAGGACATGTTCTGAGGCATCAAGGGACCACAAATTTAGTGTTGGAGGGCAGCGTGGAGGGTAAAAATCGTAGAGGGAGACCAAGAGATAAATACACTAAGCAGATTCAGAAGGATGTAGGTTGCAGTAAGTACTGGGAGATGAAGAAGCTTGCACAGAATAGAGTAGCATGGAGAGCTTCATGAAGCCAGTCTCAGGAATAAAGACCACAACAACAACAACCTGATGGTGAAAAATGCTCTTTTAACAATTATCTATCGATACCGCCAATTTTGAGTCGGTTGCTCGTCATAACCTTTAGGGGTGATTTTCTCAAAATTGCGGGGGTGTTGCAAAATATCTTAGATTCCATCGTTTTAGGTTGTACACTAGCGACCTGCCAAATCTGAGCCGAATCGGTTGGCCGTGTCTGAGGCCTTCCCCTTGTGAGTATGCAAATGACAGCAGTTTGGGGTTAATGGAATGTACGCTACACAGCTGTTCTTCAAGTAACCGATCTGCAAGAGTTCGTTGTGTCACTGTGGTGCCAACTGCTGCTCAGATTGCTGCTACGGGTGCAGTACGATGCACCAGAGCCATACATCGAACACGATCGTCTTCCCTCTCGGTACTGTCATGTGGCTGTTCAGAGCCCGGTCTTCCTGCGACTGTACAATCTCGTGACTACCGCTGCTAGCAGTCGTGTATGCTGGCCACATTCCTGCCAAGTCTTTCTGCAGTACCGCAGAAAAGAGATCCAGCTCCTCGTAGCGCTATTACGCGATCTCGTTGAAACTCAGTGAGGTGCTGACAACTGCGTCTTGTCCGCCCCTGGTAGCTGAGTGGTCAGCGCGACGGAATGCCATACCTAACTGCCCGGGTTCGATTCCCGACTGGGTCGGGGATGTTCTCCGCTTAGGGACTGGGTGTTGTGTAGTCCTTATCATCATCATTTCGTCCCCATCGATACGCAAGTCGCCGCAGTAGCGTCAACTCGAAAGACCTGCACCAGGCGAACGGTCTACCGGACGGAAAGCCCTAGCCGCACGGCATTTCCAACTGCGTCTTCGTCGCCTTAAAGATGTTCTTTATTTTTGCCAAACGTCAACTAACAATGTCCAGTCCTATAGGTAACTAATGCTCACGACCGTTACAGCGTCTGTTTAAAGCAAACCTGATTTGTATCTTCATAGTGGCGCTACAAGAGCCAGTCTTGTGCGGCTGTCGCGAAATATGAGTAGACATCATCTTTCAGTTATAGAAATACACACACCAACTTCGGGTCACGTTGCACAACTACTTTTCGGTGTCGCGTTCTTTTTCCTTCAATGTATTATCGGTTTTTATCACTTTTGTCCCCGTTAAGAGCTGCGAATAATATCGAATAAAACAGTGATCCAGAAAGTGCAGAAGAAATTTATTTTATTTCCATCTATGATCATAAAACTCTTTGGTCCTTAGACTACCGTTTTCGATCTGCGATGACCATCTTCGGATCTGCAGCATAACATGGGGAAATCAAATAGAACTGGTAGACCGTCTACATTTTAAAACATAACAGAAAGTATTCCTTTCATAGATGTAGAAAACATCACAATCCATACTTGTTTTAAAATATCCCGTAATTCATAGTGACATTGTCAAAAAATACAAACAAAATCAGCTTTTCATCTTCGCACATATTGAAAATATGGTGAAAACTAGACCAAGTGATACCAGAGTCCTCCTGTTAACAGCACACCTGTCCAAGGCTTGCTCGTCAATTATATGATCGTACAACACGTAATAATACAAAAAATTCGATACGTAAAATCAACAGTGAAATTGTAAAGTGTGTATTTTAAATCAGTTACAAATGGAAGTAAATTAAAACCACGAATAAAGATAAATTTTAAAGTAATTACATAGGAAAAGGTTAAGCGAAAATTAGTGACTCTGAGACATAGTCCACTCGGGTACTGGCTGTTGTGTTGCCCTCGTGTTCATACCGTCATAATTGACATTCCACTGTTGAGATGGCTGTATGGGCTCGTTTCGAAAACCAATAAATTAAAGAAAGAAAACAATTAGCGCCAGAGGGCTCTTGTACTCCGTAACAAGACGTAAGAAGAATAATATTATAAAACATTGTACCATTCAATTAACAAGAACATGCAATCAACGAAATACATATACACGTACAAACAGAGACGGAACAATCAAACCCTAGGTTACCACAGTCTTTGTAGCAAGTGAAGGAAATATGTAATGTCCCTTATACAGGATAAAGGCAAGGCAAGATACTCTATACGATTAAATGTATCTGGACACACCCCAAAACAGTTTTTCATATTAGGTGAATTGTGCTGCCACCTACTGCCAGGTACACCATATCAGCGACCTCAGTAGTCATTAGACATCGTGAGAGACTTCGAACTTGGTCAGGGGATTGGGTGTCACTTGAGTCATACGTTTGTACGCGAGAGTTCCACACTCCTAAACATCCCTAGGCCTACTGTTTCCGATGTGAATGTGAAGTGGAAACGTGAATGGACGCCCCGCGGGATTAGCCGTGCGGTCTTAGGTGCTGCAGTCATGGACTATGAGGCTGGTCCCGGCGGAGGTTCGAGTCCTCCCTCGGGCATGGGTGTGTGTGTTTGTCCTTAGGATAATTTAGGTTAAGTAGTGTGTAAGCTTAGGGACTGATGGCCTTAGCAGTTAAGTCCCATAAGATTTCACACTCATTTTTTTTTTCGTGAATGGACACGTACAGCACAAAAGCGTACAGGCCGACCACGTCTGTTGACTAACAGAGACCGCCGGCAGTTAAAGAGGTTCGTAATGTGTAATAGGCACACATCTAGCCAGACCATCACACAGGAATTCCAAACTGCGTTAGCATCCACTGCAAGAGCTATGACAGTTAGGAGGGGGGGTGAGAAAACTTGGGTTTCGTGATCGAGCGGCTGCTCATAAGCCACACACCACGCAAATGCAAAATGACGTCTTGCTTGGTGTAAGGAGCGTAAACGTTGGACGATTGAACAGTGGAAAAACGTTGTGTGGAGTGAACGAATCACGGTACACAATGTGACGATCCGGTGGCAGGGTGTGGGTACGACGAGTGCCCGGTGAACGTCATCTGCCAGTGTGTGTAGTGCCAACAGTGAAATTCGGTAGCGGTGGTGTTATGGTGTGGTCGTGTTTTTCATGAAGGGGTTTTGCACCCCTTGTTGTTTTGCGTGGCACTATCACAGCACAGGCCTACATTGATGTTTTAAGCACCTTCTTGCTTCTCACTGTTGAAGAGGGATTCGGGGATGGCGATTGCATCTTTCAACACGATCGGTTTCATAATGCACGGCCTGTGGACGAGTGGTTACACGACAATAACATCCCTGTAATGGGCTGGCCTGCACAGAGTCCTGACCTGAATCCTATAGAACACCTTTGTGATATTTTCGAACGCCGCCTTCGTGCCAGGACTCGCCGACCGAAATCGATATCTCTCCACAGTGCAGCACTCAGTGAAGAGTGGGCTGCCATTCCCCAAGAAAACTCGAGCGCCTGAGCGCCTGAACGTACGCCTGCGAGAATGGAAGCAGTCATCAAGGCTAAGGGTGCGCCACAACCATATTGAATTCCAGCATTACCGATAGAAGGCGCCACGAACCTGTGAGCCATTTTCAGCCAGGTGTCCTGATACTTTTGATCACATAAGGACAAATGTAAGGATGTAGAGGCTTGTCTCACTAGGGGTAAGATAGATACTGCCTACAGGAAAATTAAAGAGACCTTTGGAGAGAAGAGAACCACTTGTATGAATATCAAGAGCTCAGATGGCAACCCAGTTATAACCAAGGAAGGGAAGGCAGAAAGATGGAAGGAGTATATAGAGGGTTTATACAAGGGCGATGTACTTGAGGACAATATTATGGAAATGGAGGAGGATGTAGATGAAGACGAAATGGGAGATAAGATACTGCGTGAAGAGTTTGACAGAGCACTGAAAGACCTGAGTCGAAACAAGGCCCCGGGAGTAGACAACATTCCATTAGAACTACTGATGGCCTCGGGAGAGCCATTCATAACAAAACTCTACCATCTGGTGAGCACGATGTATGAGACAGGCGAAATACCCTCAGACTTCAAGAAGAATATAATAATTCCAATCCCAAAGAAAGCAGGTGTTGACAGATGTGAAAATTACCGAACTATCAGTTTAATAAGTCACAGCTGCAAAATACTAACGCGAATTCTTTACAGACGAATGGAAAAACTGGTAGAAGCCGACCTCGGGGAAGATCAGTTTGGATTCCGTAGAAATGTTGGAACACGTGAGGCAATACTAACCTTACGACTTATCTTAGAAGAAAGATTAAGAAAAGGCAAACCTACGTTTCTAGCATTTGTAGACTTAGAGAAAGCTTTTGACAATGTTAACTGGAATACTCTCTTTCAAATTCTGAAGGTGGCAGGGGTGAAATACAGGGAGCGAAAGGCTATTTACAATTTGTACAGAAACCAGATGGCAGTTATAAGAGTCGAGGGGCATGAAAGGGAAGCAGTAGTTGGGAAAGGAGTGAGACAGGGTTGTAGCCTTTCCCCGATGTTATTCAATCTGTATATTGAGCAAGCAGTAAAGGAAACAAAAGAAAAATTCGGAGTAGGTATTAAAATTCAAGGAGAAGAAGTAAAAACTTTGAGGTTCGCCGTTGACATTCTAATTCTGTCAGAGACAGCAAAGGACTTGGAAGAGCAGTTGAACGGAATGGACAGTGTCTTGAAAGGAGGGTATAAGATGAACATCAACAAAAGGAAAACGAGGATAATGGAATGTAGTCAAATTAAGACGGGTGATGCTGAGGGAATTAGATTAGGAAATGAGACACTTAAAGTAGTAAAGGAGTTTTGCTATTTAGGGAGTAAAATAACCGATCAAGATCGAAGTAGAGCGGATATAAAATGTAGACTGGCAATGGCAAGGAAAGCGTTTCTGAAGAAGAGAAATGTGTTAACATCGAGTATAGATTTAAGTATCAGGAAGTCGTTTCTGAAAGTATTTGTATGGAGTGTAGCCATGTATGGAAGTGAAACATGGACGATAACCAGTTTGGACAAGAAGAGAATAGAAGCTTTCGAAATGTGGTGCTACAGAAGAATGCTGAAGATAATGTGAGTAGATCGCGTAACTAATGAGGAGGTGTTGAATAGGATTGGGGAGAAGAGAAGTTTGTGGCACAACTTGACTAGAAGAAGGGATCGGTTGGTAGGACATGTTTTGAGGCATCGAGGGATCACAAATTTGGCATTGGAGGGCGCCGTAGAGGGTAAAAATCGTAGAGGGAGACCAAGAGATGAATACACTAAGCAGATTCAGAAGGATGTAGGTTGCAGTAGGTACTGGGAGATGAAGAAGCTTGCACAGGATAGAGTAGCATGGAGAGCTGCATCAAACCAGTCTCACGACTGAAGACCACAACAACAACAACAGTGTATATATAAATGAGGCGTTTAATGACTATCGTAAAACACTGTCGAATAACGCAAATTTGACATTGGGAACAAAATCGCTCTGTCCATTGAGCATTCTGGCTTCAGACTCTTCCGACCACCATGTGAAAAATACACACATCAGTCTCAATGAACCCAGTAGTATAGCCGATTTTTGCTAAATGCAAACGCATGGCAGCTGTGTTACGTGGATGGCGTATCTCACTTGGCTTGAAAAGTAGCCCTAACACTATGACACTGGTGACACTGTGGCCTTGTACTTGCGCCGATGTTAAGTTGATTTTGTGTGGTTATTTGACAATCTTACTACGGCTTCATTGCACTAGGGCATATTTTTAAGCAAGTACTCCTCGTCAAATTTTAAGCGTATATTTTCCATATGTATGAATATAACACTTTACTTTATGACGTATTTTACTGTTTTAAGATGTAAACTGTCTACTAGCTGTGTGTGGTTTCCCCATGTTTTGCTGCAGACCTGAAGATATCGTTACAGGCCGAAACCGGTAGTGTAAGGACCGTATAGCTTTGCGATCATAGGGGAAATAAAAGAAATTTATTCTAAACAATTTTCTGACATTTAGTCTTTCCTGGTATGCTAAACGCGTTTGTGTTACGAATGATCCTCCGTATTATCCACCTAACAAAAAATAGTAACACATCTCCCATTAAATTCAGATAAAAAATGATACAAAATTCTACGTACTCTGTGAGAGAGTCTTTGAAATACTTTCTTTCTGCTTTGCATTTTATACGAACATATATTGAGATGATCTGCCAGACAGCGTAAGATGACTTGCGGAGTGTAAATGTACTCTTGTCAGAAACTACACATTTCCAATACGATTTCCGGATTCTATAGAATGTAAGTAGACATGCTAAATAAAAATAAAAAGCTAAGGAAAAATGTATAGTCAATTACAGTGTGTTAAAAACACAACGCTCTTCCAGAAGAGTGTGGAATACAGAAATATCTGCACCATTACACTGACATTAATATACATAACAGATAAGAAAAATGGGTATGTTATCCTCATGCTCAACCACACGACAAAGTACATAACTCAATAAACTGCTAAGAAAAATATTAAGTGATTCGCAAAGTTTTCAGTTGCATTGCCACCTCTAAGTACAGGAACAACTGCGCTAAGTGAAAAGTGGGAACCAGTCAGACAATATTTGGCAGAGCCCCTTGTGACACATGAATAAAAATCACTACTTCTTAAGCTATTCTTTGTTGTAATATAAAGCCGATTAAGTACTGTGGAACCATGGCTTCATATCTTCCTCGTATCTTGCTCCAAAGACTAAATGAATTTTGTGTGTGTGTGTGGTGTTACTGATTACTGGCTACCGCATCGTATTTCGGAAGATAATCATACACGTGTAAAGGTTTTCGCCAAAAATAAAACATTCTGTTTGTGGCGTTTCATTATACGGCGACTGTTTGAAAGAAGGGCGAGTGAAAAATCCACTTTCAAACGCGAGCAGCTTTCAAAATAAAGAGTGTGCGACAAATTACACGCGGATTAAAACATGAAAAAATGCTGGACGTTTAACCACGGAGGACTCCCTGCAATCTTCATACAAAGAGCAGCGGGATTAAGTCCCCACACAGCCCATGTAACATAAAAGCTGTGTGCTGAAAATTAGAGCTTAAGTGGAAATTTTGCGGTTATTTTTCAAATCTGTGATTGTTAAATATTACTACTGTGTTTTTTCGCGCATCAGAGATCCAGTTTTTTTGAAGTGGTCCTAATTAGGCTATACTTTTCCTCCGTGAATAAACACAACGTACGGAAACGTATAACCAGTGTAAAATCAGATACCGGCATCGAAATTTTACAGTTCCGCGGAAAATTGTTTTTCACTTGCAGGATCAGAACACCCATTGAGTGACACTGGACCCCACATACATACGTAGCTATTAACATAATAACTACGGCAACTCTTATTTCCCCACAAGGTGCGGCACTTCCTAAAGTATATGGCTACCACTCAACAGCTTCTCAAACCCACGTCTGTCATCCTGATTCAGGTCTTCCGTGATTTCCCTAACTCACTTTAGGTAAAAGCCGGGATAGTACCTTTGAAAGGGCACGGCCCTCTTCCTTCCCTACTTCGATGGGACCGATGATCTCACTATTTGGTCCCCTCCCTCCCATATCAACCAACCAACCAGTCACCTGATCCACTCTTGCCTTCTAAACAGGCAGTATAGAGTAGGACGTTACTGACTGTCTGATCCAGTAAATTGTTAAATTCAAATGCTAGATGTGGAATTTGTCATCACTTAAACTTTAAAAGCAACTTTCTTGCTCACAATGAAGAGGATTACCTGTGGTATCGATAGCTACGATGCCACGGCGTAGGTAAAAGTTCTTAGGTTGGTACTACGACAGCGCCCTCTAGCCGGCGCTGCTCAGCTCTACGAGCGCCGCTCCGGATTCTGCACAATTGATTCAGAGCAGACGACCAACCAACATTGTTTCTATTTCATCTCAGCCAAAGTTAAGTAAGCCTAATGTAATCCTAATTCCGACTACAGTAAACTTGTGAAATCTACCAGCAGTACCGAAATACTTCACCTTTTCCTGCTCCTATTCGCTTGCACATTCGGCCTACCCTTCAGTTTACAGAAGCAGACCCATGGGCCGCCTTCCATACAAAATTACCAAGTAAAAAGTATAAGGTGCTGTTTGAGAAAAGGAACATAGTTACAAGAAAAGCCGTTAACATGGTTAATGCCCTCCTGGTAGTTAAACAAATGTTCAAATGTGTCTGAATTTCTAAGGGAGCAAACGACTGAGGTCATCGTTCCCTAGACTTACACACTACTTAAAGTAACTTATGCTAAGAACAACACACACACCCATGCTCGAGGGAGGACTCGAACCTCTGGCGGGAGGGGCCGGGCAATCCGTGACATGGCGTCTCTAACCACGCGCCCACCCCTCGCGGCTGGTAGTTAAACAATGTTTGCTTGATACATTTTATGTATTACTTTCAGGGTGGTCAAAATAGAGGTTCAATCCCGAAGAAAGGTGCCATGGATTTTTCTGTATATAGGGTTGTCCATTGTTCGTGACCGGGCCAAATATCTCACGAAATAAGCGTCAAACGAAAAAACTACAAAGAATGAAACTTGTCTAGCTTGAAGGGGGAACCAGACGGCGCTATGGTTGGCCCGCTAGATGGCGCTGCCATAGGTTCAAATGGTTCAAATGCCTCTGAGCACTATGCGACTTAACTTCTGAGGTCATCAGTCGCCTAGAACTTAGAACTAATTAAACCTAACTAACCTAAGGACATCTCAAACATCCATGCCCTAGGAAGGATTCGAACCTGCGACCGTAGCGGTCACTCGATTCCAGACTGAAGCGCCCAGAACCGCACGGCCACTCCGGCCGGAGCTGCCATAGGTCAAACGGATATTAACTACGTTTTTTTAAATAGGAACCCCCATTTTTTATTACATATTCGTCTAGTATGTAAAAAAACATGAATGTTTTAGTTGAACCACTTTTTTCGCTTTGTGATAGATGGCGCTGTAATAGTCACAAACATATGGTTCACAATTTTAGACGAACAGTTGGTAACAGGTAGGATTCTTAACTTAAAATACAGAACGTAGGTAAGTTTGAACATTTTATTTCGGTTGTTCCAATGTGATACATGTACCTTTGTGAACTTATCATTCCTGAGAACGCGTGCTGTTACAGCGTGATTACCTGTAAATACCACATTAATGCAATAAATGCTCAAAATGATGTCCGTCAACCTCAATGCATTTAGCAATACGTGTAATGACATTCGTCTCAATAGCGAGTAGTTCGCCTTCCGTAATGTTCGCACATGCATTGACAATGCGCTGACGCATGTTGTCAGGCGTTGTCGGTGGATCACTATGGCAATATCCTTCAACGTTCCCCACAGAAAGAAATCCGGGGACGTCAGATCCGGTGAACGTGTGGCCCATGGTATGGTGCTCCAATCCACCTGTCATGAAATCATGAAATATGCCATTCAGTACCGCTTCAACCAGATGCGAGCTCTGTGCCGGACATCCATCACGTTGGAAGTACATCGCCATTCTGTCATGCAGTGAAACGTCTTGTAGTAACATGGGTAGAACATTACGTAGGAAATCAGCATACATGGCACCATTTAGATTGCCATCGATAAATGGGGGCCAGTTATCCTTCCTCCCATAATGCCGCACCATACATTAACCCGCCAAGGTCTCTGATGTTGCACTTGTCGCTGCCATCGTGGATTTTCCGTTACCCAATAGTGCATATTATGCCGGTTTACTTAACCGCTGTTGGTGAATGACGCTTCGTCGCTAAATAGAACGCGTGCAAAAAATCTGTCATCGTCCCTTAATTTCTCTTGCGCTCAGTGGCAGAACGGTACCCGACGTTCAAAGTCGTCGCCATGCAACTCCTGGTGCATAGAAATATGGTACGGATGCAATCGATGTTGATGTAGCATTCTCAACACCGACGTTAATGAGATTCACGATTCTCCCGCAATTTGTCTGCTACTGATGTGCGGATTAGCCGCGACAGCAGCTAAAACACCTACTTGGGCATCATCATTTGTTGCAGGTCGTGGTTGACCTTTCACATGTTGCTGAACACTTCCTGTTTCCTTAAATAACGTAACTATCCGGCGAACGGTCCGGACACTTGGATGATGTCCAGGATACCGAGCAGCATACATAGCACACGCGTGTTGGGCATTTTTACCACAACACGATATCAACCTTTTCCGCAATTGGTAAACGGTCCATTTTAACACGGGTAATGTATCATGAAGCAAATAGCGTCCGCACTAGCGAAATGTTACGTGATAGCACGTACTTATACGTTTGTGACTATTACAGCGCCATCTATCACAAAACGAAAAAAGTGGTCCAACTAAAACAATCATATTTCTTTACGTACTACACGGATACATCGGCGACGAATGCTGGAATTTGCACGCCGATACTTCATCTGAACGTCCACTGAGTGCTGGCAGGTGGCCTTTTCGACTGTGTCACATTTTATCGCACAGATAGCCGTTGGCGTGTACGGTGTGAAACGTCCGAAAGCAAACACCGTGCATAAATTGTCGCAGGTCATTACATGAATGGTCTCGTCATTCTGAAAGGCACAATGGATCAACACAAGTATGCATCAATCCTTGGGGTACTATGTCCAACGCTAGATGCCGTTTGTCTTTCTTCGGCACGATGGCATTTACCAGCACCACAACGCAACATATCACACAGCTCACAGTGCACTTGTGAAGTTTGATGAACACCAGGATAAGTTTACCACATTCACCTGGATTTAAACCCAACTGGGTCTGCAGCTCGTGGTCGTGCGGTAGCGTTCTCGCTTCCCCCGCCCGGGTTCCCGGGTTCGATTCCCGGCGGGGTCAGGGATTTTCTCTGCCTCGTGATGACTGGGTGTTGTGTGATGTCCTTAGGTTAGTTAGGTTTAAGTAGTTCTAAGTTCTAGGGGACTGATGACCATAGATGTTAAGTCCCATAGTGCTCAGAACCATTTGAACCATTTTGAAACCCAACTGGGAATCCATGGGACCGTCTCCATCCTGAACCGAGAAACCTAGCGCAGCTGGCCGAGGCACTGGAACGTCATGGATCTACACCCCTGTCAGTACCTTCCAGAACATCACCAACTCCCTTCGTGCACGTCTCGCAGTGGTCTGTGCTGCAAAGGTTGCTATTCAAGCTTTTGACACATGGCCATAAAATGTGACTGGACAGCGTATGTAGTTCTATCATTTTGCTACGTCCGTTTTGCAATAGATGACAGTAGCGGCAAGTGGAGGTGCTCATAAATTAAGAATAGTTGCAGAATGTGGTGCCACACAACGTGGGACTACACAAAACTGGCGCTAATAGCATAGGCACATAGGGAACACACACGACACAGATCTGTAAGTCCACGGTATTCGTCATAAGTTGAGAAAACCGACCTGAAACACATGCGCTACAAAACGCCACTCTTTCCTGCGCATGTACCCCGACATCAAAATGGGATATGATCACCATGCACACGTACACAGGCCGCACAGTGGGTTGGCATACTCTGGATCAGGTGGTCGAGCAGCTGCTGGAGTATAGCCTCCCATTCTTGCACCAGTGCCTGTCGGAGCTCGTGAAGTGTCGTAGGGGTTTGAAGACGGGCAGCAATACGTCCACCGAGAGCATCCCAGAAGTGCTCGACGGGGTTTAGGGCTGGACAGCAGGCAGGCCACTCCATTCGCCTGATATCTTCTGTTTCAAGGCACTCCTCCATTTTGGCACCTCGGTGGGGCCGTGCGTTATCATCCATCAGGAGGAAATTGAGACCCACTGCATCCCTAAAAAGGCGGACATACTGGTGCAAAATGACGTCCCGATACACCTGACCTGTTACAGTTCCTCTGTCAAAGACATGCAGGGGTGTACGTGCCCCAATCATAATCCCACTCCACACCAGCAAACCACGACCTCCATACAGGTCCCTTTCAAGGACATTATGGGGTTGGTATCTGGTTCCTGGTTCACGCCAGATGAAAACCCGTCGAGAATCACTGTTCAGACTATACCTGGACTCATCCGTGAACGTAACCTGGGACCACTGCTCCAATGACCGAGTACTGTGTTCCTGACACCAGGCTTTACGGGCTCTCCTGTGACCGGGGGTCAGTGGAATGCACTTTGCAGGTCTCCGGGCGAATAAATCATGTCTGTTCAGTAATCTGTAGACTGTGTGTCTGGAGACAACTGTTCCAGTGGCTACGGAAAGGTCCCGAGCAAGGGTACCTGCAGTACTCCGTGGCCGTTTGCGGGCACTAATGGTGAGATATCGGTCTTCTTGTGGTGTTGTACATTGTGGACGTCCTGTATTGGAACGCCTGGACACGTTTCTTGTCTGCTGGAATTGTTGCCATAATCTTGAGATCACACTTTGTGGCACACGGAGGGTCCGTGCTACGACCTGCTGTGTGTGACCAGCCTCCAGTCGCCCTAGTATTCTACCCCTCATAACATCATCAATATGTTCTTTGAGCTATTTTCAACACACAGTCACCATTAGCACGTCTGCACACTTACTCGCTGCACCGTACTCTGACATGTAGCCGGCCGCGGTGGTCTAGCGGTTCTAGGCACTCAGTCCGGAACCGCGCGACTGCTACGGTCGCAAGTTCGAATCCTGCCTCGGGCATGGATGTATGTGATGTCCTTAGGTTAGTTAGGTTTAACTAGTTCTAAGTTCTAGGGGACTGGTGACCTTAGAAGTTGAGTCCCATAGTGCTCAGAGCCATTTGAACCATTTGAATCTGACATGTAGCAAAACACCCCTGCGTATGTGGACTGCAGCCAGCGGCACCGTGCGGCGACCGCAGGTCAAATGCACCGCATGGTCATATCCCGAGGTGATTTAAAGCCGCCCACCAGAGCGTTGTATCACCATGTATCAGCATTATTCTTAATTTATGAGCATGAGTGTATAATACAGTAAGCTTAGGCGTTTGTAAACATAAAACTAATATTAGTCGATCAGTGATCGCATCATAAAGTTATTCTCAATTGAATACGTCAGCTTCGGAGCAAAATTTTCGTCATTTGCGGGAAGTTTTAATTTTCAGTTTCAACATGAAGAAATCTTCGACTAAGGCACATCAAATGCTGCGTAAGATCTATGGTGAGGCAGCTATTGTTCAGAGAACGTGCAGAGAATGGTTGCAATGCTTCACGAACGCTGAAATTGACGTCGAAGGCCGGCATGGAGGTGGAAGATAGTTTTCGAAGCACTGAGACCTACGGAAACAATCACATGAGATCGTTATCTATAGAAACTGACGCTTTGAGCCGAGCTATGAGAGATAATCGCCCACATTACAGCGATAGACGTGAAAAAGTGATTTTGCAGCGTGACAATGCTCGACCCGAAGTCGCAAAACCTGTCAATACACACTTAGAAGAAATGGCAATTCCTACTCCACCCGTCGTATTCTCTGCATACTGCTCCCTCTACCAATTTTTTCGATCAGTGGCACACAGCCTGGTTGACCAGAAGTTCCCGGTCATATTAAAAAGTGCAAAATTGTATCGATTCATGGATCTCCCGAAAATGTCTCGAATGAGAAACAGCCCACAGTTGCACTAAACTATGTTTATTTTAAACTTTGACCATGGTTTCTGCTAAAATAATATAGCCTTTTTCAGAAGTCCTACACACTAATAAATGAAAAATGTCTTAGCCCAGTGGCTGCGTGTTGTGTACATAGTTCCGCGTAGTCAGCGCGTACGCAACTTTCCCACTAGAGCGCGCCCCGCTAAGCAGAACAGCGCAGGCGCAGCGCTCGTCTGTCTCCGCACTACGAGATGGCGCTGTCTTAGAGACGGACCTAATTCTGCTTCCGCCGATCCGCGTATTAATATGTAATGCAGCCAATGAGATTGCTGCAAAAGTAGAATCTTTTCTCCTCGCGGATTACACTTGCGCAGTGATACATGAACGCGCCAGGTATTATAACGAGTGTACAGATTAGTCAGTCTCCGATTAGTCCGTCTGCATCAGTCTGCATTAGTCTGCATTTGTCTGCACCAGTCTATAGTCAAGTTTCAGTATGAACCTAATAAGATTACCATATTCCTGTACATAGGCATGAAGATAAATGAACAGACACTTTGTCAAGTATCAGAGATATGTGAGAATAAGATTAACGTACCAAGGCCAAAGGAACTTCAGATTGTCAATTGTAAACAGCATCAAGAATCAATTTAAGTAATGTTTATGCTTATTATTATTTTAATAAATGTGTATGAAAATTAATCAAGTTCTGTTTAAAGCTGGTCACCGTCAATCTGCTACTCCAAGCGTGCAAGTGGCATTTCTATCGTCTGACCTAACGACAGAAGATAAACACGCGACAATAAGACCACGAGACATATTGCTGACATTCGCCTACTTCATTAGAGCGACAAGTCAAATAATCTGATGGTGTGTGTACCGAAGGTCTTACAGTACGCACACCACACTGCGTCAAGACCAACCAATAAAATAACTCCAACAGACATAAGCCTGTTTAGAACATAAGTAAAATTATATATGGCACCGTATGTCCTAAGTCACTACCTCTGAGGCAGTCTATTTTTTATAGCAGAAACCATGGTCAATGTTTAAAATTTTAAAAAAAATTGTGCAACTGTTTGCTGTTTTTCATTCGAAACAATTTCTTAACGGTTTCTGTTGTCGCTGCCATGATGAAAATAGTCTCCCGAAAAGACGTCCATTTATTCCGCCGCGGGATTCCTATTCTGTCCAAAAAATGAAAGTAGTGGCCAGTGATCGCCAGTACACTGAATCGTAAATATTTCGCAAGTTTTTCACAGATAAGCCTCGAACGTCGAGAAAAAACGTTGGAAGAAAAGTAGTAGACCTAATATATAAAATTTTCGATTACTCCTCTTTAGGGAAGCGAATGAACTTGAGCAAATCACATATTACTTCCTATTCATCTTCTCCTTTCTACCTTTCATCTGTTCATTTTTTTCCTTGTCGATCCTTCTTTAGACTTGTTCAATTTTATTGTTTCTGATTTTATTTCTGAACTATTTTCTGTCCTTAATGTCCACAGTAACGGAGGCAGAAGTGACTAGAATGGCTAGATGATTATGTTGGTTGTTTCTAATAACAGATGTTATTAAAACAAATACGTCTTTATCCCCAACTGCCGCCTTACCAAAGAATTTTAAAGTTGAATTTAACAAGAATAAAAATTTTAAAATTTAATTCGACAAGAAACAGTTTAAACTTAATGGGTAGGCCTAACATCCTGTTTACCAAAAACCTAACTCTTAAATGTATTTTAAACTTTGAATCTGATTGAAGCACAAGAGGCACAATTGTGAGAACATGGATTTGAACGCAGTAATTAGGCGCAATGGGAACTTTAACAGAAACCTTTAAATTTATTTATCAGGCCCAACGGCCGAATTACCGAATTTGAAGTTTGCACCAGAATAAGAAAAGTCATTTAACCACAGGAATTAGGCACAACGACAACTTTCCCAAAAAATCATTTACAGGATTGAGTTGGCGGCACACCAGCAACCAAAGCACTTGAGATACAGTACCTATTTCCGATAATCTGAACCTTCACATACTCTATTTGGATCTATACAATTACAAACGTGAAATGTTCCTTCAGCATTTGTCTGAAAGGAAATCGTGGCCACTTGAGATTTCTTCTGTCTTGCTTAAGCTTGCCTCAGGATCCTTAGTAACAAGCGGTGCAGCCGGATCTGCCATACCCGGGCACTGCAAGGGTTAGCAGAGGTGATGCCGTAGCTCCCCCAGAGACTGCTAATGTTCTCCAAACCAATCGCCAACAGCTGTGGTCCCGCAGCATGGTACATTGTCATACACAAAAATTCCGTCGTTGTTTCGGAATACGCTTTCTTTCGCACCGCCATGTCTCCTCTCTCTTCCACCATCACTGTCTCTCTTCGCATGTAATAATTTTTGGTAAGGAAGGTGGACCAAAGACTGAGGCAGCTGGTTCCCCATTTTCCTGTCACAGTTTTTTAAAGACGAGCATATTCTCCTTTCTTGAACTCTGACAGGGACAGTTTTTCGCTGGTTCCCTACTTTTCGGTATTACAGCAGGGATTGCTGGTCATACTTTGTGGCTCAGTGAGGTTGTGACAGTGTATTTGTATACGTAGACGCATTCGTATACGTTGCCACATATAAACGACAACACAACTCAAAATCGTTTGCTTTACACTTTTTTCTGCATACTCTGGTAATCGATAGCAGTTCATCGAAAATGCCCAGCTTACGGGTTGTATCTTAATTGGTAAAAATGTTATTAGATATACTCACATCAAAAAACGTTTTGCATCACCTTGGTTCCGAGAGGTATGGAACTTGTACAGAAAATTGGAATAGAGATAAACATAAACATCATTTCTGCCCTTTTTATTGCTCATTGCTGTACCACCATACAACGAGACATTCAGAGGTGGTGATCCGGATTGTTGTCCACACCGGTACCTCTAATACCCAGGACCACGTCTTCTTGCCTTGATGGATGCCTGTATTCGTCGTGGCATACCATCCACAGGTCATCAAGGCACTGTGGTGGCAGATTGTCCCACTCCTCAACGGCGATTCGGCGTGGATCCCTCAGAGTAGTTGGTGGATCACGTCGTTCATAAACAGTCCTTTTCAAACTATCCCAGGCAGGTGTGAAAGGGTTCAGGTCTGGAGAAGATGCTGGCCACTATAAAATAAATAAAATAAATAAAAAATGTTATTTTAAATATGTTAATTATTCTATCTGTATGATGGTGATTGTGATTGCAATTGTATTTGCTTATCTGGAACGTGGACGTTTAATTATTCGTTATCAGACGCTTGACAATGGCTTTTTCGTAAAGGCAATGTTACTCGTAGTTGACCGTGAAATAAAACTGAAATAATCGGACTTCGTAATTAAATCGTTTCCAAAGACTGCTGCGGTAGGTGCGGACTCATAATCTAAATCTCAATATTACAATAATTTGCCAGCCATGCCAATACATCGTACAGAGGTGATTGTCTACTAAACATAAAAAAGTTACACAGTTAGTTAAATCAGATATATTCAATGAATAAGCCTACAGTTCATAATCCTACTTACTTTTATAAATATAAATTCTTTACAGAATCGAGTGCCTAGTGTGGTTGCAACTCGCAGTATTCTTCTATAACATGAAATATGGCGGTGTGCCAGACAATAAAATAAAATACGTGCTTCTCGCACCACTTCAACCAGAGCTCTCTCTTTCTTAATCAAACATAAGAGTAACGTAATTGTGCTTTTGTTTTATCAGCGACACAGCGCTGCAGTTGTGTGCCATGGGCTTTATTTATTTGTCACTGATTATTTATTTAATTAATATTTCGCGTTTCCGAGGAAACTCACGCTCGGCATGCAAATGTGCCTTTATATTGCCCCCTGAATTGCGAGGCGAAAGGACACACCTGCAGGCGAGCAATTCACCTAAAGGCACAAGAAAATCTAAGTTATCTACAACTATTTACATGACTTACATTACACATTATACACATTATATACAAAATTTGAATGACGCGGGTGCGCCGTAAAAGTTCTTATGTTGGCAGATAGAGTGCGCGCATGCGCAGAAGCGTCTGTGTAACTGCGGCACTGCCGTTATTTCGTACAGTTAGATCACGCGGCACAGTATTGCAGTTCATATTGTTCGTGTGCGCGCGTTTCTCAGTCGTTGCACAAAGAAAATATTCAACCAAGATTACATATGAAGACTACATTCTATGACAGGTAACTTAGTTTTAAATTTACAATATTTGTTATAACACAATACAACTTAGATTGTTGAATGTTCTTAGTTACATAGTATTGTTTTGAAATACTTCAAAGAAAAATGTCCGTATTTTTCAGGTGCGTTGACCTATACACATCGTGTCGTTATTACAGTTCATATTCATCCGCTGCACAATAATTTTTTACAGGTTAGTATCGTCGTGGTAAAGTTTTTTGATCACAGTAACATCGTTGTATAACAACGTGATTAATACATAAGCGTGTCCATTTCTCATTTCCATTATAGTCGTAGTGATGCAGTTCGTTGTGACTAAAAGCATTGCTTATTACAGATCAGACGTGACCCGTCGAGTAATTGGTCCACGTGCAGTTCGTTTTTTACATTCCGTGGAAGCTTGGTTGCAGAACCTCGGACGGCACATAGCTGGCATCGATCCTTGGACAGTCCAGGTAAGAGTGTCCGTCACATTTCGAGAACATTTCATTCCCTGAAGTTCCAACCAAAATTCTTCCACCCGTCGTGTTGTTTTCTGGACAGGCACTTTGTGTCCATTTAATCCAGTTAACATCTTGAAGTTGGGTACTGTAGTAATGTCACTAGACGATGCACGAATTATGCACTTCACATTTTCAGTTTTTTGCTGAATATAGCTCACCTAAATGTTCGTAGTTATTAATCAAGGAAATCGTTCATCGCGTTTACATAGATACGCTGCATAATGAATGGCATTAACAGTTTCTTTCACATAGGTTTCCGCGTAGTTGCAGAGTTAGTAATGTTCGTTAATGTCTGTGAACAGTGGTTCACTATGCAATGTCTTTTTGGCACTCGTTTTGTTCAAGTTTTTACATAGTAACAGTTGCACTATACATCAGTTAAAAAAATAAGTAATTATACATACACACGTCACATATTTTCTTAGCATAAACATAATATAGTTGCACATAAACATGTTTACATCATCATTACATCGCTATAGGTTATTACATTGTGTCACATTTGATTACATGAATTGCAGATATTTACATCCTCTTTAGCGGTTTTGCTGGGATATTATCGATGTTTTTTGTGATGTCATCTGAAATTAAGATAGGTTAGACACAACATTCATTACATCAGTAGGCAAGACCAGGCGTTTTCACTACTCAATAAATATTCAAAATAGTAAGAGAGAGAAAATGTTCGATTCCTCGCGTTTTGTGCGTGTGTGTAGAGTGTCTGTGTGGCCTTGACTACTGATAGATGCTTTTCGTGTTGAGAGATGTGCGTCTAATCTATTTCTCAAAGTAAAAGATCGCTTCAGAGATGACGTCTGTCAGTTCGTCAGGTGTCACACCAAGTCAGTGGTACCTTCAGTAACAAATGTTCCGTGAAAATTAATATGTCATCCATTGCTACGTAATCATAAATTTTACTTTAATATTCCGTTTTCAGGTGGAGGCGTGCGCTGAAAGGAGAGTTCTTCTGTCTTCAACTGCGTCACTGGAACCGCTGAAATGAAAATTTCTATACTACTTATTATCTGTGTTGTAACAACAGAGTTTTTTTTTTTTTTTTGAGTTGCTTAGCAATATTTTGATGGGTATGACTTTGACATTATTCAGCATGAAATGCTCTAAGATCTCGGTGTGCGTATAGCCCAATAATTTTGTTAGTTCTAGGATGTTGTAACAGATACGCACCAGGATGCGGTATATTAACAATTATATAAGGTCCTTCATATAGCAGACGCCACTTAGCGTTGCGTCGTTTGAGTGCTACAGATTTATGATGAGTACGAAGTAGTACAAGCATTCCTACCTCGAATTTTTGTTTTCTTTTTATTATGTTTCTGTGATGTTTGTTTCGTATTTGTGCGTGATGTGTCAATGTAGTCAATACTTCTTTTATTTTCTGTTCAGGTGTGATTTCCTTGTCTGACAACTTAGGTAATGGTTCTATCCACTGATCGTTGTGTTTGCAATTGAACATGATCTCGTTAGGTGTGTAATTCGTATCGTAAATATTTAAGTTATTGTGTACGTCTTCGAAAAGACTTAGGTCAAAATATCTGCGTAAGTTACCATTTTTACTGTTAAAAGTTTCAGGTTCTAAAATTTGTCTTCTGAGTCGCTCCTGGACGGATTGCGACCAGAATTTGTTCAGAAAAGCACGCTCAAACTCACTGTACGTGGTACATACGTCAGCTTGACTGTATGCCCAGACAGCTGCATCACCTTGGATGTAACCGACAATATATGAAATCTTTTTCCGGTCACTCCAAGTGCGCGGAAATGCGTTACTAAAAGATTTAAGAAAAATCACCGGATGAATGGTTCGTTTTTCTGGGATAAAAATCTGAAATTGCCTGTGTTTCATTAAGCTTTCATCTTCCTTCGCATTGTGATATGGATTTATTCCACTGTAATTACTGGTATGTTCAGCTGGCGAGTAATTACGATAATGTTGCTGTGGTTTACCATGATAATAGCTTGTGTTTGTGTTTCCACATCGTGGTATGTGTTGTAGTCGTGGTGTGTTTTGTTCTTGTGTATTTGTCGTGTGCGGAATGTGTGTATCATACTCGAATGTATATTGGTTTCTGAACTGTACATTTTGACTGATATTTTCGTTACATTCAGACTGTAGTTGATCGGTGAATTGTCTCATGGGTGCAGTGACGGATTGTACTGCGTCACTGATCAGCTGTTTGTTATTAGTAATGTATTGCGCTACGGAGTCGTGCACAATTGTTGGTAAATTTTCACGTAAGCATCTATCAAAATGTTTGTCTTTGTTCTCAACCCAATCATGAAATTCTTTATTAATATTTTGAAAATGAGCTGTGGCATCTGATTGTAAGATGTCAGTCAGGTGTTGTTCAACATTGTCAAATTTATTCTGTACGTCAGTAATTCGTTTTTCAAGGTTGTCATGTACTGAAGAATATGTTTGAATTTGTTCAGTAAGAACTTCACACGTGACATTAAGGTTTTTTACTTGTGTCTGTAAAAGTGCTACGTCAGTTGTAGTCTTTTCTTGTCTCGTATTAAGCTGGGAAAATTTAGTACTGAGTTCAGTCATCTGTTTGGTCAGTGTGGCGTCTATAAGTTCCACATGTTTACACAAATTGTCATTACCTATCTTGATTGCTATGAGATCAGATTTGATTTCGTCATTTTGTGTTTTTAACTGTTCATTTTGTGTCTCTAATTGTGCCTTTAAGGTTGCCATGTTTTCGGCGTTTGTTTCCTTATGGTTGCCATATTTTCTGCGTTTTGTTTCATTAGCATTTGTAACATGTCGGCAATGTTTACCGTTTGCAAGGTCTCTGCCCCCACCGCGTCATTAGACGTGACGTCATGCATTAACATGGGCTCTGATTGAGATTTTGAAATTTTTGTAGTGGACGGCCTATCGTACAAAATTTGCGTCAATGTTTGATGAATCGTCACTACCGGTTGCTGTCGTAAAGTCATTTTCTAACACTTGTCTCACGTCCGAGTCGGATTGCGTCTGAATAGTACGTCCTTGCTGTTCCATTTTTGCGTATTGTTTTCTAGTTATTACCATGCCACACGTGATATCTGTTTCAAGAAAATTTTTGACACTGATTTTAAAATAAAATGTAGTTGAGCATGAATCGCTCGTAGCAACAATGGCTGTCTGTTAATTTAAAAATATAAACTGAATTTGAGATTATTGGTAATGGCTGCTAGCCATGTTACATGATATCGTACAAAAGTCGGCCATATTGTACACTCGTGTATTGGTATTGTTGCATACGTTATTGTTTAGGGAAAAGTACTGAGAATGAAATTTATCACTGAAACTGTTATGCAGAAAAGAAACACTACAGAATTTACTGAAAAGCTAATACACTGAATTATACGTCTGGTCAAGCCTGCTAATGCAAAGATGCTGCGTCTTACCTTATTTTGCTGGAAGTTTCATTGCGTCTTCCCGCAAAATTTCAGAATTGGAAAATATCTTCAGATTTAGTTATCTCTCATACATTGACGTCCAGGTCCAGAAAGCTGATTTTTTACATGAAACAAAGAGAACAATGTAACAAATGACAAAATAACAAGTCCGACACGCAGTCGCCAATATAAAATAAATAAAATAAATAAATAAAAATATATTGTTATTTAGATATTGATTATTCTATCTGTATGATGGTGATTGTGATTGCAATTGTATTTGCTTATCTGGAACGTGGACGTTTAATTATTCGTTATCAGACGCTTGACAATGGCTTTTTCGTAAAGGCAATGTTACTCGTAGTTGACCGTGAAATAAAACTGAAATAATCGGACTTCGTAATTAAATCGTTTCCAAAGACTGCTGCGGTAGGTGCGGACTCATAATCTAAATCTCAATATTACAATAATTTGCCAGCCATGCCAATACGTCGTACAGAGGTGATTGTCTACTAAACATAAAAAAGTTACACAGTTAGTTAAATCAGATATATTCAATGAATAAGCCTACAGTTCATAATCCTACTTACTTTTATAAATATAAATTCTTTACAGAATCGAGTGCCTAGTGTGGTTGCAACTCGCAGTATTCTTCTATAACATGAAATATGGCGGTGTGCCAGACAATAAAATAAAATACGTGCTTCTCGCACCACTTCAACCAGAGCTCTCTCTTTCTTAATCAAACATAAGAGTAACGTAATTGTGCTTTTGTTTTATCAGCGACACAGCGCTGCAGTTGTGTGCCATAGGCTTTATTTATTTCTCACTGATTATTTATTTAATTAATATTTCGCGTTTCCGAGGAAACTCACGCTCGGTATGCAAATGTGCCTTTATACCACTATAGTCGAGCGATGTCTGTATTCTGAAGGAAGTCATTCACAAGATGGGCACGATGGGGGAGCGAATTGTCGTTCCTGAAGACGAATGCCTCGCCAATATGCTGGCGATATGGTTTCCGTATTGGTAGGAGGATGGCATTCACGTATTGGACAGCAGTTACGGCGCCTTCCATGACCCCAAACATCAGGAACTTCCACCTTCCTATACTCTCTGGACAGCGTGTCAAAGGCGTTCAGCCTGACCGGGTTGTCTCCAAACACGTCTCCGACGATTGCCTGGTTGAACGCATATGCGACAGTCATCGGTAAAGAGAATGTGATGCGAATCCTGAGCGGTCCATTCGTCATGTTGCTGGGCCCATCTGCACCGTGCTTCATAATGTCGTGGTTGCAAAGATGGACCTCGCCATGAACGTCGGGAGCGAAGTTGCCCATCATGCAGCCTATTGCGCACAGTTTGAGTCATAAAACGACGTCCTGTGGCTGCACGAAAAGCATTATTCAACATGGTAACGTTGCTGTCATTCACTGCAGTAGTAGCCCTCGGGCGGCCTAAGCGAGGCATGTCATCGACAGTTCCTGTCTCTCTGTGTCTCCTCCATGTCCAAACAACATCGCTTTGGTTCACTCCAAGACGCCTGGACACTTCCCTTGTTGAGGGCCCTTCCTGGCACACAGTAACAATGCGGACGCAATCGAACCGCGGTATTGACCGTCTAGGCACGATTGAACTACAGACAATACAAGCCGTGTACCTCTTTCCTGGTAGAATGACTGGAACTGGCCGGCTGTCGAACTCCCTCTGTCTAATAGGCGCTCCTCGTGCATGGTTGTTCACATCTTTGGGCGGGTTTAGTGACATCTCTGAACAGTCAGAGCGACGGTGACAATATCCACAGTCAACGTCTATCTTCAGGAGCTCTGGGAACTGGGGTGACGCAAAACTTCTTTTTGATGTGCGTATTTTACTGAATTTGCAATATTTCCAGTTTTACGTAATTTTAGTAGTCATTTTTGTTGTGTATTACTTCATAGACGACGGTAAGGAGAGGTGGGCTACAAAGTGGTGCGGCAACTGTCGTCGTAGGAAAGCTGGACAGGAGCAAGTCAACACAACAAGCAGAAGATTTATTTAACTTGTATTTCTCCAAGTGTACGAAGACTGATTACAAAAATTGCAGCAATAAAAAAGTCCAGCTATCTCAATACCAATAAGGATGAAGCACGAAGGAAGATGTAATAGTGTAGTGGCTCCCAGAGCAAGTAGGCTGAGCAGCTGCCGACGGCAATCGTGTATTGCGGCTGCAGAGGGCGCTCGTAGTACAGAGCTGCTGCGGTGTGGCTCGCGGACATGCACCATTGAGTCTGCCATCTGCGTCAGACGGATCACTGCCATCCCATTAACATTCTCGATACACCATAATGCGGTGTCGATATGTGATACCACAATTTTAACTTTGTTTTAAGGCATTCTTTCTTTCTTTTGCTTGTGCCTTTTCCCGCAATGGCGCAGGGTCGGCACGGTTAATTGGATGTGGCAAGCTTAATTTAAGGGGTGGCCGGATGCCCTTCCTGCTACCACCCCGTACCCTCCGAGACGGAAATAGTGTACCCCAACTGTCTGTGCCTAGTGTAATCCATGGAATAGTGCGAATGTCTCCAGAAGTCTGCGAGCTGTGTAACTGAGGCGGGACGTGGGGACCAGCCCGGTATTCACCTAGTGGGATGTGGAAAACCGCCTAAAAACCACATCCAGGCTGGCCGGCACACCAGCCTCCATCGTTAAGCCGCCGGGCGGTTTCGATCCAGTGCCAGCGCGCCTACCTGAGTCAAGGAAGCAGCGCATTAGTGCTCTCGGCTAAACTGGCAGGTAACTTTAACGCATTGTTAGACCCTTTTTCTTCATTGCAATACCACTGTTTCAGGTATAGGTGCGAAGTGGACATTACGCAGTAACAGAAAGTTATAAATTTTACTGGTGGAGAAATTTTGGCTAAAAACGTGAGTTTTTGGCCTCAGAACCCTCTTGATGACCCTAGAATCCTTGCACATGATCACTCGATCAGTTACATCTGTAATGTATTTACGTCTCAGACCAGATATTATGTACATATTTTATGTTCATAAGTACGGTAATTTTGAACCTCTGGATCTCGGTAATGGATAAAGATATGGAAAGAGATTTCAAGCTCTCCAAGAACATTACCTTAATTTCGACAATTTGCGACCAATAGAAATTATAGAAGTTACCATCCCCACAACTTATACCCAAATTTTGTGGTAAGAATTTCGACTGTCTGTTACGATAGAAATAATAGAAGTAGTGATCCCCACAACTGGTACTTTTCGTAACCAAAAATCATGGATTTTCTGTGTTTTCTCAGGAGCTGCCCCTGAAAAAATGTTGATTTTTATAAGCTGCCTCAAGCTTACCCCACACCACTCCTAATGCAATAGAACCACCCGATTTTTTCAGTTTGTCTGCACTGGAGGAAGTGTGTAGTGTTTTAATTTTGGCCCCTTACTGTAGGGTAGCTACAGCAAGCCCGTTCTTCCGGAAGATACATAAATGCTATTTTGTCAAAAACTGATATTTTGAGCCCGTGGCTATGTATGGAATATTGGTTGACTCATACGCAGTAGATTTCAGCAACCAACCACTTTTTACAATGCTATTTATTTATTTAAACAGTGTCTTTACCGATTTCCGCTAGTTCATGTTTCAGACCAAAATGAAGAAAACACTTAAAAACTGTAACTTTCTCCTAACTAATTCGGAAATGCATGACTGCATTTCCATCAACCTCACTGCACCTCGGCTCCAGTCACAGCCTAAGACCCACAAGGAAGACTGTCCTATGAGGCCAATTGTGAACTCTAGGAACAGCCCTTCGTATAGGATATATAACCAACTGCTTGCTGTGCTTGGTGCCTACTACACCTTTGAAAACAAATTCTCCATTAAGAACACATACGAACTCATTGACAAAATTAAAAATGTTTACATTCCACCGACAGCCTGATTTGCATCACTTGACATAGTAAAACTTTATACTAACATCCCTATAGAGGACACCAAAAACACAATCACAAACAATCTACTCAAACATAAGAAACTAAGTGTGCAGATATCTGCGAACTGATTGAGTTACTTACTTTGGTACTATCATAGAATTACTTCAGTTTCAATACATACAGAAAGATGGGTTAATGGGTAGTAGCGTAGCTGGGATGTTAGCAGATATTAACATAAATCACGTAGAGCAGTCACATCAACAGCAAAATCATCTACTACAAAGGATATGTTGTTGATAAAATTATACTTTTTCATGGCACCAATGAGAAAATAGACATATTAGCAACAAATGCATAAAAACATCAAATTCACCATTGAACATGAGAGCATCTACAGCATCAATTTCCTAGACGTAAAAATCACCAACAAAAACCATAAACATCGTTTTGAGAGTTATAGAAAACCAACATTCACTGACGTATGGATTAACATTTCACACAAAATTCCCCTTGAACCACTTAAAAATCAAGAAATCAATATCATTAAAATCATAGCCTCAAACAATGTATTCAGCCCTCTCATGATAGACAAGCTATCACAAAAATCCAAAAACCATCAGCCAACAAAGTTGCACAACAGACAACCATGCAACTTACACAAGGCACAGTAGAAAACAGCAGAAAATATATTGCACTACCTTTCTTAGGGAGCATGTCCCATAAAATAAGCAACCTATTTAAAAATACAAACATTAACATAAGCTTCCAAACAAACGACAAACTCCAACAGTTATAAGCTCACAATTTAAAGAGTAACAACCCTGCATACAAAAAATCTGGCATACACAACTGTCAAAGTTTGCCCCTCTTACTATATAGGACACGCTGGAAGAAGCATTAAGACATTATTTAAAGACAATATAGATGCATTACGTTTGAACGACATTTCCAAATCCACATTTGCCACTCACACAACTACTAACAGTCATAGAATAAAGAGGACTGAAGATCATGTGCAAGTATTGCACCATGCTGAGAAAGGTAGCCTTATGAATTTGCTTCAGGAGATTGAAATATACATACATAAAAGTAAATCACCACAAAATCCCCTCAATGAACAAACCGAGTTAGCCAATGCAGCCGTTCTTCAAAATTTCATTCACCTGGTTTCCAATTTAAAGTAAAAAACAAACATGTTCGCTGTTGTAATATTTGTATATTCACATCCATCCCAACCAATTTTCTGCGCTTTCATGTATGCCATAATATGTCCAAAGTTGTAATATTTATTTATGTACGTCTGGTTCTTAACATTTACTTTTTTTCCAATGTACACCACAATATTTACATAATATCACGGCAGTAACACTTTATAACTGACTGCTTTATTTGTTTATCTTAATTTTTATCAGTTACCTTTAAGTTTAAATAGTAAGTGATTTAACGTTAGCAGTTTGTAAATTTCTAATGTGACATACATGTACATAATGAAATATCTCTGAGATTGGAAGTCTTTGGCATTGTTATGGTTGTAATATCGCCATCTTTGTGTACGTACCTCCATGTGACGAAACTTCTTAGTGTGCGGGTGATGCCTTACATTATGTGCATATATATATATATATACAAAAAAGTGCATTATACAGTTTTCGCTGCTGTAAGATGATGAGCAGTGGAACATGATGGCGCGGATTCTTCCTCGTAAGTAACAGAAACATCTTCCCTTTAATAATAACAATTTATTTACACCACTTAAAATCGTCGATAGGCACAGTTACAGTTAAAAAGACGTTGCCTCATATTTTGTTTTGGTTGTGGGGCACCACCACCCTAAGGAAATTTCGTGAGGTGGGGAAACAAAAGGCGAAATCTTATGTAAAGTGTGAACTAGCCGTCTGAAGATAAACCTGGCGGTTCGAAACCGGTAACGGCGCTGTTTAAATAAATAAATAGCATTGTAAAAAGTGGCTGGTTGCTGTAATCTTTTGTGTAAGAGTCAACCCATATAAGGTACACAAATAGTCGCTAGGTCATGGGCTATCCAAAGCACTTGACCCCTTCCTTGCTGTATGATCAACAGACTCCTTGAAAAATCGCATTTGCGCTTGCAGCTTAATGGAACATATCGGTACTGCGGATTGTCGTCCATAGAAACACCCAAACGTAGCAGTGTGCAATGAGATGAAACGGAATGAAAACATATACGTTGTAGAGATGGCGAATGATCTAACTACATGGGCAGTTGAATAAGAAACGCAATATATTTTTTCTCTCGGCCAAATCCGGTTGAAAAGATGCGGCATTTGTTGTGGGCCATCGCGTAGTACTCCCTCTTCAGCCCATATAGTTTCATGAAGATCCAATAGGTGACAGCGCTATACATAGTCGTTGGTGTCTGTAACGGAGGTGTGTTCCAGAAAGAGAGCTGTCATTGAGTCCTTTTGGCGGAAATCCAGAGCATTGAAGATATTCGTGGATGCTTGGAGAGTCTACTGAGACGTGATACTGAACAAAAGCACGGTGAGTCGTAGGGTGATGCACTTTCATCATCGCAACGAGTTCGCGCGGACTTTTCCATGTGTCGTCCGGCCACACACAGCTGTGGAATTGAAGAAAGGACTACAGCGCTTTCGTCGTCACAAAAATGCAAATGAACTTCTTCTCCTTGACAACGAAATGCCTCATGAAAATCTGCGCTACCGATAGGAGCTCACAAAACTTCGTCACACGAGGAAAACTGTTTGTGTAGCTGTTGGCCACAGTGTTTTTTCCTTGCTCCCTTCACTCTCTACAGAGACCACCGCACATCCGCTGGAGGTATCAGTCCTGGCCTGGCAGCTAATTGTTACGGAGCTCTCGTTAGCCACTGCCGCCAGATGCAAAGTTATTCAGTTTTTGACTGCGAAAGGTGTTACACCAATCGACATTGATCCGCAGTCAACGGAAGTGTATGGAGAGTCGTATATGTATATCACAGATGTCTGCAAGCGGTTTAGAGTGTTTACAGGTGGTTGTAATGAAATTCATGACGGGGAAAGGAGCGGGAGACCGACTATTCCCGAAGAGACAATAGCAAAAGTCGAACAAATCGTGCTTCAAGTTCTACATCTACATCTACATTTATACTCTGCAAGCCACCCAACGGTGTGTGGCGGAGAGCACTTTCGTGCCACTGTCATTACCTGCCTTTCCTGTTCCAGTCGCGTATGGTTCGCGGGAAGAACGACTGCCGGAAAGCCTCCGCGCGCGCTCGAATCTCTCTAATTTTACATTCGTGATCTACTCGGGACGTACAAGTAGGGGGAAACAATATATTCGATACCTCATCCAGGAACGCACCCTCTCGAAACCTGGACAGCAAGCTACACCGTGGTGCAGAGCGCCTCTCTTGCAGAGTCTGCCACTTGAGTTTGCTAAACATCTCCGTAACGCTATCACGCTTACCAAATAACCCTGTGACGAAACGCGCCGCTCTTCTTTGGATCTTCAATATCTCCTCTGTCAACCCGACCTGGTGCGGATCTCACACTAATGAGCAATGCTCAAGTATAGGGCGAACGAGTGTTTTGTAAGCCACCTCCTTTGTTGATGGACTACAGTTTCTAAGGACTCTCCCAATGAAACTCAACCTGGCACCCGCCTTATCAACAATTAATTTTATATGATCATTCTACTTCAAATCACTCCGTTCGCATACTCCCAAATATTTTACAGAAGTAACTGCTACCAGTGTATGTTCCGCTATCATATAATCATACAATAAAGGATCCTTCTTTCTATGCATTCGCAATATATTACACTTGTCTATGTTAAGGGTCAGTTGCCACTCCCTGCACCAAGTGCCTATCCGCTGCAGATCTTCCCGCATTTCGCTCCAGTTTTCTAATGTTGCAACTTCTCTGTATACTACAGCATCATCCGCAAAAAGCTGACTGCTGATTACACTCGATGAGCTCTGCAATGTTGTTTCTTGAGGTTTCTCGAAGTGCCATTCACCGAACTTTGACTGGAGCGTTGAAATTTCGGAAGGTGTCCGCAAGATGGGTCCCAAGAATGCTGAAAAAAAACCACAAAGCGCAACGCGTTGAAATTTCCCAATTGCTTCAACGATATGGAAATGAAAAGAACAAACTTTTGCAATCAATAGTAACAGGTGCTGAAACCTGTGCTTTCCACTTCACACCTGAGACCAAGCAATAAACAACCTGAATGAAGGCATTTGGATTCCCGTGGGCCGTGAAAATTCAGAAGAAGACAGTCTGCGAGTATATGTGTTTTGGGATCGAAAGTGGTAATTGTTGGTCGACTTAATGGTTCATGCGACAACATTAAATGCCGACAGGTATTGTCAGACATTAAAAAATCCTAGACGGGTGCTTCAGAACCGGAGAACAGGATGTTGAGCCGGGGAAAAAGCCTTCCCCACGACGCTGCTCGCCCCCGCATTGCCCTCAGACCGTGGATCTTCTGCAACAGTCTGGATGGGACACCGTCACCCCACAGTCTGTACAAAGCGCCCAGTGACTACCGATTGTCCCACAATTTGAGAGAACACTTGGCTGGAAGGAGCTTCAGTGAGGACGACGAGGTGAAAGATGAGGTCCTACGCTTCTTCAGTAGGACTGCGGAGGATTGGTACGACGAGGTCATACAAAATTGCTACAACGTTTACAAAAAATCCATCGATCTAAATGGTGATTATGTGGAAAAATAGAAAAACGTTTAAGCTTCAAAACTATGAACAATTTATTGTACGTAAATAGGCGTTTCTTTACATTTTTTTAAATAATTGGAGACTTTATTTTAGGGATCATCCTCGTACAATTCTTCCTCATCCACTCTCCACCCCGAATCTAGCACCATCCAGCTTCCATGTGTTTGGTCCAATGAAGGATGCTCTCCACGGGCAGCAAGTCACTGGCTCCGACGTGGACCATGTGGGCATGAAGGTCCCTCCAGGAAGGTGGCGTAACGCCGTAGCATTGAACGGAGAATGGGTAGGACAATAGGGCTTTATGTGGGGTGGAGATTAATATGGTGTATTGGAATTCTGAATCGCAGGTTCGAATCCTACCTCGGGCATCGATGTGTGTGATGCCCCTTGATTAGGTTTAAGTAGTTCTAAGTTCTAGGGGACTGATGACCTCAAATGTTAAGTCCCATAGTGCTCAGAGCCATTTGAACCATGTTTTGTTATCCTGATAAAATCTGCTTTTAGAAAAAAATGTGTTGCATTATTTACTGAACGCCGCTAGTGCTATTTACAGGCGGAGTTGCGTGACAATGTAGCGCGCCAATAAAGGTGTTGGGAATGGTGAAGGCGGATTACCTTTTAGGGATATTTCCGCAAATCATTTTTTATACTCTAATATATGACCTGCCTTTCACGGGTCCGCTGCGAGGACACGGTTTTAAATGATGTGTGGACCACTGAAACCGATCAGTGTGTAGAAGAACGTGTTGGTACGACGCCTCCAACGACAGGGAAGGACTTTTAGCTACTCTTGAATCCTCGATCGTGTATTACGCAAGGAAGTTGTAGAAGCAAAAAACCCTTCAGTGTTCAAAAAGTCACAAGTCCATTTAACACAGGCATTGGATCAGAAACTAAAGTTCAGAGGAATTTTACCTAAATACACACTTACTCTGTGTCTTGTTCGATGCATAATCCTAGCCAAGTTTAAGCATTTCCACACGTGAAGTCGAGTAGGAGGAAATATTCCGTCAACATGCGGACTCTCCACATAATGCTCCTAATGTCAAAGGGCGAGAACTTCGTGAAGCCACCCCAATACCATTGGTCTCAGTTACAGTACACCCAGCACTAACTGTTGCAACGTAATCGTTACCAGTTTTCTGCTAGATTAGCAGATCTTTTGCGTCTCCTTTCCCTGACAGCCATTGATTCCTTCTTAATGCCGCTGTATGTGTTGCCTTCCAGCATATCATGCAGCATCAGAAAGCTCTTCCTTATCACCTCCTATTCCCTTCCACACACTCCTCTAATACTGTTTTTGTAAGCCCCGTCATTTTTCCTTCTTTTTACCACATTCAGTAACTGTCGTTACTCTCCCTTCTCAGTCGATCCTCATTATTCGCTCTATCCATCCGGCTTAATATTTGTATCCTCCTACCTTGCTCTACACTTCTTCCAAGTTGTCTTCAGCACCGTACAGGAGAACACCTCATGAAAAACATTTTATTAGTATTTTTCTCAAATCGTTGCCTGTATTGCTACAGAACACTCTCCGTTTCTTGCAAAATGCCTCTTTCTCCATTGCCATTCTGGATTAGTTTCTGTGCTGTCATGGCTATCCTGATTTTAATTTGTGTGCTGCTCCCAGTCGATTTCTATCTTGCTTCCTGGCTATATAAAGCTCCGCACAAGTTATAATACTTCTCCATACAGAATATTTTCTAGCGTTTATTTCTGCCTAGAGCCATTACTTTTTTTCTCATTTCTATTGATTTGCAAAATCTAATTATTTCCTTAGTTTCAAAGGTATCAACTGTATTATGTACTTCTTTTTTATTTGTTTATACAAAGACTATGTCGCCTGAGAACATCAAACATCATACTATTCTCCCTTGGAATTTCACTCCCTTGCCATCTAGTGGGGAATGGTCAGCCATATTTTCAAAGCACAAATTTAAAGAAGACAGCAGCCTGGTCTTATTCCTTTTACTGGTTCTGTGTGGATGGAACTTTCTCCTCTCATTTTCACTGACGCTTTTAGATTGCTGTATAATGAACTTATAAGTCGTCTTGTTTTCCAATCCACTCTCTTTTCCCCCATTATAACTGCAAGCTTATCCTAAAGTAACTTACGAATAAAAGTGATAACTACAACCGTCATGTCTCCTCGTCATGAATGCTTCACAACCAAACTCAACAACATTCTAGATCCCACAGCTCTCGTTTTCTTCAAATGGTTCAAATGGTTCTGAGCACTACGGGACTTAACATCTGAGGTCATGAGTCCCCTAGAACTTAGAACTACTTAAACCTAACTAACTTAAGGACATCACACACATCCATGCCCGAATCAGGATTCTAATCTGCGACCGTAGCGGTAGCGCAGTTCCAGACTGAGGCGCCTAGAACCGCTCGTCCACTGCGGCCGGTTTTCTTCATTTTTGAAGTAATTTCTCAACTAAATTTACGTATTGAATCTTCATTCATCCAAAGTTCTTTGGAACACAATTGGATTTACTAAATGACATTTTTATTGACGTAAAACCTTCATCATCTGCTATCACAATATATCACATTTCTTTCTCTTTACACATTATTGTTATATTGATCCTTATATTTACTTTTACTGTTTCAATAAATTACCCACTTATACTTCAGAAGCTAGAGAGAGAGCGACAGCAGTTAAAATGTGTGCATTTTACGACAAACAGGCCAACGGCAATGTTTACATAATGTTTTTTTTGTATATACGTTTCGAATATTGGCCGAATTATTTTTTAGTTTTTGTAAACTCCCAGGTGAGTTGGCACACAGAAACATCGTTTTTAACGTATCCAACTTAACAGTAAATTCGTAACGAAGATGAACGCTCAATATTCGAAACGGGTCAGTGACTGGCAGCTTCTTCACTGGCAATTAATTAATCAGGTGTGTCATATGTACCCCTCGACGCTTTCTAAGATTCAGTCTGTGCATGCTCTTGAAGAAAGACTGTCTTTCTCAAGTGGCCCTAAGAAGGAGGTGTACATCCTGAAGCAATTTCGTGGGGTAGACCGTGCAGTTCCCCTCCAAAGTGCGGAAATAAGCGCATCAAGGCGTGCCGCAGCAACCGCCCAACTTGGGCGCCCCAGAATCGTCTCCCAAGTGGCGCTCAGGCTCTCCCACCGGCGGAAGGGGTCGCCTCTTATTGCGGATGCAACAACTTTTTAATAACGAAACTTCCCGGGGCCGAGGGAAATTCCATTACAGTCGGAAAAGCAGAAGTCGGTGAAAGTCGTTTCGCCAGCTGCCTTGCACGTGACTTCTAGCTGTCACCATGCACGAAAACATCGACGCACCCTTTCTAGCTGCATATGCCCATAGTGTGATCGCGTTCGTGAAGTGATCATTGTTACTTACGTTCGTGACAATACTCTTGCACACTGCAACGCAGTGTGAATTCTAGGTGTGATGTCAGATGATTCACACAAATGTCGTCTGCACAATAAATACAGTTTGAATACGCGGCTGTTGATTTCATAGAAAACATATAATTTCTAGATGAACAGTTGTTCTTCGAACTGGACTGCCACTGAATATGTAGAGAGAAGATAGCTGGAACGTTAACTAGAAGAACGGGGCGTAACACAGGGTCTTACTTTTTTGATTTTTCTATTAGCACCCGTCATTATTACAGCAACATCTATGGTGCGTTTGAGCATTACTTCTATTGCAACAGAACGCAACAAGCTAGAATTTGGTGTGTGCCAGAAGTTGCAGTCATACAGCATCATTTTCTTCTCATTCTGTTCCATTCGGGGATGTTGCTGATGACGACCGCTCGATGGCACTTCTACTTACAAAACCTAAGCAACGTATTTTACCGCATAGTTATTACGTGAGACTTTACGAGAGGAAGTTTCTTGATTGTTTCGTGACTTGCGCTTTCCTGTTTTCAACTGCTGCCGATTCTGTGATAATAATGTAGTGGCCAAACAAATACGAGACTAGGTAAGCACCTCATCCTTGAGTATTTTCTATCTCTACCGTTATTCCAGGCAGCTGAGGATCCAAAATCGATGTAAAATACTACAACGTCGGTAGGTCACAAGACGTCTTTCGCCTTTATTCTGTTGTTGCACTGCTTGTTGTAAGCCTACATGACGTTCCGTGTTGTACATTACTCTACAGTTTAGACAATAGGGGGCAGTTTAGCTGAAAACTGACTCTGACAAAGGCAAACATTCTAACGTTGCTATTGATAAAGGGAGCAAAACTCAAGAGAAATCGAAACTCTTTCGTAGTATTCGTCGACTTACGAAAAATGTTCAGTGCAAGATGTTGCAAGAAATTCGAAATTTACGGTAAAACAGGTTTAAGCTTCATTAAAAGACGAATAATAGACAATTTGTATAACAACAAAGAAGGAAGACTAATAATGGAAGACAAAGGACTACGTGCTTGGATCATAAAGGGTGTAAGAAATGGATGCAGCACTATTTCACCTTGGTTGAATCACTAAATCTAAGAAACAGTCACGGAAATGAAATAAAGTTTCGAGATGACGATTAATATTCAGGTTGAAAGGACATCAACGATAAGATATGCTGATAACATTGCTAGCTACAGTAAACACGATTAAGAATTACAGGAGGTACTTGACAGTCTCATAAGCTCGGACTACGGACTGAGAGTAAACCAAATAAAGATGAAAGTAATAAGGAGAAGCAGAAACTAAATTAGAGAAGAAGCGAAAATCGAAACTGTGGAACACGAAGTAACGAAGGGAAGGAATTCTGCTGCCTTGGAAGTAAAATAATACATGACGGACAAAGCAAGAAAGACATAAAAAGCAGAGTAGTACAAGCAAAGACGGTATTAATGGCAAAAGCAAGTCTACCAGTAGCAACCATAAGCTTCACTTTAAGGATGGCCTGTGGGGAGGCTGGAGAAGAAGACAAAGCATCTGAGATGCTGTGCTGTAGAAGGACCATGAAAATTAGGTGCACTGATAAGGTAAGGAATAAGGAGGTCCCGGAAGAGTCTGTGAGGACTGAAATATGTGGAAAATATTGGCAAGAAGAAGGGACAGAGTGATAGAACATGCGTTAGGACGTGGTAGCTGTATAGGATAAAGACTGCAGGGGAAGGCAGATATTGGAATAAGTTACATTCAACAAACACTCCGATGGAAAAAAATGGCAACATCCAAAAATAATGTAGAGTAATGAGATTTTGGGAATGCGTTTGTCTAGGTAACGTACTTAACTGATTAACATTTCAAGATTACAGGTTAATGTATCAACGAGATCAGCCATTGCAAATGTGAAACGTTGGTATATGAATAACTGCCAGCCAGTGTGGCCGAGTGGTTCTAGGCTCTTCAGTTTGGAACCGCGCGACCGCTACGGACGCAGGTTCGAATCCTGCCTCGGGCATGAATGTGTGTGATATCCTTAAGTTAGTTAGGTTTAAGTAGTTCTATGTTCTAGGGGACTGATGACCTCAACAGTTGAGTCCCATAGTGCTCAGAGCCATTTGAACCATTTGAATAACTGGTGTAACAGCCACTCTGTTGAATGCAAGCATGCAAACCTGCATGTTCTTTGTTGTACAAGGGCCGGATGTCAGTTTTTGAAATGGAGTTCCATACCTGTTGCACTTGGTCTGTCAATACAGGGACGATTAATGCTATTTATGGAAGGACACTGGGGTTGTCGTCCGACAACATACCGTATGAGCTCAGTTGGAGACATATATGGTGATCGAGCAGGCCAAGAGAACATGGCGACACACTATAGAGCATGTTGGGTTACAACAGCGGTGTTTGGGCGAGCGTTAACCTGTTGTAAAACACACACTGGGATGCCGTTCATGAATGGCAGCGCGACAGGTCGAACCACCAGACAGAAGATTTCCAGTTGGGGTGCGTGAGCTAACCACAAGAGTGGTCCTGCTGTCATGTGAAATCGCGTCCCAGACCATAATACCAGATGTAGGTCCTGAGTGTTGAAAGGTGGCTACACTGAGTCACAGCGCCAGAGATTGCGCCAAACATTATTATTCCGCCGCCTCCACTGGGGCAGTAGTAGTTCAGAGGTTGTCGAGGGCAGTAGTAATTCAGAGGTTGTCGAGGGCAGTAGTAATTCAGAGGTTGTCGCGAGGAGTAGTATTTCAGAGGATGACGAGTGCAGTTGTTGTTCTGTTGGGCGAGAGAGTAGATGCTGTTCCGTTGGTGTAATGTATAGATGGATAATGTTGCGATGATCACAGTGTATTTTTCGTCAATATACATTTAGGTAAAAAAAAGTATTACAGATTTCTTTAATGACAATGCCTCTTAGTCACAGGTACAGTCAACAAAGCATCTGGCCTGTGTTCATGTATTAGACTTGAAATTCTGGTTTCTATGTGCAATTATAGTATTTGTGGTTTTTCAATTAGTTCATTGTAAATGGTGTTTAAAATATCTTGTCGTATTGAAGAAGAACTGAGCCAGATACATGTACGTTGAGTCACACTAACACACACAGAACAGTTACACATGTGCTTTCTTGTTCGTAGCTTTTACAGTTTCAGGGGACTTAATTAATCAATTGTGTTAATGGAAATTTGTTGTCATTCTTTAGTTTTATTTTATGCAGTCAGATTGCGTAATAATACTAGTCAGGGCCAACCGGTTACGAGACTTCGTAACCGGTCACACAGCTACTAAAATTATTGCATTTATCCTGCAGTGTCTAGCACGCAGACAGGTGGGTTGTAGGCCCTCAACTGCCCCCCTTCTAACCAACACATGGCACTCACTGACTCTGAGGCAGAACAAGCTTTACTCACAATACACAACAGACCTTCACTCTGCCCTCCAATGAGCTCTCGCATGACACCACTGAAGCTACAAATGGTGGTACTGGGACACTGGAATGGCGCTAGAGGGCGTAGGGCTTGGAACAACCGTTTGGTAACAGTGGGTTGTGTCACTGTGGTGCCAACTGCTGCTCCAGACAAAGTTACGATGCGCCGAAAACGACGATCTTCTCTCACGGTAGAGCCACGTGACCGTCCGGAGTCCGGACTTCTTGGGACCGTAGATTCTTATGACCGCCGCCGCCAGCAGTCGTGTACAGTGACTATAATCTTGCCAAGTCTTCCTGCAATATCGCAGAAGGATCATCTAGATTCTCGTAGCGGTATTAGTCGTTCAGACTCAGTGAGGTGTTGATAATGGCATTTTAGGCGAGTTGAAAGTATTTTTGACTAACAGCAACTCACCACGTCCAATGTCAAAGACATAGACTAGAACTGATATGTGATATGTGAT
Source organism: Schistocerca serialis cubense (assembly GCF_023864345.2). Taxonomy (NCBI): domain Eukaryota; kingdom Metazoa; phylum Arthropoda; class Insecta; order Orthoptera; family Acrididae; genus Schistocerca; species Schistocerca serialis. The sequence continues at coordinate 164,987,807 of NC_064645.1, read as the reverse complement.
TCTCACGCAGTTTGGGTGCATAGATCCTGAGAAATCAGTACCCAGAACACCCACCTCTGGTCGAAATAACGGCCTTGATACACCTGGGCATTGAGTGAAACAGAGCTTGGATGGCGGGTACACGTACAGCTGCCCATGCAGCTTCAACACGATACCACAGTTCATCAAGAGTAGTGACTCGCGTATTGTGACGAGCCAGTTGCTTGGCCATCATTGACCAGACGTTATCAATTGGTGAGAGATCTGGAAAATGTGCTGGCCAGGGCAGCAGTCGAATATTTTTCGTATCCACAAAGGCCCGTGTATGACCTGCAACATGCGCTCGTGCATTATCCTGCTGAAATGTAGGGTTTCGCAGGGATCGAATGACGAGTGGAGCCACGGGTCGTGACGCATTTGAAATGTAACGTCCACTGTTCAAAGTGCCGTCAATGTGAACAAGAGGTGACCGAGACGCGTAACCAATAGGACCCCATACCATCACGCCGGTTGATACGCCAGCATGGCGATGACGAATACACGCTTCCAATGTGCGTTCACCACGATGTCGCCAAATACGGGTGCGACCATCATGATGCTGTAAACCTGGATTCATCTGAAAAAATGATGTTTTGCCATTCGTGCACCCAGGTTCGTTGTTGAGTACACCATCGCAGGCGCTCCTGTCTCATGCAGCGTCAAGGGTAACCGCAGCCACGGTCTACGAGCTGATAGTTCATGCTACTGCAAACGTCATCAAACTGTTGGTGCAGATAGTTGTTGCTTTGAAAACGTCCCCATCTGTTGACTCAGGGATCGAGACGTTGCTGCACGATCCGTTATAGCCATGCGGATAAGATGCCTGTCATCTCGACTGATAGTGATACGAGGCCGTTGAGATCCAGCACGGCGTTCCGTATAACCCTTCTGAACCCACCGATTCCATATTCTGCTAACAGTCATTGGATCTCCACCAACGTGAGCAGTAATGTCGCGTTACAATAAACCGCAATCGCGATAGGCTATAATCCGACCTTTATCAAGGTCGGAAACGTGATGGTACGCATTTCTCCTCCTTACACGAGGCATCACATCAACGTTTCATTAGGAAACGCCGCTCAACTCCTGTTTGTGTATGAGAAATCGGTTGGTAACTTGACTCGTGTCAGCACGTTGTAGATGTCGCCAGCGGCGCCAACCATGTGTGAATGCTCTGAAAAGCTAATCATGTGCATATCACAGCGTCATCTTGTTCTCGGTTAAATTTCGCGTCTGTAGCATGTCATCTTCGGGGTGTAGCAATTTTAATGGCCAGTAGTGTAATTTCGATATTTCCATGCATTCTGCACGTGTCCTTACTAATCCTCGCATCAGTCAGACCTTGTAAGCATGTCCCATCGGACCGTTGTCAACATTACGTTAAAATGGCAAGACTTGCGTACAAGACTTCTGGGAATATCACACACGTATGTAAACTACGAGTTAAGGGAACTTGCCATACACTACTGTACAGTTTCAGTTTCCCGTTTACCATTCTCACATTTATATGCGCGTGGTCCTTCCAGTGCAAATCATTTCAGGAACAAATGGCCAACATCTAACTTTTATAGCTCACCGTTGTTAATTTACGGTGATGTCATGGTAACCTCCCCCTCGGCAGTCCCCTCTCAGAGATTCGAATGGGGGACTATTCCGAAATCTTTTGGCAATGGAGAGATCATCATGAAACTTCCTCTATTATAGGCCAGTTGTCCTGTGGATACACGTTACGTGTCTTTAATGCAATGGTTTCGATTGCCTTATTGCCTTCTGCATCCTCAGGCCGTTGATCATTGCTGATTCTTCTGCCTTTAGGGGCAGTTTCCCACCCAAGGACAAGAGAGTGCCGTGGACCTCTGCCCGCTCCTCCAAGGCTTTGGCCGCCAATGCTGATTGTTAATCAAAATTTAAGCAGCGACAGAATTCTAACCCAGGACCAATGACGTTTTGATTATGAATCAAAAGCTCTACCCCTGAACCACGGACGCAATATACTCTAGAACTCTAATATCAATTTCCATTAAGAAATTCTCTTGTAACTCTGTGAAGCTCATCCCTCTTCGGTATTATTATCGTCTCCAGTCCGAAGACAAGTTTGATGCAGCTCATCAAGATCTTCTATCCTGTGAAATACACTCCTGGAAATGGAAAAAAGAACACATTGACACCGGTGTGTCAGACACACCATACTTGCTCCGGACACTGCGAGAGGGCTGTACAAGCAATGATCACACGCACGGCACAGCGGACACACCAGGAACCGCGGTGTTGGCCGTCGAATGGCGCTAGCTGCGCAGCATTTGTGCACCGCCGTCAGCCAGTTTGCCGTGGCATACGGAGCTCCATCGCAGTCTTTAACACTGGTAGCATGCCGCGACAGCGTGGACGTGAACCGTATGTGCAGTTGACGGACTTTGAGCGAGGGCGTATAGTGGGCATGCGGGAGGCCGGGTGGACGTACCGCCGAATTTCTCAACACGTGGGGCGTGAGGTCTCCACAGTACGTCGATGTTGTCGCCAGTGGTCGGAGGAAGGTGCACGTGCCCGTCGACCTGGGACCGGACCGCAGCGACGCACGGATGCACGCCAAGACCGTAGGATCCTACGCAGTGCCGTAGGGGACCGCACCGCCACTTCCCAGCAAATTAGGGACACTGTTGCTCCTGGGGTATCGGCGAGGACCATTCGCAACCGTCTCCATGAAGCTGGGCTACGGTCCCGCACACCGTTAGGCCGTCTTCCGCTCACGCCCCAACATCGTGCTGCCCGCCTCCAGTGGTGTCGCGACAGGCGTGAATGGAGGGACGAATGGAGACGTGTCGTCTTCAGCGATGAGAGTCGCTTCTGCCTTGGTGCCAATGATGGTCGTATGCGTGTTTGGCGCCGTGCAGGTGAGCGCCACAATCAGGACTGCATACGACCGAGGCACACAGGGCCAACACCCGGCATCATGGTGTGGGGAGCGATCTCCTACACTGGCCGTACACCACTGGTGATCGTCGAGGGGACACTGAATAGTGCACGGTACATCCAAACCGTCACCGAACCCATCGTTCTACCATTCCTAGACCGGCAAGGGAACTTGCTGTTCCAACAGGACAATGCACGTCCGCATGTATCCCGTGCCACCCAACGTGCTCTAGAAGGTGTAAGTCAACTACCCTGGCCAGCAAGATCTCCGGATCTGTACCCCATTGAGCATGTTTGGGACTGGATGAAGCGTCGTCTCACGCGGTCTGCACGTCCAGCACGAACGCTGGTCCAACTGAGGCGCCAGGTGGAAATGGCATGGCAAGCCGTTCCACAGGACTACATCCAGCATCTCTACGATCGTCTCCATGGGAGAATAGCAGCCTGCATTGCTGCGAAAGGTGGATATACACTGTGCCGACATTGTGCATGCTCTGTTGCCTGTGTCTATGTGCCTGTGGTTCTGTCAGTGTGATCATGTGATGTATCTGACCCCAGGAATGTGTCAATAAAGTTTCCCCTTCCTGGGACAATGAATTCACGGTGTTCTTATTTCAATTTCCAGGAGTGTAAGCTTCAATTCTCGGTGACTACAGTAACGTACGTCCATATGAACCTACGTACTATGGTCAGACCTTGGTCTCTCCCCCTCTACAAATATTACTCGTCACACTCCCCTCCGTGACTAAACTCTCGATTTCTTGATGTCTCGGGATGTGTGTCCTATTAAACAGTCCTTGTCTTTTAGTCAAGTAGTGCTACAAAAATCTCTTTCTTTAATTAAATTCTATACACCTTCATTAGATTCGCGATCCACCCACCTAATCTTTAGCATTCTACTGTAGCATCTCAACTGAACAAATAGTGTTCTGTTCTTGTCTGAACCGCTTATCGTCCACTTTTTACGTCAGAGTAACACCGCACTCAGGTGGAATACAAGCAGAAAAGACTCCCTAGCACTGAAATTTATATTAAATGCCATAAATTGTTTTTTCAAAATCGTTTCTTGCTGTCAGAAGTCTCCATTATTTACGAAGTACGCCGGTTCGAATCCTAGTGGCGGAAAATTTTCACTTCCGGTATTTGGCCGCTAGGGGGAGAGAGGTGGTCCCGTAAAGTTTCTGTACACCAGTGTTTACGTTGACGTTCCTTGACTAATCTTCAAACCTCTCCGTAGTGTCTATGGAGTGAGGGCGTGAGATACTGCTGACTGTAAACCATCCGGCGGACCTCAAGCTCAGGGGTGTCCTTTGTGCCTATTCGCGAGGAGTAGGCTAGTTTCCAGCACCAGGATTCACCTCTCTGCCTACCCTTCATCCAAACAATACAACTTCAGAAACACGCTACACAAGCACTCACCACAGTCATCCACAGGACATTGTCACATTTGATCTGTATCGACACAAATAATAAAATTGTAAAGCCATCTGTTTCAGCACGCTAGTCTCCAAAAATACTAAACGAATTTTCAAGTGGATTTAACAGGTAACTTGAGCTTATCTTGGGGCAACGTACAGGTTTTCTTCCATCAAAATCGGATAACGGTAGAGAAATATATCATGAATTGAAATTTTGTCTAAATGCATCGTGTCTGTTCGAACATGTTAATCTCCTAAACTACTACACGAATTTTCCATTGGTTTTCACAAATAACTTGATCGCCGCTTGGGACAACGTATAGGCTTTATTTCATCAAAATCGGTTCACATCAGGAAAAGATATAGTGCTCCAAAGTTTTAGGAGTCTGCTTGGCTTAATAGTTCTAATGTTCACCTTACTGACGGCGTATTACGGCAAGGTGGGGCTCCTGCATCATCTCTCCTTCGCTCATTTTCAGAATTTGGGAGTGCTTTGATTTTTTTGTTCATAAATCTGACTACGCACATATTCGAAGTAAAGCGTTAATTATATGAGTAATAATCGTGCAGAAGCGCAGATTTTGCGTTTTTGATTGGTGTGATACAGAGCGTTGTTGCCATGCTAAAAAAAGCTAAATACCATGCGACATGCAATAACCCCCTACTTGTACTAAACCTCCGGAAATGTCTCAGTTTAGCCAATGCGTCAGTAGAGATTGGTATAAGAGGTGTACAGTATGACTGTCCGTGCTTTCCCATATGAGTTTTATGGAGATTAAGACAATCCGTCCTTGGGCTATCTTAGTGCGTCATGGTGTACGATTCTCCTTTGCGGAGAAACGCTTTAATTTTATGGTATGTGCCTCGCAGAGGCAGTATCAGCGCCGTCGAGTTATCCGTAATACGCAGTTCTACTTCCCGTGATTGTAAGTGATGTTCTGCTGCATCTCGTTTATGTTTGATGTGATCTACTACTGCTACTTCCCCAGTCGTAACTCTTTTTGATAAATCCTTAACTACTGCCTTCTGTTCCTTTGTTACATTCTGCATTTTCACGTCTACAGCTTTAAAACTTTCTGAAGTGCCCCTGACATGTTTCTCTAATTTATCATTGGTTATTTTGTTAGTTTCCTCAACGACTTCCATTACTTGCCGTTTACTATCCCTAGCAGTTTCTTCCGTTTTATTGTTAGTTGTTGCTTAGTCCCAAGTAGCTAATGTTAAATATCCGTAGCAGTTTCTACTATGTTGTTGTTTGTCGCTTCTAGTTTAGTCATGAGAGGTGGAAACATTCCTTCTGCACTAAATTCTGTGCCTTTATTTTTCTTAGCTTCTCTTCCTGTAGTTTTGCACTTACTATCAGCTGCCTCCGCGTTTGACTCAGCCATATTTTCTGTTGTCTTTAAACTACCTACTCGTATTTCGTTCTGCTCGTTTCCTACAATATCAATCATTCTAATAACTGGTGCTTCCATGGATTTTGAAAGCGGAGACATATCACCATTCTCTGAAAATCTAAGTTTTCTCCTATCATATTTGGTTCTACTCTTAGGTCACTCATCTTAATATTTTGACTTACTCTATGGCTTCTAAGTAACATTAATTAACATTAAACGATGGTAATCGGACTGAATTTAAATTTACTCTGGTTAAGTTGCAGTACTCTGTTGGGCGACATAACGCTACGGTGTCTTCCCGTGTGTCGAACTCGGGACATCTGCGTGCGTGCCTCCAGCGCAGCCATTCGTTGCAGCAGCGGTGTGAAGCTGCTTCTCAGCGAGTCTTCGTGAAGGGTTCTTCCTACCTGTTCTGCCGAGGTTAATGGCTCTCGCTGATGCAGTATCAGCCCCGTCGGGTTCTCTGCCAAGCACAGTTCTACTTCCTGTGATACTGATTGATGGAACGGGAAGCTACAGTAATTGGAATAATGTTCAAAATGGATGACATTGTAATCTATTTATTTACTAAACGTCATAAACTGATAATACTAACACAATTAATAATGATTGACTGAAAACTAATCACTTCCTAAGAGCATGGTTTAAATGGCTCTGAGCACTTAGGGACTTAACACCTGAGGTCATCAGTCCCCTAGAACTTAGAACTACGTAAACCTAACTAACCTAAGGACACCACACACACCCATGCCCGAGGCAGGATTCGAACCTGCGACCGTAGCAGCAGCGCGGTTCCGGATTGAAGCGCCTAGAACCGCTCGGCCACAACGGCCGCCTCCTAAGAGCATGGTCTTCACATGGAACCAGAGTAGAAGGGATCCTATCAACGACTGGCGACTAAGGCACACAGTCTGTGCCTTGTACTCACACTCGTGATACTTCGTAGCCATTCTTACATTTTCGTTGGCTTGAACATTATTCTTTTGTTTATTGCAGTGATGGATTTATGACGTTTTAATATTGCTGTGAGTAAGTACTGGCGACCTGTAGGCTTCTCCTAATATCTGTATTGGTAAAAGCGACTTTCATTAGCAAATATTTAATAAGCAAGATTACTTGTTATTTCCCAACGTACGTTGCTGCTGACGTAAAGGGCGTTCTCGTGTCTTGCCAAGGCGCCTCACACCACTGTCCACTGGCAACGCCATATGGTCCACCGGCTCCTTCAGTCAGCGTGGGAACTGAAATCTTACTCCCGAATACGTGACTACGTGCGTTCTTCAGCGCCGCATTACTCAACGAATGCAACGTGACATCTGCAGAAGCGATACAAAATTCTAAAACAGGAAACTAAGCCGTCGTTATTACTAAGGCGACATAAGATAAACGAGGTGTAGTAAGGAGTATATTGCGACGATACATTGCTAGGAAGGTTTGTGGCAGCGTGTGATAAATCGGCGCGACATGGGCGATAAGACTGTGGTGTGAACCCAAGTCTCACTACTTCAGTTACAAATATGAGTTCAAGTGAGGAAGACGTTGTAGTGGCTTATTGGTTCAGGCGTAGGATGAGAAAAAGGAAATACTGGCTACATCCCTACAATCTTACCAACGTGCGTCACAGGTCGGCTCTTGTTTCCCGAAAACTGTCTCAGCATGAATCAAAATTCATGGAGTTTTTATGAATGAATCCTGAAAACTTCTATTTTTTTGGAAGCGCCTAGTGTCACAGACCCTTGAAAAAGAAAAGATACACACTTCGGGAAAGCTGTTTCTCCAGATGAAAAACTTATGATTACTATACGGTAAATATAATGAATGTTAAAAGTATTATTGATGAAACTGAGCAGCTTTATTTTATAATGGTTTATAATATCGTACAAATTGTACCACTTAGTTCCACGTTCTTGTGGCAGTGCGGTAATCGGATTGAATCCCGAAGTCGTTGCAATATTGCTCATGTTAGACTGAGTTTGTAAGATATCATGATGTGATGACAAGCTCCAAGTAGAAGAGCTGGAACCAACTGAGACACTGGATTCCACATTCCCTCGTTCGTCCTCTTCCAACAACTTCCGTAAAAGAGACATCGTTTGTATTTTGAAAATTCTCCTCTGATGCGTGCTAATGTTTTTCATATCAGGTAAAAGAGAAAGAAGGAAACGCTGTTCATCATCTTGGTCACTTTTATTAGCATATTTTTTCATGGTCATCCATTCTATAAAAGCGTCGCCGACTGGGTCTCTCCCTTTCGTATTTTGTGTGTTTCACTTGAGCTTTTACGAGTGGGTTTTTCAAGTAACTGCACGGAAGAAGCTTCGTCAGACATTTCCTCTTCAACTAATGTGTCGTTTTCATCGTTTTAAGTAATGTTGGACTCCTCCAGTGCTGTATCTTCAACTCGAAGACTGCCGGATGTATTTCCTCCCTTCAAATACGATTGAAGAAAAGGTAAATGCTCAGCCAAATAATACATCTTCCTTGAATTCTGGCTAACACCAGGCTTTGGTGGTCTCAGTGAACGCACATATGCTGTTCTGATATTCTTCCATCGCTCTCGACAGCTCTCTTCTGAAACAAGATTTTACAAAGTAGACATCAATAGGATTTATTTAAAAATGTTGTTTAATAAAATGAAAACACAACGTTGTTTATACATATGAAAGCACAGTGAGATTTACGCAACTATTTACGATTTAAAACCCTCAGTTTATTTTAATTGAATCAACCGTGGGTTCTTAGTGAAATACTGTAAATTAACTAAACAAACACTGTTTTTAGCCTTGTTTCACAATTTATTATTAATGTTATTGCACAACATAGGTTTCGGGCTATAAGCCCTTTTTCAAGTACATTACTGATTCCCAAAGATGATAATACATCGACAAACATGATGACGAGGAAAAGATAATCTCCAAATTCTTAGTTATCGATCCATAACTTAATGTACACTTACATCAGTGACCATTTTAAAAAAAAATTACATCCATTATTACACATTCACAAATTATACTACATTGACTGTACTAAAGTTATGCATCAGCTAAGGTATTTTTAACTACGATGGACTGGGGCCCAAAGTTGTGCTTCTATCCGGGGGTTGTGATCTCATCGAAAAGAGGTGAATAACTGAATTGGGTTTGCTCGTTTAATAATAGGTATGGGGATATACATATCTGTTTTTTTTATTTTCTAAAATTTCTAATTGGTCGCGTTTGGCCCCCTTTTCCTCTGTGTGTAGGACTTGTACATTTACTATGTATTTGTGATTGTTGTTCAGGCGATGTTCTGCAAAGGCTGAATCAGGCTTCCTCAATCTCCAGCGTTTGTGGTACTCCTTGAGTCTGGTACAGATTGACCTAACCGTCTGTCAAATGTAGCAAGACTGACATTCCCGGCATGTGATTTTATAAACCCCACTCTTTTTTTTTTTTTTTTACTTTGAACAAGAAACCACCTATTGTCTGAGGGACATAGAAAAACACAGAGAAACGCTTTGCCTTCAAGATATTACTTACGCTATTTGATGTTTCCTTTATAAAAGGTAATTTGCACCATTTCTTTTCCTGTTTGTCTGTGTTTTTTATTGGGGACAGTACGGACCTGGGTTGCTTCTTCATCTTTTTACCCTCGATATAGTTAATATATATGTTATAGTTTTCATTTTGTTTTTATTGTAGTGTCAAACTTGTTGAAAACAAAGGCACAAATTTTTTGTAATTTTTTCAGGTAGCTACTGGAAGCAGTTTCCAGGATCATTCCTTACAATTTTACAGAGGTAAATCAACTTTCAGTTACATTGTTTATTCGACTTGTGCTGCTATATGGTCTCACTTACAACCGCTGTATATGCCACAACTAACGGAGGAGGCACATATCAAAACGTTATTATGAGTTATGGAATTTGCCTAACTGTATTGGTTCTCTCGATGGCAAACATTTTCGCATTCAGTGTTCCCCAAACACTGGGTCCACAGATTTTAATTGTAAAGGATTCTTTTCAATAGTTCTAATGGCTTTGTCTGACGCAGATGGAATGTTCACCGCATTTGAGGTTGGAGACTACGGACGGAATAGTGACGGTGCCGTGTTACGCAAACCGCTCAGAGAATTATTGCACAGTAAAAAATTGAGAATACCTGAATCAACTCCCTTGCCAGGAGAGGCAAATGACAATCCTTTTTCGTTCTACTTTGTGGCAGATGAAGCATTCCCACTCCAGCATAAAATAATGCGGCCCTTTCCAAAAAGAGTTTTAAATGCTGCCAGAAGAATATTTAACTTCCGACTATCAAGAGACGGAAAAAGTGTGGAATGCAATTTTGGAATGCTAACCTGAAGATTTCGTCTATTTGACCGACCAATCTATACCAACAGAAGTAACTCTGTGCTGACAATTAAGGCAGCATGGTGCTTCATAATTTTATACGCAGACGAGAATGCCAACCGTATGTTTCACAACAATTTAATAAGTGTTCTGTGATACCAGCATTACCAGATAGCAGTACGTTCAGTCAAAGCAACAATTTGAACGAAGCAAATCGCTTACGAAATAAACCAGGTGAATACTTTACGAAACCAACTGGTGCAATCCCTACAAAATGGAGATGTGCAGGTTTTCAAGACCCAGCCATTTAGTAGAACAAATTCTTTATATACCTGTAAACAGTTCAAATTAAAGTAAAAAAAATACGAAATTTTAAAACAAAACAGTTGGGCATACTTCATTATAGAGTTGCATTTGTTAATTTAAAATAATGTTAAGTTCTTAAATTTATCACATTAATGAAAATTTAATTTGCAGCGACATTTTTGTAAATGAGAATTCTGAAAAATTTGATTACAATTAATCTTTGAAATATAATTGATCTACTCATTTCGTGTGAGGGTTTCAAAATATTTCAAGTATGAGTTAATAATAATACAGTTTAATTACTTACTTGTCTTTTACGTAATAAATAAATAAATAATGCACTTACTTTTATTTCTGATGAAATTTCCCTCCATGAGGCACTCGTCAAATCTGTCTTACTGTACGCGGCAATGGAATAATTCCAGATGCACTGGTGAGCTTTCACTAAATTAATGAAACGAAGTACAGAAATGTCTTCTCTTCTTCCCGTCATGTTAGCAACTCGGAATATCGTACGCTACTAATCGCTGCAAGAACCCGGCAAGCGGCACTGGGGGAGACGTGTCACTTAGATATGTTGCGCAACCGCGCCGTTGTGAGCCTTTTTCTATCACCTCCCTTTACATTTCAAGCATCTGTCCGTGCGTGTCGCCTATCGTATGTCAATTACGATACATCGCTTATCTTATATCGCCTTAGTATGAACGGCGCCTAAGGAAATAAAATGTCGCCTGAACATAAGGGGTACTTTACAGACAGGTAAGGCAGTTCATTCCGGAGAACAATGGTGGTCTGTACCCCCCGCCCCCACCTCACAGGAAAAGGGAAAAAAACATAGTGTATTCAGGTATTTTTCTTTCAAGAAAAGATTTAAAACTAGGCATTACGCAGGTTTTTTTAACAGAAGAGGAACTGGAACTTTTTTATGACCACTTACCATTCGTCTTCCAAATTATTAACATATTCCGTACCCTCAGGTCTAGGCCCCCTGCATACAATCGTATGGGCGCTCTTGTCTTCAAATAATTCAGGCGACTTATTATATTATGTAATAACGCTGTTGTTACCTGACATGTCATTCGATGGGATTTAGACGTTCAACATTCTACCCAGGTGTCATGCAAGGATGAAAATTTGCTAGTTAAAACACAAAATCTCCTTCAAGTTCATTTGTAAAAGCAAATTCAAATGCACTATTATTTTATAACGATTGATGAGCAGCTAATTCGCCTCCGCGAGGAGATATTTTGAAATATCAGGGTTCTAAATTTGAGTTTTCAAACAAAGAATCATATCGCTGGCGAAATGTTGCTGCATGCGCTAGGAGAGAAGAGAATTCAATCTACTCCTCTTGGCCATACTGCTCTGCTACAGCTGATGTGAGTCAGTTTCATTTTTTACCAGAAAGCCAGATCTTCAAGATACTCACAGGTATTGCTGTTATACACGTGGTCCATTCCATCCCAGCTACAGGTTTTATACCTGCAGCTTGATTCATAGATCTTACCATCTCCAGTACACAGTGAGAAAACCACATTACAGCTGGTGGTATCGCATTCGACACTGGCTGATGATGATAGCAGTGATGCATTCCAATAACGTCACTGTACCAGTGTCTTATTTGTCTCGCGTTCGACAACAACTAACATTCAGGAAAATGATGCTTTGATAGTTGTTAACTAAATGTAGATATCATTCTCACAACTTGGTTAGAAAATTAGTAGCTGCTTTGGTTTCATGAGCAACAACGGCATTTAAAAATTTCGTAAAAGATAATTACCATCACGTTATCTGTCTTACAAAAAAGGAGAACACATGTGGAAGTCAAATAAATTTTCATTTAATGTAATTAGATTTCCCCAGTTGGCGCACTAAACGGTTTAATTTTATTTATTACTAATCCCGCGCTTAATGGCCTTTAATTTGTCTTTCAGATTGCTATTTGACGTAATTAAATGGAATGTTTGTAAATTACAAATGTAATTAACATATTAATTTCCCAAACAGATAGCCTATAAATCGACAACGTTAATTGCTTGCCTGAATCGGCGCTACAAAATATGCTAAAAAAAATAAACGTTGTAGTGTCCATACTGCAAGCTGGCTTATTCAGAAGATACATTTCGGTCTGTTCCCCTATTTCTGTACCATTAGTAAATGATGCATCGGAAGAATGACTGTCTATATGGCTCCGTACGAGCTGTAGTATTTCTGAATTTCTAGTCTTGGCCATTCCTCGGTATGAATGTAGGAGAGAGTCATATATTGCCTGACTCTTCATAGAATATAGTTAAATTTCTTAATGATGTACTATGTTTCTCTTGTAATGTGTGCTAAAGTTGTTTGAAGAGAATCCCCGCAACAGATAGAACTCTTGCGGGAACGCGACGTCCTTGCTTGGAGATCCTCATTCTCCTCTATTAATCCTAGTTGGTAAGGCCTCCAGCATGACAAGCAATGCTCTTAAGAGTCGGTGGAGTCTTTTGGAGCCCCTTTCTTCGTAGATGAATTACGTATTCTCAGAATTCTTCCAACGATTCATAGTCTGGCATCTGCTCTTACTGTAACCTGTCTTACGTGATCGTTGCAATTTTGGCTGTTCCCGACGGCTACTCCTACGTATTTAATAATTTTTATAACTGTTTCCATTGATTTAACCCCAAAAAAGTTGTGGAACAGTAATGGAAGTATCCGCCAGTTACAGTTATTTATGTTCGGAGATTCGGTAAATATTTGATAGATATTTCAACATGAGAAATATTTCTGTTGAAACTTACGACAGTTGTAATGAGAGAAATATAAGATGAGCTATGTGAAAGGAAAGAAGAAAATATTAGAAACCGAGTGTTTTACTTAACTGACTGTCTTCGTGTACGGGGACACAGCGCCCGCCCCTCTTGGAAGCGTAGTATGTTTGTTACTGTTGCTCTAATAAAGTTCTAACTGTAACGAAGTTGTAGTCTAATCTACGGAAGAAGTTACTGCTGACTCAGAGAAGCAAAACGTGAAACTGCCTTTGATGATTTGAAAGTAAGATGGAGTTCAGAACGATATGATTATTGAATTCTGAAGCATCAGCTTTCTACGTTAGATACGTGTGTGGAGGACGGCATACTGCACTTGTGAACGACCTAAATAAACATCATAGACTGGAAAAATCACCGCCACATTTCCAACCAACCGAAAATTTAGCTGACATGTTTCGCAACGTCATGTTAAGCGATACAGCCGTCTGTTACCATGCAGCCGTGTGGTTTTGTTTTTTATATAATAACATTTGTTACGGACAGTCGCAATTTTTTCTTCAATTTTTAGCCGCACAACACTTTTCGGGAAATAATTCCCAAATATGAAGCGCGTTTTCCGTGAACTGCGTCATTTCAAGCGCGATGTTTGCGTTGTGCCAACTGCCGCGTCATTCTGTGACGTTAATGAGAACACCCACATTTATGTAGTTACTGGTGTCTCTTACCATACACACTCCGGCGAACATCCGCACAACATTTCTGACGTTTAAAGCGTTTCGCGCTAGTAACTTCTGTATTACATGTCGATCAAAGAATTATGTTCATGTAGATCATTGGTATTTATAGTGAAAATAATCATGAATAAAAATTTAATAAGCCGTTCGAAGGTTTAAGTATCGTTGCTGTTGAGGACAATTCGAGATATGTCGGCCACAGATTCCTGTTCTAGCGTCGTGTTTCTTCTGTGGCTTTTAGCAGTTTTAATGGAATACAGGACTGTCGCGTTTCATCTCGCATTGCTTTAGGATTTTTGTTTCACAGAAAAGACCATTTAACAGAAGCCCTCAGATGAGAAGAGCTTATACTATATAACTACATTGACCAGGCCACCATTTGTTTCCGTCTTATGTTGGTTACCCACTGTTGTGTTAGTTCGCTGTTTTTCAAAGGAATTCTGTACACAAAATTAAGACTAGCTTATATACATGCAGAGCCCATATGCCTATCGTAGCTTTTGTTTAACAAGTGATTTTAGTCTGGACAAAGAGATGTATTGGCGATACAATAAGACACGCTAAATGCAATGGACAGGCATACTTCAATAAAGCCAGCTGCCTGACATTCCAAATGACGAAGAAGATTCAGAAAATACGATGCAGAAATTTGGCAGTTCCGATAGTTACGTATATAAAATGTTACAAGTGAAAACATGCTCGTGCCTAACTAAAGTTCGACACTCCATCAGCATGATTACTATGATTATTACAACTATACACTGCACACACACTGAATATGTTTTATGATCAACAAAATACTTTTAATTTATTTTTCGATCACAAAAACATACTATTTTCCATCGTCTGTTGCATCTGTCCAGCGTGAATGTTCGGTGTGTCTGACGTTACAAAATACGGGTCCACTGTAGTTTGTTGCTATGCAGAGCGTTGGAACACGTAGATTGCCTATCTATGTTGATTATAGACCTTTTTGGTACTTATGGGCTGTTTTCTGTGGGAAGATGCATAGCAAAAGCTGAATCAGGTTGTTTATAGTCCACACGCTTAAAAAAGCGTTCTGTTACATCGGCCAAAGTGACACACGTGTTACATTTCAGAAAGTGTGCATTTGATTTAATAAACTTACATTTTGCCTACTTTTCAATAATGTTCACGTTAAACGTTCATGTCCTCTTTATACTACTGTGAAGGGCTCGTCAATATATGCGGGATTTTTAAGTTTTTGGGAAAATTCTAAGACCTTAAGGGGAGACGGGAGGCAAATGCACTTCAAAAATTCCATTTTTAGAATTTAGCATATTTGAAATGCTTGGTCTTTTCTGCGAGAAACAGTTTTTGTTTTATATAAATACGACAATTTTTTTGTGAGATATCATGGTTTTCCTGACGCTCTGTGCAATCTGGCATTTCAATGCCACTCCTTCCTTTTTGCTCGATGCAGAGGTGATGAACAGCACTTAATTAAATGAAATGAAATTAAATCCATATTTAGAGACCTTTGTAAAGATACCTTGCTGAAGAAATGTCTTCATGGGAAAACCCAAAATTTAAATGAATGTGTGAATACTGTCATTTGGAACCAGTTACCGAAAACTGTATTCGTTCAGCTTACAACCCTCAAATTTGGTGTTTTTCATGCTATTTTATGCTTCAATGATGGTGTAATTAGAAAACTGGATGTTTTGGAATTATTGGGCATAAAATATAGTAGGAAATACTGAAAAACCCTTGTGCAAATAGATAAAGAGAGAATCCGCAAAGTAGATATTGCTAATTTAAAATGCACAAAAGAAACCAGACAGAAAAGAAGAGGGACCAAGAGAAGAAAAGCAGATCAGTATGATTCTGATGATGCTCAGTATGGTGCAGGAAAATATTAGTGGTAAGTAATTCTCGTCAATAACTATACTAGAATTGCAATATTAAACTTTAAATGGATTTTTCTCAAAATTACATTTTTTTACTGTCAGGAACAATTATTTGATAAACTAATGGGGTTAGAAACATGAAATTTGGTCAATTTGTACTGCAAATGGAAATAAGTTACTGCAAGTTAACTGAGAACCACCAAACAATCAGAAACTGTTTTATAATAATTAATATATAAAAAAGTTAAATTTTACTAGTGAAAGAATAAAATTCTATTTTCTTCAAAATCATAGAAGGTGTTATGTTCATTTTACTTGTAAATTGAGGCATATATATATATATATATATATATATATATATATATATATATATATATATATATATATACTGGGTGATCAAAAAGTCAGTGTAAATTTGAAAACTTAATAAACCACGGTATAATGTAGATAGAGAGGTAAAAATTGACACACATGCTTGGAATGACATGGGGTTTTATTAGAACCAAGAAAAAAACAAAGTATTGCTAGACGCGTGAAAGATCTCTTGCGCGTGTCGTTTGGTGAAAATCGTGTGCTCAACCGCCACTTTCGTCATGCTTGGCCTTCCAGGTCCCCAGACCTCAGTCCGTGCGATTATTGGCTTTGGGGTTACCTGAAGTCGCAAATGTATCGTGATCGACCGACATCTCTAGGGATGCTGAACGACAAGATCCGACGCCAATGCCTCACCATAACTCCGGACATACTTTACAGTGCTCTTCAAAACATTATTCCTCGACTACAGCTATTGTTGAGGAATGATGGTGGACATATTGAGCATTTCCTGTAAAGAACATAATCTTTGCTTTGCCTCACTTTGTTATGCTAATTATTGTTATTCTGATCAGATGAAGCGCCATCTGTCGGACATTTTTTGAACGTTTGTATTTTTTTGGTTCTAATAAAACCCCATGTCATTCCAAGCATGTGTGTCAATTTGTACCTCTCTATCTACATTATTCTGTGATTTATTCTGTTTTGCCGCGCGGGATTAGCCGAGCGGTCTCAGGCGCTGCAGTCATGGACTGTGCGGCTGGTCCTGGCGGAGGTTCGAGTCCTCCTTCGGGCATGGATGTGTGTGTTTATCCTTAGGATAATTTAGGTTAAGTAGTGTGTAAGCTTAGGGTCTGATGACCTTAGCAGTTAAGTCCCATATGATTTCACACACATTTAAAAAAATTTTTTAAATTTAGTTTTCAAATTTATACTGACTTTTTGATTACCCGGTATACATATACATATATACAGTAAAAATTTCATTGTTTTATCACTTATAGTTCATTTGAAATGTGTACCTATTCGAAGGGTAAAATAGCATTGGCAGGATAGGGATAAAAATTGCCTTCCATCTCCCCTTAATGTAGACATTACATTAGACAGTTTCTGCAGAGTGGTAGTATGTCATTTCCGAGCAGTGCAATAGTTTTACAACCTACTTCAGTAAACGACATGCTCGTATAAAGTACAACACATACTGAGGTGACGAACTTTGAGGGTACCTTCTAATAACGTG
This sequence comes from Schistocerca serialis cubense, assembly GCF_023864345.2. Classification (NCBI taxonomy): domain Eukaryota; kingdom Metazoa; phylum Arthropoda; class Insecta; order Orthoptera; family Acrididae; genus Schistocerca; species Schistocerca serialis. Next base: position 164,970,527 of record NC_064645.1, on the reverse strand, counting down.
TCAGACTCTTTTTGCCCAGTGTAGCGTAGTAGCTGGATGTGGCATGTACTCAACAAGTCATAGGATGTCTCTTGCAGAAATATTAAGCCATGCTGCCTCTATAGCCGTCCACAATCGCAAAAGTGTTGTCGGTGCAGGATATTTTGCACTAACTGACCGCCTGATTATGTCCAAAAAGTGTTCGATGTGACTCATGTCGAACTATCTGTGTGGCCAAATCATTCGCTCAAACTGTCCAGAAGGTTCTTCAACCCAGTCGCCTATAATTATGGTCTGATGACATGACATCGTTGATTGGTATCATGAAGACACTGAATGGCTGCAGATGACTGAATGGCTGCAGATGGTCTCCAAGTAGCCGAACATAACCGTTTACAGTCAGTGATCGGTTCAGTTTGACCAGAGGACCAAGTACATTCCATTTTAAACACAGCCCACATCATTATGGAGCCACCTCCAGCTTGCACAATGCCTTGTTGACAATTGGGTCCATGGCTTTGTGGGGTCTGCGCCACACTCGAATCCTACCATCAGCTCTTACCAACTGAAATCGCGACTCATCTGACCAGTCCGCCGGCCGCGGTGGCCAAGCGGTTAAAGGCGCTACAGTCTGGAACCGCGCGGTCGCTACGGTCGCAGGTTCGAATCCTGCCTCGGGCATGGATGTGTGTGATGTCCTTGGGTTAGTTAGGTTTAAGTAGTTCTAAGTTCTAGGGGACTGATGACCTTCGAAGTTAAGCCCCATAGTGCTCAGAGCCATTTGAACCATTTTTTGACCAGTCCGCGGATTTTCAGACGTCTAGGGTCCAACCGATATGGTTACGCGCACAGTAGAGGCGCTGCATGCAATGTCGTGCTGTTAGCAAAGGCAATCGCGTTGGTCGTCCGCTACTATAGCACATTAACGCCGGTACTTCTTGATTACAACGCAATCGATAAATCGCTAAGACTGTAACTACCGTATAATAAGCGGGATTTACAGCGTGGAACGACCTAAAGTAAAAATTGTTGTAGAAACAGCAGATGCCACGATGAGATTTATTTGAAGAATCTTCGGGAAATGTACGAGTATCACCCACAAAGTAAAGCCCCACATTTTTTCTTCACAATTTATTGTTCCACGCAATGTAAATCAAATACATGACAGAATGATATCTTATCCACACACCTTATTTTTCCACGTAAACTGCCACCAGTTCTATGACCTTTCTCTAGCACAGTGGTTCCCAACAGGTGGTCCGTGGACCCCCTGGGGTCAGCGAGCTATGCCAGAGGGGTCCGCAAGATGCTATTAGAATAAAAAATTAATTAAATATATTTTGTATGATAACAGATTTTTTGTTCTGGCCACTTCCTGCATGAGCAGAGCTTTAGCGAACGCTAGCTTCTGCGTCTAGCGTCTTCCTAGAGCCAACTGACACTAGCACACTCTAGCGTAAAACTAGAAATAGATAGAAGCAAATAGTTGTGCTGTATGCCGTTAGACTGCGCCCGCTGCCTCATTGCAGCTGACAACTGACAGTCATCTCATTAAGAACTGAAAATTAAAACTAACTGTATACTGATGGAGTACTCTGTTGTAACTGTATTTTTTCAAATAAATAATACCTTGTATGAAATTAGTGTTTCCTTATTTTTCACACATGTCTACTCAATGCAATCTGAAGTGTAGTACACATGAAAGACCAATACACTCAGTTTTCATTTTTTCCTATCATTTTCAGTTCATACTCAATTTTTATATTTTTAAGGAGTTTGCTACACTAAACACCCAGATTTGAAGACAAAGATTCTGAGCAACAATCAAAAATTTAACAATAACAATGATGGCTAAATTGAAAAAGTTTTAAGCACAATATTTTTTTCGGTAATGAATATGTCAATTCATTTTCTAAGTACCAAAAATAGAAAACGTATAAAAAGACTGTTAATTTGGCTTTTTTGCGTACTTGATACTGTGATACGACAAGGTACCAATCATGCTCGATGAGGGGGTCCTCGAGAAAATTTTGTTGGGAACCCCTGCTCTAGCGAGATACAAGGACCCATATGCCCTGTCGGTACCAGTCCATGTTCTAACACTTTCACAGCAGACAGTGGAATGAATGTTCGAACTATCGGCTGCCGCAATATGTACACGAGGACGCACAGTAATGCTACGTGTGATTTACAGATGAAACCTAATGCTTCCGTCCCCTAATTCTCGTAACTTCAATAATATATTTCAGTAACAAATTTATTCATCTTGTTGGGACTTACCACACCATTCCGCCCATTTACTTGTTTTCCATGGCGAATTGCAGAATGACCTGCTTATCTGCCGGTTGCTGGAGTCGATGGCAAAAACAATTGGAAATTTGTGGTAAGGTCTTATAGTACCAAACTGCTGAGGTCATCGGTCCCTAAGCCTACACACTACTTAATCTAACTTAAAGTAACTTACGCTATGGATAACACGCACACCCATGCCCGAGGGAGGTTTCGAACCACCGACGCGGGGAGCCGCATGGACCGTGACAAGGAGCCCTGGACCGCGTGGTTTCGTTGGCACTCTCTCTCTATTCTCCTCGTACATTTTGATACATGCAGCACACATTAAATATTAGAAACATTAGATGCATACAACATTACAATATTCCTGAAATATCAAAATTACAATATTGTGAATTATTTGAGTGGATAATAAAGTAACTTAAGTATTAATTATAAAATATTAATCTCATAAGCTATTAGATCCTACGTATATTCGTGAACATTAAGTGAACTCTTACGACCGGCGTAGGCGATGCGTCATTCACGTACTGCTCTGTTAAGCTCTGAGGCAACGACCTCGCCGTAACAGCTGGTGACTGGCAGTTCGTCATTACGCACAACATTAGCCATATCTCCAGCAGCGCTATGGTCTACTCAGCTAATTTCACAGTGCATGCTCTGCGCACTCATTCTATGATTTCCCTCTCCTACTTTCAACATGTAATACGTTCACAATCCGTAGTCAACGCCGCACCATGTTTGCAAAATATTAAAATGATCTCTCAATAAACGCTAAATTAATAGGTACACTTCTAACAACACTAGAAGTACCACGTGGGTCACGTTGTACAACTCACCAAAATTTCATTCCCCTAGCCCACATAGAAGTATGAAAAAATTACCTCTTATGTCAGTAGTACCATGTTAGTCATTTTTGACCCATATGCATTTTAACAAACGTTGATGTCAATAACACCTATTTTCAGACACTAAATAGTCTCTCGGCGTGCCTCGACGTTATTCACAATATGCTGGAGAATATTACGACACTTTGGACCAAATACAATGCGAAATACGAAGATTTTGGAGGTCGAGCGGTACTTTTATATCAGCGCGGCTTTCCGTTTTATGGGACTGGTAGCAGGCGGACCTACGGAGAGACACTGAGAACTACAGAGTAACATAGTACGGAAAGCCCCCCCCCCCCTTCCCACGCCAACATTGCTGTCTGGGCCACTGCTAATAGTTCTCTTACACGACACCAGACGTCAGGCGCGTCGCCCTTATGGAAATCACGACTGACAACTTCACTTCCGTGAAACTGGCGGATGAGCTGAAACAAAAAGAAACAAGTTTAATTGGCACTCTTAGGAGATCACTCAAGGAGGTATACTTCCTGCGACGCAATGTGGAGACGACGCATTGTATGCAACACTCTTACAAATCAGATGATAATCTTGTCTCAGCATACCAACAAAAAAGAAAAAAAATATCGTTATTCTGAGTAACATGCATGCTGGATGCTATGTGACTGAGAATACCGAGAAGAAACTTCCAGAAACTGAGAAGTTTTATAATGTAAATGTAAATACCCGTCTGGTAGACAGTTCGCCTGGTGGAAGTCCTTCGAGTTGACGCCACTGCGGCGACTTGCGTGCCGATGGGGATGAAATGATGATGACAGGGACAATACAACACCCAGTCTCTGAGCAGAGAAATCTCCGGCGCAGCCGAGAATCGAACGTGGGCCGTTAGGTGCGAAATTCCGTCGCGCTGACCACTCAGCTACCAGGGGCGGATAGTTTTATAATGAAACTAAGGGTGGAGTGGATATAGTTGACCAAATGACTAGATACTAGTGTCCGAGCTGGCACTCACCGACGGCCTGCGCGTGTCTTCTGCAATATTCTTCGTCTTGCCATGATCAACGCTCACTCAATTTTTAAATTACTTGCCTCTAAGATTTCTCACCGAGACTTTATGCTCAGAGTAGCAGATGAGTTTGCTGCCCTCTACAAAATGCTGAGAAGAGCCAATCTCCGCTTGCAGGAACACGATACCGTGCTGGCCAATATGGAAATAGACGGTGCTGTCAACTTCAGGTCCCTGAAAACAAAAAAAACAACAAAAGAGGAATAAAACATCAAACGTATGCTACAAGTGCAACAAATGTGTGTGCAAAAGCTGCCAGGCAAAAACTGTCTGAACTGTGAGCCCATGCCAGCTTAGACAAGTCTGTCAAGTCTTTGTTCCTAAATATTTGCAAATATGTATAACTATAGACTGAAGTTGATTGTTCTTATGTTTTAGTTCCTCGATTACAATAAGCAAGAAAACACACAGAGCTTTTTAGTCCCGTGCTGCGTTTTAGAATCTTTCACAAATACTCGGTACTTAACTTGTCAGTAAAAGTAAAAATACTGTTAGTACTCACATAAAAAATATGTTTTGATTTTGTTTGAACCTTTTTATAAAGAAAACAACTGTAACATTGTTTTACTTACTTGTTTTAATGATGACTGATGATAGACTGTGTAATTTCTTCTGTAAAACTTAAAATAAGAAAAAGTTTGTTTCTGAAAATTTATGTTTCAGAGAGTACTATTCATTTTAGAGACCAAGTAATCCTTTGGTTACATTTTATAGTCTTCCTGAACATACTGTCAACATGGCGGCACTCAAAATACCACCCAAGTGCTAATAAAGCGGTGGTTTGCCACTGTGGGTGGAAAATGACTCACATGGTATCACTAGGGGTATGGCGAAGTCCTGTACTTGTAGTGTTAAAAAAATACATATTGTTATCGTCTACAACTTTTGACGCTACTGTGGCATGGCCAGAATCCGTCCCTTGAAAGGGACGTCAAATCTCGTCTCCAAATAACGAAAATTTCAGAAAATATTTTCTGATGCTTTCTCAGTAATTTTAGCAATGCATTGTCTTCAGCATAGCTTCTTACTTGATCTATTTGATCACACTGTGCATTAGTAGTATTATTCTTCGACCAAATAGTGTTACATTTTATACGGCAAAATTTAAAATTATTGTTCTGGTAATCTTTCTCACAAGTCGATTTATTTATATTTTCCTCACCCAACGAGTAGTAAGTAAGTAACACACGAAACCGATCCAAGTCACATAAATACGACTTTATCCACAAACCTCTGAACAATAACGGAGACAAAATGGTAGATATCTAAATACATAACAGAGGGATAGAAAAACAATTAAAATCCCTCAAAAGACGAAAGGCCGCTGGACCTGAAAGGATACCAGTTCGATTTTACACAGAGTACGCGAAGGAACTAACCCTCCTTCCTGCAGCGGTGTACCGTAGCTCTCTAGAAGAGCGTAGCGTTACAAAACATTGGAAAAGGGCACAGGTCATCCCCGTTTTCAAGAAGGGACGTCGAACAGATATGCAGAACTATAGACCTGTATCTCTAACGTCAATCAGTTGTAGAATTTTGGAACACGTATTATGTTCGAGTATAATGACTTTTCTGGAGACTAGAAAACTACTCCATAGGAATCACTGTGGGTTTCGAAAAAGACGATCGTGTGAAACCCAGCTCGCGCTATTCGTCCACGAGACTCAGAGGGCCATAGACACGGGTTCCCAGGTGGATGCCGTGTTTCTTGACTTCCGCAAGGTGTTTGATACAGTTCCTCACAGTCGTTTAATGGACCTGGTAAGAGCATATGGACTATCAGACCAATTGCATAATTGGATTGAAGAGTTCCTAGATAACAGAACGCAGCATGTCATTCTCAATGGAGAGAAGTCTTCCGAAGTAAGAGTGATTTCAGGTGTGCCGCAGGGGAGTGTCGTATTACTGTTGCTATTCACAATATATATAAATTACCTTGTGGATAATATCGGAAGTTCACTGAGGGTTTTTGCGGATGATGCTGTAGTATATCCAGAGACCGTAACAATGGAAAATTGTACTGAAATGCAGGAGGATCTGCAACGAATTGACGCATGGTGCAGAAAATGGCAATTGAATCTCAATGTAGACAAGTGTAATGTGCTGCGAATACATAGCTACAATATAGCGGGTCAGCAACTGGAAGCAGTTAATTTGATAAATTTTCTGGGAGTAGGCATTAGGAGTGATTTAAAATGGAATGACCATATAAAATTAATCGTCGGTAAAGCAGATGCCAGATTGAAATTCGTAGGAAGAATCCTAAGGAATTGCAGTCCGAAAACAAAGGAAGTAGGTTACAGTACACTTGTTCACCCACTACTTGAATACTGCTCACCGGTGCGGGATCCGTACCAGATAGGGTTGATAGAAGAGATAGAGAAGATCCAACGGAGAGCAGCGCGCTTCGTTACAGGATAATTTAGTAATCGCGAAAGCGTTACGGAGATGATGGATAAACTCCAGTGGAAGACTCTGCAGGAGAGACGCTCAGTAGCTCGGTACGGGCTTTTGTTGAAGTTTCGAGAACATACCTTCACCGATGAGTCAAGCAGTATATTGCTCCCCTCTACGTATATCTCGCGAAGAGACCATGAGGATGAAATAAGTGAGATTAGAGCCCACACAGAGGCATACCGACAATCTTTGTTTCCACGAACAACACGAGACTGGAATAGAAAGGAGAACCGATACAGGCACTCAAGGTACCCTCCGCCACACACCGTCAGGTGGCTTGCGGAGTATGGATGCAGATGTAGATGTAGACAGCCTGGCGTGACCCCGATTGTGACAGGACTAAAGAATCATTCAGAAGGTGCAACATAGGCGATACAGAGAATAAATGTGACCCGCGCTGCTGAAGTTGGCGGTTGATTTAAGGACACACGCAATGGGCGACAATGCATTCGGCGCACTCACACTCGAGAACACTAGTAGCAGGATATAGCACATGTTAACTGCATTCTGTTATCACTTGCCTCTATACAATAATTAAATCCATTTTTGATTGCTTCGTCATTAATGTTACTCATTTACCTTTTTAACATACTTTTCCATGTATTTAAGCCCCATTTATCTTCTAAACATCACTGTTTTCATTTGCGACATTTATATCTCATTTTAATTCACAACCCTTATCTGCACTCTTTCCCATTTCATTGTAATATTCTTGTACTTTATTTTCATCACACATAATCTCTCACAACGTTTCCTGCTCAGTATTTAATTCGACATTTTCAGTATCCACGTTCGTAGGCGTTAACGTATCTCTCCAGTCCATCAACATAGAGTTCATTTCGGTCCATTCAGCTTTAATTTCCGTTTTTAATTCATCAAGAATACTCAAGAGGACGTCGTTATCAGGAGAAAGAAAACTGCCATTCTGCGGATCGGAGCGTGGAATGTCAGATCCCTTAATCGGGCGGGTAGGTTAGAAAATTTAAAAAGGGAAATGGATAGGTTAAAGTTAGATATAGTGGGAATTAGTGAAGTTCGGTGGCAGGACGAACAAGACTTTTGGTCAGGTGAATACAGGGTTATAAATACAAAATCAAATAGGGGTAATGTAGGAGTAGGTTTAATGATGAATAACAAAATAGGAGTGCGGGTAAGCTACTACAAACAGCACAGTGAACGCATTATTGTGGCTAAGATAGACACGAAGCCCACACCTACTGCAGTAGTACAAGTTTATATGCCAACTAGCTCTGCAGATGATGAAGAAATTGATGAAATGTATGATGAGATAAAAGAAATTATTCTGGTAGTGAAGGGAGACGAAAATTTAACTGGAATTCGAGAGTAGGAAAAGGGAGAGAAGGAAACATAGTAGGTGAATATTGATTGGGGGAGAGAAATCAAAGAGGAGGCCGTCTGGTAGAATTTTGCACAGAGCATCACTTAATCATAGCTAACACTTGGTTCAAGAATCATAAAAGAAGGTGGTACACATAGAAGAATCCTGGAAATACGAAGGTATCAGATAGATTATATAATGGTAAGACAGAGATTTAGGAACCAGGCATTACATTGTAAGAACTACTGACGGCCTTGGGAGAGCCAGTCCTGACAAAACTCTACCATATGGTGAGCAAGATGCATGAGAAAGGTGAAATATCCTCAGACTTCAAGAAGAATATAGTAATTCCAATCCCAAAGAAAGCAGGCGTTAACGGATGTGAAAATTACCGAACGATCATTTTAATAAACCACAGCTGCAAAATACTAACGCGAATCCTTTACAGACAAATGGAAAACTAGTAGAAGCCGACCTTCGGGAAGATCAGTTTGGATTCCGTAGAAATATTGGAACACGTGCGGCAATACTGACCTTACGACTTATCTTACAAGAAAGATTAAGGAAAGGCAAACCTACATTTCCAGCATTTGTAGACTTAGAGAAAGCTTTTGACAATGTTGACTGGAATACTCTCTTTCAAATTCTAAAGGTGGCAGGGGTAAAATATGGGGAGCGAAAGGCTATTTAAAATTTGTATAGAAACCAGATAGCAGTCATAAGAGTCGAGGGGTATGAAAGGGAAGCAGTGGTTGTGAAGGGAGTGAGACAGGGTTGTAGCCTCTCCCCAATGTTATTCAATCTGTATATTCAGCAAGCAGTGAAGGAAACAAAAGAAAAATTCGGAATGGTATTAAAATCCATGGAGAAGAAATAAAAACTTTGAGGTTCGCCAATGACATTGTAATTCTGTCAGAGACAGCAAAGGACTTGGAAGAGCAGTTGAACGGAATGGACAGTGTCTTGAAAGGAGGATATAAGATGAACATCAACAAAAACGAAACGAGGATAATGGAATGTAGTCGAATTAAGTCGGGTGATGCTGAGGGAATTAGATTAGGAAATGAGACACTTAAAGTAGTAAAGGAGTTTTGCTATTTGTGGAGCAAAATAACTGATGATGGTAGAAGTAGAGAGGATATAAAATGTAGACTGGCAATGGGAAGGTAAGCGTTTCTGAAGAAGAGAAATTTGTTAACATCAGGAAGTCGTTTCTGAAAGTATTTGTATGGAGTGTAGCCACGTATGGAAATGAAAAATGGACGATAAATAGTTTACACAAGAAGACAATAGAAGCTTTCGAAATATGGTGCTACAGAAGAATGCTGAAGATTAGATGGGTAGATCATATAACTAATGAGGAGGTATTGAATAGGATTGGGGAGAAGAGTAGTTTGTGGCACAACTTAACTAGAAGAAGGGATCGGTTGGTAGGACATGTTCTGAGGCATCAAGGGATCACAAATTTAGTATTGGAGGGCAGCGTGGAGGGTAAAAATCGTAGAGGGAGACCAAGAGATGAATACACTAAGCAGATTCAGAAGGATGTAGGTTGCAGTAAGTACTGGGAGATGAAGAAGCTTGCACAGGATAGAGTAGCATGGAGAGCTGCATCAAACCAGTTTCAGGACTGAAGACCTCAACAACAACAACAACAATTCATCGCTAGGTTTGGTCACCTGATCACTTCACTCATCAATTTTATTCGATAGATCTTTCCTAGTTTTCTTTTTAACTCATCATCGACTTGTTTACAGGTTAGTTTCAGATCCCTACGAAAATTCGTTGATATCTCTCTCTGTTTACGTTACAATATTCTAAAATTACATTCTCTGGGAGTTTCCATTCTAATTTCATCATCTCTACTTGACAATTCTGCCCATTAAACATGATTTACATTAATATTAACCTCTTGTTCCCCATTTCGACCTTGTCACCATATACTATATGACATATGAGATTTACGCTGTCACTAACATCTTGCCCCACCATTCACCTCAACAGTTCTTTCATATGCTGCATTATGAGATTCACTCAACGTTCGTAAATTATTATTGTCAATATTAATCAAATAATTAATACTGGGCTCAATATTACCAACGTCTGTTTGAGTGGTGATCTCGTCAGTCATACTGTCATTACTAGGATCCATCTTGCGTCATCAACAATTAAGAAAACACCAAATTTACAAATCCTAGAATTGCAAGATAAAATCCCCTGAAATTACAACAAAAGTTTCCTTCTTTAATAATTGTGTAAGTACAACTTACATTAACCCTTAGCTACACGCTTAGTGGCACTCCGTGCCGCAAACTGCGCATTTCTGAGTTTTGGCAGATATTATGGGAGGTTTGAGGTTGAGCTTCCAGGCATTCCCCCACCAAAAGTCTCCACGTGATTCCCGCATGACTCCGTGCCTGTGTGATTACAGCTAGTTGTCTGCAAGCCCTTAACTGAGGCACTTCCTCGTTGCAGCATCCCATACCGCTTGGGTGTGTTGGTGTTCTACAATTATATTTATAATACACGATGATGCAAGTATTTTTTTTACTACTTCATTGCTTTTTTAGCACTAAACATTATATGTGAATAATTATTATTAGTTCTATTACAAAAATAAGCTACATTTTGCTTCATTTCTCTAATTGTTCTATTGACTTTCGTCGTTTATTTGCTTTGCTTTTCCTTTCGTTATTCTCTCGTTTCTCATCTTTCGGGTCTAGACGTTATAATACGACAGAAGAGATTGTGGAACTAGTAAGAGAGCTCTATGATGAAGAGCGTGAAGGCAGATTAGAACAAGAAGATACTTTCAATTTTTCAGACGAAAGTGATGAAGAAGAGAGTATTATTGAAGATGATCATTCCAGTGAGAGTGAACAGTCAGGGGACGAATGCCAAGAAACTCTGGAATTGTGGCAGCGGAAAAGGTCTGAAACATTTTGCTTAGCAATCCAGTGACCCAAACCTCGAAACGCAGGTGGGGGTGGGGGTGGGGGAGGGGGCACTCAGGCGAAAACGCTTGCTATTGGGTGGAGCGCCGTGACGTCACGACGAGGACCCTAGCGCAGCGCAGCTGTATGCTTACACGGCAAACGCGCCGCACCACAGACTCAGTGCCATGTTACTCGTCATTTTACTTTCGGTTGCGCTCCATACGCATCTGTACAAGTAAAAACAATGGGCATAACAGGTTTTGTACACGTTAAGAGTAAATAAATGATAATTAAGATGAAAAATAACACACTCGTTTGATGAAGAAGCAAATGTTAATGTAGTCTGTTTCTACTGCCGTTTACCAAACGACGATGCAGTCAATAACTGCTTCCTCTTTGTGGCACATTTCTTCATCGCTTCCAACTTTGCTTCTTGATTGAGATGCCTAATCCTTATAAATGTTCTCGTTTTTTCGTAAAGAATAATAACTGCTTCATGAACCTAAGGAAACTTTTATTTTAAAATAGAGCACAGAGACTTCACGACTTTTTTTGTTTACACCTCCATTTCTGTGAAAAGCATCAAATTCTTCTTCAAACTGCAAGACTCTGTTTTCCCGTGCTGGCGTTTGAGTGTAAAGACCACCACGAGATATAATTGTTATACAGTCTTCAGCATGATCTCCTTCACTTTTTGCTGCTGAAAAGCCTGGTGATTTATCAATGTTGTGGCATTTAAATGCAATATAGCCTCATTCTGCCAACGGCCTTGTCAAAGAGGGCGGAGGAGCGGATAGAGGTTCAGGGCACTCTCTTGTCCTAGGGGTGGGAAATTGCCCCTAAAGGCGGAAGAATCAGCAATGATCAACGACATGAGGATGCAGAAGGCAATGGAAACCACTGCATTAAAGACACGTAACGTGTATCCACAAGACATGTGGCCTGTAATTGAAGAAGTGTCATGATGATCTCTCCATTGGCAAAAGATTCCGGAACAGTCCCCCATTCGGATCTCCGGGAGGGGACTGCCAAGGGGGAGGTTACCATGAGAAAAAGATTGAATAATCAACGAAAGGATAACGTTCTACGAGTCGGGGAGTGGAATGTCAGAAGCTTGAATGTGGTAGGGAAACTAGAAAATCTGAAAAGGGAAATGCAAAGGCTCAATCTAGATATAGTAGGGGTCAGTAAGTGAAGTGGGAGGAAGACAAGGATTTCTGGTCAGATGAGTATCGGGTAATATCAATAGCTGCAGAAAATGGTATAACAGGTGCAGGATTCGTTATGAATAGGAAGGTAGGGCAGAGGGTGTGTTACTGTGAACAGTTCAGTGACCAGGTTGTTCTAATCAGAATCGACAGCAGACCAACACCGACAACGATAGTTCAGGTATACATGCCGGCGTCGCAAGCTGAAGATGAACAGATAGAGAAAGTGTATGAGGATATTGAAAGGGTTATGCAGTATGTAAAGGGGGACGAAAATCTAATAGTCATGGGCGACTGGAATGCAGTTGTAGGGAAGAAGTAGAAGAAAAGGTTACAGGAGAATATGGGCTTGGGACAAGGAATGAAAGAGGAGAAAGACTAATTGAGTTCTGTAACAAGTTTCATCTAGTAACAGCGAATATCCTGTTCAAGAATCACAAGAGGAGGAGGTATACTTGGAAAAGGCCGGGAGATACGGGAAGATTTCAATTAGATTACATCATGGCCAGACAGAGATTCCGAAATCAGATACTGGATTGTAAGGCGTACCTAGGAGCAGATATAGACTCAGATCACAATATAGTAGTGACGAAGAGTAGGCTGAAGTTCAAGACATTAGTCAGGAAGAATCAATACGCAACAAAGTGGGATACAGAAGTACTAAGGAATGACGAGATACGTTTGAAGTTCTCTAACGCTATAGATACAGCAATAAGGAATAGCGCAGTAGGCAGTACAGTTGAAGAGGAATGGACATCTCTAAAAAGGGCCATCGCAGAAGTTGGGAAGGAAAACATAGGTACAAAGAAGGTAGCTGCGAAGAAACCATGGGTAACAGAAGAAATACTTCAGTTGATTGATGAAAGGAGGAGGTACAAACATGTTCCGGGAAAATCAGGACTACAGAAATACAAGTCGCTGAGGAATGAAATAAATAGGAAGTGCAGGGAAGCTAAGACGAAATGGCTGCAGGAAAAATGTGAAGACATCGAAAAAGATATGATTGTCGGAAGGACAGACTCAGCATACAGGAAAGTCAAAACAACCTTTGGTGACATTAAGAGCAACGATGGTAACATTAAGAGTGCAACGGGAATTCCACTGTTAAATGCACAGGAGAGAGCAGATAGGTGGAAAGAATACATTGAAAGCCTCTATGAGGGTGAAGATTTGTCTGATGTGATAGAAGAAGAAACAGGAGTCGATTTAAAAGAGATAGGGGATTCAGTATTGGAATGTAAAAGAGCTTTGGAGGACTTACGGTCAAATAAGGCAGAAGAGAAAACATTCCACCACAATTTCTAAAATCATTGGGGGAAGTGGCAACAAAACGACTATTCACGTTGGTGTGTAGAATATATGAGTCTGGCGATATACCATCTGACTTTCGGAAAAGCATCATCCACACAATTCCGAAGACGGCAAGAACTGACAAGTGCGAGAATTATCGCACAATCAGCTTAACAGCTCATGCATCGAAGCTGCTTACAAGAATAATATACAGAAGAATGGAAAAGAAAATTGAGAATGCGCTAGGTGACGATCAGTTTGGCTTTAGGAAAAGTAAAGAGACGAGAGAGGCAATTCTGACGTTACGGCTAATAATGGAAGCAAGGCTAAAGGAAAATCAAGACACTTTCATAGGATTTGTCGACCTGGAAGAAGCGTTCGACAATGTAAAATGGTGCAAGCTATTCGAGATTCTGAAAAAAGTAGGGGTAAGCTATGGGGAGAGACGGCTCATATACAATACGTACAACAACAAAGAGGGAATAATAAGAGTGGACGATCAAGAACGAAGTGCTCGTATTAAGAAGGGTGTAAGACAAGGCTGTAGGCTTTCGTCCCTACTCTTCAATCTGTACATCGAAGAAGCAATGATGGAAATAAAAGAAAGGTTCAGGAGTGGAATTAAAATACAAGGTGAAAGGATATCAATGATACGATTCGCTGATGACATTGCTATCCTGAGTGAAAGTGAAGAAGAATTAAATGATCTGCTGACCGGAATGAACATTCTAATGAGTACACAGTATGGTTTGAGAGTAAATCGGAGAAAGACGAATGTAAAGAGAAGTAGTAGAAATGAGAACAGCGAGAAACTTAACATCAGGATTGATGGTCACGAAGTCAATGAAGTTAAGGAATTCTGCTACCTAGGCAGTAAAATAACCAATTACAGACGAAGCAAGGAGGACATTAAAAGCAGACTCGCTATGGCAAAAAAGGCATTTCTGGCCAAGAGAAGTCTACTAATATCAAATACCGGCCTTAATTTGAGGAAGAAATTTCTGAGGATGTACGTCTGGAGTACAGCATTGTATGGTAGTGAAACATGGACTGTGGGAAAACCGGAACGGAAGAGAATCGAAGCATTTTAGAGGTGGTGCTATAAACGAATGTTGAAAATTAGGTGGACTGATAAGGTAAGGAATGACGAGGTTCTACGCAGAATCGGAGAGGAAAGGAATATGTGGAAAACACTGATAAGGAGAAGGGACAGGATGATAGGACATCTGCTAAAACATGAGGGAATGACTTCCATGGTACTAGAGGGAGCTGTAGAGGGCAAAAACTGTAGAGGAAGACAGATATTGGAATACGTCAAGCAAATAATTGAGGACGTAGGACGTAGGTTGCAAGTGATACTCTGAGATGAAGAGGTTAGCACAGGAAAGGAATTGGTGGCGGGCCGCATCAAACCAGTCAGTAGACTGATGTCCAAAAAAAAAAAAAGCCTGCAGTGTATTTTACCGCATCTGGAAGAACATCTGAGATTACAGAGTCATCCCCCATTGTTACATCTGTCGATAAATTTTCTTCCACATTCACAGTTTCTGGGATTTCTCGTAGCGGCGCTTCGACAACAACATTTACACAGAGCTCACTGGTAATGAAACTTAGGCATGCAGAATCGACGTCACACTGGGAAGACTCTGTGTTTAATTATTTTGTAACTGGCGTGTTCCCAGAGAAAGAAATATCACTTGCATTACCCGTCAGTACAAGGAGACGTATTCTGTTCCTTACTTCAAAAAGTTGTAGGATTGTTATAAAATATACCTAATCCTCGTACCCTAGAAAAAAAGTTTTCCAGGCAATTTTGATTCAGTCTACAAGTCAATATATAGCTAACTTTCATAATTTTCTGACTTTCGAAAAGACCAAAGAAAGATTTTACTGAAGTTATGAAACGTTTTTGGAAAGGCAACATTCTTTCTTTGTCACCAACGCGCATTGCTGAACAGATATCTAAGAATCCCGTCAAAGTATTTTCTTGAATTGTGAGATTCATTCCAAACCCACTACGCAGGGGTGAGCATTCATCTTTTGAAACTCTAGAGTTCAAGACATGAAACACGTCGTTAACGAGTTAAATCGTTAACGAGTTCAATAAAATTACTTTCAACGTCTTTATGAAGAACATACTTCAAAGCATGAGCTGTTCGGCGTGAAAATAGGGGCGCTGCCATCCGTACATTGTGCCTTGCTCGTCCAGTTACGTTTAAGTGCGCTTCAGTAATGTGGTGTGTTATCGTTAAGTCACTCTTTTGATGCTTTAAAAGTTCCTGTATAGCTGCCTTAGATATTTTGGATCCATCAGGTAGCGTAATGCCTGTATCCAAGGAATGATTCCGTAATAACTTTAACAGATGTGGTGCATCGAAGAAAACCCACACATTCCTAGTGTCGTCTGCTGGATTTACGAAATAAGTTCTCTTTGTATCGACAGACAGTCCCTTCCAAATTTTTATATTTTTTCCGCTCATATCACACGTCACAGCAACAACTCTGATTCCTGATTCCTCAACTCCCTTAATCATGCACTGAAGCAAATTACTAGTCTTCACAGTGTCAAAATCCTAGTAAACTGGTTGTTTCAACTGCTTACACAACCCACGTATCATGCCTACTTGTACATTGGAATGTGGTCCGACTACTACGCCTTCAGACGAATCGTAACATATGGGGGCCTCAACATTCATTTCGTCAATTGTCAGAACTGCGCCGGCCGAAGTGGCCGTGCGGTTAAAGGCGCTGCAATCTGGAACCGCAAGACCGCTACGGTCGCAGGTTCGAATCCTGCCTCGTGCATGAATGTTTGTGATGTCCTTAGGTTAGTTAGGTTTACCTAGTTCTAAGTTCTAGGGGACTAATGACCTCAGCAGTTGAGTCCCGTAGTGCTCAGAGCCATTTGAACCATTTTGTCAGAACTGCTAGTCTCTCTTGAGTAGTAAAAGTGTGTGACATGGCTTCCAATAAACACGGGATATCTTCAAGAATACCCGGTCTGCATTTAAATTCCTACGTCCATTTCTGAAGGGTTGCCCTGCACGGCAAAGGAATTTTTCGCTTTCGCAAATAAGTGTATGCTTTAGGTGACAGAGCTCTTAAAGTCAATGCATGGGCAATGTCCTCTGTATTCCACTTTACCCTTTTATTTTCGTCTAATAAGCATCTTATTTGCGCCGATGTGAAACATTTTGACAGTACACTATTTAACTTTTGTGCAATTTGTCTTTCTCTTTCACGTCAGATGACTTTTCTGCCCGCTTCGACGAAAGAACATGTCGGAGATCGTTCGTTTTACTTCGTAAGGCTGCATCACATTTTTTTTAGTGCCGCTTCTTCCTGTGCATTCAGTTATTTTAAAAGTTCAATCTCGGCTGTCAGTTCCTTAATTTCCAAATCCTTATTCACTACTTCAGTGACTTCATGAACGCAATCTGTACATGTGGTTCGGTCGACTTCCTTTTTTTTCGATGACACAGTTTCTAAAGTCGTCAAAGCTCGCTTTTGGAAACTTCTTGCTCCACAGCGTTGTGGGCGATTTCCGGATCCATAAGGAATAAATTTAATTTTAATTTTATTATTCTTAAAATTATATACGAGTAGGCCTACCATTCCTAAAACTTTTTACTAAGTACTATGCAACTGCATTAATTTCTCACTGAAAATCAGATAAATTGACAAAAGCGATTAAATATCAGTGGCATAAGCGGCTACAATAGCTTAAATTGATAAAATGTAAAAATAAAAATTTAAGAGGAAGTACAGGTTTACGAACCCATAACCTCCAACATGGGAGTCAGAAACCATACCACTACGATACGAAGTCAAGTGGTCAGTACTAGCTATTCTTAGAGAAGTAAATCTAAACAAATTACGCGAAATATGCTGATTTTGTCCTTTGAACTATATATTCGCTTTAAAATAGTTAACGTATCGAGAGTACGTAAAAATAACGGCTATTTCTACGACAAATGAAGCTATTATATCCAGGAGGAATAGCAAATACACCTGAGCAACATTATTTATTGGCTGTACAATATAGCGAGTCATTCACTCCCGTAAAGCAATATAGTAATGGGCCAAAAAGCGTTGCATTTATGTGAATTCGTTTGTATTATGGTAATTTTTCAGTTTCAATTATTTAAAGTGTTATGTATGTGCAGACGTGTTACCTTTTCGTTTGCATCACTGCTTTCCTCAATTTCTTCTCCATGCCAGTTCGGAATGTTTATGCAGGGGATTGCTGTTGGTAATAACTTCTTTCTTGAAGGTAACCCTAGAAGCTCATTTCTCATATCCGGTTCATAATCTTGAGGCCGAAAATGAGCTGAACACACACGTACAGTTTTCACATTCACTTTGTCCTTGCATTTGCATCGAACTATCCATTCACGTTGCAAGTGCTCATCCTTGGGAAAAACGTGATAAGTAACGTCCGTCGTCGTTCGAGCAGTATTAATGCAAATGTGCCACGGCACAGTTACAGTGACCCTTGCTCATGACTGTCTCAAAACAAATTACTTTTATTGGATGTACACTACCACTTCCCTGTTCCACTGAATGCACAGCACTGCAGCGTCCTCTCCGTGACGTCATGGCGCACAAGGGCGTCTGGGAGTTTTTTACTCACTTGGGGCCAGAATGGCCTACCTGCTTTTTCTGCTCCGCAGGCCTGGAAGACGAACAGTGCCGGTCTTATGGTGGCCAGGGCTGCTTTTGGAGTAGACAGATTTCCATTTTTACTACAATCCCTACCCTCTGACGACTACCGCTGTCGATCACAGAGATGTGTGGTAGACAACTTATCCCCAATTATAGAGGTTTATTCAAAGTTATTGTTTATATGCATTTGTCACCTTTGACGAAATGCTCCACTCATTTCGAGGTCGATGTGGCTTCGTCGTCTATATGCCAGAGAAGCCAGGCAAATATGGCATAAAAATGTAAGCCTTATGTGATGCGAAAACGTATTACGTATCACATTTTGAGATTTATTGTGGTGTCCAGAGTCCAGGGCAGTATGTACTATCGAATAAGCCGATGGACATCGTAAAGAGAATAGCAGAACCATTGAAAGGTTCAAAGAGAAATTTAACAACTGATAACTATTATTCAAATTGCGAGCTTGATATACACCTTCTCGAAAATGGCCTTACGTTTCTAACTACCATGAAGAAGAACAAGCCAGACATCCCTCTTGAGTTCCTTCCTAACCGAAATCGCCCAGTAGGACCAACTTTATTTGGCTTTTACGATTGTTGCACTCTGGTGTCTCACGTTCCTCCACAAATAAAAGTGTCGTTTTGCTGTCCGCAATGCACGATTATCCAGCTGTATGCAAGGAAACGGGAAAACCGGACATTATTTTTGATTATAACACCACTAAAAAGGTGGCGTTGATTCATATGACCAAAAATGTGCCAATTATTCTACTAGACGATGGACAAGGAGGCGGCCACTAGAATTATTTTTCAGATTTTTAGATATGGCAGTTGTAAACGCCCATATTATTTTTGTTGCCAAGAACATATCAGTGTTGGAAAGGAAGAGTCAAAGGCGACGAGAGTTTATTGAAATTTTGGGATTTAGCCTACCTGAAGGTTATCTGAAAGAAAGGGCTCACATACAATCACTGCCCCTGAATACAAAAGCATATGTGGTCAAATACAAGGAGCCTTCAGATTTACCAGTAATCCCTCAAGCCTCAGGAGAGCGACCAAGATCTGGTCCATGCAATGAGTGCGGTAAACATCGCAAGAATAAAACTACAATAACATACTCAGAGTGTACGCAATTTGTGTGCAAAAAATTTTCCACCTGCAAAACTATTTGGAATGCCTGCAACATTCCATTCGACTAAGCGTGACATCTTAGTATTTATTTTTTCTAAACATTTATCCATCGCTATTCTTTTTATGCAATCTTGTTCCTAGTTGGTCATAAGTAACGAGTTACATTTGGAATATTTACTAAAGTATTATATTTGCTATCATGAGTTATTTGTAACAGTTGTGCTACTTACATTTTATTGCTCAATAAGTTATTAAAAATACTATATGGTGTGACTGCCAGAAAACGGAACTGGGGCACGAAGTGCCGGGCGTGTGTACTGGCGTAACTTTCAGCAGCACGTGTAGCTGAGGGTTAATTATAGTGAAGTCAAGTGCGCCTCCATGCAGTCAAGCGCGTCGAGGTGCCAACCACATCAGAGCACCGTCAGTCGCCGGTACCACGCTGACGTCAGCATGTCAAGTACCGCACGTGACCTGCCACGCGCCGCCGAAGCCACCAAGATGCAGAGGCTCCCGCACCGCTTCCACTCGCCGGTACTGCATCCCTGCCGCCACCGGAATTGAAGTTGCTAACTCGCACGATGACGATGTCATCTTCATTTGCCCAGCTGCACTCCCAGTACGCACGCCGTCATTAGATTTCAGCCCGCCGCGCGGGGTTAGCCGAGTGGACGCTGGCACGGCAGCTCAGCACGTTCGATCAGAGGTTTTGCTGCCCTCTGTAATAAAAAAAAACTGAGTTAATCGATCAACAACGAACTAAACCGGATGTCTTACGACGTCTGCCCCGAGCAGGTGCAACGAACATTAAAAAAGCGGTCTAAGGCGCTGCAGTCATGGACTGTGCGGCTGGTCCCGGCGGAGATTTGAGTCCTTGGCAGTTAAGTCCCATAAGATTTCACACACATTTGAACATTTTTTGAATTTCAGACCGTGGCAATAATCATCCATACGTAATTTATAAAATCCGTTTTACAACCACAGGTCAAAAGCAACATACGTTGTCTGTGACAACAACTCCATGCCTTTCCAATAGCCACACGGGAACCTTTACATTCACTGTTCACAACGTCATTACCTGCAACAAAATTCAGATCTAAAGTTCTCTTTAAATGTGCACTGTTCAAAATTTCTCCCATTTCAGTCAATCAATATCTTTAAAAGTTCACACGTGACTTCATTCCGCATGTTTATTGTCCAAGAACAGTTCCTGCCACTTCTATTCGCATCACCTACTGACCATTTTCTCCACTTGTGAACGCCAAGTGTAACACTATCACAGCAGATTGGGGAACCTTCTTTCTCAGGGCCTTTGTACCGCTCCAACGCGGGGTCGGCTTTGTTGGTATGGATTTGGCAGTGTTAATTGCAGAGGGTGGCCGGATCCCCTACCTGCCGCCACCCCGAACCCCCCGGGACGGAAGCAGTGTACCCCAGCTGTCTGCGTCTAGTGTAAGTCATGAAATAGTGCAAACGTTTTCAAATGTCTGTAGGTCGCGTAACTGAGGCAGAACTTGGAGAGCAGCCCGGTATTCACCTAGCGGGATGTGGAAAATCGCCTAAAAACCACATCCAGACAGCAGATAGGGGAATAAATGTTCGAAATATTTTCTGTCACACTATGTACAAGAGGAAGCACAGTGGTGCTACGTGTGTTTTACAGGTAAAAGCCGAGTGCGTCCTCCCCCTACTTCTCGTAACTGAGCCAGCCGATGTGACCGAGCGGTTCTAGGCGCGTCAGTCTGGAAACGCGCGACCGCTACGATCGCAGGTTCGAATCCTGTCTCGGGCATGGATGTGTGTGGTGTTCTTAGGTTAGTTAGGTTTAAGTAGTTCTAAGTTCTAGGGGTGGTGACCTCAGATGTTAAGTCTCATAGTGCCCAGAGCAATTTGAGCCATCTCGTAACTGAATTGTAGCCAACTTGCTTACCTCGCGTCTTGTAGCTGTCGCCCCAATTGGTTTCTTCTGCGCTGGTTGCAGACCATCAAGTGCATGTAGTGAACATTGCATAACGAAGTGGCAAATTGGAAAGGACTCAGTCCTACTAAAACTGAAATTACAGAGAGTTGGTATGCTGCTGGATTTTAATTTTATTTACAGAAGCGAAAAACTCAATAGCGCCACAAAAGACACAATAAAAATCTCCACATGATCTTAGAATTCGCCGGCCTCTGTGGCCCAGCGGTTCTAGGCGCTTCAGTCCGGAACCGCGCTCTTGCTACGGTCGCAGGTTCGAATCCTGCCCCGGGTATGGATGTGTGTGATGTCCTTAGGTTAGTTAGGTTTAAGTAGTTCTAAGTCTAGGGGACTGATGACATCAGATGTTAAGTCCCATAGTGCTCAGAGACATTCGAACCATTTTTTCTTAGAATTTGCACGAGATTAACTCAAGCTGGTGCAAGAACGTCGTGCGGAGCAACTTTAATAATTATTCCGCCTTAACGGAATAATTATTAAAGTCTTAACGCGAGATCATATTTTACATACGGATTAACGTGTTGCCCCTCCTGAAACGCTTATAGAACTGGTAGTGAGCTATCTTCGCAGTTTGGCGCCTGCCTTCTCACGGCCCACTTGTGATTGATCCATTACCTCCATCAACAAGCATGACACTAAGTAATATACGTAATTAGCACCTCCTGATGAACTGAGTGATACTGAAATTTTTATTAAGAAGTTCTCAGTGCAAGTAACGTCATCAGCACGGTTGGAGCTGTATATTAATATTTAACAAGTAAATATGACTAATAAAATATTTGTTTGTTGGCGCCCAGCGTTGTAGGTGAATCCGCACTGTCTCCCTCTGCTCCAGTACGATAGGCTCCCGCTCGCCCGGCCATTCTCACGCTTTATGACCATCTGCTGCGTCGTTCAATTAGTCTATCTTGTGGTCCTACCTGCGCGCTAGCATCCCGTAACTAAATCGTGCTATACTGTGCATTAAAATATAGAAACGAAATGTAATAAACGTGGGCAGTGGTGTGGGATGAACGCCACATGTTCTGCTCACGAAACCATTTCTTCACTGCGCGAATCAGCTACTCGTCGACTTCAAAGTGTCTTCCACGAATGTTATCTTTCGATGACCCAACCAACTGTTAAGTTCGACGGAACTAGGTCAGGACTGTAGGGTGAATGGGATTCCACTGTCCGATCCCCTTTCGTGATGCATTCAAAAGTTCTCAAACTTGTGTGAGGTCGAAAGTTACAATGAAATGAACGCCTTTAGCTGCTTACAGGCGTTGACATATGTCGACGGGGACAGATGAAAATGTGTGCCCCGACCGAGGCTCGAACCCGGGATCTCCTGCTTACATGGCAGACGCTCTACCCATCTGAGCCACCGAGGACACAGAAGATAGCGCGACTGCAGGGATTTATCTCTGGCACGCCTCCCACGAAACCCACATTCTCAACGTATTGCCCCGCACTACTTTCGTAGTGCCCCGTCCATTACACTCATTACTCGCGGCGCGTTGCCGACTCCCGTAAGAGTTCGGGCACTGTTTGTGCATTCGCACAGAAGAAGAAGATGGTCAAGTGAGACTTAACTATGTATATACTAAGATGGTATCTGTTCTTTCAGACATGCCCGAAAGAACAGATACCATCTTAGTATATACAGGGTGTTACAAAAAGGTACGGCCAAACTTTCAGGAAACATTCCTCACACACAAAGAAAGAAATTATGTTATGTGGACATGTGTCCGGAACCGCTTACTTTCCATGTTAG
This sequence comes from Schistocerca serialis cubense, assembly GCF_023864345.2. NCBI lineage: Eukaryota > Metazoa > Arthropoda > Insecta > Orthoptera > Acrididae > Schistocerca > Schistocerca serialis. The sequence continues at coordinate 164,947,583 of NC_064645.1, read as the reverse complement.
AGCTCATTTTATTACTTCTCTTCAAATCACATTAATCACGGAATGGAAACACACAGCAACAGAACGTACCAGCGTGATTTCAAACACTTTGTTACAGGAAATGTTCAAAATGTCCTCCGTTAGCGAGGATGCATCCATCCACCCTCAGTCGCATGGAGTCCCTGATGTGCTGATGCAGCCCTGAAGAATGGCGTATTGTATCTCAGCCGTCCGCAATACGAGCACGAAGAGTCTCTACAGTACATTTGGTACCGGGGTTGCGTAGACAAGAGCTTTCAAATGCCCCCATAAATGAAAGTCAAGAGGGTTGAGGTCAGGAGAGCGTGGAGGCCATGGAATTGGTCCGCCTCTACCAATCCATCGGTCACCGAATCTGCTATTGAGAAGCGTACGAACACTTCGACTGAAATGTGCAGTAGATCCATCGTGCATGAACCACATGTTGTGTCGTACTTGTAAAGGCACATGTTCTAGCAGCACAGGTAGAGTATCCCGTATGAAATCATGATAACGTGCTCCATACTGACGAAATTAAAATGAGCTCTAACATGGAAATTAAGCGTTTCCGGACACATGTCCACATAACATCTTTTCTTTCTTTGTGTGTGAGGAATGTTTCCTGAAAGTTCGGCCGTACCTTTTTGTAACACCCTGTATACAGGTCGAGAGTTATCGTGTTGAAGCAAAATATTCTCTAAGGTGTTATGGCGCCGAACCGCTGGAAAAATTTCGTGACAGTGTCTAATGTGTTCATGTATGCCTCCTAATTGATAGTGATCCCTCTTGGTTTCACATCGATGAGACTCAGACCCTCACGTTTGCAAAATATGGCCATCATGATCTCATCGGTGAATTTATTCCTCTGTGGAGACTCAGGATGACGCCGTACCATCGATTGTCTTTTTGCCTCGTGTATAAACTAGTGAACCTAGGTTTCATTACCCGTCACACTTCGTGACAAGATGGTCTCCCCCCTCCCCCACCCTACTCAACTCTGTTCGAAACATTGCAACAATTCAGAATATTTTTTTTTTTATTTTTCCTGTGAGATTTCTATTACACTGTAATACAGAACGGAATCCTCCTTCCGCACTCTCTTGAGCATGTAAGAGCGCGGATAGTTACTGTGGTGTCACCGCCAGACACCACACTTCCTAGGTGGTAGCCTTTAAATCGGCCGCGGTCCGTTAGTATACGTCGGACCCGCGTGTCGCCACTGTCAGTGATTGCAGACCGAGCGGCGCCACACGGCAGGTATAGAGACACTTCCTAGCACTCGCCCCAGTTGTACAGCCGACTTTGCTAGCGATGGTTCACTGACAAATTACGCTCTCATTTTCCGAGACGATAGTTAGCATAGCCTTCAGCTACGTCATTTGCTACGACCTAGCAAGGCGCCATTATCATTTGCTATTTATCTTGTGATGCATGCACCGTCAGACCGATGTTTACCAATTATGGATTAAAGTTAAGTATTCCAGAAGCTACGTACTTTTTTTACTAGACTTAACTCCTTTAACTGTTCCAGACCTCACGCCAGCCTGCGTGAGCTTAAACGCGTGCCTTTCGGCTACCTCATAGTGGCTTGGTTGTCTTGCCAAGTCACAACAGTTACAGCCACACTTCCTTTCCTGATTCACAAAAGTAGCGACAAGTGCCGAGTCGTAATGCGTCGCATTAGCATGCTGCAACATGTCCTCGTCCGCCTGAAAATCAAGAAGCTCGGCATAGCTGCCTTCTGTTGGCCTCACTCTCAGTGCTCGGCGACCACATGTACTCCTGTCGACTGCAGATGCTCCGTAGATCTGACCCAAACGTTCGGAGCGGTGCGTTGCGTCAGGGGATCTTTTAGTAATCACGAGAGCATTAACAAAGACTCTCACAACCAACGCCAGTGGGAGATACCACAAAAGAGACGTTGTGTATCGCATATAGGTCTGCTATTGAAATTCGGAGAACGTAAGTTTCACAAAGACTCGGGCAAAATTTAACTTCCTCCCACATTCGACTTGCGAAATGATCACAAAGAAATGGAGAAATGAGGGCCGATAAGGAAGTTTTTCGGCAGTCCCATGCACCTTGCACGAACAGAACAGTAAAAGAGGGGAAATGATGGTGCTACCAGAAGTATCTTCTGCCACACAGCGCAAGGTGACTTGCCCACAACAGATGTAGCACATATAAATGAACTGGTTCATTGTCATCAGCTCAGCAAGTGAACACACGAACTGTTGACCGAAGAGGCACAGGAGACCCACGACGGGTACTGAAAATAGAAATGATCGTATGGTATTGTTGGCCGGGAGGCCCCATGCGGCGGAGTTCGGCCGCCGTAGTACTGAAGAAAAACGAAGTACGTTGCTTAGTCAACATCTCACTTTAGAAATGGGTGAAGTAGAGGCGTCCTGTGGGACACCCAAAAAATTTTCAGATTAAGAAGTACAAACAAGTATCAATTACTGTGTCTCCTTCAAGTTGGGTAACTCTAAGACTGGTACGCCGTAGCTTGCTTGTTTGCACCATTAGGAGTAAACCGCACCATGACACAAAAGATTGACCACAAAGCAGCTTACGTGTACTACCACTGCCAGGATGTAACAATAGGGTCTTTCCTGGATGTCCTGACCACGTCTACTCATGGTGATGACTTGTGCCGAAGCATGTGCAGTAAAGTACACATCGCACAGATTTTATACCTGAAATTACAAAAATTCCTAGGGAAGAATTACTCAAAAAGGAATGGCGGCATTCATGCAGCTGGCCAGATCACCGTAACACGATTGGCGTGTAAGGTAGCAGATTTTGCACCTTACATGATGCTAAATCAGTACTAATACACCGAATACACAGAGATATCCATTTAACAAAACTAGATAATTGGCCCACCGGTAGGAGAGAATGGACACAGAACAGGAAATCACGCCCACCTTTGAGATTAAAGCCAAGCTCGCTCACAGGAAAGACGGCATCACTACGTTGGCTGGGCCGATCGTCGTAATCACCACGGATAATTACGGTGGTATTAGCAATCATCAGCCAAAGTAGGGCACTGTAATTGTAAATGAGTTCATATTCCACTAGCTCTTTGACTGGCGCTATCTGAGTCTGCGTCCGTTCAGACAGAACTTCACTAGTCACTTGCGGGTTCAGTGTCGCCCTAAGGAGTCAGGAAAATAGGATACATTATGCCAGTGATAGGCTGGTTAGGTTAGCGAGTGTATTGGATTGTCATGTTAGGCTAGAAATACTGCTCATCCTGTTTTCTGAATAAATCTTAATTTGGTATAATATGCTAATCACCGCATTATTGATTTCGTAGCTAGCAGTCACCATATTTTTGTTGAATAATTAGAGGGTAATGATAATGTCGATGCAAACGATACTGGGGGCATAACCGCGCGTTTAAACAGAGCCAACTTAAGTCAGATAGCAACTCAAGGTCGGCTAAGACTAACAGTAGATATTTTCCAATATATCGATAACTTCCGGCCGCGGTGGTCTCGCGGTTCTAGACGCTCAGTCCGGAACCGCGCGACTGCTACGGTCGCAGGTTCGAATCCTGCCTCGGTCATGAATGTGTGTGATGTCCTTAGGTTAGTTAGGTTTAAGTAATTTTAAGTTCTAGGGGACTGATGACCACAGATGTTAAGTCCCATAGTGCTCAGAGCCATTTTTTATCGATAACTGTACAATAAAACCTCCCATACTTTGCAAGTTTTCCATCGTTGAATTTTTTTTTTCATAAAACGACTAGCTGACGAACCCAGCATTGCCTGGGTATTCATTTTCCTAATTTTCTAAACAAAAAATTAACAGTGTTCATAACGAAATAACGAAAAAATTTCATTTCCATGTATTCCTGAAAACACCTTTGAAGTTATGAAATAGCTTATGTACGCTGAGCACAGATGCTTCGCTTGTCTACACTGCGATTTTTAAAGGTCTCGAAGGTAACGTCTCTTCACAGCTCCACGTATAGATGGCTACTTTTTCGCCTAAAGGTGTTTGCGTTTCGCAGCTGAAAGTTGCAAAAAGCGCTGCCAGATGGCAGGGATTTCCTTACGTTGACTCTCCTGGAATATTGTGTAGCACCATGGTACAATTTTGCAGGTGAATTTACCGGCATATGTGGATACTGTTTGCGAAATTCATTTCGAATAGTGTTAATAGCACAGAATTAATAAATTTTAAACGGCGTTCATGATGCGCCAGTTTTCCACGCGTCTCATAACTTATGCCGTCATGTCTCCTTAACTATGATAGGTAGGTGATTCCTACCCCCACAGCGATTGTTATCTGACAGTATGGAATATGCGTACCACCTATGGTTGAAATCGGTCCAGTGGTTTAAGAAGTGACGTGGAACATACACACGTATGTACATCTATTTTTATAATATGTACGGATTATGAAATATTCAAGATATAATTCTCAATCTTCAGTAGTCCGCAGCTCGTGGTCGTGCGGTAGCGTTCTCGCTTCCCACGCCCGGGTTCCCGGGTTCGATTCCCGGCGGGGGCAGGGATTTTATCTGCCTCGTGATGACTGGGTGTTGTGTGATGTCCTTAGGTTAGTTAGGTTTAAGTAGTTCTGAGTTCTAGGGGACTGATGACCATAGATGATAAGTCCCATAGTGCTCAGAGCCATTTGAACCTTCAGTAACAATGCTATGCAGTAGAATAAACGGGGAGTTTTTTCGTTGCGCAAGAGGGCTTTTCCGACTTCTATAACAGATATTGCAACCCGGGCGCGGGGCGTAATACCAACATTTTTATTCAGTGCCCAGTTGCATGTGTAAAGTGCTTTTTAAAACGAATGATTAGGTTTAAAAAAACAGGTTAGTGGAATTATGTATGAAATAACGTGCTGTTATTGTACCTAATAATGGAATCATAAGCTTACGAATTAGAAAATAATTATTTGTAAGGCATAAGTTTGTAGACATGGGGCACATGCGTCCTGCTGCAGCTAGAAACTGGGCCGGTTCGAGAACATCATTCCACACAAACGACGTATTATTTGCCGCCACCTTCCCAGACTTTAGTTGCCTTTCCATGGGTTCTCGGTCCTTGGGAACTTGAAAAATAAATCCAAATGTGCTAATCAGAGGAATGAGTTGGTTTTTGCTATTAAAATAAATGCAACATAGACTATCCCCTTTATCAGAAATAAATTTTTATTTTTATTCAAGCGCTAAATATTAAAAGAAGGAACAATTTCCACGTAAGGTATTTCCTGACACCTTTAGTGAAAGCAGAAAGAGGTAGTGTTGTTCTAGTTTCAGTAAAAATGTGCTCTCTATCAACATATGTGGAAATAATGAAACTCTAAAATTTTTGCAATTTTTTAACTTTAACAATGGAACGTTTCGGTTTTAAAATTTCAACTTATTTCTCTTTCCATCGGAAAAAATGGGGCAGAAATAAAAATTGACGTGTTAAACGTAAGACACTGTTCACCGCTTAATTTCTGCGTTACATCTGGAAAAAACTCACCAGTTAGTTTCTACATTTCAGAAAATTTGATAAACTTGATCAAAGTTTTTATGTTTGTACTTGAAAAGAAAAACATAATATTTTTCCCAATGGGTTTCCTTCCGTTATCTCATAATTTCACCTGTATTAGTTTCCGTGGCTGATTATGACACATCCTGTATACAGATTTTTCACTTTCAGACCGGCGCCCCACGGGCTCGCTTTTGACGCTTGGGCCTTAAACCACGCCTGGCTACAATGGTCCAATACTTAAACGCGATCGAAAAGACCAGATAAGAATTAAATTAATTAAAAATTGTGAGAAAGATGTGAGATGAATAAAATAAAATCTCACTAGCGCACAGAAACCTTACGAAGCGCAACTGCAATGATGAATGTGTTCTGCAGCATCCTACCAGAATTCCCAAAATGCTCATAACAAACAATGTACGTGGCAAGAAAGACAGGGTGAAAAATGCAGTAGAAAAAGAGGCAGACTTACACGCCACAGAACACACGGAGTAATATAGCAGGATCGATGATAATCTCTGCAGTAGTCACTCTCTGGTCTGAGACATTATTGTAGCTCATTTTAGTTGTTACTCTGCACACAAGATGTGAAATTCCGAAATAGTTAGTTATGCAACATTTTTATTCCTAACTGAGATTCCTCATGTTAGAGATGTTAATGTAAAATTTAAATTATTAAGCACCATGTTTTCTCTTTTACAGAAATAAGCAGCAAAAAATGCACCAGTCCAATGACGCAAAATTAAAACAGTATTCATCTAAGGTAAGCATCCACGAGAGCATAAATTTAACAGCACTTGTTCAAAGTTTCGTAAAGTAATGTCTTTCGAGAAACATTAAACAAAAGCATTAGGACATTAGAAAACAAATATCTGAACAATTACATTTATTAAAAGATCTCTAAATGTTACGATGAACTAGAATAGTAATTCTTTGTTAAATACAAGCTCGTCGTCCTGGTAATTTGTTGTACCCTGTAAGCTCTAGAAATCATGCTACTAACATAATTTAAGTATAGCATTCCGACGTTAACGTATTATTTAAGCTGCAGTATTTCTATCTTTAGCATTACCTTTTAGAAGCTATATTTATCCCCTACTTTGTGCTGTCTTTGTTATTCATAGTTTTGGCACTTGACTTTAAATACTGATATTTTCGAGTATTTTATTTCTCTGTGTTCCCCTTGGTTTTCTTGCACTAAACATTTCCCTCCATTTTATGTGTCAAAAACTTACTGACTTTAAATAGATGTGTGTAATGTATTATCTTCTCTTTGTGGACCATTGCTTTGAGGTTTCTCAGATCACCAATGGTTATCAGAATATATTCATTTGTTTCTTCTCTGTTCATATGATCCTTGTCTGCTTTCTCACCACACGCATCCATCGCTTCTAAGCACCTTCTGTCTATCTTCAAAAGTGTCCATCGTTCACAGTCATGTAGGAACATACTCAAAATGAACGTTCCGACAAATTTTAATTCTTTTTATACTAAACGATTTGTTCAATGGTACTTGTATTTGTTCACTGAAAGCGCGTGTAGCTGTTGGAATAATACTCCTGATTTCCAGTCCAAAGGAAACGCTGATAAATTAAATTTCTTAATAAAAATATTTGTTCTGTAAGTCCTCAATATTTTAATGGTAGATTTCACAGACGCCAATATTGCTCGTATCTAGTATAATCCCTGCAACAATGCGATTCTGCCCGTTCATTACAGTAACACAAAAACATCTTGCTGTTCAGGAACGTTACATCTTGTGTTACTAAAGTATAAATGAAATGAGATGCAGCTTTTCAACAAAATAATAACCTCATTAAATTTAAAACATCAAAGTGCTTACATTCAGTCCGTTGGCAGCCTTGCAGTGTAGCCATATACACACTGTAATTCCGCAGGGTCTATAAATATTTGCTTTGTATGTTGGTTGATTTCCATATAGGGCCTGAAGAAGAAATATATATCAAATGCAATTTATTCGTCATTTACTTTTTGTTTTTCTCCCAAACGCATGTACAGCTGAAATCAAATTGCCGTGTGCCATTAATGACCTGGAAAAGAACGGCCGGCGAGTTGCAAATCTTTTTAGGTGACCCCGTTAGGTAGCTTGCGTGTCATTTATGATGAGAACAACACAACACGCAGTTACCAAGCGGAGAATATCTTCGGGAATCGAATCCGGGCCTGCTGCATGGCAGTCAGCTGCGCTGACCTCTCCGTTTAGAGGCAGGCAGATATAGAGCTGAACAGTTAATATGCTAACAAGTTTCCAACGGTCTCAGATTTGACGCCTCTTGTGGAAAAGAAACAACTAATGGGATTTGTTACGATAAAAGATCGCAATAACTTTGAGTTACTGTTTAGGTTATGTGGCCATTTCCCAGGTGTTGGTTAGGTGGGATCTAACAGTAGAGCTTGCGAGTGAAGCAAGCAACAGTGATATTTATTATTATCAGTATTGCACACTTTTGGCAGTATTTTGGAAAACTTTGCGATATCGGAGGTAGTGGTTAGGTTCTGACCGATAGAACAGTTACAATTTAACTGTAAATTCTGCTTTATGGGATGTTCTACAAAATCATACATCAGCATGCCGTCGTACAACGTTAATAAAACGCAATTCTCTAACTGGTTCCACTTTTTATGTAATCAGTTAACAATTCCCGTTGTCAATTCCTACTTTGCATATTTGTCCTAAAAATCATTTCTAACATACCATGTGACATGTTTTATGATTTGAACTACTGAAGATACCTCTTCAAAACATTGCAGTTTGATGTATATTCCTATCTTGTAAAACACGTGTCACATTTTACGTTAAAAGTGATTTTTAGGACAAATATGCAAAATAGAAACTGACAACGGGAACTGTTGACTCATAACATAAATGGAGGAACCAGTCAGAGAACTACGTTCGATTAATGTCATACGGCGGCATAGTGATATATGATTTTGTAGAACATACCATAGAGCAAAATCTACAGTTATATTGTAACTATACATACGAGGATTGGAACTTTAATAGTGGCAACTATTTATTAACAGCTCGTACAAAATAGATACGTGTTTCAAAGTTCTACTGACCTTCAAAGTAGTCACCAGCACTGTGTATAACCCGTCGCCAGCTATGTGGAAGTCGTAGGACACTCTTAGCAGTGCCAGTTGTGTTGATAGAGCGACACGGTCTATTGCCCGATGAATTTGTAGCAGTTCTGAAGGGAATGCCGTGAACTGTTCCCTTCAGTTCAGGAATCGAGCTGAACTCACGAGGGCTTAAGTCAGGGGAGTGCAGTAGGTGGTATAGCACTTAGCAGCCCCATCAGTCAGAGAAATCAGTAACAGCTTGCACTGTACGTGCTTGAGCATTGTCCTGCAAAGTGATGGTCAGATCCTGCAGAAAGTGTCATCATTTCTGTCTCTATGCTGCTCATTTTTGGAACACAGTCTATGACCAGCTTAGAGACAGAGTTCTGCAGGACCTGACCATTTTGCAGGACAATGCTCAAGCACGTGTAGTGCAAGCTGTTACTGATTTATTTGGCTCATGGGGCTGCCAGGTGCTATACCACCTACTGCACTCCCCTGACTTAAGCCCCCGTGAGTTCAGCTCGATTCCTGAACTGAAGGGAACACTTCACGGCATTCCCTTCAGAACTGCTACAAATTCGTCGGGCAATAGACCGCGCCGCTCGAACTGTCAACACAACTGACACCGCTAAGGGTATCCTACGACTTCCACATCGCTAGCAACGGGTTATACACAATGCTGGTGACTACTTTGAAGATCAGTAAAACTTTGAAACACTTATCTATTTTGTACGAGCTGTAAATAAATAGTTGCCACTATTAAAGTTCCAACCCTCGTATATGTGTTTCTTGTAATCTGCTATTGCATCGTAGCCACGTAGGTTATTAATGAAGCACTACTGGAAGACACTCGGAGCGGAACTTGATGGTGATAGCAAATCCAACAGAAGTCGCTAGACGTTGTATCACCTGGGACCGATATTCACTCGTCTCGTGTCGCTATCAGTCTTAGACTATAGTTGAATTCTTTTATCTTGGCGGCTCGCGCATGCCCGCCCAGACGCGGGAGATTGCTGCGTTGCCAGTTGCAAACGACGCACGCACCAAGAGAAGCAGCGCCATAGTATAGTTCGCAAACTTACTTTTAGGGGGGAGCGCGCAATTTATGAAGTAAATCCACCACTGCCCCATTAACCCTTTCGCTGCTACAGAGACGTGCTCCCCGCATTCCGCGCTGTACGCGATTTTGTCATCACTGCACTGCTCCCCTGTGCTGACACATGGTGTTCCGACTGCTATGACACACTTATCATTCGATTTCACAAAAACTATTTGGCCCAAAAATTTGATTTTTACACTTCTTCTTGACTGATACCTTCCCCCCATAAATGACTTAATTTTGTTTCGATGTTCAACGCAGTTATTGTGCAGCATTAAATGTAGTAAACCATTGCACGAAACTTTCCGTATGGCTGATTTTAGTTGCCACAATGTTGAGAATGAAATGTGGACAATATACCTAAATTTCATATAAAATGTACTATATAATAATATCTCATTTAATTTAAGTACCAGATAGGTGTCGTATGTAATATTGAGAAATATTCCGTCTTTCGCGACTGTAATAAAAGTTTTATTTATACCAGAGTCATTTCGCTTTTTTCTAAAAAGTTCTGATTAAAACAAAATTGGCGAAGTACACAAAATTGAATTGTGGACGTAATAAAACATAGAAACTAAAATCTATTGTCAGTTAGGCGCAGTGCGCAAAAAATTTGTGTTTGTGGCAACGGACAGCAAATACTTGCCAAAACATAGATCAGTTACCGAAAACATTGAATATGATGATGTTGCCAAAGCAGCGAAGCAAAGAATTGCGTCAGACAATCAAGTAGCTCGGCAACGTAAGAGCCGAAATTCTGCTCTAAATAGTACTTTTAATACTATCGCAAAGAATATATTTCAATATGAATAGTAAAACAGTGACTGTGGAAGAGAATATATACACACAAAACAGATAACATGAATATTGTATGAGTTCCTCTTCATTGTTTTTAATTGCTGTGAAAAGAAATATTGGAGGACAAAATTAGAAAAACCGAAAACTTATTATGATTATAATGAAGAGACAAAGAACTAGAAATATCAAAAAATTACATTCAAACGAATAAAATTCATGAAGTAAGACACTTCGGTGTTGTTTTTAAATAAACAAAATAGTAACCCGAACAAGGTTTGAATTCAAAACCTTTCGCTTAGTAGTATAGCATGTTAACCATTACGCTAACGCAGCTTGTGATTTAAATATTCTCTGGGAGGACTATAAAAGCTCATGCACAGTATCGACAAACACTGTTGGTATGACTATGAATTATTCACGTTTCGTCGAAGTACAATAGGAAATAAACAATTACTGCTGTTCTTTATTGCGAAAAAGCGGTTTGTGAGAATGATACAAACACCTTTCCTTGCTATCGCCTGAATTAGGAGGCTTATTGCTTGTTTGGTTTAATTAATTAGTAGAATATGAAGCAATTGGTATAAAGAATGCTTTTTCCAAACTTTTATAAAAGAAAGACTGCTATCAAGACTTGCTTTTGTTCAGTTACTTTATTTACGACTGAAATTTTCTAAAACCGAAGCCACTCGTCCATGCTCTGCACTGCAGTCGAGCTCTGGCAAAGTTGTTCTCTGTTCATTGGCTGACTGTGTCTTGTGACGTCAGATGCCCAGAACGAACCTAAACTCGGCTGCCGTCATAAATGATGCGCACTATAGCCTACAATGCGGAGTGTACTGGCATTGTTGTCGCTGTTCTGTGTGTCCTCCGGTGCCTTGACTTCTGTTTCATGGCTCGTTAACTCAGCATGCCCCGTATTCTTACCTACTGATAGGCAGACAATGTGCTCAACTCATTGCTGTTTCATAACGAAGTCAGGCTAGGTTGGTAGCGACAGAAAGTCGATTTAGTGCTTTAGATTTGTACCGATTCAGATGAGTCCCAGCTGCCACTGGGCCGAGTGGTATCTTCCATGAATGCAGGAAAAATACACACCTTTTAATGAACTCAGAATCGTCTAATACTCTATTTTAATCAGTCACACGTGACCGTTTCAAACTTTACAGAGGTCAAATTTATCATTGTGTAAAGATATTTCTGCTCTGTCCGGTCACCATGTTACGAATAAGCATAAATTCCTTTCTTTCTGTTTACCGACTGGGCTGTTACCAATATACCATATCTGACTTCAATATGTAGAATATGAGTATTATATATTATTTCGTCAAACCAAGTTATACCAGTGACAAGAGTTGATAGAGGAAATCTTTTATTTTGATAGAGGAAATCTTTTATTCCAGCACAGAGCCCGTTTTTTACTAATTGGTATATTTTACTTTAAATAAACACTTTCGCTTGCTGCTCTTTGTTGAATCCTACCTAGTCTCGAATATGGGGTGTCTAGGAAACCTGCTTTCACAGATCGCTAGATAACATTCAAACAAATCGTATTAATGAGTTTTTATTACGAAAGGAAAAACTACAGCACTTAATTTTGTGTTAAACAGATGTGTCGCAAGGAAAGTGCGACAGACAAAGTAAGAAGCCTCTTCAGGATAACAATTCCAAGTTTGAGCTATACAGAATGTGCAAGCAAATTAATGAGTGTTGACGCTTCTGTCGTAGTTAGTCTTGACGCTTGTGGAGAACAGGGCCGCGACCAGTCGGGCGCGGCGCATTTGTCCTCTTCGCATACATCTACATCTACATTGATACTATGCAAATCACATTTAAGTGCCTGGCAGAGGGTTCATCGAACCACCTTCACAATTCTCTATTATTCCAATCACGTATAGCGCGCGGAAAGAATGAACACCTGTACCTTTCCATACGAGCTCTGATTTCACTTATTTTATCTTGGTGATCGTTCGTCCCTTGGAACATCGTGAGAAGATTCCGTCTTAACGGAAAACGCCTTTCTTTTAATAATGTCCAGCCCAAATCCTGCATCGTTTCTGTGACACTCTCTCCACATTTCGCGATAATACAAAACGTGCTGCCTTTGTTTGAACTTTTTCGATGTACTCCGTCAGTCCTATCTGGTAAGGATCCCACACTGTGCAGCAGTATTCTAAAAGAGGACGGACAAGCGTAGGCCTAGTGTAGGTCCATGGATCGATACTAATTGAAACGAGACTCACCGACCAGGCAACACGTTTCCAGTCATCAACAGACCAACGTCGGTGCTGACGGGTCCAGGCGAGGCGTAAAGCATTGTGTCGTGCAGTCATCAAAGGTACACGAGTGGGCCTTTGGCTCCGAAAGCCGATATCGAAGTTGTTCCGTTGAATGGTTCGTACACTGACACTTGTTGATGACCAGCATTGAAATCTGCAGCAATTTGCGAACGGTTGCTCTTCTGTCACTTTGAACGATTCTCTTCAGTCGTCGGTGGCCCCGTTCTTGCAGGATCTTTTTCTAGCCGCTGTGGTGTCAGAGATTTAATGTTTTACCGGATTCTCTATATTCATGGTTCAATCGTGAAATGGTCGTACGAGAAAATCCCCACTTCATCGGTACCTCGGAGATGCTGAGTCCCATCGCTCGTGCGCCAACTATGACACCACGTGCAAACTCACATCTTGTAACCTGTCGTTGTAGCAGCAGTAACCGATCTTACAACTGCGCCAGAGACTTGTTGTCTTATATAGGCGTTGCCTACCGCAACGCCGTCTTCTGCTTGTTTACATATCTCCGTATTTGAATACGCTTGCCTATACAGGTTTCTTTGGCACCTCAATGTAGTTTCTATGAGTGTTTTAGAAAGCCACGAATTAATGACTCAATGATATAACGCTACTACTTAATCTAATAATCCCTTTATATAGAACGACTAGTCAATACTCCAATACTCAGTACATCACAGGTGCTAACAATAAAGTTAGCTGTGCACATTCAGAGTAGAAATTTGTTACAAAACGTGCTTTCTCTGCACGATTCACCTCCCTAGGCACAGTTGCTTCACCCGCACCTTAAAGATCCATTTAAAGTCAGCAAAGTTAAAACATATAGACCATACTAACTGTTGATAAATCACTTGATGTTGGACTCCTTATTTCTCAGATGACAGATACTGGAGGACTTCAGGCTGACAACACTTTCTGTCTGTCCATTGCCTCTAATAACATTAAAATATCAACATTGGAAAAGTCCTACAATAGTGGAGTACCCATTACATAATTACAGTTCCATTTAGTTGTCAATTAGTTTGTTTATTGTTGCATAGTAAATAACGAAGCAGTCTCTGGTCTTTTGTGGGAACCACTTAAAGCTAAGAGAAGGCATTACTTGGGGTATTTCAGCATATGTGAAATTTTTTACTGTCGTAGATGCACGGAGCAGAGGACGTGTGTAGTGGGTTGTCTATGTCAAGAATATGTTCATTCGTTTGTTTGAGAATTCGCATTACCTTCTTCGAAATATTGACAATAGTAATAGTATTTTGCTAAAACAGTGACGGGAAAAAATCTTAACACTAGGAAGAGTTATGCGACATAAATGAAAGTTGGTGGGAGCGTTTATAGATCTGAAAGATGGTGTCCAGATTTCACGCAAGTCGTAGAACAGTGGCACTAGTAGAGCTACTACGAGGGTGCAGATCAGGTTTTCTTTAAGTATACGCAGTAATGGTCGTGAGTGTTAGTTACTTTTGAGATTGGTCGTTGTGAGTTGATGTTAGTCAAAAATCAAATGTTCAAATGTGTGTGAAATCTTATGGGACTTAACTGCTAAGGTCATCAGTCCCTAAGCTCACAAACTACTTAACCTAAATTATCCTAAGGACAAACACACACACCCATGGCCGAGGGAGGACTCGAACCTCTGCCGGTATCAGCCGCACAGTCCAAGACTGCAGCGTCCATGACCGCTCGGCTAATCCCGCGCGGCTGATGTTAGTCATGAATGGCTTTAAGGCAACAAAGGCGCCATTATCAACAACGCACTGAGTTTCAGCGAGGTCGTGTAAAAGGGCTACGAGAAGCTGGATATATGTTTTGCGATACTGCAGAAAGACCTAGCGGGAAAGTAATCAGCGTACACGACTGCTGGCAGTTGCAAGAAGATCGTGCTCCGGACGGCCTCGTGGCACTACCGAGAGGGAAGACCATCGTGTTCGACGTATGGCTCTGGGTCATCTTACTGCATCTGCAGCATCGCTTTGAACAGCAGTTGGCACCAAAGTGACACAACAAACAGCTGCAAATCAATTACTTCAATCAGATCCCTGTGCCAGACGCACTGTGGCGTGTTCTCCGCTGACCACAAGCTTTAACTTTCATTTGTAACTTCAGTGGGGCAGGGAGGAGGTCTGTTGTATTTTCTGATGAAAGCCGGTTCTGCCTCGGTGCCAGTGATGGCCTTGTGTTGGCTAGGAGGAACCCATTTGAGGGTATGCAACCATTCTTGTTGCGCGCTAGACCAGCACCTGGACTTGTGGTCTTCGTTGATACTTCACATGACAGCAGGAGCATTCTCGTGGTTAACCCACGCACCCTGACAACACATTTGTACATCAGTCTGGTGATTCGATCTGCTGAACTGCCATTCATGAACAGCTGTCCAGTGCGTGTTTTACAACAGCATAACGCCCGTTCAATTACCGCTGTTGTAACCCAGCATGCTCTACAGAGTGTCGACGTGTTGCCTTGGCCTGTCCGATTACACGATCTGTCAACAGTCGAACACATGTGGGACATAATCAGACGACAACTCCAGCGTCATCCATAAATAGCATTAACCGTCTCTATATATCGACCGATAAAGTGCAAAAGACACGGAACTCAACACTACAAACTGACATACGTTATCTCTACAATGCAATGCATGCACTTCTGTAATCTTGCATTCAAGATTCCGGCGGTTACATCGGTCATTAACGTATCGGTATTACCCACCTGCAATGGCTTGTTTCGCGCTTACATTAGCCTCTGATCTTGCAACGCTAATGGTTTAAATATGTAACTTACACAAATGTATCCCAAAATTTCGGGAGCGAAACGTTATTTACAATTTGTACAGAAACCAGATGGCAGTTATAAGAGTCGAGGGGCACGAAAGGGAAGAAGTGGTTGGGAGGGGAGTGAGACAATGTTGTAGCCTCTCCCCGATGTTATTCAATCTGTATATTGAGCAAGCAGTAAAGGAAAGAAAAGGAAAATTTTGTTGTAGGTATTAAAATCCATGGAGAAGAAATAAAAACTTTGAGGTTCGCCGATGACATTGTAATTCTGTCAGAGACAGTAAAGGACTTGGAAGATCAGTTTAACGGAATGGATAGTGTCTTGAATGGAGGATATAAGATGAACATCAACAAAAGCAAAACAAGGATAATGGAATGTAGTCGAATTAAGTCGGGTGATGCTGAGGGAATTAGATTAGGAAATGAGTCACTTAAAGTACTAAAGGAGTTTTGCTATTTGGGGAGCAAAATAATTTATGATGGTGGAAGTAGAGCGGATATAAAATGTAGACTGGCAATAGCAAGGAAAGTGTTTCCGAAGAAGAGAAATTTGTTAACATCGAGTATAGATTTAAGTGTCAGAAAGTCGTTTCTGAAAGTATTTCTATGGAGTTAGCGATGTATGGAAGTGAAACATGCACGATAAATAGTTTGGACAAGGAGAAAATAGAAGGTTTCGAAACGTGGTGCTACAGAAGAATGCTGAAGATTAGATGGGTAGATCACATAGCTAATGAGGAGGTATTGAATAGAAATGGGGAGAAGAGAAATTTGTGGCACAACTTGACTACAAGAAGGAATCGGTTGGTAGGACATGTTCTGAGGCATCAAGGGATCACCAATTTATTATTGGAGGGCAGCGTGTAGGGTAAAAATCGTAGAGGGAGGTCAAGAGATGAATATATTAAGTAGAGTCAGAAGGATGTAGGTTGCAGTAAGTGCTGGGAGATGAAGACGCTTGCACAGGATAGAGTAGCATGGAGAGCTACATCAAACCAGTCTCAGGACTGAAGACCACAACAACAACAACATACATTAATTAATTTTTTTTGATAATGCGATGTGTTTCTGTCACTGTAATTTAGTTTTGTGATCGAAAAGCAGTTGTACTCTATTCTGCATTGTTTTTAGCTCTCAGATAATTTTAATTTAACCCCTCACAGGAAATTACTTGCAAGTTGGGAACCACTGGCGTAAAAGGAGTGGCTTTTACGAAGTTCAAGTACGTGGTAATTGCAATCCAAATCCAAGTATGAACGATAATTTTCGTCCGGCGCATCGAATGTTCAAATAACAAACGGTAATAGACTCTGGCAACGTCTTCGACAACAACCACTTTTCGACGGGTGAAGGACCAGTCATTTTTAAGGCTTAGAGATGACAGTTCGGTTTCCGTGACAATCACGTCATTCAGGAATCAAAAGACAGCGTATGCAGAGGACAACACGCACCGTAAACATCTATCAGCACCACACAACCAATGATAACCAGCTATTTATGATATCACTTTCTTATTTAACCGCAACAGCTTCCGTAATAATACAGTACTATCCCAGCAACTGGAAGCGCACACCAAGATCCACGCAGTTTTTCTATTCCATCTGCGATCGCGCATTTGCTCAGTTGTTGTAAGCGTGTGTGTAGCTTACGCTCCACTTAGAGGTCCTCTACGGTTCTTAATGTCTGACCGATGTCTGACATGTCACAACTGCACGGAATGCGGTAGACATCAGCCTAATGTCATCGAAGAACATCCTTTACTTAAAGATTAAGAGTCACACACGCTTAAAATGGGCTACAAAATTTGCAAGCGTATTAGATAACTTGTGTGCTGGAGCCAGTGTCGTCCTGGTTGTCGTAGCCCTGCCAACCAAGTATTTAATTTGCCATATGCGGTAAAATCTTGTTCCATTTCTGCCTTGATAGTGTCGGGTCATTCACCTGTCGAAATACCGGTGTCTGCATTCCAGTAGTTTATTCGTACTATCCAGTAACCCGTAGGGCAAGTGGAGCGGCTAAAGCAACTGAGAAAATATTTTCTCTAATGCCGTGCACAGATCTACCTAGAGTGCCTCTAACTTAAACTGGAGCCCTGCTTCCTGACGGGTCATACTTCCCGCAGTTGCAGCGATAAGGGAGTGTTTACAGAATCTTCTGAATTCCTGATATTCACCCTCAGAAGGGATGATTGGAAAGTCTCCACCAGATACTATCTGCGAATTCCTTTAGTAAAAAGCTCTTTTAATATATACAGATGAGTATGAATGTTCCAAAAAAATTGCCGCCGCAGACTACGACTTGTTTAGTTCGTAGGGACAGATATATATGAGCGAACCAAGGACCGTCTGAAAGTAAAATGTAAGTGTTCCCCCTTGAGAGATAGTGAATGGGTACCGCTCCTTTAACGTGCTCCCCTATACAGTAGGTGAGCATGAACACGCAGTTAGAGATTACGACGCAGTAAGTTTCACGGCAGCTGGGTTTATCACATATTCCATAACATTACAATTACTTTACACCACATTTTTGGTTGAAAAGACTGTTCCTCATCAAACCAATATAATATTTTAGATTTGGCTGGTCTCAGCATATTGCCAATTTTTTTGGGTCATCAGTCATCACTAGTGTTCGTATCGATATGCACTTAAAACCCACGTAATATGCGCCCAAACTCCTCGAAATATGCGGTTAAAATATGCTCTTACTTCCAGTATATGCGTTTAAATATGCATTTCTCTTAAATAATTTTTTTAAAATCTGCATCTTACTGGGGAAAATTAATGAATAACCATCAGATAATTTCAATAATGGCTATAATTCAATAAATAAAATGAATAATAACATAGGTACTTACACGAGAAGTTTGGCAAATTCTAAAAATTAGAGTTTGTTTGAACTACCAACATTTTTTTCCATATTCTCTACACGAAAATTTTTCCTGTGGTCAGATAATAACATTTTCAATCTTGAAAACGATCGTTCAACATCACATGACACTACAGGTAAAAATTTAAGAGCAGCGACATCAGACGACGTGAAATCATCTAGATTCTAGGAGCGTTTCTCTCCTTCCAGTAATTGAGCGATCGTCCGAATCGTAGGCCAACCAGGATTTCTATGAAGAACTGTATCCAATTTTCTTCTAAGTCTCTCACCGATACGACCTGGCCAACTTTTTCTCTGTGTCCTGAGTCCTTCGACGAGCGCCACTGCCTTCGTAACTTCCAAGTTATGACTCTTAACATTTTCAGTTAGGTCTGGAAGGCCAGCCAAGTACGCTCGGATGAAAGACAGGCTGTGTAACACGATGGAATTCTTCAGGGCGTCCTTGCCTTTTGGTATAGCTAAATTTTCACTCCCTTCAAAGCACTTTAGGACCTGTAACAAGAAATTAGTAGTCTTGTGAATGTCGGTTTCAAGCTGAAAACTGCCGTGCAGAGAAATAAGCTTAATATTGGAATTCTGTGTTGTGTTCATTTTCTTTATTTATTCAGTTTATCCAGAACTACATTTGCATCCATACCTCTTCAACTTTTTTGTGGTTGTCTACATAATAGTTTGCAGCTGAAACCCACGTTCCCCACCTCGTCAAGACTGGTTCTGGTGGCAGAGGACAATCAGAATGAGCAATCTTGAAAGCTCTCACTCGACTTGGTGCTTTGACGAAAACCTTCTTTGCCCTAGAATAAAACTGTTGACCTTTGGCAGTGTGTCTCTGACCTCTTCAGTGACACGTTGGATGCCATGAGCCAGACACGTTAGGTGAATAATTTTATGGTAAAAATCTCGGAAACACTCTGTGGCTTTCAGCATATATGCGGCACTATCCGTCACAATGGCCGCAACCTTGTTCTCCCCACGTTTCTGATCTTCGCTTCTCCATAGCACGCCTGAAAGAAAATCAAAGTATTTTACTAATTTTTTTATTATTTGATTATTGGCTCGGGACGTGATGAGGAAAACTAATTATTGTCTCGGGATATGATGTGAAAAACTGCGCTCTTATATTAGCTATAATTTATTTTAAACTATTCAGTATTGGCGAAACTCGCACAATGCTTCATACACTGTGCGTGCCTTCTTTGCACAGTATGTGTCCTCGTGCAGCCTCGTGAGCAGAGTTTTCCAACTATGACGTGCGCCATATACCGACTGCAAGAATCAGTGGTTTCGTCAACGGATAGCCAGACTGGAAAATCGCCAACGTCTTTCCTAATATTCTCCAATGTCTGTAATAGAGAAACTAAATTAAAAAATACACATAAACATGTGGACACTACGTAGGGGACATACACACGAAAACAATTTTAAAAAATAAACATTCAAACATAATTTAAATTTACTTTGCAAGTTTTTTTTTTAGTTAAACGACTATTGTATTGGCGCATGTATATACCAAATTATATCCATTGACTTTCACATAACTAGGTTCATAAAAATTACCGAAAAACGTTACCTTTTCGTACAATGGGTCCACTTAGTTCCTTCTGAGCGTTGGGTCGTGAGGAATATCTTTTCCTATGTATTTTTTCGAGAAGGTCCTTAGTCCTTCATTTTCCAGCTTATTCAAGGGGATGTTTGCTTGCATTAAAGCCTCGCAATGATCTTCATTGAACTCATTTTTGTCGTCATTATGCTTCGAAAATGAAGAGATGAATGATTGCTGTGAAGTTTTTAACCGTGTCTTAGTTACGCTGTTCTCGTGCTGAGATGTCTTTTTATGTTGAACCAGTTGAAAGATCTAAAGCGTTGGAGAAGTGAATAAATATCAATAAGTACGTACAATTGTACAAAAATGTAAGAGAACAGTGTGTAGTCGAAAGATGCTCACTAAAAAAGGGAATTATGGCTACAAATAAGTTTCTAAAAGTTGGAACTTCTATCCCCTCACAACAGTTAACTTTTTTTTTAGTTTTCAAGAACTTCGAATGTAATTCCTACACTTCTTTTTATTCCTTCCCATTCGTATATAGAAAACATGCACGAAAATTTACAGATGAACTTCATAATTGTTTTAATTTCTTGGCAAAATTATCGTAAAAGAAAAAAAAACCAAAATTAAACTTACCTCTTTCTCATATAGTTGGCAGAATATTATTTTTCCGTCCGTTGTGAAAGCACAATCGTTCGCGATTCATTTCCCTAAGTTATTGGTTTTTTGCCTGGGCATATTCGTAATTTGAAGAAGGTTGCAAAGAGTCGATGTAAACAGCACGGAAACACACACAAGAATGATTCATATTGTGAAACGCCAACAATAACTAGTAGGGCATTGTTGGCGCACTGCAGAGATCAGGTGAGCGACCTGAACACTCATAAACTGCGGACAACAAATACTGAAGCACGTTTCTACTCCGATAATCCATCTCTCAACAATGAACCATCACAAGTCTTTAGCATCCTTATCCGTGAGGCTACCTAAGTGGAAAAACAAGACTATGTCCCTCCATAAGCTACCCACATTTACCTGAAAGGCTTTTTTTCTGATGGCTCATCCCGCATCGTCTCATTTTGAAAATTTATTGTCCTAATATTCTGGGAGGTTCTTGGGTTACCAGGGAACAAAATGGACCCCAGTATGACGTCTAAACGTCAAAAATATGCGTCTTCACTGCCATTTCCTCTAAATATGACAATATTATTCTCAAACGCCAAAAATATGCAAATATACGCATTTTAAATTTGAATTTAAAGTTGCCTAGTACCTCCAAAATATCATAATTCGTAAAGAAACAACACCAGGTAGCGTAAAAAAGGACATGCAAAATCCGAACTCTAGTCATCAGATTAGTTGTGGCCATCATCCCGCCTGTGACAACCTCTTCATCCCAGAGCAGTTCGTATTTACACCCAGTTTCCTCAAATATTCAGCCAAAATGTTGGGAATGTGAGCTTCGCTCTTTTATAACGTTCTAATTCTAATCAAGCAAGCGTGTGATGCGTTTCCTTTCTGCTACCTTCATATTTTTATGTTTCCTTTGCGTTTTTTGTATGGAACATTTATGATATTCCTTACGATGTTGTTTTGTAACTTTTAGTAATATAATTTCTATTTCTTTTATCTTCATTACAATATAATCAATGTACGGACGCTTGTGGCAACATTGCAACATATTCACTAAAATAAAAACAAAGAATCGACATCGGCTTTCCGTATGTTGCAGAAACCCTTTTAGTTAGCTTATATTAAGTGCATAACATAATGAAACTAGATGACAGAAAGTTATTGATGCTCGATGTTGTTTCCGGTTGACGCAGAGGAGTGGCTGAGGTTTGTGTCGCGTGTTCAGCAGGCCAGTGCTCCACGAGGAGACGAGGGGTCCCCAGCCGCCGCCATGTTGCAAGCCTTCCTTAGAGATCTGCAGCAGCAGCGACGTCCGACGACGCAGGTTAGTCCGTCAACATGCATTAGTGTTGCTTTTTAATTTCGAGTTTAATAACACCTCCTTATTTATTTCTTATTTTTATGACTTATTCAATAACTGTGTTTATGTTTGGGTTGTAGAAAAATATCCACTACCAGTCAAAATAAAATGTTGTTTATTCGTCACACGACCGGTTTCGGGCTTGCGCCCATCTTCAGTTGTTTATACATTCATTTACACGTTTGTACTGTTGGAGATCACTGTATAAATACAAAAAAATTATTTGCTGGTGACTACACATTTACAAGTGGGACAATTGTAAGTGATAAGGCAGCATTTGAGGAAAATATATCTGCACTTACATAAAGATGAAGCACCATTATTACAGTTATGCTGTGGTGATAGTTTTGCCACTTAGTTACACACTTATGGTCTTTTTCACGTCCATATTTCAGTTTTACCAAGTATAGCTTCATATTACACTATTATGATGTCCACTCGTGAAATACACTATGTTTACACACAAACATGTGGGCTGTGGTCAAAGAACTTAGATGTAGCAGATGTAAAGATGTTGCTCAACCAGAAACCAGCAACATCTTTACATCTGATACATCTAAGTTCTTTGACCACAGCCCCCACGTTTGAATGTAAACATAGTGTATTTCACGAGTGCACATCATGATAGTGTAATATGGAGCTATACCTGATACTGCCTGACCACGTGCATCCATTAATGTCCATTGTGAATTCCGACCGACCTGGGAAGTTCCAGCAGGAAAATGCGACGCTGCACACGTCCAGAATTGCTACAGAGTGGCTCTTCTGATTTTAAACACATCCACTGGCCACCACACAGGCCGGACATGAACACTATTGAGCATCTTTGGGATGCCTTGCAACGTGCTGTTCTGAAGATATCTCCATCCCCTCGTATTCTTACTTATTTATGGACAGCCCTGAAGGATTCATGGTGTTGGTTCCCCCCAGCACTACGTCAGACACTTGTCGAGTCCATGGCACGTTGTGTTGCCGGCACTTCTGCGTGTTCGCGGGGGCTCTACACGATATTAGGCAAGTGTAGTTTCTTTGGCTCTTCAGTGTATTGCTGTGCTACATATAGCATGTCCGTCACGACGGGGGAATCATTTATAGGAAATGATAATTTACTATTATTTCTCTGATATAGATGTTCCAGTTTCAATCAAGCTCTGAGAATACGTGCAAACGACGTACCCAATGATGACATCGTGGATGCCAACAGTCAGATTTCACCAGCTCCCCTCTCCTCACTAATACTTGTGATGATGTGACTGATGAGCGTACAGACGATCAAAATATTACAAATTTGCTCAGAAGTCAGTTGAGAATTGAAACAGACGAAGAACTAGTTATCGAAAATGAACCCATTGCAACTGTGGGAGCAAGAGGAGAAATGGTGGTGATATGGGAGGGTACGCAGGATGAAAATGGTGATACAAAGAGGAATGCAATAATGAATGGTCTCAACAATATTATGTCCCAACAATCAAAGTGCTTCGCAAATGGTTTGGTTACATTTTGATGATGATATTGTCGACTTCATCGTCACATTCACAAACCAATATACTACCAAACCTAGTACACTGGGTGATGTGCCTTCAACTTAAGTAAGATCATTTATTGCAGCACGTGTAGTCAGAAGTTATACTGGAGTGCTGAGGCGGGGTATGTACTGGGAAACAAGACCACACCCCCATAATAATCTTGTTGCTGGGGCTCTTTCCCGCGATTCATAATGTATAGTTTACACTTATGTCACAATGAGAGTCAAGCAGTTACGCTAAGGTGAATCAATTATTTGACATGCTCAACAGACGACTGCATGAAAATGCACCCCTTGAAGGAAAACGTAGGTGCAAGCAGTTCATTGCACGAAAACAAATACGGTACGGCCACAAAATTGGGAGTGGAGCTACAAGGACTGCACAGACTGTTTGGATTGTTCCTTATCAAGGTTCAAGCAGTACTTTACCTGAGAACTACAGAGACTTGGGCTTAGGAGCAAGTGTTGCTGTTCATCATGTTTAAGTGGTACTGAGTTCGAGGAAATACTCATGTCAGCTGTATTTTGATAATTACTTCATCATATTTCCCCTCCTTATTGAATTGGGTGATAAATGAATCCAAGGTACAGGGACAATTAGAGGAGATGAGAAATCAAAATGCCACTAATCCCCTCGGGGATCCATTGGCTTCAAAAGTGAAAAGTTGAGCAATACAGTAGTTGCAGGATGGAATGACAATAGTGCGGTCACTGTAACTTCCAAATCTACACCTGTAATGCACAACATACTATAAAACGATTTTCGCAGAGTGAGAAGAAAAGCATAGCTATTAAACAACCTCAAAAGCTTCATCTTTAAAGTGAAAACATGGGTAAAGTTGATCGGGCTGATCAAAACATAAGCCTGTACAGGATATCCATCAGACGGAAAAATGGTACTTCAGCTTGATAGCGCAATGCATTGATGCAATCGAACGAAATACGCATCAATGACACAGACTAAAGGTAATAAGAAACTGGATCATCTTGAATTTCGTCGCTGTATCGTTACATTCATTGTGGAAGAAAATGCCCAAGTATGCAAGTCTAAAAACAGCCCATCAAAGATTATCAAGACTTTAGATGTGACAGAATAGATAATTGGGTGACTGGCCAATGCACATAAACCCGCTTCAGGCTCTGTCATACAAAAACCACAAGATGTGTAATATGCGATGTTGTGTTTTATGACATATCATCCAAAGTGATTCTTCATACAGGTGTTTGATCTATTGTTAACTGAAATTAACTTTGAAATGTTGTGAATCTTTATAATATGTGGTAAACTTACTACTTCATACATACGAGACACACTATTAATGACATAATAATTAGTTTTTAAGCACAAAATTAGTTGTGATATGTTCTACACGGAGGTGATTAGTCATGGCATACTTCCTAATATAGTGTCGAACTGCTTTTGGCCGGTAAAGTGCAGCATCTACACATGGCTTGTACTGAACAAGTCGCTTGAAGTCCCCTACAGAAACACTGAGCATGTTGCCTCAACAGCCGTTCACAAAAGTGTTGCTAGTGCAGAATTTTGTATACGAGCTGCTTCTCGATTATGTCCCTTAAATGTTAGATGGTATTTATGTGGGGCGATATGGGTGGCAAACATTCGCTCAAATTGTCCAGAATGTCCTTCAAACTAATCGAAGACAATTGTGGCCCAGTGACATCGCGCGTTGTCATCAATAAAAAGTCCATGAATAGCCATTTACAGTCAATGATCGGTCCAGCTGGACCAGAGGACCCAGTCCACTTTATGTAAATACAGCTCACACCATCATGCAGCCGCTACCTACTTACATAGCACCTTGTTGAGAACTTGGGTCCATGCCTTCGTAGGGTCTGCCCCATACTTGAACCCTACCATCAGCTCTGAAATTCTCAACAACCTCTGCTTCTTTCAGTCTATCCAGGTTTCATCTACTTCCTTTACTGCCTTCCGGCAGTTTCTTCACTTTTAATCTGATGTTCATGTCCAATAAATTATTGTCAGAGACCAAGTCTGCCCCTGAAAATGTTGTACAGATTAAAATCAGGTTTCGAAATTTCTGTTCTATCGTTATATTCAATAATCAAACTGAAACCTTCTCCACGTCTCTTCCTCTTATGTAACGTTCTTACATGATTCTTAAGTCAAGTCTCAACAGAGATTAAATTGTGTTATGTCCAAATTTCCAATAGGAGGCTTCCGCTTTTATCACTGTTATTTTTCTTTCTCTTCCTTTTCGTACTATCGAGTTCTAGTCACCCATTACAATTAAATTTTCGTCTCCCTTAACTATCTCAGTAATTTGTTTTGTCTCATCATACATTTTCTCAGTGTCTTCATCATCAGTGGCGCTAGTAGGCAAACAACATATTCAACTGTATTGGGAGCCGGCTTCGTATATCTTCGTTACTGTAATATGTTCAAAATGTTCAAATGTGTGTGAAATCTTATGTGACTTAACTGCTAAGGTCATCAGTCCCTAATCTTACACGCTACTTAACATAAATTATCCTAAGGACAAACACACACACCCATGCCCGAGGGAGGACGCGAACCTCCACCGGGACCGGCCGCATAGTCCATGACTGCAGCGCCTTAGACCGCTCGGCTAATCCCTCGCGGCGTACTGTAATATGTCCGCTAAGCTGTTTACAGTAGTTTAACCGTATTCCTACTTTCTTACTACTTATCAGACATACTTCTGCATTTCCCTTATTTGATTTTGTGTTGACATAAGAGCTGAAGTCCTGTTCTTCTTGTCAATGGCTTTCAGTAATTTGAACTATATCTGACTTCTGCCTATCTCTCTTTTTAAATTCTGTAATCTGCCTATTTGATCAATTGATCCAACGTTCCAACCTGCGATCTGGAATGTCAGGCCAGTTTTCCATTTCGTGAACGGAGGAGTATTTTACCTCATGTTATATTTTACCCAAGCGGATGCCATAATCATTTACCCAAACAGTAGAGCCGGATGTTGTTGGGAAACGCAACAGCCGTAGTTTCCCCCTGGTTTCAGTTGTTCACTATGTCAGTACAGCAAGCCAACGTAGGCTAATTTTACAAGGCTAGATAAGTCAGTCATTCAGACTGTTACCCAGCATCAACGGAGAAGGCTACTGCTCCTATTCAGGGACCATATGTTAGTCTGGCCTCTCCTTCAGATACCTCTCCATTGTGGTTGCACCTAGGTTAGTTACGGCTCTGTATCAAAGAGACCTGCAAGCCGACCCCACCTCAACGAGGTACGTCGTTTATAGGAGGGTGGTGGCAGGACGGCGAGCGGACGGGAGAGGGGAGAGTGGTTGATTTATGTAAATATTGTACGTCAGATGTCTTTACTTATACCGTACACCTATTTTTCTGATAATTTTGCACATTTTACACCATTTTACGTAGTCAAAATTTTTATACGTCGCCAAATTCTATAAAAGTGTCTTGATTTTTCCGAATTCTTACCTGCATTGTCAAGAGCGAATTCAGAGCTTATCTTTGGTGCCATTATCTTCTCTAAATACCATAATGATCGCCATCTAACAAATTTCTAATTTCCTTATCCATTCTTCTTAAAATAATTCTTGTCAAGGCATTTTGATATCTTCAGACTGGGTGGATGATATTCTGCTGAATGTCCAATGGGGTACTGCAGTGTCATTGATTCAACACACTAACTTGAGAAATCATTTGATTGCTGTTACGCCGAATCACTTTAAAAATCCAAATGAATGTTAGCTCTTCCCTCTGCACTGTGTTATCACAAGATTTCCAAAGCTCTTTCAAATTCTAACTTGGTTATAGAATCTCCTACGTATCTGAAATCGACACCAATTTCTTCTTCTGTTATGTCAGGGTACTGCATCTTTTCCTCGTAGAGGTCCTCATTACGCTCCTTCCACCTATCTACTCTCTCCTCTGCGTTTAACAGTGCAATTCTTATTTTCCTCTTCATGTTGACATCTTTGGTTTTAATTTCGTCGGTAGTTATTTTGATTGCCACTTGTAAGTAAGTTCATTTATTATTCATTTCAAGTTTCTGATACCAGTCACTTTTAATTTTATGGTTAATCTAACATAATGCAACGCGTTTCGAACATGATATGTTCATCTTCAGGCGTTTATACATACATACATACATATAGAGAAATGTTACTTAAAAATAAACAGTTTTAAACTAGATTAATCTAGAACTCTTTGTCCATTGTTTTTTACTGTAGCTGCTGGTGTGGCATTTGGGGGGAAGGAGGGGCCAGTGTACGGCTAGAAATCAAAATCAGTGATGTCTGCTGCTGGTTTTCTTTCTTGTGGTTGACTTTGTATATCACAGCCTGTATAGGATGCAGATAGATTTGCATCAGTTATGTGGTACGAAAATAGTGTGAAAGGCTTTTATATGACAGTTGATCACTTACAATTTCATCATCTTGCTGCTTCACTAGCATCACTGGTGTAATGGCGGAGCTATTGATTGACATTGCACTATTGCACATTATGTTTTGTCACTGATTGCCAACGTAGGTCACTGCACAAATTACTTCAATGTTATACACACAACACAAGATGGCGGACTGTGGCATTTGAATCTGTATCGATTAACGAGGTTTTGTATCGATATTCTTGGTACTAACAGGTCTGTAGTCAATTATTTACATTACATATCTTGACTCTAATGAGATATAATTGGCTTAAGACTGTTTAAGAATTTTGAGTTTTTGAATTCGGTTATTTCATTAAGAATGATATCTCCTCCAAATTTTACACAAAACAGGAAAAAGTAAAAGAATGGATATCATGGAAGATATTGAAATTTTCATACATAACACAAAGTATGGAGATAACATTCTTAATGAAATAACCGAATTCAAAAACTCAAAATTCTTAAACAGTCTTAAGCCAATTATATCTCATTAGAGTCAAGATATGTAATGTAAGTAATTGACTACAGATCTGTTAGTACCAAGAATATCGATACAAAACCTCGTTAATCGATACAGACTCAAATGCTACAGTCCGCCATTTTGTGTTGTGTGTATAACATTGAAGTAATTTGTGCAGTGACCTACGTTGGCAATCAGTGACAAAACATAATGTGCAGTAGTGTAATGTCAATCAACAGCTCCGCCATTACACCAGTGATGCTAGTGAAGCAGCAAGATGATGAAATTGTAAGTGATCAACTGTCATATAAAAGCCTTTCACACTATTTTCGTACCACATAACTGATGCAAATCTATCTGCATCCTATACAGGCTGTAATATACATAGTCAACCACAAGAAAGAAAACCAGCAGAAGACATCACTGATTTTGATGTCTAGCCATACACTGCCCCCTCCTTCCCCCCAAATGCCACACCAGCAGCTAGAGTAAAAAACAATGGACAAAGAGTTCTAGATTAATCTAGTTTAAAACTGTTTATTTTTAAGTAACATTTCTCTATATGTATGTACGTATCTATAAACGCCTGAAGATGAACAGATCATGTTCGAAATGCGTTGCATTATGTTAGATTAAGCATAAAATAAAAAGTGACTGGTACCAGAAACTTGAAATAAATAATTATCCCACACAGTCACAGTGCACAAACATAACCATTATGGCTGAAAATAATTAAGTTCATTTATCTTCTACTCATCTGCCTGCTATGTTATTCATAATCACAGTACTTGCAGTCATCATTCCTCAATAAATTAATCCCTCATTTGCCTACACATTGCTTCTGCTGGACGATTCCATTATTCTGCCTACTGTTCATCATTATCAAGTTGTGACACGATTCTATTAGTCTACATCCATTCTTGGGTACGTCTTACAATCAAATACCTGGTTTCGGTAACTATGTCTGACAACGATGTTATCAAGCAGGAAATTTCCTACGTCTCCAAGCCGTTTCCCAATATACCAACTTTTGTTGTGATAATTGAAGAGTAATACCAGACGACGTTTAATGCAGAACTCTTCTCTCATTCCTATTACCAAGCCTATATTCTCTCGTAACTCTGTCTTAAATATCTTCATCCATCATAGCGTTCCCAGATACATCATGGCTATTTTATTTTCATCTCCTTTTATGTACAGAGTTTCCTGATATAGTCTGTTTATTTCTTCCCCTACTGCTCGTGAGGATGACATGCACAGGCCCTACATGAACTATTGTTGTTTGCGTTGATTCGCTGTCAGTACTAATGAATATTGGCCTACTCCTGAGTCATTCACAATAAGTCACTCTCATAAAGAACCCTACCCCCTTTTACACTTTTCTTCTGCTGTTGCCATTATCCTATACTTGTCTGTCCTTACTTTCTCTCCACTTCACTCCGCTGCCTCTTACTATATCGAGTTAAGGCACTTAATTTCGACTGTAACTCAAAATGAAACATATTTACATGGGGCACTAAAAATGTGAATCTGTAGTAGATAGAACAAGGAGTGCCATTGTTGGATTCCAAAAAAGATAAGAAAAGATTGCGACGACAACGTAATTATTCCAGTGAGATCTGATTTTGGCAAGATGAATGTCAACCACTTCTCCATTCTCAGGAACATTAACACTATTACACTTCTGGCCTTAATCATAATATTTATTGATGTTACTTGCTATACACCAAAAAAGAAATATGTTTTCCTTTAGTTACATTTAAAGCGTGGGACTAAGTTAATATTTATTATATTTATGTGATATTGTATTTCGATATCGTGTGTATACCGTGCCCGATGTTCCATACTTGGGCAACTTTTATCGGACTGGACTGTTACAAGTTTTCTAGTCGAGTCACTTCTTTTTATTAATGGATACAAAGTATTGAGACAAGTTCATGTACACGTACATATGATTTAGACGATCAATTTTTGGATACTTACCTAATTAATTTCTGTTATATATAAGAACTATATGATGTGCTGCCAGTTTCAAAATGATTTCTGTTGGATGCACAGGGACATATTGTAGTTGTTCCATAATCTTAATTTATTTTTTGCTACTACATGTCTTTAAAGATGCGTATAAGATGAACAACAAAAAAAGGGAAGAAAGATAACGGAAAGTAGTCGAATTAAGTCGTGTGATGCTGAGGAAATCAGACTAGGAAACGAGACAGCTAAAGTTCTAGATGAATTCTGCTATTTAGGCAGCAAAATAACTGATGACGGCTGAAGTAGAACGCATATAAAACGTAGGCTGCTGGCAACGGCAAGAAAAGCGTTTCTGAAGAAAAGAAATTTGTTAACATCAAATATAGATTTAAGGGTAAGAAAAACTTTTCTGAAAGTATTTGTATGGAGGTTAGCTACGTACGGAAGTGAACCATGGACGATAAACAGTTTAGACAAGAATAGAACAGAAGATTTTGAAATGTGGTGCTGCAGAAGAAACCTGAAAATTAGATGGGTAGAGCATATAGCTCATGAGGAGATAAGGAATAGTATTGGGGAGAAAAGGGATTTGTAGCACAGTCTGACCAGAAGAAGGGATCGGCTGATTGGATAGGTCCTAAGGCATCAAGGGATCACCAAGTTAGTACTGGACGGAAGCGTGGAGGGTAGAGTCGTAGAGGGAGACCAAGAGATGAATGTAGTAAGCGGATTAATCAGGATTTAAGTTGGAGTAGTTATTCGGAGATGAAAAGGTTTGCACAGAATAGAGAAGCATGAAGAGATGCGTCAAACCAGTCTTCGTAGTGAAGACCACAAAAACCGCTACTACATATTTCATTGGTTCTCACTTCATGTCCAGTGAACATCTACGTCTGTTTTACTTACCAATTAGACATTTGGGGGGGGGGGGGGCATATAATGTGCCTTGGCAGTTTTCGTCTGTTGATGTTGTTGTGGTCTTCAGTCCTGAGACTGTTTTGATGCAGCTCTCCATGCTACTCTATCCTGTGCAAGCTGTTTCATCTCCCAGTACGTACTGCAGCCTACATCCTTCTGAATCTGCTTAGTGTATTCATCTCTAGGTCTCCCTCTACGATTTTTACCCTCCACGCTGCCCTCCAGTACTAAATTGGTGATCCCTTGATGCCTCAGAACATTTCCTACCAACCGGTCCCTTCTTGTGGTCAAGTTGTGCCACAAACTCCTCTTCTCCCCAATTCTATTCAATACATCCTCACTAGTTATGTGATCTATCCATTTAATTTTCAGCATTCTTCTGTAGCGCCACATTTCGAAAGCTTCTATTCTCTTCTTGTCCAAACTATTTACCGTCCATGTTTCACTTCCATACATGGCTATACTCCATACAAATACTTTCAGAAACGACTTCCTGACACTTGAATCTATACTCGATGTTAACAAATTTCTCTTCTTCAGAAACGATTTCCTTGCCATTGCCAGTCTGCATTTTGTATCCTCTCTATCTCGACCATCATCAGTTATTTTGCTCCCCAAATAGCAAAAGTCCTTTACTACTTTAAGTGTCTCATTTCCTAATCTAATTCCCTCAGCATCACCCGACTTAATTCGACTACATTCAATTACCCTCGTTTTGCTTTTATTGATGTACATCTTATACCCTCCTTTCGAGACACTGTCCATTCCGTTCAACTGCTCTTCCAAGTCCTTTGCTGTCTCTGACAGAATTACAATGTCATCGGCGAACCTCAAAGTTTTTATTTCTTCTCCACGGATTTTAATACCTACTCCGAATTTTTCTTTTGTTTCCTTTGCTGCTTGCTCAATATACAGATTGAATAACATTGGGGAGTTGCTACAACCCTGTCTCACTCCATTCCCAACCACTGCTTCCATTTCGTGCCCCTCTACTCTTAAGACTGCAATCTGGTTTCTGTACAAATTGTAAATAGCCTTTCGCCCCCTGTATTTTACCTCTGTCACCTTCAGAATTTGAAAGATAGTATTCCAGTCAACATTATCAAAAGCTTTCTCTAAGTCTACAAATGCTATAAACCTATGTTTGCCTTTTCTTAACCTAGCTTCTAAGATAAACCGTAGGGTCAGTATTGCCTCACGTGTTCCAATATTTCTACGGAATCCAAGCTGATCCTCCCCGAGGTCTGCTTATACCAGTTTGTCCATTCGTCTGTAAAGAATTCGTGTTATTATATTGCAGCTGTGACTTATTAAACTGATAGTTCGGTAATTTTCACATCTGTCAACACCTGCTTTCTTTGGGATTGGAATTATTATATTCTTCTTGAAGTCTGAGGGTGTTTCGCCTGTCTCATACATTTTGTAGAATCCATTAATCGGAATTGAATATTGCCTGGCCCTCCATAGGTGCGCCGTAACCAGGCCACTGAAACGAGGGGCGACGTTCCGGGCCCGAGGTTGGCATCACTGCTGCGTGGGACTTCCGGCGCCGGCGGGGACCGCGGCAGGATCACGCCGCCTGTGGGGACGCACGTGATCAAGCCGCAAGTGCCTGCAAGGGGTAAGCGCTGCTGTCGTACCCTGTCTAGATACGTCTTGTACGGTGTTTGTTGTCATTTTGTTTGACACTTACTCCGCTGGGCTTAACGCAACACGATTTTCTGCTCGCTGCGAGTTCTAGAATTCCCTTCTCTGTGGCACTGTGTCATGTCTTATCATATGAAAGCAACATTACGGCGACCAGGCGTTACATTTTGTGGAGTACTTCCTTATTTAGCTTAAGTGTCGCGATGTCCAGACAAAATACACTACTGGCCATTAAAATTGCTACACCACGAAGATGACGTGCTACAGACGCGAAATTTAACCGACAGGAAGAAGAGGCTGTGATATCCAAATGATTAGCTTTTCAGAGCATCCACACATGGTTGGCGCTGGTGGCGACACCTACAACCTGCTGACACGAGGAAAGTTTCCAACCGATTTCTCATACACAAGCAGCAGTTGACCGGCGTTGCCTGGTGAAACGTTGTTGTGATGCCTCGTGTAAGGAGGAGAAATGCGTACCATCACGTTTCCGACTTTGATAATGGTCGGATTGTAGCCTATCGCGATTGCGGTTTATCGTATCGTGACATTGCTGCTCGCGTTGGTCGAGATCCAATGACTGTTAGCAGAATATGCAATCGGGGGGTTCGGGATCTCTGAGTCAACAGATGGGGACGTTTGCAAGACAACAACCATCTGCACGAACAGTTCGACGACGTTTGCAGCAGCATGGACTATCAGCTCGGAGGCCACGGCTGTGGTTACCCATGACGCTACATCGACAAACCTGGGCGCACGAATGGCAAAACGTCATTTTTTTCGGATGAATCGAGGTTCTGTTTACAGCATCATGATGGTCGCATCCGTGTTTGGCGACATCGCGGTGAACGCATATTGGATGCATGTATTCGTCATCGCCATACTTGCGTATCACCCGGCGTGATGGTATGGGGTGCCATTGGTTACACGTCTCGATCATCTCTTGTTCCCATTGTGGGCACTTTGAATAGTGGACGTTACATTTCAGATGTGTTGCGACCCGTGGCTCTACCCTTCCTTCCACCCCTGCGAAACCCTACATTTCAGCAGGATAATGCACGACCGCACGTTGCAGGTCCTGTACGGGCCTTTCTGTATACAGAAAATGTTCGACTGCTGCCCTGGCCTACACATTCTCCGTATCTCTCAACAACATAAAACGTCTGGTCAGTGGTGGCCGAGAAAATGGCTCGTCACAATACGCCAGTCACTACTCTTGATGAACTGTGGTATCGTGTTGAAGCT
The DNA here is from genome assembly GCF_023864345.2 of Schistocerca serialis cubense. NCBI lineage: Eukaryota > Metazoa > Arthropoda > Insecta > Orthoptera > Acrididae > Schistocerca > Schistocerca serialis. The sequence goes on along the minus strand of NC_064645.1, from coordinate 164,913,424 downwards.
GCATGGGCAGCTGTACCTGTACACGCCATCCAAACTCTGTTTGACTCAATGCCCAGGCGTATCATGCCCGTTATTATGGCCAGAGGTGGTTGTTCTGTGTACTGATTTCTCATGATCTGTGCACCCAAATTGCGTGAATATGTAACCACATGTCAGTTCTAGTATAATATATTTGTCCAATGAATACCCGTTTATCATCTGCATTTCTTCTTGGAGTAGTAATTTTAATGGCCAGTAGTGTACATACATGACGTATATTGCCCTATTTATCCTTAACCATCCTGTATATTTTGAAATAACATGTTTTTAAATAACGTGTAGCATAATTAAATGGAATTTGTTTGTCTGTAGGATTTTAGTTTTTTCTGGTGTGTGTGTATGCGTGTGTGTGTGTGTGTGTGTGTGTGTGTGTGTGTGTGTAAGTTACTGAAAATTGTCCCTGCAGTGAGGACTGACTCACAGTGGTGCGGGCTCCCTGGAGTGGATGCGGGATCAATTTGGATCTCTATAGAACATCCATAAAATTATCTCATTTTGTTGGTACGGTACCAAACACAAGGCAATTGCAAAACCTCTCCACTGATCAATACGTAGAATACAAATCACTCTCTCTTTGATGAATGTGATAAAAAGCTTGTTGACTGACTCATAGAACAACTTATATTTCACACTAATATTGGTTGTTTTCGTTGATTTTTATATTTCACCTAACCTGCGCTATTTGCAGGAAGCCTCTCACCCTCTACAGTACTTTTCATGCATGTTAAGCTGAATGAGTACCACGTTTTGTTGAAATTTCACGTGGCATTCAAGAGTTACGCTTACGTTTTACCACTTTCCTCGTCTACACATGGATGTAGTAGATGTGTAGTACAACCATTGTACTTTATCCTAAGTAGGATGTCTTTCACTTAGCAATTATGGTTGAGATATCTACAAGCGTTGCAGAGTAATGATTATATGTCACCACACTCCCACCCTCATTCCCACAAAGAGGGTTATACGTGGACGATAAGCAGCTCAAACAAGAAGAGAATAGATACAACTGAATGGTGACGGTACAGCAAAAGGATTGAAGGCTAAAGGACTAAATCGAGTAACTAATGAGGAGATACTGAACTGAATTGAGAAAAAACACCGAAAGCGGGTTAGCACTCGCAAAAGGGGCATTCCCAGCAAAGAGAAATCTACTAATATCAAACACAGGCCTTAATGAAACATGGACTGTGAACCGGAACAGAAGGGAATCGAAGCATTTGAGATGTGACGCTAAAGATGAATGTTGAAACTTAGGTGGACTATTAAGGTGAGGAATGAGGAGGTTCTGCGCAGAATCGGAGAGGTAAAGCAATATGTGGAAAAAACTGAAAAAGAGAAAGGGCAGGATGATAGGACATCTGTTAAGACATCAGGGAATCACTTCCATGGTACTAGAGGGAGCTGTAGAGAGCAAAAACTGTAGAGGAAGACAGAGATTGGAATACAGCCAGCAAATAATTCAGGACGGAGGTTACAAGTGTTACACTGCAGGGAAGAGATTGGCACAGCAGACGAATTCGTGGCGGGTCACATCAGACCAGTCAGAAGACTGACGACTGAAAAAAGATCGAGGATTTAAATGGTAGAAGGAGGCCAAGGATAGAATACAGTAATGAGGATCAAATGGATGTAGGTTACTGTAATTAACCTACGTAGAGGTGAATTAACTTGCACAGGATACAGTAGCTTAGCGAACTGCAGCAAAAAATCTTTAGATTGAATATAAGAACAACCTCAACAAGAACAATGATGAGCAAAAGTTTAGTTTTACTACAACACTACCGGTGGTGCATCGGTGTTCAACTATGCACGGTTTGGTGTTTGTTAAAGGATATTGTGTCATAATTTACTTGACAGTCTTTGTCAAACAGTCATTGACTATTAACAAAAGGCTAATTTTAATCAGACGAATACAAAATTTACAGTGAAGTAGTGGACGCCCTTAATTAAAAATAAAAATCTCCAAACCACTGTTCAGATTGTCGCCAAGTTCCGCCAATGTGGAAGAACAGGACAGTCGAGAGAGAATGTCTTATCAACAGTACGGAGCCAATCGTTTGCACGGAACAGCTACGAATTGGGTACTTGTTGGTGAACGACATTGGCCATGAAATACACTTAGGTAAATCAGCATTCGGAAACTTCGAAGGGAAGAGTGCAAGGTTTTAGGCGATTATGTCCGAGGGAGAAACCAAGCGTTCCTTCAGGCCGTATAACACTCCCTACAGGAAAATCAGAGTGAAAAGTGGCCAAAGAGACACAGCGGACGATGCCTGTGCAAACAGCCACTTTTGAGAGGATCGTGCGCGTGTTGCCAGCAGAGACAAATAAGAAGATGGGATTGTCGCGAGCGACGAAGAAAAGAGAGAGGTTCCAAGTATTTTACATCAGTATTCACAGAAGACATTGTATTCCAGTTAAACAGAGAGGTAAGGCTGAGACTCTACCACAGAGATAATAGAAGGTTATCGAGATCTTGTAAACTCTTGTATTCAGAAGGCATATGTCTATTTGGTAGTTTCATCGATCTATTTGGAGTCGTCACGCGGTCACCAGCAGTTCGAAACCATATCAAGACATTGTTCACAAAGGTAGACGAGCGTGAGGTGAATTGATTGCTGACACACACGGATGAGACGCTACTGAGCACAGACCTCATGGTTCAGAACATTACATTTTAGTACAATCCAGCAGACGTGTGCATAGCATGTCAACAGGCCTACAGAGCAGCAGCCAACATTTTGCTCAGAATAAACCTTCGTTGAACGTTGATAAACAGAGGGGTCGCTATCACTGGTTCTGTATGGAGTGGGCTGTGATCCATGTACTGTGCATTTGTTGTGATATCGTCTGGAAGGCCATAAAATTATTTTTTCTCTTGTTTACAATAAAACCAGTAGCAAACTTTGTTTTGGAAGATATAAAATATCATGTGGCCCTTCTTCTGTATCACCTTCTTCACCCAACGATGTCAAGTCCTGAATGGCGGTGACACATAATCGGTACTCATATAACTGATCAAGCAATTTCCTGAAAACTACAGCTTGGGACAGAGTTAGAACACTCCGTCATACCTCTCTCTAATTCCCTAGACATCTACCAGTTCGTCGTAAACAGTTCAGGACAGCTATTTCTTCACCGTATTTTACTACAATAGGTTTTTATAGATTGGGTTGTCAGCTAAGTGGCTAGCCCCACCGATCCTGGAGTGTTTTCTGTTATGGTTGGCCCCTTGAGCTTGCAAGTCTCTATTTCAAAGCGCCAGAAAGCTTTTTCATTTTTGAATGATACAGTTGTGTACACCAAGTGTACTCAGTTGACCAAGGGCCATGGCGTAGACGTGCAAGCATCGGACTCCGAAGAGATCTGTCACTTTTCTGTATTACGTTAGTTCATTTCCACCAGCAAAGAGTGCTCACAAGGACTACGTACTACTCCTTCGAGCCTCTGATTCTTTTCGGAAAACGATATCCTAGCTGATTACAGACTGTCATCCAAAGACACGAAGTTAAGTTGCAGTTGCCTCTTAAGGGGGGTAGGACGTCAAACGGGACGACTTGGAGCAGGAGACACACCACAGGAATTTTCAATTTCCACTGTCTATACTTTTAAAAATAAATCCATAAAACTTTGTCAGAATGATCAGAAAGGATTCAGGATTTACCCTTATAGTGGTGGAAGTTCAAAAATATAAGAAAATAATTTATTTTTATTACATTTATATTTCACCTCTTGTTCACTTACCATTGACTGCATTTGTTTCTATAGCTACACTTTTCTTCATAAGTAAGGGAAATTCTTCGATGAATTTTGCACAGCATACGAACCATACTTACAGGTGTATAGAACTCTAGAATTTTCCAAATATATTAAAAACTGTGGTAAAAATTGAGATAATTAACTATAAAATTTGATTTTTTTCTAAGCATGAAGTTTAAAATGTAACAGCACATTCATTTTCTCATAAATTAAATAATTTCTAGAGTTTCATACACCTGTAAGTATGGTTTGTATGCTGTGCAAAATTCATCGAAGAATCTCTCTTACTTATGAAGAAACGTGTACTTATAGCAACAAACGAAGCCAATGGAAGTGAAAAAATGATGAACTTTCACATGTAAAAAAAACTATTTTGTGACTCTTTTGAACTTCTGCTTCTATGATTGTGAATCCTGAAACCTTCCTGGTCATGCTGACAAAGTTTTATGAATTTATTCGTAAAAGTACAGACAGTGGAAATTAAAATGCCCTGTGGCGTCTCTCCTGCTCCAAGACGGACCGTTTGACGTCCTACCCCCTTTAATGTGGGTAGTGTGTCGACTAAACGTGAAAATTACCTCAGACACAGTTTTGATACTAAGGCGACGTTCATTGCAACGTAAGCGGGTTTGGCAGACAAAGTTAAGGGACCACCTGTGAGTAGATTTTAGACTAAGTTTAGTGGACGCTGCAGACAGTATGCCTACAGTGAGTGAGTGAACATTTCAGGGGCAGATTGGGCGCCAGGCGAAGGTTAATTGTCAACTTAACGTGCACTGCGTGTAAGTTTAAGCTACGGACTGCGTATGATGAATGTGAATGTTTGTTGCAGAATCAACCGACTTGCCAGACACCAGCTCGGTGGACACCGGCTCCTCCCCGCGGCCCCTCCCAGCATCTCGATCGCCGCTGCTGCTCCCACACCACAGGTAAACCTAGCACTGTGGCGCTGGATTTACCCACTTGCCGAACTGATGTGATGCAAATTTGGAGATAGGAAAGCAGTACCTCCGCTTGTGCAGAGGTAATACTCCTGCTATCCTGACTGACTTTTTTTCTTGTGTTCTGGTAGCACGACTAGAGTCGCTAGTCGTGCAACATTTCTGTAACCACGTTAAGCAATATCGGTAGAAACTTCCTGCCAGATTAAAACTGCGTGCCGGACCGAGACTCGAACTCGGGACCTTTGCCTTTCGCGGGCAAGCGCTCTACCGAATGAGCTACCCAACCACGAGTCACAATCCGTCTTCACAGGTTCCCTTCTGCTCCTAACTTCGAAACGAAAAGCAAAGGTCCCGAGTTGGAATGTCGGTCCGGAGACATTTTCAGTCTGACAGGAAGTTTCGTATCTGCGCACACTCCACTGAAGAGTGGATATTTCATTCTGGAGTATCAATTGAAGGTTGAGGATCTGGACTACGAAAGTTAAAGGTTGCTGCCAGAATGGCTAACACACTTTTACCTTACCCATGGCAGTTTATAAAAAAATGGTTCAATGGCTCTGAGCACTATGAGACTTAGCATCTGAGGTCATCAGTCCCGTAGAACTTAGAACTTCTTAAATCTAACTAACCTAAGGACATCACACACACTCATGCCCGAGGCAGGATTCGAACCTGTGACCGTAGCAGCCGCGCGGTTCCGGACTGAAGCGTCTAGAGCCGCTCACCACCGCGGCCGGCGCAGTTTACAAAGCTAAGAACTTCACTAGTACCTCTTTTCACGAAAACGACATAAATGAGGATAACATGTGCCTTAGAAAGTTTGATTAGTTTCAAGGACTAAGATTCGAAATGAAATCATAGTTTACTTAGTTTCTATAAACGTGATACTGTCTCTAACCTAACTCAAGTAGGAGGAGGAGGAGATTACCGTTTAACGTCCCGTCGACAACGAGGTCATTAGAGACGGAGCACAATCTCGGATTAGGGAAGGATGGGGAAGGAAATCGGCCGTGCCGTTTCAAAGAAACCATCCCGGCATTCGCCTGAAACGATTTAGGGAAATCACGGAAAACATAAATCAGGATGTCTGCAGACGGGATTGAACCGTCGTCCTCCCCATTGCGGGTCCAGTGAGCTAACCACTGCGCCACCTCGCTCGGTAACCTAACTCAAAATAGTCTTTTTTTTTTTACTTAGCTAATTCGGTCAGGTTGAAGATGTATGGTGCTGAAAGAGCTAACTTTGACAGCAGATACACAAAACATATAATATCCAAACAGGCAGATAGTTAGAAACGGAATATACACTGATGACTCAAAATATTATGACCACCGCCCACGGCGAGACTTACTGCAGCCTCATTGCATCGCAGGCACATGACGCATTAAGGAAAGTATGTAATCTGAGCAAAAATGAGTGAGGAAGTATTCTAGTACAGATTTCTTTTTCTTTTGGCCAGGTATGCCCTCTTTGTCTGCGCAATCCTGATTTTTGTGTAGGTCATGTGTTATTTTGTTCCAAAGGTAGTAGATTTCCTTAACTTCATGTACTTTGTAGCCCTAATTTCGATGTTAATCTTGTCGGTAATCTCATTGCTGCTACTCCTCTTTATTTAAGTCTTCACTCAGTTTATTCTCAATCTGCAATTTGCACTTATTTAACAGATTCTGTCTATAAGAGTCGCAAGTTCGAACATAAGAGACCTTGGTATAGGCCAGATCGTTACGGCTCAGAAATTTTGTCTTTGGATTTTTGAATTTTGAATGACCGTACTATCCTGTACACAATATAATCACCACCGAAATTCTTAGTGAGTAACTAATTCTGTCTGATAAATCCTATATTCTATACAGTCTGACTAACAAAAAAGGGAAGCATCCAGAATACTTGGTAGGATCTCGTTGTAACATCGTACACATATCCACCATTGGAGAGTATGCAAATAATTAGAATTGTAATTCTCTGTAACAGGTAGAATGCACACCAGTGTGCGCTAATGTTCTTGGTGTTTAGTGTTGTTATCACGCCTCCAAATGTATATAAGGGGTGTGGGCGAAGTTAGATCTAGAGTGATCACAGTGAAGGACGCAGATAACAAGTGTTGCAGAGACGCATGTTATTAACACCTAAAAGATTTTGAAAGGGGGTTTCATTATCGGTATCCATTTGAGTGGCAAATCGAATCATCCAACACCAAGATTTGTGGGACGTTAGGATGTAACAATCCTAAGTTGGCCTGCATAGGAACAAGAACAGGTACATTTGTCATCAAAGATCCAATCGACCACGTCTGACCACTACAACGATGATCCTCTACATTGCGTACCAAACACATTGTAACCCCTTCGTATCTGTACCAGCCATCCAAAAATAAGTACTGGTCTCACTACAATGTTCAGTGTAATTGTGCGCCACTGGTTAGAGGCTAGCGTCAGATGGGCTAGGGAATTACTGTCCAATGTGCAGGATAATTTTAACGCAATAAAACAGACTTCTATGTGTGGGATGGTGCCATGACTGCAGAGAATGGACTGCAGATGAATGGTGTTGTATTGTGTTCAGCGATTAAGCACGGCTCTGCACTGCCCTGCATGACCATCTTCGGCAAGTATGGTGATGACCAGGGGAGAGGTCCCAATCTAAAGTTTTGGAGATGCACAGTGGTGTCGCGTTGTGGAGAGCCTGACTTCAGCCTCCGACTACAAGTGTTTGAGGGTACTCTGATGGCACAACCTTATGTCATGGACATCCTATATCCTTACGTACTATCTTTCATATGACAGTGCTGTGATATTATTTCTCAATAAGACAATGCTCATCCACATGGCACATGTCTCAATGAACTGTGTGTATGATGCCGAAGTACTCCTACGGCGAACTATATAACCGGACCGGTTCTCCATAGAGTATGTGTGGGACCAGCGCGGACGTCAACTTTATCCAAGTGCCAGTATCCGGGAGATCAATTACCAGCTACAACGGTTGTAAGACAGCTTGCCTAAGGAGACAATATAACGGCTTTAGTGTTAAGTGGGCTCATACCGCTCATAGGTCACAATATAGGAAGGGGTTGAAAACTAGAAAATTTAATTAAAATTCATTCATCTAGCTACAAGCAAAGTGCACTCACGCCAGAGTTAGAGACAGAACCAGGAAATAAGCGACATGTCGCATATGGGTCAAGTTTCGGCATGTTACAAACACCACGCCGCGGGTACGAGCTCAGCAGAAAATAGCACGGGACAGAAAACCAACTTAAACGTGACACATATATTGGTTAGCTCGTAAGAGATGTCGAAAGAACCTGTAGTTATTCCATAAGAACCAGTATCAGAGAGCCTACACAGCAGTTACGAGCGTGTTAAGCGAATATAACAGAATAAGGAGGACAAATACGTTCATTAGACATTACGAACCGAGCATCGCGTCATAGCTTCTCGTTAGCTCCCTTTAAATACTCGAGCTCTTAAGTTCTTAAGAAGTTGATCTCTGGGATCGATGTCCGCTTGCTTAGTTAAGTGGTAACGTTTTGCCTACAATGCAGCGGGCCCGCGTTCGATATCCAGCAAGGTTGGAGATTTTCTCCACTCGCGGGCTGGGTGTAGTGTAGTCCTCATCACCGACACGCAAGTCACCCAATGTGGCGTCACCTGAACTAAGATTTGCAAGTCGAGCGCCGAACTTCCCCGGATGGGGCTTCCCCCGCCAAAAATGCCACACGATCATTCCATTTTACTGGGATCGTTGGCGTTCACAGTAATAACACTTATTCGATGATTACGATACTATAGCAAACCTGCTTCCTATATACTCCAGAACAGTCTATAAACGAGCCGAAGATGTACCAGAGATAGTGAGTGAACGTGTGGGTGCTATTCTGTCATTCTGCGCAACGGGTTAATCTGAGATGTACCCATTACCCTGTGGCTCCTGCAAGATGCAATTTCCACCCCCACACTACTACAGAAGTCAGACAGACGCTCCTAACGTTCTAAAGAGAAATGCCTGAAAAATTTCCAGCAATAAATATCTTCTGGAGTCGTCCGCTGTAAGGAAATGACACAAAAATTCACAAAATTTCTTACGTAACTGGGGTACGGGAGTAGTGCTAGTTAGTGTAATAAAAGCATGAAACTAACGAAAATTATTATTTATTTTGCAAAAATTCTGAGAAATCACAATGGCACTTTTAGTTATGAACTGGACAAGTTATTTCCGGATTCTTTTGGGAATGTGAAGTTACCTCTTAAGGATAGGATTCGCTTATGAAATTTCTATACAAAGTTTAAGATTGTTATTGACTTGGCACAATGGCTGAGAGCTGCGCCTACTCAACTTGAATAATTATCCGTTAGAATGTTGCTAGGTATGGTCGAGGCTGTCGCGTGAGAAATGCAGTGAAGTGTACTGTTGTGGAGGAAATATGGGGCTCGCAAGAGCTGTAGCACACAATACTGTAAGCTGCGATGACTGCTGTCTGCGCCGCTCGCTGCTGACAAATAAGATAACTCTTGTTCTATCTGGATTGACCTTTGCCAATCAAACTCTCCCTATGCCTTGATGAAGTGAAGGACTCCTATTCGCCTCTAGTCTATTGGCGTGGTACACCAGTCAGATAACCAGTCCACCGTGATGCCACTCAAAAATTCGCTTGCAGGTGTGGCGGCCAACACAGTGAATAACACTTAATTGCAAGGACTCAATATAGAGTCGTACTCCGATTCGCTCTCGACAGAGGTGCTCTCCCAGTGAAGTACTGAGGAGAGACTTGTTCCTCGCTCTTTGAGTACACGTACGAGCACACACGCCCTCGTTACACATTCTAGTTCCAAGAGCGACAATGGAACAGCCCCTCTCCACACCAGATGTGGAGGGGACTATCTTTCAGTCTCTTCCATTACTCCTTCAGCTCAAGGCGTCGGGAATATCGTCTGCCAATCAGCATTGCTCTTCTAAAACGGGGGGATGACGTTTCGTTTACGGCGACCAATCCGGAAATCTGTAGCATCGGCGTTTGGCGTTGTCTCCCTGTGAAAACCTCTGAAACTGGGTGCTATGTTTGTAAAGGATGCATAGGCTGGGCGCTCCCACTCAATGTAGCGGAATTTGCTTTTATCCGAACATGTGGTCGTTCTCCCCTTTCACTCGGGCAAATGCTGTCTGCTCCATGGGTGGTCGCCGTCCGACGTAAATAGGCTGAATCGTCCTCTGAAGGGACCAGCCTCTCAGCGTGAGGTCCGCCTCTCCCGAACTAAAAGCTCTTGGGACTGTAATGTCTTGAATGTGTGTGTGTGTATGCCAGCCACGAGTATTTCAGCCTCAGTGCCCACTTGCAATTTACTTGTTATTTGCATATCGTTTACATGAATTCATACAACATTGACTTTATCTTATCGAGTATGGGTTCAAATGAAGTGTCTTGATGTGCAGAATATGATTGTGAGGGCGGAATATGTAAGCAACGAAGGTCAGGAGACCACGACGTCTTAAAAGATATTTTTGTCTTGAAATTCATACTGTTACCTGCCTACTACTGCTGATGGAGAGACTAACTGTCTTACGACAACACCACACCACGAAGTGCTGATAGCACCAAATTTCAGTGCAGAAACAGGCAGCAGGCCCTCGTGGGGTCCTCGTTCCTCTTCAACACTTAGACGCCTCCAAGTCCTGAAATCTACCTGGCCGGTAGGAAGGAGATCGACCGACCACACGGCTTCTGACAACACCACATCGCGGATGTTCATCAAGGGTCAACATAGAATTCGGAATGGGATCGATCACACTCCAGCAGCTAGTACGAGACCATTCGTGCTGGACTATAGCAGCGCCAGCAGCGCGCTATGGCGAGAGGTCTCTCAATCTTCTCCTGGGCCTGCAGACGAAGAACTGACTTGGCAGCCTTCATCGTGAATCCAACACGCAGCTCAGTGAGGCATTGGCTGCAAGGCCGGTGTGGAACAAGATATGGTTAATAAATAATTGAACTCTGACAAGGTTTTACTAGAGTCAGAGCCGCTTCACAAGTACCCAACTGCTATTTTAGTACTTTCAACATTGCAGCTCAGTCAGCAATCGTGATAATCTAATATAAGAAACTATCAGCCTCGACTGCGGTAATGAAACCAACCTTTACCTAGATTTCAGCCCAAGTAACTGAGCCTTCTTCAGAGGATATACCTGATTCTATAATATGTCTACGAGAGCATGGACTAGGCTGTTTTAGCTTTATTTCTAGATCATGCCCTCGGAGACGTATTATAGAATCAATTATATCTTCTAAAGAAGGGTCAATTACTTGGGCTGAAACCTAGGTAAAGTCTGGTTTCATTACCGCGATCGAGGCCGATAGTTTCTTATATACCTAGCTGGTATCCTGACTTCATGCAGGAATGTCACCGCTTTCCCCCTCTGTACCGCCAAGTTCCTCTTAAATTTGACTTTATTTTGTAATCACTGAAATAACATCACATTCTCTAGAAACTTGTGAAGTTTCCTTTTGTTTCTTTGTTTCTTCCTGTTTGCCTCACTTTTTTGCCACATAGTGTATATAAATTCTAGTTCCTCACCGCGGTTTTTCTCTTTATTTTTGCTCTGTTCTCAATAACTACAGCATGGATTTTTATACTGTTTTCAACAGATAGACTGATTCGCGAGGAAGATTGTGCATACAATTCATAAATATTTTTTGCCAGTTGGTTGAACTGTGATGAATTATATGTTGCCACCGCTGTGAAACGATGTCCTTGCCATCTAGTAATGAATGGGAGAACTTCTTGAATTCTACACACGTCAATCTTCCGGTAGCGGTAGCTCATACCGTATTGACAGTTTAGTCTGGGGACCTGGAAGTGGTGGCTCTTGCTATCCCAGCGCTGCAGTCGGGAGGCCTTACGCTGTCTCCTAGGCTCCTAGCGAACCTCTGTCACCAGCGGCACAGGTTTCTTCCCTAAATGAAACTCGAAACTAGACTGTCAACCGCTTCTTTCATAATTTTTCGCTTCTTTCGCCACTTGTTTTTGTGACATATATGTTAACTAGGATTCGGCTTCGCACTTTTTATGGCTGTCTTTCACTCTCAAACATAGAGGGCATACACTGGGTTCACATACGACCGACCGCTTGCTGCACCGTTTTGTACTTTAGATTATATAAGAACGCTGATCACCCGACTGAGAACAAAGGTGGTGTGATCTACTGCCGACTTTCTAAACGATCTGCCATGCAGGACATATGAGAGATTAACTTGACAAGAAAACGTTTTCTGATATAAAGTTTATGTGAAGGAAAATTTCGGAAAAGGTCACATAAAAAATGTAGGTGCTGCAGTCGAACAGCCAGGAAGTGGCCGGAGCTTGCGTCGGACCCTGCTGCAGTCAGGCGGAGTCCGCTCTTCTAGCAATGCAGTTACGCGGACTAGGCGGAACAGTACTCGATTGTTCCATTATTCCTACGACATAGCCTTAAAAAATCCAAAATCCAGTGAAATATGGAACAGGTAACAATCGTGTCTACTCAGTACTTGTAATGTTTAGTAACCGTTCCTTCCTTTCCATTCAGTCCAACTGAATAATCATATATGAACTATATTTTCATATGCAGTTTGACTAATAACTACCTTAGAATCTCACGGTTTGATTACCGCAAATGTGACTATTTAGTCCAACTACACTGAATTTTATATATATAAAATTCAGTCTACACTGAATTTTATATATATAAATATGGACATATATATATATATATATATATATATATATATATATATATATATATATATATATATATATATATATAGGGCTATTACAAATGATTGAAGCGATTTCATAAATTCACTGTAGCTCCATTCATTGACATATGGTCACGACACACTACAGATACGTAGAAAAACTCATAAAGTTTTGTTTGGCTGAAGCCGCACTTCAGGTTTCTGCCGCCAGAGCGCTCGAGAGTGCAGTGAGACAAAATGGCGACAGGAGCCGAGGAAGCGTATGTCGTGCTTGAAATGCACTCACATCAGTCAGTCATAACAAAGAAGTTCAACAAAGATCCACCAACTGTTAACTCCATTCGGCGATTGTATGCGCAGTTTAAAGCTTCTGGATGCCTCTGTAAGGGGAAATCAACGGGTCGGCCTGCAGTGAGCGAAGAAACTGTTGAACACACGTGTCTGGACATGCTGGAAATTTGGCTCATGCCACAACTGGAGACCGACATCGCCGACTTCATCTTTCAACAGGATGGTGCTCCACCTTACTTCCATCATGATGTTCTGCATTTCTTAAACAGGAGATTGGAAAACCGATGGATCGGTTGTGGTGGAGGTCATGATCAGCAATTCATGTCGTGGCCTCCACGCTCTCCCGACCTAACCCCATGCGATTTCTTTCTGTGGGGTTATGTGAAAGATTCAGCGTTTAAACCACCTCTACCAAGAAACGTGCCAGAAATGCCAGCTCGCATCAACGATGCTTTCGAACTCATTGATGGGGACCTGCTGCGCCGAGTGTGGGAGGAACTTGATTATCGGCTTGATGTGTGCCGAATCACTAAAGGGGCACATATCGAACATTTGTGAATGCCTAAAAAAACTTTTTGAGTTTTCGTATGTGTGTGCAAAGCATTGTGAAAATATGTCAAATAATAAAGTTATTGTAAAGCTGTGAAATCGCTTCAATCATTTGTAATATATATATATATATATATATATATATATATATGGCTCCACCTGCCTTTTAATTTTTTCATTCTTTAAGAATTTTTTCTACTTCTTGGAAAGTTGGAGGGTCTAGTTTGTTAGGTTTGGTTTTTATTGGGGTATTTATGTTGATTTGTAAGGGATCTTTGGGTTCCTCGCAATTCAAAAGTTTGTTAAATGCTTTTGCCATGATTTCTGCATTTTTCTTGGTACTGTGTGTCATTCTTCCATCTTCATCTTTCAGCATTAGTGTAGGGGCATCATATTGTTGTAGTTGTTTCCCAAAGATTTAATAGTAGTTCCTGGAGTTGGTTTTATGATAATTACCTTCAATAGAGTTTATAATATCTTTATGGAATCCTCTACTGATTCTTCTAATATTTTGTGTGAATTTTTTTCTTTCATTTTTTAGGCTGTTGGCATTTTCTTCAGTTTTATGTGTTTGAAACTTTAACCAAGCTTGGTGTCTATCTACATGGAATTTGTCACATTCTGATGTCCACCATGCATGTTTCCTTCGTGGGTTGAAGGGAGCTAGATTCTCTGCTTCTTTTTTTTTTAAGATTAGGCACCAGTTGTTCTAGATCATCTGTTAATTTGATGGTTTGTGTTATTTGTTGGTATTTATTATTTTTAATTAGCTGATGTGGGTCAAACCTCCTTTTTATTTTATTAGTTTTTCTGCTCCTCTTCTTTAACGAAGTGAATTTGATTTTAATTTTAACTATATAATGGTCTGAGCCTGTGTCTACTCCTCTCAGTACCTTAACATTGTGGATCTCCTTATGAAAATTTTTGTCCATACAGACATGGTCTAGCTGCCACTCCGCCTTCCTCCAGTCTGGATGTTTCCATGTTTTAAGTTTACTTGACTTCCTCTTAAAGTATGTTGATTTAGATATAAGGTTGTGTTCTGTGCAGAGTTCTTCAAGTCTTTGACCGTTTTTGTTCGTAAATTTATGTGGACTTCATTTTCCAATTATATCTTTATATTTCCTTTCTTTTCCCAAGTGAGCATTGAAATCTCCCAATAAGATTTTTACATTCTTTTTATTTTCTCTGTTCACAGTTTGTTCTAGAAGGTCCCAAAATTTATCTACCTCTTCCTTTGTTTTTGTTAGACAATTTCTTTCATTTGTTGGGGCATGAGCATTTATTATTGTATAGGTTTTATTCATTGTTTTATAGCTTAGAGTCGCAATTCTTGGTGATACTATTTGGAAATCCGTTACTGAATCTATTATTTTTATGTTTACTAAAAACCCTGTTCCAAACTGGGGACATTGCTTCGTTGCCCTTGGTCCTGGTTTCCCATTATAAATTCTGTATCCTTGTGATTCGAATGGGTCCTCTGTGGTGTTTCTCATTTCTTGGATCACTGTTATTAAAATATTTTGTATATGATCAAAAGTATCCGGACACTCCCAAAAACATATATGTTTCATGTTAGGGGCATTTTGCTTCCACCTACGGCCAGGTACTCCATATCAGTGACCTCATTGATCATTAGACATCGTGAGAGAGCAGAATGGGGCGCTCCGGAGAACTCAAGAACTTCGAACGTGATTATCTGATTGGGTGTCACTTGTGTCATACGTCTGTACGCCAGATTTCTACACTCCTAAACCACCCTTGGTCCACTGTTTCCGACGTGATAGTGAAATGGAAACGTGAAGGCACACGTACATCACAAAAGCGTACAGGCCCACCTCGTCTGTTGACTGACAGAGATCGCCGAAAGTTGAAGAGGGTCGTAATGAGTAATAGGCAGACATCTATCCAAACTATCACACAGGAATTCCAAACTGCATCAGGATCCACTTCAAGTACTATGACAGTTAGGCGGGAGATGAGAAAACTTGGATTTTATAGTCGAGCGGCTATTCATAAGCCACACATCACGCCGGTAAATGCCAAACTACGCCTCGCTTGGTGTAAGGAGCGTAAACATTGGAGGATTAAACAGTGGAAAAACGTTGAGTGAAGTGACGAATCACGGAACACAATGTGGCGATCCGATGGCAGGGTGTGGGTATAGCGAAAGCCCAGTGAACGTCATCTGCCTGTGAGTGTAGTGCCAATATATATATATATATATATATATATATATATATATATATATATATATATATATATATATATAAAGCAGATGGAGAAGATCAGGTTCTTGTTGAAAGTGGAAATATGCAAGCGACACAGTCAAGACGTCCTTACACAAGGCTCTAACAAAAATTTGGGTAACAGAACGATTCCCTGAACATTGGACCGCAGCTATCATCCACCCACTACACAAAAAGGGAGATAAGAGCAACCCAGACAACTACAGAGGAATCTCTCTCCTAGATTGCACATACAAAATTCTATCCAAGATCCTATATGAAAGAAATAAGGAGCAATTAGAACAGGAGTTAGGGGAATATCAGGGAGATTTCAGACCATGGAGAAGCTGTGCAGAGCAGATAATTGGTTTAAAATTTATTATGGCATACTACAAGAAACGGAACAAACCTCTGGCAATAACATTTGTAGGTTTTAAGAAGGCATACGACTGTCTCCACAGACCTTGAGTATTAAAAATTTTAAGAAATCTGGGACTCCATCCAAAACTAATTAAAATAATACAACTCACTCTAACCAACACCAAATCAAAAGTGAAGTTTAGAGGAGAAATTTCGGAAGAATTCCTCATAAAAACAGGCTTAAGACAAGGTGACTTCCTATCACCATTACTGTTCAACTGTGCATTGGAATACATAATGAGAGAATGGTACAAGGACAATCCAAAGATGATAAGAATTGGAAGTACAAAAGATGATATTAGCTTAAACTGCTTGGGATTCCCTGATGATCTTGCTCTCCTAGCCAACATCGTTCAAGAAGCCAAGCAACAAATGAAATAACTACAAGAAATAGCAGAGAAAGTAGGCCTTAGAATATCATTTGAAAAAACAGAGTTTATGCTAACTGATCCACCACTTGCAAACAAAATTACAATAGGAGAACTTGTAATCAATATTTAGGTGAAATAATAACATACAATCTAATTGAGAAGCCATCATGTCAGAATAGAACAAAAAAACTGAACTACGCAAATTACATTACCAAAACTTCATACAACAAAAACAGCCTATCTATAGATGCAAAATTAAAACACTATAAAACAGTTACACAACCAGAAATAACGTATGCAGCTGAAACTATCTTCAAAACAACTAACACAGCAGAAATTGACAGAATACTAAAAATAGAAAGAAGAATAATTAGGACATGTATAAATAAACAGTATAAAATAAATGGACATTGGAGAATAGTATCAAATGAAACAGTATATAAGGAAATAGAACCAGTCATGAGCACGATCAGGAAGAAACGCATCTCATTCTTTGGACATCTGGTGAGAACTCGAGAAAACAGAATTAGTAAAAAAAATAATACAAAAATTGTGGAATAGCAAGAGCGACATTAAATGGATCACAGGAATTAAGGAAGATATAAAAGAACTTCAAATTACAGTAGATGACCTAAAAAACAAGACAGAGAAAACCAGAATACTGCAAGACCCGCAAACCAGACTACAAATGAAAATCAATAAAAGGAGTACAGGAAGAGTGGTCTCAGATGAAGAAAGAAAGAAAATATCTGAAGGAATGAAGAAATATTGGGCAGACAGAAGAGCAAAACACCTTTCATATAAGAATAGACTCTAATAATTATATTACCTAAATATCATATTAATTAATGTTGAGCCAAATTGTATCCCTGTGTAACAACTTGTTTACAACTTTGTATTTTTGACTAGAGTGGTCCAATGAAGGCCATAAAATAAATAATAATAATAATAAAAATAGTATATATATATATATTAATATATATATATATATATATATATATATATATATATATGGATATATATATATATTAATGGATATATATATTAATGGATAACTCAATCCTCATTTAATGAACTGTCGTTTGAACCACATTAATTGTTATTTTATCATGAAACATCACAAATAAACATAACAGTAGATGTAAGCAGAAGGTAGTTCTACTGATCTGAGCAACATTCTTCCTAACTTATAGGCACTCGTGGATTCTCATGTTCGCAAGGAAATGTGATGTTATTTATGAGCTAGGCAGAAGCTCCAACTACTGTTTGAAATTAATACCTTTATGTTCTTGATTAACTTTAAGAACATGTCACATGGTGTCTCAAGTGGCTTTTTAAATCTTACAAAAAGTCAATTGATATGGAAAACAGTTTAAAAAAGCATGACGCTGATGTATAGTGAAATGAGTGATGCATATCTGCAACTGATTTTCAAAATGAGTGTTGCACATCTTAACTGAACTGCATAGGACGTGCGGTACTCAAATCTGCAAACCTGTGTAGCACCTGCGAAATGCAGCAACCTCACCAACTTAAGCAGCGATATCATATCTACTCATCCAAGCTGTGGCAGGAAGAATGAGATTTGAATGCTACCGTTCGGAAAACAAACGATTTTCCTCCACTCTTCCTAATGGAGCTCTACGTACACGCTATCGTCCGAAAAAAGAAACGCTTCCCACCTTTCTTTCTAAAGGAATCCTATGTGCAAGCTACCGTTCGGAAGACGAGCTGTTTTATCCCTGTCTTTGTAAGGGGGGGGGGGGGGGGGGGGAAATCTATATGTGCGCTAACTTACGAAAAACGAACCATTTTTCCCGCGCTCTTGTTCACAGAACCTTACAGTGCTTTAACTGTAATATTTAATTGTCAAGGCAAGTAAATCGCTGATAATTTCAATGTACGTGGTGGGACGTTCGGTACGAACGTGTTTCAAAAGTTTCTGGCTACTCTTGGAATATCATTCAATGCACCAGAACATATTTATTTCCACATTGCACAAAAAAGAAAGAAAAAGAACTTTATGATGTAAGCCCACACATTACCGGGCACCCAGAATCAGTTAATTACACATTTTTGAACACAGTTAATACATAAGCTTTTATCGTGGCTGACTATCCACGTCCAGTACACGTACTCTCAACAGCAGTTCAAAGTCTAATAAACAGTCACTACCTCGAGTCTCTTCATTTGTTTTTCAGCAACACAAAATTACATTACTCTTTGCAGCAGGCCACGGAGCTTCCGGGACGTATAAGTTTATTCTTGGCAGGTCGCGCTGAACACCTGCCAGCGCCGACGAATTATCTCCCTTCCAGTTTCGTCAGCACAAACAATAAATGGGTGCAGTATCCCATGCTCATCCTTACACATTGCTTTAAAATAACGTGTGTTCGAAACGGCTGGAACGCAAGTGTCTCCAGATTTTCGTAAAATTCTTGGGGCACTACATATCCCTCCCCTTAGCTCGAACACTCGTTATTTTGCACACAACATATATTTTAATAATTTTTTTCTTAACACTAATCTTGTTACTTTGTACTACATAAAAACATTAGGTACAAAAACTCTCTTCCATCTCCGGTATTTCATTAAGCTGTTGGTAATATCTTTCATAGACATAGTAGTATGATAAACTAATAGTACAAAAAGTATTAGATATTTACAATAGAATTATCTACTCTTCCTTCCAGGATTGAGCCAAAATAAATCCCTCCACTTAGCCAGTTTCAAAGTTGAGGCGTATTCAGAGTCGAGTCTTTACTTCTTGTTCCTTTAGAAGCTGTTGCAATGATAACCACCGGTTTTCCGGGTCTGAAAAAAATTAGTTGTACTGGGGGTTTTCCCTTTTTTCTATCTCCTCGCGCAGGACTCGTCTTTTCTATTTAAAAATTTTAGAATTCAAATTTACCAGGAGAAACTTTCCACTACAATCTCGGGTCACTGTACCACCCTTTCCCTTTGGGTTCCAATCTACGTAAGGGTTGATACTATGGAAACATCTTCTTCCTCATCCTTGGGTAATTGCGCCCCTTCCATTTGTACTAAACTATGGTACAGGTCAATCCCCTTTTTGGTGCCCCTGCCCGCACGGTATAGGTCAGCCTCCTCTGGGTCTGCCTACCTGCTTCTCTTTCTCTCATTTCATCTATATCGGAAGCGCCCTCCCTATCTTCTCTAACAATGATTCCTAGTCTTGCCTCTCTCGTACTCCTCTGCAAACTATTTTATTTAAAATTTCCTGGTAAAATTTCTATCTACCTCTCCTTTCCTCCTCCTGAGTCCTTCAGTCTGCCTGCTTAAATTCTTCGCTTGTTCATTGCATACAGCTCACTTATATAGCCTTAATAACGAAATATGTTTCGTCCATGGTCGTAACTTTATTTCTTTTCATCGGGCTATTCGGTCTGCACAATCCTATTATTCATCAGAAACTTATTTGACTCGATACCTCCGGCTTAATGTTTGTACTACTATAGCTATGAACACAGGTGGACATACACTTCGTCCCCCCTTGTCCCTTTAGCTTAAGCTTACTATACCATTTCACTTGAGATGTGCAACCGTCATTACTTAGCACATGTGATGAAGAACCAGTTACACTTGTTTGTGAGGGTTGTATGAAGGGCGCGGTGTATAGGTCGTGTCTGTGCCTATGTTACCCACCCCTTTCAAAATTAGGTGTAAACCCTCCCCAATCACATCACACTTTACAAAAAATGTAAAACATTCTATAAAAATAGAAATTATATACACTATAATCAAATAGTTATTCAGTTAGTCACTTACCTTATATTTCATACACATGTTCTGTTTATGTCATCTAGGTATCATTCTTCCAAAACAGTACCATCATATTATATCTCCTGTTAGAATGTTACCCTGTTAGTTTTATCTCATGCTCAGAGGTTACTGTTTATTGCGACTCCTTAAATTAGTCATAATCGTGTAGTCATAATTGGTCCCTTTAATACTAATATGGTAGGATAGCTTAAGGGCTATAAATAGATTACAGGATAGTCGAAGATTTGAAGGGAGTTCGGTGTAGGAAAACTAATGTGGAAGCAACACCGAACCCAACTCGGGAACCGGCGGACGTCACTCCGCCCATTGACACAGAACGTCAACATTCCTGGGGGTTTTGTACATATCGTTTTATATCCTTAACATTATACATTCCCGTTTCCTCTCCCGTCACAGGATCTACTAAATATAAGGTTTTTTGGTGTATTATTGATTGAATACGATAAGGTCCTACGTATTTCAGAAAAAAATTGTGTGAGTCTTTTTTCAATACTAAATATTTCGCCCTTGTCAAATGCCAGTCAGAATACTTGCGCGTTGTACCCAGGGCATTACTGTAGTATTTAGGATCCCTCAAATCTGAGATCAACTTCTCTTGTCCACTTGAAGACCAATATTTTTCCTTAAACTTTCTCTGAAAATCTTCCCAGGATGTGGAGTTTTCAATATTTACTGTGCCCCATTCTGAAGCTTCACCCTCCAAATAACCTACCGCAAACTCTATTTTCTTAGCATCCTCCCAACTTCTGGGTATGGCTTGGTTAAACCGTTTTAAGAAATGGGCTGGGTGTACCTACCATCCGGTTTGAATTTAGGAAACTGTCTCGACAAGCCTGAATTTGATCCCCATTGCAAATCAGTTATCATGTCCTTATTTAATATAATATTTTGGGAAACTGTGCCTTTCTCTAGTTTCTCCTGCATAAGCTTGAATTCTTTCCTCAACGTTTCTAGGTCTTTCTTGGTGTTATCTAAGGAAGAGGAGGAGGAGATTAGTGTTTAACGTCCCGTCGACAACGAGGTCATTAGAGACGGAGCGCAAGCTCGGGTGAGGGAAGGATGGGGAAGGAAATCGGCCGTGCCCTTTCAAAGGAACCATCCCGGAATTTTGCTGAAGCGATTTAGGGAAATCACGGGAAACCTAAATCAAGATGGCCGGAGACAGGATTGAACCGCCGTCCTCCCGAATGCGAGTCCAGTGAGCTAACCACTGCGCCACCTCGCTCGGTGGTTGGTGTTATCTAAATCGGAAGTTACTATAGGCGAAGTGATATCAACACTTAGTTTGTCTTCAACCTTTCGTCCTATTAATTCTACTTGTTCTTCTAATCCATTCAAATTTATAAGCTCTGGAGTCATTAACTTTTCTTTGAAGTCCTGTCACGGTTGCCACGCTCTTGCGGTGGCCCGGTGTAATGTTAAGCTTTCTCTATACAGCTTAAGCGTTTTCGTGGACTTACTTGTTGGAGAATGCTTGTTCTGCTTTCTTGCAGGGCTGATGTCTTCTGCTAGCCCCGGACGCTTTTCTGAAGATTTCACTGCTAGGAAGGGGAAATTTTCACTCTCTCGCTCTCTCTCTATCTCTCTCTTCTTATTTCAAAAATACGCTACTCTTGGAATATCATTCAATGCACCAGAACATATTTATTTCCACTTTGTACAAAAAAAAACAACGTAACTTTATGACGTAAGCCCACACATCACTGGGCACCCAGAATCAGTTACACATTTTTGAACACAATTAATACATCAGCTTTTATCGTGGCTGACTATCCACGTCCAGTCCACGTACTCTCAACAGGAGTTCAGCGCCTAATAAACAGTCACTATCTCGAGTCACTCCATTTGTTTTTCAACAATACAAAGCTACATTACTCTTTGCAGCCGGCCACGGAGCTTCCGGGCCGTATTTGATTATTCTTGGCAGGTCGCGCTGAACACTTGCCAGCGCCGACTAATTATCTCCCTTCCAGTTTCACCTGCACAAACAATACATGGGTGCAGTATCCCATGCTCATCCTTACGCCCTGCTTTAAAATAACGCGTGTTCGAAACGGCTGGAACACAAGTGTCTCCAGACTTTCGTAAAATTCTGTGGGCACTACAGTACGCAGTTTAAATCGTTCAAGTTATATGAAAGTGATTATTTTCAGTTTCGTAACGCTGTTCCCTGAATATTTACCATAACTCTAAGAGGGGGAACGTAAAAAAAATTTGCGGTACGCCACGAAAGTCGTCCTGGCGTGGATATTTAGTGCTACCTGTACAAATCCGAAGAAGGTCTGCTGTTTAGGTGCAGTGAGAATATTTCTCTGCTCTGGGATACACCTGATTTTTTTCTGTCGGTCATTCGTGGTCTGTTACAAAGTAGAGGATTCCATAAATAAAGATATGATGGAGCCAATCGAATATCCGTGACGAAACTCTATTTGATCGCACGTTTTTTATATACCTAACCAACCAATATGTCCAGAACGTAAAGGAGTTCGTACTCTACCAACAAAAACCGATGATGAAAGTCTCATTTTGCTGGTTAGCAGGACGCACGGAGATTCAAGGACATGAACAGCGGATATGGCAGCAGATGAACTATGTTCTGTAAGCATGTTGGCCTAGTGTGTTGCCATCCATCGAGATGTATCTTCGCTGTCGAGTAGAGGGTCCTGCATCAGTGATAAGAACAATGTCTGGAGTTGGGCAATTAGCTGCAGTTCGTAAAACCAATTGTTTGTCTGAGAAAAACTACTTCTGGCCACCAATGCGAAATATTCTTACCACTCGCCTTCGGGTGGGGTACAGTTCGGTGACATATCGTTTGCTGCTCCTATAGGAGTACTTCCCATTGTGAAGTGTTCGCGGTATATACAGGGTGTATCTAAAATGAATGTAGAAAATGAGAGGGCTAGTACAGTGGGTCATAACGAGCATATTTCACACAGCAACCAATGACCGCATCCATTAGCGCACGGCGCTAGCCGTCGTTGTACAGCGTCGCGAGCCGCCAAGAGGGTAGGCACACGACATGCCATCCGAACCGTCATGGTAGCAGGTCTGCAGAGCAAGGATTTCAGCGTATTTGGGTAAATGAGACGTCGTGTCAAAGTTCTATGACATTTATTTGCAAACGCTGTAGTCGACATAGTTGCGGATATTCCAGGCGGGACAACACTTCGGGCTACCTCCTCTTACTGTGACGTGAACACGTTGCTTTTGGCTGTGCAATTGCATGTTCGATATGTGTTGGATGGAGGGCAGCACCTGCGAACACTGCAGAGTCTGAGTCGCCCTGCGTCATTTTGTCATCAAACGGGGACACTCTTGTGCTTGTTACTGTGTGGAGCGGACAGGAAATGGAGCGCTATAGTTGGGAGGAAAGGGCAGACGTGCACTGTTCTTATGGGGCGGCAGATGGAAATGCCCAAGTTTGTAATTTCGGCGGTTTCCGAATCGTCGAGTGCCAGCTCCACGCACGTTTATTGCCACCCACATGTCTCTTCCAACCTTCCCACAATTTGTCGTGTGTGGCAAAAAGATAATTTGCACCCGTACCGCCTTCAGTAGGTTCAAGCCGTTAACCCAGAGAAATTAATTCCGCCAGTAGCTTTTGCAAAGGTGTCTCATTCAGCCGGACTTTCCGAGCCGTGTACTTTTTACAGACGAGGCACCCTTTACACGAGAGGGTATGGTGAACGGCCACAACAACACATGTGAGTGCGGGAAAATCCGTACGCCGCACTTGCGAGTGGTCACGAAGATGTCTTCGCTGTCAACTTTTTCGGCCGGCTTGGTCGGCTGTAACCTGGTCAGTCCATACACGTTCCCCGCCGGCCATTGAATGTAAACAAACTCTGCCAAAATTGTTGGAACATTTTCCACTCAACATGTGACAGCAAATGTGGTAACCCGCCGGGGTAGCCGAGAGCGCTAACGCGCTGCTTCCTGGACTCTGGTAGGCGCGCCGGCCCCAGAGCGAATCCGCCCGGCGGATTAACGACGAGGGCCGATGTGCCGGCCAGCCTGGATGTGGTTTTTAGGCGGTTTTCCACAGCCTACTAGGTGAATACCGGGCTGGTCCCCGTGTTTCGCCTCAGGTACACGGCTCGCAGACATCTGAACACGTCCGCAATATTCCATGGATTACACTCGACGCAGACAGTTGGGGTACACTAATTCCGTCCCGGGGGGGGGGGGGGGGGGTACGGGGCGGCGGCAGGAAGGGCATCCGGCCACCCCTTAACCATTAACATGCCAAATGAGATTAACGATGGCTGACGCTGCGTCACTGCGGGACAAGGCTCGAGCGATAGATAGATAGATAGAATGTTACAGAAAATGTGGTACCAACCCTATGGTGTACCTGCGCACCTGGCACATGCAGTGCGAATGCAATTGGATGAAGCCTTTGCTGACAATCAGACAGGGCGCGGTGTGCCGGTGCCATGGCATGCACGTCCCCCGTCTTGAAGCCTACAGATTTTTGCATCTGGGGCCCCCTGAAATCTGTTATCTATGAAACACAGATTGAGACTGATGAAGAGCTGTCAGCGTCCCTTATGACAGCCTCCAATCCAATTTCCACTTCGCCAAAGGTGTTTGAAAGAGGGCGACAGTCACTCCAGCGTTCAAGCAGGAGGATATAATGTCGCGAGTTTTTTTGTAACTGTTTTCAAATAAAGGTTATAAGACTTCAACCCGACTTCACATTTGCGAGAGCTATTCTAAAAGTAGGTTCCGATCGGTCACGAAACAGAAACCACTCTGAAAATCCGATGACGTTTTGCACAGATGTGCATACTCTGGTATGCCCGTCGATCGCGGCACGTCGCTCTTTTCAATTCTGAACACACAGTGAGCACGTGAAGATGCCTAGAAAATAGTGTCTCCCATTAAGTATGAGGGCTAGTGAGAGATTTCGCCTTATGTCGTACAGCCCACATAAAACAACCGTCATGCGTTTCGTTCTTTATGACAATTCTCGGCCACACTCTACAGGGAAAATGAAGATGCTACTGCAGCGTTTTCGGTGGGAATTGTTTGATCACACACAAAAAAAAACCGTAATTGGCTCGTCCTGAGTTTTGTCTCTCCTCACATTAATCGCTGGCTATGAAGACAACGTTTTGGCAGAGATAACGAGCTGTAGACGAGTGTAGAGAATTGGCGGAAAGCACAGGCGGATGCCTTCTATGACGATGGTATTGGAAAGTTGGTTTATATCCTTCATATGAGTATCCAAAACCGTCCTTATACCCAACTTCTGTTTGTATCATATGAGAAAATTTTTTCTATAAATAATAGGTGTCGTAGTGGAGGTTTCTGCTAGGCTAGCGTATTTCGTACACTTGTGTCTCTAGCCAACATATCACTAATTCTTTTCAATTTGTAACAGAAGTTCTTACTCATGAGTGCGCTAAACGATCTCCGCATCCACAAGGTGCTTTTAAAGCATTCTCCTTTTCATAATTACGATGACTTTTTGAAATTAAGCCTCAGAAGTAGTTATAATGTGGTAACATGTCCCAACGAGACGAAAAGCATGTGTGTATCATCGTGTCGTTAAATACGATAAAAAATTGTTAGTCTGCACCCTAAAAATTTTTTATAAAGCATAATGGGTTTCATGGCATTTTGACCTGTTAAATCGTGACATATGTTGTACAATTACCACTATTTATGTATTTGACTTCTTGGTTTCAACGTAATATTTTACGTAAATTAATGACTTTGCACCTCTGACTTCCCACGCCAGATGGCGCTTACTGTGCTATAACAAATTCTGTTATACAGTATTTGATGTCATGTTATTTGTACGTTTATCTTTTTTACTAGTCCTGTAATCTGACACCTTATAATTTTACCTGTTGATTTTTATTCTTTCATGTTTTTTTTAAGTTGTTTTGAAAATAACACGCCACAGTATGTTGGCAAGATGTGCATTTCCCCCTTCCTTTTTGCTATGCGTTTCTAATGTACTATTTTAAATTTGAAATATTCAGTTAATGATTTGCAAGTACACATTTGTTATGTTGCTACCTCTTACCAAATAAAGTAATCTTAAGTCTTCACGTGACACATGTCACGTAGGGGGCGTTCCAAGCCCCTGTCACACCGAGGTCTGCTGCATAGGTGAATGTAAACAGCGGCTTCAGTTATTTGATCGTTTCATAGCTTCTGTTACTGCTAACAACTAGACACCAGTGCCTACGAGCATTAATTTGTACGCTAAAGGTATGTTAATGCCAGCAGTTGGTTTATACTCAGGTGTATTATTGGTCTTTTGTTTCTTATACACTGATCGCTATGTGAAAATTTTAAACTTTCAGCACTGAAGATGGTCATTATATGATCGAAAATCGATTTTGCTATTAATAAATCATCAAAATTACGGCCAACGCTGACATTCCTTCTAATTTTAAGTTGTTACAACGCTACCACATGTGTCCAAGTGGGAGCGGCGACTATGTAGAGCTGTATGGTGTAGCTATCTATAGCATGTAAAACATTTTTTATTTTCATAGTGGTCTCCATTTCGTGACCGATAGGAACTTGCTTCCAAATAGCCCTCATACCTTGATGTCACAAATACATTGAAATCGTTGCTCTGTAGACCTGCTACTACGACGGCTCAGATGGCATGTCGTGTGCCTACCCTCTTCGCGGCGCGCGACGTTGTTCAAGGACGCGTAGCGCCATACACTATGGGATGCGGACATGGGTTGCTGTGTGAAATATGCTTATTATGATCCCCTCTACCAGCCCTCCCATTTTCTACATTCATTTTAGATACACACTGTAAATATATTTAAGTACATCACATTTTAACTGCATGTATTTTATATTCAGACAAGAGTGGAAAGGTTAGTTTACCAAACGGTATGTCCTCCATTTCAATAATGAGGCGAATGTGAGATGTCTTAATTTTGTGAGATTTCTGACGTGCTTCACAAATTATAACGGAGGATATTTTAATGCCTTGTCGACTTGGCTGGCTGATGTTCTTCTTCTTTCCTTCTTGTTTGGTTAACCATCCAATCTCTTCTGAGTAATACTCTTAGCCTTTGTTGAACAGTTCATGTGGCATTTTAATACTACATTTTGTCACTGAGAAAACTGACGGCTTTATCTCCTGATTGGGTAACTAAGAGTGACATTAAATGAGAGAGTGATGGTAATTCTGAGTGAAATTAGTATACAATAAGAATTTACTTTTCACATTTTTGAGGAGGCTTGTAAAAAAATCATGGCTGCACAGAGCTGTATTACCCACTTTTATTACAAAATCGGTCTGAGTAAAAGGACAGACAAACCAGAAGTTGATTCGGGCATCTAGATATTGTATTCGTTCTTACTGAAAATTTTATTTTATACAGTGCTGTAATCTACTGTGTCTGTGGGTTGCACGCAAAATATTTTTAAGATTCTGACGAAATGAGATGGCCAGCCATTGTGATGATATAATGACATTTTGAGACTTCCATTTACTCCTTTCATTTTTGATTGTGTCAATGATAGTAAGGCACCCTATGTCGAATCGGTACCTGTGATAAAAATTATATGGTGCTCTTTGGTTATCTGTGGTATCTCTTGTTATCAGTCTTCTATCTCAGTCGGTACTGAAAATCCCATGTTACATCACTGTTGCCAAGGGTTTCGCCGTAGTTTTATTGTATGCTACAGGTGCTCTTAATATATACAATACTGGCCATTAAAATTGCTACACCAGGAAGAAATGCAGATGAATAACGGGACAAATATATTATACTATAACTGACATGTGATTACAAAAAAATGGTTCAAATGGCTCTGAGCACTATGGGACTTAACTTCTAAGGTCATCAGTCCCCAATAACTTACAAGGTGAGGCCGCCAATTGTGAAATTCAGATTCGATTCATACTGCGCATAATAAAAGCTCATGGCCAGAGGTGTAATGTGGCAAAGCACCAAGATGCACTTCTCAGCCGTTCTCGAGAAAATCGACAGTTAAAAGAAACCGTTGCAGTGAAATATTCTCTACGATTAATAATTTTACTACATTTTCGTGGCGCAGCGGTAAGCGCTCGGGTTCATAATCCGAAGGTCGCCGGATCGAATCTCGCGCCATGCAACCTTTTTTTTTTCTTTAGTATTTGATTTTTGTAATTTTAATGTCGCCGGATCGAATCACGCGCCATGCAACCTTTTTTTTAGTATTTGTTTTTGTAATTTTAATGTGTATATACACACAATAATTCCCGGCAATCAGTTGCAACAATTATGCATATAATAAGTTATTGAAAGTCGTTTCTCGTGGAAAAACTGGCGACTTCGAACATCATTATGTTTTCCGCAAACAAAGTTGTATTTCACAAATGTTATTAATTGTCTTCATAATGTTAACCACGTATAGTTAACGGAAGACGTAGAAACGATATTCCGAAACGTATACGTGTAGCGTATGTCAAACGTTCGAATTAGAACAGAGACCCCACGAACACAAATTTGCTGTGGCAGGAATGAAATATAAACTCCTTTACTCGCTCGTTACACATGAAGGACAGATGTTGAATGGGCCGAGACGAGCAGCCGCATAACAGCGTAGTTGCCTGCTAACTTCGAAAGAATGTAGATGCGGTCCGTAGCGCAACTTACAACATCGTCGAAAATCAGTGCGGACGTGAGAGCTTTGGTACACCCTGTTAAACAAACGGAAAAATGGAGGCGGTACAACTGGAGAGCGAATCGCCTTCACCAACATGCATAAGTAATTCATTAATAGTTTATATATACTCGTATATATATATATATATATATATATATATATATATAATTTGAATTACTAAAAACTAATAAAAAAGTTGCATGGCGCGAGATTCGATCCGGCGACTTTCGGTTTACGAACCCGAGCGCTTACCGCTGCGCCACGACAATGCAGAAAATTATTAATCGTAGAGAGCATTTCACCGCATCGGTTTCTTTTAACTGTCGATTTTCTCGACAACGGCTGAGAAGTCCATCTTGGTGCTTTGCCACAATACACCTCTGGCCATGAGCTTTTATTATGCCCAGTATCAATCGAATCCGAATTTCACAATTGGCGGCCTCCCCTTGTTAGAACTACTTAAACCAAACTAACCTAAGGATATCACACACATCAATGTCCGAGGCTGGATTCGAACCTGTGACCGTAGCGGTCGCGCGGTTCCAGACAGAAGCGCCTAGACCCGCTCGGCCACCCCGGCCGACATGTGATTACATTTTCACGCAATTTGGGTGCATAGATCCTGAGAAATCAGTACCCAGAACAACCACCTCTGGCCGTAATAACGGCCTTGATACGGCTGGGCATTGAGTCAAACAGAGCTTGGATGGCGTGTACAGGTACAGCTGCCCATACAGCTTCAACACGATACCACAGTTCATCAAGAGTAGTGGCTGGCGTATTGTGATGAGCCAGTTGCTCGGCCATCATTGACCAGACGTTTTCAATTGGTGAGAGATCTGGAGAATGTGATGGCCAGTGCAGCAGTCAAATATTTTCTGTGTCCAGAAAGGCCCGTAAAGAACCTGCAACATGCAGTCGTGCATTATCCTGCTGAAATGTAGGGTTTCGCAGGGATCGAATGACGGGTAGAGCCACGGGACGTAACACATCTGAAATGTAACGTCCACTGTTCAAAGTGACGTCAATGTGAACAAGAGGTGACCGAGACGTGTAACCAATGGCACCCCATACCATCACTCCGGGTGATACGCCAGTATGGCGATGACGAATACACGCATCCAATATGCGTTCACCGCGATGTCGCGAAACAAGGATGCGACCATCATGATGCTGTAAACAGAACCTGGATTCATCCGAGAAAATGACGTTTTGCCATTCGTGCACCCAGGTTCGTCGTTGAGTATACCATCGCTGGCGCTCCTCTCTGTGATAAAGCGTCAAGGGTAACCACAGCCATGGTATCCGAGCTGATAGTCCATGCTGCTGCAAACGTCGTCGAACTGTTCGCTCAGACGGTTGTTGTCTTGCAATCGTCCCCATCTGTTGACTCAGGGATCGAGACGTGGCTGCACGATCCGTTAAACTATGCGGATAGGATGCCTGTCATCTCGACTGCTAGTGATACGAGGCCGTTGGGATCCAGCACGGCGTTCCGTATTACCCTCCTGAACCCATCGATTGGGTCTCGACCAACACGAGCATCACTGTCGCGATACGGTAAACCACAATGACTATAGGCTACAATCCGACCTTTATCAAAGTCCGAAACGTGATGGTACGCATTTCTCCTCCTTACACGAGGCATCACAACAACGTTTCGCCAGGCAACGCCGGTCAACTGCTGTTTGGGTATGAGAAATCGGTTCGAAACTTTACTCATGTCAGTACGATGTAAGTCTCACCACCGGCGCGAACCTTGTGTGAATGATCTGACCAGCTAATCATTTGCATATCACAGCATCTCTTCCTGTCGGATAAATTTCGCGTCTGAAGCACGCCATCTTCGTGGTGTAGCAATTTTATTGGCCAGTGGTGTAGTTCGATACAAAACGCGTCAGGATAGATCCAAACTTTCGATTTCATTCTCATCAAGAGAACTAGACACTCATTCGAGAAATAAAAGATCCTTTCGGCGCTTGCACTAGTGCAGTTTGGATGTTGATAGGCTAATACAACTCACACGATGCGATGGTTGTTGAGGCTACAATCCTTCTCTAACAAAATATTTTTGAATTCTGTGCAGCACTCAGCTGGCCGCAGGTG
The DNA here is from genome assembly GCF_023864345.2 of Schistocerca serialis cubense. Taxonomy (NCBI): domain Eukaryota; kingdom Metazoa; phylum Arthropoda; class Insecta; order Orthoptera; family Acrididae; genus Schistocerca; species Schistocerca serialis. Next base: position 164,882,544 of record NC_064645.1, on the reverse strand, counting down.
GCAGAATTTTCGGGGAGACCAGAATGTGCGAGGTGTCTGGCACGCCTGACAACTTGGATAAAAGGGTCGCCAGTACCGTGGGGCGTCCGTCCTTGCAGCCTGTTTGGTCTATCACTCTTGGCGGGCAATGCCCGGGTGCCGTCTGTATCGGATGAGACGTCATATCGCTGGGCACTTACAGGGGCCTAAGATAATTTTCAACTGTGCCGGCTGCGGAGAAAATCTTTTGGACGCCTTAGGAGGGTAGTCGCGTGCAAATTACGCCGTGCTAATAATTTGACGATATTGCGTTATATGCCGAGCCGATGAGCCAAGAGGACAGTTCTACAAATTTTAGGCAACAGTTTGGACTCGAGGTAAAAGCTCACGAGGGCGGAAGAATGCTATCTTACAGTAGACCCGCACATGAATTTCACCACCGTCATCTTGGACCAATCCATAGAGATTATCAACCCGGACGTTTAACACGAGGTGTAGTGAACTCATTGACTGGACATGTCCTAAAAATTAACAAACATGGGGAAATTGTTCTCATCTTTCAGAGGAGCAGCAACTCGAGTTGTTTCAGAAAGGTCTGAGCTGCCACCATTTCCGAGGATGGGGATTAGCACCATGTTATTGTTAACTTGTTTAATCTAAAGGGCATGGAGAGTAATAACAAACGTTTTGGAAGAGAGAGGAAAATATTTGCAACGTAGCCTCTGACTGGCGGCTTTTCTAACATTCTGTCAGCTTGGATAATCAATAATTTTTGGCGTTCTCTCCGCAGAGAGCTCAGATGAGCCTTGTTTAAATGGGTCGGGATGTGAGGCGGTAAAGTACAGTTGGCTGGGACTAAGGGGAAAGGGCTCTTGATTGTGATGTGAGATGGTGAAGTACTCTTGACCGGGAGAAAAAATTAAGACATGCCCGGGCCATAGTAGGTCTCATCCCTTGTGGCAGATTGTGGAAGGCTGTTAGCCTTTCTGACTCTTAAAATTGGTTCGTTTTGGCAGCGAAGCAAGGCCAGATGTTAGTGACGTAACGGGAGTAGGTGCTTTTTGAGTTAAAGCATCACGAATATCGTTTTAAATCACGTTCTAGCAGCCGATGACCTAACCAGGACGCAGTCATTTGGATTCCTGCATATATATCCCTATTACCACATGAGCGAGCAATCGTTTAGCCGAAAGAGAAGCCATGTACATAGCTTACTTTAGTGACCTCCTGAGTTAATTACCAGACTATCTTCTTCCCTTCCCCATGGACTGTTTAATTATACGGATTTCATTTTACAATTAGTAGTTATCTCCAGTGTGTGAGTGGGTGAACTATTACGCTTGTTTTGGACGTGCTGTTCCTATTGTGGCATACTGTGTACTAAAACTGGTCTTAGTTACCACTATTTTACTGCAGTATTTAGAGATGAATCCCTTGACTGAAATTACTACTATTCACTTCATCAAGAAGCACACCGTCGACTCACTTGGTACTGACACGTCTTCTCTTTCTGTTCCCTTGGCGCGCAGTTTATTAAATACGTATAACTCTTAAGGGCAGGGGTCTGGCGATCTGCATATCGAATGGGTTCATTCGATTCAGATCAAGGGAATTGTGTGTCCAACCATATCCCGCTGGCAATTTGCAAATAAAGATGCTGGTCTCTGACACGATGCTTGAAAGTGGTTATGAGTTGTCGCACATCTGATTATTATGTCATAAGTTCTCAATAGGCTATGAATAACGATTACTGCACCAACGATTGTTTTTCTAATGACACATGATGCCTTGTTTAGGTATTTTGTTGTATGTAGACATAGGAAGGTTGCCTGTTTTTGACTGAAATTGGCTGTGAAATAAAGGTGTGTAATACAGCTGCTCGCAACCATTAATTACAAACGATTTTTAGTTTCAATGTTTTTAATCACGTTTATCATATGGCATTTTAACAAGGCCGTTCTTGATGTCCCACTCACACACACACACACACACACACACACACACACACATTGGTTATTAGTGAATAATCTGATACGCAGTTCGGGAATGTAGGAATCATAATGCACCTGTTCACTATGAGTACTAGGACTTCTGAAAAAATATTGATGTATCGACAAATCTATTCATTCTCCTAAAAAGTATCGATATATATCGGCGGTATCGTTCTCACCGAAATATCGATACACGGGTGTCGAAACGGCAATGTCGAGTAGAGATATTTTTGTTTTATGTTTTTTGAGCTTCCTTCATATCCAGCCTTTCTCTTTGACTGTATGAAGCAAGTATAGATGGCACAAAGAAGAAGTCCGATTGTAACGGGGGATGGAGCTTTGAATGGAATAACAAGACATCAGAGGCGTAAAAATAACACACCTGTTACGTTAGAAAACAATTTTGGCGCAACTAGAGTGCTGTTTTTTCACATTGGCATCCTCAAAAGCAGTTGCTGATGAAAAAATCTAAATAACAAGATTGGTCTTTGCCGTGGGTGGAAACGTGTGAGGGAAATTGCTGACGTAATCGGCGCTCGGTGCTACCAACAGAAAAGACAACGTTTAAATTCACCATCCAATTTTGACACTACAACTGCTAGGTTGGCTTTTGCAGAACTTAAAAAACAGAGAAGTCGAGATGAAGTGTTGCAGACAAATCCAGTATGTGACGAAACTGAACGACGTAACCATCTGGCACCTTTTACCGTGCCACTTACCTGCAGTTCCCATTGCAAGGAAAGTGGTTATCGTCAAGCATGAACGTGCATTGTTATCGTTTCAATTCTTGCTCTATGCAGGCTGCTAGCTTGTTGATGTCCGTAATATCTAATAAGAAATCACTACTTAAATATACAGCTCTAAAATTAGTAGCATATTTGCAATAAGCAGCGGATATTCTTTTTTGTCCGGTAAATAGATATATTTCCATCGATATATCGATAAATCGATAATATTTTCGATAAACAGAGAGCTTCTTTAAACTGTGATACTTCTTTAAATATCGATGTATCGGTTTCGAGATATTTTTTAAATGTAAACAGGCCCAGTATGTAGCATACGATGACATGACTGATGTTTAGTAGTGGCGGCCGCAGGAAGATTCGCGAGCCGAGTGAGCGCCTGCTGACGCTGGCACAGCCTCGGAGGCCGGTGGAGCCGCCTGGCCCCATTCGGACGCAGCTGTCGCAGGTGGAGGACAAGCAGGTGGTGGCTCTGGAGCGCATCAGGCAGCGTCAGTCGCTCGCGGAGGCGGCGCACTACCAGCGGTCCGGCTCCGAGCATAGCAGCAGCGCCTCGCCGCGCGCCGGCCTCACGCAGGTACGCCGATTCACACTGGCGGCTACGGAACGGAACGGCACCGTCAAATATAGGTGTGCACACGCTAGACGGCACTTGAAAATAAAGTCAGACTATCACCACACTACTGATGCCGATGGTTAAGTTATGAGGGGGCCGTCAGCCTCAAAATAAGTAGCAGTATACAGCAACATTCACACGCTGTGTCCCTGTCAGATACCATAGCTTGATGAAATTTGGACAATACATAGAACTGTTGCAGCATAGTACAGGAGAATACAGGAGAATGAGACGAACAAAAATGAGACTTTTATTAAAACTTAATAACTATACTGCTGTCACCGCAATTAATGACGGTACATAGAGTAGTGTAGTTCTATTTTATATGTATACAGGGTGGTCCATTGATCGTGACCGGGCCAAATATCTCACGAAATGAGCGTCAAACGAAGAAACTACAAAGAACGAAACTTGACTAGCTTGAAGGTGGAAACCATATGGCGCTATGGTAGGCCCGCTAGATGGCGCTGCCATAGGTCAAACTGATATCAACTGCGTTTTTTTAAATTTTAACCCTCATTTTTATTATATATTCGTGTAGTACGTAAAGAAATATGGATGTTTTAGTTGGACCACTTGTTTCGCTTTGTGATTGATGGCGCTGTAATACAAACGTATAAGTACGTGGTATCACGTAACATTCCGCCAGTGCGGACGCTATTTGTTTCGTGATACATTACCCGTGTTAAAGTGGACCATTTACCAATTGCGGAAAAGGTCGATATCGTGTTGACGTATGGCTATTGTGATCAAAATGCCCAACGGGCGTGTGCTATGTATGGTGCTCGGTATCCTGGACGACATCATCCAAGTGTCCGGACCGTTCGCCGGAGAGTTACGTTATCTAAGGAAACGGGAAGTGTTCAGCCACATGTGAAACGTGAACCACGACCCGCAACAAATGATGATGCCCAAGTAGGTGTTTTAGCTGCTGTCGCGGCCAATCCGCTCATCAGTAGCAGACACATTGCGCGAGAATCGGGAATCTCAAAAACGTCGGTGTTGAGAATTCTACATCAACATCGATTGCACCCGTACCATATTTCTATGCACCAGGAATTGCATGGCGACGACTTTGAACGTCGTGTACAGTTCTGCCACTGGGCATCAGAGAAATTACGGGATGATAACAGATTTTTTGCACACGTTCTATTCAGCGACGAAGCGTCATTCACCAACAGCGTTAACGTAAACCAGCATAATATGCACTATTCGGCAACGGAAAATCCACGATGGCTGCGACAAGTGGAACATCAGCGACCTTGGCGAGTTAATGTATGGTGCGGCACTATGGCAGGAAGGATAATTGGCACCCATTTTATCGATGGCAATCGAAATGGTGCAGTGTATGCTGATTTCCTGCGTAATGTTCTACCGATGTTACTACAAGTTGTTTCACTGCATGAAAGAATGTCGATGTACTTCCAACGTGATGGATGTCCGGCACATAGCTCGCGTGCAGTTGAAGCGGTATTGAATAGCATATTTCATGACAGGTGGACTGGTCGTCGAAGTACCATACCATGGCCCACACGTTCACCGGATCTGACGTCCCCGGATTTCTTTCTGTGGGGAAAGTTGTAGGATATTTGCTATCGTGATCCACCGACAACGCCTGACAACGATGCGTCAGCGCATTGTCAATGCATGTGCGAACGTTACGGAAGGCGAACTACTCGCTGTTGAGAGGAATGTCGTTACACGTATTGCCAAATGCATTGAGGTTGACGAACATCAGAATGGTTCAAATGGCTCTGAGCACTACGGTACTTAACATCTAAGGTCATCAGTCCCCTAGAACTAAGAACTACTTAAACCTAACTAACCTAAGGACGTCACACACATCCATGCCCGAGGCAGGATTCGAACCTGCGCCGTAGCGGTCGCGCGGTTCCAGATTGAAGCGCCTAGAACCGCTCGGTCACAACGGCCGGCCTGACGGACATCATTTTGATCATTTATTGCATTAATGTGGTATTTACAGATAATCATGCTGTAACAGCACGCATTTCACAAAGGTACATGTATCACATTGGAACAACGAATATGTAATAAAAATGCGGGTTCCTATTTAAAAATCGCAGTTGATATCCGTTTGACCTATGACGGCGCCATCTAGCGGGCCAACCATAGCGCCATCTGGTTTCCCCCTTCAAGCTAGACGACTTTCGTTCTTTGTAGTTTTTTTGTTTGACGCTTATTTCGTGAGATATTTGGCCCGGTCACGATCAATGAACCACCCTACAGCTGCACGTGTTCACCCTGTGTAATAAAGTCTGCACGGAACCGTCAGTGCGCGATCCCTAATCGCTCTTGGCCAATTTTCGTGGATGACAATGGGTGACCGCATGTAACAGCGCAGGTGGAGGGCTCTTGGAAGGAGAGAACTTTCGGCGAATGGGATAATCTGCCGTTCCCCCGAGTTAAATCGCATCGACCACCTGTGAGATGCGTTCGAGAGACGAATTGTACCACGACCATATTCTCCAAAGACTAACCAGCGTTGCCAACAGTACTGACGAAGGAATGGAACACAGTACCACAAGAACTCTTCAGCAGCCTTGTGGCCAGCATAGGAGCAGGTTGCAGAGCGGGCACTGCCGTCCATAGTGTTTACATACCCTATAAAGAACCATGTCCGGCCTTTTGTAGTGTCCAGAGGGCAGCATAAATCGCGGCGACTTCGATGTAATTATTGACGTCGAATAAAAATGTTTTTTCGGCTCTTCTCAATGCATGTTTCTTTCGGTTGCCTTCTGTACTGTACTGTAACAGTTCTATCTGTTGTCCAGGCTTCTTTACGCTATATTACTTAGGTGTGAAACATTATGAGAAAGTTACTTTCGTTCTGAACTTTTGCACACCAGTGCAGTAAGCGCACGGGACTTAAATTTAGACACCTGCAGGAGACATCTTGCTACTACTGTGTAGCACCACCTCTAGCCTTGATATGACCCCAATTCGGCGAGGACGTGGATCCACAAGCTTCTTCAGGAATGTCATGTCGAGCTGAAGTTACTGACGATTAGATGCCGTACAAACAATCCCCCACCCTCGATTCCTTAAATAATCTAACTCCCACCTATAAAACAGCTTCGAACATCAGATTTCGGTACTTTACAAAAGAGTTGATGTATGAAGTGTTTGAAATTAACTATGTAATATTAAACCCTTATGGTTGACGACGCAAAACCCTAATAATAATGGTTTTATTATTTTCGGTTAAATCAGGGGACAGGTATTTTGCGTCCATATTAAGGAAAGCTAGTTTTAAAGTATCTCAACATTTATGACGTCATATCGCCTGAACTCTTTGTCGTATAGTGGTGTAATTGTGCACCTACATTCAGTGATATATGTGGATATTTAATGTTAAGTGTGCTGCGAATAGGGTTAGTGGTGAAGATGTAATAAATTAAAATGTTGCGTGTGATGCTGCAGTTTCATGCATGTGAGCGAAAATGCATTAAGCGATAAACTTTTCTCCATCATTATTTTGTTGAGGTTGCAGGAGACGGACTCTACAGTGACCAAAGGTTTCATGTTATCTGTAGTGTTTGTTGTCAGTCCCTAAATTCTCTAATACTCAAACGCTGGTTGAATATTGTGTGGGTAGTCTGCGTGCAGTGACTTACGCTGCCTCAAACCGTCAGATTACCGAAGTTTAGCGGCGTGGGCGGGGCCGGTAGTTGGTCGGGTGACCCTCCGGGTATGTCTCGCACTCTTGACAGTTTGCTCTCTACCTTTGCGGAGGATGGGACAGGTGGTGTGGTGATGTAAAGTCCCTGGTCACTAGTCTCTGCGCCAGTGTCGTGAATTACATTCGAAACTACCCCACAGTGTTTCATGAAATGAAGGTATGCGACACTGCTGATCGATACCATCCAGCGTAAGCATCACGATTACCTATGCTGGACGAGGACGTCAATCTTGGAGGCCTTTGTGGTGTTCTTCGAGATGAGTATGCTATGTGTCAGCACCGGGTTTCACCCTCTCTTTTCTCGCATGATCTCCAACACAAACACGCACTATGCAACACCCCCCCCCCCCAGCCCCCCCACACACACACACACAAACGTTGCTGTCCTCAACATTTAACAGATCCGCTTTCATACACAACTCTCATACTTCGCGAAGGAATTGTGCCTGCGGGCACGAACGAAAGGGTTCAAATGGTTCAAATGGCTCTGAGCACTATGGGACTCTACATCTTAGGTCATAAGTCCCCTAGAACTTAGAACTACTTAAACCTAACTAACCTAAGGACATCACACACACCCATGCCCGAGGCAGGATTCGAACCTGCGACCGTAGCAGCCTCGCGGTTCCGGACTGCAGCGCCAGAACCGCACGGCCACCGCGGCCGGCCGAACGAAAGGGAAACTGTTGTGTACATAGTGCCGCGTAGTCAGCGTGTACACAACTTTCCCAACAGAGCGCGCCCCGCTACACACAACAGTGCAGGTGTGGCGCTCGTCCGTCTCCGCACTACGAGATGGCGCTGTCTTAGAGACGGACCAAATTCTGCTTCCACCGATCCGCGTATTAATATGTAATGCAGCCAATGAGATTGCTGCTAACGTAGAACCTTTTCTCCTCGCGGATCACACTCGCGCAGTGATACCTGAACGCACGAGGTATTATAATGAGTGTACAGACCTCCGAATAGTCAGTCTGCATTTGTCTGCACCAGTCTGCATTAGTCTGCATTTGTCTGCATTAGTCTGCATTAGTCTGTACCAGTCTATAGTCAAGTTTCAGTCTGCACTTCATAAGATTATCATATTCCTGTACATAGCCATGAAGAGAAATGTATAGACACTTTGCCAAGTATCAGAGATATGTGAGAATAAGATTAACGTACCAAGACCAAAGGAACTTCATATTGTCAATTGTAAATGGCATCCAGAATCAAATTAAGTAAGGTTTATGATTATTATTATTTTAATAAATGTGTGTGAAAATTAGTCAAGTTCTGTTTAACGTTGGTCATCGTCAATGTGCTACTCTAAGCGTGCAAGTGGCATTTCTATCGTCTGACCTAACGGCAGAAGATAAACACGCCACGATAAGACCACGAGACATATTGCTGACACTCGCCTACTTCGCTAGAGCGACAAGTCAAATAATCTGATGGTGTGTGTGTAGAAGGTCTTACAGTACGCTCACCACAGAAACCTATCCACTTACGCGGCTGAATCTGCCCTTTGGCGTCTACCAGCCATTCATGCCATACGACTTTACTTTTTAGCTTGAAATATTGTACAGCTTGAAATATTGTACAGAAACTTTAACGTAAGACTGTACCTCTTAATGAGCGGATTAAGGCAGCATTTAAAATTATAAATTTAGTCAATAATTACATAATAATAATGAAAAATGAAATCATTCTATGGCACTGATTGCCGGGAGTCCCCACCTGGGGAACTTCAGCCACCGAATTGTATGTCTTTTCAGCTGACGCCACATCGGGCGATTTGCGTGTCGATGATTATGTAATGATCATGAGGTCAACACCACGCCTAGTCCCCGAGGCGGACAAATGTCCGACGCGGCCGGACATCGAACACTGGCCAGCTGCATAGCAGTCAGACGCTCTGACCACTAAGAGGGCGGAATAATAATAATAATAATAATAATAACTTCGTGTGGCTCGGTGGCCGAGTGTAAGCATTTCGTTTGGACGCCACTTCGGTGACTCACAAATCCGTGATCTATCAGAGTCACCCAATTGGGCAAAGAGGACCTGCAGTTTTACGTGGAATCCAAATCAAATGACTTTTCTGCTGACTCCTCATTCGTTCAGAGATGAGGGCTAGATGAAAGTCAGACTGAAAATATTCATTATTCGACAGGGATTCGGACCCACGACCTCTCTCTTTCCAGGCGCGTGCCCTACAGCTAGACACTAGACCTGACAGCTGTTACATGAATCAAACTTTTGTTGCACCTGAAAGCCGCTAGACAGACAACCTGTAGCTGGGAACGAATGCCTATACCCGTTTAGTAATATACACTCCTGGAAACTGAAATAAGAACACCGTGAATTCATTGTCCCAGGAAGGGGAAACTTTATTGACACATTCCTGGGGTCAGATACATCACATGATGACACTGACAGAACCACAGGCACATAGACACAGGCAACAGAGCATGCACAATGTCGGCACTGGTACAGTGTATATCCACCTTTCGCAGCAATGCAGGCTGCTATTCTCCCATGGAGACGATCGTAGAGATGCTGGATGTAGTCCTGTGGAACGGCTTGCCTTGCCATTTCCACCTGGCGCCTCAGTTGGACCAGACTTCGTGCTGGACGTGCAGACCGCGTGAGACGACGCTTCATCCAGTCCCAAACATGCTCAATGGGGGACAGATCCGGAGATCTTGCTGACCAGGGTAGCTGACTTACACCTTCTAGAGCACGTTGGGTGGCACGGGATACATGCGGACGTGCATTGTCCTGTTGGAACAGCAAGTTCCCTTGCCGGTCTAGGAATGGTAGAACGATGGGTTCGATGACGGTTTGGATGTACCGTGCACTATTCAGTGTCCCCTCGACGATCACCAGTGGTGTACGGCCAGTGTAGGAGATCGCTCCCCACACCATGATGCCGGGTGTTGGCCCTGTGTGCCTCGGTCGTACGCAGTCCTGATTGTGGCGCTCACCTGCACGGCGCCAAACACGCATACGACCATCATTGGCACCAAGGCAGAAGCGACTCTCATCGCTGAAGACGACACGTCTCCATTCGTCCCTCCATTCACGCCTGTCGCGACACCACTGGAGGCGGGCTGCACGATGTTGGGGCGTGAGCGGAAGACGGCCTAACGGTGTGCGGGACCGTAGCCCAGCTTCATGGAGACGGTTGCGAATGGTCCTCGCCCATACCCCAGGAGCAACAGTGTCCCTAATTTGCTGGGAAGTGGCGGTGCGGTCCCCTACGGCACTACGTAGGATGCTACGGTCTTGGCGTGCATCCGTGCGTCGCTGCGGTCCGGTCTCAGGTCGACGGGCACGTGCACCTTCCGCCGACCACTGGCGACGACATCGATGTACTGTGGAAGCCTCACGCCCCACGTGTTGAGCAATTCGGCGGTACGTCCACCCGGCCTCCCGCATGCCCACTATACGCCCTCGCTCAAAGTCCGTCAACTGCACATACGGTTCACGTCCACGCTGTCGCGGCATGCTACCAGTGTTAAAGACTGCGATGGAGCTCCGTATGCCACGGCAAACTGGCTGACACTGACGGCGGCGGTGCACAAATGGTGCGCAGCTAGCGCCATTCGACGGCCAACACCGCGGTTCCTGGTGTGTCCGCTGTGCCGTGCGTGTGATCATTGCTTGTACAGCCCTCTCGCAGTGTCCGGAGCAAGTATGGTGGGTCTGACACACCGGTGTCAATGTGTTCTTTTTTCCATTTCCAGGAGTGTAGATAACTACCAAATTGCGTGGATATTGATTGCTGCGTTTCAAGCTGCTATTAAAAATAGTGGAGACATCATTTGTTGGGTTAAGAGGAGACGATTTAGCACAGCAGGTCAGTAGAGGCGCAGTAAGGTGCCTAAGGCTTCAGCAAACCAGAAAACACTCACAAAACACTCGCAAAACATAAAAGAACCATCTGAAGCCTGCGATAAACTCTCAACGCACTGCAGGTTAAACAACTCTTTCGACTGTCGGTGCAATCGACGCCTTGAAAAGAGGTTATGCGTCGATTCACACTACACGCCCCAGCCACCTGCTGCCTAGTTGCTGTTCACGTCCACGCTGTCGCGGCATGCTACCAGTGTTAAAGACTGCGATGGAGCTCCGTATGCCACGGCAAACTGGCTGACACTGACGGCGGCGGTGCACAATACACGATGAATGTGACAGAATGAGGTATATTCAATTTTATTTAAATGCGAAGACGGTTTGAATTCTGTAGAGGGTGCAGGATATTTAGTTCCAGAGCTGGGGGGGGGGGGGGGGGGGAATCAATATCCACGCAATTTGGTAGTTATCTACACTCCTGGAAATGGAAAAAAGAACACATTGACACCGGTGTGTCAGACCCACCATACTTGCTCCGGACACTGCGAGAGGGCTGTACAAGCAATACACGATGATACACATTCATCGTGCAAAACGTGCAGCTATTTGTGACGCTGTGAGCAGTGACCTTTTACGAGGTAAAAGTCGCCAAATGTACTTTAGTTGAATTTCCCTTTACAGTGCTAATTTGGAAGCTGGTTGACCTGCAGTCACTGAAAGGAAAAATGTCTGGCGAGTTTCAAACCCACTGCCGCTGATATTTGTCTCTGGACCCGGTCGGTTAGGATTTTTTGACATCCTCTGCTTATACGCCGTGATACAAGACTACGACTATTTCATTCTTTGTAGACGAGCAATGTAGCTCTCCCCCCCCCCCCCCCCCCCCCCCCCCCCCAGCTCTGGAACTAAATATCCTGCACCCTCTACAGAATTCAAACCGTTTTCGCATTTAAATAAAATTGAATACACCTCATTCCGTCACATTCATCGTTCTTCTATCAACATTTAACATACATGGGCATTTCAGACAGTGAAACACAAGTACACTTTTTCCCTTCTCATTCTCAGGCAGTGGCGTCATACTGTTTTTTACTTTTTGCCTTCATCTCATCTTTATTTGTGTCCTCCTCTACGATTCTTTTGTGTCTATCCATTCATTCAGCGGACCACACAATAAATCTACCACTGTGTAAAATATCCATGCTATTCTATTTCTCACAAATTCAAATAAACTTTCATAGCAACCAATGTTTTTGTAAATTCTCTTATTCGTATTTCTAAGTGTTAGGATATGTACTAAAGGTAAGACCTCTTCCAGCACGTGGGTCATCGACACCTGGATCCACACCCACAGTCTTCAAAATTGCTTTGAAGCACAATCTGCTTCTCGCTGTGTCAGACTTTAGGATTGCTTCGTGTTCCAGTCTCGTGTGGAGATCTGGAAGAGTATTGCTTGAATATCTCTCTGGAGCCGTAGTTTAAATTCCTCTTTCCAGATGCTACGGGATCGGTATGTAGGGAGAAGTAAACTGTCCCTTGAATATTTATAACAAGATTTTCGCCGGATAGTCAAACAAACTTGTCACCATTCGTGCTGTTTTTTTCTTGTATACTCTCAATATACCTGTTAGTACTACCTGGCATAGTTCCACACACGAATTACCAGAATTCTGCGTTGGGCCACACGAATGTCGTGCAAGCAACCTCATTTGGACGAAATGCTTTCAATAAGTAATGGAACACAGTTGTGAAAGCAGGTTGGTTTTATTCAGTATTCCATTACAGAATTTTATTTCCCACTCTTTTGGCTACAAAACCCTATTTTTTCAACGTAAATTCCCTTCAATGCTATGGCCTTACGTCACCTTTCGTGGGGGGGGGGGGGGGGGGGGAGGCCTGTATGCCAACATGATGGCATTCTACTGATCGACGGGTCTCGGGATCGATTCCCAGCGGGGTCAGAGATTTTCACCTGCCTCGAGTTGACTGGGTGTTTGTGTTGTCCTCCTCATTTCATCATCATTCATGAAAGTGGCGAGACTGGACTGAGCAAAGGTTGGGAATTTGTACGGGCGCTGATAACCGCGCAGTTGAGCACCCCACAAACCAAACATCATCATCATCTACTGGTCGACGTCGGAGCCAACGTCTTACTTCATCAATAACCTTCCCGTCATCCATATACACGCCGAAGTCGTTCCTTCAGTTTCCTGAGGGCAGCACAATACACTCGCTAGTTGATCATCGCACCATGAGGGAGGTCATCAAACACAGTAGCTCCTTCAGAATCGCCGAAGACTGTCGCCATAACCTTACGGGCTGAGATTGCAGCTTCCAACGTTTTTTTCAGAGGAGAGGTAGTGTGGCGCCACTCCTTGGATTGCAATTTTTGTGGGGTCCTGCCCACCCGTCGCTTATAGGGTACCTAAAGGAGGCTGCTTTCCCAGATAGCTGTGCAACAATTCAAGCAAATCACATTTATTGTTTTTATTTCAATAAAGCAGACTGACAGTACTTTTTCTTCAATTTACAACGGTCTCGCAAGCGATGGGCGACATGCAGACAATCAATGTCCTTTGCTGTATACAAGGTCAAAGTAGGCAATTGGTATGGATCATACGTCAGTGCTATCGTAGTGCTCTCCTAGTACTGTGCGTATACTGTCCTGGTATGCGAATCCCAGTCTGCTACTGTGCTAATACTGTCCGGCTGAGGTTAGGAGAAACGCGCTTATATTCTCTTCGGCTAGAGGGCGCTCCTGTCGTGGTGCGGTCCTTGTCAGGGGGCTATTGGCTGACATCGCCTCACAGCCTTCTTTGCTCTTGCATTCTTTATCTTCGTGTCATCGCTTATCGTTACATCGGAACAATTTTGTTTCTGGTTTGAAGTGATGAACTCACGTTTGATGGCCTGTGATGATTTTCAACAAAAAAGTGCTCACGATGAGCCTCATACTGCGCGAGCAATTCCGCACAGATGGTCCTACGTTGCTCTTTATGGTCTTCCGTTGGGCGTCCAGAAACACAGCGGGCACACACTTGAGAGTACTCCAACCGGTGGACGAGTATGTCATCACTACCAACAGAGATGTCAAGCTGTGCAGCAAGGTGTTTGGTAGTGACCCACAGATTACTTCGAATGAGGGCGAACGCACGTTCCAACATTGCAGGACTCACCTGATTGTGCTACATCTACATCTACATTCACCTACATTTATACTCCGCGAGCCACCCAACGGTGTGTGGCGGAGGGCACTTTATGTGCCACTGTCATTACCTCCCTTTCCTGTTCCAGTCGCGTATGGTTCGAGGGAAGAACGACTGTCTGAAAGCCTCTGTGCGCGCTCTAATCTCTCTAATTTTACATTCGTGATCTCCTCGGGAGGTATAAGTAGGGGGAAGCAATATATTCGATACCTCATCCAGAAACGCACCCTCTCGAAACCCGAACAGCAAGCTACACCGCGATGCAGAGCGCCTCTCTTTAAGAGTCTGCCACTTGAGTTTGCTGAACATCTCCGTAACGCTATCACGCTTACCAAATAACCCTGTGACGAAACGCGCCGCTCTTCTGTGGATCTTCTCTATCTCCTCCGTCAACCCGATCTGGTACGGATCCCACACTGATGAGCAATACTCAAGTATGGGTCGAACGAGTGTTTTGTAAGCCACCTCCTTTGTTGATGGACTACATTTTCTAAGGAGTCTCCCAATGAATCTCAACCTGGTACCCGCCTTACCAGCAATTAGTTTTATATGATCATTCCACTTCAAATCGTTTCGCACGCATACTCCCAGATATTTTACAGAAGTAACTGCTACCAGTGTTTGTTCCGCTATCATATAATCATACAATAAGGGATCCTTCTTTCTATGTATTTGCAATACATTACATTTGTCTATGTTAAGGGTCAGTTGCCACTCCCTGCACCAAGTGCCTATCCGCTGCAGATCTTCCTGCATTTCGCTACAATTTTCTAATGCTGCAACTTCTCTGTATACTACAGCATCATCCGCGAAAAGCCGCATGGGACTTCCGACACTATCTACTAGGTCATTTATATATGTTGTGAAAAGCAATGGTCCCATAACACTCCCCTGTGGCACGCCAGAGGTTACTTTAACGTCTGCAGATGTCTCTCCATTGATAACAACATGCTGTGTTCTGTTTGCTAAAAACTCTTCAATCCAGCCACACAGCTGGTCTGATATTCCGTAGGCTCTTACTTTGTTTATCAGGCGACAGTGCGGAACTGTAACGAACGCCTTCCGGAAGTCAAGAAAAATAGCATCTACCTGGGAGCCTGTATCTAATATTTTCTGGGTCTCATGAACAAATAAAGCGAGTTGGGTCTCACACGATCGCTGTTTCCGGAATCCATGTCGATTCCTACATAGTAGATTCTGGGTTTCCAAAAACGACATGATACTCGAGATACTTGACGTTGTCGCGTTCATTGGCACAGCAAATCGAAACTTGCTCTACGAGTCAACCACAATCAACCAGCGACTGTTCCAAAAAGGTCCCGCAAAGTCTATGTGCACACGTAGCCATGGTGTTTGCGACTTAGGCCAAGCAGAGAATTTTTGTGGCGAAGCGGACTGATTTTCCACACATCCGTGACACTGTGAATTCATCTGTTCTATTTGTGCGTTCATACCCTGCCAAGTACAGTGTCGACGTTCTAACTACTTGGTATAAAGAATTCTCCAGTGGCCTTGGTGAAGTAACTGCAACACGCTTTAGGGATCAACACACGTCACTGACCACTGTCATTTTGAACAAGAATTACATCTTTCTGTACAGCGAGGTTATGCCGACGAGCAAAGTATCGGCACACTACAGAGTTTTTTATGCTATGCAGGGAGCGAGGCCAAGCTGTGCCAATGTATGTGAGCAAAATGTTCAAATATGAATCAACTTCCGTGGTCTTTGCAATTTGCTTATAATTCAGGGCAAAAGACTGAAGCAATTCAGAGTCCTGAGCATCGATGTTACACCAACATGCAGCAAAAGCGTGAAAACCTGTATCAGGGCTAACTGGAGGACTGAAAGAACGTCCGTATTACCATGTTGAGCTGTCAGATGATATACAATCACGTAGTGGTATTGAGGCAACAACAAAGCCCATCTTTGCGATTTTTGGGGAGTAGAATTTCCTGCCGTGCAAGTAGTGATGTAATTTGGTGACATCATACACAATAGCCAATGCCTCTTGCTCAGTTTATGAATAGTTACACTGAACTACGGGACTCACTTTTCATGCGAAAGAAATATGCCTGTCTTCATCACCAATTCTATGTGAAAGCACTGCAACAATTCCGTAAGAGGAAGCGTCAATTTCCAATACAACTGATTTGTCAGAATCAGAGACAACAAAGCTTCGATCACTGAACAATGCATCGTTAAGTTTTTGAAAAGCTACTTGGCACTCTTCTGTCCAAACAAAGGGGGCATTTTTGCGACGCAAGCGATGCAATGGAGCCCTAAGACTGACTGCTATTCAGTGACACTGCGAAGAATTGGCAAATCTTGTATGGCTAACAAATGCGACTGAAAAGCATGTGCACCTTGACTGTTTATGACATGACCAAGATACTGCAATTCAGGTTTAAAAAAATCACACTTGTCCAATCTATACGTTAGTGCTGCATCAGATAACACACGAAACAATGCACGTAAATTTGCAATATGTTCTTCAGGTGTACGACCTGCTACTACAATATCGTCCGAATAGTTTTAACAGTTTGGTACTGTACTGTACTGAATATAGAGCACCGCAAGCACGTTTGAATTTGAATTTTCTTGTCATACCCTGTAAATCTGTTAGCCACTTGCAATAAGTTTTTTGCAATTAAAGAAGTGATACCTAGCTACTACCACATTCGCTTGTTGGTCATAATAGTTTGTTAGCGAGGCTACCAGTTCGTGACAAGATAGTTCACTCGGAGTGGCGTTAGGGAAAAATTTTGTGATTAGGCGGAACGCTGCACTTTCTACTGCTGATAATAGATAATGGCTTTTCACAGTACCTGGTTCGTTGTGAGCGAGGAGATGAGCTTAAAAACAGGGACAATCACGCAAGCCATTCCTTTTCTTGTTCACTCAACTGTCGAAAAGGAGGTATAGGAATAGGTGTTGCGGTAGGTGGTGCTTGTTCTGTCAGGCGTGCAGAGTTGGCCAGTAGCTGCTGCACCGTGTTGAGTAACGTAGGGATCTGCTGCGTCTGCAACTGAAACATCGGTATTAGCTGTGTGGCATCTAACGCTGGCGGCTGTGGCGCCTGAGCAGGGGGCGGGATAGGTGGGATGGGCATGCTGGAAGACACAAGTGCAACAAACAGACAAGGCAAGCAAGCAAAAGAACCAGTCACGAAACTGTCGATAAGGTGATATAGCAGCTGTAGTAGGTAGTGCTTGTTCTCTCGGACTCGCAGTGTTGGCCAGTAGCTGCTACACTAAGTTGAACAGGGTGGAGATTAGCTGTATCTGGAATTGAAACATCTGCATTAGCTGTGTGGCATTTAACGCTTGAGGATGTGGCGCCAGAGCAGGGGGTGGGACAGGATTGGTGGGCATGTTGGAAGACATAAATACAAAACGTATAAGGCAAGAAATCTAAATAACGACAAAATCACCCACCTGAAAACGCTGATTAGCAAAAACGACAAGAAACTGTTAAAGTAATTGAGCGCCCCTGCACAGTAAAGACAAGAGAAAGTCAAGGCGCCAGCTATGCAACAATTCAAGGAAATCACATTAATAGTTTTTATTTCAATAAAGCAGATTGAGAAAACGTAACTTTAAATTGACAACAGTGACGCAAGCGATGGGCGACATGCAAACAATCAATGTCATTTGCTGTATACAAGGTCCATGTAAGCAATTGGTATGGATCACAAGTCATTGCTATCTTACTGCTCTCCTAGTACTGTGCATATACTGTCCTGGTATGCGAATCCCAGTCTGGTACTGTGCTAATGCCGTCCGGCCGAGGCTGGGAGAAGCGGCGCTTATATTCTCTTCGGCTAGAGGGCGCTCCTGTCGTGGTGCGGTCCTTGTCAGGGGGCTATTGGCCGACGTCGCCTCACAGCCTTCTTTGCTCTTGCTTTCTTCATCATTGAGTCATCGCTTATCGTTACACCGCAACAATTTTGTCTCTGGTTTGAAGTGATGAATGTGGTGTCACCGCCAGACACCACACTTGCTAGGTGGTAGCTTTAAATCGGCCGCGGTCCATTAGTACATGTCGGACCCGCGTGTCGCCACTGTCAGTGATCGCAGACCGAGCGCCACCACACGGCAGGTCTCGAGTGACGGACTAGCACTCGCCCAGTTGTACGGACGACTTTGCTAGCGACTACACTGACGAAGCCTCGCTCCTTTGCCGAGCAGATAGTTAGAATAGCCTTCAGCTAAGTCCATGGCTACGACCTAGCAAGGCGCCATTAGCCTTACATAGCAATTGATACTTATCGTATAAAGCATGTCTCATCAAGAACGATGTATACAACAAGGATGGATTAAAGTAAAGTATTCCAAAAGCTACGTACTTTTCTTTATAGCATTCATTACGTATCCTGTTTCAGACCTCACGCCATCCTTCGTGTGTTTATAGCGTGCATTGCGGTCCCCTCAAATCACACTGTGTCGGCACTTATGTCGACACATCAATGAAAACATGTTTAATGGCCTGTGACGATTTTCAACAAAAAATGCTCACGATGAGCCTCGTACTGCGCGAGCAATTCCGCACAGATGGTCCTTCGTTGCTCTTTATGGTCTTCCGTTTGGAGGCTAGAAACCAGGCAGGCACAAACTTGCGAGTACCCCATCTGGTGGACGACTATGTCATCACTATGAACAGAGATGTCCAGCTGTGCAACAAGGTATTGATAGTGATCCACAGATGACGTCGAATGAGGGTGACCACACGATCCAACATTGCAGGACTCACAGCTGCGTGCGGCAGGCCGGCACGCGGGACATCAGACAGGTTTGTGCTACCTTATTGCGATGATGACACACGCCTTGTCCAACGACTCACCGTGCTTTTGTTCCCTGCAAAGTCTCCGTAGACATTGTGAAGCGCCTATGAATTCTTACGATGCCCTGGTTATCCGCTGAAAGAAACTAAATGACCGGTCTTTCCTTGGAACGCACCTCCGTTACAGACGCCATACTGAAAGCTATGTATAGCACCGCCACCTATCAGAAATTCATGAGGCTGAATTGGGAATATTCCACGACGTTTCGTAATAAATTGCGCGATTTTTCAACAGAAATTGGCGGAGAAAAAAAAGTGTTGCATTATTTATTGAACGCTTCTCGTGGACGGATTGCATTTTTCCACTGTCTGGCCAATGAAAGGAAGTCTGTGCCTTGCATATGACTGTGCCTGTGTGGTGGTTACATGTCATATCCCTACGAAATTCTCTACGCACGTATTTGCGTGAGTGGATTTATTGCTGTTGTTCATCATTGGCAATGTAGTCATAGGATTTCTACGTTTTGTGAGGCGAACAGTTTTACATTTGTGAACTGTTAAAGCAATTGCCAATTTTGCACCACTTTGAAATCTTATCGAGATCTAGCAGTTTTTTCCAGATAGTGCAACATTTAGGTAATTGCCCCATCAATAAAATTTCTAGGTTTACTATTAGCATTGTTTGCCAGGTACACTACTGGCCATTAAAATTGCTACACCAAGAAGAAATGCAGATCATAAACGAGTATTCATTGGAAAATATATTATACTAGAACTGACAAAAAAATGGCTCTGAGCACTATGGGACTTAACTACTGTGGTCATCAGTCCCCTAGAACTTAGAACTACTTAAACCTAACTAACCTAAGGCCATCACAAACATCCATGCCCGAGGCAGGATTCGAAACTGCGAGCTAGAACTGACATGAGATTACATATTCACGCAGTTTGGGTGCATAGATCCTGAGAAATCGGCACCCAGAACAACAACCTCTGGCCGTAATAACGGCCTTGATACGCCTGGGCATTGAGTCAACCAGAGCTTGGATGGCGTTTACAGGTACAGCTGCCCATGCAGTTTCGACACGATATCACAGTTCATCAAGAGTAGTGACTGGCGTATTGTGACGAGACAGTTGCTCGGCCACCATTGACCAGACGTTTCCAATTGGTGAGTGCTCTGGAGAATGTGTAGGCCAGGGCAGCAGTCGAACATTTTCTGTATCCAGAAAGACCCGTACAGGACCTGCAACATGCGGTCGTGCATTATCCTGCAGAAATGTAGGGTTTCGCAGGGATCGAATGAAGGGTAGAGCCACGGGTCGTAACACATCTGAAATGTAACATCCACTGTTCAAAATGCCGTCAATGCGAACAAGAGCTGACCGATACGTGTAACCAATGGCACCCCATACCATCACGCCGGATGATATGCCAGTCTGGCGATGACGAATACACGCTTCCAATGTGCGTACACCGCGATGTCGCCAAACACGGATGCGAACATCATGATGGCCGGCCGCGGTGGCGATGCGGTTCTAGGCCCTTCAGTCCGGAACCGCGCGACTGCTACGGTCGCAGGTTCGAATCGTGCCTCGGGCATGGATGTGTGTGATGTCCTTAGGTTAGTTAAGTTTAAGTAGTTCTAAGTTCTAGGGGACTGATGACCTCAGATGTTAAGTCTCATGGTGCTCAGAGCCATTTTTTGGACCATCATGATGCTGTAAACAGAACCTGGATTCATAAAAAAAAATGATGTTTTGCCATTCGTGCACCCAGGTTCGTCGTTGAGTACACCTTCGCAGGCGCTCCTGTCTGTGATGCAGCGTCAAGGGTAACCGCAGCCATGGTCTCCGACCTGATAGTCCATGCTGCTGCAAACGTCGTCGAACTATTCGTGCAGATGGTTGTTGTCAAACGTCCCCCTCTGTTGACTCAGGTATCGAGACGTTGCTGCACGATCCGTTACAGCCATCCGGACAAGATATCTGTCATCTCGACTGCTAGTGATACGAGGCCGTTGGGATCAACCACGGTGTTCCGTATTACCCTCTTCAACCCACCGATTCCATATTCTGCTAACAGTCATTGGATCTCGACTAACGCGAGCAGCAATGTCGCGATACGATAAACCACAATCGCGATAGGCTACAATCCGACCTTTATCAAAGTTGGAAACGTGATGGTACGCATTTCTCCTCCTTACACGAGGCATGACAACAACGTTTCAGCAGGCAACGACGGTCAACTGGTGTTTGTGTATGAGAAATCGGATGGAAACTTTCCTCATGTCAGCACGTTTTAGGTGTCGCCACCGGCGCCAACCTTGTGTGAATGCTCTGAAAAGCTAATCATTTGCATATCACAGCATCTTCTTCCTGTCGGTTAAATTTCGCGTCTGTAGCACGTCATCTTCGTGGTGTAGCAATTTTAATGGCCAGGAGTGTAATTGATACGCACCATGAGTAGCAAGAGTCCCAAACACTTCTCAGGATCACGTCTGATGTTTGTCTTACAGCTGTCGATTCTCTTCATAAATTTTGTATGATACACCATATTATAGCACTTTCATTTATAAACGCTGCTGTGCCACTGAGTAAAATGCTTTTTGGAAGTCATTAGGTTTTGAAGCCACCCAATTACCTTGATCCATGGCTTCCAGAATATCTTCTGAGAATTTTCCGGCGTAAAGTCAAGCGCCGGCAGAGGGTTGTGAAGACGTCAGCCAACGTGGACCGACCCCTCTCTAGGACGACAACCCGACGGCAGCGCCCTCTAAACTAACAGGACATAAGCGCCGCGCCGCCTGGCCGCGGCCCAGTTGGAGACTAGCAGTTCGCCGAGTTCCACAGCGGCATCAAGAATAGGCACCTGTATAGCAGCGACTTAGGAACTGTCTTGTTTGTCTGTCGCCGTTTGCTCGCGACACGTCTGTGTCTCACAAAGTTAAGAATTGTAATCATTTCCTTTTGTAACAAAATTTACTAACATGATTTGCTTGAATTGTTGTCTAGCGAACCGAGAAAGCAGGTTCCCTAGGCGCCCCATGTTTGACGAATAGGCAGGACACAACAGAGAAGGGTCGATTTGGGATACACATGACAGATGTTTCCGAAATCCATGCTGGCTGGCATGGTGGTCCTCAAATCGAGACATTCCATAAGTTTGAGTTCTCTATGTAATCTAAGATTCTGTAAAACAGAGGCGTCGAAGAAACAGGACGGTAGTTTCATGAATCATACAATGAAGGCTTTCACGACCGGATGGTAATGTTATTGGTAATTCTTCCGGGTTATATGGCCGTGGTCCATGGAATACTTCTATTCCTAACGTTTCGTTCAATACTACGTTGGACATCCTCAGAGGTATGGCTGGTCCTGTTGAGTCCTGCCGACTGACGAGTCGGTCGTCGGAGAGCGGCCTAAATACCTAGGAAAGTGGGCGTGGTCTAGCTTGCACATAGTAGCTGAGAGAAAACTAGTCAAAGATAAAATGTAACTATCTATAACAGTCCGTCATAGATAAAAATCACTTATCGATTCTGTAACGCCACTGTCCATATCTCGCTTAATTTCAAGGCCTCTTCTTTTCTATTAAAATTATCTTCATGTTTATAAATTTCAATAGCCTCCCTATACAGTCGTGGATAATAGTTCGTGGTAGCACTTAAAACTGTAGTTTCAGAAAACTTAACTACATGGTCACCGGACTGAAGTGCATGTTCCGCAACGGCCGATTTATCTATTTTACCCAGTAGGCAAAGACTTTTATGCTCCTTTACCCTCGTATTCACACTTCTTTTCGTAGTACCAATATAGACCTTGCCACAGGTACACGGAATTTTATACACACCGCTAGATGATAATGGTGGCCTTCTATCTTTAACAGAACGAAGTACTTGTCCTATTTTTCTGGTAGGTTTGAATACCGGTTTCACTTTATGTTTCAGAAAAAATTTGCCGATTCGATCTGTAACCTTACTAATGAAAGGTAAAGACACCGTGTTCTTCCATTGTGGTGTACCATCCTTGTCCTTTGGCCTGCTGTAGTTAGGTCTTAAAATTCTATTAATTTCTTTGTTTGAGTACCCATTCTCTAGGGATGCCCAACGTAGTATTGGACGAAACGTTAATAACAGAAGTATTCCATGGACCACGGCCATATAACCCGGAAGAATTATCAACAACAGTTTCATGGATCATTTGTTCTACATTTCTTGTAGAATGGTGTGACCTGTCCTTTATTTTAACCAGTGGATACGCCTATTTGTGTGTATGAGATCAACACATAGGATAACTCAGGTGCACATTTTGTGTAACAACTGACAGGAATTGCATTTGGCTCCTGGACCTTGATCAGTTGTAGCAATTTCATTTATTTTGCACCACTTGTGACACAGATATCTTCATATTTACATTTCTATCTCACTCATATTTTCGGTGCAGCAAGGATTAAACTGGAGTGGTATTCTTGACCTTCTTTTGTAAAGGAGTATACGAAAATCGATTTAATTAATGTTTTTAGTTCCCTCTCCTTAATTTCGGTTCGTGTGTTATTCATAAATCACGGGGCACTATCTTTGGTGCAACTTCCAGCCTTAAAATATGAATAAGTTTTTTTGGATTTCTCAAATGTCCTTCGACAGGATTCTGTTGTTGTAGTCGTTGAAAAATTCATACATTGCTCTACACACATGTAATTTAACATCTATCTCTGTCTATGACTATACGTTTCATTTTACTGTTGTGCAGTATCTGCAGTTTCTTTAGAAAAACTGTAATCTACAAGCCTTACTTCCCTTTATGAACTGTTCTATTATGTACATATCTACATATTACTTGGTCAATTATTCTTACGAACTTGAGCCACAGTTCGTCCACGTTCTCTTACTTCTAGGTAGTTTTCAGAGAAAGCATTAACTGTCTCTTTTCTTCAATATACATTTATTTCTGGGTTGCCTATTTTACATAGAGCCTGGGAAAATGAGTGTAAAATAAAAAAGAAATTATCTTGAAGTAAAGCTATATTTTAGTCGATCCCTAAATTGGGATCGTGGCTCATGTCACTGTCTTTTTATATCGTCTTTTAGTTTTTGTGACAGACATCATAGCATTCAGTATGAAGACCCTCACTACACACAGGTCACTGCGTCCTTGCATTTTCCTTGCATGTTCTACATTTTCATGCGTTCCGAAACTTGTCTGATTCGAGAAGTCCTGAGATGCCATTTTCCTTGACTTCCGGAAGGCGTTCGATACAGTTCCACACTGTCGCCTGATAAACAAAGTAAGAGCCTACGGAATATCAGACCAGCTGTGTGGCTGGATTGAAGAGTTTTTAGCAAACAGAACACAGCATGTTGTTATCAATGGAGAGACGTCTACAGACGTTAAAGTAACCTCTGGCGTGCCACAGGGGAGTGTTATGGGATCATTGCTTTTCACAATATATATAAATGACCTAGTAGATAGTGTCGGAAGTTCCATGCGGCTTTTCGCGGATGATGCTGTAGTATACAGAGAAGTTGCAGCGTTAGAAAATTGTAGCGAATTGCAGGAAGATCTGCAGCTGATAGGCACTTGGTGCAGGGAGTGGCACTGACCCTTAAAGTAGACAAATGTAATGTATTGCGAATACATTGAGAGAAGGAGCCTTTATTGTATGATTATATGATAGCGGTACAAACACTGGTAGCAGTTACTTCTGTAAAATATCTGGGAGTATGTGTACGGAACGATTTGAAGTGGAATGATCATATGAAATTATTTGTTGGTAATGCGAGTGCCAGGTTGAGATTCATTGGGAAAGTCCTTAGAAAATGTAGTCCATCAACAAAGGAGGTGGCTTACAAAACACTCGTTCGACCTATACATGAGTATTGGCTCAAATGGCTCTGAGCACTATGGGACTTAACATCTGTGATCATCAGTCCCCTAGAACTTAGAACTACTTAAACCTAACCAACCTAAGGACATCACACACATCCATGCCCGAGGCAGGATTCGAACCTGCGAACGTAGCGGTCACGCGGTTCCGGACTGAAGTGCCTAGAACCGCACGGCCACACCGGCCGGCACTTGAGTATTGCTCATCAGTGTGGGATCCGTACCAGGTCGGGTTGACAGAGGAGATACAGAAGATCCAAAGAAGAGCGGCACGTTTTCGTCACTGGGTTATTGGGTAAGCGTGATACCGTTACGGAGATGATTAGCAAACTCAAGTGGCAGACTCTGCAAGAGAGGCGCACTGTATCGCGGTGTAGCTTGCTGCCCAGGTGTCGAGAGGGTGCGTTTCTAATGAGGTATCTAATATATTACTTCCCCCTAATTATACCTCCCGAGGAGATCACAAATGTAAAATTAGAGAGATTGGAGCGCGCACGGAGGCTTTCCGGCAGTCGTTCTTCCCGCAAACCATACGCGACTGGAACAGGAAAGGGAGGTAATGACAGTGGCACGTAAAGTGTCCTCCGCCACACACGGTTGGGTGGCTTGCGGAGTATAAATGTAGATGTAGTTAACTGAAACACCTTCGGGTATGATGACGTTCTTCCCTTTTTGGATCAGAAGGAGTGGATGATTGAGTACGATATGCCGTTGCCACCGTCCTTCTTAATTGGAGCAGCAGAACATTCTCGTTCGCGAGGCAATAGATGATGGGAACAGCACAGGATCCACTGTTTGAATCCGAATCCCACTGGTTTCCCGCGAATGACTTGTTTTAGTTCACGGTGTCCATAATATTGAATCATTTGCTCATCAGTGCTCAGCTTGTCAGAAAAACTAGAAATTTCATGAATTTCTTATTCAGCAAGGTCATCACGGGAAGAATTTTGAAAAGGTTACCCCTTTCGTCAGTTGATATTCTGTTCAGATATGTGTCGTCATTGAAATGAAGGTGGCACTTGATTTCCAGATATCTGTTGCGACTCATAGACTGTTATAAGCACCTTGTATCAATGTCCTTATCGTCAATCCGATATAACTTTCTGTGGGAGAACATGGCATCCAGTGAATAGCAGTATACCTAAGAACCTTTTTATGTAGTTATTGCATCAAAGCTGTGACTATTGTTCCACGTAGCTTGTTGGACACTTTCACTGGCAATCAAATGCAACACTTGTTCATCAAAAAATTCTTCAAAGCTTTCCTTTTAGTGTTGCTACCAAATGGTATCAGCGCTGTTCAGTTTCTCCTAGATCAGGGTAGGTTTTGCTGTTAAGATACATCCTCAGTCGTTTGATTATATGATATTAGCTTACATTTTGTTCTTTCGATGACCCGCATTTTCCTCACTTTTGCTTCCTTCCATATTACAAGGTACCTTGAACATCATGAGCAGGAGGAGGATATTAGTGTTTAACGTCCCGTCAACAACAAGGTCATTAGAGACGGAGCACAAGCTCGTAACGAGGAAGGATAGAGAAGGAAATCGGCCGTGCCATTTCGAAGGAACCGTTCCGGCATTTGTCTTAAATCACACAAAACTTTAATCGGAACGACCGGACGCGAATTTGAACCGTCGTCCTCCCGAACGCGAGTGCAATGTGCTAACGATTGCGCTACCTCCCTAGGTACCTGGAACATAAGCTGGAAGAGTATCTTCCAATGTAGTCATCGCGATCAGTTATCTCATCTACGCGATCTGGAAAGAGCTCGACGATATCAGTGGTCTCATTCACTTCATTCTCACCATCAGAACACGCCATGAAATCAGGATCATTTTCACTGTCTTCAGTTTTCGTTATAGAAAGTGCTTTATAGCGAGTCATTGTTCCTGGGTAGAAAAGAAACAGAAAATGTTGTTTTAGGCAGAACCTGCCATGAGCCCCAAATGAGGACCGAAGCTCCGAAAGTCCTCACTGGAACATACTATGTCTTGGAAATAAAGAACCGATAAACATCTTTTAAAACCATTATAGAACTTCCCAGTACACAAGCACTAGAAGTTAATTACATAACAACATAACCTATGCTATTTCAAAAACGTTCAACCCTTGTAATTCTTAAAAGGTTTACATCTTCACACAAATAATCCTGTACACTTCATTCTCGTAGCAGCAACTGACCAAGAATCGGTGCATAACAATGCAAAATAGTAACTACTGATTACAACACAATCACATATACAAAGTTTCAGCTACAGATGCAAATCCCTAAATGGAGATCATGGCAGTTAATGTGTTAATACTTTTTTACTAGTTGTCCTGACGCGCTCGCTATTTACAAAGCCGCAGTTATCTCAGTCGATCTGCGAGGTACTCAAATAATCATCAAAGGTAGGCATATATTCAACTACAATAAAATAAAAGTAGTACTGATGTAGTTTTTAATGAAGGACTGCCTTCATTATATACAACGTTTAAAAGCACTGCAGTACTATACTAAATGTACCTGTATTGCAAATATGAAAATACTGTTGCAATTACTGTATTCCTGTCTTATATTTTCCATGGAATGAGTAGTATTTCTACCTTCTCTACTTTGGTGAATTAGGATTTTCATGTCAGTCGTAAACGTGAGGGGTTCACGACGTATCCGATAAATAAAAGTATTGGTACAGTCTGTGAAAGATATAGAGGATAAACACGAACAGCATGTGTAGTTTGTATGTAAAATGTTAGAATCTAGAATTTCGAAGAAAACTGACCTGATATACACGGTCCACACGTAAAGAAAGGAAAAGCTGAAAGTCGATTTATACATGCAAGTAATTGTGCGTAATGCACAGATTTTAGTGACATCTTATATACTAGCGTGCCAAAGGTGAGGTAACGTCAGTTTATCATTCTGCGAACAGTACTACCTTACTGTGCCGGCCGCTGTGGCCGAGCGATTCTAGGCGCTACAGTCTGGAACCGCGCGACCGCTACGGTCGCAGGTTCGAATCCTGCCTCAGGCATGGATGTGTGTGATGTCCTTAGGTTAGTTAGGTTTAACTAGTTCTAAGTTCTAGGGGACTGATGACATCAGAAGTTAAGTTCCACAGTGCTCAGAGCCATTTTTTTTAACTACCTTACTGCATTAGTAGTGAGGAAATGTCAACACTTGTCGCTTCGGAAGAGAGTCGCGTTATTCCCTTTCGTGCACTGTAATAAGTTTTAACTTTAAAAATTTGTGTACTAGTTGTATGAAGCGGTGGCTCTGGGCGGTGATAGTCCACTGCAGCGTTCGACCTGACTGGTGTCCGAAGCTTTTCAAGTATTTCGTCAGATGGAGCCTCAAAGGCATTTTATGATTTCGTCTTCCTGACAGCCATCCTTTCGAATTCCATCTATAGATTCTCGTGAAACTTATCCCCACACTGAGTAGAACGAGTGTGCATGATTTTGGCGCTAGAGAGGTACTGGCCTACGTGTTTCCCAGATTTATGAGTTCTTCGTAAAGTACAGTGGTCGGAATATCTAACAATGTTTGTTCATCACTTAACAACAATATATTTCGTCTTACATCCTATGGTGTTTCCTACACAGATTGACAGAAACATGTCACCGCAATCAACAGAACGACCGTACATGATTCTGGAACTGGGGACGTACTGCTTTAGTCGATTCATAGTTTTCCGCATTCTTTATGAAGTTCCGTAGTTGGATCTGTCTTAACAGTCTTTTCTGTGCAGCAT
Source organism: Schistocerca serialis cubense (assembly GCF_023864345.2). Lineage (NCBI taxonomy): Eukaryota > Metazoa > Arthropoda > Insecta > Orthoptera > Acrididae > Schistocerca > Schistocerca serialis. The sequence continues at coordinate 164,854,068 of NC_064645.1, read as the reverse complement.
ACGCATCAGTCATCATTTTAACAAATTGTTCGTAGAGCCACATTCTTTCTCATTCGGATTATGTGTATTACATAGTGTGAGAGGTAGTCATAAAATTTTAGTTATTACCTCTAAAATTTTATATTTGGACAATGAAATGTGGCGATAGTGTTATTCCTTCTCCAGAAGTTCACTTTTTCCTACGAAGCGTGACTTGTAGGAGACCATGGTTGTATAAGTGTGTATTTTAGCACTTTAGGCAACATTCTACCACGAAAAAGATCTCATTGTTTTTCTGGAAATGCCTGCCAGGCAATGATTTCTTGATTCGATGAAAAGGTGCCATGACAGGAGAATACAGGGGCTCCGCCAAAACTTCACAACCAACAAACGTAGCACGTGTTAGACAGTTCAGATTGACCTGGGCCGTTGTCATGAAGAAAAAGACCTCCTGCGATAGCTGCCTCCTACCATTTCTCTTTACAGCTTGCTGTAACCTCGTCAGAAGATTTCAGTAGAACGGTCCTGCAATAGCTTGCGCCTTATCAGCCTAACCCTTTACGACCGCACACGGACATCCCCCCCCCCCCCCAAAAAAAAAAAATATATATATATATATATATATTCTGGATAACACCTTATCCGATGATGTTGTGTCTTCGCCATTTTCAGCAGTGTAAAATCCGATTGTTTCCACTTCTAGCTATGCACTTTTGTTTCTGGGTCATAGTGATACACCAATCAGTCATCCATAGCGATTAGGCCGGTAAAGGAATCATCTGGACTGACTTGTCGCAGCCGTACTATTTTTGCTTCTGCCACGGTTAGGCAGGCCATTTCAGTGCATCTGAGTATCTTGAAGCGCAAACAGTTTAAAATTGGCTTCATAACAACTGATAAATCGTACTCGGACTGTTTTGGAACAGATGCGCCTAAGCAATGTCTGCTAAATTTTGAGATCAGCAACGTCCGGTGTGGTGTAAAAATTAATTGGCGCCAGAAACGATCTTGAAGAAACAACACAATCCCAGATGTAGGTCATAAGCGGGTAAACACTGCTTGACAATTGCCAGGGAACAACTGACACTTGCTAAGGAGAAACTGCCATTTGCTACTGAACAACCGACAGTTATTACGGAACAAGCGATCAATTATAGTAAAAAGAACTGTATAGTGCGGGACGTGTTTACCGCAGCGAAGCTTATGCACAGACGCTCTGTATGCATTAGACAGTGCATGCGCTATAGTGTTTGACGAAGGTTGTTGTGGAAACGATTAGTGCAACATTCCGTGTGGTATGGCAACATGTCTGCAAGACATCATTTGAGCGCTTCCGATCGCGGACAAGACGTTGGACGGCTCCAAGTCGGTCAGTGTGTCACTACTGTCGCCACAGCAATGGGCACGACAAAAATTGTCATCTCACCATTAAAAAAGGTCGCTGAAGCTGGTAATGCTAGCGAAAGCATGCTGGTGGTCGTAGACGGATCGCCACACTGCAAGAGGATCGATATGTAACCCTAGTGGCAGACCGCTACAGACATTGCAGCCGCTACGGGTACACGGGTCTCCGCCAGAACCATTTCGCAGCGAGTAAATTAGGACGGTTTGTATACTCGAAACCCTGTTAAATGTACACCACATCAACCACGTCATCGTCGAGAAAGGGTCAGCAACAGTGGTTCAGAACATTTTTCTTCGACAAATCTCGCTTCAGTGTGGCCACCAGTCAGTGTAGAGGCAGGGGTGAACACGTTACACAAAACAGAATATTGATGAAGGTCATCGGTATGCCCTAGGAGTTGAAGTGTGGAAAGGAAGTATGCACAGTGGCCGAATACTACAGCATATCTGTGCGCGAGGTATCCTGGATCATGTCCTTTTGTGAGGATATTGAACGTATGGAATGGCCTGTGTACTCCCGAGACTTGTTTCTTTGTAGCACATGCCTCAGGGATGCTCCTGGCAGACAACACCTCCAGCCCCGTGCAAGAAACCGATTGATAGCCAGCATGAATAACAAGTGCAAAATGTGCATTTTTGTCCGTGGAGGCCATATTCTTTACTGAGAGTCCAATATTGACCTTTACGCTGGGAGTTTGACCTATGTCAAACATGGCCATTATGTATGTCTGTTATCCTACTTTCACATGTGGTGAAATCTGTACCAGTTTTCATTATAAATATACCACCATACCTCTATTACGTATGTAGTGTTTCATGTCGTCTATCATTGCCTGTGATTTTTCCTGTCCAAAAATGTCTCTGTTCCTTAACAGTTGTCGAGAAATATAGGAGCACTCTGCGATTTACGGTTGTCATAAGTCACTCTATACAACCACCACAGAAATTCTGTCCAAAGACAAGCCAAAACACTGTCTGTGCCAGGAACCGATAGCATTCACTCCGCCCGCCTGTCGTATCAGAGTGTACACATTGTTCTTCCAACCCGCCTGCCCTATCTCTGCTGGGACCAATTAAACACCTCAGCCTAGTGGAACGAAGACACACGAGTACCTGTATACTGAGACATAGTGGTTAAAGCAAGTCAACTTGGGTTTGTGTAAGCTTGATAAGCTCCACGGGACCCTTCCAGCCTTCTGCATCTGACAACAGATTGCGCTGTCAATCCAACGTGACTAGCCGTGTATATGTATGTGTAGATAGTTTCACTGCAGCTCAGTTTTCATAACAGTGGGAGCAGAAAAATGAGCAAACGAAACATAAAGAAGACTGAAGAGCAATTAAAAATTGGGGAATAGGCCTATATACCAGTCACGGAACAGAGCCCAAGTCCAGCAGGACAATGGTTCTTGTGTGTTTATGGGGCAACTTCTAATACATCAGTAGATGTCTCGTGATACAAATTGTTAAAAAAAGTATTTAACACGCATTCAGAAACCTCGAGTTATGACACGTTCGTAAATTTGACGAGCTATTTCCTCACTCGATAAATAATTTGAAGGAGGGCAAAGATATTGTGGCTGACAAGTGTGTAGAAATGTGTGCTAAGGACTTGAGGCCATGCAGCAGAATATAGGCTTACTAAATTTAGTACAGACACTGAATGAGATAGGAAAAACAATGCTCAATGGATATTAAAAACACGCGCTGGTGGTATGTAACACAGTGCGAAGAGTAGCTAGTGTGAAAGAAAGTCTCCTTCTTCAGACAAATAACTTTTTGATTAACGAAATATGAAAAACGAACTTCGTGTTTGCTACAGTGCATCTGAGGAATTAAGTATGATCTACTTTGAGCACTTAGGATAACTTCAGTGAATACGCAAGACACACCCTCCAATTTGCAATTGAAATTGACGTAACGGGGGTTACATTTGGCTGAAAGACGTTAAGATTACATAAATTAGACTTCCAAAACCTTACTATAGTTGGGGTTGCATATAATTTACATCCTCAAGTTCTAAGGTGCAGAGAATCTCGACTTTCATAGATGGTTCTACATACTACAGAAAACGTGTTAGAAGTGAGCTGACGATGGTTCGAATTGAAAATAGCCAGTACTAATCGAAACACGGTGAAATTGCAGAGAAAACTGTTCAAACAAAATTAAAAAAAGCCCTATAATATGTTGAAAAGGGGAAAAAAGCACAAATAAAATCCACTATTTTGTGGCCTAAAAGTCTCAAAATTATAATATTTTTCATTGAGCCTCGTCTTGCGATATTTGGATAAGAAAATATTTTTGATTAACTTCCAAACTGTACCCATTTATAAACTGTCTGTCAGAATTACGCTATTTCAGTGCAAAATGCCCTCAGCATCTGCCTTCCCGACGGTCGTTAGCTCTTCGTCTTTTTCGGCGGTAGTAAATCCACTTGTTTCCATTGCTTGCTTTGATTCTTTGTCCCGTGGTCACACTGAGACACGCAGCACTCATTCACGGTGACTGGGTGGCTAAAGAGATCATCTGGATTGGACTGACATTGATCCAACATTTTTGCTGGTACCGCGGTTCGATTGGCTTTTTGAATGGGTGTGAGCAGTCACCGAACACAGCACGTAGCGTGCAGAATGTTGAAAAGTAATCCTTGATTGATCTTCACTTTTCCCACTATCGCCTCGATTACGTTACGCTGGTGTCCTGGATGCGAATTTGGTGCCTTGACCGACGTGTGATCACAGATATTACGCGTCTAATACGATGATACATTCATGCGTCTGTGTCTAGCTGCCGTCACGAACTAAGAGAACAAGCGTATACTCATTTCCGTATCCACCGGCACCAACGACGCCGTACACCTGCCACTCTACATCCATTGTTTTGAGTTTTGGAAAAATCTTTCAGTCTTCCGAAACCTCGAAATTTAGTTAAGTTCACGAATAATATTCGACAATACTGTCCTACCACGTCCACATTGCTCACTGGTGCAATATATGACATGTATGTCGCAGTGTATAGCAAGAGTGATCGGACTTCATATAACAAGCTGTTTAGATTGCAAGCTCTAAGGATGCAAACATATAAAGGAGACAGTTATTGAACTCCATGAAAAAAACATAAATTAGTTATAAACTACGGCGTGCACTCACTTTATTCAACATGTAAACATCACTGCAGATATTCGGATTTAGGTTATGACTTGTTCGATATACCTGCCACCATTGGCGATGATGTGGCGCAGATGAATTGTGAAATTCTGCATGACCCGCTGAAGTGTCAGACCATCGATGCTGTCAATGACCTCCGAATGGCTGTTTTCAGCTCAGCAGTGATTTTGTGGTTATCGCTGTACACCTTAGCTTTAATATAGCCCCACAAAAAGGAGTCGTATATGTTCAGAGCCAAAGAATATGGAGGCCAGTCGAGGCCCATGCCAGTGGCGTCTTGGTACCCCAGAGCCAGAAAGCTGTCCTCAAAGTGCTCCTCCAGGACATCACTCTTCTCCTTCGATGGGGTCGAGCTCCGATTTACATGAACCACATCTTGTCGTTATCATGGTCACTTTGGATAATGGCTATGAAAGCATCTTCAAAAACCTTCACGTTCCGTTTGGTAGTCAGCGTGTCATCAAGGAATAGTGAAGCACTGCGGGAAGACAGGCAGGCGAGCCAGACTCCTTAAGCCTACACGGATTAGGTGTAACTCGGCTTGGATGAGAGTAAACCAGCCTGCTACTTGTCTGCTAACGTACAGAAGCTTGCCTGCATGACTACGAGGCAAGGCTGGGCAAGTTAAAAGCCTAATGTGTACTTCTCTGGTCCTCATACAGACCAGTAGCACACCCCCGTCGCTGGCTGTGTCGTTGCTGCCTACTTGGCACAGAGCAAGAGAAACGTTCCCTGAGATATTGTTGTTGCAAGGGCCAGAAGCACACTCTTTGTTTCGCCAGCAGACTCCTTTCATCTCCACAGCAACAGGTTACCACCTACTTCCCAGCTCGTAAGAACTATCTAACTGGAGGAGCAATACTGTCGGCGATATAATGTTAACTGGCCGCGACAGGTAATTAGCATGTCGAAATGTGGCACAATAATGATAATCTTTTTCCTGCCCTTCGCATCGTAAGGATTCTGGTACTTTTTACTATTGGGTTCTGGGGAATGCACCGTTAAGAGCCTCACGATCTACAGGGTGGTCCATTGATAGTGACCGGGACAAATATCTCACGAAATAAGCTTCAAACGCAATAACTACAAAGAACGAAACTTGTCTGGCTTGAAGGTGAAAACCAGATGGCGCTATGGTGGGCCCACTAGATGGCGCTGCCACAGGTCAAACGGATATCAACTGCGTTTTTTAAATACGAACCCCTATTTTTTTATTGCAATCCGTGTAGTACGTAAAGAAATATGAGTGTTTTAGTTGGACCACTTTTTTTATTTGTGATAGATGGCGCTGTAATAGTCACAAACATATATGTACGTGGTATCGTGATACGTTAACCGTGTTAAAATGGACCGTTTACCAATTGCGGAAAAGGTCGATATCGTGTTGATGTATGGCTATTGTGATCAAAATGCCCAACGGGCATGTGCTATGTATGCTGCTCGGTATCCTGGACGCCATCATCCAAGTGTCCGGACCGTTGGCCAGATAGTTACGATATTTAAGGAAACGGGAAGTGTTCAGCCACATGTGAAACGTGAACCACGACCTGCAACAAATGATGATGCGCAAGTAGGTGTTTTAGCTGCTGTCGCGGCCAATCCGCTCATCAGTAGCAGACACATTGCGCGAGAATCGGGAATCTCAAAAACGTCGGTGTTGAGAATGCTACATCAACATCGATTGCACCCGTACCATATTTCTATGCACCAGGAACTGCATGGCGACCACTTTGCACGTCGTGTACAGTTCTGCCCCTGGGCACAAGAGAAATTTCGGGACGATGACAGATTTTTTGCACGCGTTCTATTTATCGACGAAGCGTCATTCACCAACAGCAGTAACGTAAACCGGCATAATATGCACTATTGGGCAGCGGAAAATCCACGATGGCTGCGACAAGTAGAACATCAGCGACCATGGCGGGTTAATGTATGGTGCGGCACTATGGGAGGAAGGATAATTGGCACCCATTTTATCGATGGCAATCTAAATGGTGCAATGACAGTTGGATTGGTCGTCGAAGCACCATACCATGGCCCGCACGTTCACCGGATCTGACGTCCCCGGATTTTTTTCTGTGGGGAAAGTTGTAGGATATTTGCTATCGTGATCCACTAACAACGGCTGACAACACGCATCAGCGCATTGTCAATATATGTGCGAACATTACAGAAGGCGAACTACTTGCTGTTGAGAGGAATGTCGTTACACGTATGGCCAAATCATTGAGGTTGACGGACATCATTTTGAGCATTTATTGCAATAATGTGGTATTTACAGGTAATCACGCTGTAACAGCATGCGTTCTCAGAAATGATGAGTTCACAAAGGTACATGTGTCACACTGGACAACCGAAATAAAATGTTCAAACGTACCTACGTTCTGTATTTTAATTTAAAAACCCAACCTGTTACCAACTCTTCTTCTAAAATTGTAAGCCATATGTTTGTGACTATTACAGCGCCATCAATCACAAAGCGAAAAAAGTGCTCTAACTAAAGCAGTCATATTTCCTTACGTACTACACAAATATGTAATAAATAATGGGGGTTCCTATTTTAAAAAACGCAGTTGACATCCGTTGGACCTATGGCCATCTAGCGGGCCAACCATAGCGCCATCTGGTTTTCCCCTTGAAGCTAGACAAGTTTCGTTCTTTGTAGTGTTTTCGTTTGACGCTTATTCCGTGAGATATTTGGCCCGGTCACGATCATTGGATCACCCTGTATATGGTAGACTTTGCTACACGTTGTGTGCTGTCGAAGTAGATGCGTCTTAGAGGCTTAATGGGACAGATTTGTTGTATATGGTGTCTCTCAGAATCTTCTTGCAGTCACATTTGTAGAAATCTCGTTGTTCTTTTCCGATCAGCAAGCACTAGCGCCGACAGCTAGCTTGCTTTAGGGGTTACCTCTGTGACAGGCGCGGCTGAGCCAAGTGTCGTCACCGTTGGGCGCCAAAACGTCGTCTCGGGCGCAGCCGTCGGGCACCGGGGTGGACCGCGACCGGCGCAGCGTCGTGGGGTCGGTTCAAGGTCAGTCCCGTCGCACAAGGTCACCTTAAGTCGCGTAGGCGTCCTCATCTGGTTCCACCTTCAGTACGGGGTTATTTATAAGTTTCTCCAGGGTTTCAGAAGACGACTATGCGGAAACTACAAGACATACACAAAAATGACATGTATGTCTCGAGAAAGCACTTTCTGCCGGCCGGGGTGGCCGAGCGGTTCTAGGCGCCACAGTCGGGCACCGCGCGACCGCTACGGTCGCAGGTTCGAATCCTGCCTTGGGCATGGATGTGTGTGACGTACATAGGTTAGTTAGGTTTAAGTAGTTCTAAGTTCTAGGGGACTGATGACCTTAGAAGTTAAGTCCCATAGTGCTCAGAGCCATTTGAACCAATTGAAAAGCACTTTCTAAGTTTTTAACTCGCATTATAAGTTTCCAATTTGGGCACCATTTGGACTGCGGCAACGTCAACATGCACGTGCATGCATTGCATTGGAAAATTGCAACGTCTATAGCCTGCTACCGAAATCTGCTCATTGTGTTGCCTTCTTGAAGTTGAGAATTAATTCCTTGCCACAAAATGGGGCAGACGATTTCCTTACATGTTACGAAATGTTGCAGTCTACCCCACTACGAATCAAAAATTGGTGTGGTACTCTGTTCAGTCATACGTGTCATTTTTCTGTATATTTTGTTTTCATGCAGCCGTCTTTTAAAACCACATTGACAACTATGAATAACCATTTAGATGTAATGTAGTGAAAGAGTTGACAATAACGTTAATTTCAACTGTGATGCAAGAAAAAATTTGAGTTGTAGCAATTTTTACAGAACTCTTGCTGGAAATAATTTTTCACAATCCCATCAGCCGATTTTATGTGATTCTGGGCGTCAGATCACTCAAGTTAAACTCAACAGTGATCATATAATTGACTTGTAAATGCGATACATGTAAGAAATGTAGTTAACAGGGACCCACTTGTGTGAGGGACGCTCCGAAAGTAAATTGCGTCATTGTTTTTGACGCAGAAAAGAGTAGTAGTAGTAGGAGGAGGAGGAGGGGAGCTTAGTCTTGTAACGTCCCGTCGACTACGAGGTCGTTAGAGATGTAGGAGAAGCTCGGATTAGGGAAGGATGGAGAAGGAAAACGGCCGTGCCCTTCCAAAGGAACCACCCCAGTATTTGCCTTACGCGACCCAGGGAAACCACTGAAAACCTAAATCAGGATGGCCGGACGCGTGTTTTAACCGTCGTCCTCCCGAATACGATTCCACTGTAAAACTCACTGCGCTACACCGCTCAGTCGACATGGAAAATTTATTGCTAAAACAAATACACTGTCGGGTACAGCTAAACTGGTGGCTGTCCGACCTTTGCTTAACGTGATTCGGAAAAATGAAGACCTTCAGTTGAGTAACAATAACTTTATTGCGAGCGCGTATCTTGCGACGCCCGGCATGCATGGACAGATCGGAGCTATAAAATTTGCTTCCGGCCTATACAGAGTATCCTTAATCCTCGGAAAACTTCCGTAATTAGGAGAGGAAACAGTACTCGTCCACACAAGTCAGGAGGCAAGGAACTACTCACTCAAAAAAAAAAACAAGGAATAATAACAATAAACCGAACGTATATAAAAGATAGAAAACACAGCGCCTCTAGAGGCTGGGCGCGAAACTACACCAACGTCGCGTAAAGTAATTGCGACCGCACACCACTGCACTGACACACGCGCACAGCACACACACACACGGCGAGCTTGAATTAGCGCGCTGCAGCGTCGCTACATCAGCCCCCCGGGCGGAAGCGGAGCGTCGGCGTCGAGATACCGCGCCGGAAAGTGCACCCGACGTCCAGAACGGGTCGTCCTCGTCGGAGGAGGAGGAACAACGTCAGGAGGTGGATGTTGTGCTGCGTTGGGCGGCGGATGTTGAAGAGCCGGCGCCGGAGATGTGGTGTCAGTGTCTGGAACAGCGGTAGGTGAATGCCTGCGACGAGGTGCCGCTAGTGGGGTGTCAGGAAAAACATACGCAGGTTTAACCCGATTCAGCGCGACATTCGTAGTTTTGCCGTTCACTAGGATATCCATGGTGTGGGCACCGCGCCGTAGCACTTCATATGGACCAGAATAAGGAGCTTGTAGAGGCGGTTTAACGCCCTCAGTGCGGAGCATGACGTGACGACATTGTTCCAGGTCCTGGTGCACGAAAGTGGGCGGCTTGCCATGACGTGTGGCTTTCGGAGGGCGAATCTTTGATACATGGTCCCCCAATCGTCGCAAAAAATCCGGCTGGCCAGTAGACACTGTCTCTGTGGCATCAGCGTCTACAAAGTCACCAGGAAGGCGCAGTGTTTCTCCATAAACCAGTTCTGCCGCTGACGACCCCAGGTCTGGTTTGAAAGTCGTCCGTAAGCCTAACAAGACCACTGGTAGTGCGGTTGTCCAGGTTTCTTCGTGGCACATCAGCGCGGCCTTCAAACAACGGTGCCAGCGTTCGATCATTCCGTTGCTTGCTGGGTGATAACTTGTGGTCTTATGGTGGGTGTAACCACAAAACTTGGCCAGCTGTGAGAACAGGTCTGATTCAAATTGCCGTCCGCGGTCAGTGGTAATATGTAGTGGGCATCCAAATCTTGCCAACCAAGTCATTGCAAAAGCGGAAGCTAATGTGTCTGCTGTGATATTATCCACCGGCACTGCCTCCGGCCAACGTGTAAAACGGTCGATCATTGTAAACAGATATCTTTGCCCGTTCGAAGGTGGAAGTGGTCCGACTACATCTAAATGAACATGGGCAAAGCGGGCGGTGGTATCCGGAAAATCGCCGATCGGTGCGTGTACATGGCGGTTAATCTTGCAGCGTTGGCACTGAAGACAAGATTGGACCCACTCGCGGCAGTCTTTTTGCATGCCTGGCCACACGAAACGTTGCGATACTAGGCGGAATGTCGGGCGTACCCCGGGATGGCACAATCCATGTACTATATCAAAGGCTTGTCTTCTAAAAGCCGGCGTCAGAAAGGGACGAGGTCGGCCGCGAGAAACGTCGCAGTATAGCTGTGTATCTTCCCCCGGAACATCAACGAGTTTCAGTTGCAATGCGGAAGCCGTGTCTTTGACATAGGCAAGGAGTCCTTCGTCGTCTCTCTGTGCCTGTGCCAGTGCAGGAAAGTCTATGGTACTGGAAACACTGCTGATCCGTGAAAGGCAATCCGCAACAATGTTGTCGATCCCAGAAATATGTCTAATGTCGGTAGTAAACTGGGCCACGAACTCAAGGTGATGAAATTGACGGGGAGAGCAGTTGACACTATTCCGACGGAAGGCGAACGTGAGTGGCTTGTGGTCTGTATATATCGTGAAAGTTCGCGCTTCCACTTGGGGGCGAAAATATTTCACTGCCTGGTATACTGCCAGGAGCTCACGGTCATATGTGCTCCATTTTCTCTGTGCAGGCGAAAGCTTGTGGGAATAATACGCCAGTGGCTGCCATGCGTTGTCGGACCATTGTTGTAACGCGGCACCGATCCCCGTCTGGCTCGCATCCACGACAATTGCTAATGGCGCGTCGAGCCGTGGGTGTGCGAGAAGCGCCGCGTCGGCCATGCTCCTCTTTGTTGCCTCGAACGCAGAACACATGTCCTCTGTCCACTGTATCAGAGACTTGCTATTTACTTTAGGGCCCGATAATGCCGCCGTCAAAGGTTCCTGCAGCTCCGCAGCGTGAGGAAGGTGTCGTCGATAAAAATTGAGCATCCCCAAAAAACGACGTAATTCTTTGATCGTAGTTGGTCGGGGTAGCTGCAAGATAGCGTCCACCTTCTCGGACAGAGGAAGAGATCCTTCAGCAGAAATCTTATGGCCAAGAAATGTCACCTCTGACTGCCCAAAAACACACTTGTCCACGTTCAAGACGACACCGTAACGCTCCAACCGCTCGAAAATCTCTCGCAGATGTTGTCGGTGTCGATCGTGGTCAGCAGAGAACACTAACACATCGTCCAGGTAGGCTAAACAGAACGGCAGCCCCTGGAGAACCGAGTCTATAAACCTTTGCCAGGTCTGAGCGGCATTGCGTAAACCGAAAGTCATAAATTTGCTTTCAAATAAACCGAAAGGCGTTATTATTGCAGTCTTTGGAATGTCGTCATTGGCCACCGGAATCTGTGCATACGCTTTAGCGCAGTCCAGAACTGTGAACACCGTGGCACCATGTAAAGCGTGACTATAATCCCTCAGTAACGGAACGGGATATCTGTCCGGCACTGTTCGCGCGTTAAGCGCACGGTAGTCACCGCATGGGCGCCAAGCTCCACCCTTCTTCGGAACAAGATGTAATGCGGAGGACCACGGGCTCTTAGATGGCCGCATTATGCCCTCGCGAATCATGGCGTCAAATTCTGCCTTCGCTATCTTCAATCGGTCCGGAGCGAGACGCCTAGGTCGGCATGCTACTGGGGGACCGTCCGTCGTTTGAATGTGATGCACCGTGTCATGTGGTATGAACCTGGGAGCGCCGGGCGGCCTGGTCAAGTTCGGATAGTTAAGCAGTAATTCAGTGTACTCACCCTCCGTAGCATGGACCAACTTGGCACTGTGCGTTGCGGTGTCGCGACGGAAACCCGTGACTGCTAAGCCAGTGACGCTGTCTGCCAAGCGTGCGTTCGCGACGTCCGGCAGCAGGTGGTAGTGCGCGAGGACATCAGCCCCGACGATCGCCTCCGTGACGTCAGCCACTGTAAAATTCCACCCGTACGCGCGACGTAGGCCGAGATTAAGCTCCGTCCTCTGTGTGCCATATGTTGCGATGGAAGAATTGTTGGCAGCCGTCAGACGGAAGGCAGTTGGCGGCCGGCAACGATGTATGGCTGTTCGTGGTATGATACTCAGGTCCGACCCCGTGTCTATTAAAAACTTAACGCCGGAACTCCTATCGGTAACGAACAGGCGCTTGGAGGATAACTGGCAGTCGGTTGCGCCTATTGTCGACCGCCGGTGGCGTTTGGGTGCGAGCATGGCGATGTGCACTTCCTTGCCTGATCGCCGAATCGTCGGTGGTACCAGCACAACGGTACCTCGCCTTGCGGAGTGGTAGTACCGCCGGAAGATCTGCTTCTCGAACGCCGCCGTCTGTATCGGCTTCTTCTATTATTGTCGTCGTCACGTGCCAGCAGCGCACTGACGTGGGCGCACAAAAGCTCAACCTTGGCAGCGAGAGAATCATGGTCGGCTCGTGCTACAGACGCGGTACTGTTTGCACTGTTGTCCAACGCCGCGACTGCGCTGACCGGAGCCGGTGTGATCGCGTCCTGAATCCGGTCTGCTAGCTGCGCCACGTCATCCAGCGGCAACCTACTGCTCCACAGTGTTCTGAGCAGACTGTCTGGCACAGTAACGGTGTCAACTTTGCTGCGTAGATGTCGCAGGTATTGAGAAGGCTTCCTGTCGCCAATTTCTTCCTGTGTCAGAACCTGACGTATCCGGTCCTCTTGTGACGCGGCCACCCGTCGAATCATCTCTGATTTTAGCCTGGCATAAGCTCCAGCCTCGGGCGGTGCTGTGATTATGTCCTGCACCTCGGCTGCATAACGTTGGTCGAGTTGGCTCACAATCAGCGCAAATTTAGTTGCTTCGACCGTTATTCCAGCGCAGCTAAAACTTGCCTCTGCCTGCGCGAACCAGAGTACCGGGTTGTCGGGCCAGAACGGCGGCAAACGGACTGCAATCCTGGAGACGGCCTGCTGTTCGGTCATTATGTGCTCGTTACTTACGTAGCTCACGGCTGCTTCTTCTTAATCACGTCGGTCTCTGCTTGGATCACGTCGGGCTCTGCTTGAATCACGTCGGGGTCACCACTTGTCGGGTACAGCTAAACTGGTGGCTGTCCGACCTTTGCTTAACGTGATTCGGAAAAATGAAGACCTTCAGTTGAGTAACAATAACTTTATTGCGAGCGCGTATCTTGCGACGCCCGGCATGCATGGACAGATCGGAGCTATAAAATTTGCTTCCGGCCTATACAGAGTATCCTTAATCCTCGGAAAACTTCCGTAATTAGGAGAGGAAACAGTACTCGTCCACACAAGTCAGGAGGCAAGGAACTACTCACTCAAAAAAAACAAGGAATAATAACAATAAACCGAACGTATATAAAAGATAGAAAACACAGCGCCTCTAGAGGCTGGGCGCGGAACTACACCAACGTCGCGTAAAGTAATTGCGACCGCACACCACTGCACTGACACACGCGCACAGCACACACACACACGGCGAGCTTGAATTAGCGCGCTGCAGCGTCGCTACAACACCATGACATCATGAACTATACCCCTTTCATTATGTTTCGACATAGTCGCCACCAACATTAAGACGAAACCACTTTGGTTAAATAAAAGGAACTGTGTCACACAGCCTGCCCCACCTTAGCAGTGATTTGGAAGTGACCTCCCGGTAGTGCGGCTGTCAATGCAGCGAACACTCTGTTTTCATTTTCTGAACATGTAACACCAGCGACCAACCATTTGATGAGATATGACCTCTGCACCATGCGCCATCTGTAGAAGTTTATGGATGATGGACGCACTAGTCTCACGTGCCTATTCATACCAGATAACAACATGCAATTCCGTTGGCAACCACGTTGTCAGTACATGCTCGTCTCCAATTGTGATGTGAACCCGAATAACCTCAGGCACACCGGGCTTCTTCAGTGCTGTGCGCATGCGTCATTCCATTTCGGAACTCCCTTGTATTAATACAAACAAATTCGCCATTATTTTGTGTCTGTAACGAAGGAAGAAGGTGGTATCGTTATCCAGTTAGTCTCAGAGTGATTACCTTGGGTGGAAGAGTATTTGTATGTTAATTTCTCCACGTGAACATTTCTGAACTCTTGTGTGAGTGTTCATCAAGCAGTTGAGTAAAGACTTGGACTGTGTCTGGTGTAATGCAGGAGTTCCTCCATTATGTTGTAGCAGGTAGCATTGTCTTCTTGGCCAAGGTCCTCTTCAGAATTGTAAACATGGCAAGCAGTAGCCTGATGGGAACTGAGCGCATCAACACAATGCAAGTTTGCGGAGGAACTACTGAAGTTAATCAGTTACTTAAGACTATCTGTGAACATATTGATCTTTGATGAATATTCGATGGAAGACGCAGTAAATTAGTGTTAAAGATCTGCAACAAATACAAGCCCTTCTTTTGTGTACAGTACTTTTTTATTCAGCCTCCTCATTTCTTTAACCTGTGGGACATAATCAGTGATACATTTAGTGCCATTTGTCACAAATAATATTATTTTTCATCAGTAGTGGAGGTTGTTTCTGAATGTTTAGACTTCTTACTTCTCTTCACTTTCATAGCGATTCTCTAGCCCACTCCTTTGTTGTTTAGGTCTCAGCTGTGTAGAACATCACTCTTCGTGGTTTCTAGCGGTTGGCAGGCGCCATATCGTCTTTAATAGAAAATGTTGGACTGCACTCTCTGTCATACTAGGAAGCACAACATACTAGGGGGTACGTAGCAGACGAAACACAGAGCATGGCTTTTATTGTCTTTCAAGAGGTGGTTCTAGTATAATACGTCACGTGGTGCTCGGGTACATGCTAAGAAATCGCGCAGTGTAGCAGATCTGCTCCTGACTGTCATAAAATTTGGAGGTATGTGGGGCCGACTAATCACAGACTATGAATTTATGATCGTCTTGTAGAAGGGTTTAAGGCTGCCTTGCCACAGGCATCATAGTGAAAACTGAAAAACAATATTACGCCCAGAAATTTGCCCTCACTTACGCCAGCTTCTACCGGATACATTTTTTGTCAACTGTTTTAATTACTAGATTGTTGTCGACAATTAGTGCCACTTAGTGCATAACTTCTGATGTAGCCTGGTAATGCTATGAAGCGCCGTGTACGCATGACTAGTTTCGACTATTATTTTGACGTTTATAACACTTACTTTTTACATTGCTCTGACAGTAGCAGCATCATGTATAGTATGCCCCGTTTAATATTATATCTGGATAAATGCTGTTTCGTTCCATTTCTGCCCAAATTAGTCGGTGAAATTTTATTTTACACACGTTTCGGAGAAACGAGCAGATTAGTGGCAACTAATAATATAGTTATCCTAGGTTGTCTGACCGTTCTCCTGAGGCCATATTGCTATTAAGAAGTAACATTCATAGTTAATTGAAAAACACAGTCAACAGCAAGTGCAAAACAACTTTATGTTGAACAAACAGATTCTAATACAATCTATAGTGAAATTTTCAGTGTTGCCAGTGTTGCACTTTTCTGAATTGATTAAAATATATAAAATATCACTGAACTTTCCAGTGATTTAGTTTTTGTAATTTAATACTAGCAAGGTAGTAACTGCTTTGAAATATTTTGGATGTGTTAGTCTAATATTAGGACTCCACTTCACGGAGTAATTGTCTCAGTATGAATTTAAAAAAACTTCTCAAAGTAAGTCTATTTATGTTAATTCATAAAACTCAGCTCTACAACAAATCTAAGGAGATTTTATGCTAGCTAGCGTTACATTACTATTTGAGCATTGAAATGTGAGTTTCGATCAGTATGGTTTGCTACACCTTTAATTAGAGAATGAAAATTAGTTTACGTAACAAAAGTCGAGTGAAGTGACTCCAAGCGAGAGTGAGGCTTCTCGCTGTCGCTGGCCATCGTATATTGCGGCGGCAGAGGACGCTCATGGTACAGAGCCACCGTACGCGTGGCTTAGCAGGCACACACCATCAGGTGCGCTAGAACCTGCGCGACCGCCGTCGACATCTAACAGGAACTTGATATCCTGATGCCAAATGTTGAACGCCAGTGGCGTGGTATCAGGACGTGGTACCACATCCACTAAACGGCAGTCACACAGAATATTTATCGCTACTAGACGGTCTGTTCAGCTGGCTTATGTTTACTGTTCTCACTGTCAGATGCTCTTGCAAATCTCTTGGCCCAGTGGCTAGGTGAGAGTCACATTCTTTCTTAGAGATGGGTGAATGCAGTATGATTACGCAACCTATATGGTTTCATGAAGCAATATTTTCAGTAACATAATCTTACCAATACCCTGACGAGTGGTTTCACCACAGATTTCGTCCCACTCGATAATATTGCATAAATTCATAGTGCTTCTCCGTAAGTTTAATAAACACAACAGTTACATATAGCAGATTTCAATCATCAATAATATATTCTGCTTTACTATTTACAACAGTCTGCTACCTAGGGATAACTTAACGATGCCACGGCTGTATGAAGCATCTGGTTTTGAAGCGAATAACTCGTAGAGTCCTGCTCGGATTGCATTTTTATCTATAAAGGGGGTTTCTGAAGGTTATTCGGTAGAGAACTGAAAGGGTAAAAATCTGAGGGCGTAAGATCAGACGAGTAAGGAAGGTGTTGATTTACATCCCAACCCAACTCCTGTATAGTGTTTTTTGTCAGTCTAGCAAAATGCGGGTCAGCGTTATCATGGAGTGCCATCACTTCACACAGACTCCCTCGTCGTTGTTCTCGGATTACGTCTTCAAGACGTCTCAGCTGGAGACAACGAATGTCACTAGTGATGGTTACACACTGGGGAAGCAATTCGTAGTACACCACACCATCGATGTTCCACCCGAAGCATAACATTATCTTTTACGGATGTGCTCATGTCTTTGCCCAGGCAGCTCTGCTTTGTTTGGCCTCAGCCACCCCTTTCTTTTCCTTACGTTAGCGTAAAGACGCCGTTTCTCATCAGCATTAGCAATACCAAATAGGAGTGGTCGGTGTTGTTCACGGGGCATCTGATGGTGAACAAGCAGAAATGGACGTATGGTCACCTATACTTAGAGCATATGGTACCCATCACGCAATTTCTGAACCTTCCCTATTGCATGAAAATGTCGCACGATGGTGGAATGATCACAGTTCATCATATTTGTCAGTTCTTGAGTACACTGACAAGTATCATTGTGGATTATTGCGTTTAAAAGGCCTTCACTAAACCCCAAAGATCTTCCTGAATGTGGAGCGTTCAACGGCATTATCGCCACACACTGTGCAAATGTTTTTGGATTCTTCTCCTGCTGTCACCATTCTGTTGAACTCAAATATAAGAATATGTCGAATATGTTCCAATTTATTCACTTGGTACTCCATTTTCTAGCGCCCACAGCTCCCCTCACTATTTCCAAATGAAAACTCAAAGAGCAACTGTGAACTACAAATAAAAAATGACAATCGATTAATAAGACCATCGCCTCCGGAATATCAACATCCAAAACAAAATCGCTACGAATGTATGCACCGTCATAATTGCTTCGTTCGTAACACTGCAGACAACTTCGTTCGTAACACTGCAGACAACCAGATAACAATCACATTCTTATCATTCATGATGGTATCGTATAAATTTAACAACTGACCTAATAAGAAACTGTGGTGTCACCGCCAGACACCACACTTGCTAGGTGGTAGCTTTAAATCGGCCGCGGTCCATTAGTACATGTCGGACCCGCGTGTCGCCACTGTCAGTGATGGCAGACCGAGCGCCACCACACGGCAGGTCTAGAGAGACGTACTAGACTCGCCCCAGTTGTACGGACGAGTTAGCTAGCGATGCAACACTGACGAAGCCTCGTTTATTTGCAGAGAAGATAGAATAGCCTTCAGCTAAGTCAATGGCTACGACCTAGCAAGGCGCCATAGCAATTGATAGTTATCGTATGAAGCATGTCTCATCAAGAACGATGTATACAAATGATGGATTAAAGTTAAGTATTCCAGCAGCTACGTACTTTTCTTTATAGCATTCATTACGTATCCTGTTTCAGACCTCACGCCATCCTGAGTGAAATAGCGTGCATTTCGGCCTTCTCTAGCAATATAACAGAAACCTTGTTTTGATATCACTCGACGTGGACAGAGCTAATTTTTTCTGGATAAAAATCCGAAGGATGATATGACACATCCAGAATTCCTGATTGTTGGGTGGTCATTTGTAAAAGTTGCGAGAAGACGAGTCATTCACTATTCTCCATATTCAAGGGTACAATTTAATGTTGATTTTTCACCCAGGACATCGTGTTGGTCAGATAACAGGAAGTTATCAGTACAAGCAGGCATTGATGAAGGAGTGTACATTGTTAGTGCATATGGGGTCTTTATCATGATTCTCATTGGAATAATAATTTTCTGAAGTTGGAACAAGCAGACAATTGGTCATTTAACAGTTAATCTTGCGGTGGACATTTGAGGCTGAAAGCGACATACTGCTATTAGGTAAAGCAACATCTCGAAGCATTACCGGGGACATAAGTCCTCCCACGGTGCGAAGGAATGCATTCGTTCCACAGTGCGGAAAAACTGCCTATCTGGACCTACCTGCTGGACGCCTCTTGCCATAGCAGAAGCCAGGGAGTGCAAGAGATATCTCTCTACGTCTCCAAGGCAATGTATTGTCGTAAATGCCTTTCTGAACAGGGATGGCGGCCATAAAATATCGCGAGGTTTCATGTTCACCATGGGCAGGACACTACTGAGGGAGCTCAAACGGTTGAAATGGCTCTGAGCACTATGGGACTTCTGAGGTCATCAGTCCCTAGAACTTAGGACTACTTAAACGTAACTGACCTAGGGACAACACACACATCCACGTCCAAGGCAGGATTCGAACCTGCGACCGTAGCGGTCCCGCGGTTCCAGACTGTAGTGCCTAGAACCACTCGGCCACACCGGCCGGCAAGGAAGCTGTCAGGTGCTGCCATCCCTCAGCCTGCAGAATTTTTAGGAAGCCTCAGGGCTTCAAAACAATTTTAGAAGTAACTAACATTTATTGCGGATCTGAAACGGTATATGCTGGGACACATAACACCTCTCTGGGTTTGGACAGGGCCCCAGGTGGACACGCCATGAAATTCAGGCTGCTCAGATAATGATCTCCCTGATAAATGTTTTGTTCACGTTAGAGCTTTACAGAAACTCAAAACAACGTGCTGCCTAAAGTGGCCATGGGGACAAGCAAGTCTGCGTGGGAATTTGCGAGTCAGAGATTAGCTGCTTGTCCTGAAAAGAGAAGAATATTGTTAACATTGAGTAGTACTGGTCGATTAGTAGAGCAGACGAGTAAGAGGGGAGACGTGGAGCTCGTGGAGTCTTGTGATTGACACGAAACCCTTGTGGGGGTAGTTGCGGGAATGGTTTTAGGAGTTTACCGAGGTTTGATGGAAAATGAGGAGAGATTATTCTTCGTCTTCTGATTTCAGACTGCTGCACGGAGTGGATCTTGTTATTCAGATTCTAGTCTGGAGAGGATTCTGGTCGTGGCTTTTGTTATGAATGGGGTCCGCTTGGGACACTTGTCCTGAGCTTGGCTCGGCACCAGCACTGTCCTTGACTGGGTCTCCTGTGGTGAGGGCACAGCTGTGGCAACAGTTTAGACCTCAGTCATCTCGGACAACTCACTGTGCCGTGGGCAAACTTATTTGTGACAGGTGTGCTACATTTGATCTCCTTGTGCACTCACCATGTAAGTAAGTGAAACTGGTCAGTGGTATGACTGACGAAGGGGAGTGTCACACGTTGGGATCTGCCGAGATTTCCTAGCTCCATTACAGATAGTGATCGCCATCCGTCTAACAGATGGCTAGCCGCGACTTGGCACTTTTTGTGCCTTTGATAGTTAACTACAAGGCACTGCAATAGCTGTTCTGCTGATGCTTGAACCACGACTGAAACATGAGGCAATTCCGCACATCGAGAAAAGAAGTATTGTATTGCTACTCTGGCTTGTTAGGGCAAACAGATCACAATCTCGCCACTTGTTCTCAGCTGCACCAACGTAGTATAATTTCTGTGTAGAATAAATCCATCAAGGCCTATTCAGCATTAGATATTTCAGATCGCGTTATCCATATTTTGGAACCAGAGTAAATTGTTCAAACAGTCAAACCTTAGTCTTTGACAACCAGCCACCACACAGGGTTGTTAACTGTTTGTTGCGTATTTGTGCTGCCATCATATCATGTTTTATTTCTGTCATTACGCTTAACATATATTTTTGTCCAATTTCAATCAATAAACTTGTGTCATAACCTTTATAAAAGATCAATACCGTGTTGATACATTAATCATCCATCAACAATTCACAAAATAATGACAGGGCCACTAGTTCCTTAACACTATTTCAGCATTCATGTTTATTTAGATTCTGATAACTGTGATAACCTTAAATACAGGCTATCAACAACAAACACAGTTAATGGGCAAAATCAGTTTTGAAGGTGCATGGGAAGGTAGTCAAGTGGAAGATTTATTAGTTAAAGTAACTGCTGTCAGAGAGTTAATTGAGAGCTGTCTGTCGCTTTCCAAAACATACCGCAAGACCAATGTCATCATCATCATCAGCCAATTCAATCATTAAATGATGTGGCCTCTTCGAGTCGTGGATTCAGGTAGGCTTTCAGCAGTCTTCTCCAAGTGGGACGGTCTTGGGCAGTTCTCTGCCAGGTGTTACCAGCGATCTTCTTGATGTCTTTGTCCCATCTGTCTGGTGGTCTTCCTCTAGGCCTCCGGTGCTCCCTCGGACTCCACTCCAGTACTAGCTTCGTCCATCTGTTGTCTTTTCTTCTTGTGACGTGGCCAGCCCACTGCCATTTCAAGGAACCTACTGTCTCTAAGATGTCATTAACCTTCGTCACAGACCGGATGTCATCTGCCCTTTTCCTGTCCTTGTTTGTATAGCCCAGCATTGATCTCTCCATGGCTCTCTGTCTTGTCCTAATTTTCCCTTTTGTAAATGAGTTCAGTGTCCATGTCTCGCAGCCATACGTCATCACAGGAAGAATGCATTGATCAAATACTGCTTTCTTCAAATTTACTGGCATTTTTGATCTGAACACTTTTGAATTCTTCCCAAATGCTTGCCAGCCAAGCTTGATGCGTCGGTAGATTTCTGGCCTTATGTCTCCCTTCATATTTATAATCTGGCCAAGGTAGACATATTCACTGACCTCTTCTAGCAGACTGTCCTTGACCTTCACATCTCCAGCTGGGACCCATTTGTTGGACATTACTTTTGTTTTGGAAAGGTTCATGCTCAAGCCAACCAGCTGACATTCCAATGCAAGATCTGTAACTAAGTTTTGGAGCTCTGCGAAGTCTTTGGCCAGTAAGGCAATATCATCAGCAAATCTCAAGTTGGTAAGCCTTCTTCCATTAATTCTAATTCCCTTACCTTCCCATCTTAACTTTGACATAGCCATTTCCAATACAGCAGAGAACAGTTTTGGGGAGATGGGATCGCCTTGCTTGACACCCCTCATGATGCGGAATTCTTGAGTTGATTCGCCGATGATAACATAAGCTGAAGAATTCTCGTAGATTTTCCTGAGCACTTCAATGTATGCTGCTCCCACTCCTCGCTCACTCAAAGCTTGGAGGATAGCTACATGGCTAACGGAGTCAAATGCCTTTTCAAAGTCAACAAAGGCAATGCAGAGAGGCAGTTGGTATTCATTCGCTCTGCTTATCACTTCACTAACGGTCAGAATGTGGTCAATAGTGCTAAAATTGCTTCGGAATCCTGCTTGTTCTATATGTTGGGCTGAGTCTAGGGTGGAACTAATTCGGTTTAACAAGATCTTTGTGAAAATTTTGTACAAAATTGAGAGCAAGCTGATAGGACGGTAGTTTTTATATTGTGAATACTTCCTTTCTTGTGTATCAATATAATCTTAGCCTTGTTCCACGATAATGGGATTGAAGCATAGTGCAGGCAGGAAGTAAATACTTTTGCCAAGTGATTTATTGTTACCTCTCCTGCCATTTTGAGGATGTCAACGCTGAGCTCATCATCACCCGGCACTGTTCCCTTCTTCATGGTATCTAGAGCACACTTGACTTCTGATGGGAGTATATCTGGAACACTAGGTACATCATTTAATTTAGATACACTCAAATTTTCCCTTGGGTTGCTATACAAATTGCTATAAAAGTCTCTGATGAACTTCAAAACCTCCTCCTTTTCAGTGATTCGATTGTCATTTCCATCGAGTGCGATAATCTGCTTTTTACCTATTGTGAGTTTGCGTTTGGCTGACTTTAAACTTGTCTTGTTCTCCAAGCTTGCTCGTAAGGTGTCTTCAGTGAATTTCTGTATGTCAGTTTTCATTTCTCTTCGCACTGCCTTACATAGTTCGGAATACGCTACCATGTCACGATCGGTTTGGATTTTCATTTCTCTCCTCTGTTGTCTTGTCCAATGTAGTCTTGAAAATTTTCTGCTCTACGACTGATCTGCTACCAGTACGTGAGTCTTCCATGTGTCGATTTATTTGCTCTCGGGAGTTTGAATTTTACTTTTAGTTGTGTAATGAACCCTTCTTTCTCCACCACCACCATCCGTGTTGTCATTAACTTCTGCCAAATCCTTAGGAACACGTTGTTTATGATAGTCATCTCGGTGAAAAAAAAAATGGAGAAGGGATGTTTGGTTCATAGATGGTACAACCAGCTTCTACTTTTGGTCTCTCATGTATTATTTTATTGACAGCACATGGTTCAATACGTTCCAAATTCTGAACATTACACATGCTGACTTCAAGAGAGACGGAAAAATTTCATCGTCATTTATACTGACTCCTCACTTTGCTTGGCGATTATTTTAAAATGCTTATCAACGACCATCTCTCTAAGGAGTTGTCGATTTTGTATACCACTTTCAGTTTATGTAAGATGCTGAAATGACTTCGCAGAAACATGCTCTTTTTTTATGTCGATAACTGTAACTTCGAATGGTTTATTAGATGGACTTCATAATGGTAGCGCTCAATTATCATGTTGCTTGTTATCTCTATGTAACACAAGCATTTTACATCCAAGCACGACTTTATGTTTGATAAGAAACGCATCTGTAGCCACATTATTCGCATCACGTTTGGAATGACATCATTGGAAGTGCGCAATGTCCACTTTTTGCAACACTGACTTTCTCTGCATACATGTCTAACAACATCGTCCATTAACTCCGGCTCCCACCAATAGGAACAGTGCTTGCTCATTCTGCTGGACAGTAAATTCAGTCGGACACCAGTGCTGAAAAAACAGTTTATGTATCGTGAGTATTATTTTAAAATGCAGAATTCTTCAATGATAATCTTATCATTTTGGAAATTGCTGTGTTGCATTTGGTTCACTCTACACTGGGTACCATTTCTGTAGTACTGCAACCAGAGAGGCAGCATGATGGGAGCCATTTAATTAGTGATGAATATATTAAGCACTGATAATTGGTGTTGACTCTCTCCACTAAATATACAATAATTACAATTGAATGTGCAATTTGAAACTAAGGACAAGTACAATGATAACATACGCTTGTTGCAAGGAATGTTAATAGAGGACTTAAAATAGTTTCATAATTTTCACAGATACGAGATACTACTAGCTGAGTTCTGTGCCATCTAAAAACACGTTTGCCGCTTCCTCACTTAGCCTAATAGTCAAAAGTTCTACCCTAATAGATCCTGTCCCATAACCTTCTGAAAAGATTTATATGGGTGTTGATACATCTGATTGGTCATCCCAAAAATTTCTTTTCACCAATCGAATTAACAAACTACAATTGTGGAAAGAAAACTATAATATGACTATTATATTAATTTCTTTATACCAAATTATGAAAACTCAATGACGATTTGATCAGACTGTGAACACCATTAGCTGTCTCATCACCCCGTTCAGTGAAGTCTGTAAGTCTATTCTTCATTACCTTTCAGGATCCAAATAGCTTACAACTTGAGGAACAGCTTTCGGTTTTGTAACTGGAGGCATCGGTTGCAACTGAGAAAAACTTACTTGTTTCAGCTGTGTCTTTCAAGACACCAGTGATATTCTGAACACTTTTTGGAGTTAAAACCTTTTCACAACTTCTCTGTCTTATTTCGATCACAAGACGGTATCATTGCCAAATTAGAGCCATGGTAAACTTCCTTCGATAATTTGTTTCCACAGTCCATACGTATGTAGTTGATAGTACGTCTGACATTATGAAAAGCTATTGCTGGTTCATCTGCAACGTTTCTAATGTCTTTGCTGCCATTATCAAAACATTTGAGTAATTTTTGGAATGCCTTAACTTCTTTTTCGTTCGTATTATGACCTTCGGTACAAGAATGTTGGCTGCAGGCAGCATTAGCCCTATGAGTGATGTAGAAGTTACATTTTCATAGCGCAAAGTAAGGTTGTGTGAGCCAGTAAATAACGCAACAAGTGTCCACTTTCACAGATTCTTCCGGGATTTATTCATACCGTAGCTGCTGATCAGTGCGAGGCGCCCACATCCATTGGCTATCAGTACTGACCGAGGAACAAGGAAACGTTCCCCCTCTCACGGGCTCTCTAGACGCGTAGGCTATGTTATTCAGTCTCCACGTCTCACACTGTCTTGGGCCAAACCGTCTTCTCTCCATAACAGAACAGGAAAAAGTCTATATTCCGAATTTGTCGGTCAGGGACTTTGAACTACCGATAGCACGTCGCAGGATTAATATTTATAACAGTAATCACTGGAAAGTACACCAGAGGAATAGGCAGTCGATAAAGGAGTCAGGATGATTAAAGAAAAACTGCTGTAATACGAGAGATCCGGAGAAAAACGGGAGAGCTAATCGCCCTAAACTCATCTCATCAGAGTACTTATAGATTTAATCCATACATAAATTGTAGGCCTTGTAGATATAGTTCTCCAATACATGCTACATCTATTCAATTGAACAGATATGGTAGACGATGGTTATCCGTAAGCTACAACACAAAATGAACAAGCTCAGTGCTGGTGTCTACAGCCAACTTAAAGCAAATGACATTAGACCTCAGAGCTGCGTGATTGGGTACTATACCACTAGGTGAGTCAAGAGTTCATCTAGTTTGCCAGTGTATGATACTAGAACCAGCTCTCTCAGTCGTGCCCCAAAGTCCCCTGTATACCTGCAGATGATGGGCACATGTCGCGTGTTGTTCGGCTGCAGTGAAGGCTGTATTTGCAAACTGTTATGGTGCTTGACCTATACACCTGACCAATTGGTGACTCGATAGGACAGTAAACGTGTAGATTACAGACAAATTAATTCTTACTCAAGATAATGCAGAAATGTTTTTTCTGTCTATTTTAGTGTGCGAAATGAAGTCATAGCAATAACAAAGTATGTTACTAAATAATTCTACTGATGAGGAAACGAATCGAGCTGCCCAGTGAGATGCGTATACGCGCACATTGAAAACTTTACACAAGTCTAGGACAGAGATCCTCCTTGTTTAGAACTTTTTAATGGTCGTGGATGCACACGATAGCAGTCAGTGTGAGTCAGTGCCACTAAACCCCCAAGATCATTTACACACGGCTTCAGTATTCACATTTAAAACCTACTGTAAGACGCTATCTTCTGAGGATTGCAGTATGAATATTACACAATGACACAAATCTTCGTCAGTAAAGAACATACTCAAAAAGTACTCCAGTAGCAATCCATCTACCAATCTCCGACTGTCTCAAAGCAATAAATGAAAATCAGAAAACGTGACGCTGAAATACATAGTATTCTACACCTCTTCAACGTTTTAGCAAAGACCGTACCACTTTATCTGTCTTATTTAGTTATAACACTATCGTGAATGGTGTGCTGAAAAACCCATTTAGGGCGAACAACATTTGACCTCGGTTTTAAAGAAGATGATCAACACGTGACCACAATTTTAACGGACGTTTGAGGGAAATTTAGTAGCAGTAAATTTCAGATGCACAACTGCATCGCTTTTTCCGATATACATCCAATGTGTCACATGCGTGTTTTGTTGCATTGGGCACTATAAGATTTGAGAATTTGGTTTCAACAGGCGTTTGTTGTCTTCTTGAGGCAATTTAGACACAGAATTGTGAATCCCGTAATTTACATTTGTATTATCTGCCCAGCAGAATACTACTTAGTCATCGAGCACTTTATAACTTGAATCATCAGCAGCTGAGCGTGCTTTTTGCTTTCAGGGACGGAGCCGTCGCACGCCTCCGCCGCGTGGACGCCACGCGTGGCCCTGCGGCCGCGCCGGACCACTAACGGCCCGGGCTGGCTGCCCTACAGCCGCAGGTAAGGCTCATCTCGCCTATGTGAGAGCTGAGCTAAGGTATATGGTGTAATCTTAAACAACTGGCAAGCATCAGAAATTTAGTTACATGATGATGATGATAAAGATGCACTACTGGCCATTAAAATTGCTACACCAAGAAGAAATGCAAATGATAAACGGGTATTCATTGGACAAATATATTATACTAGAACTGTCATGTGATTATATTTTCACGCAGTTTGGGTGCACAGATCCTGAGAAACCAGTGCCCAGAACAACCACCTCTGGCCGTAATAACGGCCTTGATACGCCTGGACATTGAGTCAAACAGAGCTTGGGTGGCGTGTACACGTACAGCTGCCCATGCAGCTTCAACACGATACCACAGTTCATCAAGAGGAGTGACTGGCGTATTGTGATCAGCCAGTTGCTCAGCCACCTTTCACCAGACGTTTTCAATTGGTGAGAGATTTGGAGAATGTGTGGCCAGGGCAGCAATCGAACATTTTCTGTATCCAGAAAGGCCCGTACAGGACCTGCAACATGCGGTCGTGCATTATCCTGCTGAAATGTAGGGTTTCGCAGGGATCGAGTGACGGGTAGAGCCACGGGTCGTAACACATCTTAAATGTAACGTCCATTGTTCAAAGTGCCGTCAATGCGAACAAGAGTTGACCGAGACGTGTAACCAATGGCACCCCATGCCAACAAGCCGGGTGATACGACACAATGGCGCTTCCAGTGTGCGTTCACCACGATGTCGCCAAACGCGGATGCGACAACATGATGCTGTAAAGAGAACCTTTATTCATCCGAAAAAATGACGTTTTGGCATTCGTGCACCCAGGTTCGTCGTTGAGTACGCAATCGCAGGTACTCCTGTCTGTGATGCAGCGACAAGGGTAACCGCAGTGATGGTCTCCGAGCTGATAGTCCATGCTGCTGCAAAAGTCGTCGAACTGTTCGTACAGATTGTTGTCTTGCAAATGTCTCCATCTGTTACCTCAGTCATCGAGACGTGTCTGCACGATCCGTTACAGCCATGCGGATAAAATGCCTGTCATGTCGACTGCTAATGATACGAGGCCGTTGGGATCAACCACGGCGCACCATATTACCCTCCTGAACGCACCGATTCAATATTCTGCTAACAGTCATTGGATCTCGACCAATGCGAGCAGCGATGTTACTATACGATAAACCGCAATCGCGATAGGCTACAATCCGACCTTTATCAAAGTCGGAACGTGATGGTACGCATTTCTCCTCCTTACACGAGGCATCACAACAACGTTCCACCAGGCAAGCCAGTCAACTACTGTTTGTGTATGAGAAATCGGTTGGAAACTTTCCTCATGTCAGCACGTTGTAGGTGTCACCACCGGCGCCAACCTTGTGTGAATGCTCTGAAAAGCTAATCATTTGCATATCACAGCATCTTCTTCCTGTCGTTTAAATTTCGCATCTGTAGCACGTCATCTTTGTGGTGTAGCAATTTTAATGGCTAGTAGTGCAGTTACATGATGATGATGTTGAAGATATAATTATTGGGCTCACGGCGTCGAGAACTTTTGCGACTGTACTAAAGTCTGGGGAGACAAATGTTGTTCAAATCAGTAAGAGTGGCAAAAATTGTAGAAAGAAAATGATAATGTATTTTCGAAATTTTCCCTTGTGACACACACACACACACACACACACACACACACACACACACACACACACACACACACACGAGAGAGAGAGCTCAAAGAGGGAACGTTAAAGTACTATAGCAGATACATGTGGCTGGATGATCGCTAACAAAAAATGGAAGCCCCAGCCATTGTGCTCACGCTACGACCTCCATCCTAACAGTTTAGAATAGACAATTTACGTAATCTTAAAAAGTGCGGTCATGAGCTAAATAGGCGGCAGGTCTGCACTTAACTGCTGTCGTCTTGCCAAAATATATAACAGATGCTCATAAAAGGAGATAAATCGAAATATAATACCACAAGCCTTATCTTTATGATGTTGAAACTCATGTAGATCTAGATGCTTAAAACCCAGTTGTAATGATATCTATGTTACCACTGTAAGGTCCACTGTCTGCATCGCCTACATGGTACGCAGCTTCTCGTGTGTACATGTTATAACTTTCATGCGCTAAGTGGCCACACATCTTGGTCGTCATGGGCATGGCTGTCAAGTAATGAGAACATTGATCTGGTGGTCAGACTTTCAATCTTGCATTTTAGGTGTCTTGTTATCTCTGAGATCATACACTACTGGACATTAAAATTGCAACACCACGAGCATGACGTGCTACAGAATCTACATTTAACCGACAGAAAGAAGATGCTGTGATATGCAAATGATTAGCTTTTCAGAGCATTCGCACAAGGCTGGCGCCGGTGGTGACACCTACAACGTGCTGACATGAGCAAAGTTTCCAACCGATTTCTCATACACAAACAACAGTCGACCGGCGTTGCCTGGTGAAGCGTTGTTGTGATGCCTCGTGTAAGGAGGAGAAATGCGTACCATCACTTTTCCGACTTTGATAAAGGTCGGATTGTAGCCTATCGTGATTGCGGTTTATCTATAATGCGACATTGCTGCTCGCGTTGGTTGAGATCTAATGACTGTTAGCAGAATATGGAATCGGTGGGTTCAAGAGGGTAATACGGAACGCCGTGCTGGATCCCAACGGCCTCGTATCCCTAGCAGTCGAGATGACAGTCATCTTATCTGCGTGGCTGTAACGGAAAATGCAGCCACGTCTCGATCCCTGAGTCAACAGATGGGGACGTTTACAAGACAACAACCATCTGCACGAACAATTCGACGACGTTTGCAGCAGCATGGACCATCAGCTCGGAGACCATAGCTGCGGTTACCCTTAACGCTGCATGACAAACAGGAGCACCTGCGATGGTGTACTCAACGACGAACCTGAGTGCACGAATGGCAAAACGTCATTTTTTTGGATGAATCCAGGTTTGTTTACAGCATCATGATGGTCGCATCCGTGTTTGGCGACATCGCGGTGAACGCACATTGGAAGCGCGTATTCGTCATCGCTATACTGGCGTATCATCTGGCGTGATGGTACGGGGTGCCATTGGTTACACGTCTCGGTCACCTCTTGTTCACATTGACGGCACTTCGAACAGTGGAGGTTACATTTCAGACGTGTTACGACCCGTGGCTCTACCCTTCATTCGATCCATGCGGAACCCTACGTTTCAGCAGGATAATGCACGACCGCATGTTGCACGTCCTGTGCGGACCTTCCTGGATACAGAAAATATTCGACTGCTGCCCTGGCCAGCACATTCTCCAAATCTCTCACCAATTGAAAATGTCTGGTCAATGGTGGCCGAGCAACTGGCTCGTCAGAATACGCCAGCCACTACTCTTGATGAACTGTGGTGTCGTGTTGAAGCTGCATGGGCAGCTGTACCTGTACACGGCTTCCAAGCTCTGTTTCACTCAGTTCCCAGGCGTATCAAGGCCGTTATTACGGCCAGAGGTGGTTGTTCTGGATACTGATTTCTCAGGATCTGTGCACCCTAATTGCGTGAAAATGTAGTCACATGTCAGTTCTAGTATAATATATTTGTCCAATGAATACCCGTTTAACATCTGCATTTTTTTCTTGGTGTAGCAGTTTTAATGGCCAGTAGTGCACTTAGAAACATCTGTGATATTTACTTATTATGTGTATTGAATACCACACTTGGACAAATAGTAAGATCAGAACATATAAAAGTATATGAGAAGGAATATGTAAACTATCACGAACAACTCACGGAGCAAGATCGAGGTAATACAATAAAATCTGTGTCTCATGTAAGAGAGAGCAAGAATTCTGTGAATAACTACTATTCTTCACATGGGAGGTCAAGGATGATTACTGAATATCCTAGAATAGAGATATACACTTTCGTGTCGAGAAACCCAGAGAGCGTCTTCAGTAAACAGTCAGAGGTGTAAAGTAAGGTGCATATCTATTTTTTAACAAAAGATGTTGGGATTCCAGTTTCCTCCATTTGCGTGAAAATAATATTGACTAAATTTTACAAGATATGTCGCTTTCACCTTGCACCCAGGCCTGAGTTGACAACCTCGTTATACGATAAACAGAATTCATCCTATTTCGTTCATCTTACTGAGTGTTCATGACACTTATCTACAGTTTATCTCTCTATGGATTCTATTCTTATTATAGATTCAACACTTATATACTGTTTAGCCAAGCACGGTATTCAATACATATAATGAGTGCAAATCACAAATGCACCCTGACTGATCTCAGAGCTAACATGAAAACATTAATGTAGGACCCTTTTCCTTACCAGCAGTTCCAAGTTTTAATACTGTGCATTAGTGACCAATACGACCAACATATGTGCCATTTTAGCATTTTAACAGTTATAACATATACACACGATAGATAACTCACCATATCATGAAGATGTATGTGTGGTTATAATTGGATTTTAAATATCCATGGGGTTCTCTGTTTCCTGGCTCCACATCAACTTTAACATCATAAAGATGTCATACTTGACACAAGCATGATTTGATATGGACTTACGCAGTTTGTAAGTAGCGTTATTTCTGTAAAATAATGTACACCAATTGTTCTAATTTATACTCATCGATATGTATACATTTATTTGATTGTTCTCTGTACCAGATGCCTGTGGTGAAGGCCTGTATGCTCACATACGGTCCTCGCAATTAAAATACTTTTAAAAACAGCTCATTATGTAACAAAAAATCTCACTTAATACTTTCAATTTGTAACACCAAACAAAAAAAGTTTTCAGTTTAACCTTATTTCTGTGCTTCTTGTAACCTTACACTTACCACCTGTACATGTCCTTCAGTTCTTTCTCTAACCCCAACTCTCTTATAATCACATTTACTTGATTAGAGCTCACATGAAATTGATTCCTAATTGCACAGTTCATTCTCAGAATTACAGTTACTAACCGAATCATTCGATTGGTACGCTGTAGGTTTGTTGATGTGAGCTTTCCACTTCTATTGCTGCTGAAATTTAGCACTGCGTATGTTACAGATATCGCTTCTATGTACTTGAATTACATAATTTATTTGACAATAACGTTATATTCCTCTTATTTCAAACATTTATCAAACGTTTTATGCGAATCATATAGAATTCTCAAGTACCACAAGAAACAAATAATACCCGGTAACAGTCATCTGGATCCAACTATGCTACGCTTAGGAGATCAGAATTTAGTCATTCAACATGGTCTTCCTTGACATCGATAAAACTGCATGCAAATAACCCCTCGGTACCATTTCATATGTTTCAGACAAAGGGACTGCAACATGATCCGTTTTAGGCCTCTGAAGTCAGTACAAGTATAAATGATAAAAGAAATAGGGCAAAGTATGAACAAGGATATAATCAAGTTCAATAAAATTACCCACACTGATAGATTCACTTTGATAAATTTCTGTTTTTAAATCACATTAAGAAGAAAGTAACACAATTAGGGAGTGAAGCCTAGGTCCTTGGACAAGACCAAGGGGCTGAGAGAAAATAAAAATGCAAGGAATCCCATTAGCATTGTTTGAACACTGATTGAAAAATTGTACTTGTTTGTCTATGTTAGCAGTGTAGTTAGGTAAACAAATGGGGTAGAAAAAATAGTTGCTGTGAATAAGTAATAACAAAATCAGAATATTCATCAGTTATGCGAAATTTGGCGACCTCTATAGGGTATGGAAGGTCACTACACCTATAACATACAAATCTTGAATTTGCGCTAACCATACGCCATTTAAAA
Organism: Schistocerca serialis cubense; assembly: GCF_023864345.2. NCBI lineage: Eukaryota > Metazoa > Arthropoda > Insecta > Orthoptera > Acrididae > Schistocerca > Schistocerca serialis. The sequence continues at coordinate 164,821,573 of NC_064645.1, read as the reverse complement.
TTCGGTTCATCCGTAATCATGGGAAGAAAGAATTATAAAGAATTTATTTTTAATAAACAAAGCACCAACTACATAACCAACTGCAGCTCAAACATTAGTGGAAGAACGTTGCATTGACAGATACAGAGGTTAACATGTCATACTCTTTCACCAAACTGATAGAAGAGATTCCGTCTGAACACCTTCTAACATTCTGTGTGGTGTCTGTTTGTTCTAAGTCGTGTCTCCATACCACTTTCGCGTAACGGCGCTCTGAGCGTGTTTTTTAATAGAGACGCGTATAGTCTCACGCTAAAACTTGCAGCTGGTGTGGCCCTTTTAGTGTTATCGTAAGATCTATACTGTTCTTCTGGAGGTCTCCATCTTTTAACATGGGTGGGGGGTGGTCTTGGCGGTCGGCTGGCCACGTGGGTGTCCGTCCCTTATCGTAGGGCCTCCTAGCCTACACGACTCTGCTGTCGGGTTCTGTTCTCGCTTCTCCCCTCGTAATTGCGTCTGTTTCATAGTGGGAAGGTATAACATGCATTTAGGCGTTCTTGTGTTAGTCTGTGGTATTCCATTTGCTCACTCGTTGTCGTATTACTTTGGTTAATTTAATGTCAGGATTTATTCGGAGCTATGTGACATACTGCCAGATTTGCTATCATGTCAGGGTTTTCGTGGAAGGTGTTGGATTTGCCTGACACGTTACTTATCACCACAATTCAAACTTAATTTTTGCACTGAAGCTAGGCAATGATTGACTCGTTGTCAAAAATTATTCCTTTATCTAAATTTTGTTGCCTACTGTTCAGCCACGCTATTCTAGTTCTACGCTAGTTTGTATTACTAATTTATATTTTTATATTCTTCCACATTACTCTTAAAAATATGATTATATTGACAAAAGAAGAATATTTTTAATTTATTATCATTATTAATTTTTAATTGTTTTATTTCTTTATTTAAGTGTGAAGTCTGTTTTTTAAGAAGTTTGTCATCGAAAGTGAGGAGTTTTTCACATCCATTTTTTTAGAAATTTTTTTTTATAAATGTACTAATTAAGTAAAACCTATTCCTAAAACATTTTCTAAATATCATGTACAAGTAAAATGTTTTTGTTTCTAGACGCTCATTTCAAAATTGTTACACTAACATATAAGAATTATTTCCAAGAATTGCTTTGACAAAGAAATATACATACATAAGTATTGAGATATTATCCTAACGAATGGTACAAATGTTTAAAAAAAAGGGAAAACATCCAACACGATGTGAATCTTCAGGTTTTGGCGGCGCAAAGACTGTTCCATTACGTTTCGGCTGTATAACGTTCAGCCATCTTCAGAGTGAGCCGCAAGACTGCCGCTCCAGTGCTCGCTTCGTCCCTTTATACTGTTGTACCGCGCGACTGCGCATGCGGCCACAGATGCAAATGCGCCAGAGACGTTGGTCGGCGGCAGAGACGTGCATAATGCGTGAGTTGTATCTATGACTCCGCATTTGATCTGTGTTGGCATATCGATATATTATTGTGAGCTGCTCTGTGACGACGTCTTTGCGAGTTTATTACAGCAAGTGCCGGATTCCAAGATTTATCAAGATTGAAACCACTATCTCAATTAATTAAATTCGTCGTCAAGTGAATTTCAATTGCCTCCTTTACTATCGGGTCCCAAAAGCTGCCAAAATTTCGACGTTGTCACACAACATACTGTGACCATTATCAATACAGTGCTTTGCCACTGCCGACTTGTTAGGTTGTAAAAGTCGTGTGTACCTCCAGTGTTCTGTACATCTTTCTTCGACAGTACGAGTTGTTTGTCCGATGTAAGAAAGGCCACATTCACATGGAATTTTGTAAACTCCAGATTTTCGGAGCAGCAAATCATCTTTGACGGAGCCCACGAGTGCAGCTGTCTTGGGTGGAGGACGAAAAATCACTTTTACTTTGTGTCCGCCGAGAATGCGTCCTATTTTTGATGAAAGGCTACCCACATATGGCAGGAAGGCCATCGATTTAAAGGTTTCTTCATCTTCTTCTGCTTTCTTTGTGGCCTCTTTGGGTTTTATTTTCAGTGCCCTCTGTATTTGTTGTGGAGAGTACCCATTGTCTTCAAACACTCTTTGTAAGTGGGAAAGTTCATCTTGCAGACTGCTTTCGTCAGAAATATGCGCTCTGTGAGTCAAAGTTCGGGGAACTCTAATTGTCTGGGCAGGATGGTGGCAGCTATTTGCACGTAAATACAGACTGGTGTGCATTGGCTTCCAAACACTTCATATCCCAAAGTGCCATCCTCTCTGTGCCAAACCAAAACATCCAAGAATGGAAGGCATCCCTCCTTTTCAATTTCCATTGTGAACTTTATTTGATCGTGGAGGGAGTTCAGATGTCTTAAGAAGTCTTGCAAGTTGTCTTCACCATGGGGCCAAACTACAAAGGTGTTATCAACATACCTCCAGAATATCGTGGGTTTCAAGTCAGCAGATTCAAGCGCCTTCTCCTTGAAGCCCTCCATAAATAAATTGGCCACCAGAGGGGATAAGAGACTACCCATGGCAACTGCGTCCATCTGTTCAAAAAATTCGTTGTTAAATAAGAAATATGTGGAGGTCAGAACATGTTTAAATAAAGCTGAAATCTCTTTGTCAAAACTTCTTTCAATACAGTGTAGAGATTCTGGAAGGGGAACCTTTGTAAATAAAGCCACCACATCAAAACTAACTAATATATCAGACGGGTTCATTTTCAATGATTTCAGTTTACTAATGAAGTCAGCCGAGTTTCTTATGTGGTTAGTACATTTTCCCACAACAGGCCTCAACAATGATGCCACATGTTTGGCAACGTCATAGGTCGGAGAGCCTATGTTACTCACTGTGGGGCGTAGAGGAACATCTTTCTTATGGACCTTTGATAGTCCATGAAGTCTAGGAAGCACCGGACCACTTGGTTTCAATCTCCGAACAACTTCTGGTGGAAACGGAGAATCATTCAGAAGTGAAACAGTTATCTTTTCCACTCGATTAGTGAGATCCCTGCTGATATTCCGGTACATGCTATCACTCAATAAATTGTACATTCTATCATGGTATTCGTCCTGAGACAATAAAACAGTAGCATCCAACAAGATAATTTTTTATTCTTTGTTTTTATAAGGAGAAAATAAGTAAAATATAGTTATTCTTTTATTTTTATGAGGAGGAAATAAGTAGCATATAGTTTTAGTGTTTATTATGCCTTACTTTTGTTCTTTATACACTGTCCGTTTCAGAACTAATGACTTATTTTCATCGATAGTCTGTTTTTACTTGCGTCCATTGTCAATGACTGTTATTTTGTAGTTTATTAGCTGTCTGGTGTGCTTTACTTATTTAGTTTTTCACACGTGTCTTTTGCACAATTCCTACATCACATGATTTCGCACATTTTCATTATCCTATGAATGTTTATGCATGAGGTTGACAAATGTTTTTGCACGAAGTTGATGGACTTGAGCGAGATGGATATGGGCAAGTGTTCGATGCACAGCTTTGTTCCTCGTTCCTTGTTGGCTTTGCAATGGTGTATTGCTGTTGTGGAGGTCCCATAGTGGAATGGAGCTGTGAGTGCAGAATCTCGTGGTTTACTGGCTTTGTATGCGTGAAAGTCATCGTTATATGTCGCTGAAAGCGGTTGTTTTTCGCTGTAATACTTCGCAGACGACTAGTTTACGATAGGATAGGGATTTGGGAAGGCATGTCGTCTATTGGCTGGCTCTGAGCACTATGGGACTTAACATCTATGGTCATCAGTCCCCTAGAACTTAGAACTACTTAAACCTAACTAACCTAAGGACATCACACAACACCCAGCCATCACGAGGCAGAGAAAATCCCTGACCCCGCCGGGAATCGAACCCGGGAACCCGAGCGTGGGAAGCGAGAACGCTACCACACGACCACGAGATGCGGGCGCATGTCGTCTATTCTTCACCCATCTTCTTTCTTGGTCTCAATCTTGCGAATCTTCAACTTCTGTTCTTCCTGCTTTTTCTCTGCTTCTTACTTGATTCTTGGTTCTTCTCTGGGCAGGATATGGGAATATTTATTGATAACTAGTCGCATTGAAGTTCTCTTCTTAGTAACAGTTTGACAAATTGTTTGGACGTGTCATTTCTACTTTGTGGAAGTTTTCTTCAGTTTCGTGTATCAGCGTGGTGTTTAATAGCAGTAGTGTGACTTTTACACATATTTTTTGCCAGTTGTGGCTTGCCCAAGCAGGGTTCATCTTAGCTGTAGATTTACTGCCGACTTCGGATACAAGTGCCCTTTGTTAGTCTCACTGTCCTTTCCCTTCTCTTGACACTTCTGCCTTGTAGGAATCATGTCTTGCTAATTACGTCTTTCCTTTCTTGATACTTCTCTCATCGCAACTTGTGGGTCTTTGCATCTGGTTCTTGCTGGAGTTTTTACAATGGTTCTTACAAAAAGTTTTACTTATAATCATCTAACATATGTCTAGTACCTACATTGTTTTACACCATCTTAAAAAGTTACAAATTTCGGCGCCCTTTCCATGTTACAATTCTAAGATATTTTGAGTCTTAACTTCTACAAGAATCCTCAAATTCGTTTTTTATTTTTATGTAATGTTGTGGTGTATAGCATTTTAGTATTTCATGCTGTTAGACTATCTACACTTTATCCCTTCACCTTAATCTATGCTACTATTGGTGTTATTTTTGTTTTTGTGTTTATTGAAACTACTTTTTTCCCACCTTCCTCTCTCTTCATTCTTCTTTCTCCTGACGATCTTATCTGCAACATAAACTTGAAATATTGTGCTGATCATTTACCAGTAATAAAATTAATCTTCAAACTTTTTGATATGGCTCACATGGTGAAGTCCTAAGGTTTTGCCTGTTTTTTGGGTTCATTAGTTCTACTGCATTATCATGAGCAATTCGGCTAATTATGACCAGTCCTTTGTATGCTGCGTAAAACTTATGTATTTTGTTTTCCTGTTTGGCGGAGAGATGGTGTGTTTTTACAAATACTTTCTGGCGTACTGAGAATGTTCCTTTAATTGCTGTTCTATCTCCTCTTTCTTTTCTTTTAATGGCTGCCTTTCTGATGTTGGAGAGTGCTGTTGCTATGACTTGTTTGTGCTGTCTGTGTGGTACAATAGGAAATATAACATTTTCTCTCGTTATGTTTGGGGGTTCAAATTTTTAAGTACAGTGATTGGAGGTAGTAGTGTAGCGCTGTATAGCATTTCATTTATTACTTCTTGAAAATCTTTAAGGTATATATCCCAAGTGTTGTGTCTTTTGCCTACGTATAATCGGCATAAAGTGCCTATGTCCTTCATAGATCGTTCTGCTGGATTTACGCTAGGTGTACTTAGGTATGTAGATGGGTTTTATTTTGTGTTGTTTTAACGTGTTCTGCCACTGCATCGATTTGTATTGTGGGCCATTATCCAAAATTATTCGTTCTACTCGACATACTTGTCTGAGAAAATCTTGTCTAAATGCTTTACTTATAGTAAGACCTGTTGCCCGTTTTAATGGTGTCAAGGTAACATGTTTAGAAGTAAGTTCCAAAATGACAAATATGAACGTATATCCCTTTTTCGTGCGTGGGAGGGGCCCCACCAAATCCGTTGCAGCTATTTGTTTAATTTTTTAGGGATTATTGGAAACATAGGTGGTTTGGTTTGGAAAGTGACGTGTTTAGCCCTCATAAATTTTTTGCATATGACTGATACTGTTCTAATTCGTATTTAGATATTAGGAAAATGGCTTGTTTGTTTTATTTTTAAAAAGCATTTCTTTGGTCCAAAGTGGCTTTTTTTTTAAATGCATGTACCATATGTACTTATTAACTAGTTCATCTGGGATAGAAATTAACCATTGCAACATTTCATCTAAAAAATAAAACATTATTTTTTAGGAGATAGTGCTGTCAAATGTCTGGAAAATCCTTACTTCTCCACTTGTGTTTGATTCCTAGTATTTCGGGATCCTTGTCCTGTTCTTTGCCTATATTTTTCAATGATGTCCTGATGAAGTATTCGAAAGGTACTTGTTTCATATAGTACATTGTAAACTGGTCTTCTGCTGCTTCCAAACCTATGTTATTGGATGCACCCTGTGGACATCGTGATAAAGCATCTGCTAATACATTCGCTGGTCCTGGTATGTGTGTAATAGTGAAATCAAATTCTTGTAGTATTAACATCCATCTGGCTAACCTCCCATGAGTAAGTTTGGTGGATAACAGTAATTCTAATGCTTTGTGGTCAGTGTATACATTTGTTTTTCTTCCGAGTAGGAAGTATCGAAATCGTTGGAAGCCCCATACAATGGCCAATGCTTCCAGTTCCGTGACTGAATAGTTTTTCCCGCTTTTTGTGAGTACACGACTGGCAAATGCAATATGATCTTAGCCCTTCCTGTTCGTATTCTTGGAATAAGAAAACTCCTAAACCTGTTTTCGCGCTATCAGTGGCCATACAAAAATTTTGTGTTAGATCAGGATGTGCTAAAATCGGTGCTGTTGTTAGTGCGTTTTTCACTTTTAAAAATTCTTCATTGGCTTGCTGATCCCATACCCATGGCGTGTTTTTCCAGTCAATGCACATAGGTGTGGTGTTGCGAGAGAGTCGATCCAAATAAATTTTTTATAGGATCCGATGAGACCCAGAAATACTCTGAGAGTTTTCGTATTATATGGAGTACAGAATTCTTTGATTGCCGTTAGTTTTTCTGGGTCGGGCATTACCCCTTTCTCTGAAATTATGTGTCCTAGAAATTTTGTTATATTTACTGTGATCCCATGCTCTTTCATGATTTAATGTGTCGTTGTGATGTTCCCAAGAGGGTTCTGCTACAATCACATCATCAACATAACATGTAATTTTTTGTAAAATTTCAGGACTGAGTATAGTATTAAATCCCCTAATAAACGCTGCTGATGATATGTTTAAACCAAATGGGAATCGTTTAAACTGGTAACATCTACCGAATACGATAAATGCTGTAAATTTTCTACATTCTGGGGCCAATTCTATTTGCCAGAAACTACTCCGTAAATCACTTGATGAAAACATCCTAGCACTGTGGAATTTTTGTATCAATTCCCCTAATTTTTCTGGGCGATCTGTCTCGGTGATTATGATTGTGTTGATCTGTCTGGAATCAAGCACTAACCTGATGCTCCCATCTCGTTTTTGTACAATACGGAGCGGACTGTTATATGTGGAGGTAGCTGGTTCAATGATGTCATCATCTAACATTTTAGATATCTCCTGGAATACTTTATTCCTATAGCTTAATGGGATTGTATAGGGTGGCACTCTAAATGGTTTGTGCTGTTTTACTTCAAACTTGTACTGAAAGTGTTTAATACTGCCAGTCTTAGGTAAAAATACCTCTGCTTTATCTCGTAAAATACCCTCTAATTCTCTTTTACTGTGTTCCGAAATACCTTGAACTTCTTGCAATTTTTCGTCGATTTCTTTACGGACTTCTAACATGAGTTGACGCAATTCCCCCTTTTGTGCATACCATTCTAATTCTTCATCCTCTTTAACTCACATCATTCTTAATTGTTACTTTATAACTGGTATTTCTTCTAATTTTAGAGAAGTGTGATATTCCCGAATGTTATGCTACCTTTCCCCATATCTATTATCGCTCGTCTCTCATTTAAAAAATCTGCACCTGTAATCAACTCTACAGTTAGGTATAATCACGAAGTTGACTTCGACCTTTTGACCTTCGCCCGAAAGAGTTAACCTTGTTTGCCTCGTAACTTCCGCAGCATTGTTTCTAATAGGACCTCTTACTTTAATCTTACGTGTTTTCAGAATTGGCAATTCCTCATTGGCATTACACTGCGTGAATAAATTCTCTGAGATTGCGGTCAGTTCACTTCCGCTATCAATTACAATGTTGACTGGGATCTGTTTTACCATGGCCTTCACAACTGCTTGAATTTGAAAGGGCTGGTTCTGTTCTTCTTCTTCTTCTTGCATCAACGAAACCTCCACTGAATCATACATGAGTCTTTTCAGGACTTTCCCTTGTGAATTCGAACTTTCTGTAGGATAAGCGTCTTCTTCTACTTCTCTCTCTTTTATTTCCTCTTCTCTATTTCTTTCTACATTTACGCTATCGACAACATCCTTTACTTTTTCCTCATCTTCGTCTATTTTCTCCTTCTTCGTCGCTACTTCCACATAATCGCATCTAAATGCTCTAATTATCGCTTCATAACTTCCTTCATTATATACTTTGGGTTGTGTGCCCACTCGTAACTTATTTTCAACTTCTGCCGACTGCGCATTATCCTCATTGAATTCGCTTTCCCTGGTTTCCATCTCAAATAGCTCTGCAATACTCATTACTTCATCCTTTCCCCCTACATTCGTTGTGCATGCCTCTGGTGATTCATCTTCCTCGTCAGTATTCTCCCAATTAATTTCGTCCCAACACGATATTGTTATTTTCCTGTCTTCGTTTTCATCTGATCCCTGCGGTTTTGTTTCTTCCTTTTTGTCTTCTCGTCATAAGGTATTTACTTCTCTGTTCAAGGTGCTGTAATTATCCTGGGTCGATGCGTCATTCTCTTTGGCTTAGCTGTCAATTCGAACGTTTTTCCGGATTTGGTGGTCTTACCTCCACGTCTTCTACCTGTAGTCTCTTTTCTTGTTCAGCTTGTTGATATTGGTTTCTTTGTTGATAATTTGTCGGTCTATTGGTTCTTCAATACCCGTTCCGGTTGTCATTATTCCCTGTGTAATAGTTGTTGCCGTTCCTGGGTGAATTATAGTTATTGCCATATTCTCTTCTAAATCCATAACCTTTTTTTGTTGAAATCTGTTACCGTTTCGTGGTGCAAAATTATGACGTGGTTCGTAATTATTGTTTCTCCGTACTGTGTCTTTTGGATTCCACTGATTTTTGCTTTCGTTTTCACGTGCGCTTCGTCTTTTTCTTGCGTCATCTTCCGAAAATGCAAACTCTAGTTCCCTTAGAATTCCTTTAAATGCTTCGACGTTATTCCCTCCGCGATCTACTAATGATTGCTGGTATTTCAATGGTAACTTCATGGCGCATAATTTAATCAACTCTCCGTCACTGTATGGTACATCTAAGCATTGATTTTTCTTTGCCATTACTTCGAAAAATTTCACGGGAATCTTCTCTCCTGAATTTTCAAAATATGGGTTCTGTAATAATTCGTACTTCACTCTGTTCTGTGCTTCGCTGGACCAATATCGTGAGAGAAACTTCTCTCTGAAATCTTCGTACGATCGGCATGTCGTTGCAACATTCTCCATGGTTTCTGCGACTGTTCCTGGCATGTGTGCACATACAAAGTCTAATTTGTGTGCTAGCGTGCAGTGTTCTGGTAATCCTACTCGGAATTGATGAATAAAAGTTCGTGAATGTAATGAGTTTCCTTCTCGAAAGTGTTGAAATTTTCTGACTGTGAGGAAATGATCGTTGCCGTACTTTGTCATAGTTCCATATGAAATTCGCGATTCTCCGCCACTTTTGTTTCTGATCATTTCTCCCTTCGTTCTTTCCGGTTGTGGTAGAGCCATTGGATATTGTCCACTGTAACTTTCGCCTACCCTTGCATGATATCGTTGGAGTGGTACGCAATAATTTTCTTCCATCGGTTGTGAACGTGTAGCTGAACGCATTGCACTGTACTCTTCGCGACCTGGCTTTCCATTGTCACGTATTGGTTCGGTATCTTGTCTGGGTAACCTTGCCGCTTCATTGCACGATCCAAACCGTCTTGAATCATACATTTGTGGTTCCCCATGTGTTTGTGGTGCCGTTTGTTCATCAAGAATTTCGAAACGTTTTTGTTGCTGTGCAGGCTGTCTGATTTCACGTATGTTACTTTCCGCCTGTGATTGGAATCGCAAATGCGTAATATCTTCGTTAATTGCTTGTTTTTCCGGTGCTGTTACAGATACGGATGTGGTTGCAGACTCATTGCTTGTTCGATCCTGTTCACTACGCTCTTCAATGATTTGCAACAACTCTGTTCGCAATTTCTGAAATTGTTGCTTCGTTTGCGCTTCTATTTTGACTATGCGATTATCATATCTTTTCAGCGCTGCTTTTGTGATACGTTTGTATAACACACTGTTTTCAACAATTTCACGCGATGTACCTGCTAATTGTCTAGTAATTACGTTTATCTGTTTCTCTAGTTTCTTGACTTCTCCCTGGGTGTTGTTACGTAATGTTTTGATCTCGTCCTGAGTGTCATTACGCAATGTTTGTATGTCCACTTGTAACTTGTCAATGTCTGTTTTCAATTGATTGTGACCTGTTATTAAGTTTCCTATCACTTCTCTAGATTCTTTTGCCTCGTCTTCAATATGACTTAGGTGTAACTGAATTTTTTTGTTTTGTTCTTTAATCTCACGCATTTGTCTCGTGGGTTCTGCATTCTGAATTTGAATTTGGTTCGCTATTTCTTTATTTTGCCTTGTCATGGTTTCCGTCATTCGTTGTAATAATTCTGCCGGATTGGTGTGTCCTATTGTGTTTTCTTCCGACGTCCTACGCTCTGTATTTTTGCCCAAGTGTTGGTTTGCAACCGATTGCATTGAAGTGTGCGGTGACACGTTTCTGCTCGAATTCCTTGTACTCTGTTGTGAGGGAGCTCTGATTACTTGTACTATGGGTTCTACGTATTCAAGATGCAAGTTGGAATCCTCATCGACTATCTCTCTACCCATGCGACTGCTACGGTCGCAGGTTCGAATCCTGCCTCGGGCATGGATGTGTGTGATGTCCTTAGGTTAGTTAGGTTTAAGTAGTTCTAAGTTCTAGGGGACTGATAACCACAGCAGTTGAGTCCCATAGTGCTCAGAACCATTTGAACCATATTTTATCTCTCTACTTTCCTGCTCCTGTGTCGTATGGTGACCTACGTTTTCTGTGCCTTGGCGTACATTATCCTCGTTATGGTGCGTGATCTGTCCTATTTCTCGCGATACTGCATCGTCTGTTGTACTGTCCTCTATTCTCTGTCCGTCTTCATGCTGAGTCTCTACCTCAATTCGGTCAAGGTCTCGATCTGCCATTGCTAATCTTTCCGATCCCTTATTTTCTGTTTTAAAAGCAGTACACACCCCCTAATTCGCGTTAACATGCGCTCACACGACCTCACGCGTTTCATAAACGTTTTGCAAACACGACTTTACACTTATTATACCGAAGACTGACAATCCATTCACTTACTTGTTGTGTCAGAACCAACTTGTCAACGATGTATCCGCCACCTGTGCGCTTGCATTGGAGAGAAAACTTAATTCTAACAATATTAAAATTCCTAACTTGATTATGCTATTGTCTCTGCTAGAATGTCTCACTTTCTACTGAATACTTTCTTACTATCTATCGCTGCAGCTACTGTATTCGACTATTTATACCTTTCAGGAAAATTACTAGTTACGAAAATTTTTTAACAGGATATTTTTCTGACCTAGTTGGGCATGTGGTCGACCATCAATCATGTTATTTTATCATCCTGGCAGAGTCGCCATTCCCTAACATTCTGCGTGGTGTCTGTTTGTTCTAAGTTGTGTCTTCCTACCACCTTTGCGGAATGACGCTCTGAGCGTGTTTTTAGGGAATTGACTAGTTTAAACATGGGAACTGTTGCTGATAAGGAGATGCCAGACCACACATGACATGTAGAGTTCAGAAGAGTTCAGTGAGACTAGCAATGATATAATCAAATACTTAATGATTTCAGCGTCAACTCCACGTCACTACTTGTAAAAGAATCTTAATACTAACTACATTTAGTGGAAGGGGTTCAAGGCTTTCCTATTTTTAGTTAGCTGGTAAAATAACGTCGAGAAAGTAGTTAAGTTTACAATTGGAATTTTTATTCTACTCACAAAACATTGTTTATGAATTGCACTATTGATAAAAGCAAATATTTTAATACAGGATGATAAAAACCAACTGCGTTCAACAAAAATGTGAACGAATATTCCCTGAACGGGTTTCCAAGTTCTACAATGGATCGAAGGATGACCTATGCCATATCACATCTAGAATCTAGGTTTAAATTAAGTTTCATAAAAGAGAAAACTATCAAAATGATCTACAGTGACCCTCAATTATCTTTAATTACTTATTTAACTTGTTGTAAATTACAGTGGCTGATGTGGCTTCTCAATAAATATATAACAGAAAAATCATTGTGTGTCAGATTTTAACTTCTAGTAGCAAATGTGAATACCACGAAGTTTAATTGACGATCGACACTAGTATTACGTAAAAAGGGGGTGTAACAGGTGAGACTTCTGCAGTTCTGAGTGATGCCTTATGTGATCTTATGCGGCATCACATGCGTTCATTACCTTGTCGTTGGTTAGGCAGAATCAGGGGGCGGTGGGCGGTGCAGCTCCACACACCTCGCTGTCTCGGAAGCAACTCTTTCTAACTTCTCCTTACTACAATTTACTGAAGTTGGTTTAAGAAAAGCTATCTGGCTGTGTTTTAAACTGACCAATCAGGGTCTCAATGTTAACTTTAAGCTCCGCCTACAAAAATTCTGTCTATCCAATGAGAAACGTTATACTTTTCGTGGTGTTGCTTGTTTTTAAATGTTTGTTACGTAACAGAGACGCGTATAGTCTCACGCTAAAACTTGCAGCTGGTGTGGCCCTTTTAGTGTTATTGTAAGATCTATACTGTTCTTCTGGATGGCTCTATCTTTTGACATGGGTGGGGGGTGGTCTTGGCGGTCGGCTGGCCACGTGGGTGTCCGTCCCTTATCGTAGGGCCTCCTAGCCTACACGACTCCGCTGTCGGCTTCTGTTCTCGTTTCTCCCCTCGGAACTGCGTCTGTTTCGCGGTGGGAAGGTATGACATGCATTTAGGTGTTCTTGTGTTAGTCTGTGGTATTCCATTTGCTTACTCGTTGATCATATTACTTTGGTTAATTTAATGTCAGGATTTATTCGGAGCTATGTGACATACTACCGGATTTGCTATCATGTCACGGTTTTCATGAAAGGTGTTGGATTTGCCTGACACCTTAAAACTTTTCCCACTAATAACATGGCCAAAGTATTTTATGTGTGTTTGCACGAAATGTCACTTGCCTATAATAAGCGTTAAATGTTCAGATAATAGCCTGCTGAATACGTCTTCCAAATATCTCACATGCTCTAGCATATCTTTTCAAGGATAGAATGATATCGTCCAAATACATCATGAAAGTTTTCGGCTATAAGCCATCTAGAGCGTCATCTAATAACCTCTGGAACACGACTGCATGTTTTCAGCCCTAACGGCATCCATCTGTACTGGTAATGTCCTCATGGAAGCTTGAAAGCGATCTTGGGGTTACCTGTAGCAGGTGATACCCACATCTCAGATCTAATGTTCTGAAGTACTGGCACTGTCTATGGTTGTCTAACATTACCGTAGTTTTGGGAATCAAATATATATCCATCACAGTCTTCGTATTCAAGTAGCAGTAATCACAGCACAATCTGTACTTCATGCCACCATCTGTTGACTTTCTTTGGCACCACAACAATATTTGCACCTCGTGGGGTAGCACTATTCTCTGTTATACCTTGCACGAACTCGTGATCTATAAACTCTTCCAGTACGGTTTGGAGGTGATTCACTATGTGGTATAGTGTCCTGTAAACTGGCACATTATTGCCTGTAGGTACACAGTGGATAGCAGGTGTAGCTGATAAAGGACCCTTGGTGTTAAACAAATCGCTAAAGCGTAGTAGGAAACATTCCATTACCTGCCGATAACTGCCTCGCAAGTGATCCACATTTTTTGGTAATGCTGATGCATCAACGGTTTGATTGTAGCTCTTCACATCACATGATCTATCAATATTGTCTTCATCTACTACCTCTAAAGTGGCTATCATTATGCCCTTTTACAGTCTGACCATGTCTAGACGAAAGTTATCCATGCTTACAGGAATAATAAATTCAACATTAATATTACTTACACATGCTATGCTTTTATACACAAAGCATTGCATTCTGTCTAATGCTTCATTTTCCTTCATTGACTCTACCACATATAATGGTTGTTATAGTACGGTAACTGTTGTGTCTAGACAAGACAGCCTAGACACAATGAGAGGAAGCCAAAAGGCACGCGCTTAAACTCACGCAGGCTGGCGTGAGGTCTGAAACAGGATACGTAATGAATGCTATAAAGAAAAGTACGTAGCTTCTGGAATACTTAACTTTAACCCACATTTGTAGAACATCGCTCTTGATGATACTTTAATAGAATCTCAATATCAATTGCATACGGCGCCTTGCTAGGTCGTAGCAAATGTAGCTGAAGGCTATGCTAACTATCGTCTCGGCAAATGAGAGCGTATTTGTCAGTGAACCGTTCCTTGCAAAGTGGGCTGTACAACTGGGGCGAGTGCTAGTACGTCTCTCTAGACCTGCCGTGTGGTGGCGCTCGGTCTGCGATCACTGACAGTGGCGACACGCGGGTCCGACGTATACTAATGGACCGCGGCCGATTTATAGGCTACCACCTAGCAAGTGTGGTGTCTGGCGGTGACACCACATTCCTCCCCCGCAAATCGGCGAACGGTGGTGTTATAAGGCTTCCGCCCGCCGTGGGGAGGACTCCATGTTGACGTATGCGATGAGGTGGGGAGCCTAACAACAGGCGAGGCTGTGCCACCCGCACCCGGCCATTCGGTCCGAGGGGAGCTAGGAAACGCCTGAAAACCTAGTCCAGGGTGCACGTCAACATGCGGTGTATGCGCCCGTAAAGAGACAGGAGGGGCCGAAGGGTCGACCTCCATCGCGTCGGGGCACCCGACGGGCGAAGACGACATCTGGAACGGAGCGGGCAAGAGTTCCATGTCGGAGGACAGCTGGGCACGGGAAGCGATCGGCAGCGCGTGACCCAGGGAGGCGCCTAGCGGTTGCAGCGACGCGTCCACTGCGGGCGTCGTCGGCGGGAGAACAGGCGGCGGCGGCGGCGGCGCGTCGCCATGTGGCAAAATGGTAGGCATCGTCGGTAACACCTGGGGGTGAGGCGAGCCAGTAGATGGGTCCCCAGGGCGCTGACCGGACGGCACCGTCGCTGAAAGCAGACGGGGACCGGCAGAACCCGTGCGACTACAGAGGCGCAGCTGATTGAGATGCAGACGCACCTCACCAGAGGCCCCCAAAACCAAATACATAGCGCGCCCTGCGAGCCAACGCCGTGAACCGCGATAGTTGCGATAGTATACAACGTCACCTGGAGCAAAAGCAGGTGGCTGCCGCTGAACAGGAACCTGATGCGGCGGATGTAGCAAAGACATCGAGGTTCGATGAGGGCGACCGTGGAGCAACTCAGCCGGCGAGCCACCATCTCGGGGCTGAGAGCGATACGAGGACAAAAAGAGCAATAACGCGTCCTCCCGAGAATGTGACTCTTCCAACTTCAACATCTGCGACTTGAAAGTCCGGACCAATCGTTCAGCAGCACCGTTTGACTGAGGCGAAAACGGCGCGGATGTCAGATGTTGAATACCATTGGCCTTGCAGAATGACTGAAAGTCTGCGGACATGAATTGTGGGCCATTGTCGGAAACAATAGTCTGCGGAGACCTTCAATGCAAAAGATAGCGGATAACGCTTGGATGGTGGCAGATGACGTCGTGGAAGGCATCCTGACAACAAAAGGAAAATTACTGAAGGAATCGACAACAACCAACCATCGAGCATTCCAGAATGGACCAGCAAAATCGATGTGTAAGCGTTGCCAAGGGGAAGTGGCTTTTGGACATGCAAAGAATTTCCGCGGCGGTGCGGATTGTTGTTCGGCACACGCCATGCAAGAAGAGCACATATTCGTAATCGCAGCATCGATTCCGAACCAAGTACAGTGCTGACGAGCAAGTTGTTTCGTTCTCACTATTCCCCAATGTCCTTGGTGGAGAAGCCGTAAGACAGAGGACTGTAACGAACATGGGACCATGACCCGGGACTGATCATTATCAGAACGCAACAGCAAAACACCACGTCGTACAAAAAGTCTCTCCTTGTGAGCAAAAAATCGGCGAACCAACGGATCCTCGATCCGTGACTTTGACAAGGGCCATTGCGTAGCAACAAAACGCAAAACTGTAGCAAGGACAGGGTCAGCAGCTGTGACTGTAGCTACACGACGAAAATCAATCGGAAACGATTCGACCACGTCATCGGTTTCCGAATCAATGAACATGCAGGCAAGTTCGGAAGAATCGAATGCTCTATCCTCAGCAACAGGCAAACGGGACAACGCATCGGCGTTTCCGTGCTTAGCAGTGGACCGATACAAGATATCGTAGCGGTGCTGCGAGAGGAAAATAGACCAGCGAATGAATTTCTGCGCTGTACGTGGAGGTACAGGCTTGTTCGGATGAAAAAGCGATGTCAAAGGTTTGTGGTCTGTGATGATGGTAAAGTGACGACCATACAAGAAATCGTGAAACTTAGTAACACCAAATACGAGAGCCAAGGCTTCTTTCTCTATCTGTGAATAATTTCTTTGCGCAGACGAGAGCAATTTGGACGAAAAAGGCAATAGGGCGATCATGCGATCCATCTTTGTGCGCAAGCACAGCACCGATCCCGAAATCCGATGCATCTACCATCAACAAAAGGGGTTTCTGGGGATCGAATGGCGTAAGGCAAGTATTTGAAAGCAACGCCGATTTCAACTGGCGAAAGGCGCGTTCGCATTCCGTCGTCCAGACAAACGGAACACCTTTACGGTGTAAGCGATGAAGCGGAGCTGAAATGAACGAGGCATGGGGAATATAGCGATGGTAGTAATTTATTTTACCCAGCACACTCTGTAGCTGCTTCAAATTCTGCGGCGAAGGCAAGTCTTGTTAGCACGGAGGTGCTCTGGACTAGGATGTATGCCTTGGACATTGATTACATGTCCCAAATGTGGTAAGTCCCGAGCAAAAAACACACATTTGTCCTTCCGCAAGCGAAGACCATTTTGTCGCAAGACCTGAAATAATGTTCGGAGATTGGCTAAATGTTCTTCTTCTGTCTTTCCGGAGATCACAATATCGTCCAGATAGTTTGCTGCAGTAGGGACCGACGCACAAACAGTTTGCTGATATTGCTGAAACAATGCAGCGGCGGATGCACACCCGAATGGCAGTCTTTTGAATCGGTACAAACCAAGATGCGTGTTAACCACCAAGACGTGCTGGGATTCATCATCCACTGGTATTTGCAAGTACGCATCTGCTAGGTCCAACTTCGAAAAATATTTACCCGGGCACAGTTTGTCAAAAAGATCTTCCGGGCGGGGTAAAGGATAAGTTGCAATCATTAATTGTGGATTCACTGTAGCTTTGAAGTCCACACAAAGTCTCAATTTTCCGGAAGGTTTTGGCAAAATTACTAAGGTTGAGGCCCAGAGAGAAGCCTGCACACGTTCAATCACACCTTGTGATTCCAAATCATTTAATGTTCTTGCGACCTCATCACTCAATGCATGAGGAACATTGCGCGCTCTGAAAAATTTCGGTTGCGCGTTGACTTTCAGTTCCAAATGTGCTTCATAGTTCTTAGCGCAACCAAGGCCGGTGCAAAAATGTCTGCAAATTCTTCACGTAAACTAGAAACACTGGCTGAAGGCACAGTCTGGTTCACTGATAGGACCTGATTGACTATAGACAAGTTAAACAACTGAAATAAATCTAAACCAAACAAGTTCACTGCAGAAGATGAACGAAGTACGTAAAATGACACAAGTTTTGTTTGTCCCTTGTATGTGCCAAGAAGGCTGCACTGTCCTAACACAGGGATATTCTGTCCTGAATATGTAGTTAGCTTAACATTTGCGGCACACAACGGAGGTTTGCCCAGCTGTTGGTACGTGTCGTGATTGATTAGCGAAATTGCAGCTCCGGTATCGAGCTGGAATGGGATCACGTTGCCATTAAAGTCCAAGTCTACAAAAAGTTTATTGTCCTGCTGACGACAAGAGCGACTGTCTCGTGCAATTTGAACAGACACTGGTACAGAATCACTTGCTAACTGACGTGATTTCCGGCGACGTCGACGCACACTTTTTGTGGGACGCACACAGTCACTTTTAGAGAGAGTGGCACTGGGCGGAGCGAAATTAACTACATGAATGTCCATGGGCGAAGGTTCACGAGTCTGAGTATTCTTGGTTCGATTCCGGCGCGAAGCAAAGGGCCTGGAATCGTTGTGAGTGTCTGATCTGAGCTTTTTCTGGCAAACACTCTGAACATGTCCTTTTTTATTACAGAAAAAGCAAATAGCTTGGCGTGACGGGCAATTCTCATGCGAATGTCTAGTAGCACACCGCGGGCATGACTTTAGTACTGCATTTGCTTGCTGCCGCGGGACACGTGGTTGAGATCTTGGCGGCAGCGGCGCGGACAAGCGCGAGGGCTGTTTACAGTTCCGTGCAGCTCACCTGGCGGGCCGGCTAACGTGACACACAGCTGGCGAAGGTTCAAACGCTTCCTGAGCAAAGTCAAGTGTGTCTTGCCTATCCAATATGACTATCACTTGTTGAAGGGAGGGATTGACTAGTTTCAAAATTTGCTCCCGTATACGAACATCAGAAACGTTCTGTGCAATTGCATCACGCACCATAGTATCTGAATAAGGGAGTCCACATTCACACTCAAAAGCACAATCCCTAGTAAGGCCTTGCAAAGTTGCAACCCACTCCCAATTAGTTCGACCGGCCGTACGTTATGTACGAAAGAAAGTATACCTCTTTGCAACGACATTGACTGATTCCTTGAAATATACATCTAATGCAGACAAAATTTCTTCGTAGGACAGAGTTGCTACGTCGCGTCGGGGAAACAATTTCACTATCACACGGTACGTCTGGACGCCGACACATGATAATAAGTGAGGCTGCCGCTCATTACCTTGAATTCTGTAGGCGGCGAGATGGAATCCAAATTGGCGTGACCACTCCGTCCAGCTTTCCATCGCCGCATCGAATGGACGAAAAGGTGGTGGAACTGCGTGTTGTGGCTGCGGTAGTGGTGGGTTGGCGGCTGCCACATCGTTTTACATTGCACGTTGACCCTGGACGAGCTGTCCAAGGGCATCCAAAACGCCTTTGTCTGCTGATTCTGCAAGCGATAAAATTTGGACAGTACATCTGGAGATTGTGGCGAAGCCATGACACAAGTAAATTAGAGCAATACGACCGTTAAATCTTCGTCGCCAAATATGTTGTGTCTAGACAAGACAGCCTAGACACAATGAGAGGAAGCCGAAAGGCACGCGCTCAAACTCACGCAGGCTTGCGTGAGGTCTGAAACAGGATACGTAATGAATGCTATAAAGAAAAGTACGTAGCTTCTGGAATACTTAGCTTTAATCCACATTTGTAGAACAGCGCTCTTGATGATACATTAATAGAATCTCAATATCAATTGAATACGGCGCCTTGCTAGGTCGTAGCAAATGTAGCTGAAGGCTATGCTAACTATCGTCTCGGCAAATGACAGCGTATTTGTCAGTGAACCGTTCCTTGCAAAGTCGGCTGTACAACTGGGGCGAGTGCTAGTACGTCTCTCTAGACCTGCCGTGTGGTGGCGCTCGGTCTGCGATCACTGACAGTGGTGACACGCGGGTCCGACGTATACTAATGGACCGCGGCCGATTTAAAGGCTACCACCTAGCAAGTGTGGTGTCTGGCGGTGACACCACAGTAACAGTGGTAACACCAGTTCCAGTGAGATCACCGAAGTTAAGCGCTGTCGGGCTGGGCTAGCACTTGGATGGGTGACCATTCACTCTGCCGAGCGCTATTGGCAAGCGGGGTGCTCTCAGCCCTTTTGAGGAAACTTGAGGAGCTACTTGATTGAGATGTCTTGTAACATGACATACAGCCAGGAGAGCAGTGTACTGACCACATGCCACTCCATATCCGCATCCAGTGACACCTGTGGGATGAGGGTGACACGGCGGCCGGTCGATGCAGGAGGAGAGGGGAGTGCGGTAACAACAGAAACCTACACTAACTGTCCGATTCTTGCTGCTATTTTTTTATTGGAACCAGTCTTTAGCATACGACTTTACCGTTTAGTCAGCAACACCTTCATGAGGGGTGCGCCTTGTGACATTGCCTTACTTGCAGCTGTATCCCTAATGGAAACAAAGTCCCATTGA
Source organism: Schistocerca serialis cubense (assembly GCF_023864345.2). Classification (NCBI taxonomy): domain Eukaryota; kingdom Metazoa; phylum Arthropoda; class Insecta; order Orthoptera; family Acrididae; genus Schistocerca; species Schistocerca serialis. The sequence goes on along the minus strand of NC_064645.1, from coordinate 164,801,384 downwards.
AACTTCCTGGCAGATTAAAACTGTGTGCCCGACCGAGACTCGAACTCGGGACCTTTGCCTTTCGCGGGCAAGTGATCTACCATCTGAGCTACCGAAGCTCGATTCACGCCCGGTACTCACAGCTTTACTTCTGCCAGGTTCGCAGAAGAGCTTCTGTAAAGTTTGGAAGGTAGGAGACGAGGTACTGGCAGAAGTAAAGCTGTGAGAACCGGGCGTGAGTCGTGCTTCGGTAGCTCAGATGGTAGAGCACTTGCCCGCGAAAGGCAAAGGTCCAGAGTTCGAGTCTCGGTCGGGCACACAGTTTTAATCTGCCAGGAAGTTTCACATCAGCGCACACTCCGCCGCAGAGTGAAAATCTCATTCTGGAAAGTCCCATTGAGTTCCACTGTATACTGCAAAAGATGTTCATCGAGAACTTTTAGCTCAAGATAAGCTGAGCACATTTCACCCACATATGGTTACATTTCCACACACTCGTGGAAATCTCTGATTCCAGTGCTGAAACCGAGCAATGTCATACGCAACAAATTTGCGTAGTTGCCACCAACTACAAGCATTTTATGATGTTGGGGCACCAGTTTCCTCCTACCTATAAAGTCCAGACTGATAACTGAAACGTATACTGGTGTATCTCCCTCCCCCTCCCCCCCCCCCAAATTATGTTCTTTGTCTTTTACATAGCCTGACAAGCAGAATTTCCTGTGTGCAAGTATTTGTGCAATGCTATGTGCTATTGGGAATGCTTTCCGATGATCGGAGCGCTCCTGCTTCTATTTAATGAATGCTTTTATTGATTTTTCTTGTTAAGTCTCCCACAATCCAGTGCTCAGTGTCCAACTTGGCACGCTCATAGTATTCAGGTTGCTGTCACTAATTCCACATGTGACCTTCACACCCACATCCATAACACTTCACTTGTGTAAGGAAAAAAATGGAAAAAATTGCAGTCTGTTCGTATTCCAGAGCGACGTCAATCTAGTCTAAATCTATTACGACCCTAAAAGCCGCCTCCAAATCCCCGAGATCTTCCATCCTTATCCTACCTGACATACCTGTGGGGATACTGCATAGAAAGACGACCAAAACCTTATTCTTGGGTACCCGTAGCAGGACGCTATCTGCTTTCGCATCTTGTGTCAGATAGCCTCCCTGTGCACTGATATTCTAGATTCTATCTGAAAAAGTTTGACCTATTCCTTACGGTTCTGTATGGAGGTACTCAGCTTTTCCCAGGAAAACCTTATGGTGTTTTTATTATGATGATGTTGTCATAACCCATCATCAAACCACTGGAATGTTACTCCTTTGCTGAAAAACTCGTGGTACAACACATACGTCTTTTCTTCTCCTTCCAATCGTAAATTAGTCACTTGGAGAGTAATCGCTTCTGACCAACCACTCTTTGTTTTGGTAACCTTAACATCGTCGATGAACACAGTTACGCCATCTGTTGACATGTCAGAAGTGTTATTAATGGAGCGGCTGAAGGATCGAGAAGAGGGACGTACACACACCACTGTCTTGGCTTCCTGAGACCCTGGTCGTTACTACTGCTCCACAGCTTGTGAAACTTCTGCCTACCTGTGAGGCTCCTATTTTCCCCGCTGTTGCTGGAAATTTAACGCTTACATTAGTTTTATGTGCTCTATCAAAGTGACAACAATGTCACCCGTAGTAGCCAGACGTGTGTCTGGGACACTGCATAATTTCACACTGCCACTTACAAGGACAACAAATAAAAATAGAATACCTGTACGACCAACACATGCACAACAAATACATACTAATGTTTCCGGCGTATCCACAATCCTGTGCATGTAGCAATGTAGCGGGTGTACTGTTAATGGAATGGTGGAAATTTATGCTATACATTCGATCTCACTTGATACTTAACTAACATGGGTAGATTAATTGTTCAAAAAAAAAAAATGGCTGTAAGCACTATGGGACTTAACTTCTGAGGTTATCAGTCCCCTAGAACTGAGAACTGCTTAAACCTAACTAACCTAACGATATCACACACATCCATGCCCGAGGCAGGATTCGAACCTGCGACCGTAGCGGTCGCGCGGTTCCAGACGAATATTTGAAAGCTGCGCTTAGCCCTGCCCATGGTACCAGCTATTCTGTGTATATTTACTATCTCTGTTGTTATAAATATCGACTAAATGGGTATTGCACTAAATTATTTTGGGGGAATGGGCGTCGGCATATCTGACGTGTTGTGGTGATAAAATATTGTCATTGCCCCACTGCCACATGATGTACACGCTATTATAATGAAATTATTTCACCCTTCGTCTGCGTAGGTACAGACACTATAGAGAAGGCGAAACACACTACGCACCGTCGAGATTTTTACTGTAGCAGCTTACACATTATATTTTGATGTGATACTAAGTAAAATGGAATGATACTGAACTCTAAGCTTTAACGATAAAATGTTTTGCTGTCATTCTCCACTGCAGACATCTACTTCAGTATTGTTGGTATGTACTTCAATAGTAGCTGCACATTTAGTACGTTGCACTGTTCTTTCAAATAAAGGTATTCAGAAGAATCTTACAGCATGAGTGTACCAGAGAATATGGGAAAGACGATTATACATAACACACTTCCAGATTGTGACTGACAGCTGCAGTACACGCAGTGTCTTTACCTTGTAATGAAACAGTCTTATTGCATTGCAGTTCCACTGAGCAAGTCTCAGCCTTGTCAGTCGAAATTTTCTTTCTAAATAAGGCATGCAATCCCAGCTGTATACACATCACATTTTAATATCCACTACTGTATGTCCAGATACTTTTGATCAGGTAATGTATCCAGATTAAACATCACAAAGTCGCACATGTATTCTGCTTTAGTAAGTTTTGTAAGTGAGCACTCTGTTGTTAGTTGGCTTTTATGTATTGTTCACTCCGAGTATTAATAACTTTTTAAGACTGCTGCCTTGTGCTGCCGGTCTGGTTTCTAGAACAAAGACACATCTATCCCAGCTGACGTTGCCAGTGAACAGATACGTGTGTTGTGACTCCAACGTATGAGTATCTGGCAGGTGTGGCAGCGGAGGTGGTGACAGTAATGGTGGCAGATTGATTCTGTTGCAAATGGCGGCTATGTGGTAGGTGCAGAAGCCATCAGCTGGAACGGTCCAAACACAATGTGATCTGGACAGTGGGAGAGGTCTTCCTAATTTTTCTTGCTTGAAATAAAGTGCATAATTATACTTTTCCAATCCAGTCCCCAGTAAATTAGTGTCATTTGGCGATTTCCTGTGTCGTGCACACATACACATACACACACACACACACACACACACACACACACACACACACACATATATATATATATATATATATATATATATATATATATATTCCCGTTTCCCGCCGTTATTTACAAGTTGGCAGTACTATTACAGTGTTACACTCTTCTCAGGCCACCTGATAGTGGTGTCATTTCTAATCCACTAGTAATCCATGGACGTGTCCCTTATAGTGAAATGTAAAGTTGGTATGTAGGATGTGTGTATTTGTTGCCCTGAGCTATTTATTTGCCGTGGGGTATTGGTGAATTTAATAATATACTTATTGTGGTAATTGCATGAGGGATATCATTGTATTTGTAATAATTTATTAATTGCTTAACATTTAAAGTCTCATGTTTACATTTGACTTAGTATGATGATGATAAAATATGGGAGGCCATCAGTAAAATAACAACTAATTGTCCCAAAACCGTAAATGTAATCATACGTTAGTGTGCCAGCAGAAACCCGCTTTGGACTGGTTAGTCCACCGGAAAATTGCTATAACGAAACTGCGATTATTAGCTGAATTTGATGTTTCTGCTGCAGACGCTTCATAATGTTGATCAAACGACGTATGGAGTATGAATGCTAATAAATCAGTCTCATGACTACTCTACCCAGAAGTGCCATGGTGTTGCCAGTCGCATGCGTATGGTCGGACTACAGGATTGGGGAGGATGCGTCAATTTTTGATGATAAATTATGGTCACATCATAGTTATGTATCACAAATTAGATTATGTTAAAGTGTCTTTCGTACACAGTGAGTATATAAGAGCTCGAGAAAAGTCAGCAGTTTGTTTAGGTAAGGGTCGTTAATGGGGCAGACCAAGTGACTGGTTTGTTTACATAAGGAGAATAATATCTCCATTGTTGCCGTTCTCTCACAGGTGCCCTACTACTTGCTTCACAGACCAATATGAAGCAGACATGTAGCATTTTAGATCTTATGCTTCAGTTTACAAGACACAGAATTAAACGGAGCGTAATCAAGTAATTGTCTACCAAATGATTTAGCCAGTTGCCGAGTTGTTGTGTGAAACTGAAAACTCAGCAGAAGATAAGACTAAGCATGAACTTGTTGCTAAGAAAGCCAGATGGAGAGAAAGATCAGGATTACTCGGCATACTCCTAAATGATACGTGTCTTTAACGTGGTAGTGGATGTCGCTTTATACACTGTTGGGGTCAAACGTTGTGGTCACTGGTCACTGCGAGACTGAATTCCCCTGGTGGGGTCACAGGTCAGAGTTATTGACGAGGTGTTGGACGTCAACACCTCATCACAGATGGCTCTGAGCACTATGGGACTTAACATCTGAGGTCATCAGTCCCCCAGAGCTTAGAACTACTTAAACCTAACTAACCTAAGGACATCACACACATCCATTCCCAAGGTAAGATCGAACCTGCGACCGTAGCAGTCGTGTGGATCCGGAACGAAGCGCCTAGAACCGCTCGGCCATCACGGCCGGCTCCTCATCACAGAACATGGAGCTCTGTGGCTTTGCTCACTTTGTGACGCAGAATAGGTAACGATGTGTACCATATCTGACGACAAAGTACAATCTTGGTACATGCACAAGTGTTTCGGAGCACACTGTTGAACGTGGGACTCGGCCCATATGTCTCCCCATTTTGAATCAATGACATCGTCAATTACGACTGCTGAGAGCACAGGATCGTCGATATAGGATCGTGGATCAATGAAATCGTTTTTTGCTACACCAAGTAGAGCCCAGATACGGTGCCATCCAGGTGAATAGCTGTTCGAAACCTGCACTATGCCACAGACACAGGCCGGTGGGAGCAGTATTATGCCTTGCGTGACATTTAACTGGCCTTCTGTGGGATGTATGGAAGTAATCTAATGCACAGTGCCAGCTATGAACGACGTGAATTTTATTGTAGGAGCGCCCGGTAGTGGTGCGGTCTGCGGGGCCTTGTTACGGCTCGCGTGGCTCCCCACCGTCGGAGGTTTGAGTCCTCCCTCGGCCTTGGGTGTGTGTGTTGTCCTTAGCGTAAGTTACTTTAACTTAGGATAAGGAGTGTGTAAGCCTAGGGACCGCTGACCTCAGCAGTTTGGTCCAATAGGAACCTCCCATAACTTTCCAAAAATACACTACTGGCCATTAAAATTGCTACACCACGAAGATGACGTGCCACATACGCGAAATTTAACAGACAGGAAGAAGATGCTGTGATATGCAAATGATTAGCTTTTCAGAGCATGCACACAAGGTTTGGCGCCGGTGGCGACACCTACAACGTGCTGACATGAGGAAAGTTTCCAACCGATTTCTCATACACAAACAGCAGTTGACCGGCGTTGCCTGGTGAAACGTTGTTGTGATGCCCCGTGTAAGGAGGAGAAATGCGTACCATCACATTTCCGACTTTGATAAGGGTCGGATTGTAGCCTATCACATTGCGGTTTATCGTATTGCGACATTGGTGCTCGCGTTGGTCGAGATCCAATGACTGTTAGCAGAATATCGAATCGGTGGGTTCAGGAGGGTAATACGGAAATCCGTGCTGGATCTCAACGGCCTCGTATCACTAGCAGTCGAGGTGACAGGCATCTTATCTGCATGGCTGTAACGGCTCGTTCAGCCACGTCTCGATCCCTGAGTCAACAGATGGAGACGTTTGCAAGACAACAACCATCTGCACGAACAGTTCGACGACGTTTGCAGCAGCATGGACTATCAGCTCGGAGACCGTGGCTGCGGTTACTCTTGACGCTGCATCACAGACAGGAGCACCTGCGATGGTGTACTCAACGACGAATCTGGGTGCACGAATGGCAAAACGTCATTTTTTCGGATGAATCCAGGTTCTGTTTACAGCTTCATGATGGTCGCATCCGTGTTTGGTGTCATCGCGGTGAACACACATTGGAAGCGTGTATTCGTCATCGCCATACTGGTGTATCACCCGGCGTGATGGCATGGGGTGCCATTGTTTACACGTCTCGGTCACCTCTTGTTCGCATTGACGGCACTTTGAACAGTGGACGTTACAGATGTGTTATGACCCGTGGCTCTACCCGTCACTCGATCCTTGCGAAACCCTGCATTTCAGCAGGATAATGCACGACTGCATGTTACAGGTCCTGTACGGGTCTTTCTGGGTACAGGAAATGAACGACTGCTGCCCTGGCCAGCACATTCGCCAGATCTCTCACCAATTGAAAACGTCTGGTCAATGGTGGCTGAGCAACTGGCTCCTCACAATGCGCCAGTCACTACTCTTGATGAACTGTGGTATCGTGTTGACGTATGGGCAGCTGTACCTGTACACGTCATCAAGCTCTGTTTGAGTCAATGCCCAGGCGTATCAAGGCCGTTATTACGGCCTGAGGTGGTTGTTCTGGGTACTGATTTCTCAGGATCTATGCACCCAAATTGCGTGAAAATGTAATCACATGTCATTTCTAGTATAATATATTTGTCCAATGAATACCCGTTTGTCATCTGCATTTCTTCTTGGTATAGCAATTTTAACGGTTAGTAGTGTATTATTGAAGATTATCTGCATCCATTCATGTTTGATAGTTTCACGATGGCGATGGCATCTTCCATTAGGATAACCGTCCGTGTCTCAAGTCTAGAATCGTGCTACTGTGTTTTAACTAAGATGGTAGTCATCGCACGTTGATGTCTCGATCACCAAGTACATCTGATCTGAAACTGATGGAATACATCTGAGACACTTATTGGGCACCTGCTCCGTGCTCGCTAACCTTCGGAACTGCGTCACTTGCGTGAAAACATCTGTTGTCACATACCTGTGGAAGCCTATCTAGGACTTTCCGGTTCCATGCCACGCAGTACTGCTGCATATTGCAGTCCGCAACTGAGTCAAGTTGCTATTTAGCAGGTAGCAATAATTTTTTGGTTCACCAATGTAATGTATAAGGGCTGTTCGTTTATTAACGTCCGACACGGCGCGAAATCGGAACCGCAGTGAAAATTGTTTTGCAAAAATGTATTGGGCAATGTCTCTAACTATATGTCCATCGACCGCGTCATGTCGCTCTTTTCACTTCTGAGCGTATGGTGAGCACACAAAAGTGCCTAGAATATAGTGTCTCCAGCCAAGTGTGAGTGCCTGCTAAGAGATTTCACCTGATTACAAGCTGTCCACATAACGTAACTACCAGAATTTCCTTCTTCAGAACAGTTCTCGGTCGCACGCTGCAGGGGCAATGACCCTCCGTAGTGGCAATAAGTTGATATGGCGGTACGATAAATGGCTAAGTCAGAACAGCGCCGACTATGTAGAGACGCATTCTTACACATACAGTCAGAAACTCTTGTTTGTTTTTGTCGTACAATGTGACAGCAGTGCTCCAAGCCGACAGAAAGTCACATTTATGAACACCACATCGGATGACTGAGAATAGTGTTGTTTACATTGATTGTAACACAGTTTTTAAAAATGGAGAGTATGTAGTGCCGTAAAAACCGACACTAACTACAAACTGACATCACATTTGTCTTTCTTTAGTTTGCTATAAGCTTCAATATGATTCGCTTGTAACTCACTGATATTTACCGAATAATGTCGCTTTCTTTTAAGAATAAAAATTGCTAGTCGCCAACACAATACCTGATCTTTTGCAGAAAGACGTATATCTACTCAGAAAACATGCTGCTTTTTTCACCAAACTTCAGTCATATCAGTGAATGTGGAACGGAGGAATCTTGGGCTGTAGCTGAAGAGAAAACCTCACAGATGTAATACTAAAACGTCAAAAAAAAAATTAAAAAAGGTTGTCTCCCACCACAGAAGTTACCGATTCCGCTATTGTTACTATATCTGAGCCAGAAACGGCAACAATTCTCAACACATTCGCTTTTGAAGCAAAAGTAAGTGTATTTAGAAAGATTTTTGTATGGTCGTGAAAAGTGTTGCTAGTCATTAGACTAAACACAAAATTTTTACCCGTCTCGGAATGTGTGGATCAGAGTAAGGACAGACAACCACGGAATTATGTGCTTTTCATGCGTGAAATATGAGTTTACATTGTTTTACTTTCAGCAGAGTATGCTGCAGTTATACACGCACTGGGAAGTATACCTTCACGAATAAGATGTAGCTGATGTTACTGCATAGTGAGATTCGGTTGTTTTGAAATTTAATTCACGATCATTCGTGTCTCCTGATAATTTCCTAACACAATACCTAACATGTAATAATTATTTCGTTAATTAAGTAGAAAAAAATTCAGAACCAGCGTTAGTCATACGGCAGGCTTTCTCGCCGCTAGGGCCGCTAGTGTCGTTCCGTATGTTAGACGATAACAATCTTCACAGCAGTGAACGTCGCAAATGTACAAGCATACACTGAGGTGACAAAAAGTTTTGGGATACCACCTAACATCATGTTGGACCACCTTTCGCGCGGCATAATGCAGCAACTCGACGTAGAATGGACACAACAAGTAGTTGAAAGTTCCCCGTCGAAATATTGAGGCATGCTGTCTCTATAGGCGTCCATTACTGTGAAATTGTTCCTGGTACAGGATTTTGTGCACGAATTGACCTCTCCATTATGTCTCATAAATGTTCAGTGGAATTCATGTCGGGCCTTGTGGATGGCGAAATGATTCGCTCGAATTGTCCAGAAAGTTGTTCAAACGAATCGTGAACAATTGTGGCCCGGTGACACGACATCGTTTTTAGAAACATGAAGTCCATTGATGATTGCAGATGGTCTCCAAACAGCTGAAGATAACCATAACAGTGATCGGTTCAGTTGGATAAGAGGACTCAGTCCATTACGCATAAACGCGGGCGACACAATTATAGAGCCAGCACCAGCTTGCACAATGCCGTGTTGAAAACCTGGATCCATTGCTTCGTTGGATCTGCACCACACTCGAACCCAAACATCAGCTCTTACAAACCGAAATCGGGACTCCCTGACGAGGCCACGGCTTTCCAGCCGTCCAAGATCCAACCGATGTGGTCACGAGTCCACGAGTGGCGCTATTGGCGATGTGCTGCTATTAGCAGAGGTACTCACTTTGGCCGCATGCTCCCATAGCCCATTAACACCAAATTCGGCTACACTGTTGAAACGGATACATTCGTCGTACATTCCACATTGATTTCTGCGGTTATCTCATGGAATGTTGCTTCTCTGTCATCACTGAGAACTCTACGTAAACGCCGCTGCTCTCGGCTGTTAAATGAAGACTGTTGGACACTGTGTTGTCCAGGATGACAGGTAATGCCTGAAATCTGGTATTCCCGGTACACCCTTGAGACTGTGGATCCCCAAATATTGAATTCCGAAGTGGGATGTCCCATGCGTTTAGCTCCAACTACCATTCTGCGTTCACACTCTATTAATTCCCATCCTGCGACCATAATCACTTCGGACACCTTTTCACAGCAACCACCTGGGTACAAATGGCAGCTGCGCCAACGCACTAACTCTTTATACCTTGACACGTGATAGTATCGCATTCTGTATATGTCGCTGTCACATGATTTTTGCCACCTCAGTGTATGTTAGACTGTGGTGGAGAGGTAGCTAGAGGGTGTAGCTAACTGTTGCAAATAAAAGCTTTTGACTTTCACTGTGGTTTCCCTTCGGTTACCGATCGAACTTTAATACACTAACAGCTCTCTCACCTGATTGTTGTTGTTGTGGTCTTCGTCCTGAGACTAGTTCGATGCAGCTCTCCATGCTACTCTATCCTGTGCACCCTTCTTCATCTCCCAGTACTTACTGCAGTCTACATCCTTCTGAATCTGTTTAGTGTATTCATCTCTTGGTCTCGCTGTACGTTTCTTACCCGCCATGCTGCCCTCCAATACTAAATTGGTGATCCCTTTATGCCTAAGAATATATCCTACCAACCGATCTACCCTACATCCTTCGGAATCTGTTTAGTGTATGCATCTCTTGGTCTCGCTCTACGATTTTTACCCTCCATGCTGCCCTCCAATACTAAATTGGTGATCCCTTTATGCCTCAGAATATATCCTACCAACCGATCCCTTCTTCTAGTCAAGTTGTGCCACAAATTTCTCTTCTCCCCAATTCTATTCAATACCTCCTCATTAGTTATGTGATCTACCCATATAATCTTCAGCATTCTTCTGTAGCACCACATTTCGAAAGCTTCTATTCTCTTTTTGTCTAAACTATTTATTGTCCACGTTTCACTTCCATAGATGGCTACACTCCATACAAATACATTCAGAAAAGACTTCCTGACACTTAAATCTGTACTCGATGTTAACAAGTTTCTCTTCTTCAGAAACTCTTTCCTTGCCATTGCCAGTCTACATTTTATATCCTCTCTACTTCGACCATCATCAGTTATTTTGCTCCCCAAATAGCAAAACTCATTTATTACTTGAAGCGTCTCATTTCCTAATCTAATTCCCTCAGCATCACCCGATTTAATTCGACTACATTCCATTATCCTCGTTTTGCTTTTGTTGATGTTCATCTTATATCCTCCTTTCAGGGCATTGTCCATTCCGTTCAGCTGCTATTCCAGGTCCTTTGCTGTCTCTGACAGAATTACAATGTCATCGGCAAAGCTCAAAGTTTTTATTTCTTCTCCATGGATTTTAATTCCTATTCCGAATTTTTCTTTTGTTTCCTTTACTGCTTGCTCAATATACAGGATGAATAACATCGGGGACAGGCTAAAACCCTGTTTCACTCGCTTCCCAACCACTGCTTCCCGGCCGGCCGGGGTGGCCGAGCGATTATAGGCGCTACAATCTGGAACCGCGCGACCGCTACGGTCGCAGGTTCGAATCCTGCTCGGGCATGGATGTGTGTCATGTCCTTAGGTTAGTTATGTTTAAGTAGTTCTAAGTTATAGGGGACTGATGACCTCAGAAGTTAAGTCCCATAGTGCTCAGAGCCATTTGAGCCACTGCTTCCCTTTCATGCCCCTAACCTGAGTATTCACTCTAAAAAAGTGACCAGCCTGCTAGCACACAGTACACCACTAATCTGGAAGTACTTGCTAAAGTAGCTAAAGGAAGTACAGCTGATGGATTTGTTGCAGGAAGCTCCGGGAACCGAGCCAGCGGATCATAATGCTGGCCCAGCCACGGAAGGCACCGCAGCCGCCGGAGGAGACATCAGAGGCGAAGAAGAAGAAGATGTCCGAGAGCGGCTCCGAGGTGCCGTCACTACAGGACAAGACGGTGACGCCGGAAGAGCGCGTCAAGATACGGCAGTCCAAGGCGGAGGCGGCACATTTCGGCCGCGCCACAGAGCGGGCCAAGCTAGCTTCGCGCTGGAGGCACGCCAAGGTAGACAGCCTCAGTTCAAAGGCGTTCAATGACGTTAGCCGCATTTGGGCATTGAAATCAATCAATGGCAACAGGTGAAAATATGTGCCGGACCGGGACTCGAACATGGATCTCTTAACGCGAAACGTCGCTTTAATTGCCTCGGCCAGCCGAGCACGCTTCCCAACCGATTCAGATTCCCAGCCTGATACACGCTACTAGCGTAGCGTCACCTACTCGTAATACCCTCTCTTGCTGTTTCGGATTGCCGTAAGAGGTCGGGCTTGGTGTGCATCCCCACTGAAAGAATGGATCTTCGGTCCTCGCATCTTACTGGTATATGTATGGACACAGACACCTTTACGTATAAACCAAGGGCTCTCCTGTCTGTGTAGGAGAGTAGTATGTCATGCATTGAGCAGTTCTCTACAGGTTGGGGGGGGGGGGGGGTTGTTTGGGGGAAGAGACCAAAATGCGAGGCATCGATCGGTCTCATTGGATTAGGGAAGGACGGGGAAGGAAGTCGGCCGTGCCCTTTCAAAGGAACCATCCCGGCATTTGCCTGAAGCGATTAAGGGAAATCACGGGAAACCTAAATCAGGATGGCCAGACGCGGGATTGAACCGTCGTCCTCCCGAATGCGGGTCCAGTGTGCAAGCCACTGCGCCACCTCGCTCGGCTCTCTACAGGTAGACGCTAGGGTGAAAATTCTAGTGGCATGTCCTCTCGAACATTTTCGGTGACGACCGCTTTCGTACATACTCATTTATCCACCACCTCTACTCAGTACTACAAAATGTAGTTAGTACTACCCGCGAGAATACAAACAACTGAATTTATTTGTTAACGCTCATCACTATTAATTTAAGTTTAAGAATCAGGATGATTAGTAAAGGTTGCTGCTTCCATGGCGAACACAAATTTACATTACTCATAACGATTTAGCAGGCGACGGATCTCGACAACAATTGCGTTTTTACAAAACGACATTACACACAATCCCATACTAGGATTAATTAATACCCTATAAAAAACTAAATTACTTTGAGAAATACAGGGGAGATCCAAAATGTGTGCTAGCTAGGCGGCAACCGCACTCTCCGTTTTTCACAATTTACACCAGTACGTACCCTGTGCGGCCAATGTCGTTAGCTTGTAAAATAGGAGCCATTGTCATAAGCTTTCGCTGATATGTTGCTGTTCTGTAATACAATGGCTGTGCAACATGAAGAGTAAGGAAATAAATGAAACAGTAATAAGAACTATTGTGACTGTGTGCTCGCACCTCGGACCAAAGGAAGTATGTCATAAAATTTGTAGTATATACTGTTAATTAATTTACAACATACATATAACAAATTATATTTTCCTAAAGGGTGTCGATGAGGCCAACACAGAAGTTTAACATAGTTATTCAGGGACCTAAAATGGAAATCCTTGGAAGGTAGCTGACGCCGTTCTCGCGAAAGCCTGGGGAATAAATTTACGGAACCGTTCTTTGAGGACGACTCTGTGACATGGGGGCCATAAGAATGAGATAAGAGAGAACAGGACGAGCAAAGACACTTATTTTTTCTGTTGATAAATACAAGATTCTAATGGCACAAAAAATTACTCACACTGATACGAACTACCGTCCACAGTGCACTGTACTTCAGCTGGGAGATAGTACACGTGCTTTGTCTGATATTGGATGTGTCCACCTTTCTCCTTTACGACGAACTGGATTCTACAGGGGACACTTTCAATGAAGTGTCTGAATGTCCGTGGAGGAATGGCAGCCCATTCTTCCTCAAGCGCCAAAACCAGAGAAGATATTGATGTTGGATTCTCTGCTCTGCAGTGAAACAGACAATCTATGTCGTGCCAGAAGCGTTCCATTGGGTTCAGGTCGGGGCTCTTGAAAGCTCAGTCCACAAACCATTACCACACAGATGTTGCTTTATGACAGGGTGCACTTTACGCTGACACAAACAATCGTCGTCTCCGAAATGTTTCTGTAAAATGTGTTCATATCCTTCTGTATGCAGAGTTTTCTTAAGCGCAGTAAGGTGACCATAAACTAACCTCGTAAAACACCCCTGTACCATAACATCATCTCCTCCATACTTCACTGCTGGTGCTATACATGATGGCAAGTAACGTTCTCCAGGCATTCGGCAAACAGATACCATTCTATCGGATCGCCACTGAGTGTAGAGGAATTCACTTTCTAGTGGTGTCACTCTTTACGCCACCTCAAGCGTCGCTTAGAACTCACTACAGAAATGTGTAGCTTATGAAGAACTGCTTGACCATTGTACCCAATTCCTTTTAACACCCCATATACGATCATTGTGCTACCTGGATTGCCAGTGGCACTTTGAAACTCAAGAGTTATTCTTTCTGTTGCTTCATGCTGTGCTCGGAGGCCCCTGTCGGTCAGTAAATGATGCCTGCCTGGTCTTTGGCTTACATGGAGATGACGCCTACTCGTCATCGCCGAATTCGTCCAAATTCATGCTACATGTAGGGCGTGGTGAGACAAGAAAGTTCCCCAAGTGGAAACTCCAGATGGCCGAGCTTTAGGAAATAAAAGGAATTTTGATACGGATCTGTCACCATGTGCATCTTATCAGCTGTCACTGTGAGAAGGCGTTTAGGAAGTGGTGTTTGGCTCAGCGGTAAGAGCTTATATGCGCAACGAAGATGTCGCAGTTTCAACTCCGCCCGGTGGCCAATAATTTTGTGCTTCTTGGCAATGCGTACACTACTTCATCACAATTAACAACATCATATACGTTATTTTATTAATTTGTAGAAGCACAAAAAGTACAGGCATAGGATGAAATGTGGGACTGCAAAACATTTAACAAGGGATTGTAGTTTACGCGTTCACGGGAACGTCGATTTACATACACGACGTTCCCGTGTACGCATTAACTACAATCCATTTTTAAATGTTTTACAGTTCCGCATTTCATCCTATGCCTGTACTTTTTGTGCTTCTACAAATTAATAAAATAAGATATACGATGTTATTAACTGTGATGTCAATAGTTTACGCATTCCCAAGGAGCAAAAAAATATTTGCCACCGAGCGGAGTCGAAACTGCGACCTCTTCGTTACGAATCTGAGCTCTTAAGGCTGAGCCAAGCAACGCTTGCGAAACTCCCTCTCACAGGGACAATTGTTAAGGTGCACATGGTGACAGATCAAAATTCTTTTTATTTCCTAAACTTTTGGCCATCTGGAGTTTCCCTTTGGGGCACTTTCTTGTCTCACCACGCCCTACATGTATATTTGGACGAATTTGGCGATAACGATTAGGCGTACTCTCCTTGTTACCTGTGATTCTTCTTAGGGTTTCCACTTCAGTCCCATCCCCAACAGTACACCTGAGCAACTTTTAGAAGGGTTGAAATGTCCCTAATGTGTTTGTTACTCGAGTAAATGCCACCACTAGTGAACGTTCCAAGTCACTGAGCTACATGACCGACCGATTCTGCTGTTACCGCATCTTGGATGGGGGCTCTCCCGTTACGTCTAGTTGTCAAATCTGCATTACATAGGGATGTACAATATTTTTGTTCAGATAGTACAACGTTCATGAATATAGTTCAAAGGAAACGAAAAACCTTGCATCAGCTCCTTAATTTCTAAATATGCATACAGTTTCATTGTAAGATTCTGTTCCTGTCGTATGCCACAATGTCACTGTTTGGACTCTGTGCTATGGTATCATCCGTCATTTCTAAGTACATCAGATACCAATCATATTCCCACTAGCGCTGAACGTTTTATCCATTGTTGTTGGTGAAGACTTAGTACATTTTACGAGTCACATGAAACAATCACATCAGGTCAGTACAAGGTCAAAGAAAATTATTCATTTCATTTTAAAACCTACATGCGGCCTTGAGCATACGACGAGAAACAATAAATTCTACAAAGCGAGTTGTGGAGTTGCAATTTTATGACAATATATCCGCCCGTTCATCGGCTGCTCACTCTTAGTTAATACAGAACTTTCTGTTACGTATTTCAGTTAGAAAAATTTCTGTTACGTGACGTGACTTTCTGCCAGCATTAACAGCATGACTGGATTCCAGATACTGTCTCATGCGAAAACTTTTCGCATTGTTTTATTTGTATCTTTATCTTCCCGTTAGTGTTTTGAGTTGCTCATAATAATAACTGAATATGAGTTTGTCATCAACCATCAACTGCTACTGTAGTACAGAAACAATACTTAGTGTTACTTTCTGTCACTACGTATAAACATTATGTTAGTAGTGGATCACTGCAGTTTTAGAAAGGAGTAAACATCGGACGACGCATCACTTTCGTTGATGTCAGCATCAATACTTCCTTGTCATCGTGGAAAGAATATTATCCTAATGCAGTAGCGCATACCACATTTCAATGACATGTTTCAGCCCTTCCATATCTCCAAGGTCATTATGGATATCACATACGGCCACATGCACCGGGAAATCAAACATCCCTCCCCCCCCCCCCCCCCGCCGCCCCTCCCCCTCACCACGGCAGCCATGTGAAGAGAATAATTTAATATATAACGCCGACTTAATCGTCAGATACAATAAAGCATCTGAATGCCTAAAATACTAAAAATTTTGGCAACAATGCTTGCATTACTGACTTCCTAAAATTCGTTTAAGGACTGGCTCACCAGTCACATTGGTAACATTTATTTGCTGCTATCTATCATTCGCCGTGGAATATTGGAACGAGTAGATACCATATTTCACTGTAAATAGCGAAAAACCAACAACTACTTATAAAATGTAAATAACGGATTAGGAACACACAGCTGTGAGATTTTCCTTAAATACTATCCTGCAAAACTTGAAAACGCGAAACAAAATCAAGTTCTGTTTCTCTTCGAAAAGTTCCTGTCAACAGCAGAAGGCTGCACTGTAGAAAACGTGCATAGTTTGATCTTTTGTACCACAATTTTCATACTTCGACTAACGGATGGCAGCCCCACAGTAAATACGCATTGTTTGTTTGTTGTACCATGATTCCTTACCGTTACGAACTGAACTGTAGAGAACAACATCAGCACTGGTGAAAACGAAATTTGTTCGTTTCGAAGTAGAACACTTGGTTCACAACGCAACTGAATCATAAATTAGTCATGTTCCGCGTCCATGGTGCTTCCAAAATACTACATTATTCCTTCCAACAATTCTCTACATCAGTGATGATTCTCAAGTGCCACGGTATTCTAGAATGTCTGCTAAAATAAGTCCTCAGTGTAAACGAAGTGCGGGTATCATAATGTTAATTTCCACATATACACACAGTCGCCAAATTAATGCCCAACATTCAAAGTATGTATTCCAGTGCTAGTTTTCCATGCCTAATAACATCTGACATTTTAGAAGGTTGCCATAAGGAATCAATGTTGTAAAACTAACTCGCAGAAAAAGAAGTGTTAGCTAAAATAGCAAAGTAAGCAGGCAAACACATAAGCAAACTGGCATGCTAAATGTAACTAATTAGGTCTACTCTTGATGTAAGTCACGTTACAGCATCAAATCAAATATTTCCGCATTGAAATTGGTCTCAAGCATCGTTTTAGCTGATATCATTAGCTTCTTCCCTATCCTTTCCTTTCTCCCCCTCCACCTTCAATTTCAATAATAATCATTTCGTGAAGTACTAACCACATAATAAAGGAATATTAATGTTTATTTCATCATTTTATACGTCATAAAAATAAAAAATATTCGAGTTTTGAATTTTGTTTTTCTGCCCCGTGGTCAAAATCATTTTCCCGAAGCTGGGGCAAGGCGATACTTCTGAATCAATTTTTAGAATTGAGAAAATTGTTGTGATTGTTTGAAAATAAAAATGTATGAAATTACGTGCAGTAAAATAAACGGCTATACTATTAATGCGCGCAAAAAGTATTAGTTTTTAGAAATATGTTAACTCATAACACCATCAATTTTCCTGTTCCCCTACATCCTTACTGTGCCAATCTGAGAAGCAACGCCTATTGTCCGTCAATACCCTTCAGGCGTTAGAATAGGGATTGGTTTTGTTTGTGCTTCCGTTTCCTTAGTGCTGTCACATGTCTACTTTTGACGCTTATCTGAGCTAAACTGGAGATATGACTGAAGGAGTTGTTGTGTGTTCCGTTGCTTTGCAGGAGGAGAAGGCGGCTCGGGAGGCGGCGGCAAAGGCCAGGGCCAAGGGCTACCTGGGCAGGGCCAGCTCCTTCGCAGCTGCGCGCCAGGCAACACAGAAGGCGCTCAGCACGGTGGCCAGCGAACGCCGATAGTGACGTCATCAGCTGTAGGCTCACGACAAATTCCCGAACAACAGCAAATACAAGCCAGTCGTCTTTCGTTTTGTGACCAAGAAATACGCTACCCTCCATGTGTTTGAAGCATTAGTAATCTATAAATTTCGAAATGATTAAAATTATGCTGTATTATTGACATGTCTTCTATAAAACCTTAGAGTAATGTTACAGCGGCATGCACTGGACGTTGTAAGAGATGCCTAGCAAAGATAATTAGATGAAGAAATGTCACAATTCTTTAGAGTTATTTGCCGGCCGGAGTGGCCGTGCGGTTCTAGGCGCTACAGTCTGGAACCGAGCGACCGCTACGGTCGCAGGTTCGAATTCTGCCTCGGGCATGGATGTGTGTGATGTCCTTAGGTTAGTTAGGTTTAATTAGTTCTAAGTTCTAGGCGACTGATGACCTTAGGAGTTAAGTCGCATAGTGCTCGGAGCCATTTGAACCATTTTTAGAGTTATTATCTACTTCGGTTCTACCATGATGACTGTCATCGTACTGTTCTGTACATTTCTGCGTAGTATGGATATGATACTTACTACTCGTGCAGAGAAAGATACATATTTGGTAGTTCCGCCCAATTACGTTAAGCTCTACCCATAAGTAGAATTTGTAGACTGTTATTTGTTGCCTAAATGTACACACAATTTGCACCTGTAAGCAATTAGCGTGGAAACATTGTGGACAGAGTGGAATGGGACAGCAGTAACTACAGCAAACCTCTGCAAGTTCTTGTAGTGTCTATTTAGTTTGCAACTATTTAGTCGGACGTGTACAGTTTTTTCGAACACTTGATAATCAAAATAATTTCGATAGTTAGGTTGAAAGTAGGCCGTGACCAGCCATAAAATGACTTTTAAGATACTCTTTCTATTGCTTAAAATTGTGAAGATGCATGAGAACCAGCAACTTCAGGATAACTCTTAAAAGTGTAAAATTTTACAGCATAACTGTACTATCAGAGACTTTCTTTTTTATGCCTGTCTTACACCCGTTCAGGATCTAAAATAGAGACAATTCTTGAGTCTCGTAACATTTTAAAAGTGGTCATATATTCACAAAGGCACTATCCATATTGTCCAAACATTATTAGATACTTGTACAGTATTTTTTTTACAGAATATCTGACAAACAGTCCCGTGGATAGTTTGTACAACGAGGTGGTGAAAGGTAAAGATTTACAACTTAACGCTATTGATATTGTGGTACGCGCGCGCGCGTGTGTGTGTGTGTGTGTCTGTGTGTGTGTGTGTGTGACCTCGATGGGAATGGAGGTTCAAGTCTGGTTGACACAGGTCGGCGTCCGTCGACAACTCCGATCTGTAACTGTTGTGACAGACTCCTCACTTTGTTTGGTTAGTTTCAGATACTGTCTCCCTTTAACAGATATCCGCGTATGATGGAGCAGCAAGCCGGAATGTTTAAGCGGCCCTCGCTTACAATTGAAGCAATGGTGTTCGAGGGATGTCTGTCTTCTTTACTGCCACACACAGCGACTGCACCACTCGGTACCTCACCAACTCCCTTTATCTGAAACTATAAATCAAATATCATTCGCGTGTTCGCGACGGACTTATAAGCTTACGCAAAACTTGATAACAGTAGTATTTATATCCGGTTTGCAAATGAATGTTCAGACGTACAAAATGTGATATCTCGACTCATAAGTTGCACCATTCAAGCCGATGCCACATTATAGTCTTGCGAGGATGTTGATTTGTGAAGTATTATAGCGTCGTTAAGGCGTCACTACGGTTCTAATCCAACTACTACGTCGTAAATCCATAGGTAAGATATTCTCTAAACAACGTACAGAAGGCGTCGTATTTCGATGTAAACTTACTGTTCCCTGTTAATAATGCCACTAAATCACCTTTAACTTAGACGTTCTCTCAAGAAATAATTAATTCACAGTTATGCAGTAAAGTTCCATTAAATGATGTAGCCGACTCGAAGCATTAAAGTTATATCTGAGTTTGTTGAACTTATGAATTATTTAACCACCGCACCTGTAAGCACACCGATCTGTCACTCAGGGAATTGAAGCTTCTTGGATCAGCAATTATGACATTGACTACAGCTTCCGACAACACGGCGTACCTTTGAATTCTTCATGATCGCGTGTAGATGTTTCCTACTCAAGGCTATTTGTAGAGTTTATGTCGGCGATTGGTATGTTGCTATATACTTCAGTGTTCGTGACTATCACAGATTACGACGATTAAGTCCCAGAATTGATTAAGTATTACACGACTTATTTTTCCTTCACGTATAATAACTGTTCCGTTGTCTGGCTAAACGGTAACTGTTGTCTTACATCTGTTCAGAATTCTGACTAGTACGTCAAGACGACACTGGAAAAGCTTTAAAACTCCAGATCGGTCTGAAAAAATTTAGTAGTAGTCAATAGGCGTACTGTTATCGCAACGTCTGCAAGAGAGCGATTTAACATCTCCATTGAAGTTCTACGTTTTAGTCGCAGCGAACTTCTCTTCTTGGATAAATGTTACCTCTCATCACTTTACCTTGTCTGGTGTTAATCTCCGTAAGGCATGTATTTTGAATTCTTTCTTATGAGTTTCACGCTTCGTATCATCTGATAGTCTTTCATTTAGTTATTTCCTTGTAACAGACGTTGTTAGTTACATAGTATTTCAGTTAGTCAAACTTTCAATAGTGTTGATATTTTGTTGCTGTAGCTCCCGTCAAGGTCAGAATAATTAATTTTTTATATCTTTTGCTGCCAAAGGGATGTCATTAGGGGCTCTAGATATTTGGGGTGGTATAATAACTTCTGTATAATGTACAACACGTTCGGTAGAATCTTCAGTTTCCATTTAGCTTGGTATGAAAGTCTTCCAAAGATCAATTCACAGGGACGAACGTATCTGAGATTTGACCCTGTAGGCTGTAGAAAAGGCAGCCATTAATTAATACAAAAGATTCTTTAACAGTCTGTGACGCCAACACCAGCTTCACTTAAGGCCATTTGATCAATTTTCAATTAAGGTCGTCTAGTGAAATGGAACTAGTTAGTGGAACATTGCAGAAAAAACGTAACAAACTCAATATGAGCGGCACAAATTAAGAGTATTTAATGATTCACATTGTACGAATGTTTCTCTTAAATGTTCTATGGATTATTTCTATCTATGTCACTCATTGTCCTTCACTGCATCTGCGACCATCTTTAATATTTTAATTTCTATATTGCAACAAATACCTTTTTCGCTTCTTATAAAATATTTTGGTATGTTCTACAGATTCAAATTATCCGTATATATCAGTACAAAATATCTACGTTGACTTGCTTCTAATTTTACCTCTTAAAATATGCTACAGTTACATCCCTATACAGATCCGACTTGACTTTTTGGAATATTGATGACAATATGTCTTACGTGGAGATCAGAAAACTTTCAAACAACAATTCACATGGAATTCTGATACCAAATTTCAACGAGTTTCCTTTTTGACGCACCATACAGTAAGTTTTGTTGTGCCAGATTTTCGTATCACTGCTTTGTTTCAGTCTCGTCCGCATGTTCTCAGTACCAACATGAGAAGTAATTTCCTGTATGATAGTTATGCTTTAAGTGTTTATATGGGCATCAACAGTACACTAAATTTTGTATGTACTATGTTTCAGAATGGCTAAATCTAAGTACGAATTTCCTAACTTCTACCTTTATCGCAGGAAACTAGTCACCCAAGGCTCTGACTACCGCTCATACTTTTGTTACACTGCAGTTCTTTCATTTTTCTATTCACAGTCTGTTTGCCAGTCTCACAGCATAAACAGAAATATATATGTATACTCACACGATACACAGTGTACTGTAGAGCATGACTACAGGCATTTCCCAGAAAGCCGTTATATGTGCAAGTCGGGCAAACTGCACAGGCTTGTTTTTGTTCTGCACATCAGCATTAACAGTTGAATGGAGCAGGCAGCTGAAGACATATGATAATATTTACAACTCAAGAGGACACTGATTTTAGCAGGTATGAGTGAACTACAGATCGGTCTGGTATGCTTCCTTGAAAATCGGTTTGGTGATCGTGTATTTCGTTTGGCATGTGATGTAAGGGCTTTACACAACATGAACGGAAATTACTAGCAGATCATCCGTTCGGCCAAAGAAGGAGTCCAGATTTGATAACCAGGCATAAGTATACATACATGGAAATTTTGCAGAACTCTGGAAAGGAGAGATTACTGAGTGATACACCTATTGCAAGACATATTGCTACTAGGCATTATGTCAGGCACATCAACTTCTGCCTAGGTTCTAGATGCAAATGAAGACTGTGAAACTAATTACTAGTTGATATGTGACGCAGTCCAACCGCCCATTTCATGTACACTCAGCTGCCATCTACAGAGGCTGTCTTTCTCTAGTGAGTAACATGTAGTGAAAAACAGTCATCGTCACCTTCTGTCATACTGCTGCATGGTAACGATATGCACTAAAGAGTTCCACTGAAAGTCCGTCTGCCAATGTTCTCTTGTTTCAAATAAAAAACACCTAAGGAGGTCAACCTGACATAATTACATAATCCACCGTTTTACGTTTGATTTTCAAACATTTTATCTGATGGAATAAATTTTGTAACAATAACTGCAGTCATTCGAACCACTCAGTAGTTTGTGTTCTGTCTATCAGAACAGCTTATGAGTGGGACTGCAAGAAAATGGGCACAAGTAGAACCATAGCAACATACAATAGCTTCTCACCAAAGTAAATAGCCAACCTATCCTTCAAGATGTACTATACAACAAAAAAAGAGCAAAACTGAAAATACAACACTTCAGACACACAAATAGTACAGTAAGCCATACTCAGGAATCTTCTACAAGGAAACAACTAATCTGTTAAGAGAAACAAAATCTGAAATCCTGTTTGCTAGAAGCCCTTGCACACAGAAATCAATGCGAGAAAGCTGGGCGTCTAGCAGCAACCAGAAACGTACTTACATAACATAAAATTACTGTTGTGTAAAGACAACCTTTGTGCACTAAAAGAAACAGGTACAAAAACACGTTCATCTAATGTATTCCTGACGGGTTGTTTGCATCACTGATTTCTGCAAAAACCGATGTCATTTTACACTGAAACATTGTGTCCCCCATTCTAATAATTATTGATATTAACGTCCAGGTCAACAACAAACAATGAGCCAGTACATCTGGCATGCAGGTACAGTTGTTTTCTGGAAGGTTCATGGTATGGTCATCCGAGTCCCTCTGTTTTCTCCATCTCTTTCACATGGTAACTTGTGATCTCCTCATTCGGAACACTACAATATGTAGTGTCCCTCTTCACTCGATACTGCTTCACTGGCTACCTAACGGCGTCACGTGGAATAAGGAAAGCTAAAACAATAAAAGAACACTAGTAACATAGCAGTAAAAAAAATGCCGTGTGACTAGGGCCTCCCGTCGGGTAGACCGTTCGCCGGGTGCAGGTCTTTCGATTCGACGCCACTTCGGCTACTTGCGCGTCGATGGGGATGAAATGATGATGATGAGGACAACATAACACCCAGTCCCTGAGCGGAGAAAATCATAGCAGTCGACACCGGTGTACAACATTCAACATCTTATTTACTGCTGTACAGATGGAAACCAATAAATAACTGAAACATTTCATAATTCCAAAACGCAGTACATATACAACTGACGACTGATAACGAATTGCGCTCTGTAAGGATGTACAGAGTGTATCACCTAAAACTTGCACAGAGTGTATCACCTAAAACTTGCACTACAGATATTGCTGAAATGGAAAGTGGTATTGATGTGCGGTTTTCACAGATTGAACTGGTAGTCAAGGGCTCGCACTGTTAGCCAATAAACAGATAGTGCAGTGTTGGCAGAAGAGCCAACACCGTGTTACTAGAGGAGGTCGAAATGCACGCGTTTAACTCACGCAGGCTGGCGTGAAGAGGGAAGAGCTATACTGATGTGAGGTCTGGAACATGACAAGGGATTAGAATTTAGAAAGCGAACGTAGCTGGTTTGATACTTAACTTTAATCCATTAATGATGAACGTCGCTCTTGACGGTACATGATTCACAATATTATCTGTTAGTAACTGAATATGGCGCCTTGCTAGGTCGTAGCAAATGACGTAGCTGAAGGCTATGCTAAACTGTCGTCTCGGCAAATGAGAGCGTATGTAGACACTGAACCATCGCTAGCAAAGTCGGCTGTACAACTGGGGCGAGTGCTAGGGAGTCTCTCTATAATAGACCTGCCGTGTGGCGGCGCTCGGTCTGCTATCACTGATAGTGGCGACACGCGCGTCCGACGTATACTAACGGACCGCGGATGATTTAAAGGCTACCACCTAGCAAGTGTGGTGTCTGGCGGTGACCCCATAGATAGAAATAATACTTAGGAAGCGTGTCTTTATGCAAACCTACACTTCTTTAAATGGAACAATTCCTATTGATATTAACAAACTAAAAGTAGGGTAAATTAGAATGTCGCTGTGTTGGTCGCAGGATTTTAGTGTGAGTCGTCTACTACATATTTTGAAAACTTTCCACACTGTCACTTGTTTGTGCTATTCAACCTGCGGAGTTGTTAGGTACGATGTTGCTATGTTTACTTACAGTGTGATTGTGTGTTCCCTCAGTGCACTGCGACTTGCTGTTCAGTTAGTGTGTGCAGTAGATCGTGAGTGAACGATAGGATTTACCAGTGCAGAAAAGGCCGATATGCTCATGGTGTATGCAGAGAGTAGGAAGAATGCAGTTCGTTCTTGTGTGGTGTATGCGGCAAGATATCCCAATAGACGCTAATCATCTCGGCAGTTATTAGTCAGCCTCTTCAACTAGTTACGTGAAAGTGGTGGTGCCATAATCATCATAGACATTTTCTCGTTGCGAGTATGAAATTTCTTATGGTAGCGTTATCTGTGGATTCTTTGGTGGCTAAATAGTCCTATTCTGGAGCCACAGATTCTTCCGCAGTAATGACATACCCAGCCGGTGTTGAGGGAATGGTGTAAAAGGTTTGCTCCTCTGAAGAGCTCTTGTTCTCTGTAGCGATCTCTCTTCCTAATCTCCCGCAATTTTCAAAATTAAGTGTTGCTTGGTGAATAATTTGTCGCTATTTGGATCTGTCTAGGGCTGCAGTTTCCCAATCATTTGTCTTTATTTGATATTTTGTGATGAGTACGTCCTTATACAGTTTTGTTTACCCTCCCTGATTGCATTGACCATTCTTCAATTCGGAGAACATGATTTGCCTGGGGAGACGGGAGTTTGGCATGCGGATGATATGACCAGCGCAGCGAAGTTGGTGTAAAACAATTTTTGCTTCAGTGGTGGTGGACTTGGTTTCTTCCAAAATGCTGCTGTTTGTTCGCCGACCCTACCACTTTACTTTCACTGTTCTCCTTAGGCAGCGTTGCTGGTATTTTTCTAAGGACTTCAAGCGACGCCTGTAGATGGTCCAAGTTTTACATCCATAAGCAAGTGTAAGCATGATGATGGCACTGTAGACTATAGGCTTAGTTTCAACACTCAAATCATGGTTATCAAACACTCTTTTCAAAATACAACCATATGCAGCACTTGCACACTTTATTCGTTGTTGAATTTCTGCATCTATGTTTGAATTTGCAGAAATATGGTTTCCCACGCATGGAAAATAGTCTACAATCTGTAGAGGTGTTAGATCATCTGTGATAAGTGGAGCTGCTGCAGAGGACTTTCATTTTGTCCGTCTTAAGCTCTAGAGCAGTGGATTTTTATGCCAGACTGAATGCATTTATGGTACTTTGTAGATCCTCCTCTGTGTTTACGAAGATAACAACGTTATCATCAGCGTACTGAATTTCGATGACAGCTGTTGTAGTTATTTTGCATTTAGCTCGGCGTCTGCGAAGGTTGAACAGCTTACCATCAATCCCATAAGCTATTTCAACACCCAATGGTAGGTTTCCCTTAACAAGGTGGAATATGGTTCCCAAAAATATCGAGAATGGGATAGGTGCAATAACATATCCCTGTTTGACTCCTGTGGTAATCTTAAACGTTTCTCCTGCTCCATTTCTGGCAAGGACAGCGGCATTCATGTTCCGAAGTATTTTGGTGCATCTTCCAGGACATCCATTTGATGCCAGAATGTTCCAGAGTGCTTCTCAAAAGGTCTATGAATACCATGTACAGGGGTTGGTTTTGTTCTGAATATTTTTCTTGAATTTGCCTTGCACTGAAAATCATATCCATCGTGCCTCGATTAGGTCTAAGGCCCCACTGAGTTTCACATAAGGTTTCTTCAGTCGGAGGAATTAGCCGGTTGGAGAGAATCCTAGCAAGGATTTTTCCAGCTGTTGAGAGAAGTGATATTCCTTGGTAATTTCCAAAATGGGTCTTATCGCGTTTTTTGAATATAGTAATAACAGCGGTGTCACGCAGATCTACAAATATTGTCTCATCCTTCCATATCTTGGTAATAAGGATGTGACAGTTTTTGATTAATTCAGTGCCGCCATTTTTAAATAGTTCAGCTGGGGTTTCATCCAGTCCACGGGCCTTTACATTCCTCAGTTCGTGGGTAGCTTCTTCAAACTCTTGAAGGGAAGTGGCAGTAATGGGTTTTTGTAGTATTTTTATGAAAAGGTCCTCTAGCACCTCTGAATCTCTGTTCAGAAGTTCTTCAAAGTGCTCCTTCCATCGAGAGCCGATAGATACCGAGTCTTTGAAAAGCTGTGTACCGTCTTTAGATCGAAGGGCGTTTAAGCCTTTTTTGGAGGGGTCATAGATTTCTTTTGTGCCAGTGAAGAAGGCTCTGGAGTTATTGGTTGCTCCTAAATTTTCCATTTCGGTTGATTTTATAGTCCACAATAGGGTTTTGAGCACCCTGGTTTTTCTTTGGACACAAGCTTTGGCATGGAGATAAGCTTGCATTTTGTGGAGTGATTTTGGATCATTTTGCCTGATGTAGACCTTTTTATCCAACATGCTTTGAATTTCACCATCATTTTCGCCAAACCATTCTCGATGTTTTCTTTAGATGAATCCAGTTGATTTTTGGCAAGCCGAAAGCATGACGACTTTCAGTATTGACCAGTGTTCTTCAACATTTTCAGGATACTCGCCAGGCAACATTTGCTTCACAATGTTCTGGAAATCTTTTCGACCTCTTTAACTTTTAGTCGTTCAATATTTAGCAGGTATTTTGCTTGTTTCTTCTGCTTCCACCGTTTGGGTGGCACTTGTACAGTCATTATTGAACGGATAATTCGATGACGCCAAAATCACGTAGTTTATGAGATGGGAGTGTTTTGATCTGGGGTTTTGCCACGTTGTTTTAAACTTATATTTCTGTCTAAACAGAGTGTTTGAAATGACGAGATCGTGTTCTGAGCATTTAGTCAGAAGAAAGGTTCCATTGGAGTTGTCGTTGCCTGTGCTCTCTTTACCAGTGACACCTTTCACATGGCACAGTCACTGCCAACTTGTGCACTGAAATCACTTAGTAGAATAATTTTATCTGATCGAGGTATGGTTGATAAAAGTCGGTCTTGTTGGTTGTAGAGCTCTTCTTTTTATCATCCTCTGAGTCTAGGGTTGGTGCCTATGCACTAATTGTAGTAGCTTTTTGGTTGTTCACGAATTTAAGACGGAGGATCTTAACTCTTTCATTTATTCCAGTGGGTAATTCGTCTAGATCATCGACAAGTTGATTCCTCAGAGCAACCCCTACCCCGTGGATACGAGGCTCATTTTCATATTTCCTTTCCAGTAGAGAGTGTAGCCTCCACCTTGTTCTTTTAGCTGACCCTCGCCCGCAAGTCTTGTTTAACTGAGCTCAACAATATCGATGTTGTATTTTTTTAGTTTACGTGCCACAATAGCGGTTCTTCGCTGTGGTCCATTGCCTTTGTCTGAATCAATGAGAGTCCGAACACTACTTCATCTTTTTGTTTCGACCGCATATGGTGTACCCTCTGGACGCGGCAATCCAGTCAGGTAGTTGGTTGGTTAGCCCCATGCGGGGTGAACAGAGTGATTGCTAAATAGGCCTGCTCAGGCAGAGATGCAACACACGAATTACTCTACGGCCATCTCGAGTAAAACGGCGATCACACGCATGCCGCATATGTTCCGGTTTGTCACTAAGAGCTTCCAGACTACACAGTCCTCCTCCAGTAGGATCATGCCGATCACCGCAGGGTTGTCCTGTATTGGGCTGATGGTATTGTCCTCCAAAAGACGGCTATACGTGAATTTCTTAATGTGTAAATGTTCCTGCACAACAACAATCACACGGTCCCTGATAGCTTGGACACAAAAACTGCTGAGGCTTTTCGGGCCCCTGAGACAGATTGTGGTGGAAGGAAGGAGGGATGGGCAAGGAAAGGAAAGAAAGACGGGTCGTTGTAAGTCACACTTAGTATGGCTCCTTTGATGAGATCTGTTTGGCTAGGTTGGACCTGCCAGTAGCTACACTACCGCCGGCATAGCTTCTTGCTTCACTGGACCATGCAAACTCTCCCGCCCACACGGACAGTGTTACAGCAAGGCGGTACCTCCTGAGAGAATGGTAGCGTAACACCTAGACAACGTAACAGAAGGATAAAAGTGACGATATAAAAAGAGGAAATTAATATTGTAGCTGTTGTTGCACTTGAACCACCCTTTAGCTCCCGTGCAATCGCACGAGGAAGTGGAATGCGTAGGCAAGTGTCTATGCACTCTCCATCGACATAGGTTCCATCCCTGTCAAATTCCTCTCCATCAAAAGCAACATGGAAACGATTATGAGAATCGTGTTAACTTCTGTACATGGGCATTAAGACAGGATACTCCAGATGTAACATGTGTGTTGTTTAGTGATGAACCCACATTTACCAGTCACGGCCAGGTAAACCACCGAAATATGCACTATTAGTCTGATGACATTCCGCGTTGGCTTCGACAGGTGGAACGTCAGCGTCCATAGAGTGTAAGAGTGTGGAGTGGGATAGTGAACTGTCAGCTCATAGACCCGTTTTTATTATAGACGGAACACTGAACTCCCACAAGTATCACAGCCTCCTAACAGACCATCTTCCATGGTTGCTAGAAGAGGGTCCTCTGCAGACAGAAGGAACCTGTGACACCAACACGATGGTTGTCCAGCTGATAGTGGATGAAGTACTACAGCACGTCTTCACGAATTATTTCCAAATAGTTGGCTTGGACTCAGAGGACCTGTACCTTGACCAGCTCGTTCCCCTGATTTGACGCCTGTAGAGTTTTTTGTGAGGGGAAAACTGACTTACGCTGTCTGCAAATACATACCAATTATACTCGATAATATGCAACGACGTATTACTGTAGCCTGCTCTGACATCTCCGCTGAAATGTTAGCAAGTTTGCAGCAGTCGTTCCGTACCAGAATCGTTGCGTGTATTGCTGCTGAATATAGTCGTTTTCAACACAACTTGTGATGGTCATTTGTCTCTTTATTGGTCAGAATCCACACAATCAGAGTATGCACTTGTTTTGTTTTTTAGTGTGTGCTGCATTGTATAAGTGTCCGTGTGGGAACATTTCAAAATGCGATGTCTCGTAAGCGACTTGCACTAGAATCCTGCAAAGAACACGACTGACATTCTAATTTACCCTATTTTTAGTGTTTTAATGTCAATAGGAATTATTCCGTTTAAAACAGTGTATGTTTGCACAAAAAATACACTTTAAAAGTATTGTTACAATATGTTTATTGGCTGACAACACAAGCCCTTGACTAAAGTCAGTTCTGTGGAAAACGCACATCAATAGCCCTTTCCATTGCCGCAATATATGTGGTGCAAGTTTTAGGGGATTCACCCTGTGCTTTTCAGCATTACGAGGTGTAACAACACTGACAAATAAAGACACCGACTTCTACTGAATGTACAGGTAAGGAGGATTAAGATGTTTCAGCTACAGAACACAGACAACTACGGTACATACTTTCATGTCTCTTGAAATGAAATTTTAGAAGTGCATTCCAAGAAGACAGTCTACGACATTACATGACAACTTGCTTAACTATCGTTACCCGCTTTACAACCCCGATACCTATATTTGTTTGCCTCTTTTATAACATAAGGCGGTAAAACGATTGTGTCTACTCAAAGGCGCGTTCGACTGAAAGGATATTAAAAGGATGGTACCCAGGAAAGAGAAAGCAAGTTAAAATCACTGATGAAAAACGGGGTATGCATTGTAAAAGTTTTAGCAGCAGAAACAAGACTCAACAGATTGTCAATGGTTTGGGAGACAATAGCAGTTGGTTTTGGTGTATGTGCATTCCAAGTTTTCCAACGCTTTGAAACTGCCACATTTCATCTCTTTTTCATATCTATCGCCGTCAAGTTTAGGAGTAGATTTTATCATTAGTTAAAATGTCACGTTATACGTATAAAATACGCTGTGCTTGACATACTTTAAAACATTTTCGTTTATGTCCTAATAAATATTTAAATGATAAATTTCTTGATATGGGAGCTCAAACTGACACTAGCTTGTACTGGACGTCAAACTGACAAGACTATATTAAAGATATCGTCATGACCAAGCGGTTTTCTCGCTACTACAGGAAAAAGTATCTGTTCTATGAGCACCTGGACGGATCGCTTTCAAGCTCGTGTTGCAGGCATTGTAGGTCACCTGCTCGGCTGCTGAAACTTGGACACAGACAATATGAGCGATATGGGGCGAACACTGTCCTACGTAAGAAACACTCCAGGGCACCCTTCGTTAGTGCTAAGCCTTAGATAAATTAAACAGGCACGCAGTCTGTGATACTGTTGAGTCGTAACTTCAGTGGGTAGATTTCAGTGGATGAGTTCAATAAAATAAGAATTATGCCAGCATATTCGAAAATATCTGCCTTGAAGTAGTAATAAGCAACTCATATCTGCGACATATTGTCATTACCTTTTGAAAAATATAAAGGTTTTTAAAAAGCAGGATGATGTGAATGTCTTTTTCTCTGCAGGCAAGAGCTGTAGCCTGCTACATCCGCTCAGATACAATCTGATTTTCGGACACAATACGTTTGTCACGATCCTTACAAGTGTAGCATATGATCCAGAGAAGTCACAGATGTACCAAACGGTGTTAATAAATCTAGCGTCATAGTGGTGGCCAAGCACGTATCTGTGACCTTGACAAGTACGCATGATCAAGCTTTTCGTGCAAGAATGCACAAATACGCTTTCTCTCCATCCACTCCAAGCATGCTTTTAAGAGCATCAGTTTGTGCTTCGACTACTTGGAACTCGAGCAAAGACGATTTGTTAGTTTTTGCCGGCTTTGCCATTATGATGTGAGGAAAAACCGGAAGACGAAGCGCGATATGTTGGGTAAAAACCATTTAATGTAACAAAAAAATGTTCTAACGTTAAATTAGTCAGAACTAGAGGTATATACGCATGATTAGTATAATAGTTTCAGCTTAAACTGAGAAACAAATTTGAGCCTCACGTTACTCGTAACATCTTCGATCAAGAGGCTGGATGCAATCGTGACAGAAAACTGTTAACAACACGCTAAGAACTGTCACCAACATAACGACTTCTCTCGTGCTAAAGGGGCTGTAAAGACTTCAAATACACATACTTAAACTTTACGTGTGTACTTCACCTTCGGTTTTTTATCTTTCCTGTCGTGGATTGTGGTAGAATATAACGTTTCAATATAACGTTTTAATAAAGACATGTTTGTTTGGGACAGGATCAACTGTGTTCTTCTTATTAGGTATAACATATACAGCAACCATGTTTGACTTACAGTGATTTGCCCTTAGATTCTCATTGTTTATATATTTGCAACATGCTCCATTACAATAAATGTTACATTATGTGTGTGTGTATGTGTGTGTGTGTGTGTGTGTGTGTGGAATGTAGTGTAATGCTTGAATTGTATGATGATGATGATGATGATGATGATGACAAAAAAAGGGAGAGGCTGAAATCAGGTGCTGGGACATAGTCTACTCATCGCGAATAGCACCAAGGAGGCCGCCAAGCTTAACTCCCCCATCCGACGGACTGATCACCGTCAACAGTGTCACACGCCGTCACTTCATGAGACACTGCTGACAGTGGCACAAAGTCTGATTGAAAATCTGGCGATCAGGAATTTTACGCCAACACCTCTCCTCCATTGCCAACCAAATGCCTAAGCAAATTTTTACCACCACCAGCATTCGAACCTGCTTACCTCTGGATCGAACACCACTGCACAAGCGTGCGTTAGGGACCTCGTCTACAGACACGGTTAGGCTTCCGATTTAATGCTACTGAAAGAGGCTTCCATTCATATGCGTAAATAAGCTTCTTCAGTAATATTTTTTTGATATTCTTCATGTCGCTAGACGTAGGCATATTCTTCATACACATGCCCAAGCATAATTGTTTCTTTGGTACGTCTGTACAAGTCCACTTGATTGAAAATCGATCAGATGTAAAGGAACTTGAACATTGCTATAGACGGTCAAGCATGTTTGCCAAAGCTGCTTGCCCATGCATGTTTGCTAATCTTGCTGTTACGTAGTTTGCCACATTAAGTAGTTCACACGAGCCTTCAAGTCGACCGTCATGTAGTATATTCCAGGGAGATACAACGACCTACGTCGTGTTTCTATAGCGAATTTTTCTAGCAACACTGAGTGATACTAACATCCAGATTCAGAATAAAACACCGTTTCTTGGGGGTGCCACTAACTCGACTAATATCTTGAACCATTCTACAGTAGCATATAACCTTACTCGGTGCTGTTCATCTACATGTTCTTCCAATTTTCGGTTTGTGATAGGCAACTGTAGGTAACTACATGTTCTGTGGTGTCACCGCAAGGCACCTCACTGGCTAGGTTGTAGGCTTCAAATCGGTCGCGGTCCGTCAGTACACATCGGACCCGCGAGTCGCCACTGTCGACGCTAGCAGACCGAGGGCCGCCACTCGACTGGCCTTACGAGACAAGCTAGCGCACTGCCCAGTTCTACAGCCGACTTTAATAGGAATGGTTCACTCGTTATAGCTTCAGAGATCTCAATTGCAGAGACGCTAGTTAGCATAGCCTTCAGCTAAGTCAGTAGCTACGATCTAGCCTGGCGCCACATTCAGATTATGCATTGACAATTGATCTACAGGGTGTTACAAAAAGGTACGGCCAAACTTTCAGGTAACATTCCTCACACACAAATAAAGAAAAGATGTTATGTGGACATGTGTCCGGAAACGCTTAATTTCCATGTTAGAGCTCATTTTAGTTTTGTCAGTATGTACTGTACTTCCTCGATTCACCGCCAGTTGGCCCAATTGAAGGAAGGTAATGTTGACCTCGGTGCTTGTGTTGACATGCCACTGATTGCTCTACAATACTAGCATCAAGCACATCACTACGTAGCATCAACAGGTTAGTGCTCATCACGAACGTGGTTTTGCAGTCAGTGCAACGTTTACAAATGCGGAGTTGGCAGATGCCCATTTGATGTATGGATTAGCACGGGGCAATAGCCGTGGCGCGGTACGTTTGTATCGAGACAGATTTCCAGAACGAAGGTGTCCCGACAGGAAGACGTTCGAAGCAATTGATCGGCGTCTTACGGAGCACGGAATATTCCAGCCTATAACTCGCGACTGGGGAAGACCTAGAAAGACGAGGACACCTGGTATGGACTAGGCAATTCTTCGTGCAGTTGACGATAACCCTAATGTCAGCGTCAGAGAAGTTGCTGCTGTACAAGGTAACGTTGACCACGTCACTGTGTGGAGAGTGCTAAGGGAGAACCAGTTGTTTCCGTACCATGTACAGCGTGTGCAGGCGCTATCAGCAGCTGATTGGCCTCCACGGGTACACTTCTGCGAATGGTTCATCCAACAATGTGTATCCTCATTTCAGTGCAAATGCTCTCTTTACGGATGAGGCTTCATTCCAACGTGATCAAATTGTAAATTTTCACAATCAACATGTGTGGGCTGACGAGAATCCGCACGCAATTGTGCAATCACGTCATCCACACAGATTTTCTGTGAACGTTTGGGCAGGCATTGTTGGTGATGTCTTGATTGGGCCCCATGTTCTTCCACCTACGCTCAATGGAGCACGTTATCATGATTTAATACGGGATACTCTTCCTGTGCTGCTAGAACATGTGCCTTTACAAGTACCACACAACATGTGGTTCATGCACGATGGAGCTCCTGCACATTTCAGTCGAAGTGTTCGTACGCTTCTCAACAACAGATTCGGTGACAGATGCATTGGTAGAGGTGGATCAATTCAATGGCCTCCACGCTCTCCTGACCTCAATCCTCTTGACTTTCATTTATGGGGCATTTGAAAGCTCTTGTCTACGCAACCCCGGTACCAAATGTAGAGACTCTTTGTGCTCGTATTGTGGACGGCTGTGGTACAATACGCCATTCTCCAGGGCTGCATCAGCGCATCAGGGATTCCATGCGACGGAGGGTGGATGCATGTATCCTCGCTAACGGAGGACATTTTGAACATTTCCTGTAACAAAGTGTTTGAAGTCACGCTGGTACGTTCTGTTGCTGTGTGTTTCCATTCCGTGATTAATGTGATTTGAAGAGAAGTAATAAAATGAGCTCTAACATGGAAAGTAAGCGTTTCCAGACACATGTCCACATAACATATTTTCTTTCTTTGTGTGTGAGGAATGTTTCCTGAAAGTTTGGCCGTTCTTTTTTGTAACACCCTGTATATGTGTGAAGCAATCAGAATTGTAAAGAAGTATTCACAATTCAGTCTATAACTGCACCTGTAAATATTATTGTAGAAAGTCAGGATCGACGTGTACCGCTGATGCTGAATTAAAGCTAAGTACTTAATTGTATTCCTGTCTACTAACTTTCTAATCACCTAATATGTTCCAGATACCTCCCGTCAAGTATTGATCCTCACGTCAGCCTATGTGATCAACGCGTGCAATTAATGGCCACACCTGGTGATCAGACTGTGTCAAATTGTGTGACTCAGCCAGGGCACCCTTTTAACAGGAGGCCCATAGTTCTACCTCATACACAACATGTTCAGTCCATATTTCCTCACTAAAGAAGCACCCCAGACGGGTTTGGCATCCTTTATGATTCTACGATTAAGTCTTTCCAATATAAATTACTTGAGTTATGCACTCGAACCAAATTTTCTCTCCATTCAGTTTCAAGTCAATCGATGTCACCAGTTTATCACAATGTCCTCCTTCTGCATCGATAATTGCAAACAAAATGAGAAATACGACTGCACTTTAATGACATTGATCTTAACGTAATATTCAAACCATATAATGAGGTGTAGAAATATAAATGCACCCTCATTTGTAAATGTCCATTGTGTCTCGTTACACTAACAAGCAGAGCATTGTTAATGTCTTCAGCGATAGACGACGTCAAAGACGATGGTGTTTTTCCGTTGCGTGGACTTGGTATAATACTCTCTTGCATTAGAAGTGAGGCACATATTCTCTTTCACTCACGCAAGATTAAAGTCGCATGGTTTACCCGAAACATTTAAGACACATTCATGTTTATGAGGATCGGCATCGGTGTTTTAAGCGGTTTTCCAGACACACCGCTCTTAGAATTTCATTTCCGACGAGATATGTCACAAATTTTTTCTTCCCTCCTTAATTCTTCTAATAAACCAGCAAAAATGTTGAGTAGCTGCAGCGTTCATCATCCATTAATATAATATTCGCGAATGACGCCGTGCAGTGTCCTGCAGCGGTAATCAGGCACCTGTCACCATTATCGAGTATCCTTCTGCATTTGTACCAGTATCTTCCCCATGTTGCTCTCTGTGCAACTCGATCAGTTGTTAAACAGGGGCGTGGTTACAGTTGCCTAGATATGTTACAGTGAAGAAGTCGTTGAAGGTGCCATGGGTGTTCACAGGCGCTCTGTGCCCTGTCACAAACATGTTATTAACATGGGAGTTGGCCAGTGCCAACCATGTCCTCGGAGAGTAAATTTCTCGTAGGTTTATTCGCAAAGTTAAGATTGTAATTAGACGTGGTGAGAAACATTCCCTTGG
This sequence comes from Schistocerca serialis cubense, assembly GCF_023864345.2. Classification (NCBI taxonomy): domain Eukaryota; kingdom Metazoa; phylum Arthropoda; class Insecta; order Orthoptera; family Acrididae; genus Schistocerca; species Schistocerca serialis. The sequence continues at coordinate 164,765,429 of NC_064645.1, read as the reverse complement.
ATATCATCTGTGTTACAGTCTTCGGGAGGAACATAAAAGTCTCTAAAGATGTCCCAATTACCTGCCCACAGACAGGTTCCATTCACTAGAGAGACAGTGGCACAATGCCTCACTGCCCTTTCAGGTCTCCGGGTATAATGGTTCTTGATCAGCTGGCTTACTTGGACCTACTGATAGCAAACAGACCCGAAATTTTCGACTCTGTAAGCGCAGAACAGGGAATCAGTGATCATAAGGCCGTTGCAGCATCCCTGACTATGGAAGTAAATAGGATATAAAAATAGGGAGGAAGGTTTATCTGTTTAGCAAGAGTAATAGAAGGCAGATTTCAGACTATCTAAGAGATCAAAACGAAAATTTCTGTTCCTACACTGACAATGTTGAGTGTTTATGGAAAAAGTTCAAGGCAATCGTAAAATGCGTTTTAGACAGGTACGTGCCGAGTAAAACTGTTGTTGAACCACGGTGGGTTTTTCCCGTCCCTCACAAAGTTAGGAAACTACTGCGAAAGCAAAGATAACTTCACTGCAAATTTAAACGCAGCCAAAACCTCTCAGACAAACAGAAGCTAAACGATGTCAAAGTTAGCGTAAGAAGGGCTATGCGTGAAGCGTTCAGTGAATTCGAAAGTAAAATTCTATGTACCGACTTGACAGAATATCGTAGGAAGTTCTGGTCTTACGTTAAATCAGTAAGTGGATCGAAACAGCATATCCAGACACTCTGGGATGAAAATGGCATTGGAACATAGGATGGCACGTGTAAAGCTGAAATACTTAACACTTTTTTCCAAAGCTGTTTCACAGAGGACGACCGCAGTGCAGTTCCTTCTCCAAATCCTCGCACGAACGAAAAAATGACTGACATCGAAATAAGTGTCCGAGGAATAGAAAAGCAACTGAAATCACTCAACAGAGGAAAGTCCCCTGGACCTGACTGGATACCAATTCAATTCTACACATGTAGAGTACGCGAAAGAACTTGCCCCCTTTCTAACAGCCGTGTACCGCAAGTCTCTAGAGGAACGGAAGGTTCCAAATGATTGGAAAAGAGCACAGGTAGTCCCAGTCTTCAAGAAGGGTCGTCGAGCAGAGACATGCTCGCTGCAGTGTGGGAACAATTTGAATACCGCGGTGACATATGCCATGCATCTCAATGGGGCCATATTTGAAAAAGAATTTTTGAGTTTCCTGTTCACCAAAAAACGAAATTCATTGTATACATTTATCAGTTTCAGAAATACAAAGGTGCATAATCGAATGATTCTTTTTCACACACACTTTTATTATGGCGGAAGTTTACACATTGAATGTAACATATACTACTTCGTAGTAATTTGTAGAAGCCTGCTACCTAGAAGTTAAAGCAGAAATCAGCCGTATATTATTTGTAATAACTATTATTGTATTATTTCATTTGGTAACTATTTGAAGGATAATTCATAGCTAATTGCTTAGTTATGAGAAGAACACTGCTTAAATTTATTAATATAAAAACTAATTACTTATTACTAATAAAGGTCCCGGTTCTTCCATAATTGCACTCAACTACAGGACAATACCGCCAGGGTTCTGACCTCCGGCACAAGCATACTGTATCTGTAATCCGAAAGAAACCAACGAAGTTGAATAGGTCAGATGCGATGACTTCTGCTGATGTTTCAAACTTTCTACTGTTTTGCAATGCGTGCCGCCAACAGCAGTATACGTCTTTCTACTTTGAAGTTGCCTTCATGACTTCATATGCACTACCACCATGGTTATTTTTAACAACAAAAAACATTTTTAATGTTCTTATTATTAGATCGCAAAGCCAGACTAAAAAAATTCTTGGTTTATAAAACCGAACTGACCTTTAAAATCCCTGAAAATCGTCATCTTGAATTTTCTTCGTCACCATCGTTGTCCTCTTTACTCCCATCGAGAGCGTTACTTATGCCACACTTCTTGAAAGATTTAACAATAATGTCTTCTCTCACTCTAGACCACGACTGTTTCATCCAATGACACATTTCTTCGATTGTAGGTCGTTTTAAAGCTCCCTTTGGCGCGAATTGATGTTGGGTTTCATCCATCATACATTTGTTACATTCCTCTCTCATATAAACTTTTAATTATTTACATATCGAGACATCTGGAGGTTGCAATTGTTAAGTAAGTCCTGCCGGAATAACAGCAATCTCTATATTTCACTGCCTCAATTTCTCTTTCACAGATTTTTTCAAATCACTTCTAAACTGATCTAGCAAAAGAAGAGAACTCTTCTTCAATAAAGCGCCTTTCCTTCTCTGCCAATCTCTGTTAATCCTTAATTGTGTCGTCCATCCAGCCCTTCACATGTGCGTGAACAACAACTTCTGGCGGGATTTCAGAAGGTTTTGGCATTGTTCTGAGTTTCAAAATGATCATTGGATTAAGTTTAGTAACGTCAGGACAGCCTGAAGGGACAACAGTGTAGTGCATATTTTCATGTCCACTTGTTTTTTTTTTATAGTTAGGACTGTTATAGAACATTTCATGGCAACCTTTCTGTTACTTGGCCATCAAATGTCAGAGGAGTTTCATCCACACTCGCCATCTGGCTTACGTAGTTCCACACTTGTTTTCTTTCGATGTTGAATAATAAAGCGACGCAAAGATAACATTTTCTCTTCATATTCTTGTGGCATTTTCTGAGATATTTTACTCTCTGTTCGCATGCTAAGTTGGGCTGGGTTATTTTGGGGGAGGAGACTAGACAGCGATGTCATTGGTCTCATCGGATTAGGGAAGGACGGGGAAGGAAGTCGGCCGTGCCCTTTCGAAAAAACCATCTCGGCATCGATTTAGCGAAATAACGGAAAACCTAAATCAGGAATGCCGGACACGGGACTGAACCGTCGTCCTCCCGAATGCGAGTCCAGTGTGCTAGCCACTGCGTCACCTCGCTCTGTGCATGCTAAGTCCATGACGAATCATAAACCTGTAACATCAGCCAATCCTACCTTCAAAGTCTGCTAAGTTCCACTGCAGCGATCTTGTATTTGGTGCCCTTCAATCCATTTCAATAGGACAACTTGTAGTTTTGGCCAATTTGTATTCAGTCCTCTATTTGCACATTTAGTCTTTCTGGTTTTTTTCCAGTTCTTCTGTACTAACCCACCAATCGCGAACGACTTTTTCTGTTGCTGAATGGCCAAAATGCAGCTCAGTTACTCTGTTTGCATGTTCTCCTGCGTATGCTGTTACTTTCGTTTTATATGCGGCGTGATACGATTACCTTTGTTGTGTACATAGTTCCGCGTTGTCAGCGCGTACACAACTTTCCCACTAGAGCGCGGCCCGCTAAGCACAACAGCGCAGACGCAGCGCTCGTCCATCTCCGCACTACGAGATGGCGCTGTCTTAGAGACGGACCAAATTCTACTTCCGCCGATCCGCGTATTAATATGTAACGCAGCCAATGAGATTGCTGCTAACGTAGAACCTTTTCTCCTCGCGGATCACAATGGTGCAGTGATACATGAATGCGCGAGGTATTATAACGAGTGTACAGACCTCTGATTAGTCAGTCTGCATTAGTCTGCATTAGTCTGTAGTCAAGTTTCAGTCTGAACCTAATAAGATTACCATACTCCTGTATATAGCCATGAATATATATGAATAGACACTTTGTCAAGTATCAGAGATATGTGAGAATAAGATTAATGTACCAATACCAAAGGAACTTCAGATGGTCAATTGTAAATAGCATCCAGAACCAAGTTAAGTAATTTTATGCTTGTTATTATTTTAATAAATGTGTGTGAAAATTAATCAAGTTCTGTTTAAAGTTGGTCACCGTCAATCTGCTACTCTAAGCGTGCAAGTGGCATTTCTATCGTCTGACCTAACGGCAGAAGATAAGCACGCCACGATAAGACCACGAGACATATTGCTGCCACTCGCCTACTTCGTTAGAGCGACAAGTCAAATAATCTGATGGTGTGTGTACCGAAGGTCTTACAGTACGCACACCACAACCTTTAATTTTTTCCCATTGCACAACTAGCTGCTAACAAAAATATTATACTGTCACCGATAACACAAATCATTCTCAGTTCAAGTACACTGTAGACTGCAATGACGCATAATAGGCTAGACAATGTTCCGGGTTTGTGATGGCAGGTCGGGAGGGAGACAGTGTCAGGAAGCTTGTGAATCCATGCAAAACATGTTCGTCGCATCGGCGCACTGCTTCTGCCAGCGGAATCCATTATTGCCGGATAGAGATAAGTTTCCCGCGGCATCGAATATATGGCCATTTTTAATATTGGCGTGAATTTTGAATCAACACTGAACATTTTTATATTAATTTCGAATTTTGGAGGCATTTTTTTTCGAAGAAAAAGTGCATCTTTTAGTCCTTAAAATAGGGTATTGAGGCTCCTTTTGGCCTTTGTAACTGTGAAGCCGGCCGGTGTGGACGAGCGGTTCTAGGCGTTCAGTCTGGAACCGCGCGCCCGCTACGTTCGCAGGTTCGAATCCTGCCTCGGGCATAGGTGTGTGTGATGTCCTTAGGTTAGTTAGGTTTAAGTAGTTCTAAGTTCTAGGGGACTGATGACCTCAGAAGTTAAGTCCCATAGCGCTCAGAGCCATTTGATACATTTGAGCTACTGTGCTGCAACCTGTCGCGGACGACAGTCTTGAGGTCAACATACGTTTCAACTATCTAGGCTTGTCATCCCAACAAATTCAGCTCAACAAAATCTACTCCGCCATCTTCATTTTCTGTATTTCGCTGTGGCGAATCAGTGTTACCTCTCCCTTTTCTTTAACCATAAATCTCCAGATGTCTCCAGGATATATTTTTGGCTATTTGTATAGCTTGTGACATTTACATTCGTCCTAGGTTGTGTGTACTGCTATATGTATTACTTCTGTTTTTTTCGCATTTAGTGACGTTACTGAAGTGAATACAGTACCGAATAGTACTGGCGTTCAAATTTCTTCGCAGTCACAGTTACCGCAATGTCGACGTCCTCTTCAGTGTCCAAGAAGAAAAACGAATCGTACGCTTCAAGGATAGAATCTACTTGATTTGAACGCTGTCCCTGTCAGAGACAAAAAGTTAACAAAGGGACCTGCTGTCATTCCAATATCCCAATCCTCATGCTATTCTCGAATTATAAACGAAATTATTTTCTTCTTGGTGCTGTAATACTTCTGCCACTTTTACTGCAATCTCTCTTAGTAACGAGTATTGTACTCCGTTGTTTCTGATTACTAGGCCTCAGGGAAATATTCTACAGAAGTGATCCTGTATGAACCTGTAGAATGCTCCTCCTTACTGTGTGTAGAGGTGGCTTAGTATTAGCTAATCTTGTCCTACGCTACCACACGATTGCAGAAAAACCTCGTGTGGAGGCAAATACAGCTTCGTGATATAGTCTGATTGTCTTTAGACGTAGATGGAGTCTATTATGATGAAAAATTGCAATTATTTCCTCAGACTTAGAGCTTGTTCGCATATAATTTCAGAGTATTTATGAAAATTTTGCTTATCGTTAACATTCAACACTCATTTCTTAATCGAATTCTTATTTATTCTTACAGCCAAGTTTCTTGTCCTCGACAATTTCCCTTTGAGCACCCCATATGCTGTTTCGTCGGTAGACGTTTTAAGTTTACATTACGAACACCATGACTGAAACACCACCATAACATAAATTCCTGAATTCTGTGTCGTGTTCGTGTGCTAAATAACGATGAGAGAGAAGAGAGAGGGTGAAATCAGGGGTTGACGCATAGGCTACATGTATCGAACAGCCCCAGGAGGGTAGAAAGGGGCGAGCTTACCGTTCTCATCAGTGATCTCACAATGTAACAAGGCCTGACCCGGCCGAGTGGTCTCGAATTTAATCCAAAACATTGTCTCGACGATGAGGCATTGCACGCTGTACAATATTACCACTTCGTCCCCTCCCACCCTCTCTCTCTCTCTCTGAAACAGCTGCGCCACCGCACAAGCCCCCGTTAACGACCTCGACTGTGGATGCTGAAGTTATTGTCACTGGAAGCCTCCACGATCCACAGCTCCTCTTCGCGCCCACGCACAGCGCGAACCAATAAAGCCTGCCTACGCACAAAAGACACGTCACAGCCACCCACGCGAACGGCAGATCCATCAAAGTTGCCCACCCACAAGACAGCTCCGTAAAAGCCGCCTACGTAGGCACGAAATTTACTAGCTTTATCTCCTTGAAAACGTTTCACTTCATGGCCGTCGGGTCATCGATTTTGATCACTAAACTATCGTCCTTTAAACGACAGTACATAAATAAAGAACAACTTCCGCTGGTAAACACAGAATATATTCTGTCTAGACTAGTTGAAAAGTAAGGGGAGTACAAAAGTGGCGTCAAGCAAGCATAAGAAGTGACTGGAAAATGAAAAATTGGCAGGTGCAGTGTTGTTTCACGTATCACATTATACGCTTATTAGTATGTACATAACAGCAGTATCAGACATTTGATTGAAATGCGTTAAATGTTAAATACGTTAGATATATTATATACTGATTATGTGTTTAATTTTGGATGTCCGAGTGACTCCATATTTGGCGTTATTTGATGGCTGTGAGCACTATGGGACTTAACTTCTAAGCTCATCAGTCCCCTAGAACTTAGAACTACTTAAACCTAACTAACCTAAGGACATCACACACATCCATACCCGAGGCAGGATTCGAACCTGCGACCGTAGCAGTCGCACGGTTCGGGACTGAAGCGCCTAGAACCGCTCTAGAACGAAAATGCACTCGTGGATTGATATGGTTCTTTACTTACATTAACATTTACTTAACTTAGGGAACCACACCGTAGTTTAGGTAGCAAAATCGGTTTCCGGTTTTCATCATATTTAGATAGATTTAGGTTTCATTTAAGTACTCTGAAAAAGATTTTGCTGAAAAAAATTTGTTTCGGGTGTTTAAAGAGCATTTTTCTACCGCGTATGCTTATGTGCCACGCCCACTTTTCTGTCACCCACTTTTCTGCATATATTTTAGATCTTTATATCCCTTACATTGCATGTTATGGATTTTTTTTAACTCCCGAGTATGTTGGCTATCCTTGGAATGCAACGTCCGGTATTCTTTTCTTTCTGCTGTTTGTAAACAACACACTTTCAAACACGCGGTTGGTTTTGTTCAAGTGTGATTGCGAGTAGTTGTTATAGAAAACTTGCAGGTATACTATGAGCAGGCAATTAGGAGAAATAAAGAAAATGTGGAGGCAATGAAGAGAGATGTTTGGGCCATATTCTTCCATACGTCCTCTACTGATGATAAGCCATGCCATGGATTGTGTCCACGAGGAGAAAACTCGTGGTGCAAATACAATAGGGCTCAGGTAACTGGAGAATCTTATTCTCACCAGCATTCTCTTCCTGCTGCTGTTATTACAGCAATTAAACCTATTTTCAGAGACTTGGCTCATCCTGACCTTCCAAGGAAATGTCTTCATGGGCAGACACAGATCACAAATGAATGTTTCAACAGCATAATTTGGAACCGCCTTCCTAAAACTGTATTTGTAGGCATGCATGCAATGAAACTAGGAGTTCATGATGCTGTTATTACATTCAATTGTGGTAATATCGGAAAGTGTTGGGTACTGAAAAAGCTGGGAAAAATCCTGGTGAAAATATGATCACTGGGCTGCAACACTGCGATAAAATGAGGATAGCTGATGCAAACAGGTCTGCATCTAATATGGGGAAGAAAGCAAGACAAACATGCAGTAAGGTGAAAAAGAAGCTGTAAGACCTTCTAGAGGCCAAAGAAGGGCCACCATATGCAGCAGGACAGTTTTAATTAACTGCAACGAACAAATTTCAAAAGTTTTTTTTTTAAAGTAAATTTCCCACAAACTAAAATTTTCAGTATGTATGTCCCATTATATCAGAAACTATCATAGATAAATGAATGAAATTTTCAGAGACTCTGCATAACATAAAAAACCATCAGTGGTACTACATTCATTAATATTCTCCCATTAGGAAGTTCACAAAAAATATTTTCTGCAGAAAAAACTTAATATTTTTTGTTAATAAATTAAAAAAAAAGTGTTTCTTAAAAACTATAGAATGGATAAAGTAGATTTTAGTACAGCTGACTCTATTAGCATCATGTAACATACAGTAAAAATATTAAGGTCCTGCAGCAAATAGCTTTTTCAGAAATGGGTCAAATACTTACCTAAATTAACATGGGTTAGATAGGCAGGGTGTGGGGCCCTTAACTTGAATAGAGTCCATGTGTTGCGGTACAAGCTCGTCAGTAATAGTCCTCTTGCAGACAATATTGGTAATCTTGCTATTACGAACTTAAGTCTCACTGCTAGTCCCGCTATAGAAACTAATTGGGTCCATAAGTACTGTCGTAACCTGCGATGAACTGCGCCCACTCCGCGAGTATACTGACAGACTCCAACTGGATGAACGAGTCAGTGAGACGATTGAGTGACTGGGTCCTCCGGTCGGTGGCACTGACTTAAATGCTTGCTGTCAAGAGGGCATTGGCGGCTTGTTGCTTGTCGGTGTGTCTCTGGCCTCTCTCGTGATAGGCGCGCTTGAACCAGCGCCTACTATCGATCTTGGCGCTACGGCTTTGCCACCGGTGTGCTGGCGACATCTTACACCAGCACATTTCCCCCCCCCCCCCCCCCCGAAATGCTGAACCATTGCCAAGTAGGGAGGATGTGAACGACAACGGGGAGGGGCCTAGCGGGGGGCGGGGGGGGGGGGGGCGGAGGACGCTGGACGCTGGATGTAGAGATGAGCCGGGAGCCATGACTGTGGAGGATGGCGTACTCCCGACCATACCCCTCCACCTGGCTTGCGAGGCAACAGGAACATCCTCCGGAAAACTTCTGCCAGGTCACACGTCCAGGCTTGAGGGCGTGTCCTGGGGCGATGACAGCGACGGTGACGACGGATCCATGTCCATCGGGTCGGCGGGCGTGGACGGCGTGGACGAGGGATCAACGACCTCCTGGGGCGCCTTCGTGGCACCAGCGGGCTGCTGCGAGGGTCACGTGGTCCCGTGAGGCTGTCAATCTGGGGGAAGAAAGGCGGCAGAATCACGGGGCAAATGGCACGCACGATTTTGGTTCTGGTGGCAGCGCTGCAAATTATCGGGACCTGTAATCAAGTACAAAAAAGAGCCAATGTGTTCCTGGATCACGCCTCTCTCCCAGAGCCCACAGTTGTCATAAACCCCGAAAATAAGATCGCGCGCACAAAGCGATACTTGCGGACCATTGGCGGCGCCGGTTGCAGCAGTGGACGTAGCAAGTGTAGCAGCGTTAGATGACGCCTGCTATGCGGAAGGTCCGTCTCGTTTGTGGGAGCGAAAGAAGGCGAGAAAGGGTTGCAGCGCCTGCTCCTGTGTGTGGCTGGTGCGAAGCTTGGTCATCTGTTGTTTAAAAGTGCGTACGATTCGTTCTGCTTCTCCGTTGCGCCGGGGGGAGGGGCGGGGGTGAAAGGGACGACTTGACACCTTGTCAGATGACGAATGTCATTTATTTCACAAAACTGTTCAAAGTGAACTGTGGTCTGTTGTCCGACACAAGTATTTCTGGCAAACATTCTATGCAAAATATGGAGGATAACACTTGAATGTTGCTACGTGATGTGGTAGAAGACATAGGCACCACAAATGGGAACTTGCTAAAAGAGTCTACCCATATGACCCAACAAGTGTTTCAAAATGGTCCTGCGAAGTCAACATGCACTCGTTGCCATGACGATTTAGTCTTAGACCGAGCTGAGGATGTCTATGGCGGAGCGGACTGGTTTTCGGCACATGCGCGACACCGTGATGTCATCTGTTCAATGTGGGTATCCATGCCCTGCCAAGTACAGTGCCGTCATGCTACCTGATTAGTGCGAAAAATTCCCCAGTGTCCTTGGTTGAACAATCGCAACACACCTTTCTGCAGCACTTTGGGAATAAGCACACGGGTTTGTCCTCCGTTATTTTGGACTAGAAACACGCCCTGTTGAACTGTAAGGCTACACCGACATGCAAAATATCGGAGCACAACTGAGTTCTGGGTACTGTTCAATGAACGAGGCCAAGACGTGCGAATGTAATGCAACAAAGTCTGAAGACCTTTGTCTGATTCTGTGGCCTGTCCAATTTTTCTGTAGTGCAAGGGAAAAAATTCCAGCAATTCAGAGCCCTGCGCATCGATTTGGCGACAAGATGCGGCAGAGGGATCAAAACCACAGTCTGAGGCAACCGGAATGCGAGACAGGGCGTCTGCATTGCCATACTTTGCTGCAGGCCTGTGCACAATTTCATACTGATACCCGCTTCCCACGCCCGGGTTCCCGGGTTCGATTCCCGGCGGGGTCAGGGATTTTCTTTGCCTCGTGATGGCTGGGTGTTGTGTGATGTCCTTAGGTTAGTTAGGTTTAAGTAGTTCTAAGTTCTAGGGGACTGATGACCTAAGATGTTAAGTCCCATAGTGCTCAGAGCCATTTGAACCATACTGATACTGCGAAAGAAACAGAGGTCAGTGTTGTAAATTCTGAGCATTGCGTATAGGAACCGGCTATGGAGGATGAAACAAGGACTGCACAGGCTTTTGATCTCTCACTAAAAAGAACTAACGACCGTACAAATAGTGATGGAATTTGGTCACACTATACGTAATAACGAGAGCTTCTTTTTCAAATAATGAATAACTGCACTGAGTTGGAGTTAACAACTTTGGGGCAATAGCAATAGGTCTGTCTTGTGCACCAGTTCTGTGCGAAAGCACAGAGCCGATTCCGTAGGAAGAAACGTCGAATTGCAGAACTACTTGCTCTGCAGGGTCAAAGTTCCTGAAATGCGTCGTGACAACTTTTGGTCCACACGAAAGGCACATTTCTGCGACGCAAGCGATGCAATGGAGCCTCGATCTGAGCGGCATTCGGTATGAACCTAATGTAGTACATCTTGCCTACTACTGACTGCAGTTCAGACACATTGCGAGGCACTGGCAGGTCACGGAATCCAAGCAAATACAATTGGAGGGGTTGCACACCCAGACCATTTATCACATGACCTAAGTACTGTAGTTTAATTTGAAAAAAGTCACACTTTTCGAGAAGACACTTGCGTCCTTCTTCTGACAACACTCGAAAAATAGTATGCAAATTGACAATGTGTTCCTCTGGTGCAGGACCTGAGACGACAATGTCGTAAATATAGTTTGATAAAATGGCGCTTTTTCAGTCAACTGTTCGAAATAACGTGAAACATGACGGGTGCGGAGGCACTGTCGAAGGTCAACGCAAATTCTTGAACAGTCATAAGTGTATATTTACAACAAACACTTCCCACACTTCCCGTGGTTCTTCATCCAATGGAATTTGCAAGTAGGCATCACGCTGATCTATCTTAGAAAAGTAACATCCTGCATCAACCCTGTCCTTGAGTTCCTCAGGGCGAGGTATGGGATGAGTGTCATCTGCTGTCTATGGGTTGACTGTAGACTTGAAGTCAACACAAACGCGAATGCGACCAGATGTCTTAGGCAACGAAATGGGAGGACTTTCACATTGACTAGCTTTCATTGGAGCAATTGCACCATTATCTTGCAGTTCTTCCGATTCGCTGGGTATTTTGTCTCGTTAAGCAATTGGAACGGGGCGCGCCCGGAAAAGCTTAGGCTGTGCATTGTCTTTGAATGTATGATGCGCTACAAAGGTATTAGCTTTCCCCATTTCATCTGAAAATAGTTCAGGAAATTCTTCAAGAAAACTAGCTACACTGTCTTTTGGATTAAAAGCAGTCACTGAAACAACATTGTCTTGAATGCTAAGTCCAAACTAATCAAAGGCATCTAATCTGAATATGTTCTCACTGTCTCTTCATTTCTCGACCGTAAAATTCACTGTCCTAGTGTAAGATTTGTAAGTTGCAGGCAAACTACACTGTCCAAGCACTGGAATTTCCTGCCCGTTGTAAGAAGTGAGGTGTTTGCTAGATTTTGAAAGGCGTGGTGAGCCTAACTGTTCGTATGTGGCACAATTAAGCAAAGTTACGGAGGCACCCGTGTCAAACTGAAAGTTTACACGACGGCCAGTAATGCTTAACTAGACAAATAGTTTGTTAGAACGTCATTGCACAACACAAGGACGAGAAGGAGCCACAAGTTTAATCTTACTTTTGTCAGAATCTGTTGTAGGTTTTGAAAAGACAGCGTTCACTAATGCGCACGAACTTGGTTTTTCTGGAAACTGGGAAAATTGCCGTTTTTATGCCGTTGTAAACAAACTGCTTGAATATGGCTCTAACATGGCTCTAATCGCTAGGACTTTACATCTGAGGTCATCAGTCCAATAGACTTAGAACTACTTAAACCTAACTAAGTTAAGGACATCACATACATCGACGCCCGAGGCAGGATTCGAACCTGTGACCGTAGTGGTCGCGCGGTTCCAAATTGTAGCGCCTAGAACTGCTCGGCCTAAACTTCCTAGTCATGCCCGTTAATTCTGTGTGCCACTGACGGTACGTCTGTTCTGGCTTTTTCTGCAAGCGAAAAAACTAATGACGAGTGACTGGACCCTCCAGTCAGTACCGGCGGCCTAAATACAGGCTGTCGAGAAGGCGTTGCTTTTCGGTGAGTCTGGCCTCTCACGTGATACGCGCTTGATCCAGCACCTACAATCGAGCTTCGCGCTATATATTTGCCGACTTGTGTGCTAGCGACAGCTTACACCAGCACAGATATTCGTGTCATAGCCCACTCTTAAGAGATTACCCAACCAGTTCAACTGATCTTCTTGGAAGATTGCCTGTGCTATAACTGAAGTGCCCTCGGCAAACGTTAACGTTTTTGCTCCTTCTATGGGAACTTTAAATCATTTTGCTTATTTCTTTTCGGTTTCGTTTACTGTTTGTTCAAGATACATATTAAACATCATAAGGAGAAAGGCTATACTGCTGCCTTGGTCCCTTCTGAATTTCTGCCTACCTTTCATGCCGTTCTTCTCTTAAGAGCGCAGTCTGATTTCTATAAAAATTATAAGTAGCTTCTCGCACCGCGTAAATCATTCATAGTTCCAAATGGTATGTTGCATTCAACACGCTCTATTTTATTGTACACATTGCTGCTACTTATTTTGGTGTAAAAGCAGTTCTAAACCACTGCTTCTAACGAAGGTTTCCGGAGGTTTTGGTTGATTGTAAGGCAAATGTTAGAGCTGGAAACCAGCCGGTGTGGCCGAGCGGTTCTAGGCGCTTCAGTCCGGAACCGTGCGACCGCTACAGTCACAGGTTCGAATCCTGCCTCGGACATGGATGTGTGTGATGTCCTTAGGTTAGTTAAGTTTAAGTAGTTCTAAGTTCTAGGGGACTGATGACCTCAGATGTTAAGTCCCATAGTGCTCAGAACCATTTTTAGAGCTGGAAATTCGATTACAAATATTCCCAAATTGGCATCCCTCTGCTATGGTCTAGATGTGAAAAAACCAGCTCAGACTCCACAGCCAGAAAAAAAAATCATGCAATAATTATTACCTGTGCAATTTTTACTACACTGGCACATAATAACCTCTTCAATTTATGTGCTCATACAAAATATATAATTTTTGCAATATGAAGGAAAAGCTGCTTATTTAGAAATATGAATTAATAATGCGTTATTCTAAAACTGCAAATAATAATTTTCACACAAACTTATTTTTATTTCTATATCTGGCCTATCTAGAGAATTAAAAAAATGGAAACTAATACATCATATACACTGAAGAGCCAAAGAAACTGGTACACCTGCCTAATATCGTGTAGGGTCTCCGCGAGCACGCAGAAGTGCCGCAACACGACGTAGCTCGTTTAATGAAGTTAATAAAAAAATAAATATAAAAATGAAATGAAATGTGAATCGAACTGAAAATGTTGGGGGGATTGAAAATGTTACTTTAAATTGTTTTTTTATTATTTGCTCTTTCAGTACGAACTTTGTTGTAGAACCCCTTATTTAGGTGTGGTAATAACAATTCATTTAGACAGAATTAAGCACATTTAAAATTACGTGAACTTAGTCAACCCTCTCATGCTGATAAATTGATATTAACTGATTAAGAACATTTAGTTGAAAATTGTATCAATTAAATTTTTTTTACGTATTTCGGCCTTGGCACACATTTTCTAAATGCAGTGGTTTTTTTTTTTTTAATATTTACTGAATTCTTTCCCGCCGTTAGCTATGGAACACAAGACTGTCTCTGTTAGCAGAAAATGTTTGAATATTGCCAAGCCGACCTGAACGTTTAATTATCATTGATAAAACACACTTCACTATACGTTTAAGTTATTTGCTTTAGAAATTGAAAGAACCAACAGATTGTTAAACTTCAACGTTAACTATCCGCCTATGAATGCACAAATGTGAAACCAGTAATAAATTCCCTCAGTCTTAGGATTGCTGTAAAAGAAAAATATTTTCGTAATTCACTGCTAATTTTATCTGCTCCCGATTTACGGGTTTGGTTAATTTTTCTTAGCGGAACAATTTTTCAAATGTGCCGCCGCTGCAAATCGTTCGGTCGCGGCACAGTCCAGCAACACCAACGTTAATCGCAAAAAATGCTGAAAATTCTTTAAAGAAATATTATAGATGACATGGGCAAGCTAATTTATATTAGTAATACACAATATTGATAAATTATAATGTATTTAGACCACAACAACAATTCAACTTACATTAGTTTGTAATTTCTTCTCTAATGGCGGCTAAATCTAGATATAGACAAAAGAAGTCTACTCATTCATAAAATGCTACGTCACAGGTTCCTCTCTCTCTCTCAGCTCTCGAGGAAGACGACAAAGAATGCACACTATGTATTCCTATTTATACCACTCCCGACCGTTAATGTCTCTTTGCAGTCTGCGGCTGTATTTTACATCTTTCTTATCGCAGATATAGACATATTTCGTAATTACATTATGAGTATAGAAATATTACAATCATAAATACATCGAGAATATTATTACAGAAAATGTTACAATAATAACGAATGTCCTTTATACAAAATTAAATAATATTGTTTGTTAAATAATTACAGTATATACAAATTGCTTCATAGCGGCGTACATAGTACAATTAAATTTTAGTTTATAAATAGTGTGTGTGCTGCCAGGGAACGTTACATTGCCCCCTGGCAGCATTTGGCAAAGAGTTTCTATACTTTGACACAATGGTGCCAGTAACGTTCTTTAAAAGTCTGTATTTTTTTATGGAATGGCTCTTTTAATTAGTCCCAGGGTTATATAATTTCATGGCTCCCCAATTTGGGCGAGGGCAGACAGGAAACCTGGGCAAAACTGTGCCGGAGCCCAGCCATCCCAGTTGGTTCATGATTAATCTTGTCTCTTTAACAGTCATTCTTTTGAATTGATTTAGCAGTTTGTCATCAACGGTTACATAATATCACAGTCACATACAGTTCAACGAAAGATTGTTGTGTGTGATTAACAATTCGTAATTATCATTTTTGCGATATACTGCAAGGTCACTTGTCCTAGGATATATCACTTAGTTTTTTGAAATCATTTAGTACAACGTCAGTTTTCATAATTTTCCCACTACCTACGTGTTACAAATCCATCTCCTACACTTGTTAGTGTTCATTTTCTCTCGTCAATTTTCGGGTATACGTGATAAGTGTTCAATGTTTGTCAAAATTCGAGTTCATTGACATGTTATGCAGTTTGTGTAAATATTTTGGAATATGTCAATAATGCTGTAGTTGGTGAGCGGTGCGGAGTGATTGTTGACCGGCGCTCGGCGCGGCGCGTCGGCTCCGCGTAGGTCACCGTCCCCGGTGTTGACAGCTACGGCGCGGAGAGGCGTGTGGCTGTCTGGTCTGCTACGGGCTGCTGCGGCCGCTGCATGACTGGAGTAGCCGGATGCGCGTTGTAAATCAGCTCGCCCGTGTGACATCTTCTTGCAGTGCTCCAGTAAACATGCAACAAGTTCACAAACAGTGTACTATCCTTATGGCCATTTTTCCTGCTGTGGGAAAGAACGCACACAGTTATTGGCAGTTATTATTCAGTAGGCCTTCACTAGTCTGGTTTGCACAGTGTTTCGATGTCACAGTGACACGTTTTATGGGCACACAATATTTTTTCACCATGTCATGACTTGTCATTAGTCACACGCAAGTTTTCACCTTAGGACAAAATGTATCTCTGTAGTCAATGCGCTTTCCTGGCGTCCCTTGACACACCAAGAGTTATAGTTTGACACTAGCTTGGTCCACCGTCTGTTATCGGCTCACTGTTCGTGTCGTGCTAGTTTCTTGTCAACTTGCACACACGGCGATGATACAGTTTCCTATTGCTTGTTCAAAACAACCTCGTGACGTATTGCTTCAGGTTTAACAGTCACTGTCTGTCTCTGCCACACAATACTGCACTTTTGTTTAAGTTTTTTTCAGTTACAATGTCCGTTGTGCAATTTTTTTGTAACAGCACATTCGTAACTTCTTTTTTCGCTCTTTACCAAGGTGTGTGATAATTGCGTACATGGTAACAAATATTAAAATTTCGTATTAGTTTGCCCAAAAATCATCTATATTTATGTTCGAGTAGATTTTATTTGTGCATTCCAGCCGGATTCAGGCATATTGTTCAATAACTCCTTTGAAATTATGTCTCACTTTACTTGCAAGGTCCTACGTAACTACAGTGTAGTCTCTGTAGGCTAAAATTGACTTGGACTGTATCAGGCTAGCTCTTTTTACTGATTGGATCTGCACATGCTTCAATTGAAGCTTCGTTGTGCGTAACTTTGCGTTACTTAAATTTGCAATAAGTTTGCCTCCCATGGTGCCCTCGGGTCACTACTGGGTGCATTATTCTCTTTCATAACACTGGTTTGATAATAAAGTTCTCAGGGTCTCATATTATTGATATTATTCTGGGTTCGAATCTGTCAATCTGACAGCTACACACACACACACACACACACACACACACACACACACACATATATATATATATATATATATGTGTGTGTGTCTGCTTGTGTCTGTATGTGTGGATGGATATGTGTGTGTGTGCGCGAGTGTATACCTGTCCTTTTTTCCCCCTAAGATAAGTCTTTCCGCTCCCGGGATTGGAATGACTCCTTACCCTCTCCCTTAAAACCCACTTCCTTTCGTCTTTCCCTCTCCTTCCCTCTATCCTGATGACATAACAGTTTGTTGCGAAAGCTTGAATTTTGTGTGTATGTTTGTGTTTGTTTGTGGGTCTATCGACCTGCCAGCGCTTTCGTTCGGTAAGTCACCTCATCTTTGTTTTTATATATAATTTTTCCCACGTGGAATGTTTCACTCTATTATATATATATATATATATATATATATATATATATATATATATATATATAGAAAAGACTGTACCAAGAAATATTTCAAGTGTGACACACATATAGAATATCATGCAGTACACAAACTAATCACTACTAAAATGTTCCTCCTGACTGATCTCTGTCACAATTTAACACTACAAATAACTGCACTAATCAGGTTATATATATATATATATATATATATATATATATATATATATATATATATATAGAAAAGACTGTACCAAGAAATATTTCAAGTGTGACACACATATAGAATATCATGCAGTACACAAACTAATCACTACTAAAATGTTCCTCCTGACTGATCTCTGTCACAATTTAACACTACAAATAACTGCACTAATCAGGTTATCTGTGCAGACATTTAGAGCATGTTTAAGCTAACACTAATTAAAAAGAAGACATAACACAAATAATCATAAACAAAAGAGAAAGTCAATCATATTCTTATAACTAAATACTTCTACACTAGTACATTATCTCTACAAATAACACATCATTAATATTCATTCATTTCCAAAGAATGGTGTACCTTTTTACACATAACACATAGGACTATTAGTCATTTACTGTAGGAATATTTTCACATCCTTACGCGGATACAGTCCCCGTACTCTTCCTGATTGGGGATCTGCTAAGAGATAGCTACTATTTCCTTCTTGGACCAAGGAATGGAGTATGAGACTCGACAGTAGGTTTTGTGAGGCTTCACCCCGATATTGTATTGATATCCCTTAACAATACCTGGTCGTTCTGAAAATACATCTGCATAGTTAGATAATAACTGTACCAAATCCTGCTGTTGCATTGAGTTCAAATTTTCGGACTGTGATACTTTGTTCACAAGTGCGTCCACTTTTGCTTTTAACTGATCACTTTGTACGTCTGGATAATAGAGATTTTGTCCTAGAGAATGATTGTCTAAATGTAGTATCCACTGATTCCTACATTTTATGTTAATAGCGTTACAATTAGGCACAGGTACCTCTTCAGATCTGAGCGTGGACAATTCTATCCTCCTACCCGTGTTCATCAAACTTAATTTTCCCCGAGAAAGGTCGATTACTGCGTCCCTTTCTCTCAAAAAATCTACCCCCAAATTGCAGGCTACCTTTAAACCCTTTACTACTACCAGGAACGAGCACGCTATGGCTTCTCCCCCTATATACATCTCTACCCGCATTTGGAGTTTAATTATTTGTCGCTGTGCACTGATGGCTCCAGTGACTTTGCAATTGTTCATAGGAAAAGTCAGCATACGCTTTTCTTTCCCCAGTACTCTGAATAAGTCCATACTGATGACACTGACAGTAGCACCTGTATCTACGATTGCTTGCACATCAATATTGTTAATTTTGATCTCTATTATCGCTTGTACTTCGTCTTTGTGCTCCTTTATGCACGTGGGTGGCTCAGTTATTAATTCAAGTCCCATCTGTACCCCGTCATTATACTTGAGGATACAGATTCCCGATGTTTTGTTCTGTGTCGGGCTGCTCTCACTCCAAACCTCAGCCGACGATGGAGAGCGTATCTCGGCTGAATCTAGTTTGTTGGATTATTACTGGTGGATGGGTGTGGCTGCTCTTTGTCGCTGACCTCCACTATGTGTAAGTTGTGTTGCGTCGGCCGCCACTGTTGCGCAATTGGCGCATTTTGTGGTGGCGGTCGGTTATTGTCATATCTTTCACTGTTTTGCCGGTCCGGACTGGGCCTCTGGTTCTGTGGCCAAGTTCGGTTTGCATCGTTATAGGTATTGGTGTTCCACGGCCCCCTGGCATTTTTCCATCTACTGTTACTTGGTGGGCCTGTTTCATATCGGTCATCAGACCTCCTTTTCTGGTCATTATTCACCGGCGGACTATTGCCGTTCCGGTCTCTACCTCTATTCCCGTTTTGTCCATAATCTTGTCTCCTATTGTTACCTCCGCCGTTTCCATTATCTGGTGGAGGCGTGTTATTTCGACCATTTCTGTAACCGTTTCCGTTACTTCTAGCCTGTTCAGAGGGTGCCTTAACATCGTCCTGAATCAGGTCAATTGAGTCCAGAACAGACAAGAAATGTTCCATGTCGTTCTCCGGTACGTGTATAAGTTTTTCCTTTACGTGTATCGGCAAGTGTGATTCCAAAAGTCTGATCAAATCCCGGGATGAAATCTGCTCGTCCCAGTAACGGGTCTTATTAATGTACTTCTCAAAATATTTTCGCAAATTGCCTAATCGTGGAGAATACGGCTCTGGATTATATACCTCTTTCCGTAATCTCTCCTGCATACATGTTGACCAACATTTGGCCAAGAATGCCTTTTCAAATTGCTCATATTTGTTGCAACTGTCAACTGCTTCGGTTGCCCATAATGCAGCATCTCCTTGTATGTAAGACATAACGAACTGTATTTCCTGTGTATGACTCCAAACGCTAGGCAAAATGTTTCTAAATCCCTTGATAAACAGTACAGGGTGAACAGATTTCTTCTCCGTTGTAAAGATCTGAAACTGTCGGTTTTTAATCAGGCTTTCTCCAATCACTATTTTGGAGTGACATTTGTTTGTTTCGCTAACATTGGTTGCCTGTTCTCTCTCGTAGTCGCAATTTTTCACTGCTGTATTGATATGCCTATCATTGTTGCACCTGGCTGGCGTGACACACACTTGTGCGTCGCCGTGCAACAAGCTGATTTCCAGCTCCGCAAGACGACGGTTGACATTCCGCTGCCACAGCGGGTGTGCACCGCCCTTTTTAGATCCCGCCATTCCGCACTCGAGCCCAAGTCTTTGGCCTCAATCGCGGCGTGCACCTTCTCGTCCATTTTATTTATAAATTCGTTTTCAATTTTGTGCACTTGTTCGGACATTTTCTGCTCAATTGCTTGACTTGTGTCAATTTCTAATTTTTCCAACTTGTTAGCCAGTACACTGATTTCATCAACGATACTGGCGTTAGCCACCTGGATATTATCTACTCTTTCGCTCAGTTCTTGCACCGCTTTCGGTATGGTTTCGTAGTTTTGTCTCAAACTAACAATCTCACTTTGCATAGCTTCCAAAGATTGCATTAACTGCAAGTCTCTCTCATGCTGGCATCGATCACGCTCTGCTTGTTTAGCATCACGTTCTCTATCACGTTCTGCTTGCATACGTGCAAATTCAGCTACCAATCTCTGGTCACGCTCTGCTTGTTCATGCACAAACGTAGCTTGGAAATTGAGCATGCGCTCGAACATAACTCTTAATGATTGCACTTCTGACACCTCACCACTCTCTGGTCCGTGTCTAGTGCTTGTAGGTGGCACAGTATTTCTACTTTCGACTGAATCACTGGCTGGCAGTGGCAACATTTCTTGCCCTTCTGCCCCCAGATTCTCACATTGTACTTCCTGAATCTCACATTGTACTTCCTGAACTACGCCACTAACATTACTTTGTGCCCCACTTTCTAACTCGGTATCACTGCTTGCTAACTGTTGTTCATTATCCATGTTTATATTTTTCTGACTACGCAATCTAACCATAGTCAACAAAAGAAACAAAATCTGAATTAAATATCCTAACACTCAGGTTTCACTGACATAATCACACAATAAATGGTCATTTGTTGAAACACACTTATTATATACTACGATGACTAACTACTCAAATGTCCTGTTATTTTAAAAAAAGAATACTAACAACAAGCACACCACTAATGGCCCGAGAACACTGCACTGAGGCTACTTTACTACCCACAGGACAACTACACTGTAGCTTTACCTTTTGGTGATCTATCTTGGGTGCAGCTGCCCCCTGGTATTGTGTTAGGTAATTAATTTTTTGATATAATGAGCTCTCTTCTTCAGCTTGCCTCTGGGTATATAGTGTTCTTATGCAAAAAATCATATACAGGTATTACCACACAATATTGGTTAGACAATACATACAATACATGAAAAAATTATTAATTGTTCTCCAACAAAGTTCGACTACAATAATTCCCTAGTTATCTCATCGGTATTTTGTGGCCACTGCTTATTCAAGCCCCACGTTGGGCGCCAATTTAATGAAATTAATAAAAAAATAAATATAAAAATGAAGTGAAATGTGAATTGAACTGAAAATGTTGGTGGGATTGAAAATGTTACTTTAAATTGTTTTTTATTATTTGCTCTTTCAGTACGAACTTTGTTGTAGAACCCCTTATTTACGTGTGGTAATAAAAATTCATTTAGACAGAATTAAGCACATTTAAAATTACGTGAACTTAGTCAACCCTCTCATGCTGATAAATTCATATTAACTGATTAAGAACATTTAGTTGAAAATTGTATCAATTAAATTTTTTTTTACGTATTTCGGCCTTGGCACACATTTTCTAAATGCAGTGGTTTTTTTTTTAAATATTTACTGACTTCTTTCCCGGCGTTAGCTATGGAACACAAGACTGTCTCTGTTAGCAGAAAATGTTTAAATATTGCCAAGCCGACCTGAACGTTTAATTATCATTTATAAAACACACTTCACTATACGTTTAAGTTATTTGCTTTAGAAACTGAAAGAACCAACAGATTGTTAAACTTCAACGTTAACTATCCGCCTATGAATGCACAAATGTGAAACCAGTAATAAATTCCCTCAGTCTCAGGATTGCTGTGAAAGAAAAATATTTTCGTAATTCACTGCTAACTTTATCTGCTCCCGATTTACGGGTTTGGTTAATTTTTCTTAGCGGAACAATTTTTCAAATGTGCCGCCGCTGCAAATCGTTCGGTCGCCGCACAGCCCAGCAACACCAACGATAATCGCTAAAAATGCTGAAAATTCTTTAAAGAAATATTATAGATGACATGGGCAAGCTAATTTACATTAGTAATACACAATTTTGATAAATTATAATGTATTTAGACCACAACAATAATTCAACTTACATTAGTTTGTAATTTCCCCTCTAATGGCGGCTAAATCTAGATATAGACAAAGGAAGTCTACTCATTCATAAAATGCAACGTAACAGGTTCCTCTCTCTCTCTCAGCTCTCGAGGAAGACGACAAAGAATGCACACTATGTATTCCTATTTATATCACTCCCGACTGTTAATGTCTCTTTGCAGTCTGCGGCTGTATTTTACATCTTTCTTATCGCAGATATTGACATATTTCGTAAATACATTATGAGTATAGAAATATTACAATCATAAATACATCGAGAATATTATTACAGAAAATATTACAATAATAACGAATGTCGTTTATACAAAATGAAATAGTATTTTTTGTTAAATAATTACAGTATATACAAATTGCTTCATAGCGGCGTACATAGTACAATTAAATTTTAGTTTATAAATAGTGTGTGTGTGCTGCCAGGGAACGTTACACTTGGACTCGGCTATTGTCTGAAATAGTGCTGGAGGGAACTGACACCATTAAACCTGCAGGTCTGTCCATAAATCCGTAAGAGTACGAGGGGTGTAGATCTCTTCTGAACATGACATTGCAAGGCATTCCAGATGTGCTCAGTAATGTTCACGCCTAGGGAGTCTGGTGGCCTGCGGAAGTGTTTTAACTAAGGAGAGTATTCCGGGAACACCTCTGTGGCAATTCTGGTCATATGGAGTGTCGTATTGTCCTGCTGGGATTTCCCAAGTCCGTCAGGATGCACAATGGGCTTGACTGGATGCGGGTGATCAGACAGGATGTTTACATACGTGTCAACTGTCAGAGTCGTATCTAGACGTATCAGGGGTCTCATATCACCCCAGCCGAACACGTCGCAAGCCATTACAGAGCCTCCACCAGCATTAACAATCTCCTGCTCACATGCAGGGTCCACGGATTCATGAGGTTGTCTCCATACCCGTAAACGTCCGTCCCCTGGATACAGTTTGAAACAAGACTCGTCCGACGAGGCAACATGCTTTCAGTCATCAACCGACCAATGTCGGGGTTGACGGACCCAGGCGAGGCGTAAAGCTTTGTGTCGTGCAGTCATCAAGGGTACACGACTGGGCCTTCGGCTTTGAGAGCCCATATCGACGATGTCTCTTTGAATGGTTCGCAAGCTGACACTTGTTGATAGCCCAGCATTGAAATCTGCAGCAATTTGCGGAAGGGTCGCACTGCTGTCACGTTGAACGATCATCCTCAGTCGCCGTTGGTCCCGTTCTTGCACGATCTTTTTCCGGCCGCAGCAGTGTCGGAGATTGACGTTTTACCAGATTCCTGATATACACGGTACACTCGTGTAATGGTCGTACAGGAAAATCCCCACTTCATCATTACCTTGGGAATGCTGTGTCCCACCGCTCGTGCGCCACCTATAACACCACGTTCAAACTAACTTAAACCATGATAACCTGTCATTGTAGCAGCAGTAACTGATCTATCAACTGCGCCAGACACTTGCTGTCTCATTTAGGCGTTTCCGACCGCAGCGCCGTATTCTTCCTGTTAACATATCCCTTTATTTGAATACGCGTGCCTATAGCAGATTCTTTGGCGCTCCAGTGTATAAGCCTTAGCAAGAGACGACGTAAGGAACTGGAACTGATGTTAAAGCTGATCATGGAAGACACAATGTGTTGACAACAGGTATCGGACTGACTGTTAAGTATGTTCGCTGCATGCATATTTCGCTTCGCAGCACACGTATGTTTCGTGTTATGAGAAAAGACCACCAGGCCCCCACAGAGTAACCTCCCACGTACGATTGACTCGACTGAGCAGAGCTGCCCTTTCGATGGACTCAAGTCTGCAAGTACAGAGCAGAAATGCTCTGTGTTGGTTCATATTCTCGCTTTGTAGAGTAATTTCTTCTTCTCGTACTTGTGTGAATTATGTAACAATAACCGAGTCTCGTTTCCTTGTATTTTGCAGCTGTTGTTTCCTTCAAGCAAAGAATATCCTTCAACAAGCAGCATGTTACCTATTATTTAAAATCATGTTATATGTAACAATAAATGGCATAACTAGAAATCCAAATTACTATAAACAATGTAAGAAATTATGTATTTTATTAAGTAAAAATCATTGTTTCAATCGCCAGCGATATCTATATGTGTACACGGTGCCATGGATGAATAAATTGATCACAAAATGCTCTACGAAGTGATACATTATTTTTCTGAAGTGTGATGGTCTAAGTGAAGAGGTCGAAACATATTGTCTTGACGTCCGCTCCCCATAGCAGTTGATAAGCTTTGATCCGCTATACTCTTGTTCATTAAGCTAGCGCATTGGCACTGTATTTGAAAGTACACAGGTCGGATACTGATGCTAGAGGAAATTTTAATTGCTGATTTTCGGGCATCAAGGGGAGAAAAGATAGTTATATAAGTTCTCTTGTTCACCTGACTGTGCGCCAATGTCGTGGGTGAAATTACGTTAGTCTCCTCAATATCTCGTGAAACAAGGACACGTAACACTGCTAACGGTGATATGTCTGTCAGATAGGGGAATTAAACCTTGTGATTCCTTTTGTGCAGTTCAAAGGAACGAAGATTGGGATTCACCGTCCCGTCGACAGCTTTAGACGTAATAATACGCAATAAATCAAACAACCACATTCTGAAAATTTGGTAATTCATCATATATATGGTATACAGAGACACAGAGCACCTCTTGAAAAAATAGCTGTGAAGAAGCGCGAAAATGATTATTAGCCTAGCAAAAACCATCCTTAAACGTAACAGTAACACACAATAAGGACCCACATCACAAAAGACAATTGACTACACAAACACAAAACGACACACCACACCACATCAAGACCGGATGACACACACAGGTCGTAACATTTTCAAAAAACATGGTACTGTAATATCATCAAGAAAAATAGAGCGCAACACAAAAAACTCAAAAACCACGATGGAAGTGAAAGAATTGAATTAAAATGTAATAGATTCAACTCAAGACATGTTGGGATGTCCATAAGGAATTTTAACATGAGGTACAAAGAACAAATCAGACTATTGAAGACTGAAATATATCCATTGGTTCTGAGCACTATGGGACTTAACTTCTGAGGTCATCAGTCTCTTAGAACTTAGAACTACTTGAACCTAACTAACCTAAGGAAATCACACACATCCATGCCCGAGGAAGTATTCGAACCTGCGACCGTAGCGGTCGCGTGGTTGCACACTGTAGCGCCTAGACCGCTCGGCCACTCCGGCCGGCGAAATATATCCATTCCACTCATCTATATCTGCATGACTAATTTGCGATTCACATTTAATTGCCTAGCAGAGGGTTCATCGAATCACTGTCACTGTGTGCAGGAAATACCAACACTTAACACTTTCTGTGGTAGCTCTAATTTCTCTTATTTTATTACAATGATCATTTCTCTCTATGTAGGTGGGTGTCAACAAAATATTTTCGCATTCTAGGAAGAACATCGGAAATTGACATTTCGTGAAAAGAGCTCGTTGCAACGGAAAACGCCAATGTTTTTATTATTGACACCCAATCAGGCGTATAATATCTGTGGCATTCTCTTCCCAACACAATGAGGTAACAAAATTCGTGGAATACCTCCTAATATCGTGTCGGACCTCCTTGTCCTCGGAATGGTGTAGCAACTTGGTGTGGTATGAACTTAACACCTTACTGGGAGTCATCTGCAGAAATAATGAGCCACAGCTGCCTCTGTGGCCATTGTGTTGCGGTTGCAGGATTTTGTGGACGAACTGACCTCTCGATGGGAGACTATATCATTGGCTCGAGTTCTCCAGAATGTTCATCATACCCCGGCCTCTTTGGCTGAACGGTTCTAGGCACTTCAGTCCGGAGCCGCGCCGCTGCTACGGTCGCAGGTTCGAATCCTGCCTCGGGCATGGATGTGTGTGATGTCCTTAGGTTAGTTAGGTTTAAGTAGTTCTAAGTTCTAGGGGACTGATGACCTCAGATGTTAAGTCCCATAGTGCTTAAAGCCATTTGAATTTTGTTCATCAAACCAATCGCGAACAATTGTGGCCCGGTGAGGCAGCGCAATGTCATCCTTAAAAATTCAGTCATTGTGGAGCAACATGAAGTCCACGAAAGCCTGAAATTGGTCTTCAAGTAGCCGAACATATCCATTTCCAGGCAATGATCTCCTGGCAATGATTGGTTCAGTTACATGTAAACACAGCGCACACTGTTATGGAGACACCACCAGCTTGCTCAGTGCCTTGTTGACAACTTGAGTCCATGGTTTCGTGAAGCCTGGGTCACACTTGATCCTTACAGTCAGCTCTTGCCAACTGAAATATAGACTTATCTGAAGGTACCACAGTTTTCCAGTCGTCTAGAGTCCAGCCGATACGGTCACGAGCCCAGGACAGATGCGACAGGCGACGTCGTGCTGGTATCAAAGGCACTCGATTAGGTCGTCTGCTGTTGTAGTGCAATAACGCAGAATTTCGCCACACACTCTTAAAGGATACGTTCTTCGTTTATCCCACGATGAATCCTGCTGTTATTTCGCCCAATGTTGCTTGTCTGTTGGTACTGACAACTATACACAAATGTCACTGTTCTCGGTCGTTAAGTGAAGGCGCTCGGCCAATGTGTTGTACATGGCGAGAGGTAACTCCTGAAATTTGGTATTCTCGGCACACTTTTGACAATTTGTATGTCGCAACACTGAGTTCCCAACGATTTCCGAAATTAAGTGTCCCAAACATCTAGCTCCAGCTACAACTCCGTGTTGAAAGCCTTTAATTTCCGTCGTGCGGCTATAATCACTTCGGAAATCTTTTCACAAGAATCATCCGAATATGATAGCTCCGCCAATTCACTACACTGTTATGCCTTGTGTAGGCGATACTATGGATACATATCACTGTCCTATGACTTTTGTTACCTCAGTGTATGCATATCATGTAACAGACGGAAATCACTACCACAATAGGATAAAAAGTCATCGCAGTTATGTGCCTTAATAAAAAGAGAAAGTGAAAGTTCAATCTCCAGAAATAGTATTTCATAACGAGAGCCATAAAGAAAAATCAAAATATGCGCAATAACCAAAAACGCAACAACTGAAGGACAATATCCCAACTACTTCAATACTCACCACATAAGAATATAGTAAAGTGAAAAGGAATTATTAGAAACGTAATAAAAATTGCAGATATCACACCCACATACACAGAGTACTCCCACTACAAAACCCGTTGCCTAACCTTCCTCCACAGCCCAACTCCCTGCTCCACTGTCATATCCTGCAGCTTGCATATTAGCTCAGTCAGCCCTACAGCAAAATCATGTGCATTGTGTAACAAAAAAGGCTATGTAGAGTGAAACAAATAATTGTGACATATTACCATTTGGAAGCCTGTACTGTGTACACCTGGTTTTTTTCACAAGAACCACTGGATTCACGAAAAGAGTAGGAAACATAAAATTAAGCTATAGCTCACAACGTTATAATTATTGAATAGTAAGGAAATTTAAATCTGTTACCGGGAAACAATACATGTCTCTAAACGAAAAAATGTATAGTTAAATAGTGATCTTTTATTTTATAGACTTCATACTATTCGTAATATGAATAGGTAAAATATGTTTCACTTCCTCTTCAAAACTGCATTTCTCATGCAAATGGCCGTGAAATTATAAACTGAAATACTAGTGTAATTAGTATGGCCTCCCGCAATTCGTCAAACTTAAAATCCGTTTCAAAATAATGGTAAATCAAAATGGAAACTTTATTGGACCTCATGGTTACTGCAGCACCTGAAAAACAATACTGAATCCCGAGTATACGATACTTTACTAGGAAGCTGAATTACACCGTCTGATCAACTGTACACACACACTTATTAGTGGACATTAGTACTTTGTGTGTCCACTCTTGGCCTTTGTGACGACTTGAACCCTGCTGGGGACCTATAACGCCACCTACTCTGTATTCCACTGTTGACACTACGCACGACGCCCAGTAATGTTCTCCAGGCATTCAACAAACCCGGACGATTCCGTCGGATTCCACAGAGTACAGCGTGACTCATCATTCAAAGCCAATCAAAAAAATTGTTCAAATGGCTCTGAGCACTATAGGACTTAACATCTAAGGTCATCATTCCCCTAGAACTTAGAACTACTTAAACCGAACAAAGCCAATCGTTTCCAATCATTCACCGTCGAACGGCCTCACTTTTTACACCATCTCCACTGTCGCGTATCACTTATTACTGAAATGTGTGACTTATGAGGAGACGCTCAACAAATGCTCAGTTATTTCGCTGCACTGCTGGTATCACTTTTGAAACCTACGAGTGGTACCTTCCGCTGAAATCGTGCATATTTTTGCAACCACCCTCCAGAATGCTGGACCCTCCCGGTCCATCATTACTTGAGGTCTGGTCGGAAATGTTTACTTCATTTAACACGTGTTTCGTCTGATTACAGTCTTGATTAATACCTGTAGACACATTTCTCTGACAGCTTATGTTTCATCTTCAAGAAGCATTCAGGTGTCTCCAGGGGAAGACAGATTTTTTTTTTCCAAGAAGATTAATACAGTAGTTCCTTACTTTCCGTACATGGGGCTGATTGTCATTATGAAATATGAAAGACCTACGTATCTACAACTTGCAAAATGATTTAGATATGGTGCGAAAAGTGGCAATTGACCCTAAATAAAGAAAAGTGCGGAGTTATTCACATGACTACTAAAAGAAATCAGGTAAATTTCGATTACGCGATAAGTCACACAAATCTGAAGGCATTACAATTACAAATAACCTGAATTGGAACGATCACATAGATAATATTGTGTTTAGAGCAAACCAAAGACTGCGATTCATTGGCACAACACTTAGAAGGTGCAACAGGTCTACCAAAGAGACTGCTTACACTACGCTTGTCCTCCCTATTCTGGAGTACTGCTGTGCGGTGTGGGATCCGCTTCAGGTGGGACTGACGTACGACATCGAAAAAGTACAAAGAAGGGCAGCTCGTTTTGTATTATCGCGAAATAGGGGAGGTAGTGTCACAGACATGATACGTGAATTGGAGTGGCAATCATTAAAACAAAGGAGTTTTCCGTTGCGACGGGATCTTCTCATGAAATTTCAATCACCAGTTTTCTCCTCCGATTGCGAAAACATTCTGTTGGAACCCACCTACATAGGGAGAAAAGATCATCACGATAAAATAAGAGAAATCAGGGCGCGCAAGGGAAAAATTTAAGTGCTCATTTTTCCCGCGTGCCGTTCGAGAGTGGAACGACAGAGAGACAGCATGAAGGTGATTGATTGAACCCTGTGCCAGGCACTTTATTGTGAATAGCAGAGTAATGACGTAGGTGTAGATGAGATCTGTTTCGGATTTGACAAGCAAGCAGGAACCAGGAGAATTTAGCGGAAGACTGCCACATGAAACTGTAGTTGTTTCGATAAAAACCTGGAAATATACTCAGATTTTAAATAGTTTTCCTAAGCCCCATGTGATGTGCAAGAAGTTAGCATATTTTGTAGTTTCGTACTCAAATATTATAGCTGACCCTCTGTGTACGTTGTGTAGCAAATTAGGTTTTAAATCAGAAGCATAGTCATTTCTTGTAGCATGTAACGATGGAGCCTTGCATGAGAGCTCTGCTTCGAGATGTTTGCACCGCAATAGCCGACTCTTGTCGCGTTACTTTACAATTTTTGTATATTTCTCGAATTTTTTGCAAAAGTTTTGAACGTCAATATTACAAGCACTATACTGCTCTAAGTGTATCCCAAGAGCGACTGAATGTAGTTATGAAAAAACCACACTTGTTTCTATATCTCGGTTGATGACTAGAGGTGAGAACGTTATCCATTCAAAACATGATGTGCCTCTCAATATACTATCAGGTAAGGGAAACTCGTTTCGATATCTGAAATAAAAGGGGTGTTACGTCTTATGTGTGTGACAGACCCTGTACTTAAAATTAATTTGTTTCATTTCTTGTAGTCAAAGCTGAGGAGGATGGGTGGAGGGGGGGGGGGGTGGAGATGGGAGGTTGGGTGGCGCCGACACGCCTCTTCAACAGGGGACGGCGGTCGCAATGAGGCAGCAAAGGCGTCATGAATGTTAAAATACCTGCTCAGAAGAGAAGCTATTTTAATGAATCTATTTCCCCAGAAGAGCACCTTCCTTTCTAGAAGAAATATTACGATAACAACGAATTCAAGTTTTTCTGAAATTTAGAACACTTCAGTTTGAGTCATCTTACAGGTACACATAATACTGTAATTGTTCTGTCCTCGCCAATGGACGCAACTAGAGCTGACGCACTGTGGCAGTTTCCAACTGCCGCCCCAGGCGGCGCTTTGAAGTTCGCCGCCGACCACAAGTGCGGCCAAATCAGCAGCCTTCGTGTCGCCACCAACAGGATGAAGTTCTGCGTGGCCTCACGCAGCGAGGGACCGTTCATATTCAGCGTTTGTGTTCGAGTTCTAGTACGGAGTTCCATGGTTGTAGTTCGTAGCTCGAGTCCGTGCCAAAGACTGTGGGCACATGGCGGGATAGCGGTAGTGGTGGGGGCTGTGGGCAGGCGCTGTAGGGGAAATGCCGAGGGCTGGAGGGGAAGTGCCGTTCTAAACTGAAGCCACACTCCCATTTTTGTAAAAGTTAAGCAGGGCTCCTCCGTGCCCAAATATGGCTCTGAGCACTATGGGACTTAACATCTGAGGTCATCAGTCCCATAGAACTTCGAACTACTTAAACCTAACTAACCTAAGGACATCACACACGTCCATGCCCGAGGAAGGATTCGAACCTGCGATCGTAGTGGTCACGCGGTTCCAGACAGAGGCACCTAGGACTGCTCGGCCACACCGGCCGGCTCCGTGCCCATAGTTTCATGGTGACCATTCAAAATGATCTGTCACCTCTACTTTGGTTAGTATTCCCCTGAAAATGCAGCGATTTACTTTTGCCTGGTTTTTTAACCATTTCTAACTTTCAGAGAAGCGTCATGAGTGGCGAATTTTGAGTAAAACCTACACATGTTTCTAGCTACCACCTTAAAATTCACTTCTTTTGCGTAAACACAGCGGATTTTAGACAGTCTCACCCCGCTTGCAGACGCAATTACGAGAGACTTATGTAAAGTTGTTTACAAAATTCATTAAATGAGGAATGTAGGAAAAGTAAGGTCTGTATCTGATGATAAATGGCATTCTCAGTACAAAATAAACGTGTAATGTCTTCACTCACATCGTACCAAAACCCACAGCATTTCTCATTTCACCAGCTATCGACGGCCCTTAAAAATTACGTTCTTTCATCGAAAAAGTCTGTGGTTAGTGGAATAACATGTTAGATAACGGAGTTTTGCATCTTAATAATGTATCAAAATACTGTCCTCTTTGGGTGCGATCATTTGTCAAAAATCTCATTTCGATATCACAAACCGTTTACAAAATATGAGGAATGTTGTAGATACTTCACTCCGGCTTTATTGCAAATGAGTGTCCTACATGAGATCAGTTTCCTCGAGACTGATGACAGATACGGACCTCCACTCAAGTCTACAGAAAAATTCAATATGTTACCTAAATTTCATGAGCAACAACGTATTACATCATATGCACTAAACGCAAAATCATGGCGACCCCTATTTTTCATTGCAAATATTTTTTTAATTTGGGGCAGTTTCTTACTTCCACATAAATATCACAATAACTATGACCATTAACGAAATGACGGGCACATCATAATGAACCTAACATGTAAAGCTACAAGAAAAGCAAAAATGAACTTTTTTACCAAGTAGTTTCTGTAAAATCGTTTTAGACAGATTGTAGGCTATGCGCATCGATTTTGTCATCGCCGACCGGCCAGAAGGTGGCAGACACTGTCGGCTTTCCCTTCCGAACAAACGAATGAACTCGCCCCGTGCTTTGGACGAAACTTGGTTACTGGGCATCGGCCACCATATCCTGTGTAGAGTCTACTGTTCGTAATGGAGATCAGCCTGCGAGACTTAGAGTAGAAGTGGAGTCGCCCATAGCCTTCGTTTAGGGACAAGTGTTTACTACAGAGGTTGATAGTGTGGCGCCCAGGGCGGACATAGTCGTGTTGACATTGTATTCAGTAACACATGGCTTGACTGGTCACCGCTTGGTTGTCACTGTCCACCAACTTTAGTTAAGTATCGCAGAGCAATAAAGTGTATGTTTGTGTGTCACTAATTTGTTAGCACTGTCACAGTTTATCCGTCCACCTCGGAGCACCTTCACCTAGTACGGCGTGTCCAGACGACCTGTACCAACACCGACTCAACGGAAGGCCCCGGCGCTTGTTCGTGACGTCACGTCAGCTAGGCACGGCGAACGCCAGGCCTGTTGAAGGCATACTCTAAATGGTGGTGTCTCCCTCTCAGACACAGGAAAATGTGAAACAATTGGCGGTAGTTGACCAACACACATTGTTCTGAGAGATTTATGGAATCAATTAATTGTGCAATTCATTACACTTCTTAACAAATAGTGTACTCCTGAACCTAAGCTCTGCCTCGTGATGACTGGGTGTTGTGTGATGTCCTTAGGTTAGTTAGGTTTAAGTAGTTCTAAGTTCTAGGGGACTGATGACCATAGATGTTAAGTCCCATAGTGCTCAGAGCCATTTGAACCATTTGAACCTGAACTTAAACCGAGCGAGGTGGCGCAGTGGTTAGCACACAGGACTCGCATTCGGGAGGACGACGGTTCAATCCCGTCTCCGGCAATCCTGATTTAGGTTTTCTCCGTGATTTCGCTAAATCGTTTCAGGCAAATGCCGGGATGGTTCCTTTGAAAGGGCAGGGCCGATTTCCTTCCCAATCCTTCCCTAACCCGAGCTTGCGCTCCGTTTCTAATGACCTCGTTGTCGACGGGACGTTAAACACTAACCACCACCACCACCTGAACTTAAATTTCCGCCTGTTTTAAGGATTGACATACAAAAACAACTTCATAGTCCAGCAGCAACAGAATTCGTGCTGCTTTACCTTATTTGTAAATCTGATGAAGTTACGTTTGTTCTGGGTTCCTTTTACAAGAAACTGAGAACATATTGGAGCTCTTCTTTAGGTATCTTGGTTGACTATGGGGCGAGGAGCACTGAATGTTAATGAAATATCTTGCGATTGTACACGTTGGAGGGGAGGGGGGGAGGGGGAACAGAAGAAGAGGCGAAAGAGAGATACTTGTTTTATCAAATAAAAATTTTTTATCTTATAAAGTTTCTCCTTCCAGTTGCAAGAGGGGAATATTTATCTTTTCTAATGTGTATGTTTAAAAAAGTTCAAGCTCAGCAGTATTTTCGATGTATGAAGCTATTTTGTTTCCTGTTTAGAATTCCTTTAATTGAAAACGACTGTAATCTAATGACTGGCAACAGTTGGACATTTACACATGTCAATTAGTTCACATTTCCAGTGACGGTGTCAAACGAAAATAAATAAATAAAAGAAACGAGTTAATTGTAAGGGGGTTGGGGTAAGTTTCGATAGCAAAATGTATCAACTAAATATAGTTACTTGAATGTAAAATTTCCTAAGATTGCAATGGGGCAAAGCATCTTCTCATACTAATCTGCGTTTGTTTCGACAGGGTTCAGTAATACAGAACTATGATCTTCATTTGTAGCTTTACGATAGTAAGAAAATCTTTCATCTAAATAAAACTACAGAATCCAAAACAATACCAAACATTTTGTCCAAAAATAAGAGATTTGTAGTGATAAGCACGCCCAGGCGTTTCTGCCTGCAACAGACCTGGCGTTCGCCGTGCCTAGCTGACGTGACGTCACGAACAAGCGCCGAGGCCTTCCTTTGAGTCGGTGTTGCCTGTACACGTCAGTAACGGTGCAATTGGTCCTTTCTACATATAATGGGACTACTTTGTTGCAGATATTAAGTTTAAAGACCTCTTATATTTAAGTAAGTTGTAGAGCAGAAATTCAAGAAAACGAAGCTCCTCTTTCTGTCACTGATCGGCCTATCGTGACAGACAGCCAATGGCGTCATCAAATGCGGTATGCAGGGACTGCGGTCAGCACACCGTTCTACTGGCCGTTGTGGACTTTGGAGATCTGAGAGCAGCCACAACCCACACGGGTCAGTTAGCTCCTCACTTGGTCTGACGAGCCAGAGTACACCACTTCCAACTCTCTCACCAACAGGGAGACTGGCAGCACCGTGAATCAAACGCAGGTCCTTCGCTTACCATTGACCTTTGAGCTGCAGGGGCGCAGGACAATATACAACTGGCTTAAAAAAGCTAGTTACAGAATACTGATTGTCGGCGGAGACGGAATCCAGAGCAGATACAAGCAAATGGATAAATAAAGTGGGCCAGATGTCGCGGCAAAATATTCAGATTATGGATTAAATAGAGAAAAAAGTCCAGTCATGCTAAAAGTTGTGCAAAAATACATCTGTTCGGTAACTTCGATCTCACAGAAGAATAAAAGACTTAACACCATTGTCTTTTGATCCGTAATCCTGACAAGATGCGAATATTTGTTTACGCGCTTGAGTAGCCATCTTGTGTATGGAGATTAAAGACAGTAACACATTTTATATTCTGATGCGTATTAAAAAAGCACTGACTTCACTATATATCATTATGCTACTGGTGGAGATTACGATACAGCATAGTATTTTCTGTTGGTTTCACCGAGACTCTCATTGTAGTATGCTCTGTATTTCTAAATAAACAAAATCATTGCTAAGAGACTTTCAACATCTTTTATTTCTGTAAGTGTTACGAATAATTTTACTTTTCTGTCAAATATAAAATTTCACCATTCCAATTCATTTTGAATTCAGACACTCGTGCCATAGGAAGCGTTACCAGTATTACATTGCACGTTTCAAATCGGCCAATGCTTTTACGCCATAGCGCGAAATGATTGTGTGATTCCAATGCTTCTGTTCGCCCGCTAAATATGTGTCAGTACCTGTATGCGATACTAATTGAACAGATGTTCTTACACTGTTTTGATTTAGGTATATAAAAACAAGAAAGAACGTTCAGTGAGTCCGTGTATAATGCAACCGTAATCTAATCACGACCGAATCAAACACCGGTAGTAAGAGGTAGAGTTGGCTACATTCAGGGTGTTCAAGGTGTGTAAGGTTCAGATACGTAACACGATTTTCCTTACCCTACGTTCAATTTGTTGGGTAGTTGTTTAACTCACGTTAGTAACTGATGTCGAAGACAGATGTAAATTTTAATGACGCAAATGATTAAGCAACCACATTTCTTCATTTACTAATACTTTGACCTTAATATTCAAGTGCCTTCTGATGCTGTGAGACTCTGTTTCATGTAGTTGTCTGTTTTATCGATTCATATTGCTGTCTATTCGTAATTTTAATTGTGATTTAACTAAGCAATTTGTGAAATTTGCTGTATCCATAACTTTCATTTGGTATTTAGAATGGAAACCCTGGGGTATTGTTTGTAGTGGGTTTTTCTTAGTGATTACGGCCAAGCTAATATTCATTACAGCAACGAGCACTCATCTGTGTGCAGGAGTTGGATATCCAAAGTGACTGCTAGTTTCATGGGGGATCTGGAATGCCAGGGATATGGACCAGTCCAACATTGTCGGTCCACTAAGCACTCATAGATGGACAAATTTTTCCTCACATATGACGCCTTGTATAGAAATTAGCTTATCACTGCCAGGATTCAGGTCACTCAAGTTTTAGGTATTTCTGATTAAGCAGTTGGGAAACCTTTTGATGAGACCTAGTGGGTAATTTTATGGATAGAAAAAGTAAACTCGGTTGATCAGAGCAGGGAGGATTTGAGGACTATATTTTGTTAATGTTAGGGAATATTTTGCGTCTTTAGTTTTAAGTTGTGAGGCTCATGCTAATTTCGTATTTAATTTTAGCTTGTTGGCTTGGGCCACTGCTGTTTAAATTCAGAATTGTTACATACCAGGGCATGCGTGTTTCACTTACGGCATTTGGTAGGGTACAGGTAGGTTCATCGACGAAATTAGAGCAAAGGTAGAGAAAGAGGTAATAGTGAATTAGGACTAGGAATCATAGTAGATACAGGGCAAAGGTGGAAAGAGTTACAGTGACAGCACATGCAGAAGTGTAAGACAGAGTAGGAGACTTGATTATGAGTGCAGAAATAGCACAGACAACAAGGAAAGTAGTGGACATAGGGACAGATAAAGAAAGTGACAGTCAGGTTCACCTAGTAGCTGCAAAATGAATATAATGAGACTGCCAAAATAGAAGGAGAAAGTGACGATATCGTATGTGAGTCTGAATATAGAATTGTGAGGCAACGGGCGAGTTGTGATGCCCTGAAAATATTTTAAGTTGGGAGTTGGCGTGGCCGCACGAGCCGCTCGGCTAGCCGGGGCTCGTCACCAACCGCGTGGTGCCGAACATTAGCAGGAGCGAGAGGGGCAGCCCCAGCCCGTGGTTCAGCCTGACTGCGTGGCTGGGGATTCCATGTTGATTCTGTATTGAGGAATGGGCTTTGTGTCGGTGAAGGAGATTTGTATTCTGGGAGTGCCAAAGATGGCGAACTTTGTGAAACCATCATGGCAGACATTTCACAGTTCATCTAGAAATTAATAATAGCTAGAGGAATCATGATACCTCAAAAAGAAACATGTATATTACTATTATTTGCACGACGATTCTGATGGTGTAATCAGTTTGTCAATATCTTTGTTAGTTTAAAGTTTAGTATCTGAATGTAAATTATACAAGTAACACCCAGCAACGAATTTCCAAAACCTAAACAGTTTCAAGTTATTTAAATGTAAATCCAGTACTTTGTATGTGTTTCAATATGTTTGTGAGAGTGTGTTGGCTTGGAGACAGGGTGGGAGCGCTCTCGCCAATCATAGTGCTCTTTACTACGATAGGCGACTACCAAAGTCAATGGAGAGACTGTATGGAAGTGGGAGAGGAACACCACGTCGCACTGGACACGGGGGAGTGCTGGACGGGAAGGCATGGCGGACGGTCGCAGGAAATACTTGGAGAGTGTTGAGCAGTTTGCGCGTGGTCGAGGGAGATAGAAATATTTCGTAGTGCCGACTTGTGCACTTGTGAGATTTCCGTGGCTTCTGCAGTGAAGACGTAGTATGCGTTTAGAAGTAAATATCTCGCGAGCTATGTTGTTGTTGTTGTTGTGGTCTTCTGTCCTGAGACTGGTTTGATGCAGCTCTCCATGCTACTCTATCCTGTGCAAGCTTCTTCATCTCCCAGTACCTACTGCAGCCTACATCCTTCTGAATCTGCTTAGTGTATTGATCTCTTGGTCTCCCTCTACGATTTTTACCCTCCACGCTGCCCTCCAGTACTAAATTGGTGATCCCTTGATGCCTCAGAACATGTCCTACCAACCGATCCCTTCTTCTAGCCAAGTTGTTGATCATAACTAGTTACATGAAGTAGGACTATTGTTTCCCTGTTATTCAACTTATATTTTATTTAATTGCTGGACCATCGATACCAATAAGTGTTTTGCAGTAATAAACGGCATTCTTAAAGGTACTTCTGCTATCGTATTTATCACTTAAAGTCGTTAAAAATAGTACCTCCAGATTTTATTTAATTGCAATCTTTCATTTATAAACTTCTATGTTACATTCAAAATTCGCAATTGCTGAGTGATAGGAACCTTCGACCATTCGATTCATGTGTAAAGTCATATTGTATACTGTAGACTCAGCAGTATTTGGCTTGTAATGCGGCAACTACGTATCCCAGCCCGTAGACAACGAAACCAGCCAAAACTTTTAATATTTCAACTCTGATTCTGAGGGTACGTAGTTGCGGATAATTTTTTTTTTTTTTTTTTAAAGCCAGCAGTTGGAGGTTTCTCGTCCGGGGTTTGTGTCCTGCAAAGAGGTAATTCCTTTTCTCTCTGTTATTCAGGGTATTATGGGAAGTGTAAAATCCTTTGCACAACCAGTAGTAGAGTGAACCTCTCACAAAACACAGTGTGAGATCGTTTTTTTTTTCCA
Source organism: Schistocerca serialis cubense (assembly GCF_023864345.2). Taxonomy (NCBI): domain Eukaryota; kingdom Metazoa; phylum Arthropoda; class Insecta; order Orthoptera; family Acrididae; genus Schistocerca; species Schistocerca serialis. The sequence continues at coordinate 164,727,091 of NC_064645.1, read as the reverse complement.
CAAGTAAGTTTCTGGAAATAATGTATGCAATAATTTTTACAACTAACACATGCTATCGATAGAGGTCATAATCTATCACGTTAAAGGTAATTTGCGTGGGAGCGCAGAGTCTAAATAAGTTCAGTGCAGTAAATGGTAGCGGTTAACGCTTGTAACAGACAGCGGTATGGGAGATGATTGGAATATGCGGTAAGTGGCGGCAGCTACAGTTACATCAGGCGACTTCTCAAGTGGCGGACGCAGAGCAACAGCAGTACGACGGCAGCGTCTTCGAGTACTCCAGGGCAGTATTCAGTGTCGACTTGCACTACAACCGACGGCATCACCATGGCAGAGGGAACCATCTCAGATCAGATAAGAGCCTGCACAAATAGTCAGATAGTGTTTAACTCTGAAGTTCAAGCTCCACTTACAGATCTCGCGAATATAAAACAGTCACCTAGTATGTGTAATTCTGAAAACAGAATTGAGCTGAGCTGGTTAGTCCGAAATCAGACCACGAAAGTGCAACACGTAGGAATTCGGGCAAGGGGAATGAATGTGGGGGAGATATGACACCTCAGCGAATTCAAATGATCCGAGATTGGGAAATAATATGAATACAATGGCAAATTATATCAGTACAATTCGAACAGATATGGGTACATTTCGAACAGATATGGGTACATTGCAAAGAGTTATGGATACAGTTCGGACTGATATGGGTACAATGCGACCTGAAATACGTTCCGTGATGAAAAAGGAAGTTTAAAAAATTGTGGATAACCTTGAAAAAGCAATTGATGATAAATTAAAATGTGTCCGAGTGGATAAGGGGAAAATTACAGACAAAGTCGTAATAGTAAAATCATCGAATCAGTGGAAAAAGATGTTGTATTAAAAATGGATAAGATACAGATGGAACTTGAGGGCAAGGTAAGCGACTGTATAAAAGCGCAAGATGCTCATAAAAGCGATATAAATTTATCAATTAGTGACACTGCCAGTCGCGTAGGTGTGGGGGAGAAAGAAGTGGGCAATATTAAAGATAAAATGGAGTCCAGAATCACTAGCGAAAATGAATTTAAAAAACGAATGCTACAGATAACAAGTGATTTAAATTCGTTAACCTCTCAACAGGCCACACCAGTTATAAATATCCCTTGGACAAATACCGTATTTGTGAAATGTTACACAGATGACGGAAGATATCACCTGCTACCGACTCGCTTCACATCTCGCTTACTACGAAAGCTGAAGTGCGGTCTCTCTCGCCAAGAATGCTTTCTGGTGCAGACAATCCCTGCTACCATTACAAAATGTATCAATGCGCGGTCTTTCTCGCTCTGTTCTTAAAATGTATCCATACGCGGTCTCTCCCGCCCTTTTTAAAATTATATCAATGTGCGGTATCTCCTGCCAACAATACTTTAGTGCAGACATTCCCCGCTACCACAATTATTTTCAATATGACAAATATTAATTATTCCTACTTAATCCTATTAATAAAATATAAACATCTTTCATAAATTGTGGTTTGACAATAGAAATATACACGTCTTACACTGGTACTGATACTTTGGAGGAAGGAATTTATGCGTTTCTAGTCATGAATGAAGGCGAAACAGAACTTATTGATGAATGTGTGGATCTAAAACGTTTGTCAGAGTATGAATGTGAGAATGTATGTAAAGTAGGATCGGAGGTTAATGTGGATGAAAAGTGTGTAGAGATGGCAGTGTGTGCTGATTTTTGTCCGATCACAGCGGAATGTAGCAAGTCTGGAAGTCCCAAAATTGTACTACAAGGTAGCAGCAGTTTGTGTAATGTAGTGGCGGAGGATAAAGTTGTGTACGATTCAAGTAAAGTTAATTTGTCGACGGAGGAAAGAAAGGTTTCTGATGTGAATTTATGTAGTGATTTAAATGGTGTATCAGCAGATAGGGTTGCTGAGATGAATACTTATGGTGATGATGGCGGAGGCATCTATGTATTATTGCAGAAAGTGTTTAACAGTGAATTGATGTGTAATTTCGTTGAAGCTGCAAGTGTCGGTATTTTGGAGACGAAAAACAGTAAAGTTGCGTATGCTGTGGGTACTGAATCAGCGAAATGTGTGGAAAAACTAACAGAAAATTTAGAGAGGGCTGAAGTAAATAGTATGGATGAGGGTAGTTCGTATAATGAAGTTCGTACGATTTGGTATATGAAGGAGGAGTGTATTTTAGTGTGACTGATTGGCGTCGGTACGGTAAACTGTTACGATCGTTACTGCCGCATATGTGGAAACGAAAGAAGTTTAAAATTGCCAGAGGTCTAGAAAAGGGGCGAAGGAAATATTTAATGAAATATTTTGGAATGAACTTGAGATTTGGGATGGGTAGAACAGATGTGCGTACGCTAGAATTGGAAGAGAAGGGACGAGACGTAGAATATGATTTATTAAAGGAGAAATATTTAGAACGAAAGGAAATGGTAAATGTATAGCCAATTATTGAAATTAAAGTTGGCAAGGAAATGGTAGATGCACTTCTAGATTCAGGTAGTAATGTGTCAGCGGTGTCGGAAAGTTTTATGAAAACGATCAAAATAGGAAACTAGTAATCTTCCCAATCACTAGCGTTCAGATTAAAACGGCATTTGGTGGTATGAGTAAGCCAATAAAACAACAAATACTTTCAGAATTTAAATGTGGAGGAAATAAATTCGATATAGAATGTTTTGTAGTGAGTGGTCTAGTAAAGGATGTAATTTTAGGAACTGACTTCCTGTGCAAATACAATACTTCGCTTAATTGTGTGGGGAAATGCCAAGAATCTGAATTTCAGAATGAAAAAGGTAAGTTAAGTTGAAAAGACTTTTAACAGGTGAAAATCAGATTTCTCATGCCATAGTTACTGAGGGTTGGATTGAGAATACTGCACCTCCGCGCAACAGGGGGAAATGCAAAGCATTATACCTACTAAAGTGTGAGAGTTACTGGCTGTGGACAATTTTGGCCCACTACCCACAGAACGCGGCGGCGTGAAGTACATCTTTGTTGTGGTTGACGTGTTCCCTAAATTCATTAAACTGTATCCGATACGGAAAGCGAATACGAAAGCTCTGATCGTCAAACTGGAGAAGGATTTCTTCAAGAATATTGTAAAACCAGGAAGGCTGTTGCCTGACAACGGATCACAGTTTACATCGAACGATTGGAACACGTTAATGAACGACCGGGGTGTGCAACATACCTGTATATCCGTCTACCACCCAGCGAGCAACCCTTGTGAACGGGTGCGACTGCTAAGGTCGCAGGTTCGAATCCTGCCTCGGGCATGGATGTGTGTGATGTCCTTAGGTTAGTTAGGTTTAAGTAGTTGTAGGTTCTAGGGGACTGATGACCACAGCTGTTAAGTCCCATAGTGCTCAGAGCCATTTGAACCATTTGAACCCTGTGAACGGTATATGCGGGAAGTAGGACGTTTATGTAGGACGTATGCCAGCAATCGTCATTCCAAGTGGGTGGAGTACGTGAGCGCATTTGAGGAAGTACTGAACAGCGTAAAAAGTAAGGCTACAGGGTACTCACCTTTGGAAGTTATGACCGGGGTGAAACCACAGCATCTTCTCACAGGAATGGTAGAATTCCTGCCGCGAAAAGCTGAATCGGTTGTTGAAAGAGAGCAGGCAGTAATGGCCCGCATGAAAAAGTTAGCCACTGAAAGGAAAAGGCGACACGATGGGCGATACAAACCTATGAAGTACAAAGTGGGGGACAAAGTGCTTGTATGCACCAAAGAGCGTTCCAGCGAAGTGGACGGGGAGATTAAGAAATTGTTCGAGTTATGCTATGGACTATTTCTTGTTGCAGAGTGCCCTCACCCAGATGCATATCTTTTAAAATACCCTGTGTCAGGAAAACCTTTGGGTCTAAGAAACGTGACGGATTTGAGGCTGTATATAGAGGAAGGGGAGAAATGAATAGCTGTTATAATTTGTATTTAGTGGCAGTAATTTTGGAAGGATAATTTTATATGTTTTACTTGGGGATTCATTAGTAATTTGTTAGTTTATTGTGACACTGTATGTGTGCAACAGGGGGAAGTTTAGGCACTGAGGATGTGTGGAGGTCAGTGGCCTCGTGGATTTAAGTAAAATATGTATTGATTTATGCTTTGTATAAGACTGTTGCAAAGAATTTAGTGGTCAATTTGAAGGGTATTGAAACTGTAATTGTATGCGCACCGATTTTTTTTGGTGCGTGGAGGTAGGATGAATTTATTAAAGTCAATTAAACAGAACTTGTGGGTATTTGAGCTTACTGTGTTTCAGTCGTTTGCCTTGTGACTTTGTTCCTAAAATATTGTTTTCCGCTGGAGGGAATCTTTAGCAAGGATCCTGGTTGGATTTGGGAAATGGTTTGTTGACTGGTTCCTACTTTTGGTTTCCGTTGTAGACAGATTTGCCACAATAAACGGTGGAGCTCGGAATTCAAAGGCAGACAGGATTTCTGGGAGGCACTTGGTCAAAAGACTGAAGTGAGTTGATCAATACTTCGTGCTAAAATCCATGTGAGCGTGTGTAGTGCAACGGAAAAATTAGTGCAAGAAGGCGAATTAGCGCTGAGTGAGTGGCACAAGAAGTGCTTACAAAATCGCAAATAAGTGGAAGTGCACTTAAAAATTTTATTTCTTGTCCAAAAAATAGTTTATGCATAACTCAAATGCAGGCATTTATTTAATGTGCCGTTTCGTTCATAATTAGTGTTAGTTTTAGTTTATTTCTAAATTCATGCTGCTCCCACACCACTACTAAAATTTTGTGAACACTATTGGCCTGGCGTTTTAATCATTTAATTCTGTTCTTTGTAATTTGTTTCATATGTACGTCTATGAACTGAAGGGTGCTACTTATGAACATTCTGGCCATTCTGGCAAGCCAGAATGTTAATAAGTGGAGGTGTGTGTGAGGTAACAGGCGAGTTGTGGTGCCCTGAAAATATTCTGAGTTTACAGTTGGCGTGGCTGCATGGGCCGCTCGGCAAGCAGGGGCTCGTCACCAACCGCGTGGTGCCGAACATAAGCCGGAGCATGAGGGGCAGCCCCAGCCCGTGGCCAGGCCGACCGCGTGGCTGGGCATTCCATGACGACACTGTGTTGAGGAATGGGCTTTGTGTTGATGGAGATTTGTATGCTGGGGGTGTCAAACATGGCGGACTTTGTGAAACCATAATGGCAGATATTTCACAGTTCATGTAGAAATTAATAATAGCCAGAGGAATCGTGATAACTTAAAAAGAAACATGTACATTACCATTATCTGCACGATGATTCTGATGGTGGAATCAGATTTCCAGTATCTTTATTAGTTTAAAGTTTAGTATCTGAATGTAAATTATACAAGTAACACCCAGCAACGAATTTCCAAAATCTAAAAGGTTCATTCGATTTTGTCGATCGACGTGTCTTTAGAAAGCTATTAGTGTAAACCTAAATTGGTATGAATTACAGGCATGTAACTTGAAAAGTACATGAGTTATTGGAGGTCAAAGCGGCCGATTGCTATTGATTGCGTCAGGCCATAATGTAGTGTTAGCAGTTAGCCAACACTACGAACACTACCTGAGTGAGGAAGCCGATACGCACGCGTTAACCCACGCAGGCTAGAGATAGGTCTGAAACAGGATACGTAATGAATGCTATAAAGAAAAGTACGTAGCTGCTGGAATACTTAACTTTAATCCATCATTGTTGTACATCGCTCTTGACGATACAAGTGAGACTCTGTAGATACATGCAATGTTACTAATGGCGCCTTGCTAGGTCGTAGCCATGGACTTAGCTGAAGGCTATTCTAACTATCTGCTCTGCAAATGAGCGAGGCTTCGTCAGTGTGCATCGCTAGCGAAGTCGTCCGTACAACTGGGGCGAGTGCTAGTAAGTCTCTCGAGACCTGCCGTGTGGTGGCGCTCGGTCTGCGATCACTGACAGTGGCGACACGCGGGTCCGACATGTACTAATGGAACGTGCCCGATTTAAACCTACCACCTAGCTAGTGTGGTGTCTGGCGGTGACACCACACATAAGTACTCCTAGCCGAGCGGTTCTAGGCGCTACAGTCTGGAACCGCGCGACCGGTACGGTCGCAGGTTCGAATCCTGCCTCGGGCATGGATGTGTGTGATGTCCTTAGGTTAGTTAGGTTTAAAGTAGTTCTAAGTTCTAGGGGACTGATGACCTCAGCAGTTAAGTCCCATAGTGCTCAGAGCCATTTGAACCATAAGTACTCCACAGTTACACTAAAAAGCGGTAGCAGCATGCTTATAAACAGTTTTATTCGTCTATGTCTTTGTTTATATCCGATATATACTATACATGAAGGCATTGGTCAAATACTGTATTTACTGTGTTTTAGAAAGCACACAGCTACTGGCATACTTTTGTTTTTATTCCTTTGATATATGTTTCTTTGATTTGCTTATGTATTTAATAATGTGCGTTAGAGCGTGTTTATGGTACAGCCGTAGGAATATTTATTTAATTTCAAGTTATTTCAATATAAATCCAGTATCTCGTATGTGTTTCAATACGTTTGTGAATATGCGTAGGCTTGGAGACATGGCGGGAGCGCTTTAGCCAATCACAGCGCTCGTTACTATGGTAGGCGACTACCAAAGTCAATGGAGAGACTGTATGGAAGTGGGAGGAGGAGCATCCAGTCGCACAGGATACGGGGGAGTGCTGGACGGGAAATTGTGACGGTCCGTTGCAGGAAATACTTGGAGAGTGTTGAGCAGCTTGCGCTTGGTTGCGGGAGATAGAAATATTTAGTGGTGACGACTTGTGCTTCTGCAGTGAAGACTTAGCATGCGTTTAGAAGTGAGTATCTCGCGAGCTATGTTGTTATTCATAACTAATTACGTGAAGTAGGAATCTATTGTTTCCCTGTTATTCAACTTATATTTTATTTAATTGTTGGACCATCGACACCAACAAGTGTTTTGGAGTAATAAACGGCATTCTTAAAGGTACTTCTGCTATCGTACTCATCATTTGAAGTCGTTAAAAATAGTACCTTTACATTTCATTTATAAATTTCTATGTTACATTCAAAATTCGCAATTGCTGAGTGACAGGAACCTTCGACCCTTCGATTCATGTGTAAATTCATATTTTATACCGTGGACTCAGCAGTATTTGCGTTGTAATGCGGCAACTACGTATCCCAGCCCCTAGACAACGAAACCAGCCAAACTTTTAGTATTTCATCTCTGAGTCCGAGGGTTCACAGTTGACAGCCACCATCAAAACTTTTTTTAAAGCCACAGGGTACATGGGGAAATGAAAGAGATGGGAAGACGTAAAGTACTAATGCTCAAGGTAGCCAACCAGCTGTTTTGGCTACAGCACCTGTGAGGCAAGAAAGTGAGAATGATGGTATTAGAGGACTGTTATGTCAGATGAAGGAAAAAAAGGAACGGCATGAGAGACAGGAAAATAAGGCTAAAAATCATTATATGAAACAAGAGGAACATAATAGGGAAACGAAGGCCTTTATAGATAGCCAAGTTGTGGGATTCAAGGAGACTGGTCTGCTATTAGAGCGATATCCATCCGTACAGCAAAACATTGATAATGTAAGAAAGCATCATACAGAACAAGACGGTCACATGATCAATGTGATGAAAAGTGTCGAAGCCACAGAGGAGGTCAGAAGTAAAATTGTGGAGGAGATAGAGTGCAAAATTAGGTGAAGCCATGAAACAGCTAAAAATGAGCAATGATGCAGTTATGGAGAAAGCGGTTCAAAGCACGCGTTAATGTTCTGATCGGACATGCCTAGTACCCGTGTTGGGCCCTCCCGGCTAGTCACGCGGTGTAACACGCTGCTTCCGAGCGGGAAGGCATGCCAGTCCCTGGCACGAATCTGCGCAACAGCTTAGTGTCAAGGTCTGGTATGCCAGATAGCCTGTGGATGGTTTTCAGTGCAGTTTTCCATTTACCTTGGCGAATGCAGGCTGGTTCCTCTTATTCCGCCTCAGTTACACTATGTCGGCAATTGCTGCGCAAACACTGTCTCCACGTACGCGAACACAATAATTGCTCTACCACACAAACATTTGGGGTTACACTCGTCTGGTATGAGAAGTTCTCGGGGGGATCCACTGGGGTGAGAACCGCACAATATCCCTTGGTCCGGTGTGAGGCGCAGTGGTTGGACTGCTGTGGTTTGTTGATGGGTTGTGAACCACTCAGGGCTACGGCGGGACGAAGCCTCTCCCTCGTTTCTAGGTCCCCAGTTTACATACACAATACATACAATAAGTACCTATGTTGGACACAATAGAAGTACAAAAGCTCGTGCAATTTAAAACATTACAAGAGAATGTCAATAGATAAGGCAAACATCATGAAGATTTAATAATGGAGGAATTGGGAAACTTCAAGTTGAAGGCGACAACAAAGCTAGGAAGGAAAACTCTGTTGCCGCGTGCAATCAGTAACTGATATTGCAATGGGTACAAAGCAAGCTTGTTCTTTGGATGAACAGAGGCCTGACGGGCTTCGGGCACTAGGCTGACATTGTACCGAACCATGACCCAGAATTAATGGTACGACAGGGTCTTTGATGAAAGGAGCTTTTAATTAAAAGAAGTACCTGAAACACATAAAATTCCGTATTTTTGGGGAAAAAGCAGGAACCTGTTCGCTAAGGCTTTGGTCAACAACTTAATTTTTCTATCCATTCGACATGGCTTGTATGATATAAGCTCGAATATATGAGCAGTCAACTACTGGATGAATCTGCAGCAAGTATAAGCAGTGAAATGCAAATCGTATTACAAGTTCGGAGACGCCTTCCACTCGACACATTGATCCGTGGAAGCGCAAGCAGGTGTTAAGGAAGAGATTACGATGATGCAGAACGTCGCAAATTCTAGAGTCCAGTGAATATTTTGAAACGAATGTCACAAAAAATAAGACTTGGATGCGCAGTTTAGTGCAATAGAGCTAATCCGGCTACGGTACATGAAGTTGCCGCCACATGAAGACCAGAAGTTAGCGGGAAAATGCACAGGTAATGAGGAGACGTTCAAATCTTTTTTGCCAGTCTTGGAACATATTAGTAATGAGAGAGGTGCAAGTACTTGGGCAAGAGGCAATGAGTGGTACAACTCGAAACCACAGAGAACGTGTTATGAGGGGCAAAATGAAAGGTGATAGGCGCCATTAGCAAAGACATGAGTTTAGATCATCGAGATTTTCTCACCCGATTCTCGATGAGAGAAAAATTCTATCTACGTGTGACCACAATAATGGGAACTAACCGCAGGAATACAAGAACAGTCTGGACCCATGGAAGATGACGATGACATTGAAGAGGTTGAAGATGACGACCGAGACTTGAGTAGCGTATAATGGATCAGATATGATGACGTTAGGTAGATTTATTGGAGGAGAAGGAGAGTACAGTGTCGATGAATTTATGTACCATTATGGTGATTTCTGTAGGAGCCATAAATTGAGATGTGATATGACACAGTGGAAGTCAGGTATCTGCAGTTTTGGAAGAACGATTAGAAATGTGTTATTGATAGATTAATGGGACGCAGAAAACTAAAGTTCAGGGAGCAAGCAGAATAATACACTACTGGTCATTACTATTGCTACACCACGAAGATGACGTGATACAGTCGCGAAATTTAGCCGACAAGAAGAAGATGCTGTGATATGCAAATGATTAGCTTTTCAGAGCATTTACATAAGGTTGGCGCCGGTAGCGACACCTACAACGTGCTCACATGAGAAAAGTTTCCAACCGATTTCTCATACACCAACAGCAATTGACCCGCGTTGCCTGGTGAAACGTTGTTGTGATGCCTCGTGTAAGGAGGAGAAATGCGTACCATCATGTTTCCAACTTTAATAAAGGTCGGACTGTAGCCTATCACGACTGGTTTATCGTATCGTGACATTGCTGCTCGCGTTGGTCGAGATCCAATGACTGTTAGCTGAATATGGAGTCGGTGGCTTCAAGAGGGTAATACGGAACGTCTGGTCAATGGTGGCCAAGCAACTGGCTCGTCACAATACGCCAGTCACTACTCTTGATGAACTATGGTATCGTGTTGAAGCTGCATGGGCAGCTGTACCTGTACACGTCATCCAAGCTCTGTTTGGCTCAATGCCCAGGCGTATCAAGGCCGTTATTACGGCTCGAGGTGGTTCTACTGGGTACTGAGTTCTCAGGATCTATGCACACAAATTGTGTGAAAATGTAATCACATGTCAGTTCTAGTATAATACATTTGTCCAATGAATACCCGTTTCTCATCTGCATTTCTTCTTGGTGTAGCAATTTTAATGGCCAGTAGTGTAGTTCGCGAGATATTCTCTTGTAAACGCATACTACGTCTTCACTCTAGAAACCACGGAAATCTCACACGTTCATAAGTCGGCACTCCGAAGTATTTGTATCTCCTGTGATCACGCGCAAACGGCTCCACACTCTCCAGGTCTTTCCTGCGACCGAACGTCCGTCGCGTCGTCGCGTCCAGCACCTCCCGTGTCCTCTGCCGTCCCGTTTCTCGGGCCGCACTCTAGAACTCCCCCTCCATTCACTTCGGTAGTTGCCTCCCTTAGTAACGAGCTCTGTGATTGGCGATAGCGCTTCCATCATATCTCCAAGCCAAGGCGCACTCACAAACAACATGAAACACATTCAAAATACTGGATTTACATTTAAATAACTTGAAATTAAATAAGTATTCCTACGGTTGAACCATAAACACGCTCTAACACACATTATTAAATACATAAACAAATTAAATAAACATATATCAAAGGAATAGCAAGCAAAAGTTGCACAGTAGCCAAATGTCTCTCTGCTTTCTAAAACACAGTAAATATGTGACCAATTTCTTCATGAATAGTATGTATGGGATACAAACAAAGACACAGATGAATAAATATATTTACAAGCCTGCTCCTACCGTTTTTTCGTGTAACTGTGGAGTACTTGTAGCCCGACGCGGTCGATAGTAATCAGACATTTTCACCTCCAATAAATAATGTACTCTTCAAGTTAAATGCCTGCACTTTATACCAATTTATGTTTACACTAATAGCTTTCTAAAGACACGTCGATCGACAAAAACGGATGAAGTGTTTAGATTTTGGAAATTCGTTGCTGGGTGTTTTTGTATAATTTACTGTCAGGTACTAAACTTTAAACTAATAAAGATATTGAAAATCTGATTACACCATCAGAATCGTCGTGCAAATAATAGTAATGTACATGTTTCTTTTTGAGGTATCATGATACATCTGGCTACTATTAATTTCTATACGAACTGCGAAATGTCTGCCATGATGGTTTCACAAAGTCCGCTATCTTTGGCACTCTCGTCATACAAGTCTCTTTCGTCGACACCGCGTCACTATGGAATTCCAAGCCACGCACTCGGGCTGGACCCCTCTTCCTTCAACCAACATCCGGCACCACGTGGTCAGCCTACCGAACGGCCCGTGCGGCCACGCCAACTCCGAACTTAGAATATTTTCGGGGTGCCACAATCCTCCCGTAACCCCACATAGCGTAGACAAAGAAAGACAAGTGTAAAATTGATAACGTCCCTGATGAAATGCTATGGGAGTATGGGAGAAGAGCTTTAGATCATTTAAATCACTGTACTGCTCTCCAATACTTGTGGTGCACAAGCTGCAGGGGGGGGGGGAGTGTATCGTGTTGTTTACTACCGGATCTTTAACAAGAAAGGTAGTTCTCCAATCTATACCCCTTCCTGATTTGCATTCAGGCTTTGTGGTCGCAAAGGACAAAGATTTTTACAACATTCGATGTAAAGCAGGCCTATTATCAAATACCTCATGCTGAGAAGTTGAAACTCGTCACGGCCTTTGCTACTGATTGGGCACTTTAAGTTTACAACGGAGTTCCTTTAAGACTGTCTACGGAGGCGGCAGTGCTGCCGGTATCCTTGATAGGGTGTTCCCTGTTCTTTAATTTGAGTGTGTGTAACATTATCTTGATGATTTAGTAATTGTTAGTGACAAATTCCAGTAACATGTCGGCCACTTTGTGGAGGTGCTCCAACAGTTGCGATGGGCGGTTTTTACCATTCGAAGGTAATATTTGCTCATCTTTAAGCTTTCTTTTTAGGCTATATTGTTTCTAGAAAGCGGGTTAAAATCGGTCAGAGAAGCACAGGCCCGATTCGTTCGTGTCCTGCTCCTAAGAACGGTACAGCATTCACTGGAACGATAAAGTTCTTCCGAAAATTTGTGCCTCATTTTGCCCAATTAGCAGCACGTCTAAATGAATTTCGGAAGAAGGGAAAAAGTTCTGGTGTGATCCGTCACAACAAGCGCCTTTGAGGCCTTGGAGAAAGATTTGGCCACTACCCCTTTGTTGGCTATGGCTGATTTCAGTAAGGAGTTCATTGCTCGGACAGACGCCTCCATGTTAGGGGGTTGCAGCCTACATTTCGCAGGAACGAGAGTCAGGAAGACAGCCTGTCACTTATGTTTCACGGAGTCAGCCAAGTATTCAGTATACGACCTGGAGGCTTTGGCAGTCTTGTTCGCTTTTGAAAAATTTGAGCTACATTTGCAATACAAATCTTTTTTTGTTAGAGACCAAAAATCAAGCTTCCTCTTGGGTATTGGCAATTCAAAGAAGGGTGAGTCGAATTGGTAAATGGGTGTTTCAGTTTAAGTTCGGGCATATCCATGGCTCGAAAAATGTCATGAGTGTTGGCCTGAGCCGAATGTTTGATCAGAACTTGGAGACACAGCTGGATGATGAACCTCTGGGTGTGCTCGTCCCGGAGTCGTTAGCCAGTCAAAGTTGTGCCATACTTAGTGGGTTTCCTCTTCACTTTAAGGACAAGGCCGTGCAACAGGATGGAGATCCTGAGTTAGGTAATATTAAGGAAAGGAGAAAGTGTCATTCATTGCTGAAACGGAAATGAACTGTGTTGCATTGGGCGTGGGAAAAGAGGCGAGAATGTTGTGCTGGCAGGATACTTGATCCCCCAGTATTCAAGTATTATCAAGAAATGACATTCAGATGCCATTTGGGAATGTTCAAATGTGAAAATTAGGGAAAAATTTGTGTCAAAGGGCATAGGCAAACAAATGAAGGAGATGATGCTAGGTTGTAAAATTTGCTGGATCAGCAAACCTGCGATGAATACTCTACAAGGATTTTTATCTTCTGATGTTGCAACTGAACATCTGCAAAAATTATGTGTAGATTACGTGGAACCGCTTCCACCTCCGAGAGAGGGTAAGCGGTATGTCTACGTTTGAGTAGATGCGTTCATGAGCTTCTGCTGGTTACTTCCTACTCGTAACGTTACCACACAGACGTCTATAAGGTGTTTGCAAAGAATGTTTATGTATCTTTGGACTTCAGCGTATGTTTTTTTTCTGATAATGCTACATCCTTTATATCGGGTGCATTTCGTAATCTCTGCTTTGAAATGAAAGATTACCCAAATCTTTCCAAGGCGGAATAGGTGTATCGTAATTTAAAGACAGTTTTCCATCACAGCGATCATACTCGGTGGGATAGTTCCTTACCTTGATTGGGGTACGCTTTCAATACGTCTATGCACGAAGCTCACGAGGTTACGCCAGCTAGCCTGATGTTTACGTTTATACCTGTTTCGCTGCTCGTGAATTTGTGGGACTTAATGACTTGCATCCCAAGAAGGTGTCCGTTGCTCAGCTGTTCGGATCTGCACTAATTGGGAGCGTGCCCTTAATAACTTGAAGGTAGCCCATGAAACATTGAAAAAACATTACAATGCTGGAATACGGCCGATTTCGCTGACACCAGAGGTTCAGGTTTGGGTCAAAAACGTTGGCGCGGCAAGTTTTGGAGGAGATAAACTTAAGGGGAAAGCTTTTGCCAAGGTTTGTGGAATCTGCCTCTATTCTGCGTTTCGTCACTCTGCTCGTCTTTCTAGTGAGGAACCCCCAAAATGGAAGGATATTTAGAACACATATTTCTCAACTTAAACCTTATGTAGAAAAGGACGCGCCTAAATAAGAATGTTAATGCACCTTGCATTATAAACTGTCTGACGTTTTTTGCTGTCGGTGCAATAGCTGGTGATGTGCCCATATGTTCAGGCCACTACCTTTCTAGAGTTGATCTCTCGTCATATAAAGAGTGACGATGGAACTGTGATTTTACAACCTTTTATTGTAAGTAGAGCACTGAATTGTGACTAATGTGCAAGTGCGAGTTTTCAGCCACGGTCAACTCCCCGTGGGCTTCAGTTTGACGATGGTCGATGTGCCGGCTGTAGTCGTCACAAGCTGCGGCGAGTTGGATTCCCTCGCCCGCCACTCCTGAACTCGATTTAGTATGGCACCACGAGCAGCGTTGATTGTGGCGCCGCATGGTTGCAGCTGCGGCGTACCGAAAACATCGCGAGTTCTGCTATCTGAATGGAGTCTACAACCTGGAAGGGCCAACTTCTAGTTTTCAATCGCCAAGCATTTTCTGTGTTGCATTGTCAGTGTGGGGGTGCGGGGGATACAGCAAATGGGCAGTAGTGCATAGAATACAAGCTACTGGACTCCCCGGAGAGGTTCCAAGCAATGACCGTATTCGCGTCAGTCGCTTGGAATGAAGTCGTCGCGGAGCTGTAGTTTTTAATCACGATGCAATTTATATAATGTGTCGTCAATGTGAGGGTGTAGGGATACAGTAAACTGGCAGTGGTGCATCAGATTCCCAGTAGATGTCCCTTGCGGTGAGCGTAGACGTGTTAGTCTCTTGGAAAAAAAGTCGTCACGGAGCGCATTGTTTTCAGTGGCGATGCAGTTTCGTCAATGTGAGGGTGCGTGGGTTACAGCAAAGGAGCCGTGCTCATCGGATACAAGCTACTGGTCTTCCAGTGGAGGATCCATGCGATGACCGTTGCCGCGTTAGTCTCTTGGAGAGAAGTTTTCAATCGCGATGCAGTTTCTGTGTCGCATCGTCAATGTCAGGATACGAGTGTTACAGTAAACGGGCACTGGTGTATCAGATACAAGCTACTGGATTCTCAGGAGAGGTCCCATACTGTGACCGTAGCCGCGATGGTCTCTTGGAGAAAAGGCGTCATGAAGCCTGTAGTTTTCAAACGCGAAGCAATTTCTTTGTCGCATCGTCAATGTGAGGGTCTGAGGATTACAGTAAACGGGCAGTGGTCCATCAGTTATAAGCAATTGGACTCCCAGGGTAGGTTCCACGTGGTGATTGTTACGGCGTTCGTCTCTTGTAAAGAAGTCGTCATGGGGCCTGTAGAATTTAATCGCGATGCACTTTCTGTGTCGCATCATCAACGTGATAGTTATAGTAAATGGGCAATCGTGCATCGGATAAAAGCTACCGGACTTGAAAAAGAGGTTCCATGTGGTGTCCGTATCCGCGTTAGTCTCTTGAAGAGAAGGCAGTATGCAGCCTGTAGTTTTCAATCACGATGCAATTTCTGTGTCGCAACGTCAGTGTGAGGATGTGAAGGTTACAGTAAATGGGCAATGGTGCATCAGTTACAAGCATCTGGACTCCGTACGGTGACGGTAGCCTCGTTCGTCTCTTGGACAGATATAGTCATGGGGCAGGTAGCTCTCAATCGCGATGCAGTTTGTGTGTCGCATCCTCAATTACAGGGAGCAAGGGTTACAGTAAACGGGCAGTGGTACATGGGATACAAGCTACAGCCCTACAGCAAGGCCGTTCGCTACACTGACGCAGCTTGTCGACTTGGTCGGTATTGGTAAAAGTGGCGGTCACCATCACACGTGTCACTGGGTGCTAGTTGTTGCCCATGATCAAGAAAGCCTGTTGCTGACGTTTAAATTTGTTGAACGCCGCAAAACGAGTGTCTGATGCGTTGGTGCTGCCTCTGTGCTGGTTACGGCAGGTAAGGAGGGGCTGACGTTATCATGAGTCAGGTTGTGTTGGCGAGGTTGTAAATGCAACAACTTACTCTGGAGGAACACATTTTGATAAATGTGAATGGTTTTGAGTTGCAAATTAGACAGATAGTGTTATTTGTATGCATTGCGAAATTGTTATCGAGGCAAAATTTGTTGTAAAAGGGATGCATTCTCAAAACCATATGTGTTGTGTGCTATCTTGCAAACCAAAGTCATAAATTTATATCAGGGTTTCTTTTGGTTGGAAGTAAATGTTTGAAATTCTGTCTCGTTATATTCGTGTGAGAAATTATTTGTAATTAATCACTCTCAAACTCCTTCTTATTATTGAAATTAGTGTGTAACAAATTATCTGAAGTATTTTCAAATTAATTATTGTTATTACTATTGTGTGAGGGATTATTACAATAAACGTGTAGGGAATGCTAAGATTTTAAAATTCTAATACAGAAATTGTTGGAGCGGATTTTTAAAATTATCTTAACGAAATGATAGTTGGCTATTAATGTTGCAATAAATTGTTATTGTCTGAAATGACTGTTACACCCACTTCATTCTAGCCTTTCTACTCACTGAAACTGTACACTGTCAGCAATGAAATCTCTACGGAAACACCGCTGCTCTCTTTCGTTAAGTGGAGGTCATCGGTCACTGCGGTGTCCGTGGTGAGAGGGTAATGCCTGAAATTCGGTATTCTCGGAACACTCTTGACACTGTGGATCTCGGAATATTGAATTCTCTAATGATTTCTGAAATGGCATGTCCTATGCGTCTAGCTCCAGCTACCATTCTGCGTTCGAAGTCTGTTAATTCCCGTCGTGAGTCAGTAACCACGCCAGAAACCTTTTCACATGCGTCACCAGAGTACAAACGACAACTCCAACAATACAACCCTTTTATACCCTCGTCACACGATATTTCTGCCACCTGTAAATATGCGTATCTCTATCCGATGACTCGTGTCACCTCAGTGTTCGTACGCCGTTAGTCCCTCAAGCACTCCAGTCCTGTCGCTACCTCTGGAGGAGCCGCGGTCAGCACGTTATAGCCTTCGGGTGCGAGCCTCACTGTAGGGGAACGCTTTGCTCCTTATTGGCTTAGTGTAGGGTACCACGCTTGATTTGGTTGTAGGCTCATATCTTTGTAAATGGCATCATCCTGGGCCTTAATTTCAAATGCCTCTTTGATCAAGCAATTCCAGGGGGAATAATCTATACCACGGCCAGTTTTTATAACGTGGTCGGCCCCCGCTGATTTGGCGGTCTGGCGTAATTCTGTGTGGCGTCTATGTTCATAGCACCTCCATTCTCGCACGCGCAAGGGGTTTAGTAAACCTCTGGTTTGCGAAGGCCTAAATCGTCCTTCTCTGAACCTAGTGGCAAGGTCGTAGGCGGTGGGCGAAATGCGTATTTGACGTTGCGTCTTTCGAAGATTCTGCTGACTTCTCTGGAGGTACTGCCGACTAAGGTGATGCACGCTAGTGACTTATGCTCCTTTTTATCTTCCTGCTGTCATCTAGGTGCTACCTGCCTAGAAATACACCTTTTACCTTAATGCTGTATCCATTCTCTCGGGGTGACGGCTCCAAATACTTCAGCGCAGTTGGAAGGCTGTCTTTGTGGGTTTGTCTTGATAGGTGTGATAACTTCCAACATATACGAGTAGAAGGTGAGTCCGTGATGATCTTACAAACTTTCAGGGGTGATAGAGAAGGGAAACTATGTCAATTTTAGATAGTAGACCCTACTCCGGAAACGACCAAATCGAAAGTTATAAGCAAAAATCATTCTGATATCTCTGCTACTGGACCTCTTTTACTGCATGTTTTTTTGGGAGGCGGCACTATGGGAAGATCAGGAAGAAAACGTCCAGTATACATGAGCCCTAAAGTGCATTCCTTAAAAGCTAGGAGAACTTGGTCATCTTTGATAATAAGAAACACATCTCTTCTACTGAACAATTGCTCGTAGCTCTTGAGGAATATTTAGGGTCTGTGTTTAATAAATATTTTTTCTTGTATTTGTTCATACTACCTCCTCCCAAAATGTGGAAAGCAAAGAGCTTGCAGTGGAGGATATATCAGTACCATTTTTGCCTATAACTTTCGAGTGGTTCGTTTCCGGATCGGGATCCCTTCCCTCAAAGGGATACATCTACGTTCCTCTAACATCCCTGAAAGTTTGTTACCTCATCACAGAGTCACCCTGTACAGGAAGCCGACATGAGCACAGACACAGCCATGAGGAGACACACTAAGATGACAACGAGTCTATTTACCGAAATATCTGGAGAAAATACGACATGACACGAGCGGCCAACAGAAAGTTCTACAAGTTAGAAATATGTCGCGAAAACGCCAGATCGTGAATAAATGTTTGTTGCTTTTTAAATTACCTTACTGAATGTTACGAGAAAAGCTCGTAAGTTTCGCCGAACCCTTTATTGATACCCAGGGAAGCTCAGCATTGGGCGGAGCTCAGTTTAATAAACGCTGGCCTGGAGAGTTGTCTATAAGGCGGACATAGTTATGGGAAATAATGGTTCTTTTTACGCTACATTCACTCTGTTATAATACTTGTAACTAAAACTGTCACATTCAGATGAAACATGTAGTACATTAACATAACTCCGTGGTAACAGACCTTGGAGGCTGACTGACTGCATGACATCGGCAGTCCATAGACATTGTTGGATTCAGATATGGAGGGGCATGTGGTCAGCACATCGCTCTCCCAGCCGTTGTCAGCTTTCGTGACCGGAGCCGCTACTTCTCAATCAAGTACCTCCTCAATTTGCCTCACAAGGGCTGAGTGCACCCCGTTTCCCAAACGCGCTCGACACACAGAATAGTCACCTATCGAAGTGCTAGCCAAATCCGACAGCGCTTAACGTCGGCGATCTGACGGGAACCGGTTGTAAGATGGCAAGAACTATGCCCCTTACATGAAGTCATTAAAGATCACCTAACTCACGTTGAGCGAACAGTAGGGTTGAACAAACATGACTGACAAGGCACAATACATCTTGTAGAGGGTATAGTACGGACGTATTGGAATAATTAATGTCGAGTGATGGTTTTAAAGTAATTCACACGACATGAAAACTTTGTGGAAAGGCGTCGATTTACTGGAGGCTAGTTTACCCCAGGGAAGTATTCGAGTTGACCACGGTGCGCGGCTGGGGAGCGGCGAAGGGAAGCAACAATAGGCAGCTTAGGGCGGCTCAAACTCTTGAGAAAGCGGTAACGGGGCACCGCCTCCGCAGTTCGGGACCTTATTACCTTACTTTGCGTTATCCGACATTGCGGCAGTTTTGCACTCTCTGTTGATCTGTTAGTCAATTACCTGGGGTGAACACACACCAAAACCAGATAAGTGATGGGTGGGGTGTTACACGGTGTTTAGCAAAGCGGCAAAGTCGTTGGCTACATTAACATAAGACGAAATACAAAATAAACTTATTGTCTAGTTTGTGCACTTGTCCAGAATTCGAAGTAAGGCTCCTTAATCTGTTGTGAGGATGAGCAATAAGTATCTGGAAGACGTAAAGTACGTCTTAATGTAGAATTCTCTGGTGTATTTGAACAGTGCCATCTGGCTGTAAGCCCGAAAGCTTTTTATCAACAGACATAAAACTTGTTACGTTTATACGTCATGATCGTCAAACGGTTATTTAATCTTCCAAAAGCGGGAAGTCGGATGCTGACTTTATAAATGCAAACGAGAATTGCACTAGGTTGCAGGTTTTCACTATCTTCTTCAGAAATTCGTGGCTGTGTAATGACGATGTGAGAAATCATATAGACTGAGTGCCGTTCAGTAGATACCGCTGTCTTCAACCTCGACCCTCGTAATCTACCTCTACAATCACAGCTACATCTACATTTGCATAAATAATTCGCAAGGCGCAGTATGGCGATGGCGGGGGATACGATGTGTCATAACCAGCTGTTTCTTTTCCTATTCCTCTCGCAAATGGAGCAAGGGATTGACTGTCTATATGCCTCCGTATGAGCCATCTCTTTTCTTCACGGTCCTTACGCTAAATATATCATTAGCGGCAGTAGAATTGTTTTACAATCAGCTGCAAATACCTGGTCTCTAATCTTTCTCGACAGTGTTTCGCGAAAAGGACGTCTTCTCCTCTCAAGAATTCGCATTCGAGTTCATGAATCATTTCCGAAACACTCGTGAGTTTATGGAGCCTATCGGTAATAAATTGGAGGATAAAAGCACGTTTTTGAATTGTTTCTACGTCTTTCTTTAACCCGAACTGGTAGGTTCAAATGGTTCTAGTGGCTCTGAGCACTATGGGACCTAACATCTGGTCATCAGTCCCCTAGAACTTAGAACTACTTAAACCTAGCCGACCAGTGTGGCCGAGCGGTTCCAGGCGCTTCAGTCTGGAATCGCGCGACCGCTGCGGTCGCAGATTCGAATCCTGCCTCGGGCATGGATGTGTGTGATGTGCTTAGGTTAATTAGGTTTACGTAGTTGTAAGTTCTAGGGGACTGATGACCTCAGATGTTAAGTCCCATAGTGCTCAGAGCCTTTTGAATGAACTTAAACCTAACGAACCTAAGGATATCACACACAACCATGCCCGAGGCAGGATTCGAACCGGCGACCGTAGCGATCGCGCGGTTCCAAACTGAAGCGCCTAGAACCGCTAGGTCACAGGGGCCGCCGAAATGGTACGCATCCCGAACTCTCGAATAGTACTCAACTATGGCTCGCACAATAGTTCTAAATGTGGGCTCCTTTACAGATAAACCACACACTCCCAATAAAGTCGGCTATTCGCTTCCCCTATGAGTACATTGTTTAGCTCGGAGCAATGATTTAAAGGTTGACTTCAAGCCTGGACAGTGTCCGCGCGGTCTCTTCTTGGCTCGATCCGTTGTCAGCATGGGAAGTTACCGAACTGAGGATCGCAACACTGACGTCATGCAGACATTCCGTCTGCCGTATAACACCCACCCACCTCCCCAGGGGTCATAACCCCTGCAACCCACAGGAGAGAAAGATGCTTCAGTAGCTGAATAAGTATTTAAAAAAAAAAAAATCACGGGATAGATAAGGATGGTTCTCTTTATTAAGCATGGTAATACAAAGTGATATCTCCTTGTACAAGAATATATTCAGTTAAAACACCAGACAATTTGCACCAAACATTCAACTTCTCATCTGCATTAAGCCTCCTACGATTCCTTGTGTAGAGAGAAAATGGCTTGTCTGTTGTAACAACACATTTTCCATAATTCCAATTAGGTATTGACTCGTAACCGTAGAAGAAGGTATAACTCCAATTGCAAAAGTGCGATAAGAAATTATGTCCCTCTCATTGTAGGCTTCCAATCCTTCAAGAGCTTTGGCAGTACCTCTCAAAACAGCAATTGTTAACCATGAATTGCCACTAACTGCTTCTGTTGTAGTACAAGAAAATTCAATCCTGCAACCAACAAAAGTAATAGGTCCTTGTAGTAATTCCTGTTGACCAGTCTCATTTGGTGTAATTGAAAATGTATCCACTGTCTTGTACACTGGAAGTCTGCTCCTCCTCATGTATCTTCTACGGCGGTACGGCATGGCGATGCGTAGCGTGCGGCTGCCTCGAGTCGAATGAGCCTGCAGCAGCGTAACCCGCCGCGACTCGTAACCGCAACTTCCGGTGCAGCTGCCACGACTTCCTTATCTCAACTTGATTTTCCAGCAACACGGGCCTAGTAATACTAGGGCCCATGTTGCCCGGCTTGCGGTTATGAGTCGCGGCGGGTTACGCTGCTGCAGGCTCATTCGACTCGAGGCAGCCGCACGCTATGCATCGCCATGCCGTACCGCCGTAGAAGATACATGAGGAGGAGCAGACTTCCAGTGTACAAGACAGTGGATACATTTTCAATTACACCAAATGAGACTGGTCAACAGGAATTACTACAAGGACCTATTACTTTTGTTGGTTGCAAGATTGAATTTTCTTGTACTACAACAGAAGTAGTTAGTGGCAATTCATGGTTAACAACTGCTGTTTTGAGTGGTACTGACAAAGCTCTTGAAGGATTGGAAGCCTACAATGAGAGGGACATCATTTCTTATCGCACTTTTGCAATTGGAGTTATACCTAACCGGAACTATGGAACATGTGTTGTTACAACAGACAAGCCATTTTCACTGTTTGCGCTGGTCGTATTCCACTGTGTAAGGCGGGTGACCTTGAGCGGGACTTAGCCGCTGGACGAGGCAGCCGGGCAACACGGGCCCTAGTATTACTAGGCCCGTGTTGCTGGAAAATCAAGTTGAGATAAGGAAGTCGTGGCAGCTGCACCGGAAGTTGCGGTTACGAGTCGCGGCGGGTTACGCTGCTGCAGGCTCATTCGACTCGAGGCAGCCGCACGCTACGCATCGCCATGCCGTACCGCCGTAGAAGATACATGAGGAGGAGCAGACTTCGAGTGTACAAGACAGTGGATACATTTTCAAATACACCAAATGAGACTGGTCAACAGGAATTACTACAAGGACCTATTACTTTTGTTGGTTGCAAGATTGAATTTTCTTGTATGTTGCCGTGTAAGGCGCGTGACCTTGACCGGGACTTAGCCGCTGGACGAGGCAGCCGGGCAACACGGGCCCTAGTATTACTAGGCCCGTGTTGCTTGAAAATCAAGATTGCGCAACACTGATAAGGCGCGCTGGCGCTGTGCGCGTGAGTGGGGGGCAGGAAGTACATCCGGTCTTGAGGCAGCTGCAGGCTCATTCGACTCGAGGCAGCCGCACGAAGCACACAGCCATGCCGTACCGCCGTAGAAGATACATGAGGAGGAGCCGACTACCAGTGTACAAGACAGTTGATACATTTTCAATTACACCAAATGAGACTGGTCAACAGGAATTACTACAAGGACCAATTACTTTTGTTGGTTGCAATATTCAATTTTCTTGTAGTACAACAGAAGTAGTGAGTGGCAATGCATGGTTAACTATTGCTGTTGTGAGAGGTACTGACAAACCTCTTGAAGGATTGGAAGCCTACAATGAGAGGGACATTATTTCTTTTCGCACTTTTGCAGTTGGTGTTATAATCGGAATTATGGTACATGTGTTGTTGCAACAGACAAGCCATTTTCTCTCTACACAACTTGAAAGGATATCAATGATACGATTCGCTGATGACATTGCTATCCTGAGTGAAAATGAAGAAGAATTAAATGATCTGCTGAACGGAATGAACAGTCTAATGAGTACACAGTATGGTTTGAGAGTAAATTGGAGAAAGACGAAGGTAATGAGAAGTAGTAGAAATGAGAACAGCGAGAAACTTAACATCAGGATTGATGGTCACGAAGTCAATGAAGTTAAGGAATTCTGCTACCTAGGCAGTAAAATAACCAATGACGGACGGAGCAAGGAGGACATCAAAAGCAGACTCGCTATGGCAAAAAAGGCATTTCTAGCCAAGAGAAGTCTACTAATATCAAATACCGGCCTTAATTTGAGGAAGAAATTTCTGAGGATGTACGTCTGGAGTACAGCATTGTATGGTAGTGAAACATGGACTGTGGGAAAACCGGAACAGAAGAGAACCGAAGCATTTGAAATGTGGTGCTATAGACGAATGTTGAAAATTAGGTGGACTGATAAGGTAAGGAATGAGGAGGTTCAGCGCAGAATCGGAGAGGAAAGGAATATGTGGAAAACACTGATAAGGAGAAGGGACAGGATGATAGGACATCTGCTAAGACGTGAGGGAATGACTTCCATGGTACTAGAGGGAGCTGTAGAGGGCAAAAATCGTAGAGGAAGACAGAGATTGGAATACATCAAGCAAATAATTGAGGAAGTAGGTTGCAAGTGCTACTCTGAGATGAAGAGGTTATCACAAGACAGGAATTCGTGGCGGGCCGCATCAAACCAGTCAGTAGACTGATGACAAAAAAAAGAAGAGATAGTGAAGATTCAACGGAGAGCAGCGCGCTTCGTTACGGGATCATTCAGTAATCGTGAAAGCGTTACGGAGATGATAGATAAACTCCAGTGGAAGACTCTGCAAGAGAGACGCTCAGTAGCTCGGTACTGGTCTTCGTTGAAGTTTCGAGAACATACCTTCGCCGAGGAGTCAAGCAGTATATTGCTCCCTCCTACGCATATCTCGCGAAGAGACCATGAGGATAAAATCAGAGAGATTAAAGCCCACACAGAGGCATACCATCAATCATTCTTTCCACGAACAATACGAGACTGGAATAGCAAGGAGAACCGGTAAAGATACTCAAGGTACCCTCCACTACACATCGTCAGGTGGCTTGCGGAGTATGGATGTAGACGTATGGATGTTGATGTAGATGTTACTATTGGCATGGCATACTTAGCAGCTGCTTGCTAGGCACATCGTAGTTCCAGCTGCTGCCAGGATCTTCGGTAGCACAGTGCAGCGAATTGTGGACTTGTGGAACACGATACGTCCCGTCCACTTACATACGAGATTTATCATCTAGAAGCAGTAGAACTATAGACGATGCAGTTGTTTGTAGGAAAGTATCGCTGTTACTTGGTCATTAGGAATTGCAGAAGTACTTTGAAAAAATTTACAGTTTGCTGTTGAAGGGAAGCTTTCCTTAAATATGGATAAATGTTAACAGAGAAAAGAACGGTACTGCATCCGATTACAGGACTAGTGGTGACCATCTTAAGCAAGTCACATTGTCTTATGATCGGAGGTGGACATTTGAACACGTCGCATTGTCTAAATTTTAGGGGAACCGGAGAGTAATGACCTTTTTTGCACTAAGTTCAAAGAGTTAAACTATTAACAAGCTTTTACTTTTAATCAATGTTTCATCCAGGTTCGTTATCAACAACCTTTTGTCATCTTAAGTGGAAATTTTCAATGCCATATCAACAAAAACCAATTGGTTTTTGAGCAAAATGGCTCTGAGCACTATGGGGACTTAACATCTCAGATCATCAGTCCCCTAGAACTTAGAACTACTTAAACCTAACTAACCTAAGGACAACAAACGCATTCATGCCCGAGGCACGATTCGAACCTGCGACCGTAGTGGTGGCGCGGTCCCAGACTGAAGCGTCTAGAACCGCTCGGCCACAGAGGCCGGCATACCTCTTGTATACTGCCTACTCCTCAAATATACACTCCTGGAAATGGAAAAAAGAACACATTGACACCGGTGTGTCAGACCCACCATACTTGCTCCGGACACTGCGAGAGGGCTGTACAAGCAATGATCACACGCACGGCACAGCGGACACACCAGGAACCGCGGTGTTGGCCGTCGAATGGCGCTAGCTGCGCAGCATTTGTGCACCGCCGCCGTCAGTGTCAGCCAGTTTGCCGTGGCATACGGAGCTCCATCGCAGTCTTTAACACTGGTTGCATGCCGCGACAGCGTGGACGTGAACCGTATGTGCAGTTGACGGACTTTGAGCGAGGGCGTATAGTGGGCATGCGGGAGGCCCGGTGGACGTACCGCCGAATTGCTCAACACGTGGGGCGTGAGGTCTCCACAGTACATCGATGTTGTTGCCAGTGGTCGGCGGAAGGTGCACGTGCCCGTCGACCTGGGACCGGACCGCAGCGACGCACGGATGCACGCCAAGACCGTAGGATCCTACGCAGTGCCGTAGGGTACCGCACCGCCACTTCCCAGCAAATTAGGGACACTGTTGCTCCTGGGGTATCGGCGAGGACCATTCGCAACCGTCTCCATGAAGCTGGGCTACGGTCCCGCACACCGTTAGGCCGTCTTCCGCTCACGCCCCAACATCGTGCAGCCCGCCTCCAGTGGTGTCGCGACAGGCGTGAATGGAGGGACGAATGGAGACGTGTCGTCTTCAGCGATGAGAGTCGCTTCTGCCTTGGTGCCAATGATGGTCGTATGCGTGTTTGGCGCCGTGCAGGTGAGCGCCACAATCAGGACTGCATACGACCGAGGCACACAGGGCCAACACCCGGCATCATGGTGTGGGGAGCGATCTCCTACACTGGCCGTACACCACTGGTGATCGTCGAGGGGACACTGAATAGTGCACGGTACATCCAAACCGTCATCGAACCCATCGTTCTACCATTCCTAGACCGGCAAGGGAACTTGCTGTTCCAACAGGACAATGCATGCCCGCATGTATCCCGTGCCACCCAACGTGCTCTAGAAGGTGTAAGTCAACTACCCTGGCCAGCAAGATCTCCGGATCTGTCCCCCATTGAGCATGTTTGGGACTGGATGAAGCGTCGTCTCACGCGGTCTGCACGTCCAGCATGAACGCTGGTCCAACTGAGGCGCCAGGTGGAAATGGCATGGCAAGCCGTTCCACAGGACTACATCCAGCATCTCTACGATCGTCTCCATCGGAGAATAGCAGCCTGCATTGCTGCGAAAGGTGGATATACACTGTACTAGTGCCGACATTGTGCATGCTCTGTTGCCTGTGTCTATGTGCCTGTGGTTCTGTCAGTGTGATCATGTGATGTATCTGACCCCAGGAATGTGTCAATAAAGTTTCCCCTTCCTGGGACAATGAATTCACGGTGTTCTTATTTCAATTTGCAGGAGTGTAGGTTGCCTAAGAAACCTGCTTTCTCGGGTCGCTAGACAACAATTAAAGTAAGTCGTATTAATGAAGTTTATTACCAAAGGAAATGATTGCAATACTTAACCTTCTGAAATAGAGATGTGTCGCAGCAAACGGCGACAGGCAAAATACGAAATCTCTTCAGTATAGACAATGCTACATAGCAGAAGCGAAGTGACTAGTCTTGATGATATTCTTTAACTCGCTACTGTAGAACTCGTATAACTGGGTAGTTTTCAACTTGGCCGCGGCCGATCGGGTGCAACACCTCGCGTAGAGCGCGCTGCCGTCGCGTTGTAGTCCTAGAGAGGGGTCGGTCCGCGTATGTTTGGCTGACGTCTTCTTGACAGACTTCTCTACTCTAACGTTACCGACCGCCGTGCCGGCTCTTGACTTTACTCCGGAACAATACTTCCCACCCAAATTGAGTAATCTATTCCAAAATTCGTCTTGCGCAGTGCGGTCTAACAGAGTTACAGAATAACGTGTTTTCTGTTGACAGTCGCTAGGCGCTTTTCAATTAAACGTTGATCTGCTCTATCCAGTTGTTCACAGAAACGTTCTGCATCCACACTTTGTCAACGTTTCAGCGCTTCACAATTAAAAGACCCCGCTAACAATACACCAAGCGCAGTTTTTGGGTGTGAACTGAACATATCTGTACTTCGTGTCGATTAGTTGGGAGGGGATTCCAATTTTTCACCTCCAGTGATCAAGAATAAAAAAAAAGTATCGGTAATGTGCCGTTGAAACAATAAGTTGCTTGTAGTCTATCCGTTAGCTTTGTTTGACTTTACCTATCTGTTGGAACTGTTCTTGGATGACTACGATCGATTAAGAATGTTGTACAGTTCCTCGGTTGTCTGACACAGATTTGCTTCAACTGCAGTCCTTAACACATCACTGGCTAAAGTTGTTGGTCTTCCTGATCGCCGGCCATATGGCGAGCGGTTCTAGGCGCTTCAGTCCGGAACCGTGCGGCTGCTACCGTCGCAGGTTCGAATCCTGCCTCGGGCATGGATGTGTGTGATGTCCTTACGTTAGTTAGGTTTAAGTAGTTCTAAGTTCTAGGGGACTGATCACATCAGAAGTTATGTCTCATAGTGCTTAGAGCCACAAGACCAAATCTTCCTGATCGATACAAGACGCAAAGATCAAAACTATTAATCTGAACTTAGAAAACCATCCTTGGAATTTACGAACGTCTGATGCTCTTGGATAAACATTGCAAATGTTTTTGGTAACAACGCTCGCGAAAGTCAAAAAGCATATGGTGCCGAATATGTACCTCCTCTGTTGTTTGGCCGTCCAACGAAAGATTTATTTTCGTTGGAAGGTTCCCGAAAAAAGTGTGGTGGATCTGTAAAGAAAATCACATAAAGAGCGATCAATTCTTGAATACTGCCCCTGTATTTGGGGCCGATATAGGGTGGTTATAACAACAGAGATCGAACGGATTCAAAAAAAAAGTTTCTAGGATTGTATCAGGCCGGTACTGCCCGTACGAAAATGTGACATAAATTCTCGGAGATGTTAAATGGTAACTATTGGAAGAACAACTAATGTACTTCTCGTTATGCCATGTTGTATAAATTTGGGGAACCTGTATTTCAAGCTTACTACGTTACCATTACGCTGCCTCAATGTATATCTCGCGCAGGGTTATTAAAAACTGATAAGAGGGATTAGAGTTCGTAGACAGAAACTTAGCAATTTTATCCCTTTCAGTACGCGAGTGGAACAGAAAGAAAACTGGTAACATTGACGGAAAGTACAAAGTACCTCCCGCTGTACTAAGCTTAATGTCTTGCGATACATAGATCTAGATGTATATATTACAGAGTAAGTAACCTTCTTCTTGCAAGCATCGGAATAATAGTAAAGATGGAGAACAGCTACAGAAATAAGAATATAAACCTACGGAAAAAAGCAACACCAAGAACGAGATGTGCGACTTAAACGAAAGTTGGTATGATTGGTTCTGCATGTGAAAGATGATGTCTACTAAAATTTCGCTCCAGTCGCATAACAGTGCCGCCTGTAGCGCCACTATGAGGACGCAAATCAGGTTTGATTTAAATACACGCTGCAACTATCATGAGCGTTAGTTACCTTGGAGTTTGGACGTGGTGAGTTGATGTTAGGCAAGAAAATCCTTAAGGCGACGAAGACACCAGTATCATTGACCAATAAAGCCACGAGAAGCTGGACGTTCCTTCTGTGATACTGCAGAGAGACTCGGTAGGAATGTAGCAACAGTACTTTGCTGGCACCGGTGGCCACGTGAATATCCGGTCGCAAGAATCCCGGTCTCCATGAGGAGAAGTTCATGAGTGGAAGATCATCATGTTCGGCGTGCTGCTGTGGCGCTTCATACTGCTTCTGCAGCAGCAATTGGAGCAGCAGTTGGTCCCAGGGACATAAATAACTGTTACAAATCGTTTAGTTGAAGGACAGGTCCGAGCCACATACCCTGCAGCGTGCATTACACTGACCCAAAACCACCACCATCTGAGATTTCAGTGGAGCCAAACGAGAGCTCTTTGGAGGGCAGGGCGCAGGGCTGTTGTGTTTTCTGATGAAAGCTGGTTCTGCCTCAGTGGCAGTGATGACCATGAGTTGGTTAGGAGGAGGCCAGCCAAGCGTCCGCAGCCAACCTGTCTGCATGCTAGGAACACTGGACACGTGCGCTTGGAGTTATGGTCTGTTATGACAACAGAAGAAGTCTCGTGGTTATCCCACGCACCCTGACCGCAAATTCGTACGTCAGTCTGGTGATTCGACCCGTTGTATTGGCATTCATTAACAGCATTCCAGGCTGTCAGGGTGTGTTTTCCAAAAGGATAACACTCGCCAACGCACCGCTGTTGTAGCCGTGCCGTGGAGTGGCACAGTCGTGACTGCAAGCGTCTTTGACACTTGGTGGTGGCGCCATCCTGGGGCGGAAACCGGAGTTATCAAGTTTCATCAAGACGAGGCATACCGGGCCCTCGATACATTGCGCGCTCTGCTTGAGGAATTTGAAGTAGGTATACAAAAAGAGTTCTTCCATGAATCGAGACCTATTGTTGGCCAACTTAGGTGATTACAAGCACGCTTTGGATATTATAAAGACAGGTCATCGGTGTTCTGAACATTATAAAGACAGGTTGGCAAATCTGGTGGGCATGGTGGGGTATGACATTTCTACGTTACAGCCATGAAAGGGAGACATTTGTCACTGGGGTAGGTGTGTATGAAAGTTCGCAAATACAAAAATGTGAGCTTTTATGGAACAATCAGTGGGAAGTTATGAATAATTTTACGAAGATTCCTAAACCGTTACAGGAATATATTCTGAGGTGTAAGAATTTCTCGGATACTTCTGTTACGGGAATAGTAGAATTTCTAGAATTATTAGTACATGTTCAAGAACAGGGACAGGAGACAAAATTGTTATGAATAGTACCCGTGATTTCGGAAGGAACGAGAGTGGATATTAGCAGCATTAGAATACAATGATGGAAATAATGAGGTGCGAAAGAACATTTGTAATAATGTGATACCCCGCGGTCCTTTCGAGAGCTACTGTTTGCGCGATATAGACAGGAACAAGGATGAAAGGAGCCAGGGAATAAGGATAACACTATTACGTGCTGCGGTATATGGTATTGCCGGATACAGCACTCCAAATTATAATAGAACAGCAGGACAGAAATTACACAGTTGTATTGATCAATTTTGTTGTGGCTGTGGTGAAATGGGCCATGCGCGAAGTAACTGTGTTCGTAATAAAGAGAGGGATGGAACGGACAGACGGTGGCAAAAGAAGGCTGGTTTAATATTATGAAACGTGTCTCTCAAGTCAAGTTCGTACAGGGAAGTCATATCCGACAAAAGGAGGAATGCTCTTTTGTATGTTGTACTATTAATGAGGAACCTGTTGAAAGGTATCTTTACAATTAAGGGGTATCTCTACAATTAAGGGGTATCTTTACAACTAATCTCAATATGGGAGTAAACTGTGGCTCAATACAACTGTCTGGCAAACGGAATGCTGTAGGATGTGCTGGATGAAGGATGGAATGGAATTCTAGCAGTGAGAGCGTAAACAAAATTTCTGGCAAAAGAACATTTATTACATCAGTAAATTTAATGGTAGTGTATAGTGAGTAATGTGATGGTTTCTGTTGCCTGCAATCTATTACGTAGCATATTAACCCTAGAACTTGACTTCAGAGTCCCCTGCAAGGTCTATGATCTATGAAAGAGGAATAATCAAAGGATTGTTTAATGACGAACACTTACATTCACACGCACAAGAGAGACTAAGAAGAAGGAAAAGAACTAAAAACCTTCACCACAACTCATGTGGGTAGCAACATGGGCTGTTCCCTTGATTTTAACATGCGGGATAAATGAATGAAATTACTATTAATGTGAATTGCTATAAAAATGAAGCATAATAAAGATTCACAATTAATTCAAATTCTCTACAGTGGAAGATCACTGTGACCTTGGCACTGTAAACGTTCTCATTCAATGACGACCACGTGGTCCTCACAAACAAAAGGGTACACAAAGAAAGTTCTCAAGTGCACAAAATTCAGTCATAAAATTGGAAGTATCAAACCAAAATGATATCCTTTTATTCTGTGAAAGTATCAGTGATAAGATTGTTCTAAATTATAATTATTCAACAATTTTAACAATATATATATATATATATATATATATATATATATATATATTGTTAAAATTTTAAGTCATACACAAAACCTACTATTTCAAACATTTTCGTAGCACGAATCACTCTTACAAAAAATTTTACAAAACGCTTACTGCGTTAAACTTTGGACATACAAATCCTAACTCTGAACATTATCCAACAAAAACCAATTTGAAATGATTATATATCTTCTCTCATTGACATGCTAAAGTTTGGTCAGGGGCAGCGACCTACCTTAACGCTGTCACCACACGCCTGCTTCCTCCAGGCACCTTGCTGCGACTCCCCTGTTTTTTACTGCGCGCGCCCGGCTCCCTTAACCATCAAAGGTCCTCCTACTCAAAGATGTTATACTCGTTCCACCTGCTTCGTCCGGGCACCTACCTACGACTCTCCGGTTTTTTTACTGCACGCGCCCGGCTCTCTTAACCATCAAAGGTCCTCCTACTCAAAGATATTATATCTCGTTACACCTTGCGGTTGGCAACTACCAACTATTTTCTGGAGCTACCCTGATCAGACCTTAGCACGAGCTACCCTGATCAGACCTTAGCACATACCGTTCAAAATCATGGAAATCATAAGCAATATACATGCTCTCACGAAAGGGACACTAAACAGAAAGGAACGATGAAAGGAATCATTTGCTTTGACTAGCTTTGAAAAACTTACAAAACAAACAACATTAACTTCTCATCAAAAGGCACACTTACCGCCAGTAGGTCTCTCCCGTCCTGTGTCCCACGGAACACTCCACGAGCATTCGCTGTCCAACCAAAACCGCTCCCCCGTACCTATGGAAGTGGCCGGAGGAGCGCCTATTGTGGTGCCAACCCATGCAAAAGGTTCGTCCAAGTCAAACAGGAACCTCTTTGATACCTGGTACGTGTTTCCTACAATTGGCTATTCTGACACAGTGGCAGACTTCTGCACTTCCAAACATCTACACACTGAAATCCTTGCACACACTCATTCATACATTTAACTGATCGGACAAGAAGAGGAAAGAATAGATACATTGAAATATGTCACTTAAGTGATTCAAACATGCGTGTGCGGCTCCGACAAGTACCACTAACCTAATGAAACGTTAAAACTAAATATCGACAGTATACTGTGGCCCCCTACAAACCCACTCAGCTCCTCAATCGTTTCCCTTTGTTTCTTTACATGTATGGTAACACACCATTTGCACCAACAACTGAGATGCCAGATGCAAACAAACGCAGCTGTGTGATATGGCAGAATCATGAAGAGGCTCATGCTGAGACCCTTCACTGTTTGGGCTTTAGCTGATTCAGGAAGTACGACAACAGCTGAGGATGAACAATGGTTTATGACACATAGCACACATTGTAAATGGCTGCTGTGAGTAAGGAAGTAGAAACATTCATGGCAGCCAATAAAACTAGTATAGGAGTAATGGGATATATAAAGCCAAAAATTAGGATAGGCCCATACACATGCAAAAGTAAGGTGGCAATTATTAAGAGACTCGCAATTTCTTGCATTTTATGACCTGTGTTTATTGGGAAGGTCGGGCTTATTTGAGATTGGGCGAGAAAGAGATTTTGGTTGAGGTTTAAGCCTGATTACAAAATTACCTTACTGACTGGCGACTCCATGGCGTGTTGTGTGCACCACGGCCAAATAGTGGATAGAATTGGAAGGAAAATCAGCATTGGCCGTATTTTGTTGTTTATATTGTCAGCAAAATCGATTTTCGGTCACTTAGTGACCATCCTCAGTGCTGTAATATACAATTAAAATTGGTAGGCACTGGTATCAAGCTATAACCACAAGCTTAGAGCGATCACATAAAACTATATGGCCAATGCCGATTTTCCTTCCAATTCTATAAAATTACTTTCTGTCAGCATGATAAGAAAAACTGAATCGGGGCTCCCAGTAAAGGGGAGACACTTTACGAACAAAACGATAGTATGGCACATCGGAAATCTGATCCGATTGGCCATTTACAAGGAGACGTTAAACGTAAATTCATGGAAATACGTCATCAGTTTAAGTACGTACTCGCAGCTTAATTGGGTGCTACCTCCTTGATTGAATATAGACCTACAAACGAATTCACAGACAATGCTCCAGTATGAAAATCACCTTATTAATTGGCGCTTCCCCGTAA
Organism: Schistocerca serialis cubense; assembly: GCF_023864345.2. Classification (NCBI taxonomy): domain Eukaryota; kingdom Metazoa; phylum Arthropoda; class Insecta; order Orthoptera; family Acrididae; genus Schistocerca; species Schistocerca serialis. The sequence goes on along the minus strand of NC_064645.1, from coordinate 164,693,732 downwards.
GAAAATACTAAAACAATTAATTCACGAAATGCTAGGGAAAGAAGTGATCAGAAAATTTAAATCACCTTACGTGGCATCTATATTTTTAGTACCAAGGACTAACGGCGAAAGTAGACCAGTGGTAAATTATAGAGAATTAAATACAAAACATTTAGTCCGCTTAGTCCCTCTTATGGACTTACATTCCTGCTTTGGAGGCGTCTTGTCACGGTCCGCCGCCATCAGTGTCAGCCAGTTTGCCGTGGCATACGGAGCTCCATCGCAGTCTTTAACACTGGAAGCATGCCGCGACAGCGTGGATGTGAACCGTATGTGCAGTTGACGGACGTTGAGCGAGGGCGTATAGTGGGCATGCGGGAGGCCGGGTGGACGTACCGCCCAATTGCTCAACACGTGGGGCGTGAGGTCTCCACAGTACATCGATGTTGTCGCCAGTGGTCGGCGGAAGGTGCACGTGCCCGTCGACCTGGGACCGGACCGCAGCGACGCACGGATGCACGCCAAGACCGTAGGATCCTACGCAGTGCCGCAGGGGACCGCACCGCCACTTCCCAGCAAATTAGGGACACTGTTGCTCCTGGGGTATCAGCGAGGACCATTCGCAACCGTCTCCATGAAGCTGGGCTACGGTCCCGCACACCGTTAGGCCGTCTTCCGCTCACGCCCCAACATCGTGCAACCCGCCTCCAGTGGTGTCGCGACAGGCGTGAATGGAGGGACGAATGGAGACGTGTCGTCTTCAGCGATGAGAGTCGCTTCTGCCTTGGTGCCAATGATGGTCGTATGCGTGTTTGGCGCCGTGCAGGTGAGCGCCACAATCAGGACTGCATACGACCGAGGCACACAGGGCCAACACCCGGCATCATGGTGTGGGGAGCGATCTCCTACACTGGCCGTACACCACTGGTGATCGTCGAGGGGACACTGAATAGTGCACGGTACATCCAAACCATCATCGAACCCATCGTTCTACCATTCCTAGACCGGCAAGGGAACTTGCTGTTCCAACAGGACAATGCACGTCCGCGTGTATCCCGTGCCACCCAACGTGCTCTAGAAGGTGTAAGTCAACTACCCTGGCCAGCAAGATCTCCGGATCTGTCCCCCATTGAGCATGTTTGGGACTGGATGAAGCGTCGTCTCACGCGGTCTGCACGTCCAGCACGAACGCTGGTCCAACTGAGGCGCCAGGTGGAAATGGCATGGCAAGCCGTTCCACAGGACTACATCCAGCATCTCTACGATCGTCTCCATGGGAGAATAGCAGCCTGCATTGCTGTAAAGGTGGATATACACTGTACTAGTGCCGACATTGTGCATGCTCTGTTGCCTGTGTCTATGTGCCTGTGGTTCTGTCAGTGTGATCATGTGATGTATCTGACCCCAGGAATGTGTCAATAAAGTTTCCCCTTCCTGGGACAATGAATTCACGGTGTTCTTATTTCAATTTCCAGGAGTGTATTTACCACAAACTAACCTTTATGATGCTTACAGTAAGAGTCCATTAAACGCCATTTGATGCTGGAAGTAAACGGGCCCTAAGAGCTCACCCGTCCCAAGGTTAGCTGATGGTTAAAAGTTTTTTGAGGCATGAGTCTTCTGAGTGGTTTGATGCAGCCCGTCACTAATATCTCTCCCTTGCCAACCTCTTCATCACAGAGTAGCACTTGCAATCTCCGTCCTCAATTATTTGATGGATATATTCCGATATCTGACTTCCTCTACAGGTTTTGCTCTCTGCAGCTCCATCTAGTACCATGGAAGTCATTCCCTCATGTCTTAACAGATGTCCTATCATTGTGTCCCTTCTGCTTGTCACTGTTTTCCACATATCCCTTTCCTCTCCGATTTTGCGCAGAACCTCCTCATTCCTTACTTTATCAGTCCACCTGATCTTCAAAATTCTGTAGCACCACATCTCAATTGCTTCGATTCTCTTTTGTTCCGGTTTTTCCACAGTCCATGTTTCACTAGCATACGGTGCTGTGCTACAACCGTACATTCTCAGAAATTTCTTCCTCATATTAAGTATGGCCTATGTCTGACACTAGTATACTTCTCTTGGTCAGGAATGACCTTTTTGCCAGCGTTAGTCTGCTTTTGATGTTCTCCTTGCTACGTCCATTATTGAGTGTTTTGCTGCCTAGGTAGTAAAATTTCTTACGCCATCTACTTCGAGACCATCAATCCTGATGTTAAGTTTATCGCTGTTCTCCTTTCTGCAGCTCCTCATTACTTTCGTCTTTCTTCAGTTTATTCTCAATTCATATTCTTTGCTCACAGACTGTTCATTCCATTCAGCAGATCATGCAAATCTTCTTCAATTTCACTCAGGAGTGCAATGTCGTCAGTGAATCGTATCACTGATATCCTTTCAGCTTGAATTTTAATCCTACTCCTGAAAATTTATTTTTATTTCCATCTTGATATTGCGATGTACAGATTGAACAGTAGCGGCGAAGGACTACATTCCTGTCTTACACCCTTTTGAGGCCGGGCACTTCGCTCTTGGCCGTCCACTCTGATTACTCCCTCTTGGCTCTTGCACATATTGTATATTAACCGTCTCTCCCTATAGCTTACCTCTATTTTTCTCAGAATTTCGAACATCTTGCACCATTTTACATTGTCGACCTCCTTTTCCAGATCGACAACCCCTATGAACGTGTCTTGATTTTTCTTTGGTCTTGCTTCCATTATCAACCGCAACGTCAGAATGGCCTCTCTGGTGCCTTTCCCCTAACTGAAGATAATCTGATCGTCGTCTAACAATCCTTAATTTTCTTTTCCGTTCTTCTGTATATTGTTCTTATCAGCAACTTGGATGCATGAGCTGTTAATCTGATTATGCGATAATTCTCGCACTCGTCAGCTCTCGCAATGTCCAGAACCGTGTGGACGATATTTTTCTGAAAGTCAAATGTTATGTAGCCAGACTCATACATTCTACAGATCAGCTTAAATAGTCGTTTTGTTGCCACTTCCCCCAATGAGTTTAGAAAGTCTCATGAAATGTTATCTGTCCCTTCTGCCTTAATTGATCTTAAGTTCTCTAAAGCTCTTTTAAATTCTGTTTCTAATACTGGATCCTGTCTCTTCCACATCCACTCCTGTTTCTTCTTCTGTCACATCAGACAAATCTTCCCCCTCACAGAGGCCTTCAATGTACTCTTTCCACCTGTCATCTCTTTCCTCTACATTTAGCAGCCAATTCCCGTAGTACTCTAAATGTTAACCACTGTTGCTTTTAATTTCACAGATGGTTGTTTTGACTTTCCTATATGCTAAGTCTGTCCTTCCGACAATGATGTCTTTTCGATTTCTTCACATTTTTCATGCAGCTATTTCGTCTTAGCTTCCCTGTTCTTCTTGTTTATTTCATTCCTCAGTGATCTGATTTCCATATTCTTGAATTTCTCTGAACATATTTGCCCTTCCTTCTTTCATCGATCAACTGAAGTATTTGTTCTGTTACCCATGGTTTCTAAGCAGCTATGTTCTTCATACCTATGTTTTTCTTTCCGACGTCTGTGACTGCTCTTTTTAGAGATGTCGATTCCTCTTCAACTGTACTGCCTGCTGGGATATTCCTTATTGCTGTATCTATAGTGTTAGTGAACTTCAAGCGTATCTCGCCATTCCTTAGTACTTCTGTATCCCATTTCTGTGGATGTTGTTTCTTCCTGACTAATCTGTTAAACTTTAGCCTACTTCACTACTTCATTGTGATTTGAGTCTATATCTGCTCCTGGGTACGCTTTACAATCTAGTATGTGATTTCGGAATCTCTCTCTGACCTTGATGTAATCTAACTGAAATCTTCCGTATCTCCCGGTCTTTTCCAAGTATATCTCCTCCTCTTGTGATTCTTGAACAGAGTATTCGCTATTACTAGCTGAAATTTATTACAGAACTCATTTAGTCTTTCTCCTGTCTCATTCCTTGTCCCAATCCCATATTATTCCGTAACCTTTTCTTCTACACCTTGCTCTACAACTGCATTCCAGTTCCCCATGACTATTTATTTATTTATGCATTTATTTTACCTGGCAAGATTAGGGCCTTCAGGCCCTCTCTTACACCTAACCAGGCATACTCAGATTCAACAAATTTCAGTGTCTACAGAAAATTAGGACATATAACATGTTATACAGTATTAATGTTAAAGAAAAAAAATAGAGATTATAAAAGTAGTACAATGATAATTATAACAATCAAAAAATAATTATAACAATCAAGAATAATAAAAATAATAATAATAATGATAATAATAATAATAATAATGACTATGTATATGAAAGTAAACATATTTTTCTTATATGAGTGTCAGTCCTATTGCTAGTTGGGAATTTTCTCGTTATATTCTTGCAGCTTGTGAGTTATTCTCATCAAGCAGAGACATAAGACGATGGAATGGGGTGAAAGAGATATAGAAGAGGTAGATAGGTTAGAGGAAGAGAAATAGAATGGTAAAATTCGAAGCTATGATGGAGAGGAGAAAGAAAAAGATGAGGGGGGGGGGCACAACAATGGTGGCTATACCGTCCCTAGTATGTAAGTCTTAAGTTCCCTCTTGAATGTTGAGTGGTTTTGGATAAGACGCAGATCACAGGGGAGCGCGTTCCATAGTCGTATGGCTGAGATGGAGAATGACACGGAGAAAGATTTTGTGTTATGTAAAGGTACAGCCAAGATGTTAGACGTATCCGATCTGGTATTGCGATTGTGGAATGATGATAGGTGTTTAATGTGAGAAGATAAGTATTGGGGGCACCAGTGGCTAAGAAATCGATGAAGTAAGCACATCGTGTGGAGATCGCGTGCCTTATGTGGGCGTATCCAACCTAGCTGGGAGTATGAAGGACTGATATGATCATACAACCGTATGTTGCATACGTATCTAACACAAGCATTCATCACTAGCTCGAGGCATCTCGAATTTTCATTATTTGTGCCATGTTGAACTACATCACAGTAGTAAAGATTAGGCAAGACTAGTGTTTGGACTAATTTTTGTTTAACATGGGTTGGAAATATTTTTCTAAATTTTTGAATTGCATGTAGGGAGGAGAGCGATTTCCGGCAAGCTGTGACTGTTTGTTCTTCCCAGTTTAGGTGTTCATCCAAGATTATTCCAAGGTCTTTTACTGTTTTTTGGTATGGTAGTTGGGTACCATTGAGGAGTATTTGAGGGACTGTTTCGCGAAAGTACCGACTGATTAACTTTGGATGAGATATAAGTATGACCTGGGATTTCTTGGGGTTTAGTTTCAGACCTAGGTTCTGTGCCCATCGAGAAACAGAGCAAAGATCTGCGTTCATACTCGCTACTGCGTCAGCAATGTTCTTCGGGCTTGCACTTATGTACAGTTGGATGTCGTCGGCATATAGATGGTAGTTGCAGGAGTGAATCACTGATGAAATATCATTAATGTACAGTGAGAAGAGTAATGGGCCAAGGACGGAGCCTTGGGGAACTCCAGAGTGCACGTTTTTCCATGATGACTTTTCCGACCCACAAATGACCTGTTGACTTCTGTTTTTGAGGTAGCTGTCGAACCAGTGTATTGCGCTGTCTGAGAAATTCAGCTGCTTCATTTTAATTAGTAATATATCAAAGTCAACTGTATCAAAAGCCTTGCTAAAGTCAAGCAGTGTTAGGATGGTAGCTTCACGTCTGTCCATAGCATGTTTAATGTCATCAGTTACTTTGATTAATGCAGTTGCTGTACTATGGTGCTTTCGAAAACCTGACTGATATTTGTCGTGGATGTTATGAGTTTTGAGGTAATCCGTCAGCTGTTCATGGACGATGTGTTCTAGGGCTTTAGATATTGCAGGAAGTATGCTGATCGGCCTGTAGTCACCTGGCGAACTAGGGTTGTCAGTCTTGGGTATAGGTTGAATTAAGCTTTGCTTCCACTCAGTAGGATATGTACTGCTGACAAGAGACAGGTTGACTATTACATTTTTATCTCCCTTTATGTACTGTATTACCCTTTCTCAGTCTCTTCTCCTTCAGAATGCGACATCGGGACGTATACCTGGACTATCATTGTCGGTGTTGGTTTGCTCTCGATTCTGGTAAGAGCAACCCTATCACTGAACTGTTCACAGTAACACACTCTCTGCCCAGCTATCCTATTCATAATGAATCCTACTCCCGTTATACCATTTTCTGCTGCCGTTGAAATGGAAATTTGTGGTAAGGTCTTACGGGACCAAACTGCTGACGTCATCGGTGCCTAAGCCTACACACTACTTAATCTAAAACTAACTTACGCTGTGGACAACACACATACCCATGGCCGAGGGACGACTCGAACTTCTAACGGGGGCAGCCGCACGGACCGCCCGCTGTTGATATTACCCTATACTCACCTGGCCAGAAATCCTTGCCTTCTTTCCATATCACTTCACTGATTCCCATCATATCTAAATTGAACCTTAGCACTTCCCTTTTCAAATTTTCTATCTTCCCTATCACGTCCAACCTTCTGACAATCCACGTACCGACTCAGCGAACGGTATCTTTTCATTAGTTATTCAGTCTTTCTCTCATGGTTACCTATCCGTTGGCAGGACCCTCTGGAGATCCAAATGGGGGACTACTGAGGAATATTTTGCGAATGGAAATCAGCATTGCACTTTTCCAGGTACGGGCCATATGTCCTCTGGATACTCGTTATGTGTCTTTAATGCAGTGGTTTCCATTGCCTTCTGCAGCCTCATGACGTTGATAATTTCTGATTATTCTGCCTTTTGGGGCAGTTTCCCACCCCAAGGACAAGAGAGTGCCCTGAACGTCTTCCCGCTCCTCGGACCTCTTCGACAAGGCCGTTGGCAGAATGAGGGTGACTTCTTATGCCTTAAGTATTCGGCCGCCAATGCTGATTATTAATCAAATTTTAAGTTGTGGCGGGTTTCCAACTCGGGACCGAGGACGTTTTGATTACTAATCAAACACACTACCCACTACCTCTAGACCCGCACATAAAGATCCTAAATGACAGTGGTCCGTTCGTGGCGTCAGGGGGGGGGGGGGAGGGGGGGGAGACCTCTAGGAATTTGGGAGGAGTATGTACCGTGGAGTGGCACATCTCTGATGGCAAGCGTCTTTGACGGTTATCAGTGGCACCATCCTGTGACGGAAACTGGAGGTACAAGCCTAGGGTTGCAGGTTCCTCCAGACCAAATTAAGACGAGTCCATTACCACCAGCCAACAGCGAACAGTTCCTCCACTTTGAAGACCAAGTCACTGACGGCCCGGCAGCATGCCGAGCCGCTCCCACTCGAATTCAGCCGCTGCTTACTACGCCAGCTGCAGTGAACCAGATCATCAGAATGACGATCAACAACTCCACAGGAATGTGTTATGTCACCAACGAGGATATCAAACACATCCCTCCAAAACCGATAGTCCTGATTGCGAGTATCATCAATCTGACTTCAGGAGTCTAGTAAGTGCCATGCATTACACCGATTCCAAAGCCGGGCAAAGACCTGTTGCAAAGCAATAATTATCGACCCATTAGTCTTCTACTAACTTTTGGGAAAATATCTGAAAGACTTCTACTCAAGAGGATCAATTCCGACCTGACTCAACAACATGTTACCTGCCCCGAACACTTTGGTTTTGAGAATTGCTTCTCAGCAGAACTCCAACTCCAACGCATTCCTGAATCCATACAGGACAACTTAAGTAAACGCAAGGTGACAACTGGGGTGTTTTTAGATCTGGAAAAAGCGCACAACAAAGTATGGCGATACCCCACTCGTCCACAAACTTCACTAGGACACGCCGAAAGCAGCCTGTTATGTTAAAACGATTGACAGTTATCTTCAAAAGCGGCAACTCTACGATCGAATTGCCGACAAAAACTCTAGGAAGAAAATGGTGGTGGCCAGAATATCCCAGGGTTTCGTCATCTCTTCCACACTGTTCAACATCTATGTAAATGAAATGCCGACTGTGCCTCTTGTATCGGTCAGCCTCCGTGTCGAGGACACGGCCTTCCTCACCAGTGGGAGAAGCTTGGACCACCTCATCACAAGGCTGCAGCAACAAATCAACGTGACGGAACCGGGCCTTGATGAACAAATCCGACGAAGACAGTGGCTGTACTTCCCACGAAACGGAAGACAGTCCTGAATACGAGGCTCACAATCAACACTCAACCTATCCCACGGCCCCCAGTAGTGAAATGCCTAGGGATCCATTTGGAAAAGAAACTTCTCTTCACACATCACTTGGCGGAGAAGAAAAATAGCAAGGCTACGCATACTTCAGCCATTGGTACCGTTCGTCAAGAGCACTCGTCTGAACGCCGGCAAGAACCAACGTTGTTCTACGATTTGACATCTTGGGGAACGACGTGTGCAACGAAGTTCGCTAGCCGCTTCAGTTGATGCAAAACAGATGTCTACGGATGGCACTGGGAGCCTGCTGGTGGAAACGCACAACAGAACTTCACAAGGCATTGCAGGAAAAGTACCTGCAGCTACAAGTCAAAGACAAACCACAGAAAACATTCGACATAATCGACAACTTATGTGGCACTACTCGGCAGTTGTAGACGGTAGGAACAGTCCAAAAGGATAGGTGGCACAAGTATCGGGTGCCAAGGTTTACACTTCACATCAAAGGCAACAGACATCCCATCACCACTCTATACAGGTACATACCACTTTCTGTACCCGCCACGTTGGCCGAGAGCGCTAATGCGCTGCTTCCTGGACTCGGGTAGGCGCCCCGGCCCCGGATCGACTCCGCCCGGCGGATTAACGACGAAGGGCCGGTATGGCAGCCAGCCTGGATGTGGTTTTTAGGCGGTTCTCCACATCCTCCTAGGTGAATACCGGGCTGGTCCCCACTTTCCGCCTCAATTACACGACTCACAGACATCTGACACATATTCATATTATTTCATGGTTTACACTAAATGCAGATGGCTGGGGTGCACTGATTTTGTCCCGGGGGGTACAGGGTGGCGACAGGAAGGGAATCTGGCCACCCATTTAACTAACCTTGCCACAATCCGTTCGTAACACCCAGACCCAGCAGTAGCTGGAGCATGGTTTAGATACAACAACAACCACCCACCAACAATATAGGTATAAGTACACAAATACGAGCTCAAGTCCGGTCTTATATAAGTAATGAATAAAGAAGAGTATCCCACACAAGCAGCAAAGTCGGAAAAATCGATAACACTGCATTTCTCACCATGCATGCAAACAGGTTCCTTCTGGCCACACTCAGTATGGATTGTGTGCGAAATGGCTGCCTAAAGGCACTCAGTTCACTTTGGGGAGAGTGGTGTTTATCCAGATTTCAGGGTCAGATATGGAGGCCTTGCGCAAATCTGATCTACGGCGGAGATGGTTTGACTTTCTATAACAGCAGTATGCTGTGTGGCCTGTTGACAGCAAAGGATTAATGTGCTATATTTAATAATACGTTCTATGCCTATATTACTACTGTCTAACAGGCGCCTACATTTCGTGTTAAGCATCCTTCTGTTACCACTTTGCTGCCAACGGTTGTGCTTGCATAACAAAATTGACTCTTTTAGAAGCTAATGTAATTCATATGTTAGATCGAGCTGTTTCTCAATTCGTCACAACCTTTCTGATTATATGTACGTCATAAGACAATCCTAAGCAGACGGACGTGGAATGTGGTATTTCTTTATGATATAAGCAGAGTGATTTTAAAGCTTCGCACTGCAGTGACAGACATTCAGATATAGATGTGTGTAGATTATGTTATTTAAATATGCTGAAAGGGTATCCTTTTACTTAAAAAAAAAGACCTAGTTGTTTTTACTCATGCTGTTAGTGTGACTGAGGAAGTCGGGATGAGGGGTACACTTAGCATTGAAGGTCAAGGTCCCTATAATGTCACTCCTTAAACACAACAATTACCAAATCAATAAATTAAGATTTTATTCAAAGACAATATTTATAAAAGATCTAGGAGACAATCAATACGTGGCGATCTTTAAGACAGTACCAAAATATCAAGGATAGCTTGCCCCTCAAACAAGGCAGCAAATTACAATTACGAAAACTGACTTAAAGAGATGAGCCACAGAGATTTCAATACTTAAAGGAACAATAAATTGCACTCAGAAAGTGATTTAAAGCAATGAGGCATACGTAATTTATTTAAAGGAGCAATAATTTGCGATATGAAAATGATTTATAAAACGCACACCAGTTCCTTAAGAACCCAAATAACACAAGCAACACAAGTTACAATTTAATACAATTCATTCCCTAGCAAATAAAAAACCTATATATATATATATATATATATATATATATATATATATATATATTTAAATATACATGAAACACGTTAAATGTTTAACAAACGGGCAGTGACGCCAGGCTGCCCTGGGCAAAAAGTGACTTAACTTAAAATGCCGGGAGCAGGAGACCAGCCGTCCAAAACAACACCTAAACGCTGGGGTCCAACCGGGAGTCACTTCCCATTAGACGGCACGTCACAGCTTCTGTGCACCGAAGCGGGACGTGGCGCCGCTCCCACACACCCCAACTCGCAGAAAACTGGAACACAAACAGACCGCAGAAGACACGGCAAACACTAATCAAACGTGAATTAATATAAGTTAAAAGATCAATAAACAACAAATAAACGAAGAATCAATTGCTCTTTTACTAATATTGAGTGAGTGCACTCAAATAAATGCACGCTTATAAAATTCTACGAACAAATGATTGCCTTTTACAGAATGCGAGTCGTTACTAATACCAGAGTGACCGCTTTCAAATAAATGCACGTATATAAAGGAACTACATACAAATGACTAGCTTTACAGTATATGAGTCTTATGAGTCTTTACTAATAACTGATTAAGTGCTTTCAATAGAAGTGACCCAAATTTTACAGCAATATACAAGGGACGTCGATTTGATAGCAATCAAAATACACTGAAAATCTCACACAGAAAAAAAAAGCGCACACACCTTCGAGCTAATCAGCTTCCTAATACACTACTGGCCATTAAAATTGCTACACCACGACAATGACGTGCTACAGACGCGAAATTTAACCGACAAGAAGAAGATGCTGTGATGTGCAAATGATTTGCATTCACACAAGGTTGGCGCCGGTGGCGACACCTACTACGTGCTGACATGAGGAAAGTTTCCAACCGATTTCTCATACACAAACAGCAGTTAACCTGCTTGCCTGGTGAAACGTTGTTGGATGTCTCGTGTAAGGAGGAGAAATGCGTGCCATCACATTTCCGACTTTGATAAAGGTCGGTTTGTAGCCTATCGCGATTGCGGTTTACCGTATCGCGACATTGCTGCTCGCGTTGGTCGAGATCCAACGACTGTTGGCAGAATATGGAATCGGCGGGTTCAGGAGGGTAATACGGAACGCCGTACTGGATCCCAACGGCCTCGTATCACTAGCAGTCGAGATGACAGGCATCTTATCCGCATGGCTGTAACGGATCGTGCAGCCACGTCTCGATCCCTAAGTCAGCTGATGGGGACGTTTGCAAGACAACAACCATCTGCACGAATAGTTCGACGACCTTTGCAGCAGGACGGAATATCAGCTCGGAGACCATGGCTGCGATTACCCTTGACACTGCATCACAGACAGGAGCGCCTGCGATAGTGTACTCAACGACGAACCTGGGTGCACGAACGGAAAAACGTCATTTTTTCGGATGAATCCAGGTTCTGTTTACAGCATACCCGTTTATCATCTGCGTTTCTTCTTGGTGTAGCAGTTTTAATGGCCAGTAGTGTAGTAATCCTACCAGCGGATTGTTAAAAGGAAATAGTAACTGCTGGTCTCTATGTGGTAACACTCTGCCAGCTGCTCTTACCTCAACAAGACGTACAAATGGCTCTGAGCACTATGCGACTTAACTTCTGAGGTCAGCAGTCGCCTAGAACTTAGAACTACTTAAACCTAAGTAACCTAAGAACATCACACACATCCATGCCCGAGGCAGGATTCGAACCTGCGACCGGAGCGGTGGCTCGGCTCCAGACTGCAGCGCCCAGAACCGCACGGCCACTCCGGCCTGCCAACAACACGTACATTAGGGCAACCAAGTAACAAGTACACTCCCTGCAAAGCAAATAGTTTAACGAAATGAAGGCATCAAAATCACTTACACCTTCGATGAAGAGCGTTGTTCGAGATGGTCTACAGCGATGGGTCTCTCCGAGAAAACAGGCACCAAAGCAATGCGATAAACAGCGCCCAGAGTTGACATCAGGCAGGGCCACCTCAAACTCGCGACCGCCTTACGAGGTAAACCCGCAGTGCCACTGCTGGCCGAGCACGCGTGTTTTCCTCTTTCGTTCACGCAAGCACGTCCTTGCGCTTCGTAGCGAGTCCAACACCAACCGCCACGAGCGCCAAACACCCGCGAGATCACAACAGGGGCAAAGATCCTAGTACAGCCGGGTAATCGATAGTGTCGGGCCAAAGAGATGATGCGCCAGAAAAGGCGCACCATGGCTCAGTTAGCACACGGTACGATGCTTGACTTAATTATGTGTCAAGGGTATGTGAGACTTGTCTAAGGTCCTAGTGCTGCATAACTGAAAAATTATAGCGTATGAGCACAGTATTATTGTAAAGAAAAAAGTTATCTGCTGAAGACTAGTCTCTCTCAATAGTGTCACTGTAATTTTCTCTCAACTTGGCAAAATCCTATGGGTGTCTGTATTTAGTGATATGGGTTTCATGGAATTATTTTTGGTTGTTTTCATATTACCTGATGAAATATCTGCTACAGAGTGATTTTCATTGACCTCCGGGAAATATTGTCAGTGGTACTAGTCCAGCGCCATTTGCCACTGTATGCTGCACAGTGTTCATCTATGTAGTGAGTCTGAAGCTGCTGGGGTGCATGGGTTGTCACCTAACCTGCGATCAAAAAGAATTTAGCATACCTGTCAATTGTTGGTAATTAATGTAACCTTTATTTTTTGACTCATCAGTCAGGTGACTGGTTTGATGTAGCATGTCATGAATTCCTCTCCTGCGCCAACCTGTTCATCTAACAGTACCTCTTGAGGCCTACGCTCTAGATTATTTTGTGGATGTATTCCAATCCCCGTTTACCTCTACAGTTTTTGACCTCCACAGCTCCCTCTAGTACCATGGAAGTTATTCCATTATGTCTCAACAGGTACCCTAGCATATTTTTTTTCGTTCTTCTTGTCAGTGTTTTCCATATATTCTTTTCCTCTCCAATTCCCCGGTGAACCTCCTCAATCCTGATCTTTTCAGTGCACCTAACTTTCAACATTCTTCTATAACATCACGTCTCAAACACTTCCAACCTCTTCTTTTTTGCTTTTCCGACAGTCCATGTCTCACTACCGTGCTATGCTGTGCTCCAAGTGCTCCAAACGTACATTCTCGGAAATTTCTTTCTCAAATAATGTTTGAGACTAATAGACTTGTCTTGGCCAGGAATGCCCTTTTTGCCAATACTAGTCTCCTTTTGATATCCTCCTTACTCCGTCCGTCATTGGATATTTTGCTGCCTAGGTAGCAGAATTCCTTAACTTCATCTACTTGATGACTTTCAGTCGTGACGGTAATTTCTTAGCTGTTCTCCTTTCTGCTATTTCCCCTTACTCTCGGCGTTCTTCGATTTACTTTCAGTCCACATTCCGTACTCAGTAGATTATCCATTCCATTCAGCAGATTCTGTATTTCTTCTTCAATTCCACTGCGGAGAGCAACGTCATTAGCAAATCTTATCATTGATGTCCTTTCACCTGGAATTTTAATTCTTAAACGTTTCATTTATATCCGTCATTGGTTCTTCGACGTCTAGATTGAAAATTAGGGCTGAAAGACTATATCCTTGTATTATACCCTTTTTAATCCGAGCAGTTCGTTCTTCGTCACCCACACTTATTGTTCCCTCTTGGTTCTTGTACGTATTGTATTTTACCCATCTTCCCCTACAGCTTAGCCATATTTTCCTCAGAATTTCGAACATCTTGCACCATTTAAAAAGTCGAACGTTTCTTAGTGGTTGACGTATCCTATGAAGATGTCTTTATTTTTCTTCAGTCTTGCTTCGATTATCGACTGCAGAGTCAGAGTTGCCTTCGTGGTGCCTTTACCTTTCCTAAAACCAAACTGGTGGTTATATAGCACATCCTTAATTTTCTTTTCCATTCTTCTGTATATCATTCTTGTCATCAACTTGGATGCGTGAACTGTTAATCTGGTTGTACGATAGTTCTTGAACTTTTCGGCTCTTTCAATCTTGGACTATTTATGGATGGTGCTTCTCTGAAAGTCAGATGCTATATTCCCAGACTCACACAGTCTACACGCCAATGTGAACAGTGGTTTTGTTGCCATTTCTCCTAATGCTTTTACAAATTCTGATGCAATGTTATGTATCCCTTCTGCCTTGTTGAATCCTAAGTCTACCGAAGCTCTTTTGAATTCTGATTCCGATATTGAATCCCTTATCTCTTCTATGTCAACTCCTATTTCTTCTCCTATCACGTCATCAGACAAGTCTTCTCCCTCATAGAGCGCCTCAGAGTACTCTTTCCATCTATCTGCTCTCTCCTCTGCATTTAGCAGTAGAATTCCCATTGCACTCTTAATGCTAAGATCCTTGCTTTTAATTTCACCGAAGGTTGTTTTGACCTTCCTACATGCTGAGTCTGTGCTTCCGACAACTATTTCTTTTTCGATTTTCTCACATTTTACCTGAAGCCATTTCACTTTAGCTTCAATCCACTTCCCATTTATTTAATTCTCAAGTGAACTGTATTTCTTTATTCCTGAATTTCCCTGAACATTTTTGTACTTCCTTCTTCCAACGATGAACTGAAGTATTTCTTCTTTTTCCCATGGTTTCTGTACAGATACTTTCTTTACACCTAAGTTTTTCTTTCCGACTTTTTTGACTACCCTTTTTAGAGATGTCCATTATCTTCAACTGAACTGCCTACTGAGCTATTCCGTCTCGCAGTATGTATAACCTCAGAGAACTTCAAGAATATCTCCTCATTCCTTAGTGCTTCTCTATCCCACTTATTTGCACACTTCAGTGTTCTCTTCATCACTACTAAGCTGTGATCTGGGTCTATTTCTGCTCCTGGGTACGCCATACAATTCAGTATCTGATTTCGGAATCTCTGCCTGACGACTATATAATCTAAGTGTAGTCTTCTCGTGTCTCCCGGACTTTTCCAAGTATACCTCCTGCTTTTGTGTTCCTTGAACAGAGTATTCGCTATTACCAGCTGAAATGTATCGCAGAATTCAATTAGTGTTTCTCCTCTCTCATTCCTAGTACCAAGCCCATATCCTCCCGTAATCCTTCCTTCTACTCCTTCCCCTGCAACCGCATTCCAATCCCTCATGACTATTAGATTTTCATCTCCCTTTACGTACTGAGTTACGATTCGGCATATATACTTTTTCTACCTCTACATCTTCTGTTTGTGACGCCGGCATGTATACCTGAACTAATGTTGTCGGTGTTGGTTTGCTGTTGAAAGAAACTCAGTATCTGCCCTACCTTTTTATTCATAACGAATCCCATTCCCATTATATTAATTTCTGCTGCTGTTTGTATTACCCTACACTCATCTGATCATAAATCCTCCCTTTCTTTCCATTTGACTTCACTGATCCCCACATATACAGTTTGAACCTTGGAATTTCCCTTTTCAGATTTTCTGCCTTTCTTACACTTCTGACATTCCACACCCCGACTCGAAGAACGGTGTATTGTCATTGATTATTCAACCTTTTCCTCACAGTTACCTCTCCCTTGACAATCCCCTCCTGGAGATCCGAATGGTGGACTCTTCAGGACTCTTTTGCCAACAGAGGGATTATCATGACATTTTTTCTATTACAGGACACATATTGTGTGGGTATACAGCACGTTTCTTTAATGCAGTGGCTTCCATTGCCTTCTGCATCCTCAGGTCGTTGATCATTGCTGATTCTTCCATCTTTAGAGCAGTTTCCCACCCAAAGGACAAGAGAGTGTCCTGACCCTCTGTCCGCTCCTCCTCCCTTAAGGGTTGTTAAAGTCTACGTGATTTTCACAGTGCGTGAGATGCTTTCACTGCCTGGTGTGCGAGGCGTGGATATAAATTTGTAAAAAAAAATCCTTAATTACTATCTCATGGTTAACAGAACACTGTGCCTATTGTAATGAACTGTGTAAACAATATTATAATTTTACAATTTTTTCTGTAAAGTAAATTTTAATTGTATAAATGGTCATTATGCTTTTACAGGTTTTTGGTTAGGTAATTCAAGCAAATCAAAATTTTGAAAGGAAGTTGTTCTATTTAATTGCTAGTTTCTGTGAATTATTTAATTGAAAGTTTCTTAAATGTACACTGGGACATATAATTCACTGAAAATGTACGCATAGGGAAGTTTGTGTTTCAGGATTTAATAATTTGTATGAATGTTTAGCTTTAATAAATATTTTAAAGCGCCAGTCCGCGTTTCTGGCACCCAGTTCTCGCTCAATATTACCTCCCAGTACATAACTCAACATACTCTACAGAGTGTCCAAATGATCCTTTGGCCTGCTCTGTCACCGGATCTGTCTCCAATCGTGTACTAATGGGACATCATCGGAAGACAACTCCACCGTCATGCACACATGGACAGTCCCTTATTGGCTGACCAACCGCAACAGGTGTCCATCCCACACACTGACCGACAGCACCAGTACAACCCAGTGCATGTAAGTTTGCACGCTTTCATTCAAGATTTTAGCGTTTACACTGGTTATTACTGTACCAGCATGTCACATTTGCAATGACTTATGTCGCGCTTACATTAGCCTGTGATCTTTAAATGCTAATCATTTAAATATGTTACCTCGACAAATGTATTCCCGAAATTTCATTATTTTACGTTAATTATTGTTTCGTGATGCGATTTTTTCCGCCATTGTACACTACTGGCCATTAAAGTTGCTACACCAAGAAGAAATGCAGATGATAAACGGGTATTCATTAGACAAATATATTATACTAGAACCGACATGTGATTACATTTTCACGCAATTTGGGAGCATAGATCCTGAGAAATCAGTACCCAGAACAACCACCTCTGGCCGTAATAACGGCCTTGATACGCCTGGCCATTGAGTCAAACAGAGCTTGGATGGCGTGTACAGGTACAGCTGCCCATGCAGCTTCAACACGATACCACAGTTCATCAAGAGTAGTGACTGGCGTGTTGCGACGAGCCAGTTGCTCGGCCACCATTGACCAGACGTTTTCAGTTGGTGAGAGATCTGGAGAATGTGCTGGCCACGGCAGCAGTCAAACATTTCCTCTATCCAGAAAGGCCCGTACAGGACTTGCAAAATGCGGTCGTACATTATCCTGCTGAAATGTAGCGTTTCGCGGGGATCGAATGAAGGGTAGAGCCACGGGTCGTAACACATCTGAAATGACGTAACGTCCACTTTTCAAAGTGCCGTCAATGCGAACAAGAGGAGACCGAGGCGTGTAACGATCACGCAGGGTGATACGCCAGTATGGCGATGACGAATACACGCTTCCAATGTGCGTTCACCGCTATGTCGCCAAACACGGATGCGACCATCACGATGCTGTAAACAGAACCTGGATTCATCCGAAAAAAATGACGTTTTGCCATTCGTGCACTCAGGTTCATCGTTGAGTACACCATCACAGGCGCTCCTGTCTGTGACGCAGCGTCAAGTGTAACCGCAGCCAAGGTCTCCGAGCTGATAGTCCATGCTGCCGCAAACGTCGTTGAACTGTTCGAGCAGATGGTTGTTGTCTTGCAAACGTCGCCATCTGTTGACTCAGGGATCGAGACGTGGCTGCACGATCCGTTACAGCCATGTGAATAAGATGCCCGTCATCTCGACTGCTAGTGATACGAGGCCGTTGGGATCCAGCACGGCGTTCCGTATTACCCTCCTGAACCCACCGATTCCATATTCTGCTAACAGTCGTTGGATCTCGACCAACGCGAGCAGCAATGTCGCGATACGGTAAACCGCAATAGCGATAGGCTACAATCCGACCTTTATCAAAGTCGGAAATGTGATGGCACGCATATCTCCTCCTTACACAAGACATCACAACAACGTTTCACCAGGGAAGCAGGTTAACTGCTGTTTGTGTATGAGAAATCTGTTGGAAACTTTCCTCATGTCAGGACGTTGTAGGTGTCGCCACCGGCGCCAACCTTGTGTGAATGCTCCGAAAAGCTAATCATTTGCAAAGCACAGCATCTTCTTCCTGTCGGTTAAATTTCGCGTCTGTAGCACGGCATCTTCGTGGCCAGTAGTGTATTATAGTTTTACCAATTCTTCTGCTCAAGCAGTTTCAAGAAAATTTTAGTTCTATAAATGGTCATTATGCCTTTACAGTTTTCTTGGTAACGTAATTTCAAGCAAATCAAAATTTTAAAAGGAAGTGGTTCTATTTAATTGCCAGTTTCCGTGAATTATTTAATTGTAAATTATTTGTTAAATATTCACTTGGACATATAATTCACTGAAAATGTACGCTAAGGGATGTTTGTGTTTTAGCATTTAATAATTTGTATGAATGTTTAGCTTTAATAAATATTTTAAAGCGTCAATTAGCGTTTCTGGCACCCAGTTCTCGCTCAATATTACCTCCCAGTACATAACTCAACATGCTCTACAGAGTGTCAATATGTTCCTTTGGCTTGCTTAATCACAACACCTGTCTCCAATCGTGCACTAATGGGACATCATCTGACGACAACTCAGCGTCATGCACAACCTGCAATAACCGTCCCTTATTGGCTGACCAAGTGCAACAGGTGACCGACCATCCCACAAACTGACCGACGGCACCTGTACAACACAGTGCATGTAGGTTTGCATGCTTACATTCAAGATTTTAGCGTTTACACTGGTTATTACTGTACCAGCATGTCACATTTGCAATGACTTATCTCGGGCTTATATTAGCCTGTCATCTTGAAATGATAATCACTTAAAGATGTTACCTCGACAAATGTACAGTAGAGCGTCGATTGTCCGAAGTAATTGGGGGACATGGGTGTTCGGAAAACTGGTTTGTTCGGATAATCGAACTGTACATGTTTATTTGCCAAATAGAAGTACTGTACAGTAAATTTATTCATATAAACTGGCGGAGCGGCACGCCTCAACTCTAAGCTGGCGCAGCTGTTGCTGTGAATAGCTTTGATACTGCCGCTACTTCTACTGCCAGTGCCAAGCCGACAGAAGTGTGTTGATTGTTGAAACACAGCGACTGGCGGCTTGGCAGGTCAGCAGCGCCTTGTGAAGGCTCCATTAGAAGCAATGTTGCGCCAGCTGTGGCCCTGTGCGGCGACTACTGTGGGAAACTTGGTTTGGGAGTGAGGGGGATGATGGACGGTAGGGTGGGAGAGTAACAAGTGCGAGCGAGTACACAGTTCGGTTAAGTGGTCGTTCGGTTGACCGATGTTCGGATAATCGACGCTCTATTGTATTCCCGAAATTTCATTACTTTACGTTAATTATTGTTTCGTGTTGCGATTTTTGCCGCCATTGTAGTTCGCTGTCATGCAAAGGCAAATGCTCATGAAGAACAAAATCGCCGCCCCGTAGCTCCTTCTCTGGGCGAAAGGTTGTCAGGCAGCGGAGCGCATCGACCCAGCAGCTTTAACAAGCTGCGCAGCACTCGTAACTCGGCCGCCCGGCCCGCATAATCAGCCTTTCTTCTCTCGCCCGCTACAATTTACGCCCACTCAGGGCGGCCTGCTGGCCTGGCTGTTGGTAATGGCCGATTATCGCTGGCCTGCCGCTGGCGGCGCCGCCGAAATGGCTTGTTCCACAAAGGGCCGACAAATCGACGCCCCGGGGTAATTACAGGGCACCCTGTCCGCTGCATGCGGGGCTGGTACGTCTTGTTCGGAGCTGGTGCGTCTTATTACGACGCCTTCCTTCCTCTGACGCTAAGACTCACTTCACAACTTACCAGAGTTCTGAACGCTAACATTGTTCCCTTGTCAATGAAAATATGCATTGACTGTTTCGCAATGTTCCTGACAAGATCTGCCGTGCACTGCAGCCATCGGAGGAAATGTAAGGAGTGACCTGATTTCCATAGGTCGAGCACTAACAGATAATTATCAAAATTTGGCATAGCCAATGTGTAGAACATATGAAAAAAGCATAAATAAAACGATATAAACATAATTAACAAACCCATACACCTAGCCCACCTCGTGTACCAAATATGCTGTTCGGCCGTTCCTTTTGCTAGCCACTGACTTGGGAAGAAGCCTACGACCTAATGTAAACCTTCCTGAGAAACCTCCGTCCCTCGTAACAATGATCCACAGTCACATTTTCCAACCAACTGAAGGTGTGCCTCGAGGACTCGTACCATACAGCTTTCTACTTTCTAAATTGCAGTTGTGTAAAAAAATGCCTTTTTTGCATGGTGCACATCGAAATTTTTATTTTTATTTATGTACCCAGACGCGTTTCGCCTTTTATACAAGGCATCTTCGGTGGGTGTCCTGAAATATTACATGATTTGTCGATTTTTACACATAGGTTATGGCTTCACATCTAGGTTATAGAATTAAAAACAGTTCCTTCACGTTTTTTTATGAAATAGAATGGTACTTACAAGCACTCCGTCATCAGACCACAAGTGGCCCATCTGGACCATCCGACCGCCGTATCATCCTCAGTTGAGGATGCGGATAGGAGGGGCGTGTGGTCAGCACACCACTCTCCCGGTCGTTACGATGGTTTTCTTTGACCGGAGTCGCTACTATTCGGTCGAGTAGCTCCTCAATTCGCATCGCGGGGCTGAGTGCACCCCGCAAAATGGCAACAGCACATGGCGGCCAGGATGGTCACCCATCCAAGTGCCGGCCTCGCCCGACGGTGCTTAATTTCGGTGACCTGACGGGAACCGGCGTAACCACTGCGGCAAGGCCATTCCCAATGGTCTTTACAGATAACATCTAATTCTTTGCGTGTAAGCAAACTGCTTTTTCTCATCTGACAACCAGGTGGACATCTTACAGTTCACTTTCAGTTCAAAGATGGCAGTTACAGTGATGTGTAACGTAAACACTGAACTGAAAGTGAACTGTAAGATGTTCACCTAATTGTCAGATGAGTAAAAGCAGTTTACTTAGATGCAATGAATTAGAAGTTACCTGTAAGTACCATTCCATTTCATAAAAAAACGTTAAGGAACTGTTTTTAAATCTATAATCTAGATGTGAAACCATAACCTATGTGTAAAAATGGACAAATAATGTGATATTTCATGACACCCACTGAAGATGCCTTGTAAAAAAGGCGATACGCGTCTGGTTGCACAAATAAAAATAAAAAGTTCGATGTCCAGCATGCAAAAAAGGCATTTTCTTTGAAACAACTCCAATTTATATACAGCTGCTGCGAAAATGGCCACTACAAGAAACGTGTTTTTACTTTCTGTACACAGCTGGCGTCCAAAACCCATACTTCCTGTGTACTTACCACACCGCCATCCTCGCCGTCCACTATCGCTCCAATAACGTCCCAATAGATTTAGTTCCTCATGCAACCAGTCATACCTATTCATTAACTCGCAAAACTGAAGCTTAATTTATAAAGATCCATTGTGTATACCGTTGCCCAGAACCATACCAACATTTCAAGATTACACAAGGCATCTTACTGAAACAACAGAAGCCTCAGACTAATATCGATCAAAAACTAGCTTTAAAACACTATGCATTACGCGTCCGCGTGACAGCAAACTAAAATTACTAATATTTATCATACGGATTTGCAGCCCCTTGTGTTGACCGTGTTTGCAGTTAAAATTGTAGGATGTGAGGTCCACCACTTATGCAAAACACCGTTTTTTCCGTTTTATTTATTCTGCAATGTGAACATTTTTGTTAAATGATTACAAATTTATGTGGGTGTTTAGTTCAAACAATAGTTCGTTTCTTTTTGTTAATACCTTTACATTTGGTGTGCATGATTTTTCCGGATCACTTGTGTGTTATTTACTAAGGTAGCTTGTCATCTGCAACCAAACGATGTTGAAGAGAAAATTTTGCTGGCAGTTAACCTATCATTTAGAATGTAATTTAGTTTGTCGCGATGTTTTCGCGCCTATATTCGTTTTTACTTATGTTTTCGTGTGGCAAGACCTCTTATTCTCCGCATCATGGTGAGGTGTCGTGATGCACATGTAAATATAACACGTATATTCCACAAATAAGGTCGTAAAACACTTTTCACTTCACCAAAACACAGTGTGATTGTGGTTTGTCGTGTGTCCCAGCCCAGTTAGTGTTCATTTGTTCACCAGAGAGTTCGGCGACAAATTTGAATTTAGTTTACATTTTATCTCTGTATGAGTGTGTGTGTGTGTGTGTGTGTGTGTGTGTGTGTGTGTGTGCGTGTGTCTGTGCATGGGTCGGTGGGTGGGTGTGTTGGTGGGTGGTTGGACTTTATCTGTTTGTGTCGTCTTTTTCGTAAATTTCCTCTAACGTGTCAAATAGCGTGCCATTGCAGAGGGTAGTGTATTCATTTAAGACCTGTTTTCCGTCTGCTATTGCCTTCTGTATGTGGAAGTTTTCCTGAATAGTCAGTTTGCTGTATAGGCTGTGACTGGGTTTTAGTATTCTTAAGTCTGTTTCTATTGTGGTTGGGTGGCGATTATGGGCTACAAGGTGATCGCCAAATGTCCTATTGGTTTTTAAAGCTCTGAGATGTTCTGAATATCTGGTTTTGAAGTTTCTGCCTGTTTGTCCTATGTACACTGACTGGCAAGTGTTGCATGTGAGTTTATATATTCCTGATCTGCTAAATTTATCCATGGGTGTGTCTGTTTTCTGATCTTTCTCTGCCCTGTACCTTATTTGGAGTCCCTGTTATTTTATTATGTTGCCTATTCTGTGAACAATCTTGTTATTGTAGGTGAGTATGTGCCAGTCTGTTTTGTGTGTGTGTTGTTACTCTGCTGGGTCTTGTGTGTGTGGTCATTGTTTGTCTTTTGTGTTGTTCTGTGTTGGGTGACGTTTTTTGTGTGTGTGGTATGTCCATTTTTGTACTGTTTGCATATTTTTTGATTTAACTTGTCTACCATATGGGTATCATAACCATTTTCTACTGCTATTTGTTTTATTGTGTTTAGTTCTTGTGTGTAGTTCTGTTCGTTCATGGACGTTCTGTTTAATCTATGGAGCATGAATCTGAAGTTTTCTTGCTTATTTGTCAATGGGTGGTTTGATAGGTTGCGAATGGCGGTGCTTGTAGTTGTCTGTTTCCTGGATATTGTGAATTTGTGTGTGTTGTTTGCTTTATGTATGGTGAGATATAGAAAATGTAGTGTGTTGTTGGTTTCTGTTTCTAATGTAAAGTTAATTTTTGGGTGTAAGTTGTTTATTTCATTAGGTAGCTGTTCTATGTGTGTATGAGGATCATCAATCAGGCATATTATGTCATTGACATAATGGTACCAGTATATAACTTTGTAGTTTTTTGGTTTTATTATGTGTCTGAAGATCATGTTCTCTAGGTTGTTCATAAATATGTTAGCTAGGAGGCCACTGATTGGTGATTCCATTCATGTTGAGAATAAAATTCTTTCTTGAACACAAAATAATTTTGTGATGTTATGGTCTTGAGTATGGCTGTTATTTCATTGATGTGTGTGTCTGGTGTGTTTCCTTGTTGTTTTAATCTTTGTGTGATGATGTTGGTTCTTTTATTTATAGGAATACAACTGTACATTGATGTGACATGGAATGATATGAGGGTTGCAGTGTCCCATATGTGTGTTCTCTTGATTCTATTGATTACCTCCTTTGAGTTTTCCAGGTTCGTGTTGTCATCAAAAGTGTAGTCTGTTGTACTAGGTGATAGGATGGAGGATTTCGGAAGTCAATGACGGGCCTTAATGGGATATTGTCTTTGTGAACCTTTGGTAGGGAATTTAGGGTGAGTGCCTTGGATTTTTCTGTGTCATCCTCTTTACCTGGCCTTTTGAGAATGTTTTTCAGTGTCTGTTGAATGTTTTTCTTGTACCTTACAGTTAGGTCACTGATCAGTTTTGTGATGTTGTCTTTGAGAAAATCTAGTGTTTCCTCTATGTATTCTTTTTCATCCATAATTACAGTAATATTCCCTTTGTCTGCTCTTGTTGCTGTGGCATTGTTCTGTTTTAATTTTTGTTTTAGCATATTGGCTGTGATTTCCTCTGATGTTTTACGATTAGAAATAATATAATATTAGAAATAATTATTTCTAATCATACAGTATCAGAGGAAATCACAGCCTTATAACGAATCTGTACCACAGAAACCTCTGTTCAATAGCAAACTACGATACATATTTTCATCAATGAAGTCTACAATTCCACTCATTTTTATCTATGTTTTTTCGAAAATTGCAAATCTGTTATTCAGTAAAAAAACTTTTGGGAATGATCTAAGCATAAGAACATGTATTCGAAATTTTTTTCCTTTTCCATTTTTTGTGTAATATATTGGAGATCTATTTTTATCTTTGAGTTTTAAAAACGGTAACTATCCCACAAATTTCAATAACTTCTTTCCAGTGAAAATCGGTGCTTATACTGATCAGCCAGAACATTATGACTACCGACCTACTATCGATAAAAACCCGTCCAGGTGGTAGCAGCGTCACCTGCCGAGGAATGACCGCTAGTCAGACACATGCACTGAGCATGTAGCATCAGTGATCGTGCTGTCTGTGTGCAGAATTGGGAAAATGTGCGATCTGTCTTAGTTTGACCGAGGGCACATTTCGATGGCCCGGAGGCTCGACACGAGCATTTCTGAAACTGCACCACTTGTCGGGTATTCAAGGAGTGCTGTGGTGAGTGTCTTCAAGACGTGGCAAAACCAATGTGAAACCACGTCCATATGTCGCACAGTTGGGCCGAGGCCCCAAAACCTGGCTGAAACTTCAAGGAGACGTTTAATTCAGACAAAACGCATGACACGAGTGTTTTTGTGGTCGCTGATCACGAATTTGAGGTTAAAAATTGTCTAAACAAAATGGCGGAGCCAGTATAGCAACGAGACGCATGAAAACCCATCATAATTTGTTAATAATGGCGTATATAAAGGATCTCGAGATCAATAATTACAACAGTTAACACAATGTCTACGTGATTTGGTTATTAAACCAAAATAACAGATTATTCATCGAAAATGTATAGGAGAATATCTCCTCTTCGGTACCACGAAAATTGCCGTATAACAATGCAACGGAACGAACTTCAAACTGGGTGATTAAATGCAACTAATAAACGTAATAATATAATCAACGATAGAAGTAATTGTTACGATAATAATTAGGGCAGTTATTGAAGACAATCGGTCTTAGCATTCAAAGCGTAAGCTGATTGATGTTGAAGATGTTCTGCTGCATACAAAATGATGAATTTGTTTAATACCTATTAATCCGAATCAGTGTGTCGCTTTCGAAATCTTCAGAATCAGAATCCACATCGGAATCTTCTATGGTCGGTCGTTGGAAAAAATTTGGTAATTTGTGGTAAGGTCTTATGGGACCAAACTGCTGAGGTTATCGGTCCCTCAGTTTACGCCTACTTAATCTAACTTACGCTAAAGACAACAGACACACCCATGCCCGAGGGAGGACTCGAACCTCCGACGGGGAGAGCCGCGCGGACCGTGACAAGACGCCCAAGACCGCGCGGTTGTCTTTGCGTGATTGGAGCTGCAGGGGACCGTAATACCTCTATTGCCTCCATTGACAAACGTTTCATATGTTTTAGTTGCAGTTGTCTAATACTAGAATATATAGATCGGAACTTACCAGAAGCCGCTTGAAAACATCTTCCATTGATCTTACTCGAGATATCCTTTTGGGATGAGATGCACCAGTCCTTTCCGTACCCAACCCATCCCTCCAAATTCCCAGAACCGAAAATTCATTTTCATGGTTGTGGCCACGTTTTGGTGATTCGGCCACAATGTGCATCGTGGGGTTTGCCGGCCACCCCATCACTACAGGTGTCGGACGTCATGGGCTGGGCAAACAGGTAAAAAAAAAAAGGCGGCTAACTGTGGCGGAACTTACACCAGGGTTTAATGCTGGGCAGAGTATAAGTGTGGCTGAACACACAGTACACCGAACACCCTAAGCGATGAGCCTCTGACGACCAATGCACGTTCCAATGTTAACACCACGACGTCGGCAACTACGACTAAAATTGGCACGTGACCATGGGCACTGGATTTGGCGCAGTGGCAGATCGTAGCACGGTCTCATGATTCACGACACCTTCTTCATCATACTGATGGAAGGGCGCGAATCCGTTATCTTCCAG
Source organism: Schistocerca serialis cubense (assembly GCF_023864345.2). Classification (NCBI taxonomy): domain Eukaryota; kingdom Metazoa; phylum Arthropoda; class Insecta; order Orthoptera; family Acrididae; genus Schistocerca; species Schistocerca serialis. The sequence continues at coordinate 164,667,337 of NC_064645.1, read as the reverse complement.
GGAAGCAGCTCCTTGATACCCGTAATGCGGGAGGGAGACTAGCTGGCGATGGCTCCATTGCGCCCGGGAAACATTCATGTGTGCATTCATGGGTCCAGTGGGCCTCGTGCAAAGCATCATGACGGCCATGGAGTACTGTACAGTGGTTGCAGACCACGTACGCCGCTTCATGTCGATCATGTTTCCCGATGGCAGTGCGGCTTTGTCCAACGAGACATTGCGAAATGTCACAAGGCCACGAGGTGATGGAGTATTTCGAAGAAAGCAGCTGATGTACTTGCCTCTCGACTCGCCAGATGTGAACCCGATCAAACTGGTATGAGATTGAGCGTCGCGTCAGAGCTCATCGCCCCGTCTCAAGAATTTACGGGAACTAGGTGACCTCCAGCAACCTAACAAGATCTCATTGCTTCCATGCCATGACGCGTCGGCGCTGTTATTCATGCCATAGGTGGACATACTGGCGGTTAGGTAGGTGGTCGTAACGCTCTGGCTGAACAGTGAATTTTATAAAAACTAGAGATGATTGTCTTACCGGGATAGACGCGATCGTTCCTTGAATAACAATATGGCATTTCAGTCTTTGATCGCTATTTTTTTATTTTCAATAACCGGTTTCACGTTAGCTGCCCATCTTCAGATCTGTTGCATAAAGTTCAAAAATATAATTAACAAGAGATACGCTATAGTTATTGATAGAACTATCTTAGTTTACAAAAAATTTTTCGAAATGAATTAAAATGCAAACATACCACAGAGTAACCTGTCAGTACAGAACTACTGGTTCGCTGTCATAACTAAATTAATTTTTAATCTGTGAAAACCTTATATCACAGTTTGGAGAAACCCGATTGGTAAAAGTAAAAAGTGCCCTGTATCTGTAGGAACTGTGCAAAGAAGTTTCAGATAGATTTAAAGGCTAGGGTAGAAGTAATACAATTTTTATTCACTCCAGGTGAAAAAGCTAGATTAGTAAAGACGACTCCAAGAACACCTGAAGCGAGAGCACAAATAAAGTTGCACAAGGAGAACAAACCAATGTGTGTTATTTGTAATGATAAGGAAGCCGTTAATGAGCTCTTGAATAAGGCCTTGCACCGTAAGTTAAAGTCTGCATTTAAATACCAGTAAGTCTACAACCTAAAAAATAGTGTGTGTTTTGCGAATGAGGCGAAAGGACATTATAATTCCTGAGGACACCGTCCTAGCCTCGTCAGACGTAGTGAACATCTACACTAATATATCAGTTGGAGAAACTTTACAAATTATAAGGAAAAACCTGATAAAAAATAGGTCAATGAGCACGGATGAAATCGTTGAACTCGTGGATATGCTGGAGTTCACATTGAGTTTTAACAGTTTCGTCTTTAACGACAAGGTTTTTACTCAAGACGAAGGTTTAGCTGTGGGAAACAGTCTATCAGGCATTCTAGCTGAAATTTTTATGAATGACTTTGAGAACAAAGTTTTCAGCTCTTTTTCAGAAATTAAGGGGAAGTTAATTTATTGCAGACGGTATGCTGACGACACTATTTTATTATTCAAAGGGGAAAAAGAAGAACTAGTGGAAATGACTGTCGCTTTAAATGAACAGCATCCAAAAATTCAATTCACGCTAGAAATGGAGAACAATGGGGCGAATAACTTTTTATATTTGACCGTCATAAAGGAGGGAGGTAAGCATGTTTTCGGCGTCTATAGAAAAAACACTTGCTCCGACAAAATTATAGAAGCGAAATCGCATCACCCGGCACAGCATTATAGAGCGTACTTTCATGCAATGTTCAACAGAACCCTGAGATTGCCACTAAAGGAAGATGAGTTGTGTGGTGTCACCGCCAGACACCACACTTGCTAGGTGGTAGCTTAAATCGGCCGCGGTCCATTTAGTACATGTCGGACCCGCGTGTCGCCACTGTGTGATCGCAGACCGAGCGCCACCACAAGGCAGGTCTCGAGATACAGACTAGCACTCGCCCCAGTTGTACGACGACATTGCTAGCGACTATACGGACGAAGCCTTTCCTCTCATTTGCCGAGAGACAGTTAGAATAGCCTTCAGCTAAGTCCATGGCTACGACCTAGCAAGGCGCCATTAGCCTTACATAGTTTGAGAGTTATCGTATAAATGTCACAAGAAGAACGTTGTAAACCAACAAAGAATAAAGTTAAGTATTCGAGGAGCTGCATACTTTTCTTATTAGAAGTCAATACTTATCCTGTTCCAGACTTCACGCCAGTCGGCGTGTGTGTACGCGTGCCTTTCTTTCGGCTACCCGTCACTGTGGACTAGCTGCCTTAGCAGTCCACATCATTGGCGACGAGGGAAAAGTGTTCTTTCTGACTGCTTACATCTACTTGTGTCATGGCTTCGCCAGATGTACTGTCCGAATTTTATCGCTTGCAGAATCAGCAGACGCAGGCGTTATTGGATGCCCTTGGACAGCTCGTCCAGGGTCAACGTGCCATTCAAACCGATGCGGCAGCCGCCGCTTCATCGCTGCCGCCGCCACAACATGCAGTTGCACCGCAGTTTCGCCAGTTTGACCAAACCCATGAGACCTGGTCTGAATGGTCCCGCCAGTTTGGATTTCATCTCGCCGCCTCCAGAATTCAAGGTAATGAGCGGCCGCCGTTTTTGCTTTCATGTGTAGGTGTGTCCACCTACCGTGTGATAGTGAAATTGTTTCCCCGACGCGATGTAGCAACTCTGTCCTACGAAGAAATTTTGTCGGCATTGGATGCCTATTTCAAAGAAACAGTTAATGTAGTTGCAAAGAGGTATACTTTCTTTCGTACAAAACGTACGGTCGGTCAGACTAATAGGGAGTGGATTGCAACATTGCAAGGCCTTACACGGGAGTGTTCTTTTGAGTGTGACTGTGGACTCCCGTATTCAGATACGATGGTGCGTGATGCAATAGCACAGAACGTTTCTGATGTTCGCATACGGGAGCAAATTTTGAAACTAGTTAATCCCTCCCTTCAACAAGTGATAGACATATTGGATAGACAAGACACACTTGACTGTGCTCAGGAATCTTTTGAAACTTCGCCAGCAGTGTGTAACATTAACTGGCCCGGTAACTTGCCCTCGCGCACTTCGACGCAGCTGCCGCCGCGCTCTAAACCAGGTGTGCCGCGCCAGCACACGAATGCAGTGAAATCATGCCCGCGGTGTGCTACTAGACATTCGCGTGAACATTGCCCGTCACGCCAAGCTATTTGCTTTTTCTGCAATAGGAAAGGACATGTTCAAAGTGTTTGCCAGAAAAAGCTCAGATCAGACAATCACAACCATTCCAGGCCCTTTGCTTCGCGCCGGAATCGAACCAAGGACACTCAGGCTCGTGGACCTTCGCCCATGGACATTCATGTAGTTAATTCCACTTCGTCCAGTGACACTTTCTCTAACAGTGACTGTGTTCGTCCCACAAAAAGTGTGCGTCGATGTCGCCGGAAATCACGTCCATTAGCAAGTGATTCTGTACAAGTGTCTGTTCAAATTGCACATGACAGTCACTCTTGTCGTAAGCAGGACAATAAACTTTTTGTAGATTTGGACTTTAATGGCAAGGTCATACCATTCCAGCTCGATACCGGAGCTGCAGTTTCATTGCTCAATCACGACACGTACAAACAACTGGGCAAACCTCCGTTGCGTGCCGCAAATGTTCAGTTAAAAAGTTATTCAGGACAGCAGATCCCTGTGTTAGGACAGTGCACTCTTCTTGCAACATACAAGGGACAAACAAAACTTGTGTCATTTTACGTTCTTCGTTCTTCTACTGCAGTGAACTTGTTTGGTTTAGATTTATTTCAGTTGTTTAACATGTCTATTGTAAATCAGGTCCTATCAGTGAATCAGGCTGTGCCTTCGGACAGTGTTTCTCGCCTATGTGAAGAATTTGCAGACATTTTTGCACCGGGCTTAGGTTGCGCTAAAAACTATGAAGCACAATTGAAACTGAAAGTCAACGCGCAACCGAAATTTTTCAGAGCGCGCAATGTTCCTCACGCATTGCGTGATGAGGTCGCAAGAACATTACACGATTTAGAATCACAAGGTGTAATTGAACGTGTGCAAGCTTCTCTCTGGGCCTCACCCTTAGTAATTTTGCCAAAACCTTCCGGAAAACTGAGACTTTGCGTGGACTTCAAGGCCACGGTGAATCCACAACTAGTGACTGCTACTTTTCCTTTGCCCCGCCTGGAAGATCTTTTTGATAAACTGTGGCCGGGTACATATTTTTCCAAGTTGGACCTAGCCGATGCGTACTTGCAAATTCCGGTGGACGACGAATCCCAGCGCGTATTGGTGGTTAACACGCATCTTGGATTGTACAGGTTCAAAAGACTGCCATTCGGGTGTGCATCCGCCCCTGCATTGTTTCAGCAATATTTACAAACTATTTGTGCGTCGGTCCCTACTGCAGCAAACTATCTGGACGATATAGTGATCTCCGGACAGACAGAAGAAGATCATCTTGCGAACCTACGAACGTTATTTCAGGTCTTGCGACAAAATGGTCTTCGCTTGCGGAAGGACAAATGTGTGTTTTTTGCTCGTGACTTACCATACCTGGGACATGTCATCAATGCCCAAGGCATATATCCGAGTCCAGAGCACCTCCGTGCCATACAAGATTTGCCTTCCCCACAAAATGTGAAGCAGCTACAGAGTGTGTTGGGTAAAATTACCTATTATCATCGCTTTCTGCGCAATGCCTCTTCCATTTCAGCTCCGCTTCATCGCTTACGCCGTAAGGGTGTTCCGTTCGTCTGGACGACGGAATGCGAACGCGCCTTTCGCCAGTTGAAATCGGCGTTGCTTTCCAATACTTGCCTTACGCCATTCGATCTCCAGAAACCCCTTTTGTTGATGGTAGATGCATCGGATTTCGGGATCGGTGCTGTGCTTGCGCACAAAGTTGGCTCGCATGATCGCCTTATTGCCTTTGCGTCCAAATTGCTCTCGTCTGCGCAAAGAAATTATTCACAGATAGAGAAAGAAGCTTTGGCTCTCGTGTTTGGTGTTACTAAGTTCCATGATATCTTGTATGGTCGTCACTTTACCATCATCACAGACCACAAACCTTTGACGTCGATTTTTCATCCGAACAAGCCTGTACCTCCACGTACAGCGCAGAAATTCATTCGCTGGTCTATTTTCCTCTCGCAGTACCGCTACGACATCTTGTATCGGTCCACTGCTAAGCACGGAAACGCCGATGCATTGTCCCGTTTGCCTGTTGCTGAGGATAAAGCATTCGATTCTTCCGAACTTGCTTGCATGTTCATTGATTCGGAAACCGATGAAGTGGTCGAATCGTTTCCGATTGATTTTCGTCGTGTAGCTACAGCCACAGCTGCTGACCCGGTCCTTGCTACCGTTTTGCGTTCTGTTGCTACGCAATGGCCTTTGTCAAAGTCTCGGATCGAGGATCCGTTGGTTCGCCGATTTTTTGCTCACAAGGAGAGACTTTTTGTTCGACGTGGTGTTTTGTTGTTGCGTTCTGATAATGATCAGTCCAGAGTCGTGGTCCCACGTTCGTTACAGTCCTCTGTTTTACGGCTTCTTCACCAAGGACATTGGGGTATAGTGCGAACGGAACAACTTGCTCGTCAGCACTGTACTTGGTTCGGAATCGATGCTGCGATTACGAATATGTGTTCTTCTTGCATGGCGTGTGCCGAACAACAATCCGCACCGCCGCGGAAAGTCTTTGCATGGCCAAAAGCCACTTCCCCTTGGCAACGCTTGCACATTGATTTTGCTGGTCCGTTCTGGAATGCTCGGTGGTTGGTTCTCGTAGATGCCTTCAGTAATTTTCCTTTTGTTGTCCGGATGTCTTCCACGACGTCATCTGCCACCATCCAAGCGTTGTCTGCTATCTTTTGCATTGAAGGTCTTCCGCAGACTATTGTTTCCGACAATGGCCCACAATTCATGTCCGCAGAATTTCAGTCATTCTGCCAGGCCAATGGTATTCAAGATCTGACATCCGCGCCGTTTTCGCCTCAGTCAAACGGTGCCGCTGAACGATTGGTCCGGACTTTCAAGTCACAGATGTTGAAGTTGAAAGAGTCGCATTCTCGGGAGGACGCGTTGTTGCTCTTTTTGTCTTCGTATCGCTCTCAGCCCCGAGATGGTCGCTCGCCGGCTGAGTTGCTCCACGGTCGTCCTCATCGCACCTTGATGTCTTTGCTGCATCCGCCGCATCAGGTTCCTGTGCAGCGGCAGACTCCTGCTATTGCTCCAGGCGACGTATTTTATCGCAACTATCGAGGTTCACGGCGTTGGCTCGCAGGGCGCATTATGCGCTGCCTCGGCCGCGCGATGTATTTGGTTTTGGGGGCCTCTGGTGAGGTGCGTCGGCATCTCAATCAGCTGCGCCTCTGTCGTCGCACGGGTTCTGCCGCTCCCCGTCTGCTTTCAGCGACGGTGCCGTCCGGTCAGCGCCCTGGGGACCCATCTACTGGCTCGCCTCATCCCCAGGTGTTACCGACGATGCCTTCCATTTTGCCCCATGGCGACGCGCCGCCGCAGCCGCCGCCGCCGCCGCCGCCTGTTCTCCCGCCGGCGCCGCCCGCATTCGACGCTTCGCTGCAGCCGCCAAGCGCCTCCCTGGGTCCCGCGCCGCCGATCGCTGCCCGTGACCAGCTGTCCTCCGCCATGGAACTCTTGCCCGCTCCGGACCACATGACGTCATCGCGCGTCGGATACCCCGACGCGATGGAGGTCGACCCTTCGGCCCCTCCTGTCTCTTTACGGGCGCATACACCACATGTTGACGTGCACCCTGGACTAGGTTTTCAGGCGTTTCCTAGCTCCCCTCGGACCGAATGGCCGGGTGCGGGTGGCACGGCCTCGCCTGTTGTTAGGCTCCCCACCTCATCGCATACGTCAACATGGGGTCCTCCCCACGCCCGGGCGGAAGCCTTATAACACGACCGTTCGCCGATTTGCGGGGGAGGAATGTGGTGTCACCGCCAGACACCACACTTGCTAGGTGGTGGCTTAAATCGGCCGCGGTCCATTTAGTACATGTCGGATCCGCGTGTCGCCACTGTGTGATCGCAGACCGAGCGCCACCACAAGGCAGGTCTCGAGATACGGACTAGCACTCGCCCCAGTTGTACGACGACATTGCTAGCGACTATACGGACGAAGCCTTTCCTCTCATTTGCCGAGAGACAGTTAGAATAGCCTTCAGCTAAGTCCATGGCTACGACCTAGCAAGGCGCCATTAGCCTTACATAGTTTGAGAGTTATCGTATAAATGTCCCAAGAAGAACGTTGTAAACCAACAAAGAATAAAGTTAAAATTCGAGGAGCTGCATACTTTTCTTATTAGAAGTCAATACTTATCCTGTTCCAGACTTCACGCCAGTCGGCGTGTGTGTACGTGTGCCTTTCTTTCGGCTACCCGTCACTGTGGACTGGCTGCCTTAGCAGTCCACATCAAGTTGCAGAAAGAACTAGGCATTATTAAGCAAGTTGCAACAGTTAATGGGTACAGGACACAAGATGTTACACGTATGTTTAACAAGATCAAAAACAAATCCGCAGGTATCAGTAATGATTCTAGGAAAATTAAAGTTAGGAAGAAGTTTGTCACTCTGACATTCAAAGGACGTGTGACGGAAAGAGTTGCTAAATGCTTCCCAAAAAACATCGCTGTGGCATTCCAGAATGAAGGGCAAATGGCACATAGACTTGGACATAAACCAGAAACGACAAAACAAATGAAACACAATTCCGGAGCATATAAGATCAAATGTGCTGTATGTGACAGTTATTATATGGGGCACACAGGGCGGAATTTTGAAATTCGAAACAAGGAACATTACAGTCATAGCAAACGGACAGCATTTGGAGCGCATGTAAAGGATGGTAAACATGAAGTCAGCAATATAAATTAACAAATGGAGGTGCTACATAAAGCACAAAAAAGTCTCTATCTCAACGTGCTTGAAGAGATTGAAATATACGCTCACCAAATGAAAAAACGGGCCCTACTACTTAGTGAGCAAAGTGATTTTATGCACAGGCATTATTATGAGATTTTTAAAGACATGTTTTAGGCATACTCCCAAATACAATAGCACGTTCCAGTACGAACCAGCTGCAGAGGAACGGCCCTCAGCTTACTGGTGGTGCGGTGAATTATGCGCGACGGAAGAGGACATGGCGTGACGCTGAGTACGTCCTGGCATAGTGAAATCCTCTCCACCACCAATCAAAACAAAGAAGAGGAAACGCACATTTTCGAAAGAATATCTACATTTCAATAATATTTTTAAGTTTCTTTAAAAAAATTCTGCATTATTGTAAATTATTTCAGGTCATGGTGCACTCAAAAAAGATTATGTAAATGTTATTTCTTTAAAATTTGTCTTATTATTAGAAAGTATATCCGCCATTAATATGTATGGTGGTAAAATAACCTCTTAGCACAAATGCACAATTCCTACAGACAGAGGGCTCTTTTTACTTTTACCTATCAGGTTTCTCCAAACTGTGATATAAGGTTTTAACAGATAAAAAATCACTTTAGTTATGACAGCGAACCTTTAGTTCTGTACTGACAGGTTACTCTGTATCTGCAATATATGGTATGTTTGCATTTTAATACATCCCGATTTTTTTTTTTTTTTTGTAAACTAAAGTACTTCTTTCTTGTTAATAATATTTTTGAACTTTATGTAACAGATCTGAAGATGGGCAGCTAGCGTGAAACCGGTTATTGAAAATAAAAAATAGCGATCAAAGACTGAAATGCCATAATTTTATTTTAGTGTATTTTATGTTGTGAAATATTTATTTACGAAAGGTTCAACATAACATTTTATTATGCATAAAAATAAAAATTGTTAAAATTTTTCATAAATGCCAAAAAATATCGTGAAGTCAGTACTGTAAGAAATGTGTCGTTGACGCTTTGCACCAACGAGTTAACAATGGTAAAAGGTCAATTGTTGGACTATTTTTTCTTATAAGAAGTATCATTTTGCGAATTATTAACTGTGAACACTGTGTCTAACATAAAATGTCAATTTTTAAAACTCTAAAACGAAGAGAATAAAATAATAGCAATTACAAAATCACTTACTATAATAAGATACGATTTCTTAGGTACGTTGAACTTGGGAATAAACCACGAAACTTTATTACCTACAAAACAATATCTTCAGCGAAGCATTTTATACCCAGGTCTCTTGAAGAACCATAAGCTAAAATATATTAGACGTATAGCTGAGCCACGAATTTCTTCGAAGTATGAAGATGATCGTTATTACTGGCTTCTAGTTCATGCAGCAATCAACACTGAAACTTCTGTTCTACAGCAGTTTCCCATAATATACTGATATTCATTTGCAAGTCTGATAATGCAGACGAAGAGTAAATGTTACTATTAAAATCAAATCATTTCAGTAGTTACTCTATGATTAGAGCCTGGGGATGGAACTGTTAGAATCTATAGTTAGCAGTATGAACAGCTCTGCATACACACTAACTCACAAACTCAATGCATCTTTCAAAAGGCTTTCACATAATATGAAACAATGTGTACTGTAAGAAACAGTGCCACACTAGTCACTGAAACTAAAGAAATAGACATTCCAGACTGCCCTATTTTATATCATTACACATCACAAACCTATATTCCTATATCCCTATTAAATGAGCCTTGTCAGTAATAAAGAACAATTTACTAAAGCACAAAAGTATTTGCAAGCTGAATTTATTGGATTTACAGAGTTACAGTTGCTTTGCATTAGTGGCAATATTTATCAACAAGCAGATGGACCATTCATGGCCTCATCCATATCTGGCACTACAGCTGACATTTTCATAAAATACATAGAACAAAACTGTTCAGCAAACAGGAACCATGTTGAAAAACCATTTGGTACCACAGAAGATATATACATTATTCCTTACCTCTTAGTATAACGATATCTTCATTATTTGTTCAATAATGAGCAAACAACTAACAGCATTAGAAGAATTCATTTTCTGGACAACATGAATTTTCTAGATTTATGTATAGAAATTCACAACAACATGCACAATTTCAAGATGTACAGAAAAAAGACACCCTCCAACAACAATTTTGCTGTCACGACATGTTGCATGGGGGCTTTATTAAATATATTGAAAATAATTTTTATTTTTCGTTCGTAGCTGTATGTCCGATTACGCTGTGTCTCATAAACGGTTGGCCCTGACTAGTTTTTGTACGCAATCTGACTGCATAGAACAACAACAAAGAATGAAATGAAAATTTCAGTTAATACAATTAATTAATTAAGTCCCCAGCAACTATAAAACCTACAAAGCCAACAAAGCACAAGTGTAGCTGTTCTGTGTGTGGAAGTGTGACTCAACGTACACACCTGGCACGGTTCTTCTTCAACAAGACAAGAAATTTTAAATACCATTTATACTGACGTGATAAGAAAATTAGAAATACTATAATTGCGCAAGAAAACCAGAATTACACTCTAATACAAGAACACACGCCAGATGCTTTGTTGACTGAACCTGTAATGACGCATTATTGAGGACACTGAAATAATGAGAGAGAAAAGAAAATTTTTTTTACCTTCATTTATATTGACGAAAAGCACTCTAATCATTACAATATATCACCATACCGAGTCGCTACTACCACATCTCAACAAGAACTGAGTACTGCCGCATCTCGACAAGCACTCTTCACTACGACATCTCAGCAAGCACACTCTGCTACGAGTTCTCAACAAGCACTGACTACTACAAGTTCTCCCCAAGCACTGCCAGTGGAGGCGGCTGAATAATACTCTTTGGCGCAATCTCTGGCGCTGTGGCTCAGTGTAGCCACCTTTCATATGCCCCTCCTCCATGTGCCAGAATTTGATGGTATTTTTGCCAGCATTGGTGGTGAAAATACCGCCAAATTCGTCCACAAAATACAGACAAAAATAAAAGATAATATTAATACGTAACTATCACATAATTAGATAAAATTTTGGCTTTGCACTGACCTTTCAATAACCTAATATATAAAATACAGTAAGCTATACAACTTCTTTTCATACATGTGACTTTACATAATAGTTCACACAATACACAAAAAATCAGTTTATACAAATGTTCACATAAAATGCTTTCAATGATTAGTTCCAGCAGTAGCACCCAGCAATGGTCAACAGGTGCAGACACCAACAAGTGACATCATTCAGCAGAAGCAGTTCCATTAGTGGCACCCAGCAATGTTAAGCAGGTGCAGACACCAACAAGTGACATCATTCAGCAGAAGCAGTTCCATTAGTGGCACCCAGCAATGTTGAGCAAGTGCAGACACCAACAAGTGACATTATTTCAGTAGAAGCAGTTCCATCAGTGGCACCCAGTAATGTTGAGCAGGAGCAGACAGCAACAAGTGACATTATTTCAGTAAAAGCAGTTCCATCTGTGGCACCTAGCAATGATGAGCAGGTCCAGAGAGCAGTCCATAATATTCACGATCACTGATCACACTGTTCATCAGAGTTTATAAGAAGAAATTAAACATGTCCTAGTGGCACCAATCATGTAGAAAAAGTACAAGTAACAGTCCATAATATTCACTATCACTGATCACACTGCTCATCAGAGTTTATAAGCAGAAATTAAACATGTTCTAGTGGCACCAATCGTGTAGAAAAAGTACAAGTAACAGTCCATAATATTCACTAGCCTAATCACACAGTTCATCAGCAGAAATTAATCATTTCTAAGGGGCACCCATTATGTTGAAAAAGTGCAGGTAACAGTCCATAATATTCACTATCACTAATCAGACAGTTCATCAGCAGAAATTAAACATTTCTAAGTGTCACACATCAATGTTGAACAAGTGCAGGTAACAGTCCATAATATTCACTATCACTAATCAGACAGTTCAGGCATGAACAATAGTTTGTATACACATACAAATGCTTTTACACACTAAACATATAAATTGTAATTACACACAAATGATATCAGATAATTGTCATATTAACTATTACAAATACTCAAATATCAGTAAACCTATAATATTTATGGGTGTCCGTGCAAGCCACTACAAACAAATAAAACAATATTTAGGAGATGGGTGGGTAGGATTAGGAAAGGAAAACACACAAAACACACTCACTCATCTTTCATCCACATTAAGTACTACTGTGTAATTGAATAGTGTTAACTGTGTAAATGCAATTCTGTCAAAATTTGATGTTCATCATGTGTATCAAGTAGTAGTGGCAGCAATGTATAACAGTCAATAATAGTTAAGTCAACGTCATAGTCATCATGTCAAGACCAATGTTTGCCAAGCCAGATCAAAATGTACAGTTGCTGAACAACTGTCAGTGAGCCAAGATATGCAAATACTTCCTCTCTCCAAAACAAAAAAAAATGTACTGCTTATTGATTTAACAAGTGTGTGTAGACAATCTTCCTTCTACTTTAGTGTTCTAGTCTGCTATCTTCATCCTCCTTGTTCCATATAGACCAACAAAAAAAAATATGCACCTCATTTACTTTACCTCTTATACACCAAAACTCCAATAATCATCAGCATCATATAATCTCAATACTTCAATAATACCTCTTACGTCGATACATATAAACATTATCATTAATAGCATTTACCTTACCTCTTGTCCACCAAAACTCCAATAATCATCAACTTCACATAATCTCAATAATACTTCAATAATACCTCTTCAATACGTCGACACATATAAACCTTATCGCCAATATCATTTCACTTCCATAACAACTCTTTCCTCTAGTCAGTCTCCTCGAACAAGTACAGATAAAATCCTAATGCAAACCTCATCATCCTATACAATCCGAAGACACATTGTCAACACACAACCTCTGTGTAATCCATCTGACCCAAATCTTCTACTCATTATGAATCATAAACAAAAGTAATGCATACATGACCTCTAACAGACTTAGTTCGAATAACTGTCAGTAATTAAGTACGAATACGGGGTGTGAATGATCATAATATTTCACAGTGTGTACACCACTTCAAGAATTATGGCAAACAGAAGCAAACATGTGGAATATTTCTTGTGTCAAGTGTCACTTCCTATTTCAATTGCTCACGAAAAATGCAGTGTAATAACTGTCAATGGTCTAAACCCGGTTTTGGTATGTCATGTCGTTAGCTTCCTTCCTATTAGCCTAAATTTATACAGCTTCCATAAAACCTCCAGCTCATGTGACTTCTATGAAGTTTCTTGTACTAATGTCGTTCGTCGAATTATAGCAGTTCATTCTCCCATCTTAAAAATATAAGTCACTGAGCGTAAGCAAAACAAGCAATAGCGAGTAAATATACCAGTAGAGAACAGAATGTCAACAAGTGGATGCAGCACAATTCTTACAACGAGGCACTGCCAAGCGAACAATCTATAATTAATACAATAGTGTGACCTAAACTCTATGTTCATTCACAGTATATCAGCATTTCTATATACCAAATTAAAGAGTAGTTATGGCAACAAAACAGAAATGTGTAAATATGCAATCCATAAGCAAGGCAGCAAATATGTTATCTAACATAATAAACAGGTCATTAGCATCCTATCAGCATAAGCAAATAAATGTTCATATGTAATCTTAATAAGTAAACATGAAGGCGCAAGCAGATAAATCACAAAGTATAACTTACATACATAACCACATCAGCACAATTAATCAGGTGACAATTATAATTTAAAGAAATAAGCACAGCAGGCACATAATAAAAAAAATATGACATCAATGAAAAAGCATTGCAGCCAAGCGATGCATAATATATACAAATATCAACCCAGTTCATTAATAATCATTGTCAAAATCAGTTAACGTACGCAAGCACGTCGCTTCACAAGTAATTTCGTAGAACATGAAATTTAGCACAAAGTATGAATCACGTAATCGCGAGCAGCAAATTACGTCTAAAGTACGTACCTAAGTCGAAATATGTTACCTGAAAAATGAACTCAATTAATAGTTACCTTTTTAGTTTATTAGTTTCTTCTTGGAAATTACATTCTTTCTGAAATTTTTTTGATAGCAAGTCCTCTTAACGTCGGAGACACACAGAATTTACCTGAAGTTCTTAAATATTTTATAAAACCGTATCCTGAAAATTACTGAACGTTAATAACATAATTGATCAAGTCACTACAGCTTTATACTGAATTTAGTCGGAGAAATTAGACTGTGTATTTGTTTACGTCTGTCAGTGCATTCGCACTGAGCGCTCGATCAGCTGTAGGCGCGTGGCGTGGGAAGCAATTGTTTGCGGTCAACGACAGCCTTGTGCGGCGCGCAGACTTGACTGTTGCTTTGAGTATATGCCGCCGCCAAAACACAGCGCGGTATCCTTGTATTCTCTGCATGTTTACGCAAACTGTTGGTTTCTCGAAAGTATGTCATTCCACAAAAATTTTAACGTTTGATATATGATGTATTCCCTTAGAGCGTCGTGATTTAAGAGTTTCTACTTCAACAGTGTTGTCATGAATAATTTTGCGAATTCTATATGGACCGTTATAAAGCAGAAAAAATTTGCGACACAAGCCCTTTCCTTTGTAAGACAAACGGTCAGACTTAATTAACACTTTTTGGCCAACTGAAAAAGTTTTTAAACGACCAGGACGCTTAGCTGATTTCTCTCTTCTAGCAGCCGCAGGTTGCTTGGTTGGTTGGTTGTTGTGATGTTTAAGGGGGACTAAACAGCGAAGGTCATCAGTCCCCCATTCCAAAATCAGGCGAGCCGAAAATCTACGGAGCAGATAAAAACCAAAGGGGGAGGAGACGTCCCCCCAGGCGCTAAAAGAACACAAATGCAGCAACAAACACTACAGACAAGAACAGGACAGAGGAACACCAGGCAGAAAGAAACAGAAGAAAGGAGGATGGCCGGAGGCTGGTTGACTGACCATGAGAAAATAAAAGGAAAGAGTCAACCATCTGACGGCACACCAGAACAGCAACAGACACAAGGACAAAAGACACAGAAAGGGAAAGGCGCAGGACCTCCCTAAATCGAACCATAAAAACGACCACGACGGATAAAATGTAAAACATTGTCAGCCAAGGAGGCATCGTCGGATAAAACCAAAGCCAAAGTGCCCGGGAGATTAAAAGATTGCCGGAGTGAGCGCAGTCGAGGACACTCCAGCAAAATGTGGCCGACCGTCAGCCGGGAGCCACACCGACACAAGGGGGGATCCTTCTGACGCAACAGATGGCCGTGCATCAGGTATGTATGGCCGATGCGCAGCCGACACAGGACTACCGAGTCCCTGCGAGAAGCCCGCAGGGAGGAACGCCACACATCGGTCGTCTCCTTAACAGCCCGCAGCTTATTCGGGGATGTCAGGCCACGCCACTCATCAGCCCACACCCCAAGCACCTTACGGCGCAACACCAGCTGCAGGTCGTGAGCTGTGAGGCCAATCTCCAAAGCTGGGGTGTCGATCGCCCCTTTGGCCAGCCTGTCAACACGTTCGTTCCCCGGGATGCCAACATGACCTGGCGTCCAAACCAAGACCACCGAACGACCAGAACGGGCAATGGCGGAAACAAACTCCTGAATAGAGGACACGAGAGGAGAGGAGGGATAGCAGCGGTCGATGGCCTGAAGGCTGCTCAGGGAGTCACTGCAGATGACGACGAACCCACCTGAGCAGAAACGCATATGCTCAAGAGCGCGCAAGATTGCCACCAGCTCTGCAGTAAAAATACTGCAGCCAGCCGGCAAGGAGCGTTGCTCAACATGGGCAGCGTGAGCAAAAGCGTAGGCAGTGCGACCATCAACCAGGGAACCATCCGTGTAGACAGGCTCACAGCCCGGAAATGATTCGAGGAGCGCAAGAAAACGGCGACGGAGGGCCACAGGCGGAACCGAGTCCTTAGGTCCCTGTGCCAAATCCAGACGGACGGACGGCCGGGACAAACACCAGGGAGGCGTAGGTGTACGGACCCGGAAGGGAGGCAGAAGAGGGAATGACCCCAGTTCTGACAGCAGGGACTGGACACGGACAGCTACGGAAAGCCCAGACCTAGGTCGCCGTTCGGGCAGATGGAGGACCATAGCAGGGAAAAGCAGGCGACGATTGGGATGATCTGGCGAGCAATGAACGTTGACAGCATAGTCGGCGAGCAGACGATGGCGGCGAATCCGCAGCGGGGCAACCCCGGCCTCCACCAGTAGACTATCCACGGGGCTGGTGCGAAAAGCGCCAGTTGTAAGCCTAACCCCACAGTGGTGTATGGGGTCTAACAACTTCAACACTGAGGGGGACGCAGACCCATAGGCCAGGCTCCCATAATCAAGCCGGGACTGCACAAGGGCTCTGTACAACCGCAGCAGCATGCAGCGATCTGCACCCCAAGACGTGTGGCTAAGGCAGCGAAGGGCGTTGAGGTGCCTCCAGCATTTTTGCTTCAGCTGAGTAACATGAGGAACCCATGTGAGCTGGGCATCAAACACGAGTCCCAAGAAGCGGCAAGTGTCCACCACTTCAAGCAGGTGGCCGTCGAGGTAAAGTTCAGGATGAGGGTGGACCGTCCGACGCCTGCAGAAGTGCATAACTCGAGTCTTGGCAGCAGAGAACTGAAAACCATGAGTCAGAGCCCAAGATGCTGCCTTGCGAACGGCGACTTGCAGCCTGCATTCGGCGACTCCCGTAGTCGTGGAGCTAAATGAGATGCAGAAGTCGTCGGCATACAAAGAAGGAGACACCGACGACCCCACTGCTGCAGCCAGACCATTAATGGCCACTAAAAATAAGGAGACGCTCAACACCGAGCCCTGCGGGACCCCATTTTCCTGTATATAAGAGGAACTAGAGGTGGCACCGACTTGCACCCGGAAAGAGCGGTGCAATAAAAAGTTTTGAAGAAATGCAGGGAGCCGACCACGAAGACCCCACTCATGCAACGTGGCGAGGATGTGATGCCTCCATGTGGTGTCATACGCCTTCCGCAGATCGAAAAATACAGCAACGAGATGCTGACGTCGGGCAAAGGCCGTACGGACAGCAGATTCCAGCCGCACCAAATTGTCCGTGGCAGACCGGCCCCGACGGAAGCCACCCTGGGATGGAGCGAGGAGACCGCGCGACTCAAGGACCCAACACAAACGCCGCCCCACCATACGTTCGAGCAATTTGCACAAAACGTTTGTGAGGGTAATGGGACGATAGCTGTCCACCGCCAGTGGGTCCGCACCGGGCTTCAAGATGGGGACAATAACACCCTCTCGCCATTGCGACGGGAACACGCCTTCGCTCCAAATGCGATTAAATATCGCGAGAATGTGTCTCTGGCAGTCCCTGGAGAGATGCTTCAGCATCTGTGCGTGGATGCAGTCCGGTCCTGGTGCTGTATCAGGGCAATCGGCGAGGGCAGCGAGGAATACCCTCTCGCTGAAAGGAGCATTGTAAGTTTCAGAACGACGCGTGTGGAACGATAATGGCGTCTGCTCGGCCCGCTCCTTGAGAGAGCGAAAGGCCGGGGGATAAGTTGCAGTCGCAGAGCTCTTAGCGAAGTGCGCAGCAAGGTGTTCAGCAATGGCGGCAGCGTCCGTACACACAGCGCCGTCCAAAGAGATCCCAGGGACACCCGTAGGGGTCTGGTGTCCATAAATCCGCCGTATCCGGGACCACACGAGCGACGGGGAGACACGGGAGCCCAAGGAGGAAACATACCGCTCCCAGCACTCCTGCTTACGCCGTGCAATAAGACGACGGGCGAAGGCACGGAGCCTCTTAAAGGCGATGAGGGACTCCAGAGACGGGTGCCGCCTATGCCGCTGGAGAGCCCGCCGATGGTCGCGAATAGCCTCAGCAATCTCCGGCGACCACCAGGGTACAGCCTTCCTCTGAGGGAGGCCAGAAGATCGGGGGATGGCAGCCTCGGCCGCTGAAATGATGGATGTGGTTAAAACACGGACCACCTCGTCAATGTCACCCTGTGGGGGAGACTCAATGGCAGCAGCGGAAGTAAAAGCCGGCCAGTCAGCCCTGTGGAGAGCCCAGCGGGGCAAGCGCCCAGAAGAATGACACCGGGTCAGTGACAAATAGACGGGGAAATGGTCACTACCACACAGGTCAGGATGCGCTCTTCAGTGGAGGGATGGGACAAGTCCAGGGCTGCAAATAGAGAGATCGATGGCCGAGAACGAGCCATGGGCCACACTGAAATGCGTGGGAGCACCGGTGTTCAAGAGGCTAAGGTCGAGTTGAGCCAACACATGCTCCACGGCCCGACCGCGATCATCGGAGACAGTCCCACCCCATAGAGGGTTGTGGGCATTTAAATCTCCCAGAAGCAGCAAAGGTGGCGGGAGTTGAGCCAGCAGTGCAGCCAAGACATGTCGAGGGAGCTCCCCATCCGGAGGAATGTAAACAAAGCAAACAGTAATAGCCGGCGAGAGCTCAACCCTGGCAGCAACTGCCTCTAAAGGCGTCTGAAGGGGTACTGGCGAACTACAGACAGAGTGGTGAACAAAGAGGCAAACCCCACCTGACGCTCGATGACAGGCAGCACGGTTCTTATAGTATCCCTGATAACCGCGAAGGGCGGGGGTCCATAGTGCAGGAAACCAAGTTTCCTGGAGAGCAATGCAGAGAACAGGGGAATCACTCAGAAGCATTCGGAGCTCAGGCAGGTGGCGGAAATAACCGCCGCAGTTCCATTGGAGAATGGAAGCAGGAAGGGACTGGGAGGGCGTGAATGCGACTAAGAGGCAGACAGCGCTCCAGAGCCAACTGCCGCCACTGGGGGAGAGTCAGCTGAGTCCATAGGAGAGGCCCCCAAGGGTTCCGTGAGGGCGAGATCCGCGGCAGAGGCGAGGATTTCCACCTCATCCCCGGAGCCAGGACTATGTACAGCAGGCGGTGCTGAAACCGCCGGAACGTCCTTCTTCTTGGACACATTCCGTTCCTTCTTCTCGCGTCTGCCCTTAGGGTGAGAGGGCTGGGAGAGCTTCTCTGAAGGAGCGTCGGAGGCTGACAACGACGCAGAAGCCCTACGATCAGCAGGTGGCGGAACCTTCAGCCACTGGCTGACATCTGGCTGGGAAGGAGAAGAAACGGAGGAAGGGAGAGCCCCGAGGGACCCCTTCCGCGAGAGAGGAACCGACGGAGGCAACGCCGCCGGAGAAGGAGGGGGAGGAATCGAGCCTCCCAGTTGTGGAGCAGATGTCACTCCCGAAGTAAGCTTGGGGGGAGCGACAGAAGAGGGTTGGCCCCCAACTGCTAAGGGGGCAATAGAGGAAGGCTTGCCCCCAGGCACGAGGGGGGCAGACAGAGATACATGGCCCCGAGGGCCCACTGAAGGCGGCACAGATGAAGCGACAACCGTCGCTCGCGTGGGCGACGATAACGTGGCTGCAGCATAAGATGTTCGAAGGGAAGCAGGATACAACCTTTCATATTTCTGTTTAGCCTCTCGATAAGTAAGCCGGTCCAGGGTCTTAAATTCCATTATCTTCCGCTCCTTATGAAGAACGGGGCAATCCGGCGAGCATGGAGAGTGGTGCTCCCCACAGTTGACACATACAGGCGGGAGCGCACATGGAGAATCGGGATGAGAGGGGCGTCCGCAATCTCGACATGTAGCGCTGGATGGGCAATGGGAGGACATATGCCCAAACTTCCAGCACTGGAAGCACCGCATCGGGGGAGGGACGTATGGCTTCACGTCGCAACGGTAAACCATTACCTTGACCTTCTCGGGCAAGACATCACCCTCGAAGGCCAAGATAAAGGCACCGGTGGCCACCCTGTTTGTCTTGGGTCCTCGATGGACACGACGGACAAAATGCGCACCACGTCGTTCTAAATCGGCTCTCAGCTCGTCATCGGATTGTAATAAGAGGTCACGATGGTAAATAATCCGCTGGACCATATTTAAGCTACTGTGGGGAGTGACGGTAACAGGGACGTCACCCAGCTTATCACACAAGAGCAACGCTCGTGACTGGGCTGGGGAGGACGTCTTGAGGAGGATGGACCCATTCCTCATTTTTGACAACCCTGCCACTTCCCCAAACTTATCCTCCAGGTTTTCCACAAAAAACATAGGCTTCGTCGGAAGAAAGGAGTCACCATCAGTCCTGCTGCAGACAAGGTATTGCGGTACATAAGGCTCCCGCTTGGCACTAGACCGGCATCCCTCCCATGGCGCAGCCAACGAGAGGAACGTCTGAGGGTCATATTGCGCAGCATCGAAGTCGACTCTACCTCGCTTAGAGACGCTGGTGGCCGTGCGACCACCAGCTTGGTGTGATTTATTGCGCTTCATTGCGCCACATCCGCCCAGATGCCACCTACTCCGAACGAGGGCTCTCCCCAAGGGCGCCACCCAGCCAAAGCAATGGGTACCTGGCCGATATCCCGTTGCCCGGAGTCCCCGTGCCCCAGACAAGATGGGCACATACTCCTTGGCATGCATGGGGAGGAAACAGCTCTGGCATCTGTAGTGCAATCCCTGCGTGGTCAGGGGGCTACCACCAAGAGGGTACATGACGACCCCACCACAATGGACTGGCTACCGTGCTGGATTTTAGGTGTTTAAAGGGTCCACAGTTGTCGTAGGCGCTAAGAAGAAGAGTGCGCACAAGGCGAGAAGGAGACAACCCAGAAGATATTGGGCGTAGTCCCCCCCACACAACAATAGGTAACATGCAAGATGGTGGAGCATGATGGACCAATACAAAAACACCACGTAAGGTGTCCTTCCCCAAATGGCACGCACTGACGACGGAAATTTGGAAGAAAAAAGGAGGTCAAACCCAAGAGGGGACCATCACAGAAGGCCGAAACGTTTGAGACTCCTTTTAGTCGCCTCTTACGACAGGCAGGAATACCGCGGGCCTATTCTTACCCCCGAACCCGCAGGGGGATAGCAGCCGCAGATGCAATATTTTGTAGAGCCAGGTTGACAACTTCAGAATGCCGCAGTTTCCGTGAAGGCGGAAAAGGAACGATTTCAGATATGCGATTTATCGGTGCTTTGTTTTTTAATATCAGTATAGGCGGTAAAGAAGTTGAATCATTAGGAAGTTCATTCAGAATGTTTTGAAAAATATGAAGATACTGATCCCAAGTTCTGTGATTCTGATGACAATAAAGACGACACAATTTATTGATTTCCTTCATCCATCTCTCTGAAGTGTTAGATTGAGGGTGAAAAAGTGAAATGAAAATTGGTTTAATTTTACGATGCCGTAGAGTATGAAGCCAAATTTTAGAACGAAACTGTGATCCATTATCTGATATAACTTTATCAACATGACCAACTTCTTTAAGAAAATGGTTGATGAAAGCGTTAGATACTGAACGAGCTGTTGCTTTGAGTAAAGGTGTAAAACACACATATTTTGATGTCAACTCCACTGCTACGAAAACTTACGCAAAACCATTAGTAGAACGAACCACTGGACCGAACAAATCGACTGCAGCCATGTCCTTTAATTTCGCTGGAATGATAGGAAACAACGGTGCTCTGTGAGAAATTGTTGGCGGCTTAGCCTTTTGACATAATTTGCATTTGGCCAGAACAGATCGAATACGTTTTTCCATATTACTGAAGTAGCAATTTTCCCGTAATTTATGAAAACATTTTCTGGGACCAAAGTGTGCAAAACTGAAATGAGTCTACCAAATCAGCTTATTAACCCACTCATCAGGAATACAAACTAACCAAACAGAGTTGTCGACCGATTGTCGTTTAAAAAGAACTTTTCAGATAGATCACAAAAACGATGTGTGGCCAAATTGTCCAATCTAACAAAGAGTCTATGAAAATTACAGACACCAAGGAAACTACGAACATCATGTTTTGTGGTAGGAACAGCATAATTACGAATAGCGTCTAATTTCTTTGGATCAGGAAGAATACCTTCTGTAGAAATAATGTGACCGAGAAATTTCCCTTGAGAACGACCAAGTTCAGATTTTTCTAAGTTCACAGTAATGCCAACTCGTGCAAAAATATGTAATAATGAATCCAAAATTTTGTTGTGTTCACTCCAAGAATGTTTAGCAATAAGAATGTCGTCAACATATGAAGTAATATTGTCACGCAGATAAACAGGTAAAATTTCATTTAAGCTACGAATGAATGCTGCTGAAGATACAGTAAGTCCAAACGGTAATTTTCGAAATCTCCTTTGGGTAAAATCGTCATATCCGGTTATTGTTTACTTACTCTCTAGATAGATTGATAGTCGAAGAGTTGTTTTGACAGATGCAAAGAATAGTAAAATAGTAGGCAGCGGTGCAGAAAACTAAAAGGGAAATAGCACCACTACAGCTCGGGACCCTGTGCACGCTACGGCACATATTCACTTAGTGTAGCGAATCCCCTGAGGGCTTAAATAGCAGCACATAAATTCCAGTTTGTGACTTGGTGGCCAATTTGGTGGAAGTGCGTACATAAATTGATCTAACCTTGAACATGGATGTATGTCATTCTTAGAATTGCGAAAGATCTTGAATTTCCGAACAGTTAAAAAGTGTTTATAGTCAAAGTTTTCGCCTCGTGGCGACAAAGACCTACCGCGTCTGTCCCAGTCACAATGACGATTATTGCTAAATTCACGCGCCTGGCGCTCTCTTGTTGCATCCCGTAAATGAAACAAATTATTTTCTTCAAAGCCCTCTGCTATCTGTGATTCTAAATTTCTTCTGCTATCTTTTCCTACGATTTCGCCTTCAATTTGCTTAACTTGCTTTCGTAATGCCTCAACTTCCCTTTTAACGCGTTCATTAAATTTTCCCTGATTTTCAACATGTTTATTTATGTTCTGATACTCTTCGGTTTCTGCAAATGGCAATGGAGCTGTATCATCCGAATCTCTGTCCCTATGAAAACTAAGATTTGTCAATTTATCTGAAATCTCCTCAACTCTTTCCGATAAATCACCTATTTGTTCTTTCTGTTTATTTACGTCTTCCGTAAGTGTCGCGACTCGGGTTTCAGTATTAACACATTTAGTAGTTAACTGTTCATACTGTTGTGTTAGGTTATTTAATCTGTCATTTGGTACGGATTCCTCGATTCTCTCAAATATTTCTTCCTTATCTTTTGCACGTTGTAAATTTAACTCTGATATTTTCTGTACTATCACGCGATCTCTTTCTTCCTGTTCTCTATGCTGTTCCCTTTGTCTAATCTCTACTGCAACTAATCTATTATTGTGAGCATTCAAAATCGGTTGTACTTCTTCTCTGATTTCTTTCTTTAATTCATCTTTCATATTTTTGAAACATGTCCCTATTCGTGAATCTAACCGTGTTTCCAAAGTTCCCATCTCTGTTTTAAATTCAGATCCTAACCGAGTTCCCATCCATGTTTCCATTGTTCCCATTTGTGAGTCTAACCGTGTTGCCAAAATTCCCATCTGTGTTTTTAATTCAGATCGTAACTGTGATCCCAAATTTAATATTGCACTCATCAACTGCTCCGTACTAACTTGTTCGAAATTCTTTTCGCCCCTAACATTTCCCGCAAAACCAGTTTCCTTCGTCATAGCTGTAAAGCTATCTGTGTTCGATACTATTCCAGAATCTTCTGTCGTTAATCTCGTATTCTGTGAATTTTCTGATTGAGAAAAATTTTGAAATGGTTCCGGACTATCTTCCCGACTTATTAAATTGTTTTCCACTTCATTATTCATCATACTGTTGTTCTGTGTTGGCGAGTTCGCCATGTCAACAATTTCGTCATTCTCACTATTCATCATTTTCGCCTTTTTCATCGATCGCGTAATCATTAACAAAACATACAAAACTCGTCACAATACGAAAATTACAGAGAATATAACACGTTATCACCAACAATACCATTCACACGATATGCTTCCCACAAACACGATTAACGAACAACTGAAATAATTGCACTAAATTATGAAACCCGTAGACAAGACAACAAAAAATTAATTTTGAAAAATACCATTAGAAGAATGCCAATTACCAAATCTACACATGCAATATAGACTACAATTACTAAACTACAAATTACTACAACAATACTACTGTCTACTATTTTTACAGTCAGAAGATTCCAAGGGACGATCCGAAGCAGCGGTCGCCACGTGCATGGGGGCTTTATTAAATATATTGAAAATAATTTTTATTTTTCGTTCGTAGCTGTATGTCCGATTACGCTGTGTCTCGTAAACGGTTGGCCCTGACTAGTTTTTGCACGCAATCTGACTGCATAGAACAACAACAAAGAATGAAATGAAAATTTCAGTTAATACAATTAATTAATTAAGTCCCCAGCAACTATAAAACCTACGAAGCCAACAAAGCACAAGTGTAGCTGTTCTGTGTGTGGAAGTGTGACTCAACGTACACACCTGGCACGGTTCTTCTTCAACAAGACAAGAAATTTTAAATACCATTTATACTGACGTGATAAAAAAAATTAGAAATACTATAATTGCGCAAGAAAACCAGAATTACACTCTAATACAAGAACACACGCCAGATGCTTTGTTGACTGAACCTGTAATGACGCATTATTCAGGACACTGAAATAATGAGAGAGAAAAGAAAATTTTTTTTACCTTCATTTATATTGATGAAAAGCACTCTAATCATTACAATATATCACCATACCCAGTCGCTACTACCACATCTCAACAAGAACTGAGTACTGCCGCATCTCGACAAGCACTCTTCACTACGACATCTCAGCAAGCACACTCTGCTACGAGTTCTCAACAAGCACTGACTACTACAAGTTCTCCCCAAGCACTGCCAGTGGAGGCGGCTGAATAATACTCTTTGGCGCAATCTCTGGCGCTGTGGCTCAGTGTAGCCACCTTTCAATGTCACCAAGATACATACAAGAAAACTGCATACAAAATGAGGTACACAGAGAAAATTAAATTCTATTGAATGAAGAGGACAAGGAGAAGGCATTAGAGACCATTAAGGAAATTCCAGGGGCTAATGACTTCCCCAGCGCAATGATAAACAATACGCAGAAACAAATAGCAAAAGAGAAAAAAAATTCCTAGCTATTTAGAAGGAATCAGTACTAGAATCAGGTGTATGGCCAACTCACCTTATGTAGGCGACATTTTTTCAAAACGTAGCAAACCTACTTACGTCACATAAATTGGAAGCTGCTTTTGCGATAAACAAGAAACTACAAAAAAATTGGTCCACACTTTACACAATAAAAAAGGTAAATGTCAGATTCAGGAATGTACAAAAACACACGCAAAACAAAATAGGCTATTAAGTAGGAGAGACTGGCAGGAATTTTCATAGAAGGTAGAAGAAGATCTTAAGATACTCCTCCACTTCTAGAAAACGCATTCAATGAATTTAATGGAGGAGCTGGATATATTCGTATACCATGAAAAACAAGAGGGAATAAGTTGTCAAAGACAAGTTAGGTAGAGAATTAGTCAATTTTTTGCATATGTTTGTCCTGTACGTAATAACTCCAGTAAATTCCATAAATATATCCATTTCATAGCAGTCTTTACTCAGCATTTGCAACAAAATGGAACATAGAGCTTAATCGATAATTTAGAAGCTATTAATATTAATGCTAAATAAATTTATGGTTGACAACTTTGCGTAAATAATATACGGTAGTTCACAGAAATTGTAGCACCTCTGACTGTATCCAAATTCTTTGTGAAAAAATACTGTGTACTATCTCTGTAACATACTCTGATTTCAAAAACAAACAGTGTGAATGATGATTTGCGTGTGTGCAGTCTTATGGATAGTGAAGGAGTCACAGTACATGTAAGTAAACAGTCAAAAATACTATTTCTAATATTAGCATGTATAAAAAACAACACATCATTTATTTTGACCGATTTTTCGATTCCAATATAAATTCAAAAGAATGATTGTAGTGCAAGAGACGCACAAAAACACACATGAAAACATTACACAAAACAGTTATGTAAAAAAATGCACGTGAAAATGAGAATCAATTCTCGACAGATATCGTGTGAAACATATGCACTCTTGAGTGTTCTGTTATTTGAATCATTAAAATGAATGGCTTGCCTCACTCCTTTGAAAGAACTTTCCGTCACTAGTTACAGTCATCCAATACTTAGAGTCGTTCGTAACCACTCACAAAATGCTTTATACAATGGATAATCTGATGATATGTCTGGTATACCAGCCCAACAATTTGGACAGCCGGCCGGAATGCATGAACGTACACCACGTCCGCTAGGCGGGGCCCCTATAACCTGCGAGTGCAGCTATCGCCGCCACAGTGCTGTGCGCGAGCCACTCAGCCTGTCGGTACTCACGGGAACCCTTTAAAGCCGGAAGCACAGGGGCTCAGAAGTTTTGAATCATATGAAAGCCGCAGCAGACCCTCCATCTGCCGTAGGTGTCAACGTTTGCGACACATCGGCAATTACTGCTCACTGCCTTTTCGGTGTGTCAAGTGTGCCAGCTCGCATGCGTCAGAGGGCTGCAAACTCCCTGCCTCAGAGAAACGCACGTGTGCCCGCTGTTTGGGCACCTCTCACAATCCCCACCATCTGGTTTCCGGAAGGGTTGTCCTATATAACAGAAGGCTATGAAGTCTTCCCGCCCTCCAGGAAGGAAATCAAGATCAGCCATCCCTCCCCCCCCCCCCCAATCTTTGATCGCATCCATTTCTCCGTCTTAAGGGGTAAACCAGACGACTATCCCACCACAGATGCTCAGGGCCTGACGGATCGGCGACACAGGAGCCCCTCCAGCTCCATCCCCTATGACCACATTCGCTACTGCAGCTCAGTCTCTTCCTGCTCATCCGTCTTCTGTGACGAGTACCAACGCCCACCAAACTCAAAGACTGACTGCAACCTCCTCAAGCCCACCTGTTGAAGTGCCATAGCCCTCCATCGCGGCACCTTCTGCACTAGTCACCACGCCCACCCCTACCCGCTGCAAGGTCAAGCAGCCCACCTGGGATATTCCCCCAGTGCTGGAGATAGATGTTTCTTTCCAGGATGTCTTGAGAGAGGTCGTTCAGGTCATCTCTTTGTTAACGAAGTCCCACGTCAGGGCTGTCGCTCGTGAAACAGCTCGAAAGATCAATCGGTCAGAGGTTATCGCCTTTGTTGGTGGGCTCAGTTAGATTTTGTCATAATGGCGAATCGCCCACCGCACAACCATCAGCCCCTCGCGATCTAGTTGTCTGTATTTTTAATGCTAATGGCATTAAATTTATGAAGACTGAACTGAACACCTTCCTCTACGACCATGTGGACATTTTACTTGTCTCCGAAACCCACCTGAAACCTGCGGACGATTTTCGTCTCTGCAACATGGTTTCCTATCGCCAAGGTGGGGTCAGTAATGTGCTACATAAGATACATCCATAATCAAGAGGCTCTCCAACCGCTAGAACATATAGAGGCTAAAGCGATCACTGTTTCTATCTGACTTGGTGCTATTACTTTTGCCGTGGCGTATTTGAGCGCTAACCTTCTTGAAGTGGACTACTGTACCTTGACATCATTTCACAAACTCTTATTGGGGCAGACCTCAACACCAAGCATCTGGCTTGACACTCTCACACTGTTAATCCCAAGGGCAGACTCCTACTTAACCTGGAAGATCCTCTGGCACTGTCAGTCTATGGCCCACACACTCCCATCCATATGCCTGTCTGCTCCAGGCTACCAGCCTGACGTTCTGGATGCGGCCATTTTCAAGAATATTCCGGCGCATTTTTGATTGGAAACACTGTTTGAACTGGCCTCTGACCACGATCCTGTGCTCCTGCACTTTACCGACGTCGCTCTGTCTTTAGACGTGCATTCTACCTTGACTATTACGAATTAAGACAAATTTTTCGTGATCCTCAACAACACCACTCAGCAACACCTCGACCGGACACTGCCTGTCAATCTGGTTAGTGCTGTTGATTACCTCACCATGAAAATCCAGAAGGCGATGAAAGCCTCTACTTCCATTGTCCCAAGGGCTTTAACCCCACTGGATGACTTGCCTCCCCTACTGTGCAAAATCAAAATCTAGAAGAACCGCTACTGCAGACAGTGGAAGCAGTTTCGTGGTCCTCGGGATAAGCATCGCATGAAGCCTCTCCAACATGAATTCTGACACTACCTCGCTGATTGGAAAATGCAACAATGGGAGACAAGATGTCCGCCTTTCTCCTCCAACATAAATCAGAATGGGCTGCTGTCCGAGACCTATGGCGCTCCGCAGTGAAGGCCAACACTTATAATGCCCTTTGTGTGGCAGAAACTCTGGCCGATGCATTTGAGGCCCAGAACCAGTTGTTCATCCAGGACCTTACACCTGATGAACTCTAGGATGAACGCGATACTCTGGCGGCCATTGCCGCTATCAGACAAAGACCACCTCTGACTCTCCTGCTCCTTACGTCCCAAGTGGAAATCCAACATATCCTCTGGCGGAAGCCTGGGCAGTCGGCTCCAGGTTTGGATGGCAACTTAAATGAAAACCTGTGTCAGCTCCCATGCAAACCAGTGGTCTTATTTACCAGCATCCTGAACCGCTGTCTCATGACTGGCATTTTACCCCCACAGCAGGCCAAACTGATTACTCTCCCCAATCCCTCGAAGGATCATGCAGTCCCTACTAACAACAGGCCCATTAGCCTTCTGAATACCATTGAAAGTTATGTAAATAAATACTGAAGTACTCTGTTTCTGATTGTCAGCCAGCACTGTGACAATAAATGAACTGTCGTAATGAAACTTGAACTGTCGTAATGCGAAAGACTAGCTGCACTGTAAAAGTAATTAATTGCCTTACGTTAGCAATCTGACTGCAAGAATTTTGAACAGTAAAAACTGCCTGAGTAATTAACATGGATACGAAACCTAGAATAATTGGCTTTGCAAAAAAACTGTCTCCGAATAACGTAACTTGCTCCTGATTGAATAATTATACTAATATCTAGGCTATCTCTGCAGAGATTCAGATACCAAAAAAGTCAGATACCGAAATTATTTATAACACCTATCATTACCCAAATATAAGTGCAAGTCCAAAGTTATAAGATAAGAAAAGACAAATAGTGCATTGAGAATGGCTAGTTTCTAGCTGAGATCTAGATCTGCCAATAAAAATTTCAAAGGACGATTGATAGCTGAAATCTATTATTAAAAAAAGACAAATAGGCTGTAGTGATATCAGTCTGATAGTAATCCGGATCACAGTGTAAGTGAGTTGTCTGAAAATCTGTGTGAGTGTGTCCTATTCGTGAAATTCTTTGACATTCGTAATATGATGTAAATCCATACTACGTTTGGTTCTCAAACTTTCCACCTCCGAAGCCTTTGGATGACAAATACGACGAATTCTGTATGGCCCTTTACAGCAAAGAAAGAATTGGCTAAACAAGCGCTTTCCTTTATGAGACAATCTGAGTGATCTGATGAATACTTTTTGACCTACCTGAAATGTTCGTTTCCTTCCTCAAGGCTGCTGGCGCTGAATCCTGTTTTCTGCAACTCGTTTGAGGTTGCTTAAAGCTATTTCCACAATTTGATGGTGATGTAAGCAACGTGATTTAGGTATCGGTATAAGTTCTCCGATTCTGTCAGGTGGCAGTTTGTTTTTCAGTAGAAGGTACAGAGGAAGTGAGGTAGAAGCGTTGGGAATAGAGCTGATAACATCCTGAAATGTGTAGAAGTATTTGTCCCTATCTCTGTGTTTCTTGTGACAATACGATCTGCATAGTTTACCTATCTCTTTCATAATGCGTTCAGCTGGATTTGAAGAAGCATGATGATGGGAAATGTAAATGGGTCTGACTTTCCTGCTCGAATAAATGCGAGTCCAGTAACGTCAGCTAAATTGTGGACGGTTGTCTGGAATGACCTTGTCAACGTGACCAACTTCTGACACAGTTTCACCAGTAGCTTCACTCAAAGGTGTGAATGAAACAAATTTCAACGTGAGCTCTGCCGCTACGAAAATATAAGAGAAACCTTGTCTGCTGGTATAAATCAACGGCTACTAGATGACGTAATTTCAAAGGAATGGAAATGATCGGACACAATTGAGCATAATTTTGGCATGGCTTTCTGGCATAATTTGCACTTCATAAGAACGCGACGAATGCGTTGCTCCATATTAAAGAAATAAGACGTTTGACGAAGAATGAAAAAGCAATTGCGGGCTCCATCATGAGCGTAACTGAGATGTATGTACCAGATAAGTTTGGTAACTGGAAGCTCGGGAGTGCTGACACGCCAGGTAGAACTGCCAGGTGTTAGCCGATTATAGAAGATGTTGTTCCGAACGAGATAGCAGAGTCTCATAGAAGGTTTGGTTTCGTCGTGCCATTGCCGTTTGATGTCTGTACAGATCTGATCCTTGTCTTGCTCTTTGGCAATGTCGGTCATCGCCGAAGAAATGAAGTTACCTGTTGAATGTATAACACGCTGAAATTGGCGTGACAAAATTATGTTGAAGAACCAGATGGAGTATTACCAAGTGAGCGAGATAATGCACCAGCGACAATATTTTCAACACCGGGTATATAGATTATCGGAAAGCGAAATTCTTGCAATACATAGCCCAACGAAGTAAACGCTCATGAGGAAGTTTTGCTGACATAAGAAATTGCAACGCTCTGTGATCAGCATAAATCTTGGTATGTCTGCCAAATAACAAGTGTCGGAATTTGTAAAAGGCCCACACGACTGCTAAACATTCAAGTTCTGTTATAGAATAGTTACGTTCAGCTGGATACAAAACCTGGCTGGCGAAAGCAATGCTGTTTTTGACAAAAATGTCGCCTTCTTCGATCTCTTGAAGCAGATACACACCAATGGCCATTTTACAACCGTCAGTAGGCAAACAGAAGTCATGTGAAGATCAGGATCAGAAAGTAGAGCAGCGTTCAATGAGGCTTGTTTTTAACCGACAAATTATTGTTGAGCTTGCTCAACCCAGAACCAGTTGGAGTTTTTGCCGCTACGTTGGCGCAAACGTGGGGTACCGAGAGCCTTGTAGTGCAGAAAACGACGGAAAAAATTTACCAAACCGAGAAAACTTCTTAATTGACGTGATGTCACGGACAGCTTGCAACTCATATGGGTCTGGTTCAATGCCAGGAACAGATATGACGTGATCTAAAAATTTGATGTTAGATTTGCCGAAATCAGGTTTACTCAGGTTGACTGTAACACCGTGGTCAGAAAAGACTCGTAATAAAGAATGCAAGGTATCATTGTGCTCATACCAGGTCTCTTTGGATGTGAGAATATCATCGACATAAGTAGTAATCTTATTTTTCAAAGGCTGTGGTAAAATACAATTTAACCCTCTGATGAATGCTGAGGACGAAAGGTTTAACCCAAAAGGAAGTTTCGGAACTGATAGCATATGCCAAAACAGAGAAAGGCCGTATATTTGCAGCAATTAGGGTGCAATTCAATCTGCCAGAAACTATGTCTTAAATCAAGAGAGGCGAAAACTGTGGCTCCATGAAATTTCTGAAGAATCTCTTACAAGTTCTGCGGTCTATCGGGTTCCGGAATAATAATGTTGTTAATTTGTCTATAATCGAGAACAAGTCTCAGTGAACCAACTTTCTATCGCACAATATGAAGCTGACTGCTTGGGCTGGCTTCCGGCTCAATAATACCTTGTTAAAGCAAGGAATTAATTTTTTTCTTTAACTGTCGATAGACAAAAGGAATAGTGTAGTATCGTCCAACAAAAGTATTGTGAGGCTTAACTTGAAATTCATAAAGAAAACCACGAATAGTGCCCGGTATATTATCAAAAACCTAAGCATGAGTTTGTAAGATTTCCCGTAATTGTTGTTTATGAAAATCAGAGGTGACATTACAGTTTTCAACTTTGCTCTGAATCGTGTCGAAAATGCAAATCACTGTGCTGTCAACGTTGCGCTCACAGTACGAGTCAGCAAAATTAAATTGTGTAGTGTACCAGTCGATATTTCTATTTGAAGAAAGAAAATGGAGGCGATTGATATCTTGTTCCTCGCTAGAGAGCACTCCGTCTTCTGGCCGCAAGTGGCCCAATGGGACCATCCGACCGCCGTGTCATCCTCAGCTGACGGTGTGGATAGGAGGGCCGTGAGGTCAACACACCGCTCTCCCGGTCGTGTTGATGGTTTTCTTTGACCGGAGCCGCCACTATTCGGTCGAGTAGCTCCTCCATTGGCATCACGAGGCTGGGTGCACCCCGAAAAATGGCAACAGCTCATGTTGGCCCGGACGGTCACCCACCCACGTACCAGCCACGCCCGTCAGCGCTAAAATTGGGTGATCTGAGGGGAACCGGTGTATCCACTGCGGCAAGGCCGTTGTGTCGTTAGAGAGGCTCTGATCAAAATTTAAAGATATCATATTGTCGTCATTTTGTAATGTAATACAAGAGTTGTTAAAAACCAGCACTGCTTTATGTCTGTTTAAGAAACCGATGCCCCGAATGACTTCAGTTGTTAATGATGGAACGGTAATAAAGTTGGCGAAAAGTGTGTCACCTTGAGTAGGGAATTGTAAATGAGTTTGAGATTTAACTTCAACGTTTTTAACAGATACTGCACAATTTATTTTGATTTTATTAAGAGCCAACGTCGGACAAGAATTATCAGAATTGCGGCCGCTGAATGCTGTAACGGTAGAACCAGAATCCAGAACTGCATTTAATACGTGTTTGCCAACTTGAATGGTAATAACAGGTGATAAAAATGTCTCAGAGGCAGTAAAGCCTTGACGTTTTCTGAGCGGATCATTTGCTCTATAATGTGTACAGAATGCGATGTACCCTGTGTTGGAGCTCCTAGTAGGGTAGTTGTTGCGTGGCGTCTGCACCGGTGCGTAGGAAGGTGCGACTTCAATGATTTGAACAGTGCGCTGGAGCCCTTAATGATTTTCATTACCTTGACGCAGATCAAAACGTGAGTCTGGTTCATTTAAGCATAAAGGCTGGTTGTTATTAAAGTGCTCTTTATTCCTGAAATTATGATTAAAATTTCTGTTTCCCTGCTTATTCACATTGAGACCTTGAAAATGCTGGGCATTGCCATAAGAGTTATGGTGGCGCAGCTGTTTTCTGTAGTTATGGAAAGTGTTCCTGTGTACAAAATTATTACCAGAATCATTTTGCGAGAATGATTGCAGTTGTGACAGCTGTTGCGGCAAAGGCTGATTTATGTGTTGTCCCGAACTACCATATCGCTGACTAGACTGTTGAACATAGTGATTCTGCTGTTGGTAGTTATTAGGAAGACTTTGGTTCTGCTGAAAATGTCGTTGCTGATTACAATTAGAATTGTAGATGTGGTCAAAATTTCGGTGACGTCTTTCATTCCCAAAATTGTTACTTTTATTGTGATTGAAAAACGTACCAGAATGACCACCGTTGTGTTTGTAGCGAAAATTGCGGTCGTTGTTAGAAAAGTTATTATTATTCTTCAGCTTGAGAAAACATCTCATCAGTTTCAAGTTATTGTAAAACGTTACGAAAAGCATGTATGTCAGATATTTGTTGACCTGCTCTTAACGCACATTTCAAATTTCCTGGAAATTTTGAAATACAAAGGTGGATCAAACCTGACGGTCTGAATGGCTCAAGTAAATGCTGGTTTTGTTGTACCATGTATTCAAAGTATTGTGTTAACGTTACAAAATTCGAGTTGTTGAAGTTCGGTAAATTTGTCAATTTGTCTTTTACAGCACGCTTTGTCGTCTCAGATCAGTACGCTGAAAAAGATTGGCGTGCAATAGGTCGCATTCTCTTCGACGGTTCCCCTTCCAAAAAGCTACAAATAAATTCTAATTTATGAGAGACAGGCCAGTTTGGTGGCAAAGAAAAGATAAATTGCTGATCCAGTTCAGCTCAGGGGATGTAGACAATTAGGACCATTACGAAATACTTTGAATTTTCTGACAGATAAAAAATGCTTGTCGTGCAAACCATGGGTTCTAAAATTGTCGAAAGAATGCCGTCTGTTGAAAAAGGTGCAAGAGTTGTCATGTAATTATAAAGCGCCTCTTTCTCTGACCGATTCAGTCAGCTGCGGTTACGTAGAATGTTCTATATTCTGATCGATACAATGCGTGGCAAAGTTGTGTGAGCAGTCCTGAGAAAAGGTATCGTTCTTATTGTCAGACAAGCGAGCATTAAGTTTATTAAATTCCTGTTTGATTTGACGATTAATTTGCATCTGTCCCTGCCGAAAGCTTTCAAGTGACTGGAATTCTTCAGTGTCACTGAAGTGTACCGGTTGTGTACCGTCAGAGTGATTATCATAATTTAAATTTAACTGTTTTACATTGTCGGCGAGTTCATCACTTTCAGCTTTGAGATTGTCGTATTGTTCGTGAATTTTTGTAGTATCATATTTAAAGTGACTGTGACTGTACTACGCGTTTTCTTTTGCAGAGTAACAACAGTTTCATTGGGTATCGACTTTCTGATTCTAGCAATAAGTAGGGCTTTGTCTTGCCGCTGAGTTCCAGAAATGGTATTAAGTTGTTCATCAAATGGTTCAAATGGCTCTGAGCACTATGGGACTTAACTGCTGTGGTCATCAGTCCCCTAGAACTTAGAGCTACTTAAACCCAACTAACCTAAGGACGTCACAAACACCCATGCCCGATGCAGGATTCGAACCTGCGACCGCAGCGGCCGCGCGGTTCCAGACTGTAGCGCCTAGAACTGCTCAGCCACTCCGGCCGGCAGTTGTTCGTCAACGGCTGCTTCTCTGTTTCACACACGTTGATTAAGGTTGTCATGAGCTGTCGTTAGTTCGCTTAAACGAGATGTGACATTGGTAACCTCTGTTGTAATATCATTTATACTGTCTGTTTAAGTTTTGAGGCTCTCTTGTAATTCGCCAGAGAGTGCTTCCTGATTGTCACGGAACGCATTTACAGTTTTTTTGCTCTTTGAATTTGTAATCAAGCTCTTCCAGATGAGTAGCCTGTGCACCGAAACGTTCTGTAAGAGATTCATGAGTTTTAGTACATTTATCATTAAGATCTAGAAACTGCTTTGTAAGAGACTCGTTACTGTTTTTAAGGTCATCAAACGAATGGAATTGTTCTTCAGTCTTTCTTTAAGTTGCTCAGCAAAACGAGTGGATCGTTCCTCAAAAGCAATGGATTGATCATCAAAACGTTTTGTAAGTGTGTTGCTTTCTTCGAGTTGCTCTGCAAAACGAGTGGATTGTTCTTGAAAACGTTCGTTATCCTGTTTTTGCATTTCATCTAAGAACTGAAACGATAGATCGAACTGAGCTTGCTGCGAGAAATTCATATTATCTGTAGTCAAATGAAGCTGTTGCGTGACAGTTGTGTCGGAAAAATTCTGTAAAGGCTGGGTATCGGATTTTGACAAAGGAAGTGAATCTTACATAGTTAAGTGTGTGATATTACTATTCTCAGAAAATAAAATCTCAGTATTACGAGAAATATTAATATCGGAATGTTGAGGTCAGAAACGTCTACAATGTTCATGCACTGACTGTCCGGTTGCAAAAACACACCATCTTCCTTTATTACGTCATAAATATGGTTAGTACTATAATCCGTACATCATAAGAATAAACCTGATGTAAACACTGCACTATGTATCGTTCGGCGTTTGCTGGAACCTCATTGGGGACTGCAGCCAAGTCGTTTCGAGTACTGTCAACTATGATAATAAGAGTACGTTTTGTGCTGTGCGTTTCGCGCACATCGACTTAATGGTAATACGGAACAACAGCTTTAGCGGCGCATTTAACTTCGACAGCACTGGCCGGTCAGATGGTACAGCTAGCCTGCAGAGATTTAGCCACCTGCAGTTCACAAGTAAAAAGAGATGAGCAGAGGAGCAATACAGCTTCGAATGTCATTTAATTTTTAAGCAGAATGAAATAATACACTGCAAATCTCCCACAATACTCTCCTTAGACGAGCAGACGAAAACCGCAACACGTTAACGTTTTTCGCTAACGAATTATTGTATTTAAAAACATGAATATTGAAAATTCTTGGCTTAACCGCAAGATAATTTTTCTGCATAAAGCTGTGTGTAACGTAGGGGAGTATTGAAGGATTTCACAGTATAGTTAAATATTGAAGCCACTGAAGGTATTATTTGCAGTCAGTCATCTGGTAGTCTCTTAGATTCTTCTTATCCGAATCCGAGAAATACATTTCAATTCTGGAAGTGTCACCTGCTACGTTGATAACGAGCCTATCAACAACAGAATCAACGAAGTGAACCAGGCGCAGCGTTTTATCTTCTTCTTTTATTACGAATCGTTCTATATTCCGAAGCGGTCGGCAGTGAAAAGTGAAAAAGCTGCGTGCGTTAGTTCCAGTATGTCTGGCAGCTTGACAGTCTTGTTACTTCACGGGCCAAATCCTGCAGCTTGGCTCCAGATCAGTTCTGTTGGGTTTGTGGGGCGGTGGGTGGAATAGTTGTTAAATGTTCCTATTATTTATTTAATGCTGTTGTTTGCTGTTCTCAAAACTGGCTTTCTAACTACAATATTGGCAACCAGAAAGTGATTGGCAAAACGTGAAGCCTGTAATTAGAATTCCTAGTGCCCACTTCATCTGAGAAATACATTTATAGCTACAGCTTATTGCTCTGAGGAATTAGGAGATTGTCTGGGATTCATAATCAAAAACCATTCTCTCTAAAATGTTCACGGTTCAATCCCGCGTCCGGCCATCCTGATTTAGGTTTTCCGTGATTTCCCTAAATCAGTCCAGGCAAATGCCGGGATGGTTCCTCTGAAAGGGCACGGCCGACTTCCTTCCCCATCCTTCCCTAATCCGATGAGACCGATGACCACGCAGTCTGGTCTCCTTCCCCAAACCAACCAACCAACCAAAATGTTCACTATATTCTGAAAGTCACAGACCAAAAAGAATCCACACAATCTAACTACTTTTTTGTTTTGTTTTAGTTTTCATTTTGTTCGTATTAGTTCGTTGCATCTGCTCGTGGCGGACGTCGTAACACATCCATTTAAGTTCGTTGTTGATCTGTTGACTCAGTTTTTTTTATTACAGAGGCACGTTACCCTCTGACCGAACACGCTGAGCTACCGTGCCGGCGATTACTAGAGTAGTTCAGAGTCTAATGCACTGATGCAACTATAACTGTTCAAATTAAATGTTTAAGTGAATGCTCGCCATAATTTGATGATAATGTTCATCAAACGCCATGCTAATAATGGTAGCATGTCTGTCTTGCGGCGGCACGTGAAAATACGACATACGCAAACTAAAGATAGATCATTAACGTCATCCCTTAATTAACACTTCACTCGAAACGATTTCATGGTTACGCCTATCCCGAGTAACTTATTACTGCATCCGAGGCTGTTTATATCAAGCGACGCGACTCTCGGCACAGGTGATGCGCTAATCAGCGTCTGGAGAGAACTGGGGCCTTACTCTCTCGCGCAGCGTTCTTATATATAAAGCCGCGGTGGGGACGGCTAAGGAAACGCCTGATCACTAACAAAACGCCTATAGAAGCCGAAAAGACTGAACATCGATCTCAACTGCTTCTTGTTTCTAGGAGCCCCAAATTTTTCAATGACTGCTAGCTTGCCTGGGTCAGGCAGAATACCTTTTCCACTTATCATATATCCCAAGAAACCTATTTCCTCTTTAATGCACTCTGTCTTTTCAATCTTTAGTTTCATGCCACCTCTCTCAATAGCCTCTAACACTTCCTCTAATAAAACTATGTGTTCTTCCCAGGTAGGAGTTGCTATTAACAGAGCATCTACGTAGACTGTTATTTTATTACTTAAGACTGGTCCTAAAACATGGCACATCACACGTACAAGGGCGCAAACAGAGATATTAAGTCCAAAAGGTACCACACGGTATTGGTAACAAACTCCTTCATACAAGAAAGCTGTGTACTTCCTTGAACTTTCCGCTAGTGGCAAATTCCAATATCCACACATGATGTCCATAGAGGTCAAGAATTTTACTCCCCTGAATTTTTCCAATTACTCGGCCATGTTCTGCGGTCTATCACTTTCCCAAACCACTATTTCATTCAACCAACGAGCGTCCAAGACCAATCTGACAATCCCATCTCTTCTTGGTAGAACAACAAGAGGGTTATTGTACTCACTGACCGCTTTTCCAATCACACCCCACTCTAGCATTTTCTGTATCTCCTTTCGAACCACCTCCTTCATAGCAACATGTATTTGGTATGGCTTCCTGAAAAACACTTGGCCAGGTTTCACCTTTAACTGACATTCATAACCTTTGACCACGCCAGGACGATTTGAAAATACCTTATGATGTCTTTTTAAAACCTGTCTCAGTTCTTCCTTCTGATTAGCTGAAATTTTATCGATTTCCTGCAATTTAGCTTCTATCTTGTCCAAAATAATTGCTTCTTCTTCTTCTTCTGCGTTTAGCTTACTTTTACTAAGATTAACACCTTCGTCCCAATATCTCCTATTTTTCAGAACTCGTATAGGCGGCTCCCAAGTTTCATCATTAGCTACTACATGTTTATCAATAAAAGGTACCGTAATTACTCCGGTTATCGGCAAGACCATTTTTAACTGGCTTCTTTCAAAGTCAACAACAATCTGATATTTTGACAAGAAATCTGTGCCAATTAAAACTTCAATACTGAGATTATTTAAAATTAAGCATGGATGATCAATGAAATTACCATTAATGTTAAAGGGCAGGAAAGCTTCTTGTTTTACCGTTTTTGACACCTTGCCAGTGGCACCAATTATTCTTAGTCCTGATACCCTCATTTCGGTAAGCTTGTCTTTACTAGGTAATGCATCAAAGAAGGACTGAGATATCGCACTCACCTCACTTCCACTGTCTAAGAGACAACGTACATTGATACCCAACATATTCACTATTTTTATAGGGTGGCTTATTCTATGTTGTACAGGTGGTTCCTCAAACTCATCCAATAGTTCCTTTTGGATTTGTCTCCAACTAAAGTGATCGACATCTGTCTTCATTACATTTAGGTCAAAGTGTGTAGGGGTTTCCTGAATTACATTTTCAGCTGCCTTTTCCAGTCGGTCTATTAATTTTAAATCGAAACACCGCACGACTTCATTACAATTAGTTTGCTGAACATTACCCAAATTACTATAGTCTGAGCGATTCTGCGCCTCCAGACCGGGCATAACACTAGTTACAGCTAAACCACTTTCACTATTATCGTCAGGCTCCTTCTCAAGTGACAACTGGTCACAGCTACTGGGTTCATCGAAACACAACAGGCTATCCTCTACATTCCCACTTACCTCCTATCCTAAATCTATTAGTACTGTATCAAAATCCTGCACAGGCACTTTAGATAAGAGCACATCATCCTTATCGTAAATATAAGCATGAATTTCTTCTGCTTCTTCACCTGACAATTCAGTATTTTGTAGCTCTTCCCTACCGTTACACTGCTGCGCCTTCTCTTTCTCTTCCCACTCAGAAAGCGTCTCTAACATGGTATGTATTAAATACTGTTAGTGATCTAATATTTCTGCTGTATCCTTAGATGCTACCGACCCCTCATCCACATGTTCAGTCTGAGTATTCTGATCTGTCTTACCAATTACTGTAATTACAGGCTTAGGAAAAGTAACCGCCTGGTGAGCGCCAGTGTCCTCATAGACGGGAAATAGTTTTCCTGCCACGGCCTACCACTGTTTCCTTTGTTTCCATTATAGTTAACTGGCACAGCATTGCTTTCCGCACTGTTGTTTACCTGCATAATTTTGCTCGGAAGAAAATTACTATCATTGGGATGCCATTGTTGGTTCTGATAATTATTTCTCCAATTCCTACCTCTCTTAGAATGGCGAACACCTACTGTTCTGATGTTTACATTGCCATTCTGCTCGTTCTTAAAATTACTACTAGTGTTATTACCATTTCTGTTATTATGTGCTTGTTCCTCATTGGCAGCAACACGCTATACACGTTCCAAATACTCAATGAAACGATCAAGATTGTCTCTAGGGGTAGATATGATTCTAGTTTGCCAATACCATGGCAGTTTGGCTTCAAGATCTAGTATTATCATTTCAGGTTTCAGCTTTTCCGCCAAAAGTGACAAACGTGAAATCCATGACCTAGCAAACTCTTTAATAGATTCGTTGCCTGCATTGAAGCGTTTTCCACTCCAAAATTCTCTCAACACTTCATTTTGCTTATTGTTAAACCAATACTCATTAATGAAAGCTGTTTTAAATTCCGCTAATGTTTTACACTTCAACGTAACATCAGCTGACCAACGCATGGCGTCACCTGCTAAATGGCTTCTAATAAATGAGATTTTCTCTCGTTCAGACCAAGTTGGTGGAATCACATCTTCAAAATCGTTCCAGAAATCTAGTGGGTGGATATTTTTATCTGGATCGAACCACAAGAACTGCCGACATTCGATAAATGCGGCGTTTGCAGCTACAACTTGTTGTATACTACCATTACCAGAAGTTACTGAAGCTACTTTACTCTCAATGTTAGCAATGTTAGTACTAATATTTTCTACTCTCATTTCAACATTATCTACTCTTTGCACAATATGAGTAGTATCAGTTTTGATTGCATCTACTTCTGCTTGACATATGTTTACTTTTATATTAACATCTTTAAACCTATCTGAGCACAGTTCAGATTCCGCCTCGATCTTTTCTGTTAAATTGTGCTCCAGCTTCACATCTTCCATTTGGAAGTTTTTGCGAACCTCAGCAACTTCGGATTTTACTGTTTTATACATTTCAGAAAATTGTTGAGCAACCTTTTTCTTAATATCCTCTTGATTGTAATCAATTTTATAATTCAAACTGTCCAGATCCTCTTTCAAATTATTGCAACCAGTCTTGAAGGTATTGTCCATTACCTCCAATCGTTTATTAAAATTAGTTTGGCTGGCCACAATCTCATACTTTATTTCAGCATTACTGGTAGCTATTGCTTGTAATATAACATTTAAATCAATAGCCCCAGAATCTTTGGGTTGCTCACTAGCTGGTTTTTTATCACAGTCAGGTGATGAAAAACTAGCTCCAATATCAGAATCATCGAAACGAAATGAAACATCTCATTGATCAGTCATATCTAACTTATCCTTTTTAAACTCAACAACCTCTGATGACTGTTTCGTTTTTAACTCATCAGATAAACTATCATCCAACAAATTAACAATTTCTGATTTCTGCTTTACTACTACAAGGGTCTCAATTATTGAATCACTGCCCCTTTTCACACTACTGTCACGAGACAATACTTCATATTTCACTTTAACATTACTATTTTCATGCATATTTACACTTGAACCGTTGTCTGGATTTACAGTTCCCTCAACAGACATAGGTTCTGATTTAAGTTTAACCTCAGTTTCTTCTGGTGGCTCCATCGCCGACAGTCTTTTAGTGCAGGTTAGTAAAAATTTTAACAGCTTTTCACTTAACTTAGTTCCTTTTGCACGACGTATGGCGTTGCCGGCCCGGCGTACCAGGATTACTGATGCGACGCGGCGCATTGAACTACAGACGGCACTTCGACGGCTGCTGTGTGTTTGCATGGCCCGCAACTGGAGGCGCGGCTCCGGTTGCTCCGGCGGCCGACGACTGCGGTGAGGCGAAACTGGCTTCTCGCGATACCGGCAGCGCCGCTAGACTCAGTGCCAGCTCCGTCAATCCAGATGTGTTGTTAATCCAATTGCGTCGTCCACATGCACACGGAACACTATCACTGTTCTATTACTCAGTTGCGTGTTGCATTTCACTCCCGAATCTGAATATTTAAAAATCACTTTCACTTTTACTGAGTTTCTTTCCTGGCCGATGCACCATATGTGGGGCGGTGGGTGGAATAATAGAATAAATGTTTTGGTATTTATGCTGTTGTTTGTCGTTCTCAACACTGGCTCTCTAACTACAATATTGGCAACCAGAAAGTGATTAGCAAAACGTGAAGCCTGTACTTAGAATTCCTAGTGCCCACTTCATCTGACAAATACATTTATAGCTACAGCTTATAGCTCTGAGGAGTTAGGAGATTGGGATTCATAATCAAAAACCATTCTCTCTAAAATGTTCACTATATTCTGAAAGTCACAGACCAAAAAGAATCCACACAATCCAACTACCAGAGTAGTTCAGAGTCTAATGCACTGATGCAACTATAACTGTTCAAATTAAATGTTTAAGTGAATACTCGCCATAATTTGTTGATAATGTTCATCAAACGCCATGCTAATAATGGTATAATGTCTGTCCTGCGGTGGCACGTGAAAATACGACATACGCAAACTAAACATAGATCATTAACGTCATCCCTTAATTAACACTTCACTCGAAAACGATTTCATGGTTAGGCCTATCCCGAGTAACTTATTACTGCATTCGAGGCTGTTTATATCAACAATACCAACGCGACGCGACTCCCGGCACAGGTGGTGCGCTAATCAGCGACTGGAGAGAACTGGGGCCTTCTTCCTTCTCGCGCAGCGTTCTTATATATAAAGCCGCGGTGCGGACGGCTAAGGGAACGCCTGATCAAATCTGCTCTCCCGACTAGCCGCTGGGCTAGTAACGCACCACTTTAAGTTATCGAATAAATCATTGCTTCCTTTGCTGATGGCCGATGAAGGTTTCAATTTAATTGTGCAATCAGCACACAAGTAAGTAATCTTAATAAAAGTCTGATGTGGCTAAGTATTTTGGGCGAGAGAATTAATTTAATTACACTACATGCAGTAGACGAGCTCTGAACTTGCTCTTTGGAGATACGCTATAGCTATAGTTTGTTATTCTGTTGAAACTTCTCACATTTTTATGAT
The DNA here is from genome assembly GCF_023864345.2 of Schistocerca serialis cubense. Taxonomy (NCBI): domain Eukaryota; kingdom Metazoa; phylum Arthropoda; class Insecta; order Orthoptera; family Acrididae; genus Schistocerca; species Schistocerca serialis. The sequence goes on along the minus strand of NC_064645.1, from coordinate 164,624,488 downwards.
TATAGCGGATCTCCCTTCTACTTAAATTTAAACATCCTAGCTTTATTTATTCGCCTACTTAATCTATCTTGCTTCCTTAATTTCTAAGACAAAAACCAGAAAATCATGAATTTCAACTAAAATTTTAATTTGTGAGATCCAGAATACTGTTTCTACTAAATTATTATGCAAAAGGAATCTAAATATAAATTTTTAAGTTTCTATCTCTTTTCTGTTGCGCCAATGATTTTTACAGAAAAACAAACAAATTTCGAAAATGGTTAAAGTTATTAAACTGATATCCAACACATATTGATTTAGTATTACTCCTGACATGCTAGATACGTTTCAGGTTATTTACTTGATTTTTAAAGTATTGCGCAACATTTATGACGTCAGAGCTAGTTACAGCGCACTGGCTGGCACACAATGGAAAGACTGATGTGAATTTTATAAGGCGTGAGTAGGCTGCTTCCCTACAGGTTCATATTGTAATGGTACAGCAGCAAATGTAAAACGGCGGAATTTTTATTATGTGTTCGATGCTGTTTTTCATGTTTCTACGATATTTATCTACCTCTGTGGAACTAAAAGATGGACACAGTCCAAATAAAGAGGATCTGGTTTTTCATTTTTGCCTTAGGGGCCTAAATATTAAATTACGTTTTCTTATTTTAAATAACTTTTATGATCAGTCTTTCATAAAATATCTATAATTAAGAATTTGTATTTGAAATAGAAACAGGACTTGAGCGTCCAATTGTCATTAGATACTAGACGACGTGCATTATTCATAAAAAATGATGATGAGTTTTATAAATACGGGTTGTAGGTTCAGATGGTTCATGTGGCTCTGAGCACTATAGGACTCAACATCTGAGGTCATCAGCCCCCTAGAACTTAGAACTACTTAAAACTAACTAACCTAAGGACATCACACACATGAAACTGAACAAGAAATAAAAATGAAAAATGATACTGGGGAGATTTGAACCACCGCACGAATATCTGCTCTGTCATAATACTCCATTACACTAACGACTGCGCCACAAAAGTCAATTTTGGTATCTTTTTCAACTGCATTATACAGGGTAAGTCACCTGACATTACCGCTGGATATATTTCGTAAACCACATCAAATACTGACGAATCGATTCCACAGACCGAACGTGAGGAGAGGGGCTAGTGTAATTGGTTAATGCAAACCATAAAAAATGCACGGAAGTATGTTTTTTAACGCAAACCTACGTTTTTTTAAATGGAACCCCGGTAGTTTTGTTAGCACATCTGAACATATAAACAAATACGTAATCAGTGCCGTTTGTTGCATTGTAAACTGTTAATTACTTCCGGATATATTGTAACCTAAAGTTGACGCTTGAGTATCACTCTCCGCTGTTCGATCGTGTGTATCGGAGAGCACCGAATTACGTAGGGATCCAAAGGGAACGGTGATGGACCTTAGGTACAGACGAGACTGGAACAGCACATTGCGTCCACAAGCTAACACCTTTTTATTGGTCTCTTTCACTGACGCACATGTACATTACCATGAGGGGTGAGGAACACGTACACACGTGGTTTCCGTTTTCAATTACGGAGTGGAATAGAGTGTGTCCCGACAAGTCAGGCCAATAGATGTTCAATGTGGTGGCCATCATTTGCTGCACACAATTGCAATCTCTGGCGTAATGAATGTCGTACACGCCGCAGTACATCTGGTGTAATGTCGCCGTAGGCTGCCACAATACGTTGTTTCATATCCTTTGGAGTTGTAGGCACATCACGGTACACATTCTCCTTTAACGTACCCCATAGAAAGAAGTCCAGAGGTGTAAGATCAGGAGAACGGGCTGGCCAATTTATGCGTCCTCCACGTCCTATGAAACGCCCGTCGAACATCCTGTTAAGGGTCAGCCTAGTGTTAATTGTGGAATGAGCAGGTGCACCATCATGCTGATACCACATACGTCGACGCGTTTCCAGTGGGTCATTTTCGAGCAACGTTGGCAGATCATTCTGTAGAAACGCGATGTATGTTGCAGCTGTTTGAGCCCCTGCAATGAAGTGAGGACCAATGAGGTGGTCGCCAATGATTCCGCACCATGCATTTACAGTTCACGGTCGCTGTCGCTCTAACTGTCTGAGCCAGCGAGGATTGTCCACGGACCAGTAATGCATGTTCCGTAGATTCAGTGCCCTGTGGTTTGTAAAACCCGCTTAATCGGTAATCAGGTAGAACTGCAACGCATTCTCTGTTAATGCCCATTGACAGAATTGCACTCGATGATTAAAGTCATCACCATGTAATTGCTGATGTAGCGACACATGAAACGGGTGAAAGCGGTGACGATGCAGTATGCGCATGACATTACTTTGACTCAGTCCACCGGCTCTCGCAATGTCCCGTGTACTCATGTGTGGGTTCATGGCAACAGCAGCTAACGCACCAACTGCACCCGCTTCTCTTGTGACTGGCCTGTTACGGACCCGTTTGTGTGCTACGACCATACCTGTTGCATACAGTTGGCGGTAGCTGTTTTGCAATGTGCGGCACGTTGGATGCTCTCTGTCCGGGTACCGTTCTGCATACACCCTGCAGGCTTCAGCTGCATTTCGTCGAGACTCGCCATAGATGAGTATCATCTCCGCCTTTTCAGAGTTCGAATACACCATGGTCACAGTTCCTACAACACTACACTATCACAGGCGTCTGGTAACACGGTGTACTACAGTTGGTCTGCGTGCGGAGACGAATGCAGAATAACAATAGCAGCAAGCGCTACATGCGGACACTGCGACAGCTAGACCAAACCACAACAGTCCACTACAGCCACACTCGTAAACACGGTCGTCATCGTAAACATGTCCCTGCAGATGCTGCTCGCCGACCGTGGCCCGTGTTTGTTACAACACGCAACTGAACGTCGGAGGTTTCAAGCGTCAACTTTAGGTTACAATATCTCCGGGTGTAATTAACATTTTACAATGCAACAAACGGCACTGATTACGTATTTGTTTATATGTTCAGTTGTTCCATTTTTTTAAAAAAAAGTAGCTTTGTGTTAAAAAACATACTTCCGTGCATTTTTGTATGGTTTGTATTAAACAATTACACTAGCCCCTCTCCTCACGTTCGGTCTGTGGAACCGGTTCGTCAGTATTTGATGTGGTTTAGGAAATATATCCAGCGGTAACGTTAGGTGACTCACCCTGTATACAACGCTGGGAAAACTTCAAAGCCGATTATCTCCGTAAAATTATGAAAAACATTAAGAACATCCTATTTCTCGGCACTTTCTAACCGTGTTCCACGCGCATGTTTCACTACGGAACAGAAAGCAGCCTCAGTCATTTTCATACTGCACATTAACAGCGCGACAATCGGAGAACAACGCTGCAGAGGCTGTGATTGTCCACGATTTTTGAAATAAAAACTACGCAGCTAAAGCGTGATTAAGGAGAACTTTGATCGCTGTCAATACATTTGAATATCTTAAAGTTTCATTTAACGGAACTTAGTAATAAGATATCTAATAGATAAGTAGGACCTACTTCCAAGAGCATAACAACGGCAGCATACGTGTGCTGCGACTGGTGACCAGTCATCGTGTTTGTTTACATCAGGTTTATTCTTATGATGACTGGATTATAGTAGCAACAGCATGATCAGCGAAGATATGATTGCTGTCGGTCTCATTTTGCAAATCAGATTTTTGCGAATTCATCGTAAGATGTTATCTGCTTACAAACGTACTAAGCGGCATGGTAATAGAGAAACATAAAGACAGATCACAGATGTAAAAGACAACGTCGAGAACAACAATGTCAAAGCTGAAAGGCGAAACACACTATCAGCAAATATGCGTTGCGCTAACGTACAATAATAATTAAAGTAAGACAGACCAGTATACAATTTCTATTTCTCAAAATGTTCCTATGTCGGCCATACTGTACAAGGATATCGCCAAGTGAAAGTTATCTAAATTAATAAACCATTATAGTGAAAGTTATATAATAAATAAAAATATTAGACTGAGGTACTCTCTTTCTGATTTTAAGCCAGCGCTATGATATAAATGACCTGTCGTAATGAAACTTGTACTGTCGCAATGTGAAAGACAAGCTGCAATGTAAAAGTAATTAATTGTCGTAATGAAAAGGGAAGTCTTTCATACAGTAAAGGTTAGCAATCTGACTGCAAGAATTTTGAACAGTATAAACTGCGTGAATAATTTACTTGGACATGAAACGTAGCCCCCCCATGAACCATGGACCTTGCCGCTGGTGGGGATAGCCGTACCGTAAGTGCAACCACAACGGGGGGGGGGGGGGGGGGTAACTGTTGAGAGGCCAGACAAACATGTGGTTCCTGAATAGGGGCAGCAGCCTTTTCCGTAGATGCAGGGGCAACAGTCTGGATGATTGACCGATCTGGCCTTGTAACACTAACCAAAAAGGCCTTGCTGTTCTGGTACTGCGAATGGCTGAAAGCAAGGGGAAACTACAGCCGTAATTTTTCCCGAGGGCATGCAGCTTTACTGTATGATTAAATGATGATGGCGTCCTCTTGGGTAAAATATTCCAGAGGTAAAATAGTTCCCCATTCGGATCTCCGGGCGGGGACTACTCAAGAGGACGTCGTTATCAGGAGAAAGAAAACTGGCGTTCTACGGATCGGAGCGTGGCATGCCAGATCCATTAATCGGGCAGGTAGGTTACAAAATTTATAAAGGGAAATGGATACGTTAAACTCAGATATAGCGGGAATTAGCGAAGTTCGGTGGCAGGAGAAGCAATACTTTTGGTCAGGTGAATACAGCGTTATAAATACAAAATCAAATAAGGGTTATGCAGGAGTAGATTTAATAATGAATAAAAAAATAGGAGTACGGGTAAGCTACTACAAACAGCATAGTGAACGCATTATTGTGGCCAAGAAAGATACGAAGCCCACGCCTACTACAGTAGTACAAGTTTATATGCCAACTAGCTCTGCAGATGATGATGAAATTGATGAAATGTATCATGAAATAAAACAAATTATTCAGGTAGTGAAGGGAGACGAAAATCTAGTAGTCATGAGTGACTGGAATTCAACAGTAGGAAAAGGAAGAGAAGGAATCGTAGTAGGTGAATATGGATTAGGGCTAAGAAACGAAAGAGGAAGCCGCCTGGTAGTATTTTGCACAGAACAAAACTTAATCATAGCTAACACTTGGTTGAAGAATCATGAAAGAAGGTTGTATGCATGGAAGAACCCTGAAGATACTAGAAGGTTTCAGATAGATTATATTATGGTAAGACAGAGATTTAGGAACCAGGTTTTAAATTGTAAGACATTTCCAGGGGCACATGTGGACTCTGATCACAATCTATTGGTTATGAACTGTGGATTAAAACTGAAGAAACTGCAAAAAGGTGGAAATTTAAGGAGATGGGACCTGGATAAACTGAAAGAACCAGAGGTTGTACAGAGTTTCAGGGAGAGTATAAGGGAACAATTGACAGGAATGGGGGAAAGAAATACAGTAGAAGAAGAATGGGTAGCTTTGTGGGATGAAATAGTGAAGGCAGCAGAGGATCAAGTAGGTAAAAATCGAGGGCTAGTAGAAATCCTTGGGTAACACAAGAGATACTGCATTTAATTGAGGAAAGGAGAAAATACAAAATGCAGTAAATGAAGCAGGCAAAAAGGAATACAAACGTCTCAAAAATGAGATCGACAAGAAGTGCAAAATAACTAAGCAGGGATGGCTAGAGGACAAATGTAAGGATGTAGAGGCTTATCTCACGAGGGGTAAGGTAGATACTGCCTAAAGGAAAATTAAAGAGACCTTTGGAGAAAACAGAACCACTTGCATGAATATCAAGAGCTCAGATGGAAACCCAGTTCTAAGCAAAGAAGGGAAAGCAGAAAGGTGGAAGGAGTATATAGAGGGTCTATACAGGGGTGATGTTCTTGAGGACAATATTATGGAAATGGAAGAGGATGTAGATCAAGATGAAATGGGAGGTATGATACTGCGCGAAGAGTTTGACAGAGCACTGAAAGACCTAAGTCGAAATAAGGCCCCGGGAGTAGACAACATTCCATTAGAACTACTGACAGCCTTGGGAGAGCCAGTCCTGACAAAACTCTACCATCTGGTGAGCATGATGTACGAGACAGGCGAAATTCCCTCAGACTTCAAGAAGAGTATAATAATTCCAGTGCCAAGGAAGAAGGTGTTGACAGATGTGAAAATTACCGAACTATCACTTTAATAAGTCACAGCTGCAAAATACTAACGTGAATTCTTTACAGACGAATCGAAAAACTGGTAGAAGCCGACCTCGGGGAAGATAAGTTTGGATTCCGTAGATATGTTGGAACACGTGAGGCAATACTGACCCTACGACTTATCTTAGAAGAAAGATTCAGGAATGGCAAACCTACGTTTCTAGCATTTGTAGACTTAGAGAAAGCTTTTGACATTGTTGACTAGAATACTCTCTTTCAAATTCTGAAGGTGGCAGGGGTAAAATACAGGGAGCGAAAGACTATTTACAATGTGTACAGAAAGCAGATGGCATTTATAAGAGTCGAGGGACATGAAAGGGAAGCAGTGGGTGGGAAGGGAGTGAGACAGGGTTGTAGCCTCTCCCCGATGCTATTCAATCTGTATGTTGAACAAGCAGTAAAGGAAACAAAAAAAAGTTCGGAGTAGGCATTAAAATCCATGGAGAAGAAATAAAAACTTTGAGGTTCGCCGATGACATTGTAATTCTGTCAGAGACAGCAAAGGACTTGGAAGAGCAGTTGAACGGAATGGACAGTGTCTTGAAAGGAGGGTATAAGATGAACATCAACAAAAGCAAAACGAGGATAATGGAATGTAGTCGAATTAAGTTGGGTGATGCTGAGGGAATTAGATTAGGAAATGAGACACTTAAAGTAGTAAACGAGTTTTGCTATTTGGAGAGCAAAATAACTGATGATGGTCGAAGTAGAGAGGATATAAAATGTAGACTGTCAATGGCAAGAAAAGCGTTTCTGAAGAAGAGAAATTTGTTAACATCAAGTATTGATTTAAGTGTCAGGATGTCGTTTCTGAAAGTATTTGTATGGAGTGTGGCCATGCATGGAAGTGAAACATGGACGATAAATAGTTTAGACAAGAAGAGAATAGAACTTTAGAAATGTGGTGCTACAGATAAACGCTGAATATGAGATGGGTAGATCACATAACTAATGAGGAGGTATTGAATAGAATTGGGGAGAAGAGGAGTTTGTGGCACAACTTGACTAGAAGAAGGGATCGGTTGGTAGGACATGTTCTGAGGCATCAAGGGATCACCAATTTAGTAATGGAGGGCAGCGTGGAGGGTAAAAATCGTAGAGGGAGACCAAGAGATGAATGCACTAAGCAGATTCAGGATGTAGGCTGCAGTAGGTACTGGGAGATGAAGAAGCTTGCACAGGATAGAGTAGCCTGGAGAGCTGCATCAAACCAGTCTCAGGACTGACGACCATGACAACAACAACATGAAACCTAGAGTCTTGTCTTTCGATTTGACGCCACTTCGGCGACTTGCGCGTCGATGGGGATGAAATCATGATGATTAGGACAACACAACACCCAGTTCCTGAGCGGAGAACATCTCCGAGCCAGCCGGGAATCGAACCCAGGCTCTTAGGATTGACAGTCTGTCGCGCCGTCTCATTTCGTTCGCTTTTGTTCGCTGCATCTGCTCGGGGCGGACGTCGTAAGACATCCGTTTAAGTTCGTTGTTGATCCATTAACTCAGTTTTTTTTAATTACAGAGGGCAGCTAACCCTCTGACCGAACACGCTGAGCTACCGTGCCGGCGACCACTCAGCTGCTGGGGGCGGACAGCAGGTGAGGTAACATTGACTCTGTCCCTCTGTTGTTTGACAAGGGAAAGAGCAGGATTCCAAGCAGAGTTTAAACAAAAACCTCCATCCCTGTTTACTAGTGTTCTCGCTAATTTAATCTCAATAGCTTCCTTAATAACACTGTCCCAATACCTGGATGTGCATGACAGTACTTTGTAGTGTTATATAACATAGTGTGGCCAGTATCCAAATACTTAAGTCTACTGCCTTTTTCCTTACGCAGGAAGCACTTCTAACAAGATCTGGCGTATTTTACGGAAATACGACGTGAAATGTGTTTTCCGACCTCCATCTAAAATGAGAGTGCCTTTGGGTTCCTGTCGTGTGGGTTAAGCAGAGCGTTTCACACACAATGAATACAATTTAAGGAAACCGAAGAATTTCAGTCTTCAGAGCGTTATAAGGAAGAACAGGTCACAGTAAACAAACAGTACAAACAAGAAATCAGTATGTTACACTCTTCTCTAGCTTACATTGAAAAGCATTTGACACAATAGCAAGAGATTCATAATTGTAGCGAGAGCTATCAAGGATGAGAAAAAGATTTCGTGCAAGAACGTTTTGGCCGGCTTATACGTGAAAGAGACTTTGAAAATGAACGCGAACATTCACATACGTATTTCAACCGACAGAATTTTAATGACTTGGCTTGGCCATTGAAACACAAGTTATACTTTATTTGCAGTTTGCTGCGAGGTGAACCAGCTATGCGGATACTACTCATAGCAAGGCAATGCTATGCTCATAACAACATAGCAATTTGGCAAACAATTACGTTCAAAGGAATAACAATTTGCATATGCATAGGCAGCAACCATACAATCACAGCTAACAGGACAACATACAACAAAACCACGATTTCGAGAAAATGACAGGTACAGGAACAGGACAAATGGAAATTACGGACAACAGCAAAACTTTATTTTGAATGAGTGGTACAGTCGTTTTCACCCATGACAAATTAATTCTAATAATGTAGAACCGAGAGGATCCGTACAAATACTTGGCGTTTGGCAGCCTACTGCACAGCGACGGAACAGTGGTGGACAACAATGACTAGAGGAGAAGACAGCAGAAGATTCACCCACAGAGAAAACACGATGCATTACCAATTCTACCGACATTACTGAAAATACATTTGTTTAGAAGACTTCAGGTACACGTTGTAAGTAGGCTGATTAGTTTCTTTCATTGGTAACGCCACGTAGCGCTCTGAATGAAAATCACTGGCTGTGCTGTGTGCAGTCTGTGGCTGGTTTGCATTGTTATTTGCTATTGTAGTGTTGGGCAGCTGGATGTGAACAGCGTGTTGCGTTGCGCAGTTGGAGGTGAGCCGCCAGCAGTGGTGGATGTGGGGAGTGAGATGGCGGAGTTTTGAGAGCGATGATCTGGACGTGTGTCCATCAGAGACAGTACATCTGTAAGACTGGATGTCATGAACTGCTATATATTATGACCTTTGAATACTATTAAGGCAAATACATTGTTTGTTCTCTATCAAAATCTTTCATTTGCTAACTATGCCTATCAGTAGTTAGTGACTTCAGTTGTTAGAATCTTTTATTTAGCTCGCAGTATTGGCGCTCGCTGTATTGCAGTAGTTTGAGTAACGAAAATTTTTGTGAGGTAATTGATTCATGAAAGGTATAGGTTATTGTTAGTCAGGGCCATTGTTTTGTAGGGATTATTAAAAGTCAGATTGCGTTGCGCTAAAGAAATTGTGTGTCAGTTTAGTGTTGATCAGAATATGTAAAGAGAGTAATGTCTGAGTACGTTCAGTTTTCCTCAGCTGTTTGAAAAGCAAATAATGTAAGAAGTTTATCAGCACAGTAATTCATTAATTTTTCTAAGGTGACGTTACATATGGCGACCCTGCCAGGCTACCTCACTGGAATCTTCTGATTTTTTCTTGTAGTTTGTATAATTAGTGTAGCTTTTGTTTATTGCTAGCACATAATTTTAGAAAGAATCTCCTTCGTATTTGCAGTCTTTCATTGTTGTACAGTAAAACAGTTGTAGATTTGCACCAAGTATTTTGCATCTGCCCTTGCAATTAACGAGATATTATTTTCAGTGCAATGTTAATGTGTTTTCTTATTTTGCTCTTCAAATTGTGCTTTTCTGTGTTATCATGTGAAATATGGTGACAATAATGGCCTGTGAAAAACGTAATACTAGGCTCCAAAGTAAACTGAAAAATGACAGTGAAGACGAGAGTAGTGTGTTAGCGCCACCGTGTAATGAATTAACTAATCTTCAAGGTAGTAATTTGGTAACTGTGCATAGGGAAATGGAGCGGGCTGCAAATAATGGTGTAGACAGTGAAACAATTAGTGAACAGGGAAGCATTATCGATCGATCAGTCGGCAATAGCTCGCCTCAGGAATCTGAAATGACAGGACACAATCTCGCAAATACTGTAGATTCAGGTTTTGGGTCCTCACCGTTTTCTCAAATAAGTCAAGACACATTTTCTGCTTGTCAAAATCTGAATGTTGCCGGTGCAAATTCACTGCCGAAAAGCACTGAGGAACATGTTTCAGACACCAGTGCATTGTTATTACAATTATGACAACAAATGGGACAAAAGCTTCAAAAGTTGGACATGATGGAACAAAATCAGAGACAAACACAGCAACAGCTTCAAAAGCTAGACACCATGCTTGAACAAACATGTGAAGGTTTAACTGCTGAGTTACTTAAAATCGAATCTAAATGTCAAAAAGTCTGTAATGACGTAAAAACACAAATTTTTGAGCATTTTCGACCTATTTTTTCGCGTCATGAAAATGCATTACAGAATCATGAAGCAACCATAAAAGAACTGCAAACTATTGTTCATGAAAATCACGACACCTTGCAAGCTAAAATTGACTCAGTTGTATCTACCGATTTGGTTACGCAACTTGCAAAAACTCAGGAAAACTTAAAGAACATAGTAGATACGATTTTAACACAAATGGACACTCTGTAACTTGGTTCAGAAAAACACACTGAGGAAATCAGTTCACTATCGGAGAAAGTAGCCAAACTTTTGGATCAGTTCACTAACTTATCTGCAAAGGTAGATGATGATCTGAATGACAAAAGACCTGTAGCCTTCAATGGCACAGAAGAATACAAACAAATTAGGAAATTCAAACAAAATCAGAATCAAATTAATACGCAACACAAAAGAGAAATCCAGGAAGTACAAGATCAGTTGGCACAAATAATACAAGAATTACACATTTCAGAGGACACTCACGCTCCAACACGGGAAGAGGGACTTAGAAATACGGAAAATCCACAAAATAATAACACAGGGCATTTCGGAAATTATGAAAGAAATTGGCTAGATGCGCCGAATTTTGAGATGGAACCGCCGACACGACGTAACATTGACCGATATGCGACTCGCCGACACGATGGTTTTGACTATAAGCTGTTCATGACTACACGTAAATTCAAAACATTTAAGAATTCTGGCAACGACATTCATCCACAAGCATGGCTCCATCAATTCTCTCATTGTTTTCCTCCCAACTGGTCATTAGAGCACAGATTAGAATTTATGTGTGCCTACTTAGAGAATGAACCAGCTGTAAGAATGTGATCGGTCATTCACGATTGTCACAGTGAAGGAGAATTTTATCATGCCTTCCTCTCAGCATATTTGTCTCAAGCTACACAGGACCGAGTAAAACATAGCATCATAATGATGAATCATTTCGAACAATCTGAATTTTCCAGTCTTGTGAAATATTTTGGAGACATGTTGCACAAGAATCACTACCTGTCAAACCCATACAGCCCCTCAGAACTCATCCGCATTTGCTTAATCAAATTGCCTGAACATTTACGACATATGATTTTGGCAGGACGTTGCAAAGACGACATTGAAGCTTTTCACGGACTCTTACAAGAATTGGAAATTGACACTGACAATCGCGGGACACGAAAATAGGAACACAACAATTACAGATCACATCCGTCACAATTCTGCGATGAAAGAAATAATAACTAGACATGACAAGACTATTCTTACAACGAAAATCGTGAACAAAACAGACACCACCCATATGACAACCACTGCCAGAGTAATAGTTACAGAGAAAGATCGCATTTCCGTAGTAATGAATATTGCAGAGACAGTCATAGAAACAGACAATATGGCAACCAGAACTATTATTATCACAGGAGACAGAATAACTTCAGACGCAACGGTCCACCGTGTAGTGATAATTCAGGGAGAAATTCTCCACCACTTAACCGACAAGAAAGAAACTACAGGGACTACCGACATGACGACAGACAATATAATCATAACGACAGACCTGAATTTCATCAGAACTGGCGGGATTCAAACAGGGCTGGGCCCTCTCGGCAAGGTGAATTTTTAGAAGTTAGGTCTCCTAATCCCAATAACGACGCACGCCAACAAAGAGATAGCAGACAATGACTCGCACCGCAGGCACCCACGTGCTCTGGCTGGCTCAGAGAAAAATAACATAGACACTAACCTTGAGAAAAATTTGAGCATTCTTTACCGATGTACCATATACCACATGATAATTCCGTTGAAGTGGAAACTCTGTGTACAAGGAAGAGTAAAGTTTTACACCACATTTCACATGTAAAACCGTTTATTGAAGGATAATCTGATTTTTAACTTTGTCTTTGCCATAAACTTTTCACTTCACGTTACTAGTATGCTTTGTCAACTTAGAAACTGTTAACATGCAACGATGTTTGAAGTGAAATATCCAGTCAAGAACCAAGAGAACCTATTTAAACAGAAATAACGAATGCATTGTTATAGTGAACAGACGACACAGTGTTGTTATTTGTACATTCTTGCTTGTTAGTTGCACGATTACGTAATGACTACAAGACTCACATACTTAGAACATATACCGGTATAGCTAATGACATTGTAATGCAACATTTTGATTTACTTGAAAATATATTCTGGATTTAAAATACTTTCTGAGAGATACCAGATGACACAGTGGTTAGTTTATTTGACAGCTACAGGATTATATCACGACGCTACTAATGTGTGACACAATTTACATTGTATCTTTTGCAGTGTATCTGTTTTATCTCTGCACAGTTTTTCTGAATTCATCTGGAAAGGCAAACATGTTTTAGTAGTATCTTTTGTGGTGCAGCTACAATGAGACAGCCTTTTCCATAGCACAACAATACGTTACATTATAGTACTTTCTTGATCACGGTAAGGTACGTAATAGCTACGATATCTATAAGCATAGCATTTCACTTTTGTTTATTGCGAGGTAATACATTGACTTCTACAGAACTTTGCTTACAGACGACGATAACTACAACACTTCCACAGAATTATCTTACAGCAAGACGCACATTTAGCGCTAAAGGACAAGTATTTGAGCGATTAATTTCGTACTTAAAACATTTATTTTAAAAAATTTTTGAATTACAAAAATACAAAGGTTTTCCGTGATACATTTCATTCAATTGCTGTAATTGGCAACACCTGAGGATATAATTACATTAATCCTCAGGGGGGTACACGCCTACTTTGTGTACCATGTGTTTGGCAAGCACAAGGAGCCCTAGCTAATATGGTATTTGCTTATACAACTTTACACATCGGTACCATATTTCTGTAAGACAGAATTACACAGCTATCTGATCATTTAACTGAGAGAAACAAACATATTTTTACTACATCAGTGACAGATGTTTACGCAGTTACAAAGTTGGATAACTTCACACTTACAAAATTGTATTTTGTCTGTACTTTGTGAACTGTTCATATTTTTTCAGAACCATTCTGATACTATGAGAGCTTTGAATGATGTATTTGGTAAGGGATCATGATTTTTTAAGTACGTATGAGGTAGATGACTTTATTTGAAGGTCTTGAAATTATTGAAAGAAGCTGCGACGATTTGGAGATGTGATTGATCTGTTATGATGTTATTATTACGGTGACGATGTGTATTATGCTGTTGAGGTATGTTTACGATCAATAAGATGATGCTACCATATATGAGGAACGTGATTACGTGTTTATAAGTATATGAATAATGAATAGAATTTAGAGACTCCGGTTTGTGAAAAAGGATGTTGGAAACCACGAATCGTACTTTAAGAGTTATGAAATGTGTGTAAATACTGAATGTATCACAATGCCGCCGATAATTTTTTGGACACTGTTATATTTATAGGATTTTGTTTCTACACTTTTCTACTGTAATTTCTCGACTTGTGAAATTTTATTTGTATCAAACTGTCACAGTAGCAAACTGCTGTAGGAAATAGTTCGGTAGGAAAGGTAAGTGACCTTGACGTAATGTGCTGTAGTTGCCAAGCTATGTGACAGTCGCCTGGAAAAAAAGAGCCGTGCCTTTCAGAGGCACAACAAAAAAAATGAGAGGCCATTAACCTCCTTATTGACATTCCTTTGTAGAAAGCATTGCAAATACGTGGAGCTCTTAATTTATGGTATTTACTGAAATGCCTAATGAAATGATGAGAAACATTTTACATCTATTGTCTTTCTGGTTGAGAGATTTTTTTTACTGCCTTTGGAGATGCCATTTGCCTAGTGAATGACGTTTATATATATATAAACGTCATTCACTAGGCAAATGGCATCTCCAAAGGCAGTATATATATATATACAGGGTGAGTCACCTAACATTACCGCTGGATATATTTCGTAAACCACATCAAATACTGACGAACCGATTCCACAGACCGAACGTGAGGAGCGGGACTAGTGTAATTGTTTAATACAAACGATACAAAAATGCACGGAAGTATGTTTTTTAACACAAACCTACGTTTTTTTAAATGGAAACACGTTAGTTTTGTTAGCACATCTGAACATATAAACAAATACGTAATCAGTGCCATTTGTTGCATCGTAAAATGTTAATTACATCCGGAGATATTGTAACCTAAAGTTGACGCTTGAAACCTCCGACGTTCAGTTGCGTGTTGTAACAAACACGGGCCACGGTCGGCGAGTAGCATCTGCAGGGACATGTTTACGATGACGACCGTGTTTACGAGTGTGGCTGTAGTGCACTGTTGTGGTTTGGTCTAGCTGTCACAGTGTCCGCATGTAGCACTTGCTGCTATTGTTATTCTGCATTCGTCTCCGCACGCAGACCAACTGTAGTACACCATGTTACCAGACATCTGTGATAGTGTAGTGTTGTAGGAACTGTCACCATGGTGTATTCGAACTCTGAAAACGTGGAGATGATAACTCATCTATGGCGAGTGTCGACGAAATGCAGCTGAAGCCTGCAGGGTGTATGCAGAACGGTACCCGGACAGAGAGCATCCAACGTGCCGCACATTACAAAACATCTACCGCCAACTGTATGCAACAGGTATGGTCGTAGCACACAAACGGGTCCGTAACAGGCCCGTCACAGGAGAAGCGGGTGTAGTTGGTGTGTTAGCTGCTGTTGCCATGAACCCACACATGAGTACACGGGACATTGTGAGAGCTGGTGGACTGAGTCAAAGTAGTGTCATGCGCATACTGCATCGTCACCACTTTCACCCGTTTCATGTGTCATTACATCAGCAATTACATGGTGATGACTTTAATCATCGAGTGCAATTCTGTCAATGGGCATTAACGGAGAATGCGTTGCAGTTCTACCTGTTTAGCGATGAAGTGGGTTTCACAAACCACGGGGCAGTGAATCTACGGAACATGCATTACTGGTCCGTGGAGAATCCTCGCAGGTAGAGCGACAGCGACCGTGGACTGTAAATGTATGGTGCGGAATCATTGGCGACCACCTCATTGATCCTCACTTCATTGCAGGGGCCCAAACACCTGCAACATACATCGCATTTCTACAGAATGATTTGCCAACGTTGCTCGAAAATGTCCCACTGGAAACGCGTCGACGTATGTGGTATCAGCATGATGGTGCACCTGCTCATTCCGAAATTAACACTAGGCTGACCCTTGACAGGATGTTCGACGGGCGTTTCATAGGACGTGGAGGACGCATGAATTGACCAGCCCGTTCTGCTGATCTTACACCTCTGGACTTCTTTCTGTGGGGTACGTTAAAGGAGAATGTGTACCGTGATGTGCCTACAATCCCAGAGGATATGAAACAACGTATTGTGGCAACCTGCGGCGACATTACACTAGATGTACTGCGGCGTGTACGACATTCATTACGCCAGAGATTGCAATTGTGTGCAGCAAATAATGGCCACCACATTGAACATCTACTGGCCTGACATGTCGGGACACACTCTATTTCACTCCGTAATTGAAAACGGAAACCACGTGTGTACGTGTACCTCACCCCTCATGGTAATGTACATGTGCGTCAGTGAAAAAGACCAATGAAAAGGTGTTAGCATGTGGACGTAATGTGCTGTTCCAGTCTCTTCTGTACCTAAGGTCCATCACCGTTCCCTTTGGATCCCTACGTAATTCGGTGCTCTCCGATACACACGATCGAACAGCGGAGGCGTGGTACTCAAGAGTCAGCTTTAGGTTACAATATCTCCGGATGTAATTAGCATTTTACAATGCAACAAACGGCACTGATTACGTATTTGTTTATATGTTCAGATGTGCTAACAAAACTAACGGGGTTCCATTTAAAAAAACGATGTTTGCGTTAAAAAACATACTTCCATGCATTTTTTAGTGGCTTGTTTTGACCAGTTACACTAGCCCCTCTCCTCACGTTCGGTCTGTGGAATCGATGTGTCAGTATTTGATGTGGTTTACGAAATATATCCAGCGGTAATGTTAGGTGACTCACCCTGTATACACGGTGTTACAAAAAGTTACGGCCAAACGTTCAGGAAACATTGCTCACACACAAAAAAAGAAAAGATGTTATGTGGACATGTGTCCGGAAATGCTTAATTTCCAATGTTAGAGCTCATTTTAGTTTTGTCAGTAAGTACTGTACTTCCTCGATGCACCGCCATGATTTCATACTGGACACTCTACGTGTGCTGCTAGAACATGTGCCTTTACAAGTACGACACAACATGTGGTTCATGCACGATGGAGCTCCTGCACATTTCAGTCGAAGTGTTCGTACGCTTCTCAAAAACAGATTCGGCGACTGATGGTTTGGTAGAGGCGGACCAATTCCATGGCCTCCACGCTCTCCTGACCTCAACCCTCTTGACTTTCATTTATGGGGCATTTGAAAGTTCTTGTCTATGCAACCGCGGTACCAAATGTAGAGACTCTTCATGCTCGTATTGTGGAGGGCTGTGATACAATACGCCATTCTCCAGGGCTGCATCAGCGCATCAGGGATTCCATGCGGCGGAGGGTGGATGCATGTATCCTCGCTAACGGAGAACATTTTGAACATTTCCTGTAACAAAGTTTTTGAAGCCACGCTGGTACGTTCTGTTGCTGTGTGTTTCCATTCCATGATTAATGTGATTTGAAGAGAAGTAATAAAATGAGCTCTAACATGGAAAGTAAGCGTTTCCGGATACATGTCCACATGACATATTTTCTTTCTTTGTGTGTGAGGAATGTTTCCTGAAAGTTTGGCTGTACCTTTTTGTAACACCCTGTATATATCTGCTCATTTCTTTTAATACCTAGGTTCTAGCTGCACTGCAGCATTGGTTACAATAAAATTTTATAGATGTATAATATAGATATTTTATGCCTACATATCCAGTAAGTAATAACTTTATGATCTACTTCAAAAAAACGAAGGAGCACAAAAAGACATTTCCCTTAACAGGAATTGTATACATAATTTTCTTTTCAAGTACTTTGTAATTTGTTTTGTAGAATAAGTTGTGGTGCACCACTTTAATTACATAGACATTAATATGTGAATAGACATTTCCCTTATCTGCATTGTTGTCTTTAGTGTAATATTTTTTCTGCTTAAGCTTTGCCATTTTTAGGTATAAGGTATAGCATTTGCTGCTGCTGTTTGCCAGCCACAGTGTTACTGAATTTGACTTTGTATTACTCTGTTCAACCAGTTTTACTACTGATTTGTTTTTCTTGTTGCTGCACATTGGCTCATATTCGTTGTAATGTTGTATTTGCCCTGCTAATTTAGATATACTGCAGCTTGCTTTGCCAATTTGCATTTTTTTCCATTGCTATTTGTGTTAATTGTTTTGTACTGTTGCGTTGCCTCGTCCCTTAGTATATATATATCTGAGCTCAGAAGATTTAAGTTAGCTTAAGAGGGGGTATACTATATAAGAAACTAACTATGGAGAATAGGGAAAGAATGCATTGAGAAGTTATATGAAAAAGATTTGGGCCAAAATGAGTATTGTACACTGAGAAATAATTATTTTGAAAGAAATATGAATAGAACACAGAAATGAGGTATAGATAGGACCTTTTGGGAATAATGATGAATGAAGGGAGTTCTTCAAGAAGTAAAGAAAGTTTTGTCTGAAAATACTGCAGTAAAACAAACCCTAACCTTTCCTTTTGTATTATTCCGCTATGTGTTTGTGTACCCTTGTGTCTTTCCTGTCTTTATGTGTTTAGCTAATAAAATTTATGTTGTAGAATTTTTCTAGTACTAAGCTACATTCACTATGATGAGGAATACTGTTATACTCAAATATAATTTGCATTAATAATATGTTGTTTTCTTTGTAAAGATGTTTATAGACATTATTAATTCTGTTCTGTTTCAATGCTCATATGTGAAATTAATGTTTCGAAAACTATTCTCATTGTTTTATGTATTTACTTATGTCATAATTCCTGTAACACTGATGTATTGTTTATTTTTATTATTTTGTAAAGCCTCTGTTACTACAAATGTTATCTGTACTGTTATGTTCTGTAATGGTGTATGTTGTACCTTTGTAATTGTATTCTCCTGTTATAAAATTGTAATTCACACCAGTTCATCAAATTAAGTAACTTGAAGCATTCATTTCACTGCACACATTTCTGTTGGTCATAGTACAAGTGCAATATGTGACAAGTTGGAACTGTTAGTGTTTGCACGTGTGTCAATAATTCAGTAAGAGAGTGGTTAACAGCATTTCTGGTTCTAAGGACAATTCCAAAAACTTTGTGAGTGCACAAGTGGTGTTTATGGACTTGCTATATTGTCTGCAAGACTCTTTAATGTTGATTGTGCACCCACACAGTCGCAACAGATGGCTGCTGGCTATCTCTGCAAGGACTGCAGTGGGTCTGCACCTTCGATGACCCACCAATACCATTATTTCTACAAGGACTGCAGTGGTTCTGCACCTCTGGTGGCCCACCAATACCATAATCTCTACCAGGACTACAGTGGGTCTGCTCTGTGATGACCTACCTACCAATGTGCTTCAAAACTTCGACTGACTCTACGGTGTGTTTGCTCTGTTGTGGCCCATTACCTGTTTGCATGTCAAGAGTCAGCACTGTCTTTCCGTTGGAAGGACAACACTACTTCTTCAAGACTGCATGGAAATCCACTACTTCCGTGTGCATTTTCTTTTACTGCTCAGACTTTGAGAAAAACACTGCAATTTTACTGTGATGAACGATCAGGACTGTCTTTATGGACTGTGAGAAAATTTTAGCTTTTGACGAACATTGTATCAATAAGTGTGTGTATTTGATTTCTTTGTTATTGTAATTGTGAAAAAATTTTAACAAATATGTATTGGCCAGTGCCCAGAACAAATTGTAAAATTTTTTGTGATCAGCATGGGGGCTATGTAAGTAGGCTGTTTAGTTTCTTTTATTGGTAAGGCCACGTAGCGCTCTGTATGAAAATCACAGGCTGTGCTGTGTGCAGTCTGTGGCTGGTTTGCATTGTTGTTTGCTATTGCAGTGTTGGGCAGCTGGATGTGAACAGCGCGCAGCGTTGCACAGTTGGAGGTGAGCCGCCAGCAGTGGTGGATGTGGGGAGTGAGATGGCGGAGTTTTGAGAGCGGATGATCTGGACGTGTGTCCATCAGAGACAGTGCATTTGTAAGACTGGATGTCATGAACTACTATATATTATGACCTTTGAACACTATTAAGGCAAATACATTGTTTGTTCTCTATCAAAATCTTTCATTTGCTAACTATGCCTATCAGTAGTTAGTGACTTCAGTTGTTAGAATCTTTTATTTAGCTCGCAGTATTGGCGCTCGCTGTATTGCAGTAGTTTGAGTAACGAAGATTTTTGTGAGGTAATTGATTCATGAAAGGTATAGGTTATTGTTAGTCAGGGCCATTGTTTTGTAGGGATTATTAAAAGTCAGATTGCATTGCGCTAAAGAAATTGTGTGTCACTTTAGTGTTGATCAGAATAAGTAAAGAGAGTAATGTCTGAGTACGTTCAGTTTTCCTCAGCTGTTTGATAAGCAAATAATGTAAGAGGTTTATCAGCACAGTAATTCATTAATTTTTCTAAGGGGACGTTACAACGTTGTTACAAGAAAAAGAGAAACCTCGAAAACAAATTTCTTACCCAGTCCTCAGCATACAAAGAGGGAAACATATTTTAATCGCAGTTTTAGATTCAGGCTTTTCAGGTTCAGTAATTAGTGATGCAGCATTCATCAACTGTAATTCAAATGACACAATCCAGATGAAACTTTACCATTACATGGACCACATTTCCAAAGTAAAAAATTTTGAAACGTTTTGTAGAGTAATTATTTGGGCATTATATAAATATATTTTTGACAGTCAGGTTGTGATACATGCTATTTTCTCTTTGACGAGTGGATTGTTGTAAATCTATAGAAGTTGTCATAAGCCGTTTAATCCTATGTGTGTATGATTTTTGACTATGTATTTCTTTAACATTATGTATTTCTGTTAATATAAATACTTTACAGATATATATTAAAATGTCACTAATAACGAAACTTCCTAGCGGTATGTACCACACACAGTTTCAGACGAAATTACGTTCCACAAAAGGAAGCAGCAACTCTTAGTGTATGGATGGTAACATCTGGTACTGCGTAAAGTAATGGAATTTTTCTTACAGGTGATGCACTGAATTATGAATAATTTCGTTGGCATATGACACATGTTGTACAGCACGCAGATGTGGAAAAGGTAGAGAATTTTTGGTTGGATTTAAGAGCACTGAACATAATAACATGGAGTAGCAACAATAAGTGCAATGCCATATGAGATTGTTTTTTAGTAATATACAGGGTGGTCCATTGATAGTGACCAGGACAAATATCCCAAGAAATAAGCATCAAACGAAAAATCTACAAAGAACGGAACTTGCCTAGCTTGAAGGGGGAAACCAGATGGCGCTATGGTTGGCCCGCTAGATGGCACTGCCATAGGTCAAACGGACTTCAACTGCGTTTTTTCAAATAGGAACCCCCATTTTTATTACATATTTGTATAGTACTTAAAGAAATATGAATGTTTTAGTTGGAACACATTTTACGCTTTGTGATAGATGGCGCTGTAATAGTCACAAACGTATAACTACGTGGTATCACGTAACATTCCGCCAATGCGGACGTTATTTGCTTCGAGATATATTACCCGTGTTAAAATGGGAAGTTTTCCAATTGCGGAAAAGGTCGATATCGTGTTGAAGTATGGCTATTGTGATCAAAATGCCCAACGGGCGTGTGCTATGTATGCTGCTCGATATCCTGGATGACATCATCTAAGTGTCCGGACCAGATAGTTACGTTATTTAAGGAAACAGGAAGTGTTCAGCCACATGTGAAACGTCAACCACGACCTGCGACAAATCATGATGCCCAAGTAGGTGTTTTAGCTGCTGTCGCGGCTAATCCGCACATCAGTAGCTGACAAATTGCGCGAGAATCGAGAATCTCAAACACGTCGGTGTTGAGAATGCTACATCAACATCGACTGCACCCGTACCATATTTCTATGCACCAGGAATTGCAAGGCGACGACTTTGAACGTCGTGTCCAGTTCTGCCTCTGGGCATAAGAGAAATTACGGGACGATGACAAATTTTTTGCACGCGTTCTATTTAGCGACGAAGCGTCATTCACAAACAGCGGTAACGTAAACCGGCATAATATGCACTATTGGGCAACGGAAAATCCACGATGGCTGCGACAAGTTGAACATCAGTGACCTTGGCGGATTAATGTATGGTGCGGCATTCTGGGAGGAAGGATAATTGGCCCCCATTTTATCGATGGCAATCTAAATGGTGCAATGTATGCTGATTTTTTACGTAATGTTCTACCGATGTTACTACAAGATGTTTCACTGCATGACAGATTGGCGATGTGCTTCCAACATGATGGATGTCCGGCACATAGCTCGCGTGCGGTTGAAGCGGTATTGAATAGCATATTTCATGACAGGTGGATTGGTCGTCGAAGCACGTTCACCGGATCTGACGTAACCGGATTTCTTTCTGTGGTAAAGTTGAAGGATATTTGGTATCGTGAACCACCGTCAACGCCTGACAACATGCGTCAGCGCATTGTCAATGCATGTGCGAACATTACGGAAGGCGAACTACTCGTTGTTGATGTTCAAATGTGCGTGAAATTTTATGGGACTTAGCTGCTAAGGTCATCAGTCCCTAAGCCTGTACACTACTTAACCTAAATTATCCTAAGGAAAAACACACACACCCATGCCCGAGGGCGGACTCGAACCTCCGCCGTGACCAGCCGCACAGTCCGTGACTGCAGCGCCCAAGACCGCTAGGCTAATCCCGCGCGGCCAGTCGCTGTTGAGAGGAATGTCGTTATATGTATTGCCAAATGCATTGAGGTTGACGGACATCATTTTGATCAGTTATTGAATTAGTGTGGTATTTACAGGTAATCACGCAATAACAGCATGCGTACTCAGAAATGATAAGTTCACAAAGGTACATGTATCACATTGGACCAACCGAAATAAAATGTTCAAACGTACCTACGTTCTGTATTTTAATTCAAAAACCTACCTGTTACCAACTGTTCGTCTAAAATAGTGAACCATAGGTTTGTGACTATTACAGCGCCATCTATCACAAACCGAAAAAAGTCGTCCAAGTAAAACATTCAAATTTCTTTATTTAATACACAAATATGTAATAAAAAATGTGGGTTCCTATTTTTAAAAAAAACGCAGTTGATACCTGTTTGACCTATGGTAGCGCCATGTAGCGAGACAACCACAGCGCCATCTGGTTTGCCCCTTCAAGTTAGACAAGTTTCGTTCTTTGCAGTTTTTTCGTTTGACGCTTATCTCGTGAGATATTTGGTTCGGTCACGATCAATGGACCACCCTGACAGTATGTGATGGAAGTAATTATGAGTTTATGATGATAAAGCCGATAGTTTTATAGACTTACAGATTTTGTATCTCTGGTGATATATTTCAAGATTTCAGGAGAGAGGCAATGAGGTTAAGGACTATTGGGGATTATATGATGATCTGCTTGTAGAGCACACTTTGAGTTGTTGTGATTTAGCGATTTTTACCTAGGGTAGAGGATTTCTTATAAATGGAGACGAGATGTGTTGAGAAATTTGCTACTTTATTTGACACAGTGCGATGAGCCTTTTGCCTGTAAGCATTTTTCTACATGGATAGTGATATTTATGAGAGAAAACACTTTCGTTCATCTGCTTCATCTGACAGCTGTTCAGTTTGCTTGTCCTAACAACTTTTTTTCTCGTTCCACAGGTTAATGGCATTTTTTATTTTTTCAGAAGACCTTAACAGATTTATATACGTTCACTAACCATTTAGCCCAACCATTCGTTGTTCTATTTGTGTATAGCTGTAAGCCGTTTTTGTTACCCCTCTCTCTTTCTTGCATTTGGAATATGCTAAGCATTTTTAGATGATAATGATTAGGTAGCACGTGCATAGAATAGGTGTCTGTGGCTTCATTTTCGATATCAGTATCTTTTGTGTCGGACTGAGCCATGTAATAAATGTAATTAATTTATTTTGAAAGTTGCAACAACTATTTTGCGCAAAAAACCTTTATCCCCTTCCTTCATACACTTACCTTCTGAATTGTTGCTCGAGCTGGAAATTTTTGTAGGAAAGAACATTATCTTTTTGATCACTGGACATAGTAAGTAAGGAAGCTTTTATTTTTGTAACTATATTGACAGATATTTGTAAGAAAATGCTATGATTTTTGTTCTCAATTCATGCCTTCTATGAATAAAATGTATTTTTCATTTTCTTTTACCAAGAACACTACGTAATACTGATGTACGGAATTACATGTATACCGTATGTTAATATGTGGCCCTTATGGTGATTTGTCAACTTTAACTGTAATTGTGGACTGATCTTGAATGCCACCAACAAACTCTTTCTCTTATGAAAATTTACTTTAGATATTTGTTTGTATTGCCACATGGTAACACATACACATTTACAATAAAATTTTATTTTAAATTATATATGTACTCATTTGTAACAGTGTTTGCTTATTATGTCTTATGCTGAAGCAGAACATTCATGGGAAAATTCAGGCCTATTCTTCCGCACTATGACACACTTATGTAATGTATGGACGTATTTTTGCAACAACGATATGTTAGCTCACTTCAACAGCATTTATGCAATTATTTCACACATATTTGGTGAAAAAGTACTGCGTTTCCGCATTACTATGGCATTTTACTGTGCTGCTGTGAGAGACTTTGGCTCTGAGTTGTCAGCGTTGAAAAATACTGCATCCTCTGAGTCACTCTTACCCTCCTCATAGTGACGTAAATGGTACTGCACTGAGTCTCCGACAAGCCACGTTTACTTCAAGGCACACTTAGGCGAGTTCTCTCTAGTGGTGTACTGGATACACTCAAGTTAACGACGATTTTTACTGGATACTTGTAATTCAAAGATGGCAAAATGAATTTTGCAACTGTGTAAGAAGCTGTGACTTTAACGCATTTCTTTTCTTACTCATGCTTTGAGCACTCAGACGTTTATGGACTGCTGGTGCGCCTGTGTACTATGATTTAAAACAATTTGTTGTGGAATGTTTATGCGCCTGTGCATGACGATTTAACCAGTTTTTCATTGGCTGTGTATGCTCCTGTGCACAATTATGTAAGACAATTTGTCAAGGACTATTAGTGCGTTTAAGCATGACAACTGAAAACAATTGCTCTTGTGCGTTGTCCCTGCTGAGATGTAGTGCCTGAAATTTTGTTTTCTCGGCACACTCTTGACACTGTGGATCTCGGAAAATTGAATTCTCTAAAGATTTCCGAAATGGAAAGTCCCATGCGTCAAGCTCCAACTGCCATATGCATTCAAAGTCTGTTAATCCCGTCGTGCTGCCAATCACGTCGGAAACCTCTTCGCATGACTCACCTGCGTGCAAATGACAGGTCCACCAATGTACTACACTTTTATACTTGCGTACGCAATGCTTCCGCCATCTGTATGCATGAGATTTGTCACCTCATGCATTACCCTGCCTTCCACACTGAAGTGATTAGACTGCTATTTCCGGATTAGCTGCAGTTAAAACGTGGATACTGTGATGCCCCATTCCCAGGAATCGTCAATTTATATCGTCACATCAGTTTTGTTAGTTAGGAATTAACAGGCCTTTGATGGTATCAAATTAATAAATTTTGAATACAGTTTGATTTTTGATTTTATGTGTGTTTTGAGTACCGACATGGGATATCAGATTGGCAGTACTGATGCTCAGTATTGAGGTAATGTCCATAATTTTGCTGGTCCTAATCTCATCTAATTCGAAATTTTCTTCAAGATGGTGTTTTCCGCCCTAATGGATGCCTATGTGTAGTTCGAACGGTCTTTCGCACCGGAATACAGCAGAGTGGCGCCAGAGAAACGGTTCTGGCCATTTGAAATCGTTATCAACCAAACTAACGCAAGTAGACAATCTGCCATAAACTGTGCAGACAACGTAGATACATTGACTGTGGAAAATAATGTCCCATCGGCAGTCGGCCGGTTACTTCGAAACCTGAGGCGTTAAATAACCCCCACAGCAAGAGCTCTACCTCATTAAACCCGACATATCCCTCCATCCAGATCCATTTCCGTGCCTGGTAGGGGTCAGTGACTAAACGATATATTTATATCGCTTAGGAGCCGGCTGGGACAGTTTAACCGCGTGCTGCAGCACCAGAAGGACCAATAATAGTTTGCCGTTTAGTCGGATGAACACTTAATTGTCTAGCTGATCACTAGTTACGAAAATCAGATCATCTGGAATTACTATGGTAACTTCGAATTACTATGACATCCCGACCGCTGATGACAATAGTGCCAGCGCTGAGGAACTCTGCCACGTTCTACTGCTATGTGCCGTCGTTAGGCAGTATGTCTCTCGCTCGCCCTCAATTGCGTGTTTTATTTTTTCATTTTTTGTCTTCTGATTACTCCTGTGTGTGGGTTTTCCTGATTGAACGAGTGCTGTCTGGCGATTCAGTAATACTTCTGGTACCAGGCACTTTTGACACCCATTTCATTCTCTTTCTTCTATATTCGATCTTTCAGCTACTTTATCAACCTGTTGGTGAGTCTTTATGAATGCATACATACAGTGGCCAAAGTACACTACTGGCCATTAAAATTGTTACACCAAGAAGAAATGCAGATGATAAACGGGTATTCATTGGACAAATATGTTATACTACAACTGACATGTGATTACATTTTCACGCAATTTGGGTGCATAGATCCTGAGAAATCATTACCCAGAACAACCACCTCTGGCCGTAATAACGGCCTTGATACGCCTGGGCATTGAGTCAAACAGAGCCTGGATGGCGTGTACAGGTACAGCTGCCCATGCAGCTTCCACACGATACCACAGTTCATCAAGAGTAGTGACTGGCGTATTGTAAAGAGCCAGTTGCTCGGCCACCGTTGACCAGACGTTTTCAGTTGGTGAGAGATCTGGAGAATGTGCTGGCCAGGGCAATAGTCGAAGATTTTCTGTTTCCAGAAACGCCCGTACAGGACCTGCAACATGCGGTCGTGCATTATCCTGCTGAAATGTATGGTTTCGTAGGGATCGAATGAGGGGTAGAGCCACGGGTCGTAACACATCTGAAATGTAACGTCCACTGTTCAAAGTGCCGTCAATGCGAACAAGAGGTGACCCAGACGTGTAACCAATGACACCCCATACCAACACGCTGGGTGATACGCCAGTATGGCGATGACGAATACACGCTTCCACTGTGCCTTCACCACGATGTCGCCAAACACGGATGCGACCATCATGATGCTGTAAACAGAACCTCGATTCATCCGAAAAAATGACGTTTTGCCATTCGTGCACACAGGTTCGTCGTTGAGTACACCATCACAGGCGCTCCTGTCTGTGATGCAGCGACAAGGGTAACCGCAGCCAAGGTCTCCGAGCTGATAGTCCATGCTGCTGCTAACGTCGTCGAACTGTTCGTGCAGATGGTTGTTGTCTTGCAAACGTCCCCATCTGTTGACTCAGGGATCGAGACGTGGCTGCACGATCCGTTACAGTCATGCTGATAAGATGCCCGTCATCTCGACTGCTAGTGATATGAGGCCGTTGGGATCCAGCACGGCGTTCCGTATTACCCTCCTGAACCGACCGATTCCATTTTCTGCTAACAGTCATTGGATCCCGACCAACGCGAGTAGCAATGTCGCGATACGATAAACCCCAATCGCGATAGGCTACAATCCGACCTTTATCAAAGTCGGAAACGCGATGGTACGCATTTCTTCTCCTTACACGAGGCATCACAACAACGTTTCACCAGGCAACGCTGGTCAACTGCTGTTTGTGTATGAGAAATTGATTGGTAACTTTCCTCATGTCAGCATGTTGTAGGTGTGGCCACCGGCGCCAGCCTTGTGTGAATGCTCCGAAAAGCTAATCATTTGCATATCACAGCATCTTCTTCCTGTCGGTTAAATTTTGCTTCTGTAGCACGACATCTTCGTGGTGTAGCATTTTTAATGGCCAGTAGTGTCAGTATTGCGTACCGACGAAACTTTAATATTGAACATTGTGATCCAGTAACAAGTTATCGTGTCAGTTGATTTGTTTACAGAAACTATTCGATAAAACAATTGATTTTTTCTGTTAGCTACAGCTTTATATGTGAGCTTTATGATGATGTGCCCATCATTTCGTTCATGGTCATACTTACTGTGACATTTGCATGGAAGTAAGACACTGAGCGAAATTCGAAAAAGTTTGCAATGAAAAATAAGGATCACTGTGATTTTGCTTTTGGTGCATATTACATAATATGTTGCAGCGTATGAAATTTAAATAAGATATTGAATTTTTCTTTAGATTTGAGTGGATGTCGCTCTTAGTTACTACCAGTCTATAGAAAATTGGTCTGACGCAGCACACTCATTTGCGATTGCGTGAAATATGCACAACATTCCTCAGATTTCATAAACGGTTCGAGATAGTGAAATGAAATTTTGGTAAATAATAACACGCAAAGAGGAGAGTATTTTGCGATATAAATATTATTCATTATGTACCATGTTATTCCACTAACTAAAGACATTTTCTTAATTTTCAAGAGTCATCGATAACTGTCGAGACGAGAAATGCTATGGGTCTTGGAAATACGTAAGGTAAGAGATTGAACTTCTTTTTACCAAGGATGTGCGTTTTCGGTAGCTACTGATATTAGTTTTCCTCAGTTCCTTTCCTAACGAACTTAATAAATCACTTTTTCACAGTTCTCTCACAACTGCATCTGCGCAACATGTTAATGAGAAGACAGTGTGTAAACTTTGCCGTGTTTTAGCTAAAGAAGCATATTATAACGTGGCAGCAAAAGAAACGTGTAGGTTTTACTCAAAATTCACCACTCATGTCGCTGTTCTGAAAGTTACAAATTGTTAACAAACCAGGCGAAAATGAATCACTGCTTTTGTACCATTTTCAGCGGAATTCTTTTTAGATACTAACTAAAGCAGAGGCTGTAGATCTGTTTGCATGACCACCATTTATGTGTGGGCATGGAGGGGCTACTTAATAATCACAAAAAATGTAGGATATCAGTTAAGATAGGCACTTCCCCTCCAGCGCTTAGCATTTCCCCTGCAGTGGCTGCCCGTAACCTCCACCACTACCGCTCTTCCCATTCGTGGCCTGCCAACTGCGCATCTACCGACCACCTTATTCTGCACGGACTCTAACATCAAGCAGAAACCCTCAACACAACACATGTCTATCGCAGCTTTTTCGAACAACTACTGGAGTGCAGGTATCAACACAAACGGTATAGAATAGGTTCTATGGGGAGTGTTTATGTGTCCAAAGACTTCTCAAGGCTCCTCATCTAAACTGGGTTCACACATGGGCTCGAGTCGCATGGATACAAACCCACTCCTAGTAGATTTGGATACAGTAGGGCGCAATGCTCCTTTCTGATGAGACCCATCTCAGTCTTCATACTGACAATCGTGACATTCATGTGTGGAGGCAATGAGGAGAAAGCATTCACCTTAACTGTATCACAGATCGCCACCCTTGATCAAGACACTTTAGTCGTGTCATGGGGTGAAAATATGTATGGCTGCAGGACACCCCTTGTTTGAATACATGGGAGGATGACTGATGTGAAGTATTGGGACGACATCCCTGCAGGCATTGTGTCTCCATTTGGTAAACATATTGGAGCGGATGGACGACAGTACACGACCCCATCGACATAGTCTTGTGAACGCCCTCCTAGTAGAACACAGAATCTGTTGGATGGAGTGGCCTTCATATTCTCCACATCTCAAACGCACTGAGGATGCATTTCCCAATGTAAAAAGAGCGGTTTGCAACCCTCCTGCCTGATCAGACGTCTTACAGTGCATCATAGAGACTGAGCAATAGGACGATGTCCCGCGGACTTTTCTGGGCAGTTTGTTAAGGAGGATGACTAACAGCATTCAGAAGTGTCTCCAGTTACAAGGAGGGCCAGCTCGTTCATGAAGAGTGTGTAATGAAAAATGACTTGAGAGTAAACTTTAATGTTCCAATGGAATCTTTTGTAAAGATCTGTCTTTCTTTTTGGTTGTTTCTGATTGTCAAGTGGAAATGTGTTTACATTCATTACTTTTCTTTTCTTATGACTGTACCTGATACAACAAAATCCGTTTTGTTCCCTCTTACGTCCAGAACTTGTAATGGTTCTTTATTTGCGAAACCATTACCACCCGCCAACCCTATTTTTCGATACCGTAGATTAATGAATATTTTTCTACGCAATGTCTCATATTTTTCACTCTATTCAAATATGGTTTCATTTTTATATGTATGTACGTCGATATTTTGAGATGTTGAAATCGATGTAATATCTAGTGTGAATATCTTTGTACTTATCGTCATCTTTGATGCTGGCCTGTGACTTTTGGCGCAGAAGCGTACAGAGTAGTCAAGTTTGTGTGTTGAATATGAACAGTATTGACTTTGTGTTGGAAATGAAAAGATGAGTCGGAGTTGTGGACAATGAAAAATGTTGTGAGTTTTATTAAGAGCAGTAACAGCTGCGAAATTGTATGATGAAGTAATGTTTCTAACATGCGAAAGTATAAAAAGTTTAATAAATATGAATTTTTGTGAAAAGTGAGTGTCAAGAATTATTTTCAAGTGACCATTGTTTAAAAAAGTATGAAATACATTGCAATTAAAAACATAAATCATCAAATGAATCCCGAATGATTGTCTTCGTAAGTTCTTCAAGTCGGCGTAATTAACATCCGAGCGCCTTTCGCATCAACAGCGACAGTCATGTTACCTAGACAACATGTTTAATTACGAGCCAAAGCCAGAGCGAGATCGTCGTTGGATTGCAAGTACAAGATAAGTGATATTATTGTTAATTTTCTTCAGTGACTGTAATCAATTGATGCAGCAATACCTGCCACATTAAAGTCCTTTTAGTTGCACAATAAAAAGATCACACTTTGAGTGCGCGCCGTGATAATTTTTGAACTAATTAACTGTTAGTGGAGGTATTGTTATAAACTGAAAAGCCTTATTCAACATTTATTTGACCACTGTGTTTCATTTAGTCTGTGGTCGGGTCTTATTTAAGCAGAATTGTGCTATCTTCTTCCGCCCGTAATCTAGACAACGTCGAATCAGTCTTGTAGTAGGAAATTAATCCTACACTTTTGGCACATGCGAGGTATGAGGCAGGAAATAGCGTAGTGGGTGATCGTTTCCAAGCAGCGTAGCTGGGACGGAATTGCATCTTTTCATGTAATCCTTCCCAAAAATGTGCATCTGAATAGCGATCTATTACAGTCTAAATACAAAATTCATGTGCGGACGAACAATTCTGCCAACTCTAGTTTAATCCGAAAAATGGAGGAGAAACTGGATGAATCTTATTTATTGGGGTTTTGTGTTGGATTCGTGTGTGTAAATGACACATTATTAGTCAATTTGAAATTTGGGAATTTCCATCTTTCGTATACAGGGTGATTATAATTTAAGTTAAACTTTCAAATCGCTGTAGAAATAACACTACTGGTCAGAATGACGTCAAATTGCAACGGAATATTGTCAGAGAAGGGGGAAAACGTGTGGCAGAAGAAAAAATAGTGCGAAAATTGGTCAATAGATGACGCTTTATATGCCAGAACAAATACATAAAACACCTGTCATGCAGACGACCCACTGAAGTTGGTATAAACATGCCGGGTACACGGATTTCCCTCCTTTCGCGTCTGTGACGTTCACCATGACTGTCTCAGTGCAGGACACCGCTTTGCTTGTAAAGCTGTATTACAAGAATGATGACTGTGCACACGTCGCGCTGCAGAAAGGCATTGGTCCGATGACTACCGTCGGTCTGTAGAAAATGATTTGGAAATTCGAAAAGACGGGTTCTTTTGGTGTGTAACCTGGTAAAGGGAGGAAACGAATTTATTCGACGTCAGTGGAAGCAGTGGCCACAGCAATACAGGAGGAGACGAGTAATGGTGTGCAAACGTGTAGTGCATGTAGAACTGCCCGAATATTGGACAAACCCGTGAGCACGGTGCGTAAAATCCTACGAAACATCCTTCTTTGATATCCATTCAAAATTACCCATGTGCACGAATTGCTTCCTGCTGACCAGCCAGCAAGGGAGACCTTTGCTGTAGAATTTCTTGCTCCATGGACGTGGACAATGATTGACTGTGGAAGATTTTGTGTACAGACGAAGCCCACTTCCATCTGACAGGATACGTCAATACACAGAATTGTCGAATATGGGCAACGGAAAAACCACACGCAAATCAACCAGTACCACTTTATCCTGAAAAGATCACAATGTGATGCGGGTTTACGGCATTATTTATCATAGGGCAATATTCTTTCGAAGAAACAAGATTTTCCGGTCCTGTTACCTGTACCGTCACTGGTAAGCGCTATGGGTGTCTTTTGCGCAACCACGTCATTCCAGCTCTCCATCAACGTAGATGTGTGGATGGGATCATTCTTATGCAAGATGGCGTACCTCTGCAGATTGCAAATCCAGTTAAGTAGCTGCTGAAGGGCCATTTCGGAAGTGCTAGAATTATGAGTCGCCATTTCCCTACAGCCGGGCCGTCTCGATCATCTGATTTTAATCCGTGTGACTTCTGGCTGTGGGGCTATCTGAAAAATGTGTTCAGTGTTCCGGTTGCAAACTTAGCTGCATTGAAAGAACGCATTGCGCATGATATTCTGAATGTGACCCCGGAAACACTTCGATCAGTTGTAGAACATGATGGTTCACGATTTAAACTTGTTGCAGAAAACGGTGGACAGCATATTGAACATCTTTTGTGCCAGTCACACGGAAATTAATAATCATCATCATCATCTTGGACAGTTTCCATCCACTGGCTGGGTCTGTCGGGAACACAAGCCTCTCCATCGTGTTCTGTCTTTCCACCATTCCCCCTCTTCCACCTTCGTCCAGTTCTCTCCTCTTCTCATCACACATTCCTTCACCCCCTTCACCCATCTATCTCTTGGTCTTCCTCTGGGCCTCTTCCCCTCCAGTTGCAGGTCAAACATCCTCTCTGGAATTCTTCCCTCATCCATTCTCTTCATGTGTCCATACCACTGCAGTCTTGATTTTTCTATCCTGTCCTGTACTGGTTCCTCCTTTAGTCTTTCCCTCACATACACATTTCGCAATCTGTCTCGTCTTGTTACATCCAACCTGCTCCTCTGGAACTTCATTTCACTAGCCTGTATTCTACTTTTGTCGCTTTTGTGCATTACCCATGTCTCACTTCCGTATGCCAATATGGGGACAAAGTAGGTTCGGTATATAATTCCCTTGGATTTCTGTGGCACCTCCTTGCTCCAAATAAGCCCCCTAATGCATTTGTACAACTGCCCTGCTTTTCTGCACCTTTCATTTATTTCCATTGCGTTTCCCCCCTTACTTTCAATCACGCTTCCCAGGTACTTGAAGTTCTCTACCACTTGTAGTTTTTCCCCTCCACAAGTTATATCCACATTTGGCCTATTCTTCTTCCTTGTTGTGACAATTATTTCACTTTTCTTTGCAGAGAAATGCATTCCATATTGTGCTGCCGTTGCCTCCCATGCATCTAACTGCTCTTGCACCTCCTTCTCGCAATTTCCCCATAACATCAGGTCATCGGCAAAAAGCACTGCTTTCATTTTATGATCTCCAATTGCATCTGATACTTGCTGTAGGATTTCATCCATAACAATAATAAACAATAAAGGCGAAAGTGCACTTCCCTGTCGCAGCCCATTTTCCAGCTTGAACCATGCAGTACGTTCCCTCCCCACTTTCACACAACTCTCACTTCCCTCATACATTTTTCTGACTTTTCGTGTTATCTCTTCATCTATCCCTTTTGCGTTCAGCACATCCCAGAGCTTGTTCCTACAGATACTGTCATACGCCTTCTCAATATCTAAAAAGGCCATGATTAAGTCCTTCCCGTACTCATAGTGCCTTTCCTGCAGTTGCCTTACCGCAAATATGAGGTCCGTTGTTGATCTTCCCAGTCTGAAACCGTACTGCTCCTCTTGAAGTCTACTTTCAATACTGCTTCTTATTCTCTTCTCCAGGATCTTTTCATAGATTTTTCCACAGTGGCATAGCAG
Source organism: Schistocerca serialis cubense (assembly GCF_023864345.2). Taxonomy (NCBI): domain Eukaryota; kingdom Metazoa; phylum Arthropoda; class Insecta; order Orthoptera; family Acrididae; genus Schistocerca; species Schistocerca serialis. The sequence goes on along the minus strand of NC_064645.1, from coordinate 164,590,588 downwards.
GGTGATTCCTCTGTAGTTCTCACATCTCCTTTTATCCCCTTTTTTGAAGATCGGGACTATAATTCCTTTCTTCCAATCCTCAGGAATTCTGTTCTCCTTCCACACCACCCTCAGCACTCTGTATAGCCACTGGGTTCCTACTTCTCCTGCTGCTCGTATCATATCCACTGTTACTTCGTCCCAACCTGGTGCCTTGCCCCTTTTCATCCTCTTTATGGCTTCTTCCACTTCATTCCAAGTTAGATCATCAATTTCCCCACTATTATAATCGTCTGCTGCCTTAGGCTCTCCATCGCTGTTAGTTATCCGCTTGGCGGCATTCAACAGATCTTCAAAGTACTCCTTCCAAATCTTTTTGAGCTCATGCATTTCCTCCACAACTCTTCCATTATTATCCATGATCCTCAGGCACTCGCTTCTGTCGTTCCTCTTACTTCTTACCATGGTGTAAAGTACTTTTTTGTTCCCTTCACTGTCCTCTTCTAACATTCTTGTCCATTTTTCCATCCACTTCTTCTTCTCCGCCCTTACTATGGTCTGTGCCGCTTTCTTGCTTTCCTTATATTTTACCCTAGCTTCCTCTGTTCGGGTCTGGAACCATTGTCTGAAGGCTTCGTTCTTTCGAAGAACTGCCTCTTTACATATGTTGTTCCACCATGGGGTTTTCCTACTTCTCCTCTTTGTGCTAGTTCTTCCGCACACAGTCTCAGCTGTCTCAACTAGAGCCCTCTTAATATCTCCCCATTCTTCTTCCACTGTTCTCTGATCTTCCTTTGGCAGCTTCTTCCTGATCAGTGTCTGGTACTGGGTCCTCCGTTCATCCTCTTTCAGCATCCATGTCTTCAACCTTTTCTCCTGTATATCTGTTGCCCTCCTATCTTTTTTCTCTCTCAGGGTGGCTACCAAAAGCCGATGGTCACTGTCTAAGGCCTCAGATGGAATGACCTTAACATCTGTGAGGCTGCTCATCATCTGCCTATCCACTAGTACATAGTCTACTACTGAAGTTTGGGACCAGTCCCCACTGTACCAAGTTATTTTGTGACTACTTCTCTTCTTGTACCAGGAATTTGCGATCGCCAGCCCATTCCTCTTGCAGAATTCCAGCAACAATTTTCCTTCTCTATTTCGGTTCCCCCAGCCCTGTGGTCCCATTATCTCCTCGAATCCTTTCCTGTCTGTGCCAACATGTGCATTGAGGTCCCCTATTATAATCTGATTTCCTCCATATAGCTGCTTTTGCATGTCATCTTCAAATTCCTCCTTCTCCTTTTTTGTACACCCCACCTGTGGGGCATATGCTTGGATGATTTCAATGCTTTTTCCTTTCACCCGTACTCTGGCTTTTATCATTCGATCATTGATACCTTCCACCTCCTCCTGCAGACCCTCTCTGACCACTATTGACACTCCATTTCTTCCCCTCTCATTCCCTATCCAGTACAGTTTACATCCTTTACTTAGTGGTTTTTCACCAACTCCTCTCCACCTAGTCTCAGCAAGTCCCAAGATGTCCAATTTCCTCCTTTCCATCATTTCTACAATTTCTTCTAACTTCCCAGTTACAGTCCTTACGTTTAAGGTGCCCAGTCGTAAACCATGTCGTAATCCTTTTCCATTGCTTGGTCGGTTTCCTTTAAATCCGTTCCGTGATCCGAGGCATGTTCCCTTTTTAAAAGCAGTTGATTTATCCACTACTGGCTTGCTAGGCCTATCGCAGCTTCACCAGAGTCCCGTTAGCCGTCACGTTTCAGGGTTCCCATAGGGCCTTCTCAGCTACCGTAGCGGTCCTGGGGCACACGAAGTCCCCGCTGTACATCGCCCCTATAGGCAGTCCCCTACTTTGTGCCGTTGCCCATCTCCCACGACTTGGACGAGGGGTTGGACTTATGGGAGACGGAAATTAATAATACGATTTGATATTGATTCATGCTTTTTATGCGGTTTTTTGCCTCAGGACAATTAAAAACGAATTTTTCCCATCCGATGTGATAAGAACTTGCCGTGGTGGATGGGCTTACGTAACTAACAGTATCACACCTGTAAACCCATGCACACTAAGTAGTACACTTTGTTTAACGTAAAATGTACACCTTCGGCATTGTTGTATTATTTCATTTGTAATTTGTAGTCGACCACTATTAAATTATGATGCTTACAGCGTCATCTATTGCTACATTTCGTAACTATTTACTTTTATTCTGTCAAACGTTTTCCCCCTTCTCCGATAATATTCCGTTGCAGTTTGACGTCATTCTGACGTGTGGTGATTTTTCTACAGCGGTTTGAAAGTTTAACTACAATCACCCTGTATATCGTACAGATTATAAGCGCTATATGTGAGACAGAAAAAGAACCAAAACTGCAAAAGTAATCCATTTTAAGAATGGAAGAACTTTTAACATTAATTCACAGACTAGACCTCCTTACAAATGATGCAGTAGAATGGTGGTACATGTAGAGAATATATTCGTCAGCTCTGGGTACGGTGTTCTGCGATGGACAACAGCATTCAGCCTGCCACGCCCACGCCGCCTGCTGCCGGCAAAACAGTTTGTGACGCCAGGCCAGCGCCGCCTATTTGGTGCACAAAACCACCTCTCCGGTCCACCAGCTTCTCACAGTAGCCCGCAACAAAGGGGCTGCAGAAACATTGGCTACCACTGCCAGATATTACAGCTTCCGTTGTACGCACTACCTGCCTTTCATGTCCCTTCGAGCGTTACGGAGCATAACTGGACTTCGCTATTTTGACCTTCACACAAATGTGAAACTGTACTTTTAGGTATGTATGGTAAGTTTTCCCCTAAAAATCAGTCCAGATACATAAATACCGGAAGAAGAGGAACTACTAGAGAAAATGAAGGAGTGAAATACTAACAAAGTTGAAAGTTGCGAGCTCTCTCTTCTCATCTCGTGTTCTCTACTGAAAATCTCGTGCTTGTACTCTTGTTAACTTTACTATTACAGAGATCGCCTAAACTTTACTTTTTTAAAATTCGTCCTGTGCGCAACAAATAATTTACTTCGTCTTTGTGCTGCCACTGCTTGATCTGCTGCATTCCATTAATTAACAAAAACATAAAAAGAACCTATTATTCACGTTGAGTGCAATGCCTGTTCTGTATGGCGGCTCCTCCTGTTGCTGCGGCTGCTGCTACTTACTACAACTATATATAATTCAAGAGAAAGGGTTTGGTCAAATCTAAACTCGATAAATGGTAATCCAAACAAGTAATTCCTTTTTGCAAAAACTATATTCTGAAAGCGATTCTTTCTCATTGAATCAACAAAACGCAAGAAGCTCTTTGAACAATCGCTTCGTATGTAAATCTGCCTCCAGTGGCATTAAAGCAGTATTACAAATTAATCAAACTCTTGAGACAGACTGAAATACTTCTCAACTAAATACATAGTCAAACAATTCCCTGACAATTACAAAAGAAATCAATGACAAAAATCAATACTTAATCTATTCGCCTAACAATGGTTTCCCTTAAGAATTCAACTCCTATCATTATCAAATTTACCGTCTGCTGCTACGCTCATACACAAACCCTTTTCTTTCAATTAATAAGCGCGCTGCAAATTATAAAAAATATCAACTCAATACCAAATGCTGTGTCGCTGCTGGCGGACACGGCAGTACGGCAGCTCGGCGACGACCCCTCGCCCAACACACGTGTGCACCACAATATGTGGGCTCCTACACTGGCTTCCAAACTGCCACTCATTAATCCGTGTGCTGTGAAGCGCGACAACAATATCTTAGATTCTAGAGCTTGTGTATGCGCGCTGTAGCCAACCTTTAAATCCTAAGAGAGTATTGCCAACTCTCAAAGTATTTATAAAAGACGGAATAGTTCCAGAACTCCTAAAATTAGCTGGTCTGAAAACCGTGAAATAAATTACAATGATCATAGAATGAGATTTTCACTCTGCAGCGGAGTGTGCGCTGATATGAAACTTTCCTGGCAGATTAAAACTCTGTGCCCGACCGAGACTCGAACTCGGGACCTTTGCCATTCGCGGGCAAGTGCTCTACCATCTGAGCTACCGAAGCACGACTCACGCCCGGTACTCACAGCTTTACTTCTGCCAGTATCTCGTCTCCTACCTTCCAAAGGTAGGACCCCGAAGGTAGGAGACGAGATACTGGCAGAAGTAAAGCTGTGAGTACCGGACGTGAGTCGTGCTTCGGTAGCTCAGATGGTAGAGCACTTGCCCGCGAAAGGCAAAGGTCCCGAGTTCGAGTCTCGGTCGGGCACACAGTTTTAATCTGCCAGGAAAGTTTTACAATGATCATGTAAAACATTTAGCGAACTGAAAAATATCCAAGTGGCAGGAAATCTTGGTTGATGCGTCCATTATATAAGTATGGAGACAGAACTGATTTTAGTTGTTGTAGAAGTCTTAACCTTCTTTCTGTCCGTTATAAAACTGTCTCATTGGCTCCTGGACCTAGCACCACAACTGGAAGCAAAATCGGCGAATATCGAGCCGATTTCAGACCAAACAGACAAAACCGTAGGTTTCTTATTCACATTATGAAAGAACAATGGCTGTACAATAAACCCTCCACATTTATTAGTGAAATACTGAATACTGCAAAATCAAAGGAAAAGTTGGGTGGCACATTTGGAAACATTTTGATGTTACAACAGGTATGAGGCAACGTGATTGACTATGACCGTTACTTTTCAAATATTGTTAAAAATAACAGTCTACATGGCAAGGATAGTTATTTATTATGACCGGCTTCGAGTTTAAGTTAAAGTCATCTTTAGAGTGTGACAGATACGACCACGCTACTTGGAGAACAGCCGAGGAGCCGCTTTCACCAGCCATGGAGGGCTCATATTCTGAAGATGACTTCGACTTAAAGTCGAAACCGCTCATAATAAATAAATATCAAACAATGGAAAACCCAGGATGGAATGTAACAATATTATGAAAAGGAAAGTTGCCACTCACCACATAGCGGAGATACTGAGTCGCAGATGGGCACAACTTTTAACTGTCACAAATAAGCTTTCGACCAACAAGGCCTTCGTCAAAAATAGACGACAGACCCACACCACACACACACACACACACACACACACACACACACACACACACACACACACTAACAACGCAGCTCACACACACAATGGCAGAAAATCCAGAGATTCTGCTCGTATGTAAAGTACATCAGTGCAAACGCAACCATTACCTTCACTGCACGACAGCAATGGTGATGTTACTGATGACAGTGCCACTAAAGCAGAGTTACTAAACACGGTTTTCCGAAATTCCCTCACAAAAGAAGACGAAGTAAATATTCCAGAATTCGAATCAAAAACAACTGCCAACATGAGTAATTTGGAGGTAGACATGTCCTCAGTGCAGCTTAACACCCTTAAGAAAGGTAAGGCCTCAGTTTCTACTTGTATACCATTCAGGTTACCGCAGAGTGTGCTGATAAAATAGCTACATATTTAGCATTCATATACAGCAGATCGCTCGTAGAAAGACCCGAACCCAAAGACTGGGAAGTAGCCCAAGACACACCACTACCACAGAAAGGAAGTAGGAGTAATCCGATGAATTAGATGACCCCTATCGCTAACAGCGATTTGCAGTAGGATACTGGAACATATACTGTGCTCGTGCATATGAATTACCTCGAAGAAAACGATTTATTAACCAAAAGCCAACACAGAAAATATCGTTCTTGTGAAACGTAAGTAGCTCTTTATTTTCACGATGTATTGAGTACTACCGACAGGGGACGTCAAATAGATTCCACACTTTTAGGTGTCCAGAAGACCTTTGACACCGTTCTTCACAAGTGTTTTCTAATTAAATTCAGTTCCTATTGAGTATCGTCGCAGTTGGATTCACGATTTCCTGCCACAAAGGTCACAATTAGTAATAAATGACGGAAAGTCATCGCGTAGAACACAAGCAATATCTGGCGTTCGCCAGGGAAGTATTATAGGCCCTCTGCTGTTTCTGATCTACGCAAATGACTTAGGAGACAATATAGCAACCCTCTCAGATTGTTTGCAGATGCTGCTGCCGTTTACCGTATCGTAATCTTGAAATAACGGAAATTAATAAACAAATTTCGATCAATCCAAGCTTAGTATTGAATGACCACATAGTTCCTTTACTTACCACTTCTAACTGCAGATACTACCCATAGTCCATCCAGGACATGTCGTAAATTACCGGTGTTACATTCCCCATTTCCCTTATTTCAGTTAGTATAATTTATGTCGCTGTGTTAAAATAAATTTACTTTATATAATCACAGCTGCTTCACTCACCTGCTTAGTATCACTATTATATCTTATCTGTTCGTAATTTAGGATCGGTTAAAAAAAAGATTATTTTGTTCAGCCACATCTTTGGAGCACGTCACGAAAGTTTATTGTTCAGTTATGTTCTTCTATGTACAACTGTTGTAATTTGTCTGTAGTTCATTAGTTAATGTGTCAAATATTTTATCTTAGCTAAATAATCTTTCATCGCATTTCCACTGAAATCATGTTTCATTACCATTTTTCATCTCTGGAAATGAAGACACTCTGTACTTTCACCAGTTTAAAGTCTTTGATCCAACAAAATTTCATTGCACCTCATGCTTATCTTTGTACCTGATGATGGTGTAAGAGCTGAAAAACGGTTCCTGCAACAAATAATAAAAATTGTAGAACGTTACACCAGTGTCATGTGTGTTTCATTCTTAATGTATTATAAAGTCATAAGACGATCAAAACGAATCGCAAAATGATTTCAACAAGATACCTGTATGATGCAAAAAGTGGCAGTTGACTAAAAAACAAGATGTGTGAAGTCATCCACAGGAGTAGTACAAAGAATCCGCTAAATTTCGGTTACACGATAGATCACAAAACTCTAAAGGCGGGGAACTAAATACGTAGGGATTACAATTACAAATAAGTTAAATTGTGACAATCATGTACACAGTATTGTGGGGAAAGCAAGCCAAAGAGTTCGATTTATTTGCAGCACATTCAACAGATCTACTTAAGAGACTGCTTACACTACGCTTGTCTGCCCTCTTGTGGTGTACTGCCTTGCGGTGTGGGATCTGTATCATATAGGATTGGCGGAGAACATGGAATAAGTTCAGAGAAGGGCAGCTCGTTTTCTACTACCGCGAAAGAAGAGAGAGAGTCCCAGGGATATGATACATGGATTGGGATGACAGTCATTTGAGCAAAGGCGTTTTTTCACAGTGGCTGGACCTTCTCCTGAAATTTCAGTCGCCAACTTTCTGCTCATAGCGTGAAAATAATTTGTTGGTGCCCACCTACATAGGAAGAAATGATTATCGTAATAATATAAGAGAAATCAGAGCTCGCACGGAAGGATTTAAGCGTTCGTTTTTCCCGCGCTCTGTTCGAGAGTGGAAAGCCGGCCGGAGTGGCCGAGGGGTTCTAGGCGCTTCCGTCTGCCTCGGGCATGGATGTGTGTGATGTTCTTAGGTTAGTTAGCTTTAATTAGTTCTAAGTTCTATGGGACTGATGACCTCCGATGTGAGGTCCCATAGTGCTCAGAGCCATTTGAACTATTCGAGAGTGGAAAGGCAGAGAAGTAACTTGAAGGTGGTTTGATGAATCCTCTGCTAAGCACTTAATTGTAAATTGCGGAGTAATTATGTAGATGTAGATTTTATACTTAACCACCGCTTACGCAATATGTTCAATATGAACTCGAGGGACGACGAAGAGATACAATGCTGCGCCATATTTGTACCTGGTAGTCAAAATTCCAACTAACTTTTTCCAGCGTAAATATATTCCTCGTTAACTCATTACTATATCTTCCAAGTTTCGCTGCCGTACAGTAATCACAACACACATTGAATATCCATGACTAACTGAACTTAAATTGTATATGTAGACCCTGTCTGAAAAGTTAGTTGGAATAGACTTAGTTCCAAAGAAGTAATAAATTAAAACACCATCCCTGATGCTGAAGCTTAAATGCGCCCTATTTTAGACAAATGCTAGGTTCTACACATCTAATTGTTTATGACATCATATATCGAGGAATGCTGTCCTGGCAAGCACATTCTACAGATCTCTCAACAAATGAAAACGTCTGATCAATGGTGGCCGAGCAACTGGCTCGTCACAATACGCCAGTCACTACTCTTGATGAACTGTGGTGTCATGTTAAAGCTGCATGGGCAGCTGTACCTGTACACGCCATCAAAGCTCTGTTTGACTCAGTGCCCAGGCGTATCAAGGCCGTTATTACGGCCAGAGGTGTTTGTTCTGGGTACTGATTGTCAGGATCTATGCGCCCAAATTGCGTGAAAATGTAATGACATGCCAGTTCTAGTATAATATACTTGTCTAGTGAATACCCGTTTATCATCTGCATTTCTTCTTGGTGTAGCAATTTTAATGGTCAGTAGTGTATATTGTGCCGGCGCCTTAATTCTCTATTGTCATTACTTTGCAGGGCCGCTTGCTTTGCCTTATCCGTTTCTTGTCGATTTTGCTAATCAGTGTTTTCGGGTGGGCATTGCTGAACATTTCTTTGATTTTGTCATAATTTTTGCCTTGTATCTTTTTTGCATTTGTGTCTTCCAGTAAGGCCACCCCACCTGTCCCGCCCCTTGCTCAGGCGTCGCAACTGCAAGCGTTAGATGCTGCACAGTTAATGCAAATGTTTCAGTTTCAGGCTACCCAGATTTCTACACTTCCCAACAATGGGCAGCAGCTGCTCGCCAACGCTGCGCGCCCGACAGAACCAGCTCCGCCTACCGCAGCTGCTATACCACCTTTTCGCAAATTCTGTGAACAGGACGAGGAATGGCTTGAGTGGCTCTCCCAAATTAAGGCGCACGTCATCGCCCACAACGTACCAGGTACTGTGAAACTACCCTGCGCGGTAGGAAGTGCAACTTTTCGCGTCATTCATAAACTTTTTCAGACGCGACTCCGAGTGAACTGTCTTATGAAACGGATCTCTCGTCGCTAATTACCTATTATAACCAACAATTGAATGTGGTAGCAGCTAGGTATCAATTCTTCAATTGCAAAAAACGGTCAGAACTAACATATCGCCAGTGGGTCACAGATTTGCAGATTCTGTCTGACAAGAAAATGAAAATTCAAATGTGCTCGCGGTTCTTTATATTCAGACATTGTTGCGTGATGCGATCGTGTACAATGTGCCAGATTTCAAAATCAGGAAACAGATTTTAAAACAGTCCGATCCATCATTTCAGCAGGTACTTCAAATACTAGAACAGTAAAATTCGGATGCCTTGTTGGCTCATGCATTTGAGCAGCCAGCGATTTGTCGGGTTGAGTCTCTTGCTTGTGCTTGTTGCATTCTGCACCGACGGCGTGCGCTAGCCACGCCAAGTAAAGAGCCTTCCACACTGCGTATGCAATTCGCTAAACAGGCGGCTACACAGGCGAACAAAATTAATAAGTCTTGCCCTCGCAGTTATACACGTAACGAACGCCAAGGGTAACCCTCCGGCCAAGCTCAATGTTACGCTTGTGGCAGGAAAGGACATGTGCAAACCGTATGTTTCCAACGGATCAATCATCAGAATTTAGCCCACTCGCAAGACTCTCGTCACAAGGCCCATGTTATTAATGCAGTATATTCCAAGTCTGCAACTAGGAAGCGTGCAGTTTCATCATTGATACGCCAGTCAACCAAACTTTTTGTTAGTTTACTTATTAGTGGGAAACGTGTGAAATTTCAGGTGGACACGGGTGCCTCTATAACATTGCTAAATTCGTCATACATATGAACGATTAGCCTCCCCACGCCCGTCTAAAACCAGCACCAAACTGACGGCTTATAATGGACACAACATTCCCGTTCTTGGAACACGTACTTTGCCCATCATGTATCGCTCGGATTCACGAACATTGGCTTTAACCGTGCTACAATCACACGGGTGTGGGAACGTATTTGGGCTTGACTCTATTTATTTGTTTGGCTTTAACATTCAGAACAATGTGTTGTCAGTGTCTGCATTCAGTGCAACAGACTAAGGGAATTCGCGGAACTTTTTTCTGAAGGTTTAGGCAAAGTTAACAATTTTGTTGCACGTATTACGCTGAAAGACAATGCTCAGCCGAAATTTTGCTGGGCCAGAACTTTTCCCAATGCATTACGGGACAAAGTTGCTACTGAACTTCAAAAATTGCAAGATAGCGGAGTTATTGCACCCACAACAGCTAGTCAATGGGCAAGTCCACTGGTTCTGCTCCCCAAACCTTCAGGTTACGTTCGCCTCTGTGTTGACTTCACGTCTACAGTCAACAAACAAACTGTAATTGATACTTATCCAGTGCCAAGGCCAGAAGATCTTATAGATAAATTACGCGCTGGACGCTACTTTTCTATAATTGATTTGCGCGACGCGTATCTTCAAATACCGCGCGATGCATAATCTCAAAAATTGTGTGTAGTGAAACCTCATTTGGGTTGTTAAAATATTTGCGTTTGCTTTTTGGCAGTGCTTCCGCACCAGCCATTTTCCAACGGTATTTGGAATAACTGAGTGCACAAGTGCCAAACTGTTCAAACTATTTGGACGATATTGTAGTAGCAGGACGGGCACCTGAAATAAATATTGCAAATTTACATGCTGCTCAAAACTTGCAAAGATGGGCTTTGTTGTTGTCTCAATACCAGTACGAGATTGTGTATTGTCCGACAAAAATGGTTCAAATGGCTCTGAGCACTATGGGACTTAACATCTATGGTCATCAGTCCCCTAGAACTTAGAACTACTTAAACCTAACTAACCTAAGGACATCACACAACACCCAGTCATCACGAGGCTATTGTCCAACAGCTCAACGTGGTAATACGGACGCACTTTCACACCTTCCGATTGGCTCTGACACAGACTTTGACGCTTCTGTTGCATCTTGTTGTCACATTGATGCTCCGGATTCTGAACTGCTTCAGTCTTTTCCGTTGGACTATAAGAAAATTGCACAGACCACGGATGCTGAACATTTTGCTGACGTCAGTGTCAAGTATGTGCGGAAAATCAGTCCGTTTCGCCACAAAAATTCTCTGCTTGGCCTAAGTCGCAATCACCATGGCAACGTGTGCACACAGACTTTGCGGGATCCTTTTGGAACACTCGCTGGTTAATTGTGGTTGATTCATATAGCAAGTTTCCTTTTGCTTTCCCAATGAGCTCGACAACTTAACGTAGCACAATTCAGGTGTTATCATCGATTTTTTCGCCTAGAAAGTTTACCTGAAGTAATAGTGTCAGACAACGGACTTCATCTCACATGAATTTGCAACATTCTGTGAACGTAATGGCATACTGCGTGTAACTAGTGCACCGTTCAAACCACAGTTAAATGGAGAAGCGGAACGTTGAGTCGGAACATACAAACGGCAGATGGCCGAACTTCGCTCCGTATACACCAGGGATAAAGCCTTGCAACTGTTTCTCGCCTCGTACAGTTCGCACCCACGAGCAGGACCATCGCCGGCGGAATTGCTTCACGGCCGCCGCCATCGGACACTGGTTCACCTGCTTCATCCTGATCAGCATCCGGCGCCGCAGGAATGACGCAAGTATCGCTTCGCGCCGCATGATATTGTCTCTTACAGGATTTTTAGCGGCAGCAGAAGGTGGGCGTGAGGTGAGATCGTCCGTTGAGTAGGCATTTGTATGTATCTCGTTTCAGGTCCGGATGGTTCGCAGCGCTGCCATCAAAATCAACTTCGCCTCTGTCACATACAAGATGACCGTTCAGTCTCTCTTACCCCAGATTCACGGGTCCAGAGGACAGCGTGACCGCAGCAGCCCCCAGAGGATGTCATCACGGCATCGCGGGACGACCCGTTGGAGCTTTCGCTTCCTCCGCCTCCTCTCGTCCTATCCATGGAGCTGGACTCGCCCGCACCGCAGCAGTCGCCGCCGTCTTCATCTGGTTCATGGCATCAGGAGGTGGATGCATGCCCTTCTGGTCGTTTTCCGGGGAACGTATCCGCCAGAGCGCGGTCCGGATGGCGGGGTACGGCCGGATGCTTGACGTCGCCTGCAGCCACAGCTTCCCGCCCATCAGAGCGTCCACCCTCCTGCGTCCCTGGCCGTTGCCGCACGCCGTACACGACGACGGTCTGTCGCTTTGGGGGGTGGGGGTGGGGCGACGAATGTTCTGGCGTAACCACCAACGGCAGAACGAAGATGCTAAACGAAAGACCAGAAAAGGCTTTGAAGTAGGATTTTGGACCACATACTGAACCCGAACATTATGAATCACCTTGAAGAAAATGACTTATTGATACATAACCAACACGGATTCAGAAAATATCGTTCTTGTGCAACACAGCTAGCTCTTTATTCCCATGAGGTAATGTGTGCTATCGCCAAGGGATCTGAGATCGATTCCATGTTCCTAGATTTCCAGAAGGCTTTTGATACCGTTCCTCACAAGCGACTATTAATCAAATTGCCTGCACATGGAGTATCGTCTCAGTTGTGTGACTGGATTCTTGATTTCCTCTCAGAGAGGTCACAGTTCGTATTGATCGACGATAAATCATCGAGTAGAACAGAAGTAATATCTGGCGTTCCGCAAGGTAGTGTCATAGGCTCTCTGCTGTTCCTGATTTACATAAATGATCTAGGTGATAATCTGAGCAGCCCCCTTAGATTGTTTGCAGATAACGCTGTAATTTACCGTCTAGTAAAATCATCAGACGATCAATTCCAATTACAAAATGATCTAGAGAGAATTTGTGAATGGTGCGAAAAGTGGCAATTGGCGCTAAACAAAGAAAAGTGCGAGGTCGTCCACAGGGGTACTAAAAGAAATCCGATAAATTTTGGGTACACAATAAATCGCACAAATCTAAGGGCTGTCAATTTGACTAAATACCTAGGAATTACAATTATGAGCAACTTAAATTGGAAAGACCACATAGATAACAATTTGAGGAAGGCGAAACAAAGACTGCACTTTGTTGGCAGAACACTTAGAAGATGTGGCAAACCCACTAAAGGGACAGCCTACATTATACTTGTCCGTCCTCTGCTGGAATATTGCTGCAGGGTGTGAGATCCTTACCAGGTAGGACTTACGGAGGACATCGAAAAAGTGCAGAGAAGGGCAGCCCGTTTCGTGTTATCGCTCAATAGGGGTGAGTGTGTCACTGATATGATACGCAAGTTAGGGTGGCAGTCACTGAAACAAAGGCGGTTTTATTTGAGGCGAGATCTATTTCAATCAGCAACTTTCTCTTCCAAATGCGAAAATATGTTGTTGACACCCACCTACGTAGGGAAAAGTGATCATCATAATAAAATAAGAGAAATCAAAGCCCGAATGGAAAGATATTCCTTTTACCCCCGCGCCATTTGGGAGTAGAATGGTAGAGAAGTAGTATGAAAATAGTTCGGTGAACCCTCTGCCAGGCACTTAAGTGCGAATTGTAGTGTAACCATATAGATGTAGATGTAGATCCAATGGTGCGCGAAATCGGACCACGCCGCGCCAGGTGTGACCCCTACAACAGCAGACTATAAACACAGGTCCTGCGAGACTCGGCACATAATCGGCCCGAGTCTGCAACGTGATTAGTGCTACGCCGTCAGTGTCAAGTGTTTCCTTGGACTTGGTGTATTGCTAGAACTGTTCCGTGTTCACGTCGCCTCTCGCTAGCGACATTTGCTTTAGTAAAGTTAAGTATTGTCTATTTGCTTTTCTGGAAATAAAACTACTAATGTTATTTGTCTGAAATTGTTGTATAGCATTCCCGGAACGCTGCATTCTGTAAGCACCCTATTATCGCCGAATGGGCAAGATCCCTCAGTTACGAAAAAAACAGTATCAAAAGTAATTCTGATTCAGCTTCGTTATTTATGGATTTTAATACGTGCAATTATTGAAGAGTTACGATTTTACATCTTAGGCTGATTGGTTTAAAAATACTAGAATGCACTTGGTATAATTTTAAATGAAATTACAATGAAATCCAGACCGTTAGCTGCTTACAAGCGTTAATAAATAACAACGGGGACAGTTGAAAATGTGTGCCCCGACTGGGACCCGAACCCGGGACTTCCTGCTTACATGGCAGACGTTCTAGCCAACAGCCTAGCTGCAGGAGCAGAACGACGGGTAGGGCAGTGGTCGACACTCGAGGCCTGGCCATCCCGCTGCCATGACCAAGCAATGCGTTCTATGATCGAAGGATCAGGGACAGGATATAGTGGGATTGTCTATGTTATTTTATTTATTTGTTCAATTTTTTATAATTTTTTCAATAAAAAAATGATCCTACAACTGCCGTAGCCGAGCGTCTGAGTCGTCTTCTCGTCTGTTTGGAGAGTTTCCCCCCTATTCCGTCCGTAGAGGATTAATATGCTCGAGGATTCTTCTCCATTTCCAGCGTTTCATACCCGAAACGCCCCAGTTAGCAGGAGGATCCGCAAATAATGAACCTAAATAATTTGCGAAACGGGTTCTGTACTTCGGGTGGTGGCTGAAAACTACATGTGTCGTCATCAGTAGGGACCAAAAGTCGAGTGTACCTTCGGGAGCATCGCAAAATATGTAGTGAAGGGCCATGTCTTTTAGCCAGTTAACGGCGTTGGTCCTGGTCGATGGAAAGTATACGTCGTCGGTGCGCATTATGTCATCAGGGGAGATAGATTCCGGCAATCGCCGGAAGAGTAATGCCGGCAAACGCTGCGTGAGTAGCCAGCACTCTCTGGTCGCGTCACAAGTCAGGCGGTGTGCATCCCAGTCAACGACTTAACAAGTCGGACACCAGGGGTCGTCCGTCAGATGAATAGAATGTAGCCTCTGACGAGTAGCGAACTTCCCATTCACAACCACGTGCCACAATGAACACACCGTCGTAGGTAGAAAAGGTGTGTGTACCGCTCGCCACACCGTGATCCAGGGAACTTCAGGATGTCTGTGTGCGACCGCATTGATAGGTTGCTGCTGTTGATAGAAGCAATAATAGTCTTTCGGGCTAGGCATCTGTGTCGTCAGAAAGTCTGGCCATAAGTAGCCGAGGTCAATCAAGAACTCTCTGACGTGGGCGAGTGCCGGTAAAATGTGTACTACAGAAACCGGGGGATGCAGAGTGTGTAGTGCCACTTCAGCTATCAGGGTGCCCGTCAGAGCGGCGTGGGCAGATTTCCACATGCGACGCATAGTGTAGAGATGAAGCGATCGCGCACGGCTAAAGACATGAATTAAACCGATACCGCCCGCCCACTGCGGAAGTATCAAGATGGCGTATCGGACTTTAAAGACAAGGACGGCGCTCACAAAGTGTCCATATGCTGTTTGAAATCTGTCGGCCATCGTAACAGGCAAGGGAAGGACATGCGGAAAATAGTTCAGTCTCTAGATAAGATAGGTGTTGATATAAAGTGTTCTGAGGAGCATATCCATGCAACACAATTTGTTGTCCCTTATCAGAGCATTTGTCTGGTGTAGGAGCCATTGGTACGAAGCAGCCGCCATGCGGCGAACATTGCTATAGAACTGCACTCCTAAACATTTGACTACGGGCAAGGTGTCAAGGACACCGCCATTGCGTGGGAAAGCCCCCCCTCCGGCATCCATGTATTTTGTCTTCTTCACGTTGATGACGCTCCCAGCGACCACCCCGTACTGGCGTAGGCGCTGAAGCGCCATGTCCAGTTTATCCTTTGATCTGGGCAGGAACACCACATCATCGGCGAATGCACCACAACGAAAGATCACGTCCCACATGGAAATGCCTGTTAATCGCTGCCGTAGACCAAGTACAGCTGGTTCAAGCGGTGCCGCAAATAATATACCCGACAAGGGGCACCTTTGTCGCACTGACCGTCCAACAACAATGTTACCAGACTGGTAACCGTTGAGCATCATGCGGGAGCGCACTCCGTGGATCAGTCGAAAGACCACCTGTGCAGGCTCTGCAGAGAGGCCCATGTGTTCTAAAACTCCGCGTAGGGAGCCGTGGTCGACGCTGTCGAATGCGTGGTCAAAATCGACGGCGACAAGAGTGCCTCGTATTTTGCAGGCCGCAGTCAAAGCAAGTACTTCGCGGTGTGCTCCTAGCGCTGTATGAATGTTGCTGACACCACCTAAACATGTCTGATCGGTGTGGATGGCTTTCCCGACAGCGGTGTGGAGACGAGCGCAGAGGATGCGGGCGAAGATCTTGTAGTCGTTGTTGAGGAGTGTGAGTAGGCGAAAGTCCTGCCACCTACAACCACCATTCGGTTTCGGTACTGGGATCAGGATGCCGCCTGTGAATTCCGTGGGGACAGTGAAATCCGAGCGGATCAGTTCTTGAAACATTTGGAGCCACTTGTTGTCCATAAGGTCATATAAAGTGCGGTAGAGTTCCAGGGGTAAACCGTACTGCCCAGGCGATTTGTTCGGTCTCCACGTTCCAAGGCCGATGTCAGCTTGTCGAATGTAGTGGGCAACAGCAGAGTATCATCCGGTACCGCCTCCCTAGGGGCGGGAAAATCGTGCAACAACTCATCATAATTGCGTGCGTTTCGCGGATCTTCCATGTACAAGGTCCCATAGTGTCGGGCGAACGTGTACTCTAAGTCCGTTAGCGGCACTGCGCGGCCGCCCTCCTCCGTAATGAGCTAACGGTTGCGGTGGCGCCTCTCACGCACAATGTGATAGAGTGATGCCGTTTCGTTGGGGATGCAGTCTTGCACTCGCACACGGATGTGGACACCTTCTAGCTGCTCTGCCCTGATGCAAAGTAGACGAGCTTTGATGCGTTGTACGGACATCTGACGTTCGGGAGACGGTTGCGTCGCCAGCTCACATAACGCTGTATAGTAAAATTTCGATGTTGTCCTTTGCCAGTTCGATCTGTCACGCCCGCAGGCGATCAGGATCTTGCGGAGTGCAGGTTTGACACAGCCCAGCCACCACAGCATTGTGGAAGCATACATGGGCAGGTGGCTATAACAATGACACCACGTGTCAGTAACTGCTAGTCCCCGGGCTGCAGAACACTCTTAAAATCGCCACTCACTATGGAATGGTCCATATTTCCTTGCAAAAGCGGGGCTACCTCCTCTGAATAGTGTGAAGTACAGGAGGGAGCGTAGACGTTAACGAGGCGGACTGCGCCAAGTGTGAGAGCGATGCCTCGCCCGTTCGGTAAGTGTGTCACATCCATCGCTGCCATGCCATCTCGGAGAAGGATGGCCGTTCCTCCTGCGCTATCGCTAGAGGGTAGGCTGTAGGTGGTGTAGCCATATAGGTCTAAACGCAGCTCGGGACAGACCTCCTGGAGAAGGGCTATGCCCAAGTCTGACGCTCTGATCATATCATGTAACATTCGTGTCTTGACAGTGGGATGGACGCCATTGACATTGACTGTTGCCACACGGTATTTCTGAGACATATCAAGTGGCAGAGGCAGTGTGCTGGTGCAAGCCCACGTGAGCTCGCACACCACACAACCATTCAACCGCAAGACGTGTAATACTGTGTCGTATGATCCCCTGACTGGTAGAGAACTCCAGGCTCAATGTCAGTCATGGGCTTCGGAGGAGGTGTCGATGTGTGCTGTGCATCATCGGTCTCCATGTCTTCTGCCCAATCACCAAGAGAGAATTGGGAGGTCAGTGGTGGCTGGACACTTTCACAGGAGCCCACATTTTGGGAGTCGACCCGATGCGCCTCGTTTTCAGGGCCACCAGATGTGGCAGTGTTCCTTGTCGTCAGGGGCCTTATGGTGAATGAGGCCGCTGGAATCCGTTGCAGCTGTAGGAGCGGGGAGCGTCAACGCAGTAGATGTCTTCCACCATTCTCACATCTCTGTCACGTTCTTCAGCTTACAATCGCCTCTTCTTGTGTCGCTTGGGTGAGTTTTGCTTGCAGGTCCAAGATTCGATATCCACTGGAGGGCGGGGCTCGACATGGTCTCGGTCATTGGGAATCCCTGTGTCCGATCCCGACAGTGACGGTGGCTGGGTGCACACGACGCCGCGGTGGGGAGAGGCTGCAGGAACCTCTGCACCGTTTGGCTGCGGTATTGTCGTCGTCGTAGTAGCCGTCGTCAGCGCTGACTCTCCAATGGAGCTGGCAGCGGCTTGAGGTGGTAGCAGGTTTTGAACATCCGTCACATCATGTCGTGCTGACCGCACATACGTTAGCGAGAGAGAGGTAATCGTGTGTCATGTTGTGTTCATTGCGGAGCACCTGGACGAGGCGGCGCTGCAGACACTCAGTTCTAACATGGCCCTCCTGGCCGCAGCCCGAGGAGGTCCTCGGTTGGCCATCATACATAACAATTGCGCGGCATCCGACAACGAAAACATATGATGGAACATGATTCTTAAGTTCTATGCGCAAATGTCGTACCCCGTTAAGGACAGAGTACGTTTCGACTGTATTCCATTTCTCCTCCGTGTGGCTCAGAACTGTGCCATATGGCCACAGCGCATCCACAACAAGGTTGGCGGGAACTTTGAATGGTAGTTCAAAGATCCGCACGGTACGCAACCGCCCGCCGTTGTGGCCGAGCGGTTCTAGGCGCTTCAGTCCGGAACCGCGCTGCTGTTACGGTAGCAGGTTCGAATTTTGCCTCGGGCATGGATGTGTGTGATGTCCTTAGATTAGTTAGGTTAAAGTAGTTCTCAGTCTAGGCGACGGATGACCTCAGATGATAAGTCCCATAGAGCTCAGAACCAGTTGAACCATTTTCTTGGTACGCAACCCCAGACCAGCCTGGTCAACGGTACCACGCTCACATTACCGTCTGCGTGGCAGAAGCGAAAGCCGTTTGCAAATCGTTGGAGGAGCCGCTTCGTCAATCTGTTTGAGGTACACTGTGTTAGATACAATAGACAAATGAATGCCTATCAGTTCTTGCGGTTCTATGTGCATGATGTCTCGAAGCAACTGTTCAATGTCATGGGCCTTCGGTCTCGTATACGATGCATTGAACGTTTGTTTGATTGTAGCTTGTCGATATGAGAACGCCATGGCGTGTCGGTACCGGTACTATAATGCAATACAACGACGAAACCGCGAGCTAGCGGGTAAACAAACAACGCCTGGGGAGTGCTGCTCAGCGCACGAGACCGTCCGCACCGTGTCAAAGCTGAAAGCCTACTGGGCCAACTGAGCCGTTGAGGACACATGACATATCTCTGACAGGTTCCCCGCGAGACCCACACTTCCAACTTACTGTCCACACACTGCATTTGTAGTGCTCCTGCCCACTATACTCATTACTCGGGCAATCAATCTGCCGATTCCCGTAACAGTTTGAGCAATGTGAGTGCATCTTCACTGAAGAAGATCATTGACCGATAAGCCTAATCTATACGAAGATGGTACCTGTTTACTCAAACTCTTACGGGAATCGGTAGATTGACTGCCTCGAGTAATGCGTATAATGGGCAGGAGCACTACAAATGTAGTGTGTGGACAGTAAGTTGGAAGTGTGCGTCTCACGGGGAGCGGGCCAGAAATAAGTCCCTGCAGTCGCACTGTCTTCTGTGTCCTCGATGGCTCAGTCGGGTAGAGCATCTGCCATGTAAGCAGGAGATCCCATGTTCGAATCCCGGGCGGGGCACGTATTTTCATCTGCCCCCTTGATATTTATGAACGCTTGTAAGCAGCCAATGGTCTGGATTTCATTGCAATTTCATTCTTCGAGCGCTGCAAGATCACCAGTGGTATCTGTTCTCGTGTGCGGCTGGCACTGATGCCGTTCAGAGCTTGGCATCTTGTAATAGCGATAATGGCGTCTCGTTTGTTCACTGGCGCCACTACGTTTGCTCGCCTTGTCTGTCCGTGAGTAGCACGAGCAGCGCTTATCGATAGCGCGTACTGTGGTACCATCTTTGGAGCGGCCTCTAGCACACTCCTGGAAATTGAAATAAGAACACCGTGAATTCATTGTCCCAGGAAGGGGAAACTTTATTGACACATTCCTGGGGTCAGATTGATACATCACATGATCACACTGACAGAACCACAGGCACATAGACACAGGCAACAGAGCATGCACAATGTCGGCACTAGTACAGTGTATATCCACCTTTCGCAGCAATGCAGGCTGCTATTCTCCCATGGAGACGATCGTAGAGATGCTGGATGTAGTCCTGTGGAACGGCTTGCCATGCCATTTCCACCTGGCGCCTCAGTTGGACCAGCGTTCGTGCTGGACGTGCAGACCGCGTGAGACGACGCTTCATCCAGTCCCAAACATGCTCAATGGGGGACAGATCCGGAGATCTTGCTGGCCAGGGTAGTTGACTTACACCTTCTAGAGCACGTTGGGTGGCACGGGATACATGCGGACGTGCATTGTCCTGTTGGAACAGCAAGTTCCCTTGCCGGTCTAGGAATGGTAGAACGATGGGTTCGATGACGGATTGGATGTACTGTGCACTATTCAGTGTCCCCTCGACGATCACCAGTGGTGTACGGCCAGTGTAGGAGATCGCTCCCCACACCATGATGCCGGGTGTTGGCCCTGTGTGCCTCGGTCGTATGCAGTCCTGATTGTGGCGCTCACCTGCACGGCGCCAAACACGCATACGACCATCATTGGCACCAAGGCAGAAGCGACTCTCATCGCTGAAGACGACACGTCTCCATTCGTCCCTCCATTCACGCCTGTCGCGACACCACTGGAGGCGGGCTGCACGATGTTGGGGCGTGAGCGGAGGACGGCCTAACGGTGTGCGGGACCGTAGCCCAGCTTCATGGAGACGGTTGCGAATGGTCCTCGCCGATACCCCAGGAGCAACAGTGTCCCTAATTTACTGGGAAGTGGCGGTGCGGTCCCCTACGGCACTGCGTAGGATCCTACGGTCTTGGCGTGCATCCGTGCGTCGCTGCGGTCCGGTCCCAGGTCGACGGGCACGTGCACCTTCCGCCGACCACTGGCGACAACATCGATGTACTGTGGAGACCTCACGCCCCACGTGTTGAGCAATTCGGCGGTACGTCCACCCGGCCTCTCGCATGCCCACTATACGCCCTCGCTCAAAGTCCGCCAACTGCACATACGGTTCACGTCCACGCTGTCGCGGCATGCTACCAGTGTTAAAGACTGCGATGGAGCTCCGTATGCCACAGCAAACTGGCTGACACTGACGGCGGCGGTGCACAAATGCTGCGCAGCTAGCGCCATTCGAGGGCCAACACCGCGGTTCCTGGTGTGTCCGCTGTGCCGTGCGTGTGATCATTGCTTGTACAGCCCTCTCGCAGTGTCCGGAGCAAGTATGGTGGGTCTGACACACCGTTGTCAATGTGTTCTTTTTTCCATTTCCAGGAGTGTATATCCGGGCCGTCGTGTGTCGAATGAGTTGAGTTGTGACGGAGCAGCAGTGAGGTCTCGACAGCCAGTACTCGCCCGACCACTGGCGACACACGTGCACTGTCCGACGGAAGGATGTGGTCGCAAGAGTGCGCAACCGCATCAAGGACCGGATTCAGCGAGTTTTTGTTGAATGGACCGTGGTATTCCAGTGGTGCAACCTTCTCTTCTGTGTGTGTGTGTGTGTGGGTGTCCGCCCGTCGAAATGACCTCATGGCAATAAGTTGTCAGTCGACAATTTATACTGGGATCTCCCCCATGCCTGACTTGAGTGGGGACAACTGTTGATTGGTCTTTCGGTCGGTCGTCGCAGCGGATGACGTGCATTTGGTCTTCCGACCGCTTCTGGCTTCTCTGTGTTCGTGCCGACTTACAATTCGTCCGTGTTGTTTCACAGTGGCTGGTTTTAGTATTGTGAGTTTTGGTGGAATTGTTTTCCCGGATCCGTGTGTATCTTGTGTTTTTGAATGAGCAGTTGATTTAATGCTGTCTGCGTACTGGATTAGGGAAGGAGACAGCCGGCCGGAGTGGCCGAGCGGTTCTAGGCGCTACAGTCTCGAACCGCGCGACCGCTACGGTCGCAGGTTCGAATCCTGCCTCGGGCATGGATGTGTGTGATGCCCTTAGGTTAGTTAGGTTGAAACACGTATGTAACATAGCAGCGATGGTGAGGAACGTTAAAATCTTTGACCAGAGAGCCTATAATCGTAGTTAGTCTGCGCTTGACCGCGCGAGTGTTGCGAGCAGTACGCTAGTAGTCGTCATGTAGAGCAGTACTCGAGTTGCAGTAGGCCAGTGCACTCGGTCAGTAGTAGCAGCCCAGTGCGGTTGTGTGATGTAGTCTGTCGGCAACACTGGTCAAGATGCTGAATGAGGTATATTGTTAATTAAGGTAATCATCAGTTAATGTAAAGTTTATTTATTGTAATTAATTTCCAACAAGTGCCCCAATAATAATTTTGATTTCAAAAGCAATTTTACAAAAAAAAAATTTATTTATTTAATCGAACTAACGATTTCGTTCCACTTCCCTTAAAGAAAAGTTTCAGTTAAATTACAAAAAAAAAAGAATATTATTATTTGCAATGCAGTTCCTCCAAGCCGTGCGCAAGAATAAGAGCAGAAATTTGACTAGCAGTTACAATGAGGTAAGAATTTAATTCTGATTTTTGCACAGGGCCAAAGACCGATATTTCGGTTTAATTGAATTATCATTATCACTGAGATTTTCTTATCACTGAATTGACTTTCATTATTTTCGTGAGGAACTTATACTTGGGTCAGATTGCGATTCTCATTTTTTATTGTCATTAAATTTAATTGCTAGGGAAGTTACGTTTGGCTCCCATTCATTTATTATTTCTGTCTTTAAAATTTCAGTGGAGAGGTTACACTTAGCGCAATGTCCATTAGCACTGCTCGCAACACTCGCGCGGTCAAGTGCAGACTAACTACGATTATAGGCTCTCTGGTCAAAGATTTTAACGTGCCTCACCATCGCTGCTATGTTACATACGTGTTTCATAACCCTCCACTGGGGGGGCAAAAATTTGGCAGCGATGGTGAGTCATTTGGACTTGCCACCACAAGAAATTTTTACAATTTACAGAATATTCAAATTTAGTAGTAAATCAGAAAACTGTATATACAAATTATTTGACAGAAAACAAAGTGCACAGGCACTGAAAAAATTCTTTAGCATAAACAGAATGGCAAAAAAAAAAAAAAAAGAAAATCATACACACTGAAGTATTGAACATACAGAATGAGTACAAATCATATTGAAAAATGAGAAAAGTGCACAGGCACTGAAGTTCAGTAGAAAACATATTAACACCTAACATAAGTGCACATGCACTGTAGTTCAGAACATATCCTCAAAATAAAAAAAATGTATATACAATATAAAAGACATGAGTGCACATACTGTACTTGAGAACAAATCGAAAAAATGTCTTAGGCATTTTCGCAATAAATAAACATAATGGCAAAAAATCATATCGACAAGTGACATAACTGTACTCGCACTGGAGTTCAGCAAATGGAAAAAAAATGTATAGCCATGAACATAAATGATGTTAGCAAAAATGATTTTCACAATGTGACAAGAATTAGGATAGGAAAGGGAAGGATTGCATCATGGTTGTAGCACTTTAGATTGCATACAGCTGTTCTGAAAGTCCATATCTTTCCACAGAAGTACAACACCAAGTGACACAATTTGAAGTTCTTCTCCCATCAGAATTTATCAGTGTAGCCAAGACACTGAACTGTCGTAGTAATGTTCCATGATCTCATTTTGGCAGTACTTTAGGTACACCAAACAGTGGGACCATAATAACGTCTTCATCGCTCATGGTGGTGGACAGCATGTCGTGTCAACACCACGCTCTTACAAGGCACACCAACGTAGAATTAGTGCAAAACCAAATATAGTGCTCCATGATCACTAGGATAAACAGGACAAATGGACATTGCAGCAATTCAGGGTAGTTAGCTCATGAGGTGAAGGACATTAAGTCACATTATATTGACAATTACAGTCTTCATTAGTAGTTTGCGGCATTCATAGCCCAGTTATTGAACATTTCTGTACCAAGTATGTAGTATTACAGAAAAATGTTCATTAATTGTTTTACATAGAATCAGTAATCTTCTTTTCCTAGTTACAATGCATTATGAAATAATCGCATTCTTTTCCAGTTACAAAGCATAGCATAGTTAATTAATCATTTGTCATTCCAATATAGTAAGAATCATTAGCCTTCTCCTAATTACAAAGCATTATTAAACAGTCGCATTCTTTTCCAGTTACAAAGCATAATTAAGAATCATTAGCCTTCTTCTAATTACAAAGCATAGCATCATTTGTCATTTCAATATAGTAAGAATCATATTCTTTTCCAGTTACAAAGCATAATTAAGAATAGCATAATTAATTAACCATTCCAATACAGTAAGAATCATTAGCCTTCTTCTAATTACAAAGCATAGCATCATTTGTCATTTCAATATAGTAAGAATCATATTCTTTTCCAGTTACAAAGCATAATTAAGAATAGCATAATTAATTAATCATTCCAATACAGTAAGAATCATTAGCCTTCTTCTAATTACAAAGCATAGCATCATTTGTCATTTTAATATAGTAAGAATCACATTCCTTTCCAGTTACAAAGCATAATTAAGAATAATTAGCCTTCTTCTAATTACAAAGCATTATGAAACAATCATATTCTTTTCCAGTTACAAAGCATAATTAAGAATCATTAGCCTTCTTCTAATTATAAAGCATTATGAAACAATCACATTCTTTTCCAGTTACAAAGTATAGCATAGTTAATTAATTATTTGTCATTCCAATATAGTAAGAATCATTAGCCTTCTCCTAATTACAAACCATAGCATCATTTGTCATTTCAATATAGTAAGAATCATATTCTTTTCCAGTTACAAAGCATAATTAAGAATAGCATAATTAATTAATCATTCCAATACATTAAGAATCATTAGCCTTCTTCTAATTACAAAGCATAGCATCATTTGTCATTTCAATATAGTAAGAATCATTAGCTTTTTCCTAATTACAAAGCATTATTAAACAATCACATTCATTTCCAATTACAAAGCATAGCATAATTAATTAATCATTTTCCAAGTGACATATTATTCATTGCTGTTCAGCATTACTCTGAACTTTCTCAAACTGGTATCACTATTTGGGACTGGTAATACATTTTTTGTTAGCAATGCATTGCGTTGGGATCGATAATTAATTGCTGTGGCATAACACTATTTGCTTTTGACCTATTGCTGCAAATGAGGATAGGTAACGTCATTCGTCATGAGTCAGCTGTAGCAAGGTTATGTAACAAGGCAGTATATGTGATCACATTTATAAATGATAAACACAAATGGGTAAAAAAAATAAAAATGCAAGTACTAGAACAGGTATAATAAGTAACATGTTTAGTAAGTATCATGAAAAGCTTCTCCTGGAAAAAATACAAAATGGATTATTGACCTGACAGAAGAAACGCACACTATGCTGAAAAGTAGTGAACTTCGAATTAACAGGTAGTGAAATGTGTATAAAAATGTGTTCCATAGCTGTCCTTTCCAAAACTTTCCGTCATCCTACTATGCAATATAACACCTGCTGTCAAAACAAACTGCAACAAATACTTAAACAACTACATAGCATAAATACATAACTTCAACATTACCCTCATCTGTAAAGAAAAAAACTTCATTATCAATCACTTCATTATCCATATTATCATAACTCCATTATCATCATCACCTGTAAAGAAAAACTTCATTATGCATAATACCATATCCTTCATCATTATTCGTCAGCATTCATTATCATCTGCAAAAATACCACTTCATTACTCATTACACAACTAATCCTTATCTCTAGCATATTTCATCACTAAAACTAAGATGTGTAGTTCTGTCTGTCAGCCTGCATCAATCACCTTGTATTCTGAAAGAAAAAATTAGTTAAGACTGCTATTCTACGATGAGTATAGTATATTCTTGTTAATGCCTGCCAATCCTGATCCATTTACTCTTCCTCATAAAGTTATTGCATCTTCTTTCGTTTATTCCGTAGGTGAAATTCCCATTTCTGTTGAATTTATTTCTTACACGCATCATTTCTTTCTGAAATTGATGAACAAAGATTAATGTCTTGCATTTAAATCATTTACCCACTAAATAATGACTAGTTTATGGTGACACAATTAAGCATACAGCATAACATGACAGAAAACGTAATATGTCAACGACATTGACAGTGTTCAAAGCCAAAATGTACAGAGAATATCACAATGCAGCAGCAAAAAATGTAAAACAGTCACGATCTTGAGATGTCATAGGGCAAAAAGTGTCAAAGTCAACTGGCGTGTGTTATATCTTAACTATTTCACAGTGCATACAAACAAAACTGGAATACAATCATACACAAAAAAAAAAAAAATGGAAAATGTGCACGGTCTGATGTGTAACGACAAGAAAAGCGACCTGCTAACCTTATCTTGCCGGGCACTTGCCAAGAAAAAATACGATAATCATCAGTAATTAGTCAGGTGAAATAATTGCATTAGTAAATGGCATCATAGTGTGTTGAATCATAAAGTGGTTTCATTCAATAAACGGTTTAATGTTTGAGATATGGTGATTGCCTTTCGATTTTCTGGTTCTCAAAGTTTCGACGTGTACAACATTGGGGTGAGGGATGCTGCGAATCCGATATGGACCTGCGTATAAAAGTTCAAATTTACTGCACTTACCTTTTAATTTACTGGATAAATAGTGTGTACGCACTAATATCTTCTGTCCAACGTGAAAGTCTCGGCGTCTACAAACCTGTTTTTGCTGTCTTCTCCGGCGCTCTGCGGCACGTTTGATGTTGTTCAGCGCAATGTCAATTATTTCGTGGTGTCTTAGTCGACGACATTTAGGGAAGTTTACTAATTCTTTAATTTTGTTTTGTGGTTCAACGTTTTTCAGTATAACAGACGGAGATAGCATAGTGGATTCATTCGGAATGGAATTAATTACATCTTGGAATGAGAGTATGTGTGTATCCCAATCAATATGTCTTTTGTGGCAGTATATTCGGCACAGCTTACCAATTTCTTTCATTAATCTTTCACAGGGGTTCGAAGAAGCATGGTACTTGGATATATAAATCGGAGAAATGTTTCTGGCTTGTAACATGCGTGTCCATACGCTACTACGAAATTGAGATTCATTGTCAGAAATTACTTTCATCACATGCCCTACATGAAATAGAAAATGTTTTACAAATGCTTTCGAAACAGTTTTAGCAGTAGCTTTGCGTAATGGAGTGAAAGTAACAAATTTTGAAGTGAGCTCAACAGCGACAAAGATGTAGCAAAAATCTCTGTTAGTTCTCGGAATTGGACCAAAAATATCTACAGCGGCCATGTGTCTTAATTTAACAGGTACAATGGGATATAAAGGAGGAATATGTGAAGTGGTGTCTGATTTAGCTTTCTGGCAAATTTTACAAGACGCTAAAACTCGTCGTATACGTTTCTCCATGTTGGTAAAATAACAGTTCTGTCTCAGTATAAGAAAACATTTTCGTGCTCCGTAATGTGCGTAACTTAAATGAGTGTACCAGATTAATTTGTTAACCAGTTCGTCAGGAATGCATAAAAACCAATTGTTGCTGTCAGGATGTGAGCGGCGAAACAGAATGTCATTGCGTACAGTGTAGTGGTTCCTAATCGTAACATTATTCTTATCTTGCCAAAGCTGTTTAATTTCTTTCCACACGTTGTCTTTATTTTGCTCCTTTGCTATGTCCTGTAATGACGATGAAATAAAGTTTTCAAATGCAACTTGCTGAATGTACATGACACTGAAATTTGCTTTGCAGAAGTTGGTTGCTACGTCTTGCTGATTGTTGCTGAGAGAACGCGATAGTGCGTCTGCTATAACATTTTGTGTGCCGGGAATGTGAACAATCGTAAAATTAAATTCCTGTAAATATAGTTTCCATCTGCTTAATCTATCCTGCGTGAATTTGGCCGAAAGTAAAAATTGTATTGCTCTGTGATCTGTGTAGACGGTGGTATGTCTGCCATAAAGAAAGTGCCGAAATCTCGTAAAAGCCCATACAACACATAATGTTTCCAATTCTGTAACGGAGTAATTTCGTTCAGCAGGTGACAAAATGCGACTTGCAAATGCGATGTTTTTGATTACTGTAGAACCATCTTCTTCAATTTCCTGGAAAATATGTACGCCTAAAGCGGTGTTGGAACTGTCAGTGGCAATGGAAAAATTTCTACTAAGATCTGGGTGCGATAAAAGTGGAGCATTCAACAAAGCATGTTTCAGGTTCATGAATTCAGAATGTGCTTGCTTATCCCATGACCAAATAGTGTTTTTACCTGTTAATTGGCATAATCTGGGTGTGTCTAAAGCAGAGTGATGAATAAATTTACGAAAAAAGTTAATTAAGCCCAAAAAACTGCGTAATTGCTTCTTCGTCGTAGGAACGGTAATGTCACGTAGAGCTTGAAGTTTTTCCGGATCAGGCGCAATGCCCTCTGCTGAAATTACGTGTCCAAGAAATTTTATAGAGGTTTTGCCAAAGTGCGATTTACTAAGGTTAACTGTAAGTCCTTGTGCATGAAAAGTTTGTAACAGTTGTTCAAGAATCAGATTGTGTTCAGACCAGTTAGCTTCTGCGATAAGAATGTCGTCTACATACGTCGTAATTTTGTCCTTAAGTTCTGTCGGAAGTATTGTGTTCAAACCGCGAATAAAAGCTGCAGAAGAAATAGTTAACCCGAATGGTAATTTGCAAAATTGATAACAGTCGCCAAAACAGAGAAAAGCTGTGTATTTTCTGCAGTTCGGATGAAGTTGAATTTGCCAAAATCCCGATTTCAAATCTAATGTAGAATAAATAGCTGTACCATGAAATTTCTGTAAAAGTTCCTCTAGTGTCTGTGGTCGATCTTTTTCATTAATAATAATGTCATTAATGTGACGTGAATCAAGTACAAGGCGAAGTGAGCCATCTTTTTTCTTAACAATATGTAGCGGGTTTATGTACGGACTAACTGCTGGTTCTATAATTCCTTGGTCGAGCATATCCTGCAATTCTTTTTTAACCTGTCCTCTGTGGATATATGGAATAGGGTAATGCTTTGCTTTAAATGTGTCGTGCTGTTTCACTTGAAATTCATACATAAAGCCGGACATAGTACCAGGAATGTTGTCGAAAACTGGAGCTTACTGTAAAAGAATTTTGTGTAATTGCGTTCGTTCGTCGTCTGTAGTTGCACTGCTCTCTTTAACCTTATCAGAAATCAATTGCATTACGTCGTAGTCAGCTTCGTCTGGAGTATTATAGTTGTGTACGTACGTATCCGTGAACAATGTGGGATTACAGTCTATGTTACGTGTTGCGGAAATGACCCCTGTGCGGTTAATTGTTTGTTCTTCCGCAGATAATGAGTGCTGAAATTCTAAAGCAAGTTGTACATAGTCATCCTTTAACATTAAATAAGAATTCTGAAAATCAATAACTGCGTCGTGTTGTACCAGAAAATTCGTACCTAAAATAACGTCTGTTGTCAATAAAGGAACAATCCAAAAATTTGAATGAAATGTGTGACCTGCGATACAAAATGATAAATGCGTCTGTAATTTAACGTCTACTCCTTTACTCGATACTGCTCCTTTCACTTTTGTTTTGCCTAAAGGTAATGTCGGATAGGTATTCTCTTTGTTACATTCGTTAAAAGTCTCCTCATTTATTACTGATATAGGTGATCCGGAATCGATTACTGCTGAAAATTTCGATGAACCAATTTTAATTTCGATAACAGGATGTGAAATAGTTTTCTGAACAACTGGTCTTTCCTGCAAGAGAGTGTCTCTGATATCGTCAAAAGTAATTACATTTTCGTGAACAACATTTTGCGTGTCAAAGGTAGTGCTTGTGTTATTAGAAGATGCGTCCTGTGCAGTATCTAGTCAGATTCTATCTGACGTGTTATTATTATTAGGAGGATTCTGTGGCATTTCTACTATTTGAACTGTTCTATTACTTCTTCCAGACGTATTACGCTCTGGATGATACCTACTGTCGGGTTCGTTCATGAGAATAGGTTCTTGCGGATAGTTCTGCTGTTGGTATGACCGACTGTTGTTAGATGTACGCTGATAATTGTGCTCATCGTTTTTACGTCTGTCGTAATAATCATTCCTATACGGTGTATTGCGATAGGAATTGAAATACTGCCTTCTTTGTACGTAGTTGTTTCCTTGCTGCCGTACGTTACTATTTGTTGTATCAGGGACTATACGTGCTCGCGGCGGAACATTTAAGCCTGGTTGACCTTGTGCATTACATTGTTGGGTATGTATTCCAACCGGCTGACTTTCATGCTGTTGTGGTGGAAAACGCCTATTGTTACCATAATGTGCTTCCTGTTGCTGAAAATTTTGACGATATTGATAATCTGAATTTTGTCTGTGATTTGAGTTCTGGTAGTTGTCGTTCCTAAAGCGTCTGTTACTTTTCCTATTGAAATTACGTCCCTGATCATAATTACCGTAAGTTTGTTGACCTTGGTTATTGTACGAAAAGTTTTTGTTTGCAAATGAATAATCAGATTGCTGTACTTCTAAAAGCTGCAACAGATCCCTGAATGCTGAAATGTTTTCTTTTTGCTGGCCCGTTACAAGTGACACTCGTAATGACCGTGGTAATTTAGAGATGCATAATTGTATAAGTGCGGATTCACTGTACGGTTCACTTAGGTACTGGTTTTGTTGCACCATGTGCTCAAAAAATTGCGTGACACTGGGAAAATTTGAGTTCTCGTAATTCGGCAAACTAATTAACTGATCTTTAATTCCGCGCTGTGTCGTCTTCGACCAATACGCAGATAGAAAAGCATTCTGAAACTCTTCTACTGAATAGCATTGTCTCGCGATCGGTCTCATACGAGTTGCCGGTTCGCCTTCCAAAAAACTGCAAATAAATTCAAGTTTATGTGTTACAGGCCAAGTCGGTGGAAGAGCAAAGCTAAATTGTTGATTCCAATCCAGTGGGTGAATCTGCGTTCTATCGTTTTTAAAAACTTTAAACTTTCTCACTGACAGAAAATGTTTGTAATCGAAATTATCATCTCTGTGTGATGGAACAGGTTCAGGATCGTAAGAGAATCTATTGAACTGTGGTTGATCGGAATCTAAGTCTCGTACTCTCTGTAGATTACCCAAATTATACGCGCTGCGTGAGTCTGACAAATGTTCATAAAGTGGCGTCTGTTGTGGTATGTTATTAACTGAAATGTTTTTCATCTCTGTTACTTCTTGTTGTAAACTCGACAATTTTCTACGCAACGTGTTATTAGACGAATCGATCTCATTAATTGTCTGCTGTAAATTTTGAAATTCAGGTGTTTGATTAAATGAAATCGGTGCAGTATCGTCTGATTTATTATCATTATTACTTTCAATAGCATCAATACGACTGGCTAATTCATCATATTTTTCAGTCAGTATTTTTGCCTGATCATCGGTTTTAGAATCGGACGCATTAATCTGTTTTTGCAACTTACACGTAGTTTCGCTCAGTTTTTTAACATCAGCTTTGATAACATCGCAATCCTGTGTTAGTTCTAATTGTTCGAATCTGTTTGTCACTGTTTGAATATCTACTGTGTGTGTATCTGTTTTTGATTTAAGATCAGAAATTTCATTCCGTAATTCCGCGTCCAACTGCTCTATGGTATTAATTTTGTCGGACACTGTAGTAATATTATTGTCTACATACGTCTTCGCTTTCGCGAACATTTTACGTTTGTCCTCTTGTCTTTGTGCAGTGCGTGTTTCCATGACTTGTCGTTTTACTTTGTTTTGATCTTGAATAAATTTGCGGAAACGCGTATCACTGTTTTGTATGTGCTGATTAAAGGGCTCGTTAATCTGAGTGTTCTGCTGTTCGAATTTCGCGTCTATCTTTGCGTCCACTGTGCGCGAAAGTTCTACCGTCATTGCTTTAAACTCGTCCCGTAATTGTGTAGCTTTTTCAGAGCATTGTTTAGCGACTCCGCTAATTTCGTCTCTGAGTGTTTCTGTTGCGGCTGTTTGCATTTCTCTTAATTCTTGTGCAACAGATTTAATTTCTTCGCTATTTTTTCGTGAACAAGCCTCAATTTCCGCGCGTAACTGTTCCTTAGTGTCATGACACTGCGCCGCAACGGCTCTAATTTGTTCACTAAGCTGTCTGGAATTGTTATCCAATTTTTCATTCTGTTGTCTGACCTGTTCACTAAGTTTGTCTTGTTTTTCATTTAAGTGTTTGTTATCTTCCCTAAGTTGTCTAAAATCTTCACTTTGTTTTTCATTCTGTTGTTTGAAATTGTTGTCTATTTTCTCACTTTGCTGTTGTAGCAAACTTCTCATAATTCGTACCAAGTCAAAACTAGCGTTTATATTCTCTGTGCTGTTTAGTGGTGGATCTGGAATTGTCTCGCTTTCCGTAACCATTTGGTTATTCTCAGATTCACAAAAAGGTTTGTCAGTCAAACATACACTGTCAGTCCCTATTTCGGAATTAAATAAATCCGTCGTACTTTCACTACACTGACCATTTTCATTCGAAAAATTTGTCTGTATGTTACTTGAATCTTCCAAAGCGGTTGTGTTCCGCTGGGCAGCGCTCATTACTATAGAGCGTCCCGCGTCATCAATTGTCGTCAAATTAACACAGGAGACAATTGAATTCGATTGTTCATTATTAAGATAAATATCATCATTAGTGGTTGGAATGCATTGATTGTCAGTGAACGCAGGATTGCCATCATTACTCTGCGTGTCACAATTATTATCAGTCACGTTGTTTAAGTCGGTAAATTCATTCACAATACCTCGCGATACACTATTCATAGTCTTTCGCGGCATTTTTACAACAGTCACAAATATTCACAAAACAATAAGCACAAATGCAAAAAGGCAACAAACAAATACAACAGAGCAATGAATTGCCGTTGACCTGTAGAAAGAAAGTCACAATATTAGTAAAAGCGTTGCGCCAAATCCTAATTATATTTAAGCAAATAAGAGCAGATATCTGACTGTTTTTCAAAAGATTCTCAACGAAATACGATCCTGGACTGGGTGTCGCCAAGTGTAACCTCCCCACCGAAATTTAAAAAGGCAATATTATTTAAGAATGCTAATGGACATTGCGCTAAGTGTAACCTCTCCACTGAAATTTTAAAGACAGAAATAATAAATGAATGGGAGTCAAACGTAACTTCCCTAGCAATTAAATTTAATGACAATAAAAAATGAGAATCGCAATCTGACCCAAGTATAAGTTCCTCACGAAAATAATGAAAGTCAATTCAGTGATAAGAAAATCTCAGTGATAATGATAATTCAATTAAACCGAAATATCGGTCTTTGGCCCTGTGCAAAAATCAGAATTAAATTCTTACCTCATTGTAACTGCTAATCAAGTTTCTGCTCTTATTCTTGCGCACGGCTTGGAGGAACTGCATGGCAAATAATAATATTCTTTTTTTTTGTAATTTAACTGAAACTTTTCTTTAAGGGAAGTCAACGAAATCGTTAGTTCAACTAAATAAATAATTTTTTTTTTTGTAAAATTGCTTTTGAAATCAAAATTATTATTGGGGCACTTGTTGGAAATTAATTACAATAAATAAACTTTACATTAACTGATGATTACCTTAATTAACAATATACCTCATTCAGCATCTTGACCAGTGTTGCCGACAGACTACATCACACAACCGCACTGGGCTGCTACTACTGACCGAGTGCACTGGCCTACTGCAACTCGCGTACTGCTCTACATGACGACTACTAGCGTACTGCTCGCAACACTCGCGCGGTCAAGCGCAGACTAACTACGATTATAGGCTCTCTGGTCAAAGATTTTAACGTGCCTCACCATCGCTGCTATGTTACATACGTGTTTCAAGGTTTAAGTAGTTCTAAGTTCTAGGGGACTGATGACCTCAGCAGTTAAGTCCCTAGTACTCAGAGCCATTTGAGCCATATTTTGCCCGCATCTCGTGGTCGTGCGGTAGCGTTCTCGCTTCCCACGCCCGGGTTCCCGGGTTCGATTCCCGGCGGGGTCAGGGATTTTCTCTGCCTCGTGATGGCTGGGTGTTGTGTGATGTCTTTAGGTTAGTTAGGTTTAAGTAGTTCTAAGTTCTAGGGGACTGATGACCATAGATGTTAAGTCCCATAGTGCTCAGAGCCATTTGAACCATTTTTTTGAGCCATATTTGAGAACGGACATCAGGTCGGTTGGGGGTGCAGCAGCGAGCAGGTCTGTGCAGCACGAAGGCAAGCCGGGGCCGCTGGCGGCGTGCTGCCACTGCCGGATCGAGGAGGGGTAGCTGCGAGAGCGACGACTTCGTTGCACACCGAACCCTGGACGTTTGCGTTGAGTGAAGAGTTAACTGCTAATGCAACTTCAACTATTCTGAGATCTCGTCTTTGGTCGGAGGGTTGCTGCTCCCAGGGCCGCTGAGCCTGGCGGCAACGAGTGAAGTGTTTCGAAGCGGTGAAATATTGCAGCCGTCTTTCTCTATTTGTTATTCATCATTGAATTTATTATTATTCTTATTAGTGAAGTGTAACCAGCAGTATTTTCTGCCTTGTGGCAGCTAACGCCCCAGTTACCCGCCCTTGATGTTAGCCTATTTTTCCGGCAGTGTTCCCTTTCCTCGTCTTGTTGATGCTGTCCGACACGGCGTGTAGTTCGACAGCCTCTTGTATTGTACTGTGCATATTTTTTGGAGAGGTCTACCTTGGTTCTAGCGTGTCCTTCGGCCTTGGATGTTTTCTGAGGATGTAGTGCTTCCTTTCTCTTCGCCCTTCCCTAAAAATATTCCATCGTGGTGACGGTGATCGGGCGTTAGGCGGACTGGTTAGTTGGTCGGTCGGAGCTTAAGCTGCATCTAGTTTGAGTTGCCATCCTGTTACGTGAGTACAACTCTTGGCTGACTGTCTCACCTTACCTTATGTTTTAGTTACCTTCCCAGGCCGACCCTTGGAACAGTTGCTGAGAACCAGTTGTCCTAATTCCTTAGATTGTGATGTTTGTTTTAAGGATTTTTGTAATTTTCTAATTATTGTTGGTGTGGTCTTCAGCCAAGCAATAATTTCACTTCTTTGGTGATACTGCCTTCAGCTGTGTTACAGTAAGTTTTTTTAAACAAACTTGTTTTAAAAGCAAGGAATTTATTTTAAAAGTACTATTTGGAATTGTTTTCCTTTATTTCTAATTCAGTCCTTCAGCCGTTTTTTGTTTGAAGTTGTTTCTGGCCTTCAGCCGAGTAATAATTTCACTTTTTTATAATAATGTCTTCAGCTCTGTTACAGTTTGTTTTAAAACGAAGTATTTGTCTTAAGATGTGCTATTTGGAATTGTTCTTCTGACTTCTAATTCAGTCCTTCAGTCGTTTGTGATTTAAGTTGTGTGTGGCCTTCAGCTGAGTGATAATTTCACTTCTTTTATAATAAGGCCTTCAGCCGTGTTACAGTTTGTTTTAAAACGAAGTATTTATCTTAATAAGTGCTATTTGGAATTGTTCTTCTGACTTCTATTTCAGGCCTTCAGCCGTTTGTTGTTTGAGGTTATTGTTGGTGGCCTTTGGCCCTAAAATTGTGGGACTTTTTTCTGTGATAAGGCGTTCAGCCGTCATATAGTCATTTGTGTTTTCTTAGAGTTTGTTATAAACTTTTAATTCCTTTCAATAAAATTTATGTATTTGTTGTGCCACTGAGAGTAACTGATTACGTCCCTATCCACAACCGTTACCTTTTCCTGTTCCATCCTGAGAAACCGTAGTGTGCTCAGTTTTAACGTAAGATTACACATCTTCACGAGTAAATTTTGACGGCATTTGAAATTTTTAAATTCGATCAATAATTACACAAAATATTGAAATTAAAATTTTGATGCCCCTGCGCAAATCCTCTGACAGGCAAGTTTTGACTGGTACTGCGCTCCGGGATGGCGGTTTAATACTTATAATACAGATAATCAAGTTTTTCTGGCACTTACAAACGCCACCCCAGGCCTGGAAAAGTAACAGACGTTTTAAAGCTTCCCTCTCTAGTACGAGATCGAGAACTGCTACTCATTTCTTTATTACTACTTCCCTCCCTATACAAGAATGAAACAGTATTTTCCACCCAACGACACTCGTCCACTACGAATGAAATGGTCCGGTAGTTTGTATCTGCGTCTCTCGCATGACTACTCACTTCCCAGGCCACTTTGTTCAGCATTTCACAACCGCATGCCTGTTTAATCGCGTCCTGACTCGGCAGTTGTCAATATTGGCCTCCTGTCCACATCTTTCTCTTCTCTCCCGAGACACTTTCCTCTTACTTCAGCAATCATCTGCTTCCAACTCCGTATCGCAAAGCCTCCGATTGGCTGCCTTACAACTATTAAAAACTAGCTTAAATCTTCTTCTCAACATTGAAGATACCATATTAGAGTCATACGATGGTCAATCCGTTACTTAGGTTACCGACCGCGGTATTTTCGTTATTCCGGACAATTCATCTGACATTTATGTTATGCCATCAACAGCGGGTGGTTAAATGTATGGAAACGCGAGAAACACAACAAATTTCTATGCCTAATACGGTGTAGGAAAACCGTTGGCATTCAAAAATGCTTCCACTCGCCCCGGCTTAGGCAAATACAGCCCTGCATGGTTTTCAAAGGAACCTTACATCATTCCTCCACCAAAATAGTAGCAAGTTCAGGTAATGATGATGGAAGTGGATATCTATTAAGCTTCCTCCTCTCCAGACCACAAAGACTCAATAATATTGAGATATGGTAACTGTGGTGGCCAGGGAAGATGCGACAGTTCATCGTCGCGTACACAAAACCAGGCCTGCACGATGAGACCTGTGTGAACAGAGACCCAGTCGTCTTGGAAATAGGCGCTGCCATTCGGGAGCAAACATTGTACCATGGGTTGGAAATGGTCACCCTAAATGTGAAACGTCCACTTAGAAAAATTATGAATGACTGTGAAGGTAAACTTCTATGTTATTTGATTTTCAAACAGCTGAGCAAAACTCAAACAGTTTTCTCTTTACTTAATCTGATGATCACTAAAACTGACACACAGTATTTTTAGCGCAGCGCATTTTGACTTTTAATAATCCCTACAAAAGAATGGCCCTGACTAACAATAACCTATACCTTTCATGAATCACTTACCTCACAAAAATCTTTGTTACTTGAAGTACTGCAATACAGTCAGTGGCGGTACTGCCAGCTAAATAAAAGATTCTAACTACCTAAGGCACTAACTACTGATAGGCATAGTTAGCAAATGAAAGATTTTGATAGTGAATAAACAATGTATTTACCTTAATAATGTTCAAAAGTCATCATATGTCAATTCATCAATCTTTACAAATTTCCTTTTTCTGGCAGGCACACGTTCAAATCGTCCGCTTATAGTAACCTCTCAAAACTCTGGCATCTCTCTCTCCACATCTACCACTGCTGGCGCCTCACCTCCAACTGCCCAACGCTGCATGCTGTTCACTTTCCACTGCCCAACACTACACAAGCGAATATTCCAACAATGAGTCCAACCAGCCACAGACTGCACACAGCACAGTCAGTGATTTTCATGCAGAGCGCTACGTGGCGTTACCAACATAAAAACCTAAACAGCCTACTTTATTGACAGTAATGCGACCTTGCGGGGTACCCATGTGGCCCAAGGAATACAGCGATATGGCTGCGGAAATCACCATCAGAAGCCCACCATGTTTCGCTCTTGGGACTTAAATTCAGCTAGAAGTTGGAGAGAGTGTGAAACAGATTCACCCGATCAAAAGACTTTCATTCATTGCTCTAGAGACCAGGTTTTATAACTTCGGCACGACTTCATCCTGTGACGGACATACAGTAACTGATGAGTGGTTCTCGAAAGAAAGCTTTCCTTGCAGTTCTCGAGCTTTGGACCTCCCTTCGTGTGGTTTTGGTGCTGACAGTGTTCGCGTGTGCGACATTCATTTCTGCACATGCTTTTTCAGTTATCATCCTACCATCTTTCGTCAGAATCCTTTTCAACGACCGTATGTCACGATCAGTCAACGCACGTTGTGCCACAGCGAATGATGTTTTTCCACTTTCCTCGTATGCGGTACAAATCTTCGATCGGAATACTTCGGTTACCATGGTTACGGATGCATCAAACTTCTGTCGATATTCGAATTTACTTAGCTCCGACATAAATCACAGATGACTACACAGAGCACTGTTCCGACCACGTTTGACACTTGCAACGTTTTGAGGACATTGCACAGGTGCCGTGCGTGGTCAAATTAACAACATCGCAACCTGCAGGCTTAGGTAACATCTGAATTAATTTTCAAGCATGCATTTTTCACGTTATATTTTGTCCAACCCCTGTATCTATCATCGGATTACTGTTCCCAGGACTCGCAAAGTCGCTACAGGAAGTCAGCCGGCCCATCCGAAAGCCGTCTTGCCCATTGATAATCTGACGAACAAAGGCCACCTTCAGAAAAAACACACATCGTCTCATTCCCACTTTTCGTCGATCGTTTCCTTCCGAATTCTTGAGTCACCATTTGCTTCGTCTCCCAAATAATAACATGTAATTACTCTAGAGGTTAGGAAAAATGAAACTGGTCTGGAAAATAAATACAACTAAAGCGTGTCTGTCCCTTGTTAATGAACAGGGGAACTGCTCATTAAAGGAAAAGCTGCAAACAGTGATTTCTACGCATCAATCAGCCGCTGTCATTTTTGTACGCATGCAGGTCTCCCGCATGTTCTGGTCCAAGTACCTCGCTATGTCATTACATTTAAGTGAGTGAAAGAAGCAGACATGTTTAGTGACCTATTGAATGCAGTACAAAATGGTGCTCACGATAAAAACAGCGCGTGTTCATTGTCGAAAATTAAACGAAGCACAATTCGTGGAAAACCTGTGCAGAACTGTTTGCGCAAGAATTTAAAGAGTTGAGGTGTTTCGGCGAAACCTCGAACAAAGTCTACAGTGGAAATGACAAAATGCCGCTAAACGGGCCCTGTAGCAAATAAAAACCGTAGTTATCCACGAAGAGATCCAACACCAGAAAATATTGCTTTTCCGAAGGAATTCCTGGAACAAAATCTCAACACGTGTTATCCATGCAATTAGGAATGAGGAGATCGTCTTGTTGAAGCAATATCAACAAGGACCTGCGTCTGTATCCTTGCAGGCTTGGTGTTGGATGTGAGTTAATGCGTCTGGATCAACTTTCAGCTGTGGCGACTTATCGGTGGTTTCTGAGGGGGTGAATCGGCATCCTCAGTTTGCCATTTCCTAGGGCCGAGATGGTGTAAGCGTTTTATCCATGCAACTGGAAACTAAACGCCCCATCCGTCGATGTTTTTTTTTGTGATATGTTACAATACAGCATCACCGGTCTACTTCGGTCTAACTGTGTTGGTGAGGCAGTAAATTTCCACAGGGCAGTGACTGCGTCACTGCAATTCACTTTGGAGGTGCGGCGGTGGGACTTGTAGTCCCGTACCACCCTCTGACGGTGACAGTACTACATAATTCAGGCAGAAAAATTTAGCCTAACGTGGGCGGGTATGGTTGGAAAGTATTGGACGTAGAATGGGGGCTAGTCCCGCCAAAGGATGCGTCCGTGGTGGACGTGCCAGACCTATCGTTAGCCATGGTCGGAATCCGATTCCTCTAGGATGGTTAGGGGAACCGGATGTCGATGCCAGCGGCGTGGAAGTGTGGTCCCAACGTGGCGTAACCCATGGACAGTGTCCCGCAATGCATCCACTTTCTCATAGAGCCGCCGCGCATTGTTGCGTATGGTCGTCTTTAGGGGGACGATATCCGCTTCCTCGTGGAGAGTGACAATTCTCGTGAGTGGCGGGGCGTGCAGGCTCCACCTGAGCACCTTGTTCTGCAGGCGTTGCAATGTCCGCATCCTGGTGACACTAATCGTGGCCCATGCAGCAGATCCATACGTGAGGGCAGGCAGGATAACTGTTCGGTATATGCGGAGCTTGGTTTGCAGGCTAAGTTCGCTACTGCGAAAGAGCGGGTACAAAGCCCTGGTTAGCCTTTGCTCCTTGTTGGTGACATACTCCGCATGACGGTGGAAGAGCAACTTCTGGTCCATCTGGACCCCGAGATAGGTGGTTGTCGGGGACCAGGGCACCTGCACACCTGCAATCGAGATATTGCGGCGGAGAACTGGGCGCCGTTTCGTGAAGTAAACTGCCGTAGTTTTGGCGGCATTGAGAGCTATTTTGTTTGTCCGGCACCAGGTGATAGTGGCGTCCACCTGTCGCTGGAGGCGGGCGACGACGGCGTCAGTAATGCGGCCAGTGGTGTATAGCGCTGTGTCGTCAGCGTATTGTGCAAGGTGGCACTCGGGGATGACCGGCATATCATTGACATAGACATTAAAAAGGATGGGAGATAGCACCGATCCTTGTGGAGTGCCTGCCGACAATTGGCGAATGCCAGAACGCATTCCCCGTTGAGCCACTAGGAAAGTCCTACCACGGAGGAAGTCATCCACGATCTTGACATAAATATCCGGTATAGGGGTCTGTGTCAGCATCTTGTGTACGAGGTTGTCTTGCCAGATCTTGTCGTAGGCGTTTTGCAAGTCCAGAAAAACGGCAGCTGTCGACTTGGTAGTGTTGAAGCCTTTGCTGATGTGTTCAGTGATCCGTAGGACCTGACGTTCAGTAGAGAGGTGCGAAGTGAATCCAAACTGTTCAGGACGGATCGTCCCAGCTGCTGCAAGAGGTTGGGAAAATCGGTGAAGGATCACAGATTCAAGGACCTTCGCCATAGTGTTTAGGAGGCTGATGGGCCTGTTGTTGGTGGGGACTGTAGGGTCTTTGAACTTCTTGGGGATCGCGATCAGCTTGGCTTGTTTCCACTGAGGGGGGAAAAGGCCAGATGTGAGACAACAGTTTAAAATCTTGGTGAACAAGATGAGTGGTGTGCGGGGAAGGTGGCAAAGATGTTCATTTAAAATTCCGTCCAATCCAGGGGCCGACCGGCCACGTTTCCGTCGAAGGATGCGCTGTATTTCTGCCATGGACGTAAGAAGGGGAGCAGACTGGGGTGGGCGGTTGCGGAAAGCAGCAACAGCTGTCAGGACTTCTTGTTCTTCCTGTAGTTCGTTCGGAGAAAGGTCCTGGACCAGAGGGCGGTTTTGGGCCTCGAACGCATCTGCCAGCGTTTCCACAATTTGCAGGGTATCATATGACAAGCCCGCTGCTGTGCGAATAGGATGGGCAGTCGCTGGCTTAGAACGCCGCAGGGTGCGAATGACAGCCCAGTCAGATTTTTGGTGGAGTAGGAAAGTGGACATCCTATCCTGTCCTCCCACTGTTCAGACCTCCATTCGGCGAGCCGGTGGCTGAATTCGCGTTGGAGGCGTCTCATTCGGCGTTTGTCCTGAGGGTCACGAAACTGCTTCCACCTCCGGCGGTAGCGGTTCTTCTGCACCTTCAGCTCTCGTAACAGAGGGGGCAAGTCGTCCAGGGGTGTTAAATTTCGAGGTGCAGTGGAGGTGGAGAATTTCACTGCTTTCTGTATTTTGGCGGTAAGGTAATCCACAGCACGGACTATATTGGCCGGTGTTGTCAAATCGAGGTCGTGTCGAGTGGTGTTATTAAGTAGCCTGGCAAACTTGTTCCAATTGGTGAGGGTCGCAGTGGAACGAGCATCAAATGAAAGGGCAGCATTGGTGAGGTGCAAGAGTACTGGCTCATGGTCAGAGGCCAGTTCGTGGAGAACATCCAGCGAAAACTGAGCGGTGATGTTTTTGTAGATGGCCACATCCAGAACGTGTGGCTGGCAGTTAGTACGGACTGGCATATGGGTAGGTTCGTGGGGGCCATAGACTGATAGTGCTAAAGTATCCTCCAGGTCAAGGAGGAGCCGGCCTTTGGGGTTAGACACGCGAGAATGCCAAGCTGGGTGCTTGGCATTGAGATCTGCCCCAATGATGAGCCTGTCGAAGGATGACAATGTGCGGAGGTCTGCTTCCAGCAGTGGCTTGTTTGGGCTCAGATACGCTGCTGCAAAGGTAATGGCACCAGGGCGTGTGGGGATGGTAACTACTGTGGCCTCTATGTGTTCCATTGGCTGGAGAGTCTCTTGGGTATGGACAGGAGCTTTGTTGAGGAATACAGCTGTGCCTCCACCACGGCGGTCGAGGCGGTAACACACCATGTTGCGAAGGCGGAAATCGTCTGCCGGTTTGGGGTGTGTTTCTGTGACCAGTAAGGCATCCGCACGATAGTCATGGAGGAAGGTGTTCAATTCCGTCTTCACACGTTTTATGCCATTGGCATTAAAAATGCAAGTGACAGAATCCCGGGGGGACTGGTGGTGGTGTGGAGGTCCATTCGCCTCTACAACAATATTTGACTAAGCCCCTTTACTAGGGCGACGACCGTGTTATGTCTGAAATTATGTTCTGTTTTACACAGTGTCAAATTATCGTGAATCCAGTTTTAAGCAACATTTTAAACATAAAAAGGGGATCCTCGCAGATTCAGTATGCAAGCAAACTATGTTATAATACATTGACAAAGATAGGAGGGTTAAAATTAATCAACTACAAAACTTTTTAAATCACTAGAAAATGCAATAACATACACTGAACAGAATATTATGGTTGCGTACGTGAAACGTTCAAAGCAACGCAACGTTTTTCTGTGAAAGCAGGTTGGTTTTGTTCAGTACTCGATATTATTCCCCACTCTTTTGTCTACAAAACCGTTTTATTCAGCATAATGTCCGTTCAATTCGTGAGCCTTACTCCACTTTGCTGGGAAGGCAGAGCCAACATCTTGCTGCACCAGTAACCTGCCCATCATCCGCGTACTGTTTCCCGTGTAGTGCACCCGTAATTGGGCCAAAGACACAGAAGTCGGAAGGTGCGAGGTCCCGACGCCCTGCTGCGTAGCGAGGTGCTTGATTTTGGTCTGTCAGTCACTTCCAATGAGAGTGTTCACACTTTCCAATATTGCAGGAGTCACGTCCTTTTTTTTCTGCAATGTTCTAGTTTTCCGCAAAGGAAATTCAATGACAGCTCTCTGCTAAAGGGGGTGAATGTGTGAAGCGGGTCTATTCCACAATTTCCCACAGCAAATTCCACCTTAAATCAATCGAAACTTACCGAGAAAAATAATGTGTTCCATTACTTACTGATCATGTTTCGTAAATCAAATGATAGTGTTTGATTTTTAGGATACAAATCAGAAACCGTTTTCTTTCTAGTCAAGGTAGGCCGCACTTTATAGACGTCTTAGTAAATTACTATTAATTAAACTATCGTCTTTTAGGGGAAACTACACTAATGATCCTAAATTAAGGATAGTAGCAAAATGTGGTGCCACACAACGTGGCACTACACAAAACTGGCGCTAATAGAATAGGCAAATAGGGAATACACACGACACAGATGTGCAAGTCCACGGTATTGGTGATAAGTTGAGAAAACCGTTCCGAAACACGTGTGCTACATAAAGCCACTGTCTCCTGCGCATGTCGCCCGATATTAATATGGCATATGATCACCATGTATACGTACACAGGCCCCACAACGGGTTGGCATACTCTGGATCACGTGGTCGAGCAGTTGCTGGGGTATAGCCTCCCATTCTTGCACCAGTGCCTGTCGGAGCTCCTGAAATGTCGTAGGGGTTTGAAGACGTGCAGCGATACGTCA
Source organism: Schistocerca serialis cubense (assembly GCF_023864345.2). NCBI lineage: Eukaryota > Metazoa > Arthropoda > Insecta > Orthoptera > Acrididae > Schistocerca > Schistocerca serialis. Next base: position 164,546,902 of record NC_064645.1, on the reverse strand, counting down.
ACCGAGAGAATTCCGGACGTACTCGATGGGGTTTAGGTCTGGAGAACAGGCAGCCATTCGCCTGATATCTTCTGTTTCAAGGTACTCCTCCAAGATGGCAGCTCGGTGGGGCCGTGCGTCATCATCCATCAGGAGGAACGTGGGACCCACTGCACCCCTGAAAAGGCGGACATACTGGTGCAAAATGACGTACCGATACATCTGACCTGATACAGTTCCTCTGTCAAAGACATGCATGTGTGTAAGTGCACCAGTCATAATCACACCCCACACCATCAAATCACGACCTCCATACAGGTCCCTTTCAAGGACAATAAGGGGTTAATATCCGGTTCCTGGTTCACGACAGATGAAGACCCGGAGAGAATCACTGTTCAGACTATACCTGGACTCGTCCGTGAACATATCCTGGGACCATTGTTCCAATGGCCACGTACTGTGTTGTTGAAATCAGGCTTCAGAGGCTCTCCTGTGACCAGGGGTCAGTGCAATGCACCTTGCAGGTCTCCGGGCGAATAAACCATGTCTGTTCAGTCGTCTGTGTGTCTGGAAAAAACTGTTCCAGTGGCTACGGTAAGGTCCCGAGCAAGGCTACCTGCAGTACTCCGTGGCCGTCTGCAGGCACTGATGATGAGATATCGGTCTTCTTGTGGTGTTGTACACTATAGACGTCCAGTATTGTAGCGCCTGGAGACGTTTCCTGTCTGCTGAAATCTTTGCCAGAATCTTGAGATCACACTTTGTGGCACACGGAGGGGTCCGTGCTACGACCTGCTGTGTTCGACCAGCCTCCAGTCGCCCTAGTATTCTACCCCTCATAACATCATCGATATGGGTTCTTCGAGCCATTTTCAACACACAGTCAGCATTAGCACGTCTGAAAACGTCTGCACACTTGCTAGGACTGCTGCCAGCGCCACCGTACGACGACCGCAGGTGAAGCGCATCGCATGGTCATACTCCGAGGTCATTTAAATCCGCAAACCGCCCACCAGAGCGTTGTTTCACCATGTATCAGCATTACCCTTAATTTATGAGCATGCGTGTAGTAGCTTTCCGATATGAGATACTTTCACTTCGTATTTAAGCTGAGATAGCCCAATTGCTTCATAATGTCTTTTTAAAGAAATAGTGAAACAATACTGATACGTGGTACTTACTGAAATCAAGTAAAACGTGGAAGGGAGGACCCAACAATATAACTTTCTTTTCACACAACCTGCTTATTTAACAAATGGCTCAAATGGCTCTGAGCACTATGCGACTTAACTTCTGAGGTCATCAGTCGCCTAGAACTTAGAACTAATTAAACCTAACTAACCTAAGGACATCACACACATCCATGCCCGAGGCAGGATTCGAACCTGTGACCGTAGCGGTCGCTCGGCTCAAGACTGAAGCGCCTAGAACCACACGGCCACTCCGGCCGGCGCGTTTATTTAACAACATATAAACTGCGTTTTACAGATAATCAAAGCATTTAACCATAAAATTTTCTTTAACAAAATAAACAAATTAGCAAAATTCTTTTGATCTTAAACCTTAAATTGAATAAGCTTTTAATCTTTTCAAAATAAATCTGAAGTGCTGAATGCAAAACTGCAAACAATATGACAATGATTGCAAGACGGCCGGACCTGCAGCCCGCCCGTTATCGGGTGAAACTGCGGTGTTTGGTACCGCCCTGGACACAGTCTATCTTATTAAATGCCCTTCTGCAACACATGAAAGTATATAAGCACCATTGATGGCAAGAATCATTGAGTTACTCAAAGCTGTATGTCGAAAGGTTCGGTGTTAAGATGCGCACCTGTGCTTGAAGGTTAAATAGACTAGCCAACAATGATAATGATAAGGCTTACTTCAAGGCAACCAACCTCTTAATTTCAATCGGCAACCAAGGTGCGACTGGATCCCAACCTCTGCCTTCTGACAATTTTATTTTGACTAAAGCCCTGGCGACAGATGTCTGTTAATATTTTCAAAGTTCAACTGATTGTCAGTTATTAAGACCGCTCTGAAAGAACGTCTTAAAACATTACTTGTGAATACTTATTACAAGAGAACTCACGCGGCGCAACCACAAGATCCAGCTAAAATACGCCAATAATGACCTGGTTTCTAAAATACAGAAACGAACAGCTTAGTACAACAGGTTGTTCAGATTGTAACTAATGAACCGGTTAACAGTTAAATCTAACCAGCAGATCCCTCTTTTGTTTAACGGCAATCTATGCCTTAGTAAAATTGTTCCGGCTGTATTTTCGACCAAGAGCTGAATAATTAGAATGGAAAGGCAATATAATAGCGGGACAAATTTTCAAGCGACAACTAGTGTCTTAGTACAATACTACTGCCTCTATTTACGACCAAAGAGCCGACCGAGTAAAACTCTGAGGGTCGGGTACAAACCAGAAAATAAGGAGGGCAGGTAGACTATGAAACAAATCACCACGAGGATTACAGAATGTTACTCCCCTTTATCAGCAAGCAGTTCCGTAGATTCACAGCGCATCGCAGCGGTTACTGACAAGGGAACCTCCCCATCGCACCCCCCTCAGATTTAGTTATAAGTTGGCACAGTGGATAGGCCTCGAAAAACTGAACACAGATCAATCGAGAAAACAGGAAGAAGTTGTGTGGAACTGTGAAAAAATAAGCAAAATATACAAACTGAGTAGTTCATGGGAAGATAAGCAACGTCAAGGACAATACGAACGCAGGATCGCCGTGGTCTCGTGGTAACGTGAGCAGCTGCGGAAAGAAAGGTCCTTGGTTCAAATCTTCCATCGAGTGAAAAGTTTAATTTTTTATTGTCAGTTTATGTGACAAACTCTTATGTTTTCATCACTTTTTTGGGAGTGATTATCACATCCGCAAGAAAACCTAAATCGGGCAAGGTAGAAGAATCTTTTTACCCCTTCGCCAAGTGTACAAGTTAGGTGGGTCGACAACATATTCCTGTCATGTGACGCACATGCCGTCACCAGTGTCGTATAGAATGTATCAGATGTGTTTTCCTGTGGAGTAATCGGTTGACCTATGACCTTGCGATCAGATGTTTTCGGTTCCAATTGGAGAGACACGTCCTTTCGTCTACTAATCGCACGGTTTTGCGACGCGGTCGCAAAACACAGACACTAAACTTATTACAGTGAACAAAGACGTTAATGAACGAACGGACAGATAATAACTATGCAAAAATAAATAAAATAAAATTTTCACTTGAGGGAAGCTTTGAACCAAGGACCTCTCATTCAGCAGCTGCTCACGCTACCACGGGACCATGACGCTCCTCACTTTGTCCATGATGTTGCCTATACGACCCGTGGACTACTCAGTTTGTATATTTTGCTTATTTTTTCACAGTTCCACACAACTTCTTCCTGTTTTCTCAATTGATCTGTGTTCAGTTTATCAAGGCCTATCCTCTGTGCCAACTTATAACTAAATCTGAGGGGGGTGCGATGGGGAGGTTCCCTTGTGAGTGGTGCCTATGAAAGCCAGGTAGAAGAGGGCAGCCGGGCCACGAGCGGTCGTCCGACACAAATGCTGCCAACCGACCGACGGGATGTCGGCCTGGTGCTTGTAGTCGACGCTGACCCCGGTGAAGTAGTCTAGTATCTTCGCTCTGCACAGGCCCTCCTTGCGTAGCTCGTGGCTTCGGCCGCTTGGACCTCGCATCTTGTCGCGACGCTACCGCCAATCCCCAAACTTTGTGACTCCACCTCGGGCCAGCGAACCCGGTATATATATCGGCAAGCAAAGACCTTCTAAGGAAACAACCCACAGATATCAGATTTTTGTCATAGATATTGGCAATGGGGCCGCAAGAGGAATAGTCGATACTACACCTGAGCCAGTGACGCCAGACAGAACAGCCTATTAATTCAATGGCCTCACGGCTCAAACACCTTGAACACTTCTCGTATCTGCCTCTGTGGAACCAGTTCGTGGAAACCATCCCTCAGAATACTCGATATGTTTCTGTGAATAAAGGGTGTTTCTGACTTGTTACCTATGTTAGGAATAATTTCTAAAGAGGAAGTCAAAAATCAAAAACTTGAATCACATGATGAAAGCTATTAGAGTAAAATGAGATTTACGCAAAGAGAGAGAGAGAGAGAGAGAGAGAGAGAGAGAGAGAGAGAGTTACAAAGTAATGTACATTGTAGCCAAAAATGTCTGTGATATTGCATCTGTAACAGACAAATTTTACTACGTTAACATTTAGGTTAGAATGAACAAACAGCCTTCCCTTTACGATCCCGATCGAGCGTTTGCCGTCGATTTTAGATCGACATAAATAGCGAAAAAATCAAGACAATTGTATCCCACAGACAAAATGAGCGGTTTTATTGACACACAGTATGACAAAGAGCTGTCAATTTTTTCCTTGCGCATCCTTTATAAGAGCATTATCGCAGTAACGTAAATTGCCACTTAACTTCCTTACTAAACCATTAAGCTGTATCTTTATAAAATTTATTTTACACAAAATCTGGATACACAAATTAGCAAGTTGATGCACCGATCACAACAGAATCAAAAAACTGGTAAACTGTTGGGCAAAACGTATGGATGGAACTAACTTTTGTACGTGGCAGGGTAAATAACATAGCTCTATGAAACTTGGACCATACACAGAAATACCTCCTACAGTATAATATGGTATGGTATGCTGTGGTGTTACGCTACGGTCGCAGCTTCGAATCCTGCCTCGGGCATGGATGAGTGTGATGTCCTTAGGTTAGTTAGGTTTAAGTAGTTCTAAGTTCAAGGGACTGATGACCTAAGAAGTTAAGTCCCATAGTGCTCAGAGCCATTTATTTGCTATGGTGTTATATGTTATGGTATGGTACAGTATTCAAAGTCAATTACTACACGGAAGTCACCACGAATCGTAATGGTCCCGTGGACGTTATAGAAGGCGTAGGTAGAGGAGCCCTTGTAAAGAAAGATTATTCAACGAAATGACTGGCCTGCCCGTTTCCCCCGAAATAAATCCTGTCAGCACATGTGGAATTCAGTGAGGACACTTGTTGCAGAACGTCCAGATGCACCAAGGACAATCCAGCAGCATTCAACTGCGCTGGTGGAAGAATGGAACGCCATTACCAACCTTCTGGCAGAATGGGATGTTGCCACAGAGCACACATTGCCGTCCGCGGTGATCACACACCCTATTGAGATCCGTGTGACGCTTTCTGTAATGTCTAGGCAACATCACGATTTTTGGTGACTTCAGTGTAATTATTGTCTTTGAACAAAAGTGTCATTCCTGTTCGTCTCATTGCATATTTCTTTCAGTGCGGCAGAAGTTCTTTCCGTGTATAGAGCAAGTTTTATTGAGCTACGTTATTTACAGTGCCACATGCAGAAGTTACTTTCGTTCTTACGTTTTGCCCACCAGTGTACTTGTTTCAATAAATAAGTGTAATGAAATTCTTTAATTTTTGTACAGCAAAAGAAACATTTCTACAAAACGAGTTATTCTGTACGGATTGTTCGTTACCATTCCGTAGGTGCAAAATTACATACCTCATAACATTCGCTCATAACTAAGATGATTCACACCATAAAGTTTCTGGAGTTGTTTGAATCATCTTAAGCCAAAGAAACTGGTACACCTGTCTAATATCGTGCAGAAGTGCAGCTACACGACGAGGCATGGACTCGACTAATTTCTGAAGTAGTGCTGGAGGGAACTGACACCATGAATCCTGCAGGGCTGTCCATAACTCTGCAGGAGTACGAGGGGGTGGAGATCTCTTCTGAACAGCACGTTGTAAGGCATCCCAGATATGCTCAATAATGTTCATGTCTGGGGAGTCTGGCGGCCAGTGAAAGTGTTTAATCTCAGAAGAGCGTTCCTGGAGCCTTTCTTTAGCAATTATGGAAGTGTGAGGTGTCGCATTGTCTTGCTGGAATTGTCCAAGTCCATCGGAATGCGCAATGGACGTGAATGGATACTGGTGATCAGACAGTATGTTTACGTACGTGTCACCTGTCAGAGTAGCATCTAGACGTATCACTGGACCCATATTACTCCATCTGCACACGCCCCACACTATTGCAGAGCCTCCATGAGATTGAACAGCCCGCTGCTGATATGCAGGGTCCATGGACTTATGAGTTTGTCTCCAACCCGTAGACGTCCATTCGCTTTATACGGTTTGGAACGTGACCAGTCATCAAGAGTCCAAGGTCGGTGTTGACGGGCCCAGGCAGGGCGTAAAGCTTTGTGTCGTGCAGTCCTCAAGGGTACATGATGGGGCCTTGTGCTCCAAAAGCCCATATCGATGATGTTTCGTTGAATGGTTCGCACTCTGACACTTTTCGATGAATGGTTCGCACGCTGGGACTTGTTGATGGCCTAGCATTGAAGTCTGCAGCAATTTGCGGAAGGGTTGAGCTTTCGTCACTTTGAAAGAGTCTCTTCAGTCGTCGTTGGTCCCGTTCTTGGAGGATCTTTTTCCGGCCGCAGCGATGTCGGAGATATGATGTTTTACCGGATTCACGGTACACCTGTGAAATGGTCGTACGGGAAAATCCCCGCTTCGTCGTTACCTGTGCTGATGCCTGTGAGATGCTGAGCCTCATCGCTTGTGCGCCGCCAATAACACCACATTCAAACTCACTTAAATCTTAATAACCTACCACTGTAGCAGCAGTAACCGATCTAACAACTGCAACTGACACTTGTCATATATAGGCGTTGCCAACCGCAGCGCCGTATTCTGCCTGTTTACATATCTCTGTATTTGAATATACTTGCCTATACCAGTTTCTTTGGCTCAAATGGTTCAAATCGCTCTGAGCGCTATGGGACTTAACATCTGAGGTCATCAGTCCCCTAGAACCTAGAACTACTTAAACCTAACTAACCTAAGGACATCACACACATCCATGCCCGAGGCGGGATTCGAACGTACGACCGTACCGGTCGCGCGGATCCACACTGAAGCGCCTAAAACCGCTCGTCCACTTCGGCCGGCAGTTTCTTTGGCGCTTCATAGTGTAATATATATTGAAACATGTACGTTTGCATCAACGTAACTGATCGTAGCCTACATTTATTAGAATAGGAATGGCATGCGAACGTGTATTTTATCTCGTTACTTGTGGGCTTTGCCCTGTACTGGACTTTTATTACTGCGAGAATGTAAACTGTCAATAACTTCAAACCGAATTAGAACGGCATGAATTTAAGTAACACAAAAACAGAATCTGATGCTACACTGTTGACTTGAAATTGTTCGTGGTAATAAAACAAAACGTGATCTATTTGAAAATAATGGTCCCTGTGCTTAATGAATGCTATCCATGAAGTAATAAAATTTCTTACCTTTATCTGCGCAACAATAACGCTCTTCATACTGCTCTCTGTTAGTACTTTAAGTTGTATAGTTAGCATACAGCTACAATGCAAGGCTGTTGCTCAGCATACATTTTAATTAAATCGAATATGACTGAGACAATAACCCCGCAAGCAAAGTAATTAAACAAAAAAATGTGGATCTGGGAACTGGTATCGATTTGCGGTAAATAACAATATGGCACTAACCTTAAAACTTGTATTTTGACTGTTTAAAAGTTAACAAGCTCACAATTAACATACAATAACAGTGATTATACTTTAACAATCAGCCGGCCAAGGTGGCCGAGCGGTTCTAGGCGCTCCAGTCTGGAACCGTGTGGCCGCTACGGTCGCAGGTTCGAATCCTGCCTCGGGCATGGATGTGTGTGATGTCCTTAGGATAGTTAGGCGTGAGTAGTTCTAAGTTATAGGGGACTGATGACCTCAGAAGTTAAGTCCCATAGTGTTCAGAGCCATTTGAACCATTTAACAATCAGCTTTACAAAATATTTGGAGCATTGCATTCATAACAAAACAACTTTCTTTACCGAGCGAGGTGGCGCAGTGGTTAGCACACTGGACTCGCATTCGGGAGGACGTCGGTTCAATCAAAATTGGTTCAAATGGCTCTGAGCACTTAACATCTGAGGTCATCAGTCCCATAGGACCTAGAACTACTTAAACCTAACTAACCTAAGGACATCACACACATCCATGGCCGAAGAAGGATTCGAACCTGCGACCGTAGCAGTCGCGCGGTTCCGGACTGAAGCGCCTAGGTTTCCAGTGATTTCCCTAAATCGCTCCAGGCAAATGCCGGGATGGTTCCTTTGAAAGGGCACGGCTGACTTCCTTCCCCATCCTTCCCTAATCCGATGAGACCGATGACCTCGCTGTTTGGTCTCTTCCCCCCCCCCCCCCCCAAACAACCCAACCCCAACTTTCTTTATCTTAATTATTTCCACTATGGTATTTTGCAAATACAAAATCATTACTGCTCGTAGCGAGTAAGTGTATATCCACTAGACATCAGATACAGCTCGTATTTACTCTTGAGGGTTCTCCATACATCTCTCTATCTGAAGTCACTCTAACACATTACTCAGAACACGCTGAACCACCGATCGCTGTTGAGCAGCGACGCTACTACGCAATCAATACTACATTTGACCATCTCTGGTTCAATATAAAATTGTCTTATAAAATTTTAGCCGACCGGTGTGGCTGAGCGGTTCTAGGCGCTTCAGTCTGGAACCGCTCGACCGCTACAGTCGCAGGTTCGAATCCTGCCTTGGGCATGGAAGTGTGTGATCTCCTTAGGTTAGTTAGGTTTAAGCAGTTCTAAGTTCTAGGGGACTGATGACCTCACATGTTAACTCCCATAGTACTCAGAGCCATTTGAAGCATTTGTACACAATTTTACCCTGTATATACAGGGTGGTCCAGTGATCGTGACCGGGCCAAATATCTCACGAAATAAGCGTCAAACGAAAAAACTACAAGGGACGAAACTTGTCTAGCTTGAAGGGGGAAACCAGATGGCGCTATAGTTGGCCCGCTAGATGGCGCTGGCATAGATCAAACGCATATCAACTGCGTCTTTTTAAACAGGATTCCCCATTTTTATTACATATTCGTGTAGTACATAAAGAAATATGAATGTTTTACTTGGACCACTTTTTTCGCTTTGTGATAGATGGAGCTGTAAAAGTCACAAACGTGTAAGTACGTGGTATCACGTAACATTCTGCTAGTGCGGACCCTATTTGCTTCGTGATACATTACCCGTGTTAAAAAGGACCGTTTACCAATTGCGTAAAAGGTCGATATCGTGTCGATGTATGGCTATTGTGATCAAAATGCTCAACGATCGTGTGCTATGTATGCTGCTCGGTATCTTGGACGACATCATCCAAGTGTCCGGATCGTTCGCCGGATAGTTACGTTATTTAAGGAAACAGGAAGTGTTCAGCCACATGTGAAACGTCAACCACGACCTGCAACAGATGATGCCGAAGTAGGTGTTTTAGCTGCTGTCGCGGCTAATCCGCACATCAGTAGCAGACAAAATGCATGATAATCGGGAATCTCTAGAACATCGGTGTTGAGAATGCTACTTAAACATCGATTGCAACCGTACCATATTTCTATGCAACAGGAATTGCATGGCGACGACTTTGAACGTCGTGTACAGTTCTGCCACTTGGCACAAGAGAAATTACGGGACGATGACAGATTTTTTGCACACGTTCTATTTAGCGACAAAGCGTCATTCACTAACAGCGGTAACATAAACCGGCATAATATGCACTACTGGGCAACGGAAAATCCACGATGGCTGCGACAAGAGGAACATCAGCGACCTTGGCGGGTTAATGTATGGTGCGGCGTTATGGGAGGAAAAATAATTGACCCCCATTTTATCGATGGCAATCTAAATGGTGCAATGTATGCTAATTTCCTGCGTAATGTTGTACCGATGTTACTACAAGAGGTTTCACTGCATGACAGAATGGCGATGTACTTCCAACATGATGGATGTCCAGCACATAGCTTGCGTGCGGTTGAAGCGGTATTGAGTAGCATATTTCATGACAGGTGGATTGGTCGTCGAAGCACCATAACATGGCCCGTAGGTTCAGCGGATCTGACGTCCCCGGATTTCTTGCTGTGGGGAAAGTTGAAGGATATTTGCTATCGTGATCACCGACAACGCGTGACAACATGCGTCAGCGCATTGTCAATGCATGTGCGAACATTACGGAAGGCGAACTACTGCTGTTGAGAGGAATCTCGTTACACGTGTTGCCAAATGCGTTGAGGTTGACGGACATCATTTTGAGCATTTATTGCATTAATGTGGTATTTACAGGTAATCACGCTCTAACAGCATGCGTTCTCAGAAATGATAAGTTCACAAAGGTAGATGTATCACAATGGAACAACCGAAATAAAATGTTCAAACGTATCTACGTTTTGTATTTTAATTTAAAAAAACCTACCTGTTACCAACTGTTCGTCTAAAACTGTGAGCCATATGTTTGTGACTATTGCAGCAGCATCTATCACAAAGCGAAAAAAGTGGTCCAACGAAAACATTCACATTACTTTACGTACTACACGAATATGTAACAAAAAATGGTGGTTTCTATTTATAATAACAGCAGTTGATATCCGTTTGACCTATGGCAGCGCCATCTAGCGGGCCAACCATAGTGCCATCTGGTCTCCCCCTTGAAGCTAGCGAAGTTTCGTTCTTTGTAGTTTTTCGTTTGACGCGTATTTCGTGAGATATTTGGTCCGGTCACGGTCAATGGACCACCCTGTATATATATATCTTGTAGAATAACAACCCAAGCTCATCAGCAGTCTGTCGGCAGTCTATCGCTTCAGTAAAACTGTTTACAGCATCGATCTCTACACGGTAAGAGCTATCCACTGTCACTTTACTGGTCACTACATCAGTTTTAGGATGTCACATATCGATTTTATAGCAAACTACCAAATATTCACCTTCAAACAAAAATGAAAACTCAAGTCTTCAACACGTTAATTATCCCTTCGGAGTAGAAATTCCTCTGCAAAGAACTACTTCATTTTATCGTAGTTAAACTGATTCTACTTGTGTTGATTCACTTAAGTTGCAGATTTTCCGCCGTTCTCAGTGGATTAGTTTCGGGATATCCCCTGCTCACCAAGAGGTAATCTCATCACATGTACAGATCAGATAGCGTCATGCTAATGCGATGTCCTACACAATCCATCGGACTAATGACTGAGCTTCATACGGTATTGACAGCTACATCACTGTTGGATACTCCTAGTCTATGTGCTCGAAATGGTACGTCACGGCACACAATGAAGCACAAATGACTGCACACAGTCTGGCAGGCTAATCAGTATCGTTCAGTTTAGTCTTCATTTTTGTAGTTTTCTTACATTTACTGAGTTTCGCTGCAGCGTAGAAATACATTTTATTTTCTCTGTAGCAGTAAACGTTTTTGTATGCTCCAAATTATAGGCATAATTGAGTTTATCAATGCTCGATAAAGTTTTCGTGAAAAGAAAAGAGACTGCACTCCGTCCACATCATACTATTGAGATATAAGTAGCTTAATATTTTAGTCACTAAATGTCAAAACAAAAAAGTAGACAACTGTGGTTCGACTGGGTTAATGTTCAATTTTTAATCATTACTACATTGACTGGATGCCACACCCTTCGACAAAAATAGTAGAAATGATCTACAAAATTTGTCATCAGTTTATTATTGAATCTTCGGACATATTGTGAACTCATATACTCGTATAATGAGCGACCTCGAAGATGATGAACCCCTTCGTATCAACCAGCACTGATTCCGAGAACATCGGTAATGCGAAACTCAGCTCACACTTTTCTCATGCGACACCCTTAAAGACATGGATCGAGGCAGTCAAATAGATTAAGTATTCCCTACTCCCGTTAAGAGACTGGCGCAATGCGATACTAACGGTAGTTAAAGAACGTAAGATCGTTCGGAGCAGTAAAAAACAAAGAACGTGTAACTAAATTGAGGATTTCTGGATAGAGAGGACAGAGCATAACATTTTCGATGAATAACGTAGAAGTAAGTCAGGGAAGTGTGAGGCACTCTTTCTGCTCCTGTTGTATATTAATGACTTCGTCAGACAATATTAATATCGTCATCAAACATTTTGGAGGTGATGATATTTATACTGGAGTTGTGTATCGAAAAAGGAGCAAAAACGTTCAATCAGATCTTTATAAGATTTCAATAAGTTTGAAGGACTGGTAACTTGCGTTAAATGTTCACAAAAAAAGCCGTAATATCCTGTGACTAGAATATCAGTGAGTCACAAGTGGAATTCGGTAACGGCCTTGCCGCAGTGGATACAACGGTTCCCCCTCAGATCACCGAAGTTAAGCGCTGTCGGGCGTAGCCGGCACTTGGCTGGGTGACCATCCGGGTCGCCACGCAGTGTTGCCATTTTTGGGGGTGAACTCAGCCTCGTGATGCCAACTTTGGAGCTAGTTCCCCGAATAGTGGCGGCTCCGGTCAAAGAAAACCATGATAACGACCGGGAGAACGGTGTGCTGACGACACGCACCTCCTATCCGTATCCTCAGCTGAAGATGATACTGCGGATGGTCCCGATTGGCCACTTGTGTCCTGAAGGCGGAGTGCAGTGACTACAAGTGGAATCCCACAATTCGCATTAACGCCTGGGTGTAACAGTTCACAGCAACATGAAATGGAACGATCAGATTCTCATTCGCGAGAAAAGCAGGAGGTATAACTCATCTCATTGCTAGGCTACTAGGAAAAGCAGTCAGGCTGCTTGCGAAACACATGTGTGGCCCCTGTTAGAATATTGCTCAGCTGTGTGGTACCTATCTCAAGTAGGACGAACAGGGATTATTGAACAAACAAAGAGAAGTGCAACGCGAATACTGTCACATTTGTTTGACCCATGAGAGAGAGTCTCGAAGAAGCTGTAATACCTCAGCTGGCTGACACTGAAAGACGGAGGCTAACTTTTACGTGAAGGTGTATTTGCAAAGTTTCAAGAAACAGTATTAAATCACACTGCTGTGCTTCACTTAACTCTTGGAGAGTGGAGCTGCGACTCTTATACAATGTGCCATGTGATCATTCGTTCGATAATCGACGCGCGCATATAGAAAATAGAAAAGAATACTTACCACCTGTTTTCACCGACTTTGTAGGTAAAGGGAAGGCAGTTATGTGCCCGTAGTAGCAGGCCAATGACGGTAGTAAGACGAGCGTTCAGTCATGCACATGTCGCAAAGTAACAAACTATTTCGCAAAACAAAATGAATAAATAAATAAACATATAACTTGAAAATGTGCTGGAGATGCGCCTGACAAGGGGAGGCCACGACGTTTGGAACGCGGATTTACTGTAAACTTCGGACACTCGTAGAACTCCATGAGGACAACAAAATGTGTAAGCAGTAGCGCGTACTTCTCAAACGTTACTGAGAAAATCGCAAAATTTTTTCGGTCGTCAAATACATATCTGTGCGAGGCCATTGTAACCATGAAGCGGCTGCAGACGAGTGGTGCCGGCGGCACTGTAGCTCAGCGTGTTCGGTTAGAGGGTTAGCTGTCCTCTGTAATAAAAACCTGAGTTAATGGATCAACAACGAACTTAAACGGATCTCTTACGGCGTCCACCCGGAGCAGATGCAACGAGCAAAATCGAACAAAACGATATTTTTTTTTTTTTTTTTAAAAAAGGGTGTTCGGTCAGAGCGTTAGCTACCCTTGATAATAAAAGGACTGAGCGAACGCATCATCGAACAAACTGAACGGGTGTCATCGGGCGTCCGCCCTGAACAAATTCAACGAACAATATAGAACAAAATTTATTTATTTATTTTTTAAGTGGTTGACGTTCAAACCACTGGATCGCTGGATCGAGTTCCGTTCGTCAGGTTTTTTTTTATTTTCAACACAGTCCTTGTCTTTATTATTTATATTACATTTGATATAATGGGGAAAATACGTGTAATCGGATGAACGTTTATTAAATTTACAATGTTCTTTGGCAGTCTACTAATTTTTAGTATCACAAGTAATGTAATATTCGTAACTATCGACTACTGAACGACCAAACGCATAAAGTGATACTGAAAATGTATGCTTGTCCGTGATTTGATAAATCCCTTATACCTGGAAGGAGCCCGAAACGACTTGTTACCACCAAGTTTTGACCGGTACAGTCGGCTTTCGAAAGATGTAAAATTAATCGTCGCTTTCGACGTTACGAATACAAGTTGCAGGATGGTATTTTTCGTAAAAACATGGAAAACATAAAGTTAAACGGCACCAGCTGCATTGAATAAATGCTATGTTTCCGCATATGCAAGGTATTTTGACGTTTTCCGTGGAAAAACAAATCTCGTTAATGATGTGTTGCCAAATGTGCCAACACCTTGTAGATAAAGGAGGCCGAAAGGCACGCTATCTAACGCAGACGGGCGTGAATTCTGGAACAGGATAAGTAGTGAATTCTAATAAGAAAAGCATGCAGCTCCTCAAATACTTAACTTTATTCCATGTTGTGGTACATCGCTGTTGATAATACAAATAAGACTCTCTTCAGATACGGTTAATGGCGCCTTGCTAGGTCGTAGCCATGGACTTAGCTGAAGGCTATTCTAACAGTCTCTCGGCAAATGAGAGAAAGGCTTCGTAAGTGTAGTCGCTAGCAATGTCGTCGTACAACTGGGGCGAGTGTTAGTCCGTATCTCGAGACCTGCCTTGTGGTGGCGCTCGGTCTGCGATCACACAGTGGCGACACGCGGCTCCGACATGTACTAAATGGACCGCGGCCGATTTAAGCTACCACCTAGCAAGTGTGGTGTCTGGCGGTGACACCACAGTTAACATTTTCAAAAACCTCTCTTTCAGACGATAGTTTGGAAGCAAACCATGCATAACGCAGTATTTCCTTAAAAATCGGCGCTGACAATTGATTATGAAGTATCGAGTGTATTTTAATAGCGTCTTCCGAGAAGCAATTTCTCGTTCTCTTTCGATTAAATACGAACAGTTTTGAAGACACGGACAAGCATGCATTTTCAGTATCACTTTATGCGTTTGGTCGTTTACTAGTCGACAGTTTGGAATATTATACTATTTGTGATAATAAAAATTAGTAGACTGCCAAATAACATTGTAAATTTAATAAAAGTTCATCATATTACACGTATTTTCCTATTATATCAATTGTAATATAAATAGTAAAGGAAATGACTGTGTTGAAAATAAAAAAAGTGACGAACGGAACTAGATCCAGCGGTCCAGTGGCTTGAACGACAACCAACTACAAAAAAAAAAAAAAAAAAAAATCGTTCCATATCGATCGCTGCATTTGTTCAGGGCGGACGTCCGATGACACCTGTTTTATTTTTTTTTTTTTGTATTTTTTGCATTTTGTTCGTTGTTAATCGTTGTGTTTGGTCGTTGCGGACGTCACATGGCATCCGTTGAAGTTCGTTTGTTCATCCTTCCACTCAGTTTTTTTATTACAGAGGCCAACCAGCTCTCTGACCGAACACGCTGAGCTACTGTGCCGGCTATGCGTTCGCACAGTTTTTTATCACACAGCATAGCTAACGCTCTGACCGAAGACGCTGAGCTACCGTGCCGGCACCACTCGGCTGTAGCCGCTTCATGGTTACAATGGCCTCGCACAGATATATATTTGACGACCGAAATTATCTTGCGATTTTCTCAGTAACGCTTGAGAAGTACGCGCTACTGCATACACATTTTGTTGTCCTCATGGAGTTCTACGAGTGTACGAAGTTTACAGTAAATACGCGTTCCAAACGTCGTGGCCTTCCCTAGTACAATTTCAGTCCAGTTCAGATAGGTTTTTGAGGAAGCTACAGTGTACAGGCCGGATTCAGCCAGCGAGCGAGGTGGTGTAGCGATTGGTACAATGGTCTGGAGGGGAGTGTGGGGGGGGGGGGGGGGGCGGTGAAACCTGCGTCCGGCGGTATCCCTGATTTCCATAAATCGCTCCCAGCTCATGGCGGTATGGTTTCTTTTAGAGTGCACAGCCTATTTATTCTCCTAACCTGGAATCAATCCGAGGTTATGGTCCATCTCTAATTACATCGGTGTAGAAGGGTCGTTAAACCCCAGACTTCCTTCCAGATTCGGCCTCACCCTTAGCACCTTGCCCATGCGCTGTGGCAAGTGGTTAGTGTGGTTCGCTATCGTCCTACAGAACGCCAGTTCAAATCTGATAACCAGTAGGTATTATTTAGCATTTATCTTTTATATTTGTAACGTTTGTATATTTTGGAATACTCGATGTTTCTATAAGTGGCAGTATTCTTCGTCCAGGAGTTCATTACTGTCCTGACTGTGCGTCGATGTTCGTAATAAACGTGCTTGCAGTGCTATGCGTATTACGTAATTGACGACCCTCTGTTACGATTTGGACCTATGTATCGTTCCAGCGTGACAATATAACTGTCATCACTTTATTCCTTCTTCACCAACTTTAGAATAC
Organism: Schistocerca serialis cubense; assembly: GCF_023864345.2. Lineage (NCBI taxonomy): Eukaryota > Metazoa > Arthropoda > Insecta > Orthoptera > Acrididae > Schistocerca > Schistocerca serialis. Next base: position 164,530,486 of record NC_064645.1, on the reverse strand, counting down.
CGTCAAAAAGTGACATGGCTCCACTGAAAGCACGTTGCTTATTTTGGTCAGCGGACCAGAAACTAAAATAATATTCCAAACTTTCCAGAAATATCGTTTCAATAGCTCGAAACAGTCACGATCTTACTTTAAGATTAAAGATATTCTCCACAGAACGATTTACAGATTCAGTTCTGTATGCTTTTAGCCATGACAAATCTCCATTTTACTTTAATACGTCGATCAACGACTAAAACGAAGGAATATTGTTTTTATAAATTGTCGGTTATTTTAGGTTGATTCATGCAGAAACAAAATGACGAAATCGTTAGTCTAAATAATTTTTAAATTGATAAAGCAATTAACATTTTGCCGTCCGCATGTCTCGTAAAAATTTATTCTCTTGGCGCCGACAGCGCTAAGTCGGATTACGTGGCTTGTCGCCGGCCGCTTGTCACCTCTCCGTTGATGACAAGCTTCAAACAAATTGACATTTGCGCTCTTTAATTTTCCGGAAATCCTCTATTTTGCCGTATCGTTCCACAATCTCGAATTTCCTTTTCAGGTAACTTCTGTGCAAGTTCTATACTGTTATAATAATTATCCATGCAGAGGTGATGTCACTTTCCATCAGGTGTCAATAGTTCCGTCACTGTTTTTACTAAAGGCTGTCCAGCGCCGGAATATATCTTGAATGAGGAAATGTATCCCGTACTCGAATCACACAGCATCCGAATGAGTACGCCGTATTTCGTAACTTTCGGCGGATTGTAAACTTTAAAATTTAACCGTCCACGCCACGTATCATTCCTTCATCAATTGAGATGTTTTGATTTAGATTAAACGTTTCTTCAAACTTTTTGGAAAAATAATCATTTAAGAATTGCACTTTGACAAGCCGGTCGGCAGTATCCAGTTTTTTTTTTTGCTTTTTTGCTGTCGGAAAAATGTAAAAATCATAATATTTGTCTGAATCGGTTGCGGGACATCGTTTTGCGAAATATCGGTGTGTCTATCAACAGATTCGTTGACCAATAATCACTGATCCTTGCTTTTCTTACAGTTCCCATAAGGATAGCAAGCCCAAACCATTTTTAATGTTCAGGTCCCGTAACGTCGACAGATTTGGCATTTTTTTAAATCGAGTTTCCTTCTACTGCAATTTTGACTATAGTACTTCTTGGTTTCGTTGCTAATATATTCAAATAGATCGTTCCCAATATATAACTGTACGATATCCTCGACGCTCTGTGTATCTTTGGGAAATATGTTTGGACCCGGGGATCCTTCAAATTTAATATTGGTAAATCAAATTCTGACCACTGTGCGCTGCCTTCTTCGTCTGATTCAGCCAAATCAGTTGACAATCGTAGCGTCCGCCGAATTCTTCTTGGACGTATTTCACTATCTTCCTACGATTCTGCTTCACTTTTATTTTTTTGATATACAATATCTTCTTCCCAATCAGCCAAGTCGTCCGGAACATTAGACAAGACGTCCACGCATTCATCGTAAATAATCCTATTGTCTCTTTCGTCCACCGTGATGAAAGGGGACAAGTACTTATAAAAGCAAAACACTTGTTGACTTGTGTAACTTATCGTTACCTAAACAAAACACCAACAGAATGCAAAAGATACTAAAGTGCTGTCGCCTGCCACTGCGCGATACTATACTCACGACATCACTGTGGTAACGCCGCCTGTTTACCGCTATTTCGCGCACGACACCACTGTGGTGTCGCCGGACGGCAGAGTGTTAATACTGACTACAGTGAGAGATACTGATATTGTGATTGCACTTCTGCGATAACTTACTTTTCTTCGAGAAAAATAAATAACCAAGCTTAAAAAGAGGAAGGTGAGCTACGTGTGTGTGTGTGAAATCTTATGGGACTTAACCGCTAAGGTCATCAGTCCCTAAGCTTACACACTACTTAACCTAAATTATCCTCAGGACAAACACACGCCCCCATACCCGAGGGAGGACTCGAACCTCCGCCGGGATCAGCCGCACAGGTCATGACTGCAGCGCCTTAGAACGCTCGGCTAAACCCGCGCGGCGTGAGCTACGTATCTGATCTCATGACCCTTCCATTAACAGGCCAATATTCGACCCTCACCTTAACGTGTCACACAGATTTCAGCTTCTGTTTAACGTTGGCAGTTGTCACTGTCACTGGAATGCAAACTTCGATTCTGGCCGTGACTGAGCTAGTACGTCGCATAAGAAACAGAAACACAAAACGCAGAAATGAATCCGGCGTAGCACGCGTACGCAGCTTCGACTGTGTGCGGAGCAGCACATCCGATCTATGTATATTATACCCCACGCTGTAGTGACATACGTCTCCCTTTCCACTTTTAAAAACAGTTTCGGTATATTGGCTACATTTCGTATACCGCAACGTGAAATCTACAGCACAAAGAACGTGAAGTACCAAGCAACCACATTTTTCACTGCAGACCCGCCAAATTAAGTGCAATACATTTCTTGATTTTAAAAGATCACAGTGGCTATGATTAAAAGCGCTAAGACAACTACGATATGACGCTACACGATACAAACAGTCGAAGTTTTTAAACAGATAGTTTTTTATGATAATTTCTTAAAATTGCGAATCTGACATTGTACTTTTCAATATTTTTGTGCACCAACTAAAAGATTTAGCAAAATACAGCTTCAGGAGTAGATGCCCTTTGCTTTACTTACATACACGTATTCATATTAACACCGGAATTGGTGATCACGAAGTAGATGAAGTTAAGAAATTCTGTTGACTAGGCAGCAAAGCAACCCATGACAGATGGGGCAAGGAGGACATGAAAAGCAGACTAGCACTGGCAAAAAAGACATTCCCGGTCAAGAGAAGTCTACTAGTATCAAACATAGGCATTAATTTGAGGAAGACATTTCTGATAATGTACGTTCGGAGCGCAGCATTGTATAGTGGTGAAACATTGACAGTGGGAAAATCGGAACAGAAGGAAATTGGAGAATTTGAGATGTGATGGTACAGAAGAATACTGAAAATTACGTGATGACTGGGTGTTGTGTGATGTCCTTAGGTTAGTTAGGTTTAAGTAGTTCTAAGTTCTAGGGGACTGATGACCATAGATGTTAAGTCCCTAGTGCTCAAAGCCATTTGAACCATTTGAACTGAAAATTAGGTGTACTGATAAGGTAAGGAATGAGGAGGTTCTCTGCAGAATCGAGAAGGAAAGGAATATATGGAAAACACTGACAAGAAGAAGGGACAGGATGATAGGATATACCTTAAGACGTCCGGGAATGACTTTCATGGTACTAGAAGGAGCTGTAGAGGGTAAAAACTGTAGTGGAAGACAGAGATTGGAATACATCCAGAAAACAATTAAGGGCGTAGGTTGCAGGTGCTATGCTAGTCTGGCTCAAATGGCTCTAAGCACAATCGGACTTAACATTTGAGGTCATTAGTCTCCTAGACTTAGAACTACTTAAACCTAACTAACCTGAGGACATCACACACATCCATGCCCGAGGCAGGATTCGAACCTGCGACCGTAGCAGCAGTGCGGTTACGGACTGAAGAACCTAGAACCGCTCGGCCACAGCGGCCGGCTGCTACTCTGAGACGAAGACGTTGGCACAGAGAGGAATTAGAGCCATATCGAACCATTCTGAAGACCTGCGAGCTGCCTCGCCTGGCTTGAGAGCCACCACAGCGCCCATGCTTGAGAAACAGCTGCCATTCCCTGACGCCTCATCTGTGCCAATCGACTCACTGAAACGTCAGTCAGGAAATAATTCTAACAGAAATAAAGAATATACTACAACCACGTACGAATCACTTCCGTAGGATCCGCAAAGACGATATCAGACGCACAGAGTCATTTAAGCAGTCATTCTATCTGTGTTTCATTCACGAATGGATGACAAGTAATTGTAAAATGAGGCATAATGGGAACCATGAACGACTCAATGGTTTGGTTAGTGTAGATACAGATGTAGAACGTCAAAACAGTGCCGTACTCAGGGAAATAAAAGTAGGAGAGCAGATGAGAGATTCCTGCTTCACTGTTCTAGGCACACTTATAGTGGTGGTGGTTAGCTATTGCCTTCATCTGACCTGTTGTGTAGTACTAAGTGTGTAAATGTGTCGTATGGATGCCTGTGATGAGTCCGTGTGCAGCTTAGTGTTCGGTTTGTGCTGTTAGGGATGCAGGGAATACTCAAATGGCTCTGAGCACTATGGGACTTAACTGCTGTGGTCATCAGTCCCCTAGAACTTAAAACTACTTAAACCTAACTAACCTAAGGACATCACACACATCCATGCCCGAAGCAGGATTCGAACCTGCGACCGTAGCGGTCACGCGGGTCCAGACTGTAGCGCCTAGAACCACTCTGCCACTCCGGCCGGCAGCAGAGAAGGGAGAGGTGGGGTTGCCAGATGCCCGGCCGTAGCTGGACGTGTCCTAGTTTTTACGGTCGTTTCTGGCCAAAGATGTACAACTCCGGCATGCCTTGATTTCGTCAGGCTTGTTAGCGATGAAGCAGATAATGCACAACTATCGTCTGTTCCAGGCTAACGACAGGTGCGAGGTGTAAGGAGGAATAACAAGATATACCATAAGGATATATAGATATGTGAACCCAGCGCATGCAATATTGGGTTCCCGAACAGACTGCTGACAAAGCAGCATGGCGTCAATAGGAACACGGGAAGCGAAAAGGAGTTTGGAGTATCTCTCTGTTGAAATAAATATAGTGCAGTAGCTTGTTAGCTGTTTCTGTAGCTGGCTGTATGTTATTAGTATGAGCTCAAGTAGAAATCATTGTCCTATTGCTGACCGCAAAAATGCTTCACATAAAACTGTCGATTTCACTTTCCGAAAAGCAGAGTACTACAGCGCATATAGGTATCACACCGCAATAGAGCTGATCTTCTTAATGCAAGGATATGTTCAGATCATTTCCTTCTCGAAGGTTGTGAACGGGACTTAAGAAAGTGAGCATCCGAGGTTGCCTTAGGAAAGAAAATTAAAGAGTGACGTTGTGCCGTCACAAAAAGTCCCCAACTGGAATGGAGATGCTTTCTAGGTTGTCGGAAGCAACAGCAAGAACAACGGACAGGAAATTTGCCACATATTCATTCCCTTCAGAATCACGTTTCTTGTGTCATCGCGTCCGGAATTATTCGCGCACTAATTTTGTATAGTGAATAAAGGGGATTAATTTTTACAACAACAAAAATAACAATATAAACATATAATGATAATAATAATAATAATAATAATGATAACAGTAATAATAATAACGTTATTCTAAAGTAGATTTGTTTTATTAATAGGTAACATCAGCAAGAGATCACCGATATCAAAAGAAAAGAGCACAAAGGAGAGGGCCATTTACTTTCGAAGCGTCATCTTCGATAAAAATTTTGTTTGATCAGTCGACTAGAGCAGAGATAGTTCTTGATTTAGAAGTCACTGTTAAAGAAGAAATAGACCGACTAAAAACTGGAATATAACTGCTGAGAAAAGGGAACTACGCTTTGAAAAAAGTAACAATGTCCTAAAAGTGTTCGAGCGATGCTGTGGAAGTAAATAGAAGTGCTTCTTCTGTAATAAAGCAACAAATTACAGATAATTCTAATAGCCTTTTATCTCAATGTTTCACATCAGGTCAGATTCGATCTTTGCTTAGTAATAAAAATAGAGTTAATTGTTGCCCGAAAGATACTTCTAATGCCGTCATCGTAAGAGTTTGCTCATCCAAAGATTATAATTCCTTGGGGAAAAAGGACTACCCTTTTCCTTGCCTGCTAATACGTACAAATGGGCCAAACAGTTGAAATGGAGACCAGAAATTGTAAAAGAAGTGCTGGATCTTATGAAGCTTAGACAGAAACATTCAATTCTCTAGAGATAACAGAGGTTCTATGTTTTGATGAGATGAATGTAAATAGTCATATTTGGGGTAGTATGACTTGTCAGGAGATGTAATTTTAGGATCAAACAAAAACTACGGTCAATTTTTGTGGTTTGTTATCATGCAAACAGTCTGTACATTTTTACTTCCATAGTACCGTGACTAACGATTTACTCCTGAACCTTGTAATGCAGCTAGAACCCAAATTTCAGCAGTAATTTACGATGTGGGAGGCAAGAACTCAAAGGTCTGAAAGGGGCTTGGAGTTTCCACGACAAAAACCTACTTTTGAAACCCAATGGCTCCAGTGAGATGAGAGTGAGTTTTCTGTGATATCACACGTATGCTTAAATTGCTTAGAAATCATATTTTAGATGGTGAAGTAAGTCTGTCCATCAGCACAGTATTAACCAAGACGCTTTTTGAAAATCGGTTAGCAACACAGAACAGAGACGTGAACATCATACACCACATTATGGAGGCTCACGTAGAATTAACAGGACGAGCTCGGCAGGTCTGTATGGATGGGAGCACAGCTGTTTTCACACCGTTGTGCGCGAGATGTTAAATATCTGCTAAACAAAGAAGAGGAAGTAAATTTAACTGAACTGATCAATGAGCAATGGCAGCTATGATGTTTTAAACTCAAGGGTTCCGAAGGATGAAAAGGCAAAGATAGAAGACAATAAAACGTTTCCTCAAAGTTTTTTCTAATATGCGTTGTGGAAGAAACCAATAGAACTACTTAAACCTAACTAACCTAAGGACATCACACACATCCATGCCCGATGCAGGATTCGAAACTGCGACCGTAGGGGTCGCGCGGTTCCGGACTGGAGCGCCTAGAACCGCTCGGCCACCGCTGCCAGCTGAAGTATTTCATGATTTCATTGAACTATCTCTTTGGACTGTACAGTGGTATAAATAATATGCGAGTTTTGTATATCTTGACTTCCAGACTAAATCAAGGCTGTTCGGAGGACTTTTTTTCTAAAATTCGTTGTCTAATCGCATTTTACAACAACCCAATACCTTTCTAAGTGAAAAATAGAACGCGGCTTTTAATGTTGAGTGGAAGTACAACAGTATCCCCCTGTAGGCAAACACATCCGTTATGGAGAGTAGTAGTAAGGTGTTGTCATATGTTTCTGAAACTGTAGAAACTGAACAGGACTTCATAAAAATCATCACAAGCGAGTTGTGTATTAACAGAAGTGGTGATATGGCAGTTGACTTGGATTGCACTAATTTCTGTAGTGTGTAGGAACCTTGCATACTCGGTTCGCTAGACAGGCAATCAAACAAGTCGTATTAATGAGGTTTATTGCAGTAAGGAAATACACAATACTTAACTTTGGCAATTATACAGATGTATCGCAAGCAAAGTCTTTACAGCGACTGCCTATCACTAACTGACAAAAGACTTTCCTGAACAGTTATCGAAGTGCCTAACGTTGACGCTGCTATCCAAGTGGGCCACCACCAGTTGGGCGCGGCGCTTATGTTATCGTCATCTAGGGGTCGCTGCTGTAGCGTTGTCGTCCTGGAAGGGAGGCGTGCGATTGGCTGACTTCTTTTCACAGCCTTCTCTTCCCTGTCGTTTCCGACTGGAGTACCGGCGCTTGACTTTACGCCGTAACAGAAAGTATTGGCTCAAAGGTCAATGTTATTAAATTATAAGCAATGTATTTGCTGCAATTCTTGTTTCAAAGACCAACAACTGGAATGTTTCCCCAGTGGCCAGAAATCTTAACGTGACTGCCAGTCTATGTCAGATTGTAAATACAAGTTCGCTAGCTACACACTGGAAGTTTTTGCTGTTATGAAACTTTCTCTAAAATATACAGGGTGGTCCATTGATAGTGAGTGACTAGGGCCAAATATCTCACGAAATCAGCATCAAACGAAAAAACTACAAAGAACGAAACTCGTCTAGCTTGAAGGGGGAAACCAGATGGCGCTATGGTTGACCCGCTAGATGGCGCTGCCATAGGTCAAACGGATATCAACAACGTTTTTTTAATAGGAACCCCAATTTTTAATACATATGCGTGTAGTACGTAAAGAAATGTGAATGTTTAGTTGGACCACTTATTTCACTTTGTGATAGATGACGCTGTAATAGTCACAAACGTATAAGTACGGTGTATCTCGTAACATGCCGCCAGTGCGGACGGTATTTGCTTCGAGATACATTACCCGTGTTAATATTGACCGTTTACCAATTGCGTAAAAGGTCGATATCGAGTTGATGTATGGCTATTGTGATCAAAATGTCCAACGGGCGTGTGCTATGTATGCTGCTCGGTATCCTGGACGACATCATCCAAGTGTCCGGACCGTTCGCCGGATAGTTACGTTATTTAAGGGAAGAGGGCGTGTTCAGCCACATGTGAAACGTCAACCTCGACCTGCAACAAATGATGGTGCCCAAGTAGGTGTTTTAGCTGCTGTCACGGCTAATCCGCACATCAGTAGCAAACAAATTGCCCGAGAATCGGGAATCTCAAAAACGTCGGTACTGAGAATGCTACATCAACATCGATTGCACCCGTACCATATTTCTATGCAGCAGGAATTGCATGGCGACGACTTTGAACATCGTGTACAATTCTGCCACTGGGCACAAGAGAAATTATGGGATGATGACATTTTTTGCACGCGTTCTATTTAGCGACAAAGCTTCATTCACCAACGGCGGTAACGTAAACCGGCATAATATGCACTATTGGGCAACGGAAAATCCACGATGGCTGCGACAAGTGGAACACCAACGACCTTTGAGGGTTAATGTATAGTGCGGCATTATGGGAGGAAAGATAATTGGCCCCCATTTTATCGATGGCAATGTAAATGGTGCAATGTATGCTGATTTCCTACGTAATGATCTACTGATGTTATTACAAGATGTTTCTCTGGATGACAGAATGGCGATGTACTTCCAACATGATGGATGTCCGGCACATAGCTCGCGTGCTGTTGAAGCGGTATTTCATGTCAGGTGGATTGGTCTTCGAAGCACCGTACCATGGCCCGCACGTTCACCGGACCTGACGTTCTCTTTCATATACGACAAAGAGACATAATCGCAAAGATGATGATTTTCAGAGTTGAAACGTTGGCTCAACCACTTATTCAGCTCTGCACCAACCACGACCTCGTATCTATTACGGACAAAATCAGAGATGGGGATGTTGTTAAAGTAACGTAGAATTATCCTGTCAAGAGTTCCACAGAAGCATCGCCGAACATTCTTGATGAAGTGAGATCAAATGTGAAATCTTAACACTTAACTCTCTCGGCGCCAAGTCCGTAGATCTACAGGCCCCGCTGCCTTCCAAAAACGCCGAGCCAACAGGTTCTACAGGCTTGTATATTTTGTTGATTAAAAAGCGCTGCGCTTTGTTTTTTCACCCCTGACTATCGATGTACGATGTTCATACCATTATTTATTAGTTGCACTGATAGACTGCGTGAAAGTGCATGTTGTTTTCGTTCGTTATGAGCCATTGCTATCACCTGCGGATAGAGCACGTTATTCGTATTCTGTGTAAGCGAAATGTGCACCGTGATTTATCTGATGAAGAAACTGTCGACTTGCCGAATTTTGCAGACAGTGTCTTTGAAGACGACTACAGTACAATGCGTTCAGACACGGAACGGTAAAGTGGTGGCGGATACTGTTTTTTCATTTGTTCTTACAAGGAGTATCGAATGCATTTTGGTCACACGGTTCACTTCAAACCAAGAAAGTGACAGTAAACTGATTTCACTGTCGTTCTTGCCGACAGTTCCAAACAACCAAAACGGACCTGGAGGCTGACTGACACAGAGACATTTCCTGCAATATTAACCACCCACAAGCAAAGAAAAAAAATGGTTCAAATGGCTCTCAGCACTATGGGACTTAACATCTGTGGTCATCAGTCCCCTAGAACTTAGAACTACTTAAACCTAACTAACCTAAGGACATCACACACATCCATGCCCGAGGCAGGATTCGAACCTGCGACCGTAGCAGTCGCGCGGTTCCGGACTGAGCGCCTAGAACCGCTAGACCACCGCGGCCGGCCACAAGCAAAGAATATACCTCCCATATATGTTGTGTTTGTACTTCAAAATCAAACAAAGAAAGTGCGAAAGCATCTCGCAAGGAGACATGTTATCAGTGGGAACAGTGCTGCGTGGCTTTGTATATACAAGCCAATTTTAAACTATCTCATACGAAAATGCAGTATAAATCCACATGGAAAGTGCTATTATATTTAAAAACGTTATTCAGCATTTTGTTATGTATATATGAACTTATTTTCTTCCACTATATGAATGTATGACTTTTTTAATTTTACGAAAACAATGTCATGTGCAATAAAATAATTTGTCCATGTCTTATCAGACAGGATTCTATTCATAGTTGCATCGAAAAGAAGACAAAATGCCTTAATTGGTGTTAATCTTTGTACCCAGCTGAAATTGCCTGGCTTTTTCGGACATGGACAAGTATTGGGCCGATACTGACAGAGTTAATTCGAGATATTTATTTCTTTATAAGCCTAATAGAAACGACCAAAGTTCTTGATCATCTTTCCGGCTTCCTTCCCAGGAGAGCACATAATTATTTATTTTGTTTAATGAAAATTTTTTAGCTAATTTTGACATCAGAGATTCTTATTACAAGGCCGAAAAATTAAGCAGATCCGGCATCTAGTTTCTGTCATCTTTTCCAAATTATAAGGCTGTTTATTGATTGCTCTCTTAGTTTAAGCACGTTTACCTTTGATCTCACAAAAACTGACAGTAATTTATTTTATTAATAAACAGCTGAAAATACGCCACTGACTATTTCTATTTAAAATAGGTAGTCCAGCTGTTACAGCAAAATGTCCGGCTCAATTAGCTGTGACGGCACACTGCCTTCTCCTCTTGAATTGCCTACCTTAAAATCCCCATTCGACGGGAGGGTCACCGTCAACAATGTCAGACGCGCTCACTTCGTCAGACACTGAGGAGAGGTTAGGAATTTAATCAAGGACAGAGGCACAGTGACTGGTTATCAGGAACTTTACGCCACCACCTCTGCCCCCTTTGCCGTTCTAATACTGACAGTGACAATTTTACACCACCAGGCTTCGAATCCCCGTACCTCCGGATGAAGCGCCACTGCACAAGCGTACCTTAGTCACTTAGACTACAGAAGCAAGTCGGATGTAGAATATAACACCTAATACGAAGGTAACAATAAATTCAGACAAGTCTAATGGTGGCGCCAAGTGTTAACGGTTCCAATCATCCCGTCATTTAATTGAACAACCTGATGGTGAAAGACTGATACCTTAACCCTTAACGTCAAATGAGCTGTCTCACAGACCGCTAGCATTTATCGTTACTCCGTTGCTAAAGTGTAGGAGGATATTACACCCGTTTCTAGTTGTTCTTTGCCGAAGCTGCCCTAGTTTTCGTTGTGAGCAGTCACTTGAATGTGAGCATATAGTATACTGAAGCGCCAAACAAACTAGTATAGATATACATGTTCAAATGCAGAAATACGTAAACAGGTAGAATGCGGTCCAGGGTTGGCAACGCCTGTAGAAGACAACAAGTGTCTGGTGAAGTTGTTGGATCGGTTACTGCTGCTACAATGATAGGTTGTCAAGATTTAAGTGAGTTTGAACGTGGTACTATAATCGGCCCACGACCGATGGTACACAGCATCTGCGAGGCAGCGAAGAAGTGGGGATTTTCCCGTACGATCATTTCACGAGTGTTCGGTGGATATCAGGAATCAGGTAAAACATCAAATTTCCGACATCGCTGCGGTCGGAAAAAGATGCTACAAGAACGGGACCAATGACGACTGAAGAGAATGCATCAACGTGACAGAAGTGCAAAGCCTTCGCAAATTGCTGCCGATTTCATTGCTGGGCCGTCAACAAGTGTCATCGTACGAACCATTCAACGAAACATCAACGATATGGGCTTTCGAAGCCGAAGGCCCACTCGTGATGACTGCGCGACACAAAATTTTACGTCTCACGTGTGCTCATCAACACCGACATTGGACTTTTGATGACTGGAAACATGTTGTCTTGTCGGACGAGTCTCGTTTCAAATTGTATCGAGCGGATGGATGTGTACGGCCTTGGAAACACCCTTATGAATCCATGAACCCTACATGTCAGCAGGGGACTGTTCAAGCTGGTGGAGTCTCTGTAACGGTATGGGGCGCTCGCAGTTGGAGTGATATGGGACCCCTGATACGTTTAGATATGGCTCTGACAGGTGACATGTACGTAAGCAACCTGTCTGGTCACCTGCATCCATTCATGTTCGTTGTGCATTGCGACAGACTTGGACAATTCCAACAGGACAATGCGACACCCCAATTGTTAGAGTGGCTGCAGGAACACTCTTATGAGTTTAAATACTGCCGCTGGCCACCAAACTCCCCGGACATGAACATTATTGAGCATATTTGGGATGCCTTGCAACGTGCTGTACCACCTCGTACTCTTATGGATTTATGGACAACCCTTGCCGGTTTCATGGAGTCATTTCTCTCCAGCACTACTTCAGACAATAGTCGAGTTCATTCCACGTCGTGTTGCGGCACTTACGCGTGCTCGTGGAAGCCCTATACGATATCAGACAGGTGTACCTATTTCTTTGGCTCTTCAGTGTATTACTGCTTCTTTCGTGCTAGCGGTCTTTGAGATCGCACCTGGGACCTCGCGTTATGGATTCGGTAGCCAGGTCTCTGTCTGCTGACTTTGAGGATACTGCTTTAAAATGGTTTTAGGACAGTTTAGGAAGTGCTTTTGTATTAGATAGTGACAACGAAATTGAAAGTGAACATAATTCAGAATAGGAACACTGCGAAAGTGAAGACGAATTTGTTTTGCCCCTTGTGAATTCCTCGAAAGGAACAGGTGATAAAAGCGATGAAGACAGAAATGTAGAGACTGAATATTTAGCTAAAGGTACTGTTACCAATATATTTAGTTGACACAAATATCGCTGGTCATAGAAGCCTCTTCCAATGATGGCCAATGACATTATTTTTCCGCATGTTGGACATAAGTGGGGTGAACGCGTTTGTCCCCCACAGATCCAACACACTCAACTGAGCCGTTTTAATTTTTTGAAGAAGCTCGCAAACTCATTGGTGATTCCATAGATAAGAAGCTGACCTTCGTGCAACCAATCACCGTGCTTTGGGTGTAGCAGAACCAAGAGTAAAAGTCATTGTAGCAAGGTTGGAAAAATGCAAAACATATTCCACCTGTGACCCAAAAAAGAAGAAAAAGGCGCCTTGTATTTGTCATTGTTGCAAGAAGCCAGTCTAAATTGATTTCGCTTCAAAAATTTCAAGCGAGTGCAATGAAAATCTCTGAGAAAGAAACCAAAAATCTGAAAACTATTAGTGTCATTTTCATTTTTCCAATGTTTTATGGGAGGTTTTTATGTCTATATCGTTACATGTATAATAAACAATAAAAAATACAGCAAAAAGTAAAATTTGGAGTTCAAGATATTTGAGTTTTCATAGCATTAACATCATAATGTAGTTTATGTTTTTTATGCAGTTTTTTGTTTAAATGCGCTGTTTCGAAAGAACAAACTTTAAAATTTATTTGGATATGTTGTTTGTCTGGTATTAATGCAACCTATCATATAGAAAACTGATCTGTTTCACTCAATTGATGAATGCAATTTTTATGGCTGTTTAAATATAGCGGTCTATCAGACCGTACTTGGGACACAGTGTAGCAAAAGAATGACATTCGAAGCTAAGGGCTAAGCAATGGCAGTTGGTTGGAAGAGCACGAGGAGCTATGGATTCGTTACCTCGCAGTGCACAAGCAACCTTCGTCACATATTGCGCTCGCCAGCTGACGCCAGTACTGGTACAGTAGTCCCTCCTGCTCATTAGCAGCCGCCACGCCCGTGTAGGAGGACCCGTCACAACGATGACGAACGGCCCACGTATGATTCTTGTTGTGGACAGTACCGTGGCTACCGCACCAATTACTGGCGCCAACCAACCGCACTGTTTCCTCCGCACACGTCCTGTGTTAGCGGCCGTCGCAGCCGCTGTCTCCCGGTGGCTCGACGTGTTAATTACCTCTGCTTTACTCATTTCCAGAGTGCGTTAGCTATGAATTACGAACAATTCAGGGATCAGAATTCCACTGTGGAAACATGAACGTTGTTTCAACGACTGCTTCCTAGGGTCTTTCCTATCAAAATTTCTATTACTTACAAGGGGAGGCCGCCAATTGTGAAACTCAGATTCGATTCATACAGCGCATAATAAAAGCCCATGGCCAGAGGTGTAATGTGGCAAAGCACCAAGATGCACTTCTCAGCCGTTGTCGAGAAAATCGAGTTAAAAGAAACCGTTGCGGTGAAATACTCTCTACGACTAATAATTTTCTACAGCGTCGTGGCGCAGCGGTAAGCGCTCGGGTTCGTAATCCGAAGGTCGCCGGATCGAATCTCACGCCATGCAACCTATTTTTTCTTTTTTTTAGTATTTGTTTTTTGTAATTCAAATATATATATATATATATATATATATATATATATATATATATATATTTAACAAATGTTATTAATTGTCTTCATAATGTTAACCACGTATAGTTAACGGAAGACGTAGAAACGATATTCCGAAACGAATACGTATAGCGTAAGTCAAACGTTCGAATTAGAATAGAGACCCCACGAACACAAATTTGCTGTGGCAGGTATGAAATATAAACTCCGTTACTCGCTCGTTACACTTGGAGGACAGATGTTGAATGGGCCGAAACGAGCCGCCGCATAACAGCGTAGTTGCCTGCTAACTTCGAAAGAAGGTAGATGCGGTCCCTAGCGCAACTTATAACATCGTCGAAAATCAGTGCGGACGGGAGAGCTTTGGTACACCCTGTTAAAAAAAACGGAGAAATGGAGGCGGAATAATTGGAGAGCGATCCGCCTTCACCAACATGCATAAGCAATTCATTAATATATATATTTGAATTACAAAAAACTAATAATAAAAAAAAATTGCATGGCGCGAGATTCGATCCGGCGACCTTTGGATTACGAACCCGAGCGCTTACCGCTGCGCCACGACGCTGTAGAAAATTCATTAATCGTAGAGAGTATTTCACCGCAACGGTTTCTTTTAACTGTCGATTTTCTCTACAACGGCTGAGAAATGCATCTTGGTGCTTTGCCACATTACACCTCTGGCCATGAGCTTTTATTACGCGCAGTATGAATCGAATCTGAATTTCACAATTGGCGGCCTCCCCTTGTCAGCTGAAAAATTTCGAAATTAGAGCTATCAGCTCTTCAACAGTTCAAATGGTTCAAATGGCTCTGAGCACTATGGGACTTAACATCTATGGTCATCAGTCCCCTATAACTTAGAACTGCTTAACCCTAACCAACCCAAGGACATCACACACATCCATGCCCGAGGCTGGATTCGAACCTGCGACCGTAGCGGTCGCGTGGTTCCAGACTGTAGCGCCTAGAACCGCACGGCCACCCTGGCCGGCTAGTCGTAAACTGAACGTCACAGTAAGGTACCTCGAAGTAGACGAAGTGAAGCATTTCTGCTACCTTGGAAGCAAAAAAACGTATGCTGGACAGAGAAAGCAGGGCATGAAACAGATTATTACAGGCACAGAGGAAATTCCTGGCCAAACGAAGTCTACAAGTTTCAGACATTGGCCTTAATTTGAGGAATAAATTTCTAATAAGGCACTTTTCGAGCACGGTATTCCATGGAAGTGATTTGTGGACTGTTGGGGAATCAGAGAAGAAGAGTATTGAACCGTTTGTGGTGTGGTGCTGTAGACTGCATGCATCAGCACTGTACTGCTTTAAACATTCACGTCGTTTAGAATAATTATCCAAGGGTGACGTTAGAAATCGATATGAAGTGGAACGCACGCTTAAGGACGATAGTAACGAAGGCGAATGATCGACTTTGGTTTATTGGAAGAACTTTAGAAAACTAGGGTTCATCTCTAAATGAGACAGCGTATAGAACACCCTAGTGCGGCCAGTTTTTGAGTACTGTTTGAGTGTTTGGGGACCGCAACGGGCCGGATTAAAGAAAGACATGGAAGCAATTCAGAGGCGGGCCGCTAGATTTGTTAATAGTATGTTCGATCAGCATATGAGTATTACGGAGATGCATAGTGAGCTGAAGTCGAAATACCTGGAGAGGAGACGACGTTCTTTTCGTGGAACACGTGAGAAAATTTAGAGAATCGGCATTTAGCGTTGCTGCCGCCAACGTACTGTACATTTCGTGTAAGGACCACGAAGGTAAGATCAAAGATATTAAGGCTCATACGGAAGCATAAAGCATTTGTGAATGGTACAGGAAGGGAAATGACTAGGAGTCGTTCAAGATACCCTCCACCACGTCCCACACGGTTTCTTGCGGAGTCTGTATGTAGATGTAGATGTAGAAGGATGTGAAACACTGAATGATAAGAAAGTTCTCCACAGAATCGCCGAGGATAGAAATATGTGGAAGACATTGACAAGAAGAAGGGACACGATAACGTACGTGAAGATATCAGGGAATAAATTTCGTGGCATTAGAGGGAGCTTTAACAGGGGCAAAGCGCGTGGGAGGACAGAGATTGGAGTATTTCAGACAAATAATCGCAGACGTTAGGTGCAAGTGCTACTTGATACGAAGAGATTGGCACAGAAGAGAAAGTCAAAATTGTTCAAATGGCTCTGAGCACTTTGGGACTTAAGATCTGAGGTCATCAGTCCCCTAGAACTTAGAAGTACTTAAACATAACTAACCTAAGGACATTACACACATCCATGCCCGAGGCAGGATTCGAACCTGCGACCGTAGCGGTCACGCGGTTCCAGACTGTAACGCCTAGAACCGCTCGGCTACATTGGCCGGCAGAGGAAGTCGTGGTGGAATGTATCAGGCCAGTCAGGTCCGATACCCGGTGACTGGTGAAAATCAGAGCCATCGTGTTCTGTGTACAATAATCTACAACAGAAAGTTGGAAAGATGCTGATGCGCGAAAACGATCTCAGAAACAGAAAGAAGGAAAGGAAATTACTGTAAGGGGCGGTCAAAAAGTTTCTGTTTGAGGGCGTTGCTGCTACTCCGATGCTGGTATACAGACACCAACATGTTACGACTTGCGTACGGTAAATGCGGAAACGTACACTACGGCGACTTTGTTATTAAATGCGTCCAAACAGGAGCAACGCACTGTTTACCCTTTTGTTGGCTGTCGATGGACAAACACCGGTAGACATTCATCGGAGAACGAAGAATGTTTATGAGGCACCATGTCTGTCGGAAACCACCGCTGTGCAATCGTGTGTCATGTTCTGTGCTGGTCGTGATTCGACACTTGACGCCTGTCGATCTGCAAGGCCAGCCTCATCCATTAGGGACCAACTCAAGTGGGAGATGAGCACCCGCCCTATAGTCCTGAACGTTCCCCATGCGGTTACACACAACTTCGGTCCCTTAAATGAGACACTAAAGGGTCGACAACTGATGGTAGGTGAGGATGTGCGGCAGGCAGTTACGGACTTCTTCACGCAGGAGGACACAGTTTTTCAGCGAACGGGTGTCTTCAACTTGGTTCGTCAGTGGGATAATTGCCTAAATGCTCACGACGATTTTACCCGTGGGTAAACCGATTCTGGACTGTACGGCTTTTGAACGGAAACTTATAGTATTCGTTAGTTACTCCATTGTCACAATTCTAATGAGTAATTTTTTTTTCAACAGGCTTAGTTCAAAGATGCTTACTTGCCTCTTGTGGTCGCCCATGTGACGTTAATTTTAAGAAGCCGAGCAGAACATGATTCTTGGTCCTCTCATATTTGTTGTGAGTAAGACTACAGGGAAGATATCCGTGACAAGAGCTAGTCGAACCCATAACTTTATTGAACTTGCTCCCGAGACACTCTGCTAGTCAAACAGCCATCTCACGAACACTAACTTATTAAAATAACTATTTAAAGAACATAAAAATTTGGAATAATAGGAAAAATCATTCATCCTGATGGTGATTTATCTTGCATATGTAGAAACTCTTTGCTTTGACACCATATTACTAAACATTTAATAAATTATTTTTAACAGTTAATGTGATTGTTCAGTTTTAACATATGTTCTAGCTGACTTCAAGACCTACGCAATAGTGTTCGTTCACATATGAGAGTCATCACATAAGTCTTGGCAACCGTGGTATATTTCTCGATATTGTGACAACATTGGAAGTCCACCATGTGCATTGAAGTGGTAAGGCAGTGTGTATAAAAATGCCAACAATTAAATAGGGTTCCTATACAGGTAGCCATAGCAAATGTTGAACTGAAACTCACGCGTTGAAACGCTGCGTAAATTTATTGTGCACGAGTACAAATGGAACAAAAATGAATCAGAACCAACTACTGTCCTTCAAAATAGTTCCCCAGTGCATCCACACAGTGTTGTCTACGATGGGGAAGGAATTGAATGCAACTGAGAGTACCATCGAGGTATGCCACTCGTCGTCGAAATACCATGAGGATATCTGCCTTGTTTGCCAAGGACTCCCGCTCAATCGTTTCTTCAGTTGTGTAGCGAGGTCGAAGTCGCATGGACTGAGGTCTGACGTTTCGGTGGGTAGGAAAGGATTTCCGACCCTCAGCGTGTTCGCAGTTGTTGGTGCTGCCTGTAAGCTGGACACTTTGTCGCGGATCTACGTAGCAGATGGTGAAGCAGAAAGTGGTCGTCCCTAACAGGGTGACACTCCAGAATACTGTGGCTATCGTAAGCCACAATGTGCATGACATTTATGGGTAATGCCCTATCACCCACAGCTTCTTGTTCAAATGGTTCAAATGGCTCTGAGCACTATGGGACTTAGCTACTGAGGTCATCAGTCCCCTAGAACTTAGAACTACTTAAACCTAACGAACCTAAGGACATCACACACATCCATGCCCGAGGCAGGATTCGAACCTGCGACCGTAGCGGTCACGCGGTTCCAAACTGACGCGCTTAGAACCGCACGGCCGCAGCGGCCGGCCAGCTTCTTGTAGTTCCGCATGACATTGAGTAGCATTTCTACCAGGGGAGAAAGGCAATTTTCACATACGCTCGCTATTCCACTCTGCTTACCTCTATCTTGTAGCACCGCCAAGCTCACACTAAATTTTTCAGGCGTTGGTACCGGACCATCCTTGCAAGCGATCGCAATATGTCGGTTGATTTCGGTACTGTTTGCCGCGGACTTTCCAATGTAATTGCAGTGAATAAGGTGATCCCACATTTTATATAGACCATAGCTGCCATAACTGATAGAGTGGTTGAGATTTGCATTAAAGAAAATCCTCCAATACTGTTTTGTCATGGCAATAAAAACTAAAATAAACTCAGCCCTAACAGACCATGAAGGCCCAACGATACCTACCGTGTCTTCCGCAGCCCACAGGCATCACTGGATGCGGATGTGGTCAGCACACCGTTCTCCCGGCTGTATGCCTGGTTACGAGACTGGAGCCGCTACTTCTCAGTCAAGTAGCTCCTCAACTTGCATCCCAAAGACTGAGTGCACCCTATTTTTCCAACAGCGCTCGGCAGATCGGATGGTCATCCATCCAAATGCTGGCCCAGCTCGACAGTGCTTAACTTCGGTGATATGATGGGTACCGGCGTTAAGATTGCGGGAAAGTCATTGGCGTTGCCATGGTAATACCTAACTGTAATACATTACCTGGAAAAAAATTACTTCACCTGGAAATACTACGTAGATTTAGATCTGATGACGGCATATGCCACCAGGGGGATAGTAAATGTACTGATAATGGCTTCAACGTCGTCCACCAACAGAGAGCCAGGGGCATCTGTTTCTACCGCTGAATAGGGATTGCTCACAGCCATAAGGCTCAGTGTGGTGCAAACATGTGAAGCAAGCAGGCAACCATGCCACGAACACGCATTCGTGCTTCCTAGAGCCAAGTGAGTAATTTGAGAGGGGTCAGCTTGTGGCCTTCCGAATGGCGAGACGGTCTTTTCGGAGAAATGCCACAGCGTCATTTGTGGAACAGTACTGGTATAAATGGTCACGTGAATATACACACGTAGACGAACTTCTGGACGTTCACGCAGCACAGACGCCTGCTGGGATCTTTGTACTGTAAGGGCAGCAGTGGTAGATCGTATAGCTACCACAACACAGGTAAGAGCGCTTTGCCGTGAATGCCGTATCTAATGCGAGCATTAAACGTGATCACAGCGAGTCGTGTAGTGAATTTCAATTCCATCTGTTGCAAGTTACCATCGACGATTGTGGTGGTAAGTGATAAACTCTGCACAAGTAACCGAGAGACATAAACTGCAGGATGTACGCTTTCTTCAAGCGGAAAGAACGTGCATGGGTGTATCGCAACTGTCGTTTGGAGTCGTCAACAACGTAATCTCTGTCCGTGCTTCGACATGCACGAACCGCCATCGTTCGTGGATCAGACTTAGAGGAATACAGAGAGTTTATAAATTAGTTGTATAAAAGTAACCTTTAATGATGAAAAAGGTAAATAACTTACAGAAAAGTTTGCTACAGCACTGAATGCAGTATATCTTCAAGTTTTATATACAAATGTTCAGTTTGGCTACCTTTTGTAACTCGACATACTTCCCATCTGTAATCAAGTTCCTGCCAGATTCTATGAGGTAAGTATCAATGTATGGTGGTAACTGCTTGCATTATCTGTCGTCGCAGCTCGTCGACGTTCCCCGGACGTGGAGGAACAAACCCTCTCTCTTCAGTATACTCCTACAGATACACTACTGGCCATTAAAATTGCTACACCACGAAGATGACGTGCTACAGACGCGAAATTTCACCGACAGGAAGAACATGCTCTGATATGCAAATGATTAGCTTTTCGGAGCATTCACAGAAGGCTGGCGCCGGTGACGACACATACAACGTGATGACATGAGGAAAGTTTCGAGCTGATTTCTCATACACAAACAGCAGTTGACCGGCGTTGCCTGGTGAAACGTTGTTGTGGTGCATCGTGTAAGGAGGAGAAAAACGTACCATCACGTTTCCAACTTTGATAAAGGTCGGATTGTAGTCTATCGCGATTGCCGTTTCTCGTATCGCGACATTGCTGCTCGCGTTGGTCGAGATCCAATGACTTTTAGCAGAATACGGAATCAGTGGGTTCAGGAGGGTAATACGGAGCGCCATGCTGGATCGCAACGGCCTCGTATCACTAGTAGTCGAGATGACAGGCATCTTACCCGCATGGCTGTAACGGATCGTGCAGCCACGTCTCGATCCCTGAGTCAGCAGATGAGGACGTTTGCAAGACAACAACCATCTGCCCGAACGGTTCGACGACGTTTGCAGCAGCATGGACTATCAGCTCGGAGACCATGGCTGCGGTTACCCTTGACGCTGCATCACAGACAGGAGCGCCTGCGATGGTGTACTCAACGACGAACCTGGATGCACTAATGGCAAAACGTCATTTTTTCGGACGGATCAAGGTTCTGTTCACAGCGACATGATGGTCGCATCCGTGTTTGGCGACATCGCGGTGAACGCACATTAGAAGCGTGTATTCGTCATCGCCATACTGGCGTATCACCTCGGTCACCTCTTGTTCACACTGACGGCACTTTGAACAGTGGACGTTACAATTAAGATGTGTTACGACCCGTGGCTCTACTCTTCATTTTATCCCTGCGAAACCCTACATTTCAGCAGGTCCTGTACGGGCCTTTCTGGATACAGAAAATGTTCGACTGCTGCCCTGGCCAGCACATTCTCCAGATCTCTCACCAATTGAAAACGTCTGGTCAACGGAAGCCGAGCAACTGGCTCGTCACAATACGCCAGCCACTACTCTTGATGAAGTGTGGTATCGTGTTGAAGCTGCATGGGCAGCTGTACCTGTACACGCCATCCAAGCTCTGTTTGACTCAATGCCCAGGCGTATCAAGGCCGCTATTACGGCCAGAGGTGGTTGTTCCGGGTACTGGTTTTTCAGGATCTATGCACCCAAATTGCTTGAAAATGTAATCACATGTCAGTTCTAGTATAATATACACTCCTGGAAATTGAAATAAGAACACCGTGAATTCATTGTCCCAGGAAAAGGAAACTTTATTGACACATTCCTGGGGTCAGATACATCACATGATCACACTGACAGAACCACAGACACATAGACACAGGCAACAGAGCATGCACAATGTCGGCACTAGTACAGTGTATATCCACCTTTCGCAGCAATGCAGGCTGCTATTCTCCCATGGAGACGATCGTAGAGATGCTGGATGTAGTCCTGTGGAACGGCTTGCCATGCCATTTCCACCTGGCGCCTCAGTTGGACCAGCGTTCGTGCTGGACGTGCATACCGCGTGAGACGACGCTTCATCCAGTCCCAAACATGCTCAATGGGGGACAGATCCGGAGATCTTGCTGGCCAGGGTAGTTGACGTACACCTTCTAGAGCACGTTGGGTGGCACGGGATACATGCGGACGTGCATTGTCCTGTTGGAACAGTAAGTTCCCTTGCCGGTCTAGGAATGGTAGAACGATGGGTTCGATGACGGTTTGGATGTACCGTGCACTATTCAGTGTGGTGTACGGCCAGTGTAGGAGATCGCTCCCCACACCATGATGCCGGGTGTTGGCCCTGTGTGCCTCGGTCGTATGCAGTCCTGATTGTGGCGCTCACCTGCACGGCGCCAAACACGCATACGACCATCATTGGCACCAAGGCAGAAGCGACTCTCATCGCTGAAGACGACACGTCTCCATTCGTCCCTCCATTCACGCCTGTCGCGACACCACTGGAGGCGGGCTGCACGATGTTGGGGCGTGAGCGGAAGACGGCCTAACGGTGTGCGGGACCGTAGCCCAGATTCATGGAGACGGTTGCGAATGGTCCTCGCCGATACCCCAGGAGCAACAGTGTCCCTAATTTGCTGGGAAGTGGAGGTGCGGTCCCCTACGGCACTGCGTAGGATCCTACGGTCTTGGCGTGCATCCGTGCGTCGCTGCGGTCCGGTCCCAGGTCGACGGGCACGTGCACCTTCCGCCGACCACTGGCGACAACATTGATGTGCTGTGGAGACCTCACGCCCCACGTGTTGAGCAATTCGGCGGTACGTCCACCCGGCCTCCCGCATGCCCACTATACGCCCTCGCTCAAAGTCCGTCAACTGCACATACGGTTCACGTCCACGCTGTCGCGGCATGCTACCGGTGTTAAAGATTGCGATGGAGCTCCGTATGCCACGGCAAACTGGCTGACACTGACGGCGGCGGTGCACAAATGCTGCGCAGCTAGCGCCATTCGACGGCCAACACCGCGGTTCCTGGTGTGTCCGCTGTGCCGTGCGTGTGATCATTGCTTGTACAGCCCTCTCGCAGTGTCCGGAGCAAGTATGGTGGGTCTGACACACCGGTGTCAATGTGTTCTTTTTTCCATTTCCAGGAGTGTATATATCTCCAAACTGTCAGCCAATGGGCGTTCAGATCGATGTTGCTAGGGGGCTCTGACGTCATGTTTGCGGACATTGTGACAGAAGTTTGTCTCAGGACACTGTAAGATCCTACTCCCGAATAGTTGGATCTTGTCCCTACTAAGGTTGCACAACATTACCTCCTATGATGCTGTCGACCATGAGCCAAAATGAGTTTAATATTCTAGTCCTGTGATACAGGACATAACAGATATCAAGCCAATAAGACCAGATTATTTTTACCTGATGACAGAATACGTAGGGGAAATGCAGCCTATGCAATATTGTTGTATAGGATTTTCACAAGTAACGATACTTCAGTGACTGAAAGCACATGTATGCTCCAATACCTTATGTCTGAAAAAACTCTCCTTGTCTTGCAGTGTGCTGTAGCAAAGGCAGGGTCGATCATAGGGGATTGGTTGACAGTAAGACGCGGCTCAGCCTATGAGTAGCAGTTAGTTACAAAGAATGCTTCAGCCTGTCGACTTCTGCCCACATCTGTGGGGGCAAGTTCTCGTGGCAGCGCCCTCTTGGTGGCTGAATAGTGAAGTATTTTGGCTGATCAGCGACAGAAGTGGATGTGTTTGTTGTGTGAGAATATTCAATATGGAGAGTGTTTGTGGTCGACGATTATTCCCCCCCCCCCCCTCCTATGTAATCTGATTAGTTGACTGCTTGGTGGTCATCTTGACAGTCTGTCCAGCCTCTGTGCATTTGATACAGCTGGAGACGTATGCGCCACTGCCAGCATGGCCAATGCTTGTGTGGGCCTCCTCCAACTGGCACATTTGTGGCTCCTTGGCAGTCAACTGATGGCATATTCTCTGCAGTTGTGAGTGTGTGCAATTGGAAGGTTTTTTCCTGTCATTTTTAATATTGCAATTGCATCAGCTCTGCCTTTGTCCCCTGCATTAGTCAATGGGAACAAAGTACTGTGATGATGGATGAAATTCTCTGTCTATGTGTTTGGACACATTTTTCCATGCATGCATTCACACAAACAGGAAGTGACCACATGAGAGAGACGGAGACAGGAAGCGAGTCTCGAATTTCTTGATCAATGGAATACCACAACCTAATTCTTTGTTCAGGGGCTGCTACATCAAATTGAGGTCCCTCAGGCGAGTAGCCATGTCACATCACATAGGTCTATAGGTTTAGGGCACAGGTCTTACAACAGGAAGTAGCCACTTGAGAGAGAGCAGTGTTAGTTTCTGGGGTACTGAATATCAAAGCACTCTGACCTCAGCTCCAGTATGCAGTAGGTGGTATTTAGTATGGGAAACAGCGACTAATATACCACACTTCATTCCATTCTTTGGCGCTTACACTTAATATGCCATAGGAAGTGTGGTGGTGGATGCAGATGTGAGGTCTACTAAGTTGGGGACCCTGTCTCCCACAAATCCATTAGATCTCCCACAAATCCATTAGATAAAGAATATGAAAATTGAATTGAACAATATGTTATGGACATCGATTTGAATTTTGCATCGTGAGAGCCTTCCTCTCCAGCACAGACAGTCTTTTCCCTGCCGACTTCCAGATGGGTATTGTGAGGGGGAAGTGGGAGAAGGGTTGGGAGGGCTGGGTAATTTCCCAGATGGGGTAAAAGGGCTCGGAACTGAACTCGGGAGGGGTGACAAAACAACTGTCTCTTTCTCAAGAGCGGTGAGGGAGGAGGAGGAGGAGGAGGAGGGGGAGAGTGGGGGTTTCTCAGAGGGACAGATTATCCCCAGGTGTCATAAATCAATTAGCATAAGAGTAGGTATTCCTAGGGAGTCATAAATCAGTTAGTGGAACAATAGGTTAATGTCATAAATCAATCAGCTGTCACAATTTAATTAATTAGAATATCATCTTGATATCAAAATTGCACCAGAAATTCCTTTACCCCACTACTGACATGTATGGCGAATTCTGGATGGGAGCTGAGCTTTGATGAAAGCAGCGAGGGAATGTATGGCATACAGCAATATGCCTGCTATAAGAGTTTTTGTGTTTTGTAGTTTTAATCAGTTTTAATCAGTTTAAACAGTCAGGCAAATCTGACTAAAACGAAATGCAAAGGATTTCGAAATTCTGCAGAATTTCTTTGGACACTGTTCAGGACTTTAGCAACACAGTTTTAACCTGTCCCGAAGTTTCGACACTCAGCACACCCCTGTCCTGAGCGAAATATTCACGACCGTAAGAGGTCTGATGTGAAATCATTTCTCTCTCTCTCTCTCTCTCTCTCTCTCTGTTTCTCTCTATATCCCCCTCCCTCCATCTCGCCCTCTTTTTCTCTGCACACAGCTTCTCGTCTTTAATGAGGTACTCACTTGTCTAAAATTGCATGCAACGCTTATTATAAGCCACCCCTGACTGACTTTAGCTATCGAAATGAAGTTTGCACTTTTACCAATTTCTGATAACCTCGGAAGTGTAATCAAAGTGGATGTTTTCAACTCGCAAGCAATATAGTCCTGTCTAGTTCCGTTATAGTCTCGGCGTAATTTCGATGTCAGTGCGTAAATGAACGTGACGCGAATTGGACCTTTGAAGGAATTTCCTGCAACAGTGCTCAAATATTAAGATTATTATTGAAGCTGGGGCGGTAGGATTACATAATATGATCAACTGTACATGACTGCTGCTGCAAATGTCAGTGCTGAAAGTACTGCTTCAAACATAAAGTGGCGTCCTATTTGGGATTGATGAGAGCAAGGGAAAAGAAGGAAAATGTGCGGCAAACTTCCTTCTGACGATGAGGTCATCAGAAGCAGAGCAGAAACTTGCATTCGGGAAGAATGGAGGAACTATCAGCTGTCTTCTTTTCAATGTAACCATCACGGCATTTGCCTTAACTGACTTAGGGAAACAACGAAACATACACGCCTGGAAATGGAAAAAAGAACACATTGACACCGGTGTGTCAGACCCACCATACTTGCTCCGGACACTGCGAGAGGGCTGTACAAGCAATGATCACACGCACGGCACAGCGGACACACCAGGAACCGCGGTGTTGGCCGTCGAATGGCGCTAGCTGCGCAGCATTTGTGCACCGCAGCCGTCAGTGTCAGCCAGTTTGCCGTGGCATACGGAGCTCCATCGCAGTCTTTAACACTGGTAGCATGCCGCGACAGCGTGGACGTGAACCGTATGTGCAGTTGACGGACTTTGAGCGAGGGCGTATAGTGGGCATGCGGGAGGCCGGGTGGACGTACCGCCGAATTGCTCAGCACGTGGGGCGTGAGGTCTCCACAGTACATCGATGTTGTCGCCAGTGGTCGGCGGAAGGTGCACGTGCCCGTCGACCTGGGACCGGACCGCAGCGACGCACGGATGCACGCCAAGACCGTAGGATCCTACGCAGTGCCGTAGGGGACCGCACCGCCACTTCCCAGCAAATTAGGGACACTGTTGCTCCTGGGGTATCGGCGAGGACCATTCGCAACCGTCTCCATGAATCTGGGCTACGGTCCCGCACACCGTTAGGCCGTCTTCCGCTCACGCCCCAACATCGTGCAGCCCGCCTCCAGTGGTGTCGCGACAGACGTGAATGGAGGGACGAATGGAGACGTGTCGTCTTCAGCGATGAGAGTCGCTTCTGCCTTGGTGCCAATGATGGTCGTATGCGTGTTTGGCGCCGTGCAGGTGAGCGCCACAATCAGGACTGCATACGACCGAGGCACACAGGGCCAACACCCGGCATCATGGTGTGGGGAGCGATCTCCTACACTGGCCGTACACCACTGGTGATCGTCGAGGGGACACTGAATAGTGCACGGTACATCCAAACCGTCATCGAACCCATCGTTCTACCATTCCTAGACCGGCAAGGGAACTTGCTGTTCCAACAGGACAATGCACGTCCGCATGTATCCCGTGCCACCCAACGTGCTCTAGAAGGTGTAAGTCAACTACCCTGGCCAGCAAGATCTCCGGATCTGTCCCCCATTGAGCATGTTTGGGACTGGATGAAGCGTCGTCTCACGCGGTCTGCACGTCCAGCACGAACGCTGGTCCAACTGAGGCGCCAGGTGGAAATGGCATGGCAAGCCGTTCCACAGGACTACATCCAGCATCTCTGCGATCGTCTCCATGGGAGAATAGCAGCCTGCATTGCTGCGAAAGGTGGAGACACACTGTACTAGTGCCGACATTGTGCATGCTCTGTTGCCTGTGTCTATGTGCCTGTGGTTCTGTCAGTGTGATCATGTGATGTATCTGACCCCAGGAATGTGTCAATAAAGTTTCCCCTTCCTGGGACAATGAATTCACGGTGTTCTTATTTCAATTTCCAGGAGTGTATATCTGAGTCGTCGGACGAGGATTCTAACTGTCTCCTTCCAAATTCTAATCCGACGACTTCACCACTGCGCCATCTATCTTTTGGTTACTGGAATCAGATGGGGTGCAATCCTTTCACTTAATTGCCGGACATCAGTTACAGAATAAAAAGGAAATACTTTTAGATATAGAATCTCACGTTGAAGTGAAAAGTGGGAGTATGAATTCAGTGTTAAGCAATCAAAACTGAGATCACTGTGTGGCATTGGGAAGAAAGAACCCAATCCTAATTTGTGTAAGAATCTTCTGCACTGAGGTGTATTTTGTAGTCTTTATAAAAGCTATGGAAGTCATATTTGTTAAAATGCCAACAGATAACTTTTATATTTCAACAGCTCAGAAACGCTGTTAGAATTTCAGATTCATGTGCTACCAAGGTGGATTCCCATAGTAACAATTACGAGAAGCTGCCAAATGATGTCTTACACCAGGGCCCAGACAAACTCGTCTGGCGCTTTTATTAAAAAATGTGAATGCAAGAAAGATGTATTGCACTTCTGAGGTGTTTAATCTGTGGAAAGCAGAAAATCAAGTTTTTCCATTAAAAAAGGAATGGAAAAAGATTCCTTCCGCCACTGGATGATCACTATACTATTCGTAAGGCACCCCTGAATTTTCGTTCATCGTTTCTTATTATTGAACTCGGTATTGCACAGCAGAATAAGGAAGGCGAAAAAGCGTCTTCCTAATCTTTTTATTGGCAGGTTCTGCGTACTACTGCTAGTAAAAGAGTTACTAACGTACCTTTCTCAGATATTTATTCGATAACAATCAAATGCACCGTCGTGTTGTTATTTCATACTATATGACATTTTATTACGTAGTTTCCAGAAATTTCTTTCTTAAATTTTATTCACTGCTTCCTTCAAATATTAATCAACGAGATGAGTATTTCTCGTGTGCTCGGAACTACTGTCTCATTATAATGTTCTCTGCAGCTTTGTGTATAGACGAAAAATTAAGAGTCAAGGCCTTCACTGAGGAAGATTTCAGTAAAAGGAATACCTAATTTTTTACAAAACTTACAAAGACAATCGAACAGCACAGCAAGAACAGAAGGTTGTTTATTTCCTTCTTCTTTTCTAAAAAAAAAAAGAAAAGAAAAGAAAACGAAAGAAATTGAAGACTAAACTGACAGTCAACACTGAAGATACAGTGACTGCAAGGAACTCTCAAAGTACGTTGAAATACACCTCACTTCAAAATAGGGTTGCCATATCTAGCAGGGACCTCGTCGGGACACACTGCGATGGGGGTGTAGACATGAAGTAAAAAGTTTGTTTAATATAATCACTTTTTATTTAAAACACTAATACAAGGGACTTCTTTCGGCAGAATTAGTTGGTACACCATATTTTTCTGAAGATTTCACCTTTTTCAGCACGTCTTCTTTCTCTTTTACTTATTTATAAAACTCCATGCAAGTCACCCTGTAGCGAAACTGGCACTGTAAGATTGATTCCACATTCCCCGCAGCTGCCGATTTCTTTCATCATCTCATTGTGCCGATATCAATGAAAATACTCTTTTCTACAATGGCGTTGTGCGCGGGAATAGAAAACAAATACTCAGATAATTTTGGCAGTTGGCTTTTGCGTTCAGAATTTTCGGGTTCCTTAAGAAAGAAAATCCACCTTTCTTTCACGGAGTGTTTAGGTGTTCATTCTTCAGAGTCACGCTTAGTTTCTAAAAATTCTTCAGGTACTTATATTCATGAAAACAATTGTAGCTTGAAAGCTTCACACCATTTTTAGTCAGATACATAACAATGTTTCAATCATCACCCAATCTGGGGTTTCAGATAGTGTCACCCAATCAAATACATGATATTTGTTAAAAGAAATAGCTAATCTCTCTAAGGACTCAAATGCTATGGTATAGAAACACATTGTCTCTTCCTCCAATTTCTAAATCAAATTAATTATTTCTTCGTTAGGTTTCTGATTCTTTAATTTGTGGAAATTCTTCTTGGTTAGCATGTCAATAAAACTGGCAGTCTTCCTTTCATTCAAACATCTTTGAGTGTGGATTAATATATTTCTGTTTAAGTTATTGATACTTTATTCCTCTCCACGCTTTTTATTTATACATGTATTTGTTTTTCAAACAGAGCCAAGTTTGACTGCAGAAACATGAAGTAAATTTCACTGATCGGCCTACTTAAAAAAATCTGAAATTATTTTAGGTGGCCTATCTTCGGGCGTCATAAAATTGAATTAATGGAATCCAAAGCTTTAGAATTCTCTCAACTGCGGACATTAACGAGAGCCATTTTTTCTTTTTCTTTTCTTTTTTATACGATAGAAGTGTTTAGTGATTGACATCAACTTATAAGCAGACCTCTTTCATGTTCTCTATCCTTACCGTGTATAGTGAAATATAATTAAACATTTTCGCCTGCCGGAGTGGCCGAGCGGATCTAGGCGCTACAGTCTGTAACGGTCGCAGGTTCGAATCCTGCCTCGGGCATCGATGTGTGTGATGTCCTTAGGTTAGTTAGGTTTAAGTAGTTCTAAGTTTTAGGGGACTGATGACCTCAGAAGTAAGTCCCACAGTGCTCAGAGCCATTTTTTTAAACATTTTCATGATGACTATTTCAATTTCGATAGTAAGACTCCAGCAGCACTTGATATACTATTGTGGAGAATATGGGCAGGGCATCCAGTTCCCTCTACATTTATTCCTGGGTCTTCTATAATTTGGTGAAACAAATTCCGCCGGCAGCGTCAATGAAGCCCTCCGAAGTTGGTATTGGTATTGTCTCCACAAAAAGAGATTAATTTAACTAATGGAATCTGTGGTTGTCTTAAAGTGTCTAGAGAAAACTTTCCTACTGTCTCCAATGGTCCGTTATTCAGCGAATCAGACTTCAGTTTCAGTAAAGTATTGAACAGCTAAAGGAAATCTATTTTCAGTCTTGCGGTCCGATACGCCTTTGCCGTAAAATGAAACTTCTACCAATCGTTTTATGCACATTCGGACACGGAGTGTGGCGCGAGAATACTTATAACAGTCGCTGTAACTTTGCTCCTTGCTGTAGACTGCTTTGCGGCGATTTTGGAGTCAGGATACATTGCGGCTATCAGTTTTATGGTATAGTCAAGAGAACTGAATGATTGATGATGCTTGACAACTTTATAAGCTATTGTTAATTCTGTAGCAGCAACGAGTAATTCTTCCTAGGTATCTTCTTTAATCATGAATGTAGAAATTGGCTTTGATGTTGATGCTACCGCTGATCTATTTGTATGATTCTTCGTAGAAATGTGATTTCTCACATCTGCCTTACCTCTGACAGTTACTGAGATGACACAGTTACAAATCTCACACAACACTTCGTGACCAATACGTCCTTTCTTGACAAAGGACCATTCTTTTGTGTGACCATTCGAAAAGTGACACTTTCTCTTTCCATCGTAGGCATTTTCATAAACTATGATAAATTTACTAGACAGTAAACAGTCGACTGTAATACTTTAGTCATCGAAATAGACGTCACTATACACTTCAAGCCTATACACCCCTCAATAAACACTTCAAACATTACTAACTTGCACTCGTTGTTCGTATTACGTTTACAAGTAATCGTCTTGCCGCGTGGCGCTGCTTGAATAGTTCCATCGCCATACTACTGGAGAAGTCCGTTATTTTCTCGAATGATGGTGGTAGATCTAGAGGATGCTTACATCGTCGATACAGGATACGCAACGTGCAACGCCATCTGTGAGACGACCTTGTCAATATAAACTCGTTGACATAAATAAAATTAACCGAGGCCTCATTTACATGTTGCGCTAACTGATGGCGTTAATTCGCTACTTCGCCAACACTCGTAACAGTATTTTGCAAAATTGGGACAAAATTAGGTACAAGAAGGTTTGTAACGGCCGTGGTGACGGATGGCAACCCTGCTTTAAAACCGTCTTTCGCTTTTTATCACTGCCTTAATATAATCTCTATTGTAAATTGAAGTCTCAAATGACTGTTCCTACACCTGTCACCATTTTATCAAAATAAACAGAAATTCAACTCTGGATTAAGTCTTCGCAATGTCGCACTGCTTCGATGACAAGTGCTGTTTACTACGTATCTCACGTACACAAAAAACGTTGCTATTCTCTTTACGTCTCTTCAGCTGTTGGCCGGCCGTGGTGGTCTAGCGGTTCTAGGCGCGCAGTCCGGAACCGCGCGACTGCTACGGTCGCAGGTTCGAATCCTGCCTCGGGCGTGATGTGTGTGATGTCCTTAGGTTAGTTAGGTTTAAGTAGTTATACGTTCTAGGGGACTGATGATCACAGTAGTTAAGTCCCATAGTGCTCAGAGCCATTTGAACCATCTTCAGTTGTTAAGTACCTGCACCGGTAAACAACGCAAAAGTTATTGCGTTGTCTCGTGTCCTCCCTTACTAATACGACCAGTGTACGTACACAGACACACACATACACACACACACACACACACACACACACACACACACACACACACACTGTAATCTACGCTTCTAT
The DNA here is from genome assembly GCF_023864345.2 of Schistocerca serialis cubense. NCBI lineage: Eukaryota > Metazoa > Arthropoda > Insecta > Orthoptera > Acrididae > Schistocerca > Schistocerca serialis. The sequence goes on along the minus strand of NC_064645.1, from coordinate 164,498,217 downwards.
ACTGATTGATAAAAGGTAAACGTTTAACGTAGTTTCCAAAAATCTCGAAATGTTCTTGACCGACTTACTTCAAATTTTTAGACGTTACCAACCAACATCTGGATGAATATATTTTTTAAATTTATACAATACATAAATATATATGGTATATAAAGGAAACGTTTGTCAACAAATACCTCCAAATATTCTTGACTAATTTACTTCACATTTTTACACGATACTCAGATGAGCTCTAATTAGCATTCGGAAGCACTGCGGCTAAATATTTTTTTAAACATCAACGTACGACTTTGCTGTCAAAATCGAAAGCGAGAATGAAAATGCTCTGCTGTGCAACAAAAATGTGCGGTTTCTATTTCTTTCTCGCAGTTGGTTTTAACTACCTTAGCAGGGCATTTAAACCATTAGGCGAACTGTGTTTCCCGTATATATTGTTTCTCCATATATGTATGATTATTAACACACAGTAGTTCCCAACTATGTGCTGTTTTATTTTCTTCCTCGAATCCAGCTGTAACAAAACAATATTTTAGTAACGTTTTATTAATGGTTTATCAGCTTATGAGTAGAATACTACTACCAATCTGAATATATATGACAATTGAATACACAACACAATACATCGACGTGGTGAATGTTATGGAATAGCGATATGTACATACACAGAATGACGATAGTATCGCGCATCCAAGGCATAAAATTGGAGTTACTTTCGAGGATGTGTCATTTGTAATGAGGTGATTCACGTGAAAAGATTTCCGACGTGATTATGGCCGTATGACTTATAGGGAATTTAGAAGGCGGAATAATAATTAGAGCTAGGCGAAGGAAACATTCTATTTCGGAAGTCCGAGATCCACAGTGTCAAGAGCCTGCAGAGAATAACAAATTGCTGGGATTAGCTTCACCACGGGCAACGTAGCGACCGACGACCTTCACTTAACGAGACAGCGGCGTTTGCTAAGAGTTGTCCTCCTGAGGAATATCATGCCGAATTCTGTACATTCGGCACTTTAGATCGTCAGAATCCTGAGCTACCTGGAGGGCCCCGCCAATAATACTTTAAATTTTCTCAATTGGGAGAAATAATTGGCACACACATCATTGGCTAGCTGGAAAAAGTTACTGTGATGGTTAAGATATCCCTAGCATCAGTATGGCTTAGGGTTTGGGCTGAAAAGGTGTGATATAAATGCATAGGTCAAGAACGCTTGGAGGCAATTTCCACACAGCTTGGTACACCGACGACTTATTATTTGTGTAAAAGTACTTTTCGTTGAAATATCCCACAACCGCTAGGGGTGGGGATCAAATGGTTCAAATGGCTCTGAGCACTATGGGACTTAACTTCTGAGGTCATCAGTCCCCTAGAACTTAGAACTACTTAAACCTGACTAACCTAAGGACATCACACACGTCCATGTTCGAGGCAGGATTCGAACCTGCGACCGCAGCCGTAGCGCTGTTCCCGACCGTAGCGCCTAGAACCGCTCGGCCACCCGGCCGGCGTGTGGGGATCAAAATGAGAAGGAGTGACATGTAGCGAGCTAATGATTTTACCAGCGTGCTCAGGAGTCAAGGACCGCGTCGCAAGGCTCAGTACCACATACATATTTAACGCCCTCTGTAGAGTCAGTTACTAACAGAATTACAAGTTTCCTCACAACTCAGACGAAACTGCAGTGGGAAATGCTCTACGAATCAAGTATGTGTGTAAATATACGTGAAATGTGTTAAATAGATGTGGAATAAATGCCTTTGTCACATATGTATGAGACAAGAGTATATGGGCGAAGCCACAGGCAAACTGTTTGCTGAAACAATGCTCAGGATACACTGTCTTCCAGTTCTGTTGTACATGTAAATGTGTCTGCTTTGTAAATGTGTACTGTGGTGTCACCGCCAGACACCACACTTGCTAGGTGGTAGCTTAAATCGGCCGCGGTCCATTTAGTACATGTCGGACCCGCGTGTCGCCACTGTGTGATCGCAGACCGAGCGCCACCACAAGGCTGGTCTCGAGATACGGACTAGCATTCGCCCCAGTTGTACGGACGACTTTGCTAGCGACTATACGGACGAAGCATCGCTCATTAGTCGAGCAGATAGTTAGAATAGCCTTTCATAGTTTGACAGTTATCGTATGAAATGTCTCATATAGAACGCTGTACACCAACAAGGATAATTAAAAGTTAAGTATTCGAGGAGCTGCATACTTTTCTTATTAGCCTTCACTACTTATCCTGTTCCAGAATTCACGCCCGTCTGCGTTAGATAGCGTGCATTTCGGCCCCCTCTATCTACAAGGTGTTGGTACATTTGCCAACACATCAAGTACATACTCGGAAAGAAAAAAGAGCACTGCAACGCATCTGCACATAGCTAGTTGCCAATAAAATAAAACTTTTGTTTCAAACAAAAGGAGCTTGATGCCGGAAAATGATTTCTTTCATGACATCTTCCGTGTGGTCTCCCTATATCCCTCTTCCCTGCTAGAATGTAGTCCAGCATTTACTTAGACGGCCTGCTATAACAGATTCGCTCCAAAATATTTTTTTTATTTCAGCCTTTATTGCTACATTTTGTTATTTGGGTAATATATATCATATGCAACCCTTGATCTGTAGAATGCAGTCTTTTAGTTCTCTTAGGAACTTTATTCCAGTCACCAATTTTTTTTTTTTAGAGGATCCCTGCCTTCACATTCAACGTTCATTCAACACAACTCGCAGCGCGATAGGCTTACAGTCTAGTAGCGCACTCACTCTCAAGTTACTCTTAGTGTTCAGAGTACGGGACTACATCGCTGTCTTACCGAAGTCACTTCCAGTATCGGGCAGAAGAGTTGAGTTCGTTGAGGATGTCGATAGCTAAGCCAGCAGTATAATAGCTGCCAGAAACACCATACGAGCCATGCGGATTAGACTTGATTAGATACATTGTGATTGTAGTCTCATAGTAAAGGGATACTCAATAATGTGGAACACGCCGCACTGTGAAACACTCGGTGAAAAATATTTACGACGAAAACGTTCAACACGAAAAATCGTTTAACACAAAATAATACTTGTTGTCCTAAGGGAATATTATGTAATTACATAGTTACATACTAATTTTTCCTTTTAACGAAACAACAATGGTTCAACACGAAATGTTTTCGCTTCTCGGACTAACAAATACAACCACTTTCACCAGTCGCGACGTTACACATGTTTTTTGTGATATACACTAACACAAAAAAACGACGCACCATGAAGTACAGGGTGATTCAAAAAGAATACCACAACTTTAAAAATGTGTATTTAATGAAAGGAACATAATATAACCTTCTGTTATACATCATTACAAAGAGTATTTAAAAAGGTTTTTTTTCACTCAAAAACTAATTCAGAGATGTTCAATATGGCCCCCTCCAGACACACGAGCAATATCAACCTGATACTCCAACTCGTTCCACACTCTCTGTAGCATACCAGGCGTAACAGTTTGGATAGCTGCTGTTATTTCTCGTTTCAAATCATCATGGTGGCTGGGAGAGTTGGCCGAAACACCATATCCTTAACATACCCCCATAAGAAAAAATCGCAGTGGGTAAGATCAGGGCTTCTTGGAGGCCAGTGATAAAGTGCTCTGTCACGAGCTGCCTGGCGGCCGATCCATCGCCTCGGGTAGTTGACGTTCAGGTAGTTACGGACAGGCAATTCTCTAACATCTCCAGATACTGTAGTCCAGTTACAGTAGCACCTTCGAAGAAAAAGGGACGAAAAACTTTATTGGCTGAAATGGCACAGAAAACGTTCGCCTTAGGCGAGTCACGTTCATACTGAGTTGTTTCCCGCGGATTCTCAGTGCCCCATATACAGACATTGTGACGGTTGACTTTCGCGTTAGTGTGGAAAGTTGCTTCATCACTAAACACAATCTTTGAAACGAAAGATTCATCTGTTTCCATTTGAGCAAGGATAAAATCACAGAAATCGATTCTTTTAATCTTATCAGCTGCAGACAGTGCTTGAACCAATTTCAGACGATAAGGTTTCATAACTAACCTTTTTCGTAGGACTCTCCATACAGTTGATTGTGGAATTTGCAGCTCTCTGCTAGCTCTGCGAGTCGATTTTCCTGGGCTGCGAACAAATGCTTGCTGGATGCGTGCTACATTTTCATCACTCGCTCTCGGCCGTCCAGAACTTTTCCCTTTGCACAAACACCCATTCTCTGTAAACTGTTTATACCAACGTTTAATACACCACCTATCAGGAGGTTTAACACCATACTTCGTTCGAAATGCACGCTGAACAACTGTCGTCGATTCACTTCTGCCGTACTCAATAACACAAAAAGCTTTCTGTTGAGCGGTCGCCATCTTAGCATCAACTGACGCTGACGCCTAGTCAACAGCGCCTCAAGCGAACAAATGTACAACTAAATGAAACTATATAGCTCCCTTAATTCGCCGACAGATAGTGCTTAGCTCTGCCTTTTGTCGTTGCAGAGTTTTAAATTCCTAAAGTTGTGGTATTCTTTTTGAATCACCCTGTATTTATTCGAATGGGGCAGTAGCAGGTAGACGTAATGTACATGTATAGACAAGCAAATGATTACTACTGAGACGACACTTCGTATCATATGAGGAGCAAGACAGTCTGCGCAGAGACACACCGTATCCGGCTGAGGCTATCTCGGCCGATTCGCCAAAGGGATTAACAACTACAGCAACAATTAACCGTCTGGCCAGTTAGCCCGATCTCTATACGGCAGATAAGGATGAACCATAGCGACCTTGAAACAAGTCTCGCCTTCAGCCAGCACCAGCCTCGCGCCTTATTTAAACGAGCACGCAGTTCGCTACAGTCAGTTATCTGTGTTATGCTGCTACAGGCACCAATGATCGCATTTTGGTATATTCTATCATTCCGTGTCTACACTTGGCCAGACCTCCTTGACACTGTTCACGAAGCTGACTTTGGCTTGTGAGGCAGACTTGTGTTTTCGTGGTGTCAGTAGGAAACGTTTCTCAGTAACTGATTCTGTGTTCTCCCAATCATAACAATTATAATTTCAGAAAAACTGGATGATTTATTCAAGAGGAAGCGTTCACAAATTCAGCAACTTAATAACGCGCCGGTCCGCTTCAGGCCCCTCTGTTTGGCATTCATTGACGGAGTTGTTGGGTGTCCTGCTGAGAGATATCGTGCCAAATTCTGTCCATTCGGCACTTTAGATTGTAAGAATCCTCAGCTACTTGGAGGGTCCTGCGCATAATACTCTAAATTTTCCCAATTGGGGAGAGATTCTGCAACGTTGCTGGACAAGGTATGATTTGGCAACCACGAAGACATCTGTGGGTGGACATTATCTTGCTGAAATGTAATCTCAGGATGGGATGCCATCTATGCCAACGAAACGGAACGTAGAATATCGTCAACGTATCGCTGAGATGCTAGGGTCCCGAGGAAGACAAAGGGTCCCGCTATGAAAAGAAACGACATCTGAAACCATCACTCCTGGTTGTCGGGTCGTATGTCGGGCAATAATCGGGTTGGTATCCCACCACTGCCTGGAGTGGGTCCAGAGACCTCTTCGGCGTGGAATCTCATGACTGGAGTAGAATTGTCTTCAGTGATGAGTCCCACTTCGAACTAAGCACCAGTGACCAGAGAAAATGTATCTGGAGACGGCGGAGAGGAGTGGGATACTAATCTGATATCACCTGCCATACGATCTGACAACAGTTAGTAATGGTCTGCGGCTTCACTTCTGTTCATAGCAGGACAATTTTGGTTATCATACGCGGTACCAGAGCATATGTGGTCTAGGAGTAGCGTCTTTGATTCATCATCAAAAACTTCTACGGTCCCGGGTTCGATCCCCGCCACTGCCTAAATTTTGATAAATAATCAGCATTGGCGGCCGAAGACTTCCGGCATAAGAAGTCAGCCTCATTCTGCCAACGGCCTTGTCAAAGAGGGCGGAGGAGCGGGTAGAGGTTCAGGGCACTCTCTTGTCCTAGGGGTGGGAAATTGCCCCTAAAGGCGGAAAAATCAGCAATGATTAACGGCATGAGAATGCAGAAGGCAATGGAAACCACTGCATTAAAGACACGTAACGTGTATCCACAGGACATGTGGCCTGTAATTGAAGAAGTGTCATGATGATCTCTCCATTGGCAAAAGATTCCGGAATAGTCCCCCATTCGGATCTCCGGGAGGGGACTGCCAAAGGGGAGGTTACCATGAGAAAAAGATTGAATAATCAACGAAAGGATAACGTTCTACGAGTCGGGAAGTGGCATGTCAGAAGCTTGAATGTGGTAGGGAAACTAGAAAATCTGGAAAGGGAAATGCAAAGGCTCAATCTAGATATAGTAGGGGTCAGTGAAGTGAAGTGGAAGGAAGACAAGGATTTCTGGTCAGATGAGTATCGGGTAATATCAACAGCAGCAGAAAATGGTATAACAGGTGTAGGATTCGTTATGAATAGGAAGGTAGGGCAGACGGTGTGTTACTGTGAACAGTTCAGTGACCAGGTTGTTCTAATCAGAATCGACAGCAGACCAACACCGACAACGATAGTTCAGGTATACATGCCGACGTCGCAAGCTGAAGATGAACAGATAGAGAAAGTGTATGAGGATATTGAAAGGGTAATGCAGTATGTAAAGGGGGACGAAAATCTAATAGTCATGGGCGACTGGAATGCAGTTGTAGGGGAAGGAGTAGAAGAAAAGGTTACAGGAAAATATGGGCTTGGGACAAGGAATGAAAGAGGAGAAAGACTAATTGAGTTCTGTAACAAGTTTCAGCTAGTAACAGCGAATATCCTGTTCAAGAATCACAAGAGGAGGAGGTATACTTGGAAAAGGCCGGGAGATACGGGAAGATTTCAATTAGATTACATCATGGTCAGACAGAGATTCCGAAATCAGATACTGGATTGTAAGGCGTACCCAGGAGCAGATATAGACGCAGATCACAATATAGTAGTGATGAAGAGTAGGCTGAAGTTCAAGACATTAGTCAGGAAGAATCAATACGCAAAGAAGTGGGATACGGAAGTACTAAGGAATGACGAGATACGTTTGAAGTTCTCTAACGCTATAGATACAGCAATAAGGAATAGTGCAGTAGGCAGTACAGTTGAAGAGGAATGGACATCTCTAAAAAGGGCCATCACAGAAGTTGGGAAGGAAAACATAGGTACAAAGAAGGTAGCTGCGAAGAAACCATGGGTAATAGAAGAAATACTTCAGTTGATTGATGAAAGGAGGAAGTACAAACATGTTCCGGGAAAATCAGGAATACAGAAGCACAAGTCTCTGAGGAATGAAATAAATAGGAAGTGCAGGGAAGCTAAGAGGAAATGGCTGCAGGAAAAATGTGAAGACATCGAAAAAGATATGATTGTCGGAAGGACAGACTCAGCATACAGGAAAGTCAAAACAAACTTTGGTGACATTAAAAGCAACGGTGGTAACATTAAGAGTGCAGCGGGAATTCCACTGTTAAATGCAGAGGAGAGAGCAGATAGGTGGAAAGAATACATTGAAAGCCTCTATGAGGGTGAAGATTTGTCTAATGTGATAGAAGAAGGAACAGGAGTCGATTTAGAAGAGATAGAGGATCCAGTATTAGAATCGGAATTTAAAAGAGCTTTGGAGGACTTACGGTCAAATAAGGCAGAAGGATTAGAGAACATTCCATCAGAATTTCTAAAATCATTAGGGGAAGTGGCAACAAAACGACTATTCACGTTGGTGTGTAGAATATATGAGTCTGGCGACATACCATCTGACTTTCGGAAAAGCATCATCCACACAATTCCGAAGACGGCAAGAACTGACAAGTGCGAGAATTATCGCACCATCAGCTTAACAGCTCACGCATCGAAGCTGCTTACAAGAATAATATACAGAAGAATGGAAAAGAAAATTGAGAATGCGCTAGGTGACGATCAGTTTGGCTTTAGGAAAAGTAAAGGGACGAGAGAGGCAATTCTGACGTTACGGCTAATAATGGAAGCAAGGCTAAAGAAAAATCAAGACACTTTCATAGGATTTGTCGACCTGGAAAAAGCGTTCGACAATATAAAATGGTGGAAGATGTTCGAGATTCTGAAAAAAGTAGGGGTAAGCTATAGGGAGAGACGGGTCATATACAATATGTACAACAACCAAGAGGGAATAATAAGAGTGGACGATCAAGAACGAAGTTCTCGTATTAAGAAGGGTGTAAGACAAGACTGTAGCCTTTCGCCCCTACTCTTCAATCTGTACATCGGGGAAGCAATGATGGAAATAAAAGAAAGGTTCAGGAGTGGAAGAACAATACAAGGTGAAAGGATATCAATGATACGATTCGCTGATGACATTGCTATCCTGAGTGAAAGTGAAGAAGAATTAAATGATCTGCTGAACGGAATGAACAGTCTAATGAGTACACAGTATGGTTTGAGAGTAAATCGGAGAAAGGCGAAGGTAATGAGAAGTAGTAGAAATGAGAACAGCGAGAAACTTAACATCAGGATTGATGGTCACGAAGTCAATGAAGTTAAGGAATTCTGCTACCTAGGCAGTAAAATAACCAATGACGGACGGAGCAAGGAGGACATCAAAAGCAGACTCGCTATGGCAAAAAAAGGCATTTTTGGCCAAGACAAGTCTACTAATATCGAATACCGGCCTTAATTTGAGGAAGAAATTTCTGAGGATGTACATCTGGAGTACAGCATTGTATGGTAGTGAAACATGGACTGTGGGAAAACTGGAACAGAAGAGAATCGAAGCATTTGAGATGTGGTGCTATAGACGAATTTTGAAAATTAGGTGGACTGATAAGGTAAGGAATGAGGAGGTTCTACGCAGAATCGGAGAGGAAAGGAATATGTGGAAAAACACTGATAAGGAGAAGGGACGGGATGATAGGACATCTGCTAAGACATGAGGGAATGACTTCCATGGTACTAGAGGGAGCTGTAGAGGGCAAAAACTGTAGAGGAAGACAGAGATTGGAATACGTCAAGCAAATAATTGAGGACGTAGGTTGCAAGTGCTACTCTGAGATGAAGAGGTTAGCACAGGAAAGGAATTCGTGGCGGGCCGCATCAAACCAGTCAGTAGACTGATGACCAAAAAAAAAAAAAACGCCGTACCCATCAACACAACGGTACACTGACGGTATTCCACGAGCCATCCTGGGCTTACATTTCAGCAAAAACCGCAGAAGGCAAGAGTTTCTACGGCTTGTCTTCGTGATTTCCAAATCCTATCTTGACCAGCAAGGTCCACAGATCACTCCCAAATTCAGAACGTTTCGAGCATTACGGGTGGGAACCTCCAACGATCTCGGGATTTTGACGATCTAATGTGTCAGTTGGATAGAATCTGGCACAATATCCCTCAGGAGGACATCCAATAACTGTATCAATCAGAACGAAACAGAATAACTGCTTCTATAACGGCCAGAGATGGATCAATACGTTATTGACTTGCTCAGTTTGTGAAGCCCTTTCTCGTGAATAAATCATCAAATTTTTCTGAAACCGTAATAATTTGTTTGTCTGTATATGTACATCATATCTACCCCTATCTACCGATTTCCGGCCCATTCGGATAATTCCTTCATGGCACGTCGGTTTCTGCTTTTGCTGGTACAGTATTCTAATAAATTTTATGGTTTTAGACCATTTCTGAACTTTTTCTCGTTGTTTTATATGCGGAAGTTAGATTCTTTAAAGAATCAGAAGTGTGGGGCTATTGTTGAATGACCAATCAGTAGAAGGCCGATGTGGCCAAGCGGTTCTAGGCGCTACAGTCTGGATCCGCGCGACAGCTACGGTCGCAGGTTCGAATCCTGCCTCGTGCATGGATGTGTGTGATGTCCTTAGGTTAGTTAGGTTTAAGTAGTTCTAAGTTCTAGGAGACTAATGACCTCTGAGGTTAAATCCCATAGTGCTCAGAGCCGTTTCAACCATTTGAACTAATCATTAGTAGTGGTTTGCTGGCCTACGTCGTTAGCCATTTTCCCCCAACATCTATAGTCAACATTCGCTCCGCATGTTAGTGAAATTACAGTCACCTTCACCGTCAGCTAGCCCCCTGTATCTGAACACAGGGGTGTACGTGAAGTAAGGAAGGCGTGCTGGTGAAGACCCATACTGTTTCCGTTCTTCAATAACCCAAATCCATGGCATTTATAGAGGCTTATAACGAATTCGGTTAAAATTAACAGCATAACATAGAGTTACAAAAAATTCTAGTCTTATAATGAGGTTGAAACATCGCGTAGGAATATTTCCCGGTAAAATTCGTAGGACTTCTTTGATTCTATGCCACAGCGTTTACACTAGAGTGTATGGCGGAGTTCACCGGACCATTCTTTATTACTGGATATATCTGAATGATGCCAATTTCTTCAGTGTTTAAAATAGTTTGTTCCTGCGGTTTTAGTGGAGGTTTAATTCGTCTAAATAGCTCTGCTTTTTAACTAAGGATTTTGAAGATGATTATAAATTTACAATTGTTTCCAATGATGATCACTTGACCGTTTCTCACAGACATACTTTGCCTGGCTTATTTGGTGCTTTTGTCAAACAAAAATTATGTACATAACACAATGTTCGGTGTAATAGTTTTTTGCGTGTCTGTTCGTTGCCACTAACTAACACTTCGACTGATAACCATAATGGACCGCTGTCACAGTTGTGGTCTTTCTCAAGCTGAAAATAAAGTGTTGGTTGCTCACAGAAGCTAAAGATAGACATGGAAAAGATGAAACCAGACCTGCGCATACTAGCCTGAAGGAATATATTTTGCTACGTCTCAAAAAACCTTACTCACGAAAGGGGGGAAAAGTTACATCAAACAGCATTTTCACTCTCTCAAGCCCCCAAAAGAGATGAAAAAGAGTGATATCAACATTGTTGGCACTTTAAAGAGGAGTACGAGGAAGCAGCATTATCTCTGAGAAAAGAGCAGATGTACTTCATTTTAATATTCATTGATGACATTACTCTCACAGGTTATCAACAGAAGAATAAGAAAATGGGCTTATTTTAGTTTTATGCTCTGTAGTGTAACAGCTGATGAGACTTCAGAAAACATAACTCCGTAAATAATCAGTGTTTATAGTAACGCCAACATCGGCGTAGATGTGGTAGGTTCAAATGTCAGACGTATGTAGCGTAAGAGCGACTATGAGATCCTCGCACATATGTCTTGTATAACATTCTAGATCTAGCTTCGATCACTGTCCACAACTTGTAAAAGTTGATAAGTGGCTCTAGCATCTCTCGACTGTCTTTTATAATGATGTCTGCAGAAGAGTTAGTGGTACTAGTTACGAATTCTCGCTCTCAGCATATCCATATTCTATCAATTTCGTTTGCCGACAGAGAAGAAAAAAGATATAAATATGTTAAGAGGAAAACTTACCAAGCCGGTTGTGCAAGAAAAACAAAACTAGAGATAATTGTTTCACACGTAAAAAATGTGCATGTGGTTCATTTCCAAGCAAATGGATATACAAAAGGTGCAATTGAGATTCTCTGAATACACAAAGTTTCCATATAGATGTCTCTGACAAAACAAAATCTATTTGTTAGAGATTAAGAATATAATTACTAAATAGCTCGGCCATTGTATGATGAAATTTGTCACTTCTTGTTATACAATGGAATACACAAACACTTAAAATCTACGGAATTTTATATATATATATATATATATATATATATATATATATATATATATATATATATATATCACTTACTTTTCAATGGTGTAACGTAAAACTAAAATTTAGCTGGTTCAAATTAAAATGTGCCTACGTAATTATTACACATGAGATCATAATACAAGTCACATTAAAGACAATGAACACGAAATATTGTTACACTTTGTAAAGGCGTGCTTAAAATGCAATAAAACAACTTAGCGGTCAGTTGAGCTCTGTCGGGCTTTCTAGGGGATAATTTGAAGCTGGGCGTTCTTGTGTTACGATGTTCTCGTTGCACATTAGAAGTGCTCCACAAGTTATTGGATTCTCAGAATCAAAAATGGTTCAAGTGGCTCTAAACACTATGGGACTTAAATTTTGAGCTCATCAGTCCCCTAGAACTTAGAACTACTTAAACCTAACCAACCGAAGGACATCACACACATCCATGCCCGAGGCAGGATTCGAGCCTGCGACCGTAGCTGACGCGCGGTTCCAGACTGTAGCGCCTAGAACCGCTCGGCCACCCCGGCCGGCTTCCCAGAATCTATAAGACAATTTATTTCCACGCTGCTGCATTAATTATTAGTTACATGATGCTCGCATTTCAGCGATTTACTCTTGTTTTCCAGAGTAACTTATTGCTCTTCTCAAGTTAGCCTCAAGGCAACCATAACTTCAACATCCACCAGCAAGTTCAACGTTGCATCAAAACCTTGCTGTGGGATGTCTAGAATCAATTAAATCCCAGCTGGCGCTTAGGCTGCTATGCAGCCCAAGGGCTATTCACAAATCAAAGATGGAAGGACAGAAATGATAAGTACTTCTGCCACACTGCATAAGGTGGACTTCGGTGTGTAGATGCAGACTTATATGCAAATTCCTTCTGATTATCTGAATTTGACAACAAAAAGCTAACTGAAGAGAAAGGCTATTACACAACTGACACGCAACGTAGTGCTAACGAAAAGGTTCGTCACATTATAACGCATGAAACTACTCACGAACCTTACGTGGTAAACACCACACCTAAGAGTGGACTCGTAGCTCGACTGTGTACACGACTATTCATATCGCAGTCATGCAGTTCACCGCTATCGGTGCGCAGAATGTCGAATGTTGTCGTAACTTCCCGGAAACGGTCGCAGCCTTGCTACACTGGCATTTGTCATCCGGTATGTGTGGATCCATTTAAGGACGGACGGACACATATCATGGGTGAGACCTAAATTGCGAAGCTCAGATAATGGTCCAGTAATCGCCTGTCTGTCTTCCGAAGCGCGGAGTGGAGTACAGTTCAAAGCATTGCCACACCGCGCAGTCCGAGGTTACTAATTGGACCTGGGCGCATTGTCACGCGCTGCCACAAGGCACGTCGCGCGGACCACCATTATCACAGCAGGTGGCACTGCATTTAGTCTCTGGCGCTGGCTACGGCATAGCATTCTACCTGCACACGGTATAGATCCAGAACTCAACGACGGAGGACATCAAAGAACCGTCAAAAACTGCAGGTGGTAACAATCAACATGTCGCTCAGTTTAGTCGTTGTGCCGATTTACAATGAAGAACCAAAGAGGCTGCTACACCTGCCTAATATCGTGTAGGGCCCCCGTGAGCAAGCAGAAGTGCCACAACACGACGTAGCATGGACTCGACTATCGGCAGAAGTAGTGCAGGAGGGAACTGACACCATGAATCCTACAGAGCTGTCCATAAATGCGTAAGAGTACGAGGGGGTGGAGATCTCTTCTGAACAGCACGTTGCAAGACATCACAGATATGCTCAATAATGTTCATGTTTGGAGAGTTTGGTGGCCAGCGGAAGTGTTTAAACCCAGAAGAGTGTTCCTGGAGCCACTCTGTAGCATTTCTGAACGTGTGGGATGTCGCATTGTTCTGCTGGAATTGCCCAAGTTCGTCGGGATGTACAATGGACATGAATGGATGCAGATGATCATGTCAGAGTCGTATCTAGACGTATCAGGGGTCCCATATCACTCCAACTGTACACGCCCCACACCGTTACAAAGCCTCCCTGAGCTTGAATAGTCCCTGCTGACATGCAGGGTCCATGGATTCATGAGGTTGTCTCCATACCCGTACACGTGTATCCGCTCGATACAATTTGAAACGAGACTAGCCGGACCAGGCAACATGTTTCTAGTCATCAACAGTTCAATATCGAAGCGTAAAGCATTGTGTCGTGCAGTCATCAAGGGTACACGAATGGGCCTCAGGCTCCGAAAGCCCATATCGACGATGTTTCGTTGAATGGTCCGCACGCTGACACTTATTGATGGCCAAGCACTGGAATCTGCAGCAACTGGCGGAAGGGATGCACTTCTGTCACGTTGAAACATTCTCGTCAGTCGTCGTTGGTCCCGTTCTCGCAGGATCTTTTTCCGGCAGCAGTGATGTTGGACATTTGACGTTTTACCGGATTGCTGATATTCACGGTACACTCATAAAGTGGTCGTACGGGAAAATCACCACTTCATCGCTACCTCGCAGATGCTGTGTCCCATCGCTCGTGTGCCACGTTCAAACTCACTTAAATCTTTATAATTTGACATTGTAGCAGCAGTAACCGAGCTAACATTTGCGCCAGACATTTGTTATCTTATACAGGCACTGTCGACCGTAGTGCCGTATTCTACTTGTTTATATATCTCTCTGTTTGAATACGCATGCCTATATCAGTTTCTTTGGCTCTTCCGTGTACATCAAGGCGTGTTATCTATTATTTTATCTTCCTTTAGGCATTGTCTCGTGGAAGTCCTCTGCCACTCACCCTTAACCTCTTTATATAAGGCATGAAATACTCCGCTGAACCATGAGAGTTGAGTGATAACTTTTTTTATATTACCTGCCATCCCATTTCCACAGTATTTTCACTATCACCTGTGATAATTAGTTTTTAATTGTTTTTCAGAATCTTAAGCTCTCCAAAACCACTTTATACAGTGTAACGACAATAAAACAGTGAAACATTAGTTTTTTTCCACCAACCGAAACTGTTAGATACAGCAGTTGGAATATACCAATTACTGTCTGTTTATCCCTTTCATATTGAAGATCGATATCTCAGACATAAAGTTAAGGCGATATATTTGTCTAAATGGCTTATTACGAAACAGAATCGTAATCTATGACTGATTTGCTACTAACAATAATTTTTCTCAATCGTCGTAATTTTCTTTGTGATGGTATAACATACGATTTATTACATTCCGAGCAAATACGATTCAGATTTGGGATGGCGAACGGTTAATAAACTTCTCAGTCCTGTAATAAGGAAGAGTGTTGTACTTGGAGAATAGTGTACCTAGGAACACTGGCTGTTTCTTGGTCAGTGTTGAATCTAGAGATAGAATTTAAGATCACATGAAGGTATTCGCACTAGAGATAGACATAAGTGGTTTCCAGTATTTTATGTAGTTTCTGTTGTTGTGAGACCGGCGGTTGAGCTTTGTGCAACACTGGTACATATATTTAGCTCTATACATCGAAGATCCGCTTAATATAGTAAAGCTATTTTGAAGGTGTTGTTGGTTCTTCAGTTACGGAATTTCATGGTGAGTAAAATTCTGTATATTTTTAAAACCAATGATATTGTGTGTGGAGTGTTATGCTATACTTCATCAGTCGTGCACCACCTCGTATCTTGATACGGTAGAAGATCTTCTACCACGGAACATGTGACATTAGCAAATGAACTGAGTTTCTTTAACGTGTTAACAATATTACCTCTCTTGATTATGGAAGTTTGTGTTACTTTTCAAGAGCTTCTATTTTAAAATAATTTATTTTTATCGTATTTTTGATAACATTTTCTTGATTTCAGTTATTAGTTTCTGATATGTTGTAGAGCAATAATGTAAAGGTTATACTGTTAACTTCAATATTGGCAACAATTTCTTGACTGAAACATTTTGAAATTACAGTAGTTCCTAGGTACGCGACCAGTCTGTACTTTGGAACACTTTTACACATTTGGAAAATCTCTACTCTCAGGAGTAATTTTTCTAATTTCAGAGAAAGACTGAAGCTGATTAAAAGTTATTTCTACCATTTAAAAACCGAATAACCAATATTTTAAGCTATAGGCAGAAGTCGGAAAAGTGTTGCAAGGTACAATAGTCTCCCCTACTAAAGAAAACTAATTATGATTAACATTCGTTTGAAGCAATTTTGATTCTTTACCGTTTACTGTCACACGCCGTGTAGCACCGTGCAACATCTCTTTTATTCTGCACTAATACTGACCAATACTGTGGTTATCCTGTATTTAGATTGTATGAAGGCCACTTTTAACTGTCAGAATGTAAGGAAAATGTTTCTAAAAGCTGATGTCAAGTTAGTTTTTCAAATCTAGATTTTTCATTCTTGTTGTGTTCCTTCATAACTGTTCACCCGAGATATTTTTTGAACCGAAGTACCTGCAATATTTGTAAAGAAACTGCTCTACCTCCCGCGTTCTGTATCTTTCAGGACATATAGCATTTGTTCGCGAATAACTTATTCACCAAATTCTTTTTTTTAACTTTCTACTCGTAAAGAAACTGGTTACTTTTTGCAGATGTGCACGATTGTCTATCCTGTGCTACCTTCTTCGTCTCTTAGTAACTTCCACTACCTATATCCATTTGAATGTTCTTACTGTACTTTTTCCAAAGTCTCCCTTTACAATTTGTACCATACACAGTTCCCTTCATTACCTGATTGACTATGCCTTGGTGCCTAAGGAAGTCTTCTCAATTATTCCATTTTTTTAGTTAAGTTGTGCTACTAATTTCATTTTTATCCAAATGGATCAGTGTCTCTTTCTTAGTTATTGGCACTGTCCATCTAATCTTTAGCATACTTCAGTAACAACACCATTCACAAGCTTAGGTTCTCTTCCTTTCTTAGTTGTTTATACACCACATTTACTTCCGCACATGGCTGCATTCCAGGTAAATACCATCAAAAATATTTCTAAAATTTAAACTTATATTAGATAATGACATATTCCTCTTTTTCAAATATTATTTTCTTGCTATTGTTAGTTTGCATTTTATACCCCCGCAACTTCGTCCATCATCAGTTAATTTGCTTTTCAAATAGCACAACTAATATAGTACATTTTATCGCCTCCTTTCCTAGTTTAATTCCCTCAAAATCTTATGATTTTATTCGCCTGTCATCTATTACTCTTGATTTATCCTCGTCGGTGTCTTTCCAAGACACTAGCTATTCCATTCAGCTGCTTTGACCAGTCCTTTGGCGGTTCTTACAGAATTACAATATCATCGCCCAACCTCAAAGATTGTGTTTTTCTCTCTGAACTATAATTTCTATTGCAAATTTCTCCTTTGTCTCCTTCAGCGCTTGCTCATTGTACTGACTGGCCAGGATTTAGCAGCAGTATAGGCTGAGGACTGAAAGTGAGGGGGTTAGAGGTGGCCTATATATTTAGTATAAGGATACACAATTCGTTAGCAAGACAGTTCCAAACAAATGACAAACGCTGCTATTCAGAGTGTGCACAGTAATGGTAGAACCTCAACAGATCTTCTATAAACACACAATGACTATAGTAAATCCTTAATAGAAGAAAACTGCATGTAAGGCGCAAGAACAACGTATAAGGATTGTTAAATAGATAAAGGGTACTTGAAAACTTTTTGTGAGTGACAAAGACCAGTCACTGAGATTCACATAACAGTAATTAAACCCATAAGGAATAGAACAAAATTTTGTGACTGAAAAGCCAATAGTACTAAAAACAGAAGAATGAATTAAACAAGGCGAAGCCAATGCTTATGATTCATGTAACAGTATTAAAAATTCATAATAATAATAATAAAAGAAACTTGTATAAGTAAAAATTCAAATTTAATGCCACCAAAAATCAGAATAGACTGCACTCTACTCTAAACCAAAGAGTCCACAGTAATTTAGCTCTAGATGGACTTCCTTAAAAGCTATTGGAGACAAAATAAAACAACTGAAAGATAATGTGGACTAGTAACATGGCCATCGTTATTGAATTGTTTCTGAATAAAGACAGAAACAATTTTAAGTTTAGAATCAGGATTCAGGAATCCTGTTTTGAAAGAAGTGAAAATAAGGGAAGATCGCCACAAAATGCTTAGCAGATCACAGAAAAGTGAGACTGGCTTATCTCAACAAAATATCAGATGAATGAGTAATAAGGCAGAAGAGCGTCTTGTCGGTTCAGGTTCCAGAGAAAAGTAGCAACACACAAGGCATTACTGACTCTACGACTTATAATGGCCGGCTGCTTCGTGTCGGAAGATTCAAGTGGCATCCTGGAGACATTTTCGCTGGTGGCTCGGAAGCCGGATGCGAGAACCGACCTGACGCCCACAAACGAGCCACATATGAGTCACTCCAGCAAGAGGGTTAGTCATAATCTCATGCCTGCGCGATCGTTTTGCAGCTGAGTTGTGAAGCCATACGTCATGCATCTTGCTTCCATCTGCGGTCAGTTTCTTCCATTTGCAGCGATCGTCAGCGAGTTGCTCCCACTACGTGAAGAGGGCATAAGTGCCACGACCGACTGGTGGCGGCCTAGTTCAATAGCGGCTTCAAGATCAGCGATTTCACTTGTACTCTCTATGTAGCACAGACTTGGGACTGTTTATACTCAACAGATTCATTGTTTAGTATGTCACCCATTGCTTGCGACACATCTGTGTAATTGTCAAGGTATTGTAACTTTCTTATTGTAAGAAATTAATACGACTTGTTTGATTGTTTGTCTAGCGATCAGAGCGTGCAGGCTTCCTAGACACCACATAAATAATACACTGCACCTCAACAGGAAAAATGATGCACATAATTACCATACCAGAAGAAAAAAATGACTTTCATTACGCCACATTAAGATCGTCTGTAGCACAAACAGGGGTTCACAATGCTCCAACCTAAAGTTTTGAACACTTGCTCATTGATATAAAATGCCTGACGCACAGCAAAGTAAAATTTGAAGCAAAACTGAAAACATTTGTCTTTGTAAACTCCTCTTATTTTGCAGAATATAATGTATTACTGTGTGTAAATGGTGACGGGTAGAAATTACTGACTGACATCTGTGTGACTTTAAGTAAAAAACGTAAAAACTAATAAATGATCTAAACGGAGACATATTTTTGCAGGAAAAGAACGATATATAATGACTCGTTCCATATCATTACAATTTATCGTGCAAATGATACATGGAACTTGAAACCAAATAACTAACTATTGGTGTATCACAAAGCAATTGTAGACTTATACACACACACACAACAAAAAAGGTTTTGCATTACCCCAGTTCCAAGAACTCCTGAAGATAGACGTTGACTGTGGATATTGTGTCACAGACCTAGTCCCTTTGACTGTTCATAGACGTCACTAAACGCGCCCAAAGATGTAAACAACCATACAAGAGCTGCTCCTATTTGACGAAGGGAGTCCGACACCCGATAAATTCCAGTCATTCCTCCAGGAAGGAGGTACACGGCTCGTGTTGTCTGTAGTTCAACAATGCCTAGACGGTCAATACCGCGGTTCGATTGCGTCTGCATTGTTACTTTTGGCCAGGAAGGGCTCTCAACAGGGGATGTGTCCAGGCGTCTCGTACTGAACCAAAGCAATGTTGTTCGGACATGGAGGAGATACAGAGAGACAGGAACTGTCGCTCAGGCCGCCCAAAAGCTACTACTGCAGTGGATGACCGCTACCTACGGATTATGGATCGGAGGAACCATGACAACACCGCTACCATATTGAATAATGCTTTTTGTGCAGCCACAGTACGTCGTGGTACGACCCAAACTGCGTGCGATAGGCTACATGATGCGCAACTTCACTCCCGATGCCCATGGCGAGGTCCATTCTTGCAACCACGACAACATGCAGGGCGGTATGGATGGGCCCATCAACGTGCCGAATGGACCGCTCAGGATTGGCATCACGTTCTCTTCACCGATGAGTGTCAACCAGACAATCGTCGGAGACGTGTTTGGAGACAACCCCGTCAGGCTGAAGGCGTTAGACACACTGTCCAGCGAATGCAGCAAGGTGGAGGTTACCTGCTGTTTTGGGGTGGCAATATATGGGGCCGACGTACGCCGCTGGAGGTCATGGAAGGCGCTGTAACGGCAGTACGATACGTGAATGCCATCCTCTGACCGATAGTGCAACCACATCGGCAGCATATTGGCGAGGCATTCGTCTTCATGGACGACAATTTGCGCCCCCATGGTGCACGTCTTGTGAACGACGTACTTCAGTATAACGACATCGCTCGACTAGAGTGGCCAGCGTGTTCTCCAGACATGAAGGCTATCGAACGTGCCTGGCATAAAAAGGGCTGCTGATGGATGACGTGACCCACCAACCACTCTGAGGGATCTACGCCGAAATGCCGTGGAGGAGTGAGACAATCTCGACCAACAGTGCCTTGGTGTACATGTGGCTAATATTCCACGACGAATACGGGCAGCCGGCCGGAGTGGCCGAGGGGTTCTATGCGCTACAGTCTGGAACCGCGTGACCGCTACGGTCGCAGTTTCGAATCCTGCTTTGGGCATGGATGTGTGGGATGCCCTTAAGTTAGTTAGGTTTAAGACGTTCTAAGTTCTAGGGGACTGATGACGTCAGAAGTTAAGTCCCATAGTGCTCAGAGCCATTTGAACAATTTTTGAATAAAGGCATACATCAATGCAAGACGACGTGCTAAAGGGTATTAGAGGTACCGATGTGTACAGCAGTCTGGACCACTATCACTGAATGTCTCGCTGTATGGTAGTACAACATGCAATGTGTGGTTTTCATGAGCAATAAAAAGGTTGGAAATGATGTTTATGTAGATCTGTGTTCCAATTTTCTGTACAGGTTCCGAAACTCTCGGAACCGAGGTGATGCAAAACTGTTTTTGATGTGTGTACTTTGAAATCTCGAAATGAAATTCAAAAGTAAAATCAAGCAGATGATCGAAGCAGACGTACATTCCACTTGTGATACGTTTGGTTGTTACTGAAAAACTGGCAGAGTTATTAGTGAGAAATATTCTGGGAAAGGAATCAAATAGGTTACTGATGGAAAGGTAAACCTCCACCTTACACATGTTAGGCTACCATTACTAAAAGTTACGCACATACATGTTAAAAGGAAAATATCAATTTTAAGGGTCTAACATTCTGCGTGGTGTCTGTTGTTCTATGTCGTGTCTCCCTACCACTTTCGCGCAACGACGCTCTGAGCGTGTTTTTTAGGGAATTGACTAGTTTGAACCTGGGACCTGTTGCTGGTAAGGAAACGCCAGACCACACATGACATGTAGAGTTCAGAAGAGTTCAGTGAGACTAGCGATGATATAACCAAATACTTAATGATTTCAGCGTCAGCTCCACTGCACTCCCTGTAAAAGAATCTTAATACCAACTAAGTTTAGTGGAAGGGGTTCAAGGCTTTCCTATTTTTAGTTAGCTGGTAAAATAACGTCGAAAAAGCAGTTAAGTTTACCATTGGAAATTTTATTCTACTCACAAAACATTGTTTATAAATTGCACTATTGATAAAAGGAAATGTTTTGTTACAGGATGATAAAAACCTACTGCGTTCAACAAAAATGTGAACGAATATTCCCTGAATGGGTTTCCAAGTTCTACAATGGATCGAAGGATGACCTATGCCATATCACATCTTTAATCTAGGTTTAAATTAAGTTTCACAAAAGAGAAAACTATCAAAATGGTCTACAGTGACCCTCAATTATCTTTAATTACTTATCTAACTTGTCGTAAATTACAGTGGCTGATGTGGCTTCTCAATAATTATATAACAGAAAAATCATCGCGTTTCAGATTTTAACTTACGTAGGAAATGAGAATACCATGAGCTTCAATTAACGATCGACACTTGTATTACGTAAAAAGGGGATGTAACAGATGAGACTTCTGCAGTTCTAAGTGAAGCCTTATGCGCTCAAAAATGCGGCATCGCGTGCGTTCATTCCCTTGTCGGTGTTCGTCAGGGGGCAGCGGCCGGCGCAGCTCCATACAGCTCGCCGTCTCGGAAGCAACTCTCTCCTAACTTCTCCATGCTACAATTTATCGAAGTTGGCGTAAAAATAAAATATCTGGCTGTGTTTTCATCTGACCAATCAGGGTCTCAATGTTAACCTTAAGCTCCGCCTACAAAAATTCTGTCTATCCAATGAGAAACGTTATACTTTTCGTGGTGGGGCAATGTTTTTAAAGTTTGCAACGTAACAGAGACGCGAAAAAGTCTAACGCTAAAACTTGCAGCTGGTGTGGCCCTTTTAGTGTTATCGTAAGATCTATACTGTTCTTCTGGAGGGCTCTAGCTTTTAACATGGGCTGGGGGTGGTCCTGGTGGTTAGCTGGCGACGTGGGTGTCCGTCCCTTACCGTAGAGCCTTCTAGCTTAACACGGTTCTGTTCTCGACTTCTGTTCTCGTTTCTGCCCTCGGAACTGCGTCTGTCTCACGGTGGGAAGGTATGACATGCATTTAGGCATTCTTGTAGTACTCCATTTGCTGACTCGTTACTCGTATTACTTTGGTTAATTTAATGACACGATTTATTCGGAGCTATGTGACATACTACTGGATTTGCTTACCATGTCAGGGTTTTCATGGAAGGTGTTGGATTTGCCTGACACCTTATAAGGGCTGTTAAGGGTTTGGGAGCACCCTCTTAAAGCCATTTATAGCATGCCACAATGCTGGAAAATGTTTGAAAAATTATATCTTTTTTTTACCCCTTTAGTTGCTATTATTGGCCACACACTGAAGACGCAGCATAGGTAAGATTTCATAGTGAGAAGGTTGGTAAACTACGGCGAGACTTATGCACTGACAATCTAATAAAACAAGAAGTTTATTCAGCATGGAGGTATACTTCCAATATACTGCAGCATGCCTTGCTTCTTTCCTCATTCCGTAAGTTTATGGTCTCTCAAAGAATATCTAGGTAAGTTTATTGCAAATGTGAACGCAAAAAATTTTGTGCATGCGAGTTGAAAGTTGAATATGTAATGAACAAGAAGCAGTACCGGTACCAGTAAGCAAACAAACATTGGTTTCGGAGTTACACTTTCATTTCCTATCGATAGAAAGACAGTAAAAGCGGAATGAAATGTATTACGATAGCATGCTTTTCACATCGCTTCCTTCTGTTTCAGGTTATCCGAAATATAGCAGCAAATAAAAAAAAAAGAGGAACGTTAACCATGTCAAATGTGTAGTATTACTAGAGTAAATACGCATTCAAGAACAGAAGAACTCTCGAAATTGCTTTCCAGGCACTATGATATCCATGTAAGCTCTATAATTTCTTGTATTTAAACCAGTTGTTGCACTCACACTACAGAAATAGTGATCAAGAAGCAACCGTAAACAGTAGTCTGCAAATGATTTGGGCTACTTGAAATGGCGGATGGTCCGTCCACTCTGGCTTCATTGCAAAAATCGAAGATACAAGGCTTTTCTTTATGTTTTTATTTCTTAATGCTAGGCCGGCGCTCGAACGGGATCACGTGATGTCGCTTGATGTAGATAAACGACTGAGTGATCAGCACTGGTATTCAGTAGTGAGTTTGAATTTTGTTGCGAACACAGCTCTGCAGAATGCCCTTTTTAATCGAACAAAGAGTGTTTATTATTGACACGTTTTTGGATGTAAATCGTTTAAAACGTTAAATGAAAGGTTCGTGACTAAATATCCGGAGAAAACTGCCGCTGCAGAAAGTATTGTGCAGAAACTGATCACTGAATTTAGAGCAACTTTTCAGTCGTCAGCTCCAAACGTAACCGAGTAAAGAAAAGTTGTTCCCTCGAAAATATTAAAAATGTTCACAGGACTAAGATAAGAAGTCCAAGCAAATCAACTAGACGTATGTCATTCCATCCAAACATCAAACGGACGTCGTGGCAGAACATGTTGGAGCTGTTCTCAACAATCTTAGCGAACGCTTTGATGTGCCTCTGCTTAAGGATACAAAATGAGGGAGATGCAAGCAAGAAAACCTACGTATTACGCACTACGACAACACTGTTGCGAATTGTTACTCACACAGGTCTATGATGGTTATCTGGATCCGAATCTTTTGTTCTACTCAGACGAAGCATGGTTTCACCCTAGCGGGTACGCGAACTCTGAAAAAACTCGCTATTTCGCAACAGACAATCCTAGAGAATGCTTTGATGTGCCTCTGCTTGATTTGAAAGTAGGCGTTTGATGTGCAGTTTCGAGTCAACGGATTGTAGGCTCAGTTTTCTTTAACAACACCGTGAACACTCAAGCGTATGTAACTAAATTGTTGAAACCACTCATAGCATAACTAAATGAGGAAGAACGAGAGAATGCGTTTGTCCAGCAAGATTGTGCTACGATACATACTTAATGGTCTTCAATGTCATACGCCCTTGAACGTATAGCTTCCACAAACTCTCCCGATCTGTCTACCAGTGGTTTTGAATTGTGCGGTAATTTAAAGAGTAAATTCTGCAGTGACAACCCGCATACAATTCAAGAGTTTGTAACACCGAAAAGGCAGATAAAATACCTTCTGCACCCGGTAGCTGAGTGGTCAGCGCGACAGACTGTCAATGCTAAGGGCCCGGGTTCGATTCCCGGCTGGGTCGGAGATTTTCTCTGCTCAGGAACTGGGTGTTGTGTAGTCCTAATTATCATCATTTCATCCCTATCGACGCGCAAGTCGCCGAAGTTGCGTCAAAACGAAAGACTTGCAGCAGGCGAGCGGTCTACCCGACGGGAGGCCCTCGTCACACGACGTTATTACTATTACCATACGAAATTTTCGCCATTTAATAACCGTTTATAACTCGTACTGTAGTTCTGATTCTGAATCTGTAAGCCTTATTGCGGAAACTGTATTTAATACATAATCGATGTAATAGTGTATTTATTTCTGACTGTATGTAACTGATTGTAATCATAAAGAAAAAATTGTAAATTGCTGGGTAATAGCCAAGGGAACTTTATTTATAAGTACCGATAGCAACGACGAAATGGCAGTAACTGTGCCGTTATTTGTCTTTGCGTATGGAGAGTCTCTGTAGCGTTGCGAGCAGAGGGGAGGCAGAGCAGCTTGAGTCATGAATGACTGCAGAAGTGTTTGTTAGGCGCTCCCGCAGATGCGGTGTCCAGCCGTGTTCGCGCCATTGTAGGCGCGCCTAATTCGTTAACCGGCGAGTATTGAGAGCGCGGTAGGAGTGGACAGACGGAGTAAGCTGCAGTTCTAACTGTTGCCTGTCCCGTAATTATCCGTGTGTCTGAGGACGACTCGGTGTACTCAAACAGCAGCAACAGCGGAAGCTCAGGATTGTCGTCGGCTACTTTCTTTGTCGTCCGCACAGCTACAACATCGTAAGACAGTTACACGAAAAATTATAAACTGATATAGGCATTATCCAGCAGCGCTTCTTTTATAAAGTATGACTTACTCGAATAATAACCTGCAATAGTTAAAACTTGTAGAGCATCTACGTTGTCATTGTCCTGAGACATTATTACCAAGCAGGGTCCCTTTACCTTTCCACAAGCAGGGTCCCTTTACCTTTCCATACAATCACCGAGTGTCGTAAATATATGAAAACTGATCAACTACTTACTGCCAGTTTTGTGTGTTTGCCAATGATCAGTTTCAGTCTAAATTTTCTGCCCCAGTAACTGCCCATTCTTCTATTGCATAACAGAGGCTTTAATAATTTGTTATTTTGAGTACTGACGTCAGTCACTTAATTTAATGAAAATTTAGATTCACTTAAGTTAATGTAAATTTTCTGCCTCAGTAACTTTTCATTCTTGTATTGCATAACACAGGCTTAAATAATTTGCTATTTTGAGTACTGACTTCGTTCACTTCATTCACTGCACTAGCAAAACTAATAAATAAAGATGCAGCACAAATTAAGAGTGCGAAATTTAATTTCTTCCGTAATTAGCTTAGCGAGTGACTTCTGCTGGCATTGTATGTATTTTATTGTTATTATATTAAACGTAAAATCAGTTGCTTTATTGTTATTATATTAAAAGTAAAATCAGTTGCCTGTTTGCTAAAACTAAATTCAATTCAGTCTTTCAATAATCAAAAGTAAATTTCTGGTGCACTACGTTACACACAATTTGCTGAAAGTAATTTGTTTTACATAACAAAGTTTTAGTTACATTTATTTAACCAGTTACTCCATTTACCCTTACTTTCAGAACTTAGTATTTCAGAATAAGCAACTGAAAACTCAGTGGTTTCTGATTCGTTTACTTTTCTCGTGGGCTGTTGTGCTGTGGAAAAGCGTGGCAAGCCTCTGTTGCCACGCCAGTGATTATTGCTTAAATTTCTTTGCCATTACCTTTCTTAAGGCTCTGGAGATTCATTGGCCTAGCAGGCTCGCAACCGTTTAATTATCCCTGTTTAAGCTAATCGGTATTTTCTTCGTATTATCAGTAATTTTTGCAATAAATATTACTTGGTACCCTTTTGCCCCGTATGCGGTTCGTGAGCGATTGCATTATATGCCAGCCATTCCAAAATTATCATTAATATTAAACTTAAGTTCCTTCAGAAGAGTCTGTTTTTCACTTTCCTGCAACTAACAGGTGTCATTTCCCTTCGGCACCGATAGCCTTACTGTAAAATTTCGTTAGACATATGCGATCACGTTTAGTTATATGGCAGTAGAGAAGGTCTATTAGGAAGGGGGAGGTTACAAGTTTAAAACAATTATTTGCAGTTCTGCTGCGGAAATCACACCAAATGAATTGACAAGAGTTTCCAGAAACATTCTTCGGCGTGCTGAGTTGCGTATAGAAGTTTATGGTGAACGTTTTCAATACTTACTTTCAGCCGGCCGGTGTGACCGAGCGGATCTAGGCGCTTCAGTTTGGAACCGCACGACCGCTACGGTCGCAGGTTCGAATCCTGCCTCGTGCATGGATGTGTGTGATATCCTTAGGTTAGTTCGGTTTAAGCAGGTCTAAATTCTAGGCGACTGATGACCTCAGATGTTAAGTCCCATAGTGCTCAGAGCCATTTGAACCATTTGAACTTACTGTGAACTATTGACCTACTAAATGTTCAGTACGTTGTTTTTTATGATAGTAATTTACTACTCTGTGTTCTGTATCTACAATAAACGAGTGAATTGCCTTTGTGTTGTTTATAAGAAATGGGGTCTCTTTCCTTCTGATCACCTTGTAGATACGTTTTTCATTAGTAACCATTTGTTGCCCGCATCTCGTGGTCGCGCGGTAGCGTTCTCGCTTCCCACGCCCGGGTTCCCGGGTTCGATTCCCGGTGGGGTCAGGGATTTTCTCTGCCTCGTGATGGCTGGGTGTTGTGTGATGTCCTTAGGTTAGTTAGGTTTAAGTAGTTCTAAGTTCTAGGGGACTGATGACCATAGATGTTAAGTTCCATAGTGCTCAGAGCCATTTAGTAACCATTTGTTATTCAGTTGGGTTAGAAAGGCTTAAAATTGTGCTAATAAATATTAGTTCTAGGGGACTGATGACCTCAGATGTTAAGTCCCATAGTGCTCAGAGCCCTTTGAACCATTTGAACTTACTGTGAATATTGACCTACTAAATGTCCAGTACGTTGTTTTTTATGACAGTAATTTACTACTGTGTATTCTGTATCTACAATAAACGAGTGAATTACCTGTGTGTTGTTTATAAGAAATGGGGCCTCTTTCCTTCTGATCACCTTGTAGATAGTTTGTAATTGGTTACCATTTGTTATTCAGTTGTGTTAGAAAAGCTTAAGATTGTGCTAATAAATATTAGTAAAATGTACTGAACACGTAAGAATTATTTCACAAAACTAAATTTGCTTATTAAAAGCAAGTTTTATTGATAGCCTCCGTGGATTTAAATGTTTAAAAGTACGAAAGCTCAGTAACATCGAATCTGTAAGGCTTTATCACAGTTATGTTGTGCGTACCTGGAGTTTAACAGAATTGAGGTCTCCCGCGTGACACGTGGAAGTCTTTTGATGGATGCTGCTCCCTGTTACAGATGTGGTCTGAACCGAGGAAGCTGGGTGGGACGGCAGAGGTCCGTCGTAGCACAGCGGTTCGCAGTGAGAGAGTGCCGACGCTGCGGCGTGGCGCGGCTATAAAGCCGTCCAGTCCCGCCTCAGCGCCGAACAACCGGCACTAAACTCGACGGCTCCCCAGAGTCGAGTATTCCTCCAGTATCGCGGGCGCGCTATCGTTTCGTATCGTGTCGTGCCGTGAGTCACCCTAACGTTCTGAGTCTTGTATCACGTGGCTACAGTGGAGGAGCGTCTGTGTACTGCGGTACACGTGTAATTCTGTCGGATGGTTGTGCTCCTGGAGTAAGCTTCTCGCCGGATTGGCGTATCTGCCGGATCAGCATCCTCGTGGCTTCACTGTTGTAGCATTACGGAAAGGAAATACAAAATAGTTCAACAGCAACGTCAGACAATACTTAGATTAAGAAATTCGATGCAATGTGAAACAACTGCTTTACTGTAGAATATAATAATATCCAACACAAAGAACTGGGGGCGTCCGTTTTGCGGTGATATGCAGTTGTGCGAGAGGCTAACCGTGATTCAGTTGTAATAACCTACAATTATTTGCCTCCCTACCTTATAATCTTATTCTCATAAGAGCGATAGTGTTGAGTTTTTAATTATCTTGTCGATAAAATAAAGATACTTAAAGAGGCTGAACAATAATATGGAAACGCTGTACGAAGTACCAGCTTGAGCATCAATGTACACTACTGGCCATTAAAATTGCTACACCAAGAAGAAATGTAGATGCCAAACGGGTATTCACTGGACAAATATATTATACTAGAACTGACATGTGATTACATTTTCACGCAATTTGGGTGCATAGATCCTGAGAAATCAGTACCCAGAACAGCCGCCTCTGGCCGTAATAACGGCCTTGATACGCCAGGGCATTGAGTCAAACAGGGCTTGGATGGCGTATACAGGTACTGCTGCCCATGCAGCTTCAACACGATACCACAGTTCATAAAGAGTAGTGAATGGAATATTGTGACAAGCCAGTTGCTCGGCCACCATTGACCAGACCTTTTCAATTGGTGAGAGATCTGGAGAATGTGCTGGCCAGGGCAGCAGTCGAACATTTTCTGTATCCAGAAAGGCCCGTACAGGACCTGCAACATGCGGTTGTGCATTAGCCTGCTGAAATGTAGGGTTTCGCAGGGTTCGAATGAAGGGTAAGGCCACGGGTCGTAACACATCTGAAATGTAACGTCCACTGTTCAAAGTGACGTCAGTGCGAACAAGAGGTGACCGAGACGTGTAACCAATGGCACACCATACCATCACTCTGGGTGATACGCCAGTATGACGATGACGAATACACGCTTCCAATGTGTGTTCACCACGATGTCGCCAATTATGGATGTGACCATCATGATACTGTAAACAGAACCTGGATTCATCCGCAAAAATGACGTTTTGCCGCTCGTGCACTCAGGTTCGTCATTGAGTACACTGTCGCGGGTGCTCCTGTCTGTGATGCAGCGTCGAGGGTAACCGCAGCCATAGTCTGCAAGCTGATAGTCCATGCTGCTGCAAACGTCATCGAACTGTTCGTGCAGATGGTTGTTGTCTTGCAGGGATCGGGACGTGGCTGCACGATCCGTTACAGCCATGCGGATAAGTTGCCTGTCGTCTCGACTGCTATAGTGTGCGTCATTTACGACGGCGGCCGAGTTTAGGTTCGTTCTCTGCATCTGACGTCACAAAACACAGTCAGCCAATGAACAGAGAACGACGTTGCCAGAGCTCGACAGCAGTGCAGAGCATGGACGAGTGTCTTCAGTTTTAGAAACGTTCAGTCATAAAACAAGTGATTGATCAAAAGCAATGTCTTAATAGCAGACTTTCTTTTATAGAAAGTTTGGAAAAAGCATTCTTTACACCAATTGCTTGATATTCTATTAATTAATTAAACCAAACAAGCTTATTGCCTCCTAATTCAGGCGATAGCAAGGATAGGTTCAAATGGTTCAAATGGCTCTGAGCACTATGGGACTTAACATCCACGGTCATCAGTCCCCTAGAACTTAGAACTACTTAAACCTAACTAACCTAAGGACATCACACAACACCCAGCCATCACGAGGTAGAGAAAATCCCTGACCCCGCCGGGAATCGAACCCGGGAACCCGGGCGTGGGAAGCGAGAACGCTACCGCACGACCACGAGATGCGGGCAGCAAGGATAGGTGTTTGTATCATTCTCACAAAAGGCTTTTTCGTGGTTTATTTCCTATTGTACTTTGACGAAACGTGAGTAATTCATAGTCATACCAACAGTGTTTGTCGGTATTTTGCGTGATATTGTAGAGTTCTCCAGGAGTTATATTGAAGGCTGAGCTGCGTTGGCGTAATAGTTAAGGTGTTTGGATACTAAGCAAATGGCTCTGAGTTCAAACCTTGTTCGGTCCTTAAGAGTTTCTTTATTTAAAAACAATATCGAAATGTCTTACTTCATGAATTTTTTTCGTTTGAATGTAACTTTTTGATAATTCTAGTGCTTTGTCTCTTCATTATAATCATAACAAGTTTTCGGTTTTTCTAATTTTGGGGCCAAATAGTTTTTCTGAAATCGAATGGTTAAGTGTATCAAAGCAGTCGGAGCACCATGTGTCTGCACAGGCGAGCAGTGCAGTGATGACAAAATCGTGCACAGCGCCGAAGGCGGGAAGCACGTCTCTGTAGCAGCGAAAGGGTTAATGCGGCCGTTGTGGCTTTACTTCACAAACTGCGCGCTCCCCCCCAAACGTAAGTTTTCGAACTATACTATACTATGGTGCTGCTTCTCTTGGCGCGTGCGTCGTTTGCAACTGGCAACGCAGCAATCTTCCGCGTCTGGGCGGGCATGCGCGAGCCGACAAGATAAAAGAATTGAACTATAGTGATACGAGGCCGTTGGGATCCAGCACGGCGTTCCGTATTACACTCCTGAACCCACCGATTCCATATTCTGCTAATAGTCATTGGATCTCGACCAACGAGAGCAGCAATATCGCGATTCGATAAACCGCAATCGGGATAGGCTACAATCCGACCTTCATCAAAGTCGGAAAAGTGATGGTACGCATTTCTCCTCCTTACACGAGACATCACAACAACGTTTCACCAGGCAACGCCGGTCAACTGCTGTTTGTGTATGAGAAGTCGGTTGGAAACTTTCCTCATGTCAGCACGTTGTAGGTGTCGCCACCGGCGGCAACCTTGTGTGAATGCTCTGAAAAGCTAATCGTTTGCATATCACAGCATCTTCTTCCTGTCGGTTAAATTTCGCGCCTGTAGCACGTCATCTTCGTGGTGCAGCAATTTTAATGGCCAGTAGTGTAGGTGTTAGGAAAGTTTACAGCTCGCGCTGTTCTATACCACCATGAACGGCACGCGTGCAGCGTCCTCAATAGTATATCAGTAGTAGTCAGAACACTGTTCTGTACGGTTGTGAGTCCATTATGTCGGAACTAAATGAAGTCTAACGTGGGCAGACTGTTGGTGCTCGTATGGTCGGTGTTTCCGTGACCAAGGCAGCCAAAGTGTTTAATGTTTCAAGGGGCTCCGTATCGAAGATTTTCACCGCATATAGAGAGAGTGGGAAAACACCATCCATTTAGTCGCGACGCGGACGAAATTATCTTGGATTGACCGCGTCAGACGGTCACTGAAGATGACTGATGAAAGAAACGGGGCTGACAGCTGTGAAAGTCACTGCATTACTGAATGGCACACTTTGTCAGCACCAAAACCATACGGAGAGTCCTTATGCAGGGAACTGCTGGGCGATCTGAACTTCCAAAGCCACTCTTCACTAATGAAATGCCTGTAACAAGAAAATCTAGTGGTGAAGCCGAAAAACGTGGAATATGGAGGAAAAGGGGACTGTAATTTTGCAAGAATGAGTCTTGTTTCACACTGTTTCTAACA
The DNA here is from genome assembly GCF_023864345.2 of Schistocerca serialis cubense. Lineage (NCBI taxonomy): Eukaryota > Metazoa > Arthropoda > Insecta > Orthoptera > Acrididae > Schistocerca > Schistocerca serialis. The sequence continues at coordinate 164,466,507 of NC_064645.1, read as the reverse complement.
CCTGCCCGAGTTTAAATACCAAGGGTGAAACATGGACGGGGTATTCAATGGGCGTCATGATTACTCTGCAAGGCCGCTTTGGTACCAAGGATAATCTGACCGTTTTGGCTGATCAGGTCCATATTTCTTCTAAAATGGTGATTTTGTGTACGAAGGCGACAGGGCCCCCATTCACATACTCTCATCGCCCAGGACTGACTGTGTTTGGCGATGAACTGTCGTACTTCCCTCGTCACCACAGTCGCCAGATCTCTATATCACTCAATCATTCTGATGTACTTTTGAGAGAAGGATGCGTGATCCCTATCCACTTCTATTATCATTACCTGAGTTTGCAGTAAGAATGATATAAGATTCCCTTGAAAACCATGCAGGCCCATCGAAGGGACAAACTCCTAGAGTTCCTTGTACGTCTGAACTTCATATACGTCATCTGAACATCATACTCACTATGACTATGGAGACCGAAAAAGAACCGCGCGACCGCTACGGTCGCAGGTTCGAATCCTGCCTCGGGCGTGGATGTGTGTGATATCCTTAGGTTAGTTAGGTTTAAGTAGTTCTAAGTTCTAGGGGACTGATGACCTTAGAAGTTAAGTCCCATAGTGACCAGAGCCATTTGAACCATTTTGAGCCGAGAAAGAAGGAAGACTGCCATTCCTGCACGTCAGGTCAAGATTAGGACTGCTTTCACTCCAGGCCATGGTATGCATCGGATGAAAACGCTCACTGACCTGTTTTTGCATGCCACCACCCTGCGCAGGAGAACAGGGTACTAAAAACACTATTACACAAGGCACATGCCATCTCTGACAGAGTCTGCCTCAGGAAATGCAACACCTCAGAGCCGTGTTTCGAAGAAATGGATACTCATAATGACAGATTAAGTGCAATCTTCGGCCCACCACTACCGTACAACCTGCGCAGAAAGAAGAAATCATGGACGAAGAGGTAGCTACAGCCTTTATGCCATACACCGGCGCGGTATTTAGAAAAGTCGGTTCTATGCTGAAAAAGCACCGCGTACGAACTGTCTTTCGCCCGCCAAATGAAACACAGGCATTGATGGGGAGTGCCAAAGATGACCTTGGTTTGCGGAAGGCCGGAGTATATTAGATACCGTGTCAATGTGGCAAGACAGATATAGGAAAAAGAATGTGATTGATCAAACATCGATGCTGTGAACACCAGTGGCACAGTCGATTAATGTACCCCACCAATTCGGCGGTCGACAAGCACCGTTGGTCAGAAAATCTTGCGATGGAATTCGACCGTGCCAGTATTTTTGAGCAGACTTCGAAATACAGGGTGACACACGGGAGACGGAAGGTTTTGAACTGCGTAGTACTGAGGGTGCGGTGGTGGGAGGTGGTCGTGGTGGGGATAGTTCTGATTCACACAAGACGCCATTTCGTTTACTCAGTCACTATGGAGCAGTGCGACTTGCAATGTCGAGTGTTTGTCTATGACAGTTTCGTGAAAAGCGGTGAGTCTATTATTGCTACGCAGCGATTGTTTCGTGCGCAGTTTAATGTCAGTCGACATGGAGCTGTTCTGAGGCGTAACAGAATCCTCAGATGGGTGGAAAACTTCAGATCAACTGGAAACATACTTGATAAGAACCACCCTGGCCCGAGACGCAGAGTAACGACACCAGAAAATGTTGAAAGGGTAAGGCAAGCGGCAGTCAGAAGCCCAGGACGGTCAGCTAGACATCATGCTAGTGAGTTACGAGTCAATCGTGAATGGGTTAGACGAATTTTGCATAAAGAATTAAAATTCCATCCCTACAAAATGCTCATTGTCCAACAACTTAAGGAAACTGATTTTGAAGTACGAGAAGACTTCGCTTACAGAATGCAAGTGATTTTGGGATCGAATGAAAATGAAATTTTATTGACGAGCGATGAAGCTGATTTTCATTTAAACCGGACCGTGAATAAACAAAATCTACGTTACTGGACTCCAGAGAATCCACACCTTATCCACCAGCGTCCTCTACACAGAAAAAGTAACAGCCTGGTGTGCTCTTGGCTCTGTTGGCGTTATTGGAAGCTATTTTTTGAAGAGAAAGGGGCCACAGTTACAGTTAATTCGGATCCTTACATTCGTATGCTTGAAACATTGTTGAAGCCAGAACTAAGAAGACGACGAATCAATTTAAATGCGTTTGGTTCCAGCAGGATGGGGCAACATCGCACACTGCAAACACTTCAATGACAGTCCTTAGACGCATGTTTCCTGGGCGGATTATCTCACGTTCTGGCAATGTTCCTTGGCCTCCCAGGTCTCCCGACTTGTCAGTATGTGACTTTTTTCTGTGGGGGTACCTTAAGAACTGTGTCTATAACCACAATCTACGAAATTTGGACGAGTTGAAGACTGAAATCATTCAAGAAATTGCTGCCATCCCTGCAGAGATTTTAGTACGTGTGATGGAGGATTTTGAGAAGAGACTTGAGTCCTGCATTCGAAATGATGGACATCACTTTGACGACATAACTTTTCACAAATAACTTCGTTAACTAAAATGGAAAATAATGAGCTTTTATTTTGTGTAAATAAACATGCATTAATTTTAAAGTTGGCTGAGTATTATTTCATTAAAAACCGTCCGTCTCCCGTGTGTCACCCTGTACTTGGACAGTGTTGTTAGAGAATAGATTGAAATTTTCACCAGAAATAATCTTATCAATCGGGACTATGGCTATGATGTCAGTAAGGCTTAGGAACCACCATGTGTATAATTAAGAAGAATCTCAACATACACAACGATCTGACAGAGAAACTACACTGAAGCTACCACAGACGCTGACGCAAGCGTCTCCACGACTGCCGACGCGCGCCCTCTGCCGCCAACTATGGGGGGTGAGGTTTGGGGTGGGAGAGAATGAAGTCGGTCACGCGTCCCCAGGAGCTTAGTTTTTCAACTGAAGATGGCTACATGGCTGATGCCAAAATATTGAGCCCTTTGGGACGCTATGGACGGCCAGTACACCCGTCGACTCTTCGTTCAGCAATTAAAATGTTCACAGTAATTATCAGATTCATCAAGAAATTCATTGCTACTTCTTTAAATACGAGTAAAACAGGGTTATCGCGTTGTAGAACATATATATATAGAAATGCATGTACATGACATTCAGAAAGAGGCTACCATTACTGAACTACTAAGACAGCCCACTATTTACTTGCTGTTTTATCTGTTTACAGAAAATGTAATAGAAATAAATCTGATAATCGGACAAAAAACAGTAGTATGCAAACACATTGGCACATCGTTCACGTAAATAGGACATAATCAGTATCATATTAATAACTCGTAGTTTATCAGCAGCATTGCATAACATACTGACAATAGGATACTAATGTTTGGAATGGTCACAACTCATTGCACCCTCGTATTATAGTTGGTATATTTTCGCTACAGTATTTTATTACTAAGTCCGAATGTGATACAAAGTGCTGATACAAATGTGTATATGGGAGCTGTCAAATTTCTTACTATGCGTTGTTCCAACCTGCCATCGGTGTCAAACTCTACATTATGAATAGCACTGGAATCGTCGTGGCTGAGTAACGTAGCGTCTGATTTATTCCTTTGCTTTTGTTCTGAACAAGTTGGGGGAAGAATATGAAGTGGCATTTGTATGCAGTTAAGTTCACATGCAGCCATAAGTAAGGAGATAATTTGCTACTGTAAACCTGTCTTTGCCAAATTACTTTGAGTACAGTAAATGTTCCGGGGAAAATCTAAATCAACAAGCACACTAACGGGTGTTTCTGTATCATTTGAGAGATGAAATGCTACTGCTATGCAGTGGACGCTTTCTTCTGAAAAAAAAATGAGAACTGAATCCTGAGTGCTAAACTTCAGTAAAAATTCAAGTTACTGTAGTGAACCTTGAGGGAACCGCTGCTATAAAAGATCTAATATAAAAATGCCCTGGAAAATTTATGTTATCAGTACAAGAACCACGACAGGGGTCCTACAGTACGCATCTGATTGGTTTAAATAATGCTCTGCCATCCCACGCTGCCCTAACAAAACCAGAGAATATTAAATGGCAAACAAATGGCAAGTAATTTTCCCAGATTGACGCAGCTATTTCGGAAAACTGGACACTACACTACATTTACTGAAAATAAATAATCTTAATTTAGAGGTAGTCATTCACTAAAGGATACGAAGTACACTGAAAACAAAAAAAGATATGAATCACCCGGAAGGGGAGGAGAAAACAAACTTGCCAGTTTGGGAGGGTATGTGATGTTAATTTAGTGGTTGCAAAATCAAATTAAATTTACAGAGAACTGGGCGATATGACCCCTTTCAGTTTGACGTCACGCCGCCTCTGACCTGGATGCATTCGTAGATTCGGTTGGGTATATTTTGTATGCTGTCCCTAGGGAATCTGTACCACAACTTTTGTCACTGGTCCTTGCCCTAGATACTGGCACAGGATGGAGCTCACTTCCGAGGTGTTACCACACATGGTCTATCTGGGACATATCTAAGGATTTTACTAGTCACAAAAGTACCTCAACATCACGCAGATTATTCATAGACACATATGCCAAGCCCAGTTGAGCATCGTTGTGTTGAAAAACGGCAGGACGATTCCGTCGCATGGAAAATAGCGCATGATAGGGCAGAATGCCGATGACGTACCGTTAGGCCTTCAGGGTTCCCTCACTCGCTACCGGCTGTGACCTGAAATGGTACGTGGTAGCCCCTCACACAATGACGTCAGAAGTAGCATCATTGTGCCTCTGTGAAACGTTGCAAGAATTGTATCTCGGCACATGTCACTACCACACTCGTCGACGATGGTCACCAGCGCAGTGCAGAGCCACGATTCATCGCTGAACACAATACGTCATATAGGCAGTCATTTTTCCCTCGTTCTGTTTGGGAGTGGAACAGGGAGAGAAGAAGCTAGTTGTGCTACGAGGTACCCTCTGCCACGCACCGTATAGTGGATTGCGGAGTATGTATGTAGATGTAGATGTAGACGTCGCCACTCCTGTGAAGTTGGTGCTTCCTAATCACGGCACCACTACTGTGCACGGGATGATAATCCCCTAGTCTGACTGCTGCTACAACCAGGCGAATGGTGCAGTATGACATAAAGAGTGGTCGGAAAATCCCGTTACAGACTTCTAGGATATGTAGAGAGTAGTGAGTACAGAACATTTTGAATAGGAACCCATGTCCGGAATCGTATCGTTTCCGTTCTACGACAGTTTCAATTCAGATGTGTACCTCGTCAACGTCTAAGACGTCTCAGAGTTCCCTGTCCTGATATGCAACAGGGTAGACACTATGACGTGTACTACGTCAAACGATCCCCAGATGTCACTTAATGTCCGCTTTGCTGTGAGACCGAGTCAATACCTGTGCATCACCGATAGAAGAAACATGGTGCAGTACACGTTTGCGGAATACACAGACATGCTCCTTGTGTATGGCGAAGCTGGAGGTAACGGAAGAGCTGCTAGTCGGCTGTATCACGAACGTTTTCCACACCGTCACACTCCATCACACAAACTGTTTGCCCAAGTTACACAACGGTTACGAGAAACGGGTACCTTCACTGTGAGGAGGCAGGACTGTGGTGCTCCACGGCGACGCCGCGCTCCCGAATTGGAAGAAAGTGTACTGCGTCGAATTGAAGATAGTTCGTCAACGAGTTCGCGAGCAATTGCGCGTGCAATGGCTGTTAGTCACAGTACCGTCTTGGACGTCCTGCATGAGTAACAATTACGTCCGTACCACTTACAAAAGGTACACGCTGTGGGTCCAGCAGACTTTCCACAACGCGTCGCCTTCTGCACATGGTTCCTGCACCGTTGCATAGACGAGCCACTGTTTCCACGTCTAGTTCTCTTCACAGGTAAATGTAGGTTCACAAGGAATTGTGTTCTGAATGTTCGAAACAGCCATGTCTGTGCGAACGAAAACCCTCATGCCACGCATGTTCAGGGATTTCAAGACAGGTTTGGAATTAACTTGTGGGCAGATATTCTGGACGATCATGTGATTGGACCATACCTCCTTCAAACCAAGCTCACGGGTCCCGCATACTTAGTCTTCCTACGACACGTAATGGACCCATTCTTGGAAGCTGTGCCATTGAATGTCCGTCAGGAAATGTGATTTCAGCATGATGGAGCGCCACCTCACTTTTCACCGGCTGTCCGGAGACATCTCAACAGACGGTATGGTGAAAGATGGATAGGCCGTGGTGGTCCAACCGCGTGGCCGCCACGATCGCCGAATTTAACCCCTATGGACTACCTCTTGTGGGGTCGTATGAAGAGCCTAATTTATGAGACACCTGTAGAGACAGAGGAAGATCTGCTGGCACGAGTTCTAGCCTCTGCACAAGACAGTGAAGGGACACCAGGTGGGATTGAGAGAGTGTACCAGAACATGCTTCGGAGGTACAATGTATGACACAACACATCGAGCCACTGTTCTAATGCATCGGTACGTTGCGGCTGGTGCCGTAGACGCTGGGTTCTTGTTGTTGCCGACTAATGTAAACCATAAGATATAAGTTGTAATGCAAATGCGTAAGTAGTAACGGAACGAGTGGGTCACGCCTCAGTACATTCCTCACGTGGGTGTGGATGAGATAATCATCTGCACTGAAACTGCCGTATAACGGAAACGATACGTTTCCGGACATGGGTTCCTATTCAAAATGTTATGTACTTACGACCCTCTACATGTCCTACAAGTTTGTAACTGGAATTTCCGACCACCCTGTATAATGTTGCTGTGTGTCCGTTATTTGTTCTCAGGCGTTGGCACAGACGCGGAGGAGCTACCAATAGCTTGAAGTACAATAACTTGATTCTGCCTTATGGTCGTCAGACGTCGTCGATCCAGATGGTGACAACGAGTAAGTCTGCCTTCAAGTTTCCATGCAGTGTAAAATTGGGCCACTGTCACTTCGGTATAGGCCACAAACCTGTATATTGCACGACTGATTCATGAAGCCAGATGGAGATCCAAGTAGGTGAATACACGCGATGTTGAGGCTCCAGCTGCGGTCCAGCAGCCAGATGAGGCACAGGGGGAATTCAGATTCACGTGATTCAGAATCTAGCCAGCGCCCTTAGCCCCAGTCTGCAAGACAAATCGTCGCCTCGCCCAGTAAGATCTAGAGGCAGTACAGCGCCCCCTCCTGGTGATTTCTGAATCCACCACACACACGCACACCAAGAAACCGTTTTCATGACGCCCCCACAAAGAGAGCGAGCTAACGTGCTTACCGCCCACCTTGAGAAAGCAGAAGTCACGCCACCCAAGCTCACCTCAGAAGTTAGCGCCGTTGAATGTCGGACCTCCATGTGGGCAGCTGTCACTGCGCAGTCCTCCTTCACCTGCCAAACGCTGCAGCACACGTCGTGAGAGGTGAGGTGAGCCACACTCCATCGTCTCACACGTATGTTGAAGACGTCCTGTTGTAGCGGACTGCACAGCATGCCCTCTTACACTCGACTGCAGTTCAATATAAGTTGATTGCCAGTAAGACCCTTGCAGTAAAGTCAGCAGTGTGGCGCTTCTGCCATCTGGGGGCTGGGATTAATTAGCAGCTTATCTGTTGCCATATTCTTGAGTACTCAAGAATAATTAAATCGCGACTGTGGTGTATATCTGCCAACGAGAGCCTAACATTCAAATCCCACATTATGCCCAATGGATATTTAATTAAATTGTCTGCTTCTAAATTTTTATCTGCCAGTGTGTTGAATTAAGTTCCTCCCTACGTAAATTCTGAAGTTCAGAGTTTTATTAGATTCTAGAACTTCCACAGAGTAAATGCTCCTGCTCAAATCGCGTAATACTTTTTACGTAATGGCACTGTCTATTGCTTTATTTTATTTTTTCGTGTCACGACAATTTCTTTTAACTTTTTTCAGCCCAATATCGGGCCACAACCAATGGTTCTTCCTTGTCAAGCATAGGTCGTCAACAGTGCACCTCGTGGGGCAGTTTTGAAAGTACAGATTCTGCTATGACATTTTGTCTACTAGAATTTGCACCTATGAATTGTTCATACAATAACCGTGTAAACGATGCACCTGTGCATTTGCTCTGAATTTACTCACTTTTTTTGCTGTATCGATCGTTAAAACCTCATGTCTACGAGATAGATGTAGACGATGGACTAATTTCGTTCGTCCGCTATTTTTTCCTGATGTTTCGAATAACCATCTTAGAGTCGCCTTTCGTGTGTTTCGTTGGTATGATACTGCAGCCATTCTGCTGCTGTCTTATAAATATTCCTAAGAAAATCTTGTATAACATTTCTTAATTTAAGACAATGTCCAAATTGTTCTGCCTTTCAATTACATTTTAAACCCCTCCATTCCTCTATGTTTGTTAATTCATATGATGTTTTCTCAGAGAGGTGCGGCTGGATCAGAGGAGTCGGCGGTACATTGTTAATGGACGCTAATGACCGAACACTTATCTTGTTCTCTCATTGTGTTTCATTGTGTAATACGCTGTACGTCCCTGAGATATCTTAACCGGTCACTGTAAATTGGATGATTCAGTCATTCGTCCTCTAACAAAGATGTCGTACTGTCTACAACGGTCGGACGTAGGACTCCACGATTAATTGAATTTTATGGTGGTTTTAATGTCTTCTGCATTCCGCTTCTCGCTAAACTCGCCAGGAAACGCTAAAAAAATTTTCTGCCCTGAGTCGTACGTATTGTGTACGACAATACGTGCGTAACCAAATTATGTTGCAATTTGTGTCAAATCTCAGAAATTTCAGTTTTAAAATCTATTTGCCGGGTAGTAACGCGCCATTCTCGTGGTCACACAAAATAATTTGCATTGTACCTATCTACGGTTTGTTTTATGTTGCATGTACCATACTCTGAGAACAGAAAACAAAGAACACCATTATAATGGCCAACGACCGTACCATTGATGAGACTGCTCGATGAATTTTATTAATATGTGTCAGCGTAACCTAATAGTTAATATTTTTATCTTGTCTTTTGTCTAGTATGTTCTCTTATGTAATGAAGTGGTAATCTGAAATCCACTGATTGAGGATATGGATCATCTCTTTAATTGCGCCACTAGGCAGAGAAATTTGAGTGTAATTACCTATACGAGGATGACTTAGTTAGCGTTGATCGCTATTCTATAATTCTCTATGAGGTACAGATCACTATAATCGGTCTATATATAGTAATTGTAAGCCGGCCGTTGTGGCCGTGTGGTTCTAGGCACTTCAGTCTGGAACCGCGTGACCGCTACGGTCGCAGGTCCGAATCCTGCCTCGGGCATGGATGTGTGTGATGTCCTTAGGTTAGTTAGGTGTAAGTAGTTCTAAGTCTAGGGGACTAACGACCTCAGAAGTTAAGTCCCATAGTGCTCAGAGTCATTTAGTATTTGTAAGACTAGGGAACTAAACACTTCAGGTGAAGTAATCTTCAGTGCTTGATTAGCAAACCAGATTTAAGTTCTATGATTTTGGGGTTGGCTTAAATGTATAGATGTATAGTATGATTTGTTTTTTCAAGTGTATTTTTATTAATGCTTTGTTTGTTTGAATATTTTGTCTCTGTCAATAATAATAATAATAATAATAATAACATGCACAAATTTTCTGAAAAAGGAAAGAATTGTTTTTTCGAAATTTTGTTGTTTTGTACATAATTAAGTACAGTTTACGGGAAGAACGAAATAATGTTTAAGTTATCGCTACTCTCCGTTTCGCAGCTTTGTGTAAGTGGTAGTTTTAGTGATTTTTTATTTCTTCTGACAAATGTACATGATCCCTACTTCGTGTATTAGGTAACGAATCGTCTTCCCGTTTGAAAATCAGGCATTCTTACGTTGCACCCACACAACAACTTACGCTTTTATACACCTCTTTGCCAAATGTTCACTTGTGGTCACGCTCATTTGATTTTGTCACTTTCTCAGGCAACGGATCTGACCTGGGAGGCCCTACTTCCTTTGTGGCCAACGTTTCTTGTTTCCTGGCTTAATACAGGTTCAACAGAGTTCGTGTTGACACGGCACAGGAAATCCCATTCCTGCACAGCAGACAACCAACTCCAAACATGAGCTGCCGTTTGCGGAAATTATTATACAACTAGTACTATCTACAAACAAGGTTACTTGAATAGAATGCAAATCAGATGCTGAAAGTGGTAAGGGCCGAAAGCACACCGTCTTCCTCCCCATATTTAAGTGAATATCAGAGAAATCTGTGAGATAGTTTTTCGTGATTGTTTGGATATACGTACATTGTGGGCCTACAGTACAGATAAACCTGACCAAAAATAAGATCAACCAACGTCAGAGACATGAATACATGCTGTAGTCTCAAAATCGACGATGATGTGCCTTATGGTTCTCAGCGCCTGAATCGCATTATTGTATGGCAAAACCCAAAAATTAATGTACTATATCTTATTCAGAATACCTCGAAAGAAGTTTTTCTATCAGTATAACTACAACATATTCTGACGACTGATCTAATCTTACTACATAGTGAGTGAACTGGCATATGTGTGGCGTTTGCTACCGCCTAGCGGGATTTATGTCAAGCGTGATGACTGGGTGTTGTGTGATGTCCTTAGGTTAGTTAGGTTTAAGTAGTTCTAAGTTCTAGGGGACTGATGACCATAGCTGTTAAGTCCCATAGTGCTCGGAGCCATTTGAACCATTTATGTCAAGCGAACGTGGATAAAAGTCGACTGCAGTGTGCTGCCACCTCACGTCATTGACCTAAACTTGTAATTGAGTGGTAAGGGCTAGCGGCGCACGCCGTGAACCACGCACATTGTTTATTAAATCTATATGTATTCGGTCTGCTGCTCGTGGTCTCGCGGTATGGTTCTCGCTTCCCTAACATGGAGTCCAAGGTTCGATTCGAGGCGGGGTAAGGGATTTTCATCTGCCCCTAGATGACTGGGTGTTGTTGTGTCGTCTACATCATCATCATTCATCCCCATTACGGTCGGAGGAAGGCAATGGCAAACCACCTCCATTAGGACCTTGCCTAGTACGTCTCCCGCTTCGTTCCCCTATGCTCTGTCAAGAGGCATGGAACTTCATTTCCATATGTATTCCGTCTGGAAGGCAATTACGTCACGCCAGTTGCGCATGTGCAGAAGCTCCTCAAAATGTGCACAAGTGAAGCTGTGCTCGCGACCCTGATGGCAAGTTTCTCCGAGTATAGAGGAGCAATATTGCACAGCGCGGTAGATTTAGTGCACTGTATTTTAGATTACCACATTTACATTACGTTTGACAGCATTCAAAGAAAAATAATCAATAAATCCGCAAAATGTCAAAAGTTAGTGTGTTCTAGTGCTCTTGTGCTCCTACACAAGAGCCGCCACTTTAGGAGACTTGATGTCCAAACTTTTGTTCATGTTCTTTTATATTTTAGACCATGGGCCTTTTGCAAGTGTCTGCTGGTATATTCCAAACTTGAAAAATATAGCCGATACTTAGATACCCTTTGTCACAATAATGGGACTAGAACGCAAACATTATCCACAGCTTATTTAAAGACAGATGTGTGACTAGCAACGGTGCACAGACATTTTATAAAGTGAATAAACAAGCTACCGTTTCGGCGAAGCAAAACTTTCTCACTTCCGTGTGAGATCACTAAACATGAAACAGGAGAATATATTACACGCGCAAACAAAGTTGACACGCGGCGCGTTGGCTGATGGGAGCGACCGTAAAAGCATTTCCCATTTGCAGACACTCCCACCAGCCACCGCGCCGAGTGTCAACTTTGTTTGCGCGAGTAATTTACAGTAGTGCTCTTCAATCGTCCCTGCCTGGTCTCGGTCGGATGCTGATGTATTTTGAATCCTGGGACATTGTAACCTTGTGTTCCTGTAGGTAGCGCATTTTTCACAGATGCTATCACAGATGAAACACACTCCGACGAGCTTAGAAGCTTCGCGAACTTAGATGTCTCGTGTCCGCGCGCGATAGCCGACCGTATGACTGAGCTATGAACCTGACTGTTGACACGGCGAAAGCAATCTTAAACTCTAAAACTTTCTGCAACAGCAGCTAAATTTACGTGTATGCCACATATGGACAACCCAGTGTGGATGTGGCGTCACCTTCTCACTTTAATATGAATGAGATTTTTAGAAATCTTTCTGGTCTGTTAAGCATTGTTGCTCATTTATGTTAAATGCTCTGAACGCTAATGACTCTCGAGTCAACAGGCAGACTGTATGGTAACAACCTACAGACAGTATATATAATAAACAAGTCACTAGTGCAGCGGATCGTGATCAAAGTTTTGTATAGAACAAGAGTGTGCATCCTGTGAGAGGCATCAGTTCAGAATGCAGCGTTGGCAGCATTGCGTGTTGACAACATTTCCGAGTCTTGCGATACACACTTGCGCACATACGCATCTTGCCTCCACATCCCGCCACTACGATGACGGTGTAGGTGGGCTGCTGCATGCGGTTATCAGCTGGAGAAGAGGGCACCTGCCTCTCTTCCTGCCTACCACTCTCACTCGAAGCATTTTCTTCCGAGTGTGCAGAATATACACTACTGGCCATTAAAATTGCTACACCAAGAAGAAATTCAGATGATAAACAGGTATTCATTGGGCAAATATATTATACTACAACTGACATGTGATCGTACTTTCACGCAGTTTTGGTGCATAGACCCTGAGAAATCAGTACCCAGAACAACCACGTCTGGCCGTAATAACGACCTTGATACGCCTGGTCATAGAGTCAAACAGAGCTTGGATGGGGTGTACAGGTACAGCTGCCCATGCAGCTACAACACGATACCACAGTTCATCAAGAGTAGTGACTGGCATCTTGTGACGAGTCAGTTGCTCGGCCACCATTGACCAGACGTTTTCAATTGGTGAGAGATCTAGAGAATGTGCTGGCCAGGGCAGCAGTCGAACATTTTCTCTATCCGGAAAGGCCCGTACAGGACCTGCAAAATTCGGTCGTGCATTATCCTCGTGAAATGTAGGGTTTCGCAGGGATCGAATGAAGGCTAGAGCCACGCGTCGTAACACATCTGAAATGTAGTTCAAAGTGCCCTCAATGCGAACAAGAGGTGACCGAGACGTGTAACCAATGGCACCCCATACCGTCACGCTGGGTGATACGCCAGTATGGCTATGACCAATACACGCTTCCAATTTGCGTTCACCGCGAAGTCGCCAAACACGGATGCGACCATCATGATGCTGTAAACAGAACCTGGATTCATCCGAAGAAATGACGTTTTCCCATTCGTGCACTCAGGTTCGTCGTTGAGTACACCATCGCAGGCGCTCCTCTCTGTGATGCAGCGTCAAGGGTAACCGCAGCCATTGTCTTCGAGCTGATAGTCCACTCTGCTGCAAACGTCGTCGAACTGTTCGTGCAGATGGTTGTTGTCTTGCAAACGTCCCCACCTGTTGACTCAGGGATCCAGATGTGGCTGCACGATCCGTTACAGCCATGCGGATAAGATGCCTGTCATGTCGACTGCCAGTGATACGAGGCCGTTGGGATCCAGCACGGCGTTCCGTATTACCCTCCTGAACCCACCGATTCTATATTCTGCTAACAGTCATTGGATCTTGACCAACGTCAGCATCAATGTCACGATACGATAAGCCGCAATCGCGATAGGCTACGATCCGACTTTTATCAAACGTGATGGTACGCATTTCTCCTCTTTACACGAGGCATGAAAACAACGTTTCACCAGGCGACGCCAGTCAACTGCTGTTTGTGTATGAAAAATCGGTAGGAAACTTTCCTCATGTCAGCACGTTGTAGGTGTCACCACCGGCACCAGACTTCTGTGAATGTTGTCAAGAGCTAATCATTTGCATATCACAGCATCATCTTCCTGTCGGTTAAATTTCGCGTCTGTAGCACGTCATCTTCATGGTGTAGCAATTTTGATGGCCAGTAGTGTATAAACTGCTAGTCTACATTGAGTTTACATCATCAAATAAATTTCCATAGACCACTACAGCAGATGACCAAGAGTCTGCTACGGTATTACACACATCCATTTTCTATGTAGATTTCAACACTACTCAACATGAGAAGACCTACTTTGCTTTTGTTCAAGTTCATCACATTTGGACGTTTTTTCTGTCAACCACCGTCAAAAGACTGTGAGTCGACTCTGAGTTACAGATTTACATTTCTTTGAACGATATTCCTAATCCATCCGTGAAGGATATCGTGGATACATTGTGTCTATATAAATCCAACATTTTCTTTGGACCATTGCTGACGGTCGATCCATGGAGACGTCGAGTCAACAGTGTATCAAACCAAATTTGTAGGAGTAGTCATTATTTGAATCACAATTAATCCACGATTCGCTCTAAACAGACCTACGTAATGAAATTATTGAAATGTGCTACACTATGTGTAGTTCACGCTGAGCAAGTTGATCTTCGTGATTTATTTGAAGCACTCTATATTTCTCTGAAAATTCTGATCATTTGAATCTGTGATTGATCCATGGATCTTCATATTCTCTGTAAAGATGCAAATGCTTTCAAAACTGGAAATGAATCACAGTTTTCTGTAGCGAACGCGATATATGTAAATAACTGATCAACTCTGTTGTCTGATCCTGCTGTCTGTGATACTCTCTGAATATGTTACAGTACATGTATGTTTAACCATTATCGATTGCCATTACCCACTAAAGTAACTTATAAGATGAAAACGATGCAACTTACGGTATCATGGTTTCACCCCAACGATGGTCGAAGACTTTAAGATATTCAGTGTTTAGTATACCTTCAAGCCTTGAGGGGACCATGTGATATTACATTTTGTCTGTCAGACATTGCACGTATGACTTTCTCGTACAATAACCATGTAAACGATACATCTGTGCATTTACCCTGAATTTGTCCACTTATATTGCTGTATCGATCGTTAAAACGTCACGTCTGCTACATAGATGTAAACGATGGACCAGATTCTTTCGTCCGCTATTTTTGTTCCGATGTTTCGAATAACCTTGTTAGAGTTTCCTTCCGTGTGTTATCTTGGTAAGATACAGCAGCCATTCTGCTGCGCTCTTGTAAATATTCCTACGAAAATCTTATGTAAGTTTCCGTACTATAGTACAATGTCAAAATTGTTCTGCCTTTCAAGTATATTTCAAACCTCTTCGTTTCTCTGTGTTTTTTAATTCATATGATATTTTCTCAGATTGGTGCGGCTGGAACAGAGAAATCGACGTTACATTGCTAGTGGACGTTAATGAGCGAACACTCATCCTCTTTGTTCATTGCTTTTCATTGCGTATTATGCAGTAAGTCCCTTAGACACCTGTATTGGTCATTTCTTGTGTCCCGTGGAATTTTTCTTGCAAACCATACATTGGAGGATTCGATCATTAGTCCTCTAACAATGATGTTGTACAGTCTACACCAGTTGGAGACAGGTCCACACGATTAATTGAATTTATTGGTGGTTTTAATAACCTACGCATTCCGCTTCTCGCTGAACTCGAATTGAAGCGCTGACTGATCTTTCTTCTTTCTTTAGAAAAAAAAAAAATGCGCTGAATCGTGCGTATTGCGGACGACAACATGCGCGCAACCCCCATCTGGTGACATCTACCCCGAGTACCAATTATTTTCCAAGTTGTATCACATCTCAGAAATTAAATTTTAAAATCTATTTACCGGGTGTTAACGCGTCAAGATGTTGCATGTCCTGGAGTACACCACAATCGAATTTGTTGCCTGCTTCGTCTTTAAGGCCCCATTTGGATATATTTGTTTTGACTGGCGATACACCAGAACTAATGCGATGTAGTGTGTTTGTTTAGCTCGGTTGTAAGATATCTCTAGCGTGATTTAAGTGTTCCAGGTCTGCATGAGGCACTTCGTAGAGGATGGCGGAAGATGGTGGAGCTCATCGAAAGTCTGTTAAAATTTTTCTGTGTGCTCATGTGCAATTCTTCATGACTGAGGATCTGAGAATCCGTATACTTAATACAGATTCCCAAGTAGTGTGGAGTTTATGCATTTTATTATTAGCCTACATATTTCATTTAGGCTTTTATTGACCTTTTTTTTATGTAGAGATCTGAACCGTACGGGTCATGCGTATACTGCGGTGGATAAACAAAGACAGTGAAAAGTTGTTCTTAAAACAATTGGTCTGGTTGCCCATTACTATTCGTTAGTTTCCTCGAGATGTTATTGGACAAATCAAATGGCTCAGAGCACTATGGGGCTTAACATCTGAGGTCATCAGTCCCCTAGAATTAGAACTACTTAAACCTAACTAACCTAAAGACATCACACACATCCATGCCCGAGGCAGAATTCGAACCTGCGACCGTAGCAGTCGCGCGGTTCCGGACTGAAGCGCCTAGAACCGCTCGGCCACCGCGGCCGGCCAAGATGTTATTCCTGGCGGCAATCTCTTGGCGTTGTGTTCCAGGCTGCTGCCATTCCAGGTGACTTTCAGTTTCCTGTTTACCCATTCCGAGCGAAGGTGAAAAGCGCTAATTTGTGTCTTCTTGGGGTTTGGTTTGACGGAATGCTCTTGGTAACATTCACACATGATGTTTAACAAGTTTTCCAGTTTTCATTCCTCTTCCTCAAAGCTTTTTCCTTGTTCGACGTTCAGCTCTCTGTTTACCTGTTGTGAGGGTGACAGGTAGCACAATCTGGTATTGGATGACCATTTGTGTATTTATTAAATAAAACGGAGGACGCGACATTGCTCTGGGCGAGACGTTTGTTTTATCGACGCCTTTGTTTTGTCGAAGCCAACGACTTTTTCTACCCACCAGTGTTACAAAAAACAGTGTTTTGCAACAGAGATCAATAATTTTTGTGACCTAATGGTTCTTAAATGCAGAGTTTATTCATGAGTATTCTATGACTGAGTGATTGACGGTGTCGTATGCACAATTTAAGTTTACCTGAGCTACACCTGTGAGTAGTTTGTTTTCAAATCCTTTCTCTAAGAGTTCTGTAAGGGAGAGGATTTGATTGGTGCCTAGTTTCCCAATATGAATCCAGCCTGCTGTGTCATAAGCGTTTGGTCTGCGATTTTTGCTTATTAAACATAAACCAGAAATGACATGCATCATTACCAATGAAATAATTCCAAACTCCCAATGAGAACTACGAAATACACATACCCATCAAGCACCTCTTTCTCCCTAATTATATTTAAACAATCAGTTAGTTTTATCATTTAGCTCAACGAATAATCCGGCTTGGTATAATATAAAAGCATTTTTGAGTGGCTACAGACACCCCCAGATGCTTCTTGGCTGCCGGTCCATTGTCGCAGTGCCGTAACCGTTCTTGCTGCTAGGGCCTGCTACTTCGTTCCCTATTGATTCAGAGAACAGCGTGGCAGGGTACTATTCTTATTACGACAGTTTTCAAAACTAGAAGAAGAGGTTAATTCGCCACTTGTAACTTAACCCTGCAACTTAGCAACAATTTTCATGTACATAATTAAGGCGAGACGGAAAATGATTTCTACAGTGTAGATGCACACCAAGCCCGACCTATTACGAGACTGGCGAAATTCCGCGAGTAAGGAGGGTAAGAGGCAAGGAGTTCTACATTAGCAGTGAATGGATAAGTTGAGAATTTGTGTCTGGCGGGAAGTTTGCTAGAGTGTCCCGTGCAGTTGCAATGACCTCTGTGTTTGGATGGCTTAGCGGTGAGAAAATTTGTCTCGTAAGCAGCAGACCCGGGCTCGAATCACGGTCCAGCACAAATTTTCAACCGGCGCTATTGATTTCAATCAATGCCCGCTCGTAGCCAGTGTCTTAATTCGTTCGTGTCTTCATTTTCTTTAGGTTTCTCTTGGCTCGTTACGTAGCGGAGAAACTTAAACAGGCGTCTGAACGGCCTGTGTAGGAGTACCGGACCAACTAGATCCAGTCCGATAACAAAAAATGTTATAGTGTCACTCAGTTCACGGCTGTAGCAAGCTATAGTTTTCGTGTTACTGCTTTGCAGACGAGAAATTATTTCATGAAGGAGTACCGGACCAACTAGACCGTTACAAGGTCTTAAGCTGATACAGTCCGATAACAAAAAATGTTATAGTGTCACTCAGTTCACGACTGTAGCAAGCTATAGATTTCGTGTTACTGCTTTGAAGACGAGAAATTATTTCATGAAGGAGTACCGGATCAACTAGATCGTTACAAGGTCTTAAGCTGATACTGTCCGATAACAAAAAATGTTATAGTGTCACTCAGTTCACGACTGTAGCAAGCTATATTTTTCGTGTTACTGCTGTGCAGACGAGAAGTTATTTCATGATGTGTAACAATAATGGTTCACGTTGGCAGAACGGATTGGTAAATACGTTAGGAGAGATATCCTCCGTTACGTTAATCTCCATGCCGTTACCTTGTACCGTCCTTGTTGTGTGACGCGATGTTCCAAGTGGAATTCAAACCTAGGATCATCTCTGGCCATTCGTGATGTACAATTATAGAAGCCTATTTTCATGCCAGATGACGCAGACCTAGCCCAGTGGTCACGAGAATTATAAACGTCAGTGACATTAATGATCAAGTCCTCATTAAAATGTTGGGAAATTTATGTTATTCTATAACTGTCATAGAACACTATGTAGACATCCTATTGAACACAGCTGTACTTAAAAATTGTTCTTTATTATTTCTATGTTTAGGTCCAGGTGCTACGAGTGGCATGGAAGATATCAATTTTCTGAGTTACATATTTCATTTTATTTGAGATTAGCTAGTAGAAATAACATTTAATAGAGTCCCTAACAAGAACGCAAGAAAACGTCAGAAGGTGTGGGCAAAACTTTCACAGATGCGGAATGAAAAAGTTTTGTCACCTTACTGCAATTAAAACAGGGAGATTCATGTAGTGTTCTTTGTCTTATTTATTGTCTATGCTTTTAATGTTAATCTAATTTGTGTTCTTGCTGTTTATCCTTATAAATTTGCTCAAATTGAACAAGTATATTTTAACGTATGTTACCTTATCTGTAAATGTGTTTTTTCGTTGTACTTTCATGTAATATTAATGTGCAAATTAGCCGGTTAGATAAAAATCAACGTCTATCCTATTAAATGAACAAAAAGACAGCTGAGAAAGTGGAAAGGTAGTCAGAGACTTGGAAGTACACTGACGCAAAAAGAAACCCCAACACCAAAAAAGTAATTAATGTGTAGTAATGAAATTTAGCGAATACATTTGTCTAGGTACACATTTAACTGATTAACATTGCAACATCACACGTTAATGTAAGCACTAGATAAGCCATTGCAAATGTGAAATGCTGGTACACCAATAACCAGTGTTAAGTGACGTACTGCTGAGTGCAAGCAAGCAGACGTGCATGTGCTGTGTTGTACTAGTGCCGGATGTCAGTTTGTGGGATGGAGTCCCATGCATGTTGTATTTGGTCATTCAGTACAGGGACGGTTAACGCTGTTTGTGAATGACGCTGCAATTATCGTCCGATAATGTCCCCTATGTGCACGACTGGGGGCAGATCTGGTGATAGAGCAGGCCAAGGCCACATGGTGACCCTCTCGAGAGCGTGTTGGGTTACAACAGCGGTGTGCGGGCGAGCGTTATCCTGTTGGAAAACATCCCCTGGAATGCTGCTCATGAATAGCAGCACGACAAGTCGAATTACCAGACTGAGTACAATTCTGCAGTCAGGGAGCGTGGGATAACCACGAGAGTGTTCCTGCTGTCAAACGAAATAGCGTCCCAGACCCAAGTTCGAGGTGCAGGTCGGTGTGTCTAGCACGCAGACAGGTTGGTTGCTGGCCTTAACTGGCCTCTTTCTAACCAACATACGGCCATCACTGGCACTGAGGAAGAACCAGCTTTCATCAGGAAACACAGCAGACCCCCACGCTGCCCTCTAGCGAGCTAGACACCACTGACGTCGCAAATGGCGGTTGTGTGGAGTCCGTGGAATGCACGCTACAGGCCGTCTGGCTCGGAGCCGCCCTTGAAGTAACCGATTTGTAACAGTTCGTTATGTCACTGTGTTGCCAGCTGCTACCCAGATTGCTGCTGCAGATACTGTACGATGCGCCGGAGCCATATACCAAACATGATGGTGTTCTTGCGACTGCACATTGTCGTGACCATCGCCGCCAGCTATCATGTACAGTGGCTACATTCCTGCCAAGTCTTTCTGGATTATCGAATAAGGAACCTCAGTTCTCGTACCCCTGCTACACGACCTCGTTCAGGATCAGTGAGGTTCTGATAATGGCGTCGTTGCCACCTTAAAGGCATTCTTGACTGATATCAACTCACCACGTCCAATGTCGAAGGTAACTAACGGTCACGACCGCTACAGCATGTATTTAAAGCAAACCTGGTTTGCATCTTTACAGTGGCGCTAATACACTGGGTGATGAAAAAGTCAGTATAAATTTGAAAACTGAATAAATCACGGAATAATGTAGATAGAGAGGCACAAATTGACACACATGCTTGGAATGGCACGGGGTTTTATTAGAACCAAAAAAACACAAAAGTTCAAAAAATGTCCGACAGATGGCGCTTCATCTGATCAGAATAGCAATAATTAGCATAACAAAGTAAGACAAAGCAAAGATGATGTTCTTTACAGGAAATGCTCAATATGTCCACCATCATTCCTCAGCAATAGCTGTAGTCGAGGAACAATGTTGTGAACAGCACTGTAAAGCATGTCCGGGGTTATGGTGAGGCATTGGCGTCGGATGTTGTCTTTCAGCATCCCTAGAGATGTCGGTCGATCACGATGCACTTGCGACTTCAGGTAACCCCAAAGTCAATAATCGCACGGACTGAGGTCTGGGGACATGGGAGGCCAAGCATGACGAAAGTGGTGACTGAGTACACGATCATCATCAAACGACGCGCGCAAGAGATCTTTCACGCGTCTAGCAATATGGGGTGGAGCGCCATCCTGCATAAACATCGTACGTTCCAGCAGGTGTTTATCAGCCAGGCTGGGGATGATGCGATTCTGTAACATATCGGCGTACCTCTCAACCGTCACGGTAGCAGTTACAAAACCAGAATTACGCATTCCTGGAAGAAAAAAGGCCCGATAACGGTAGATATGGTAAATCCAACCCATACCGTGACTTTCTCGTCGTGCAATGCAGTTTCCACGACAGTTATAAGATTTTCGGTAGCCCAAATTCTGCAGTTGTGGGCATTGACAGACCCTCAGAGCGTGAAATGAGCTTCGTCGGTCCACAACACGTTACTCAACCAATCGTCATCTTCCGCCATCTTTTGAAACGCCCACTCCGCATATGCCCTCCGCTTCACTAAATCGCCAGGTAACAGTTCATGATGCCGATGGATTTTGTACGGATAGCATTGGAGGGTACGCCTAAGTGCCCACCAAACAGTAGTGTATGGAATGCCGGTGCGACGTGCGACTGCACGAGCGCTGACTTCTCCGTGCATAGACGAACCCGCTACAGTCTCCATTTCTTCCTGAACTGTCTCAGCAGCATTACGCCTTGTGCTCGGTCGCCCACTACAGGGTCTATCGTCTAAACAACCCGTGGCTTCGAACTTCGAAATCATTCTCTCCACAGCTGCGTTTGTCAACGGACCTTTACCCGTTCGAATCCCCTTCCTATGGCGATAGGATCGTAACGCTGAACTAGCTCATTCCCCATTCTGATAATACAGATTCACTAAAAGCGCCTTTTCAGGTAACGTCAACATGCTGCGACTGCTGGCGCATCTGATTCTCTCTCTCATTACAGCTCCTTTTATACACGATTGCCATGCGCATTCTCTGACGCTTTGCTGTCCATCACCATCTGTCGGACATTTTGTGAACTTTGTTTTTTTGTGGTTCTAATAAAACGCCATGTCATTCCAATCATGTGTGCCAATTTTTACTTGTCTATCTACATTATTCCGTGGTTTATTAAGTTTACAAATTTATACTGACTTTTTGATTACCCGGTAAATAGGGGACACGCTTATGCGACTGGATGCTAAATATTTATAGACATCATCTTTCAGATGTAGATATATGCCTACCAACTTTTATGTCGCACAACTCCTTTTTGGTGCTGCGTTTCTTTTCCGCCGGTGTACTTTTATGAAGATACGGGTTGTGTGTTGAGGACAGAAACAGTATTTTGGGATAAGATCGAGCAGAAGGTGACAGAGGTACTGTGATGAAAAAGAAGTGAAAGTGAAGCAGTTTCGGAGGAGTTAACACTTAACGAAAAGTGTTGCTGGAGACTGAATACTGGCGTCTTGGTAAATATGTTGAAACTTGTAATCGAAAGTTAAGCGCTCAGAAATGGTGAAGGTGAGGAAGAGAAGAAAGGAAACGGATCTAAGGAGGAAGAAGCTTCCGCCTCCAGCAACTGTCGTCCATGTCATGTGTCATGTAGGAGAGTTCCAGATTTATATCTTTGAAACCAACACATTCAAAACAGTAACAAGAAAACATGTGTACGACGTAATATGTAAATACCTTCAATATGTCAGTGTAATTTAGTGAATTAACGAAATACTGGAAACAATTCTTTAGTAGTGGGAACTTAAACAATTAAAGTTAGACTAATTTTCAATGCTTGTGTCATGGAAAGAAAATTCGAGCCATCTGTAAACAATATAACTCTTCTTGTGCACACTGCAAAGGCGATTTATCTTGCAGTTATAATACAAACAGCTTTTCGTATATACTGTAGGTTTCACTTGTCCAGTAATTAACACATACAACATGATGTACTTGAGCGTTAGTATTGTAAATTATCCTTCTGCATTTGCATTAGCGTTGCGTTGTGTAAGTAGGTGTATGCGAGTACGGACGCATGTTGTCAATGGAGAGACATGAGACCGTGCAGTAATGGGAAAAGTTTTGTCTATCGGGGCTTTTGAGTAATAACCAAATTTAAGTGAGCGTCAGACGCAGAAGGAAAGAGCGCTTAGTATCTGTTTCAGTAAGACATTGCTAAGATAGTATAGAGTAACAGCTGTTTGTAGTGTCTGATAAGACGGTAGTGTGAGAAAAGTTCAGTCGGATTAGAGCAAGGTTAGCACATTTTTTGGACCAGCACGCACAACTCATTAAAACTTGTCAGCCCAAAGCTTGAACTAAAGTGACTCATGCTCTCTCTGCATTCTTCAAATCAAATTTATGTGGACATACTTCAGTGCGTTTTCCATCCTGGTATGGTGAAAAATCCACACAGAAGTTGCAACTTTTTCGTCCTACACATACAAATTTACATTTGTGAAAAAAGGTGCGTAAATTCTTCATTATTTCACGCGTAATCGCCATAAATGTTCATACATATAGCCCACTGCGAGGCAAGGCGGTCAGCGACTCCATGGATAAAAGTTTGCGGTTGCATACCGAGACACATGTTGCCAACATTATTTCGAGTAATCTGCAGACGTTTCGCTGGAATACCCTTACACATCAACCATACAGTCCCTACTCTTCCTATGCGATTTCCATACCTTTTATCGCTGAAGAAAGACATTCGTCGCCATCGGTTTACTTCGGGCGAACAGGCGCGTGCCTGGGTACAGCCATGGTTCAGTATTACAACAAACCAAGATTGTCTAGTAACTTTTCAGCTATGGTTGTACTTGTTTTCGGATACGAAATATCTGATTCATGGTTACTGAAATTTACACAATGGTTTAGTTTTCTGCCGAATCTCTGTCTTGTTCAAAGTCAGTCGAGTTTCTATGAATTATTTTACACGCTACCGGATTATGCTACGAAAATTAGTCTTCACATCAATGTCACAACAAAATATAGAATACAACCTTGTTTTTATGTCTGACTTATAAAATCAATGTAAGGTCTTCCACAAAAAAATACTGCTTACATTTCATTAATTTAGTAACTTATAAAATATACACCTGTGTCATAGCATTTACATGAAAAATGTCTAATTTATATTGACGTGACACAAATACATTTTGTTCCTATAAAAATATTTTCATTTGCAAAAGTTTTTCATTTTCGAAAAATATAGGCTTATTTGCAGTTGTATTAAATCTTAAAGCGGAGATGTGTGTACAATCAATCTGACTCATCGAATGTTCTAGATGCGTCTAGAACAATATTTAATTAATATATAATTGAACCTGGCGTCACTTGTAGTTCTGCTGTTTACCTGTTCACTTCACGACATTCTTTGGTATGAAGCTGGCAGATTAGTGAAAAATTGCATATTAATTTCTTGTGTGAGTATTGTGACATACTGCCTGTGAAAATACTTGTGACCTTTGGTGTCTTAAACTGCGTGAAGTGAACATAAAAAGTGGTTATCACAAATCATCCTTCAGCCACATCTAAATTAACGCTTTTACCGCATTCATTTTCAACAAGGTTAATGGAAGCTGCGCCTGGACGCTGACACCAACTGCAAGTTAAGTAAAACACGTTTGGATATAATGTGCTGCCCTTAATTCTACTCTAAAAATGTTGATTCAATAATCAACAATGATGTCTGAGGGTTGACTACTGGCAACCGCAAACATTTTTCCGTGAAGACATCAGCAGTCTTGCCCTATAGTGGTATAAATGTAATATTAGCTATGGCGATTACTTTTGAAATAAACAGTTCAACTACTTTTTCTCATCCGTCCCGTTTTCATGTAATTGCTTCTTATATTTCTGGTCAGACAACAGTTTGTCAGACGTCTGACTTTTTCCCAGTCTCCATGTCCACGTCTCTTTGTCCACCGTAAACCGACAACTTTGTGGTCAGGAATGAGTAATAGTCCTCAACATGCAAATTAACTTCAACGGTATACAATTCCTTTGGCTCTTTCTCTTCCGGAAAGCATCAGCTTTCACGTTCTTTGCCAATGTCCAGCTCTTAGCAAACAGATTTTTAGTGACGAATAGGATCACGCACCGGCAATTTTTAGGGAATTCCTTGCAGTTCGAGGTGTTTGCTGCCGCCGGTAAACCAGCGTTACCTTACGCCTCCCGAACACTGCCACAAGCTTCTCAGTATGGTCTGTGAAACTCTTGAACTGAATCACCGCCTTCTGTACTCCGTGACATAAACAAGGGTCGAAGTAATTCGCTCTTTGATATCTGCGCCTGAGGTGCTTGTAGTTCGCACACTCTCCACATGATCTGTAAACCGTCCTTCCGTGAAGGCTTCCTGGATTGATCCTAGGGCAGTATACGTCCGGAAACCATTTTCTACAAGATTCACATGTCATTCGTCCACAAGTTGCTGTTAAATAAATTTAATTGTCTTCGTATTAGACAAAGGAACAGATGAAACAAGTTTTACAGCTTTCCACCACTCGCCGTTTGCATAAGCGCCCGTCCAAACGTAAAACCATTTATCCCGAAAGGTTACGTATAATACACTACCGGCCATTAAAATTGCTACACCACGATGATGACGTGCTATAGACGCTAAATTTAACCGACAGGAAGAAGATACTGTGATATGCAAATGATTAGCTTTTCAGAGCATTCACACAAGGTTGGCGTCGGTGGCGACACCTACTACGTGCTGACATGAAAAAAGTTTCCACCGATGTCTCATACACAAACAGCAGTTGACGTGCGTTGCCTGGTGAAACGTTGTTGTGATGCCTCGTGTAAGGAGGAGAAATGCGTACCATCACGTTTCCGACATTGATAAAGGTCGGATTGTAGCCCATCGCGATTAAGGTTTATAGTATCGCGACATTGCTGCTCGCGTTGGTCGGGATCCAATGACTGTTAGCAGAATATAGAATCGGTGAGTTCAGGAGGGTAATACGGAACGCTGTGCTGGATCCCAACGGCCTCGTATCACTAGCAGTCGAGATGACAGGCATCTTATCCGCATGGCAGCCACGTCTCGATCCCTGAGTCAACAGATGGGGACGTTTGCAAGACAACAACCATGTGCACGAACAGTTCGACGACGTTTGCAGCAGCATGGACTATCAGCTCGGAGACCACGGCTACGGTTACCGTTGACGCTGCATCACAGACAGGAGCGCCTGCGATGGTGTACTCAACGATGAACCTGGGCGCACGAATGGCAAAACGTCATTTTTTCGGATGAACCCATGTTCTGTTTACACTATATGATGGCCGCATCCGTGTTTGGCGACATCGCCGTGAACGCACATTGAAAGCGTGTATTCGCCATCGCCATACTGGCGTATCACCCGGTGTGATGGTATGGGGTGCCATTGGTTACACGTCTCGGTCACCTCTTGTTCGCATTGACGGCACTTTGAACAGTGGACCTTACATTTGAGATGTGTTACGACCCGTGGCTCTATCCTTCATTCGGATACAGAAAATGTTCGACTGCTACCCTGGCCAGCACATTCTCCAGATCCCTCACCAATTGAAAACGTCTGCTCAATGGTGTCCGAGCAACTGGCTCGTCACAATACGCCAGTCACTACTCTTGATGAACTGTGGTATCGTGTTGAAACTGCATGGGCAGCTGTACCTGTGCATGCCATCCAAGCTCTGTTTTGAAACTTCCTGGCAGATTAAAACTGTGTGCCCGACCGAGACTCGAACTCGGGACCTTTGCCTTTCGCGGGCAAGTGCTCTACCAACTGAGCTACCGAAGCACGACTCATGCCCGGTACCCACAGCTTTACTTCTGCCAGTATCTCGTCTCCTACCTTCCAAACTTTACAGAAGTTCTGCAAGATTCGCAGGAGAACTTCTGCAAAGTTTGGAAGGTAGGAGACGAGATACTGGCAGAAGTAAAGCTGTGGGTACCGGCCGTGAGTCGTGCTTCGGTAGTTCAGTTGGTAGAGCACTTGCCCGCGAAAGGCAAAGGTCCCGAGTTCGAGTCTCGGCCGGGCACACAGTTTTAATCTGCCAGGAAGTTTCATATCAGCGCACACTCCGCTGCAGAGTGAAAATCTCATTCTGAAGCTCTGTTTTACTCAATGCCCAGGCGTATCAAGGCCGTTATTACGGCCAGAGGTGGTTGTTCTGGGTACTGATTTCTTAGGATCTATGCACCAAAATTCTCAGGATCTATGAACCCAAATTGCGTGAAAATGTAATCAAATGTCAGTTCTAGTATAATATATTGGTCCAATGAATACCCGTTTATCATCTGCATTTCTTCTTGGTGTAGCAATTTTAATGGACAGTAGTGTAACTCCATGACTCTGTTTTAGGGTCGGATTCCCAAAAAGTACTATGCAGAGGATTTCTATGAATAATAAAAGAAATAAATCGGACTAGTCTCATAATTAAGTTTTCGTATGAATCACTCAGAAATAGCCACCAAGCTTCCCGGAAAGTCAGTGGCGTCTGACTAACCTTGATGTCACTGAGTTCCACCCTAACTGACATTATTATTATTGATTAAGAAAAACTACCGTGGATGTATTAGTACACATTTGTTGTCTCACAGTCGAGTACGTTGTTTTAGAACAGTATACTGTAGCTTTTAGCCTGATTTGTTGTTTTCTTTAACTTCAGGCAACCTGATTATGTTATAAGAGAACGAAAACGGTTGTGACACAAGAAATGTTTCTTAATGTAGATGTGGTGCTTTACATTATACATTAATTATTAACTACTTGTTAAATTTTATTAATATCCTGAATTAACATCTCCTTAATGTTTCAGCTATTAGTCTTAGAGAACAAATAAATCGTATATAGTTTTAAGTATACAGGGTGTTACAAAAAGGTACGGCCAAACTTTCAGGAAACATTCCTTACACACAGGGAAAGAAAATATGTTATGTGGACATGTGTCCGGAAACGCTTACTTTCCATGTTAGAGCTCATTTTATTACTTCTCTTCAAATCACATTAATCATGGAATGGAAACACACAGCAACAGAACGTACCAGCGTGACTTCAAACACTTTGTTACCGGAAATGTTCAAAATATCGTCCGTTAGCGAGGATACATGCAGCCACCCTCCGTCGCATGGAATCCCTGATACGCTGATGCAGCCCTGGAGAATGGCGTATTGTATCACAGCCGTCCACAATACGAGCACGAAGAGTCTCTACATTTGGTACCGGGGTTGCGTAGACAAGAGCTTTAAAATGCCCCCATAAATGAAAGTCGAGAGGGTTGAGGTCAGGAGAGCGTGGAGGCCATGGAATTGGTCCGCCTCTACCAATCCATCGGTCACCGGATCTGTTGTTGAGAAGCGTAGGAACACTTCGACTGAAATGTGCAGGAGCTCCATCGTGCATGAACCACATGTTGTGTCGTACTTGTAAAGGTGCATGTTCTAGAAATCATGGTGATGAATCGAGGACATACTGACGAAACTAAAATGATCTCTAACATGGAAATTAAGCGTTTCCGGACACATGTCGACATAACATCTTTTCTTTATTTGTGTGTGAGGAATGTTTCCTGAAAGTGTGGCCGTACCTTTTTGTAACACCCTGTATATACATGAAATACTGAGCAGCTTCATCTGTTTAGCGTGATGTTGGCACAATACTCCACGGAAAAAAAGTTATAAGATACAGGGGAACTTACTTCGCAACATTCGCAAATATAATAATCCCGACAGCAAAATAGGCGTTGTTTTCTACGTACTAGCATAAAACTCAAAGAAAAAAACAACAGCCGCGCGGGATTAGCCGAGTGGTCTCGGGCGCTGCAGTCACGGACTCTGCGGTTGGTCCCGGAGGAGGTTCAAGTCCTCCCTCGGACATGGATGTGTGTGTTTGTCCTTAAGATAATTTAGGTTCAGTAGTGTGTAAGCTTAGGGACTGGTGACCTTAGCAGTTAAGTCCCATAAGATTTAAAAAAAAAACAACAACAACAACAGTGATACATATTGTACTTGATGCATTGATTCGGCAGTAACAGCTCGAAATTTCCACCTTCAGCATTGAAACAGGAGTCAGAGAACTATCAGACTTCGTCACTTATTTGGCTCAAAATGACAACAGCGTATTTCTTCACTAATTTCAAAGACACCAAACATATCATGGAGTTTGGTTATCTTTTTGACTCTCTAACACGTCCAATCCACCAGCCAAATTAAAGTGGTCTGAAGCTGATATAGCAATTTCAGTAGTCTACGTGTGAATATATGTATGCTACTGTCTTCCAAAGAGTGGGGCTTCCGACGAACTGCCGACATTCTTGCCCATACTAGCTGCCCGCATACATTGTTGTGACGTACTAATCCTGCAGCCAAATACACAACCATCCTGTGTTTCCGTACCTGCAGCTACACCGAGATAATTTAATATCGGTAATCGTAACAACATGTCAAACTAGTTACACTTCAATAGCATATTACTCGTTCTGCTAGACCATGTATATCGATCGTAATCAGATTTCGTTCATATGCACGAATTAAACTCATTTGTTTGAAAGGAATATTTAGTCGCCGTTAAATTGATTAAGCTTCAGGTCGCTGTCAGCGTTCACAAAGACTTCATTAAATGTACAGTTATTTAGAGTTCGAATGCGGGATACACTCGTAATTACAGAATTTAAAATTAATAAAACTAGTACGCGTCGGATGGTCTGACGACTGTAATAAAAACTATCTATGTCGCAATATATCGAAGACAATACTGGACCTGTCACAAGTGACGATTTAGTGTGAGCCTTAGCCAACTTTTTGTTAACATTATCTTCGGAAGTTTTTCATGTTTGGAGCTGCACCTTACATTCGTTACCGGTAAACGTGAAACATTTTCACACCTCTAAAACCACGTGAGCAAGATGTATGAGACAGGCGAAATACCCTCAGATTTCAAGAAGAATATAATAATTCCAATCCCAAAGAAAGCAGGTGTTGACAGATGTGAAAATTACCGAACTATCAGTTTAATAAGTCACAGCTGCAAAATACTAACACGAATTCTTTACAGACGAATGGAAAAACTGGTAGAAGCCGACCTCGGGGAAGATCAGTTCGGATTCCGTAGAAATATTGGAACACGTGAGGCATTACTGACCTTACGACTTATCTTAGAAGAAAGATTAAGGAAAGGCAAACCTACGTTTCTAGCATTTGTAGACTTAGAGAAAGCCTTTGACAATGTTAACTGGAATACTCTCTTTCAAATTCTGAAGGTGGCAGGGGTAAAATATAGGGAGCGAAAGGCTATTTACAATTTGTACAGAAACCAGATGGCAGTTATAAGAGTCGAGGGGCATGAAAGGGAAGCAGTGGTTGGGAAGGGAGAAAGACAGGGTTGTAGCCTATCCCCGATGTTATTCAATCTGTATATTGAGCAAGCAGTAAAGGAAACAAAAGAAAAATTCGGAGTAGGTATTAAAATTCATGCAGAAGAAATAAAAACTTTGAGATTCGCCGATGACATTGTAATTCTGTCAGAGACAGCAAAGGACTTGGAAGAGCAGTTGAACGGAATGGACAGTGTCTTTAAAGGAGGATATAAGATGAACATCAACTAAAGCAAAACGAGGATAATGGAATGTAGTCAAATTAAATCGGATGATGCTGAGGGAATTAGATTAGGAAATGAGACACTTAAAGTAGTTTTGCTATTTAGGGAGTAAAATAACTGATGATGGTCGAAGTAGAGAGGATATAAAATGTTGACTGGGAATGGCAAGGAAAGCGTTTCTGAAGAAGAGAAATTTGTTAACATCGAGTATAGATTTAAGTGTCAGGAAGTCGTTTCTGAAAGTATTTGTATGGAGTGGAGCCATGTATGGAAGTGAAACATGGACGATAAATAGTTTGGACAAGAAGAGAACAGAAGCTTTCGAAATGTGGTGCTACAGAAGAATGCTGAAGATTAGATGGGTAGATCACATAACTAATGAGGATTTATTGAATAGAATTGGGGAGGAGTTTGTGGCACAACTTGACAAAAAGAAGGGACCGGTTGGTAGGACATGTTTTGAGGCATCAAGGGATCACAAATTTAGCATTGGAGGGCAGCGTGGAAGGTAAAAATCGTAGAGGGAGACCAAGAGATGAATACACTGAGCAGATTCAGAAAGATGTAGGTTGCAGTAAGTACTGGGAGATGAAGAGGCTTGCACCGGATAGAGTAACATGGGGAGCTGCATCAAACCAGTCTCAGGACCGAAGACCACAACAACAACAAAAACCACGTGTAGATCCCGAAGCAACTGATTTAGTGAGCGGCTTGTTGCACTCAAATAGTCATGGCCACGGTAATGACTTCTTAGCATGAGACACTGTAGACATCCCGATTATTGACCGCTCAACCGTCGTTCAATGTTTTTGTCGTTGACACGAACGGGCTGGCGCTTTGTTTAAGACAATGGACTTGTGTTCAGAAGGACGCGATTCAAAAGCCGGCCCGGCCACATCAGTGGGACTGTGTTGAGAATTTGGTTAACAGTGACTCTTGATATTTTAGCCAAACGGCTGCTGAAGTTCAACAGTCCCTCGGCTACGATTCCAGTGCGAAGCCTGAAATGTTGCCTCACTACTGTCGCAACAATGGCAAGTACGAAAACTACTGCAACGTAATGGCTAGCGCCATTATTATACCCTCTAATTTGCCTTATAGGTTGCTATAGAAGACGAATTTTTATGTAACTGCACCTATTTTGATACCTAAAGTAATTTGTTTTAGTTTCCATTGTCATTTTACGACCCTGGAAACAGTAGTTCCTCTGCACGTTATGAAATTGTTTCTCTCGACATTTATACAAGTACCGCGCTCAAATTACTAAGTTGACCAACGTTTAACCTACATAAAATAAAAATATAAAAGAGAATCATTTAGCTTTATTTAATATTAATGTCGATAACGGAAACGCCGAGAAAAACAAAGGTTTTTTCTTTTTAAATGCACCAAGTAATTAATAATTATCATGTTTTCTATACCAAGAAGCCATAGACTCGCTAAGAAACCTGGCAGCTGCTTTTGAGCGGGAGTAGCGACCGGACATTCAACCCTACAATTCTTAAAATTCCCACTTCTCACTGTGACGAGCGCTTATAATCGGCGGGCCACTATGTGGTATGTCTGTAACCGAGTGAGAGTGTAAATGTTCGCCTTTACCGTTCTGCAACAAGAAGATGAGAATGTTATCAGAAGCCATACAGAAAGAAGGAAGAAATGTACCGTTGACGACAGGGTCATTAGTGTCTGACCAGACGAAAATACTTTCGTCTAGCGCAACAGTAGGTTCTGGAAGAAGGCTCCTCACACTAGAACACATGAAATACACTGAAGAGCCAAAGAAGCTGGTACACCTGCCTAATATCGTGTAGGGCCCCAGCGAGCACGCAGAAGTGCCGCAACACGACTTGGCATGGACTCGATTAATTTCTGAACTAGTGCTGGAGGGAACTGACACCACGAATCCTGCAGGACTGTACATACATCCGTAAGACTACGAGGGGTGGAGATCTCTTCTGAACAGCATGTTCAAAGGCATCCCATTTATGCTCAATAACATTCATATCTGGGGAGTTGGGTGGCCAGCGGAAATGCTTAAACTGTCACGAGTGTCCCTGGAGCCACTCTGTAGCAATTCTGGACGTTTGGGGTGTCGCATTGCCCTTTTGGAACTGCCCAGGTCCGACGGAATGCCGAATGGACATGAATGGATGCAGGTGATCAGACAAGATGCTTACATACGTGTCACTTGGCGGAGACTATCTAGACGTATCGGGTGTCCCATATCACTCCCACTGAAGCCCCACACCATAACAGAGTCTCCACCAGCTTGAAGAATCCCCTGCAGGGTCTATGGAGTCATGAGGTTGTCTTCATACTCATACACGTCCATCCGCTCGATACAATTTGAAACGAGACTCTTCCGACCAGGCAACATGTTTCAAGTTATCAATAGCCCAATGTTGGTGTTGACAGGCCCTGGCAAGACATAAAGCTTTGTGCCGTGCAGTCATCAAGGGTACACGGATGGGCCTTCGGCTCGGAAAGCCCATATTGATGATGTTTCGTTGAATGGTCAGTACGTTGACAATTGTTAATGGCCTCGCACTGAAATCTGCAGCAATTTGCGGAAGGGTTGCACTTCTGTCACGTTGAACGATACTCTTCAGTCATCATTGGTCCAGTTTTTGCAGGATCTTTTTCCAGCAGCAGCGATGTTGGAGATTTGATGTTTTACTGGATTCCTGATATTCAGGGTATACTAGTGGAATGGTCGTACGTGAAAATCCTCACTTCATCGCTACCTCGGAGATTTTGTGTCCCATCGCTCGTGCGCCGACTATAACACCACGTTCAAACTCACTTAAATCTTGATAAACTGTCATTGTAGCAGCAGTAACCGGTCTAACAACTGTGTCAGACACTTGTTCTCTTATATAGGCGTTGCCGACCGCTGCGTTGTATCCTGCCCGTTTACATATCTCTATATTTGACTACGCATGCCTACAGCAGTTTATTTGGCGCTTCAATGTATTAACTCAGTTTATGACATAACTTAAATATGACACAGACCTTTGTAACAGGATTGCTTGGTAAGTTATAATTATTGGCTATTAAAACATTGCTTGATAGATAGATTAACAAACTGTTCTCTTGCAGTACAATGTTCCACGTTTAAATGATGAAGTCTATCAGAAACTTTTACTATCTTTTCGGTCTTATACTATGATGTTCACTCGCTCAGATGAGGTCTGCAACTGTGCGAGATCTTACATCCTTGTCACTGTTTTGATATCAACCTGAGGGCACTGCAGAGCTGATATTGGAGGCGTGGTCTTCATTAGCGTCTCCTGTACGTCGTTGTGGATAGTAGCGAGGTAACACTAATGTCTCTGGTATCGATACGCCTTTCCGACTTTGGCATGGCACCGCGATCTCTTGACGATATCACAATTACACAAGACCCACCAGCTCGGATAGTATGGGGAAGGACATCAGTGGTGTCTTCGTCAAAGGAAATATTCCCTCTGTTACAGAGGCGACGCAAATATAGTTTTGCGGACTGGTATTTGAACCTGTCTTCTACTGAATGTCCACCCCTTTAGCTGAAAGTCAGCGCGCCTTACTGCCATGCAGCAGTCTCCGGATTGATTTACACTGGGTCGGGAATATTTTTCTATTGGGGACTGAGTGTTGTGTTGTCCTCATCATCTTTCCTCATTATCGAGAAGCAAGTAGCCAGTTTGGCGTCAACTGAAAAGACTTGCAACTCGGCGGCCGAACTTCTCCAAGTGGGAACTTCCGGCCATCAGTAACATACGATCATTTCGTTTCCTACCGAATGCGAGTCCAGTGCCTTACCATTGTAACGAGTCGATCGGTTCAAGCATATTACACCCTGTGTGGTACAATTTATATGCTCCCCTCAAAGCTAGATTGAACCTACGATAATCAGTTTTGAGCACTACGGCGTAATTAATAATAACAAACGGACTACTAGGAGATACAAAAATAGGAGGAGATCCAGTAGCAGAAGAGGGGGTAGAACCAGTTGGAATGTTCGTCACTGAGAGGAAAGTCCAACCAGAGTACTGATTAGCCGAACAACTGAAACATTAAAGAACTTTCAAGTGTTAATCTCAAGTAAGACCTGAATACTCGCTTAATCAGTACACGTTTCTCTATTGAAAGACTGGGGTGAAGAGACATCACATTACACAGCATTTCATTTTCTTAAAACGACAGCTGTATTCAAAATGATTCGTCCAAGTTACAGGCAAGAATGGAGAATTATTTTAAAATCGCTGTTGCATGGGAGCATGGTGGCTTGGAAGAGATTAGACTGTGTTTTAGTTTAATGACGAAGGAAACGAGCTAAGACATAGTGATATTAGAAGAAAGATCTGAATCTATACCCTTGAAATGTTAGTTCAAAATATCGGAAGAAATTCGAATGAAAATGCAACATCCCTGATAAATGAAAAACTGGGTATCAAAATTAGTAGCTACGAAGAAAGAGAACGAATACGTCTAGGGAGATGAAGAGAATTATGGGTACCGTAACAGGGAAACATCTGTTACCTAAAGTGAAGATATCCCAAATTGTTATACTAGTTACGGTTACACTACTGTTTATAAGAAATCTGCGTCCATTAGTCGTACAATTACATCCATGGAATTAATCATTGATCACACAGAAGAAACTTATTCGGCTGAACAACACTGTGGATGCAGTCCACCCCGGTGACTCTTGTCCTCTTCTTGCGAAGTCGTAGGAAGTTCCGCTGTCTTAATCGACATGGTCCAGGAGTCAAACTATATACGTGATTTTGCTACACAACATACTTACACCGTAACCGGTAACCGACATATTTAACTAGTAAAATCCAGATCGATCTCCTATTCTCGTAATTGTACGAAAATATTTCAATAAAGATCGTCATTCTCTCTTTGATTCACAACAGACGCTTATTTAGCCACAAATCCTATACCAGTTATTTTAATCGTAATGTTTTCCAATTGGGTTAGGAAACATGCTAGAATACACTACTGAACCTGAAGTTATACTCTTTGAACAATCTCCTACTGTCCTACTAACATGCTCGTTACGTTTTTTTTATTTTTATTTATTTATTCATTTCTTTTTTATTTTAAAGAGGTGGAGCCCCTCCATGCCCACAGCGGCAAGATGGCCAACACAAAAGGTCTACTGCCATCTCTGCATAAGGGTTAGTTTTCACTAAGGTGAAGTCTCGCAGGATATGGGTACTGCGATGTTTGCGTACGTCTGGTTAAGGTTAACCATTAATAAGCGCTCATCTGGATGTAGATTGGGTCGAAAGTTGAACGAAGGGTAGTGGTTTGAAGGGCAGAGGGGAAAAGTGCCAAGGCAAGAACCAAGAGAAAAAACACCTCTGCGATAGCTGGGTCGGGTAGTAATGCAACAGGTCATGCAGGAGTAGGCTTTGTTAATAGTGGGTATCATGCAGATCGATACCTTTGACGGTGTGCGTTGATGTTACTTGGCAGCTGCCGCTGGGTGCCGGTGTTCGCTTCTCGGTAAGCGTCAGCATACCTGTAACTGGTAGGTTCATCATCGTTTTGTGTATCGTCGTCCTCGGAACCTGAGGAAAGGCAAAGTCTCAAACATCTCATATTGTTCAGTGGCAGAGTTGTGTGTGGCTGGGGATTTAATGGCTAGAACCAAAATATTTTCATACAGGGATAACAACTCGCGAGTTTTGAGCTAATGGAACGTTATTGTCTGGGAAATAAAAATATTTAGTTTTGTATTACCACTGGACTCTGAGAACTTAGAGTTATTATACTGAGACTTACTTTCCCAGAGGGGCAGAGGAAGTTGTAACTTGTCAGATGGGAGATTAACTGCGGTCTCTAAGTAGTGTACAACGGCAGTTCCACCGGTCTGGTCTGAAACGTTTATGAACGCTGTCAGACAGCAGCAGGTCTCCTCTCACAGTTAATTAAAAGTCAAACGCGAACTTAAGATTACATAGTAATTAAAACACCACCAGCGATCTTCTCTTTCGCTTTTCTCATATCTGAAGAATTAACTGAGAAATAATGTCAAAGTTAATGCTTCTCACAACGGCTAAATAAAACCAGCCCTGAAAATATTTATAATATGGAACTGGTGCTTGTTAATGAATAGGAAAACTGCGCACCACAGAAAATTCTGGAAATTTTATTCTGAAGTGGCAATCGATTGCTGTCCTATTTCTGCATATACGAATGTAAGACATGATCTGCCCTAAGTATCCCGAGGTTATAATTAAAGTTCAGCTAGTCGCTAAGGTCCAGCGAGGACTGCAATTACCGTATGACAGCGCAACTTGGTAGATATGATAGCGCGTTAATGCGGAACCAATTTACCATGAAAATACGTTGGTTCTAGTTGTGATCAGCAGTTGCAAATCTGACGCTATAAACTGTTTGTATGACTATGACATCCACGCTTGCATTTGACAAGTCACTAACGCGAGTGAACAGTATAGTTATCGAGAAGAGAGACTGTGCGCCGTTAGTGAAACAGTTTTGTGTGAACGGCAGCAATTACAGTACTGCATTAAGGGAGTATTGGCGACAGAAAGGTGTCAGGAGAGGCCCGATGTCAATAAATGGTTTGGAGGAGCTGATAATGGTATTTCGAAACACTAGTAAGCTTGGTGTGGTGCCTGGAAGAGGAAGGCGTCTTATCCCAGTGGAAGTTATTGACAAGGTTGCTGTTGCTGTGACTGACCATGGAGCACGTGCCCTGGATATTGGTAGTGCTCGAGCAGTGTCACGAGAATTGTCTATTCGATGGTAAACGGCATAGAAAGTCTTGTAGACTATTCTGCGAGGGTCATTCCGGAAGTAAAAAACTCCTATTTTTTTGTGTCAACTTTGAATGTCCGCGCCAGACGTCGTTGGTGCAGTGCTAATGCTTGAACCTTCCTCTTCCATTCGCAGTTGGTTCCGTCGTTCTGCGGTAGTTGGCGCCAGCAGAGGAGTTTCCAAAATGGACCTGATATGGGCGCGCGTGTAAACCAGCGATGGGTGATTGAATTCCTCATTGCCGACTGAAATCCATCGACGCTTCCTAAAGGTGTATGAACACGATACAATAGGTGTGAGCAATACTCGTACGAGGAGATGGGTATGGTATTTTGAAGGTGGTGAAAATGGTGTGCGTCATGAGCCACGGCCCGGTCGACACTGCTCAGTGGTTCCCCGCAATGAAGAGCGTCTTGATCAACTCATCCACGTTGATCGGCGGATAACGACGAGAGAATTGTGTGCAAAGCTGAATGTCGGCTGTAATGTCTTGGAAACAACATTCGAACATCTTGGTAATCGCAAAGTCTGTACGACATGGGTCCCGCGGATGTTTACAGAAGAACAAAAAACTCATCGAATGAGAATCTGTAGGGACCTGCTGGGCCAATATGAAGCTGAAGGTGAAAATTTTCTGAATAGCATCCTCACCGAAGATGAGACGTGGTGTCACCGCTACGAGCCGGAATCCAAAAGACAGTCGATGGAATGGCCACATGCGAATTCTCTGTAAAAGAAGAAATTCAAGACACAGCCGTCTAAAGCCAAAGTGATGTGCACGGTTCTCTGGGATAGCGAAGGTGTGGTTCTTTTGGATGTCCTGGAGTCTGGAGAAACTGTCAATTCAACACGCTACGAGACGACACTGACTAAGCTGAAAACCCGAATTTCCGGAGTAAGAGCAGAGAAGAAGACCAACATCTTGGTTATCTGCGATTTACCTATGCGGTACTTTAAGTGCTGCAAGTTCGGCCATATGTCTTCCCACTGTACTTGCAGCGTCACATGTCGAGATTGTGGACGCCCATCACATCCCAATACTCCATGTGTCCCGCCTCCCATATGTGTCCACTGCGGAGAGCATCATTCCGCTTGCACGCCAGACTGCAACATGATAACGCAAAGCCCCACACCAGTTTTGCGACCAAGCAACTCATTGCAAAATTCGGTGCGACTGTCTTACCACATCCACCGTACAGTCCCGATTTAGCGCCTTCAGACTTCATCTCTTCGGGCCTCTGAAAGATGGACTACTTAGCGAAAATTTTCAATACTCGGATGCTCTTCTGAAAGCTGTAAGGAAGTGGTTGGCCTCAGCTGGTTCCGATTTTCACAAGCGCGGCATGCAGGCTCTGGTTCATCGTTGGCAAAAGTGCATAATAAATGCTGGTGGCTATGTGGAAAAATGACAGTCCTTAGATGAAATCTTGCTCTGTCTAGCTGTGCTGACGTGATTTATGTATCTCCTGTAGTTTCCATGATTAAAAATAGGAGGCGTTACTTTCGGAACGACCATCGTAAAACGGTACACGAACAAGATCCATACGGTGCAGAAACTGAAGCCGCATGATTCGCAGCAACGTTCTAAAATTGCTCTTCGGCTCCTGGCACGGATAAAAATTAATGGTATGCAGCCGGGCAATACTCTGTGGAAGTATCGAGGCACACTTCACACTCCAGGCGCACTGACTACACAGAACTGCCAAATTTGGTGTACTGTTAAACTGAATACTGTGAACGAAGAACCATCGCACTCGCTGCATATGACTGCGGTGTGGATTCGAAAGAGCCATTAATCTCAGCCCGTTCTTCTTTAAAGAGTATACATCCAGA
Organism: Schistocerca serialis cubense; assembly: GCF_023864345.2. Classification (NCBI taxonomy): domain Eukaryota; kingdom Metazoa; phylum Arthropoda; class Insecta; order Orthoptera; family Acrididae; genus Schistocerca; species Schistocerca serialis. The sequence goes on along the minus strand of NC_064645.1, from coordinate 164,427,478 downwards.
TGCGTGTCAGGTACACCGTGACTTCTGCGCATTAACGAGACCTCCTTGTACGGCATGCGATGCCTGCATTGGAAGAGCCAACTGTGTGGAAACCATCGCCTTCATGCAAGATGGGGAAATACTTGACGTCGCTCGCCCAGTGAAAGATCTGTTTCACGATATCTTCAACGAACGTGTTATCACCAGATCACCTGACATGTGCCTTTTGGTTGGGGAGATATCTGGAAAGACAGGTTTATCAGGGACACTTTAGGTCTCTACCGGGTCTAAAGGCCATTACACAGGAGGCGTTACTCAGATTCCACTAGAACTGCTGCAAAGATGTTTTCATCAAGTCTTTTGCGGATGCAGCATCTATCGACGTCTCCGGTGCTCATATTCAACAAATTGTGTAAACGGCAGTTAGTAGTAAAAGCAGCATAATATCTTTCTCATTTGTTTGACTTTTTATGCAGACGTTCAGTTCCTAATCCGTTACATATGGAAACATTTCTATACGCCTTTCTTGCATTTACAGCGCCAGATTTCCACCTGGTGGACATAATTGGCAGTAAATTTTTTTTAGAGTAAATCGGTTCCCCATTAACGCATTAGCATATATACCAAGTTGCATAGCCATACTATAATTACAGCGCACTTTTGACCTCTGTGAATAGCTGCACTTTAATTACAACTACTCGGTATTTCGCGCGTCATCACCTTTGAGTGAGTGAGACGAACAGACGGGTTTATTGACCAACTGAACACAAAACAAAATGGCGCTCATAGTAAAACTGCGTGTGTCCGCTGTTGAGCGTTAAGGGAAGCAAAATTCGTGGAAAATGTGTGCGGGACTGTTTGCACAAGAGTGGAAGTGTTTTGGACGAAGATCCATTACAATTCTTAGTGCATACCTTAGTGGCAAAATGGCATGAATCGGGCTCTGTAGCGAATAAGAAACATAACTATCCGAAAGGAAGCTTAACACTAGGAAAACTAAGAAATCTGAAACAATGTCCAACGAAATGCCTTAAAGCGTCCAGACAAACTTTCGGGTGTTGATATCTGCTGGTGGTTTGTAACTGAAGTGGAAACCTGACTTCTGGGTCCGCAGATTTCCATTTTTTCAGGTGAGGCCCGGTTCACCTTGTCAGAGTATGTGAACCCACAGAACATGCGGAATTGTGCATCAGAATATCCCCATAAGTACTCTGAAGTGCCGATGCATACTCTCATGATCGATGTTTGGTACTGTGTTTGCTGTCCACTTGGCAACAATTTCCTCTCACCGAAGTGTTGATGGGTACCAAGTATTTACAGAAACTGTTTAATCCATATGTGGATCAGCTCACAGCAGGTGAACGACATATACGATATGTGATGAGAAAGTGACGATAATATGTGTTTTTTTGTAAATACTCTTTATTTGAACCAGGATTTTGATTGTAAGACATTTCCAGGGGCAGATGTGGACTCTGACCACAATCTATTGGTTTTGAACTGTAGATTTAAACTGAAGAAACTGCAAAAAGGTGGGAATTTAAGGAGCTGGGACCTGGATAAACTTACTAAACCAGAGGTTCTACAGTGTTTCAGGGAGAGCATAAGGGAACAATTGACAGGAATGGTGGAAAGAAATACAGTAGAAGAAGAATGGGTAGCTCTGAGGGATGAAGTAGTGAAGGCAGCAGAGGATCAAGTAGGTAAAAATACGAGGGCTAGTAGAAATCCTTGGGTAACAGAAGAAATATTGAATTTAATTGATGAAAGGAGAAAATATAAAAATGCAGTAAATGAAGCAGGCAAAAAGGAATACAAACGTCTCAAAAATGATATCGACAGGAAGTGCAAAATGGCTAAGCAGGGACAAATGTAAGGATGTAGAGGCTTATCTCACTAGGGGTAAGATAGATACTGCCTACAGGAAAATTAAAGAGACCTTTAGAGATAAGAGAACCACTTGTATGAATATCAAGAGCTCAGATGGAAACCCAGTTCTAAGAAAAGAAGGGAAAGCAGAAAGGTGGAAGGAGTATATAGAGGCTCTATACAAGGGCGATGTACTTGAGGACAATATTATGGAAATGGAAGAGGATGTAGATGAAGATGAAATGGGAGATACGATACTGCGTGAAGAGTTTGACAGAGCACTGAAAGACCTGAGTCGAAACAAGGCCCAGAGAGTAGACAACATTCCATTGGAACTACTGACGGCCTTGGGAGAGCCAGTCCTGACAAAACTCTACCGTCTGGTGAGCAAGATGTATGAAACAGGCGAAATACCCTCAGACTTCAAGAAGAATATAATAATTCCAATCCCAAAGAAAGCAGGTGTTGACAGATGTGAAAATTACCGAACAATCAGTTTAATAAGCCACAGCTGCAAAATACTAACACGAATTCTTTACAGACGAATGGAAAAACTAGTAGAAGCCGATCTCGGGGAAGATCAGTTTGGATTCCGTAGAAACACTGGAACACGTGAGGCAATACTGACCTTACGACTTATCTTAGAAGAAAGATTAAGGAAAGGCAAACCTATGTTTCTAGCATTTGTAGACTTAGAGAAAGCGTTTGAGAATGTTGACTGGAATACTCTCTTTCAAATTCTAAAAGTGGCAGGGGTAAAATACAGGGAGCGAAAGGCTATTTACAATTTGTACAGAAACCAGATGGCAGTTATAATAGTCGAGGGGCATGAAAGTGAAGCAGTGGTTGGGAAGGGAGTGAGACCGGGTTGTAGCCTCTCCCCGATGTTGTTCAATCTGTATATTGAGCAAGCAGTAAAGGAAACAAAAGAAAAATTCGGAGTAGGTATTAAAATCCGTGGAGAAGAAATAAAAACTATGAGATTCGCCGATGAGATTGTAATTCTGTCAGAGACAGCAAAGGACTTGGAAGAGCAGTTGAACGGAATGGATAGTGTCTTGAAAGGAGGATATAAGATGAACATCAACAAAAGCAAAACGAGGATAATGGAATGTAGTCGAATTAAGTCGGATGATGCTGAGGGAATTAGATTAGGAAATGAGACACTTAAAATAGTAGAGGAGGTTTGCTACTTGGGGAGCAACATAACTGATGATGGTCGAAGTACAGAAGATATAAAATGTAGACTGGCAATGGCAAGGAAAGTGTTTCTGAAGAAGAGAAATTTGTTAAAATCGAGTATAGATTTAAGTGCCAGGAAGTCGTTTCTGAAAGTATTTGTATGGAGTGTAGCCATGTATGGAAGTGAAACATGGACGATAAATAGTTTGGACAAGAAGAGAATGTGGTGCTACAAAAGAATGCTGAAGATTGGATGGGTAGATCACATAACTAATGATGAAGTATTGAATAGAATTGGGGAGAAGTGGAGTTTGTGGCACAACTTGACTAGAAGAAGGGACCAATTAGTAGGACATGTTCTGAGGCATCAAGGGATCAAAAATTTAGCATTGGAGATGAAGAAGCTTGCTCAGGATAGGGTAGCATGGAGAGCTGCATCAAACCAGTCCCAGGATTGAAGACCACAACAACAACAGCTGGTCGGTGTGGCCGTGCGGTTCTAGGCGCTTCAGTCTGGAACCGCGTGACCGCTACGGTCGCAGGTTCGCATCCTGCCTCGGGCATGGATGTGTGTGATGTCCTTAGGTTAGTTAGGTTTAAGTAGTTCTAAGTTCTAGGGGACTGATGACCTAAGATGTTAAGTCTCATAGTGCTTAGAGCCATTTTTGAACCGGTAGGTGGGTGGATATGGTTCAGGTAACTGGGAGGTCTGAAACAGACATGACGATTGTAGCTATGATCAGAACCTCTGAAAAGTGAAGACTTTTTTTACAAAGTGGCTACTGTTTGAAAAAAAAACTAAGGTAAATCGACTTTGTTTGGGCATTCAAATGTAACAAAAAATCGATACTTTGAAAATGGGTTAATTTTTAGAGGTTCCGACGAGAGCCAGTTCAGTACTCTACCAAAACAGCTAAGCGGCATCAAAATCGGCCGAGTAGTTTTTCGGTAATTCAAACACACAGCTAAAAAAAATGTGACTTTTAGGAAATCGCGTTTGAAGTTGTCAAAAGCGTTTTCGTCGCTTCTCGACCGCGTAAATCTCGCTCGTGTGCACCGCTTCCTCCCGGGCTGCAGATCTTCTTTACCGGCCGTAGATGCGCGATGCTCTGAGCGAGCAAGGCTGTCCGCGTTGCGCCTTCTGCAAAATTCGAACTCGTGCAGCCAAGTTGAACGCCTATGACATTCATTCTCTGTGCGAGCCCAGCGAAGCCGTCGTTGAAGGTAACTGTGGCCAAACTGTTTGCAATTTCGACTACTTCTTTTCCGGAATATCTGTGTTCTGGGGAAAGCCTCCAAATCAGTGAATTTATCGGCTCGTTAGAGTTTTTACTGTTTGCGCCAACACATCTTTGCAATAAATGTCATTCGATAGGTCTTCGTATACAGGTCTGATTCCTTCAGAGCGCAGGCCGCACGCGCTCGATGACACGGGACTGCCGGTCCTATGATCGTGTATTTCGACTATATGTAAATTATGGGCAACACAGCTTTGCCCACGTGTTCTCCATAATATATGGTTTCGAAATATGCAATAAAAAGCCACTTTTGAAACTTCTAGACCAGAAAACTCCCTTAACATGCTGAATGGGTAACTGGCGTGTTGTTTTCATCACTCGTATTACTGCTTGCAAAATGCGTATGTGATTCCGCATATTGCGTACAGTCAAGTTAGGAGCTGCGTTGGCTGTTCAGTTCAGCCTGTCAAAAGCCGTATTTTTTCGTTTATTCGGCGCAGTAGCCTAGCAGAAAGAGACGGCCGAAGGATGCAAGCATTCGACCGTCGTCACGGCAGCAAACGTATAGATGTAAGTAGTCTTCTACTCTGTAGGAATCAGCATGGGTTTCGAAAAAGACGATAAAACCCAGCTTGCGCTAATCGTCCATGAGACTCAGAGGGCCATAGACACGGTTCCCCAGGTAGATGCCGTGTTTCTTGATTTCCGCGAGGCGTTCGATACAGTTCCCCACAGTCGTTTAATGAACAAAGTAAGAGCACATGGACTGTCAGACCAATTGTGTGATTGGATTGAAGAGTTCCTAGATAACAGAACGCAGCATGTAATTCTCAATGGAGAGAAGTCTTCCGAAGTAAGAGCCATTTCAGTTGTGCCGCAGGGGAATGTCGTAGGACCGATGCTATTCACAATATACGTAAATGACCTTGTGGATGACATCAGATGTTCACAGAGGCTTTTTGCGGATGATGCTGTGGTATATCGAGAGGTTGTAACAATGGAAAATTGTACCGAAATGCAGGAGGATCTGCAACGAATTGGCGCATTGTGCAGAGAATGGCAATTGAATTTCAATGTAGACAAGTGTAATGTGCTGCGAATACATAGAAATAAAGATAATTTATCATTTACCTACAATACAGCAGGTAAGCAACTGGAAGCACTTAATTCCATAAATTATCTGGGAGTAGGCATTAGGAGTGATTTAAAATGGAATGACGATATAAAATTAATCGCCTGTAGAGCAGATGCCAGACTCAGATTCATTGGAAGAATCCTAAGGAAATGCAGTCCTACAACAAAGGAAGTAGGTTACAGTACACTTGTTCGCCCACTGCTTGAATACAACAAACCGCTGTGGGATCCGCACCAGATAGGGTTAATAGAAGAGATAGAGATGATCCAATGGAGAGTAGCGCGCTTTGTTACAGGATCATTTAGTAATGGAGAAAGCGTTACGGAGATGATAGATAAACTCCAGTGGAAGACTCTGCAAGAGAGACGCTCAGTGGCTCGGTACGGGCTTTTGTTGAAGTTTCGAGAACATTCCTTCACCGAGGAGTCAAGCAGTATATTGCTCCCTCATACGTATAGCTCGCGAAGAGACCATAAGGATAAAATCAGAGGTATTAGAGCCCACACAGAGGCATACCGACAATCTTTCTTTCCACGAACAATACGAGACTGGAATAGAAGGGAGAACCGATAGAGGTACTCAAGGTACCCTCCGCCACACACCGTCAGGTGGCTTTCAGAGTATGGCTGTAGATGTACATGTAGAGTTACTGAACACAGCTTTTGGAAATTCGTTCACGAAATAAGACGAAGAAGATATTCAAGAATTCGAATCAGTAACAGCTGCCAACATGAGTAAATTACAAGTAGATATCCTGCCAGTAGCGAAGCACCTTAGATCGCTTAGTATAAGCTGATTTTATACCAGTTAGGATCCTTTCAGAGTATGCTGATCGAATAGCCTCAAACAATCATATACAACCGCTCGCTCGGCGAAAGATCCATACTCAAAGACTAGAAAGCTGCACAGGTCACACAAATATTCAAGAAAGGTAGTAGGAGTAAACCACTAAATTACAGGCCCATTTCATTAACGTCGATATGCAGCAGTAGTTTGGAACGTATATTGCGTTCGTATAGTATGAATTACCTCGAAGAGAACGGCCTATTGACACATGGTCGACACGGATTCAGAAAGTATCGTTCTTGTGAAACACAGCTAGCTCTTTACAAACACGAAGTGTTGAGTGCTGTCGATAAGGGATTTTAATTTGATTCCGTATTTGTAGAGTTCTAGAACTTTTTTGACACCGTAACTCACAAGCGACTTCCGAACAATTTGCGTGCCTATGGACTATCGTCTCAGTTATGTGACTGGACTCGTGATTCCCTGTCAGGAGGTTACAGTTCGTAGTAACTGACAAAAAGTCATCAAGTAAAACAGATTTCTGGCGTACCCCAGGATAGTGTTATACGTCCTCTGTTATTCCTTATATGTGTAAACGATTTAGGAGACTATTTGAGCAGCCATTTTAGGTTGTTTGCAGAGGATGCTGTCGTTTATCGTCTAGTAAAGTCATCAGAAGATCAAAACGAATCGCAAAACGATCTAGATACATGTATGGTGCGAAAATTGTAAATTGACCTCAAAGAATCAGAAGTGCGAGTTAATCCACTCATCCACATCAGTGCTGAAAGGTTCCACGATAAATCAATCAAATCTAAAGGCCATAAATTTAACTAAATACTTAGGAATTACAATTACGAACAACTTACGTTGGAAATAACACACAGAAATAATTGTGGGGAAGGCGACAAAAGACTGTGTTTTATTGGCATAGCCGGACGGAGTGGCCGAGCGGTTCTAGGCGCTACAGTCTGGAACCGCGCGACCGCTACGGTCGCAGGTTAGAATACTGCCTCGGGCATGGATGTGTGTGATGTCCTTAGGTTAGTTAGGTTTAAGTATTTCTATGTTCTAGGGGACTGATGACCTCAGAATTTAAGTCCCATAGTGCTCAGAGCCAGCCATTTATTGGCATAACATATAGAAAATGCAACATATCTACTAGAGAGACTGCATAGACCACGCTTGTCCGCCATCTTCTGGTGTAGTACTGTGCGGTGTGTGATCTGCATAAGATAGGATTGACGGAGGACATCGAAAAAGTTCAAATAAGGGCAGCTCGTTTAGTATTATCGCGAAAAAGGATAGAGTGTGCCACGGATATGATACAACAGTTGGAGTGGCGGTCATTAAAACAAAGCGGTTTTCGCTGTGGCAGGAGCTTCTCATGACATTTCAATCACCAACTCTCTGCTGAGAGTATGAAAATACTTGTTGGGACCTATCCACATAGGGAGAAATAATCATCATAATAAAAGAAGAGAAATCAGAGCTGACACGGAAAGAGTGAAGTGTTCGTCTTTTCCGCGCACTGAGAAGTAGCTTAAAGGTGGTTCGATGATCCCTCTGCCCGGCTCTTAATTTTGAATTAGAGTAATCAGGTAGATATAAATGGAAAAGGCGGTTCAAAAACTCTAATGTTTGCTGATTTCATAAGCAAGCACACTGAGACGAGTGATCATCACGCTCGGGGATTTGAACTCCCGCGTCCTTCAGTGCGTGGCGCTGTTTACTATTGTGGCGAGATCTGCCGGCCGTTTTCCTGGCGCAGCAGACAGACGGTGAGCGGCCGGCCACTATCTCTTGTCCCATCGACCAGTGCGGAAGCGGCTGTTGGCGTTATTGCCTGACATGGCGCGGTGTAGTGTACTTTGCGATGAACCGTTGATTTCTTAAGTGGTGTATACATAGTGTTTTTCCGGGGGTTGTTGAAAGCTAGAGGATGCCCTTCCTGATTTAGTACGACGTGGTCAAGGACGAGTGTGTACTTACAGTAAAATTCCGTTGGTGGTTCCGGACTGCAGTGACGCGTACGAATTACGCGACGTCGGGCACCTTGTTTAGAGACAATCTTAACCCTCTAACGCTAAATCACCTCTATCGGGAGGTGGTTTATGTATGCGTGGAGTATGTTTTCCGGCGCACAGTGACATGTTTTCGATGCTTGAGTTTCGTTAGGTGGTGGTGCTTCCACAGTTATGTGGCTTTGTTGTTGCAGATGTGTCTTTTTACTGTCATATGCAAACTGTCTGGAAGCTCAGTTGCTAGTTGCATTTGTTAGTGTAAACTCTCTTATCTGTTAATTAACGCCGTTGAATTACGGACGTTGGCATCATGGTTCAGCAATATTTCTATATTGCGGTGTGTGTGTGAGATTTGTGCAGACTGTGGATTGATTAAGACGTATCTTGTACGCTATACAATAGGAACGTAGCACTTGTGCTGGCTGTTGGTTTGCAAAAGCCGCTGTGATTGTGGTAGTCACTGTGGTCTCGATAACGTTGGCAAAGGTTTGTTTCGTTCAAGCGTGCCTCCGTCTGTTGTCTGTGCAAGGCACATTGTACAAGATTTTATATCATGCGTGTTGGTTTGTTGCCTCGATTTGATTTGCAGAATTTCGCTAGTGGTAAGAATTTTTAGGGAATAGTTTTGCTCACCTGTCTGTGGAGAAAGTTGATGACGTTGTCAGGATGTGAGTGCTTGGTCATTTGCAGTTTTTCAGTCCGTGTGCGTTGGTTGTCACTCGTGGCGTGTATTAACCCCCGTGTTTCCTAGCGCATGCTACCAAGGCGAGAGGCTGAATAATCGCTTCATGCCCACCAAAACAGAAATGAAAAAATTTAAAAATCGTTACTTGTTCAGTTTACTCACACAATTTTTAAGTAGGTACTGATGTACGAGAAGGGTCCAGAACCTTAAAATATCGTTTTACACAATCTCAGCAATACCAATGCATTTTCCTAACGTCTACACGGAGAGGAGAGGTACTTTCTGACCACTACAAGAAATTCTTTTGAAAATACAGATTTTCGTTAATTATCTTTAACATCAATTGACACAATACCTAAGATACGTAGCTGTGAGAAGGATCCTGAACTTAAAAACAAAAATGGCATTTGTTGGGGAAAGTCGCGTGTACTACTATGATTGAAATTTTTAGGTTACTTCTAACTGAAAAATTGAAAGTTATTACGAAATATGGTATAAGAAGTTATCAGAAACAACAAATATTTAATTTTAAAATATAAAGAACATTATTAGATTAAAATATTTTCAAACGGTGGACATTAAGTACCTAACAGCCGGCCGAAGTGGCGGAGCGGTTCTAGGCGCTTCAGTCTGGAACCGCGCGCCCGCTACGGTCGCAGGTTCGAATCCTGCCTCGGGCATGGATGTGTGTGATGTCCTTAGGTTAGTTAGGTTTAAGTACTTCTAAGTTGTAGGGGACTGATGACCTCAGCTGTTACGTCCCATAGTGCTCAGAGCCATTTTTGAAGTACCTACCCTTGGTTAGTCAATGTGGTGCACTCAGCGAACTCAGTTTCTACTGGATGTTAAGGAATAGGCGCAGTAGCGCAAATGGTTTCATTTGCGAATAGTGCTAGTGCGCTGACAACTGTCTAGTTCCTACTGAAAAGGTACCTTAACAGCTACTCGACCCACATTAAAATCAGTGTGGCAAGAGAGGTATGGTCCCCACACTTACCTAAAGTAAAATCAGTGTCGCAGGCTCTTGCGCCCTGAGAACGTATGGGTTGACACATTATAGTATACGTACTAATTGTCATAATGTCGCAAACGTTGTTGGTTCTAGGGTCTTGTTATTGGAACATTTAATACTGGATCCATAGTGAAACTGTTCAGTGTGCACTAACCTTTCTGTAATGTTGCCCAATATACAATCGCTCTTGTCAACTGTTGACACCTGTTGGTTACCTGTTTGTCGGGTTTGTTTCATAGTGCAGTGGTGCCTACCAATCGGTAAAATTTCTAAAGATTACGCCGTCAGTCAAAGTTTAAGCTATTTAAAGCGGATGTTTTTACTGTTTCAGGGATCTTGCTGATTTTTAAGGACTTTGCGAAATTTTGTTAAGTCTTAAATGTTGTAACTTACGGATGCTTTCTTAGCTATAGGGCTATTCAGTATTTAAATTTTGCCATTGGCAAGAGTTGCAGCCTTTCGGTAGGGAGCGAGCCAATTGAGAAGGCCATGTTATTAGTACAGTTGCCTGATGCAGGGTAGACTGTTTCCCGTGACTAGTTGCTTTCCAGTTCTCTAGCGGTGCCAGGAAAGAGGAACCAGACATCTCGAACTTAGGTGACCTACTTACTATTAAACCATTAAAACAAAAGAAATACTCACCTCAGCCATCTATCTGTCAATAAAATCCAACATCCAATCCCTAACCAAATTTGTACAATACCAAAGAGGGGCCCAAACTCAACCTTAGCAGAAACGGCTTTCATAGGCAATTTTCTGTCGCATCGTACCTTCGAGTTCAGGAGAACGAGGTACCACAGGGATCTGTCATAAGTGTCGGCCTGTTTCTAACTGCAATTAATGGGCTCGCTGCGGCGGTGGGAACGTCTGTCTCGGCTTCCTCGTATGCTCACTTCTACCTCTACTATTTTCCATTGACATTGCAGCTGCTGAACGTCAGCTGCAGGACGCTATCCGCAAGGCACAGTCTTGAGCTGTAGCGCATGGCTTTCAGTTTTCGGCAGCCAAGACCTGCGTTAGGCATTTCTGCCAGCGACGAACAGTCCACCCTGAGCCACGGCTTTATCTTGCCGACGAACTTCTTGCTGTGGTGGAGTCACATCGGTTTTCGGGTGTGGTTTTTGATGCCCAGTTGACTTGGCTCCCTCATAAATGGCAGCTTAAATAGATGTGTAGGCGGCATCTTAATGCTCAGAGATTCTTGAGCCACACCAGCTGGGGCGCCGACAGATCTACTATCTTACGGCTCTACCAGGCGTTAACAAAGTCCTGCCTGGATTATGGGAGCCTGGATTATGGTTCCGCATCCCCATCTGCGTTGCGCATGCTGGACCCAATCCTACACAGCGGGATCCGACTTGCCACTGGTGCTTTCCGCACCAGCCCTGTGGACAGTGTGTCCCTCCACTGCGGTTACGTCGCCAACATCTACTGGCCGCTTATGCTGCGCATATTTTTAGCTTGCCTGGAAATCCTAATTATCGTCTCCTGTTCCCGCAGTCCGTCGTCCATCTCCCAGAACGTCGGCCCCGGTCGGTTTGTACAATCGCCGTCCGCGTCAGAGAGCTTCTCTTCGGGCTTGGGGTTTACCCTCTTCCCCCTCTTCCCCCTCTTTTCCGGGCCACACTGTGTACACCCCAGTAGTGTGTGCCCCGCCCTTGCCTTCGGCTGGAATTGGCACAGGGTCCGAAGGACTCAGTCGCCATCTTTCGTGCCTTAGAGTATATATGCTCCTGCTCAGGTGAGTCCTTCGTTATCTGTAGCGACTTCCTGAGCAGTTTACGAGCTATCGACCAGTGTCTCCCTTGCTCTCGTCTGGTGATGGCTGTCCAGTAGTCCCTCCATGCTCTTGCCCATTGCGGCCGCTCTGTGGTCTTTGTGTGGACCCCTGTTCATGTCTGTATCACGGGCAATGAACATGTTGACTGCCTGGCGAAAGAGGCCAACAGTAAACCATCTCCGGAGACTGGCCACCCAGACTGATTTGAGGGCAGTCTTACGCCGCGCAATTGTCACGCTTTGGGACGCTGAATGGCGCGATCTGACCACACGTAATGAACTCCGTGCTGTCAAGGCGACGACAGCTGTGTGTCGATCAACCATGTGAGCCATTCGCACGGACTCAGTCTTCCTTTGTCGGCTCCGCAATACACATACCTGGCTGACGCATGGATATTTACTGAGCCATGGGGACCCGCCTCTCTGTCGCTGCGGGGCGGTTTTGCGGTGGTGCACGTTTTACTGTCCTGTCCACTTTTAGCTGTGCTCAGGCAGACATTTGCGCTGCCTGATACGCTCCCTCCCCTTTTAACTGATGACCCTGCTCTGGCATGCTTAGTTTTGCATTTTATTCAGGCAGGGGGCTTTTATCAACTAATCTAAGTGCTTGTCTCCCTGTGTTCATTCTGGCCTATGGCCTCCGATTTTAGTTTGATTATTTAGTGTGTGTCTCTGTGGTTGGCTTTTCCCTTTTTGTCTCCATGGTCTGCCAACTACTGTCACACTCTGTGATTTTAATTCCTTTTGTCTGATCTCTGAGTCATTCTTATCCTGTGTCGTCTGCCATCTTTCCTGTTGTTCGTTTTTTATTATCTGTTGAAGTTTTAAGTTTTTTGGAAAAAGGGACTGATGACCGTACCAGTCCGGTCCCTTTAACCCTCCAAACCAACCAACCAACCAACCAACCATTACAAACAACACTCTTGCTGGTTGGCTGCAGCGTTTTCACTGCTCAGCTGGTCACCATCTTTCGTGCTCTAGAGTATATCCGCTCCTGCTCAGGTGAGTCCTTTATCTGTAGCGACTCCCTGAGCGGTTTACGAGCTATCGAACTGTGTTTCCCTTGCTCTTGTCTGGCGATGGCTATCCAGGAGTCTCTCCATACTCTTGCCCATTGCGGCTGCTCTGTAGTCTTTGTGTGGACCCCTGGTCATGTCGGCATCCCGGGCAATGAACGTGTTGACCGCCTGGCCAAACAGGCCACCAGTAAACCATCTCTATCTCTGGACGTTGGCCTCCCGGAGGCTGATTTGCGAACCTTCTTACGCCACATACTTTTTGCCCTATGGGACGCTGAATGGCGCAATCTGACCGCACCCAATAAACTCCATGCTATCAAGGAGACGACTACTTTGTGGCAGTCATCCATGCAAGCCAATCCCAGAGACTCAGTTGTCCTTTGTCGGTTCCACATTGGCCACTCCCAGCTGATGCACAGTTATTTACTGCGTTGGGAGGACCCTCCTCTGTCGCTGCGGGGCAGCTTTGACAGTGGCCTGCTCCATTTTAGCTATGGTCAGGCAGACATTTGTGCTGCCTGATATGCTCCCTGCCCTTTTAACTGATGACACTGCCAATGCAGGCTTAGTTTTGTGTTTTATTCGGGTAGGGGTTTTTTATCATTTAATCTGAGTGTGTGTTCTTTTGTGCTGGTTCTGGCCTTTGGCCTATGGTTTTACACTAAGTTTTCAATATGTTTCTCGGTGGTTGGCTTTTCCTTTTTTTTCTATGGTCGGCCAACTGCTGTCACACTGTGTGATTTTAATTCCTTTTATCTGATCTCTGTCTGAGTCTGTCTTGTCCTGTGTCATCTCTTGTTGTCTCCATAGTTCGTTTTTCTTCTGTGTGAGTGTTTGAAGTTTTTGAAAAAAGGGACTGATGGCTGTAGCAGTCTGGTCCCTTCAGTCCCACAAACCAACTAACCAATCCTCCATGCGGTCCTCTCACAGGGATTCTGCGGTTCTCTGCCAGCTCCGCATTTTCCATGCTTCGGCTACCCATGGCTACCTCCTGCACTGTGAATACCTGCCTCAGTGTCGATGTGGCACCTGGTTGACAGTGGCCCATAATCTGGTGCACTGTCCTACTTTGACTGCCCTGTGACAGTCTCAGGTTATGGGACTCGTTGCTGTTAATTTTTTCTTACAACGCCTCATCAGCTGAATTAGTTTTACATTTTATTCGTGAGGGTGGGTTTTATCATTTGATCTAAGTTTTTGTTCCTCTGTGTCCTCTACCCCAGTGCTTTTAGGCTGGAGGGTTCAATGTGTTACAGAGTGACTGGTATCTTGCTTTTATTCTCATGGTCAGCCAGCCATGGTAAGTTGGTTTGTTATTTCTTGCATCTGTCTGTGGTTTTCTTGTCCAGTTTTGTCTGTTTTAGGATTCGTTGCTGTTATGTCCTTATTGTGGTTTTCCTTTCTCCCTGTTTTGTGTTGTAAGTGTCAGTTGTTTTATCTTCACCCTTGTGGCATTTTTTAATCGGAACAATGGGTCGATGGGTCGATGACCTAGCAGTTTGGTCCCTTCCCCCCCCCCCCCCCCCCCATTTTAAACGAACCAACTGAGCGGTAATGAGGCTGTGTGGGTTTGGGCTCTGTATCTTAATTTTCTCGTCAGACTTATAAAAAAACTCGCAATGGTGCACCAACACGTGTAGCAACATCCTGGCATATGTCAGCAGGCATTGCTTCCCTGCTAAGATTCTGCTTACTTGGCTCAAGCACACGAGATGAACTTCAGTGAAGAGATACAAACGAAGGTAACATGTTTCTCCTAATATTCTTGGCATGTTCCAGATAGAGCTAATTATGACAGCAACACAATGGTACCTCTGGTGTGACATACGCTCAGACTGGTACTATTGTACAATGATGTCCGAGAGACCACCAGTGAAGTTCGCTTAGGAAATCGAAGTGAGCCCAAGCCATGTGCACACCTGGCTGGAATTCTGATTCAACAGGATAACGTAGTGAAAGGCCCCCTAAAATTCAGAACAAACAACCTTTTCTCGGTGTCCAGGCTGCTAGGATGTGTAGCTCCAAACCACCTCACAATTTCTCCATTACATGGCAGCTCTTCTGGGAAGTTGAACATACGACCACAGTGTTTTCTGTGACCAGCTTCATGTTGTAAATTTCTATGATCTTCAGTCCTATCCTGTGGTAAGTTAATAATATCTGCACATAGTGTTCGAATCACTGTAGATCATCTGAACACATATATGAAGTCCTCTTGTGACTGCATTATTGCTACTGCTTGAGAAAAGTGCATTCCGAAAATAAATTCCTATTTTTCACGCCTCTTATATCTTTCTGGCACCAATCTATCTCCATTATTTCTTCAGCATTTAGCGACAGAACGTTAACTTAGATTTCTATTCCAGTCACACAGTGACAAACACGAATAACGCAAATTTTATGTTTAATAGGCAGCCCCCTTTGTCTGATCTCTATGGCATCATCTTACTTCCAGCACCCTGTCAGTGGACCGATACATTATTTATGTAAATTTACTGTTGGCAACTCGCACGTTGGAACAGACACCACATCTACCAATTCCTGCCCCAGCAAATCAGCCATCGCTCTTGAAAAAACTGATATATGACCAACTTTAGTTGCTCCAACGCTAGGGTAAGTTGGTGTCATTCTGCCATTCTGCTGGGTGGCCTGCAGAGGACAGGATGTGGCAGTGTTCTATTCCCTTGCACGCTATCGATTTTGAGCTACACAGGAAGTTCATGCCGCCCCCCCCCCTCTCCGCCTGCGGGTTTGAAGGTTAGAGTAGGCCCAAAATATTCCTACTTGTCGTAAGGGGTGACTAGGAGTAGTCTCACAATATTCGGCCTACTCATTTATCATCCTCTCCCTGTGGATTCGAGGGCTACAATTCGCCCACAGTATACCTGCCTGTCGTAAGAGGCGACTAATAGTAGTCTCTCACGTTTTAGCCTTTATGTGTTGGTCCCCTGTAGGGTTAAACCACCATTCTTTAAATTTTTTCCGAATAGCGAGACAGTTGCGAAGGGCACCTTACATGGTGCATAGTGTCTATAGTGCGTTGAGATATTTGGACCCCTTTCTCGTCGTCACATTGCAGTCCCACTCATTGTCCATCTCTTGGTCGAGGATAAATTCCTGGGTGCCGTTTACGCCATGCACTATGCAGTGTCGCTTTCTGCACTGATGACAAGCATAGACTTCTTTGCACCTTATATCCGGCAAGGTAGCCAGTCCATTGAGCTGGGGCCGCATTGTACCCTGTTGGTTGCAGCCCCCTGGCAATACAGGGATTGGTCTGCTGATGCTTGCGCCGTTAACTCCCCAGGTATGCCAATGAGTAGATGCCTATCTCTCTGGGGTGTTGGGACTTAGGGCAGTGGTCATCCTGCCAGGGGGTCCTTGCTGATGCTGGGTGGCACCTGTGTGGAGGGCCCTTGGTTGGAGTGGGTGATATCAGGACAGATGACATGCAATGAAGTGTGGTAAATCATCTCTTGCTGGTGGCCAGCTGCCAGCCTCCAGCAGTCTCTAAGTGATCGACGGCTCACTTAAATGTGCAGAAGTATGACCCCAAATTGTTCTCTTCCCTGGCCACCCCATCCCCCCAGCAGGTTCGGGGGTAAAAATAGGCCCATGATATTCCTGCCTGTCGTAAGAGGCGACTAAAAGGAGTCTCAAACGTTTTGGCCTTAATGTCATGGTCCCCTAAGGGGTTTGACCACTAGATTTCAAAATTTTCTGTTAGTGCATACCATTTGGGGAAGGACGCCTTACGTGGTGTATTCTATATCCATCTTGCCCTAAGACCTGGCACAACCAATAGTGTCATGGAGTTGGCCTACCACCGAGCTTCTGGCCACATCAGCTGCTGTGTGTTCCAGGTAGCATACATGCCCTCCTGACACATATGGATATTAGACACCCAACAACCAGCACGGTAGCCAGTCCATTGTGGTGGGGTCATCGTGTACCCTCTTGGTGGTGGCCCCCTGACTACACAAGGACGCACTGCTGATGCCTGAGCTGCTACCTCCCCATGTATGCCGAGGAGTAGATGCCTATCCCTCCGGGGCATCGGGACTTCCGGCAAAGGCCATCCTGCCAGATTGTCTGTGCTGTGGGTGGGTGGCGCCTGTGGGGAGAGCTCCTGGTTGGAGTGGGTGGCATCAGTGCAAATGACCCGCAATGAAGTGTGGTACATCATCTCTCGCTGGTGGGCCTCCACCAGCAGTCTCTAAACGGTTGAGGTCTAACCTCAATGGCAAGCAATACAATCCAAGATCATTTTCCTCCCTGGCCACTCCATGGCAGGAACATATGGCTAAAGACAGCAGTGGAGATTATTCACCCCGGTACATTGTCTGTAGCGAGTTGATGGTGAATCTTTTATGCCAACCAACCCTCAGTTTTCTGTGGAGCATTTAGAGGACAAGTTTGGGGAGGTGGAGGGCTTGTTCAAAATGCGCTCTGGGTCAGTTCTCACCATAACAGCATCCTCTGCCCAGTCCCAGAGGTTGCTCACTTGTGACAAGTTGGGGATGTTTCCGTCACCATCACTCCCCATAAGAACCCCCCTGCGGGTTCGGGGGTAAGAAAAGGCCCATGGTATTCCTGCCTATCGTAAGAGGCGACTAAAAGGAGTCTCACACTTTTCGGCCGTATATGATGGTCCCCTGTTGGGTTTGACCTCTATGTCTCAAAATTTTTCTGAAGAGCGAGCCGATTGGGGAAGGGCGCCTTACTTGGTGCATTGTGTCCATCTTGCAATCAGACCTTTCGCCAGCTTCTTTGTCATTGCATATCAGTCCTGCCCACTCTCCATTTCTTGGGCATGGATATGTTCCTGCGTGCACTTTCCACCTTGCGCTGTGTAGTGCCACTTTCTGCACTGACGGCGACCATGGACCACATTCACCTAACATCCAGCACGGCAGCCAGTCCGTTGTGGTGGGGCTGCCATGTACCCTGCTGATTGTAGCCCCCTGACAACACAGGGATCGCTCTACTGATGCCTGCGCCATTAACTCCCCACGTATGCCAAGGAGTAGATGCCTATCCTCCTGGGGTATCGGGACTCCCGGCAATGGCCATCCTGCCAGGTGGCCTTTGCTGTGGCTGGGTGGCTCCTGTGGGGAGGGCCCTTGGTCAGGGTAGGTGGCATCAGGGCGGATGACCCGCAATGAAGCGTGGTGCATCATCTCTCGCTGGCGGCCAGCTGCCAGCAGTCTCTAAGCGTTCTCGGGCTCAATTTAAACCTCAGAAGTATGATCCGAAAACGTTCCCCTCCCTGGCCACGCCGTGGGAGGAGCGTAAGTCTCAGGATGGAGGTCACAGTTATTCGCCCCGATTCTTAGTTTGCACGAGAGCTGATGGGGAGTTTTCTCTATCCACAAAGCCTCAGTTCTTCGTCGAGCATTTAGAGGACAAGTTTGGGGAGGTGGAGGGCTTGTCCAAAATGCGCTCTGGGTCAGTACTGATACAAGCGGCATCCTCTGCCCATTCACGCAGGTTACTTGCTTGTGACAAGTTGGGGGATGTTAACGTTACCATTACACCACATAAGAGCTTAAATATGGTCCAGGGGGTTATTTTCCATAGGGACCTCCTTTTGCAGTCTGATGACGAGCTGCACGCCAACTTAGAGCGTAGAGGTGTTCATTTCGACCGGCGCGTTCGTCGGGGTCTGAGGGACAATCAGGTTGCTACCAGTGCCTTCATCCTGGTCTTCGAGGGTGATACATTACTGGAGAAGGTCAAGGTGATGGTCTAGCGTTGTGACGTCAAGCCGTATATCCCTCCCCCGATGCGGTGCTTTAAGTACTGGAAGTTCGGCCATACGTCTTCTCGCTGCACTTCCAGCCTCACTTGTCGAAATTGCGGACGCCCATCACATCCCAATACTCTATGTGCCCCGCCTCCCATCTGTGTCGACTGCGGAGAGCATCATTCACCTTGCTCGCCAGACTGCCAAGTCTTTCAGAAAGAGCGAAAAATCATGGAATATAAGACCCTGGACCGACTGACCTATACTGAGACCAAAAGGAAATATGACAGACTCCATCCTGTGAGAATGACCTCTTCTTACGCAGCTGCTATAACAACTGTGCTAGCCCCATCAGTTTCGAGAATTCCAGCCAGCTCGATGAGCAGTACAACTCCTCCTGCCCCTGGCCCATGGGGGGTTCTACCCAACCGGTTGCTCCTGCACCACCTACCTCGGGAGCAACATCCTCCCACCCATCGGGGACGTCCGTCTCCACTTCTCAGGCGGAGAAGCGTCTAACTTCTTCAGCTGCTCTCGCCCGTAAGGGTTCACTTGGGACCCTCCCTTCCCAGGCTTCCACCAGCCCGAAGGATGACGCCTGAAACGCCAAAGAACTTGCAGTGGCACTGACCGCACCGCACCCTTCGAGCTCTGCGTCTGAGGATGAGGTCGAGATTCTGGCGTCCGCTGAGGACCTTGACCTCGCTGGTCCCTCAGACGCCATGGATGTCACTCGGACTGGTACTGAATCGGTGGCAGCGAGTGAACAAGCGGCGTAAATTGCCTTCCCCGTCCCTTCACGCCTTTCTCAGCCATGGACAACACCATCCTCCAGTGGAACTGCAGCGGTTTCTTCCACCATCTAGCTGAGCTCCGCCAACTTATCAGCCTTCATCCTTTCCTCTGCATTGCTCATCAGGAAACTTGGTTTCCAGCAATGCGAACCCCCGCCCTCCGTGGCTACCGGGTTATTATAAGAACCAGGCAGCTTATGAAAGGGTGTTGGGTGGCGTCTGCATCTATGTCCTTAACTCTCTTCACGGCGAGTATGTCCCTCTACAAACATCTTCAGTGGCTGTCGCTGTTCGGGCGTGAACGCCACAGGCAGTTACCGTCTGCAGCCTTTATCTGCCACCGGATGGTGATGTTGCGCAGCATGTCCTGGCTGCGCTGATAGCTCAATTGCCGCCACCTTTCTTGCTACTGGGCGACTTCAACGCCCATAATCCTCTGTGGGGTGGGTCAGTGGCAACAGGTCGAGGCGCCATCGTTGAGCATTTATTGGCGCAGCTCGATCTCTCGATTTTAAATGATGGTGCCTTCACACACTCCAACGGCGACCTCAGTCTGGGTATTCCATAGCTGTCCGCGTCCAGTCCCTGCTGTCGGAACTGGGGTCATTCCCTCTTCTGCCTCCCTTCCGGGTCCGTGCACCTACGCCTCCGTGGTGTTTGCCCCGTCCGTCCGTCCATCCGTCTGGACTTGGCACAAGCACTGAAGGACTCGGTTCCGCCTGTGGCCCTCCGTCGCGGTTTTCTTGCGCTGCTCGCCTCATTTCCGGGCTGTGAGCCTGTCTACACTGATGGTTCCCTGCTTGATGGTCGCACTGCCTACGCTTTTGCTCGCGCTGCCCATGTTGAACAGCGCTCCTTGCCGTCTGGCTGCAGTATTTTTACTGCAGAGCAGGTGGCCATATTGTGCGCTCTTGAGCATATGCGTTCCTGCTAAGGTACGTCCATCGTCATCTGCAGTTACTCCCTGAGCGGCCTCCAGGCCATCGACCGCTGCTATACCTCCTCTCCTCTGGTATCCTCTATTCAGGAGTCTGTTTCCACCATTACCCGCTCTGGTCGTTAGGTGGTCTTCGTTCCCCAGGATGCCAACGTGACCTGGCGTCCAAACAAACGTGTCGACAGGCTGGTCAAAGGGGCGACCGACGCCCCAGCTTTGCAGATCGGCCTCCCGGCTCATGATCAGCAGTTGGTGTTGCGCCATAAGGTGCTTGGGATGTGGACTGATGAGTGGCGTGTCCTGACATCCCCGAATAAACTGTGGGCGACCGATGCGTGGCAGTCCTCCCTGTGGGCTTCTCGCAGGGACTCTGTCGTCCTGTGTCGGCTCTGCATCGGCCATACCTACCTGGCGCACGGCCATCTTTTGCGTCAGGAGGATCCCCCCCGTTTCGGTGTGGGTCCCGGCTGACGGTCGCCCACATTTTGTTGGAGTGTCCCCGACTGCACACCCTCTGGTAGTCTTTTAATGTCCCGGGCACTTTGCCTTTGGTTTTATGCAACGATGCCTCCATGGCTGACGAAGTTTTAAATTTTATCTGTGGTAGTCCTTTTTATGGTTCCACTTAGGGAAGTCCTGCACCTTTCCCTTTCTGTGTCTCTTGTCCTCGGGTCTCTCATAATTGGTTGCAGATTTTAGTGTGTTGTCGGATGGTTGACTCTTTGCCTTTTTTTGTTCTCGTTGTCAGTCAACCAGTCTCCAGCCATCTTCTATTCTTCTGTTTCTTTCTGTCTGGTGTTCATCTGTACTCTTCTTGTCTGTAGTGTTCGTTGCCGCATTTGTGTTCTTTTAGTGCCTGGGGGGAGTCTCCTTCCCCCTTTGGTTTTTTACCTGCTCCGCAAATTTTCGGCTCGCCTGTTTTTGGAATGGGGGACTGATGACCTTCGCTGTTTAGTCCCCCTTAAACATCCCAACCACCACCACCACCACCACCACCACCACCACCACCACCACCACCACCACCAGTCCGAAACCGCGTGACTGCTATGGTCGCAGGTTCGAATCCTGCCTCGGGCATGGATGTGTGTGATGTCCTTAGGTTAGTTAGGTTTAAGTATTTCTAAGTTCTACGGGACTGATGACCTCAGATGTTGAGTCCCATAGTGCTTAGAGCCATAAGAACCATTACATTATATGTTGAATAGTCTCCTTTTTTGTGTATTGAATGGCACACCAGTTTCTCATCGTTACAAGTTTAGTGATGAACGTCCACAAATATTTTCTGGTTATACAGATCACATAACTTTCTCATATGTCCGCATTTTACAAATACAGGTATTGTACGCAAGTGAGCATACATTGTTTCAGTTTTACATAAATACAGATAAATGCATGGAAATGTGTTACAGATAAGTTCTTTTACATAGGTACAAATACGTAGAAAGATGTAACATTTTGGATATTACACAAATATCGCAACATATTTCTCGTTTTGTTTTACAAGCATGATTGGTTAAATAAAAACATTTTCAAATAGTTTTACATGAATTTTACAATCATGACAGGTTCAAATTTTGTGGTTTGCTTTGTGCAAATGTCACCTGAAATAAGAAGTGGTTAGACACCACATCTCGTACCAGCATTAAGACCAAGCACATATCTACTAATAGGCAAAAAGCAAAAGCATGAGCTAACATAAGTCTCAAAAAACTCGCGACACGAGTGTAAGTGTGCCTCTTAAGCATGGCCTTAACTGCTTGTAAGTATGCAAGTTCAGTGGTGAGAATCGTATCCGGTTTCTGGATGAAAATGTCAGCTGTAAAATAATTAAGTCTTTTACGTCAATCAGTCGTTAGTAGTTGAATACTGACGTTGTAAATAGTCAATCTCGTAGGCTGAAAATATGTCTACTTCAGACCTGTTTTAAAGTTAATATATAATTTACTTTAATGTTTTGTGTGCCTGCTGTAAGTATTCGGCAAAGACGAATCTCTTCTTTCCGCTTCTGCTGCTAACACGAACAGCTGAAATAAACTTATTATTCTACGCAGCTTCTCTGTGGAAGTACTGTGAGGTACGTGTATTTGATAGTTGTGTATAACTTAAGCATGATCTATAGGTGTGTGTATCGTTAAGCTTAGTATACTTTTAGATCACGGTGAGCATATAGTCCAATAGTTTTGTCTGTCTTAGGATGCTGCAGCACATATGCATTGGGATGTGGAATGCTGAAAATGATATAAGGACCGTCGTGTAGCAGACGCCACTTCGCGTTGCGCCGCTGAAGAGTTGATGATTTATGGTAAGTACGCACAAGTAGCTTAATACCTATTCTGTACTGTCGCTTCCTTCTGATAGTGCGCGCATAAGCTTCGATTCTTCTATCGGCTTCCGCAGGCAGCGACGCGCAAACTTCTCTTACCTTTTCTTCATGGGTTGCATGTTGAAAATAAAATTTAGTTAGTGGTGTCGTCCAATCGTTCTCTTCCTTACGATCGAACATGAGTTCATTAGGAGTGTAGGGAGTTTCGTAGATGTTGAGGTTATTGTGCACCACCTCGAATAACGACAAATACCCGATTGGTATGCTTATTAGAAATGTAAGTCCTCATAAATCGGTTAACCACACGGAACACGCGTTTAGTGGGATTACATTGTAGACTGAACCTGGAAATTAATATATTTTTAATGCTATTCTCTTTTAGAAATTGTCGCCACTTGTATCCAGTATAATATGCGGCGTTGTCGGATAGAATGGCTTTTGGTTTTCCCACGTGAGGAATGTAGTCACGTGAGAAATGTCGGATGATGGTTGTAGCAGTAGCTGATCTTATGCCATACAGTTTAACGTGTTTGGTGAATAGATCATAAAATGCGAGGATGTATTTTACACCCCCACTGCTTGTGGGATGTGGACCACTTATGTCAGTACTTATTATTTCTAAAGGTTCGCTGGGTAAAATGGAATGTAGATCAGTTTTTTTTGGATAAGTTCAACGGTTCAGATTTCTGGCAGATCACACACGTCTTGAGTACATGGTGGATCTTGCGTCTCATATTACTAAAATAGGTACTGAGTTTCGCTAAGCACTTCTTGGTACCATAATGACCCCAAACAAAATGTGTGCCAAATTAGGTTTCGTTCAGAGTCTTTGGGAATGCAGACACACCAAATAGTGGCTCCAGGATGTCGGCGATAAAATAACACATCATTATGTATTAAATATCTGTTTGATATAGGATGGTCAGGTTGATTCGTGAGTAAAATTCTTACCTTGTCCAGTGCGCATCGGATTTTTGCAATGTTGACATATTTCTGCGTAAGTCAATGTAGTATTGGTGATATTGTTTATCCTGCATTCTCCAGGTCGGAATTACTCTGATTCAAACCTTGTGATAAGCGAGACAAAGCGTCGGCTGTGACGTTGTCTTTAGCCTTAATGTGTACAATTTCAAAAGAATAATTCTGTAGTAATAGAGCCCAACGTGATAATCTGGGATGTACTAGCTTACAGGTTAACAAAAATGTGAGAGCTTGGTGGTCAGTGTAAATCTTTGAGTGCCTACCATGTAAATAGTAATTAAATGTCCTGAACCCCCACACTATAGAGTGTTTAAAGTTCTGTGATAGAGTACGACCGTTCACATTCACTAAGTGAGCGTCTCGCAAAACTAATAATTTTCACCAGTTCACGCTCTCCATTCTTCGCAACTTGGAACAAACAGCAGCCTAATCCATATAATGAGGCATCACAAGACATACAAAAATCTAAATTAAAATCACGATGTTCCAAAATGTTTGCATTGACTATTGCATGCGTAATACTACCGAAATCTTTCTGGTCAGACCGTACCCATATCTGGTTCTTTTTTAGAAGATTGCATAGATATTTGCTGTTTAAAAGTTGGTGTGGTACAAATCGTCTGAAGAAAGAACATGTTCCAAAAAAGATTTAAATTGTTTTCTAGTCTGTTAACTAGGAAAATTCCTGATTGCGTCTAATTTGCTTGGATCAGGTCGTATACCGTGAGCATTAATAATGTGCCCAAGATACTAGATTTCTCTACAAGCAAATTTCGACTTTTTGAGATTAGCTGTCACTCCAGCTTGTGCAAATTTGTGCAGAATCCTTTGTAAGGTGTCGATTTGTTCGGACCATGTTCTGCTGGCTATGAGCAAGTCTGCTATGTAGTGAGTGATTGACTCAACTAATTCATCACTAAGTACTGTATCTAAAGC
This sequence comes from Schistocerca serialis cubense, assembly GCF_023864345.2. Lineage (NCBI taxonomy): Eukaryota > Metazoa > Arthropoda > Insecta > Orthoptera > Acrididae > Schistocerca > Schistocerca serialis. Next base: position 164,403,053 of record NC_064645.1, on the reverse strand, counting down.
GGTGATAAACACGCCAGAACTGACGTTCAGACAGAAGGGAAGAACACAAAATTGATAAGATCCCTCCATATATGAAAGCAGTATATTTTCTACAATCTGGGGTGTGCGGTACTTGTCAGAATGAATTTGTCAAGTCTACGCTGGAAAAATACCTAGAATCTAAACTTTCGGAGTTGCTTTTCTAAATTTTCTGGTTTCGTGCGGGCTCGTAAAATAATTTAATTAACTGCACGAGTGTCCAGAACAACTGATACTTCCATTGGGTTTCTTTGCGACAAGTAAAGGACTGCAATAAGATGACTTGGAAGGTTCAATAATTTTCCACTCTAGCATTTGCTTCAACTCCTGCCATACTGCGGGTCGTTGTGACAGTGGCACATTATTGTTTTGTGGAAGAAAATCTGGAGAGGCCTTACTTCTAACTTATAAATATACATGTTAATCACACCTGGTCATTTGCTGAAAACCTGTCTACAGAGTCTTACAGAAAGGTACGGCCAAACTTTCAGGAAACATTCCTCACACACAAATACAGAAAATATGTTATGTGGGCATGTCTCCGGAAACGCTTACTTTCCATGTTAGAGCTCATTTAATAACTTCTCTTCAAATCACATTAATCATGGAATGGAAACTCACAGCAACAGAACGTACCAACGAGACTTCAAACACTTTGTTACAGGAAATGTTCAAAATGTCCTCCGTTAGCGAGGATACATGCATCCACCCTCCGTCGCATCGAATCCCTGATGCAGCCCTGGAGAATGACGTATTGTATCACAGCCGTCCACAATACGAGCACAGAGTGTCTCTACATTTGGTACCGGGGTTGCGTAGACAAGGGCTTTCAAATGCCCCAATAAATGCAAGTCAAGAGGGTTGAGGTCAGGAGAGCGTGGAGGCCATGGAATTGGTCCGCCTCTACCAATCCATCGGTTACCGAATCTGTTGTTGAGAGGCGTACGAACACTTCGACTGAAATGTGCAGGAGCTCCATCGTGCATGAACCATATGTTGTGTCGTACTTGTAAAGGCACATGTTCTAGCAGCACAGGTAGAGTATCCCGTATGAAATCATGATAACGTGCTCCATTGAGCATAGGTGGAAGAACATGGGGCCCAATCAAGACACCACCAACAATGCCTGCCCAAACGTTCACAGAAAATCTGTGTTGATGACTGGATTGCACAATTACGTGCGGATTCTCGTCAGCCCACACATGTTGATTGTAAAAATTTACAATTTGATCACGTTGGAATGAAGCCTCATCCGTAAAGAGAACATTTCGACTGAAATGAGGATTGACACATCGTTGGATGAACCATTCGCAGAAGTGTACCCGTGGAGGCCAATCAGCTGCTGATAGTGCCTGCACACGCTGTACATGGTACGAAAACAACTGGTTCTCCCGTAGCACTCTCCATACAGTGGCGTGATCAACGTTACCTTGTACAGCAGCAACTTCTCTGACGCTGACATTAGGGTTATCGTCAACTGCACGAAGAATTGCCTCGTCCATTGCAGGTGTCCTCGTCGTTCTAGGTCTTCCCAGTCGCGAGTCATGGGCTGGAATGTTCCGTGCTCCCTAAGCCGCCGATCAATTGCTTCGAACGTCTTCCTGCCGGTACACCTTCGTTCTGGAAATCTGTCTCGATACAAACGTACCGCGCCACGCCCATTGCCCCGTACTAATCCATACATCAAATGGGCATCTGCCAACTCCGCATTTGTAAACATTGCACTGACTGCAAAACCACGTTCGTGATGAACACTAACCTGTTGATGCTACGTACTGATGTGCTTGATGCGAGTACTGTAGAGCAGTGTCGCATGTCAACACAAGCACTGAAGTCAACATTACCTACCTTCAATTGGGCCAACTGGTGGTGAATCGAGGAAGTACAGTACATACTGACTAACATGGAAATTAAGCGTTTCCGGACACATGTCCACGTAACATCTTTTATTGATTTGTGTGTGAGGAATGTTTCCTGAAAGTTTGGCCGTACCTTTTTGTAACACCATGTATATTTACACAATACATCAAAGAGTTCATTGCATTCGTCTTGTGACAGCTGTGGTTCGTGACAACTTATCACTAATTAGAACTTTAAGATCCTCGATCTCGGTATCAGGTGCGTGTTTCTGTGCATCAACTTCATCAGTGTCGTGTATTAATTGAATCTTGTACCCTGTACAACATTTTTCCATGCTTTAGAGGCCTGGTATCCAGATCAATTGAAATTTCACTGCCGTTATCTCTAAGTATACATTTACGTCTGAAGTCAATTGTGCTACCCTTCTCACATAAAATATCTAAACCTAATATGCGATCTGTAACCAGGTTTTGGACGACTAGGAATGGATATTGTACGGTTCCATTACCTACCTTTACAGTCACAAATTCCTGTTTCTTAACTCTAAAAGACTTACTACCTACTACAGTTAAAATTTTGCAATTCTTGACAGGATACTCTGGTATAAGTTCAAATGCACACATTCACACATTCTCTTATAAAAATCATATGAAAGACACTAATAGCAGAGCTTCTGTAAAGTTTGGAAGGTAGGCGACGAGGTACAGGCAGAAGTGAAGCTGTGAGGACGGGGAGCGAGTCGTGCTTTGGTAACTTAGATGAATAATTATTATGATACATACGCCAACTTCCTCAGAAGAACAGTCATGTCAACTCCATTTTCGAGGATGCGATTGAGAACATGAAGAAACGAGACACAATTTGATCTTTGAAAAACAAATACGTTCAAGTGACGAACATCACTATCTGGTTTAGACTTGGATTTTTTTTTCTAAAATGTTAAGGGACCTGTAATTAATTTGTTTGTTTTATTACTTTTAAAAACAGTTGAAAATCATGGACTACTGTGGAATGTTATGATCAATACATTGGAAAAAAAGATGGTAGGGCACTTGACCACGAAAGGCAAAGGTCCTGAGTTCGAGTCTCGGTCCAGTACAGAGTTTTATTCTGCCAGGAAGTTTCATCATTTTGAGTATTTGTTACAATGTCCGAGTCGAATAGTGTCACAGTTTGTCCTTTCTGGCTTTTCATTATTGCAGAATGCATCCTGGTTACTACCATGTCACACAATATCGCTTGTACACGTATGTGTTGTAATGAATGTAAATATTAATTTCGCAGCGAGACAATGCTTGAACAAAAGATTTTGATTATCAAGCGTATTGATTAAATTTTTACATCTAACGACTGCTTGCTATCTTAAATCGCACAGAACTGAAGTCGACTGTGTTCCGATAAATTCCTATTGTCGTAAAATATGCCTGATAGAAAATAATTTTGTGACCGGAATTCAACTCGAAATTCACACTTTCGTAAATGGGAAATTTTGATAGTGAGTAAGCAAGCTACTATTACGCAAAGCCCTTGGTCAAACTGCTGATGATGTGCAGATGCGGTGTCTTACCTTGAATCCGAGATTGCATCATAATTTAAGGTCCACACATCCGTTCCAATTATTGGCATTAGTTGAATGGTCAACAATAGCGTCTCGAATCCAATTTGTCGTTTCCGATAAAACATGTAACAAAGGAAAACAATGTAGTATATACAATAATGCGTCCAGACACGAAGTCGCCAATATAAATATATATATTTTGGTATTTTTCGTATCTGAACTTCATACACAGAAGAGATAACAATACGGATATTATGTTCTATATTTTACGAACTTTGCTTTTTTTTATGTGCTTGGACAAGGCATCTTCGTCCGTTATGTTAATTATGACCGCGCTCTTGCAGATTCGCCTTTTATGTATATCGGACTTCGTATTTGAGATCAGCACCCGAAGACATCGATGGTTCGTGCTGGATGACTATCTTTTTAATTTACGGATCCTTTCTTTGCCAAGCCAACACACTTAACAATCTTACAAATAACTAGTGACACAAAAGAAAACATACATGAATTAGTTATAATTCTATTCTGAGATAGAAACATAGTTTAAATACACACTTACATCATGTGATTACGAGTTCCGGTGATTGCAACTCGTGAATAAAATATTGAAATAATACAATGTTAATGGCGGTGTGCCACACACGTCCGATCTGCACAGGACCTATCAAACAAAACGTCCTATACTTTTGTCATCTGACGATCGTAATTCTTCCTCTGTTTTCCAGCGGCTGCAGGCAATGCTTGCACAGCCGTGGATTTCATCTGTGGTTTTTTAATATATCTTTATTTTTCAACTTATTACAAAGACTTTTTCCTAAATAACCGCTCAGCCTGCAAATAAGCCTTAAAATGTTGATAAGCAACAGCTGTGACATGGTCTTTTGTGTGGTGTTTTCTACACCTCTAGCTACTCTGTCAATAGATGACAAACCAAAACATTACGACCGCTTACTTAATAGCGTGTTGTACCGCATTTGGAACGCTATACAGTAGCGATTCAATTTAGCATGGATTTGATAAGCCTTTGGTAGGTCCTCAGACGTATGTGGTAACACATGCCTAGGCTTAAGTCACGCATTTCCTGTATATTACAGGGTGATGCTTTGTGTGCACAGAACTGGTACCTAATAGCGTCCCAAACGTTATCAGTCGGTTTCACATGTGGTGAATTTGGTAAAAAGATATCATCAGTTGACAGTCTTGCCAAACAAACCACTTTGGCACCATTCTCGCCTTGTGACACAGGCAGTTTCCTTCCCGCAAAGTGCCATCCCTGTAGGAGAGATGTATAGTGCGTTGGGATATGGCTGGTCAGCAGTAACGTTCATACAGCCTATAGCTGGCATAGTGCCTTAGATTACTACCACACATCCCGTGGCATACCAGGTGAATCTAACTTAGTAACATAATATTGACTCAACTGGCCTGCATGCTTGCAGTGCTACATGTTTCGAGAAATCGTTCACCTGGATAAGAGCTTGTCTGGGAATGAACATCGACCTGGTGAGCAAGACATGTGATTCGTCTGGACACATGAAACGTTTCCACTGATTCATGGTCCAATCTCGAGCCCTCGTGCTACCTTCAGTTGTAACTATGTGGTAGTGTGAAAATAGCTATGTGTAACGTTCGTCTGTAGTGGATCGTCATGTTCAATAGTGTGCGCTGAACAACAAGGTTAAAACACTTGTACCTTCACCATTATTGTAGTCTGTCTTCATATAAGCTACAGGTCGTTGCCTGTCCTGCTTCACGAAGTGGATAAGCCTTCAGCCCTCTGTGGTTAATGAATCTTCAACACCTTGACCCCCCTCGTCGTTTTACTGTCTTTCAGCCACTTCACATAGAGGATAACGATACTAGCACGCAAAGAGCCGACTAGCTTAAGCGTTCCCGACATGCCCGTTCCAGCGTTATAGACCATAATAATCAGCCCCTTTCCAAAGTCTGCTACCTCTTCAGATTCCCCCCCCCCCCCCCCAGGGGCTCAGCATTCATTTGCTGGGTACGGGCTTGGCGACCCCGGGGTTAATGAGCTGGGGACTGGTAAGCGCCGCCCGTCCCCTGTCACCGTAACCTCTGAGCATGCTTCAGCGACCACCGTGCGGCGCGGCGGTGGAACGTTGTGTGTCTCAGGGAATGGGGATCTTGGCTTGACCGCCCGGATCGTGAGGATGGAATAAACCTCTATAAAAAAACCCTCAATCTCAAGGTGTGCTGCGTGCTGATGAGATGCATGGCTGTTGAGGTGGAACAGTCGATAGCGGGCAACCTCTGGGGAACCTGCCGCACCTCAGTTGTATAAGGCTTACCCAGGCATGCGGGGCTCTGTCTGGGCTGACGTTTCGTTCCCTAGCTGCTCGTGGGACGCACATGGCAACCACGTAGTTCCCTTCACCAACTTCGCAATCAGTCAAGCGCATGAGGGAGGCTAGTCCTCCAGATATGCATATGGAAAAGAGTAACAGGGCTCCTGGAGTCGTAAATGACAATGTTTTCATCGTGATTAAGAGGAAGGAGGGCTCATTTGAAAAAGTGTCTCCTTTCTACATACATAAAGGTTTAGAAGGACTCGCAGGTACACTGAAATCTATCAAACGCCTGAGGAATGGTACCCTGTTAGTTGAGACTACTAGGGCATCGCAAGTGGAGCTGCTTCGGAAGTCACCCAAGTTAGGCGAGTATGATATCACTGTCGAGTTGCACAATTCCCTCAACTCCAGTAAAGGCGTTGTCACCTGCCGTGATTTAATGGATATCGATGTCGACGAGCTGAAGCAAGAATGGGCAACACAGGGGATTGTAGACGTGGAACAAAGGACACGTAGAAATAATAGCGTCACGGAGAAATCTGCCACTTTCATTGTGACTTTCAATTCGCCTGTCTTACCTGAATACGTTCTGGCTGGTTTCCTCAGACTTAGGGTTCGGCCTTATATACCTAACCCTATGCGCTGTTTCAAATGTCAGCGATTTGGCCATACGACAATGAGTTGTGGGGGTGAACCAACCTGCGGTATCTGTGGCAAGGCAGCTCATGAAGCTGACACCAACTGCACATCTCCAGCGCTGTGTATAAACTGCTCTGGGAGCCATCCCGTCTGGAGCAGAGACTGCCCCGTCTTTGCGGAAGAACGCAAAATTCAGGAGATCAAGGTGACAAAGAGGCTACCTTATGTGGAAGCCAAAAAAGAGTACAGGGCTACAAAACCCCCTGTCTTTGCCACGTCCTATGCCTCCTTGGTGCACAACCGTGCGTCGCGAGTCGACGCTTCGATGCAGACCATGTCCAGCGTCGCAGTATCCTCCACCAATACCTGTACCTGTGTTTGTACCTGCCAGAGCACTCCCACTAACGGTATCGCTATTCAGGCTGCTCCGCCTGCACCCACCGCTATTGCAGAGACAGCTCCAGTGAAACCTTCGAAGGCCCTCCAGAACCAGAGTGCCTCTTCACTTCCCGCATCCTCAGCTTCCACAAAGAAAACGGGACCAGGGAAAGGGGCACGGCGTTTGACGTCACGCCTGCCAAAGGCACCATCGGATGTCGTCATGGCATCCCTGACTGATGAGGAGGACATCGTCATGGATTTTGATACCTCTTCCCCAGAACCTGGCAGCCCCTCTGCTGCCACTCGCTCTACAAGTGCCTCACCAGCGCAGCGCAAAGACAGGGGGAAATCTAAACCGAAACGCTGATATGGCTCCCATACTTCAGTGGAATCTGAATGGAGTCAGACCTCGCCTTGCAGAATTGCGGCTGTTAGTACAGGCAAAACCCATTTGCATCTCTTTGCAAGAGACACATTTTAAAGAGACTGACACGCCTGTGCTTACGGGATATCGCATGTACAGGCAAGACGACCTGACTGGTAATAGGGCTCAGGGTGGGGTGGCAGTGTTCATTAAGGACACATTCCACTCCTCACCTGTGACCTTAACCACGACGCTACAAGGGGTTGCAGCTCGGATCCTGGCCCAGGTTCATGTAACAGTGTGCTCCGTGTATTTACCACCCGCTGAGCTCATTGACAGTGAAGCCCTTGCACGGCTCATTGATCAGCTACCCCGTCCCTTTCTCCTTTTAGGAGACTTTAATGCTCATAATGCATTATGGGGTTCCAACAAAACCTGCCCCAGAGGCCAGATGATTGAGCAGTTGCTCAGGACTTCCGACGTCATACTGCTGAACACAGGTCAGGCCACGCATTTTAGCACCGCTTCAGGTTCGTCTTCTGCCATAGACCTCTCTATTTGTTCGCCTGTGCTTGCGGACATTGCTCAGTGGGTCGTCGACGACGACCTTCATGGCAGCGACCATTACCCTATCTGGCTCCATCTGCCAGTTGAAATGGGTCGTGTCGCACAGCCGCCGAAATGGTTGTTCCGGAAGGGAAACTGGACGCTCTACCGGCAGTTGGCTGTTTTTGAACGGTGTGAAGGCGTCCAGGATTGGGTGGATCACATTACGGCGGTGATGCACCATGCCGCTGATGTATCCATACCAAAGTCAAAGGGAACACCTGTGCGGCCTTAGTGGAATGACGACTGTCGTACCGCCATCAGAGACAGGCGGGCGGCTTTGAGGAGATTCCGTCGGTGCCCCACTGCTGCGCATCTGACAACTTTCCGGATAGCACGGGCGCGGGCGAGGAAAATCGTTCAGGAGAGTCAACGGAGGTCTTGGCGTGAGTTCCTGAACTCCATCAATAGGTCCACATCTTCAAGCAAAGTATGGGAAGCCATTAGGAGGATCTCAAGGCGATACTCTCGACCGCCACTAGCCGCTATACGTGAGCGGGGGTGTCTCCTAACATCTCCGAGAGACATCGCCCGGGCGTTGGCAGAATCTTTTCAAACTATTACGGCCGATTCTAGCCAGGACCCCGAATTTCTGCGCTCTCGGGGTACACAGGAGAGGGCTGGTTTTGATTTCCGTTCACAGAACACTGAGGAATACAACCAGCCTTTCTCTTTGTGGGAGTTGGACTCTGCACTGTCCATATCTCGGGATACCGCACCTGGTCCAGACCTGATATCGTATAGCATGCTGCAGCAGTTGGATCTGCGGTCAAAGGAAGTCCTCCTTCAACTTTTTAATGAAATCTGGAAGACCGGCGACTTTCCTAGTTCGTGGAAAGAATCGATTTTAATTCCGCTTTTAAAACCAGGGAAGGATCGGACCGAACCCAGTAGCTACCGTAGCATTAGTCTCACGAGCTGCGTCGGAAAGACATTTGAGCGTATGGTCAATAGGCGCCTGGTGTGGGTTCTCGAATCTAGATCCTTACTTACCCGCTGCCAGTGTGGTTTCAGGAGGTATCATTCCACCCTAGATAACCTGATCCTACTCGAAACAGCGAAACAAGATGCTTTCCTACGTAAGCAACACCTTATCGGGGTTTTCTTCGACCTGGAGAAGGCGTACGATACTACCTGGCGGCATACCATTTTGCGGCAGCTTTATGAGTGGGGTTTCCGTGGGCGTTTACCCACACTCATCCGATCCTTTCTGTCGGACAGGTATTTTAAGTATAAGGTTGGGAATGTCCTGTCTGACCGTTTTAAGCAGGAGAACGGTGTCCCTCAAGGAAGTGTCCTCAGTGTGACAGCTTTCGCAATTGCCATCAATAGTATTGCGTCCACAGTGCGCCGGCCAGTGCAGTGCTCCTTGTTTGTGGACGATTTCTCCATTTTCTGTGCGTCTTCCTCCGTCACAGCTGCTACACGCCAATTACAGCTGACACTCGTGCGATTGGAGAAGTGGTCTAAGACCACGGGCTTTAAATTCTCTTTGTAGAAGACCATTTGTGTAGATTTTAACCGTTCCCGTTGTCTTTTTAATCTCCCTGTTTTAAAACTAGGAGACGCTGTTCTCCCCTTTATGGAAAAAGTGAAATATCTCGGGCTTCTTTTTGATGAGAAGCTCACATGGTTGCCACACTTAAAGGATCTAAAGGTCCGCTGTTTCAAGGCTTTAAACGTCCTTAGATGCGTCAGTCATAGATCCTGGGGCGCTGACAGGGCACGTCTGCTCCAACTTTATAAGGCCTTTGTGCGACCTCGACTGGAATACGGATGTCAAGCTTATGGCTCTGCAAGACCTTCCTACCTCAAAATGTTGGATGTGATTCACCATGAGGGTATTAGGCTTTCAACGGGGGCTTATCGCACGAGTCCGGTTGCTAGTCTGTGTGTCGAGGCGGGAGAGCCTCCGCTGTCCATTCGGCGTCTTCTCCTCGTGGTACGGCACGCGTACAGGACCAGGTCCACTCCTCTTTCATTGGCGTCCAACACTTTTTCCCAACCGGCACTAGCACGTCTCTTCCGCCACCGTCCGGCGGCGACAAAGCCGTTTGGCATCCGTGCAAAGGAGAGTCTCGAGTCGGTACACCTGGAGGGCATTAAGGTCCTCCACCAGGGATGGAGTAGGGGATCTCCCTGGCGACTACAAAGGCCCAGATTACTTCTTGATCTGGCTGCTTACAGGAAGTATTGTACCCCGGACCACCTTTTTAAAATTAAACTTACTGAGATTTTAGAACGCCATTCCGATTTTACTCCTGTTTACACGGATGGTTCTAAACAGGGGGATTTTATGGGCTGCTCTGCTGTGTTTCCCCATACTGTCCATCGGATAGGGCTCCCAGAGCAGTTCTCAGTTTACTACGCAGAACTGTTTGCCATTCTGCACGCATTAGAGCATATGCGCCGACATCGTGGCACGAAATTCATCATCTGCTCCGATTCCCAAAGTGCTCTACACGCTCTTCAACAAATGTACCCTGCAGATCGGATGGTGCAAGAGGAGCAGGACGCACTCCTGCTCTTGCAACAGCAGGGTAAGGATGTGATTTTCTGCTGGTTTCCAGGGCACGTAGGGATTCCTGGAAATGAACTTGCAGATGCGGCTGCCAAGGAGGCTTGCTCCATCCCACCTCCTGCTCGCTGTTCCGTCCCCCTGCAGGCCATTATGTCTTTCGTGACTCGGAAGGTCACGCGTTGGTGGGAGGCTCAGTGGCTGGACGTGAGGGATAATAAGTTGCGAGCGGTGAAGGATTCTGTCCGACCGTGGCTCACCTCCTTCCGACAACGACGCGCTGAGGAAGTCGCCCTTACACGGCTTAGAATAGGACATTGTCCTTTGACTCATGGTTTTCTGTTACGTCGTGAGGAGCCACCAACGTGTCAGACATGTGGGGCACAGCTGTCGATACGGCATATTTTAACTGAGTGTGTTTTATATGCAGGTTTGAGGGAAGATTTCAGTTTCCCACCGGACCTACCCTCTCTTTTAACTAATAATGAGGCGAGTGTCACTAGAGTTTTACGTTTTTGTGTGTTGTCTGGCCTTCTTCCCAAAATATTGGGATTCAAGTCTTAATGTGCTGTCCCGTCGTTTGGTCACCCATTATTTGTAAGTGGTCACTCAGCCACCGTTACTTATTTTTCCCTGTTTGTACTGCTATTTTATTTTTAGTTTTATCTCCCTGTTTTGATGTGCTGTGTCCAATCTTGCAATTTGAACAATACCACTTCTCTCACGATTCGGCTCTGAATTGAACTTTTGGGAACGGGCGCTGATAACCTCGCTGTTGTGCGCCCTAAAACACTAATCATCATCATCATCATCATCATCAGATTCCCCATCTGTATTCACTTTTGTCAGTAAAATTATTTCACCATTCGTCTCTGACTGACGCATATCCAGAACCGTGTCTCGTCCCTGGAACACCACCAATTTCTCGGTGGGCAGTTGTGAGACTTTTCCTCAGCACTTTATGTGAGTACCTACTAATGTAGGACTAGAAGGTTCCACAGCTTTCCAGAGGGTAGCAGTACTAAGACATTTAGGGCTGCAGCGAATAAAATTAGTTCTTGTGAGAGTTTGTGTTCGTGAGTGACCTGCAAACACATTAGGTCAAGAATTCCACAGATTTTTAACATCGGTGCTGGCGGTGTTTCAGTACGGAGAAGCACAGTACCGCGTCGTTTATATACAGGGTGTTGCAAAAAGTTACGGAGAAACTTTCAGGAAACATTCCTCACACAAAGAAAGAAAATATGTTACGTGGACATGTGTCCGGAAACGCTCTCTTTCCATGTTAGAGCTCATTTTATTACTTCTCTTCAAATCACATTAATCATGGAATGGAAACACTCAGCAACCGAGCGTACCAGCGTGACTTCAAACTCTTTGTTACAGGAAATGTTCAAAATGTCCTCCGTTAGCGAGGATACATGCATCCACCCTCCATCGCACGGAATCCCTGATGCGCTGATGCAGCCCTGGAGAATGGCGTATTGTATCACAGCCGTCCACAATACGAGCACGAAGAGTCTCTACATTTGGTACCGGGTCTGCGTAGAAAAGAGCTTTCAAATGCCCCCATAAATGAAAGTCAAGAGGGTTGAGGTCAGGAGAGCGTGGAGGCCATGGAATTGGTCCGCCTCTAACAATCCATCGGTCACCGAATCTGTTGTTGAGAAGCGTACGAACACTTCGACTGAAATGTGCAGGAGCTCCATCGCGCATGAACCACTTGTTGTGTCGTGCTTGTAAAGGCACATGTTCTAGCAGCACAGGTAGCGTATCCCGTATGAAATCATGACAACGTGCTCCATTGAGCGTAGGTGGAAGAACATGGGGCCCAATCAAGACATCACCAACAATGCCTGCCCAAACGTTCACAGAAAATATTTTGATGACGTGATTGCCCAATTGCATGCGGATTCTCGTCAGCCCACACATGTTGATAGTAAAAATTTGCAATTTGATCACGTTGGAATGAAACCTCATCCGTAAAGAGAACATTTGCGCTGAAATTAGGATTGACACATTGTTGGATGAACCATTCGTGAAAGTGTACCCGTGGAGGCCAATCAGCTGCTGATAGTGCCTGCACACGCTGTACATGGTACGGAAACAACTGGTTCTCCCGTAGCACTCTCCATATGGTGACGTGGTCAACGTTACCTTGTACAGCAGCAACTTCTCTGACGCAGACATTAGGGATATCGTCAATTGCACGAAGAATTGCCTCGTACATTGCAGGTGTCCTCGTCGTTCTAGGTCTTCCCCAGTCGCGAGTCACAGGCTGGAATGTTCCGTGCTTCCTAAGACGCCGATCAATTGTTTCGAACGTCTTCCTGCCGGGACACCTTCGTTCTGGAAATTTGTCTCGATACAAACGTACCGCGCCATGGCTATTGCCCCGTGCTAATCCATAGATCAAATGGGCATCTGCCAACTCTGCATTTGTAAACATTGCACTAACTGCAAAACCACGTTCGTGATGAACACTAACCTGTTGATGCTACATACTGATGTGCTTGATGCTAGTACTGTAGAGCAATGAGTCGCATGTCAACACAAGCACCGAAGTCAACATTACCTTCCTTCAATTGGGCCGACTGGCGGTGAATCGATGACGTACAGTACATACTGACGAAAGTAAAATGAGCTCTAACATGGAAATTAAGCGTTTCCGGACACATGTCCACATAACATCTTTTCTTTATTTGTGTGTGAGGAATGTTTCCTGAAAGTTTGGCCGTACCTTTCTCTAACACCCTGTATATAAATTTCTTTGGCAGCTGGAAAAAACCGTACTCCTCTGTATGTGCAGCATACTGACATTCGGGCACGGGTCAAACATTACACTTTACACCGTGCATACAAGAAATGACTGTAACAGTGGCTCACATAAAATAATTACAAATGAAAAAGTTGCAGTTTCCTTAGTAAAGTAGTTGATACTGCTCATGTGAACGTTTGGTACTCCTTTTTCTTCGCGTTGACAAAGAAGAACGTGATTACTTCTTTCTTTACGAGACATACAGCCACAGGTGCTGTGTTTGGCGTAGAGCTATTAGCAAACAGTGGGCGGCGGCGTCTGGTGGGTGCCAGTGACAGCATGTTGAGCGATGGCATTCCCTGGAAACTGCCGCTAGCTAACAGTAAACTGAGGCGGTCTTCACGGCAGAAAGGTGAGGCAGGGTGACAGCAATGGCGTCGCGAAAAGTAGGTTAGGGTGCGGGCCCGCACGTGCAAGAGCTAAAATTTTCGCGGTTGATTCTTCTGCATGACCGAAGCTATCCATCCTCTTTAACATAGTGACATCACACACGACGTGAAAGCGAGCGTGTACTAGGAGCTGTTCGAGTTTCATGAGAGTAGAAACTGTAATTTAGACCATACATGATACGCACCGTGCGTGACTGGCGGCATCCTTTTATAGGACTTTTAGTGTACTGTCCAGTTTATTTTAAGTGTATTATTTTCAGTGAATGTTTCTTTATTACAATGATGAAATTTACTGCAGCGTTTGTTTGCGCAGGAAGATATGTGAAACTGAGTAGTATTTCGCTCCACGGTAGATTTGTTTTCAAACTACAAAATTAACAAAATATGTGAACAGACTTGGCGAGATAAAGTCGGTGAACATTCTGGTTGAAGTACAGAGTGAGATCGTTACCAAGGAGATGGGAATGGGTTTTTTGTATCTGAAAATTACGAATTGAATGGTATAGGTCGTTAAGGAAAAGGAGACCTAAATGACTTAGGGATATGTTAATTGTCTTTCACAGCTCATTTGTACAATTTAAAGTTACATAAATGCCATTTTACATTAGACTGTCTTTCTAAGAGTAACATATGCATAAAAATTCAAAATAAAATAATTGGTTACACTATAAAATCATGACTTCACAAATGTTGTCAACATGGCATTTTTTGCTGCCTGGCAAAATGACACTCCGTTTCTCTCGAATGAGTTGTTTCTTTATATTTGTTTTAATATTGCAGAATAAACATAAATTGTAGCATCAAGATCAATTACAACATGCACACATCAAAAAACGTTTTGCATTACGCTAGTTCACAGAACTCCAGAAGATAGACGTTGACTGCGGATATTATCACACACACACACACACACACACACACACACACACACACACACAGTCCCTTTGACTGTTCAGAGATGTCACTAAACCCACCCAAAGATATAAACAACCATGCATGAGCAGCGCCCATAGCCGATCAGTTCGTCATTGCAATAGGAATGTGGTACACGGGTCGTGTTTGTAGTTCAACCATGCCTAGACAGTCAATATCGCGATTCGATCGCTTCCGCATTGTTACTTTGTGCCAGGAAGGGCTCTCAACAAGGAAAGTGTCCAGGCATCTAGGAGTGAATCAAAGCGATGTTGTTTGGACATGGAGACACAGATGGACAGGAAATGTCCATGACATGCCTCGCTCAGGCGGCCAAAAGGCTACTACTGCAGTGGATGACCGCTACCTACGGATTATGGCTCGGAGGATCTTTGACAGCAGCGCCATCATGTTGAATAATGATTTTCGTGCAGCCACAGGACGTCGTGTTACGACTCAAACTGTGCGTAATAGGCTGCATGATGCGCAACTTCACTCACGACGTCCATGGCGAGGTTCATCTTCTCAACCACGACACCATGCAGCGCGGTAGAGATGGGCCAAACAACATGCCGAATGGACCGCTCAGGATTGACATCACGTTCACTTCAACGATGAGTGTCGCATATGCCTCCAACCAGTTAATTGTCGGACACGTGTTTCGAAGCAACCTGGTCAGGCTGAACACGTTAGACACACTGTCCAGTGAGTGCAGCAAGGAGGTGGTTTCCTGCTGTTTTGGGCTGGCAATATTTGGTCATGGAAGGAGCCGTAACGGCTGTACGATACGTAAATGCCATCCTCTGACCAATACAACAACCATGTTGGCAGCATATTGGCGAGGCATTCGTTTCATGGACGACAGTTCACGTCCACATCATCCTCATCTTGTGAATGAGTTCCCTCAGGATAACGACATGGCTCGACTAGAGTAGCCAGCATGTTCTCCAGACATGAACCCTACCAAACATGACTGGGATAGGTTGAAAAGGGATTTTTATGGCCCGCCAACCTTTCTGAGGGATATACGCCGAATCGACGTTGAGGGCCCACTGCAGGTTTGGGGGGTAAGAATAGGCCAGCATATACCTGCCTGTCCAAAGAGACGATTAAAAGGGGGTCTCAAACGTATCGGCCTTTGTGTGATGGTCCCCTTCCGGGTTTGACCTCCATATCTCTCAATTTTTCCAGAGAGCGAGCTAACTGATGAAGGGCACCTTACGTCGTGCACTGTATCCGTCGTACATTGAGACCTTTAGCCGGCTTTCTCGTTGTTGCAATGGTGTCCCGCCCGTTTTCCACCTCTTGGGCGAGGATACGTTCCTGGGTGCGATTACCATCATGCACTGTGCAGTGTTGGTTTTTGCTGAGACGACGACTTTGGACATTTTTGCACCTAAGATCCAGAATGGTAGCCAGTCTGTTGTGGTGGGGCCGCCATGTACCCTATTGGTTGTAACCCCCTGACAACACAGGGATCGCTCTGCTGATGACTGCCCCGTTTACTTCTCACGAATGCCAGGGAGTAGATGCCTATCTCCCTCGGGCATCAGGTCTCCCGGCAATGGCCATCCTGCCAGATGGCCCTAGCTGAGGCTGGGTGCCGCCCATGGGGAGGGCCCTTGGTGAGAGTGGGTGGCATCAGGGTGGATGACCCACAATGAAGCGTGGTACATCATCTCTCGCTCGTGGGCCTAAACCAGCAATCTCTAAGCGATCGAGATCTAACCTCAACGGGAAGAAATTTGATCACAGATAGTTTCCCTCCCTGCCCACTCCATGGGAGGAACGCCTGGCTAAAGAAGGCAGTGGGGAATATTCGCCCCGGTACCTCGTGTGTACGCAGGTTGATGGGGACTCGTTTATGTCGACCAAGCCCCAGTTTTTTTTGGAGCATTTAGAGGACAATTTCGGGGAGGTGGAGGGCTTGTCCAAAATGCGCTCTGGTTCTGTGCTTATCAAAACGGCATCCTCTGCCCAGTCACGGATGTTGCACAATTGGGACAAGTTGGGGGATGTTTCAGTTAGCATCACGCTGCATGAGAGTCTCAACATGGTCCAGGGTATTATATTCCACAGGGATCTTCTTCTGCAGTCCGACGATGAATTACGCGCCAACCTCGAACGACGAGGTGTTCACTTCGTCCGGCGCGTCCATCGGGGTCCGAGGGATAATCAGGTAGCCACCGGTGCCTTCATCTTGGCCTTCGAGGGTGATGTCTTACCCGAAAAGGTTAAGGTGATGGTTTACCGCTGTGATGTGAAGCCATATATCCCTCCTCCAATGCGGTGTTTTAAATGCTGGAAGTTCGGGCACATGTCGTCTTGCTGTACTTCCGGCATCACCTGTCGAGATTGTGGCCATTCTTCCCATCCCGATACTCCATGTGCCCCGCCTCCTATCTGTGTTAACTGTGGAGAACACCATTCCCCCTGCTCACTGGACTGTAGGATCTTCCAGAAGTAAAAGGAAGATAATGGAATATAACACTCTGGATCGCCTTACCTACACCGAGGCAAGGCGGAAATATGAGCGGCTACATCCTGTGCCCATGACATCCACCTATGCCGCTGCTGCAACACCAGTATGAACCTCTCCCATGTTGTCACGTACTGTTGCCTCTCAGCTATGTCAGAATGAACCGGCCCCCTTGGTTGTGGGGGCACTTCCCCCTCTGTTGCTCCATCTACTCCAGGAGCAACACCACCCCAACCTCCCCCAGGGGGTCCACAACTCTTTTGTGGATACGTGCGTAGTGAGCACGGGACCCCGAGCTAATGTGACCCTCCTTCCTTTCCGGGCTGCATACCTTCCTTTTCTGCATCCTTCCCTCTCCCCCATCTTCGCCCCTCCTCCCCTCACCTCTGGCTCTTTCCTTCCCTTTCTCCCCCTCTGGGAGTACGGTTTGTGCCTACGTCCAGAGACGGACGCTCGTAACTGTACCGCATTCTTCGCCTTATCTGCTTGTATGTCTTCATCCTTCCTTTGTCCTTCTCTTTTCCTTACCTCTTCTCTTTACCCTTTTATCCGCTGCGGCGTATCAGACCTCTCCTCTTTCCTTTCCCTTTCTTTGCTTCTCCCTTTCCCTTTCTCTTTCTTCTTCCCTGTGCGTGTCTGAAGGCCGACCCACGCATTTTTGTGCGTAGCCAGTGACGGAGTAACGCGTAATTCCCCACCCTGGGATGACAGGTAGGACACGTACGTACCCCCCGGTAACGGCCAGGCCCAGGGAGGGGTGATTACCCGAGCTGATACCTTCCGAAAGTGCCGATTGGTCCCTCCGTCTGTTTGTCGGGAGCTGTGACCTGAGGTGTGAACAATCACCTAAGGCGGGAGTGCCCTCAGAGAGGGTCCCCACAAGGGAGGAGCGCGCCATCGGAGACGCCGGTAATCATGGGGATTCTTCCACAACGGTTTCCTCACCTTCCACTATGTCTGCTCACAAGCGTAAGTTCACTGAGTTTCAGCCACAGACAGTTTTTCCATCGTTGCCACAGTTCCTTGTTGTTTCTCGGTCTGACGAAGGTCACGACTTCTCCCCTGTCAACCCTTTCATTATTCAGAAAGGTGTCGACGCAATTGCAGGTCCTGTAAAGTCTTGTTCCAGATTACGGAATGGCACCCTGTCGTTAGAAACTGTCAGTGCCCTCCAGGCACAAAAATTGCTGCGTACTTCTCTGCTCCACACCTTCCCTGTCCGCGTTGAAGCGCACCGCACTTTAAAATCCTCGCGTGGAGTCGTTTATACACGCTCCCTCGATGGATTGTCTGACGAAGAAATTCAGCACTACCTGTCTGACCAGGGAGTAGCGGCTGTTCATAGGGTTATGAAATGGGGTTGACACAAACATCATTCCAACCCGCACTGTCTTCTCGACATTTGACAAAGTTCAACTCCCATCGAAAATCAAAGCATGCTATGATATAATTTCCGTTCGCCCTTACGACCCAAACCCTACGCGTTGCTATCGATGTCTGTGGTTCAATCACACTAGTCAGTCCTGTTCCAATCCAGCCAAATGTGTTACGTGTGGCAAGGATGCCCATGAGGGTGCTTGTCCACCTCCATCCCCTCGCTGCATGAACTGTATGGGTGACCACGCTGCTTCCTCTCGAGATTGCCCCGTTTTTAAGGACGAAAAGCTCATCCAGGAAATCAGAGTGAAGGAAAAGGTGTCGACCTTTGCTGCTCGAAAATTATTCGCCAGTCGACAGCCCACCGTGCCTCAGACAGGAAAATACAGCTCTGTCCTTGCTTCTCCTCGGCCAACAAAGGAGGCGGCCACGCAGACTTGCGACCTCACCTTTAGTGCCACAGTCGTCAGATCGGCCAGGGCAAAGAACGCCCGTTCAACATCACCACTTTCGCCTGCCCACTCTCTGGCTCACCCTTCGTCTGGTTCTGCTAAATCTCGAGCCCAAAAGTCAGACACTAACACTTCGAAAAAAGAGCATACTCGAGAAGAGTTCTTACGTACCGTAATTTCCCAACCATCGGTTCCTCCTTCATCTGAACATCATACTTCCAAGAAGGCTACAAAGAAACCCAGTTCCTCTCCTTCTCCGTCAAGGCGTGTCCCATCTACAGCACCACCTGGCGGAATTCGACCTTGGCCGTCTTCTGTATCGCCGAGGCGCACTGCTGGCGGCCGATCAACCGGCCGATCGCTGGTGGCAGGAGCTGCTCCTGAATGAACAACCTATGGATCAGGATCTTCTGCCTTCGGCTGAATGCCATTCCATGCTGTCGGTCGCAAGCTCTGAGCAGTCGTTGAGTTGACAGCAACCTTGGTCACATTCATCCATTTTCTGTTCACCCTATGTTCATTATCCACTGGAATATTCGCGGTATTCGAGCCAATCTGGATGAATCTTCGATCCTCTTACGATCCTACTCGTCGGTCATCTTCTGTCTTCAGGAAACAAAGCTGCGTCCCCATGACCGCTTTGTTCTCCCTCATTTTCAGTCCGTCTGATAAGATCTCCCCTCTGTTGAAGGCATTCCAGCGCGTGGAGGACTCACGATTCTTCTCCATGAAACTCTCCATTATCACCCAATCCATTTAAACACTTCCTTCCAAGCTGTCGCCGTCCGTCTTTCCCTTTCCGGATACACGTTCTCTCTTTGTACTGTATACATTCCATCGTCCACACCAATGGCACGAGCTGATTCCCTTCATCCTTTTGGTCAGCTTCCACCCCCCTATTTGCTGGTTGGGGACTTCAATGCCCACCACCCGCTTTGAGGATCTCCACATCCTCGTCCACGTGGCTCACTATTGCTAGACGTCTTCCACCAAGCGGATCTAGTTTGCCTCAACACTGGGGTCCCTACATTTTCGTCTGCCTCCACGAGAAATTTATCTCATTTGGACCTTGCGGTCGGTACTGTTCCGCTAGCTCGGCGCTTCGAATGGTTCGCCCTTGATGATACACACTCGAGTGACCACTTTCCATGTGTCCTTGGACTGCAGCCTCAACTGCCCTATATGCGCCCGCGACGCTGGAAGTTTGCCCAAGCTGATTGGACACTTTTTTCGTCTCTAGCGACATTCGATGACCGTCACTTTCCCAGCGTCGACGATGAGGTAACACATATTACCGACGTTATTCTTACAGCTGCGGAACGTTCAATACCACGCACCTCCGAATTGCCCCGGCGCCCCAGTTCCCTGGTGAAACGAGGCATACCGTGATGCACTACGTGAGCGGCGACGTGCTCTCCACTTTTTCCGCCACCGTCCTACTTTGGCCAACTGTATCCGCTTTAAGCAGTTCCATGCGCGATGCCGTCGTGTCATCCGCGATAGCAAGAAGGCAAGCTGGAAATTCTTTATTAGCTCATTTAACACCTTCACTTCCTCCACGGAAGTTTGGAGTCGGCTTCGACGGTTCTCAGGCGCGCCTAGTTTCTCCCCCGTCTCTGTGCTCACTGTCGCGCATGATACATTAGTGGACCCCGTCGCAATTTCTAACTCGTTGGATGAGCACTTTGCTGAGATTTCGAAGTCTTCAAATTACCCGCCAGAGTTTCTCCCGAAGAAACGCGCAGCGGAAGTGCGACCTCTTGCTTTCTCCTCTCAAAATCGCGAAAGCTACAGTACTATTTTCTCCATGCGGGTACTAAAACATGCACTTTCTTCTTCTCGCCCCCTCCGCCCCAGGACCGGATGGTATCCACGTCCAAATGTTGCTGAATTTATCAACCCATAGTCTGCGTTACCTCCTTCGCCTTTATAATCGAATTTGGACCGACAGTACCTTTCCCAGGCGATGGCGGGAAGCAATTGGCGTTCCTGTTCCGATACCTGGAAAGGGCAAACATCTCCCCTCTAGCTATCGCCCCATTTCTCTCACGAGTAGTGTATGTAAGGTTTTGGAGCGTATGGTGAATTACCGTTTAGCGTGGTGGCTGGAATCCCACAGTCTTTTAATACCTGCCCAATGCGGATTCCGAAAGCATCGTTCTGCAGTTGACCATCTTGTTGCTCTCTCCACTTATATCATGAACAATTTTCTCCGGAAACAGTTGCAATATTTTTTGATCTGGAGAGAGCATACGATACCTGTTGGAGGACAGGCATCATCCGCACACTGTTCTCTTGGGGCTTTCGAGGCCGGCTGCCCCTTTTTCTTCGCGAATTTATGGCAGGGCGCACATTTAGGGTACGGGTGAACACTACTCTCTCTCGTACTTTCTCTCAAGAAACCGGGGCACCCCAGGGCTCCGTGCTGAGTGTTGTACTGTTTGCCATTGCCATAAATCCAATTATGGATTGTCTCCTTCCTGATGTCTCGGGCTCCCTCTTTGTGGACGATTTTGCGATCTACTACAGCTCTCAACGGACCAGCCTTCTTGAACGACGTCTTCAAGGATGTCTCGATCGCCTCCACTCTTGGAGCATCGAAACCGGCTTCCGTTTTTCACCAAGTAAGACCGTTTGTGTTAATTTTTGGCGACGTAAGGAGTTTCTTCCGCCCTCCTTACATGTAGGTCCTGTCAACCTTCCGTTTTCAGCCCCCTGCTGGTTCGGGGATCAGACTAGGCCCGCGGTATTCCTGCCTGTCGTATGAGGCGACTAAAAGGAGTCTCACATGTTTCGGCCTTATGTGATGGTCCCCTCTCGGGTTTGGCCTCCATCTTTCTAAATTATTCCGAAGAGCGAGCCAATTGGGGAAGGGCGCCTTACATGGTGCACTGTATCCGTCGTGCATTGAGACCTTTAGCCAACTTTTTCGTCGTTGCAATGGTGTCCCGCTCGTTTTCCGTCTTTTGGGCTTGGATACGTCACTTTGTGCGATTACCACGCTGCACTCTGCAATGTTGCTTTTAACTGCGACGACGACCTTGGACATCTTTGCACCTAAGATGCAGCACGGTAGCCAGTCCGTTGTGGTGGGGCCGCCATGTACCCTGTTGGTTGTAGCCCCCTGACAACACAGGGATCGCTCTACTGATGCCTGCGCCGTTAACTCCCCACGTATGCCAAGGAGTAGATGCCCATCTCCCTGGGGCATCGGGACTCCCACCACTGGCCATCCTGCCAGGTGGCCTTTGCTGTGGCTGGGTGGCGCCCGTGGGGAGGGCCCTTGGTTGGAGTAGGTGGTATCAGGGCGGATGCCCGGCAATGAAGCGTGGTACATCATCTCTCGCTGGCGGCCAGCCGTCAGCAGTCTCTAAGCGTTCCAAAGCTCACTTTAAGGCTAATGTGTATGACCCCAAATCGTTCCCCTCCCTCGCCACACCATGGGAGGAACGAAAGGCTGTGAATGAGAGAGAAAGATACTCGCCCCGGTATCTCGTCTGTAGCAGAGCTGATGGGGACTCGTTTGTGTCTGTGAAGCCTCAGTTCTTTGTCGAACATTTAGAGGACAAGTTCGGGGAGGTGGAGGGCTTGTCCAAGATGCGGTCTGGATCGGTGTTGATAAAAACGGCATCCTCTGCCCGGTTACGAGCCTTGCTGGCTTGTACGAAGTTGGGGGATGTTTCTGTTACTATCATCCCACATAACAGCTTAAAGATGGTCCAGGGAATTATTTTTCACCGCGATCTCCTTTTACAGTCCGATGACGAGCTGCGCGCCAACATGGAGCGCCGAGGTGTCCATTTCGTCTGGCGCGTCCACCAGGGTCCGAGGGATCGTCAAGTTGCCACCGGTGCCTTCATCTTGGCCTTTGAGGGTGACACGTTACCTGAGAAGGTCAAGGTGATGGTGTACCGTTGTGATGTCAAGCCGTATATCCCTCCCTCGATACGGTGCTTAAAGTGTTGGAAGTTCGGCCACATGTCTTCACGCTGTGCTTCCGACCTCGTCTGTCGCGATTGCGGTCGACCATCCCATCCTGATCATCCCTGTGCCCCGCCTCCAATCTGTGTGAACTGTGGTGCGCACCATCCGCCTTGCTCGCCAGACTGTCCGATTCTGCAGAAGGAGTGGCAGATCATGGAAATCAAGACTCTCGACCGCCTGACGTACACTGAGGCGAAGCGGAAATATGATCGGCTTCATCCAGTGCGCATGACAGCTTCTTATGCCTGGGTGCTAATGACCATAGAAGTTTTGTGCCCTAAAACCACAAACAAAAAAAAAAAAGCTTCTTATGCCGCAACTGTCACTCCTTCTACAATTCCATCCGCTCCAGTCAGCTCTCTGAGTCGAAGTCCCACACCTGCCCCCTTGATGGTGGGGGGCACTAAACCCACTGTTGCTCCTGCTCCATCTACTTCAGGAGCAACACCCCCTCCCCCCCCCCACCCATCGGGGACATCAGTTCCCCCTTCCCAGCCGGAGAAGCGTAAGACTTCTTCGGCTACTCTCGTAAGGAAGAGGTCCCTTGGGGACCTCCCTTCGCCCGTTCCGACCGGTTCCAAAGCCGACAGCCGCAAGTGGCTCAAACAACCGCCAGTCCCTGATCGTCGGGACACAAAGTCGTCGTCTGTCCCTGAGACTGACCCAGTGATGCCCTCCCAGCCGAAACCACCCAAGGCGCAGCGCGAGAAGCAGAAGAAGAAGAAACTCCCCAAGGCTACCGACAGTGCGGTGGCACCCATTCCACCGCTTCCTACAAGCTCTGCGTCTGAGGATGAGTTGGAGATGCTGGCGTCCGCTGAGGTTATGGATCTCGCCAGTCCCTCGGATGCAATAGATAGCTGTTGTCCAGGTGGTGACTCAGTAGCAGCAGGGGCCCCGGAGGCGTAATCTACCTCCCCAGTCCCTTCACGCCTTTCCTATCCATGGCTAATACCATCCTCCAGTGGGACTGCAGTGGTTTCTTCCACCATCTAGCTGAGCTCCGCCAACTTATCTGCCGTCATCCTTCCCTTTCCTTTGCATTGCAATGCAGGAAACTTGGTTTCCAGCAATGCGAACCCCCGCCCTCCGTGGCTATCGGGGTTATTTTAAGAACCGGGCAGCTTATGAAAGGGTGTCTGGTGGCATCTGCATATATGTCCTTAACTCTCTTCACAGCGAGTTTGTACCTCTACAAACAGCTTTAGAGGCTGTCGCTGTTTGGGTGTGGACGCCACAGGCTATTACCGTCTGCAGTATTTACCTTCCACCTGATGGTGCTGTCACGCAGCATTTCCTGGCTGCTCTGATAGCCCAACTGCCGCCACCTTTTTTGCTGCTGGGCGATTTCAATGCCCACAACCCTCTATGGGGTGGGACTGTCTCCGATGACCGCGGTCGGGCCGTGGAGCATGTGTTGGCTCAGCTCGACCATAGCCTCTTGAACACCGGTGCTCCCACGCATTTCAGTGTGGCCCATGGCTCGTTCTCGGACATCGATCTCTCTATTTGCAGCCCTGGACTTGTCCCATCCCTCCACTGGAGAGTGCATCCTGACCTGTGTGGTAGTGACCATTTTCCCATCTATTTGTCACTGCCCCAGTGTCATTCTTCTGGGCGCCTGCCCCGCTGGGCTCTGCACAGAGCTGACTGGCCGGCTTTTACTTCCGCTGCAA
This sequence comes from Schistocerca serialis cubense, assembly GCF_023864345.2. NCBI lineage: Eukaryota > Metazoa > Arthropoda > Insecta > Orthoptera > Acrididae > Schistocerca > Schistocerca serialis. The sequence continues at coordinate 164,378,707 of NC_064645.1, read as the reverse complement.
CCATTGAGTCTCCCCCACAGGGTGACATTGACGAGGTGGTCCGTGTTTTAACCACGTCCATCATTTCAGCGGCCGAGGCTGCCATCCCCTGTTCGTCTGGCCTTCCTCCCTCGGAGGAAGTCTGTACCCTGGTGGTCGCCGGAGGTTGCTGAGGCTATTCGCGACCGTCGGCGGGCCCTCCAGCGTCATAGGCGGCACCCGTCTCTTGAGACTCTCATCACCTTTAAGAGGCTCCGTGCCTTCGCCCGTCGTCTTATTGCACGGCGTAAGCAGGGGTGCTGGGAGAGGTATGTCTCATCCTTGGGCTCCCATGTCTCCCCCTCGCTCGTGTGGTCCCGGATACGGCGGATTTACGGGTACCAGACCCCTATGGGTGTCCCTGGGCTCTCCTTGGGCGGCGCTGCCTGCACGGACGCTGCCGCCATTGCTGAACGCCTTGCCGCGCACTTTGCTCAGAGCTCCGCGACTGCATCCTATCCCCCCGCCTTTCGCTCTCTAAAGGAGCGCGCCGAGCGGACGCCGTTCTCCTTCCACACGCGTCGTTCTGAAACATACAATGCTCCTTTCAGCGAGAGGTAATTCCTCGCTGCCCTCGCCGATTGCCCTGATACAGCACCAGGACCGGACTGCATCCACGCACAGATGCTGAAGCATCTCTCTAGAGACTGCCAGAGACACATCCTCACCATCTTGAACCGCATTTGGAGCGAGGGCGTGATCCCGTCGCAATGGCGAGAGGGTCTTATTGTCCCCATCTTGAAGCTCGGTGCGGACCCACTGGCGGTGGACAGCTATCGTCCCATTACCCTCACCAACGTTTTGTGCAAATTGCTCGAACGTATGGTGGGGTGGCGTTAGTGTTGGGTACTTGAGTCGCGTGGTCTCCTCGCTCCATCCCAGGGTGGCTTCCGCCGGGGCCGGTCTGCCACGGACAATTTGGTGCGGCGGGAATCAGCTATCCGTACAGCCTTTGCCCGACGTCAGCATCTCGTTGCTGTATTTTTTGATTTGCGGAAGGCGTATGACACCACATGGAGGCATCACGTCCTTGCTACGTTGCATGAGTGGGGTCTTCGTGGTTGGCTCCCGGCTTTTCTTCAAACCTTTTTATTGCGCCGCTCTTTCCGGGTGCAAGTCGGTGCCACCTCTAGTTCCTCTTATACACAGGAAAATGGGGTCCCGCAGGGCTCGGTGTAGAGTGTCTCCTATTTCTAGTGGCCATTAATGGTCTGGCTGCAGCCGTGGTGTCATTGGTGTCTCCTTCTTTGTATGCCAACGGTTTCCGCATCTCATTTAGCTCCACGACTATGGGAGTCGCCGAACGCAGGCTGCAAGTAGCCATTCGCAAGGCAGCGTCATGGGCTCTGACTCATTGTTTTCAGTTCTCTGCAGCCAAGACTCGAGTTATGCACTTCTGCAGGCATCGGGCGGTCCACCCTCATCCTGAACTTTACCTCGACGTCCACCTGCTTGAAGTGGTGGGCACTTGCTGTTTCTTAGGACTCGTCTTTGATGCCCGGGTCACATGGGTTCCTCATATTACTCAGGTGAAGCAAAAGTGCTGGTCACACCTCAACGCCCTCCGCTGCCTGAGCCACACGTCTTTGGTTGCAGATCGCCGAACGCTGTTGCGATTGTACAGAGCCCTTGTGCAGTCCAGGCTTGATTATGGGAGCCTGGCCTATGGGTCTGCATCACCCTCCGTGTCCCCCCTGCGGGTCCGGGGATTAGAATAGGCCTGAGGTATTCCCGCCTGTCGTAAGAGGCGACTAAAAGGAGTCCCTCCCCCTCAAGGGGGTAGTTAGCACCTGCGTCCGGAGACGGACGGTTCCACGACCTCTGTTTGCGGTCATTTTGTTTTTTCACAACTCGTTTCTTCCTTCCTTTGGTTGGTTCCTTTCTTTGCTCTTCTCCATCTCACTGTCTTCCTTACTCTTTCCCTTGTATTCTTCTCCTTGCCTTCTTCTCCTTGCCTTCTCTGGTCTCCGCCTCGGCGTTTGAGACAGTCTGTCCTCTCTCTCCCTCTCTCTCTTCTTTTTCCTCTTCTTCCTTCCTCCCTGTGCGTGCCTGAAGGCCGACCCACGCGTTCGCACGCATGGCCGGTGACGGGGTAACGCGTAATTCCCAGCCCTGGGTAGACATGTAAGGCACGCACGTACCCCCTGGTAAAGGCCAGGCCCAGGGAGGGGTGATTGCCTGAGCTGATACCTTCTGACCATGCCGATTGGTCCCTCCGTCTGTTTCTCCGGAGGTGTGACCTGAGGTGTAAACATTCACCTAAGGCGGGAGTGCCCTCTGAGAGGGTCCCCACAAGGAAGGAGCGCGCCATCGGAGACGCTGGCAATCATGGGGGATTCCTCTGCAATGGATTTCACTCCATCTCTCTCGACTTCTGCCCAAAAACGGAAACTTGACGAGCCACCAGTGACAAAAGTACTACCGCCTACCCCACAGTTCCTCGTCGTTTCTCGATCTGAGGATGGAAAGGATTTGTCCTCTGTCAACCCTTTCGTTATCCAGAAGGGCATATGCCATAGCCGGATCTGTCAAATCATGTACCAGGTTGCGTAACGGTACCTTATTACTAGAAACTGAGAGCGCCTTTCAGGCACAAAAACTGCTTTGGGCCACACTCCTGTACACGTTCCCTGTCCAGGTGGAGGCTCACCGCACTTTGAATTCGTCTCGTGGTGTGGTCTATACTCGATCACTTGACGGATTGACTGACGAGGAGATTCAGTCTTTCCTCGCTGAGCAGGGCGTAACGGCTGTCCATAGGGTCATGAAAAAGGTCAACAATGACCTTGTACCGACCCGGACACTTTTCTTGACCTTTGACAGTGTTCAGATGCCGTAGCGTATCAAAGCGGGCTACGAGGTTATTTCTGTTCGCCCCTATGTCCCGACACCCGCGCGCTGCTACCAGTGTCAGAGTTTAAATCACACTCGCCAGTCTTCTGCCAATGTAGCTAAATGTGTCACTTGTGGCAGGGATTCCCATGAGGGTGACTGTCCACCTCCGTCTCCTCGTTGTGTGAACTGTCGGGGTGACCATGCAGCGTCCTCCCGCGACTGTCCTGTCTATAAGGAAGAACGCTGTATCCAAGAAATTCGGTCAAAGAGAAAGTGTCCACCTCGGCTGCTGGCAAGCTATTTGCTAGTAGGAAGCCCGCGCTGCTCCCAGTGGGAAAGTACAGTACTGTCCTCGCCTCTCCTCGGACTACCAGGGAGGTGGCGACGCAGACATGCGATATGACCTTCGGCACCACGGTCGTCCGTTCGGCCAGTGCTAAGATCGCGCGGTCGACGTCTCCTCTTCCTCCCGTCACCCCTCCAACACAAGCACCTTCATCAGCTTCTGCCAAGACGAAGACCCAGAAATCAGATGCACGGGCCTTCAAGAAGGAACCGTCCCGTGCAGACTTCCTACGTCCCTCGCACACCCAGCCGTCGACCAGTACTTCCACTAAAAGACCTTCCAAGAAGGCTCATAGGAAGCACAGTTCTCCTTCTCTTCCACGGCGCATTTCTTCTCCTGCGCCACCCAGCGGTTGCCGCCCCAGGCCGTCATCCGTTTCGCCTGGCCGCACCGCTGGTAACCTAACATCTGGCCGTTCACCGGCGGAGGAAGCTCCTCCTCCCGGCCATCTTAACGAGATGGCCGATGAACCTATAGAACCGATGGACGATGACTGTCCGCCTACTGATAGCGGCGGCAGTACTCGCTCGAAGCCAGGCCCTCAGCGGCCTTCGAGGTGACCCCTTCATTCATCTTCCTTTTCTTCTCAGGATGGTACTTATTCACTGGAATATTCGCAGCATTCGCTCCAACCGAGAGGACTTGAAGTTGCTGCTCCGCTTGCACCGTCCGCTCGTCGTAGCCCTCCAGGAAACGAAGCTCCGCCCATGCGATCAAATTGCCTTGGCACACTACACCTCTGTGCGTTTTGACCTACCCCCTGTGGTAGGTATTCTGGCTCATGGAGGGGTTATGTTGCTGGTCCGGGATGATATTTACTACGATCCCATCACATTGCACACTGGCCTGCAGGCAGTTGCCGTCAGAATTACTCTCCCCACTTTTACATTTTCTATTTGTACCGTTTACACTCCATCATCGTCTGCTGTTACCAGGGCAGACATGATGCAACTTACTGCTCAGCTACCTGCACCATTTTTGTTAACTGGAGACTTCAATGCCCACCATCCCCTTTGGGGCTCTCCAGCATCCTGCCCGAGGGGCTCCCTGTTAGCAGACCTTTTCAACCAGCTCAATCTTGTCTGCCTCAATACTGGCGCCCCTACTTTTCTTTCGGAAACATCTCACACCTATTCCCATTTAGACCTCTCTATATGTACTACCCAACTTGCACGCCGGTTTGAGTGGTATGCACTTTCTGATACATATTCGAGCGACCTCTTCCCGTGTGTCATCCATCTCCTGCATCATACCCCCTCTCCGTGCTCAACTTGTTGGAACATCTCCAAAGCCGACTGGGGGCTCTTCTCTTCCACGGCGACCTTTCAGGATCAAACCTTCACAAGGTGCGATCATCAGGTCGCACACCTCACGGAAGTCATTCTCACTGCAGCTGAATATTCCATCCCTCACCCTACTTCTTCTCCACGTCGCGTACCGGTCCCCTGGTGGACCACAGCATGTAGAGAGGCTTTACGTGCTCGTCGACGTGCTTTACGCACCTTTAAACGCCACCCTACAGTGGCGAATTGTATCAATTATAAACGATTACGTGCGCAGTGCCGTCGTATTATTAAAGAAAGCAAGAAAGCCAGCTGGGCTGCTTTCACAAGCACCTTCAACAGTTTTACTCCTTCTTCTGTTATCTGGGGTAGCCTGCGCCGTATATCTGGCACTAAGGTCCACTCACCAGTTTCTGGCTTGACGGTCGCGAATGACGTCCTTGTGGCCCCTGAGGATATCTCCAATGCCTTCGGCAGCTTTTTCGCAGAGGTTTCGAGCTCCGCTCATTACCACCCTGCCTTCCTCCCCCGAAAACAGGCAGAGGAGGCTAGGCCACGTAACTTCCGCTCCTCGAATCGTGAAAGTTATAATGCCCCATTCACCATACGGGAACTCGAAAACACACTTGGCCAGTCACGGTCCTCCGCTCCAAGGCCTGATTCTATTCATATTCAGATGCTGAAGAACCTTTCTCCTGCGGGTAAAGGTTTCCTTCTTCGTACTTATAATCGCATCTGGATTGAGGGACATGTTCCCGCATGCTGGCGCGAGTCTATTGTTGTACCGATTCCTAAGCCGGGGAAGGACAAGCACTTGCCTTCCAGTTATCGACCCATCTCGCTTACCAGCTGTGTCTGTAAGGTGATGGAGCGCATGGTTCACTCTAGTTTGGTATGGCTGCTCGAATCTTACAAATGTACAATGTGGATTTCGTAGGCGCCGCTCTGCTGTTGACCATCTGGTTACCTTGTCGACCTTCATTATGAATAACTTATTGCGGAAGCGCCCAACCGCGGCTGTGTTCTTTGATTTGGAGAAGGCTTACGACACCTGTTGGAGGGCGGGCATTCTCCGCAACATGCGTACATGGGGCCTTCGCTGTCGCCTCCTTATTCGTTCCTTTTTAATGGATCGACAGTTCAGGGCCCCCCTGCGGGTTCGGGGATAAGAATAGGCCCGCGGTATTCCTGCCTGTCGTACGAGGCGACTAAAAGGAGTCTCAAATGTTTCGGCCTTATGTGATGGTCCCCTCTCGGGTTTGACCTCCATCTTTCTATATTATTCCGAAGAGCGAGCCAATTGGGCAAGGGCGCCTTACATGGTGCACTGTATCCGTCGTGCATTGAGACCTTTAGCCGGCTTTTTCGTCGTTGCACTGGGGTCCCGCTCGTTTTCCATCTCTTGGGCGAGGATCCGTCCCTGGGTGCGATTCCCACGCTGCAATCTGCAGTGTTTCTTTTAACTGCGACGACGACCTTGGACAGTTTTGCACCTAAGATCCAGCACGGTAGCAAGCCCGTTGTGGTGGGGCCGCCATGTACCCTCTTCGTTGTAGCCCCCTGACAACACAGGGATCGCTCTACTGATGCCTGCGCCGTTAACTCCCCACGTATGCCAAGGAGTAGATGCCCATCTCCTTGGGGCATCAGGACTCCCGGCAATGGCCGTCCTGCCAGGTGGCTATTGCTGCGGCTGGGTGGCGCCCGTGGGGAGGGCCAACTTAGAGCGCAGAGGTGTACATTTCGTCCGGCGCGTTCATCGGGATCCGAAGGAAAATCAGATAGCTACCGGTGCCTTCATCTTGGCCTTCGAGGGTGATACGTTACCAGACAAGGTCAAGGTGATGGTCTACCGATGTGACGTCAGGACCTATATTCCTCCCCCGATGCGGTGCTTCAAGTGCTGGAAGTTTGGCCATATGTCTTCCCGCTGCACTTCCAGCCTCACATGTCGAGATTGCGGACGCCCATCTCATCCCGATACTCCATGTGCCCCGCCTCCCATCTGTGTCAACTGCGGGGAGCACCATTCACGTTGCTCCCCAGACTGCAGAATCTTCCAGAAAGAACGCAAAATCATGGAATATAAGACCCTGGACCGACTGACTTATACTGAGGCCAAACGGAAATACGACCGATTACATCCCGTGAGAATGACATCATCCTACACCGCTGCTACAACACCTGTGCTCGCCCCATCAGTTTCGCGACTTCCGGCCGGATCGCTGAGTGGTACAACTCCTCCTGCCCCCTTGCCAGTGGGGGGCTCTACCCACCGGGTTGCTCCTGCGCCACCTACCTCAGGGGCAACACCATCCCCCCCATCAGGGACGTCCGTCCCTGCTTCTAAGCCAGAGAAGTGTCCAACTTCTTCGGCTCATCACGCTCGCAAGGGGTCCCTCGGGTCCCTCCCTTCCCAGGTTTCCACCAGTGGGAAGGCTGACGACCGACAGTGGCGTAAGTGCCCGCAATCAGCTGGTCGACGGGCTTCACCATCCTCCTCAGTCCTGGAGACTGAATCGGTGAAGCCCTCCCAGCCTGTTAAACCCAAGGAGCAGTGTGAGAAATCAAAGAAGAAGAGCTCTAAGACCAAGGAACTCGCGGTGGCAGCCACCCGACCGCCACCTTCCAGCTCTGCGTCTGAGGACGAGGTGGAGATCCTGGCGTCTGCTGAGGACCTCGATCTTGCCGGTCCCTCAGACGCCATGGATAACACTAGCATGGGTGCTCAATCGGAGGCAGCAGGTGACCCAGCGGCGTAATCTGCCTTCCCAGACCCGTCACGCCTTTCTCCGCCATGGACAATACCATCCTCCAGTGGAACTGCAGCGGTTTCTTCCACCATCTAGCTGAGCTCCGCCAGCTTATCAGCCTTCATCCTTTCCTTTGCATTGCTCTGCAGGAAACTTGGTTTCCGGCAATGTGAACCCCCACCCTCCGTGGCTATCGGGGTTATTATAAGAACCGAGCAGCTTATGAAAGGGTGTCTGGTGGCGTCTGCATATATGTCCTTCACACTCTGCACAGCGAGTCTGTCCCTCTCCAGACGCCTTTAGAGGCTGTCGCTGTACGCGTGTGGACGCCACAGGCTGTTACCGTCTGCAGTCTTTACATTCCTCCGGATGGTGATGTCTCGCAGCATGTCCTGGCTGCACTGGTCGCCCAATTGCCGCCACCTTTCTTGCTATTGGGCGACTTCAACGCCCATAACCCTCTGTGGGGTGGGTCAGTGGCCACAGGTCGAGGCGCCATCGTTGAGCATTTATTGTCGCAGCTCGATCTCTCGCTGTTAAATGATGGTGCCTTCACACACTTCAGTGTGGCGCATGGCACCTACTCCGCCATTGACCTTTCCATCTGTAGCCATAGCCTCTTACCGTCTGTCCAATGGAGTGTGCATGACGACCTGTGTGGTAGTGACCACTTTCTGCTCTTTTTGTCACTACCACAGCGTCACTCTTCTGGGCGCCCTAGCAGATGGGCTATGAATAAGGCTGACTGGGATTTGTTCTCCTCCACTGCCGCTTTTGAGCCTCTCTCTACTGATGACATTGATGCGGTGGTTCAATCGGTCACCACCGGCATCGTTACTGCCGCCGAATCTGCCATTCCCCGTTCTTCTGGGTCCCCTCGGCGGAAGGCTGTGCTTTGGTGGTCCCCTGAGATCGCTGAAGCGATTAAAGGTCGCCGACGGGCGCTCCAGCGTCACAAGCGACATCCCTCCTTAGCCCACCTTATCGCCTTCAAACGGCTGCATGCGCGGGCCCGCCTCCTCATCCGCCAAGGCAAGAAGGAGTGCTGGGAGCGGTATGGGTCCACCATTGGCCTCCATTCGACGCATCTACGGCTATCGGACCCCTGCCAGCGTCCCTGCGCTCTCACTGAATGGAGCCGTTTGTACTGACTCCGACGTCATTGCAAATCGCTTAGCAAAGCATTTTGCTATGAGTTCCGCTTCTGCGAATTACCCCCAGGCCTTCTGCTCCATTAAAGAGCGGATGGAACGTCGGAGCCTTTCGTTTCGCACCAACCACCCAAAATCTTACAATGCTCCATTCAGTGAGTGGGAATTTCGCAGTGCCCTAGCTGCTTGCCCTGATACTGCTCCTGGGCCAGATGGCATCCACTGTCAGATGCTGAAACACCTTTCAGTGGACTGCCAGCGGCGCCTTCTCGATCTTTACAACCGTCTTTGGGTCGAGGGGGAGTTTCCGTCGCAATGGCGGGAAGGCATTGTCATCCCCGTTTTGAAACCTGGAAAGACCCCTCTGGAGGTGGACAGCTACCGTCCCATTAGCCTCACCAACGTTCTTTGCAAGTTGCTTGAACGGATGGTGAGCCGGCGCTTGCATTGGGTACTGGAGTCTCGGGGCCTTCTGGCTCTGTCTCAGGGTGAGTTCCGTAGAGGCCGCTCCGCCACCGACAATCTGGTGAGCCTGGGGTCGGCCTTCCGTACTGCTTTTGCCCGCCGCCAGCACCTGGTCGCTGTCTTTTTCGACATGCGGGAGGCGTACGATACGACATGGCGTCATCACATTCTTTCTACGCTTCATGGATGGGGCCTTCGGGGTCCTCTGCCGATTTTTATCCGCAATTTTCTGTCGTGTCGTACCTTCCGCATGCAAGTCGCGGCCTCGTATAGTTCCTCCCACGTCCAGGAGAACGGTGTGCCACAGGGCTCTGTTTTAAGTGTCTGTCTGTTTTTAATAGCCATTAACGGGCTTGCTGCGGCCGTGGGAAATTCTGTCTCCGCTTCCCTGTATGCTGACGACTTCTGCCTTTACTACAGCTCTACTGGCATTGCAGCTGTTGAAAGTCAGCTACAGGGCGCTATCCGTAAGGCGCAGTCTTGGGCTGTAGCGCATGGGTTTCAGTTTTCGGCAGCCAAGACCCACGTTATGCATTTCTGCCGGCGCCGAACAGTCCATCCTGACCCGCGGCTTTATCTTGCCGACGAACTCCTTGCTGTGGTGGAGACCCACAGGTTTTTGGGGTTGGTATTCGATGCCCGGTTGACTTGGCTGCCTCATATCCGGCAGCTTAAACAGACGTGTTGGCGGCATCTAAACGCTCTGAGATGCTTGAGCCACACCCGCTGGGGCGCCGACCGCTCTACCCTGTTGCGGCTCTACCAGGCGTTAATCCAGTCCCATCTGGATTATGGGAGCCTGGCTTATGACTCAGCATCCCCATCTACGTTACGGGTGCTGGACCCAATTCTCCACAGCGGGATACGCCTTGCCACTGGTGCTTTTCGCACCAGCCCTGTGGACAGCGTACTAGTGGAGGCAGGTGTACCTCCACTGCGGTTCCGACGCCAACGTTTGCTGGCCGCTTATGCTGCCCATGTTCTAAGCTCGCCCGGGCATCCAAACTATCGTCTCCTGTTCCCGCGGTCGGTCGTCCGTATGCCAGAACGTCGGCCCCGGTCTGGTTGTACAATAGCGGTCCGCGTCAAAGAGTTTCTTTATGGGCTTCAGGTTTTCACTGTTCTACCTCCTTTCCGGGCTACTTTGCATACACCCCCATGGTGTGTTCGTCGCCCTTGCCTTCGGCTCGACTTGGCACAGGGCCCTAAGAACTCAGTCCCTCCAGAGGCCTTCCGCCGCCGCTTTTATTCCATCCTGGCCACGTATCAGGGCTCTGGTGTTGTTTACACTGACGGTTCGATGGTTGCTGGTCGTGTCGGATATGCGCTCACTCTAGGGGACCATTCCGAACAACGTTCCTTGCCGGATGGCTGCAGTGTTTACACTGCTGAACTGGTCGCCATCCCTCGTGCCCTAGAGTATATCCGCTCCTGCTCAGGTGAGTCCTTCGTTATCTGTAGCGTTTCCCTGAGCGGTTTACGAGCTCTCGACCAGTGTTTCCCTCGTTCTCGTCTGGTGATGGCTATCCAGGAGTCTCTGCATACTCTCGCCCGTTGCGGCCGCTCTGTGGTCTTTGTGTGGATCCCCGGTCATGTCGGTATCCTGGGTAACGAACATGTTGACCGCCTGGCGAAAGAGGCCACCAGTAAGCCATCTCGGGAAGTTGGCCTCCCAGAGACTGATTTGCGGGCAGTCTTCCGCCGCAAAATCTTGGCACTATGGGACGATGAATGGCGCGAACTGACAATGCGCAATAAACTCCGTGCTGTCAAGGAGACGACGGCTGTGTGGCGATCGTCCCTGCGAGCCACTCGCAGGGACTCAGTAGTTCTTTGCCGGCTCCGCATTGGCCACTCCCGGCTGACACACAGTTATTTACTGCGCCAGGAGGACCCTCCTCTATGTCGCTGTGGGGCGGCTTTGACAGTGGCCCACATTTTGATGGCCTGCCCCCTTTTAGCTGTGGTCAGGCAGACATTTGCGCTGCCTGCTACGCTCCCTGCCCTTTTGACAGACGACTCCACTATGGCTGACTTGGTTTTACGTTTTATTCGGGCAGGGGGTTTTATCATTTAATCTGAGTGTTTCTGCTTTATTTTATTGGTTTGTGTTGATTCTGGCCATTGGCCTATGATTTTAAACTGATTTTTTAATGTGTTTCTAAGTGGTTGGCTTTTCCTTTTTTATTTCTATGGTCGGCCAACCACCATCAAACTCTGTGCGGTCTTAGTTCTTTTTGTCTTGTCTTTGCTCAGTTTCTCTTGTTCTGTATCGTCTGTGGTCTCTTCTGTTCCTCGTTTTTCTTCTCTGTGGGTGTTCTTTGTATTTGGACAAAGGGACCGATGACCGTAGCAGTTTGGTCCCTTTAATCCCCCAAACGAACCAACCAACCAACAGTTCAGGGTATGTGTGGGTTCTGTCCTGTCGGACACCTTTCGCCAGGAGAATGGGGTGCCACAGGGCTCAGTTTTGAGCGTCGCTCTCTTCGCCATAGCGATCAATCCAATAATGGATTGCCTCCCAGCTGATGTATCAGGCTCCCTTTTCGTGGACGATTTTACCATCTATTGCAGCACGCAGCGTACATGTTTCCTGGAGCGCTGTCTTCAGCGTTCTCTTGACCATCTTTACTCCTGGAGTGTCGCCAATGGCTTCCGTTTTTCTGCCGAGAAGACGGTCTGTATTAACTTCTGGCGCTACAAAGAGTTTCTCCCACCGTCCTTACGACTCGGTCCCATTCGTGGAGTCAACAAAATTTTTAGGTCTTACATTTGACAGGAAACTTAGCTGGTCTCCACATGTGTCTTATTTGGCTGCCCGTTGTACCCGTTCTCTAAATGTCCTCCGTGTTCTCAGTGGTATATCGTGGGGAGCGGATCGAACCGTCCTACTTCGCCTATATTGGTCGATCGTCCGCTCCAAGCTGGATTCTGGGAGCTTTGTATACTCCTCTGCACGGCCGTCCATCTTCCGCTGCCTCAACTCCATACAACATCGGGGTTTACGTCTTGCGATCGGAGCATTTTATACTAGTCCCATCGAGAGTCTTCATGCTGAAGCCGGTGAATTGCCACTGCCCTACCGGCGCGATATACTGCTTTGTCGGTATGCCTGTCGGCTACTGTTAATGCCCGACCACCCGTCTTATCGTTCCTTTTTTGACGACTCCCTCAATCGTCAATATGGGTTGTATGTCTCTGCCCTGCTTCCCCCTGGAGTTCGCTTTCGCCGCCTCCTTCAACACCTTGATTTTTCACTCCCTGCAACCTTTAGAGTTGCCGAGAGATACACTCCACCTTGGCTCCAGGCTCAGGTCCGCGTTCACCATGACCTCAGCTCGATCCCAAAGGAGGTTACCACCGATTCGGTATACCGCTCCCGTTTTGTCGAACTTCGTTCGAAGTTCATTAATATGACCTTCATTTATACAGATGGCTCTAAGACCAATGACGGGGTCGGTTGTTCTTTTATTGTCGGGGCACAAAGTTTCAAATACCGGCTCCATGGCCATTGTTCGGTCTTCACAACTGACCTCTTTGTTCTCTACCAGGCTGTTCTTTACATCTGCCGCCACCGACATTCTGCTTATATAATCTGCTCTGATTCCCTGAGCGCCATCCAGAGCCTCAGTGATCCGTATCTGGTTCACCCTCTCGTGCCCCAGATCCAACGCTCTCTTCAGCAGCTGGTGGACGACGGTTCTCTGGTTAGCTTTATGTGGGTTCCTGGCCATGTCGGTATCCCTGGGAACGAAGCTGCAGATGCCGCGGCCAAGGCTGCGGTTACGGAGCCAACGTTTGCTGACCGCTTATGCTTCGCATGTTTGTAGCTTGCCCGGGCATCCTAATTATCGTCTCCTGTTACCTCAGTCGGTCGTCCATCTCCCAGAACGTCGGCCCTGGGCGGGTTATACGTCGCGGTCCGCGTCAGAGAGCTTCTCTCTGGGCTTGGGGTTTTTCCCTCTTCCACCTCCTTTCTGGGCCCCTCTGTGTACACCTCTGATACGCTCCCGCCCTTGCCTTCGGCTCGAATTGGCACAGGGCCCGAAGGACTCCATCCCTCCTGAGGCCTTCCGCCACCGCTTTCTTTCCATCCTTGCCACGTATCAGAGCTCTGGAGTTTTTTACACTGACGGTTCAATGGTTGCTGGTCGTGTTGGTTGTGCTCTCACTCTAGAGGATCATGACGAACAACATTCATTGCTGGCTGGCTGAAGCGTTTTCACTGCTGAGCTGGTCGCCATCTTTCGTGTCCTAGAATATATCCGCTCCTGCTCAGGTGAGTCTTTCGTTATCTGCAGCCAGTCCCTGAGCGGTTTACGAGCTATCGATCAGTGTTTCCCTCGCTCTCGTCTGGTGATGGCTATCCAGGAGTCCCTCCATACTCTTGCATTTGCGGTCGTCCTGTGGTCTTGGTGTGGACCCCAGGCCATGTTGGGATACCAGGCAATGAACATATAGATCGCGTGGCCAAATAGGCCACCAGTAAACCACCTCCGGACGTTGGCCTCTCGGAGACTGATTTGCGAGCATTCTTACGCCGCCGTTTTCGCGCTTTGGGACTCTGAATAGCGCGATCTGACCACCCCCAATAAACTCCATGCTATGTGTCTCGCAACGAGTCTGTTGTACTCTGCCGGCTGCGCATTGGGGACACACGGATGACGCACGGCCACTTATTGCGCCGTGAGGACCTACCTCTGTCACTGCGGATCCGTTTTGAAGGTGGTCCACATTTTGTTGGAGTGTCCCCTTTTAGCTGTGCTTAGTCAGACGTTTGCGCTGCCTGATACGCTCACTGCTCTTTTAAGAGATGACACTGCTATTGCAGGCTTAGTTTTGCGTTTTATTCGGGCAGGGGGCTTTTATCACTTAATCTAAGTGTTTGTCCTTTCTGTATTGATTCTGGCCTTTGGTTACGATTTTAGTCTGAGTTTTTAGTGTGTCTAGCGGTGGTTGGGTTTTCCTTTTTTTTGTCTGTATGGTCGGCCAACCACTGCCGGACTCTGTGATTTTAATTCCTTTTGTCTTGCCTCTGTCTAAGTCTTTCTCGTCCTGTGTCGTCTGTCGTCTTTTCCTTTGTCGTTTTTATTCTGTGTGGGTGTTTTTAAGTTTTGGAAAAAGGGACCTATGACCGTATCAGTCGGGTCCCTGTAATCCCACAAACCAACCAACTAACCACAGCCTGCATCTATAAGTTCGAGGTTGAATGACCGCAACTCCATAAACAACTTCAGACGCGATGTCACAGTCGCCCTTGATGTTGCTCCGCAAAAAGGAGGGACTTGGCGTTACTGTCCATTGTAATGAGTGTTTTATCGCTAAACGTTTTACAACCCAACTCAGATGAATTAAGTAGTCACCTGCTAGTAATCTAAACTGATAATACAAGCTAATTCAGTACCAAATAGCTTCATAGAAGTGAGTTCAAACAACAGTTACGTGTTCTGTGAAAAACGGTGTTAATTGTTTTAGTAACTTTTTGAGAATTATTATGGCAGAGATATGAATGAATGTTATCCCGTGAAATTATCTGTGCAGTTACAGGAAGACCAGAGACATAGTCGAAGGATGCGTTGGGCAGTTGCATGAAATTGATATAAACATCCTCCTTGTCTTCTGCCAATTTACTCAATTCTTGTACGACCGTGAAACTTCTGTAATTAATATAATCTACTTTGAATTAACCATTACGCATTGCTTTGGGTAGTAACGGTTATTGGGCCAAGCTGCGACGCTTCGAACACTTCACTGCCTTACATAACCACTATTTCTCCTTTCTTTTTTTTTTCAAAATGAAATAAACTTCCCTGTTTGCATTCAGCTGGCATCGTCCAATGTGTCAAACAAGTATGGGGATCACTGAGCCCTTGTTCAGATGATCTGAAAGAGTCTACGTGTAAGTCTTCAAAGATGGCGATGTGCTGCTGGTGCCACATGGATGCCCAGACAGCACAAGTTTCCTAAGCGTGACCGTTATAGATGTGGATATGTGGTCTAGAAACTCTTACGAACTCATTACATACACAGTAATTATTACGTAGTTCACAAGCATGATCTGCTAGATTTCTAACAGAGGATGAGGGAGTTATGTTTATAGATCTTAATGTCTATCCTATTTTGGGTATTAACTGGTGGACGTCTTCCTTCACGACCGACAAGCATGCGATGGACTCTCTACCGACGCGACTTCTTCATTCATCTTCGCCGAAACGCTAACAGGGAGAGAACCTCTGACTTGCGGAAGTCCTGCGTTGATAGTAGTCTCTGTCTTCGCTCTGCGTCCCTTTGCATCTTGTTAGGTGGTATGTACTTGGAGATCCTACTAAGCGTTGCCATAATCGCTTCTTCGCATTCAACGCTTGAAAAACGTTGTGTACACGAGGAACTGCCTCTCAAGAGTTTTACACATTCTTTTTTTTTTCAAAGGACCGTCTGGTGGTTTCCTTCCAGTAGGACATGTTTTTCTATAAAGTCCCTCCTTGCTGCATTGGGCAAAAAGTGAAATCTTATTTCGATCACATGGATACATGTGAGTAATCCTCAGACATGGTGTATTTTGGAAGTGCTACATGATGTTCAATAAATATAGAACTGCAGCTACTGTATATTCTCCTAGTCTTGACTATTTGTTTTCTGATATTTTCTGGAATTTCGACAACATGGGGAACTGTATGCCGTTCTGCTGAACCTAACTTAAATCATAACTCTGATTGACTTACACAGTTTTGTTGACATGCTCTGTTCACTATTTTGACTAGAAATGCACTCAGTGAGGTCATCTGCTTCCTGAAGATCATGTTGCAGCTCGAAAATGCACAATGTACGACGGTTACTCGCTTGTAGCTATATGTGGTACACACAAGAATTCAGTTTTTACCCACTGCAGCGAGGAGTGATATCATCCAATAATGTCATACAGTATATTATCATCTAGTTTTGCGTTTAATTGGGCAGGGGGCTTTTATCGCTTAATGAAAGTATATGTCTTTTTGTGTTGATTCTAGCTTGTGGCCTACGATTTTAGTCTGACTTTTTACTGTGTTTCTCGGTTGGCTTTTCTTTTTGTCTCTATGGTGGGCCAACCACTGTCATACTCTGTGTGATTTTAATTCCTTTTGTCTGGTGTCTGTCTAAGTCCTTCTTATCCTGTGCCGTTTGTCGTCTTTTCCATTGTTCCTTTTTATTCTATGTGGGTGTTTGAAATTTTGGAACAAGGGACCGATGACCGTATCTGTTTGCTCCCTTTAATCCCCCAAACCACCCAACCAACCTATATTGTCATTAAAATTCGTTTTCTGGGACGTTCACAAACTAAGTTTCCCTTAAGTTCACAAGCGAACTTCTCCTCTGTTCTGGTACTGTTTAAGAATTTCTCAAGGTCTTGTTTATTTATTTTTTTTCAGTTTCTACGAAGTGTGCATTTTTGCAGTACAAATTGCGATGATTCATATATTGTCAATTTTTTGGTTAACACTCTTTCCAGAATTATCATTGATATTTTTATTAGAATCTTCGCATTTACTTGGTTTCATAAACAGTATGTGTGTACTTCGTTGTATATTGGATTTAATTTGGCCTTGGGGTGTTGGTTTCGGTGCCGGTATAGCAGCAGCTGCAACATATGACGTTGGTGCTGGCCCAGTGCTCAGCATTTGAGAGGATTTGAATTCCCGCCTCAACCGGTAGCGCTGTAGCGCTGCGCTGTTTACATTTGTGGCGAGCCCTGGCGGTCGTTTTCCATGGAGCGGTAGACGGACCGAGACAGAGCCGACCAGTCTCTGTCTCTACTGTCCCGCTGACTGGTGTGAAAGCGGCTGTTAGTGGACATCGCCTCCCACGTTACCGAGCCGTGTACCTTACGATTAACCGTTGACGTCGTCCATGGCGTATGTATACGTCGTGCTGATTGCTGTAGGAGAGTGCACTTGCGGATTCAGTACAACCAGGCATGTGTATGAAGGGGTCCGAAGGTGATTGCGGCTGGCTGTGACTTGTGTACATGAGGTATGTTTCCGAGGTGCTCCACGTCAAGGCTGTTAATGCGTACTTCAGTAAGTTTTCCTGGAGCGCGGTATGATCACGTCTTAGGAAGTAGTTCGTTTAATGGTGTGATTTCCACAACTGCGCTAGTTTGGTCGCATGCCAGTCGATGTGCGGGTGAGTGCATGTTCCGGAGCACAGTGAAATCATTTTGTGTGAAATCGGGTTCTTTAGATAGTCATTTCTACAGTTACATGACTTGGGTTTCGTTGATTTATTGCCTGATTCAAGAATCTAAGTTGCGTTTCTCCGTTGGTCGCATTTGTCTGTTTGTACTCTCCGCTGTTGATCACGTATCGTAGGCATTCGCATCACAACTGTATTCTATTCCTCGATTGCGGTCGCTGTGAGTACTCAGCAGGCTGCCGATCAGTGAAGATATATCCTGCATATCGTAGAAGCGCAACGTCACGATAGTATTGGTCGTCTTTATTTCAGAAACTTGCGACGTTGTGTTGACACGGAACTGTTGGCAAGTGTGCTCCGGTCTGTCATCCGGGCGAGGTCCGATGCGAGTAGTAAGAGTGAGGTACGTGACATTGTTTGGATTCTGTTTTACGTATCTTGGATTGCTGCTTGGATTTGTCTTATCAAATTTCACTTGTGCTGAGAAATCTTAAGAGCTGTTGAGTGGCAGTAGACGGAAAAATTCGTTGTTCAGATGCGACTGTTTTATTCTATCCTTCAGTTTGTGGTGGAATTCTTGTCTGTTGTGTTGGTTCGTTGCCATGCACGACATGATTTACTGTATGCGATATAATCACCTTGTTCGTCTCAATGCATCTTACGCAGTATGCGCTTTAGAGCAAAACGTTTCAGTGGAGAGCAGTGTTGGTAAGACAACTGCCTAGTTCCGATTGAAGTTGTACCGTAACAAATATTTGACTCAAAATAAAGTCTGCTAAGGAAGACGGGGGCTATCCCCTAAAAGTAACGAAAATATCAGTGCAGTAGGCTAATGGTACCAGAGGACAGGCAGGAGAGTCCCAGATGGGCTAAGTGAAAACTAGCCATAAAGGGGTAGTACGGGTCTGCTTACCAATATTTGTCTTCAGTTAAGAACTGTAATTTGCGCTGTGGAGTAGGTATTAGTTGCGTCATCTTGCAGCAAAGTTTTTGGTGCTGGGTGGTGATATCAGAAATTTAATTACTGCAGGCACAATGAACAGGCTGCACGTGAGCTAAAACTTATTATCGTTTACCTGTATTTATTCTTGTACGGTGTTGACGTGTTGGTTACCTTCCTGTTTTATGGGATACTTAATATTTAAATTTAGCCACCTGTGGCAGTTATAACCTTGCTGTAGTCTGTTAGGAAGGCCATGTTACTTGTATGTTCCTACGTAAACTACGTCTCTCCTGTGGTTGCTTTCCACCACTGCAGTGGCGTCGTCGCCCACGATCTGCGATCTGGAAGCAGGAAGTTGAGATCCCCAAGACATGGGCGGACCTACCTTGCTGTTAAGGTTTAAAATGAAAGTATTCAGCGCAAGCGTCTACCAGTCACTAAAGCCCCTGTCTCCATTCCCCAGCCACTTCATATGGTGTAGTACTGCTTGTTGCTGTCGAAGCCTTTCGTTTTTTTCTTACGTGGGCAATAGACTAATTCGTTTTAAGTACTCTCGTCAGCCCTGGATTCTTTCCATGTCCTACACAGCTGTTAGGACGTCATACAGTTTTTCTCGAGTTATCACGTTACTACTCTTGACTGTAGCATTACGTACGGAAAGTGCTGCTTGACGTTGCCCTTGTACGATGTGCAGAATACCTCTTCACTAATCAACACCCTGCTGAGTACTCAGTTGGGGCTGGCGCCTGCCAGCATTCTCTCTTCACCATCTTATAATGGGTGAGTTTCAAGTTTTTTGTATTCTAGCTTCCAGTTGCTTCGCATTTGTGCAGCGCCTTACTATTCCAGAAGGCAGTTGTTCAGCGGGAGTTCATTATTTGGCTTCATGCAGTAGATCTGGCTACATTAAGAAAACTGTTGTTCCAAGTTTCCAATCAAATTTTTACCTGTAGGCCTCTCTTCATTAAAGGCTGTATTCTATACAGCTTAAAAAGCTTGAATACTCATCCTTTAACAATTACGTAATTAGTTTTACAACACCATGTTAGCTATATGCATTTCTAAGAATAATTCTGCGATTCATGTCCCTCCGTTGTATGGGGAACGCGATCTGTGGAGCGGAGAAACCTGACAGCTGACGTAAAACAGCTGACTTAATTTACTACTTGACTACCTAAAATTGCACTGTAGCAGGTTAGGGCAGAGGAGTTGTTCTTACTATGGTGCGTTAATTTCAGCAAGTAACAGTTCGTAATTTACAAATAATGGATCTGAGAATATATATATTATAGCCTACTCTCTGCTACCTCAAACTCTGTTTTGCGTCTTTCACCTGGAATGCTGAAAAACAAAATCTTCCAGACAGAGCATCGTCAAGAAACCATGGAGCTACCAAACGACCTCTACCTCTGATGAAAGTTTCTGGTTGTTCAACACTGAAACGAGCAACAGCAACATCTCTCTCCCATCTGAACGCCTATTCCTCCTCAGTGTAAGAGCTCCATACTGACTGCCGTCAGGTAGCACTACAGCTTCTCAATTATGTACAGGACGTGACTCTTCAGAGAATGGGGGTAGAGAAAATGTCTCCTTCGTAGCCAGGACACATTCTGCTGGCGGTTCTTTCATCTTACCTTTGCTTCCTTTTGGCTAGACTCTTAACTTGTAAAAGTATTAACATCGTTGTACCGATGACGAAACGTGTATTGCGTACTGTCAGGAAAAGTTTCGTGAAAACTATTATGGTTTAAATTTTCGTTTATGGAATTATGTTTGATCTGGCACTCGCTGTAATTAACTGTTTAATGAGTGGTCCTAAGAATCCGTTTAGAAGTTAGTAAACTTGCAGGATTACTGTTCTATGCTGCGAACGATTCGGCCTATATATGTTGGTCCCCAATCGCGATTGACCTCCATATTTCCAAGGTCCACTCCCCACCCCCCCCCCACCCCCAAAGGCCCAATCCCCCGTCCCCTATTATAGCACTGTGACTGGATGGCCATTGGTCTGGTGACTTCAATCTATGTGTTATCCTTTTTGCTGAACCGTAAGCACTTACCTGATGGGTTGATACCATGGGCAGAAGACATCACCATTGCTCTTTCTATGCATCCATTTAATTACACACATTTCAGTCATAATGGACAGGCGTATGTAACGACCCTCAGCCTGCCATAGTAAGTTCCTTGTCAGTTTTGAGTCTTCCGTCCTTGGGTATTCTTCTCATACCAGCTTCAGACTGCAGAAAATATCACGATAGATTGTATGTCCAGGGGTAAGAGTTTTGGTCAGCTGGATTAGAGCCGTTTTACCTATGCCAAATCCTTGATTAGGCACGGTATGTGGTGTCCCTCTGATAAAATGTAAAGTCTGTGGAAATACGGAAGCGTCCGATACCACCCGTCTACTTTGACCCATGACGTCACAAATATGGCGGAAGCAACCATAAACGAAAATTCCAATATGTCAGATATAAAGTCGTTACTTATTATAAAGACGAAAATACATCGAAAAACACACAAAAAATAGTAAACCACCTACACCCCACCCCAACCAATCCAACCTCGCCCCCCCCCACCCCAAAACAAAAACCCGCAAACAAAAACCAAATGCAACATAAAAAATCTCAACCACACACAACTCAACAAAAACTTCAACAAAATAGATCCTCCACAACAAAATAGATCCTCCACTACAAAATAGATCCTCCACTACAAAATAGATCCTCCACAACAAAATAGATCCTCCACAACAAAATAGATCCTCCACAACAAAATAGATCCTCCACAACAAAATAGATCCTCCACAACAAAATAGATCCTCCACAACAAAATAGATCCTCCACAACAAAATAGATCCTCCACAACAAAATAGATCCTCCACAACAAAATAGATCCTCCACAACAAAATAGATCCTCCACAACAAAATAGATCCTCCACAACAAAATAGATCCTCCACAACAAAATAGATCCTCCACAACAAAATAGATCCTCCACAACAAAATAGATCCTCCACAACAAAATAGATCCTCCACAACAAAATAGATTCTCCACAACAAAATAGATCCTCCACAACTAAAACACACTCCCCCCACCTTAACAAATACTCTACAACAAAATAAACCACCTACCCCACCCTGAGGCGCAGCCACCCACCTACCCAGGCCACCCTAACTAACCAATTTCGACCTATACATTTTATCCACAGCCCTTAAGAAAACCCGAACACCACAATAGCCCTCTGGGACACTCTTTTGCCAACAGTACTTATCTAAATGAGACTGAAGGTTGGAAGAGCGCCTCTTCCCCCTCCCATAAACTGACTTAACCGCCCCCCCCCCCACATCCCCTCTATTGTATTAGTACAAGCCCCCGTCTCATAATTCTTAAACTCTAAACTATGGTTCACTACTAAATGATTAAATCCACTCTCACCCAACCCCCTACATGAAGAAAAAGCATCAGAAACTATTGTGGACCCTGGCTCTATATATTCCTCGATTAATCCCACTAATTCGGGGTTGGACCTCCCTTCCACAACCCTAAAAACACATTCGGAACACCCACCCCCCTCGGAACAACAGCCCCCCACACCCAAAGACCAGCCACAGACTTTCCAATCCCATTCTTCCTCTTCCCAAACTGTGACTCGTCAACCTCCACAACCTCCCCATGCCCCCCAACTTACCCTGTACTTAATAAATTCTGAACACACTTCTCGACAAAACGAATACCAATCCAGAACGCTCCTCTCACTCACACCGGTCTCATGCGTGCAAAAACTGTGGGATCTATAAAAAAAATAAGTAACAAGTACAATCTTGCATATGCCCAACCTAGACTTCTCGAACCAGGTACCGCCCCATATCGAACGCCATATGTCGTCTTTCCGACAGCGCCACACATAACCGTCCCTGGTCCGAGAGGCTGGAACTTTAACCAACTTCATTGCTTCACGACACTTCACCACCTCGGCAATTAGGCCAAAAAGCTGCAGGAACTTAATCAGCTCTAAAACTGTCCCCCATCATAGCTCTCAAACTTGAACTATTTATCTTATCTTTGTTATCCATTCCTGAACAAAAAACCACAACCGATTAAAGTTAATAACAATACCACCCGACGTACAGCGATGATCAATACATTAACCTTCACACAAAACCGTTAACTCACTGAAACGAATTCCACTTAAAAAATACGCCAACAGTACTCGACATTGAGCAACAGCAAACTGAGCCCAATACACCAAACAAACGAAAACCCTGAACATACCAACAGAGACTAGAACAAACCACAACACGACGACATCTACAAACACGCCACACTCACAAACCAAACTCCGCGCCGTCATGACGTCACACAACACAACACCCTTACGTCACCGGTCAAAGCCGACGCGTTAGATCGGACGCTTCTGTCGACCCAAGTCTGTCACAAGTACATTGAGATTTGAAAGAACACACCATCTCACCTGCTGACACATCTGCCTTTTTTTCTTACTTCAAACAAACTTCTCTAATTTTTGTGATCAAATGGCGTAATTTCCATAGCCTGTCCATATTTGCTTCCTTTTTCGACGTCATCAAACACAGCTTGCAAACTGGTCCTAATTACGAAGAATCTGTTCATAGCAGTGTTATCACTTACCACAGGTATTCTCCGTCTGTTACCTCAATACATACGGATAAAACGATAGTGTAAGCAGCTGACGACCAGGCATACACCAATAAATATTTTCAGTTGTTAAATCTAAACCCGAAGGCATTCCATTTATTTTAGCGTACGTTTGACACGTTCTCTCGGCTATTACTTCGAATATGTTATCGGACAGGTAGTGTTTAAAATAATCAATGTATCTGTAGTTATTGGGTGTTGCACGCAGTATTCATTGGGAAATTGTTACTGAAGCTGGGTTCAAAGATCTTCGTCAGTAGCTCCTCAGTGCAGCCGAAGGAGGAACGTATAATTCAAAATTAATTCAATTTATTTGAATACAAGTTGGCTCCTAATCTGTTCATACATGAGCTCTTAAAACAGGAAGGGGAAAACCTTTGCGCACACGTCGGGACAGGAAAGTATTGTTTATTCCTCTTCTACAGATTCGTTACAACAGATTCCTCCTCTGATTCTTCACTTTCAGGGTAACACACACGTCAATGATCGGAGGGACAGTTCATAATTTTGTGGAAAGTCTCTCCCACTTCAAACGCCGTAGCACTTAAGATTTGCGCTGTGTTGCTCATCCTGAGCTTGGACGGTTCACTCTTTCTGTTCTGCCCCTTTTTGTTTTTTGTTTTTTTAGGTCAGAGCACCTTCTGGTTTTAATGCTTGTTCTGGGTTTTGCTTTTGGCGAGCTGTTCACTGGGCCATCTGCCAACTAAATTGTGAGGGTTCAGAAAAGTAGTTTCTCTTGTTAGCAGTTACTGAAGGGTGAGATCGTAGAGAATTCCTGCATATAGGGTTCCCCGTAGACGACCCTTAGCAATTCCCCTACAGCTCTACTCGATTTTGTACCCCACTCCATTGTGCGTCCATTACAGTAAACTAGGAAGCTCCAATACTAACATATTTGGACGTGAAGGCGTAGTTCACACAGATGCAGTAAAATTTCGGTAGAGAATGCGTACGCAACCCGCACCGGCGGAACACACAAACTAATGGAAGCGACGTAATTGGTTCACAATAGAACGTCGCGATACAACAGCGATCTGCATGTCTACCAGATCAATCCGCGCAACATAAGCATGCTGTTGCTTCATACAACTTCCGTCATACGCTGGAGGGAAATTTAGTCATCAGATTTACCTCGAAATAACTGTAACGTAGAAGCAGTTAAGCTACATCTACCTGTGTAGTTAGTTTCGCAGAAGAGCTTTTAATTTTCACATAAAAAATAACCACAATTTTCGGATTCACTCACGATTCCCACTAAAGTATGTCATTTTGAGGGACTATGCTTGAAAAAAATATAAAAAATAACTACCTTTTACAGTTCACATTTATCTGTTAGTTACTGCACTAGCTACTGTGATGGTTCGAACTACAGCGCTGTACATACATTCCACATTTTGCAATGGAGAACGTTGCTGCCAGCCACTTCACTGGTGCTGCATATTGCAGCGCTTATTGCTGTTTAAAACATGTAGCTAGCATACCTAAATTGTTTTTAACGCTGGACGGAAAACTGTAGCTCTTACCAGTCTCGAATAAATGTGATACTTTTTGGCATTAGACCGCGATTAGATATGACACTCCACACCGTGCGGGTGTCATAACACGTTCAAAGTGTTTCGTAAAATTATTGGGAGACGTTCCCTGTGTGTTAACAGGGTGACTGGCTTACCTGTCTTTTGTAAATGGTCTCCCGGTCATAATTTCCTATACCGTTATTATAGCTAGTCTGTCGTTTTACTTAAAATTTTGTCCCAAGTATAGCTTCCTTCTCCTAGGGCGTGTGTGGATCAGCACGAGTGGAGAGCGAGAGCGTGAAAGCCATTTTGTATGTTTACTCTTCACTGTGTGATAGCATTTTTAACCATTTTCACCACATCTGGCTGCCTTACTATTTGTAAGGGCGTTCACAACCTTGCCACAGAGAATATGTAAACTACCCACATTGACACTCACATTCTCATCTTTCCGGTGAAAACTATTCCTTATTGTTCTCTCATCACGGTACTTCCTTTCCGATTTGGAAGTGCTGACGCCGTTCTCCACCATGAAGGGAGTCAATATCTTAGCACTAAATGTACGTGTGTGTTGCGTACAGAAGAGAAAATTTTCGTTACTACTGGTTTGCTTTAGATTTTCATTTAAGGGACATAAATTGTTTCAGGAAGTACTCATAACGATCCGTCAAGAACATTATTTGATCTTGCAGGGCTTTGATCTTACGCTGTGAGTTCGTAAGTTCTTGCGGAAACGAGGCATCTATTGGCACAGTCACTGCAACTAGTGCAACAGTAATAAACGCATTTAAAATCGTCGCTGTTGGTAGTGAAGTGTTCCTCTGGAACCTCACCTTTGTACAAAAGTCGGATAGGTGGCTAACGAATGATCTTGCCTTCTCGTCAAAGGCGTGACACCTCAGGGGGCTCCGTTCCACTAGTGTGCACACCAGGACGTTGAATCGTGGCGTCAGAAATCGCACAAGAAGCGAAGACACGAACGTGGCATCCATGGTTTTCACAAATACGCTGTTTCCTTTTTTGTCATTTGTGCCACAGATCCAGGTCACAACTCCGAGGCAACAGTGCAGTGGGGACCTATTTCACATCCACCTGTTGACACGTCTGTCTACATTGCCACTGCTGTTGCTCTAATCATTGCTGCCTCAATTGCAGCACCTGTGGAAACGTACTGGAGCCCGTCGCCCACAGGTGTGCAGGTCGTTACCACTATCTTGCTTACCCACTGCTACCAACATAGCTGAACTAAATTTGGAGTGGTGTTGCGGGGTTGAGAGATAATTACACAAAAGGAAACGAAAAAATTAATCAAATAACACACAGAATGTGTCTTCTCAGTCGTTGCTTGACCAGTTGGGTCCACATTGCAGAATACCTGCCTTGAATGCATTCACTTTAAATATTATGTCTCTTAATACTATTGAAACGATTACTGGCAACCGTCCAGAAAAGTCCCGAGTCATTCATTAATACAGTATAACGTACCAAATCAACAAATTACGGTGCCATACCGTATTAAATATTAATTGCAAAGGGGAGGGGTACCAAAACTTACCAAGAACTGACATTAACCAAGCAATGCAACGGCGTCATAAAATAACTATGTAATCAGCTGGCCGATGGAGAATAACACTCTCGTAACTATTAAAGGATTTTTATGGATACTAGCATTGGCGATTCACACCTTTTTTTACTAAAACGTCACTCTGTTAATGATTGATCACGCAAACCTACTGCGACAATCATTTTATATTCTTATGTCGACGTCACAATAAATTTATCTTTCTAAAATACACTCCTGGAAATTGAAATAAGAACACCGTGAATTCATTGTCCCAGGAAGAGGAAACTTTATTGACACATTCCTGGGGTCAGATACATCACATGATCACACTGACAGAACCACAGGCACATAGACACAGGCAACAGAGCATGCACAATGTCGGCACTAGTACAGTGTATATCCACCTTTCGCAGCAATGCAGGCTGCTATTCTCCCATGGAGACGATCGTAGAGATGCTGGATGTAGTCCTGTGGAACGGCTTGCCATGCCATTTCCACCTGGCGCCTTAGTTGGACCAGCGTTCGTGCTGGACGTGCAGACCGCGTGAGACGACGCTTCATCCAGTCCCAAACATGCTCAATGGGGGACAGATCCGGAGATCTTGCTGGCCAGGGTAGTTGACTTACACCTTCTAGAGCACGTTGGGTGGCACGGGATACATGCGGACGTGCATTGTCCTGTTGGAACAGCAACTTGCCTTGCCGGTCTAGGAATGGTAGAACGATGGGTTCGATGACGGTTTGGATGTACCGTGCACTATTCAGTGTCCCCTCGACGATCACCAGTGGTGTACGGCCAGTGTAGGAGATCGCTCCCCACACCATGATGCCGGGTGTTGGCCCTGTGCGCCTCAGTCGTATGCAGTCCTGATTGTGGTGCTCACCTGCACGGCGCCAAACACGCATACGACCATCATTGGCACCAAGGCAGAAGCGACTCTCATCGCTGAAGACGACACGTCTCCATTCGTCCCTCCATTCACGCCTGTCGCGACACCACTGGAGGCGGGCTGCACGATGTTGGGGCGTGAGCGGAAGACGGCCTAACGGTGTGCGGGACCGTAGCCCAGCTTCATGGAGACGGTTGCGAATGGTCCTCGCCGATACCCCAGGAGCAACAGTGTCCCTAATTTGCTGGGAAGTGGCGGTGCGGTCCCCTACGGCACTGCGTAGGATCCTACGGTCTTGGCGTGCATCCGTGCGTCGCTGCGGTCCGGTCCCAGGTCGACGGGCACGTGCACCTTCCGCCGACCACTGGCGACAACATCTGTGTACTGTGGAGACCTCACGCCCCACGTGTTGAGCAATTCGGCGGTACGTCCACGCGGCCTCCCGCATGCCCACTATACGCCCTCGCTCAAAGTCCGTCAACTGCACATACGGTTCACGTCCACGCTGTCGCGGCATGCTACCAGTGTTAAAGACTGCGATGGAGCTCCGTATGCCACGGCAAACTGGCTGACACTGACGGCGGCGGTGCACAAATGCTGCGCAGCTAGCGCCATTCGACGGCCAACACCGCGGTTCCTGGTGTGTCCGCTGCGCCGTGCGTGTGATCATTGCTTGTACAGCCCTCTCGCAGTGTCCGGAGCAAGTATGGTGGGTCTGACACACCGGTGTCAATGTGTTCTTTTTTCCATTTCCAGGAGTGTAGAAACTGGGAACTCTTTTATAAAACATTATACAGCGGAGACTCTGCACCGGTCCCTTAAACGTAGGGAGGAAACTCATTGACCTTCTCACGACAATGAGGTTCATGACTCACAGCCTGTTCTGTGGCCTAAGTTCCGCCTGCCGCCTTCCAGCATTGTATCTCCTCACAATCTTCTAATGGAGGAGTTTCAAGTTTTTTCTATTCTCGCTTCCAGTTGCTTCCCATTTCCCTATTCCAGAAAGCAGTTGTTTAGCGGCAGTGCACTATTTAGCTTAATGCAGTAGATCTGGCTACATTAAGAAAATTGTTGCTCCAAGTTTCTAGTCAAATTTTCACCTGTAGGCCTCTCTTCATTAAAGACTGTATTCCTTACAGGTTAGAAAGCTTCAATACTCAATCTTCAACAATTACATAATTAATTTTACAACACCATGTTAGCTATATGCATTTCTAAGAATAATTCTGCGATTCATGTCCCTCCGTTGTATGTGCAGCTGAGATAGCTAACGACTGACGTAAAGCAGCTGACTCCATTTATTCCTTCACTATCTAAAATTGCACTGCAGCAGGATAGGACAGAGGTGGTGTTCTTACTATGGTGCGTTAAGTTCAGCGAGGAACTGTTCTTAGTTTCCAAACAATGGATCTGAGAATATATGTATTAAAGACTACTATCTACTACCTCAAACTCCGTTTTTGCTCGTTTCACCTGGAAGGCTGAAAAACAAAATCTTCCAGATACAGCATCGTCAAGAAACCATGGAGCTACCAAGCGACCTCTACCTCTGATGAAAGTTTCTGGTTGTTCAACACTGAAACGAGCAACAGAATCATCTCTCTCCCATCTGAACGCTTATTCCTCGTCGGTGTAAGAGATCCATACCGACTGCCGTCAGGTAGCACCACAGCTTCTGATTGTATACAGTACGTGACTCTTCAGAGAATGAGGGTGGAGAAAATGTCTCCTTCGAAGCCGTACCTTTCATCACAAACTTTTCTTCCCGATTTGGAGGCGTTGGCTTGGCTTTTCACTTCTAAAAGAATTAAAATCGTTGTACAGACAACGAAACGTGTATTGCGTACTGACAGGAAAAATTTTGTTAAAACAATTTTGGTTTAATTTGTCATTTATGGAATTGTTTTCGATCTGCCACTCACTGTCATTAACTGATTAACGAATGATCACAAGATACCGTCTAGAACTTAGTTCTTCTTGGAGGATTACTGTTTTATACTGCGAACTTTACACCCATTTTTTATATAAGCATCCGTTGGCACAGCTGTAGCAATAAAGACAGCAGTAAAAAGGTTTTCACAATCGTCACTATTTCTATCACAGTGTTCTTCTGCATCCTGACGTTCGTATCAAATTTTAGCGTCAGATTGGGAGATAACGGATAATTGGTCAACAGTTCTGCTCCCTTATCTGCATTTTAACTAGCCAGTGCCATCAAAGGGGGGTGGCGGGGTTAGGGGAGGAAGAGTTGTCTACTTCCTCCGTTCTACTGCCCCCTGTGGGTCCGGGGATAGGAATAGGCAACCGGTATTCCTGCCTGTAGTAAGAGGCGACTAAAAGAAGTCTCAAATGTTTCGGCCTTCTGTCATGGTGCCCTCTCGGGTTTGACCTCCATCTATCTAAATTCTTCCGGAGAGCGAACCAATCGGGGAAGGGCACCTTACATAGTGCACTGTATCCGTCGTTCATCGAGACTTTTAGCCGGCTTTCTCGTCGTTGCAATGGTGTCCCGCCCGTTTTCCACCTCTTGGGCGAGGATACGACCCTGCGTGCGATTACCACGCTACATTGCGCAGTGTTGGTTTTTGCTGCGACGACGACCTTGGACATTTTTGCACCTAGGATCCAGCACGGTAGCCAGTCCGTTGTGGTGGGGCCGCCATGTACCCTGTTGGCTGTACCCCCCTGACAACACAGGGAGCGCTCTACTGATGCCTGTGCCGTTCACACCCCACGTATGCCAAGGAGTAGATGCCTATCTCCCCGGGCCATCAGGACTCCCTGCAATGGCCATCCTGCCAGGTGGCCCTTGCTGTGGCTGGGTGGCGCCTGTGGGGAGGGCCCTTGGTCAGAGTAGGTGACATCAGGATGGATGACATGCAATGAAGTGTGGCACATCACCTCTAGCTGGTGGTCAGCCACCAGCAGTCTCTAAGCGTTCGAGGGCTCATTTTAAAGCTAACGTTTATGACCCCAAATCGTACCCATCCCTGGCCACACCATGGGAGGAACGAAAGGCAATGAATGACAGTGACACGTATTCGCCCAGGTATCTCGTGTGTACCAGAGCTGATGGGAAATCCTTTGTATCCGTGAAGCCTCAGTTCATTCTAGAGCATTTAGAGGACAAGTTTATGGAGGTGGAGGGCTTGTCCAAAATGCGCTCTGTCAGTTTTGATAAAAACGGCATCCTCTTCCCAGTCACGCAGGTTACTTGCTTGTGACAAGTTGGCGGATGTTAACGTTACCATCGCACCACATAAGAGTTTAAATATGGTCCAGGGCATTATTTTCCATAGGGACCTACTTTTACTGTCTGATGACGAGCTACGCGCCAACTTAGAGCGTCGAGGTGTCCATTCCTCCGGCGTATTCATCGGGGGCCGAGGGACAATCAGGTTGCTACCGGTGCCTTCATCTTGGCCTTCGAGGTTGATACATTACCAGGGAAGCTCAAGGTGATGGTCTACCGATGTGACGTCAAGCCCTATATAACTCCCCCCATGTGGTGCTTTAAGTGCTGGAAGTTCGGCCATACGTCTTCCCGCTGTACT
This sequence comes from Schistocerca serialis cubense, assembly GCF_023864345.2. Lineage (NCBI taxonomy): Eukaryota > Metazoa > Arthropoda > Insecta > Orthoptera > Acrididae > Schistocerca > Schistocerca serialis. Next base: position 164,348,547 of record NC_064645.1, on the reverse strand, counting down.
TCCAGCCTAACATATCGAGATTGCGGTCGCCCATCTCATCTGGATACTCCATGTGCCCCGCCTCCCGTCTGTATCAACTGTGGAGAGCCTCATTCACCTTGCTCGCCAGACTGCAGGATCTTAAAGAAAGAACGCGAAATCATGGAAGGTAAGACCCTGGACCGACTGACTTACACAGAGGCTAAGCGGAAATTTGAACAGCTACATCCCGTGCGTATGATGTCATCTTACGCCTCCACTGTCGCTCCTGCTCGAGCTCCATGAGCTGCACCACATAGTCAGCTCTCAGAGCCAGAGGGCCTCACCTGCCCCCTGAAAATGGGGGCCACTTCTCTCACTGTTCTTCCCACACCACCTACCTCAGGAGCAGCACCCCCTCACCCACCGGGGACACCAGTCCCCGCTTCTAAGCCGGAGAAGCGGAAGTCTTCTTCGGCTTCTCTCGCTCGGAAGGGATTCCTTGCGTCACTCCCTTCCCAGGTTCCTACCAGCGGCAAAGCAGACACCAACCAGTGGCCCCCCAGGGGGTCCACAACTCTTTTGTGGATACGTGTGTAGCGAGCACGGGACCCCGGGCTAATGTGGCCCTCCTTCCTTTCCGGGCTGCATACCCTCCCTTTCCGCATCCTTCCCTGTCCCCCATCTTCTCCCCCCCCCCCTCACCTCTGGCTCATTCCTTCCCTTTCTCCCCCTCTGGAAGTATGGTTTGTGCCTACGTCCGGAGACGGACGCTCGAAACTGTTACAAATTCCTTGCTTTCTATACTTGCTTCGTCCTTCCCTTGTCCTTCTATTTTCCTTCCCTCTTCTCTTTGCACTTTTCTCCGCTGCGGCATTTGAGACCCCTCTTCTTTCCTTTCCCTTTCTCTTTTTTCCTCCCTGTGCGTGTCTGAAGGCCGGCTCACGCACTTCCATGCGTAGCCGGTGACGGGGTAACGCGTAATTCACCGCCCCGGGTAGACAGGTAGGACACGTACGTACCCCCTGATAACGGCCAGGCCCAGGGAGGGGTGATTACCCGAGCTGATACCTTCCGAAAGTGCCGATTGGTCCCTCCGTCCGTTTGTCGGGAGGTGTGACCTGAGGTGTGAACAATCACCAAGGCGGGAGTGCCCTCAGAGAGGGTCCCCACAAGGGAGGAGCGCGCCATCGGAGACGCCGGTAATCATGGGGATTCTTCCACAATGGTTTCCTCACCTTCCACTATGTCTGCTCACAAGCGTAAGTTCACTGAGTCCCAGCCACAGACAGTTCTTCCATCGTAGCCACAGTTCCTTGTTGTTTCTCGGTCTGACGAAGATCACGACTTCTCCACGGTCAACCCTTTCATTATTCAGAAAGGTGTCGACGCAATTGCAGGTCCTGTAGAGTCTTGTTCCAGATTATGGAATGGCACCCTGTTGTTAGAAACTGTCAGTGCCCTCCAGGCACAAAAATTGCTGCGTACCTCACTACTACACACCTTCCCTGTCCAGGTGGAACCGCACCGTACTTCAAATTCCTCGCGTGGAGTCGTTTATACACGCTCCCTCGATGGATTGTCTGACGAAGAAATTCAGCACTACCTGCCTGATTAGGGCGTAACGGCTGTTCATAGGGTTATGAAAAGGGTTGACATGAACATCATTCCAACCTGCACTGTCTCCTTGACATTTGACAAAGTTCAACTCCCATCGCAAATCAAAGCAGGCTATGAGATAATTTCCTTCGCCCTTACGTCCTTAACCCTACGCGTTGCTATCGGTGTCAGCTGTTCAATCACACCAGCCAGTCCTGTTCCAATCCGGCCAAATGTGTTACGTGTGGCAAGGATGAACATGAGGGTGCTTGTCCACCTCCATCCCCTCGACGCATCAACTGTATGGGAGACCACGCTGCTTCCTCTCGAGATTGCCTCGTTTTTAAGGACGAAAAGCTCATCCAGGAAATTAAAGGAAAAGGTGTCGACCTTTGCTGCTCGAAAATTATTCGCCAGTCGACAGCCCACCGTGCCTCAGACAGGAAAATACAGCACTGTCCTTCCTTCTCCTCGGCCAACAAAGGAGGCGGCCACGCAGACTTGCGACCTCACCTTTAGTACCACGGTCGTCCGATCGGCCAGCGCAAAGATCGCCCGTTCAACCTCACCACTTTCGCCTGCCCACTCTCTGGCTCACCTGTCGTCGGGTTCTGCTAAATCTCGAGCCCAAAAGTCAGACACCAAGACTTCGAAAAAAGAGCATACTCGTGAAGAGCTTTTACGTACCACAAATTCCCAACCATCGGTTCCTCCTTCATCTAAACATCATACTTCCAAGAAGGCTACAAAGAAACCCAGTTCCTCTCCTTCTCCGCCAAGGCGTGTCCCATCTACAGCACCACCTGGCGGAAGTCGCGCTCGGCCGTCTTCTGTGTCGCCGAGGCACACTGCTGACGGCCCATCAACCGGCCGATAGCTGGTGGCAGGAACTGCTCCTGACCAACCTATGGATCAGGATCTTCTGCCTTCGGCTGAATGCCATTCCATGCTGTCGGTCGCAAGCTCTGAGCAGTCGATGAGTTGACAGCAACCTTGATCACATTCCTCCATTTTCTGTTCCCTCTATGTCCATTATCCACTGGAATATCCGCGGTATTCGAGCCAATCGGGATGAATTGTCGATCCTCTTGCGATCCTACTCGCCGGTCATCTTCTGTCATCAGGAAACAAAGCTGCGTCCCCATGACCGCTTTGTTCTCCCTCATTTTCAGTCTGTCCGATATGATCTCCCCTCTGTGAAGGCACTCCAGCACATGGAGGACTCATGATTCTTCTCCATGATACTCTCCATTATCACCCAATCCATTTACACTTCCTTCCAAGCTGTCGCCGTCTGTCTTTCCCTTTCCAGATACAAGTTCTCTCTTTGTACTGTATACATTCCATCATCCACACCAATGGCACGAGCTGATCTTCATCTCCTTGGTCAGCTTCCACACCCATATTGGCTGGTTGGGGACTTCAATGCCCACCACCCACTTTGTGGATCTCCACATCTTTATCCACGTGGCTCACTATTGCTAGACGTCTTCCACCAAGCAGATCTAGTTTGCCTCAACACTGGGGTCCCTACATTTTTGTCTGCCTCCACGACAAGTTTATCTCATTTGGACCTTGCGGTCGGTACTGTTCCGCTAGCTCGGCGCTTCGAATGGTTCGCCCTTGATAAACACTCGAGTGACCACTTTCCATGTGTCAGACTGCAGCCTCAACTGCCATATATGCGCCCGCGACGCTGGAAGTTGGCCCAAGCTGATTGGACACTTTTTTCGTCTCTAGCGACATTCGATGACCGTCACTTTCCCAGCGTCGACGATGATGTCACACATATTACCGACGTTATTCTTACAGCTGCGGAACATTCAATACCACGCACCTCCGAATTGCCCTGGCGCCCCCCAGTTCCTTGGAGGAACGAGGCATGCCGTGACGCACTATGTGAGCGGCGACCTGCTCTCGGCGTTTTCCGCCACCATCCTACTTTGGCCAACTGAATCCGCTATAAGCAGTTCCGAGCGCGATGCCGTCGTGTCATCCGCGATAGCAAGAAGGCCAGCTGGAAATTCTTTATTAGCTCATTTAACACCTTCACTCCCTCCTCGTAAGTTTAGAGTCGCCTTCGACGGTTCTCAGGCGCGCCTAGTTTCTCCCTGGTCGCTGGGCTCACTGTCGCGCATGACCCCGTCGCAATTTCTAACTCGTTGGGTCAGCACTTTTCTGAGATTTCGAGCTCTTCAAATTAACCGCCAGCGTTTCTCCCGAAGAAACGTGCAGCGGAAGTGAGACCTCTTGCTTTCTCCTCTCAAAATCGCGAGAACTACAATACTGTTTTCTCGATGCGGGAACTCCAACATGCACTCTCTTCTTCTCGCTCCTCCGCCTCAGGACCGGATGGTATCCACGTCCAAATGTTGCTGCATTTATCAACCCATAGTCTGCGTTACCTCCTTCGCTTTTATAATCGAATTTGGATCGACAGTACTTTTCCCAGACGATGGCGGGAAGCTATCGTCGTTTCTGTTCCGAAACCTAGAAAGGACAAACATCTCCCCTCTAGCTATCGCCCCATTTCTCTCACGAGTAGTGTCTGTAAGGTTTTGGAGCGTATGGTGAATTACCGTTTAGCGTGGTGGCTGGAATCCCGCAGTCTTTTAACACCTGCCCAATGCGGACTCCGAAAGCATCGTTCTGCAGTTGACCATCTTGTTGCTCTCTCCACTTATATCATGAACAATTTTCTCCGGAAACGCCAAACCGTAGCAATATTTTTTGATCTGGAGGGAGCATACGATACCTGTTGGAGGACAGGCATCCTCCGCACACTGTTCTCTTGGGGCTTTCGAGGTCGGCTTCCCCTTTTTCTTCGCGAATTTATGGCAGAGCGCACATTTAGGGTGCGGATGAACACTACTCTCTCCCGTACTTTCTCCCAAGAAAACGGGGTACCCCAGGGCTCCGTGCTGAGTGTTGAACTGTTTGCCATTGCCATAAATCCAATTATGGATTGTCTCCTTCCTGATGTCTCGGGCTCCCTCTTTGTGGACGATTTTGCGATCTACTACAGCTCTCAACGGACCAGCCTTCTTGAACGACGTCTTCAAGGATGTCTCGATCGCCTCCACTCTTGGAGCATCGAAACCAGCTTCCGTTTTTCTCCCAGTAAGACCGTTTGCGTTAATTTTTGGCGACGTAAGGAGTTTCTTCCGCCCTCCTTACATCTAGGTACTGTCAACCTTCCGTTTTCAAACGTCGCTAAATTCTTGGGTCTTATGTTTGACAGAAAACTGTGCTGGTCCTCCCACGTTTCCTATCTTTCGGCTCGCTGTCTGCGATCCCTTAACACCCAGCCTTTATGCTGAGACTGCCTAACCTCCGCTGTCCAATCGGCGAGCAGTCCTTCTGAGTCGTTATGCTAGCCATCTGTCTTCCATGCCTGCTAGTTGAGCCCATGACATTTTTTTCGACGCCTCCTTTGATGTAGGGTATGCAGGCCGCCCCTCCTCCCTACTACCACCGGGAGTCCTCTTCCGTCAACTGCTCCATACTCTTTCCTTCCGCTTTCCTAAAACCTTCTTGACAACTTGGGGTACAGCACCGCCTTGGCTCCGTCCCCGGATCTGCCTGCTCCGTGATTTCCCAAGGATGGTACCCCTTCACTTGTTTATCGTCGGGCATTTGCTGCTGTATGTGCAGAAATGACGGACTCCACATTTATTTACACCGACGGCTCGAAAACATCGTTAGGTGTAGGGAGTGCCTATATTGTTGGCGACACCCCAAATCACTTTCGGCTTCCCGACCAGTGTTCGGTTTATACTGCGCAGCTTTATGCTGTTCTCCAGGCTGTCCACTACATCCGCCGCCATCAGCGGATACAGTACGTAATCTGCTCAGATTCTCTCAGCTCTCCCCCCTGCGGGTTCGGGGGTAAGAATAGGCCCGCGGTATTCCTGCCTGTCGTAAGAGGCGACTAAAAGGAGTCTCAAATGTTTTGGCCTTAATGTGATGGTCCCCCTTGGGGTTTGACCTCCATTTTTCAAAATTCTACAGAAGTACGAGCCTTTCGGGGAAGGACACCTTACATGGTGTACCACTGGTCCTAAGTGCACTAAGACCTTGGCACTCAGCATTGCACCGGCGTTGTCACCATACCCATTACTCCTCAAATTGGGCCTAAACGCCTGATGGGTTGTCCAAGTTACGCCCATAGTGCATCTCCATCTGCACCAGCGATCATGATGGACTTTCCATGGCACCAGAAATCCAGCACGGTAGCCAGCCCGTTGTGGTGGGGTCGTCATGTACCCTCTAGGTTGTAGCCCCCTGACAACACAGGGATCGTACTGCCGATACCTGAGCTGCACCCTCCCCACGTTGGCCAAGGAGTAGATGCCCGTCTCCTTGGGGCATCAGGACTCCCGGCAATGGTCATCCTGCCAGGTGGCCCTTGCTGCGGCTGGGTGGCGCCCGTGGGGAGAGCCCCTGGTCGGAGTGGGTGGTATCGGGGCGGACGTTTCGCACATGAAACGTCACCACGTATCAGGTCGCTCTGCGGCCGAGTCTTCCAAAAGAAAAGGTACCGTTTCTAGTTCTGGTTCTCCTGCCCTTTCCCCCTTGGCCACTCCATGGGAGGAGGGACAGGCCCGCCGGCTTGGGGCGAAGTACTTCCCCCGCTATTTGGTCTGTTCTCGAACAGATGGGGGGACGTTCGCCACCTCCAAGCCCATGTTCTTTGTTCAGCACATTGAGGACGTCTTCGGGGAAATCGAGGCTCTCAGCAAGATGCGATCAGGGTCCGTTCTTATCAAGACCACCTCTGCCACACAATCGGCGGCACTCCAGGCGTGCGACCGCCTCGGGGACATCCCAGTCTCCATTGTCCCACATCTGGCACTAAATAGGACGCAGGGGGTTATTTTTCATCGTGACCTCCTGCTACAATCTGATGAGGAGCTCAGGGCCAACCTGGAGCGCCGCGGCGTGCATTTCGTCCGGTGAGTCCAGCGCGGCCCCAAAGACCGTCGCATCGACACCGGGGCCTTTATCCTCGCCTTCGAGGGGGACGTTCTCCCGGAGAAGGTAAAGGTGATGTGCTACCGGTGCGACGTGCGACCTTACGTCCCGCCTCCTATGCGCTGTTTTAGGTGTTTGCGCTTTGGGCACATGTCGTCCCGGTGTGAGGCTGAGCCCCTTTGTGGCGACTGTGGATGTCCTCTTCGTGAGGAACATACTTGCACCCCACCACCTCGGTGCCCTAATTGTCCTGGCGTCCACTCGCCTAGGTCCCCAGACTGCCCCGCCTATCAGAAGGAGAAAAAGATACAAGAAATCAAAACTTTGGATCGGCTCTCTTATTCTGAGGCCAGGAAGAAGTATGACCGCCTTCATCCCATGTCACTGGCCACTTCGTTTGCCTCAGTTGTGTCCACTCCTTCCGCTGTATCCTCACCTCTATCCTGTCCCCCCTCTGCCTCCTCTGCCCATCAGGGGGCTCTGCCTCCGCCTCCCAAATCCCTCCCTTCCAACTCCTCCTCCCCCGCGGCCCCCACCCCCCCTGCCCCAGGGGCCACCCTTCCTCCTCATCCTCCTCCCCCCACGCCACCTGAGAAGCGATCCTCTTCTCAGGCGTCCATCGGGGAAACGTTCCGGACCCCAGCTTCCGAGGTCCGGCGTTCCAAAACGGACCCCGCGCGTGAGGATCTTCGTGTCCCGCCCACCATCCCTGTGCCTCCTCGGCCTTCCAAGAAGGCCTCCAAGAAGAAGTCTCTATCCCCCTCTCCACCCCGGCGCGTTTCATCTGACGCTTCATCCGTGAGTCGCTGCTCCCGGCCGTCCTCAGTTTCGCCGGGACGCTCCGCTGCCAGGCGTTCCGCCGGCCTTTTGTCGGCAAATGATGCGGCCCCTCCTACACAACCAGGGACAGCGGCCGCAGCTGGCGACGAGTCGATGGAACCGGATCCGCCTGCCGTCAGTTGTAGCGTTGTTGCCTCGCAACCTGGCCCTCCGCGGCCATCGAGGTGACCAGCTCTTCCCCGTCTCGTTCCCCCAACTTTTTGACTAGCAATGGTGTTGTTTCATTGGAACATAAGAGGTATTCGATCTAATCGGGAGGAATTACAACTGCTCCTCCGCCTGCACTGTCCGCTCGTCCTTGGTCTCCAGGAAACCAAGTTGCGCCCGACTGACCGTATTGCCTTTTCCCACTATACCTCGGAGCGGTATGACCTCGCCCCTGTGGACGGTATCCCTGCTCATGGTGGGGTCATGTTGCTCGTTCGGGACGATGTCTATTACCATCCCATCCCATTGACCACCCCACTCCAAGCATTACTCTTTCTGCTTTTACTTTTTCAGTTTGTACCGTCTACACTCCACCGTCATCTGCTGTTAGTCGGGCTGACATGATGCACCTGATCGATCAGCTTCCCCCGCCGTTCTTATTGTTTGGCGACTTCAATGCCCATCATCCCCTTTGGGGCTCTCCTGCATCCTGTCAAAGAGGCTCACTCTTGGCGGATGTCTTCAACCATCTCAATCTTGTCTGCCTCAATACCGGCACCCCGACTTTCCTCTCATACTCATACCTACTCCCACTTGGACCTCTCGATCTGTTCTACCACTCTTGCCCGTCGGTTCGAGTGGTATGTCCTTTCTGACACCTATTCGAGCGACCACTTCCCCTGTGTCGTACGTCTCCTGCACCACACCCCATCCCCACGTCCTTCGCGCTGGAACATACTGAAAGCTGACTGGGGACTTTACTCCTCCCTGGCGACCTTTCCGGACCACGATTTTCCCAGTTGTGACAGTCAGGTCGAATACCTCACGGCTGTTATTATCCATGCTGCCGAACGTTCCATACCTCGTACTACTTCTTCTTCACGTCGCGTTTCCGTCCCCTGGTGGAACGAGGCTTGTAGGGACGCTATCCGTGCTCGACGACGTGCTTTACGCAGCTTTCGCCGCCATCCTACGTTGGCGAATTGTATTGAATACAAACGACTCCGAGCGCAATGCCGTAGAGTCATCAAAGACAGCAAAAAAGCTTGCTGGGCCTCTTTCACGAGCTCCTTTACCATTTTTACTCCCTCTTCCGTTGTTTGGGGTAGCCTGCGCCGGCTGTCGGGCATTAAGGCCCACTCCTCAGTACCTGGCCTGACCTCAGGTAATGAGGTCCTTGTTGATCCTGTGGCTGTCTCCAACGCCTTTGGCCGCTTTTTCGCGGAGGTTTCAAGCTCCGCCCATTACCATCCTGCCTTCCTTCCCAGGAAAGAGGCAGACGAGGCTCGGCGACCTTCCTTCCACTCGCTGAATCTGGAAACTTACAATGCCCCCTTTACTATGCGGGAACTCGAACGAGCGCTTGCACTGTCCCGGTCCTCTGCTCCGGGGCCAGATGCCATTCATGTTCAGATGCTGGCACACCTTTCTCCCCCCCCAGGGGGTCCACAACTCTTTTGTGGACACGTGCGTAGCGAGCACGGGACCCCGAGCTAATGTGGCCCTCCTTCCTTTCCGGGCTGCATACCTTCCCTTCCCTTTCCGCATTCCTCCACGTCCCCCATCTTCGCCCCCCCCCCTCACCTCTGGCTCTTTCCTTCCCTTTCTCCCCCTCTGGGAGTATGGTTTGTGGCTACGTCCGGAGACGGACGCTCGAAACTGTTCCAAATTCCTTGCTTTTACACTTGCAAGTCCTCGTCCTTCCTCTGTCCTTCTCTTTTCCTTCCCTCTTCTCCTTGCCCTTTTCTCCGCTGCGGCGTTTGAGACCCCCTTTTCTTTCCTTTCCCTTTCTCTTTTTTCCTCCCTGTGCGTGTCTGAAGGCCGACCCACGCACTTCCATGCGTAGCCGGTGACGGGGTAACGCGTAATTCCCCGCCCCGGGTAGACAGGTAGGACACGTACGTACCCCCTGGTAAAGGCCAGGCCCAGGGAGGGATGATTACCCGAGCTGATACCTTCCGAAAGTGCCGATTGGTCCCTCCGTCCGTTTGTCGGGAGGTGTGACCTGAGGTGTGAACAATCACCTAAGGCGGGTGTGCCCTCGGTGAGGGCCCCCACAAGGGAGGAGCGCGCCATCGGAGACGCCGGTAATCATGGGGGATTCTTCCGCAATGGTTTCCTCACCTTCCACTATGTCTGCTCACAAACGTAAGTTCACTGAGTCTCAGCCACAGACGGTTCTTCCATCGTTGCCACAGTTCCTTGTTGTTTCTCGGTCTGACGAAGGTCACGACTTTTCCACGGTCAACCCTTTCATTATTCAGAAAGGTGTCGACGCAATTGCGGGTCCTGTAAAGTCTTGTTCCAGATTACGGAATGGTACCCTGTTGTTAGAAACACACAGTGCCCTCCAGGCTCAAAAACTGCTGCGTACTTCTCTGCTCCACACCTTCCCTGTCCGGGTGGAACCGCACCGTACCTTAAATTCCTCGCGTGGAGTCGTTTATACACGCTCCCTCGATGGATTGTCTGACGAAGAAATTCAGCACTACCTATCTGACCAGGGCGTCACCGCTGTTCATCGGGTTATGAAAAGGGTTGACTCGAACATCATTCCAACCCGCACTGTCTTCTTGACATTTGACAAAGTTCAACTCCCATCAAAAATCAAAGCAGGCTATGAGATAATTTCCGTTCGCCCTTATGTCCCAAACCCTACGCGTTGTTATCGATGTCAGCGGTTCAATCACACCAGCCAGTCCTGTTCCAATCCGGCCAAATGTGTTACGTGTGGCAGGGATGCCCATGAGGGTGCTTGTCCACTTCCATCCCCTCGCTGCATCAACTGTATGGGTGACCACGCTGCTTCCTCTCGAGATTGCCCTGTTTTTAAGGACGAAAAGCTGATCCAGGAAATAAGAGTGAAGGAAAAGGTGTCGACCTTTGCTGCTCGAAAGTTACTCGCCAGTCGACAGCCCACCGTGCCTCAGAAAGGAAAATACAGCGCTGTCCTTGCTTCTCCTCGGCCAACAAAGGAGGCGGCCACGCAGACTTGTGACCTCACATTTAGTACCACGGTCGTCAGATCGGCCAGCGCAAAGATGGCCCGTTCAACCTCACCTCTTTCGCCTGCCCACTCTATGGCTCACCCTTCGTCGGGTTCTGCTAAATCTCGAGCCCAAAAGTCAGACGCCAAGTCTACAAAAAAAGAGCATTCTCGTGAAGAGTTTTTACGTACTGCAACTTCACAACCATCGGTTCCTCCTTCATCTAAACATACCTCCAAGAAGGCTACGAAGAAACACAGTTCCTCTCCTTCTCCGCCAAGGCGTGTCCCATCTACAGCACCACCTGGCGGAAATCGCCCTCGGCCATCTTCTGTGTCGTCGAGGCGCACTGTTGGTGGCCGGTCAACTGGCAGATCGTTGGTGGCAGGAGCTGCTCCTGACCAACCTATGGATCAGGATCTTCTGCCTTCGACTGAATGCCATTCCATGCTGTCGGTCGCAAGCTCTGAGCAGTCGTTGAGTTGACAGCACCCTTGGTGACGTTCCTCCATTTTCTGTTCACCCTATGTCCATTATCCACTGGAATATCCGCGGCATTCGCGCCAATCGGGAGGAATTGTCGATCCTCTTACGATCCTACTCGCCGGTCATCTTCTGTCTTCAGGAAACAAAGCTGCGTCCCCATGACCGCTTTGTTCTCCCTCATTTTCAGTCCGTCCGATATGACCTCCCCTCTGTTGAAGGCACTCCAGCCCATGGAGGACTCATGATTCTGCTCCATGATACTCTCCATTATCACCCAATCCCCTTAAACACTTCCTTCCAAGCTGTCGCCGTCCGTCTTTCCCTTTCTGGATACACGTTCTCTCTTTGTACGGTATACATTCCATCGTCTACACCAATGGCACGAGCTGATCTCCTTCATCTTCTTGATCAGCTTCCACCCCCCTATTTGCTGGTTGGGGACTTCAATGCCCACCACCCGCTTTGGGGATCTCCACATCCTTGTCCACGTGGCTCACTATTGCTAGACGTCTTCCACCAAGCGGATCTAGTCTGCCTCAACACTGGGGTCCCTACATTTTTGTCTGCCTCCACGGAAAATTTATCCCATTTGGACCTTGCGGTCGGTACTGTTCCGCTAGCTCGGCGCTTCGAATGGTTCGCCCTTGATGATACACACTCGAGTGACCACTTTCCATGTGTTCTTAGACTGCAGCCTCAACTGCCATATATGCGCTCGCGACGCTGGAAGTTTGCCCAAGCCGATTGGACACTTTTTTCGTCTCTAGCGACATTCGATGACCGTCGCTTTCCCAGCGTCTCAGTGGCATTCCTCTGGCTCCCGGGACACGCTGGTATCTGTGGAAATGAGGCGGCCGATATAGCGGCCAAGGCTGCAGTCTCTCTTCCTCGGCCAGCTCTTCAGTCTCTTCCGTTTACCGATCTACGGAGCGGTTTATGTCGCCAAGTTACTCATTTATGGCATGCGCATTGGTCAACACTTCCCCACAATAAATTGCGGGAAGTGAAAGCCGTTCCTTGCGCTTGGACCTCTTCCTCCCGAACGCGTCGTCGGGAGGAGGTAATTTTAGCTCGACTCCGGATAGGGCACTGTCTTTTTAGTCATCGACATCTTTTAAGTGGTGATCCTCCCCCACTCTGTCCCCACTGCTCTCAGCTGTGGACGGTCAGACACCTTTTAATTGAATGCCCCTATTTTAATCCGTTACGCTCCCGTCTACAGCTATCGCCTGATCTATCGTCGATTTTAGCAGATGACACGCGCTCAGCTGACCGCGTTCTACAGTTTATTAGTGACAGTGAAATGACGTCAGTCATTTGAAGCTTTTTTTTGGGGGACAACCAACCCCTTTCTATAGTGGACTTTTAAGCATTCCTTCTGCCTTTAGTTTCTCAAATTTTCTGACTTTGTTTCCATTGCTGCTGATTTTAAATTTCGTTTTTTTTTCCTGTTTTCTACGTCACGGGCTGGGCGCTAATGACCATAGAAGTTTTGCGCCCTAAAAACCACAAACCAAAAAAAAAAAAAAAAAAAAAAAACTTTCTCCGGCGGGCAAAAGCTTCCTTCTTCGTACCTACAATCGCGTCTGGACCGAAGGTCAGGTCCCCATGCGTTGGCGTGACGCCGTTGTTGTTCCTATACCCAAACCCGGGAAGGATAGACACCTTCCTTCTAGTTACCGCCCCATTTCTCTTACAAGCTGTGTCTGTAAGGTGATGGAGCGCATGGTTAATGCTCGGTTAGTTCGGATTCTCGAATCTCGACGACTACTTACTAATGTCCAATGCGGCTTTCGTCGCCGCCGCTCCGCTGTTGACCACCTTGTGACCTTGTCGACATTCATCATGAACAACTTTTTGCGAAGGCGCCAAACGGTAGCCGTGTTCTTCGACTTGGAGAAGGCTTATGATACCTGTTGGAGAGGAGGTATCCTCCGCACTATGCACAAGTGGGGCCTACGCGGTCGTCTGCCCCTTTTTATTGATTCCTTTTTAACGGATCGAAAGTTTAGGGTACGTGTGGGTTCCGTATTGTCCGACGTCTTCCTCCAGGAGAACGGAGTGCCTCAGGGCTCCGTCTTGAGCGTAGCCCTTTTTGCCATCGCGATCAATCCAATTATGGATTGCATTCCACCTAATGTCTCAGGCTCTCTCTTTGTCGATGACTTCGCGATCTACTGCAGTGCCCAGAGAACATGCCTCCTGGAGCGCTGCCTCCAGCGTTGTCTAGACAGCCTCTACTCATGGAGCGTGGCAAATGGCTTCCGGTTCTCTGAAGAGAAGACGGTTTGTATCAACTTTTGGCGATATAAAGCGTTCCTTCCGCCATCCTTACATCTCGGTCCCGTTGTTCTCCCATTCGTGGACACAACTAAGTTTCTAGGGCTCACGTTGGACCGGAAACTGTGTTGGTCTCCACATGTCTCTTATTTGGCGGCCCGTGGTACACGTTCCCTTAATGTCCTCAGAGTTCTTAGCGGTTCATCTTGGGGAGCGGATCGCACTGTCCTGCTTCGCTTGTATCGGTCCATAGTCCGATCGAAGCCTGATTATGGGAGCTTCGTCTACTCGTCCGCTCGGCCGTCCCTCTTACGCCGGCTCAACTCCATCCACCATCGGGGGATACGTCTTGCGACCGGAGCCTTCTACACTAGTCCTGTCGAGAGTTTTTACGCTGAAGCTGCCGAGTTACCATTGACCTACCGGCGCGACATACTGCTGTGTCGGTATGCCTGCCGGCTGTTGTCTATGCCCGAACACCCCTCTTACAAGTCCTTCTTCGCCGATTCTCTCGACCGTCAGTACGGGTTGTATGTGTCTGTCCTGCTGCCCCCCGGAGTCCGCTTCCGTCGCCTGCTTCGACAATTGGATTTTGCCCTCCCTACCACCTTCAGAGAGAGTGAGAGCCCGACACCACCTTGGCTCCAGGCTCCGGTTCGTATTTATCTCGACCTCAGCTCACTCCCGAAGGAGGGTACTCCGGCTGCAGTGTATTGCTCACGGTTTGTCGAACTTCGTGCTCGACTTGCTGGTCACACCTTTATTTACACCGATGGCTCCAAAACTGACGATGGTGTCGGCTGTGCCTTTGTCGTCGGGACCGCCACCTTTAAATACCGGCTCCTTGACCAATGTTCCAGCTTTACGGCCGAGCTTTTTGCTCTCCATCAGGCCATTCAGTATGCCCGCTGCCACCGCCATTCATCGTATGTACTCTGCACTGACTCACTCAGTGCTCTTCAGAGCCTTGGGGCTCCCTATCCGGTCCATCCCTTGATTCAACGAATACAGCAGTCCCTCCATTCTTTCGCTGACAATGGCGGTTCTGTCAGCTTTCTGTGGGTCCCCGGACATGTAGGAGTGCCTGGGAATGAGGCTGCGGATGCTGCAGCCAAGGCTGCAGTCCTCCAGCCTCGGCCAGCCTCCCATTGTGTCCCGTCATCTGACGTTTGTGGGGATGTATGTAAGAGGCTTGTGTCCTTGTGGTGGGATGCTTGGTCATCCCTCCAAGGAAACAAGCTCCAGGCAGTCAAACCGCTCCCAACTGCTTGGACAACTTCCTCCCGACCATCTCGGCGCGAGGAGGTCCTTCTGACCAGGTTGCGGATTGGGCATTGCCGGTTTAGCCACCGCTACCTGCTCTCTGGTGACCCAGCCCCGCAGTGCCCTTGTGGTCAGGCATTAACGGTGCGCCATGTTTTATTGTCGTGTCCCCGTTTTAGTCAATTTCATGTTGTCCTGTCCCTGCCATCTACCTTACCGGATGTTTTAGCTGATGACGCTCGAGCAGCTGCTCGTCTTCTGCGTTTTATAACTTTAACTGGCTTGACCAAAGACATTTAACCTTTTTACTTATTTCCTCTGCATCTTTGTCAGGTCCTTTTGATGTCCCCCCATCCCCTTGAGTTTTAGCAGGTTCCTTGTGCTCTAACACCAGTGACTGGGCGCTAATGACCTCAGCAGTTGAGCGAACTTAAACCCTACCAAAAAAAAAAAAAAAAAAATCTCTCAGCTCTCTTCTCAGTCTCCAAGCTCTTTACCCTGTGCACCCTCTGGTCCACCGGATTCAGGACTGTCTGCGCATGCTCCACCTGGGGGGCGTCTCGGTGGCGTTCCTCTGGCTCCCGGGACACGTTGGTATCTGTGGAAATGAGGTGGCCGATATTGCAGCCAAGGCTGCAGTCTCTCTTCTTCGGCCAGCTATTCAATCGATTCCCTTCACCGATCTACGGAGCGTTCTATGTCGTCGTGTTGTTCATTTAAGGCATGCGCATTGGTCGACACTTCCCCATAATAAATTGCGGGACGAGAAAGCTCTTCCTTGCGCTTGAACCTCTTCCTCCCGAACGCGTCGTCGGGAGGAGGTAATTTTAACTAGACTCCGGATAGGGCATTGTCTTTTTAGCCATCGACATCTTTTAAGCGGCGATCCTCCCCCACTTTGTCCCCACTGCTCTCTGCTGTGGTCGGTAAGACACCTTTTGAGTGCCCCTATTTTAATCCGTTACGCTCCCGTCTACAGCTATCGCCTGATATATCGTCGATTTTAGCAGATGACACGCGCTCAGCCGACCGCGTCCTCAAGTTTATTAGTGCCAGTGAAATGACGTCAGTCATTTGAAGCTTTTTTTTGGGGACAACCAACCCCTTTCTGTAGTGAATTTTAAGCCTTCCTTCTGTTTTTAGTTTCTCCAATTTTATGACTTTCGTTCCCATTGCTGCTGGTTTTCAATGTCGGTTTTTTGCTGTTTCCTAAGTCACGGACCGGGCGCTAATGACCATAGCAGTTTTGCGCCCTAAACCCAAAAAAAAAGCTAGCCAGTGGCTGAAAAAGCCACAGGTCGCTGGTCGTCGAGCTTCGTGATCATCTTTGGTCCCGGAGACTGACTCCAATAAGCCCTATCAGCAACGGCAACCAAAGGAACAGCGAGAGAAAATCGATATTGAACACCCATAAGACCAAGGCAACTGGGGTGGCACCTACTCCACCATTACCTACATACCTAAAAGCTCTGCATCTGAGAACGAGGTGGAGATTCTTGCGTCCACTGAGGACCTCGATCTCGCCGGTCCCTAAGACGCAATGGATAGCACTTGCACAGATGCTCCATCGGACCAGGGGACCCGGTGGCGTAATCTGCTTCCCCAGTCCCTTCGCGCCTTTCTCAGCCATGGACAATATCATTCTCCAGTGGAACTGCAGCGGTTTCTTCCACCATCTAGCTGAGCTCCGACAACTTGTCAGCCTTCACCCTTTCTTCTGCATTGTTCTTCAGGAAACTTGGTTTCCAGCAATGAGAACCCCCGCCCTCTGTGGCTATCGGGGTTATTATAAGAACCGGGCAGCTAATGAAAGGGTGTCTGGTGGCGTCTGCAACTATGTCCTTCACTCTCTTCACAGCGAGTCTGTCCCTCTGCAAACACCTTTAGAGGCTGTCGCTGTTCGGGTGTGGACGCCACAGGCTGTTACTGTCTGCATTCTGTATCTTCCACCAGATGGTGATGTCCCGCAGCGTGACCTGGCTGGCCGGCCGCTGGTGGCCGAGCGGTTCTGGCGCTACAGTCTGGAACCGCGCTACCGCTACGGTCGCAGGTTCGAATCCTGCCTCGGGCATGGATGTGTGTTGTCCTTAGGTTAGTTAGGTTTAAGGAGTTCTAAGTTCTAGGGGACTTATGACCTCAGATAAGTTCCATAGCGCTTAGAGACATTTGAACCATTTGTCCTGGCTGCGCTGATAGCGCAATTGCCGCAGCATTTCCTGTTACTGGGCGACTTCAGTGCCCATAACTATCTGTGGGGTGGGTCAGTGGCAACAGATCGAGGTGCCAACGTTGAGAATGTATTGGCACAGCTCGACCTCTCCCTTTTAAACGATGGTGCCTTCACACGTTTCAGTGTGGAGCATGGCATGTACTCTGCCATCGACCTTTCGATCTGCAGCCCTAGCCTCTGTCTGTCCAATGGAGAGTGCATGACGACCTGTGTGGTAGTGACCACTTTCCGATCTTTGTCACTGCTACAGCGTCTGGGCGTCCTTGCAGTTGGGCTATGAATAAGGCTGACTGGGACTTGTTCTCCTCCACTGCCGCTATTGTGCCTCTCTCTAATGACGACATTAATGCGGTGTTTCACTCGGTCACAAGCGGCATCGTTACTGCCGCAGAATCTGCCATTCCCCGTTCTTCCTGGTCCCCTCGGAGGAGGATTGTGCCTTGGTGGTCGCCTGAGATCGCTGAAGCGATTAAAGATCTCCGGCGGGCGCTCCAGCGTCACAAGCGACATCCCGGCATTGAACACCTCATCGCCTTCAAACGGCTGCGTGCGCGGGCACGCCGCATTTTCTGCCAATGCAAGCGGGAGTGCTGGGATCGGTATGTCTCCACCATTGGCTTCCAAGTCCCTCGTTCGCAGGTCTGGGCCAAGATTCGACGCCTCTATGGCTATTGGACCCCTGTCAGCATCCCTGCGCTCTCACTGAATGGAGCAGTTCATACTGATTCCGATGTAATTGCAAACCGCTTGGCAGAGCATTTTGCTCCGAGTTCCGCTTCTGCGAATTACCCACTGGCTTTCCACTCCATTAAAGAGCGGATGGAACGTTTGAGCCTTTCATTTCGGATCCGCCATCCTGAATCGTACAATGTTACATTCAGTCAGTGGGAATTTCACAGTGCCCTGGCCGCATGCTTTGATACCGCTCCTGGCCCAGATCGCATCCACTGTCAGATGCTGAAACACCTTTCAATGGACTGCAAGCGACGCCTCCTCGACCTTTACAACCGTCTCTGGGTCGAGGGTGAGTTTCCGTCGCAATCGCGGGAAAGTATTGTTATCCCCATTCTGAAACCTGACAAGAACCCTTTGGAGGCGGACAGCTACCGCCCCATTAGCCTCACTAACGTCCTTTGCAAGTTGCTCGAATGGATGGTGAGCCGGCGATTGAGTTGGGTATTAGAGTCTCGGGGCCCCCTGGCTCCGCATCAGGGTGGGTTCCGTAAAGGCCGCACCTCCGCCGACAACCTGGTGAGCCTGGAGTCCGCCATCGGTACGGCCTTTGCCCGCCGTCAGCACCTCATCACTGTTTTTTGACATGAGGACGGCGTACGATACGACGTGGCGCCATCACATCCTCTCTACACTTAATGATTGAGGTCTTCAGGGTCCGCTGCCGATTTTCATGCGGAATTTTCTGGCGCATCGTACCTTCCGCGTGCAAGTCGCGGCCTCCCATAGTTCCTCCCAAGTTCAGGAGAACAGGGTACCACAGGGATCAGTCTTAAGTGTCTGCCTGCTTTTAATTGCAATTAATGGGCTCGCTGCGGCGGTGGGAATGTCTGTCTCCGCTTCGTTGTATGCTGACGACTTAAGCCTCTACTATAGCTTTACATTTGCGCTGCCTTACACGCTCCCTGCCCTTTTAACTAATGACTCTATGGCAGGCTTAGTTTTACGTTTTATTCGGGCAGAGGGCTTTTATCAGTTGCTCTAAGTGTTTATCTTTAGTATTGAGTCTGGCTTTTGGCCTACAGTTTTAGCCTGAGTTTTTAATGTTTCTCGGTGATTGGCTTTTCCTTTTTTTTCTCTCTCTGGTCGGCCAGCCACCGTCACACTGTGTGATTTTAATTTGTTTTGTCTGGTCTTTGTCTAAGTTTCTCTTGTCATATGTCGTCTGTCATCTTTTCCTTATTCGCTTTTATTCTGCGTGGGTGTTTTCAAGTTTTGGAACACGGGACCGATGACCATAGCAGTCTGGTCCCTTTAATCCCGCAAACCAACCTGTCTTTTTTATATCATCTGAACAAGGGCTCAGGGCTCATCATACTCGTATGACATGTTGGACGATGCCAGTTGAATGCTGTCCACGTCTTCAAAGACGGCAATCTGCTACTGATACCACATGCATGCCCAGACAGCACAAGTTTCCTAAGCGTGACCGTTATAGATATGGATGCACGGTCTAGAAGCTTTTATGTCCGCATCACACATGCAGTAATTATTACTTAGTTCAGAAGCATTATCTGCTAGATTTCTAACAGAGGATGAGCGAGTTACGTTTATAGATCTTAATGTCTCTCCTATTGTGGATATTTTCCTTCACAACCGACAAGCATGCGATGGATGGAATCTCTACCGACTCGACGTCTTCATTCACCTTCGCCGAAATGCTAATAGGGAGAGAACCTCTGACTTGCGGAAGTCCTGCGTTGATAGTAGTCTCCGCCTTCGTTCTGCGTCCCTTTGCATCTTGTTAGGTGGTACGTACTTGGAGATCTTACTAAGCGTTGCCATATCGCTTCTTCGTATTTGATGCTTCAAAAACATTGCATACATAAGGAACTGCCTGCCAAGAGTATTACATATACATTATCTTTTTTTTTTTACGAAGGAAGGTCTGGTGGTTTCCTTGCAGTAGGTCATGTTTTTCTATACTGTCCATCCTTGCTGCAGTGGGCAAAACCTGAAATCTTATTTGGATCACGCATGCATACATGTGAGTAATCCTCAGACATGGTGTATTTTGGAACTGCTACGTGATGTTCAATAAATATAGAACTGCAGTACTTTAGCCACTATATATTCTCCAAGTCTTGACTACTTGTTTTCTAATATTTTCTGGAATTTCGGTGCACGTGGAACTGTATGCCGTTGTGCTGTTACTAACTTGAATCATAACTCTGATTGTATTACACAGTTTTGTTTACATGCTCTGTTCACTATTTTGACTATAAACTCAGTCAGTGAGGTCATCTGCTTCCTGAAGATCATGTAGCAGCTCCAAAATGCGCAATGTACGAGGGTTACTCACTTGCAGCTATATGTGGTACACATAAGAACTCAGATTTTACGCACAGCATCGAGGAGTGACATCATAGAATGTCACACCGTATATTGTCATTAAAATTCGTTTTCTGGGACGTTCACAAACAGTTTCCCTTAAGTTCACAAGCGAACTTCTCCTCTATTCTGGTATTGTTTAACAACTTCTCAATGTCTTGTTGTTTTTCACCTTCTACGAAGTGTGCATTTTTGCAGTACAAATTGCTTTGATTCAGATATTGTCAATTTTTGGGTTAGCACCCTTTTGAGAATTGTCATTGATATTTTTTTTAATATTCGCATTTACCTGGTTTCATAAATAGTATGGGTATACTTCGTTGTATATTGGCTTTAATTTGCTCTTGTGGTGTTGGTTTCGGTTCCGGTATAGCAGCAGCTGCAACATATAACGTTAGTGCTGGCTCAGTGTTAAGCGTTTGCGAGGGTTTGAATTCCCGCCGCAACTGGTAGCGCTGCGCTGTTTACATTTGCAGCGAGCGCGGTCGTTTTTCCTGAAGCGGTAGACGGAGCGAGACAGAGCCGCCTAGTCCCTAGTCCCTCCTGCTCTGCTGGCTAGTGTGGAAGCGGCTGTCAGTCGATATAGCCTACCACGTTACCGAGCCGTGTGCTTAACGATTAACCGTGGACGTCGTCCGTGGCATATGTATAGGTCGTGCTGATTGATTTCCCACGTGCTGTTGGATGTAGGAGAGTGCACTTGCGGATTCAGTAGAACCAGGCATGTGCATGAAGGGTTCCGAAGGTGGTTTCGGTGGGCTGTGACTTGTGTACATGAGGTATGTTTCCGAGGTGGAGTCCATGTCAAGGCTGTTAATGCGTACTTTAGTAAGTTTTCGTCGGGCACGGTATGATCAAGTCTTCGGAAGTAGTTTGTTTAATCGTGTGATTTCCACAGTTGAGCTAGTTTGGTTGAATGCCAGTCGTTTTGTATTATCACGTAATAGGGGAGAGTGTGTGGCAGATATGATACGTGAGTTGGGATGGAAGTCATTAAAGCAAAGACGTTTTTGGTCGCGGCGAGATCTATTTACGAAATTTCAATCACCAACTTTCTCTTCCGAATGCGAAAATATTTTGTTGAGCCCAACCTACATAGGTAGGAATGATCATCAAAATAAAATAAGAGAAATCAGAGCTCGAACAGAAAGGTTTAGGTGTTCGTTTTTCCCGCGCGCTGTTCGGGAATGGAATGGTAGAGAGATAGTATGATTGTGGTTCGATGAACCCTCTGCCAAGCACTTGAATGTGAATTGCAGAGTAGTCATGCAGATCTAGATGTAGATGTGCGCGTGAGTGCATGTTCCGGAGCACAGTGAAATCATGTATTGGGAAATCGGGTTCTTTAGATGGAGTCATATCCACAGTTACGTGACTTGAGTTTCGGTGATTTATTGTCTGACTAAAGAATTTAAGTTGCGTTTCTCCGTTGGTCGCATTTGTCTGTCTGTACTCTCCGCTGTTGATCACGTATCGTAGGCATTCGCATCGGAACTGTATTCTATTCCTCGATTGCGGTCGCTGTGAGTACTCAGCAGGCTGCCGATCAGTGAAGATATATCCTGCACATCGTACAACCGCAACGTCACGATAATATTGGTCGTCTTTATTTCAGAAACTAGCGACGTTGTGTTGTCACGGAACTGTTGGCAAGTGTGCTCCGGTCTGTCATCTGGGCGAGGTCCGATGCGAGTAGTAAGAGTGAGGTACGTGACATTGTTTAGATTCTGTTGTAAGTATCTTCGCTTAATGCCTGCATTTGTTTTATCAAATTTCACTTGTGCTGAGAAATCTTAAGAGCTGTTGAGCGCCACTTGATGGAAACATCCGTTGTTCAGATGCGACTCTTTTATTCCTCTCCTACAGTTCTTTGTGGAATTCTTGTCTGTTGTGTTGGTTGGTTAGTGTCCAAGACATGAATTACTGTGTGCTGTATGATCACCGTGTTCGTCTCAATGTATCTTACGTAATACGCGCTTAAGTGGAAAACGTTTCAATGGCAAGCAGCGTTAGTAAGAAAACTGTCTAGCTGCGACTGAAGTTTTACCGTAACAAATACTCGAGCTAAAATCTGCTTGGGAAGAGAGGGGCTAATCCCTACAAGTAACGAAGATACCAGTACAGTAGGCTAATGGTACCTGAGGACAGGCGGGAGAGTCCCAGGTGGGCTAAGTGAAAACTAGCCATAAACGGCTAGTACGGCTGCTTACCAAAATTTCTCTTCAGTTAAGAACTGTGAAGTGCGCTATGGAATAAGTACTAGTTGCATCATTTTGCAGCAAATTTTTTGGTGCTGGGTGGTGGTATCAGTAATTTAATTACTGCAGTCATAATGAAAAGGCTGTGCGTGAGCTAAACCTTATCGTTTACCTGTGTTTATTCTTGTATTTTGTTGACATGTTGGTTACATTCCCGTTTTATGGGGATACTTAATATTTAAATTTAGCCACGTGTCACACTTACAACCTTGGTGTAGTCTCACAGTTAGGAAGGCCATGTTACTGCTGTTTCTACGTAGACTGCGTCTGTCCTGTGGTTGCTGTCCACCGCTGCAGTGGGATCGGGAAGCAGGAAGTTGAGATCGCGAAGACTTGAGCAGAGCTACCTTGCTGTTAAGGTTTAAAATGAAAGTATTCAGCGCAACCGTCTACCAGTCACTAAAGCCCCCTGACTCCATTCCCGAGCTAATTAATATGGTGCAGTACTGCTTGCTGCTGTCGAAGACTTTCGTTCTTTTCCTTAAGTGGGCAATAGACTAATTCGTTTTAGGTAGGGCACATAGGGATTTTCTGCTGGGTTCCAGGGCACATAGGGATTCCTGGAAATGAACTTGTAGATGCGGCTGCCAAGGAGGCTTGCTCCATCCCACCTCCTGCTCGCTGTTCCGTCCCCCTGCAGGCCATTACGTCTTTCGTGACTCGGTCATGCGTTGGTGGGAGGCTCAGTGGCTGGACGTGAGGGATAATAAGTTGAGAGCGGTGAAGGATTCTGTCCGACCGTGGCTCACCTCCTTCCGACAACGACGCGCTGAGGAAGTAGCCCTTACACGGCTTAGAATAGGACATTGTCCTTTGACCCATGGTTTTCTGTTACGTCGTGAGGAGCCACCAACGTGTCAGACATGTGGGACACAGTTGTCGATACGGCATATTTTAACTGAGTGTGTTTTATGTGCAGGTTTGAGGGAAGATTTCAGTTTCCCACCAGACCTACCCTCTCTTTTAACTAATAATGAGGCGAGTGTCGCTAGAGTTTTACGTTTTTGTGTGATGTCTGGCCTTCTTCCCAAAATACCGGGATTGAAGTCTTAATGTGCTGTCCAGTGGTTTGGTCACCCATTATTTGTAAGTGGTCACTCAGCCACCGTTACTTATTTTTCCCTGTTTGTACTGCTATTTTATTTTTAGTTTCATCTCCCTGTTTTGTTGTGCTGTGTCCAATCTTGCAATTTGAACAATACCAATTCTCTTACAATTCGGCTCTGAATTGAACTTTTGGGAACGGGGGCTGATAACCTCGCTGTTGTGCGCCATAAAACACTAATGATGATGATGATGATCATCATCATCGTTTTAAGTACTCTGGTCAGCCCTGGATTGTTTCCATATCCTACACAGCTGTTAGGACATCATACAATTTTTTTCGAGTTATCACGTGATTACTCTCGACTCGAGCATTATGTACGGAAAGTGTTGCATGACGTTGCCCTTGTACGATGTGCAGAATTCTTCTTCACTAATCGGCACCATGCAGACTACTCACAGTTGGGGCTGGCGCCAGCCAGCATTATCTTTTCACTATCTTCTAATGGTTGAGTTTCAAGTTTTTTTCTATTCTCGCTTCCAGTTGCGTCGCATTTGTGCAGCGCCTCTCTATTCCAGAAGGCAGTTCAGCGCGAGTGCACTATACAGCTTAATGTAGTACACCTGGCTACATAAAGGAAACTGTTGTTCCAAGTTTCCAATCAAATTTGTACCTGTAGGCCTCTCTTCATTAAAGGCTGTATTCTATACAGCTTAAAAAGTTTGAATACTCAACCTTTAACAATTACGTAATTAGTTTTACAACACCATGTTAGCTATATGCATTTCTAAGAATAATTCTGCGATTCATGTCCCTCCGTTGTATGCGGAACGCGATCTGTGGAGCGGAGAAACCTGAGAGCTGACGTAAAACAGCTGACTTAATTTACTACTTGACTACCTAAAATTGCACTGTAGCAGGATAGGACAGAGGAGTTGTTCTTACTGTGGTGCGTTAAGTTCAGCAAGTAACCGTTCGTAATTTACAGATAATGGATCTGAGAATATATATATATTATAGCCTACTCTCTGCTACCTCAAACTCAGTTTTTGCTTGTTTCACCTGGAAAGCTGAAAAACTAAATATTCCGGACAGAGAATCGTCAAGAAACCATGGAGCTACCAAGCGACCTCTACCTCTGATAAAAGTTTCTGGTTGTTCAACACTGAAACGAGCAACAGCAACATCTCTCTCCCACCTGAACGCTTATTCCTCCTCAGTGTAAGAGCTCCATTCTGACTGCCGTCAGATAGCCCTACAGCTTCTCATTATGTACAGTACGACGTGACTCTACAGAGAATGAGGGTAGAGAAAATGTCTCCTTCGTATCCAGGACACATTCTGCTGGCGGTTCTTTAACCTTACCTTTGCTACCTTATTTGGAGGCTTTGGCAACTCTCCACTTCGTTGTACAGAAGAAGAAACGTGTGTTGCGTACTGACAGGAAAAGTTTCGTTAAAACTATTTTGCTTTAAATTTTCATTTATGGAATTCTGTTTGATCTGGCACTCACTGTCATTAACTGTTTAATGAGTGGTCATAAGAATCCGTCTAGAAGTTAGTAAACTTGCAGGATTACTGTTCTATGCTGCGAAATATTCGGCCTATATATGTTGGTCTCCTCTCGGGATTGACCTCCATATTTCCAAGGACCACCCCCCCCCCCCCCCCCCATTATAGCACTGTATGATTGGATGGCCATTGGTCTGGTGACTTCAATCTGAGTGATATCCTTTTTGCTGAACCGTAAGCACTTGTCTTCTGCCAATGGTGTCAACCCATGAGACATCACCACTGCTCTTTCTATGCATCCATTTAATTACGCACATTTGTCATAATGGACAGGCATATGTGACGACCCTCAGCCTGCCATAGTAAGTTCCTTGTCAGTTTTGAGTCTTGCATCCTTGGGTATTCTTTTTTCCTGGATAGTGCCTGATAAAGTGAAACCTCTATTCAGAAGCTCACATACCAGCTTGACTGCAGAAAATCTATCGATAGATTGTATGTCCAGGGGATTACAGCAGTTTCACCTAAGCCAAATCCTTGATTAGTCACGGTATGTGGTTTCCATCTGATAAAATGTAAAGCCTGTCAAAAGTCCATTGGGATTTGCAACAACACACCATCTCACCTGCTGACACATCTGCCTTTTTTTCTTACTTCAAACTAACTTCTCCAATTTTTGTTATCAATGGCGTAATTTCCATAGCCTGTCTATTTTTGCTTCCTTTTTCGACATCATCAAACACAGCTTTCAAAATGGTCCTAATTACAAAGAATCTGTTCATGTAATCACTTACGACAGGTATTCTCCATCTGTTATCTCAATAAATACAGATAACAGGATAGCGTAAGCCGCTCACGACCAGGCATACGAAAATAAACATCTTCAGTTGTCAAATCTAAGCGCGGAGGCCTTCCAGTCACTTTAGTCTACATTAGACAGGTTTTCTCAGCTATTAGGTGGAATACGTCATTTTGCAGGTACTGTCTAAAATAATAAATGTATTTGTAGTTGCTAGTGGGTGTTGCAGGCAGTATTCATTGGGAAATTGGTACTGAAGCTGGGTTGAAAGATCTTCGCCACTAGCACTTCAGTGCAGTCGGAGGAGGAAAGGATAATTTAAAATTAATTGTATTTGTTTGAATACAAGTTGGCTCCTAATTTGTTCATACATCAGCACTTACAACAGGAAGGGGAAAACCTTTGTGCACTCCTTCGGGGCGGTGAAAGTATTGTTTAATTCCTGTTCCACAGATACGTTACATACGGTTCCTCCTGTAATTTTTCACTGTCAGGGGAACAGACACGTCGATGATCGGACGGACAGTTGATAATTTTGTGGAAAAAGTCTCTCCCACTTCAAGCGCCGTAGCTCTTCAGATTCGCACTGTGTTGCACATCCTGACCTTTGACTGTTAACTGTTTCTGTTCGGCCTCTTCCTGAGGTTTCTGGTTTTATGCCTGTTCCGTATTTTGTTTTTGACGAGCTGTTTACTGGGCCATCTACCAATCACCAATCTGTGTGGATTGCGAAAAGTAGTTTTCCCTCATTAGCAGTTCTTAAAGGGTAAGGTCGTAGAGATTTCGTGCATATAAGGATTCCTGTTGACGAACCTTAGTAATTCCTCTACAGCTCTTCTAGATTTTGTACCCCACTCCATTGTCCGTCCATTACAGTAAACTTGGAAACTCCAATACTAACATATTGGGGCCTGAAGGCGTAGTTCATTCTCAGGCAGTAAAACTGAGATAGAGAATGCGTACGCAACCCGCATCGGCGGAACATAAAAACATAATGGAAGCGCATAATTGGTTCGCAATAGAACTTCGCGATACAACACCGATCTGTATGTCTACCAGATGATTCGGCGCAACATAAACATCTGGTCCCTTCATAGCAATTCCGTCATATCCTGGTTCGAAATTTCAAGTCATCCGATTTACCTGGAAAAAAACTAACGTTTAAGAAGCTAAGCTACGTCCGCCTGTGTAGTTAGTTTCGCAGAAGAGCTTTTAGTTTTCGCGTAAAAAATGAGAATCAGCGTCTTCGGATTCACTCACGTTTCCCACTAAAGTATCTCATTTGGAGGAAACTATGCTGCAAAAAAAAAAAAAAAAATCCACCTTCTACAGTTCACATTGAACTGGTTATCTGTTCGTTACCGCGCTGGCTGCTGTGATGGTTCCAACAAGAGCGTTGTACATACATTCCAAATTTTGCAATGAAGAACGTTGCTCCTAGCCAGTTTACTTATTCTGCATTTTGCAGCACTTATTGCTGTTTAAGAAATGTAGCTATCATACCTAAATTGTTTTTAACGCTGGAAGGAAAACCTTAGAGCTTACCACTCTCGAATAAATACGTGATACATTTTGGCATTAGGCCGCGATTAGATACGGCAGTCCACACTATGCGGGTTTTGTGACACGTCCAACGTGTTTCGTAAAGTTATTTGGAGACGTTATTCTTATGTTAACAGGGTGGCTGGCTCACCTGTCCTTCGTAAATGGTCACCTAGTAACATTTTCCTATACTGTTATTGTAGCTCGTATGCCGTTTTACTTACGATTTTGTCCCAAGTATAGCTTCATTTTCTTACGTCGTGTGTGTATAAATAAGAGTGCAGAGAGAGAGCCATTTTGTATGCTTACTCTTTACTATGTGATAACGATTTTAACCATTTTAGCCACATTTGGCTGCCTTTCTATTTGTAAGGGCGTTCACAACCTTGCCACTGAGAATCTCTAAACTGCCCACATTGACACTCAAATTCGCATCTCTCCGTTGACAACTCTTCCTTACATTTCATCTGAAGGGCTCTCTCTTCATTAAAGACTGAATTCAATACAGTTAAAAAAGGTTGAATACTCAACGTTTAACAATTACGTACTTAGATTTACAACTCCGCTCCGTGTTAGCCATATGCATTTCTAATAATAATTCTGCGATTCATGTCCATCCGTTGTATGGGGAACGCGATCTGTGGAGCTGAGATACCTAACGACTGACATAAAGCAGCTGACTTCATTTACACCTTGACTACCTGAAATTGCACTGTAGCAGGATAGGACAGAGAAGTTGTTCTTACTGTGGTGTGTTAAGTTCAGCGAGTGACTGTTCGTAGCTTCCAAACAATGGATCTGAGAATATATGTATTAAAGACTACTATCTACTACCTCAAACTCTGTTTTTACTTGTTTCACCTGGAAGGCTGAAAAACAAAATCTTCCAGACAGAGCATCGTCAAGAAACCATGGAGCTACCAAACGACCTCTACCTCTGATGAAAGTTTCTGGTTGTTCAACACTGAAACGAACAACAGCAGCATCTCTCTCCCATCTGAACGCTTATTCCTCCTCCGTGTAAGAGCTCCATACTGACTGCCGTCAGATAGCACTACAGCTTCTCGTTATGTACAGGACGTGACTCTTCAGAGAATGAGGATAGAGAAAATGTCTCCTTCGTAGGCAGGACACATTCTGCTGGCGGTTCTTTCACCTTACCTTCAATCACTACCTTTGCTTCCTTATTTGGAGGCTTTGGCTAGACTCTTCACATCTAAAAGAATTAACATTTTTGAACAGACGACGAAACCTGTGTTGCGTACTGACAGGAAAAGTGTCGTTAAAACTATTTTAGTTTAAAGTTTCATTTATGAAATTGTTTGATCTGGCACTCACTGTCATTAACTGTTTAATGAATGGTCATAAAAATCCGTCTCGAAGTTAGTAAACTTGCACGATTACTGTTCTATGCTGCGAACGATTCGGCCTATATACGTTGGTCCCCTCTCGTGATTGACCTCCATATTTCCAAGATACACCCCCCCCCCCCATCGCCTCCCCCCCCCTATTGTAGCTGTGTCTGATTGGACGGCCATTGGTCTGGTGACTTCAGTCTGAGTGTTATCCTTTTTTCTGAACCGTAAGCACTTGTCTGGTGGGTTGATACCATGGGCAGAAGATATCACCATTGCTCTTTCTATGCATGCATTTAATTATACAGGTTTCAGTCATAATGGACAGGCACATGTGACGACCCTCAGCCTGCTATAGTAAGTTCCTTGTCAGTTTAGAGTCTTGCATCCTTGGGTATTCTGTTTTTCTGGATAGTACCTGATGAAGTGAAACCTCTATTCAGAAGCTCACATACCAGCTTCAGACTGGAGAAAATCTCACGATAGAATGTATGTCCATGGGTAACACTTTCGATCAGCTGGATTACAGCCGTTTCACCTAAGCCAAATCCTTGAGTAGTCACGGTATGTGGTTTCCCTCTGATAAAATGTAACGTCTGTCACAAGTACATTGTGATTTGCAAGAACACACCATCTCACCTGCTGACACATCTACCTTTTTCCTTACTCCAAACTAACTTCTCTAATTTTTGTGATCAATTGGCGCAATTTCCGTAGCCTGTGTATTTTTCCTTCCTTTTTAGACATCATCAAACACAGCTTTCAAAATGGTCCTAATTACAAAGAATCTGTTCATGTAATCACTTACGACAGGTATTCTCCATCTGTTATCTCAATAAATACAGATAACAGGATAGTGTAAGCAGCTCACGACCAGGCATACGAAAATAAACATCTTCAGTTGTCAAATCTAAGGCCGAAGGCGTTCCATTCACTTTAGTGTACGTTAGACAGGTTTTCTCAGCAATTAGTTGGAATAAGTCATAGTGCAGGTACTATCTAAAATAATCAATGTATTTGTAGTTGCTTGTAGGTGCTGCAGGCAGTATTCATTGGGAAATTTGTACTGAAACTGAATTGAAAGATTTTCGCCAGTAGCACCTTAGTGCAGTTGAAGGGGAAAGGATAATTTAAAATTAGTTCAATTTATTTGAATAAAAGTTGGCTCCTAATTTGTTCATACATCAGCACTTACAACACTAAGGGGAAAAGCTTTGTGATCACGTTCGGGACAGTGGAAGTATTGTTTAATTCCTCTTCGACAGCTACGTTAAATCAGATTCCACCTCTGATTCTTCACTGTCAGGGGAACAGACACGTCAATGATCGGAGGGACAGTTCACAATTTTGTGTCAAGTCTCTCCCACTTCAAACGCTGTAGCTCTTGAGATTCGCGCTGTTGCACATCCTGAGCTTGGACTATTCACTGTTTCTGTTCCGGCACTTTTTTTTAGGTCAGAGCACCTTCTGGTTTTCATACTTCTTCTGTTTTGTTTTTTACTAGCTGTTCATCGGGCCACCTACCAACTAAATTGTGAGGATTGCGAAAAGTAGTTTCCATTGTTAGCATTTACTTAAGGGTAAGGTCGTAGGGAATTCGTGCATATAGTGTTCCCGTAGACGATCCTTACTAATTCCCCTACAGCTCTACTCGATTTTGTAACCCACTCCATTGTGCATCCATTACAGTAAACTTGGAAAATCAAATACTAACCTATTTGAGCCTGAAGGCGTTGTTCGCACTGAGGCAGTAAAACTGCGGTAGAGAATGCGTACACAACCCGCATCGGCGGAATACACAAAAACCTAATGGAAGCGACATAATTGGTTGACAATAAACTGTCGAGATACAACACCGATCTGTATGTCTACTAGATCATTCGGCGCAACATAAGCATGCGGTTGCTTCATAAAACTTCCGTCATACCCCGGAGGGAAATTTGAAGTCATCAGATTTATCTCGAAAAAACTGTAACGTATAAGAAGCTAAGCTACATCCACCTGTGTAGTTAGTTTCGCAGAAGAGCTTTTAATTTTTGCATAAAAAAATAACCACAGTTTTCGGATTCGCTCACGTTTCCCAATGAACTATGTCATTTTGAAGAGACCATGCGGCAAAAAAAAAAGTTCCACCTTTTACAGTTCACATTGCCTGGTTTTCTGTTAGTTACTGCTCTAGCTACTGTGATTGTTCAAACTACAGCGCTATACATACATTACAAATTTTGCAATGGAAAATGTTGCTTCCAGCCACTTCACTTGTGCTGCATTTTGCGGCGCTAATTGCTATTTAAAACATGTAGCTAGCATACCTAAATTGTTTTTAACGCTGGAAGGAAAACCTTGGCTCTTACCAGTCTTGAATAAATACGTAATACATTTTGGCATCAGGTCACGATTAGTTACGGCACTCCACACCATTTGGGTTTTGTAACATGTCCAGCGTGTTTCGTAAAATTATTGGGAGACTTTCTTTGTATGTTAACAGGGTGACTGGCTTACTGTCTTTTGTGAATGGTCACCTAGTCACGTTTTCCTGTACCGTTATTCTAGGTAGTCTGTCGTTTTACTTAATATTTTGTCCCAAGTATAGCTTCCTTCTATGGCGTGTGTGGATCAGCACGAGTGGAGACAGAGAGACAACCTTGCCACTGAGAATCTGTAAACACCCATATTGACACATTCTCATCTTTCCCCTGACAACTCTGCCTTATTGTTATCTCATCACCGTAATTTGTTTTCGATTCTGAAGTGCCGAATCAGTTCTCCACCATGAAGAGAATCAACATCTTAGCACTAAATAGGGTGCGTGTGTTCTGGGTACTGAAGAGAAAATTTTCGTTACTACTATTTTGCTTTAGATTTTCATTTAAGGAACATCATTTGTTTCAGGAAGTACTAATAACGATCCGTCAATAACATTATTTGCTCTTGCAGGGCTTTGGTCTTATGCCGTGAGTAAACAAAATCATTTCGAAAAGCACCAGTTCGCAGAGCCACAGCAACTAAGACAGCAGTATCAAACGCATTTAAAATCTTCACTGTTTG
Source organism: Schistocerca serialis cubense (assembly GCF_023864345.2). NCBI lineage: Eukaryota > Metazoa > Arthropoda > Insecta > Orthoptera > Acrididae > Schistocerca > Schistocerca serialis. The sequence goes on along the minus strand of NC_064645.1, from coordinate 164,317,164 downwards.
TAGCACAGTGTTCCTCTGAAAGCTTATCTTTGTACCAAACACAGCGTCCGATATGTGGCTAACGAATGATTGGTCAATGTCTCCTCCTTTCCTGCCTTTCAATTAGCTGGTGCATCGTCAAAGATGTGAAACACCCCATCAGGCTTCGTTCCACTAGTGTGCACACCAGGACGTCGAATCGTGGCGTCAGAAATCGCAAAGGAAGCGAAGACAAGAACGTGGCATCCATGACTTGTGCCACAGAGCTTGGTCACAGCTCCGTGGTAACAGTGCATTGGGGTCCTATTTCACATCCAGCTGTTGACACGTCTGTCTACATTGCCAACGCTGTTGCTCTAATCATTGCTGCCACAATTGCAGCGCCTGTGGAAACGTGCTGGAGCCCGTCACCCAGAGGTGCGCAGGTCGCTACCACTATCTGCTCACTCACTGCTACCAACATAACTGAACTAAATTTGGAGTCGTGTTGCGCGGCTGACAGATAATTACACAAAAGAAAACGAAAAAATTAATCAAATAACACACAGGTGTCTTCTCATTTGTAGCTTGACCAGTTGGGTCCAGATTGCAGAATGAATGCCTTGAATGCATTTACTTTAAATATTGTGTCTCTTAATGATCTTCAAACGGTTACTAGCTCCGTCCAGAAAAGTCTAGAGTCATTCGCAAATACAGTTTAAGGTACCAAATCCACAAATCACTGCCTCATACCGTATTAAATATTAATAACAAAAGGGAAGGGTACCAAAATTTGGAATGACAAGAACTGACGTTAAACGAACAATGCAAGGGCGTCATAGAATAACTAAGTAATCAGCTATCCGACAGAAAATAACACATTCTTCCAAGACTTGTGCCCACTGAAAAACTGCGTTTGAAACGCGGTAAGATATTATGCTCACTGCTTATGGTGAACTAATCAGTTTAAAACACACCTCAGTCCTGATATACGCAGAAATAATAACCTTCATAGCTAATCAGCAAAAGAATGAATACCAAGAGGTTCTTATACAAAGCCTTGCGAAACACGGAAACTGAAGTACATACATACCAAGTCAAACCAGATTGTTATGAAGCCAGATGATGGGTCCAACGCGAAGACCACTTGACACCCCTCTCTCATTCCAAGCTATGCATACAGTCACGTGGCAACAAGTCACTTGGGCGACCCCTGCAGTACACCCCAAATCGGCAGCGGGAGTATTGAAGTAAGTGCTGGTCGCTAGTGACTCGATGGTACTGCCAGTACGCCCACCCACACACCCCGCCTGCAGGTTCAGGGGTAAGAATAGGCCCGCAGTATTACTGCCTGTCGTAAGAGGAGACTAAAAGGAGTCTCAAACGTTCCGGAATTATGTGATGGTCCCCTGTCGGGTTTGTCCTCCATCTCTCAAAATTTTTCCGAAGAGCGAGCCGATTGGGGAAGGGCGCATTGTGTCCATCGTGTGTTGAGATCATTCGCCAGCTTATTCGCCGTTACGTTGCAGTCCTCCCTACTCTCCATCTCTTGGGCATGGATACGCTCCTGCGTGCACTTTCTGCCAAGCAATGTGCAGGGCCACTTACTGCACTGATGTCGACCATGGACCACATGTCACCTTACATCCAGCACGGTAGACAGTCCGTTGTGGTGGGGCTGCCATGTACCCTGTAGGTTGTAGCCCCCTGACAACACAGGGATCGCTCTGCTGATGATGCCTGCGCCGTTACCTCCCCATGTATGCCAAGAAGTAGATGCCCATCTCCGTGGGGCATCGTGACTCCCGGCAATGGAGATCCTGCCAGGTGGCCTTTGCTGTGGCTGGGTGGCGACCGTGGGGAGGGCCCTTGGTCAGAGTAGGTGGCATCAGGGTGGATGACATGCAACGAAGTGTGGCACATGTTCTCTTGCTGGTGTCCAGCCACCAGCAGTCTCTAGGCGTTCGAGAGCACATTATAAATGTAACGTGTATGACCCCAAATCGTTCCCCTCGGTGGCCACACCATGGGAGGAACGAAAGGCAATGAGTGAAAGTGATACGTATTCGCCCAGGTATCTCGTCTGCACCAGAGCTGATGGGGAATCCTTTATATCTGAGAATCCTCAGTTCTTTGTAGAGCATTTAGAGGACAAGTTTGGGGAGGTGGAGGGCTTGTCCAAGATGCGGTCCGGTTCGGTATTGATAAAAACGGCATCCTCTGCCCAGTCGCGGGCCTTACTCGCTTGTATTAAACTGTGGGATGTCTCTGATACTATCACGCCCCATAAAAGTTTGAATATGGTCCAGGGCATTATTTTCCACAGGGATCTTCTTTTTCAATACGATGGCGAGCTGCGCACCAACTTAGAGCGACGAATGGTCCATTTCGTCCGGCGCGTCCACCGGGGTCAGAGGGATCACAAAGTTGCCACCGGCGCCTTCATCTTGGCTTTCGAGGGTGACACATTACCTGAGGTCAAGCTGATGGTGTACCGTTGTGATGTCAAGCCATATATCCCTCCCCTGATGCAGTGCTTCAAGTGTTGGAAGTTTGGCCGTATGTCTTCACGCTGTGCCCCCAGTCTCGTATGTCATGATTGTGGTCGACCATCCCATCCTGATACTCCCTGTGCCCCGCCTACCATCTGTGTCAACTGTGGAGAGCACCATCCGGCTTGCTCGCCAGACTGTCCAATTCTGCAGAAGGAAAGGAAAATAATGGAAATAAAGACCCTGGACCGACTGATGTACACTGAGGCTAAGCAGAAATATGATCGGCTTCATCCAGTGTGTATGACATCTTCTTTTGCCGCAACTGTCACTCCTGCTACAGTTCCATCAGCTCCAGTCAGCTCTCAGAGTCGAAGGACCACACCTGCCCCCTTGATGGTGGGGGGAGGGGGGGGGCGGCACTAAACTCCCTGTTGCTCCTGCACCATCTACTTCAGGAGCAATGCCCCACCAACCATCTGGGACATCAGCTCCGCCTTCCCAGGTGGAGAAGCGTCAGACTTCTTTGGCTCCTCTTTTCCAGGAAGGGTCTCTTGGGGACCTCCCTTCGCAAGTTCCGACCGGTGCACAAGCGGACACCCGCAAGTGGCTCAAACAACCCTTGTACCCTGCTCGTAGGGCCGCACGGTCTTCGTCCGTCCCTGAGGCTGACCCAGTGAAGCCCTCCCAGTCTGAACCACTGAAGGCACAGCGAGATAAGCCAAAAAGAAAAGGTACCCAAGAATCCCGACATTGTGGTGGCACCCGTCCCACCACTTCCTACAAGCTCAGTGTCTGAGGACGAGGTCGAGATTCTGGCGTTTGCTGAAGACCTGGATTTCGCCGGTCCCTCAGACACCATGGATGTCACCCGCATGGGTACTGAATCGGTGGCAGCGAGTGAACAAGCGGCGTAAATTGCCTTCCCAGTCCCTTCACGCCTTCCTCAGCCATGGACAATATCATCCTCCAGTGGAACTGTAGTGGTTTCTTCCATCTAGCTGAGCTCCGCCAACTTATCAGCCTTCACCCTTTCTTCTGCATTGCTCTTCAGGAAACTTGGTTTCCAGCAATGCGAACCCCGCCCTTTGTGGCTATCAGGGTTACTATAAGGACTGGGCACCTTATGCAATGGTGTCTGGTGGCGTCTGCCTCAATGTCCTTCACTCTCTACACAGAGAGTCTATCCCTCTACAAACACCTTTAGAGGCTGTCGCTGTTCGGGTGTGGACACCACAGGCTGTCACCGTCTGCAGTCTTTACCTTCCACCGGATGGTGATGTCACGCAGCATGTCCTGGCTGTGCTGATAGCCCAATTGCCGCAACCTTTCTTGTTACTGGGCGACTTCAACGCTCATAACCCTCTGTGGGGTAGGTCAGTGGCAACAGGTAGAAGTGCCAGCGTTGAGCATTTCTTGGCGCAGCTCGATCTTTCGATTTCAAATGATGGTGCCTTCACACACTTCAGTGTGGCGCATGGCACATACTCTGCAATCGACCTTTCGATCTGCAGCCGTAACCTCTTTCCGTCTGTCCAATGGAGTGTGCATGACGACCTGTGTGGTAGTGACCACTTTCCGATCTTCCTATCACTGCCACAGCGTCACTCTTCAGGGCGCCAAACCAGATATGCTATGAATAGGGCTAACTGGGACTTGTTCTCCTCCATTGCCGCTGTAGAGTCTCTCCAATGACACTGATGCGGTGGTTCACTCAGTCACCACCAGCATCGTTACTGCTGCCGAATCTGCCATTCCCGGTTCTTCTGGGTCCCCTCGGCGGAGGACTGTGCCTTGGTGGTCGCCTGAGATCGCTGAAGCGATTATAGATCACCGTCGGGTGCTCCAGCATCACAACCGACATCCCTCCAAAGAATAGCTCGTCGCCCTCAAACGGCTGCGTGCGCTGGCCCGCCGCCTTACCCGCCAACGCAGGCAGGGGTGCTGGGAGCGGTATGTATACACCATTGGCCTCCATGTCTCCCCATCGCAGGTCTGGGCCAAGATAAGACGCCTCTGTGGCTTTCGGACCCCTGTCAGCGACCCTGCGCTCTCACTGAATGGAGCGGTTTTTAGTGACTCCGACTTAATTGCCAACAACATGGCAGAGCATTTTACTTTAAATTCCGCTTCTGCGAATCACCCACTGGCCTTCCGCTCCGATAAAGAGCGGATTGAACGTGGGAGCCTTTCTTTTCGCAGCCACCATCCTGACTCCTACAATGCTCCATGCAGTGAGAGGGAATTTCACAGTGTCCTCGCCGCTTGCCCTGATACCGCTCCTGGGCCAGATCGCTTCCACTGTCAGGTGCTGAAACAATTTTCAGTGGACTACAAGCGACGCCTCCTCGACCTTCACAACCGTGTCCGGGCCAAGGGTGACTTTCCGTAGCAGTGCTGGGAAAGCATTGTCATCCCCGTTTTGAAACCGGACAAGAACCCTTTGGAGGCAGACAGCTACCGCCCCATTAGCCTCACCAACGTTCTTTGTAAGTTGCTTGAACGGATGGTGAGCCAGCGCTTGAATTGGGTACTGGAGTTTCAGGGCCTTTGACTCCATCTTAGGGTGGGTTCCGTAAAGGCCGCTCCATCGCCGACAATCTGTTGAGCCTGGAGTCGCCCATCTGTACTGCCTTTGCACGCCGTCAGCACCTAGTCGCTATCTTTTTCGACATGTGGAAGGCGTACGATATGACATGGCGTCATGACATCCTTTCTATGCTTCATGGATGGGGTATTGGGGGCCCTCTGCCGATCTTTATCCGCAATTTTCTGTCGTATCGTGCAAGTCGCGGCCTCCCATAGTTCCTCCCGGGTTCAGGAAAACGAGGTACCACAGGGATCTGTTTTAAGTGTTTGCCTGTTTTTAATAGCCATTAACGGGCTCGCTGCGGCCGTGGGAAATTCTGTCTCCGCTTCCCTGTATGCTGACTACTTCTGTCTTTACTATAGCTCTATTGGCATTGCAGCTGCTGAACGTCAGGTACAGGGCGCAGTCCGCAAGGCGCAGTCGTGGGCTGTAGCGCGTGGTTTTCAGTTTCCGGCAGCCTAGACCTGCGTTATGCGTTTCTGCCGGCGACGTACTGTCCACCCGGAGCCGCGGCTTTATGTTGCCAGCGAACGTCTTTCAGTGGTGGAATCACACAGGTTTTTGGGGGTGGTTTTCGATGCCCGGTTGACTTGGCTACCTCATATCCGGCAGCTTAAACGGACGAGTTGGCGGCATCTAAACGCTCTGAGATGCTTGAGCCACACCCGCTGGGGCGCCGACCGATCTACCCTGTTGCGGCTCTACCAGGCGTTAATCCAGTCCCGTCTGGATTGTGGGAGCCTGGCTTATGGCTCAGCATCCCCATCTGCGTTGTGGGTGCTGACCCCAATACTACACAGCGGGATCCGACTTGGCACTGTTGCCTTCTGCACCAGCCCTGTGGACAGCATACTTGTTGAGGCAGGTGTCCCTCCACTGCGACTGAGGCGCCACCATGCTGCCCATGTTTTTAGCTTGCCCGGGCATCCAAATTACTGTGTCCTGTTTCTGCAGTCAGTCGTCCATCTGCGAGACCGTCGGCCCCGGTCGGGTTGTCCGATCGCCGTACACGTCAAGGAGCTCCTCTCTGGGCTTGGGTTTTTCCCAGATCCACCTCCTTTCCGGGCACCTCTGTGCGCACCCCCATGGTGTATGCCTCGCCCTTGCCTTCGGCTCGATTTGGCACAGAACTCGAAGGACTCAGTCCCTCCGGAGGCCTTCTGATGCCGCTTTTATTCCATCCTGGCCACGTATCAGGGCTCTGGAATTGTTTACACCGACGGCTCGATGGTTGCTAGTCGTGTCGGTTATGCTCTGACTCTAGGGGGTTCACTCTGAACAACATTCATTGCCAGCTGGCTGCGGCGTTTATACTGCTGAACTGGTCGCCATCTTTCGAGCCCTAGAGTATATCCGCTCCTGCTCAGGTGAGTCCTTCGTCATCTGTAGCGATTCCCTGAGCGGTTTACGAGCTCTCGACCAGTGTTTCCCTCGTTCTCGTCTGGTGATGGCTATCCACGAGTCCCTGCATTCTCTTGCCCGTTGCGGTCGCTCTGTGGTCTTCGTGTGGACCCCGGACCATGTTGGGATACCCGGCAATGAGAATGTTGACTGCCTGGCGAGAGAGGCCACCAGTACACCATCTCTGGACATTGGCCTCCCGGAGACAGATTTGCGAGCGTTCGTATGCAGCAAAATTCTAGACCTTTAGGACACTGAATGGCGCGCCCTGCCTGCACGAAACAAACTTCGGTCCATCTAGGTGGCTACCGGTGTGTGGTGCTCCTCCTTGTGGGTCTCTCGCAATGAGTCTGTTGTCCTCTGCCGGCTGCGCATTGGTCACAAGGGGAGGACGCATGGCCACCTATTGCGACGTGAGGACCCCCCCCCCCCTCTCTGTCGCTGCGGCTCGGCATTGACAGTGGTCCACATTTTGTTGGACTGCTCGGGCAGACGTTTGCGCTGAGTGACACGCTCTCTGCCATTTTAATAGATGACTCAGCCATGGGTGACTTAGTTTTGCGTTTTGTTAGGACAGGGGGTTTTTATCGTTTAATCTGAGAGTTTGTTTTTTAGTGTTGATTCTGGCTTTTAGAATCTGATTTTAAACTGAGTTTTTAACGTGTTCTTGGTGGTTGGCTTTTCCTCTTTTTTTTCTCTATGTTCGGCCAACCACCGTCACTCTGTGTGTGTTTTAATTTGTTCTGTCTGATCTCTGTCGGAGTCTTTCTTGTCCCGTGTCGTCTGACGTCTTTCCTGCTGTTCGTTTTTATTCTCTTTGGGCTTTTTTAATTTTTTGGAAAAAGGGACCGATGACCATCACAGTCTCGTCCCTTTAATCCCACACACCAGCCAACCATATTCGGCAGCTTAATCAGATGTGTTGGTGGCATCTAAATGCTCTGGATGCTTGAGCCACACCCGCTGGGGCGCCGACCGATCTACCCTATTACGGATTTACCAGCCGTTAATCCAGCCCCACCTGGATTATGGGAGCCTGGCTTATGGCTCAGCATCCCTATCTGCATTGCGGGTGCTGGACACTATCCTCCACAGTGGGATACACCTTGTCACTGGTGTCTTCTGGACCATCCCTGCGGACAGCACACTAGTGGAGGCAGGTGTCCCTCCACTGCGGTTACGGCGCCAACATTTGCTGGCCGCTTATGCTGCCAATGTTTTCAACTTGCCCAGGCATCCTAACTATCGGCTACTATTCCCAAAGTCGCACGTCCATCTTCCAGAACGTCGGCGTAGGGCTGGATGTACGATTGCGGTCCACGTCAGAGAGCTTGACTCCTGGCTTGGGGCTTTACCTCTTCCGCCTCCTTTCTGGGAACCTCTGTGTACACCCCCACAGTGTGTGCCTCGCCCTCGCCTTCAGCTGGAATTGGCACAAGGCCCAAAGGACTCAGTCCATCCAGAGGCCTTCCGCCGCCGCTTTCTTTCCATCCTCGCAATGTATCAGGGTTCTGGCATTGTTTACACTGACGGCTCGATGGTTACCGGGCGTGTCGGTTATGCGCTAACTCTAGGGGACCATTCCGAACAACGTTCCTTGCCAGCTGGCTGCAGCGTTTACACTGCTGAGCTGGTCGCCATCTTTCGTACCCTAGAGTATATCCGCTCCTGCTCAGGTGAGTCCTTCGTGATCTGTAGAGATTCCCTGAGCGGTTTACGGGCTCTCGACCAGTGTATTCCTCGTTCTCGTCTGGTGATGGCTATCCAGGAGTCCCTGCATACTCTTGCCCGTTGCGGCCACTCTGTGGTCTTTGTTTGGACCCCGGGCCATGTTGGGATACCCGGCAATGAAAATGTTGACCGCCTGGCGAAAGATTCCATCAGTAATTCCATTGGTCTCCCAGAGACTGATTTGCGATCAGTCCTTCGCCAAAACGTTTTTGCGCTTTGGGACGCTGAATGGCGCCATCGGTCCACGCCCAAAAAACTCCGTGTCATTAAGGAGCCGACGACTGTGTGGTGGTCATCCATGCGAGCCAACCGCAGGGACTCAGTCGTCCTTTGTCGGCTCCGCATTGGGCACAGCCGACTGACATAGTTATTTACTGCGCCGTGAGGACGCACCTCTATGTGGCTGCGGCTCCGTTTTATGTGTGGTCCATATTTTATTGGAGTGTTCGCTTTTAGCTGTGCTCAGGCAGTCGTTCGCACTGCCTGTCACGCTCCCTGCCCTTTTAACAGATGACCCTGCTATGGCCGGCGTAGTTTTGCGTATTATTCGGGCAGGGGGTTTTTATCATTTACTCTGAATCTTTCTGTTTTTTAGTGTTGATTCTGGCTTTTGGCCTCCGATTTTAAACAGAGTTCTTAATGTGTTCTCGGTGGTTGGCTTTTCCTTTTTTATTTCTATGGTTGGCCACCCACCGTCACACTGTGTGATTTTAGTTCGTTTTGTGTGGTCTTTGTCTCAGTTTCTCTAGTTCTGTGTCGTCTGTGCTCTATTCTGTTAATCGTTTTTATTCTCTGTGGGTGTTTTTAGTACTTGGACCGATGACCGTAGCAGTCTGGTCCCTTTCATCCCACAAACGAACCAACCAATTGTTGGGTAATGGATAATAGGTCAACAGCTCCTTATCCGCATTTTAACTAGCCAGTGTAATCAAAAGGGGGATCGGGGGCTCGATCACTGGCTACATTGCTATGCCCCAGGTGTGTGTGTGTGTGTGTGTGTGTGTGTGTGTGTGTGTGTGTGTGTGTGTGTGTGTGTTTTCTTGACGGTGGCTCCATGGGTTAGAATAGGGCCCCGGTTTTCCTGCCTGCCGTAAGAGGCGACTAAAAGGAGTCTCCAATGTTTCGGCCTTATGTGATGGTCCCCTGTCGGGTTTGACCTCCATATCTCAAAATTTCTCCGAAGAGCGAGCCGATTCGGGAAGGGCGCCTTACTTGGTGCATTGTGTCCATGTTGTGTTGAGACCTTTCGCCATCTTATTCGTCGTTACATTGCAGTCCTGCCCGCTCTCTATCGCTTGGGCATGGATACGCTCCTGCGTACACTTTCTGCCAAACACTGTGCAGGGTGATTTTCTGCACTGCCGGCGACCATGGATGACGTGTCACCTAACATCCAGCACAGTAGCCAGTCCGTTGTGGTGGGGCCGCCATGTACCCTCTTGGTTGTAGCCCCCTGACAACACAGGGATCGCTCTACTGATGCCTGCGCCGTTCACTCCCCACGTATGCCAAGGAGTAGATGCCCATCTCCCTGGGGCATCAGGACTCCCGGCAATGGCCATCCTGTCAGGTGGCTATTGCTGTGGCTGGGTGGCGCCCGTGGGGAGGCCCCTTGGTCGGAGTAGGTGGCATAAGGGCGGATGACCCGCAATGAAGCGTGGTACATCATCTATCGCTGGTGGGCCTCCACCAGCAGTCTCTAAGCGATCGAGGTCTAACCTCAACGGGAAGAAATTTGATCAGAGATCGTTTCCCCCCCTCGCTACTCCATGGGAGGAACGTCTTGCTAAAGAAGGCAGTGGAGAATATTCACCCCAGTACCTTGTGTGTACGCGGGTTGATGGAGAATCGTTCGTGTCGACCAAGCCCCAGTTTTTTGTGGAGCAGTTACAGGACAAGTTCGGGGAGGTGGAGGGCTTGTCCAAGATGCGCTCTGGTTCTGTGTTCATCAAAACGGCATCCTCTGCCCAGTCACGGAAGTTGCTCAATTGTGACAAGTTGGGGGATGTTTCGGTTACCATCACGCCGCATAAGAGTCTAAACATGGTCCAGGGTGTTATATTCCACAGGGATCTTCTTCTGCAGTCCGACGATGAATTACGCGCCAACCTCGAACGACGAGGTGTTCACTTCGTCCGGCGCGTCCATCGGGGTCCGAGGGATAATCAGGTGGCCACCGGTGCCTTCATCTTGGCCTTTGAGGGTGATGTCTTACCCGAAAAGGTTAAGGTGATGGTTTACCGTTGTGATGTGAAACCATATATCCCTCCTCCGATGCGGTGTTTTAAATGCTGGAAGTTCGGGCACGTGTCATCTCGCTGTACTTCCAGCATCACGTGTCGGGATTGCGGACGTCCTTCGCATCCTGATACTCCATGTGCTCCGCCTCCCATCTGTGTTAACTGTGGTGAACACCATTCCCCCTGCTCACCAGACTGTCGGATCTTCCAGAAGGAAAGGAAGATAATGGAATTTAAGACCCTGGACCACCTGACCTACACCGAGGCAAGGCGGAAATATGAGCGGCTACATCCCGTGCCCATGATATCCACCTATGCCGCTGCTGCAACAGCGGTCCGATCCTCTCCCGTGTCGTCACGTACTGTTGCCTCTCAGCTATGTCAAAATGAACCGGCCCCCTTGATTGTGGTGGGCACTTCGCCCTCTGTTGCTCCATCTACTCCAGGAGCGACACCACCCCAACCATCGGGGACATTCGTCCCCCCTTCTCAGCCGGTGAAGCGTAGGGCTTCTTCGGCTACTCTAGCAAGGAAGGGGTCCCTTGGGGCCCTCCCTTCCCAGGCTTTGCCCAGTGTCAAAGCGGACACCCGCAAAGTTTTGAAACAACAACCGGTCGCTGGTCATAGGGCTTCACGGTCGTCGTCCGTCCCTGAGACTGACCCAGTGGGGCCCTCCCAGCCAGACCCTCCCAAGGCACAGCGTGCGAAGCAGTTGAAGAAAAAGGCTCCCAAGCATCCTGACATTGCGGTGGCACCTGTCCCACCGCAACCTTCAAACTCTGCATCTGAGGACGAGGTGGAGATCCTGGCGTCCGCTGAGGACCTCGATCTCGCCAGTCCCTCCGACGCCATGGAAAGCACTGGCATAGGCGCTCACTTGGAGGCAGCAGGTGACCCAGCGGCGTAATCTGCCTTCCCCGTCCCGTCACGCCTTTCCCAGCCATGGCCAATACCATCATCCAGTGGAACTGCAGTGGTTTCTTCCACCATTTAGCTGACCTCCGCCAACTTCTCAGCCTTCGCCCTTCCTCCTGCATTGCTCTCCAGCAAACTTGGTTTCCAGCGATGCGAACCCCCGCCCTCCATGGCTATCGGGGTTATTATAAGAACCGAGCAGCTTATGAAAGGGTGTCTGGTGGCGTCTGCATATATGTCATTCACACTCTGCACAGCGAGTCTGTCCCTCTCCAGACGCCTTTAGAGGCTGTCGCTGTATGCGTGTGGACGCCACAGGCTGTTACCATCTGCAGTCTTTACATTCCACCGGATGGTGATGTCTCGCAGCATGTCCTGGCTGCACTGGTCGCCCAATTGCCGCCGCCTTTCTTGCTATTGGGCGACTTCAACGCCCATAACCCTCTGTGGGGTGGGTCAGTGGCCACAGGTCGAGGCGCCATCGTTGAACATTTATTGTCGCAGCTCGATCTCTCGCTGTTAAATGATGGTGCCTTCAGACACTTCAGTGTGGCGCATGGCACCTACTCCGCCATTGACCTTTCCATCTGTAGCCATAGCCTCTTGCCGTCTGTCCAATGGAGTGTGCATGACGACCTGTGTGGTAGTGACCACTTTCCGCTCTTTTTGTCACTACCACAGCGTCACTCTTCTGGGCGCCCTAGCAGATGGGCTATGAATAAGGTTGACTGGAATTTGTTCTCCTCCACTGCCGCTTTTGAGCCTCTCTCTACTGATGACATCGATGCAGTGGTTCAATCGGTCACCACCGGCATCGTTACTGCCGCCGCATCTGCCATTCCCCGTTCTTCTGGGTCCCCTCGGCGGAAGGCTGTGCCTTGGTGGTCGCCTGAGATCGCTGAAGCGATTAAAGATCGCCAGCGGGCGCTCCAGCGTCACAAGCGACATCCCTCCTTAGCGCACCTTATCGCCTTCAAACGGCTGCGTGCGCGGGCCCGCCGCCTCCTTATCCGCCAAGGCAAGAAGGAGTGCTGGGAGCGGTATGTGTCCACCATTGGCCTCCATGTCACTCCCTCGCAGGTCTGGGCCAAGATTCGACGCGTCTACGGCTATCGGACCCCTGCCAGCGTCCGTGCGCTCTCACTGAATGGAGCCATTTGTACTGATTCCGACGTCATTGCAAATCGCTTAGCAGAGCATTTTGATATGAGTTCCGCTTCTGCGAATTACCCCCAGGCCTTCCGCTCCATTAAAGAGCGGATGGAACGTCGGAGCCTTTCGTTTCGCACCAACCACCCGGAATCTTACAATGCTCCATTCAGTGAGTGGGAATTTCGCAGTGCCCTAGCTGCTTACCCTGATACCGCTCCTGGGCCAGATGGCATCCACTGTCAGATGCTGAAACACCTTTCAGTGGACTGCCAGCGGCGCCTTCTCGATCTTTACAACCGTCTTTGGGTCGAGGGGGAGTTTCCGTCGCAATGGCGGGAAGGCATTGTCATCCCCGTTTTGAAACCTGGAAAGACCCCTCTGGAGGTGGACAGCTACCGTCCCATTAGCCTCACCAACGTTCTTTGCAAGTTGCTTGAACGGATGGTGAGCCGGCGCTTGCATTGGGTACTGGAGTCTCGGGGCCTTCTGGCTCCGTCTCAGGGTGGGTTCCGTAAAGGCCGCTCCGCCACCGACAATCTGGTGAGCCTGGAGTCGGCCATCCGTACTGCCTTTGCCCGCCGTCAGCACCTGGTCGCTGTCTTTTTCGACATGCGGAAGACGTGCGATACGACATGGCGTCATCACATTCTTTCTACGCTTCATGGATGGGGTCTGCGGGGTCCTCTGCCGATTTTTATCCGCAATTTTCTGTCGTGTCGTACCTTCCGCGTGCCAGTCGCGGCCTCCCACGTCCAGGAGAACGGTGTGCCACAGGGCTCTGTTTTAAGTGTCTGTCTGTTTTTAATAGCCATTAACGGGCTTGCTGCAGCCGTGGGAAATTCTGTCTCCGCTTCCCTGTATGCTGACGACTTCTGCCTTTATTACAGCTCTACTGGCATTGCAGCTGTTGAACGTCAGCTACAGGGCGCTATCCGTAAGGCGCAGTCTTGGGCTGTAGCGCATGGGTTTCGGTTTTCAGCAGCCAAGACCCGCGTTATGCACTTCTGCCGGCGCCGAACAGTCCATCCTGAGCCGCGGCTTTATCTTGCCGACGAACTCCTTGTTGTGGTGGAGACCCACAGGATTTTGGGGGTGGTTTTCGATGCCCAGTTGACTTGGCTGCCTCATATCCGGCAGCTTAAACAGACGTGTTGGCGGCATCTAAACGCTCTGAGATGGTTGAGCCACACCCGCTGGGGCGCCGACCGCTCTACCCTGTTGCGGCTCTACCAGGCGTTAATCCAGTCCCGTCTGGATTATGGGAGCCTGGCTTATGGCTCAGCATCCCCATCTGCATTACGGGTGCTGGACCCAATTCTCCACAGCGGGATAAGCCTTGCCACTGGTGCTTTCCGCACCAGCCCTGTGGACAGTGTACTAGTGGAGGCAGGTGTACCTTCACTGTGGTTCCGACGCCAACGTTTGCTGGCCGCTTATGCTGCCCATGTTCTAAGCTCGTCCGGGCATCCAAATTATCGTCTCCTGTTCCCGCGATCGGTCGTCCATCTGCCAGAACGTCAGCCCCGGTCTGGTTGTACAATAGCGGTCCGCGTCAAAGAGCTTCTCTCTGGGCTTCAGGTTTTCACTGTTCCACCTCCTTTCCGGGTTACTTTGCATACACCCCCATGGTGTGTTCGTCACCCTTGCCTTCGGCTCGACTTGGCACAGGGCCCGAAGGACTCAGTCCCTCCAGAGGCCTTCCGCCGCCGCTTTTATTTAATCCTGGCCTCGTATCAGGGCTCTGGTATTGTTTACACTGACGCTTCGATGGTTGCTGGTCGTTTCGGGTACGCGCTCACTCTAGGGGACCGTTCCGAACAATGTTCCTTGCAGGATGGCTGCAGCATTTACACTGCTGAACTGGTCGCCATCTTTCGAGCCCTAGAGTATATCCGCTCCTGCTCAGGTGAGTCCTTCGTTATCTTTAGCGATTGCCTGAGCGGTTTACGAGCTCTCGACCAGTGTATCCCTCGTTCTCGTCTGGTGATGGCTATCCACGAGTCTCTGCATACTCTTGCCTGTTGCGGCCGCTCTGTGGTCTTTGTGTGGACCCCCGGTCATGTCGGTATCCCGGGTAACGAACATGTTGACCGCCTGGCGAAAGAGGCCACCAGTAAGCCATCTCTGGACGTTGGCCTCCCAGAGACTGATTTGCGGGCAATCTTCCGCCGCAAAATCTTGGCGCTATGGGACGATGAATGGCGCGAACTGACAATGCGCAATAAACTCCGTGCTGTCAAGGAGACAACGGCTGAGTGGCGGTCATCCCTGCGAGCCACTCGCAGGAACTCAGTAGTTCTTTGCCGGCTCCGCACTGGCCACTCCCGGCTGACACACATTTATTTACTGCGCCTGGAGAACCCTCCTCTATGTCGCTGTGGGGTGGCTTTGACAGTGGCCCACATTTTGATGGCCTGCCCCCTTTTAGCTGTGGTCAGGCAGACATTTGCGCTGCCTGCTACGCTCCCTGCCCTTTTAACAGACCACTCCACTATGGCAGACTTAGTTTTACGTTTTATTTGGGCAGGGGGATTTTATCATTTAATCTGAGTGTTTGTTTTCTTTTATTGTTTTGTGTTGATTCTGGCCTTTGGCCTATGATTTTAAACTGATTTTTTAATGTGTTACTAAGTGGTTGGCTTTTCATTTTTCATTTCTATGGTCGGCCAACCACCTTCACACTCTGTGTGGTTTTAGTTCGTTTCGTTTTGTCTTGTCCTTGTCTCAGTTTCTCTTGTTCTGTATCGTCTGTGATCTCTTCTGTTCCTCGTTTTTATTCTCTGTGGGTGTTCTTTGTGTTTGGAACAAGGGACCGATGACCGTAGCAGTCTGGTCCCTTTAATCCCCCAAACCAACCAACCGTAAGACTTTCGGGCAGCTGGATTACAGCCATTTCACCTACGCCAAATCCTTGATTAGTCACGGTATGTGGTTTCCCTCTGATAAAATGTAAAGTCTGTGGAAATACGGAAGCGTCCGAGCCCACCCGTCTGCTTTGACCCATGACGTCACAAATATGGAGGAAACGACCATAAAGGACAATTCCAATATGGCGCATATAAAGTAGTTACATATATATTATAAATACCAAGTATACATCTAAAAACACACGCACACCAATGAATAAATACTAAACCACAAGAAAAACCCAACCCACCCACACCTCAACCCCGCCAACCAACCCAACCTCCCCCCTGACCCCCAAAATGAAAACCCACAAACAAAAAGCAAATGCAACATTAAAAAATCTCAGCCACACTACACACTACAACTCTGCAAAAACTTCAACAAAATAGATCCTCCACAACTAAAACAAAAAACACACTCCCCCCCACCTCAACAGATACTCTACAGCAAAATAAACCACCCACCCCACCCTGAGCTGCAGCCACCCACCCACCTACCCAGACCACCCTAACTAACCACTTTCGGCCTATACATAGTACCCACAGCCCTTAAGAAAACCCAAACAACACAATAGCCCTCTGGGGCACTCTTCCGCCAACAGTACTCATCTAAATGCAACTGAAGGTTGGAAGAGCGCCTCTTCCCTCTCCCAAGAGCTGAATTAACGGCTCGCCACATCCCATCTATTGTATTAGTTTAGAGTTCAAGAATTACGAGACAGGGGCTTGTACTATGGTTCACTACTAAATGATCAAATCCCCTCTCACCCAACGCCCTATACTAAGAAAAAGCATCAGAAACTATAGTGGACCCGAGCTCTATATATTCCTCAATTAACCCCACTAATTCGGCCTTCGATCTCCCTTCCACAACCCTAGAAACACATTCGGAACCCCCCACCACCTGGAACAGCAGCCTCCCCCCCCCCACACCCAAAGACCAGCCACAGACTTCCCAATCCCATTCTTCCTTTTCCCAAACTGTGACTCGTCAACCTCCACAACCACCCCAGGCCCCCCCCCCCCCCCGCAACTTACCCTATACTTAATAAATTCTGAATACACTTCACGACAAAACGAATACCAATCCAGAACGGTCCTCTCACTCACACCAGTCTCATGCGCGCAAAAACTCTGTGGGGATCTATAACAAAAATAAGTAACAAGTACAATCTTGCACATGCCCAACCTAGACTTCTCGAACCAGGTACCGCCCCGTATGGAACGCCATATGTCGTCTTTCCGACAGCGCCATATATAACCGCCCCTGGTCCGAGAGGCCGGAGATTTAACCAACTTCCATGCTTCACGGCACACACCACACCACACCACACCACACTTCACCACTTCGGCAATTAGGCAAAAAAGCTACAGGAACTTAATCAGCTCTAAAGCTGTGTCCCCCATTATAGCTCTCAAACGTGAACTATTTATCTTATCTTTGTTATCCATTCCTGAACAAAAAAACACAACCGATTAAAGTTAATAACAATGCCACCTAACGTACAGCGATCATCACTACATTAACCTTCACACAAAACCACAAAACCGTTACCTCAATGAAACGAATTCCATTTCAAAAATACGCAAACAGTACTCGACATTGAGCAAAAGCAGCCCGCATCTCGTGGTCGTGCGGTAGCGTTCTCGCTTCCCACGCCCGGGTTCCCGGGTTCGATTCCCGGCGGGGTCAGGGATTTTCTCTGCCTCGTGATGGCTGGGTGTTGTGTGCTGTCCTTAGGTTAGTTAGGTTTAAGTAGTTCTAAGTTCTAGGGGACTTATGACCACAGCAGTTGAGTCCCATAGTGCTCAGAGCCATTTGAACCATTTTTTTGAGCAAAAGCAAACTGAGCCAAATACACCAAACAAACGAAAACCCTGAACATACCAACAGAGAGTAGAACAAACCACAACACGACGACATCTACAAACACGCCACACTCACAAACCAAACTCCGCGCCGTCATGACGTCACACAACACAACACCCTTACGTCACAGGTCAAAGCCGACGCGTTAGATCGGACGCTTCTGTCGACCCAAGTCTGTCACAAGTACATTGCGATTTGAAAGAACACACCACCATCACCTGCTGACACATCTGCCTTTTTTTCTTACTTCAAACAAACTTCTCTAATTTTTGTGATCAAATGGCGTAATTTCCATAGCCTGTCAATTTTTGCTTCCTTTTTCGACGTCATCAAACACAGCTTGCAAACTGGTCCTAATTACGAATAATCTGTTAATAGCAGTGTTATCACTTACCACAGGTATTCTCCGTCTGTTACCTCAATACATACGGATAAAACGATAGTGTAAGCAGCTGACGACCAGGCATACACGAATAACCATTTTCAGTTGTTAAATCTAAACCCGAAGGCATTCCATTTATTTTAGCGTACGTTTGACAGGTTCTCTCAGCTATTACTTCGAATATGTTATCGGACAGGTAGTGTTTAAAATAATCAATGTATTTGTAGTTATTGGGTGTAGCACGCAGTATTCATTGGGAAATTGTTACTGAAGCTGGGTTCAAAGATCTTCGTCAGTAGCTCCTCAGTGCAGCCGGAGGAGGAACGTGTAATTCAAAATTAATTCAATTTATCTGAATACAAGTTGGCTCCTAATCTGTTGATACATGAGCATTTACAACAGGAAGGGGAAAACCTTTGCGCACACGTCGGGACAGGAAAGTATTGTTTATTCCTCTTCTACAGATTCGTTACAACAGATTCCTCCTCTGATTCTTCACTGCCAGGGTAACACACACGTCAATGATCGGAGGGACAGTTCATAATTTTGTGGAAAGTCTCTCCCACTTCAAACGCCGTAGCACTTCAGATTCGCGCTGTGTTGCTCATTCTGAGCTTGGACTGTTCACTATTCACTGTTTGCTCTGCTTTGTGGTTTTTTTTTTTTAGGTCAGAGCATCTTCTGGTTTTAATGCTTGTTCTGGGTTTTGTTATATTGGCGAGCTGTTCACTGGGCCATCTACCAACTAAATTGTGAGGGTTCCGGAAAGTAGTTTCCCTTGTTAGCAGTTACTGAAGGGTGAGGTCGTAGAGAATTCGCGCATATAGGGTTCCCCGTAGACGACCATTAGTAATTCCCCTACAGCTCTACATGATTTTGTACCCCCCTCTATTGTGCGTCCATTACAGTAAACTAGGAAACTCCAGTACTTACATATTGGGGCCTGAAGGCGTAGTTCACACAGTCAGTGCGCACGCGCGCACACAAACATAATGAAAGCGACGTAATTGGTTCACAATCGAACGTCGCGATACAACACCGATCTCTATGTCTATCAGATCATTCGGCGCAACATAAGCATCCGTTTGCTTCATACAACTTCCGTCATACACTGGAGGGAAATTTGAGGTCATCAGATTCATATCGAAAAAACTGTAACGTATAATAAGCTAAGCTAAATCCACCTGTGTAGTTAGTTTCGCAGAAGAGGTTTTAATTTTCGCGGTAAAAAATGAGAACTACCGATTTCGGATGCACTCGCGCTTCCCACCAAAGTATCTCATTTTGAGGAAACTATGCTGCAAAAAAAAATCCACCTTTTACAGTTCACATTGCCTGGTTTTCTGTTAGTTACTGCTGTAGCTACTGTGATTGTTCGAACTACAGCGCTGTACATACATTCCAGATTTTGCAATGGAGAACGTTGCTACCAGCCACTTCACTTGTGCTGCATTTTGCGGCGCTAATTGCTATTTAAAAATGTAGCTAGCATACCTAAATTGTTTTTAACGCCGGAAGGAAAACTGTAGCTCTTACCAGTCTCGAATAAATACGTGATACATTTTGGCATTAGACCGCGATTAGATATGACACTCCACACCGTGCGGGTTTCATAACACGTCCAATGTGTTACGTAAAATTACTGAGAGACGTTCCCTGTATGTTAACAGGGTGACTGGCTTACCTGTCTTTTGGAAATGGTCTCCCGGTCACACATTCCTATACCATTATTGTAGCTCGTCTGTCGTTTTACTTAAAATTTTGTCCCAAGTATAGCTTCCTTTTCCTATGGCGTGTGTGGATCAGAACGAGTGGAGAGCGAGAGCGTGAAAGCCATTTTGTATGTTTACTCTTCACTGTGTGATAGCATTTTTAACCATTTTCGCCACATCTGGCTGCCTTACTATTTGTAAAGGAGTTCACAACCTTGCCACAGAGAATATGTAAACTTCCCAAATTGACACTCAACTTCTCTTCTCCCCCCAGGGGGTCCACAACTCTTTTGTGGACACGTGCGTAGCGAGCACTTGACCCCGAGCTAATGTGGCCCTCCTTCCTTTCCGGGCTGCATACCTTCCCTTCCCTTTCCGCATCCTTCCCCGTCCCCCATCTTCGCCCCCCCCCCTCACCTCTAGCTCTTTCCTTCCCTTTCTCCCCCTCTGGGAGTAGGGTTTGTGCCTACGTCCGGAGACGGACGCTCGAAACTGTTCCAAATTCCTTGCTTTCTACACTTGCAAGTCCTCGTCCTTCCTCTGTCCTTCCCTCTTCTCCTTGCCCTTTTCTCCGCTGTGGCGTTTGAGACCCCCTCTTCTTTCCTTTCCCTTTCTCTTTTTTCCTCCTTGTGCGTGTATGAAGGCCGACCCACGCACTTCCATGCGTAGCCGGTGACGGGGTAACGCGTAATTCCCCACCCCGGGTAGACAGGTAGGACACGTACGTACCCCCTGGTAATGGCCAGGCCCAGGGAGGGGTGATTACCCGAGCTGATACCTTCCGAAAGTGCCGATTGGTCCCTCCATCCGTTTGTCGGGAGGTGTGACCTGAGGTGTGAACAATCACCTAAGGCGGGTGTGCCCTCAGTGAGGGCCCCCACAAGGGAGGAGCGCGCCATTGGAGACGCCGGTAATCATGGGGGATTCTTCCGCAATGGTTTCCTCACCTTCCACTATGTCTGCTCACAAACGTAAGTTCACTGAGTCTCAGCCACAGACGGTTCTTCCATCGTTGCCACAGTTCCTTGTTGTTTCTCGGTCTGACGAAGGTCACGACTTCTCCACGGTCAACCCTTTCCTTAGTCAGAAAGGTGTCGACGCAATTGCAGGTCCTGTAAAGTCTTGTTCCAGATTACGGAATGGCACCCTGTTGTTAGAAACACACAGTGCCCTCCAGGCTCAAAAATTGCTGCGTACTTCTCTGCTCCACACCTTCCCTGTCCGGGTGGAACCGCACCGTACCTTAAATTCCTCGCGTGGAGTCGTTTATACACGCTCCCTCGATGGATTGTCTGACGAAGAAATTCAGCACTACCTGTCTGACCAGGGCGTAACGGCTGTTCATAGGGTTGTGAAAAGGGTTGACACGAACATCATTCCAACCCGCACTGTCTTCTTGACATTTGACAAAGTTCAACTCCCATCGAAAATCAAAGCAGGCTATGAGATAATTTCCGTTCGCCGTTACGTCCCAAACCCTACGCGTTGCTATCGATGTCAGCGGTTCAATCACACCAGCCAGTCCTGTTCCAATCCTGCCAAATGTGTTGCATGTGGCAAGGATGCCCATGAGGGTGCTTGTCCACCTCCATACCCTCGCTGCATCAACTGTATGGGTGACCACGCTGCTTCCTCTCGAGATTGCCCCGTTTTTAAGGACGAAAAGCTCATCCAGGAAATAAGAGTGAAGGAAAAGGTGTCGACCTTTGCTGCTCGAAAATTATTCGCCAGTCGATAGCCCGCCATGCCTCAGACAGGAAAATACAGCACTGTCCTTGCTTCTCCTCGGCCAACAAAGGAGGTGGCCGCGCAGACTTGCGACCTCACCTTTAGTACCACGGTCGTCAGATCGGCCAGCACAAAGATCACCCGTTCAACCTCACCACTTTCGCCTGCCCACTCTATGGCTCACCCTTCGTCGGGTTCTGCTAAATCTCGAGCCCAAAGGTCAGACGCCAAGTCTTCGAAAAAAGAGCATACTCGTGAAGAGTTTTTACGTGCCGCAACTTCACAACTATCGGTTCCTCGTTCATCTAAACATCATACTTCCAAGAAGGCTACGAAGAAACACAGTTCCTCTCATTCTCCGCCAAGGCATGTCCCATCTACAGCACCACCTGGCGGAAATCGCCCTCGGCCGTCTTCTGTGTCGCCGAGGCACACTGCTGATATCCGGTCAACCGGCCGATCGCTGGTGGCAGGAGTTACTCCTGACCAACCTATGGATCAGGATCTTCTGCCTTCGACTGAATGCCATTCCATGCTGTCGGTCGCAAGCTCTGAGCAGTCGTTGAGTTGACAGCACCCTTAGTCACATTCCTCCATTTTCTGTTCACCCTATGTCCATTATCCACTGGAATATCCGCGGCATTCGAGCCAATCTGGATGAATTGTCGATCCTCTTACGATCCTACTCGCCGGTCATCTTCTGTCTTCAGGAAACAAAGCTGTGTCCCCATGACCGCTTTGTAATCCCTCATTTTCAGTCTGTCCGATACGACCTCCCCTCTGTTGAAGGCACTCCAGCACATGGAGGACTCATGATTCTTCTCCATGATACTATCCATTATCACCCAATCCTCTTAAACAGTTCCTTCCAAGCTGTCGCCGTCGGTCTTTCCCTTTCCGGATACACGTTCTCTCTCTGTGCTGTATACATTCCATCGTCCACACCAATGGCACGAGCTGATCTCCTTCATCTTCTTGGTCAGCTTCCACCCCCCTATTTGCTGGTTGGGGACTTCAATGCCCACCACCCACTTTTGGGATCTCCACATCCTTGTCCACGTGGCTCACTATTGCTAGACGTCTTCCACCAAGCGGATCTAGTTTGCCTCAACACTGGGGTCCCTACATTTTTGTCTGCCTCCACGACAAATTTATCTCATTTGGACCTTGCGGTCGGTACTGTTCCGCTAGCTCGGCGCTTCGAATGGTTCGCCCTTGCTCCACCGGGTGGGGGGGGGGGGGGGGGTTCGGTGGCGTTACTCTGGCTCCCGGGACACGCTGGTATCTGTGGGAATGAGGCGGCCGATATAGCGGCCAAGGCTGCAGTATCTCTTCTTCGGCCAGCTATTCACTCGCTTCCCTTCACCGATCTCCGGAGCGGTTTATGTCGCAAAGTTGCTCAATTATGGCATGCGCATTGGTCAACACTTCCCCATAATAAATTGCAGGAAGTGAAAGCCCTTCCTTGCGCTTGGACCTCTTCCTCCCGACCGCGTCGTCGGGAGGAGGTCATTTTAGCTAGACTCCGGATAGGGCACTGTCTTTTTAGCCATCGACATCTTTTAAGCGGCGATCCTCCCCCACTCTGTCCCCACTGCTCTCAGCTGTGGACGGTCAGACACCTTTTAATTGAATACCCCTATTTTAATCCGTTACGCTCCCGTCTACAGCTATCGCCTGATTTATCGTCGATTTTAGCAGATGACACGCGCTCAGTCGACCGCGTTCTCCAGTTTATTAGTGAGAGTGAAATGACGTCAGTCATTTGAAGCTTTTTTTTGGGGACAACCAACCTCTTTCTGTAGTGGATTTTTAAGCATTCCTTCTGCTTTTAGTTTCTCAAATTTTATGACTTTGTTCCCATTGCTGCTGGTTTTAAATTTCGGTTTATTCCTGTTTCCTAAGTCACGGGCTGGGCGCTAATGACCATAGAAGTTTTGCGCCCTAAAACCAAAAACAAAAAAAACAAAAACTTTCCAGTGGACTGCAAGCGACGCATCCTCGACCTTTACAACTGTCTCTGGGACGAGGGTGAGTTTCAGTCGCAATGGCAGGAAAGCTTTGTCATCCTAATTTTGAAACCGGCCCAGAACCCTTTGGAGGTGGACAGCTACCGCCCTATTAGCCTCGCCAACATTCTTTGCAAGTTGCTGGAACGGATGGTGAGCTGCCGGTTGAGTTGGGTACTTGAGTCACGGGGCCTCCTGGCTCCGTCTCAGGGTGGGTTTCGAAAAGGCCGCTCCGCCACCGACAATCTGGTGAGCCTGGAGTCGGCCATTCGTCAGGCCTTTGCCCGCCGTCAGCAACTGGTAGCTGTCTTTTCCGACATGCCGAAGGCGTAGGATACGACATGGCGTCATCACATCCTCTTTACGCTTCATGGTTGGGGTCTTTGGGGTCCACTGCCCATTTTCCTACGAAATATTCGGTCGCATCGAACCTTTCGCGTGCAAGTCGCGGCCTCCCATAGTTCCTCCCGAGGTCAGGACAATGGGGTGCCACAGGGATCTGTGCTCAGTGTCTGCCTGTTTTTAATAGCAATTAACGGGATCGCTGCAGCGGTGGGAACGTCTGTCTCAGCGTCCTCGTATGCTGACGACTTCCGCGTTTACTATAGCTCTCATGGCATTGCAGCTCCTGAACGTCAGCTGCAGGGCGCTATCCGCAAGGCGCAGTCTTGGGCTGTAGCGCATGGCTTTCAGTTTTCGGAAGCCAAGACCAGCGTTATGCATTTCTGCCGGCGACACACTGTTCACACGGAGTCGCAGCTTTACCTTGATGGCGAACTTCTTGCTGTGGTGGAGTCACATAGGTTTTTGGGTGTGGTTTTTGATGCCCAGTTGACTTGGCTGCCTCATATTCGGCAGCCTAAACAGATGTGTTGGCGGCATCTAAATGCTCTGCGATCTGTGTTGCGGGTGCTGGACCCAATTCTTCACAGTGGGATTCGACTTGCCACTGGTGATTTCTGCACCAGCCCTATGGACAGCATACTTGTGGGGGCAGGCGTCCTTCCACTGCAGTTACGGCGCCAACGTTTACTGGCCGCTTTGCTACGCATGTTTCTAACTTGCCCGGATATCCTATCGTCTTCTGTTTCCACAATCGGTCATCCATCTCCCAAAACGTTGGCCCCGGTCGGGTTATACAATTACGGTTGCATCAGAGAGCTTCTCTTCAGGCTTGGGGCTTTCCCTCTTCCACCTCCGTTCCGGGACCCTCTGCATACACCCCCATGGTGTGTGCCTCACCTTTGCTTTTGGCTCGAATTGGCACAGGGCCCGTAGGACTCAGTACCTCCGGAGGCCTTCCGCCGCCGCTTTTATTCTATCCTAGCCACATATCAGGGCTCTGGCGTGTTTTACACTGACAGTTCAATGGTTGCTTGTCATGTCGGTTATGCTCTAACTCTAGGGGACCATTACGAACGACGACCCTTGCCTGCTGGCTGCAGCGTTTTCACTGCTGAGCTGGTCGCCATCTTTCGTGCCCTAGATTTTATCCGCTCCTGAACAGTAGCGACTCCCTGAGCAGTTTAGCAGCTATAGACCAGTGTTTACCTCGCTCTTGTCTGGTGATGGCTATCCAGGAGTACCTGCATACTCTTGCCCGTTGCGGCCGCTCTGTGGTTTTCGTGTGGACACCAGGCCATGTTGGGATACCCGGCAATGAACATGTAGACTGCCTGGCGAAAGAGGCCACCAGTAAACCATCTCTGGACATTGGCCTCCCGGCGACTGATTTGCGGGCAATCTTACGCCGCAAAATTTTCGAGCTATACGACACTGAATGGCGCAACCTGACCACACCAGACAAACACTGTCCTATCAAGGAGACGACGGATGCGTGGCGGTCGTCCATGTGGGCCACTCGCAGGGACTCAGTAGTCCTCTGTCAGCTCCGAATTGGCCACACCCACTTGACACACAACCATTTACTGCGCCAGGCGGACCTGCCTCTATGTCGCTCCGTGTCGGGTTTGATGGTGGTCCACATTTTTTTCGCCTGTCCACTTTTAACTCTGCTCAGGCAGACGTTTGCGCTACCTGATACGCTCCCTGCCCTTTTAACTGATGACTCTGCTATGGCAGGCTTAGTTTTGCATTTTATTCGGGCAGGGGGCTTTTACCATTGCTTTATGTATTTCTCATTATTTAGTGTTCTGGCTTCTGGCCTACGGTTTTAGACTGAGTTTTTAATACTTTTCTGGGTGACTCGCTTTTCCTTTTTTCTCACTGGCCAGCCAACCACCGTCACACTGTGTGATTTTAATTCGTTTTGTCTGGTGTTTGTCTAAGTTTCTCTTGTCTTCCTGTGTCATCTGCCGTCTGTTCCTTGTTCGCTTTTATTCTGTGTGGGTGATTTTTTTCTTAAGTTTTGGAAAAAATGACCAATGACCGTAGCAGTCTGGTCCCTTTAATCCCACAAACCAACCAACCATTGCATGCAAGTTGCTAAAACGCATTGTGAGCCAGAGACTGAGTTGGCTACCCGAGTCTTCGGGCCTTCTGGGTCTGTCTCAAGGTGGGTTTCGTAAGGGCCACTCTGCCACCGATAATCTGGTGTGCCTGGAGTCTGCCATCAGTATGGCCTTTCCCCACCATCAGCACCTTGTTGCCTTTTTTTTTTTTTTTTTTTACATGTGGAAGGCATACGATACCACATGGTGACACCACATCCTCACCACGCTTCGTGGGTGGGGTCTTAGGGGCCTGCTCCCGATTTTCATTCACAATTTTCTGTCGCTTTGTTCCTTCTACATGCAGGGTGGTTCCTCCCATAGTTCCTCTTGAGTTCAGAAGAATGGGGTCCCGCAAGGCTCTGTCTTGAGTGTCTGCCTGTCTTTAGTTGCTATCAATAGGCTAGCTGCCGCTGCGGGAACGTCCGTATTGGCTTCTTTGTATGGTGATGACTTTTGGCTGTACTATAGCTCCACTGGCATTGCGGCTGCTGAACTGCAGCTACAGGGCGCTATCCACAGGGCGCAGTCTTGTGCCGTCACGCACGGCTTCCAATTCTCGGCCTCCAAGACCAGCGTCATGTATTTCTGCCGGAGTCGCACTGTTCACCCTGAGCCACGGCTTTATCTTCTGACGAAACTCTTGCTGTGGTGGAGACGCACTGTTTTTCGGCTTGCTTTACGATATCCAGTTGACTTGGTTCCCTTATATTAAGCAGCTTAAACAAACGTGCCGGTGCCATCTTAACACTCTTAGATGCTTGAGTCAGACTAGCTCTGGTGACGATCAGTCTTCCCTTTTACAACTGTATCAGTCATGGATTCACTCCCGTCTCGATTACAGTAGCCTGGCGTATGGTTCGGCATCGCCTTCTGCATTGTGGTTGCTTGACCCCATATTGCAATGCGGGATCAGACTCGAAACTGGAGCTTTCCGCACAAGCCCTGTAAACAGCATACTTGTGGAGGCTGGTGTCCTTCCATTGCGGATCCGGTGCCTACTTCTACGTTCTGCTTATGCTGCACTTGTTGGTAGCTCGCCTGGGCATCCAGATTACCGACCCCTGTTCCTCAACTCGGTCGTCTATCTTCCAGAAAGGCGGTCCATTTCAGGGTGTACTATCGTGGTTCACGTCAGAGATCTTCTCTTTGGGCTTGAATTTTTCCTTCTCCCACCTCTTTTCCGGGCCCATATACGTATACCCCCGTGGTGTGTGCCCCGTCCATGCATTCGGCTGGATGTGGCTCAGGGCCTGAAGGACTCAGTCCCTCCTGAGACCTCCACCGCCGCTTTCTTTCCATCCTTGCCGCGTTTCACGGCTCTGAAGTGGTCTATACCGACGGTTCGATGGGCTTGTCCTTTTCTGTGTTGCGTCTGGACTTCGGCCTACGGTTTTCAATTGGGGTTTTTAGTGTGTCTCTTGGTGGTTGTCCTTTTCTTTTTGTTTTTCTGTGGTCGGCTAACCACTGTAACCTTCTTTGTGCTTTTAATTCCTCTTTTCTAGTCTTTGTCTACGTCTTTCTTGTTGTCTTCTCTTGTCATCTCCGTTGTTTTTTATTCTTTGTGGGTGTTTCATGATTGTGGGAAAATGGACCGATGGCTTTGTAGTCTGGTCCCTTCAACCCCCACAAACCAACCAACCAACCAACCAACAAACATTAGTTTGAGAGACAGATTCGTGAGAATATACGTTTAGAGCGCTGCGTTGTGTGGTAGTGAATAATGTACAGTGGGGTAACCAGAACAGAAGGGAACGGAAGTATTTGAGATAGAGGTTGGCGCAGGAGGGGAATTTGTGGAGGGCCACATCAAACCAGGCAGCAGACTGATGACCCACAGAGATCTAATTGTGCCCCACACTCCTCGGGCACAGGTCGACGATCAGTAGATACATCAGAGCCATTTTATGGTCACTTGTGGTTCTTCCACCGAGATCTTTGCAATTAAAAATTATGTCTGGTACATTTCGTGCAATATTGCAGCAGAGTTTTGTGTAGGCCACAGCCTGCTTCTGAGTTGGCGGTTGAATGACCACAACTAACTGTAACTCCATAAACGTCTTCAGACGCGATGTTACGGTCGCCCCTGAGGGTGCTCCGCAAAAAGGAGGGACTTGGCGTTACTGTCCATTGTTATTAATGAGTGTTTTCTCGCTAAACTTTTTACAACCCAACTCAGATGAATTTAGTCACCTGTTGGTAATCTAAACTGATAACACAAGCTAATTCAGTACCAAATAGCGTCATGGAAATGTGGTTAAACAACAGTTACGTGTTCAGTGAAAAACAGTATTAATTGTTTTAAAAACTTTTTGAGAATTATTACGGCAGACATTTGAATGAATGTTATCCCATGACATTACCTGTGCAGTTACAGGAAGACCAGAGACGTTGTCGAAGGATGCGTTGGGCAACTGCATGACAGTGATATCAACCTCCTCCTCGTCATCTGCCTATTTACTCAATTCTTGTGCGACCGTGAAATTTCTGACAATAATCTAAACTACTTTGAATTAACCATTACGAATGCCTTGGGTAGTAATGGTTATTGGGCCAACGCTGCGACCGCTCGAACACTACACTGCCAATCATCTCTACTCCCCCATAATTTTTTTCAAAGTGAAATATACTCCCCAGTATTTTTTACAATATCTCAACAAGGGGTCAGGGGGGCTCCTCATGCTTGCATGACACGTTGGACGATGCCAGCTGAATGCAGTCCACGTGTACGTCTTCAAAGATCGCGATGTGTTACTGCTGCCACATGGATGCCCAGACGGCACAAGTTTCCTAAGTGTGACCGTTATAGATGCGGATCCATAGTTTAGAAACTCTTATGACCTCATCACATACGCAGTAATTATTAAGTAGTTTACACGCATTATCTGCTATATTTCTAACAGAGGATGAGGGAGTTACGTTTACAGATCTTAATGTCTCTCCTACTCTGGATATTATCTTGTCGACGTCTTCCTTCACGACCGACAAACATGCGATGGATAGACCTTCTACCGCCTCGACGTCTTCATCCACCATCGCCGAAACGCTGACAGGGAGAGAACCTCTGAAACGAAGTCCTGCGTTGATAATAGCCTCTGCCTTCGCTCTGCGTCCCTTTGCATCTTGTTAGGTGGTACGTACTTGGAGATATTACTGAGCGTTGCCATAATCGCTTCTTCGTATTCAACGCTCCAAAAACATTGTGTACTTGAGGAACTGATTGCGAATAGTATTACATATACTTTTCTTTTTTTACAGTGGACCGTCTGGTGGTTTTGTTGCAGTAGGACATGTTTTCCAATAATGTCCCTCCTTGTTGCAGTGGGCAAAAACTGAAATCTTATTTGGATAACACATGGATACATCTGAGTAATCCTCAGACATGGTGTATTTTGGAACTACATGATGTTAAATAAATATGGTACTGTAGCCACTGTATATTCTCCCCGTCTTAAATATTTTTCTGATATTTTCTGGAATTTCGGCAGCATGGGGAACTGTATGCCGCTCTGCTGAACCTAACTTAAATCGTAACTCCGATTGTATTACGCAGTTTTGTTGACATGCTCTGTTAACTATTTTGACTATAAATGCACTCAGTGAGGTCATCTGCTTCCTGAAGATCATATAGCAGCTCGAAAATTCACAATGTACGATGGTTACTCACTTGTAGCTATATGTACACATAAGAATTCAGTGTTTACCCACTGCAGCGAGGAGTGACATCATAGAATGTCACACCGTATATTGTCATTAAATTCCGTTTTCTGGGACGTTCACAAACAGTTTCCCTTAAGTTAACAAGCGAACTTCTCCTTCCTGGCCCTGTTCAAGAACTTCTCAATGTCTTGTTGTTTTTCATCTTCTACAAAGTGTACATTTTTGCAGTACAAATTGCGTTGATTCATGTATTGTCAATTTTTGGATTAATACTCTTTTCAGAATTATCATTGATATTTGTTTTAATCATTGCATTTACTTGGTTTCATAAATAGAATGTGTATACTTCGTTGTATATTGGATTTAATTTGGTCTTGTGGTGTTGGTTTCGGTGCCGGTATAGCAGCAGCTGCAACATATGACGTTGGTGCTGGCCCAGTGATCAGCATTTGTGAGGATTTGAATTCCCGCCGCATCTGGTAGCGCTGCGCTGTTCATATTTGTGGCGAGCCATGGCGGTCGTTTTCCTGGGGCGGTAGAAGAGCCCACCAGTCTCTCCTGTCCTGCTGACTGGTGTGAAAGCGGCTGTTAGTCGAAATCGCTTCCCGCGTTACTGAGCCGTGTACTTCACGATTAAGCGTTGACGTCGTCCGAGGCGTATGTATACGTCGTGCTGATTGATTTCCCACGTGCTGTTAGATGTAGGAGAGTGCACTTGCGGATTCAGTACAACCAGGCATGTGTATGAAGGGGTCCGAAGGTGGTTTCGGCGAGCTGTGACTTGTATAGATGAGGTATGTTTCAGAGGTGGAGTCCACGTAAAGGCTGTTAATGCGTACTTGGGTAGGTTTTCCTGGAGCGCAGTATGATCACGTCTTCGGAAGTTTGTTTAATGGTGTGATTTCCACAACTGCGCGAGTTTGGTCGCATGCCAGTCGATGTGCGCGTGAGTGCATGTTCCGGAGCACAGTGAAATCATGTTTTGGGAAATCGGGTTCTTTAGATGGAGTCATTTCCACAGTTACGTGACTTGAGTTTCGGTGATTTATTGTCTGACTAAAGAATTTAAGTTGAATTTCTCCGTTGGTCGCATTTGTCTTTTAGTTCGTACTCTCCGCTGTTGACCACGTATCGTAGGCATTCGCATCGGAACTGTATTCTATTCCTCGATTACGGTCGCTGTCAGTACTCAGCAGGCTGCCGATCAGTGAAGAGATTTCCTGCACATCGTACAACCGCAACATTACGATAGTATTGGTCGTCTTTATTTCAGAAACTTGCGACGTTGTGATGAAGGAACTGTTCGCAAGTGTGCTCCGGTCTGTCATCTGGGCGAGGTCCAATGCGAGTAGTAAGAGTGAGGTACGTGACATTGTTTGGATTCTGTTTTACGTATCTTGGAGTGCTGCTTGGCTTTGTCTTATCAAATTTCACTTGTGCTGAGAAATCTTAAGAGCTGTTGAGCGCCAGTGGATGGAAAAATCCGTTGTTCAGATGCGACTCTTTTATTCCTATACTTCAGTTCTTGGTGGAATTCTTGTCTGTTGTGTTGATTTGTGTGCAAGACATGAATTAATGTGTACTGTATAATCACCGTGTTCGTCTCAATGTATCTTAAGTAATACGCGCTTAAGTGGAAAACGTTTCAATGGCAAGCAGCGTTAGTAAGAAAACTGCCTAGCTGCGACTGAAGTTTTACCATAACAAATACTTACGCTGAAATCAGCTTGGGAAGAGAGGGGCTAATCGCTACAAGTAACGAAGATACCAGTACAGTAGGCTAATGGTACCTGTGGACTGGCGGGAGAGTCCCAGGTGGGCTAAGTGAAAACGAGCCATAAACGGCTAGTACGGGTCTGCTTACCAGTATTTTATTGAGTTACGAACTGTAAAATGCGCTATGGAATAAGTACTAGTTGCGTCATCTTGGAGGAAAGCTTTTGGTACTGGGTGGTGATATCAGAAATTTAATTAATGCAGTCATAATGAAAAGGCTGCGTGTGAACTAAACCTTGTTGTCGTTTACCTGTATTCATTTATCCTTGTCGGGTGTTGACATGGTTACCTTCCTGTTTTATGGGGACACTTCATATTTAAATTTAGCCACCTGTCACAGTTAAAACCATGCTGTAGTTTCACAGTTATTAATGCCACGTTACTTGTATGTTTCTACGTAAACTGCGTCTGTCCTTTGGTTGCTTTCCACCACTGCAGTGGCGTCGTCGCTCGCGATCAGAAAGCAGGAAGTAGAGATCCACAAGACATGAGCGGACTTACCTTGCTGTTAAGGTTGAAAATGAAAGTATTTAGCGCAACCGTCTACCAGTCACTAAAGCCCCTCTCTGCATTCCCCAGCCACTTCATATGGTGTAGTACTGCTTGTTGCTGTCGAAGCCTTCGGTTTTTTCTTAAGTGGGCAATAGACTAATTCGTTTTAAGTACTCTGGTCAGCCCTGGATTGTTTCCATGTCCTACACAGCTGTTAGGACGTCATACAGTTTTTCTCGAGTTATCACGTTACTACTCTTGACTGTAGCATTACGTACGGAAAGTGCTGCTTGACGTTGCCCTTGTACGATGTGCAGAATACCTCTTCACTAATCGACACCCTGCTGAGTACTCACAGTTGGGGCTGCCGCCTGCCAGAATTCTCTCTTCACCATCTTGTAATGGGTGAGTTTCAAGTTTTTTGTATTCTAGCTTCCAGTTGCTTCGCATTTGTGCAGCGCCTTCCTATTCCAGAAGGCAGTTGTTCAGCGGGAGTTCATTATTTGGCTTTATGCAGTAGATCTCGCTACATTCAGAAAACTGTTGTTCCAAGTTTCCAATCAAATTTTTATCTGTAGGCCTCTCTTCATTAAAGGTTGTGTTCTATACAGCTTAAAAAGCTTGAATACTCACCCTTTAACAACGTAATTAGTTTTACAACACCATGTTAGCTATATGCATTTCTAAGAATAATTCTGCGATTCATGTACCTTCGTTGTATGGGGAACGCGATCTGTGGAGCGGAGAAACCTACCAGCTGACGTAAAACAGCTGACGTAATTCACTACTTGACTACCTAAAATTGCACTGTAGCAGGTTAGGGTAGAGGAGTTATTCTTACTATGGTGCGTTAATTTCAGCAAGTAACAGTTCGTAATTTACAAATAATGGATCTGAGAATATATATATTATAGCCTACTCTCTGCTACCTCAAACTCAGTTTTTGCTTGTTTCACCTGGAAAGCTGAAAAACAAAATATTCCGGACAGAGCATCGTCAAGAAACCATGGAGCTACCAAATGACCTCTACCTCTGATGAAAGTTTCTGGTTGTTCAACACTGAAACGAGCAACAGCAACATCTCTCTCCCATCTGAACGCTTATTCCTCCTCAGTGTAAGAGCTCCATACTGCTGCCGTCAGGTAGCACTACAGCTTCTCAATTATGTATAGGATGTGACTCTTCAGAGAATGAGGGTAGAGAAAATGTCTTCTTCATAGCCAGGACACATTCTGCTGGCGGTTCTTTCACCTTACCTTTACTTCCTTATTTGGAGGCTTTGGCTAGACTCTTCACTTCGTTGTACAGACGACGAAACGTGTGTTGCTTACTTACAGGAAAAGTTTCGTTAAAATTATTTTGGTTTAAATTTTCATTTATAGAATTCTGTTTGATCTGTCACTCACTGTCATTAACTGTTTAATGAGTGGTCATAAGAATCCGTCTAGAAGTCAGTAAACTTGCACGATTACTTTTCTATGCTGCGAAATATTCGGCCTATATATGTTGGTCCCCTCTCTGGATTGACCTCCATATTTCCAAGGTCCACTCCCTCCCCCTCCCGAATGCCCCCCCCCCCTACTATAGCACTGTATGATTGGATGGCCATTGGTCTGGTGACTTCAATCTGAGTGTTATCGTTTTTGCTGAACCGTAAGCACTTGTCTTCTGCCCATGGTATCAACCCATCAGACATCACTATTGCTCTTTCTATGTATCCATTTAATTACACATATTTCAGTCATAATGGACAAGCATATGTGACGACCCTCAGCCTGCCATAGTAAGCTCCTTGTCAGTTTTGAGTCTTGCATCCTTGGGTATTCTGTTTTTCTGGATATTGCCTGATGAAGTGAAATCTCTATTCAGAAGCTCACATACGACCTTCAGACTGCAGAAAATATCACGATAGATTGTATGTCCAGGGGTAAGACTTTCGGTCGGCTGGATTAGAGCCGTTTCACCTACACCAAATCCTTGATAAGTCACGGTATGCGGTTTCCCTCTGATAAAATGTAAAGTCTGTGGAAATACGGAAGCGTCCGATCCCACTCGTCTGATTTGACCCGTGACGTCACAAATATGGCGGAAACGACAATTCAATATGGCGCATATAAAGTCGTTACGTACATATTATAAAGACGAAAATACATGGAAAAACAAACCCACACACGTTTCACAAAAA
The DNA here is from genome assembly GCF_023864345.2 of Schistocerca serialis cubense. Taxonomy (NCBI): domain Eukaryota; kingdom Metazoa; phylum Arthropoda; class Insecta; order Orthoptera; family Acrididae; genus Schistocerca; species Schistocerca serialis. The sequence continues at coordinate 164,283,515 of NC_064645.1, read as the reverse complement.
GTCTAATGACTAACGGGACAAGTTGCGGAAATTGGGATTTTTTGGTTGGGGACAAACTAAATATAAACAAATTTAGGCACCCACCCCCATAAAAAACCACATGAAAGGGCGAAAAAGAATAGACATCAGAAAACTCACCAAATACCACAAAACACATTACCTGGAATCGGACACTTTCCTTGACCTATATAGATCTACAGCAACTCAGATTAAATTGGGATCGAACACTTCCCTTGACCTATATAGCTCAAGAGCAGCTCCCAATCCCATTTCAAAAACCAACATACTAAGTTCCAGCCCCGCAAACTAGACTGACCCACCCACACCCCACCCCCCCCTCCCCCAACCACTCCAACCTCCCCCTGACCCCAAAATAAAAAACCCAAAAAAATTTCACTCACAACTCAACAAAAACTTCATAATAGGTCCTCCACAACTAAAACAAAAACCAAACACACTCCTCCTTCCCCCAGCTTAACAAATACTCTACAACAAAATAAACTATCCACCCCACCCTGAACCGCATCCACCCACCTACCTACGCAGACCACCCTAACTAACCACTTTCGGCCTATACGTTGTACCCACAGCCCTTCAGAAATCCCGAACACCACAATAGCCCTCTGGGACACTTTTGCCAACAGTACTCATCTAAATGAGACTGAAGGTTGGAAGAGCGCCTCTTCCCCCTCCCAAGAACTGACTTAACCGCCCACCCCCCCCCCCCCCCTCACATCCCCTCTATTGTATTAGTACAAGCCCCTGTCTCATAATTCTTAAACTGTAAACTATGGTTCACTACTAAATGATTAAATCCCCTCTCACCCAACCCACTATACGAAGAAAAAGCATCAGATAGTATTGTGGACCCTGGCTCTATATATTCCTCAATTAGGGCTTGGGTTGAGGCAAATGCATCCTAAATGATCGCCTTGTTGGGGTATCCTTGACGACAAAGGTGACCAGTGTAACGCATCTGTAATAGCTATTTCTTCAAGATGCACTCCACTATCGATCATTCAGTATATGGGATAACACTACGTTGTAAGCTTGGAAACAAGGACATTAATTACCTTATCGTGGGCTTTTGTATATTCGCACCCGCACTCGCTCTCTTCTCTCTTCATTGACACCTAATGTAATGAGGAGCGCTGTTCCTTATCCTTGTATTTTTTTATGGCAATGTGTACATTAAAATGGAACATTAATATTTACTAATATACTGTCCTTGCCTTAATACATTTTATCTTTCACAGTTTGGAGGCTAGTCCACATTGAAGTTTCGATACGCTGATAAGATCTAACGGCCACCATTATAGCTCCCTATGTGAGAATTTGTATGATCAGAAAACCGACCTTCATTAGCTTTTCATGATTTACAAAGTCTGATGACGATTTGTTGAAGCATTTTTATGCATACTAGCACTGGCGATTCACTATTACTAAAACGAGGTCACCCTGTTAATGAGTGACGACGGAAACCTTCGTCGAAGATTTTATTTTATCACCTCGACCTTAAAATAAATTTTCCTCTCAAAAAAGAAACTGGGAACTCTTTTGTAAAACATTATACAGCGGAGAATCTGCATCGGTCTCATAGACTTGGTGAGGAAAGTCACTGACCTTATTACGACAATGCAGTTCAGGACCCACAGCCTGTCCTGCGGCCTAAGTTCTGCCTGCCGCCTGCCAACATTGTATCTGTTCACCGTCTTGTAATGGGTGAGTTTTAAGTTTTTTCTATTCTCGCTTCCAGTTACTTTGCGTTTGTGCAGCACCTCCCTATTCCAGAAGGCAGTTGGTCAGCGGCAGTGGACTATTTGGCTTAATGCATTAGAACTTGCTATATTAATAAAACTGTTGCTCCAAGTTTCAAATCAAATTTTCACCTGTAGGCGCCTCTCTTCATTCAACACTGTATTCTTTACAGCTTAAAGTGCTTGAATACTCAACCTTTAACAATTACGTAATTAATTTTACGACTCCATGTTAGCTATATACATGTCGAAGAATAATTCTGCGAGATCTGTATGGGGAACGCGATCTGTGGAGTTGCGATACCTGATGGCTGACGTAAAGCAGCTGATTTCATTTACTCCTTCACTATCTAAAATTGCACTGCAGAAGGATAGCACAGAGTTGTTCTTACTACGGTGCCTTAAGTTCAGCATGTAACTGTTCGTAATTTACAAATATTGGATCTGAGAATATATTATTACAGACTACTCTCTACTACCTCAAACTGCTTTTGCTTGTTTCACCTGGAAGGCTGAAAAACAAAATCTTCCAGACAGAGCACCGTCAAGAAACCATGGGGCTACCAAACGACCTCTACCGCTGATGAAAGTTTCTGGTTGTTCAACACTGAAACGAGAAACATCTTCTGTCTCCATCTGAACGCTTATTCTTCCTCAGTGTAAGAGCTCCATACTGACTGCCGTGAGATAGCACTACAGCTTCTCTTTATGTACAGTACGTGACTCTTCAGAGAAAGAGGGTGGAGAAAATGTCCTTCGTAGGCAGGACACATTCTGCTGGCGGTTCTTTCACCTTACCTTCAATCAATACCTTTGCTTCCTTATTTGGAGGCTTTGGCTAGACTCTTCACTTCTAAAAGAATTAACATCGTAGTACAGACGACGAAACGTGTGTTGCCTAGTGACAGGAAAAGTGTCGTTAAAACTATTTTGCTATAAATTTTCATTTATGAAATTGATCTGGCACTCACTGTCATTAACTGTTCGATGACTGGTCATAAGAATCCGTCTAGAAGTTAGTAAACTTGCAGGATAACTGTTCTATGCTGCGAACTCTTAAGCCCATTTTGTGTATAAGCATCCGTTGGCACCGCTGTAGCAATAAAGACAGCTATCAAAGCGCGTTCACAATCGTCACTATTTCTAGCACAGTGTTCTTCTGCATCCAGATGTTTGTATCAAATTTCAGCATCAGATTGGTGGGTATGCCCCGTGTGTGTGTGTGTGTGTGTGTGTGTGTGTGTGTGTGTGTGTGTGTGTGTTTTGTTTGTTTTATTTTATTTATTTATTTTTTTGCGGTGGCTCCATGGGTTAGAATAGGGCCCAGATTTTCCTGCTTGCCGTAAGAGGTGACTTAAAGGAGTCTCAAACGATTCGGCCTATATATGTTGGTCCCCTCTCGGGGTATTTCCAAGATCCACTCCGCCCCCCCCCCCCCAAACCCCGCCCCCCTACTATAGCACTGTATGATTGGAATACAATTGGTCTGGTGACTTCAATCTGAGTGTTATCGTTTTTGCTAAACCGTAAGCACTTGTCTGATGGGTTGATACCATGGGCAGAAGATATCATCATTGCTCTTTCTATGCATGCATTTAATTATACACATTTCAGTCATAATGGACAGGCATATGTGACGACCCTCAGCCTGCAATAGTAAGTTCCTTGTTAGTTTAGAGTCTTGCATCCTTGGGTATTCTGTTTTTCTGGATAGTGCCTGATGAAGTGAAACCTCCATTCAGAAGCTCACATACCAGCTTCAGACTGCAGAACATCTCACGATAGATTGTATGTCCAGGGGTAAGACTACCGGTCAGGTGGATTACACCCGTCTCACTTAAACAAAATGCTTGATTAGTAACTCAGGGTATGTGGTTTTAGTCTTATAAAATGTAAAGTCTGTCAGAAGTCCGTTGGGATTTGCAAGAACACACCATCTCATCTAATGACGCATCTGCCCCTTTTTCTTGCTTCAAACACGCTTCTGTAACTTTTGTGATCAACTGGCATAATTTCCATAGCGTGTCTATTTTTTCTTCCTTTTTAGACATCATCAAACACAGCTTTCTAACTGGTCCTAGTTACGAAGAATCTGTTCGTAGTCATGTTATCACTTACCACAGGTATTCTCCATCTGTTATCTCAATACATACGGATAATAGGAAAGTGTAAGCAGCTCACCACCAGGCATACCCCAATAAACATCTTCAGTTGTCAAATCTAAACCCGAAGGCCTTCCATTCACTTTAGCGTACGTTCAGTTATTAGTTGGAATATGTCACCGTGCAGGTACTGTTTAAAATAATCAACGTATCTGTATTTGCTAGTGGGTGTTGCAGGCAATATTGATTGGGAAATTGTTATTGAAGTTGGGTTGAAGGATCTTCACCAGTAGGACCTCAGTGCAGTTGGAGGAGGAACGTATAATTTAAAATTACTTCAGTTTATTGGAATACAAGTTGGCTCCTAATCTGTTCATACATCTGCACTTACAACAGGAAGGGAAAACTTTTGCGCACGCCTTCTTTGCGCACGCCTTCGGGACTGTGAAAGTATTGTTTAATTCCTGTTCTACAAATACGTTACATCAGATTCCTTCACTGATTCTTCACTGTCAGGGGAACACCCGTGAATGATCGGACACACAGTTCATAATTTGTAGAAAGTCTCTCCCACTTCAAACGCCGTAACTCTTCAGATTCGCGCTATGTTGCTCATCCTGAGCTTGGACTATTCACTGTTTCCGTTCTGCCTCTTTTTTTTTGTCAGAGCACCTTCTGGTTATCATGCTTGTTCTGGGTTTTGTTTTTGGCGAGCTGTTCACTGGGCCATCTACAAACTAAATCTTTGTGGGTTGCGAAAAGTATTTTCCCTTGTTAGCAGTTCCTGAAGGGTAAGGTCGTAGAGAATTGGTGCATATAGGGATCCCTGTAGACGAACATTCACCTACAGCTCTACTCGATTTTGTACCCACTACATTGTGCGTCCATTACAGTGAAGTTGGAAACTCCAATACTAACATATTGGGGCCTGAAGGCGTAGTTCACACTGAGGCAGTAGAATTGCGATAGAGAATGCGTACGCAACCTGCATCGGCGGAAGCGACATAATTGGTTCAGGATAGAACGTCGCGATACAACACTGATCTGTATGTCTACTAGATCATTCAGCGCAACATAAATATCTGGTCGCTCCATACATCTTCGGTCATATACTGGAAGGAAATTTAAAGTCATCCGATTTGCCTCGAAAAAACTGTAACGTATAAGAAGCTAAGCTACGTCCACCTGTGTAGTTAGGTTCGCAACAGAGCTTTTAATTTTCTCGTAAAAAATGAGAACCAGCGTTTTCAGATTAACTCACGTTTCCCACTAAAGTATCTCAGTTTGAGGAAACTGTGCGGAAAAAAATTCCACCTTTTACCGTTCACGTTGAACTGGTAATCTGTTCGTTACTGCACTAGCTAATGTGATCGTTCAAAGTACAGCGCTATACATACATTACAAATTTTGCAATGGAAGATGTTGCTCCCAGCCTTGTTCACTTGTGCTGCATTTTGCAGCGCTAATTGCTGTTTAAGAAATGTAGGGAGCATACCTAAATTGTTTTAAACGCTGGAAGGAAAACCTTAGCTCTTACCACTCTCGAATATATACGTGATACATTCCGGCATTAGGCCGCGATTAGATACGGCAGTCCACGCTATGCGGGTTTTGTGCGACGTCCAACGTGTTTCGTAAAATTATTTGGAGACCTTCTTCATATGTTAACGGGGTGGCTGGCCCAACTGTCTTTCGTAAATGGTCACCTAGTCAAATTTTCCTACACCGTTATTGTAGCTCGTCCGTCGTTTTACTCAAGATTTTGTCCCGAATATAGCTTCCTTCTGTTACGGCGTGTGTGTGCATAAACACGGGTGGGGGTGGGATTTTGTATGTTTACTCTTCACTATGTGATAACATTTTAAACTATTTTCGCCACATCTGGCTGCCTTTCTATTTGTAACGGCGTTCACAACCTTGCTACTGAGAATCTGTAAACTTCCCACATTGACACTCAAATTCGCATCTCTCCGTTGACAACTCTTCATTATATTTCACCTGAAGGTCTCTCTCTTCATTAAAGGCTGTTTTCCATACAGCTTAAAAAGCTTGAATACTCATCCTTTAACAATTAGATAATTAATTTTACAACTCCATGTTAGCTATATGCATTTCTAAGAATAATTCTGCGATTCATGTCCCTCCGTTGTACGGGGAACGCTCTCTGTGGAGCTGAGATACCTAACGACTGACGTAAAGCAGCTGACTTCATTTACACCTTGACTACCTAAAATTGCACTGTAGCAGGATAGGACAGAGGAGTTGATCTTACTATAATGCCTTAAGTTCAGCAAGTAACTGTTCGTAGTTTCCAAACAATGGGTCTCGGAATATATGTACTAAAGACAACTGCCTACTACCTCAAACTCGGTTTTTGCTTGTTTCACCTGGAAGACTGAAAAAAAAATCTTCCAGACAGAGCATCGTTTAGAAACCATGCCCCCCTGCGGGTTCGGGGGTAAGAATAGGCCCGCGGTATTCCTGCCTGTCGTAAGAGGCGACTAAAAGGAGTCTCAAACGTTTCGGCCTTAACGTGATGGTCCCCGTTACGGTTTGACCTCCATTTTTCCAAATTCCACAGAAGTACGAGCCTTTTGGGGAAGGACACCTTACGTGGTGCACCATCAGTCCTCTGTGCCCTAAGGCCTTGGCACTCTTGATCGTCTTGGCGTCGTAACTGCACTCTCCATCCGTCATTTTGGGCATACACACCTGATGGATTGTGTACGTAACGCCCTTAGTGCGTCACCATCTGCACCCACGATCACTATGGACTACCCATGGCACCCGAAATCCAGCACGGTAGCCAGCCCGTTGTGGTGGGGTCGTCATGTACCCTCTAGGTTGTAGCCCCTTGACAACACAGGGATCGTACTGCCAATGCCTGAGCTGACACCTCCCCACGTAAGCCAAGGAGTCGATGCTCGTCTCTCTGGGGCATCAGGACTCCCGGCAACGGCCATCCTGCCAGGTGGCCTTTGCTGTGGCTGGGTGGCGCCCGTGGGGAGAGCCCCTGGTCGGAGTGGGTGGCATCGGGGCGGATTCCCCGCAATGAAGCGGGTGAAATCTCAATCTGGTGGTCGCCCGACCGCCAATGTCTCTAAGCGTGGTAAGGTGGAATTTAACACTGTGACATATCACCCGAAGTCGTTCCCTTCCCTAGCCACACCATGGGAGGAACGTAGGGCTGCAGACAGACAGGAGCCGTATTCGCCACGATACCTTGTATGCAGCAGAACTGATGGGGATTCGTTTTTGGGGACTAAGCCTCTTTTCTTCGTGCACAATCTCGAAGATAAGTTTGGGGAAGTGGCGTCTCTTTCCAAACTGAGGAGCGGGGCCATTTTGATACAAGCAGCTTCATCTGCATAGTCCCAGGCATTACTCGCCTGTGAGAAGCTCGGTGACATCCCCGTTACTGTCACTCCCCATAAGTCCTTAAATTTGGTCCAGGGGATTATTTTTCATAAAGATCTTCTGCTACAGTCTGATGACGAGCTACGTGAGAACCTGGCACGACGAGGTGTACACTTTGTCCGTCGTGTCTTTAGGGGGCCGAAGGATAATAGGGTCGCTACCGGTGCTTTCTCAGGCAAGCAGTCGCCCTCAAAGGCCAGGATGAAAGTCAAGGTCATGATATACCGGTGCGATGTCAAGCCCTATGTCCCGCCCCCCTATGCGATGCTTCCAGTGCTGGAAATTCGGACACATGTTCTCCAGGTGCACTTCCAGCCTCACGTGTCGTGATTCTGGACGACCTCCGCATCCTAATGCTCCATGTGCTCCGCCTCCCACCTGCGTTAACTGTGGGGAGCATCATTCTCCCTGCTCACCAGACTGTGTAGTCTATCTACGAGAGCGGAAGATACAAGAAATTAAGACCTTGGACAGTTTAAGTTACCAAGAGGCAAAGAAGAAATTAGACCGACTCAACCCCACACCTATGTTGAGGAGTTATGCTACCGTCACAATCCCCTGCGGGTTCGGGGGTTAGAATAGGCCCGCGGTATTCCTGTCTGTCGTAAGAGGCGACTAAAAGGAGTCTCAAACGTTTCGGCCTTATGTGATGGTCCCCTGTCGGGTTTGACATCCATATCTCAAAATTTTTCCGAAGAGCGAGCCGATTGGGGAAGGGCGCCTTACTTGGTGCATTGTGTCCGTGTTGTGTTGTGAACTTTCGCCATCTTATTCGTCGTTGCATTGCAGTCTTGCCCGCTATCCATCGCTTGGGCTTGGATGCGCTCCTGCGTGCACTTTCTGCCAAGCACTGTGCAGGGCCATTTTCTGCGTTGACGGCGACCATGGATCACATGTCACGTAACATCCAGCACGGTAGCCAGTCCGTTGCGGTGGGGCCGCCATGTACCCTCTTGGTTGTAGCCCCCTGACAACACAGGGATCGCTCTACTGATGCCTGCGCCGTTCACTCCCCACGTATGCCAAGGAGTAGATGCCCATCTCCCTGGGGCATCAGGACTCCCGGCAATGGCCATCCTGCCAGGTGGCCTTTGCTGTGGCTGGGTGGCGCCCGTGGGGAGGGCCCTTGGTCGGAGTAGGTGGCATCAGGGCGGATGACCCGCAATGAAGTGTGGTACATCATCTCTCGCTGGCGGCCAGCCGTCAGCAGTCTCTAAGCGTTCCAAAGCTCACTTTAAGGCTAATGTGTATGACCCCAAATCGTTCCCCTCCCTGGCCACACCATGGGAGGAACGAAGGGCTATGAATGAGAGCGAACGATACTCGCCCCGGTATCTCGTCTGTACCAGAGCTGACGGGGAATCTTTTATGTCCGTGAAACCTCAGTTCTTTGTAGAGCATTTAGAGGACAAGTTTGGGGAGGTGGAGGGCTTGTCCAAGATGCGGTCCGGACCGGTATTCATAAAAACGGCATTCTCCGCCCAGTCGCGGGCCTTGCTCGCTTGTACTAAGCTGGGGGGTGTCTCCGTCACTATCACGCCCCATAAAAGTCTGAACATGGTCCAGGGCATTATCTTTCACAGGGATCTCCTTTTACAGTCCGACGACGAGCTGCGCGCCATCTTGGAGCGCCGAGGTGTCCATTTCGTCTGGCGCGTCCAGCGGGGTCCGTGGGATCGTCAAGTTGCCACCGGTGCCTTCATCTTGGCCTTTGAGGGTGACACGTTACCTGAGAAGATCAAGGTGATGGTGTACCGTTGTGATGTCAAGCCGTATATCCCTCCCCCGATGCGGTGCTTCAAGTGTTGGAAGTTCGGCCACATGTCTTCACGCTGTGCTTCCGACCTCGTCTGTCGCGATTGCGGTCGACCTTCCCATCCTGATCATCCCTGTGCGCTGCCTCCAATCTGTGTGAACTGTGGTGCGTACCATCCGCCTTGCTCGCCAGACTGTCCGATTCTGCAGAAGGAGCGGAAGATCATGGAAATCAAGACTCTCGACCGCCTGACGTACACTGAGGCGAAGCGGAAATATGATCGGCTTCATCCAGTGCGCATGACAGCTTCTTATGCCGCAACTGTCACTCCTTCTACACTTCCATCCGCTCCAGTCAGCTCTCGGAGTCGAAGTCCCACACCTGCCCCCTTGATGGTGGGGGGGCACTAAACCTCCTGTTGCTCCTGCTCCATCTACTTCAGGAGCAACACCCCCCCAACCATCGAGGACATCAGTCCCCCCTTCAAAGCCGGAGAAGCGTAAGATTTCTTCGGCTACTCTCGTAAGGAAGGGGTCCCTTGGGGACCTCTCTTCGCACGTTCCGACCGGTTCCAAAGCCGATGGCCGCAAGTGGCTCAAACAACCGCCAGTCCCTGATCGTCGGGACACACGGTCATCGTCTGTCCCTGAGACTGACCCAGTGACGCCCTCCCAGCCTGAACCACCCAAGGCGCAGCGCGAGAAGCAGAAGAAGAAGAAACTCCCCAAGGCTACCGACATTGCGGTGGCGCCCATTCCACCGCTTCCTACAAGCTCTGCGTCTGAGGATGAGGTGGAGATTCTGGCGTCCGCTGAGGACATGGATCTCGCCAGTCCCTCGGATGCAAAAGATGGCTGTAGCCCAGGTGGTGACTCAGTAGCAGCAGGGGCCTCGGAGGCGTAATCTGCCTCCCCAATCCCATCACGCCATTCCCATCCATGGCTAATACCATCCTCCAGTGGAACTGCAGCGGTTTTTTCCACCATCTTGCTGAGCTCCGCCAACTTATCAGCCGTCATCCTTTCCTTTGCATTGCTCTGCAGGAAACTTGGTTTCCAGCAATGCGAAGCCCCGCCCTCCGTGGCTATCGGGGTTATTGTAAGAACCGGGCAGCTTATGAAAGGGTGTCTGATGGCGTCTGCATATATGTCCTTAACTCTCTTCACAGCGAGTTTTACCTCTACAAACAGCTTTAGAGGCTGTCGCTGTTCGGGTGTGGACGCCACAGGCTATCACCGTCTGCAGTATTTACCTTCCACCTGATGGTGGTGTCGCGCAGCATGTCCTGGCTGCTCTGATAGCCCAACTGCCGCCACCTTCTTTCCTGCTGGGCGATTTCAATGCCCACAACCCTCTATTTGGTGGGACTGTCTCCGATGATCGTGGTCGGGCCGTGGAGCATGTGTTGGCTCGGCTCGACCTTAGCCTCTTGAACACCGGTGCTCCCACGCATTTCAGTGTGGCCCATGGCTCGTTCTCGGCCATCGATCTCTCTATTTGCAGGCCTGGACTCGTCCCATCCCTCCACTGGAGAGTGCATCCTGACCTGTGTGGTAGTGACCATTTTCCCATCTACACTTCTGGAAATTGAAATAAGAACACCGTGAATTCATTGTCCCAGGAAGGGGAAACTTTATTGACACATTCCTGGGGTCAGATACATCACATGATCACACTGACAGAACCACAGTCACATACACAGGCAACAGAGCATGCACAATGTCGGCACTAGTACAGTGTATATCCACCTTTCGCAGCAATGCAGGCTGCTATTCTCCCATGGAGACGATCGTAGAGATGCTGGATGTAGTCCTGTGGAACGGCTTGCCATGCCATTTCCACCTGGCGCCTCAGTTGGACCAGCGTTCGTGCTGGACGTGCAGACCGTGTGAGACGACGCTTCATCCAGTCCCGAACATGCTCAATGGGGGACAGATCCGGAGATCTTGCTGGCCAGGGTAGTTGACTTACACCTTCTAGAGCACGTTGGGTGGCACGGGATACATGCGGACGTGCATTGTCCTGTTGGAACAGCAAGTTCCCTTGTCGGTCTAGGAATGGTAGAACGATGGGTTCGATGACGGTTTGGATGTACCGTGCACTATTCAGTGTCCCCTCGACGATCACCAGTGGTGTACGGCCAGTGTAGGAGATCGCTCCCCACACCATGATGCCGGGTGTTGGCCCTGTGTGCCTCGGTCGTATGCAGTCCTGATTGTGGCGCTCACCTGCACGGCGCCAAACACGCATACGACCATCATTGGCACCAAGGCAGAAGCGACTCTCATCGCTGAAGACGACACGTCTCCATTCGTCCCTCCATTCACGTATGTCGCGACACCACTGGAGGCGGGCTGCACGATGTTGGGGCGTGAGCGGAAGACGGCCTAACGGTGTGCGGGACCGTAGCCCAGCTTCATGGAGACGGTTGCGAATGGTCCTCGCCGATACCCCAGGAGCAACAGTGTCCCTAATTTGCTGGGAAGTGGCGGTGCGGTCCCCTACGGCACTGCGTAGGATCCTACGGTCTTGGCGTGCATCCGTGCGTCGCTGCGGTCCGGTCCCAGTTCGACGGGCACGTGCACCTTCCGCCGATCACTGGCGACAACATCGATGTACTGTGGAGACCTCACGCCCCACGTGTTGAGCAATTCGGCGGTACGTCCACCCGGCCTCCCGCATGTCCACTATACGCCCTCGCTCAAAGTCCGTCAACTGCACATATGGTTCACGTCCACGCTGTCGCGGCATGCTACCAGTGTTAAAGACTGCGATGGAGCTCCGTATGCCACGGCAAACTGGCTGACACTGACGGCGGCGGTGCACAAATGCTGCGCAGCTAGCGCCATTCGACGGCCAACACCGCGGTTCCTGGTGTGTCCGCTGTGCCGTGCGTGTGATGATTGCTTGTACAGCCCTCTCGCAGTGTCCGGAGCAAGTATGGTGAGTCTGACACACCGGTGTCAATGTGTTCTTTTTTCCATTTCCAGGAGTGTATTTGTCACTGCCCCAGTGTCATTCTTCTGGGCGCTTGCCCCGCTGGGCACTCCACAGGGCCTACTGGCCAGCTTTTACTTCCGCTGTAACCATTGCGTCTCCCCCACAGGGTGACATTGACGAGGTGGTCCGTGTTTTCACCATGTCCATCATTTCAGCGGCCAAGGCTGCCATCCCCCGTTCCTCTGGCCTCCCTCGGCAGAAGGCTGTCCCCTGGTGGTCGCCGGAGATTGCTGAGGCTATTCGCGACCGTCGGCGGGCTCTCCAGCGTCATAGGCGGCACCCGTCTCTGGAGACCCTCATCGCCTTTAAGACGCTCCGTGCCTTCGCCTGTCGTCTTAATGCACGGCGTAAGCAGGAGTGCTGGGAGAGGTACGTCTCCTCCCTGGGCTCCCGTGTCTCCTCCTCGCTCTTGTGGTCCCGGATCCGTCGGATTTATGGATCCCAGACCCCTATGGGTGTCCCTGGGCTCTCCTTGGACGGCGCTGTCTGCACGGACGCTGCCGCCATTGCTGAACGGCTAGCCGCGCACTTTGCTCAGAGCTCTGCGACTGCATCCTATCCCCCCGCCTTTCGCTCTCTAAAGGAGCGAGCCGAGCGGACGCCGTTCTCATTCCACACGCGTCATTCTGAAAAATACAATGCTCCTTTCAGCGAGAGGGAATTCCTTGCTGCCCTCGCCGATTGCCCTGATACAGCACCAGGCCCAGACTGCATCCACGCGCAGATGCTGAAGCATCTCTCCAGGGACTGCCAGAGACACATTCTCGCGATATTTAATCGCATTTGGAGCGAAGGCGTGTTCCCGTCGCAATGGCGAGAGGGTCTTATTGTCCCCATCTTGAAGCCCGGTGCGGACCCACTGGCGGTGGACAGCTATCGTCCCATTACCCTCACCAACGTTTTGTGCAAATTGCTCGAACGTATGGTGGGGCGGCGTTTGTGTTGGGTCCTTGAGTCGCGCGGTCTCCTCGCTCCATCCCAGGGTGGCTTCTGTCGGGGCCGGTCTGCAGTGGACAATTTGGTGTGGCTGGAATCTGCTGTCCGTACGGCCATTGCCCGACGTCAGCATCTGGTTGCTGTATTTTTCGATCTGCGGAAGGCGTATGACACCACATGGAGGCATCACATCCTCGCCACGTTGCATGGGTGGGGTCTTCGTGGTCGGCTCCCGGCTTTTCTTCAAAGCTTTTTATTGCGCCGCTCTTTCCGGGTGCAAGTCGGTGCCACCTCTAGTTCCTCTTATATACAGGAAAATGGGGTCCCGCAGGGCTCGGTGTTGAGCGTCTCCTTATTTTTAGTGGCCATTAATGGTCTGGCTGCAACAGTGGGGTCGTCGGTGTCTCCTTCTTTGTATGCCGACGACTTCTGCATCTCATTTAGCTCCACGACTACGGGAGTCGCCGAACGCAGGCTGCAAGTCGCCGTTTGCAAGGCGGCATCATGGGCTCTGACTCATGGTTTTCAGTTCTCTGCAGCCAAGACTCGAGTTATGCACTTCTGCAGGCGTCGGACGGTCCACCCTCATCCTGAACTTTACCTCGACGGCCACCTGCTTGACGTGGTGGACACTTGCCGCTTCTTGGGACTTGTGTTTGATGCCCGGCTCACATGGGTTCCTCATGTTACTCAGCTGAAGCAAAAATGCTGGCGGCACCTCCACGCCCTCCGCTGCCTTAGCTACACGTCTTGGGGTGCAGATCGCTGCACGCTGCTGCGATTGTACAGAGCCCTTGTGCAGTCCCGGCTTGATTATGGGAGCCTGCTCTATGGGTCTGCGTCACCCTCAGTGTTGAAGTTGTTGGACCCCATACACCACTGTGGGGTTCGGCTTGCAACTGGCGCTTTTCGCACTAGTCCCGTGGATAGTGTACTGGTGGAGGCCGGGGTTTCCCCGCTGCGGATTCGCCGCCATCGACTGCTCGCCGACTATGCTGTCCACGTGCATTGCTCGCCAGGCCATCCCAATCGTCACCTGCTTTTCCCTGCCATGGTCGTCCATCTGCCCGAATGGCGACCTAGGTCTCCGTTTTCCGTCGCTGTCCGTGTTCAGTCCCTGCTGTCGGAATTGGGTTCATTCCCTCTTCCGCCTCCCTTCCGGCTCCGTGCACCTACGCCTCCCTGGTGTTTGTCCCGTCCGTCCGTCCGTCTGGACTTTGCACAGGGACCCAAGGACTCGGTTCCGCCTGTGGCCCTCCATCGCCGTTTTCTTGCGCTCCTCGCCTCATTTTCGGACTGAGAGACTGTCTACACTGATGGTTCCCTGGTTGATGGTCGCACTGCCTACTATTTTGCTCATGCTGCCCATGTTGAGCAGCGCTCCTTGCCGGCTGGCTGCAGTATTTTTACTGCAGAGCTGGTGGCCATATTGCGCGCTCTTGAGCATATGCGTTTCTGTTCAGGTAGGTCCATCGTCATCTGCAGTGACTCCCTGAGCAGCCTTCATGCCATCGACCGCTGCTATCCCTCTTCTCCTCTGGTGTCCTCTATTCAGGAGTCAGTTTCCGCCATTGCCCGTTCTGGTCGTTCGGTGGTCTTGGTTTGGACGCCCGGTCATGTTGGCATCCCAGGGAACGAACGTGTAGACAGGCTGGCCAAAGGGGCGATCGACGCCCCGGCTTTGGAGATCGGCCTTACGGCTCGCGACCAGCAGCTGGTGTTGCGCCGTAAGCTGATTGGTATGTGGGCTGCTGAGTGGCGTGGTATGACAGCCCCGAATAAACTGCGGGCTGTCAAGGGGACGACCGATGTGTGGCGTTCCTCCCTGCGGGCTTCTCGCAGGGACTCAGTAGTCCTGTGTCGGCTGCGCATCGGCCATACATACCTGACGCACGGCCATCTGTTGCGACAGGAGGATCCCCCCTTGTGTCGGTGTGGGTCCCGGCTGACGGTCGGCCACATTTTGCTGGAGTGTCCTCGACTGCGCACACTCCGGCAATCTTTTAATCTCCCGGGCACTTTGGCTTTGGTTTTATCCGACGATGCCTCCATGGCTGATGACGTTTTAAATTTTATCCGTGGTAGTCCGTTTTATGGTTCGATTTAGGGAGGTCCTGCACCTTTCCCTTTCTGTGTCTTTTGTCCTTGTGTCTGTTGCTGTTTTGGTGTGCCGTCAGATGGTTGACTCTTTCCCTTTTTTGTTCTCATGGTCAGTCAACCAGTCTCCGGCCATCCTCCTCTCTTCTGTTTCTTTCTGTCTGGTGTTCCTCTGTGCTGTTCTTGTCTGTAGTGTTTGTTGCTGCCTTTGTGTTCTTTCAGCGCCTGGGGGGGACGTTTCCTCCCCCTTTGGTTTTTACCTGCTCCGTAGATTTTCGGCTCGCCTGATTTTGGAATGGGGGACTGATGACCTTCGCTGTTTAGTCCCCCTTAAACATCCCAACCACCACCACCACTACCGTCACACTGCCGCCACCAGCTGCTGCACAGACTTCCTTCTCTGTTGACCCACAGAGAAATCAGGTAATGTCTGCCCCACCGCTGGGACAGGCCGCTGTCTCTTCCACTGCTCCCAAAACACCGAGTTTGGGAGCAGTGCACCCCAAGCAAAGGGGACGTTAGTCCCCACCTCTCAGCCGGAGCGGCGACAGCCCTCTCCGTCTCGTCAGCCGGGGAAGCGACAGCTCCCTCTGGCTGCTCAGCCGGAGACGCAACAGCCTCCTCCGGCCTCACTTGTTCGGAAGGGATCCCTTGGGGGAGTCCCTTCCAAGGACTTCCCCAGTGTCTCACAAGACACTAACCAGTGGCTGAAGAAGCCACCAGCTGCTGGTTGAAGGACTTCACGCTCCTCCTCTGTTCCTGATAATGCGTCAGGAACGCCCTCCCAGCATGCCAACCCTCCTCCCAAAGACAAGAGAGAGAAGAGGAAGCTCTCCATGAAGGATAAGGACCCAGTGGTTCCCGCAACAACGCTCCCTGTCAGCTCAGCCTCTGAGGACGAGGTCGAGCTCTTTGCGTCCCCTGATGACCTTGATCTCGCAGTCTCCTCAAAAACGATGGCCGTAGTGACATCCGTCGCTCAGTCGGTGGCAGCATGTGACCCTGCCAAGTAATTTGCCTTTTCAGTGCCTGAATGCCCCTACCGGACACGCTTTGTACAATCCTCCAGTGGAATTGTGGCGGTTATTTTAGCCATCTCCCTGAGCTACGACAGCTTCTAAGCCTGACGCCTGCTTTCTGCATTGCCCTCCAGGAAACCTGGTTCCCGGCAATGCAGACCCCTGTCTTTCGTGGATACAGGGGTTATTACTGCAACCGTAGCACTTACCATTGTGTGTCAGGTGGAGCCTGCGTGTATGTCCTTACCTCTGTATATAGTGCTCCTGTGCCCCTTCAAACATCATTGGAAGCTGTGGCTTTACGTGTAAGGACTACCCAGGACATAACCGTCTGCAGTGTCTATCTCCCTCCCGGTGGTACAGTCTCCCTGACCGAATTGGCTGCACTTGTCGCCCAACTCCCCACGCCTTTTCTTCTCCTGGGGGTTTTAACGCCCACAATCCCCTGTAGGGTGGAACGAAGGTTACTGGCCGAGGCAGAGAGGTCGCGAATCTCATCTCCCAACTCGACCTCTGCCACTTCAACACTGGCGCCGCCACACATTTCAGTGTGGCGCATGGCACGTTCTCGGCCATAGACCTGTAATTGTGCAGCCCAGGGCTTGTACCATCGGTCCACTGGAGAGTCCATGACGACTTGTGTGGTAGTGACCATTTTCCCATCTCCCTTTCACTACCCCAGCGTCGCTCCCATGAACACTTGCCTAGATGGGCATTTAGCAAGGTAAACTGGGAAACGTTCTCCTCTGCTGCCACTGTTGACTATCTCCCCCACGGTACCATCGATGTGGCGGTTGAGACACTGACTGCAGCGATTGCTTCCGCTGTGGAACGTACCATTCCTCGTTCATTAGGGTGCCCCCGGGGAAAGTCAGTGCCTTGGTGGTCTCCAGATGTCGCTGAAGCCATTAAAGAGCGTCCGCGGGCTCTTCAGCGACATAAGCGGCACCCGTCTTTGGAGAACCTCATTTTTTTCAAACGTCTCCGTGTTCAGGCACGTCGGCTCATCAAAAGGCGGAAACAGGAGTGTTGGGAGAGGTACGTTTCCACCATTGGTTCCCGTACTTCACCCTCCCAGGTGTGGATGAAGATTCGGCGCATCTTCGGATTGCAGCACTCTACAGGTGTCGCAGGTCTTACCATCAACGGGGCGGTATCCACCGATGCCGATGCAATCGCCGAGCATTTCGCCCAGCACTATGTTCGGGCCTCTGCGTCGGGGAATTACCCGCCCGCGTTCTGCGCGCTAAAACGCCAGAGGAATGCAAACGGCTTTCTTTTGCTTCTCGCCACCCTGAGGCGTATAACACCCCATTTAGTTTGTGGGAACTCCAAAGCGCCCTGGCACAGTGCCCCGATACAGCCTCTGGGCCAGATGGCATCCACAATCAAATGCTCAAACACCTGTCCCAGGATTGTCAGCAGTGTGTTCTTGCCATCTTCAACCGCATATGGGGCGATGGTGTCTTTCCGTCGCAGTGGCGGGAGAGTACCGTCATTCCGGTGCTGAAGCCTGGTAAGGACCCGCTGAATGTGGATAGCTATCGGCCCATCAGCTTGACAAATAATCTGTACAAGCTATTGGAACGCATGGTGAGTCGACGGCTATGTTGGCTGCTCGAGTCTCGGGGTCTTCTGGCTCCGTGCCAGAGCGACTTCCGTCAGGGCCGTTCTACCACCGATACTTCGGTCTTTCTTGAGTCTGCAATCCGCACTGCTTTTTCAAGGCGCCAACACCTCGTCTCCGTCTTTTTCGACCTCTCCAGAGCATATGACATGACGTGGCGGCACCATATTGTCGCCACATTGCACAGGTGGGGTCTACGGGGCTCTCCCCATTTTTATTCAGAATTTTTTATCTCTTCGGACATTCCGCGTTTTAATTAGCACATCCCATAGTTCGCTTCATATCCAGCAGAACGGCGTTCCACAGGGCTCTGTATTGAGCGTGCCCCTTTTCCTTGTGGCCATCAATGGCCTTGCAGCAGCAGTAGGGTCGTCTGTCTCACCCACGTTATATGCTGACGATTTCTGCATCTTTTTCAGCTCTTCCACCATTAGTGTTGCAGAACGTAGGTTGCAGGGAGCCATACGCAAGGCGCAGACGTGGGCCCTAGCCCATGGGTTTCAATTTTCTCCTGCGAAGACTTGTGTTATGCACTTTTGTCGGCGTCGAACTGTCCATCGCCACCCTGAGCTCTATCTTCAGGATGCCATGCTCAGGGTTGTTGACACTTACCGTTTTCTGGGATTGCTGTTCGTTGCCCGGCTTACTTGGCTTCCACATATACGTGAGCTCAAGCGTCAGTGCTGGCAGCATCTGAATGCCCTCCGCTGCCTAAGCAACACAACTTGGGGTGCAGATCGTCACACGCTGCTGCAGCTCTACAAAGCCCTTGTGCTGTCCCGACTGGATTATGGGAGTGTGGCGTATAGCTCAGCATCGCCCTCAGCGTTGCAACTGCTGGATCCCGTTCACCACTGTGGGGTTAGACAGGCGACAGGAGCATTTCGCACCAGTCCTGTTCATAGCCTCCTTGCTGAGGCTGGGGTTCCTCCACTTCGTATTCGGCGTCAACAACTGTTAGCCAACTATGCTACCCACGTCGTTGTTCGCCCCGTCACCCTAACTATCGTCTCCTTTTCGACAATGCGGCAGTCCATATCCCACACCAGCGGCCACGATCAGGTCATACACTTGGGATCCGTGTTTGGTCGCTCCTTAATGAACTCGAGTGTTTGCCTCTTCCGTCTGCTTTCCAGGTCCGCCCACATACACCACCTTGGTGCATTCGTCGGCCGCAGCTTCGGCTGGAACTTTCCCGATGGCCGAAAGATTCAGTTCCTCCTGCAGTCTTGCGCCGCCAATTCCTTGCTCTCCTAGGCGAGTACCATGCCTCGGAGGTTATCTATACCGATGGCTCGATGGTTGATGGCCGTGTGGAGTACGCTTATGCTCATGCGGACTATGTCGACCAGCGCTCCTTGCCGGAAGGCTGCAGTGTTTACACCACGGAACTGACAGCCATTTTTCGTGCCCTTGAGCATATTCGTACCAGCACTGGAAAGTCCTTCGTCATTTGCAGTGACACTCTCAGTAGTCTCCAGGCTCTTGACCAGTGCTACCCACGCCATCCCATTGTTGTTGCCATCCAGGGGTCCATCCACGCTCTTGAACAGCGTGGTCGTTCGGTGGTGTTCATATGGACCCCGGGACACGTTGGGATCGCGGGAAACGAACTCGCCGACAAGTTAGCCAAAGAGGCTACCCGCAAACTGCCGTTGGAGATCGGCCTCCCGGCAACTGATCTCCGAACGGTTTTGCACCGTCGGGTCCTTGGGATGTGGGGAGCCGGAGACGAATGGTGCACTCTGTCTGCACCCAACAAGCTGTGGCAGGTAAAGGAGACAACGACTGTGTGGGGTTCCTCCATGCGGGCCTCTCGCAGGGATTCTGTTGTTCTGTGTAGGCTCCGCATCGGCCACTCTTGGCTGACGCATGGTCATCTGCTGCGTCGAGAGGACCCCCCTCATTGTCGCTGTGGTGAAACCATGTCGGTGGCCCATATATTGTTGGAATGTCCTCTTTTAACCGCCCTCAGGCAAACTTTTATCCTCCTGGGTGATTTATCGTGTGTTTTAGGTGACAATGTCTCTATGGCAGATCGGGTTTTAAGTTTTATTCGCGCAAGCGGCTTTTATAGGTCCATTTAAATTTTTTTTAACATCACCCTCTTTTGAGCTGTATCTTTTAATTAGTTTTGTGCTGTAATTCAACTCCACCCTAAATTTTAGGCTGGAGGTTTTAACGTGTTGCAGAGTGGCTGGCTCATCCTATTTTTTTCGTGATCAGCCCGCCACGTTCCTCTGCTGAACTGTTTTAGTTCTTTCTGCCTTTCTTCTCTTTGTTGTTTTTGTTGCTGTGCTCCGTTTTCCATGTTTCTTTATTATTGACCTTGGGATTTTCTTCCCCTGGAATTTTTATCTTGTGTTTTGCATGGCTACTGGATGGTTTCACTGTGCTCTGTGTGTTCCTGAAACAAGGGACCGATGACCTATGCAGTTTGGTCCCTTTAATCCTCCAACCAACCAACCATCACAGTCATTAACTGATTAACGAATGGTCACAATTTAGTTCTTCTTAGAGGATTACTGTTTTATACTACGAACTGTTACACCCATTTTGTATATAAGCATCCGTTGGCACAGCTGTAGCAACAAATACAGCAGTAAAAAGGTATTTACAATCGTCACTATTTCTAGCACGGTATTCTTCTGCATCCTGACGTTCGTATCAAATTTTGGCGTCAGATTAGTTAAAATGCGGATAAGGAAGCTGAGCTGTTGATCTGATATCCGTTACCCACCAGTCAGTGCCATCAAAAGGGAGGGGGGGGGGGTTAGGGCTAGGAAGAGTTGTCTTCTTCCCTCGTTCTACTGGTGTTCACAACAGGACCTACCACCGTCGCATCAGCAATCACAAAAGAAGCGAAAACAGATGGGTTAACCGTGGTTTTCGACAATGCCCGGTTTTCAGTCATTCAACCTCCGAAGTTTGGTCAGAAATCCGTGGCAACTGTGGAGTGGAGCCATGAATAATACACAAACTGTTTGCATGCTTGTCTGCAGTGCTAACACAGTTACACTACATACTACTGCCTCACTTGCACAGCACCAGTGGATCCATGCTGGGTCCAAAACACAGAGATGACTGGATCGCAGCAACACTGCTACCATTGTATTGAAACAAAGGTTTGGAGTGGTGCTGCTGCGTTCAGGGTTGTGTGCAGATTTGTAAACCCATTAATTTACACGAGAATCGAATACCACCCAGAAGGTATGTGCCCCATGTGTGAGCTTCCTGCACGCACTTCCAATTGGTTTAGTTTTTCACAGTGTCCATCCATTCAAGGAGGTAGTTAACTGAAAAATAATTATTTATTTCTGTACATTAGTCAGTGTCTTTACCTGCTGTTGACTGTTGACTGTCGCTGTCGATGCCCATCGACTATTCACATCACCGGCCTTCAGCCCTCTCAAGGTAACCAATGCAGGCAGCTCGATCACTGGCGTCATTGCGATGCCCCAGCTGTGAGTTTTTGTGGTATGTGTTTGACTTCTTGACAGTGGGTCCAGGGGTTAGAATAGAGCCCCAGTATTACTGCCTGGTATAAGAGGCGACTAAAAGGAGTCTCCAACGATTTGGCCTTTGCATTGGTCTCCTCACGGGTATGACCTCCATTTTTCCCAAATTTCCTTTGCTAGTGCGTGAAATTTGGGGAAGCACGCCTTACGTGATGTTTTTTTGTTTGTCCATCATGCACCAAGATCCTGCATGCTACTTAATGTCGTGTGGCGGGCTTTGCACCCAATGTCTTCTGGGTTGCCTCCTTCTTGTCTCCTTTTCAGTCCCATCCTTCATGCCCATGACAATTTCCGACCATTTCGACACCAAAAATCCAGCACAGTAGCCAGCCCGTCGTCGTGGGGTCGTCATGTACCCTCTGATAGCCCCCTGACAACACAGGGATCGCACTACTGATGCCCGAGCTGAGACCTCCCCATGTATGCCAAGGAGTAGGTGCCCAACTATTTGGGGCACCAGGACTCCTGGCAATGGCCAACCCGCCAGGTGGCCCTTGCTGAGGCTCAGTGGCGCCTGTGGAGAGAGCCCCTGGTCGGAGTGCGTGACGTCAGGGCAGATGGCCCGCAATGAATCGGGTGAAATCTAATCAAGCTTGTGGTTGCTCGGCCCCAGCAGTCTCCAAG
Source organism: Schistocerca serialis cubense (assembly GCF_023864345.2). Classification (NCBI taxonomy): domain Eukaryota; kingdom Metazoa; phylum Arthropoda; class Insecta; order Orthoptera; family Acrididae; genus Schistocerca; species Schistocerca serialis. The sequence continues at coordinate 164,261,662 of NC_064645.1, read as the reverse complement.
CATGTCTAGAGAGTCGTATTTGCCTTGGTACCTAGTTTTGCAACAGGACTGATAGAGAGACCTTTCAGGCAACGAAGCCCAGTTTCTCGTAGACCTACTTGAAGATAGGTTTTGATGAAGTGGCGGTGTTGTCAAAGATGCGTAGCAGGGAGCTTTTCATCCAGGCAGCCTCCCCAGCCCAGTCGCGTGAGTTACTCGCGTGTGACAACCTGGGTAATATCCCTGTCTGGTTTAGTCCTAATGAAAGCCTTAACATTTTCCAGGCTCTTACGTTCCATCGTGACCACCTCATGCAGTCGGATGAGGGGCTACGCGCCAACTTATTGCGACAGGGTGTCCACTTCGTAAGGCGCGTTCATGGGCGACCCAAAGACCACAGATTTGCTACAAGTGCCTTCATCTTGGCTTTTGAGGGTGACTCGTTACCTGAAAAGGTGAAGGTCATGGTCTACCATTGCGACGTGAAACCTTCCATCCCTCTTCCTATGCGGTGCTTAAAGTGCGTGAGGAGAACCACAAGAAGAAACTGCTGAGTAGGAAGGCCGAGGTTCAGGTTGTCTCTGTGCCACCTGTTACTACCAGCTCTGCGTCTGAGAATGATTTGTAGATTTCGGCGTCTCACGACGACCTCGATCTCGCCTCTGCCTCAGACGCAGTGGTTCTCGATTCTGGCTCTCCTTCAGTGGCGTTAAATGACCCAATGGCGTAATCTACTTAATCGGTCCCTTATGCCTTTTTTGGCTGCGGAAAATGTCATCCCCCAGTGGAATTTCCACCACCTTGCTGAGCTCCGACAACTTGTTAGCGTTCACCCATTCATCTGCATTTCTCTCCAGTAAACCCGGTTTTCGGCGATTCGAACCACTGCCATCCATGGCTGTCAGGGTTATTATAACGATCGGGCACCCTATGAGAGGGTATCTTGTGGAGTGTGGATCTACGTCCTTAATTCTCTTTACAGTGAATGTGTACCTCTTCAAACACCTTTAGAGACTGTCGCTGTTACGGTGTGGACGCCTCAGGCTGTTACTGGCTGCAGTCTCTTTAACCAGACGATGTCCTGCGGCATGTATTGGCTGCACTGGTACACCAGCTGCAGCCACTTTCTCTGTTATTGGGAGACTTCAACACCCATAACACTCTGTGGGGTGTATCAGTGGAAATAGGCTGAGCTGCATTGTTGAGCAAGTTTGGCACAGCTCGAACTTTCTCTTTTAAATAATGGTGCCTCCTCACATTTCAGTGTGGCGCATGGCATGTACTCAGCCATTGACCTTTTGGTCTGCAATACTGGCCTTCTACCATCTATTCAATGGAGTGTGTGGAGTGTTCGTATACTTGTGTGGTAGTGACTGCTTCCAAATCTTCCTGTCACTGCCCCAGCGTCACTCCCCTGGGCGCCTCCCTGGATAGGCCATGAATAAGGCTAATTGGCACTCGTTCGCCTCCATTGTCATTATTTAGTCTTTTTCTCATGGCGCCATTGATGTGGTGGTTCACACGATCATCACCGGCATTGTTTCTGCAGCAGAATCTGCACTTTCCTGTTCCTCTGGGTCCCCTCGGCGGAGGACTGTACTTTGGTGGTCTCCTGAGATCGCTGTGGTGATTAAAGATCGCAGGTGGGCACTCCAGCGCCACAAGTGGCATCCCTCATTGGAACACCTCATCGTCTTCAAACGGCTTCGTGCGCGAGCCCACAGCATTATTCACCAACACAAGCAGGTGTACTGGGAACGGTATGTCTCCACCATTGCCCTCCATACCTCTCCATCGCAGGTTTCGGCCAAGATTAGGCGAATCTATGGCTATCGGACCCCCGTCAGCGTCCCTGTGCATTCAGTGCTTGGAGCAGTCTGTACTGACTCCGACACAATTGCAAACCACTTAGCGGAGCATTTTGCTCAGAGTTCTGCTTGCGCAAATTACCCACTGGCATTCTGCTCCCTGAAAGAGCGGTTATAATATCGGAGGCTTTAAATTCACTCGCGCCATCCTGAATCGTACCACGTTCCATTCAGTGAGTGGGAATTCCAACGTTCCCTAGCCACTTGCCCTGATAAGGCTCTCTGGCCAGATCGCAACCATTGTCAGATGCTCAAACACATCTCGGTTTACTGCCAGCGACGCCTCTTAGCCATTTCCAACTGTATTGGGGTTGAGGGAGAGTTCCCGTCGCAATGTCAGGAAAGCATCGTAATCCCGGTTTTTAAACCTGGCAATAACCCACTAGAGGTGGACATCTATCGACCAATTAGCCTCACCAATGTTCTTTGCAAGTTGCTCGAACACATGGTGAGCCGGCGTTTGAATCGGGCACTCGAGTCTCGGGGCCTTCTGGCTCCGTCTCAGGGTGGGTTCAGTAAGGGTCGCTCTGCCGCCGATAATCTGTGGAGCCTGGAGTCTGCCATCTGTACGGCCTTTGTCAGCCGTCATCACTTGGTCAGTCTCTTTTGACATGACATGCAGAAGGCATTCGATACGACACTGCGACATCACATCTTCACCAAGCATCATGGGTGGGGGCTCCGCGCCCCACTTCCTATTCTCATTCAAAGTTTTCTGTCGCTACGTTCCTTCCGTGTGCAAGCTGGTCCATCTCCAGGAGAATGGTTTCCGGCAAGGATCTTTCCTGAGTGTGTGCCTCTAAAGTTCCTATCAATGAACTTCATTGTTTGCTGGTGACTTTCGCATGCTCTACAGCTCCGCTGGAATTGCAGTTGATGAACGGCTGCTGCAGGGCGCTATATGCAAGGCGCAGGCTTAAACCTCAGGCTGCCAAAACCGGCGTTATGCATTTCAGCCTGCGTCGAACTGTTCAGCTTGTGCCAAGCCTTTATCTTGACTTCTTGCTGTTGTGGAGACGCATCGGTTTTTGAGATTGGTTTTTGATACCCGATTGACTTGGCTCCCTCGTATTCGGCAGCTTAAACAGACGTGCTGCCGACATCTTAACGCTCTTCGTTGCTTGTCACACAAGCCGTGGTGCCGATCGGCCTATCTTTCTACGACTGTATCCGGCGTTGATTCAGTCCCGTCCAGGTTATGGGAGCCTGGCTTACATTTCGGCATCATCTTCCACTTTGCAGTTAGTTGACCCCATCCTTCACAGTGGGATACGACTCGCCACTGGAGCTTTCTGCACAAGCCCTGTCAACTTCATACTTGTGGAGGCTGGTGTCCCTCCATTGCGAATCCGGTGCCTACGTCTACTTGCCGCTTTATCTGCACACGATTGTAACTTGCCCGGGCTTCCAAATTATCATCTCCTGTTCTCCAACTCGGTCGTCCATCTTCCAGAACAGCGACCAAGGTCAGGGTGTACGGTCGCAGTTCGCGTCCCGGTTCTCTCTGGGCTTCAGTTTTTACCTCTCCCATCTCTTTTTCGGGCCAATGTATGTATATCCCCATATTGTGTGCCCATACCATGCCTTCGTCTGGAACTGCCACAGGCCTGAACGACTCAGTCCGAGGCTCTTTGCCTCCGCTTTCTTTCCATCCTTGCCGCGTTTCACGGTTCTGATGTGGCCTATACTGACGGTTCGATAATTGCTGGCAGAATATGTTATCATATTAATCTTGGGGATCATCCTGAACAACGCCCATTGCCGTCTGGCTGGAGTGTTTCCACTGCAGAGCGTGTCGCCATCTCTCGCGCCCTAATATCTGCTCCTGCTCGCTCAGGTGAGTCCTTAGTTATCTGTAGTGACTCCGTGAGCGGTTTACGAGCTATCGACCAGCGATTCTCTCCCTCTCGTCTCGTGATGGCTATCCAGGAGTCCCTCCATAATCTTGCCCGTTGCGCCCGCTCCGTGACCCTGGGTCATGTCGGCATCCCGGGTAATGAACGTGTTGATGTGCGGGCCAAACAGGCTGTCGGTGCGCCGGCCTTGGGGATTGGCCTTTCGGATTGTGATCTCCAATCAGTTTTGCAGCAAAGGTCCTTGGTACCTGGAGGGGTTGAATGGCCCACCATGCCTTCACCCTACAGACTTCTGGTCGTCAAGGAGACTACAGGTGTGTGGCGCACCTCCTTGTGGGCCTCCCACAAAGACTTAGTTGTTCTCTGCCGGCTATGCATTGACCGCACCTGGCTGAGAGACGGTCATCCCTTGCGCCGCGAGGACCCACCTCTCAGCCGCTGTGGGTAAGTGGAGCAAGGGATGGATGGCCTTCGTAGTCTGGTCCCTACAACCACCACTCGGCGATGGCGCTTAGCATTGTGTTCCCCCGAGCCGCTCATTTGTCACAGTCACGTGTATAAAAATATACAGTTTAGGTACTATAAGCACAATATGCTATTTTGCGCTTCCTTTTCATAAATTTCATGAATTCGTTTAGGGTGGGATGAAAACCGAGAAAAATGACAACTTAATTCCTTTGAATAAATCAGGCAACCAACAGATGATTGCTTCCACATGACACATCCCGCTAGTAATATGCTTTGAACTAGCTCCACGTAGTATCAAAAGAGTTAATATTTTTACTGGTTTTGCAGATGTCATGTTGTTTAAGTGAATAACAAATACAGCATGAAATGTCTCCCTTCTAACACCCTCCCACGGATGGGAATGCTGGTTGGCATGTGTCTCACCACCCTCTGAGGGATCTCAATCTGCATTCACTGGACTGCGCCCTGTCTCATCCTGCACCAGGCTTGGATGGTACCTAGACCACGGATTAGGACCGCTCTCTTCCAGGGTCCTAAGGTCCTGTTGCTGCTATGGTTCACCGACGTCTTGTATGTGCCATCCTTGCAGAGTTCAAGGGTGCCACCGTCTTTTACACTGATGGTTCTAAGACTACTGATAAGGTGGGATACGATTTCACGTCTCCTACCAGCTTCGAGCACCATTTGTTGCCAGGTTCATGTAATGTATTTACAGCATAGATACTAGCCCTTTACAGGGCCCTTCTTATTGTTTCTAAGGGTCTCTCCATAGTTTTTTAATTTGTCCCAACTCCATGAGCAGCCTTCAGGCTGTCGATCGATGCTACCCTCATCAACCCTTGGTCTCTGCTATCCACGACCTTCTCTCTGCCCTTGAACATGCCACCTGTTCAGTTGTCTTTCTCAGGGTCCCGAGTCATATGGGAATCCCAGGGAATGAATTGTCTGACGGTTTGGCTAGAGAAGCAGATTTATACCCCCCCTTTTCCTTTCATGATTCCTGCTGCTGATATACAGATCTACATCAAATCTCTTTTCCCGACAGTAGAATGTCATCTGGAGCACTACTGCTCGTAGTAATAAACTCCGCACAATCAAAGAGTCTTCTGCAGTTTTGGGGCACTTCTTTCCGCCCCTATCGGAAGGAGCCCACTCTTTCATGTCGTTCACGCATTGGCCACACCCGGCTCACCCATTGTTTCCTCCTACACAACGACCCACCCCCACAATGTGGTTGTGGTGCCAGACTGACGATATCTCGCATATTGGTGGCATGTCCCCTTCTTTCGACCCTTCGTGCTGAGTATAGTCTTCCTGCGTCCTTAAATTTAATATTAGCAGACGAACCATGGATGGTTGACCTGGTCCTCGGTTTCCTCCGTGAAAGTGGTTTTTATTTCGAGGTATAAAATTCTCCTTTAGTCTTGGAGCAAGGGCGTGTTGTTTGTGATTGGGACTCATTTTGCAGTCTTCACGGTCTGTGACCCCATGACTGCACCCCTTTTTCCAGGTATTAGATTTGGTCTTACTTTTTATGCCTATACTGTATCCGTTCAGTGTTCATATTTTTTTGGATTTGACTCCTGTGACTGAATCCGTTCATTTTAAGTGGGTACTCTTTTTTTATGTAATCCCCTTTGGAATCGTGGGACTGATGACTGCGCCATTTGGTCCCATACTCAGTCAAATGCAGCATGAAAAGAAATCTCAGTAGTTGGTGTTAGTGATCTAAGAGTTCAAATAATGAAATAATTCAATGGTGAGTATGCATATAATACATAAATGAAAAGAAAGTTTATTGTGAAACAGCTCTTCCTGACACAGATATCATTTCAACTGTACCAGCTGAGTGTCACAATCAATTCAGTCTAAAGAGGACAACCAGAACCTTGTTGAAAAATATAAATGGATGGTGCAACAAAGCTGTCACAGAAAGTATGTTGCACACCATTTCCTGGTCTGTTGTCATCCAGTTTTCCTTCCATCGAGGCAACTCTGTTACCCATCTTCCCTGTCTTTGGCTGACACGGAAATCCTTTTCTGACGAGAGGATTCATCACCCATGGTATTAGTTTGAAACGGTTCACCACATACAATGGTGGAGCTTAAGCAAAAATCTGTCATACAGGCCAGCATTTCTTTTCATTACCAGATTCAGAAAGCTTACAGGCTGCAATGTCCTTTGTGTATAAAATGCTGACATTAACGAGTATACAGATAATAAAGGCAAAACCGGCACGGGGTAGAATAACTGCTGTTACGGAGTTACCATCCACACTGTTGACGACGATAATAGTTCTCTGTTTTATGTTATTATACAATCTGAATATTCTGTGTCATTTCAGTCATAAACTGCCAAACGATGAGTCAATAGTGAGATTGTAATATCGGCCTTTGATGCATGAGCTTCACCATCTTCAAGGACTAGTTTTTCACTTCCGACCATCTTCCCTAAGAAGACACACACTTCAGCCTTACTGCTGCTAATTACAGAGAAGTTTATAAATATTTTGTAAGATGTGAACTCATACTTGTATCATTCTCATATCGAACAACAATTCTGAGTTCTTTTTCAAGACTGCTTTCAAGTGAAGTGCCGAAATGTCCATGGAAGCACAAAGTGATGTCAAGAGCTTGAACTGAACCAGACAGACAAATTTTTGAACCTCTCTGAAGAGTAGAAAGTTAATTAGGAACCTAATTCCCAGTTTCATCAACACACAAGAAACGGATAAATTGTTCTGAATTCTGTGGGTAGCACGATGGGTTCGAGAAAATCTGCCGTTACCATTAACTCGACTTATAAGCAGATTTGGTACCTCATAATTGTTGTTTCTCCTTGGCACCTCCCCCTCAGGGGACTCAGCATTTATGTGCTGGGTACGGGCTTGGCGAACCCGGGGTCCCCGAGCTGGGGACTGGTGTGCGCCGCCAGTCCTCTGACACCGTAAGCTCTGGGCATGCTTCAGCGACTACCGTGTGGCGCAACGGTGGAACGTTGTGTGTCGCAGGGACCGGGGATCTTGGCTTGATTGCCTGGATCGCGAGGACGGTACATACCTCTCTAAAAAACCCTTCAATCTTAAGGTGGGCTGCGCGCCGATAAGATGCATGGCTGTTGAGGTGGAACAGTCGCTAGCGGGCGACCTCTGAGGAACCTGCCGCACCTCAGTTGTATAAGGCTTACCCAGGCATGCGGGGCTCTGTCTGGGCTGACGTTTCGTTCCCTAGCTGCTCGTGGGACGCACATGGCAACCACGTATTTCCCTTCACCAACTTCGCAATCAGTCAAGCGCATGAGGAAGGCTAGTCCTCCAGATATGCAGATGGAAAAGAGTAACAGGGCTCATGGAGTCGTAAATGACAATGTTTTCATCGTGATTAAGAGGAAGGAGGGTTCATTTGAAAAAGTGTCTCCTTTCTACATACATAAAGGTTTAGAAGGACTCGCAGGTACACTGAAATCTATCAAACGCCTGAGGAATGGTACCCTGTTAGTTGAGACTACTAGGGCATCGCAAGTGGAGCTGCTTCGGAAGTCACCAAAGTTAGGCGAGTATGATATTACTGTCGAGTTGCACAATTCCCTCAACTCCAGTAAAGGCGTTGTCACCTGCCGTGATTTAATGGATATCGATGTCGACGAGCTGAAGCAAGAATGGGCAACACAGGGGATTGTAGACGTGGAACAAAGGACACGTAGGAATAATGGAGTTATTGAGAAATCTGCCACTTTCATTGTGACTTTCAATTCGCCTGTCTTACCTGAATACGTTCTGGCTGGTTTCCTCCGACTTTGGCCATACGACAATGAGTTGTGGTGGTGAACCAACCTGCGGTATCTGTGGCAAGGCAGCTCATGAAGCTGGGACCAACTGCACATCTCCAGCGCTGTGTATAAACTGCTCTGGGAGCCATCCCGTCTGGAGCAGAGACTGCCCCGTCTTTGCGGAAGAACGAAAAATTCAGGAGATCAAGGTGACAAAGAGGCTACCTTATGTGGAAGCCAAAAAAGAGTATAGGGCTACAAAACCCCCTGTCTTTGCCACGTCCTATGCCTCCTTGGTGCACAACCGTGCGTCGCGAGTCGACGCTTCGACGCAGACCATGTCCAGCGTCGCAGTATCCTCCACCAATATCTGTACCTGTGTTTGTACCTGCCAGAGCACTCCCACTAACGGTATCGCTATTCAGGCTGCTCCGCCTGCACCCACCGCTATTGCAGAGACAGCTCCAGTGAAACCTTCGAAGGCCCTCCAGAAACAGAGTGCCTCTCCACTTCCCCCATGCCCAGCTTCCACAAAGAAAACGGGACCAGGGAAAGGGGCACGGCGTTTGACGTCACGCCTGCCAAAGGCACCATCGGATGTCGTCATGGCATCCCTGACTGATGAGGAGGACATCGTCATGGATTTTGATACCTCTTCCCCAGAACCTGGCAGCCCCTCTGCTGCCACTCGCTCTACAAGTGCCTCACCAGCGCGGCGCAAAGACAGGGGGAAATCTAAACCGAAACGCTGATATGGCTCCCATACTTCAGTGGAATCTGAATGGAGTCAGACCTCGCCTTGCAGAATTGCGGCTGTTAGTACAGGCAAACCCCATTTGCATCTCTTTGCAAGAGACACATTTTAAAGAGACTGACACGCCTGTGCTTACGGGATTCGCATGTACAGGCAAGACGACCTGACTGGTAATAGGGCTCAGGGTGGGGTGGCAGTGTTCATTAAGGACACATTCCACTCCTCACCTGTGACCTTAACCACGACGCTACAAGCGGTTGCAGCTCGGATCCTGGCCCAGGTTCATGTTACAGTCTGCTCCGTGTATTTACCACCCGCTGAGCTCATTGACAGTGAAGCCCTCGCACGGCTCATTGATCAGCTACCCCGTCCCTTTCTCATTTTAGGAGACTTTAATGCTCATAATGCATTATGGGGTTCCAACAAAACCTGCCCCAGAGGCCAGATGATTGAGCAGTTGCTCAGGACTTCCGACGTCATACTGCTGAACACAGGTCAGGCCACGCATTTTAGCACCGCTTCAGGTTCGTCTTCTGCCATAGACCTCTCTATTTGTTCGCCTGTGCTTGCGGACATTGCTCAGTGGGTCGTCGACGACGACCTTCATGGCAGCGACCATTACCCTATCTGGCTCCATCTGCCAGTTGAAATCGGTCGTGTCGCACAGCCGCCGAAATGGTTGTTCCGGAAGGGGAACTGGACGCTCTACCGGCAGTTGGCTGTTTTTGAACGGTGTGAAGGCGTCCAGGATTGGGTGGATCACATTACGGCGGTGATGCACCATGCCGCTGATGTATCCATACCAAAGTCAAAGGGAACACCTGCGAGGCAGCCTGTCCCTTGGTGGAATGACGACTGTCGTACCGCCATCAGAGACAGGCGGGCGGCTTTGAGGAGATTCCGTCGGTGCCCCACTGCTGCGCATCTGACAACTTTCCGGATAGCACGGGCGCGGGCGAGGAAAATCGTTCAGGAGAGTAAACGGAGGTCTTGGCGTGAGTTCCTGAACTCCATCAATAGGTCCACATCTTCAAGCAAAGTATGGGAAGCCATTAGGAGGATCTCAAGGCGACACTCTCGACCGCCACTAGCCGCTATACGTGAGCGGGGGTGTCTCCTAACATCTCCGAGAGACATCGCCCGGGCGTTGGCAGAATCTTTTCAAACTATTACGGCCGATTCTAGCCAGGACCCCGAATTTCTGCGCTATCGGGGTACACAGGAGAGGGCTGGTTTTGATTTCCGTTCACAGAACACTGAGGAATACAACCAGCCTTTCTCTTTGTGGGAGTTGGACTCTGCACTGTCCATATCTCGGGATACCGCACCTGGTCCAGACCTGATATCGTATAGCATGCTGCAGCAGTTGGATCTGCGGTCAAAGGCAGTCCTCCTTCACCTTTTTAATGAAATTTGGAAGACAGGCGACTTTCCTAGTTCGTGGAAAGAATCGATTTTAATTCCGCTTTTAAAACCAGGGAAAGATCGGACCGAACCCAGTAGCTACCGTAGCATTAGTCTCACGAGCTGCGTCGGAAAGACATTTGAGCGTATGGTCAATAGGCGCCTGGTGTGGGTTCTCGAATCTAGATCCTTACTTACCCGCTGCCAGTGTGGATTCAGGAGGTATCATTCCACCCTAGATAACCTGATCCTACTCGAAACAGCGATACAAGATGCTTTCCTACGTAAGCAACACCTTATCGGGGTTTTCTTCGACCTGGAGAAGGCGTACGATACTACCTGGAGGCATACCATTTTGCGGCAGCTTTATGAGTGGGGTTTCCGTGGGCGTTTACCAACACTCATCCGATCCTTTCTGTCAGACAGGTATTTTATGTATAAGGTTGGGAATGTCCTGTCTGACCGTTTTAAGCAGGAGAACGGTGTCCCTCAAGGAAGTGTCCTCAGTGTGACAGCTTTCGCAATTGCCATCAGTAGTATTGCGTCCACAGTGCGCCGGCCCGTGCAGTGCTCCTTGTTTGTGGACGATTTCTCCATTTTCTGTGCGTCTTCCTCCGTCACAGCTGCTACACGCCAATTACAGCTGACACTCGTGCCGTTGGAGAAGTGGTCTAAGACCACGGGCTTTAAATTCTCTTTGGAGAAGACCATTTGTGTAGATTTTAACCGTTCCCGTTCTCTTTTTAATCTCCCTGTTTTAAAACTAGGAGACACTGTTCTCCCCTTTATGGAAAAAGTGAAATATCTCGGGCTTATTTTTGATGAGAAGCTCACATGGTTGCCACACTTAAAGGATTTAAAGGTCCGCTGTTTCAAGGCTTTAAACGTCCTTAGATGCGTCAGTCATAGATCCTGGGGCGCTGACAGGGCACGTCTGCTCCAACTTTATAAGGCCTTTGTGCGACCTCGACTGGAATACGGATGTCAAGCTTATGGCTCTGCAAGACCTTCCTACCTCAAAATGTTGGATGTGATTCACCATGAGGGTATTAGGCTTTCAACGGGGGCTTATCGCACGAGTCCGGTTGCTAGTCTGTGTGTCGAGGCGGGAGAGCCTCCGCTGTCCATTCGGCGTCTTCTCCTCGTGGTACGGCACGCGTACAGGACCAGGTCCACTCCTCTTTCATTGGCGTCCGACACCTTTTCCCAGCCGGCACTGGCACGTCTCTTCCGCCACCGTCCGGCGGCGACAAAGCCGTTTGGCATCCGTGCAAAGGAGAGTCTCGAGTCGGTACACCTGGAGGGCATTAAGGTCCTCCACCAGGGATGGAGTAGGGGATCTCCCTGGCGACTACAGAGGCCAAGATTACTTCTTGATCTGGCTGCTTACAGGAAGTATTGTACCCCGGACCACCTTTTTAAAATTAAACTTACTGAGATTTTAGAACGCCATTCCGATTTTACTCCTGTTTACACGGATGGTTCTAAACAGGGGGATTTTATGGGCTGCTCTGCTGTGTTTCCCAATACTGTCCATCGACTAGGGCTCCCAGAGCAGTTCTCAGTTTACTACGCAGAACTGTTTGCCATTCTGCAAGCATTAGAGCATATGCGCCGACATCGTGGCACGAAATTCATCATCTGCTCCGATTCCCAAAGTGCTCTACACGCTCTTCAACAAATGTACCCTGCAGATCGGATGGTGCAAGAGGTGCAGGACGCACTCCTGCTCTTGCAACAGCAGGGTAAGGATGTGATTTTCTGCTGGGTTCCAGGGCACGTAGGGATTCCTGGAAATGAACTTGCAGACGCGGCTGCCAAGGAGGCTTGCTCCATCCCACCTCCTGCTCGCTGTTCCGTCCCCCTGCAGGCCATTATGTCTTTCGTGACTCGGAAGGTCATGCGTTGGTGGGAGGCTCAGTGGCTGGACGTGAGGGATAATAAATTGCGAGCGGTGAAGGATTCTGTCCGACCGTGGCTCACCTCCTTCCGACAACGACGCGCTGAGGAAGTAGCCCTTACACGGCTTAGAATAGGACATTGTCCTTTGACACATGGTTTTCTGTTACGTCGTGAGGAGCCACCAACGTGTCAGACATGTGGGGCACAGCTGTCGATACGGCATATTTTAACTGAGTGTGTTTTATATGCAGGTTTGAGGGAAGATTTCAGTTTCCCACCGGACCTACCCTCTCTTTTAACTAATAATGAGGCGAGTGTCACTAGAGTTTTACGTTTTTGTGTGTTGTCTGGCCTTCTTCCCAAAATATTGGGATTGAAGTCTTAATGTGCTGTCCAGTGGTTTGGTCATCCATTATTTGTAAGTGGTCACTCAGCCACCGTTACTTATTTTTCCCTGTTTGTACTACTATTTTATTTTTAGTTTTATCTCCCTGTTTTGATGTGCTGTGTCCAATCTTGCAATTTGAACAATACCACTTCTCTCACGATTCGGCTCTGAATTGAACTTTTGGGAACGGGCGGTGATAACCTCGCTGTTGTGCGCCCTAAAACACTAATCATCATCATCATCATCATCATCATTGGCATCTTCTTTTAAAACCATCTTCAACCATTAGCTGTTCTCTTCACTGAGAATCACATTGGGGTATATTTTTCTTTAGCAGTTCAGACACTTCCTTTAAGGGCTTTTCTCCCGACGTATCTTCCGCCACATCCATTCCTGTGCGAGCGTGCCAGGAAGTCATATAAGCAGAACCATGACGTACACATGATCCCATCACAAGTTCGCCAATTTTATTGACACTATCAGACACCTACACCCTCCAAGCACGGCACTAGCTCCTAGATTCCTATAATAGGGTTACAATTTGGAATGAAAGTAGGTTTCTTAAACATTTCTTCCAGCTTTACAAAGTATTAATGGAGGACTCACCTGGAAGTTGAACGTCTGTATCACCACAGAACATTTCCTCGAAAGAAGTGTCTAAGTCAGTCTGACTCTAGTCCAAACTACACAGCTACCTTGCTGAATTTATCTATTGTCCAGCGTTTTTAGAGACAACAAACCGATAATTCAGGCCTGAGCAACATTATCATATGCTTCGACGTTGTACTGTTCCTACTAGACCCAATGAAGATCCTCGAGAGCAATTTGTTGCTAATCGTCAACAAAAATGAAAGAGCTCACCTCGTCCCAGTAATCTGTAATATTTAAATCACGATCTCGTCGATCAGACCGCAGTATATCACCCACTGTGACTGTTTCAGAACTTATTGCAGACTCCTGCTGATAAGTAAACGAATTGTCTTCGTACACAACGCTCATAGCGTGCCCGACTTTTAATTCAGCTGTGACGGGATCCATTTTCTCCGCGCAAGCTGAATAAATTAGTTCTGGAACTGCCTCAATTCGGTCTCCAGAAACATTAATATTGCCCTCAGCGTCTGCTGCCCAAAGCTGTACTACAGTCCGGTGGTTCAGCGGTAGTGCCAGCAAACCGACACAGTCTTCCTCTGAAGTTACTTGATCAAACAGGTAACGTCAATTCTGATCAATGGCATTATTTTTTCCACGTTCCTCCGTCTGACGGCCTTCATATGGCCTCAGGCCCCACGACAATTTATCGTTTCGGAACATAGCATCCATGTGAAACACTCCAGCCGCTCTTAAACCAGTATCACCAAAAACCACAATTTTCATGACCTCTTTCGTTCCTGTATTCTTCATTAAATTGCGGCCTCCCCCCCCCCCCCCCCCCCCCACGGATCGCAGCAGGGAGAACATTAAGTTTTTTAGCAGCTCCAGCTGCTGATTGCCAGTTAGATTCTCATTGCTGCCTTGTCTGTTATCAGTTGGTCTTCCCCCTATAGAACTGCTTTCCCCTATTCTGATTACGTTGCGGGTTGCTAATACTGCGCTGGTGGCATAACCTTTAAAGTTTTGAAATTGATGCCAAATTTGTCTCCCCTAATGGTTCCAAAGCTGCGTTGACTACCAGATTGTGTGCGGCTGTATGCTATTTTCCACTGGAAGTGACAAGCTAGTCGTCTCTTAAGGGGACACGCCCCTGAACGGGCTGCATTTTAACATTTTCACCCTCATAGTGCAACTGATCTGTAAATGACAGATAGCACAAAATTCGTACACACAATTAGGGACCCCTGCGGGTCTGTGGGGTCGGAATAGGCCCGCAGTATTCCTGCCTGTCGTAAGAGGCGACTGAAAGGGGTCTCCAATGTTTTGGTCTTAATGTGTTGGTCCCCTAAGGGGTTTGACCACTACATTTCAAAATTTTCCGTTAGTGCGTACCATTTGGGGAAGGACACTTTGCGTGGTGCATTCTGTATCCATCTTGCCCTAAGATCTGACACACCCGATATTGTCATGGAGTTGGACTCCCACCGAGCTTCCGGGCACATCGGCTGAAGTGTGTTGCGGCTAGCATACATTCCCTTCATTGTACACTTCCATCTTTGTCCTCGTAATATACATGGATATTCGACACTAGACATCCAGCACGGTAGCCAGTCAATTGTGGTGGGGTCGTCATGTACCCCCTTCGTTTTGGAGCCCCGGTCTACACAGGATCGCACTGCTGGTGCCTGAGCTGCTACCTCCCTATGTATGCTGAGGATTAGATGCCTATCCCTCTGGGGCATCAGGACTCCCAGCAAAGGCCATCCTGCCAGGTGGTCTTTGCTGTGGCTGGGTGGCGCCCGTCGGGAGAGCCCCTGGTCGTAGTGGGTGGCATCAGGGCGGATGACCTGCAATAAAGCGTGGTACAGTCTTAGTTTCAGTGGGGGCCGGCCGGCGGTCAGTTTTTATGTCTAAGTCCGAGTCGTTCATTTAAGGTGGCCAATAAAACTGACCGCACCTGACAACACTAAGTCCGGCCATCTGCACAATCTGGCAACACTGCTACATGCGGAAGTGTCAGGAGGAAGTGTTGTCTACTTCCGAGATGTTATCGGATTGTGTGAGCCTGTGGTCTAGTGGTAATCGTCGTGCATTCTAAACTTATAGTCCCCTGTTCGCGTCCAACTGTATTTTTCTTTTTTTACTTAATTTCGGCACTCGTCTAAAGTTATGAGTCTGATTGAACATCGAAGATAATTTGCTTCGCATTCTACCCACCAGCAATAACAAGTACTTCCAGAAACAATTCCGCAGGACAGCTCGTGGCTGCGTCGCGATCATAACAGCTTACGCTCGAGCGTTTCCTCGCGCTGCAGCGGCTACCGGCCACCTGCCAGACACCACCCGCCGCCTGAAATAT
Organism: Schistocerca serialis cubense; assembly: GCF_023864345.2. Lineage (NCBI taxonomy): Eukaryota > Metazoa > Arthropoda > Insecta > Orthoptera > Acrididae > Schistocerca > Schistocerca serialis. Next base: position 164,246,324 of record NC_064645.1, on the reverse strand, counting down.
GGCGCCGCCCATCTGAATCGCGGCGCGCCGCGGTCAGTGTATGTATCAACCGTCATTTTCGAATTTGAAGATCTACTTTTTTTTCAGTTAAGCATTGGAGTTTCCATACCTGAAAATTATGAACTACGGTTAAGCATTGTAAAATGGAGTCGCAAGTGGAAAAAGGTGTAACATCTGCAACACAGGATTTACTTTTGGTATAACAGAGGGGTGAATGCAGAGGAGGCAGCTAGAAAGATTTGAACTGTGTGTGGAAAGAGTGCTTCTGGGAAAAATACGCCAGAAAAAGATATTCTTGTTTGATCAAAGATCGTTCTGGCGTGAATGATTTTCCACATTGAGAAAGTCTCGACTACTGATAAATGTGATGGATGACCTTTTATCCATCATGCGACATTTGCATTCAACAGGCAAAGTTCCGAAGTCTGGTGTAGGAGTACTGCATGCTCTAATTCGAAACAACAAAAATCAACGGAGTGACTATTATTGAACGTCATCAGGTCACTCGTCGAGCATTCCTATGCAATACTATTACTGGTGACGTGTTATGATGCCTTTATCGTTAACTTCCTAAGAAGAAATGAAAGGCCGAGCCCCACCAAAATATGTAAATTCGAGCAAAGAGTAGTGTGAACGTAATATTTTACATCTGATAGCTCCAAAAGTGTGTTTTGGGCTACGAATTCTGCCCCAAGGGGTGTGTGCATCACAGCTGGAATTTGTTGCCAACAGCTGAGACACCTTTCGGTCGCAGTGTCAGAAAATCGAGCAACAAAACTACATCACCTGTGCTACTACATGGTAACGCACTCTGTTGATTTGAGAAGCAAAACTATCCAGGAGATTGATAGGAAAGTCGTCTCTCAGGCACTTGTATTGATAGAGAAGTCCTCTCTCACGCACTTGTCCCTCTCGTCATATACTCGTAAAATTTTACCTTTCACGCTCTTGATCGATCAACGAACAAGGCAATTCATTTCTAGACGAAAATACTCTTAAAACTACACTGGTTTAATGACATCGTTAGAACCAGTAGGTTTCTACGGGCGCAGAATTTGTAAACTACTTTAGCATTGTCAGATTGTTTTAGATATCTTGAAAGAAAATTCTGCTGCTGATTAATTTCTCTTTGATGATTACCGTTACGTTTAGTAAACTAATGGAAAACGCAATTAAAATATTCATTGCACCAATACAAATTAAATTCAGCTTACTACAGAAACATCACTACGGCAGTATATCTTAATAAATCACTAAGTATCTGTAAGACGATTGAGCCTATTTTAACATGATTTAGTAGGACATTACCGACTTTTGACTTCGAAAAGATCCGTATTTACTTCATTTCCTGTATTATTCGCAAGTATTATGAAAATGTGGCAGTTCATAGATAAAATTATGTATTCGCAACAACAAATAATATATAGGCAGAAAACAAATGGGGCATCATGAATTTGGCAGTACCGTAAGGTTTTCGCTCTGACACTAATGGTTATTGAAAGTATCAAGACGAATTTTGCTCTAGAGATGTCTTAATATTCCGTTATTGAGTTTGTATCTGCCTGCTTGTAGCTCTGCTACAAACTAATTAAAAATCTGGCTTTCAGCGACTCTCGAAAGGCGAACAAAGGCAGCGTACACCTGACAGGCAAGAACGTTACCGAGGAACTAGCGAAACGAGCGGTGTCTTTGACGTACTTAATGGTTGAGTAGCCGCTATGGCCGATAAATCGCAACATAAGAGACGAGAGTAGTTGTATTTCCCGTGTGGAACGACTTTAGTTGTCTCTAAAGCATTAACTGATATCCTTATGTCACATCACAAGAGAAAAGCACAGTATTCAATTGAAATAACACGATAATATCATGTGAATTTGGCAGGATACTTCTGTGCCATCAAGGAAGTAATTCGTCAGTCACAGAGTTGCCAAACAGATTCTGCGCTGTTGCCAAGTTTCAGTTATGGTGCCAGGAAGGATACCAGCTGATGTGTTCTGTGAGTGACCTCAGAAGTGACTATAGCTGCGTCTCAGTTGCGGGTCGCAAGGGCCACAAGATCCTCACATGTCAACGAGTCTTACTCGCATTTCTGTAAGTACGTTTAGGGGCTAGAGTGCAATTACTTGTATTACATCGATGCACTGAATCTAAACTAAACGTCATAAATTAATAACTGTGACAATTATTTGTGTTTTCCTGTCTTAATTGGACCGAATCCTTGAAAGCGTATTCACCAGACGCGATTCACAATTTTGGAGCTTCTGCAGTGATCGAGTTGGCAATATATCTTTTCTGTACAATATTGCTATTGAGATCACTGTTATTGGCACATCCGCCAGAAGACAGGCTTATTGTTTTCAGCTTTTCTGACGGATATTCTTCCTTTGCTCAAAACGTGAAGACTTAAGGTGACTTCGAACATTCCATATGGCGAAAATTTGATGTTTCTATTCTTCCAGCTCTAACATTCAAAAAGCAGTTACAATAAGCGGCAGAAAAGCGCCTGTGAACGAACAATTAATAATGCAGTCATAATTAGTGGAATCTGACAAATTCAATCTGTCATCTGATAATTGTGAAAAACTACTTTTTTCATGTGCACACAACAGCAGTATGAACTCAAGGGTTTCATAGGATTCCTATACTTAATTTCGTTGTGATCGTCTTCAATGACAGTAGGGGAGGACCAAAACCATCTGACTTGAAACATGCTTTTCCAGTGGGATTTGAATGTTTGGCTACAGTTGCAGTAACACGTCCAGCGAGGTATCAAGAATGTGAGCCATCACTCATTGCTGTAGTATAGGCTAGGACAGAAAGAAGCAGGCTTCCGACAAAGTAAACGATGAGAGACACTGTCGCTGTCACTTATAAAACAGGAATTGTTCAGAAAATTACAGCTATATCTAGTGAAATGAGTAAGTTGATGCAGCTCCAGTCCGGCACTGACACTGAATTGCCGGACACACTCTACGAATTGAAAGAGACAGCCTTTTTAATCAATTAAATATCGAAAGACAGATGTCCAGGCTGTCATGGGAGTTAAAATAGAACAACGGTGTCAGATCAAAATTTGTGCCTGACAAAGTTCGAACCCGGATTCGTAGTGTCTGTTCTTCCGGACATGTCCGAAAGAAAAGACATCACACATATCCATATTCATTGTGTTTCAGGAGGAATAGTACATATTTTAGCAGGTGGTAGTACAGACAAATTGCACAAAAAAATTCCATATAGATACGTCCATTTTTTATTGAGTACAGAGATACAGCTGTTAGTACGTAACCCGAAAAAACTCAAAGCAAAGGCAAATGAGGACGTTCAAAGTTGATCTTCAAAAATTCCCCCACCAACTTCAATGCACATTTGATTTGTCTTTATAATACCACGTGTAGCTCTTCTGAGGTCGTCTTTGCGTTCTTTTATGAGGGCTGCACTATTCATAATCGGAACGATCAAATCGGCTCTTGGGTTTACTTTTTCTTTGTAGACTTCGCCTTTAACCATCCCCTCAGGCAAAAATCCAAACAGATAAGGTCGGGAGACCTTGAAGGCCAAGAGAAGTTGCCGTATCTACCGATCCATCTTCTGGGAAATGTTAGGTTTGGATAATGTCACCTGACGACTAGACTGTGCAGGAGCCCCGTCATGCTGGAGGAACATACGCATTGTTGTAGCCAAATGAACCTCTTCCAATAACGCTGGAGGCTCATTTCAAAGGAAGAGTAGACAACTGGGTCCTGTAAGGACCAACATACGAAACGAAAATGCGTTGAACCCAGCTATATGTACGCAATAAATTTGGACATATGTTATATGGCTTTTTTCTGCAATTTGTCTATACTACCACCTACAATATTTATTATTCTTCCTGAAACATCCTGTATAATTATTCAGCTCTCGACGGGTCATCGAAAGTTTTCAGTGCTAGGCGCACGTCATCGTCCGAACCCTCGCGGGAATACAGTGTGGCAGCGACCGAGTGGAATAATGGTCGGGGAGGGGAAGAGGTGGGGAGGTACCGCGCATGTGGTATGCGGCAAAGATGGGAATTCGTGTCTGACGAGGAGCGTGTGTAGACAGGTGCTGCAGAGAGGTTGGCTAATGTGTCCCGACAGTGTCCACCGTCGGAGGTTCGAGCCGGAGGGCGGCGTGTGTGTGTGTGTGTGTGTGTGTGTGTGTGTGTGTGTGTGTGTGTGTGTGTGTCGTCCAGAGCGTAAGTTCAAGTTAGGTTAAGTAGTGTGTAAGCTTAGGTACCGGTGACCTAAGCAAATTGGCCCCATAAGATCTTACCACAAATTTACAAAATTTCGAATCCAAAATACTGCATCTCGATTCTTATAATAGTGCAACAGGTGCGCACTGGTTAGGTGTAACTGAATAGACTCAACAACTCGGATTGTGGTTAAGGGCGAATCCCAAGCACATGGCTACGAACAACTGGGAGCGGAAACTTAATGTCATCGCAACCTTGTTGAAGGACCATGACATGCGATTGTTAGACTGCAGAAAGTTAAGGTTTATAAATACATACATGCTTAGCAAAATACATCATGTCGCAGCAGTCTTACCGATATCGCAGGTCACCACACATAAAATACTAGTTGTAGCGTCTTGGTATGTGTGGAAACAAAATATCTTTAAAGTATCAATCCACACGGCGACTTTACAGAGGCAAAACGGAGCACTTGGGATTAAAGACGTGCTTTTAAACTAATACATGCCACTAAGATAGGCATCACGAAACTAATGTTCCTCTCGTTAGATCCTGGGCACAGGAACGCCCCTGTTAACGTAGCACATATAGATGCCAGCCTAGATTACGTCCGAAAGTACTACGGCGATTGGAGCTGTATAAGACTTCCACCAGTACAAACCAACACTAGAACCGTCTAAGACTGTTACCTGACATCGTCTTCACAATCCAATTCCGGTAAATTAACCGGCTAAAAACTGGATGAACGTCTCTAAAAATATCAACAATAAGATCGTACCATACGGCACTGTCTCTAGTTGGTACAATGTTGTAAACGAAACCATACCCACAGGGGAACGATTATGGAAAATCAGATTGAGACCATCACCATACTGCGACAAATGTCGGCTTGTAGAAACTGTAGCGCAAATCTTCTTACGTGAAAATAGAATCAGAATTTGGAACTGGACTGGGAAGAAATTAGCACTATCAACAGAGCCGCAGAAAGGCATATACCGATAACTGAAGCTTTGTAAAGCTGGACTGGAAATGTTACCCGTCCGTAGAGAAAAAGTTATTCCTGGCTTCTGGGACAGATTGTGTTTTACGTCTTAACAAACAAAACTTCGAACTTAGAAGAGTAGATGTTTTACATTGCAGAACATTTTATGCTGAAGAAGAATAACAAATATAAGGAATGGTTTCCAAATTTATCTATTGCTTTATGTGGGCTACAAAGATGTGATTAGAAGCAGAATACTATTCATTCACTTTTTTTATTCCTGGAATCTCCTTGTATGTTGGTTCTATAATCAGAACTGTTCTAATTTGGCAAAACCCCTCCGGCTCCGAAATTTCTTTCGTTTGTTGAAAAATACATGGCTTCCTTACAGACCTCATATGCATCCAGTGCATAATAACTTATACATTCATTCATAAATATATTCACAATTTGTTATATATTTTTCCCCTCACCCTTTCCACTGTAATAAGCTATGTTCTACAAGGAACGCACGCCGTTGGAGGCGGTAATCTGTAATTTCAAAATGGTTCAAATGGCGCTGAGCACTATGGGACTTAACTGCTGAGGTCATCAGTCCCCTAGAACTTAGACTACTTAAACCTATCTAACCTAAGGACATCCCACACATCCATGCCTGAGGCAGGATTTGAACCTGCGACCGTAGCGGTCGCGCGGTTCCATGACTGTAGCGCCTAGAACCGCTCGGCCACCCCGGCCGGCATCTGTAATTTATTTTACCTTAATTACTACTTCAATTTTGTTCTACAATTTAAGGCATATATGGGAAGAAACATGGAATACATGGCAATAGTGCAGCTACTCAGTGACAGGTATGGAGGAGGCATTGTGGCTAGGCCTCGGATCTTAGACCCCTGCCCTCTTTGAGAAGACTTTCAGCACCAGGTAGGCGGAGGCAAACTTTAAACAAAACAAAAAAAAAATAGTGCAGTCGTCAGCACGTCTGCCTTGTAAGCAGGAGGTCCAGGTTCGAAGCCCAGTGGGTCACAAATTTTCATCTGCCGTCGTTGTTGCATTTCAACGCACTATGACAGTGTGGATGTCGGTCCTTCGATATTTAAGATGCAATTGTTTTGAGGCAATACAGGTGATTTGCGAACATTTATCTTGCCATCAATGTAACGAGACTTCAACGGCATCCAACCCTTACTCATTGCTTTGCGTCGGCGCTAACCTATGTCAGACATGTGAATCAGATTGTAGCGCATATTTAGTCAAATAACGAATGGTCAGTATAGAAGTATTTACGAACAGTAGAGGCAGGATTGTAGCGAACTGATCACTTTACCAAGTGCAACATAGAGTACCGGTGTAATGAGTCATTCCAGCTGCATAGCTGATGGTAATATTTAAGTAATTCACTGCAGAATTAATGTAACACCCGCACGATGATCTCTGTAGACATACTGTACCATTAACAGCTCGCAAAAGGAGTACTATGTTCGTTAAATCGGATTACTCAAGATGATGCCAAATATAGAGACTCAACGACCCCCCCCCCCCCCCCGCCCCGGGGGATCCACAACTCTTTTGTGGATACGTGCGTAGCGAGCATGGGACTCCGAGCTAATGTGGCCTTCCTTCCTTTCCGGGCTGCATACCTTCCCTTTCCGCATCCTTCCCCATCCCCCATTTTCTCTTGCCCCCCCCCCCCCCCCTCGCCTCTGGCTCTTTCCTTCCCTTTCTCCCCCTCTGGGAGTATGGTTTGTGCCTACGTCCGGAGACGGACGCTTGTAAATGTACCGCATTCTTCGCCTTCCTTCCTTGCTTGTATGTCTTCATCCTTCCTTTGTCCTTCTCTTTTCCTTACCTCTTCTCTTTACCCTTTTCTCCGCTGTGGCGTTTGAGACCCCTCTTCTTTCCTTTCCCTTTCTCTTTCTTCCTCCCTATGCGTGTCTGAAGGCCGACCCACGCACTTCCATGCGTAGCCGGTGATGGGGTAACGCGTAATTCCCCGCCCCGGGTAGACAGGTAGGACACGTACGTACCCCCTGGTAACGGCCAGGCCGAGGGAGGGGTGATTACCCGAGCTGATACCTTCCGAAAGTGCCGATTGGTCCCTCTGTCCGTTTGTCAGGAGGTGTGACCTGAGGTTTGAATGATCACCTAAGGCGGGAGTGCCCTCGGTGAGGGCCCCCACAAGGAAGGAGCGCGCCATCGGAGACGCCGGTAATCATGGGGGATTCTTCCGCAATGGTTTCCTCACCTTCCACTATGTCTGCTCACAAACGTAAGTTCACTGAGTCTCAGCCACAGTCAGTTCTTCCATCGTTGCCACAGTTCCTTGTTGTTTCTCGGTCAGACGGAGGTCACGACTTCTCCAGGGTCAACCCTTTCATTATTCAGAAAGGTGTCGACGCAATTGCAGGTCCTGTAAAGTCTTGTTCCAGATTAAGGAATGGCACCCTGTTGTTAGAAACAGTCAGTGACCTCCAGGCATAAAAATTGCTGCGTACTTCACTACTACACACCTTCCCTGTCCGGGTGGAACCGCACCGTACTTTAAATTCCTCGTGTGGAGTCGTTTATACACGCTCCCTCGATGGATCGTCTGACGACGAAATTCAGCACTACCTGTCTGACCAGGGCGTAACGGCTGTTCATAAGGTTATGAAAAGGGTTGACACGAACATCATTCCAACCCGCACTGTCTTCTTGACATTTGTCAAAGTTCAATTCCCATCGAAAATCAAAGCAGGCTATGAGATAATTTCCGTTCGCCCTTATGTCCCAAACCCTACGTGTTGCTATCGGTGTCAGCGGTTCAATCACACCAGCCAGTCCTGTTCCAATCCGGCCAAATGTGTTTCGTGTGGCAAGGATGAACATGAGGGTGCTTGTCCACCTCCATCCCCTCGCTGCATCAACTGTATGGGTGACCACGCTGCTTCCTCTCGAGATTGTCCCGTTTTTAAGGACGAAAAGCTCATCCAGGAAATTAGAGTAAAGGAAAAGGTGTCGACCTTCGCTGCTCGAAAATTATTCGCCGGTCGACAACCCACCATACCTCAGAAAGGAAAATACAGCACTGTCCTTGCTTCTCCTCGGCCAACAAAGGAGGCGGCCACGCAGACTTGCGACCTCACCTTTAGTGCCACGGTCGTCAGATCGGCCAGCGCAAAGATCGCGCGTTCAACCTCACCACTTTCGCCTGCCCACTCTCTGGCTCACCCTTCGTCGAGTTCTGCTAAATCTCGAGCCCAAACGTCAGACACAAAGACTTCGAAAAAAGAGCATACTCGTGAAGAGTTTTTACGTACGGCAACTTCCCAACCATTGGTTCCTCCTTCCTCTAAACATCATACTTCCAAGAAGGCTACAAAGAAACCTAGTTCCTCTCCTTCTCCGCCAAGGCGTGTCCCATCTACAGCACCACCTGGCGGAAATCGCCCTCGGCCGTCTTCTGTGTCGCCGAGGCGCACTGCTAGCGGCCGATCAACCGGCCGATCGCTGGTGGCAGGAGCTGCTCCTGACCAACCTATGGATCAGGATCTTCTGCCTTCGGCTGAATGCCATTCCATGCTGTCGGTCGCAAGCTCAGAGCAGTCGCTGAGTTGACAGCGACCTTGGTATTATTCCTCCATTTTCTGTTCACCCTATGTCCATTATCCACTGGAATATCCGCGGTATTCGAGCCAATCGGGATGAATTGTCGATCCTCTTACGATCCTACTCGCCGGTCATCTTCTGTCTTCAGGAAACAAAGCTGCGTCCCCATGACCGCTTTGTTCTCCCTCATTTTCAGTCCATCCGATATGATCTCCCCTCTGTTGAAGGCACTCCAGCACATGGAGGACTCATGATTCTTCTCCATGAAACTCTCCATTATCACCCAATCCATTTAAACACTTCCTTCCAAGCTGTCGCCGTCCATCTTTCCCTTTGCAGATACACAGGCCACACATATTACCGACGTTATTCTTACAGCTGCGGAACATTCAATACCACGCACCTCCGAATTGCCCCGGCGCCCCCCAGTTCTTTGGTGGAACGAGGCATGCCGTTATGCAATACGTGAGCGGCGACGTGCTCTCCGCGTTTTCCGCCACCATCCTACTTTGGCCAACTGTATCCGCTATAAGCAGTTCCGAGCGCGATGCCGTCGTGTCATCCGCGATAACAAAAAGGCCAGATGGAAATTCTTTATTAGCTCATTTAACACCTTCACTCCCTCCTCGGAAGTTTGGAGTCGGCTTCGACGGTTCTCAGGCGCGCCTAGTTTCTCCCCGGTCTCTGGGCTCACTGTCGCGCATGACACATTAGTGGACCCCGTCGCAATTTATAACTCGTTGGGTCAGCACTTTGCTGAGATTTCGAGGTCTTCAAATTACCCGCCAGCATTTCTCCCGAAGAAACGTGCAGCGGAAGTGCGACCTCTTGCTTTCTCGTCTCAAAATCGCGAAAGCGACAATACTGTTTTCTCCTTGCGGGAACTCCAACATGCACTCTCTTCTTCTCGCTCCTGCGCCCCAGGACCGGATGGTATCCACGTCCAAATGTTGCTGCATTTATCAACCCATAGTCTGCGTTACCTCCTTCGCCTTTATAATCGAATTTGGACCGACAGTACTTTTCCCAGACGATGGCGGGAAGCTATCGTCGTTCCTGTTCCGAAACCTGGAAAGGACAAACATCTCCCCTCTAGCTATCGCCCCATTTCTCTCACGAGTAATGTCTGTAAGGTTTTGGAGCGTATGGGGAATTACCGTTTAGCGTGGTGGCTAGAATCCCGCAGTCTTTTAACACCTGCCCAATGCGGATTCCGAAAGCATTGTTCTGCAGTTGACCATCTTGTTGCTCTCTCCACTTATATCATGAACAATTTTCTCCGGAAACACCAAACAGTAGCAATATTTTTTGATCTGGAGCGAGCATACGATACCTGTTGGAGGACAGGCATCCTCCGCACACTGTTCTCTTGGGGCTTTCGAGGTCAGCTGCCCCTTTTTCTTCGCGAATTTATGGCAGAGCGCACATTTAGGGTGCGGGTGAACACTACTCTCTCCCATACATTCTCCCAAGAAAACGGGGTACCCCAGGGCTCCGTGCTGAGTGTTGTACTGTTTGCCATTGCCATAAATCCAATTAGGGATTGTCTCCTTCCTGATGTCTCTGGCTCCCTCTTTGGGGACGATTTTGCGATCTACTACAGCTCTCAACGGACCAGCCTTCTCGAACGACGTCTTCAAGGATGTCTCGATCGCCTCCAATTTTGGAGCATCGAAACCGGCTTCCGTTTTTCTCCCACTAAGACCGTTTGTGTTAATTTTTGGCGACGTAAGGAGTTTCTTCCGCCCTCCTTACATCTAGGTCCTGTCAACCTTCCGTTTTCAAACGTCGCTAAATTCTTGGGTCTTACGTGTGACAGAAAACTGTGCTGGTCCTCCCACGTTTCCTATCTTTCGGCTCGCTGTCTGCGATCCCTCAACACCCTCCGTGTCCTGAATGGTACCTCCTAGGGAGCGGACCGAGTGGTCCTTCTCCGCCTCTATCGCGCCTTAGTGCGCTCGAAATTGGACTATGAAAGCATAGTCTACTCCTCTGCTCGGCCGTCTATTCTTCGGCGTCTCTACTCTATCCACCACCGTGGATTACGTTTAGTGTCTGGAGCTTTTTACACCAGCCCTGTGGAAAGCCTTTATGCTGCGACTGCTGAACCTCCGCTGTCCAGTCGGCGAGCAGTCCTTCTGAGTCGTTATGCTAGCCATCTGTCTTCCATGCCTGCTAATTCAGCCCATGACATTTTCTTCGACGCCTCCTTTGATGTAGGGTATGCAGGCCGCCCCTCCTCCCTACTACCACCGGGAGTCCGCTTCCGTCAACTCCTCCATTCTCTTTCCTTCCGCTTTCCTAAACCCTTCTTGACAACTTGGGGTACAGCACCGCCTTGGCTCCGTCCCCGGATCTGCCTGCTCCGAGACCTTTGTCGATTTCCCAAGGAGGGTACCCCTACACTTGTTTATCGTCGGGCATTTGCTGCTCTATGTGCACAAATGACGGACGCCACATTTATTTACACCGACGGCTCGAAAACATAGTTAGGTGTAGGGAGTGCCTATATTGTTGACGACACCCCAAATCACTTTCGGCTTCCCGACCAGTGTTCGGTTTATACTGCGGAGCTTTACGCTGTTCTCCAGGCTGTCCACTACATCCGCCGCCATCAGCGGATACAATAAGTTATCTGCTCAGATTCTCTCAGCTCTCTCCGCAGTCTCCAAGCTCTTTATCCTGTGCACCCTCTGGTCCACCGGATTCAGGACTGTCTGCCCTTGCTCCACATGGGGGGCGTTTCGGTGGCGCTCCTCTGGCTCCCGGGACACGCTGGTATCTGTGGGAATGAGACAGCCGATACAGCGGCCAAGGCTGCAGTCTCTCTTCTTCGGCCAGCTATTCAGTCGATTCCCTTCACCGATGTACGGAGCTTTTTATGTCTTCGAGTTGTTCTTTTATGGTACGCACATTGGTCGACACTTCCCCATAATAAATTGCGGGACGTGAAAGCTCTTCCTTGTGCTTGGACCTCTTCCTCCCGAACGCGTCGTCGGGAGGAGGTAATTTTAACTAGACTCCGGATAGGACACTGTCTCTTTAGCCATCGACATCTTTTAAGCTGCGATCCTCCCCCACTCTGTCCCCACTGCCTTTTAATTGACTGCCCCTATTTTAATCCGTTACGCTCCCGTCTACAGCTATCGCCTGATATGTCGTCGATTTTAGCAGATGACACGCGCTCAGCCGACCGCGTTCTCAAGTTTATTAGTGCCAGTGAAATGACGTCAGTCATTTGAAGCTTTTCTTGGGGACAACCAATCCCTTTCTGTAGTGGATTTTTAAGCCTTCCTTCTGCTTTTAGTTTCTCCAATTTTATGACTTTCGTTCCCATTGCTGCTGGTTTTCAGTTTCGGTTTTTTACTGTTTCCTAAGTCACGGACCGGGCGCTAATGACCATAGAAGTTTTGCGCCCTAAAACCAAAACAAAAACAAAAAAAATCAACGACCCACAACACTATCTTTACTTAAGTAGGTAGTCAGCGCTAAATTATGTGCGCCGCCATTAACGTTACTGTAAGCAGTTTGACAACCAACAACAACAACAACAACAACACCAACACCAACACCAACACCACCACAAGTACTGACAACCTGCACCATTATCATCACACAGTTGTAACTGGTAGTGATTACAAGTTGCTGATGTTTGTCAAGAATAGCAGAAAGCGCCTCATGAATGTGAAGTTCAGTTCCATTTGCATTACGCCAAGGACGGAGAGAATCCTAAATAAGCGAAATAGGTCACCCAGGAAAGAGAAGGTTCCACGTATTGTCTCAAGCTCTTGCAGTTTGATATTAATGCAGTTTCCGCTGGTTTCGCACTAACGAGTTTTTTTGGCCATCGGAATACTCATATGGGAATTGTCAAAGTGTAATTGCTAGAACGCTCAACTACCTTAATAACATCTCATTCTAGATTGAATACGACTCTGAAAGATAGGTTAATTTGACGTTTCGGTCCATCTCCTGACGTCTTACTAAACATGTCTGGAGTGCACGCACAGTTGTTGCCTGCCGCATGGATTCTGTGAAGTGTTGTGGCAGCTGGACAAAAGAATGGACAGCTCCCTGCTTTTTGCGTTTCCAATAGCGCTTACGATAAGAATCTGGTGTCATTATGCTTCAGAACCCTAAACTGTTTATTTTTTTACTAAAACAAAAGCTATGAGTAGAGGAAATGACTTATTTACTTCTCAGGAACTTTAATTTTTCGTGTTTATTTTCTCACTTCATACTAAAAGAAGGGTGTTGATATGAGAAGAGGAAATATACGCTTCCAAGACATATTATTTCCTTGTGTGCTACTACTGTGTACATGAAAGCCCTGCAGTTAATTTTTGTATGTTGGATAAATTTTGATATCACCTCACATTTCTTTGTGAGAAGGTTCGTATTTTTTTTGGGATTCACATAGATTGGACATTTCGTCACTGGTTAATATTCTGATGACTAATGAGATGATACCCGTTGAAATTGCTCCATGGCACCTGTCTGTAGAGTCTTACGTTGCTTACTATAAGTGCGCGCAGGCAATGATGTCCGCTCACTACAGTCACAGCCAAGGTAATTACTTTCTGTTTATAGCGAAGCGTCTGCTGCAGTATCCACGCTCAGCCAACATAAACAAATCGCGGCGACATTGGGCACTGCTAATCCCTGCACTTGTCGCAAGCCTCGACAACAAGAGCGCACTGTTTCTCCTAACGATACTATAGAGTTAATATATCTTACGTACTTAACGATATGCAGGACGTGGGTTGGGTAAAAATTCAGTTTGTAACTTTCCAACGCATTAAAATACTTCAGTCATATTTGATGCAATATTTATTGTTGGTTGTCTCTCTAATGTTAATAGTATTGATTCAGATTGTGCGTGAACACGAAAACACGCACGCGCACACGCAGTCAGTCATTGATTCCAGTGAGGGTGACTACTCCGGTGTGTTGAACAACACATGCACCGATCAATTCCTCAGTTGGCGTCGAGTGGATGAGATTTTTCTATTACCTTGCATTGCAAGAATTGTAAGGAGGAGTCTGAAAGTAAATGGACTTGTATGTTAAAGAGCTGGGACAAAGGAAAGCTTGACCGATTGTCAGATAAATGTCTACATGGGTTTTGTGGACGAGTATACTTTCAGTAACCAACCCACCCACGATCATTACCTAAGATTTCTCGAAGGCGTAGGGGCATTGATTTCATTAAGTGGTCGATACTGTAGCGTGATGGTTTACTTCCCACTACACGTTTTCTATATTCGCCCAATGGTCGCTTGCATTTGTAGGTCCACACGGCAATGACCTAGTTACCTCTGCCCACATATTCTCCGTCTGGTTGATGTTCGGTGATCGTGGAACAAACGGCAACAGCTTTATCCTCTCTTGGCCCTGAAATCATTCTTGCACTGCTCTGCTATGACGGATGCGGCTCTGCTCCTGTAAATAAACTGTAGGGCTCCCAGAGCAGTCCTCAGTTTACTATGCAGAACTGTTTGCCATTCTGCAAGCATTAGAGTATATGCGACGACATCATGGCACGAAATTCATCATCTGCTCCGATTCCCAAAGTGCTGCAGGGTAAGGATGTAATTTTCTGCTGGGTTCCAGGGCACATAGGGATTCCTGGAAATGAACATGCAGATGCGGCTGCCAAGGAGGCTTGCTCCATCCCACCTCCTGCTCGCTGTTCCGTCCCCCTGCAGGCAATAACATCATTCGTGACTCGGAAGGTCATGCCTTGGTGGGAGGCTCAGTGGCTGGAAGTGAGGGATAACAAGTTGCGAGCGGTGAAGGATTCTGTCCGACCTTGGCTCACCTCCTTCCGACAACGACGAGCTGAGGAAGTAGCCCTTACATGGCTTAGAATAGGACATTGTCCTTTGACACATGGTTTTCTGTTACGTCGTGAGGAGCCACCAACGTGTCAGACACGTGGGACACAGTTGTCGATACGACATATTTTAACTGAGTGTGTTGTATAAGCGGGTTTGAGGGAAGATTTCAGTTTCCCACCAGACCTGCCCTCTACTTTAACTAATAATGAGGCGAGTGTCGCTAGAGTTTTACGTTTTTGTGTGACGTCTGGACTTCTTCCCAAAATATTTGGATTCAGATCTTAATGTGTTTTTGCGTGTGTGCGCGCTTCAGTTTTATTAGGTTTGTCCACATTGGTTTCTTTTAGTGCGTGTCAGGGTGCTGATGACGTCTGCGTTGAGCGCCCATAAGCCCCAACACACACGCACACACTTAATGTGCTGTAAAGTGGTTTGGTCAGCCATTATTTGTAAGTGGTCACTCAGCCACCGTTAATTATTTTTACCTGTTTTGTAATGCTATTTTATTTTTAGTTATATCTACCTGTTTTGATGTACGGGCGCTGATAACCTCGCTGTTGTGCGCCCTAAAACACTAATAATCATCATAATCATCATCTGTTTTGATGTGCTGTGTCCAATCTTGCAATTTGAACATTTCCAATTCTCGCAAGGATCGCCTCTGAATTGATCCATGTTCAACAGATCTTGGCTGCACTCGTCAACATTTCTTTTGGGAACGGGCGCTGATAACCTCGTTGTTGTGCGCCCTAAAACACTAATCAACATCATGGAGCACTGCTGCTCGTAGTAATAAACTCCGTACAATCAAAGAGTCTACTGCAGTTTCGGGCACTTCTTTCCGCCCCTATCGGAAGGAGTCCACTGTTTTATGTCGTTCACGCATTGGCCATACCCGACTCACCCATTGTTTCCTCCTACGTAACGACCCGCCCCCAAAATGTAGTTCTGGTGCCAAACTGAAGATATCTCATATATTGGTGGCATGTCCCCTTCTTTCGACCCTTAATGCTAAGTATAGTCTTCCTGCTTCCTTAAATTTAATATTAGCGGATGAACCATGGATGGTTGACCTGGTCTTCGGTTTCATCTGTGAAAGTGGTTTTTATTTCGAGGTATAAAGTTCTCCTTTAGTCTTGGAGCAGGGGCGAGTTGTTAGTGATTGGGACTCCTTTTGCATTCTTCACGGTTTGTGACCCCATGTTTGCCCTCCCTTCTTCCAGTTATTACATTTGGTCTTACTTTTTATGCTTATACTGTGTCTGTTCAGTGTTCATTCATTTATAATTTGACTCCTGTGACTGAATCCGTTCATTTTAAGTGAGTACTCTTTTTTTATGTAACCCCTTTGGAATCGCGGGACTGATGACGTCGCCGTTTGGTCCCATACTCAATCAGTCAAAAGCAGCGTGAACAGAAATATCAACAGTTGGTGGTGGTGATCTTAGAGTTAAAATAATGAAATAATTCAATGGTGAGTATGCATATAATACATAAATGAAATAAAAGTTTATTGTCAAACAGCTCTTCCTGACATAGATATCATTTCAACTGTACCAGCTGAGTGTCGCAATTAATTCAGTCTAAAGAGGACAACCAGAACCTTCTTGAAAAATATAAATGGATGGTGCAATAAAGCTGTCACAGAAAGTATGTTGCACACCATTTCCTGGTCTGTTGTCATCCAGTTTTCCTTCCATCGAGGCAACTCTGTTACCCATCTTTCCTGTCTTTGGCTGACACGGAAATCCATTTCTGACGAGAGGATTCATCACCCATGGTATTAGTTTGAAACGGTTTACCACATACAATGGTGGATCTTAAGCAAAAATCTGTCATACAGGCCAGCACTTTTCATTACCAGATTCAGAAAGCTTACAGGCTGCAATGTACTTTGTGTATAAAATGCTGACAATAACCAGTAGACAGATAATAATGGCGGAACCGGCATAGTGTACAATAACTGCTGTTACGGAGTTATCTTTCACACTGTTGACTACGATAATATTTCTCTGTTTTATATTATTATACAATCTGAGTATTCTGTGCCATTTCAGTCATAAACTGCCAAACGATGAGTCAATAGTGTGATTGTAATATCGGCCTTCCATGCGTGAGCTTCACCATCTTCAAGGACTAGTTTTTCACTTCCGACCATCTTCCCTAAGAAGACACACACTTCAGCCTTACTGCTGCTAATTACAGAGAAGTTTATAAATCTTTTGTAAGATGTGAACTCATACTTGTATCATTCTCATATCGAACAACAATTCTGAGTTCTTTTTCAAGACTGCTTTCAAGTGAAGTGCCGAAATGTCCATGAAAGCACAAAGTGATGTCAAGAGCTTGAACTGAACCAGACAGACAAATTTTTGAACCTCTCTGAAGAGTAGAAAGTTAATTAGGAACCTAATTCCCAGTTTCATCAACACACAAGAAACGGATAAATTGTTCTGAATTCCGTGGGTAGCACGATGGGTTCGAGAATATCTGCCGTTACCATTAACTCGACTTATAAGCAGATTTGGTAACTCATAATTGTTCTTTCTCCTTGGCATCTTCTTTTGAAACCATTCAGACATGTAGCTAATCTCTTCACTGAGAATAACATTGGGGTATATTTATCTTGAGCAGTTAATTAAGACACTCCTTTTAAGGGCTTTTCTCCCGACATATCTTCCGCCACGTCCATTCCTGTGCGAGCGTCCCAGGAAATCCTATAAGCAGAACCTGTAACACTACGCTACTGCGCACGATACTTATTAAAGCCTGTACTATGGTAAGTTGACGGGCTTCACCTTATAAGAAAGGATTTTGGTATATATGTTGACCGCGTGTACCAGAATGGAGGCAAAATCAGACTTTTACCCTTTCAGTAACAACAATGATACGTCAAGCAAGTTTGAAGTGCAACTACACGTTAGGACGGACAAGAAACGACACAGCAGATGCTACCAAATTGTTAATAATACGGTCGCCTGCCTAATTAGGCATTAACTGAGTTTCTTCCCAGTACAAGTTGATGTACGTTCATACAAACAACACGTAATAGAACCAGAAAATCTACTGAACTAAAAATTTCACTTTCTGTACTAATATGGACAAGCCAAAAATACACAATACACTATAATGTTTACTACGAACTTCGTACTGTCTATTGATCTGATTAAAATCGGGCATAGGTTACCCTAGATATAGCACTTTCGAAAAACACATACAATGTCAACTTTGAAAAAGGTAGAACACTAATAAATTTTGGTTTTATATTGACTTTAACTTTGCTGGTCAAATCAGTTCAGTACACTTCAGAATTTAAATGAATAGAAAAGGAAAAAGGGGGAGGTGGGGGGAGAACCCTGAAACTGTTATGATCACTGTACTGAAAATTTTGATTATGGAATCGTTAAGCACTCAAGATTTCCAATACATGAGTTACAACTCTTTTTGTCGTATTTCTTGCTCATTTAACTACCATTAATTTTGTCTCACATTAATTAAACTTTATTACTAAACCAATTTCAACACTATCTTCCAACTTTGTCAGACCTATATTATTTGCCTATATATTCATTAACAACAAAGTTCTTTAAACATCATTCTAACATAGATAGGTCTGCAGGTAATAATTATTAACATAAACTTTAAATCTTTATCTCGGGACACTCGGATTGCACAACATATGGAAAGGACCCTGTCTAGGTTAGTGATTAGGATAATTAAATGATAGTACAGTTCTGGTAAAATTTAAGTTGTTATTGAACAGTAAGAAACAGAAGTAACACTGGTCCACACGAATACAGTACTAAAAGTTTCAACCTGTTCGTGTCGATGCGGCGGTTGGTGGGCGGCGAGATGGCGAGGCGCACAGCACACATATAATTACAGCTATGGCTCCCCCCTGCGGGTTCGGGGGTTAGAATAGGCCCGCGGTATTCCTGCCTGTCGTAAGAGGCGACTAAAAGGAGTCTCAAACGTTTCGGCCTTATGTGACGGTCCCCTGTCGGGTTTGACCTCCATATCTCAAAATTTTTCCGAAGAGCGAGCCGATTGGGGAAGGGCGCCTTACTTGGTGCATTGTGCCCGTGTTGTGTTGAGAACTTTCGCCATCTTATTCGTCGTTGCATTGCAGTCTTGCCCGCTCTCCATCTCTTGGGCATCGATGCGCCCCTGCGTGCACTTTCTGCCAAGCACTGTGCAGGGCCATTTTCTGCACTGACGACGCCCATGGACCACATGTCACCTAACATCCAGCACGGTAGCCAGTCCGTTGTGGTGGGGCCGCCATGTACCCTCTTGGTTGTAGCCCCCTGACAACACAGGGATCGCTCTACTGATGCCTGCGCCGTTCACTCCCCACGTATGCCAAGGAGTAGATGCCCATCTCCCTGGGGCATCAGGACTCCCGGCAATGGCCATCCTGCCAGGTGGCTATTGCTGTGGCTGGGTGGCGCCCATGGGGAGGGCCCTTGGTCGGAGTAGGTGGCATCAGGACGGATGACCCGCAATGAAGCGTGGTACATCATCTCTCGCTGGCGGCCAGCCGCCAGCAGTCTCTAAGCGTTCTCGGGCTCAATTTAATTCTCAGAAGTACGATCCGAAAACGTTCCCCTCCCTGGCCACGCCGTGGGAAGAGCGTAAGTCTCAGGATGGAGGTAAGTTATTCGCCCCGATTCTTAGTTTGCACGAGAGCTGATGGGGAGTCTTTTCTCTCCACAAAGCCTCAGTTCTTCGTCGAGCATTTAGAGGACAAGTTTGGGGAGGTGGAGGGCTTGTCTAAAATGCGCTCTGGGTCAGTACTGATACAAACGGCATCCTCCGCCCAGTCCCGCAGGTTACTTGCTTGTGACAAGTTGGGGATGTTAACGTTTCTATTACACCACATAAGAGTTTAAATATGGTCCAGGGTGTTATTTTCCATAGGGATCTCCTTTTGCAGTCTGATGACGAGCTGCGCGCCAACTTAGAACGTCGAGGTGTTCATTTCGTCCGGCGCGTTCATCGGGGTCCGAGGGACAATCAGGTTGCTACCGGTGCCTTCATCTTGGCCTTCGAGGGTGATACGTTACCGGAAAAGGTCAAGGTGATGGTCTACCGATGTGACGTCAAGCCCTATATCCCTCCCCCGATGCGGTGCTTCAAGTGCTGGAAGTTCGGCCATATGTCTTCCCGCTGCACTTCCAGCCTCACAAGTCGCGATTGCGGACGCCCATCTCATCCCGATACTCCATGTGCCCCGCCTCCCATCTGTGTCAACTGTGGAGAGCATCATTCATCTTGCTCGCCAGAGGGAGGATCTTACAGAAAGAGCGCAAAATCATGCAATATAAGACTTTGGACCGACTGATCTATACCGAGGCCAAGAGGAAATATGACTGACTACATCCTGTGAGAATGACATCTTCATACACCGCTGCAACGACAACCAAGCTAATCTCATCAGTTTCAAGGATTACAGCCAGATGGCTGACCTGTAAAACTCCACGTGCCCCCTTGCTCGTGGGGGGCTCTACCAACCCTGTTGCTCCTCCGCCACCTACCTCGGGAGCAACACCCTCCCACCTATCTGGGACATCTGTCCCCACTTCTAAGCCGGAGAAGCGTCCAACTCCTTCAGCTACTCTCGCTCGCTAGGGGTCCCTTGGGTCACTCCCTTTCCAGGTTACCACAAGCAGGAAGGATGACACCTGACAGTGGCATAAGTGCCCACAAGCAGCTGGTCATAGGGCTTTGCGATCCTCCTCCATCGCCCCCTGCGGGTTCGGGGGTTAGAATAGGCCCGCGGTATTCCTGCCTGTCGTAAGAGGCGACTAAAAGGAGTCTCCAACGTTTCGGCCTTATGTGATGGTCCCCTCTCGGGTTTGACCTCCATCTATCTAAATTATTCCGAAGAGCGAGCCACTTGGGGAAGGGCACCTTACATGGTGCACTGTATCCTTCGTGCAATTACACCTATAGCCATCTTTCTCGTCGTTGCAATGGTGTCCCGCTCGTTTTCGATCTCTTGGGCGATTACCACGCTGCACTCTGCAGTGTTTCTTTTAACTGTGACGACGACCTTGGCCACTTTTGCACCTAAGATCCAGCACGGTAGCCAGTCCATTGTGGTGGGGCCGCCATGTACCCTCTTGGTTGTAGCCCCCTGACAACACAGGGATCGCTCTACTGATGCCTGCGCCGTTCACTCCCCACGTATGCCAAGGAGTAGATGCCCATCTCCCTGGGGCATCAGGACTCCCGGCAATGGCCATCCTGCCAGGTGGCCTTTGCTGTGGCTGGGTGGCGCCCGTGGGGAGGACCCTTGGTCGGAGTAGGTGGCATCAGGGCGGATGACCCGCAATGAAGCGTGGTACATCATCTGTCGCTGGCGGCCAGCTGTCGGCAGTCTCTAAGCGTTTGAGAGCCCATTTTAAAGGTAACGTTTATGACCCCAAATCGTTCCCCTCCCTCGCCACGCCATGGGAGGAACGACAGGCATTGCGTGACACTGAGACGTATTCGCCCAGATATCTTGTCTGTACCAGAGCTGATGGGGAATCTTTTCTATCCGTGAAGCCTCAGTTCTTTGTAGAGCATTTAGAGGACAAGTTCGGTGAGGTGGAGGGCTTGTCCAAGATGCGGTCCGGATCGGTGTAGATAAAAACGGCATCCTCCGCCCAGTCGCGGGCCTTGCTCGCTTGTACTAACCTGGGGGATGTCTCTGTCACTATCACGCCCCATAAGAGTCTGAACATGGTCCAGGGCATTATCTTTCACAGGGATCTGCTTTTACAGTCCGACGACGAGCTGCGCGCCAACTTGGAGCGCCGAGGTGTCCATTTCGTCCGGCGCGTCCACCGGGGTCCGAGGGATCGTCAAGTTGCCACCGGTGCCTTCATCTTGGCCTTCGAGGATGACACGTCACCTGAGAAGGTCAAGGTGATGGTGTACCGTTGTGATGTCAAGCCGTATATCCCTCCCCCGATGCGGTGCTTCAAGTGTTGGAAGTTCGGCCACATGTCTTCACGCTGTGCGTCCGACCTCGTCTGTCGCGATTGCGGTCGACCTTCCTATCCTGATCATCCCTGTGCGCCGCCTCCAATCTGTGTGAACTGTGGTGCGCACCATCCGCCTTGCTCGCCAGACTGTCCGATTCTGCAGAAGGAGCGGAAGATCATGGAAATAAAGACTCTCGACCGCCTGACGTACACTGAGGCGAAGCGGAAATATGATAGGCTTCATCCGGTGCGCATGACAACTTCTTATGCCGCAACTGTCACTCCTTCTACAATTCCCTCCGCTCCAGGCAGCTCTCAGAGTCGAAGTCCCACACCTGCCCCCTTGATGGTGGGGGGCACTAAACCTCCTGTTGCTCCTGCTCCATCTACTTCAGGAGCAACACCCCCCCAACCATCGGGGACATCAGTCCCCCCTTCCCAGCCGGAGAAGCGTAAGTCTTCTTCGGCTACTCTCGTACGGAAGGGGTCCCTTGGGGACCTCCCTTCCCAGGTTCCGTCCGGTACAAAGGCCGACAGCCGCAAGTGGCTTAAACAACCGCCGGTCCCTGATCGTAGGGACACACGGTCGTCGTCTGTCCCTGAGACCGACCCAGTTGCGCCCTCCCAGCCTGCGCCCCCAAAGGCACAGCGCGAGAAGCAGCAGAAGAAGAAACTCCCAAGGCTACCGACATTGCGGTGGCACCCATTCCACCGCTTCCTACAAGCTCTGCGTCTGAGGATGAGGTGGAGATTCTGGCGTCCGCTGAGGACATGGATCTCGCCAGTCCCTCGGATGCAGTAGATGGCTGTTGTCCAGGTGGTGACTCAGTAGCAGCAGGGGCCCCGGAGGCGTAATCAGCCTCCCCAGTCCCTTCACGTCTTTCCCATCCATGGCTAATAACATCCTCCAGTGGAACTGCAGCGGTTTCTTCCACCATCTAGCTAAGCTCCGCCACCTTATCAGCCTTCACCCTTCTTCTGCATTGCTCTCCAGGAAACTTGGTTTCCAGCAATGCGAACCCCCGCCCTCCGTGGCTATCGGGGTTATTATAAGAACCGAGCAGCTTATGAAAGGGTGTCTGGTGGCGTCTGCATATATGTCCTTCACACACTGCACAGCGAGTCTGTCCCTCTCCAAACACCTTTAGAGGCTGTCGCTGTACGCGTGTGGACGCCACAGGCTGTTACCGTCTGCAGTCTTTACATTCCACCGGATGGTGATGTCTCGCAGCATGTCCTGGCTGCACTGGTCGCCCAATTGCCGCCACCTTTCTTGCTATTGGGCGACTTCAACGCTCATAACCCTCTGTGGGGTGGGTCAGTGGCAACAGGTCGAGGCGCCATCGTTGAGCATTTATTGTCGCAGCTCGATCTCTCGCTGTTAAATGATGGTGCCTTCACACACTTCAGTGTGGCGCATGGCACCTACTCCGCCATTGACCTTTCAATCTGTAGCCATAGCCTCTTACCGTCTGTCCAATGGAGTGTGCATGACGACCTGTGTGGTAGTGACCATTTTCCGATCTTTTTGTCACTACCACAGCGCCACTCTTCTGGGCGCCCTAGCAGATGGGCTATGAATAAAGCTGACTGGGACTTGTTCTCCTCCACTGCCGCTTTTGAGCCTCTCTCTACCGATGACATTGATGCGGTGGTTCAATCGGTCACCACCGGCATCGTTACTGCCGCCGAATCTGCCATTCCCCATTCCTGTGGGTCCCCTCGGCGGAAGGCTGTGCCTTGGTGGTCGCCTGAGATCGCTGAAGCGATTAAAGATCGCCGGCGGGCGCTCCAGCGTCACAAGCGACACCCCTCCCTCGACCACCTTATCGCCTTCAAACGGCTGCGTGCGCGGGCCCGCCTCCTTATCCGCCAAGGCAAGAAGGAGTGCTGGGAGCGGTATGTGTCCACCATAGGCCTCCATGTCACTCCCTCGCAGGTCTGGGCCAAGATTCGACGCGTCTACGGCTATCGGCCACCTGCCAGCGTCCCTGCGCTCTCACTGAATGGAGCAGTTTGTACTGACTCCGACGTCATTGCCAATCGCTTAGCAGAGCATTTTGCTATGAGTTCCGCTTCTGCGAATTACCCCCAGGCCTTCCGCTCCATTAAAGAGCGGATGGAACGTCGGAGCCTTTCGTTTCACACCAACCACCCAGAATCTTACAATGCTCCATTTAGTGAGTGGGAATTTCGCAGTGCCCTCGCTGCTTGCCCTGATACCGCTCCTGGGCCAGATGGCATCCACTGTCAGATGCTGAAACACCTTTCAGTGGACTGCCAGCGGCGCCTTCTCGATCTTTACAACCGTCTTTGGGTCGAGGGGGAGTTTCCGTCGCAATGGCGGGAAAGCATTGTCATCCCCGTTTTGAAACCTGGAAAGAACCCTCTGGAGGTGGACAGCTACCGTCCCATTAGCCTCACCAACGTTCTTTGCAAGTTGCTTGATTGGATGGTGAGCCGGCGCTTGCATTGGGTACTGGAGTCTCGGGGCCTTCTGGCTCCATCTCAGGGTGGGTTCCGTAAAGGCCGCTCCGCCGCCGACAATCTGGTGAGCCTGGAGTCGGCCATCCGTACTGCCTTTTCCCGCCGTCAGCACCTGGTCGCTGTCTTTTTCGACATGCGGAAGGCGTACGATACGACGTGGCGTCATCACATTCTTTCTACGCTTCATGGATGGGGTCTTCGGGGTCCTCTGCCGATTTTTATCCACAATTTTCTGTCGTGTCGTACCTTCCGCGTGCAAGTCGCGGCCTCGTATAGTTCCTCCCACGTCCAGGAGAACGGTGTGCCACAGGGCTCTGTTTTAAGTGTCTGTCTGTTTTTAATAGCCATTAACGGGCTTGCTGCGGCCGTGGGAAATTCTGTCTCCGCTTCCCTGTATGCTGACGACTTCTGCCTTTATTACAGCTTTCCTGGCATTGCAGCTGTTGAACGTCAGCTACAGGGCGCTATCCGTAAGGCGCAGTCTTGGGCTGTAGCGCATGGGTTTCAGTTTTCGGCAGCCAAGACATGCGTTATGCATTTCTGCCGGTGCCGAACAGTCCATCCTGAGCCGCGGCTTTATCTTGCCGACGAACTCCTTGCTGTGGTGGAGACCCACAGGTTTTTGGGGGTGTTTTCGATGCCCGGTTGACTTGGCTGCCTCATATCCGGCAGCTGAAACAGACGTGTTGGCGGCATCTAAACGCTCTGAGATGCTTGAGCAACACCCACTGGGGCGCCGACCGCTCTACACTGTTGCGGCTCTACCAGGCGTTAATTCAGTCCCGTCTGGATTATGGGAGCCTGGCTTATGGCTCGGCATCCCCATCTGCGTTACGGGTGCTGGACCCGATTCTCCACAGCGGGATACGCCTTGCCACTGGTGCTTTCCGCACCAGCCCTGTGGACAGCGTACTAGTGGAGGCAGGTGTACCTCCACTGCGGTTCCGACGCCAACGTTTGCTGGCCGCTTATGCTGCCCATGTTCTAAGCTCGCCCGGGCATCCAAACTATCGTCTCCTGTTCCCGCGGTCGGTCGTCCATATGCCAGAACGTCGGCCCCGGTCTGGTTGTACAATAGCGGTCCGCGTCAAGGAGCTTCTCTCTGGGCTCCAGGGTTTCACTGTTCCACCTCCTTTCCGGGCTACTTTGCATACACCCCCATGGTGTGTTCGTCGCCCTAGCCTTCGGCTCGACTTGGCACAGGGCCCTAAGGACTCAGTCCCTCAAGAGGCCTTCCGCCGCCGCTTTTATTCCATCCTGGCCACGTATCAGGGCTCTGGTGTTGTTTACACTGACGGTTCGATGGTTGCTGGTCGTGTCGGGTATGCGCTCACTCTGGGGGACCTTTCCGAACAACGTTCCTTGCCGGATGGCTGCAGCGTTTACACTGCTGAACTGGTCGCCATCTTTCGTGCCCTAGAGTATATCCGCTCCTGCTCAGGTGAGTCCTTCGTTATCTGTAGCGATTCCCTGAGCGGTTTACGAGCTCTCGACCAGTGTTTCCCTCGTTCTCGTTTGGTGATGGCTATCCACGAGTCTCTGCATACTCTCGCCTGTTGCGGCCGCCCTGTGGTCTTTGTGTGGACCCCCGGTCATGTCGGTATCCCGGGTAACGAACATGTTGACCGCCTGGCGAAAGAGGCCACCAGTAAGCCATCTCTGGACGTTGGCCTCCCAGAGACTGATTTGCGGGCAGTCTTCTGCCGCAAAATCTTGACGCTATGGGACGATGAATGGCGCGAACTGACAATGTCCAATAAACTCCGTGCTGTCAAGGAGACGACGGCTGTGTGGCGGTCATCCCTGCGAGCCAGTCGCAGGGACTCGGTAGTTCTTTGCCGGCTCCGCATTGGCCACTCCCGGCTGACACACAGTTATTTACTGCGCCGGGAGGACCCTCCTCTATGTCGCTGTGGGGCAGCTTTGACAGTGGGCCACATTTTGCTGCCCTGCCCCCTTTTAGCAGTGGTCAGGCAGACATTTGCGCTGCCTGCTACGCTCCCTGCCCTTTTAACAGACGACTCCACTATGGCTGACTTAGTTTTAGGTTTTATTCGGGCAGGGGGATTTTATCATTTACTCTGAGTGTTTCTGTTTTACTTTATTGTTTTGTGTTGACTCTGGCCTTTGGCCTATGATTTTCCACTGGTTTTTTAATGTGTTTCTAAGTGGTTGGCTTTTCCTTATTTATTTCTATGGTCGGCCAACCACCGTCACACTCTGTGTGGTTTTAGTTCGTTTTGTCTTGTCCTTGTCTCCGTTTCTCTTGTTTTGTATCGTCTGTGATGTCTTCTGTTCCTTGTTTTTATTCTCTGTGGGTGTTCTTTGTCCTTGGAAAAAGGGACCGATGACCATGGCAGTCTGGTCCCTTTCATCCCCCAAACCAACCAACCAACCGACTACTTGCCCCAGGGGTCGCATTCTGGAACGCCTCATGGTGTCTGAAGAACTGTGCATCCTCAACTCTGGTGCCCCCACTCATTTCTGTACTGCTTCTGGGTCGTCGTCAGCTATTGACCTTTCCTTTTGCTCTCCAGCACTAGCGGATTCTGCTCTATGGGAGGTTGCTGCTGACCTCCATTCTAATGACCACTTTCCCCTTTGGATTCGCCTCCTGGATGAGGCTATGGCATTTCCGGTACCGCCCCGGTGGCACCTCTGCAGGGCTGACTGGACACTTTTCAGCCACCTGGCCGTTTTGGAACACCGTGACAGCGTCCACGAATGGGTAGACCATGTTACAGCTGTGATATCCCATGCTGCTGAATTGTCAATCCCACGGTCATCCGGTCATCCGGTCATCCCAAGAGGCGTCCTGTCCCTTGGTGGACCCCTGAGTGCCACTCCGCCATGCGAGCCCGCCGTGCCGCTATGCGCTGCTTAAAGTGCCGTCCCACAGCTGACAATCTTGCAGCCTTTCGGGTGGCAAGGGCTAAAGCGCGGCGCGTGATTAAAGAGAGCAAACGACGGTCATGGCAATCGTTCTTCAACTCCATCTCCCGCTCCACTAGTTCTACGAAAGTATGGGAAGCCATCAGAAGGATTTCCGGGAAACTCGGCCAGCTACCTGTCACGGCATTGCTGCATCAGGGAAGTCTCCTCACTGCGCCGAGACACATTGCCCAGACACTGGCCATGCATTTTGCGGAATCTACCGCCGCTATTAACTGTGATCCAGATTTCTGCCGCTACCGCACTGCCATCGAGAGGGGTCACTTGGACTTCCGGTCTCCTAATTCTGAACCCTACAACTGCCCCTTCACAATGTGGGAACTGGATTCGGCGCTGTCTGTGGCTCATGATACTACGCCTGGTCCTGATCAAATCCGGTATAGCATGCTGCGGCACTTGTTACTGCCTTCCAAGGAAGTTCTCCTGAATTGTTTTAATATGATATGGTTATCCGGCACGTACCCTGACTCGTGGAGGGAAGCGATTTTGATACCCCTCCTCAAACCAGGGAAGGACCGAACGCATCCCAGTAGTTATCGAAGTATCGCCTTGACGAGCTGTGTCGGGAAGACGTTGGAACGCATGGTCAATCGTCGCCTGGTTTGGCTGCTCGACACCAGGCAGCTCCTTAGCCCCTCTCAGTGTGGCTTTCGGAGATGGCGTTCCACTATAGACAACTTGACCCTGCTTGAGGCGGCCATCCAGCAGGCCTTTCTGCGTAACCAGCATTGTCTAGGTGTATTCTTTGACATTCATAAGGCGTATGACACTACTTGGCGCCGCCATATCCTCAATCAACTCCATGAGTGGGGCTTTCGTGGCCGTCTCCCCATCTTCATTCGGTCCTTTCTTTCCCACCGCCTCTTTCGCTATAGGGTTGGTAATGTGCTATCTGATTTGTATGTGCAGGAGAATGGTGTCCCTCAGGGAAGCGTTTTAAGTGTCACCCTCTTTGTCGTCTCCATTAACAGTATCACGTCCACTATTCGGAGTCCTGCCCAATGCTCCTTGTTTGTGGACGATTTTGCTGTTTTCTGTTCTTCCTCCAGTCTTGTCACTGATAGTCGACAGTTGCAGCTTACGATACAGCGATTAGAGGCATGGACTGCGAAGACGGGTTTTACCTTTTCTGCAGACAAATGTGTGTGTGTTCATTTTAATCGTTCTCGACATCTTTTTACCTCCCCTGAATTGCGTCTGAGGGACACCATTCTTCCTTTTAGCGACACTGTGCGGTTCCTGGGCCTCACTTTTGATTCAAAGTTGTCGTGGTTGCCTCACCTTAAAGACCTCAAGGTGCGGGCCCTGAAGGCACTGAATATTTTGAAGTGTCTGAGCCATCGGTCCTGGGGAGCAGATCGGGCGCGTCTGCTGCAGTTTTATAGGGCTTTCGTCCGATCGCGACTTGACTATGGTTGCACCGTGTATGGGTCAGCAAGGTCTTCGTATCTGAAGATTCTTGACGCAGTACACCATGAGGGTATCAGGCTGGCTACTGGTGCCTTCCGTACTAGTCCCATCCCCAGCCTGTGTGCTGAGGCAGGGGAACCGCCGCTCGCCATCCGGCGGAAACTCCTCATGGTGCGACGGGTGTGTCAATTCCTTGCCTGTCCTACCTCCCCTGCGTACCCTACCGTTGCCCGACCGCCTATGGAACGTCTCTTTTCCAGGTGTCCCAGGGCAACGAGACCGTTTGGGATTCGTGCCAAGCATTTGCTTGAGTCCCTTGGTGTGGAGCGTGTGGCCCCCCAACGACAAGGTTTTACTCGCCTGCCTCCCTGGTTGCTCCAGAGGCCCAGCGTCGTTTTAGACTTGTTGGAGTACCGGAGGAGCTGCACTCCTGCGTTAGTTTTTACCGCCTTATTTTCTGATATTTTAAACCAGCATCCCGACCATGTACCAGTATTTACGGATGGATCTAAACAGGGGGACTCTGTTGGTTGTGCTGTTGTTTTCCCTGATCGACTCGTCAAGTTACGGCTTCCTGCGGCGTTTACCATCTTTGATGCCGAATTGTTTGCGATCATGCGGGCATTGGAGCAGATGAGATGTGTCCCCAGTCGTAAGTTCCTCATCTGTTCTGACTCCCTGAGTGCCCTTCAGACCGTGCAACACTTGTACCCAGCGGATACGGTCGTCCAGAACATCCATGATGCCCTCCTCCACCTGCAGCGGCAGGGGAAGGAGGTTTCCTTCTGCTGGGTGCCGGGGCACGTGGGTATTAGGGGAAACGAGTTGGCGGATGTGGCTGCCAAAGATGCATGTTCCCTCCCTCACGTTGTTGACTGTGCCGTCCCCCTCCATGCTGTTACCTCCCTCCTGCGTTTTTTCGTTATGCGTCAGTGGGAAGAGGAGTGGCTGGCAGTCGGTGAAAATAAGCTGCGTCTGGTCAAGGCCACCACGCGGCCATGGCGTACGTCCTACCAGTCATGCAGGCGGGATGAGGTTCTCCTCACTCGCCTCCGCATCGGGCACAGTCCCTTCACACATGGTTTTTTACTTCGGCGGGAGGATCCCCCAATCTGCAGTGCTTGTGGCGTCCAGATTACTGTCCGCCACATTTTAGTTGACTGTCTTTTATTCTCTGACCAGAGGGCGGTGGTTTCTTTGCCACCGGATTTGCCCTCTATTTTGAAAGACGACGCAACGTCTGTGTTTAAGGTTTTACGGTTTTGTGTCCTGTCCAATTTGTTGCCGCGGCTTTTAGGGAGAGGTTTTTAATGTGCTGCTGGATGACTGGCTCACCCAGATTTTAGGTAAGAGGTCAACCAGTCACGTCTACCTCCTTGTTTCCCTTCGGTTTCTGTCCTTTCCTTATGTTTCCTTTCCTTTTTTAGTGCACTCCTTCTCCTCTTGTTTTGCCTCTGTCTGTGAGGATTTGGCACTGCGTTAGGTCTGTGTTTTTTAGCTGTTCCCCTTGTTCGTTCCCCCCCCCCACCCCCCTGCGGGTTCGGGGGTTAGAATAGGCCCGCGGTATTCCTGCCTGTCGTAAGAGGCGACTAAAAGGAGTCTCAAACGTTTCGGCCTTATGTGATGGTCCCCTCTCGGGTTTGACCTCCATCTATCTAAATTATTCCGAAGAGCGAGCCAATTGGGGAAGGGCACCTTACATGGTGCACTGTATCCTTCGTGCAATTAGACCTATAGCCGTCTTTCTCGTCGTTGCAATGGTGTCCCGCTCGTTTTCGATCTCTTGGGCGATTACCACGCTGCACTCTGCAGTGTTTCTTTTAACTGTGACGACGACCTTGGCCATTTTTGCACCTAAGATCCAGCACGGTAGCCAGTCCGTTGTGGTGGGGTCGCCATGTACCCTCTTGGTTGTAGCCCCCTGACAACACAGGGATCGCTCTACTGATGCCTGCGCCGTTCACTCCCCACGTATGCCAAGGAGTAGATGCCCATCTCCCTGGGGCATCGGGACTCCCGGCAACGGCCATCCTGCCAGGTGGCCTTTGCTGTGGCTGGGTGGCGCCCGTGGGGAGGGCCCTTGGTCGGAGTAGGTGGCATCAGGGCGGATGACCCGCAATGAAGCGTGGTACATCATCTATCGCTGGTGGGCCTCCACCAGCAGTCTCTAAGCGATCGAGGTCTAACCTCAACGGGAAGAAATTGGATCAGAGATCGTTTCCCTCCCTAGCTACTCCATGGGAGGAACGTCTTGCTAACGAAGGCAGTGGCGAATATTCACCCCGGTACCTTGTGTGTACGCGGGTTGATGGAGAATCGTTCGTGTCGACCAAGCCCCAGTTTTTTGTGGAGCATTTAGAGGACAAGTTCGGGGAGGTGGAGGGCTTGTCCAAGATGCGCTCTTCCCCCTGCGGGTTCGGGGGTTAGAATAGGCCCGCGGTATTCCTGCCTGTCGTAAGAGGCGACTAAAAGGAGTCTCAAACGTTTCGGCCTTATGTGATGGTCCCCTCTCGGGTTTGACCTCCATCTATCTAAATTATTCCGAAGAGCGAGCCAATTGGGGAGGGGCACCTTACATGGTGCACTGTATCCTTCGTGCAATTAGACCTATAGCCGTCTTTCTCGTCGTTGCAATGGTGTCCCGCTCGTTTTCGATCTCTTGGGCGATTACCACGCTGCACTCTGCAGTGTTTCTTTTAACTGTGACGACGACCTTGGCCATTTTTGCACCTAAGATCCAGCACGGTAGCCAGTCCGTTGTGGTGGGGTCGCCATGTACCCTCTTGGTTGTAGCCCCCTGACAACACAGGGATCGCTCTACTGATGCCTGCGCCGTTCACTCCCCATGTATGCCAAGGAGTGGATGCCCATCTCCCTGGGGCATCAGGACTCCCGGCAATGGCCATCCTGCCAGGTGGCCTTTGCTGTGGCTGGGTGGCGCCCGTGGGGAGGGCCCTTGGTCGGAGTAGGTGGCATCAGGGCGGATGACCCGCAATGAAGCGTGGTACATCATCTCTCGCTGGCGGCCAGCCGCCAGCAGTCTCTAAGCGTTCTCGGGCTCAATTTAATGCTGAAAAGTACAATCCGAAAGCGTTCCCCTCTCTGGCCACGCCGTGGGAGGAACGTAAATCTCAGGATGGCAGTAGCACTTATTCGCCCCGATTCTTAGTTTGTACAAGAGCTGATGGGGAGTCTTTTCTCTCAACAAAGCCTCAGTTCTTCGTCGAGC
Source organism: Schistocerca serialis cubense (assembly GCF_023864345.2). Lineage (NCBI taxonomy): Eukaryota > Metazoa > Arthropoda > Insecta > Orthoptera > Acrididae > Schistocerca > Schistocerca serialis. The sequence continues at coordinate 164,214,646 of NC_064645.1, read as the reverse complement.
ATTTAGAGGACAAGTTTGGGGAGGTGGAGGGCTTGTCAAAAATGCGCTCTGGATCGGTCCTGATCCAAACGGCATCCTCTGCCCAGTCACGACGGTTACTTGCTTGTGACAAGTTGGGGGATGTTGCTGTTACGATCACACCGCATAAGAGTTTAAATATGGTCCAGGGAGTTATTTACCATAAGGACCTTCTTTTGCAGTCTGATGACGAGCTGCGCGCCAACTTAGAGCGCAGAGGTGTACATTTCGTCCGGCGCGTTCATCGGGGTCCGAAGGAAAATCAGATAGCTACCGGTGCCTTCATCTTGGCCTTCGAGGGTGATACGTTACCGGAAAAGGTCAAGGTGATGGTCTACCGATGTGACGTCAGGCCCTATATTCCTCCCCCGATGCGGTGCTTCAAGTGCTGGAAGTTTGGCCATATGTCTTCCCGCTGCACTTCCAGCCTCACATGTCGAGATTGCGGACGCCCGTCTCATCCCGATACTCCATGTGCCCCGCCTCCCATCTGTGTCAACTGCGGGGAGCACCATTCACCTTGCTCGCCAGACTGCAGCATCTTCCAGAAAGAACGCAAAATCATGGAATATAAGACCCTGGACCGACTGACTTATACTGAGGCCAAGCGCAAATACGACCGATTACATCCTGTGCGAATGACGTCATCCTACGCCGCAGCTACAACACCTGTGCTCGCCCCATCAGTTTCACGACTTCCAGCCAGCTCGATAACCAGTAAGACTCCTCCTGCCCCCTTGCCAGTGGGGGGCTCTACCCACCGGGTTGCTCCTGCGCCACCTACCTCAGGGGCAACACCATCCCCCCCATCAGGGACGTCCGTCCCTGCTTCTAAGCCGGAGAAGTGTCCAACTTCTTCGGCTTCTCACGCTCGCAAGGGGTCCCTCGGGTCCCTCCCTTCCCAGGTTTCCACCAGTGGGAAGGCTGACGACCGCCAGTGGCGTAAGTGCCCGCAATCAGCTGGTCGACGGGCTTCACGATCCTCCTCAGTCCCGGAGACTGAATCGGTGAAGCCCTCCCAGCCAGTTAAACCCAAGGAGCAGCGTGAGAAATCAAAGAAGAAGAGCTCTAAGCCCAAGGAACTCGCGGTGGCAGCCACCCCACCGCCACCTTACAGCTCTGCGTCTGAGGACGAGGTGGAGACCCTGGCGTCCGCTGAGGACCTAGAACTCGCCGGTCCCTCAGACGCCATGGATAACACTAGCACGGGTGCTCAATCGGAGGCAGCAGGTGACCCAGCGGCGTAATCTGCCTTCCCCGTCCCGTCACGCCTTTCTCAGCCATGGACAATACCATCCTCCAGTGGAACTGCAGCGGTTTCTTCCACCATCTTGCTGAGCTCCGCCAACTTATCAGCCTTCGCCCTTTCTTCTGCATTGCTCTCCAGGAAACTTGGTTTCCAGCGATGCGAACCCCCGCCCTCCGTGGCTATCGGGGTTATTACAAGAACCGGGCAGCTTATGACAGGGTGTCTGGTGGCGTCTGCATATATGTCCTTCACACTCTGCACAGCGAGTCTGTCCCTCTCCAGACGCCTTTAGAGGCTGTCGCTGTACGCGTGTGGACGCCACAGGCTGTTACCGTCTGCAGTCTTTACATTCCACCGGATGGTGATGTCTCGCAGCATGTCCTGGCTGCACTGGTCGCCCAATTGCCGCCACCTTTCTTGCTATTGGGCGACTTCAACGCTCATAACCCTCTGTGGGGTGGGTCAGTGGCAACAGGTCGAGGCGCCATCGTTAAACATTTATTGTCGCTGCTCGATCTCTCGCTGTTAAATGATGGCGCTTTCACCCACTTCAGTGTGGCGCATGGCACCTACTCCGCCATTGACCTTTCAATCTGTAGCCATAGCCTCTTACCGTCTGTCCAATGGAGTGTGCATGACGACCTGTGTGGTAGTGACCATTTTCCGATCTTTTTGTCACTACCACAGCGCCACTCTTCTGGGCGCCCTAGCAGATGGGCTATGAATAAGGCTGACTGGGACTTGTTCTCCTCCACTGCCGCTTTTGATCCTCTCTCTACCGATGACATTGATGCGGTGGTTCAATCGGTCACCACCGGCATCGTTACTGCCGCCGAATCTGCCATTCCCCATTCCTGTGGGTCCCCTCGGCGGAAGGCTGTGCCTTGGTGGTCGCCTGAGATCGCTGAAGCGATTAAAGATCGCCGGCGGGCGCTCCAGCGTCACAAGCGACACCCCTCCCTCGACCACCTTATCGCCTTCAAACGGCTGCGTGCGCGGGCCCGCCTCCTTATCCGCCAAGGCAAGAAGGAGTGCTGGGAGCGGTATGTGTCCACCATTGGCCTCCATGTCACTCCCTCGCAGGTCTGGGCCAAGATTCGACGCGTCTACGGCTATCGGCCACCTGTCAGCGTCCCTGTGCTCTCACTGAATGGAGCAGTTTGTACCGACTCCGACGTCATTGCAAATCGCTTAGCAGAGCATTTTGCTATGAGTTCCGCTTCTGCGAATTACCCCCAGGCCTTCCGCTCCATTAAAGAGCGGATGGAACGTCGGAGCCTTTCGTTTCGCACCAACCACCCAGAATCTTACAATGCTCCATTTAGTGAGTGGGAATTTCACAGTGCCCTCGCTGCTTGCCCTGATACCGCTCCTGGGCCAGATGGCATCCACTGTCAGATGCTGAAACACCTTTCAGTGGACTGCCAGCGGCGCCTTCTCGATCTTTACAACCGTCTTTGGGTCGAGGGAGAGTTTCCGTCGCAATGGCGGGAAGGCATTGTCATCCCCGTTTTGAAACCTGGAAAGAACCCTCTGGAGGTGGACAGCTACCGTCCCATTAGCCTCACCAACGTTCTTTGCAAGTTGCTTGAACGGATGGTGAGCCGGCGCTTGCATTGGGTACTGGAGTCTCGGGGCCTTCTGGCTCCGTCTCAGGGTGGGTTCCGTAAAGGCCGCTCCGCCACCGACAATCTGGTGAGCCTGGAGTCGGCCATCCGTACTGCCTTTTCCCGCCGTCAGCACCTGGTCGCTGTCTTTTTCGACATGCGGAAGGCGTACGATACGACGTGGCGTCATCACATTCTTTCTACGCTCCATGGATGGGGTCTTCGGGGTCCTCTGCCGATTTTTATCCGCAATTTTCTGTCGTGTCGTACCTTCCGCGTGCAAGTCGCGAACTCGTATAGTTCCTCCCACGTCCAGGAGAACGGTGTGCCACAGGGCTCTGTTTTAAGTGTCTGTCTGTTTTTAATAGCCATTAACGGGCTTGCTGCGGCCGTGGGAAATTCTGTCTCCGCTTCCCTGTATGCTGACGACTTCTGCCTTTATTACAGCACTACTGGCATTGCAGCTGTTGAACGTCAGCTACAGGGCGCTATCCGTAAGGCGCAGTCTTGGGCTGTAGCGCATGGGTTTCAGTTTTCGGCAGCCAAGACCTGCGTTATGCATTTCTGCCGGTGCCGAACAGTCCATCCTGAGCCGCGGCTTTATCTTGCCGACGAACTCCTTGCTGTGGTGGAGACCCACAGGTTTTTGGGGGTGGTTTTCGATGCCCGGTTGACTTGGCTGCCTCATATCCGGCAGCTGAAACAGACGTGTTGGCGGCATCTAAACGCTCTGCGATGCTTGAGCAACACCCACTGGGGCGCCGACCGCTCTACACTGTTGCGGCTCTACCAGGCGTTAATCCAGTCCCGTCTGGATTATGGGTGCCTGGCCTATGGCTCAGCATCCCCATCTGCGTTGCGGGTGTTGGACCCAATCCTCCACAGCGGGATACGCCTTGCCACTGGTGCTTTCCGCACCAGCCCTGTGGACAGCTTACTCGTGGAGGCAGGTGTCCCTCCACTGCGGTTCCGGCGCCAACGTTTGCTGGCCGCTTATGCTGCCCATGTTCTAAGCTCGCCCGGGCATCCTAACTATCGTCTCCTGTTCCCACAGTCAGTCGTCCGTCTGCCGGAACGTCGGCCCCGGTCGGGTTGTCCGATCGCCATACGCGTCAAGGAGCTTCTCTCCGGGCTTGGGCTTGTCCCTGTTCCACCTCCTTTCCGGGCACCTCTGCGTACACCCCCGTGGTGCGTTCCTCGCCCTTGCCTTCGGCTAGACTTGGCACAGGGCTCGAAGGACTCAGTCCCTCCAGAGGCCTTCCGCCGCCGCTTTTATTCCATCCTGGCCACGTATCAGGGCTCTGGCATTGTTTACACCGACGGCTCGATGGTTGCTGGTCGAGTCGGGTATGCGCTCACTCTAGGGGACCATTCCGAACAACGTTCCTTGCCGGCTGGCTGCAGCGTTTACACTGCTGAGCTGGTCGCCATCTTTCGAGCCCTAGAGTATATCCGCTCCTGCTCAGGTGAGTCCTTCGTTATCTGTAGCGATTCCCTGAGCAGTTTACGAGCACTCGACCAGTGTTTTCCTCGTTCCCGTCTGGTGATGGCTATCCATGAGTCCCTGCATACTCTTGCGCGTTGCGGCCGCTCTGCGGTCTTCGTGTGGACCCCAGGCCATGTTGGGATCCCCGGCAACGAGACTGTTGACCGGCTGGCGAAAGAGGCGACTAGTGCACCATCTCTGGACGTTGGCCTCCCGGAGACAGATTTGCGGGCGTTCCTACGCCGCAAAATTCTGGACCTTTGGGACACTGAATGGCGCGCCCTGCCTTCACGCAACAAACTTCGGGCCATCAAGGGGGCTACCGGTGTGTGGCGCTCCTCCTTGCGGGTTTCTCGCAAGGAGTCTGTTGTCCTCTGCCGGCTGCGCATTGGGCACACTCGGCTTACCCACGGCCACTTATTGCGCCGTGAGGATGCGCCTCTATGTCGCTGCGGCTCCGTTTTATCCGTGGTTCATGTTTTATTGGAGTGTCCGTTTTTAGCTGCGCTCAGGCAGTCGTTCGCACTGCCTGACTCGCTCCCTGCCCTTTTAACAGATGACCCGGCTATGGCTGACTTAGTTTTACGTTTTATTCGGGCAGGGGGTTTTTATTCTTTACTCTGAGTGTTTCTGTTTTTATCTTATTGTTTTGTGTTGATTCTGGCCTTTGGCCTCCGGTTTTAAACTGATTTTTTTTAATGTGTTTCCAGTGGTTGGCTTTTCCTTTTTTATTTCTCTGGTCGGCCAACCACCGTCACACTCTGTGTGCTTTTAGTTCGTTTTGTCTTGTCTTTGTCTCAGTTTCTCTTGTCCTGTATCGTCTGTGATCTCTTTTGTTCCTCGTTTTTATTCTCTGTGGGTGTTCTTTGTCTTTGGAAAAAGGGACCGATGACCATAGCAGTCTGGTCCCTTTAATCCCCCAAACCAACCAACCAACCAACCAACCTGGTCGCTGTCTTTTTCGACATGCGGAAGGCGTACGATACGACGTGGCGTCATCACATTCTTTCTACGCTCCATGGATGGGGTCTTCGGGGTCCTCTGCCGATTTTTATCCGCAATTTTCTGTCGTGTCGTACCTTCCGCGTGCAAGTCGCGGCCTCGTATAGTTCCTCCCACGTCCAGGAGAACGGTGTGCCCCAGGGCTCTGTTTTAAGTGTGTGTCTGTTTTTAATAGCCATTAACGGGCTTGCTGCGGCCGTGGGAAATTCTGTCTCCGCTTCCCTGTATGCTGACGACTTCTGCCTTTCTTACAGCTCTACTGGCATTGCAGCTGTTGAACGTCAGCTACAGGGCGCTATCCGTAAGGCGCAGTCTTGGGCTGTAGCGCATGGATTTCAGTTTTCGGCAGCCAAGACCTGCGTTATGCATTTCTGCCGGCGCCGAACAGTCCATCCTGAGCCGCGGCTTTATCTTGCCGACGAACTCCTTGCTGTGGTGGAGACCCACAGGTTTTTGGGGGTGGTTTTCGATGCCCGGTTGACTTGGCTGCCTCATATCCGGCAGCTCAAACAGACGTGTTGGCGGCATCTCAATGCACTCCGGTGTTTGAGCCACACCCGCTGGGGAGCCGACCGCTCTACCCTGCTACGGCTCTACCAGGCGTTAATCCAGTCCCGTCTGGATTATGGGTGCCTGGCATATGGCTCAGCCTCCCCGTCTGCATTGCGGGTGCTAGACCCAATTCTCCACAGCGGGATACGCCTTGCCACTGGTGCTTTCCGCACCAGCCCTGTGGACAGCTTACTCGTGGAGGCAGGTGTCCCTCCCCTGCGGTTCCGACGCCAACGTTTGCTGGCCGCTTATGCTGCCCATGTTCTCAGCTCGCCCGGGCATCCAAATTATCGTCTCCTGTTCCCGCGATCGGTCGTCCATCTGCCAGATCGTCGGCCCCGGTCTGGTTGTACAATAGCGGTCCGCGTCAAAGAGCTTCTCTCTGGGCTTCAGGTTTTCACTGTTCCACCTACTTTCCGGGCTACTTTGCATACACCCCCATGGTGTGTTCGTCGCCCTTGCCTTCGGCTGGACCTGGCACAGGGCCCGAAGGACTCAGTCCCTCCAGAGGCCTTCCGCCGCCGCTTTTATTCTATCCTGGCCACGTATCAGGGCTCTGGTGTTGTCTACACTGACGGTTCGATGGTAGCTGGTCGTGTCGGGTATGCGCTCACTCTAGGGGACCGTTCCGAACAACGTTCCTTGCAGGATGGCTGCAGCGTTTACACTGCTGAATTGGTCGCCATCTTTCGTGCCCTAGAGTATATCCGCTCCTGCTCAGGTGAGTCCTTCGTTATCTGTAGCGATTCCCTGAGCGGTTTACGAGCTCTCGACCAGTGTTTCCCTCGTTCTCGTTTGGTGATGGCTATCCACGAGTCTCTGCATACTCTTGCCTGTTGCGGCCGCTCTGTGGTCTTTGTGTGGACCCCCGGTCATGTCGGTATCCCGGGTAACGAACATGTTGACCGCCTGGCGAAAGAGGCCACCTGCAAGCCATCTCTGGACCTTGGCCTCCCAGAAACTGATTTGCGGGCAGTCTTCCGCCGCAAAATCTTGGCGCTATGGGACGATGAATGGCGCGAACTGACAATGTCCAATAAACTCCGTGCTGTCAAGGAGACGACGGCTGTGTGGCGGTCATCCATGCGAGCCAACCGCAGGGACTCCGTCGTCCTTTGTCGGCTCCGCATTGGCCACTCCCGGCTAACACACGGTTATTTACTGCGCCGGGAGGACCCTCCTCTATGTCGCTGTGGGGCAGCTTTGACAGTGGCCCACATTTTGCTGGCCTGCCCCCTTTTAGCTGTGGTCAGGCAGACATTTGCGCTGCCTGCTACGCTCCCTGCCCTTTTAACAGACGACTCCACTATGGCTGACTTAGTTTTACGTTTTATTCGGGCAGGGGGATTTTATCATTTACTCTGAGTGTTTATGTTTTATTTTATTGTTATGTATTGATTCTGGCCTTTGGCCTATGGTTTTACACTGATTTTTTAATGTGTTTCTACGTGGTTGGCCTTTCCTTTTTTCTGTCTATGGTCGGCCAACCACCGTCACACTCTGTGTGGTTTTAGTTTGTTTTGTCTTGTCTTGTCTTTGTCTCAGTATCTCTTGTTCTGTCTCGTCTGTGATCTCTTCTGTTCCTTGTTTTTATTCTCTGTGGGTGTTCTTTGTCTTTGGAAAAAGGGACCGATGACCATGGCAGTCTGGTCCCTTTAATCCCCCAAACCAACCAACCAACCAAGATGCGCTCTGGCTCTGTGCTCATCAAAACGGCATCCTCTGCCCAGTCACGGAGGTTGCTCAATTGTGACAAGTTGGGGAATGTTTCAGTTACCATCACGCCGCATAAGAGTCTCAACATGGTCCAGGGTATTATATTCCATAGGGATCTTCTTCTGCAGTCCGACGATGAATTACGCGCCAACCTCGAACGACGCCCCCCTGCGGGTTCGGGGGTTAGAATAGGCCCGCGGTATTCCTGCCTGTCGTAAGAGGCGACTAAAAGGAGTCTCAAACGTTTCGGCCTTATGTGATGGTCCCCTCTCGGGTTTGACCTCCATCTATCTAAATTATTCCGAAGAGCGAGCCAATTGGGGAAGGGCACCTTACGTGGTGCACTGTATCCTTCGTGCATTTAGACCTATAGCCGTCTTTCTCGTCGTTGCAATGGTGTCCCGCTCGTTTTCGATCTCTTGGGCGATTCCCACGCTGCACTCTGCAGTGTTTCTTTTAACTGTGACGACGACCTTGGCCATTTTTGCACCTAAGATCCAGCACGGTAGCCAGTCCGTTGTGGTGGGGTCGCCATGTACCCTCTTGGTTGTAGCCCCCTGACAACACAGGGATCGCTCTACTGATGCCTGCGCCGTTCACTCCCCACGTATGCCAAGGAGTAGATGCCCATCTCCCTGGGGCATCAGGACTCCCGGCAATGGCCATCCTGCCAGGTGGCCTTTGCTGTGGCTGGGTGGCGCCCGTGGGGAGGGCCCTTGGTCGGAGTAGGTGGCATCAGGGCGGATGACCCGCAATGAAGCGTGGTACATCATCTGTCGCTGGCGGCCAGCCGTCAGCAGTCTCTAAGCGTTCGAGAGCCCATTTTAAAGGTAACGTTTATCACCCCCAATCGTTCCCCTCCCTCGCCACACCATGGGAGGAACGACAGGCATTGCGTGACACTGAGACGTATTCGCCCAGATATCTTGTCTGTACCAGAGCTGATGGGGAATCTTTTCTATCCGTGAAGCCGCAGTTCTTTGTAGAGCATTTAGAGGACAAGTTCGGGGAGGTGGAGGGCTTGTCCAAGATGCGGTCTGGATCGGTGTTGATCAAAACGGCATCCTCTGCCCAGTCACGGAGGTTGCTCAATTGTGACAAGTTGGGGGATGTTTCCGTTAGCATCACGCCGCATAAGAGTCTGAACATGGTCCAGGGTATTATATTCCACCGGGATCTTCTTCTGCAGTCCGACGATGAATTACGCGCCAACCTCGAACGACGAGGTGTTCACTTCGTCCGGCGCGTCCATCGGGGTCCGAGGGATAATCAGGTCGCCACCGGTGCCTTCATCTTGGCCTTTGAGGGTGATGTCTTACCCGAAAAGGTTAAGGTGATGGTTTACCGTTGTGATGTGAAACCATATATCCCTCCTCCGATGCGGTGTTTTAAATGCTGGAAGTTCGGGCACATGTCATCTCGCTGTACTTCCAGCATGACGTGTCGGGATTGCGGACGTCCTTCGCATCCCGATACTCCATGTGCCCCGCCTCCTATCTGTGTTAACTGCGGAGAACACCATTCCCCCTGCTCGCCGGACTGTAGGATATTGCAGAAAGAACGGAAGATAATGGAATATAAGACCTTGGACCGGCTGACCTACCCCGAGGCTAGACGGAAATATGAGAGGCTCCATCCTGTGGCAATGCCGTCAACCTACGCCGCTGCTGCAACGACGGTTCTCCCGTCATCACGAATCGGCTCTAAGATCGGTCAGCATCCACCGGCCCCCTTGCTTGTGGGGGGCGCTTCACACCCTGTTGCTCCTGCTCCATCTTCTTCAGGAGCAACACCCTCCCAACCTTCGGGGACATCAGCTCCCCCTTCCCAGCCGGAGAAGCGTAAGACTTCTTCGGCTGCTCTCGCCAGGAAGGGATCCCTTGGGGACCTCCCTTCGCAAGTTCCGACCAGTGGCAAAGCGGCCGCCCGCAAGTGGTTGAAACAACCGCCAGTCCCTGGTCGTCGGGCCTCGCGGTCGTCGTCTGTCCCTGAGACTGACCCAGGGACGCCCATGCAGCCTGAAGAGCCGAAGGCACAGCGTGATAAGCAGAAAAGGAAGAAAGTCCCCAAGACCAACGTTAATGCGGTGGCACCGATCCCGCCGCTCCCTACAAGCTCTGCCTCTGAGGACGAGGTGGAGATTCTGGCGTCCGCTGAGGACCTCGCTCTTGCCGGTCCCGCGGACGCAATGGATGGCATTTGCACGGATGCTCCATCGGAGGCAGCAGGTGCCCCAGTGGCGTAATCTGCCTTCCCAGTCCCGTCACGCCTTTCCCAGCCATGGACAACACCATCCTCCAGTGGAACTGCAGCGGTTTCTTCCACCATCTAGCTGAGCTCCGCCACCTTATCAGCCTTCACCCTTTCTTCTGCATTGCTCTCCAGGAAACTTGGTTTCCAGCAATGCGAACCCCCGCCCTCCGTGGCTATCGGGGTTATTACAAGAACCGAGCAGCTTATGAAAGGGTGTCTGGTGGCGTCTGCATATATGTCCTTCACACTCTGCACAGCGAGTCTGTCCCTCTCCAGACGCCTTTAGAGGCTGTCGCTGTACGCGTGTGGACGCCACAGGCTGTTACCGTCTGCAGTCTTTACATTCCACCGGATGGTGATGTCTCGCAGCATGTCCTGGCTGCACTGGTCGCCCAATTGCCGCCACCTTTCTTACTATTGGGCGACTTCAACGCTCATAACCCTCTGTGGGGTGGGTCAGTGGCAACAGGTCGAGGCGCCATCGTTGAGCATTTATTGTCGCAGCTCGATCTCTCGCTGTTAAATGATGGTGCCTTCACACACTTCAGTGTGGCGCATGGCACCTACTCCGCCATTGACCTTTCAATCTGTAGCCATAGCCTCTTACCGTCTGTCCAATGGAGTGTGCATGACGACCTGTGTGGTAGTGACCATTTTCCGATCTTTTTGTCACTACCACAGCGCCACTCTTCTGGGCGCCCTAGCAGATGGGCTATGGATAAGGCTGACTGGGACTTGTTCTCCTCCACTGCCGCTTTTGAGCCTCTCTCTACCGATGACATTGATGCGGTGGTTCAATCGGTCACCACCGGCATCGTTACTGCCGCCGAATCTGCCATTCCCCGTTCCTGTGGGTCCCCTCGGCGGAAGGCTGTGCCTTGGTGGTCGCCTGAGATCGCTGAAGCGATTAAAGATCGCCGGCGGGCGCTCCAGCGTCACAAGCGACACCCCTCCCTCGACCACCTTATCGCCTTCAAACGGCTGCGTGCGCGGGCCCGCCTCCTTATCCGCCAAGGCAAGAAGGAGTGCTGGGAGCGGTATGTGTCCACCATTGGCCTCCATGTCACTCCTTCGCAGGTCTGGGCCAAGATTCGACGCGTCTACGGCTATCGACCACCTGCCAGCGTCCCTGCGCTCTCACTGAATGGAGCAGTTTGTACTGACTCCGACGTCATTGCCAATCGCTTAGCAGAGCATTTTGCTATGAGTTCCGCTTCTGCGACTTACCCCCAGGCCTTCCGCTCCATTAAAGAGCGGATGGAACGTCGAAGCCTTTCGTTTCGCACCAACCACCCCGAATCTTACAATGCTCCATTTAGTGAGTGGGAATTTCGCAGTGCCCTCGCTGCTTGCCCTGATACCGCTCCTGGGTCAGATGGCATCCACTGTCAGATGCTGAAACACCTTTCAGTGGACTGCCAGCGGCGCCTTCTCGATCTTTACAACCGTCTTTGGGTCGAGGGGGAGTTTCCGTCGCAATGGCGGGAAGGCATTGTCATCCCCGTTTTGAAACCTGGAAAGAACCCTCTGGAGGTGGACAGCTACCGTCCCATTAGCCTCACCAACGTTCTTTGCAAGTTGCTTGAACGGATGGTGAGCCGGCGCTTGCATTGGGTACTGGAGTCTCGGGGCCTTCTGGCTCCATCTCAGGGTGGGTTCCGTAAAGGCCGCTCCGCCGCCGACAATCTGGTGAGCCTGGAGTCGGCCATCCGTACTGCCTTTTCCCGCCGTCAGCACCTGGTCGCTGTCTTTTTCGACATGCGGAAGGCGTACGATACGACGTGGCGTCATCACATTCTTTCTACGCTCCATGGATGGGGTCTTCGGGGTCCTCTGCCGATTTTTATCCGCAATTTTCTGTCGTGTCGAACCTTCCGCGTGCAAGTCGCGGCCTCGTATAGTTCCTCCCACGTCCAGGAGAACGGTGTACCACAGGGCTCTGTTTTAAGTGTCTGTCTGTTTTTAATAGCCATTAACGGTCTTGCTGCGGCCGTGGGAAACTCTGTCTGCGCTTCCCTGTATGCTGACGACTTCTGCCTTTATTACAGCTCTCCCGGCATTGCAGCTGTTGAACGTCAGCTACAGGGCGCTATCCGTAGGGCGCAGTCTTGGGCTGTAGCGCATGGGTTTCAGTTTTCGGCAGCCAAGACCTGCGTTATGCATTTCTGCCGGCGACGTACTGTCCACCCGGAGCCGCAGCTTTCTCTTAACGGCGAACTTCTTTCGGTGGTGGAATCGCACAGGTTTTTGGGGGTGGTTTTCGATGCCCGGTTGACTTGGCTGCCTCATATCCGGCAGCTCAAACAGACGTGTTGGCGGCATCTCAATGCACTGCGATGTTTGAGCCACACCCGCTGGGGAGCCGACCGCTCTACCCTGTTACGGCTCTACCAGGCGTTAATCCAGTCCCGTCTGGATTATGGGTGCCTGGCATATGGCTCAGCATCCCCGTCTGCGTTGCGGGTGCTGGACCCAATTCTCCACAGCGGGATACGCCTTGCCACTGGTGCTTTCCGCACCAGCCCTGTGGACAGCTTACTCGTGGAGGCAGGTGTCCCTCCACTGCGGTTCCGGCGCCAACGTTTGCTGGCCGCTTATGCTGCCCATGTTCTAAGCTCGCCCGGGCATCCTAACTATCGTCTCCTGTTCCCGCCGTCAGTCGTCCATCTGCCGGAACGTCGGCCCCGGTCGGGTTATCCGATCGCCATACGCGTCAAGGAGCTTCTCTGCGGGCTTGGGTTTTTCCCTGTTCCGTCTCCTTTCCAGGCGCCTCTGCGTACACCCCCGTGGTGTGTTCCTCGCCCTTGCCTTCGGCTCGACTTGGCACAGGGCTCGAAGGACTCGGTCCCTCCAGAGGCCTTCCGCCGCCGCTTTTATTCCATCCTGGCCACGTATCAGGGCTCTGGCATTGTTTACACTGACGGCTCGATGGTTGCTGGTCGAGTCGGTTATGCGCTCACTCTAGGGGCCCATTGCGAACAACGTTCCTTGCCGGCTGGCTGCAGCGTTTACACTGCTGAGCTGGTCGCCATCTTTCGAGCCCTAGAGTATATCCGCTCCTGCTCCGGTGAGTCCTTCGTTATCTGTAGCGATTCCCTGAGCAGTTTACGAGCACTCGACCAGTGTTTTCCTCGTTCCCGTCTGGTGATGGCTATCCATGAGTCCCTGCATACTCTTGCGCGTTGCGGCCGCTCTGCGGTCTTCGTGTGGACCCCAGGCCATGTTGGGATCCCCGGCAACGAGAATGTTGACCGGCTGGCGAAAGAGGCGACTAGTGCACCATCTCTGGACGTTGGCCTCCCGGAGACAGATTTGCGAGCGTTCCTACGCCGCAAAATTCTGGACCTTTGGGACACTGAATGGCGCGCCCTGCCTTCACGCAATAAACTTCGGGCCATCAAGGGGGCTACCGGTGTGTGGCGCTCCTCCTTGCGGGTCTCTCGCAAGGAGTCTGTTGTCCTCTGCCGGCTGCGCATTGGGCACACTCGGCTTACGCACGGCCACTTATTGCGCCGTGAGGACGCGCCTCTATGTCGCTGCGGCTCCGTTTTATCCGTGGTTCATGTTTTATTGGAGTGTCCGTTTTTAGCCGCGCTCAGGCAGTCGTTCGCACTGCCTGACTCGCTCCCTGCCCTTTTAACAGATGACTCGGCTATGGCTGACTTAGTTTTACGTTTTATTCGGGCAGGGGGTTTTTATTCTTTAATCTGAGTGTTTCTGTTTTTATCTTATTGCATTGTGTTGATTCTGGCCTTTGGCCTCCGGTTTTAAATTCATTAATTTTTTAATGTGTTTCTAAGTGGTTGGCTTTTCCTTTTTTATTTCTATGGTCGGCCAACCACCGTCACACTCTGTGTGGTTTTAGTTCGTTTTGTCTTGTCCTTGTTTCAGTTTCTCTTGTTCTGTATCGTCTGTGATCTCTTCTGTTCCTCGTTTTTATTCTCTGTGGGTGTACTTTGTCTTTGGAAAAAGGGACCGATGACCATGGCAGTCTGGTCCCTTTAATCCCCCCAAACCAACCAACCAACCAACCAACCTCGAACGACGAGGTGGTCACTTCGTCCGGCGCGTCGATCGGGGTCCGAGGGATAATCAGGTAGCCACCGGTGCCTTCATCTTGGCCTTTGAGGGTGATGTCTTACCCGAAAAGGTTAAGGTGATGGTTTACCGTTGTGATGTGAAACCATATATCCCTCCTCCGATGCGGTGTTTTAAATGCTGGAAGTTCGGGCACATATCATCTCGCTGTACTTCCAGCATCACGTGTCGGGATTGCGGACGTCCTTCGCATCCTGATACTCCATGTGCTCCGCCTCCTGTCTGTGTTAACTGTGGAGAACACCATTCCCCCTGCTCACCGGACTGTCGGATCTTCCAGAAGGAAAGGAAGATAATGGAATATAAGACCCTGGACCGCCTGACCTACACAGAGGCACGGCGGAAATATGAGCGGCTCCATCCTGTGCCCATGACATCCACCTATGCCGCTGCTGCAACAGCGGTCCGATCCTCTCCCGTGTCGTCACGTACTGTTGCCTCTCAGCTATGTCAAAATGACCCGGCCCCCTTGGTTGTGGGGAGCCCTTCGCCCTCTGTTGCTCCATCTACTCCAGGAGCGACACCACCCCAACCATCGGGGACATTCGTCCCCCCTTCCCAGCCGGAGAAGCGTAGGGCTTCTTCGGCTACTCTAGCCAGGAAGGGGTCCCTTGGGGCCCTCCCTTCCCAGGCTTTGCCCAGTGTCAAAGCGGATACCCGCAAAGTTTTGAAGCAACAACCGGTCGCTGGTCATAGGGCTTCACAGTCGTCGTCCGTCCCTGAGACTGACCCAGTGGGGCCCTCCCAGCCAGACCCTCCCAAGGCACAGCGTGCGAAGCCGTTGAAGAAAAAGGCTCCCAAGCATCCTGACATTGCGGTGGCACCTGTCCCACCGCAACCTTCAACCTCTGCGTCTGAGGATGAGGTGGAGATCCTGGCGTCCGCTGAGGACCTCGATCTCGCCGGTCCCTCCGACGCCATGGAAAGCACTGGCACAGGTGCTCACTTGGAGGCAGCGGGTGACCCAGTGGCGTAATCTGCCTTCCCCGTCCCGTCACGCCTTTCCCAGCAATGGCCAGTACCATCCTCCAGTGGAACTGCAGCGGTTTCTTCCACCATTTAGCTGAGCTCCGCCAACTTCTCAGCCGTCATCCTTTCCTTTGCATTGCTCTGCAGGAAACTTGGTTTCCAGCAATGCGAACCCCCGCCCTCCGTGGCTATCGGGGTTATTTTAAGAACCGGGCAACTTACGAAAGGGTGTCTGGTGGCGTCTGCATATATGTCCTGAACTCTCTTCACAGCGAGTTTGTACCTCTACAAACAGCTTTAGAGGCTGTCGCTGTTCGGGTGTGGACGCCACAGGCTATCACCGTCTGCAGTATTTACCTTCCACCTGATGGTACTGTCGCGCAGCATGTCCTGGCTGCTCTGATAGCACAACTGCCGCCACCTTTTCTGCTGCTGGGCGATTTCAATGCCCACAACCCTCTATGGGGTGGGACTGTCTCCGATGATCGTGGTCGGGCCGTGGAGCATGTGTTGGCTCAGCTCGACCTTAGCCTCTTAAACACCGGAGCTCCCACGCATTTCAGTGTGGCCCATGGCTCGTTCTCGGCCATCGATCTCTCTATTTGCAGCCCTGGACTTGTCCCATCCCTCCACTGGAGGGTGCATCCTGACCTGTGTGGTAGTGACCATTTTCCCATCTATTTGTCACTGCCACAGTGTCATTCTTCTGGGCGCTTGCCCCGCTGGGCTTTCCACAGGGCTGACTGGCCAGCTTTTACTTCCGCTGTAACCATTGCGTCTCCCCCACAGGGTGACATTGACGAGGTGGTCCGTGTTTTAACCACGTCCATCGTTTCAGCGGCCGAGGCTACCGTCCCCCGTTCCTCTGGCCTCCCTCGGCGGAAGGCTGTCCCCTGGTGGTCGCCGGAGATTGCTGAGGCTATTCGCGACCGTAGGCGGGCTCTCCAGCGTCATAGGCGGCACCCGTCTCTGGAGACCCTCATCGCCTTTAAGAGGCTCCGTGCCTTCGCCCGTCGACTTATTGCACGGCGTAAGCAGGAGTGCTGGGAGAGGTACGTCTCCTCCCTGGGCTCCCGTGTCTCGTCCTCGCACGTGTGGTCCCGTATCCGGCGGATTTATGGCTCCCAGACCCCTGTGGGTGTCCCTGGGCTGTCCTTGGACGGCGCTGTCTGCACGGACGCGGCCGCCATTGCTGAACGGCTAGCCGCGCACTTTGCTCAGAGCTCTGCGACTGCATCCTATCCCCCCGCCTTTCGCTCTCTAAAGGAGCGAGCCGAGCGGACGCCGTTCTCATTCCACACGCGTCATTATGAAACATACAATGCTCCTTTCAGCGAGAGGGAACTCCTCGCTGCCCTCGCCGATTGCCCTGATACAGCACCAGGACCGGACTGCATCCATGCGCAGATGCTGAAGCATCTCTCCAGGGACTGCCAGAGACACATCCTCGCCATCTTTAACCGCATTTGGAACGAGGGCGTGTTCCCGTCGCAATGGCGAGAGGGTCTTATTGTCCCCATCGTGAAGCCCGGTGCGGACCCACTGGCGGTGGACAGCTATCGTCCCATTACCCTCACCAACGTTTTGTGCAAATTGCTCGAACGTATGGTGGGGCGGCGTTTGTGTTGGGTCCTTGAGTCGCGCGGTCTCCTCGCTCCATCCCAGGGTGGCTTCCGTCGGGGCCGGTCTGCAGTGGACAATTTGGTGCGGCTGGAATCTGCTGTCCGTACGGCTTTTGCCCGACGTCAGCACCTTGTTGCTGTATTTTTCGATCTGCGGAAGGCGTATGACACCACATGGAGGCATCACATCCTCGCCACGTTGCATGGGTGGGGTCTTCGTGGTCGGCTCCCGGCTTTTCTTCAAAGCTTTTTATTGCGCCGCTCTTTCCGGGTGCAAGTCGGTGCCACCTCTAGTTCCTCTTATATACAGGAAAATGGGGTCCCGCAGGGCTCGGTGTTGAGCGTCTCGTTATTTCTAGTGGCCATTAATGGTCTGGCTGCAGCAGTGGGGTCGTCGGTGTCTCCTTCTTTGTATGCCGACGACTTCTGCATCTCATTTAGCTCCACGACTACGGGAGTCGCCGAACGCAGGTTGCAAGTCGCCGTTCGCAAGGCAGCATCATGGGCTCTGGCTCATGGTTTTCAGTTCTCTGCTGCCAAGACTCGGGTTATGCACTTCTGCAGGCGTCGGACGGTCCACCCTCATCCTGAACTTTACCTCGACGGCCACCTGCTTGACGTGGTGGACACTTGCCGCTTCTTGGGACTCGTGTTTGATGCCCGGCTCACATGGGTTCCTCATGTTACTCAGCTGAAGCAACAATGCTGGCGGCACCTCAACGCCCTCCGCTGCCTTAGCCACACGTCTTGGGGTGCAGATCGCTGCACGCTACTGCAATTGTACAGAGCCCTTGTGCAGTCCCGGCTTGATTATGGGAGCCTGGCCTATGGGTCTGCGTCACCCTCAGTGTTGAAGTTGTTAGACCCCATACACCACTGTGGGGTCCGGCTTGCAACTGGCGCTTTTCGTACGAGCCCCGTGGATAGTTTACTGGTGGAGGCCGGGGTTCCCCCGCTGCGGTTTCGCCGCCATCGACTGCTCGCCGACTATGCTGTCCACGTGCATTGCTCGCCAGGCCATCCCAATCGTCGCCTGCTTTTCCCTGCCATGGTCCTCCATCTGCCCGAACGGCGACCTAGGTCTGGGCTTTCCGTAGCTGTCCGTGTCCAGTCCCTGCTGTCAGAACTGGGGTCATTCCCTCTTCTGCCCCCCTTCCGGGTCCATACACCTACGCCTCCCTGGTGTTTGTCCCGGCCGTCTGTCCGTCTGGATTTGGCACAGGGCCCTAAGGACTCGGTTCCGCCTGTGGCCCTCCGTCGCCGTTTTCTTGCGCTCCTCGAATCATTTCCGGGCTGTGAGCCTGTCTACACTGATGGTTCCCTGGTTGATGGTCGCACTGCCTACGCCTTTGCTCACTCTGACCATATTGAGCAACGCTCCTTGCCGGCTGGCTGCAGTATTTTTACTGCAGAGCTGGTGGCCATCTTGCGCGATCTTGAGCACATGCGTTTCTGCTCAGGTAGGTCCGTTGTCATCTGCAGTGACTCCCTGAGCAGCCTTCAGGCCATCGACCGCTGCTATCCCTCCTCTCCTCTGGTGTCCTCCATTCAGGAGGCTGTTTCCGCCATTGCCCGTTCTGGTGGTTCAGTGGTCCTGGTTTGGACGCCCGGTCATGTTGGCATCCCAGGGAACGAACGTGTAGACAGGCTGGCCAAAGGGGCGATAGACGCCCCAGCTTTGGAGATCGGCCTTACGGCTCGCGACCAGCAGCTGGTGTTGCGCCGTAAGGTACTTGGGATGTGGGCTGCTGAGTGGCGTGGCATGACAGCCCCGAATAAACTGCGGGCTGTCAAGGAGACGACCGATGTGTGGCGTTCCTCCCTGCGGGCTTCTCGCAGGGACTCGGTAGTCCTGTGTCGGCTGCGCATCGGCCATACGTACCTGACGCACGGCCATCTCTTGCGTCGGGAGGATCCCCCCTTGTGTCAGTGTGGGTCCCGGCTGACGGTCGGCCACATTTTGCTGGAGTGTCCTCGACTGCGCACACTCCGGCAATCTTTTAATCTCTCGGGCACTTTGGCTTTGGTTTTATCTGACGATGCCTCCATGGCTGATGACGTTTTAAATTTTATCCGTGGTAGTCCTTTTTATGGTTCGATTTAGGGAGGTTCTGCGCCTTTCCCTTTCTGTGTCTTTTGTCCTCATGTCTGTTGCTGTTCTGGTAGGCCGTGAGATGGTTGACTCTTTCCCTTTTTTGATCTCGTGGTCAGTCAACCAGTCTCCGGCCCTCTTCCTTTCTTCTGTTTCTTTCTGTCTGGTGTTCCTCTGTTCTGTTCTTGTCTGTAGTGTTCGTTGCTGCATTTGTGTTCTTTTAGCGCCTGGGGGGACGTCTCCTCCCCCTTTGGTTTTTATCTGCTTCGTAGATTTTCGGCTCGCCTGATTTTGGAATGGGGGACTGATGACCTTCGCTGTTTAGTCCCCCTTAAACATCCAACAACCACCACCACCTTGTTCGTTGTTCGTCTTAGTCCCTTCACTGCATGTGTTCCTGTTTTTATGCGTTTGGGCGCTGATGACCCCGCTGTTTAGCGCCCGTAAACCTCAAACACACACACACACACACACACACACACACACACACACACACACACACACACACACACACACACACACACACTAATCCCCCAAACCAACAAACCTCCCTCGACCACCTTATCGCCTTCAAACGGCTGCGTGCGCGGGCCCGCCTCCTTATCCGCCAAGGCAAGAAGGAGTGCTGGGAGCGGTATGTGTCCACCATTGGCCTCCATGTCACTCCCTCGCAGGTCTGGGCCAAGATTCGACGCGTCTACGGCTATCGGACCCCTGCCAGCGTCCCTGCGCTCTCACTGAATGGAGCCGTTTGTACCGACTCCGACGTCATTGCAAATAGCTTAGCAGAGCATTTTGCTATGAGTTCCGCTTCTGCGAATTACCCCCAGGCCTTCCGCTCCATTAAAGAGCGGCTGGAATGTCGGAGCCTTTCGTTTCGCAGCAACCACCCGGAATCTTACAATGCTCCATTCAGTGAGTGGGAATTTCGCAGTGCCTTAACTGCTTGCCCTGATACCGCTCCTGGGCCAGATGGCATCCACTGTCAGATGCTGAAACACCTTTCGGTGGACTGCCAGCGGCGCCTTCTCGATCTTTACAACCGTCTTTGGGTCGAGGGGGAGTTTCCGTCGCAATGGCGGGAAGTAATTGTCATCCCCGTTTTGAAACCTGGGAAGACCCCTCTGGAGGTGGACAGCTACCGTCCCATTAGCCTCACCAACGTTCTTTGTAAGTTGCTTGAACGGATGGTTAGCCGGCGCTTGCATTGGGTACTGGAGTCTCGGGGCCTTCTGGCTCCGTCTCAGGGTGGGTTCCGTAAAGGCCGCTCCGCCACCGACAATCTGGAGAGTCTGGAGTCGGCCATCCGTACTGCTTTTGCCCGCCGTCAGCACCTGGTCGCTGTCTTTTTCGACATGCGGAAGGCGTACGATACGACATGGCGTCATCACATTCTTTCTACGCTTCATGGATGGGGTCTTCGGGGTCCTCTGCCGATTTTTATCCGCAATTTTCTGTCGTGTCGTACCTTCCGCGTGCAAGTCGCGGCCTCGTATAGTTCCTCCCACGTCCAGGAGAACGGTGTGCCACAGGGCTCTGTTTTAAGTGTCTGTCTGTTTTTAATAGCCATTAACGGGCTTGCTGCGGCCGTGGGAAATTCTGTCTCCGCTTCCCTGTATGCTGACGACTTCTGCCTTTATTACAGCTCTACTGGCATTGCAGCTGTTGAACGTCAGCTACAGGGCGCTATCCGTAAGGCGCAGTCTTGGGCTGTAGCGCATGGGTTTCAGTTTTCGGCAGCCAAGACCTGCGTTATGCATTTCTGCCGGCGCCGAACAGTCCATCCAGAGCCGCGGCTTTATCTTGCCGACGAACTCCTTGCTGTGGTGGAGACCCACAGGTTTTTGGGGGTGGTTTTCGATGCCCGGTTGACTTGGCAGCCTCATATCCGGCAGCTGAAACAGACGTGTTGGCGGCATCTAAACGCTCTGAGATGCTTGGGCAACACCCGCTGGGGCGCCGACCGCTCTACACTGTTGCGGCTCTACCAGGCGTTAATCCAGTCCCGTCTGGATTATGGGAGCCTGGCTTATGGCTCAGCATCCCCATCTGCGTTACAGGTGCTGGACCCAATTCTCCACAGCGGGATACGCCTTGCCACTGGTGCTTTCCGCACCAGCCCCGTGGACAGCGTACTAGTGGAGGCAGGTGTACCTCCCCTGCGGTTCCGACGCCAACGTTTGCTGGCCGCTTATGCTGCCCATGTTCTAAGCTCGCCCGGGCATCCAAATTATCGTCTCCTGTTCCCGCGATCGGTCGTCCATCTGCCAGATCGTCGGCCCCGGTCTGGTTGTACAATAGCGGTCCGCGTCAAAGAGCTTCTCTCTGGGCTTCAGGTTTTCACTGTTCCACCTACTTTCCGGGCTACCTTGCATACACCCTCATGGTGTGTTCGTCGCCCTTGCCTTCGGCTGGACCTGGCACGGGGCCCGAAGCACTCAGTCCCTCCAGAGGCCTTCCGCCGCCGCTTTTATTCTCTCCTGGCCACGTATCAGGGCTCTGGTATTGTCTACACTGACGGTTCGATGGTTGCTGGTCGTGTCGGGTATGCGCTCACTCTAGGGGACCGTTCCGAACAACGGTCCTTGCAGGATGGCTGCAGCGTTTACACTGCTGAATTGGTCGCCATCCTTCGTGCCCTAGAGTGTATCCGCTCCTGCTCAGGTGAGTCCTTCGTTATCTGTAGCGATTCCCTGAGCGGTTTACGAGCTCTCGACCAGTGTTTCCCTCGTTCTCGTCTGGTGATGGCTATCCACGAGTCTCTGCATACTCTTGCCTGTTGTGGCCGCTCTGTGGTCTTTGTGTGGACCCCCGGTCATGTCGGTATCCCGGGTAACGAACATGTTGACCGCCTGGCGAAAGAGGCCACCAGCAAGCCATCTCTGGACCTTGGCCTCCCTGAGACTGATTTGCGGGCAGTCTTCCGCCGCAAAATCTTGACGCTATGGGACGATGAATGGCGCGAACTGACAATGTCCAATAAACTCCGTGCTGTCAAGGAGACGACGGCTGTGTGGCGGTCATCCCTGCGAGCCACTCGCAGGGACTCGGTAGTTCTTTGCCGGCTCCGCATTGGCCACTCCCGGCTGACACACAGTTATTTATTGCGCAGGGAGGACCCTCCTGTACGTCGCTGCGGGGCGGCTTTGACAGTGGCCCACATTCTGTTGGCCTGCCCCCTTTTATCTGTGGTCAGGCAGACATTTGCGCTGCCTGATACACTCCCTGCCCTTTTAACAGACGACTCCGCTATGGCTGACTTAGTCTTACGTTTTATTCGGGCAGGGGGATTTTATCATTTAATCTGAGTGTTTCTGTTTTATTTTATTGTTTTGTGTTGATTCTGGCCTTTGGCCTATGATTTTACACTGATTTTTTTAATGTGTTTCTAAGTGGTTGGCTTTTCCTTTTTTATTTCTATGGTCGGCCAACCACCGTCAATCTCTATGTGGTTTTCGTTCGTTTCGTTTTGTCTTGTCTTTGTCTCAGTCTCTCCTGTTCTGTATCGTCTGTGATCTCTTCTGTTCCTCGTTTTTATTCTCTGTGGGTGTTCTTTGTCTTTGGAAAAAGGGACCGATGACCATAGTAGTCTGGTCCCTTTAATCCCCCAACCAACCAACCGAGAGGGTTGAGGTCAGGAGAGCGTGGAGGCCATGGAATTGGTCCGCCTCTACCAATCCATCGGTCACCGAATCTGTTGTTGAGAAGCGTATGAACACTTCGACTGAAATGTGCAGGAGCTCCATCGTGCATGAACCACATGTTGTGTCGTACTTGTAAAGGCACATGTTCTAGCAGCACTGGTAGAGTATCCCGT
Source organism: Schistocerca serialis cubense (assembly GCF_023864345.2). Taxonomy (NCBI): domain Eukaryota; kingdom Metazoa; phylum Arthropoda; class Insecta; order Orthoptera; family Acrididae; genus Schistocerca; species Schistocerca serialis. Next base: position 164,192,165 of record NC_064645.1, on the reverse strand, counting down.
ATGAAATCATGGCGGTGAATCGAGGAAATACAGTTCATACTGACGAAACTGCAATGAGCTCTAACACGGAAATTAAGCGTTTCCGGACCAATATCCACATAACATTGTAAGTAGGCTGTTTAGGTTTTTTTATTGGTAACGCCACCTCTGTATGAAAATCACTGGCTGTGTTGTGTGCAGTCTGTGGCTGCTTTGCATTGTTGTAATACTCGCCATTGTAGTGTTAGGCAGCTGGCTGTGAACAGCGCGTAGCGTTGCGCAGTTGGAGGTGAGCTGCCAGCAGTGGTGGATGTGGGGAGAGAGATGGCGGAGTTTTGAAATTTGTCATGAACTGCTATATTTATATAATGATATCAAGGTAAATACATTGTTTGTTCTCTATTAATATCTTTCATTTGCTAACTATCCCTATCAGTAGTTAGTGCTTTCAGCAGTTTGAATCTTTTATTTAGCTGGCAGTAGTGGCGCTCGCTGTATTGCAGTAGCTTGAGTAGCGAAGATTTTTGTGAGGTAAGTGATTTGTGAAAGGTATAGGTTATTGTTAGTCAGGGCCATTCTTTTGTAGGGATTTTTGAAAGTCAGATTGCGTTGCGCTAAAAACATTGTGTGTCAGGTTAAGCACAGTCTTGTATAAATTGTTCTAAGGGGACGTTTCAACATCTTTTCTTTATTTGTGTGTGAGGAATGTTTCCTGAGATATTGACCATACCTTTTTGTAACACCCTGTATATTGCGCAACGAGAACCCATGTCTGTGTCACTGTGGATCAGCGTTGACAGTGGTTCACATCTTGTTGGCCTGTCCACTTTTAACTGCGCTCAGGCAGACGTATATGCTGCCTGATACATTCCCTGCACTTTTATCGGATGACGCTGCAATGTCAGGCTTGGTTTTGAGTTTTATTCGAGCATGGGGCTTTTATAGTTTGATATGAGGGTTTGTCTCTTTTTTGTGTGTTAATTCTGGCCTTTAGTCTACGTATTTAGATTGTGGAGTTTTAGTATGTCTCTTGGTGGTTGCCTTTCCGTTTTTTTTATTTTTATTTTGTTTCTATAGTCAACCAACCAGTGTTAATCTCTGTGTTTTTCATTCCTCTTTTCTATTCTTTGTCTATGTTTTTCTTCTTCTGCGTCGTCCCTTGTCATCTCCACTGTCTGTTTTTCATCGTTGCAGGTGTTTCATGATCATGGAAAGAGAGACCAATGGCCTTTGTAGTCTGGTCCTTCCAACCCCCCCCCCCCCACCACCACCACCAACCAACCAACCAACCAACCAACCAACAGTTGGGGTCAGGTGATCATTATACATGAGGCAGTGCTTGCAGCAGTAGGGTTGGGGAGGGCATTTGGAGGATTCAACTGGGTGGCAGCAGTGAAAAATCAGCACACCCTGGGTGAGGAGGGCAGACTCCAAGATGATGTGCATGAGGTAAGTAGGATCGAAAGCATTGTGGATATGGTGGGCAGAGCTGATTTCAAGGTCTGCGTGAGAGGATCGTTCAGCCAGCATCTCATAGTCCATTATCACCGGGTTGAGTTTTGTGACCCCAGCAGTGTAGGTTGGGGGGCCACGGGGAGGCTGGGGCTGGTGTAGAGAGGAATAGAAGGGTGTAAGCAATGTGTGGGGGCCAAACGTAATATTGGGGAGTTTACAGAGGAGGTCCATATCCATATGTAAGGATGAGAACTTAATGAGAACTGAGTCCCTGCAGGGAATCCATTGGGAGATGGGAGCACCTAGTAGACATTTTCGTATCTCTATCATGAGGGTACACGTGTCTAGGAACTAGGGGTCTGGGGCTGACAGGAGAAAGGGGTGGAAGGTGGGGGCTGGGAATGGGTGACAGGTGGTGGTGTGGTATCCATGGAGTCGATGGCAGGATGGGGAGTGGGTGGTGACTTTTTGTTTTAAGTGGCAGAAACAGTCGGCACTGACAGGTTTCTGTGATCATTTGGTGAGGGGAGCATGGGGAATGGGAGAGGGACAGGGGGAGAGGGAGGTGGTGGACAGTAGATCCTGTTGGCGCAATGGAGGTGCTGGTTAGGTGCATTTGGTTCTGTGGTGACAGTTGTGACCCACCATGACGTGATAGGGACAGGAACGGTAGACGATGAGCAGATGAGTGGGTGTGAGAGGGGGGGAAGTCGACCACGTGAGGGTTGCATCAGAGGCATATGTGAGGGCAGGGGCAGGAGTGGGAGCTGTTGTGAGTGCAGAGGAAGGAGTAAAGGAGTAGAAGTTGGGATAGACAGCAGGGGAGGAGATGGGAATGGGTGAGGGGGGGGGGAGGGAGGCGAGGTGTAAGACGGGAGGCCAGGGGCGGCACTCCAGAAAGTAATAGTGGAACTGGGGGAGGTGTGGACAATGGAGGTGGGAGGGCTCATGATGGGCGGACTGCGGTGAAGACAGGCAGATGGACGACGTCAACGCACTGAGAACAGGTGGCAGCGGCGGCGACAGACCGCGAGGAGGCTCTTCCAAAAACGTAGATTGCACCGTGAGAGTAGCCCAAGCAGCGTAGTCCTCCGATTTGGAATTTGAGGGGATCCAACCCTCGACGTGACTGAGCAGTCAAGTTGCGGCGGTATTTATACCGGCCTCTAGGGACACTGTTAGCCTGTGTGTTCACATGACGAGACAGTGGCTCACTAGCTGAGCGAGTGCAGCGCTGTGACGTCACTGCCCTCTATAGTACATAGACATCTATTTGCTCCAGCGGGCGTTCAGCTTCCGTGCAGCCTGAGACCAGACTTTTCTGTCTGCTCCTCCTGTGTGATGACACATTGTTGACACCCCCATCATCGTCACTTACACTCCAACAAAGAGGCGTCACCTCCTCCCCACTTCGAGGAACTTGCTACCCTGCTGGAACCTCGTGGCACCTGCTGCAGAGACTCGGAAGCAGGGCTAGTGCAGTTGTTTCCCCGCCAGGCGCAGCGCGACGTCCGATGCTGTGCCCTGCCCTTCCCTTCAACTCAGTCCCTTCAGCTCAGACTTAATAGCAACTTGCCGCTCGCCGACACGGCTGCGGCGCACCACAGTTCTCCGAACAAAGCCCTCGCCACCCGCTACCCGCAGCGTGGCCTCCGCTGCCACGAACGTGCCTCCTCGCCGCAAAGTGCCAAAACTCCCTCGGACCTAACATTTCTCCACCGCTCCGAGGCCCAGCATTTCTTATGCTGTCATCACAGCTGCATTTTCTGTTGTTGCCAGCTTGGGGTTTGCGTTTGCTGGTCACCTGCATGTTATTAAAGTATTTAACCAAGTTTGAAACCACTTCGCAGTGCCACATTTTCGATTACTTTTGTCTTGAATAAACTCTAGGGTCGGTTATTTCGCACACTCCATTGCGCTAACCAATGTCATTGCTTCTAACCTTCACGTGGTATCCGATCTCTCTTTATACCCCAAGACTCTTCTTAACTACAAATACACAGTTTTAATGTGGATGTAGACTTCTCAACTCCCAGATACTTTTATGGATTTTTTATTATAACTGGATAAGTTATCCATGGTTATATCACTGTTCGTACTACAATAATTCCAAATTTTTGCAGTGGGAACAGAAAATACCCTATGTACACAATATGTGATTTCGAATATTTCACTTTCACTACGAAAATAACAGAGGTAACAATGCACGTTCTAAACCGACATGAATATGGCCACTGTGATAATTCGTGTGAAGGAAATACAAGTGAATTGTTACAACAAATTCACATTTAGGAAGTGTTTTGTTGAGGTAAGACAGTGTTAATTTTTATTGGTCATGGACGATGATATACGTTTTGAAATGGGCTACAGTTGGGCGCAGGCTTTAGCAGATATGCAGAAGAGTAATAGTGATAATTTTTGGAAATGAGGATGAGATTGATGCTTGTTATGGTATGATAGAGAAACATACGCAGGTCGGAGATGAAATGTGTGTTAGCGAATATGTAGAAAATAATTGTATTCAGGTATCTAGTGTGGCTACTCTTGTTTCTAGTAATGGAAATAAACACATGACTCAGTACCATCTGATGGGCACGAGCAGGTTTCAAGGAATGTAATACGTGGAACTGCATATACTCCACGTCATCTTAGACCACACTTACATCCAAGGGCAGGTTGTTTCTGGTCTTTCATCACCAATCGCATGCAGAATGTAATAATAATTCAGACTAATAACTGTGCACATGAGAGTAATATTCTGCATCCATATCGATTTACAGTATTCATTCCAACGGGTTTAAAATCTGTGCTCATTCACCCCCCCCCCCCCCTCTCTCTCTCTCTCTCTCTCTCTCTCTCTCTCTCGATTAAACTTGACGCTACAAACTGCAGGCATTCTTTGGTCAACTAATAACGACTGGCTTACGCAAGGCAAGTGTGAAACCTTTCAGCGAATTTTCTTCAGATGAGTGTGGCTTACCTATTTTTCGATCCACAGTAAGCTTTTCTAGATAACTTATAGTATTGTTACATAGTGTGTGCTACATAATATTTTGCGTAAAAATAATTTTTGCAGCTAAACAGACAAAACGATTTTTTTTTCCAGCGTAGTTAGTACATAATTACAAGTTATACGTAACGTATTATTGAGAGACTCACGTCCAATGTTTAATTTACAACGCCATAGTTGCTTGCTATAAGTTATTATTTTTGTAGAAGTATTTTGCGTTTTGTCGCAATAAAGCTGCTAGAATCACTTTGCGGTAAAAAACACCCCAGACATATGATACATCCTCTCGTGATATGGGGTCAGGGGAAACAATATTTTTCCACCGCTCAGAGGCCCAAAGTTCGTTACGTGTCATCAGAACAGCACTCTTAGGCACCCACATGGGACACGCATTGACTGCTCACCTGTATGTATTTAATTTTTTAACTAAGATAGAAGCCTCATCACAATGGCACATTTTAAATTACTTTTGTCTTTAACCAAATCAAGAGTCAATTATTTCGCACATGACATTGCGCTAACCAGTATCAAACCAGTTCGCATGCTACAGACATTTCTGAGCTCCAACACCATCTCTTTGTTGTAGACAACAGGAATATCGCTGTGTCTATGCAGACATCTGCTGCCGTTTTTCAAAGATCGTATGTAGCGGCAGGTAGATAGGAGGAGGAGGAGGAGGAGGAGGAGGAGAGAGAGAGAGAGAGAGAGAGAGAGAGAGAGAGAGAGAGAGAGAGAGAGAGAGAGGGGGGGGGGGGGGGGGTGAATGAGCACAGATTTTAAACCCGTTGGAATGAATACTGTAAAATGCAGTGACGCTTTTTTCATATATTTTATACCTTTCATGACTTTTTTTTTATTCTACAAGGCCTCCCTGCAGGAATAGTTAACATTTTGAGTTTCACAAGAACGATCTTTCGAAGTAAACAGGTCTAGTAAACATGGGCTGTAAAATGAGTACTTTAAGAATTATGAACATTTGTTCATATGCCATACTGTGAAACAAATCTCTTGTGCTACAAGTTCTTTGCTTTCCACATTTTGGGAGGAAGTAATAGGGACCAAAACAAGAAAAAAATTGCTTAGTAAACATGGACCCTAAATGCATACTTTAAGAGCTGTGAACACTTGTTGACTAGAAGACGTGTGTTTCACATAAGCGAAGCTCTTAAGGAATGTGCTTTAGGGCTCATGTCTCCTGGATTTTTTCTCGTTTTTATCCGTAGTTTCACCTCTCGAAATATGGAATACGAAGAACTTGCAGTAACAGATTTGTTTCACAGAATTGAAGATCAAGAAGTGCTCATAGCTTGTAGGGTACGCATTTTAGAACCCATGTTTCCAAGATTGGTTGCTTCGAAAGACCTTTCCATACATATCCCTGAATCTTTGGTGTGACGTCATAAGTGAGTGACTGCGTGTGAGATCGCTCTCTACGTTTTTACATACTTTCAGGTTTCAGATACATATTTAGACGATTTTTGTGATAATGGTTACTATATAAGTGACATATCAGTGGTTTCTTCATTCACCTCTGCCTTTCTTGTGTTGTGACCTGATATTTGTGTTTCGCATCGAGCAACTTAACCTCTTACCTGTGTTTACATTCCGCGATGACCAGTTGCAGCTGTAGCGGCGCATCGAAAGCTAAGTACTAATTAATTGTTTGTGTATAGTAGTTTATTTAGGAACTTTAGTAGTCTTCAACTGGTGTTCTTCGTGTTTTCCGGTGAAATAACTTCAGAAGAAATTTTTGCGAACTGCTTTCAGTTTCGTTACTGTCATTAGACGTTTGATTTTCTTTCTGTGTTAGTCTCTTGTTAGATTCTCATTTGTTGTTGATTAATACTGTTAATAATAGTAGTTACTTCCCTTGTAGAGTAAGTTTGTGATTATTGTAGTCAGGTTTTTAACATCATCTTGTTGTAGTAGAGGAACTTAGATAAAGTAGTTTTCTTATTTCAATAAGTGTAAAATTTTACCATGAGTGAGAAGTGTGGGCTTTGCCGTAGGTTCGTGAGTAGTGCATTGCAGTGTGAGAGTTGTTCGAAGTATTTTCACTGGGGGGAATGCAGTGGGGAAGCCAGTGGGCATTCTGGTGAGATAATCTCCTGGAACTGCAGGTTATGTAGCAAGAGTAAATTGATAGAGGAGCACGAGCGTAAGATCTGTGCCCTTCAGGTGCAGTTGAAAAAAGCACAGGAGGAGCTAGATAGGATGAGGAGGGAGAAGGGCGTTGGGGAATAGGAGCTGGCTGTTGGCAAGAGATCTGCTAGGAGAAGAAGTTTTTCAGATAGTTTTACTATAGGTGTTTGCAATAGATATCACCAACTGTCAGAGTCTAGTGGAGAGGAATCTCTAGTAGCTGTAGATGTATGAAGTATGCAGAAGTCCTCAGCAGTTACGGTGGCTAGGTCAGTTGCAAAGTAGAAGAGGAAGAAGAAGGTTCTGCTGTTAGGTAGTTCTCATGGCAGAGGTGTAGGCCAGCAGTTGCAGGAAGTGTTGGGGAGTGAGTACCAGGTCGCCAGGATTGTGAAGCCTAATGCAGGATTGGCTCAGGTGACTGTTAACATAAGGGGGGGGGGGGTTATGTAGGGATTTTACTAAAGAGGATCAGGTAGTGATTGTGGGTGGGGCTGGTAATAATATTGATAGGGATGGGGAATATGACATAGATGGTGACCTGGAAAAGATAGCCACTCAGACTGGCAACACGAATGTGCATTTCGTGCAAATGTTTCACCATCACGATCTGCCTCATCTTAATACAGCCATCAGGCGTAATAACATGAGACTTGGGGGTGCGCTGATGACAGAAAGCATGGGTCACATTTCAGTGGTGGCGGTGGAGTCTATCAGCAGGATGGGGTTCACTAGACATGGCCTGCACCTCAACAGGTATGGGAAGGGGAGGTTGGCGAAGCTTATAGGTGACAGCATAGGTGGGGGTGGTGGGATCACTCATGGGAAAATTCCTGGAGTAGTGGGTGTTAGACCTGCACCTTTTTTAGATTGAAGTCATCTGATACGTATTCCTGCTTAAGGGAAGTCTCTCAAACAAAGGAACCACTTTTGACAAAGCTTAGGTATCCGAATAATGAGGGAATTAGTATATTTCATCAAAATATACAAGGTATTAGAGATAAAGTTAGTGAACTGCTTATAGATGTTGACTCTGAAATTATTGGTATATCTGAACACTTCTTAAAAAAGGAGATAATTCAGAGGCTTCCTTTACCAGGATACAAGTTGTCTGGCAGCTTTTCTAGGAGCTCTTTGCGGTGTGGGGGAGTAGCCATGTATGTGAAAAACGGCATCCCATTTGAGTCAATTGATGTTTCAAAGTACTGCACTGAAAAGGTATTTGAATGTTGTGCAGGTGTGGTTAGATTTAATGGAGCTAAACTTCTGTTGTTATTTATAGATCCCCAGATTCCGATTTCACAACATTTTTGCTAAGGCTAGATGAGGTTCTTGGTTCACTTTATAGGAAATACAAAAAGTTAGTTATATGTGGTGACTTCAACATTAATTGTATACATGATTGTGCAAGGAAGAGGATGCTGGTAGACCTCCTTAATTCATATAATCTTATGCAAACCGTATTCATTCCAACGAGAGTGCAAGGGAACAGTAGAACAACCATAGACAACACATTTGTTCATTCCTCATTACTAGAAGGGCATTCTGTTAGCAAAAAGGTGAATGGCCTTTCAGATCATGATGCACAAATGTTAACTCTAAATGACTTTTGTGCTGCAACACATGTTAAATATAGTTATCAACTGTTTAGGAAAGCTGATCCAGTTGCTGTAGAGATCTTTGTAAACCTTATCAAGGAGCAAGAGTGGCAAGATGTTTATAGCGCTGATACAGTAGATGATAAATGTAATGCTTTTCTCAAGACTTTTCTCGTGCTCTTTGAAAGTTGCTTTCCGTTAGAACGTTCAAAACAGGATACTAGCACAAACCCCCCAGGGGGTCCACAACTCTTTTGTGAACATGTGCGTAGCGAGCACGGTACCCCGAGCTAATGTGGCCCTCCTTCCTTTCCGGGCTGCATACCTTCCCTTCCCTTTCCGCATCCCTCCCCGTCCCCCATCTTCGCCCCCCCCCCCTCACCACTGGCTCTTTCCTCCCCTTTCTCCCCCTCTGGGAGTATGGTTTGTGCCTACGTCCGGAGACGGACGCTCGAAACTGTTCCAAATTCCTTGCTTTTACACTTGCAAGTCCTCGTCCTTCCTCTGTCCTTCTCTTTTCCTTCCCTCTTCTCCTTGCCCTTTTCTCCGCTGCGGCGTTTGAGACCCCCTTTTCTTTCCTTTCCCTTTCTCTTTTTTCCTCCCTGTGCATGTCTGAAGGCCGACCCACGCACTTCCATGCGTAGCCGGTGACGGGGTAACGCGTAATTCCCCGCCCCGGGTAGACAGGTAGGACATGTACGTACCCCCTGGTAACGGCCAGGCCCAGGGAGGGGTGATTACCCGAGCTGATACCTTCCGAAAGTGCCGATTGGTCCCTCCGTCCGTTTGTCGGGAGGTGTGACCTGAGGTGTGAACAATCACCTAAGGCGGGTGTGCCCTCGGTGAGGGCCCCCACAAGGGAGGAGCGCGCCATTGGAGACGCCGGTAATCATGGGGGATTCTTCCGCAATGGTTTCCTCACCTTCCACTATGTCTGCTCACAAACGTAAGTTCACTGAGTCTCAGCCACAGACAGTTCTTCCATCGTTGCCACAGTTCCTTGTTGTTTCTCGGTCTGACGAAGGTCACGACTTTTCCACAGTCAACCGTTTCATTATTCAGAAAGGTGTCGACGCAATTGCGGGTCCTGTAAAGTCTTGTTCCAGATTACGGAATGGCACCCTGTTGTTAGAAACACACAGTGCCCTCCAGGCTCAAAAATTGCTGCGTACTTCTCTGCTCCACACCTTCCCTGTCCGGGTGGAACCGCACCGTACCTTAAATTCCTCGCGTGGAGTCGTTTATACACGCTCCCTCGATGGATTGTCTGACGAAGAAATTCAGCACTACCTGTCTGACCAGGGCGTCACGGCTGTTCATCGGGTTATGAAAAGGGTTGACTCGAACATCATTCCAACCCGCACTGTCTTCTTGACATTTGACAAAGTTCAACTCCCATCGAAAATCAAAGCAGGCTATGAGATAATTTCCGTTCGCCCTTATGTCCCAAACCCTACGCGTTGCTATCGATGTCAGCGGTTCAATCACACCAGCCAGTCCTGTTCCAATCCGGCCAAATGTGTTACGTGTGGCAAGGATGCCCATGAGGGTGCTTGTCCACCTCCATCCCCTCGCTGCATCAACTGTATGGGTGACCACGCTGCTTCCTCTCGAGATTGCCCCGTTTTTAAGGACGAAAAGCTCATCCAGGAAATAAGAGTGAAGGAAAAGGTGTCGACCTTTGCTGCTCGAAAGTTACTCGCCAGTCGACAGCCCACCGTGCCTCAGAAAGGAAAATATAGCACTGTCCTTGCTTCTCCTCGGCCAACAAAGGAGGCTGCCACGCAGACTTGCGACCTCACATTTAGTACCACGGTCATCAGATCGGCCAGCGCAAAGATCGCCCGTTCAACCTCACCACTTTCGCCTGCCCACTCTATGGCTCACCCTTCGTCGGGTTCTGCTAAATCTCGAGCCCAAAAGTCAGACGCCAAGTCTTCGAAAAAAGAGCATTCTCGTGAAGAGTTTTTACGTACTGCAACTTCACAACCATCGGTTCCTCCTTCATCTAAACATACCTCCAAGAAGGCTACGAAGAAACACAATTCCTCTCCTTCTCCGCCAAGGCGTGTCCCATCTACAGCACCACCTGGCGGAAATCGCCCTCTGCCATCTTCTGTGTCGCCGAGGCGCACTGCTGGTGGCCGGTCAACTGGCCGATCGTTGGTGGCAGGAGCTGCTCCTGACCAACCTATGGATCAGGATCTTCTGCCTTCGACTGAATGCCATTCCATGCTGTTGGTCGCAAGCTCTGAGCAGTCGTTGACAGCACCCTTGGTCATGTTCCTCCATTTTCTGTTCACCCTATGTCCATTATCCACTGGAATATCCGCGGCATTCGCGCCAATCGGGATGAATTGTCGATCCTCTTACGATCCTACTCGCCGGTCATCTTCTGTCTTCAGGAAACAAAGCTGCGTCCCCATGACCGCTTTGTTCTCCCTCATTTTCAGTCCGTCCGATATGACCTCCCCTCTGTTGAAGGCACTCCAGCCCATGGAGGACTCATGATTCTGCTCCATGATACTCTCCATTATCAACCAATCCCCTTAAACACTTCCTTCCAAGCTGTCGCCGTCCGTCTTTCCCTTTCTGGATACACGTTCTCTCTTTGTACGGTATACATTCCATCGTCTACACCAATGGCACGAGCTGATATCCTTCATCTTCTTGATCAGCTTCCACCCCCCTATTTGCTGGTTGGGGACTTCAATGCCCACCACCCGCTTTGGGGATCTCCACATCCTTGTCCACGTGGCTCACTATTGCTAGACGTCTTCCACCAAGCGGATCTAGTCTGCCTCAACACTGGGGTCCCCACATTTTTGTCTGCCTCCACGGCAAATTTATCTCATTTGGACCTTGTGGTCGGTACTGTTCCGCTAGCTCGGCGCTTCGAATGGTTCGCCCTTGATGATACACACTCAAGTGACCACTTTCCATGTGTTCTTCGACTGCAGCCTCAACTGCCATATATGCGCTCGCGACGCTGGAAGTTTGCCCAAGCCGATTGGACACTTTTTTCGTCTCTAGCGACATTCGATGGCCGTCGCTTTCCCAGCGTCGACGATGAGGTCACACATTTTACCGACGTTATTCTCACAGCTGCGGAACGTTCAATACCACGCACCTCCGAATTGCCCCGGCGCCCCCCAGTTCCTTGGTGGAACGAGGCATGCCGTGACGCAATACGTGAGCGGCGACGTGCTCTTCGCATTTTCCATTACCATCCAACTTTGGCCAACTGTATCCGATATAAGCAGCTCCGTGCGCGATGCCGTCGCGTCATCCGCGATAGCAAGAAGGCAAGCTGGAAATTCTTTATTAGCTCATTTAACACCTTCACTCCCTCCTCGGAAGTTTGGAGTCGGCTTCGACGGTTCTCAGGCGCGCCTAATTTCTCCCCGGTCTCTGGGCTCACTGTCGCGCATGATACATTAGTGGACCCCGTCGCAATTTCTAACTCATTGGGTCAGCACTTTGCTGAGATTTCGAGCTCTTCAAATTACCCGCCAGCGTTTCTCCCGAAGAAACGTGCAGCGGAAGTGCGACATCATGCTTTCTCCTCTCAAAATCGCGAAAGCTACAATACTGTTTTCTCCATGCGCGAACTCCAACATGCACTCTCTTCTTCTCGCTCCTCCGCCCCAGGACCGGATGGTATCCATGTCCAAATGCTGCTGCATTTATCAACCCATAGCCTGCGTTACCTCCTTCGCCTTTATAATCGAATTTGGACCGACAGTACCTTTCCCAGGCGATGGCGGGAAGCTATTGTCGTTCCCGTTCCGAAACCTGGAAAGGACAAACATCTCCCCTCTAGCTATCGCCCCATTTCTCTCACGAGTAGTATCTGTAAGGTTTTGGAGCGTATGGTGAATTACCGTTTAGCTTGGTGGCTGGAATCCCGCAGTCTTTTAACACCAGCCCAATGCGGATTCCGAAAGCATCGTTCTGCCGTTGACCATCTTGTTGCTCTCTCCACTTATATCATGAACAATTTTCTCCGGAAACGCCAAACGGTAGCAATATTTTTTGATCTGGAGAGATCATACGATACCTGTTGGAGGACAGGCATCCTCCGCACACTGTTCTCTTGGGGCTTTCGAGGCCGGCTGCCGCTTTCCCTTCGCGAATTTATAGCAGAGCGCACATTTAGGGTGCGGGTGAACACTACTCTCTCCCGTACTTTCTCCCAAGAAATCGGGGTACCCCAGGGCTCCGTGCTGAGTGTTGTACTGTTTGCCATCGCCATTAATCCAATTATGGATTGTCTCCTTCCTGATGTCTCGGGCTCCCTCTTTGTGGACGATTTTGCGATCTACTACAGTTCTCAACGGACCAGCCTTCATGAAAGACGCCTTCAAGGATGTCTCGATCGCCTCCACTCGTGGAGCATCGAAACCGGCTTCCGTTTCTCACCCAGTAAGACCGTTTGTGTTAATTTTTGGTGACGTAAGGAGTTTGTTCCACCCCTCCTTACATCTAGGTCCTGTCAACCTTCCGTTTTCCGGCGTCGCTAAATTCTTGGGTCTTATGTTTGACAGAAAACTGTGCTGGTCCTCCCACGTTTCCTATCTTTCGGCTCACTGTCTGCGTTCCCTTAACACCCTCCGTGTCCTGAATGGTACCTCTTGGGGAGCGGACCGAGTGGTCCTTCTCCGCCTCTATCGCGCCTTAGTGCGCTCGAAATTGGATTATGGAAGCATAGTCTACTCCTCTGCTCGACCGTCTATTCTTCGGCGTCTCGACTCTATCCACCTCCGTGGATTATGTTTAGTGTCTGGAGCTTTTTACACCAGCCCTGTGGAAAGCCTTTATGCTGAGACTGCTGAACCTCCGCTGTCCAATCGGCGGGCAGTCCTTCTGAGTCGTTATGCTAGCCATCTGTCTTCCATGCCTGCTAATCCAGCCCATAACCTTTTTTCCGACGCCTCCTTTGATGTCGGGTATGCAGGCCGCTCCTCCTCCCTACTACCCCCGGGAGTCAGCTTCCGTCAACTGCTCCATTCTCTTTCCTTCCGCTTTCCTAAAACCTTCTTGACAACTTGGGATACAGCACCGCCTTGGCTCCGTCCCCGGATCGACTTGCTCAGAGACCTATGTCAATTTCCCAAGGATGGTACCCCTACACTTGTTTACCGTCGGGCATTTGCTGCTCTATGTGCACAAATGACGGAAGCCACATTTATTTACACCGATGGCTCGAAAACATCGTTAGGTGTAGGGAGTGCCTATATTGTTGGCGACACCCCAAATCACTTTTGGCTTCCCGACCAGTGTTCGGTTTATACTGCGGAGCTTTACGCTGTTCTCCAGGCTGTCCACTACATCCGCCGCCATCAGCGGATACAGTACGTAATCTGCTCAGATTCTCTCAGCTCTCTCCTAAGTCTCCAAGCTCTTTACCCTGTGCACCCTCTGGTCCACCGGATTCAGGACTGTCTGCGCTTGCTCCACCTGGGGGGCGTCTCAGTGGCGTTCCTCTGGCTCCCGGGACACGCTGGTATCTGTGGAAATGAAGCGGCCGATATAGCGGCCAAGGCTGCAGTCTCTCTTCCTCGGCCAGCTATTCAGTCTCTTCCATTCACCGATCTACGGAGCAGTTTATGTGGCCAAGTTGCTCATTTATGGCATGCGCATTGGTCAACACTTCCCCATAATAAATTGTGGGAAGTGAAAGCCCTTCCTTGCGCTTGGACCTCTTCCTCCCGAACGCGTCGTCGGGAGGAGGTAATTTTAGCTAGACTCCGGATAGGGCACTGTCTTTTTAGCCATCGACATCTTTTAAGCGGTGATCCTCCCCCACTCTGTCCCCACTGCTCTCAGCTGTGGACGGTCAGACACCTTTTAATTGAATGCCCCTATTTTAATCCGTTACGCTCCCGTCTACAGCTATCGCCTGATCTATCGTCGATTTTAGCAGATGACACGCGCTCAGCTGACCGCGTTCTACAGTTTATTAGTGACAGTGAAATGACGTCAGTCATTTGAAGCTTTTTTTGGGGGACAACCAACCCCTTTCTATAGTGTATTTTTAAGCATTCCTTCTGCCTTTAGTTTCTCAAATTTTATGACTTTGTTCCCATTGCTGCTGATTTTAAATTTCGTTTTTTTTCCTGTTTTCTACGTCACGGGCTGGGCGCTAATGACCATAGAAGTTTTGCGCCCTAAAACCACAAGAAAAAAAAAAACTAGCACAAACAGGCAGCCTGGGTGGCTGACTACAGGGATAAGAATATCTTGTAGAACAAAGTGGCATTTATATCAAAACGTTAGAAACAAGCAAAATCTGAATGCAGCAGCCCATTACAAGCAGTATTTGTAAGGTGCTTAAAAATGTTATTAGGAAAGCAAAAAGTATGTGGTATGCAGATAGAATAGCTAAGTCTCAGGATAAAATTAAAACCATATGGTCAGTCATAAAGGAAGTGGCTGGCCTGCAGAGACAGGTCGAGGATACAGAATCAGTGTGTAGTGGGAATGTCCGTGTTACTGATAAGTCGCATATATGTTCAGTATTTAATAATCACTTTCTGAATGTAGCACGTAAACTAAATAGAAACTTAGTCCCAACAGGGAATCATATAGCGCTCTTAGAAAAAAGTGTTCCGAGATTGTTACCTGAAATGCTCCTCCATGATATTGACAAGAGAGAGATTGAGTTAATAATTAAATCACTAAAGACCAAGAACTCTCATGGATATGACGGGGTATCTAGCAGAATACTGAAGTATTGTTCTATGTATGTTAGCCCAGTTCTCAGCCATATCTGTAACTTTTCCTTTAGGAGTGGTGGGTTTCCTGACCGATTAAAGTACTCGGTAGTGAAGCCACTCATAAAAAGGGTGACAGGGATAATGTTGACAATTTTAGACCTATTTCTATGCCATCAGTCTTTGCTAAAGTTATCGAGAAGGTTGTATATACAAGGTTACTGGAGCAGTTAAATTCACATAATTTTCTGTCATTGGTACAGTTTGGTTTTAGAAATGGTTTAACAACTGAAAATGCTATATTCTCTTTTGTATGTGAGGTTATGGACGGATTAAATAAAAGGTTGCGAACGCTAGGTGTTTTCTTTGATTTAACGAAGGCTTTTGACTGTTTTGACCACAAAATATTACTACAGTAGTTGGGCCATTATGGAGTAAGGGGAGTAGCTTACAATTGGTTCGCCTCTTACTTTAAGAACAGAAAGAAGGTAATTCTCCGCAATATTGAGAGTGGTAGTGACGTTCAGTCCCAATGGGGCACAGTTAAGTGGGGCGTTCCCCAAGGATCGGTGCTGGGGCCACTGCTGCTTCTTATTTATATAAATGATATGCCTTCTAGTATTACAGGTGATTCAAAAATATTTCTGTTTGCTGATGACACTAGCTTGGTAGTGAAGGATCTTGTGTGTAATATTGAAACAGTATCAAAAAATGTAGTTCATGAAATAAGTTCATGGCTTGTGGAAAATAATTTGATGCTAAATCACAGCAAGACTCAGTTTTTACAGTTTCTAATTCACAATTCAACAAGAACCGATATTTTGATCAGACAGAATGGGCACATTATAAACGAGACAGAACAGTACAAGTTCCTAGGCGTTCGGATAGATAGTAAGCTGTTGTGGAAAGCCCATGTCCAGGATGTTGTTCAGAAACTAAATGCTGCTTTATTTACCATTAGAACAGTATCTGAAATAAGTGACAGTTCAACATGAAAAGTAGTCTACTTCGCATATTTTCTTTCGCTTATGTCGTATGGTATTATTTTTTGGGGTAATTCTTCTGATTCAAACAGGGTATTTTTGGCTCAAAAACGGGCTGTTCGAGCTATATGTGGTGTAAGTTCGAGAACCTCCTGTCGACCCCAATTCAATAGTCTGGGAATTCTGACATTGCCCTCACAGTATATATTTTCTTTAATGTCGTTTGCTGTTAGCGATATTAGCCTATTCCCAAGAGTTAGCAGCTTTCATTCAGTTAATACTGAAATTAAATCTGCATGTGGAATGCACTTCCTTGACTCTAGTGCAGAAAGGAGTGTAGTATTCTGCTGCATCCATTTTCAATAAGCTACCACAAGAACTCAAAAATCTTAGCAGTAGCTCACTCTTTTAAGTCCAAACTGAAGAGTTTCATGGCCCAATCCTTCTATTCTGTGGAGTAGTTCCTGGAAGAGCTAAAAAATTAAGCAAATTGCAGTGTTACATTGTTGATTTTCTTTATTTAAACTTACGACTTGTCGCCTGAATATGTTTTTTATATTTCCTTTTACCTGTTTCTACTATCATGTTATAATTTCATGTATTGACTCGTTCCATGACCATGGAGACTTTGCCTTAATTTGGTAATACGGAACAATAAATAAGTAAATAAATAAATAACCTATTCCTGCTATAAAACCCTGTAAAGAACAGGAGAAGGTGACAAAGTAACGTTTTGGCTCGATTCTTGTAACCGGTTCTGGCACTCTGTTTTTGGCCTAGAACTTCTTGGCCTATTCCAACGAGACCATTTTTGTGATCGAAAAGCCGATCCTTAGGTGACCACAATACCGAAGTAACTGAGACAGTAGTTTTATCTTTCCAGATGGACCCCCCCCCCCCCCTGCGGGTTCGGGGGTAAGAATAGGCCCGCGGTATTCCTGCCTGTCATAAGAGGCGACTAAAAGGAGTCTCAAACGTTTTGGCCTTAATGTGATGGTCCCCTGTCGGGTTTGACCTCCATATCTCAAAGTTCTTCCAAAGAGCGAGCCGATTGGGGAAGGGCACCTGACTTGGTGCATTGTGTCCATCTTGCTATCAGATCTTTCGCCAGCTGATTTGTCGTTGCATTGCAGACCTGCCCGCTCTCCATCTCTTGGGAAAATCGTTCCCATCCCTGGCCACGCCGTGGGAGGAGCGTAAGTCTCAGGATGGCGGTAACAGTTATTCGCCTCGATTCTTAGTTTGTACGAGAGCTGATGGGGAGTCTTTTCTATCCACAAAGCCTCAGTTCTTCGTTGAGCATTTAGAGAACAAGTTTGGGGAGGTCGAGGGCTTGTCCACAATGCGCTCTGGGTCAGTACTGATACAAATGGCATCCTCCGCCCAGTCATGCAGGTTACTTGCTTGTGACAAATTGGGGGATGTTAACGTTACCATCACACCACATAAGAGTTTAAATATGGTCCAGGGTATTATTTTCCATTGGGACCTACTCTTACAGTATGATGACGAGCTGCGCGCCAATTTAGAGCGTAGAGGTGTTCATTTCGTCCTGCGCCTTCATCGGGGTCCGGGGGACAATCAGGTTGCTAGCAGTGCCTTTATCTTGGCCTTCGAGGGTGATACATTACAGGAGAAGGTCAAGGTGATGGTCTACCTTTGTGACGTCAAGCCCTATATCCCTCCCCCGATGCGGTGCTTTAAGTGCTGGAAGTTCGGCCATATGTCTTCTCGCTGCACTTCCAGCTTCACATGTCGAGATTGCGGACGCACATCACATCCCAATACTCCATGTGCCCCGCCTCCCATCTGTGTCGACTGCGGAGAGCATCATTCACCTTGCTCGCCAGACTGCAAAGTCTTTCAGAAAGAGCGCAAAATCATGGAATATAAGACCCTGGACCGACTGACCTATACTGAGGCCAAAAGGAAATATGACCGATTACATCCTGTGAGAATGACATCTTCCTACGCCGCTGCTGCAACAACTGTGCTAGCCCCATCTGTTTCGAGACTTCCAGCCAGCTCGATGAGCAGTACAACTCCTCCTGCCCCCTTGCCCGGGGAGACGCTACCCACCCGGTTGCTCCTGCACCACCTACCACACGAGCAACACCCTCCCCCCCCCCCCTCCCCCCCCTGTGGGTCCGGGAATTAGAATAGGCCCGACGTATTCCTGCCTGTCGTAAGAGGCGACTAAAAGGAGTCCCTCCCCCTCAAGGGGGTAGTTAGCGCCTGCGTCTGGAGACGGACCGTTCCACGTCCTCTATTTGCGGTCATTTTGGATTTTCACTTCTTCTCGTTTCTTCTTTCCTTTGGTTGGTTCCTTTCTTAGCTCTTCTCCATCTCACTGTCTTCCTTACTCTCTCCCTTGTCTTCTTCTCCTTGCCTTCTCATTGCCTTCTTCTCCTTGCCTTCTCATTGCCTTCTTCTCCTTGCCTTCTCTGGTCTCCGCCTCGGCATTTGAGACAGTCTGTCCTCTCTCTCCCTCTCTCTTATCTTTTTCCTCTTCTTCCTTCCTCCCTGTGCGCGCCTGAAGGCTGACCCACGCGTTCGCACGCGTAGCCGGTGACGGGGTAACTCGTAATTCCCCGCCCTGGGTAGACAAGTAAGGCACACACGTACCCCCTGGTAAAGGCCAGGCCCAGGGAGGGGTGATTGCCGGAGCTGATACCTTCTGACCATGCCGATTGGTCCCTCCATCTGTTTTTCGGGAGGTGTGACCTGAGGTGTAAACGTTCACCTAAGGCGGGAGTGCCCTCTGAGAGGGTCCCCACAAGGAAGGAGCGCGCCATCGGAGACGCTGGCAATCATGGGGGATTCCTCCGCAATGGATATCTTTTCTTCTTCTCTCTCGACTTTTGCCCATAAACGGAAACTTGACCAGCCACCAGTGACAAAAGTACTACCGCCTGCCCCACAGCTCCTCGTAGTTTCTCGATCTGAGGACGGCAAGGATTTTTCCTCTGTCAACCCTTTCGTTATCCAGAAGGGCGTAGATGCCATAGCCGGATCTGTCAAGTCGTGTACCAGATTGTGTAACGGTACCTTGTTACTAGAAACGGAGAGCGCCTTTCAGGCACAAAAACTGCTTCGGGCCACACTCCTGTACACGTTCCCGGTCCAGGTGGAGGCTCACCGCACTTTGAATTCGTCTCGTGGTGTGGTATATACTCGATCACTCGACGGATTGACTGACGAGGAGATTCAGTCTTTCCTCGCTGAGCAGGGCGTGACGGCTGTCCATAGGGTCATGAAAAAGGTCTACAATGACCTTGTACCGACCCAGACACTTTTCTTGACCTTTGACAGTGTTCAGCTGCCGTCGCGTATCAAAGCAGGCTACGAGGTTATTTCAGTTCGCCTCTATGTCCCGACACCTACGAGCTGCTACCAGTGTCAGCGTTTTAATCACACTCGCCAGTCTTGTTCCAGTGTGGCTAAATGTGTCACTTCTGGCAGGGATGCCCATGAGGGTGACTGTCCACCTCCAACTTCTCGTTGTGTGAACTGTCAGGGTGACCATGCAGCGTCCTCCCGCGACAGTCCCATGTACAAGGACGAACGCTGTATCCAAGAAATTCGGGTCAAAGAAAAAGTGTCCACCTCGGCTGCTCGCAAGCTATTTGCTAGTAGGAAGCCCACACTGCTCCCAGCGGGAAAATACAGTAGTGTCCTCGCCTCGCCTCACCTCTCCTCGGACTACCAGGGAGGTGGCAACGCAGACATGCGATCTGACCTTCGGCACCACGGACGTCCGTTCGGCCAGTGCTAAGATCGTGCGGTCGACGTCTCTTCTTCCTCCCATCACCCCTCCAACACAAGCACCTTCATCAGCTTCTGCCAAGACGGAGACCCAGAAATCAGATGGACGGGCCTTCAAGAAGGAACTGTCCCGTGTAGACTTCCTACGTGCCTCGAACTCCCAGCCATCGACCAGTACTTCCACTAAACGGCCTTCCAAGAAGGCTCATAGGAAGCACAGTTCTCCTTCTCCGCCATGGCGCATTTCTTCACCTGCGCCACCCAGTGGTTGCCGCCCCAGGCCGTCATCCGTTTCGCCTGGCCGCACCGCTGGTAGCCGAACATCTGGCCGTCCACCGGCGGAGGATGCTCCTCCTCCCGGCCATCTTAACGAGATGGCCGATGAACCTATAGAACCGATGAACGATGACTGTCCGCCTACTGATAGCGGCGGCAGTAGTCGCTCGAAGCCAGACCCTCAGCGGCCTTCGAGGTGACCCCTTCTTTCATCTTCCTTTTCTTCTCACGGTGGCACTTATTCACTGGAATATTCGTAGCATTCGCTCCAACCGAGAGGACTTGAAGTTGCTGCTCCGCTTGCACCGTCCGCTCGTCGTAGCCCTCCAGGAAACGTAGCTACGCCCATGCGATCACATTGCCTTGGCACACTACACCTCTGTGCGTTTTGACCTACCCCCTGTGGTAGGTATTCCGGCTCATGGAGGGGTTATGTTGCTGGTCCGGGATGATACTTACTACGATCCCATCACATTGCACACCAGCCTGCAGGCAGTTGCCGTCCGAATTACTCTCCCCAGTTTTAAATTTTCTATTTGTACCGTTTACGCTCCATCGTCGTCTGCCGTTACCAGGGCAGACATGATGCAAATTATTGCTCAGCTACCTGCACCATTTTTGTTAACTGGAGACTTCAATGCCCACCATCCCCTTTGGGGCTCTCCAGCATCCTGCCCGAGGGGCTCCCTGTTAGCAGACCTTTTCAACCAGCTCAATCTTGTCTGCCTCAATACTGGCGCCCCTACTTTTCTTTCGGACACATCTCACACCTATTCCCATTTAGACCTATATGTACTACCCAACTTGCACGCCGGTTTGAGTGATATGCACTTTCTGATACATATTCGAGCGACCACTTCCCGTGTGTCATCCATCTCCTGCATCATATCCCCTCTCCGTGCTCAGCTAGTTGGAACATCTCCAAAACCGACTGGGGGCTCTTCTCTTCCAGGGCGACCTTTCAGGATCAAACCTTCACAAGCTGCGATCGTCAGGTCGCACACATCACGGAAGTCATTCTCACTGCTGCTGAATATTCCATCCCTCACACTACTTCTTCTCCACGTCGCGTACCGGTCCCCTGGTGGACCGCAGCATGTAGAGACGCTTTACGTGCTCGTCGACGTGCTTTACGCACCTTTAAACGCCACCCTACAGTGGCGAATTGTATCACTTATAAACGATTACGTGCGCAGTGCCGTCGTATTATTAAAGGAAAGCAAGAAAGCCAGCTGGGCTGCTTTCACAAGCACCTTAAACAGTCTTACTCCTTCTGTTGTCTGGGGTAGCCTGCGCCGGCTATCTGGCACTAAGGTCCACTCACCAGTTTCTGGCTTGACGGTCGCGAATGACTCCTTGTGGCCCCTGAGGATATCTCCAATGCCTTCGGCCGCTTTTTCGCAGAGGTTTCGAGCTACGATCATTACCACCCTGCCTTCCTCCCCTAAAAACAGGCAGAGGAGGCTAGGCCACCTAACTTCCGCTCCTCGAATCGTGAAAGTTACAATGCCCCTTTCACCATGCGGGAACTCGAAAATGCACTTGCCCGGTCACGGTCCTCTGCTCCAGGGCCTGATTCTATTCATATTCAGATGCTGAAGAACCTTTCTCCTGCTGGTAAAGGTTTCCTTCTTCGTACTTATAATCACATCTGGATTGAGGGACATGTTCCCGCATGCTGGCGCGAGTCTATTGTTGTACTGATTCCTAAGCCGGGGAAGGACAAGCACTTGCCTTCCAGTTATCGACCCATCTCGCTTACCAGCTGTGTCTGTAAGGTGATGGAGCGAATGGTTAACTCTCGTTTGGTTTGGCTACTCCAATCTCGGCGCCTACATACCAATGTACAATGTGGATTTCGTAGGCGCCGCTCTGCTGTTGACCATCTGGTTGTCTTGTCGACCTTCATTATGAATAACTTCTTGCGGAAGCGCCCGACCGCGGCTGTGTTCTTTGAATTAGAGAAGGCCTACGACACCTGTTGGAGGGCGTGCATTCTCCGCACCATGCATACATGGGGCCTTCGCGGTCGCCTCCCTCTTTTTATTCGTTCCTTTTTAATGGATCGGCAGTTCAGGGTACGTGTGGGTTCTGTCCTGTCGGACACCTTTTGCCAGGAGAATGGGGTGCCACAGGGCTCAGTTTTGAGCGTCGCTCTCTTCGCCATAGCGATCAATCCAATAATGGATTGCCTCCCAGCTGATGTATCAGGCTTTTCATGGACGATTTTACCATCTATTGCAGCGCGCAGCGTACATGTTTCCTGGAGCGCTGTCTTCAGCGTTTTCTTGACCATCTTTACTCCTGGAGTGTCACCAATGGCTTCCGTTTTTCTGCCGAGAAGAGGGTCTGTATTAACTTCTGGCGCTACAAAGAGTTTCTCCCACTGTCCTTAAGACTCGATCCCGTTGCTCTCCCATTCGTGGAGACAACAAAATTTTTAGATCTTACATTTGACAGGAAACTTAGCTGGTCTCCACATGTGTCTTATTTGGCTGCCCGCTGTACCCGTTCTCTAAATGTCCTCCGTGTTCTCAGTGGTATGTCGTGGGGAGCGGATCGAACCGTCCTATTTCGCCTATATCGGTCGATCGTCCACTCAAAGCTGCACGGCTGACCATCTTACGCCGCCTCAACTCCATACAACATCGGGGTTTACGTCTTGCGATCGGAGCATTTTATACTAGTCCCGTCGAGAGTCTTCATGCTGAAGCCTGTGAATTGCCACTGCCCTACCGGCGTGATATACTGCTTTGACGGTATGCCTGTCGGCTACTGTCAATGCCCAACCACCCGTCTTATCGTTCCTTTTTTGACGACTCTCTCGACCGTCAATACGGATTGTATGTCTCTGCCCTGCTACCCCCCGGAGTTCGCTTTCGTCGCCTTCTTCAACACCTTGATTTTTCACTCCCTGCAATTTTTAGAGTGGGCGAGAGCCACACGCCACCTTGGCTCCAGACTCAGGTTCGCGTTCACCTTGACCTCAGCTCGCTCCCAAAGGAGGTTACCCCCGGTTCGGTATACCACTCCCGTTTTGTCGAACTTCGTTCGAAGTTCATTAATATGACCTTCATTTATACAGATGGCTCAAAGACCAATGACGGGGTCGGGTGTTCCTTTATTGTCGGGGCACAAAGTTTCAAATACCGGCTCCATGGCCATTGATCGGTCTTCACAGCTGAGCTCTTTGCCCTCTACCAGGCTGTTCTTTACATCTGCCGCCACCGACATTCTGCTTATGTCATCTGCTCCGATTCCCTGAGCGCCATTCATAGCCTCGGTGATCCGTATCCGGTTCACCCTTTCGTGCACCGGATCCAACGCTCTCTTCAGCAGCTGGTGGACGACGGTTCTCCGGTTAGCTTTATGTGGGTTCCTGGCCATGTCGGTATCCCTGGGAACGAAGCTGCAGATGCCGCGGCCAAGGCTGCGGTCCTCCAGTCTCGGACAGCTTCTTGTTGTGTCCCTTCATCAGATTGTAGCAGGGTCATTTGTCGGCGCATTTTATCGCTGTGGTATGCAGATTGGGCTGCACTTACGGACAACAAGCTTCGGGCCTTGAAACCTCTTCCTGCGGCTTGGATGTCCTCCTCACGCCCCTCTCGGCGGGAGGAGGTAGTTTTGGCCCGGTTACAAATTGGACACTGCAGGTTCAGCCATCGCCATCTGCTGACGGCTGCGCCGGCGCCGTTCTGCCCATGTGGGCAATTGCTAACGGTCCACCACATTTTAACGTCCTGTCCGGATTTTACTACAATGCGTCTTGATCTTGGCCTGCCATGTACTCTCGATGCCATTTTAGCGGATGACCCAGGAGCAGCTGCTCGCGTTCTTCGTTTTATCAACTTGACAAACCTGTCTAAGGACATTTGATTATGCTGTTTTTTTAATCCTATGCCTGTCAATCTGTCTTTTATCGTGTTTTCCCTTTTAGTTGCTGTTTTAAACTCGTGCCTCGCGGTGCAGTCTGGGCGCTAATGACCGTTGAAGTTGTGCGCCCTAAAACCACAAAAAAAGAAAACCACCAGCATCGTTACTGCCGCAGAATCTGCCATTCCCCGTTCGTCTGGGTCCCCTCGGCAGCTTACTGTGCCTTGCTGGTCGCCTGAGATCGCTGAAGCGATTAAAGATCGCCGACGGGCGCTACAGCGTCACAAGCGACATCCCTGCATTGAACACCTCATCACCTTCAAACGGCTGCGTGCGCGGGCCCGCCGCCTTATCCGCCAAAGCAAGCAGGAGTGCTGGGAGCGGTATGTGTCCACCATTGGCCTCCATGTCTCTCCATCGCAGGTCTGGGCCAAAATCCGCCGCCTCTATGGCTATCTGACCCCTGTCAGCATCCGTGCGCTCTCACTGAATGGAGCAGTTTGTACAGACTCCGACGAAATTGCCAACAGCTTGGCAGAGCATTTTGCTCTGAGTTCCGCTTCTTCCAATTACCCACTGGCCTTCCGCTCCATTAAAGAGCGGATGGAATGTCGGAGCCTTTGGTTTCATACCCACCATCCAGAATCGTACAATGTTCCATTCAGTGAGTGGGAATTTCGCAGTGCCCTAGCCGCTTGCCCTGATACCGCTCCTGGGCCAGATGGCATCCACTGTCAGATGCTGAAACACCTTTCAGTGGACTGCAAGCGACGCCTCCTCGACCTGTACAACCGTCTCTGGGTCGAGGGTGAGTTTCTGTCGCAATGGCGGGAGAGCATTGTCATCCCCGTTTTGGAACCAGGCAAGAGCCCTTTGGAGGTGGACAGCTACCGCGCCATTAGCCTCACCAACGTTCTTTGCAAGCTACTCGAACGGATGTTGAGCCGGCGCTTGAATTGGGTACTGAAGTCTCGGGGCCTTCTGGCTCCGTCTCAGGGTGGGTTCCGTAAAGACCGCTCCGCCACCGACAATCTGGTGAGTCTGGAGTCGGCCATCTGTACTGCCTTTGCCCGCCGTCAGCACCTGGTCACTGTCTTTTTCGACATGCGGAAGGCGTACGATACGACATGGCGTCATCACATCCTTTCTACACTTCTTGGGTCTTCAGGACTCTCTGCCGATCTTAATCTGGAATTTTCTGTCGTATCGTACCTTCCGCGTGCAAGTCGCGACGTCCTATAGTTCCTCCGGAGTCCAGGTGAACGGTGAGCCACAGGGATCTGCTTTAAGTGTCTGCATGTTTTTAATAGCCATTAACGGACTCGCTGAAGCGGTGGAAACGTCTGTCTCAGCGTTCTTGTATGCTGACGACTTCTGCCTTTACTATAGCCCTATTGGAATTGCAGCTGCTGAAAGTCAGCTACAGGGCACTATCCGCAAGGCGCAGTCTTGGGCTGTAGCACATGGTTTCCAGATTTCGGCTGCCAAGACCTGTGTTATGCATTTCTGCCGGCGACACGCTGTCCACCCGGAGCCGCGGCTTTACCTTGACAGCGAACTTCTTGCAGTGGTGGAGTCACACAGGTTTTTCGGGGTGGTTTTCGATGCCCGGTTGACTTGGCTGCCTCATATCTGGCAGCTTAAACAGGCATGTTGGCGGCATCTAAATGCTCTGCGATGCTTGAGCCACACCAGCTGGGGCGCTGACCGATCTACCCTGTTACGGCTCTACCAGACGTTAATCCAGTCCCATCTGGATTATGGGAGCCTGGTTTATAGCTCAGCATCCCCATCTGCGTTTCCGGTGCTGGACCCAATCCTCCACAGCGGGATATGCATTGCCAATGGTGCTTTCCAGAGCAGCCCAGTGGACAGCATACTTGTGGAGGTGGGTGTCCCTCCACTGTAGTTATGGCGCCAACGTTTGCTGGCCGCTTATGCTGCCTATGATTTCAGCTTGCCTGGGCATCCTAACTATCGTCTACTATTCCAACAGTCGCACGTCCATCTTCCAGAACGTCGGCGCAGGGCTTGATGTACGATCGTGGTCCGCCTCGAAAGCTTCTCTTTGGGCTTGGGGCTTTACCTCTTCCACCTCCTTTCCGGGCACCTCTGCGTACACCCCCATGGTGTGTGCCTCGCTCTCGCCTTCAGCTGGAATTGGCACAGGGCCCAAAGAACTCAGTCCCTCCAGAGGCCTTCCGCCACCGCTTTCTTTCCATCCTCGCAACGTACCAGGGCTCTGGCATTGTTCACACTGACGGCTTGATGATGGTTGCTGGTCGTGTCGGTTATGCGCTAACTCTAGGGGACCATTCCGAACAACGTTCATTGCCGACTGGCTACAGCTTTTACACTGCTGAGCTGGTCGCCATCTTTTGTACCCTAGAGTATATCCTCTTCGGCTCAGGTGAGTCCTTCGTTATCTGTAGCGATTCCCTGAGCGGTTTACGAGCTCTCGACCAGTGTTTCCCTCGTTCTCGTCTGGTGATGGCTATCCAGGAGTCCCTGCATACTCTTGCCCATTGCGGCCGCTCTGTGGTCTTTGTGTGGACACCAGGCCATGTTGGGATACCCGGCAATGAAAATGTTGACCACCTGGCGAAAGAGGCCTCCAGTACACCATCTCTGGACATTGGCCTCCAGGAGACTGATTTGAGGGCACTCTTACGCCGCAAAGTTATCTCGCTTTGGGACGCTGAATGGCGCGGTCTGTGACCACCCCTAACACACTCCGTGCCGTCAAGGAGACGACTGTGTGGCACTCCTCCTTGCGAGTCTCTCGCAAGGAGTCTGTCGTCCTATGCCGACTGCGCATTGGGCACACACGGATGACCCACAGCCACTTATTGCGCCGTGAGGACCCCCCTCTCTGTCGCTGTGGCTCGGCATTGACAGTGGTCCACATTTTGTTTGATTGTCAGTCTTTAGCTGTGCTCAGGCAGACGTTTGCGCTGCCTGACATGCTCCCTGCCTTTTTAATAGAGGACTCTGCCATGGTGGACTTTATTTTGCGTTTCGGGCAGGGGGTGTTTATCATTTAATGTGTGTTTTTTTTTTAGTGTTGATTCTGGCTTTTTGCCTCCGATTTTCCACATAACACCTTCACTTTGTTTTGTGCTGATTCTGGCCTTTGGCCTACGTTTTTTAAACAGAGTTTTTAATGTGTTCTTGGTGGTTGGCTTTTCCTTTTTTTTTTTTCCCTCTATGGTCGGCCAACCAACGTCACACTCTGTGTGTGTTTTAATTTGTTTTGTCTGACCTGTCGGAGTATTTCTTGTCCTGTGTCGACTGCCATCTTTCCTGTTGTTGGTTTTTTATTGTCTTTGGGTGGTTTTAGTTTTTTGGAAAAAGGGACCGATGAACGTAGCAGTCTGGTCCCTTTAATCCCACAAACCAACCATCCAAATATGTGCTGTGTGTTCCATATTAACCCCTTCCCCTGCGTTCTCTTGCAGTTCTCCTCTTTACGTGCTGCTTTCCACTTTGCTACTGTTGACGTGCACACTGCCTATGTAGACTGTCACCTTTAATTTTAGTCTTATTTTTGCACTTGCTGCATTGTAGTGACACTCGTCCGTTGTTTCCGTTCGGGCGCTAAAGACTACACTGTTGAGCGCCCATAACAACATACCCATCCATCTATCTATCCTAACGAGAAAGATAGGGAAAGTTTCCTGTGGAAAATTCAGCAAATGTGTAATTAGTTTTATAGGAATTTCAGCAGAAGAGAACGGCCTAGCAGAAGACAGCTCATCACAGCTTAAGGTAAATACTGTGTGCAGAGGTGTAAACTTGTTGGTATACCAACTTGCGTCCACTGTAAACTCGAGCGACCTTGGGTAATCTTTTTCTCAATTTGTCACATAACTAACCAGCCACCGTAAACTTGATTGTCATCCTAAAATTAGTACCGGAATCAGGCCATTTTCGTAGTACTGACCAACATCATAACGTAAGTTTAGGAACACTTTTGTAAAGAAACTTCTAGTTAAAGTTTAATATTGTCGTGTTTAGGATAATTTAACGTTCTGAGAGTTAATATTTAATACTGCTGTGTTAAGGATTAGTTCACTTTTTGATGATGACGAGATGCGTTATCATGCCAATCTTTTTTTTTTTTGTTACATTGAAAACTGTGTAAAAGCGTGTATTTTTGTGCTAATATTGCGAAATTAAACATATCACTTCAACTTACACAGTTGTCTTCAATCCTAGAATAAGTAAACCAAAAAATATTGCACGTTACAATTTCTTTTTCTCTTCTACATTTAAGAAAGACAGTCACCGTTAATCGTGTATCAGGGGTCCTCATTGTAAGCCAGGAGGTGTTTAATAGTTGAAGAAGGAGTTTGAATAAAAATCTTCCCCTCTTGATGAGTTCTATATTTATGCCCTCTGATCCCGCTGACTTTTTATTGTCTTGCTTGTTCATTACTAACTCTAACTCTCCTAAAGTAAGCAAGTCAATATTTTTTCTAATTCTCTGATCCTGTCGTCAGAGTTAGTAGAAATGTCTACCTCAGGATTAAATTCCTTTGTAATGTACAGTCCATTCGTCATGTGTTACCACATCCGTTCAGTGATGTTTATTTCTGGATTATTTAAATTCTTTAATAATTTACAGGTGAAGTCTTGTCTTGACACACATCATGTTCCACATCACTCACGAATTTTTTCACAACTCGTTGCGGTCTTCTTGTTGGAGATTTTGCAGCATATGTAGCAGTTATATAATGTTGTCTAGTTAGATCCGTTTATAACTGTAAGTACGTTACATACGCTATTTTTATTTCCATGTGGTTTGTTTGCGCAGAATTTTATCTGTTGCTTTCTTCATTCAGTTCTTTATCCCCTGCCGTTCTTCATTAATATTTTTCTTTTTTATTTTCTATTAAATACCTGTTTAATTTTTGTTGTAGTATTGTTTCCATTACAAGACAGAACGTAAAGACAGCCTCAATGGTGCATTTACGTTTCCTAAAGCCAAACTGAACGTTATCTAAGAGATTCGCAGTTTCTTTTCCATTCCTCTGCACATTATTCTTGTCAGCAGTTTGGCGTCTTTTGTATCCCGCCTGGAAGGCGGCGCGGGGGTGTGCTTCTGAAAACTTAAAGGTTGGCCGAATGAAGGAAGCGAGTAGGAGCAGGTGAGGTAAAACACGTCAGTACTGCACGTACGTAAAGTGGTTTACTGGTGCATGAATATATACAGAGGCATACGTAACTTTGTACAGATGAGCACGTAGGTGCGAAGCCTTAGACCCGTCGTAAGTAGTGCAAAATCTCCATACCAAACAAGGGGAAGAAGTGTCCCGGCCGTCTGCTCTTGAAGAACTGGGCGAAAGTGGAGCGGCGCTCGTAGAGCTGCACTGCGTCGGATAGAGATCGCTGTCGTCGGTGTGGATCGTCCGCTCTCGTCGTGTACGGTGTGGCATCGTAGCTATCGATACCACAGCTTCAAGTGCGGCAACTGCATTACGTCACCTGTAGCTACAGGTGGCGTGATCCTGTATTTGGGTTCTCTCTCCTGACAGTGACTAATTGTTTGTGCAATGTGCCTTTGGCTAGAGAGAGTAATATAGTGCAATCAAATTTTTGCCCTTTCTTAGATGATAAACAGGGATTTTGAATAACTCAAATGAAATACAGTAGCAACAGCTAAGGATCTGACATGGTAATGTCTTGAGATTTGAGCCTTTAAAAAAAGAAATTAGATGGATTTTCCAGCTAAACATACGAAAGAGATAGGTAAGATGTAGATCGAAAAAGGGGGAGAAACGTATGGAGGCAGAATGGTAACGTCACCATTTAACGTTAAAAGGGCAAGGACAGGAAAGCTTGAAATGATGTCCGTCGCTGGACGAAATGTAAACCAAAACATTACGAATGTGGCTGTAAATGAGAACTTTCTAGTACTTGGAAATTTTTTTTCTCCGTAAATCCGTGTAGCGCGCTCAGTGGAGACCGCAGGCCGCGCGGCTACTGGTGGTGGCTACTGGTGGTGGCTACTGGTGGTGGCGGCTGGTGACGCGTCGCCCGTCCGCCCACACCGCAGCAGCATGTGGCGTCGTGTCCAGCCCACGCGCTGCCGCAGACGGACGCGGCGCGCAGCTGCCCTCAAACAGAGCTCTCCCACGAGCAGATCTGTCAGATTCTACTAAACTAGCAATTTCGACTAAATGTAGTTCATTACACAAGCCTACAGCAGAATATATAGACACATACAGGGTGGTCCATTGATAGTGACCGGCCAAATATCTCACGAAACAAGCGACAAACGAAAAAACGACGAAACTTGTCCAGCTTCAAGGGGGAAATCAGATGGCGCTATGGTTGGCCCGCTAGATGGCGCTTCCATAGGTGAAACGGATATCAACTGTTTTTTAAAAATAGTAACCAATTTTTTTTACATATTCGAGTAGTACGCGAAGAAATATGAATGTTTTAGTTGGACCACTTTTTTCGCTTTGTGATATATGGCGCTGTAATAGTCACAAACATATGGCTCACAATTTTAGACGAACAGTTGGTAAAAGATAGGTTTTTTAAATTAAAATACAGAACGTAGCTACGTTCGAACATTTTATTTCGGTTGCTCCAATGTGATACATATACCTTTGTGAACTTATCATTTATGAGAACGCATGCTGTTACAGCGTGATTATCTGTAAATACCACATTAATGCAATAAATGCTCAAAATGATGTCCGTCAACGTCAATGCATTTGGCAATACGTGTAACGACATTCGTCCCAATAGCGAGTAGTTCGCCTTCCGTAATGTTCGCACATGCACTGACAATTCGCTAACGCATGTTGTCACGCGTTGCTTGTGATGATAGCAAATATCCTTAAACTTTCCCTACAGAAGGAAATCCGGGGACGTCAGATCCGGTGAACGTGCGGGCCATGGTATGCTGCTTCGACGACCAATCCACCTGTCATGAAATATGTGCCGGACATCCAGCATGTTGGGACTACATCGCCATTGTCATGCAGTGAAACATCTTGTAGTATCATCGGTAGAACATTATGTAGGAAATCAGCATACATTGGACCATTTAGATTGTAATTGATAAAATGGAGGCCAGTTATCCTTCCTCCCATAATGCCGCACCATATATTAACCCGCCAACGTCCCTGATGTTCCACATGTCGCAGCCATCGTGGATTTTCCGTTGCCCAATAGTGCATATTATGACGGTTTACGTTACCGCTGTTGGTGAATGACACTTCGTCGGTAAACAGATCGCGTACAAAAAAAAAGTCATCGACCCGTAATTTCTCTTGTGCCCAGTGGCAGAACTGTACACAACGTTCAAAGTGGTCGCCATGCAATTCCTGGTGGATAGAGATATGGTACGGGTGCAATGTACGGGTGCAATCGATGTTGATGTAGCATTCTCAACACCGACGTTTTTGAGATTCCCGATTCTCACGCGATTTGCCTGCTACTGATGTGCGGATTGGCCGCGACAGCAGCTAAAACACCTACTTGGGCATCATCATTTGTTACAGGTCGTGGTTGACGATTCACATGTGGCTGTTTCCTTAAATAACGTAACTATCCGGCGAACGGTCCGGACACGTGGATGATGTCGTCAAGGACACCGAGCAGCATACATACCACACGCCACTTGGGAAATTTGATCACAATAGCCATACATCAACACGTTATAGACCTTTTCCGCAATCGGTAAACGGTCCATTATAACACGGGTAATGTATCAGGAAGCAAATACCGTCCGATTTGGCTGAATGTTACGTGATTCCACGTACTTATACGTTTGTGACTATTACAGCGCCATCTACCACAAAAAGTGGTCCAACTAAAACATTCACATTTCTTTACGTACTACACGAATATGTAATAAAAAATGGGGGTTCCTATTTGAAAAAACGCAGTTGATATTCGTTTGACCTATGGCCGCGCCATCTATCGGGCCAACCACAGCGCCATCTGGTTTCCCCTTCAAGCTAGACGAGTTTCGTTCTTTGTAGTTTTTTCGTTTGATGCTTATTTCGTAAGATATTTGGCCCGGTAACTATCAATGGACCATCCTGTATATACAGAGGTTGTAACAGATATTTACGAGTATATTGGTGGCCAGTGGCGGCTCGTAGGTACACAAGCTAGATGTTTACACATTTTTAAATTCAGATAAGTATTAGAGTGCGAATTTAATCGCATATGCTGTATAACAGTTATGCTTATCAACATGTTCATACAATTACAGCCGCTGTAAATAATAGTAATAATAGTAGTAATAGTATGCATGACTTGTCTAAAAAAAAAAGGAAGAATTGTTTTTGTGAAATTTTGTTGTTTTGTCCATAATTAAGAACAATCGATGACAAGCACGAAATAGTTTGTTTGGCTACTCTGTTTCGCATTTTTATGTAAGTGGAAGTTTTCGACATCCTTTATCTTTTCGTACAAATGTGCAAGATCCCTAATTCACGTATTAACTCACGAATTAACTCTTGGGCGAAAAGCAGATATTCTTACGTTGCATCCACACAGCTACTTACACTTATTATTCACTTCGGTGTTAAATGTTCGCTTTTAGTCACGTTTATTTAATTTCGTCACTTTCTCAGGTAACGGATCTGGTCTGGAATGCCGTAGTTTCTTTGCGGCTAGCTTTTCCTGGTAATTTTCTTTTCTCTTAGTGCTTACTACAGGTTCATCAGAGCTAATGTTGGCACTCCGATTCGTGCACAGTAGACAACCAACTCCCAACACAAACTGCCATTTGCGGAAATTATTAAATTCAAGTAGTACCAACAAGGTCAGTACAGTAGAATACAAATGAGGCTCTGAAAGTTATAAGGGCAAAAGGGCATAGTCTTCGACCCCTCCCCCCCTCCTATATAAATGAATATCAGAGAAACTAGTGAAACAGTTTTTCCTGAATGGTCACACATACGTAAAATGGGGGCCTACAGTACAAATAAACCTCACCCACCATAATATCAACAGATGTCAGAAGCGTCAATGAATTCTACAGATATTTATGCGCTTCATGGTTCTCAGCGCCTCAAATGGGTTACTGTAGGACAAAATTCAAAACTTATCGGACAATACCTAATTCACGATCCCACAAAATAGGTTTTTCTATAAGTATAGCTGCAACATATACTGACTTTGCCGAAGACTTAAGTACATTCGCTTGCATAAATCCCGCTCTGTTCTGCCACCAGATGGTAGAACACGTAAACTTTTAATTAGCGGTGAACCGCGCACACAGTTTCTCAGCTCCGTGTGTATTTGTCCTGTAAGGCAATTACGTCACGCCAAATGTGCATGCGCAGAAACTAATTAAAACGTGCCCAAGTAAAAGTGTACTCGTGACCGTGATTCCAACTTTTTCCAAGTCCAGAGGGCCATGAGACCGATGACCTTGCTGTTTGGTCTCTTCCCCCAAACAACCCAACCCTCCAGAGGAGCAATATGTAGCACACCGCGGTAGATTTAGTGCCGTATATTTTAGAATTCCGTATCTGTATTGCGTTTAACATGATACAAAGAAAAATAACCAACAAATTCTCAAGGTTTCAAAAGCTGCGGTGTTCACTTGTTCTTGTGCTCTTTCACAGCAGCCGCCAGTGTTGGTGGCTGAGGACGGTGTCCCGAACAGCATTTATGTCATTTGCAGAATAATAATTATAGCCATTACAAGTCATATGTTTTTAGGTTGATTAGTACCTACAAGTACACTTTGCAGGAGCAAGCTGTTAATGATAATTTTCTTCTAGACAGCAGGTCAACTTCTTGAAGTGTGGATGCGTGGACACAGAACAGTTGCTCTATACTGTTCGGGGCGATCGATTTCTTCTCTGCTCCGATTCTCTTAGTGCCTTACAATCACTGCAGAACCTATACCCGACTGAGGAGATGGTCCAGCTGATACATGACCAACTGTACTTGCTCCAACGGCGGGGTAAAGAGGTATCCTTCTGCTGGGTGCCTGGTCATGTCGGCATATGGGGCAATGAACAGGACGATCGGGCTGCCAAGGAGGCCTGCAGAGAGCAGGATGTGGTCCAGTGTCCTATTCACTTGCAGTCTGTCATTTCTGCACTCCACAAAAAGTGCATGGAGTTGTGAGCTGGCGGTGACGGCCAATAAACTGCGGTTAGTGAAGTCAACCACTCGGCCGTGGCGTTCCTCCTGCCGGTTGCTCAGGCGGGAAGAGGTGGCCCTCACACGTCTGCGGATTGGGCACTGTCCTGTGACGCATAGCTATTTATTACGGCGGGAGGATCCTCCGTTTTGTGACGCTTGTGGTGTGCACATCTCTGTCCGGCACATTTTAACAGACTGCATTTTATACCGTGATGCAAGGGCAGAAGCACAAGTTGATGGGGATCTGCCTTGTGTTTTAGCTGACGATGAGACGTGTGTGTCTAGGGTTTTTAAGTTTTGTGATGTGTCTGGACTCTGGCCTAAACTTTTAGGCTGGAGGTTTTAGTGTGTTGCAGAGTGGCTGACTCCTCCCTTTTTTCCCTTGCGGTCAGCCAGCCATTTCCATCTGCTACATTGTTTTAGCTCCCTCTCCCTTTTTCTTCCTGTGTTGTCCATGTTTTACTGCTGACGCCCTGCTTCATCCCACGCTTCGGTGTGGGTGAGCACATTTTTCCAATGATTGTTCCCCGTGTTTTATGTTCCGTTTTATATGAATGTTCTGAGGTTTTTTTTCTTGACACCCGTCTCAATATGATACTGCACGGGCGCTGAAGACCTTGCTGTCGTGCGCCCACAAACCCCTCTACTACTACTACTACTGTCTAATGCTGCTGTACGACTGTACGTAAACAGGGTGGCCCAACAATAGTGACTGGGCCAAATATCTCAGGAAATATGCCTCAAACGAAAAAAAAACTACACCCCCTGCAGGTTGGGGGGTAAGAATAGGCCCACGGTATTCCTGCCTGTCGTAAGAGGCGACTAAAAAGGAGTATCAAACGTTTTGGCCCTTATGTGATGGTCCACTGTCGGGTTTGACCTCCATATTTCAACATTTTTCCGAAGAGCGAGCCGATTGGGGAAGGGCGCCTTACTTGGTGCATTGTGTCCCTCTTGCGTTGAGACCTTTCGCCAGCTTATTCATCGTTACATTGCAGTCCTGCCCTCTCTCCCTCTCTTGGGCATGGATACGTTCCTGCGTGCACTTTCCGCCATGCAATGTGCAATGCCACTTTCTGCACTGACTACGACCATGGACTACATGTCACCTAATATCAAGCACGGTAGCCAGTCTGTTGTGGTGAGGCCGCCATGTACCCTGTTGGTTGTAGCCCCTGACAACACAGGGATCGCTCTACTGATGCCTGCGCTATTAAATCCCCACGTATGCCACGGAGTAGATGCCTATACTCCTCGGGTATCGGGACTTCCGGCAATTGCCATTTGCCAGGTGGCCCTTGCTGAGGCTGGGTGGCGCTCGTGGGGAGGGCCCTAGGTCGGAGTAGGTGGCATCAGGGCAGATGACCCGCAATGAAGCGTGGTACATCATCTCTCGCTGGAGGCCAACCGCCAGCAGTCTCTAAGCATTCTCGGGCTCAATTTAATGCTCAGAAGTATGCTCCGTGCCGCCGTTTGATAAGCAGCTGCAGCAGCAAGTCGTATACTCCTAGCTTACTCATTTGTTACTTAGTTTAATTCTTAATTTCTTTGCGTGTTTTTGGTACTTGCATTGTTTAATTTATAAATTTCGGACGTATTGTAGTATTTGAGAGTTGTAGCATCGCGTTTAAGTACCTGAATAGTGTAAAATCGCGTAGTCTCCTTCCGCCGCCGAGCAGTGTATCAGCAGTGCGCATGTAGCAGCAGTACTGCATTTACTAGGCAATCTTGTATTTTAATAACCGTTTACATTTTGTCTATTTTTGCGCTCTCTGTAGATTAGTTCAGACGTTCTTTGCACAACAGTTTTTAGCATGGATACGGACTGCAACTGCTGTGTTCGGATGCAGGATGAGTTGGCATCCCTTCGCTCCCAGCTTCAGGCAGTGTTGGCTTCAGTCACACAGCTTGAGTCTGTTGCCAATGGGCATCACTGTGGGGGGTCCGGATGGGGGTTTGTCGGAGAAGGCGAGCTCGTCCCACGCAACCCCCGATCGGACTAAGACTGTGGTTGCCCGGGATACTGCTCGCATTGAGGCTGATCCCTCACCTGTGGTAGAGTGGGAGGTCGTCTCAAGGTGTGGCAGGGGGGCGAAAGACATTCCAGAGGGCTGAACGGAAGGCCTCTCCAGTTTGTCTGACGAACCGGTTTCAGGCTCTGTCTGAGGCTGATACTGATCTTCGACCTGACATGGCTGCTTGTCCTGTTCCAGAGGTTGCCCCTCAGTCTGCAAGATCCGGGCGGTCACAGAGGGTGGGCTTACTGGTAGTTGGGAGCTCCAACGTCAGGCGTGTAATGGGGCCCCTTAGGGATATGGCAGCAAGAGAGGGGCAGAAAACCAATGTGCACTCCGTGTGCATACCGGGGGGGAGTCATTCCAGATGTGTAAAGGGTCCTTCTGGATGCCATGAAGGGTACAGGGTGCACCCATCTGCAGGTGGTCGCTCATGTCGGCACCAATGATGTGTGTCGCTATGGATCGGAGGAAATCCTCTCTGGCTTCCGGCGGCTATCTGATTTGGTGAAGACTGCCAGTCTCGCTAGCAGGATGAAAGCAGAGCTCACCATCTGCAGCAACGTCGACAGGACTGACTGCGGACCTTTGGAACAGAGCCGAGTGGAGGGTCTGAATCAGAGGCTGAGACGGTTCTGCGACCGTATGGGCTGCAGATTCCTCGACTTGCTCCATAGGGTGGTATGGTTTCGGGTTCCGCTGGATAGGTCAGGAGTCCACTACACACAACAAGTGGCTACATGGGTAGCAGGGGTTGTGTGGCGTGGGCTGGGCAGTGTGGTGTCACCGCCAGACACCACACTTGCTAGGTGGTAGCTTAAATCGGCCGCGGTCCATTTAGTACATGTCGGACCCGCGTGTCCTCACTGTGTGATCGCAGACTGAGCGCCACCACAAGGCAGGTCTCGAGATACGGACGAGCACTCGCCCCAGTTGTACGACGACTTTGCTAGCGACTACACTGACGAAGCCTTTCTCTCATTTGCCGAGAGACAGTTAGAATAGCCTTCAGCTAAGTCCATGGCTACGACCTAGCAAGGCGCCATTAGCCTTACATAGTTTG
Organism: Schistocerca serialis cubense; assembly: GCF_023864345.2. Classification (NCBI taxonomy): domain Eukaryota; kingdom Metazoa; phylum Arthropoda; class Insecta; order Orthoptera; family Acrididae; genus Schistocerca; species Schistocerca serialis. Next base: position 164,155,162 of record NC_064645.1, on the reverse strand, counting down.
AAAGTTATCGTATGAAATGTCTCATCAAGAATGCTGCAATTCACATCAAAGAATAAAAGATAAGTATTCGAGGAGCTGCATACTTTTCTTATGAGAATTCACTACTTATCCTGTTCCAGAATTCACGCCCGTCTGCGTTAGATTTCGGCCTCCTCTATCTACAAGGTGTTGGCACATTTACCAACACATCAGGCGGTTTTTTAGGTTAGATTGCCTTGGGCAAGTACAGGAAGGGCAACAGCCTCAACGGGTGCGGGACAAAGTCAGGACATGCGGGGACCAAGCAGCAATCGGTATTGTAATTGTAAACTGTCGAAGCTGCGTTGGTAAAGTACCGGAACTTCAAGCGCTGATAGAAAGCACCGAAGCTGAAATCTTTATAGGTACAGATAGCTGGCTGAAGCCAGAGATAAATTCTGCCGAAATTTTTACAAAGGTACAGACGGTGTTTAGAAAGGATAGATTGCATGCAACTGGTGGTGGAGTGTTCGTTGCTGTTAGTAGTAGTTTATCCTGTATTGAAATAGAAGTGGATAGTTCCTGTGAATTATTATGGGTGGAGGTTACTCTCAACAACCGAGCTAGGTTAATAATTGGCTCCTTTTACCGACCTCCCGACTCAGCAGCATTAGTGGCAGAACAACTGAGAGAAAATTTGGAATACATTTCACATAAATTTTCTCAGCATGTTATAGTCTTAGGTGGAGATATCAATTTACCAGATGTAGACTAGGACACTCAGATGTTCAGGACGGGTGGTAGGGACAGAGCATCGAGTGACATTATACTGAGTGCACTATCCGAAAATTACCTCGAGCAATTAAACAGAGAACCGACTCGTGGAGATAACGTCTTGGACCTACTGATAACAAACAGACCCGAACTTTTCTACTCTGTATGTACAGAACAGGGAATCAGTGATCATAAGGCCGTTGCAGCATCCCTGAATATGGAAGTTAATAGGAATATAAAAAAAGGGAGGAAGGTTTATCTGTTTAGCAAGAGTAATAGAAGGCAGATTTCAGACTACCTAACAGATCAAAACGAAAATTTCTGTTCCGACACTGACAACGTTGAGTGTTTATGGAAAAAGTTCAAGGCAATTGTAACATGCGTTTTAGACAGGTACGTGCCGAGTAAAACTGTGAGGAACGGGGAAAACCCACCGTGGTTCAACAGCAAAGTTAGGAAACTACTGCGAAAGCAAAGAGAGCTTCACTCCAAGTTTAAACGCAGCCAAAACCTCTCAGTCAAACAGAAGCTAAACGATGTCAAAGGTAGCGTAAGGAGGGCTATGCGTGAAGCGTTCAGTGAATTCGAAAGTAAAATTCTATGTACCGACTTGACAGAAAATCCTAGGAAGTTCTGGTCTTACGTTAAATCAGTAAGTGGCTCGAAACAGCATATCCAGACACTCCGGGATGATGATGGCATTGAAACAGAGGATGACACGCGTAAAGCTGAAATACTAAACACCTTTTTCCAAAGCTGTTTCACAGAGGAAGACCGCACTGCAGTTCCTTCTCTAAATCCTCGCACAAACGAAAAAATGGCCGACATCGAAATAAGTGTCCAAGGAATAGAAAAGCAACTGGAATCACTCAATAGAGGAAAGTCCACTGGACCTGATGGGATACCAATTCGATTCTACACAGAGTACGCGAAAGAACTTGCCCCCCTTCTAACAGCCGTGTACCGCAAGTCTCTAGAGGAACGGAGGGTTCCAAATGATTGGAAAAGAGCACAGGTAGTCCCAGTCTTCAAGAAGGGTCGTCGAGCAGATGCGAAAAACTATAGACCTATATCTCTGACGCCGATCTGTTGTCGAATTTTAGAACATGTTTTTTGCTCGAGTATCATGTCGTTTTTGGAAACCCAGAATCTACTATGTAGGAATCAACATGGATTCCGGAAACAGCGGTCGTGTGAGACCCAACTCGCTTTATTTGTTCATGAGACCCAGAAAATATTAGATACAGGCTCCCAGGTAGATGCTATTTTTCTGACTTCCGGAAGGCGTTCGATACAGTTTCTGGTATGATTTTTTTTTCTAGTAATTTAATTGAAAGCTTTGTTGCTTTGGTAAAAATAAAATTGGTTCTTTTTGTCGTGACAGAATAAATTACTATTAATCACACCAGATTTGTCGGAGAACAGCAGCAACATGTGTAACTGACGCAACTTTAAGAAATTCTATTACCTTTTAGCGGAAAATTCGTGCGCTACTCTCCGACGTTAGAAAAGTCGTGGTGTTCCGTTCGGAGCAGGAGGCGGCTGTCTTTTCTCCTTCGCGATATCGAAAATTACTAAAAAAAATGAACAGAAATTTTTTTCGGAAGAAGATCGCGCGGAGAAAACAGACGGAAGTTACATGAAAGAAACCTAAGGGACCAACTAATTGGATTTGTACGAACATATAAACGGAACTGAAAGAACTTGGAATAAATACTATAACGATGTCGTCACGACAGCCTCCTGTTCCGACAGAACACACGCTGGATCATAAGCTGCATAAATCTTTCAAACAGAAAAGATTATCACAAGTATAATTAATGAAAATAAGGTTGAGAGATTTTCTTTGAAATTAAATAAACTTCAAGGCTTCAAGTATTATATTATGAAACGGAAACTTACATTAACATGGCCACCCATTGTGGCGGTGGAGCGAATTTTCATGATACACATTCTCGCTTGTTTGTGGCTACATATATTTTTCAATCACTTAAACTCTTAAAGTTACAATAAAATGATTATGTCAGTATGGAGCACAATACTTTTGCATCCAGCTCGCAACACATTCACAGAACAGCTAGACAGCGGCGCGGCTCCCTGCAGAAGTAAAAATTGGCAATTGTTATTTTGAAACATAGGTGCATCGGTTTTTCTTTTTACTGATCGATAGCAGCGTATAACAGTTTATAGCTATCGTGATATTCTGCGCTTTTCAGGAGCGCGGCAAAGATATCTGGTTACAACATTCATTGGTATATGTTAGAAGTTCGCACATACTGACGCAAATACAGAAAAAAAACTTTTACATGTTAAAAATCTCAGTGATAAAGGCTGTAATGTCACAAGTTCCGCACTGTCGCCTGATAAACAAAGTAAGAGCCTACGGAATATCAGACCAGCTGTGTGGCTGGATTGAAGAGTTTTTAGCAAACAGAACACAGCATGTTGTTCTCAATGGAGAGACGTCTACAAACGTTAAAGTAACCTCTGGCGTGCCACAGGGGAGTGTTATGGGACCATTGCTTTTCACAATATATATAAATGACCTAGTAGATAGGGTCGGAAGTTCCATGCGGCTTTTCGCGGATGATGCTGTAGTATACAGAGAAGTTGCAGCATTGGAAAATTGTAGCGAAATGCAGGAAGATCTGCAGCGGATAGGCACTTGGTGCAGGGAGTGGCAACTGACCCTTAACATAGACAAATGTAATGTATTGCGAATACATAGAAAGAAGGATCCTTTATTGTATGACTATATGATAGCGGAACAAACACTGGTAGCAGTTACTTCTGTAAAATATCTGGGAGTATGCGTGCAGAACGATTTGAAGAGGAATGATCATATAAAATTAATTGTTGGTAAGGCAGGCACCAGGTTGAGATTCATTTGGAGAGTCCTTAGAAAATGTAGTCCATCAACAAAGGAGGTGGCTTACAAAACACTCGTTCGACCTATACTTGAGTATTGCTCATCAGTGTGGGATCCGTACCAGATCAGGTTGACGGAGGAGATAGAGAAGATCCAAAGAACAGCGGCGCGTTTCGTCACAGGGTTATTTGGCAACTGTGACAGCGTTACAGAGATGTTTAACGAACTCAAGTGGCAGACTCTGCAAGTGAGGCGCTCCGCATCGCGGTGTAGCTTGCTCGCCAGGTTTCGAGAGGGTGCGTTTCTAGATGAAGTATCGAATATATTGCTTCCCCCTACTTATACCTCCCGAGGAGATGACGAATGTAAAATTAGAGAGATTAGAGCGCGCACGGAGGCTTTCAGACAGTCGTTCTTCCCGCGAACCATACGTGACTGGAACAGGAAAGGGAGGTAATGACAGTGGCACGTAAAGTGCCCTCCGCCACACACCGTTGGGTGGCTTGTGGAGTATAAATGTAGATGTAGATCCGAAAACGTTCCCCTGGCCACACCGTGGGAGGAACGTAAGTCTCAGGATGGCAGTAACAGTTATTCGGCCTGATTCTTAGTTTGTACGAGAGCTGATGGGAAGTCTTTTATATCCACAAAACCTCAGTTCTTTGTCGAGCATTTAGAGGACAAGTTTGTGGAGGTGGAGGGCTTGTCCAAAATGCTCTCTGGGTCAGTACTGATACAAACGGCATCCTCTGCATAGCCACGACGGTTACTTGCTTCTGACAAGTTGGGGGCTGTTGCCGTTACGATCACACCCCATAAGAGTTTAAATATGGTCCAGGGAGTTATTTACCATACGGACCTTCTTTTGCAGTCTGATGACGAGCTGCGCGCCAGAGCGCCAAGGTGTAAATTTCGTCTGGCGCGTTCATCGGGGTCCGAAGGACTGATTGCTACCGGTGCCTTCATCTTGGCCATCAAGGGTGATAATTACCGGAGAAGGTCAAGGTGATGGTCTATCAACGTGACGTCAAACCCTATGTCCCTACCCCGATGCGGTGCTTTAAGTGCTGGAAGTTCGGCCATATGTCTTCCCGCTGTCTTTCCAGTCTCACATGTTGAGATAGTGGAGGCCCATCATATCATGATACTCCATGTGCCCCGTCTCCCATCTGTGTCAACTGTGGAGAGCATAATTCACCTTGCTCGCCAGACTGCATGATCTTCTAGAAAGAGAGCAAAATAATGGAATATAAGTCCGTGGACTGACTGACCTAAACTGAGGCCGAAAGGAAATATGACTGACTACACCCTGTGAGAATGACATCTTCCTACGCCGCATCTACAACTACTGTGCTAGCCCCATCAGTTCCGAGAATTCCAGCCGGATCAACGAGCAGTACAACTCCTCCCGCCCCCTTGTCCATGGGGGGTGGGGGGGGGGCTCCACCCTACCTGTCGCTCCTGCGCCATCTACCTCAGGAGCAACAACCTCCCACCCACCCACCCATCGGGGACGTCTGTCCCCTCTTCTCAGCTGGAGAAGCGTCATACTTCTTCGGCTAATCTCTCTCATAAGGGGTCCTTTGGGTCCCTCCCTTCCCAGGCTTCCATCAGCGGGAAGGATGACGCCAGACAGTGGCATAAGTTCCCAGCAGCGACTGGTCATAGAGCTTCGCGATACTCCTCCATCCGGGAGACTGAATAGGTGAAGCCTTCCTGCTGGTGAAACCCAAGGTTCAGATAAAGGAAGTCCCAGGGAAAGACCTCTAAGGTGAAAGAACTTGCGGTGGCACTGGCCCCACCGCACCCTTCGAGCTCTGTGTCTCAGGAAGAGGTCGATATCCTGGCTTCCACTGAGGACCTTGATCTCGCCAGTCCCTCAGATACCATGGACAGCACTTGCACAGGTACTCAATTGGTGGCAGCAGGTGACCCAGCGACGTAATCTGCCTTCCCAGTCCCTTCAAGCCTTTCTCAGCCATGGACAAAAACATTCTCCAGTGGAACTGCAGCGGTTTCTTCCACCATCTTGCTGAGCTCCGCCAACTTATCGGACTTCACCCTTTCGTCTGTATTCCTCTACAATAAACTTGGTTTCCAGCAATGCGAAGTCCCAACTTCTGTGGCTGTCGGGGTTATTATAGGAACCGGGCCGCTTATGAAAGGGTATCTTGTGGTGTCTGCATCTATGTTCTTCACTCCCTTCACAGCGAATCTGTCGCTCTCCAAACACCTTTAGAGGCTGCCACTGTTCGGGTGTGGACGCCACAGGCTGTTACCGTCTGCAGCCTTTATCTTCCACCGGATGGTGATGTCCTGCAGCATGTCCTGGCTGCGCTGATAGCCCAATTGCCGCCCCCTTTCCTGTTACTGGGCGACTTCAACACCCATAACCCTCTGTGGGGTGGGTCAGTGGCAACAGGTCGAGGTACGACCGTTGAGCATTTATTGGCACAGCTCAATCTTTCATTTTAAATGATGGTGCCTTCACAAACCTCAGTGTGGCGCATGGCATGTACTCGGCCATCGACCTTTCTATCTGCAGCCCTAGCCTTCTACCTTCTGTCCGGTGGAGTGTGCATGACGACCTATGTGGTAGTGACCACTTTCTGATCTTTGTCACTGCCACGGCGTCACTCTTCTGGGCGCCCTAGCAGATGTGCTATGAATAAGGCTGACTGGGACTTGTTCTCCTCCAATGCCGCTACTGACACTCTCTCTCATGACGACATTGATCCGGTGGTTCACTCTGTCACCACTGGCATCGTTACTGCCGCAGAATCTGCCATTACCCGTTCTTATGGGTCCCCTCCGTGGAGGACTGTGCCTTGGCGGTCGCCTGAGATTGCTGAGGCGATTAAAGATCGCCAGCTGGCGCTACAGCGTCACAAGCGACATCCCTCCATAGAACATCTCATCGCCTTCTAAACGGCTGCGTGCGCGGGCCCGCCGCCTTATCCGCCAACGCAAACAGAAGTGCTAGGAGCGATATGTGTCCACCATTGTCATCCATGTCACTCCCTCGCAAGTCTGGGCCAAGATTCGACGCGTCTACGGCTATCGGACCCCTGTCAGCGCTCTCACTGAATGGAGCAGTTTGCACAGAATCCGACGTAATTGCAAACCGTGTGGCAGGGCATTTTGCTCTGAGTTCCACTTCTGCAAATTACCCACTGGCCCTCCGCTCCATTAATGAACGGATGGAACAGCCTTTCATTTACCACCCACCATCTTGAATCCTACAATGTTCCATTCAGTGAGTGGGAATTTCACAGTGCCCTAGCCGCTTGCCCTGATACCAGTCCTGGGCCAGATCGCATCCACTTTCAGATGCTGAAACACCTTTCAGTGGACTGCAATCGACGCCTCCTCGACCTTTACAACCATATTTGGGTCGAGGGTGAGTTTCCGTCACAATGGCGGGAAGGTACTGTTGTCCCCATTTTGAAACCTGGCAAGAACCGTTTGGATGTGGACAGCTAGTGTCCCATTAGCCTCAACAACGTTCTTTGCAAGTTGCTTGAACGGATGGTGAGCCGGCGCTTGAATTGGGTACTGGAGTCTCGGGGCCTTCTGGCTCCGTCTCAGGGTGGGTTCTGTAGAGGCCGCTCTGCCACCGACAATCTGGTGAGCCGGGAGTCCGCAATCCGTACTGCTTTTTCCCTCCGTCAGCACCTGCTCGCTGTCTGTTTCGACATGCGGAAGGCGTACGTCATGACATGGCGTCATCACATACTTTCTACGCTTCATGGATGGGGTCCTCGGGGTACACTGCCGATATTTCATCCGAAGTTTTCTGTCGCATCGAACCTTCTGCATGCAAGTCGCAGCCTCCCATAGTTCTTTCCGAGTCCAGGAGAACGGGGTGCCACAGGAATCTGTTTTAAGTGTCTGCCGGTTTTTAATGGCAATTAACGGGCTCACTGCGATGGTGGGAACGTCTGTCTCAGCGTCGTTGTATGCTGACGACTTCTGCCTTTACTATAGCTCTAATGGCATTGCAGCTTCTAAACGTCAGCTGCAGGGTGCTGTCCGCAAGGCGCACTCTTGGGCTGTAACGCATGGCTTTCATTTTTCGGCTGCCAAGACCTGCGTTATGCATTTCTGCAGGCGACGCACTGTTCATCTGGAGCCGCGGCTTTACCTTGATGGCGAACTTCTTGCTGTGGTGATGTCACATAGGTTTTTGGGTGTGGTTTTTGATACCCGGTTGACTTGGCTGCCTCATATTCGGCTGCTTAAACAGATGTGTTGGCAGCATCTAAATGCTCTGTGATGCTTGAGCCACACCAGCTGGGGCGCCGACCAATCTACCCTTTCACGGCTCTACCAGGCATTAATCCAGTCTCGTCTAGATTATGGAAGTCTGCCTTATGGCTCGGCATCCCCATCTCCGTTGCAGGTGCTGGACCCAATCCTACGCAGTGGAATATGCCTTGCCACTGGTGCCTTCCAGACCAGCCCTGTGGACATTATCCTTGTGGAGGCAGGTGTCCCTCCATTGCGGTTAAGGCGCCAAAATTTACTGGTCGCTTATGCTGCCCATGTTTTTAGATTGCCCGGGCATCCTAACTATCGTCTGCTATTCCCAGAGTCGCACGTCCATCTTCCAGAACATCGACCCAGGGCTGGAAGCACGGTCGCGGTCCACGTCCGATAGCTTCTCTCCGGGCTTGGAGCTCTACCTCTTCCGCCTCCTTTCTGGGCACCTCTGCATACACCACCGTAGTGTGTGCCTCGCCCTCGCCTTCAGCTAGAATTGGCACAGGGCCCGAAGGACTCAATCGCTCTAGAGGCCTTCCGCCGCCGCTTTTTTTCATTCCTTGCAATGTATCAGGGCTCTGGCATTGTGTACACTGATGGCTCGATGGTTGCTAGTCGTGTCGGTTATGCGCTAACTCTAGGGGACCATTCCGAACAACGTTCTTTGCCGGCTGGCTGCACCGTTTACACTGCTGAGCTGGTCGTCATCTTTCGTACCCTAGAGTATATCTGCTCCTGCTCAGGTGAGTACTTAGGGATCTGTAACGATTCCCTGAGCGGTTTACGAGCTCTTGACCAGTGTTTCCCTCATTCTCGTCTGGTGATGATGATGGCTATCCATGAGTTCCTGCATACCCTTGCTCGTTGCAGCCGCTCTGTGGTCTTTGTTTGGAGCCCAGCCCATGTTGGGATACCCGGCATTGAAAATGTTGACCGCCTGGCGAAAGAGGCCGGCAGTAAACCGTTTCTGGGCGTTGGTCTCACGGAGACTGATTTGCGAGCAGTCCTCCGCCGAAAAGTTTTTGATCTCTGGGACGCTGAATGGCGCGCTCTAACCAGGCCCAATAAACTCTGTGCTATAAAGGAGACGACGACTGTGTGGCGTGTTTCCATGCGAGCCACTCATAGCGACTCCATTGTCCTTTGTCGGCTCGGTATTGGCCACACCCGGGTGACGCACGGTTATTTATTGCGTCGTGAGGACCGGCCTCTCTGTTGCTGCGGGGCAGTTTTGATGGTGGTGCACATTGTATTGTCTTGTCCGCTTTTAGCTGTGCTCAGGCAGACATTTGGGCTGCCTGATATGCTCCCTGCCCTTTTAACTGATGACCCTGCTATGGCTGGCTTAGTTTTACGTTTTATTCGGGCAGGGGGTTTTTATCGTTTAATCTGAGTGTTTGTGTTTTATGGTTTTGTGTTGATTATGGCCTTTGGCCTACGGTTTTAAACTGAGTTTTTAATGTGTTCTCAGTGGTTAGTTTTTCCTTTTTTTTCCTCCTCTATGGTCGGCCAACCGTCACAGTCTGTGTGATTTTAATTTGTTGTGTCTGATCTCTGTTTTTCTTGTCCTGTGTCGTCTGACGTCTTTTCTGTAGTTCGTTTTTTTTATTCTCTGTGGGTGATATTAGTTTTTTGGAAAAAGGGACCGATGACCATTGCAGTCTGGTCCCTTTAACCCCCACAAACCAACCAACCATCCTAGCCATGTATCAGGGCTCTGTCATTTTTTACACTTACGGTTCGATGGTTGCTGATCATGTTACTTATGCCCTAAATCTAGGGGCCCATTACAAACAATGATCCTTGCCGGCTGGCTGCAGTGTTTTCACTGCTGAGCTGGTCGGTATCGTTCGTGCCCTAGAGTATATCTGCTCTTGCTCATGTGAGTCCTTCGTTATCTGTAGCTACTCCCTGAGCAGTTTCCGAGCTATCGACCAGTTTCTCTTTCGCTCTCGTCTGGTGATGGCTGTCCAGGAGTCTCACCATGCTCTTGCCCATTGCGGACGCTCTGTGGTATTTGTGTGGACCCCAGGCCATGTTGGGATGCCCGGCAATGAACGTGTAGCGGCAATGAACGTGTAGCGGCAATGAACGTGTAGCGGCAATGAACGTGTAGACCGCCTGGAAAAAGAGGCCACCACTAAACCATCTCTGGACATTGGCTCCCGGCACCTGATATGCAAGCAGTCTTACGCCACAAAATTTTCGAGCTTCAGGACACTGAATGGCGCAACCTGACCACGCCAAACTAACTCCATCCTATCAAGGAGACGACGACTGTATGGCGGTCATCCCTGCGAGCCACTCACAGGGACTCAGTAGTCCTTTGTTGGCTCCGCATTGGCCACACCCGCTTGACACTCAGCCATTTACTGTGGCATGAGGACCCACCTCTCTGTCAATGCGGGCGGATTTGATGGTGATCAACATTTTGTTGGCCTGTCCACTTTGAACTATGCTCAGGCAGACGTTTGCGCTGCCTGATACGCTCCCTGCCCTTTTAACTGATGTCCCTGCTATGGTGGGCTTAGTTTTGCGTTTTATTCGGGCAGGGGGCTTTTATCGCTTAATGTAAGTGTTTGTCTTTTTGTGTTGGTTCTGGTCTATGGCCTCAGGTTCGTCTGATTTTTTTTAGTGTGTTTCTCGGTGGTTGGCAACCACTGTCACACTGTGTGATTATAATTCGTTTAGTCTCCTCTGTGTCTAAGTCTGTCTGGTCCTGTGTCCTCTGCCATCTTTTCCATTGTTCGTTTTTTATTCTGTGTGGGTGTTTGAAATTTTGGAAAAAGGGACCGATGGCTATAGCAGTCTGGTCCCTTCAATCCCACAAACCAACCAACCTTATCTCACAAACCAGCCAACTAACCAACCCCCTCCCCCCCCTCAATTTGCCCTCATGTCCCCTCTATAGTGCAGTTTTCAGTCAGTGTTCTGTGTTGTGCGTCACTTTTCAGTGTTACGAACAGACACTGTACTGTCGATAGGTGTGTTTTTTAACTCTTGCGAACAGAAACAACTGTCGAATTGTTTTTAATTGTGCTTGTCTAGTTACTATGTTTTTTAATAAGCATCACCAACCCTTCATTTTTTATTTTCACTTCGCAACTTTTTTCCATGTTCCAGTTTTAACTAGTCACCGTTTTGTCGCTTGTTTTTATTGTTTTACTATCTCCTTATGTTTTTAACATCTGTAGGCTACAGAGCAGCATATTACACTGCTGCCAGCCCCTCTCCCCACCCCTCACCCCGCTCTGGGGGATAATGGAAATTCACTAATAAAAAAAAGACACATCTGTTTCCTGCTTTTGTTTGTTGTCTTTCAGTGTCTTCATGTAGTTGTATTTTAGGTTATTTTTTTAGAATTGTTCTGTAATCTCTTCATTTCTATTCCACTTATTTTACAACATCATTTTACAGGCATTAGAAATTTCATTTAATTTTTGTATCTGTCTCCCTCATTATCCATGACCCACTTCCGTAAAGCAGCACAGGGACAGCAATTACACTAAAGAACCTGATCTCTGTGTCCTTCCGTTTCGTTTTTCATTTAACTTTTATTGCCCTACACACAATTACGAACTTATTTAATTTACTGTCTGCGCCTCTGTTGTCGTCAAAAGCTACTAGGTTGGTGCAGAAGCTGGTAGCGTCTTTGTTTCATGTTGGTATTCCGTTTGCTATGGGTTTATTTATCGCCCAATGCCATTTTTAGTTGTATTTGAGTTCACATAGTATCATTTGGAGATAATGAGTGGAGCTGTGAATACTAGAAAATCGGAATATTTCCGACATATTCTTTTGAATTGAGCAGAGGAGGGTGACAATAGCGGAGGCAGCCAGAAGCATTTGCGCTATGTATGCAGATAATGCAATTGGATAGCGCGCAGCAAGAAAATGGTTTTCTTATTTCAAGAAGGGTCGTTGTGACATTAGTGACTCTTCACTTTCAGGAAGACCTTCTGGGTTTGATAAAGATCGTTTAAATGCATTAAACCACAACTATCCACTTCAGTTATTCGAGAACTGGCAAATGTGATTAACTGTGATCATTACACCGTCAAGCGACATTTGCATGCAATGGGAAGGTTCCAGAAACGGGTGTATGGATAATGCATGCTCTGACAAAAATCACAAAAATTAGCGGGTGGCCATATATGGATCTCTACTTGCTCATCGTCATTTGGCTCGTGAACAACACCGACCATTACTATCCTGCATCGTTACTGATTACGAGAAATGGTATCTTTATACAAATATAATGAAAAGATAGGAATGTTTGAGCCGAAACAAAGCAGCAACTTCCCGTACAAAGACTTGCGCACATCCAGAAAAGGTAATGTAATGCATCTCGTAGAGCAGCGACGATGCAGTGTGCTACGAATTGCTGCCCGAGATGTAGCCATCACTGTTGACAAAGGCAGTCCAAAAACAGGACTAGGAAGACTGCATGAAGTGATGTTACTTCATGATGGCGCCCGCCCACATTCTGGTAGACAGACAAACACTATCCAGGATTCAGGTTACAAGACATTCCGTACCCACCTCCTTCTCCTGATCCTGCGTACTTAGATCTTCACCTTTTCCGCTCTCTATTGAAGTATCCTCATGAAATTTCCTTTGTGGATGAAAATACCCTCCAAACATGGCGTACGTCCTACCAGTCATGCAGGCGGGATGAGGTTCTCCTCACTCGCCTCCGCATCGGGCACAGTCCCTTAACGCACGGTTTTTTACTCCGGCGGGAGGACCCCCCCAATCTGCAATGCTTGTTGCGTCCAGATTACTGTCCGCCACATTTTACTTGACTGTCTTTTATTCTCTGACCAGAGGGTGGTGGTTTCTTTGCCACCGGATTTGCCCTCTATTTTGAAAGACGACGCAACGACTGTGGTTAAGGTCTTACGGTTTTGTGTCCTGTCCAATTTGTTGCCTCGGATTTTAGGGAGAGGATTTTAATGTGCTGCTGGGTAACTGGCTCACACAGGTTTTAGGTAAGAGGTCCGCCAGTCACGAATACCTCCTTGTTTCCCTTCGGTTTCTGTCCTCCTTTCCTTGTGTTTCCTTTCCTTTTTAGTGCGTCTCTTCTCTTGTTCTGCCTCTGTATGTGAGGATTTGGAACTGCGTCAAGTCTGTGTCTTTTAGCCGTTCTCCTTGTTCACTGTCCGTCTTAGTCCATTCACTGCATGTGTTCCTGTTTTTATGCGTTTGGGCGCTGATGACCATGCTGTTTAGCGCCCGTAAACCTCACACACACACACACACACACACACACACACACACACACACAAGCTCTCCTAACATAGGTTTGCGACTTCTTCGCCTCAAAGCCATGTGACTTCTACAGCCGCGAAATCGAAAATATACCCCAGTGTTGACAGTGAAGGAGAATATATTACTCCTGACTGAAGTATCTGTGATATGTATCTGTTATGTTTATTAAACTTATGGTAAAACGCTACGAACTTAGGCAGCAACCGCTTATCCAGGCCAACTACAGTCAGAGTGTTGTTCAATTAGTTGGTTGTTGATCATTATTTGGGCTCCAACGGAGAAATGATGCAGCCAACCTGTTGCAAATAATTTTTTAAAACACTGAACTAGGTTCCGACACCTCTAATGATATCTTCTTCAGACTGAAATTTTTTCAAACTGAAATTCTATCAACCGTAAAGTTACCTTGCGAGAAGTCAATAGTCGAAGTTTCGAGCAGACATGCTCAACTCAAAAATTAAAAATGTTCAGCCTTTGGTACGCATACTTTGCCATGAACAACATCAGCCCGATGTTAAAATTTCACCCTGATGAAGACATCCTTAGTGGTGTCGCAACCTAGGTCAAAGTGTTAAAACATTATTTGCAACAACTGTAGATGGCTGTATCATTTATCTTTTGAAATTTATATACGGTTGCTGAAAGACAGCTATGCTCAAAACTGTATCATTTGGCGTATTTGGTTGTTTCTTCCTAAGAAAGCAACACCTTTGTTTTGTTTATGAAAATTTTAGATTTGAGTTGAACACTGCTACAAGCTATATGATGCTCTTTGCAATTCATCTTCTGTCTTATCTGTAAGCAGCAGGTCATCAGCAAATAGCACGGTGTTAGCAAACCGCCTTTGTGAGGATTTTGTTCAGTTCATTTGTAGATATCAGTCGCCTTCCATTTTAGCTTCTCACTCACTAAACTGTACACGAGGATTTCAAAGTATACGAGGCAAATTTTCTGTTTTTGAGAATATGTGGTACTGTGTGTCTTGTTTCCTTAGAGAACATAAGATTCTATCGTTCCTGAATCTTCAAGCTTATTCGTTCAATAATAATCTGAATTAATCTCGCTTTTCTTCATAATTATTTGCCTCCTGAAATTATTTCTCAATCTTGCGATGTTTATGTTCTGTCTACATGTGCTCCTTTATGCTCCGTTCACGTCAGTAGTCGATGCGAGCCCTGCTTATTGGAAAGGAGCTGCCTTCAACAGAATTTATAATACTGTAAACTGCTTACATGAAATAGAGTATTTTACTTCTGCGCATGCGAATTTCAGCCGATAAAAGGTAGGTTTCAGCTGAAGAGGACTTCGAGACAGGTACTGCAGTCCTGAATACAGAGAGGGATGACTTTCTGTGATTTAAGCTTCTTGCTACTAGGTGCTACGCAATAAAATGTGCAAATTACATCTGCACTGCACACATTTTCTGTGTAAAAGATAACGCAGCTACCTTTATAGGCTGTATTAGACTTGTTGAACGTCTAGGTTACAATATTTTGAATTACTGTAACGTATGTTAAACACCCCTACAGTTCAGAAGGTAGGCGAGAGTTCAAAGTCCCATCGACAACCAGTGACGAAATACAAGCTCAGCATCTCAAATATGGGGAAGGAAAAGGCGGTATCTTTTCCAAAAAAACAAAAACAAAAAAAAAATTATGCCGCTCTTTGCCTTAAGTGAATTAGGAAAAACACGGATAATCTTAGTCTGGATGGCCAGACGTGGATTTGAATTGCCATGTACTAGCAACTTCATGTAGATACATCAAATGTCTGGGAATGTCCTTATTTCTCAATAGTTATCGAGAAGTGTTTTTCGTATGTGGCCCACTTTCGTTCTCTGCACGATACTTCGGTAGCTGCTGAGGTGGGTGAAGAGCAACGACCTCTAGCAGTTCGGGTCGTGAAGCGCTGTTGAGGAGTTGCTCATTTGCATTGAATCTGCATTGATCTGTCGTACGCAGCTCCTACCGGAAGGATCCCATTTACATCACATCTGCATTGTGAACAGCTCGTAGGAATACACTGATCTTAGCGCCGTCTTGTACACACTGCAGTTCGTCGATTGCCTTTCAAATAGCTTTCACTGCCTCAACAAGACGGCTTCCTTCGAAGTTGGCGTGGCCTGCTGGTTCTGTCGATGAGATGTGTGGACTCGACTGACGAACACCTCAATCGTTCCTTGTTGAGCTAGACGCCAGTCATGGGTTTGCGGCCTGTCTCATTTTCATAGCTTGAATGCCCCATGATGATTATAATTTATTTCACGTTTTGAATGTCGATGTTAAAAACTGATACTAAAGTGTTTGACTCCATAAGCAGTTCCTATGTAGTATATGTTGTTCCCTTAAGTTCCCAGGTGAGAGATTTTTTTGTATATTTCCCATTTTTTAATATTTGTTATTTCCGAGCATATAGTAGTGCTCAAATTAATTGGGGCAAGTTCATATTTTACAAGTAATTGACGTTGGTTAGCTGTAACCAATTTCATCAGCCCAATTATTGGACTCTTGGCGGACCATTGTTCTCTTGGCTACGAACAACTACTGTAGGTCGCCTCCAGCTGAGCTCAGTGCATGTATGTGTAATCACAGCGTGTTTTATTTTTGTTCTCTGGACAGGAAAACTTTGTCTTTCTATTAAAATGGGAATTTCACTTATGAAGTGGGCAAAACAGTAGCTCTTCATGAACAAAAATCTACAGGTATGATCATAAGAGACACTGCTCTTTTGTTGATGCGGAAAAATGTAGTGTGTCAATTCTTATTTGGCCATATAGTGATACTACCTCATTGTCTCCAAAGAGAAAAGGCAGACGTGGAGGGAACGAAAAAATACCCCCCTAGAACTGACAAAATTCTACTTAATAACAGTAACCTTTATCCTCAGAGACAAGAAAGGACCACCAGAGAGGCTTCTTGGGTATTAGGGTTGAAACTGACCTTTAAACAGTCAGTGGGTGGAGAGCACGAAAGCCAATAAAGAAGCATTTGTTAACACCAGCCATAAGGCAAAAACGGTTAGAATGCGCCAAACTATATGAATCTTGGACTTCTAATGACTAGAAACGTGTAATTTTCAGTGATGTATCACGCTGTACTGTTCAAGGTTACAGAGCAAGGATTGTCAGGCGAAGCTGTAACCTTGTCGAATCTATGCTACATGTTGAGAATCTCATTAAGTAAAAGGAGGGCACGCTAGTTACTAGTATTCAGTAAGCTGCTAGCTGTATTGTACAAATAGTAATAAATGTTCACACTTAACACTTTGTCTTCCTCACGTCTCTTACAAATTTATTCACTTCGCGCCGACAGCGCTGATTCAGATTACTTGGCTTGTCGCTAGCCGTTCTTGACATTATCGGGAGATTATAAATTGCTACGTTTTACTAATCTCATCGTTAATTCTCATAAGTTCTCAACCCTGTTCCCCTGCTTTCATGAAATTTCGAAAATATACTTACGTAAATAAATACAAAATTTTTTTCAGATTTATTTGCGTTGTCTTTGGTACATGGTATTTCTCTTTCGTATGATATGCAGCAACACAGTCTCCAAGATGTAATGCAACTCCACAAGACATGCACATTAAGTTTGCTGTTCCTTTCTTTTGTTTTTGGAATATACACGGCAGTTCCTTCGTTTCCGTTTATTCGCTTCGGAAATATGTAGGCCCATTGGTTGGTGATGCCCTACGTGACCGTAAAGTCTGTGAGCCAGATCATGATGAGACGTATGCGATGTAGTGGCGACCTCCAAGTTTTGGTCCGCGCATTCATCGTCAATAATCGTATCGTCTCTTTTGTCTGCCATGATGAAAGGGTACAAGTATTTATAACAACAAAAACTTGATGACGTGTGTAGCTTACTCTAACAGAATGCAAAAGATACCAAAGTGCTGTCGCCGGGCATGCGCGATACTTTGCTCATGACACCACCGTGGTTTCCCCAGCCGCTGAGCGGTACCATGCAGACAACACCCCTGCGGTGTCGCCGGCCGTTGACCGCTATTTGGTGCACGATACCACTGTGGTGTCGCCGGACGGCAGTGTGTTAAGGTTAAATCGTCTTGTCTAAGTTAATTAACACACTGTTGTATTTGTGATGTTTTAGTAAACAAATGTAATTATATTTTCGTTATGCTGAGTGCAAATCAGTCCGCGCTCTCGTCATGGAGGAAAGTTGTAGTGTGCACGCAAGAATAAATGGTGTTCAGTTAGTCGCTTGAGCTACTCTTACCGTCTCCGAGCCGGGTTTTATTTTCTTTTTCAGCAAATAAGCAGTTCTGCTGTTAATATATGTATAAAATGAAAAGACAATAAAAAATAAGTGTTTTCCATATATCTGTCGAAAATAAAAGAAGAAAATAAAATACAGCTAGTATCGCCATTATCTACTTGAGGCATGGGATGTGGCAGCTGTTGAGAAAACCAATTTCAGCGGGGAATGAACGACAGTAGATTAAAACACTTTTGCGTCTCTTAGAGCACACAAACTTTGTTTTATTCAAGACTGGCGACGAGACCTCTCATTGTATGTGGACACCGTGCGAAACAACACTGCTTTCATGTTGAAGTAAATTGGATTCTAAGTTTGAAGACTCGCTTCGCCCGTCACGGAGAACTTGGGAGATTATCACAACTACATGAAACGATCGAGAACCTCGCGTAAATAGCACGATCTGGGTCAGAAAAGTTTAATCGTGGCAGCAATTCCTCTGCTTAGATTTCTCCACTCGACTGGAGGAGGCCACGTAAATGCTCCACATCGATTTTATGACGCTATCTAGCGGGAAAATTGAATCTGATAAAGCGGCGATTTATTTAAGCACGATGGAGATGTAGCTTGCTGTCCAACCTGTCAGCTGAAGCACATTTCAGAAGAAAGATCTCCTAACTGTGCACAATACTGCCATCGGAGCTAGTGTCTGGCTCTTTTGGACCAGGATTTTATCAGCGAAAAATGCTCTTACCGGAGCGCAAAAAAGCCAAATATGCTCCTGGTTCAAAAAAGACTCTGACATAAAAGTGGGGTACCATGACTCATTCTACCTTCCTCAGCGCCTTTAAAAATTTTGGCATGCGAACGAACTCGCGCTCTTTTTAACATGCAACTCAGCTCTCATTCTCACAAGCTCACCAATTGTAACTCGCTCCTTAGTTCATCGCTGCGAGTACCTCATACCCATCCACTCCCACTTGCACCGATTCTCACTCATTCAGCCCAACTCATTATCACTTTGTGTCCCTCTGTCATTGTCTCCTGTGTCACTCTACAGTTCGCTTTGTTCTGCCCCACTACTACAGACTGACCGTAGCAGTCTGGTCCCTTTAATCCCACAAACCAACCAACCAACCAACTACTACAGTCTCGTCTCAATGTCACTATCTCCCTCTTTTTCTCTCTTACTGCTATTATATCATTCATTCCTTCCCACTGCTGCTGTCTCCTATCACTGTCACCATCTCTCACTTTCACGTTGTTATTGTCATAGACACTGTCTCTCATTATCTCTGGCTCTCAACCACTTCCACTTTCCCTCCCCCCCCCCCCCTTCCCCAACCCCTTGCACTGTCACCTTCCACTTTTCCCAGCACTATTCCGTCACTGTCAACTATATTGTGCTGCCACTGTGTTCCTCTTTCTCTCACACTGCCATTATCTCCTTCGCTCTTTCTATACCACAACCACTGTCTCCCAGTATTTACTTTTCTGTCTCCCAGTATTTACTTTTCTGTCTCCCAGTATTTACACCCCCTGCGGGTTCGGGGGTTAGAATAGGCCCGCGGTATTCCTGCCTGTCGTAAGAGGCGACTAAAAGGAGTCTCGAACGTTTCGGCCTTATGTGATGGTCCCCTCTCGGGTTTGACCTCCATCTATCTAAATTATTCCGAAGAGCGAGCCAATTGGGGAAGGGCACCTTACATGGTGCACTGTATCCTTCGTGCAATTAGACCTATAGCCGTCTTTCTCGTCGTTGCAATGGTGTCCCGCTCGTTTTCGAGCTCTTGGGCGATTACCACGCTGCACTCTGCAGTGTTTCTTTTAACTGTGACGACGACCTTGGCCATTTTTGCACCTAAGATCCAGCACGGTAGCCAGTCCGTTGTGGTGGGGCCGCCATGTACCCTCTTGGTTGTAGCCCCCTGACAACACAGGGATCGCTCTACTGATGCCTGCGCCGTTCACTCCCCACGTATGCCAAGGAGTAGATGCCCATCTCCCTGGGGCATCAGGACTCCCGGCAATGGCCATCCTGCCAGGTGGCCTTTGCTGTGGCTGGGTGGCGCCCGTGGGGAGGGCCCTTGGTCGGAGTAGGTGGCATCAGGGCGGATGACCCGCAATGAAGCGTGGTACATCATCTATCGCTGGTGGGCCTCCACCAGCAGTCTCTAAGCGATCGAGGTCTAACCTCAACGGGAAGAAATTGGATCAGAGATCGTTTCCCTCCCTAGCTACTCCATGGGAGGAACGTCTTGCTAAAGAAGGCAGTGGCGAATATTCACCCCGGTACCTTGTGTGTACGCGGGTTGATGGAGAATCGTTCGTGTCGACCAAGCCCCAGTTTTTTGTGGAGCATTTAGAGGACAAGTTCGGGGAGGTGGAGGGCTTGTCCAAGATGCGCTCTGGCTCTGTGCTCATCAAAACGGCATCCTCTGCCCAGTCACGGAGGTTGCTCAATTGTGACAAGATGGGGAATGTTTCAGTTACCATCACGCCGCATAAGAGTCTCAACATGGTCCAGGGTATTATATTCCACAGGGATCTTCTTCTGCAGTCCGACGATGAATTACGCGCCAACCTCGAACGACGAGGTGTTCACTTCGTCCGGCGCGTCCATCGGGGTCCGAGGGATAATCAGGTAGCCACCGGTGCCTTCATCTTGGCCTTTGAGGGTGATGTCTTACCCGAAAAGGTTAAGGTGATGGTTTACCGTTGTGATGTGAAACCATATAGCCCTCCTCCGATGCGATGTTTTAAATGCTGGAAGTTTGGGCACATGTCATCTCGCTGTACTTCCAGCATCACGTGTCGGGATTGCGGACGTCCTTCGCATCCTGATACTCCATGTGCTCCGCCTCCCATTTGTGTTAACTGTGGAGAACACCATTCCCCCTGCTCACCGGACTGTCGGATCTTCCAGAAGGAAAGGAAGATAATGGAATATAAGACCCTGGACCGCCTGACCTACACCGAGGCAAGGCGGAAATATGAGCGGCTACATCCCGTGCCCATGACATCCACCTATGCCGCTGCTGCACAAGCAGTCCGATCCTCACCCGTGTCGTCACGTACTGTTGCCTCTCAGCTATGTCTCAATGAACCGGCCCCCTTGGTTGTGGGGGGCACTTCGCCCACGGTTGCTCCATCTACTCCAGGAGCAACACCACCCCAACCATCGGGGACATTCGTCCCCCCTTCCCAGCCGGAGAAGCGTAGGGCTTCTTCGGCTACTCTAGCCAGGAAGGGGTCCCTTGGGGCCCTCCCTTCCCAGGCTTTGCCAGTGTCAAAGCGGACACCCGCAAAGTTTTGAAACAACAACCGGTCGCTGGTCATAGGGCTTCACGGTCGTAGTCCGTCCCTGAGACTGACCCAGTGGGGCCCTCCCAGCCAGACCCTCCCAAGGCACAGCGTGCGAAGCCATTGAAGAAAAAGGCTCCCAAGCATCCTGACATTGCGGTGGCACCTGTCCCACCGCAACCTTCAAACTCTGCGTCTGAGGACGAGGTGGAGATCCTGGCGTCCGCTGAGGACCTCGATCTCGCCAGTCCCTCCGACGCCATGGAAAGCACTGGCACAGGTGCTCACTTGGAGGCAGCAGGTGACCCAGTGGCGTAATCTGCCTTCCCAGTCCCGTCACGCCTTTCCCAGCCATGGACAACACCATCCTCCAGTGGAACTGCAGCGGTTTCTTCCACCATCTAGCTGAGCTCCGCCAACTTATCAGCCTTCACCCTTTCTTCTGCATTGCTCTCCAGGAAACTTGGTTTCCAGCAATGCGAACCCCCGCCCTCCGTGGCTATCGGGGTTATTACAAGAACCGAGCAGCTTATGAAAGGGTGTCTGGTGGCGTCTGCATATATGTCCTTCACACTCTGCACAGCGAGTCTGTCCCTCTCCAGACGCCTTTAGAGGCTGTCGCTGTACGCGTGTGGACGCCACAGGCTGTTACCGTCTGCAGTCTTTACATTCCACCGGATGGTGATGTCTCGCAGCATGTCCTGGCTGCACTGGTCGCCCAATTGCCGCCACCTTTCTTGCTATTGGGCGACTTCAACGCCCATAACCCTCTGTGGGGTGGGTCAGTGGCAACAGGTCGAGGCGCCATCGTTGAGCATTTACTGTCGCAGCTCGATCTCTCGCTGTTAAATGATGGTGCCTTCACACACTTCAGTGTGGCGCATGGCACCTACTCCGCCATTGACCTTTCAATTTGTAGCCACAGCCTCTTACCGTCTGTCCATTGGAGTGTGCATGACGACCTGTGTGGTAGTGACCATTTTCCGATCATTTTGTCACTACCACAGCGCCACTCTTCTGGGCGCCCTAGCAGATGGGCTATGAATAAGGCTGACTGGGACTTGTTCTCCTCCACTGCCGCTTTTGAGCATCTCGCTACCGATGACATTGATGCGGTGGTTCAATCGGTCACCACCGGCATCGTTACTGCCGCCGAATCTGCCATTCCCCATTCCTGTGGGTCCCCTCGGCGGAAGGCTGTGCCTTGGTGGTCGCCTGAGATCGCTGAAGCGATTAAAGATCGCCGGCGGGCGCTCCAGCGTCACAAGCGACACCCCTCCCTCGACCACCTTATCGCCTTCAAACAGCTGCGAGCGCGGGCCCGCCTCCTTATCCGCCAAGGCAAGAAGGAGTGCTGGGAGCGGTATGTGTCCACCATTGGCCTCCATGTCACTCCCTCGCAGGTCTGGGCTAAGATTCGACGCGTCTACGGCTATCGGACGCCTGCCAGCGTCCCTGCGCTCTCACTGAATGGAGCCGTTTGTACCGACTCCGACGTCATTGCAAATCGCATAGCAGAGCATTTTGCTATGAGTTCCGCTTCTGCGAATTACCCCCAGGCCTTCCACTCCATTAAAGAGCGGATGGAACGTCGGAGCCTTTCGTTTCACACCAACCACCCAGAATCTTACAATGCTCCATTTAGTGAGTGGGAATTTCGCAGTGCCCTCGCTGCTTGCCCTGATACCGCTCCTGGGCCAGATGGCATCCACTGTCAGATGCTGAAACACCTTTCAGTGGACTGCCAGCGGCGCCTTCTCGATCTTTACAACCGTCTTTGGGTCGAGGGGGAGTTTCCGTCGCAATGGCGGGAAGGCATTGTCATCCCCGTTTTGAAACCTGGAAAGAACCCTCTGGAGGTGGACAGCTACCGTCCCATTAGCCTCACCAACGTTCTTTGCAAGTTGCTTGAACGGATGGTGAGCCGGCGCTTGCATTGGGTACTGGAGTCTCTGGGCCTTCTGGCTCCATCTCAGGGTGGGTTCCGTAAAGGCCGCTCCGCCGCCGACAATCTGGTGAGCCTGGAGTCGGCCATCCGTACTGCCTTTTCCCGCCGTCAGCACCTGGTCGCTGTCTTTTACGACATGCGGAAGGCGTACGATACGACGTGGCGTCATCACATTCTTTCTACGCTTCATGGATGGGGTCTTCGGGGTCCTCTGCCGATTTTTATCCGCAATTTTCTGTCGTGTCGTACCTTCCGCGTGCAAGTCGCGGCCTCGTATAGTTCCTCCCACGTCCAGGAGAACGGTGTGCCACAGGGCTCTGTTTTAAGTGTCTGTCTGTTTTTAATAGCCATTAACGGGCTTGCTGCGGCCGTGGGAAATTCTGTCTCCGCTTCCCTGTATGCTGACGACTTCTGCCTTTATTACAGCTCTACTGGCATTGCAGCTGTTGAACGTCAGCTACAGGGCGTTATCCGTAAGGCGCAATCTTGGGCTGTAGCGCATGGGTTTCAGTTTTCGGCAGCCAAGACCCGCGTTATGCATTTCTGCCGGTGCCGAACAGTCCATCCTGAGCCGCGGCTTTATCTTGCCGACGAACTCCTTGCTGTGGTGGAGACCCACAGGTTTTTGGGGGTGGTTTTCGATGCCCGGTTGACTTGGCTGCCTCATATCCGGCAGCTGAAACAGACGTGTTGGCGGCATCTAAACGCTCTGAGATGCTTGAGCAACACCCACTGGGGCGCCGACCGCTCTACACTGTTGCGGCTCTACCAGGCGTTAATTCAGTCCCGTCTGGATTATGGGAGCCTGGCTTATGGCTCAGCATCCCCATCTGCGTTACGGGTGCTGGACCCGATTCTCCACAGCGGGATACGCCTTGCCACTGGTGCTTTCCGCACCAGCCCTGTGGACAGCGTACTAGTGGAGGCAGGTGTACCTCCACTGCGGTTCCGACGCCAACGTTTGCTGGCCGCTTATGCTGCCCATGTTCTAAGCTCGCCCGGGCATCCAAACTATCGTCTCCTGTTCCCGCGGTCGGTCGTCCATATGCCAGAACGTCGGCCCCGGTCTAGTTGTACAATAGCGGTCCGCGTCAAGGAGCTTCTCTCTGGGCTCCAGGGTTTCACTGTTCCACCTCCTTTCCGGGCTACTTTGCATACACCCCCATGGTGTGTTTGTCGTCCTAGCCTTCGGCTCGACTTGGCACAGGGCCCTAAGGACTCAGTCCCTCAAGAGGCCTTCCGCCGCCGCTTTTATTCCATCCTGGCCACGTATCAGGGCTCTGGTGTTGTTTACACTGACGGTTGAATGGTTGCTGGTCGTGTAGGATATGCGCTCACTCTAGGGGACCTTTCCGAACAACGTTCCTTGCCGGATGGCTGCAGCGTTTACACTGCTGAACTGGTCGCCATCTTTTGTGCTCTAGAGTATATCCGCTCCTGCTCAGGTGAGTCCTTCGTTATCTGTAGCGATTCCCTGAGCGGTTTACGAGCTCTCGACCAGTGTTTCCCTCGTTCTCGTTTGGTGATGGCTATCCACGAGTCTCTGCATACTCTCTCCTGTTGCGGCCGCTCTGTGGTCTTTGTGTGGACCCCCGGTCATGTCGGTATCCCGGGTAACGAACATGTTGACCGCCTGGCGAAAGAGGCCACCAGTAAGCCATCTCTGGACGTTGGCCTCCCAGAGACTGATTTGCGGGCAGTCTTCCGCCGCAAAATCTTGGCGCTATGGGACGATGAATGGCGCGAACTGCCAATGCGCAATAAACTCCGTGCTGTCAAGGAGACGACGGCTGTGTGGCGGTCATCCCTGCGAGCCACTCGCAGGGACTCAGTAGTTCTTTGCCGGCTCCGCATTGGCCACTCCCAGCTGACACACAGTTATTTACTGCGCCGGGAGGACCCTCCTCTATGTCGCTGTGGGGCAGCTTTGACAGTGGCCCACATTTTGCTGGCCTGCCCCCTTTTAGCAGTGGTCAGGCAGACATTTGCGCTGCCTGCTACGCTCCCTGCCCTTTTAACAGACGACTCCACTATGGCTGACTTAGTTTTACGTTTTATTCGGGCAGGGGGATTTTATCATTTACTCTGAGTGTTTATGTTTTATTTTATTGTTATGTATTGATTCTGGCCTTTGGCCTATGGTTTTACACTGATTTTTTAATGTGTTTCTACGTGGTTGGCCTTTCCTTTTTTCTGTCTATGGTCGGCCAACCACCGTCACACTCTGTGTGGTTTTAGTTTGTTTTGTCTTGTCTTTGTCTCAGTATCCCTTGTTCTGTATCGTCTGTGATATCTTCTGTTCCTTGTTTTTATTCTCTGTGGGTGTTCTTTGTCTTTGGAAAAAGGGACCGATGACCATGGCAGTCTGGTCCCTTTAATCCCCCAAACCAACCTACCAACCAGGCGTTAATCCAGTCCCGTCTGGATTATGGGAGCCTGGCTTATGGCTCAGCATCTCCATCTGCGTTACGGGTGCTGGACCCAATTCTCCACAGCGGGATACGCCTTGCCACTGCCCCGTGGACAGCGTACTAGTGGAGGCAGGTGTACCTCCCCTGCGATTCCGACGCCAATGTTTGCTGGCCGCTTATGCTGCCCATGTTCTAAGCTCGCCCGGGCATCCAAATTGTCGTCTCCTGTTCCCGCGATCGGTCGTCCATCTGCCAGATCGTCGGCCCCGGTCTGGTTGTACAATAGCGGTCCGCGTCAAAGAGCTTCTCTC
This sequence comes from Schistocerca serialis cubense, assembly GCF_023864345.2. Lineage (NCBI taxonomy): Eukaryota > Metazoa > Arthropoda > Insecta > Orthoptera > Acrididae > Schistocerca > Schistocerca serialis. Next base: position 164,129,840 of record NC_064645.1, on the reverse strand, counting down.
TGGTCTTCAGGTTTTCACTGTTCCACCTACTTTCCGGGCCACTTTGCATAAACCCACATGGTGTGTTCGTCGCCCTTGCCTTCGGCTGGACTTGGCACAGGGCCCGAAGGACTCAGTCCCTCCAGAGGCCTTCCGCCGCCGCTTTTATTCTCTCCTGGCCACGTATCAGGGCTCGGGTGTTGTTTACACTGACGGTTCGATGGTTGCTGGTCGTGTCGGGTATGCGCTCACTCTAGGGGACCGTTCCGAACAACGTTCCTTGCAGGATGGCTGCAGCGTGTACACTGCTGAATTGGTCGCCATCCTTCGTGCCCTAGAGTATATCCGCTCCTGCTCAGGTGAGTCCTTCGTTATCTGTAGCGATTCCCTGAGCGGTTTACGAGCTCTCGACCAGTGTTTCCCTCGTTCTCGTCTGGTGATGGCTATCCACGAGTCTCTGCATACTCTTGCCTGTTGCGGCCGCTCTGTGGTCTTTGTGTGGACCCCCGGTCACGTCGGTATCCCGGGTAACGAACATGTTGACCGCCTGGCGAAAGAGGCCACCAGCAAGCCATCTCTGGACCTTGGCCTCCCAGAGACTGATTTGCAGGCAGTCTTCCGCCGCAAAATCTTGGCGCTATGGGACGATGAATGGCGCGAACTGACAATGTCCAATAAACTCCGTGCTGTCAAGGAGACGACGGCTGTGTGGCGGTCATCCCTGCGAGCCACTCGCAGGGACTCGGTAGTTCTTTGCCGGCTCCACATTGGCCACTCCCGGCTGACACACAGTTATTTACTGCGCCGGGAGGACCCTCCTGTATGTCGCTGCGGGGCGGCTTTGACAGTGGCCCACATTCTGTTGGCCTGCCCCCTTTTAGCTGTGGTCAGGCAGACATTTGCGCTGCCTGATACGCTCCCTGCCCTTTTAACAGACGACTCCGCTATGGCTGACTTAGTTTTACGTTTTATTCGGGCAGGGGGATTTTATCATTTAATCTGAGTGTTTCTGTTTTATTTTATTGTTTTGTGTTGATTCTGGCCTTTGGCCTATGATTTTACACTGATTTTTTAATGTGTTTCTAAGTGGTTGGCTTTTCCTTTTTTATTTCTATGGTCGGCCAACCACCGTCAATGTCTATGTGGTTTTCGTTCGTTTTGTCTTGTCTTTGTCTCAGTCTCTCCTGTTCTGTATCGTCTGTGATCTCTTGTGTTCCTCGTTTTTATTCTCTGTGGGTGTTATTTGTCTTTGGAAAAAGGGACCGATGACCATAGTAGTCTGGTCCCTTTAATCCCCCAACCAACCAACCAACCAACCCAGTATTTACTTTTCTGTCTCCCAGTATTTACTTTTCTGTCTCCCAGTATTTACTTTTCTGTCTCCCAGTATTTACTTTTGGCTCCTTCCCACTGAGCATCAAAAAGCGAGAATATGTTCACATGCTATAGTTTTTAAAGGTGATGAGGAAAGGATGGTGAGGAAGCTGGTTCCCCACTTTTTAGAATATTTTAAAACAGGAGCATATTGGCCTTTTTGTGCTCCGATAGGAGCAATTTTCCGCGGGCTCCCTTCATTTCCTTTCCACTGCAGGGCATGTCACTCACAAGAAAATATCTTTATGGGTCAGTAAAATTTTGATAGTTCACTTATATGAATCTGAAATAACGAAAAACTAATTTTACACGTCAGATCGGATTTTGCGTGTACAAAAATGTTTCGTGTCCCCTACAGCATGATATTCCAAGAGCCGTTCTGATGATAACGGAGACACTTTACTGCGTATTTTTCCATGCTACGTCACTTTATAAACGACGTTTCCAACCCACAGCGAATTTGATGTTGTGGTTGGCAGGAGAGCCAACACCGTGTTACTGGAGGAGGCCGAAAGGCACGCGTTTTAGCTCACGCAGGCTGGCGTGAGGTCTGGAACAGGACAAGGAAATTAGAATTTAGAAAAACGGACGTAGCTGGTGGAATACTTAACTTTAATCCATTAATGATTAACGTCGCTCTTGACGGTACATGATTCACAATATCAATAGTAACTGAATATGGCGCCTTGCTAGGTCGTAACAAATGACGTGGCTGAAGGCTATGCTAAACTATCGTCTCGGCAAATGAGAGTGTATTTTGTCAGTGAACCATCGCTAGCAAAGTCGGCTGTACAACTGGGGCGAGTGCTAGGATGTCTCTCTAGACCTGCCGTGTGGCGGCGCTCTGTCTGCAATCACTGATAGTGGCGACACGCGGGTCCGACGTATACTAACGGACCGCGGCCGACTTAAAGGCTACCACCTAGCAAGTATTGTGTCTGGTGGTGACACCACATTCCTCCCCCGCAAATCGGCGTACGGTTGTGGCATAAGGCTTCCGCCCGCCGTGGGGAGGACCCATGTTGGCGTATGCGACGAGGTGGGGAGCCTAACAGGCGAGGCTGTGCCACCCTCACCCTGCCATTCGGACCGCGGGGAGCTAGGAAACGCCTGAAAACCTGCTCCAGGGTGCACGCCAACATGGGGTGTATGCGCCCGTAGAGAGACAGGAGGGGCCGAAGGGTCGACCTCCATCGGGCCGGGGCACCCGACGGGCGAAGACGACATATGGTCCGGAACGGGCAAGAGTTCCATGTCGGAGGACAACTGGTTACGGGAAGCGATCGGCGGCGCGTGACCCAGGGAGGCGCCCGGCGGTTGCAGCGACGCGTCCACTGCGGGCGTCGTCGTCGGCGGCGGCGGTGGCAGCGCGTCGCCATGGGGAGAAATGCAAGGCAGCGTCTGTAACACCTGGGGCTGAGGCGAGCCAGTAGATGGGTCCCCAGGGCGCTGACCGGACGGCACCGTCGCTGAAAGCAGACGGCGAGCGGCAGATCCCGTGCGACGACAGAGGCGCAGCTGGTTGAGATGCGGGCGCACCTCACCAGAGGCTCCCAAAACCAGATACATAGCGCGTCCGAGGCAGCCAAGAATGCGTCCTTCGAGCCAACGCCGTGAACCTCGGTAGTGGCGGTAGTAGACAACGTCGCCTGGGACAAACGCAGGAGTCTGCCGCTGCACAGGAACCTGATGCGGCGGATGTAGCAAAGACATCGAGGTTCGATGAGGGCGACCGTGGAGCAACTCAGCCGGCGAGCCACCATCTCGGGGCTGAGAGCGATACGAGGACAAAAAGAGCAATAACGCGTCCTCCCGAGAATGCGACTCTTTTAACTTCAACATCTGTGACTTGAAAGTCGTGACCAATCGTTCAGCGGCACCGTGTGACTGTAGCGAAAACGGCGCGGACGTCAGATGTTGAATACCATTGGCCTTGCAGAATGACTGAAATTCTGCGGACATGAATTGTGGGCCATTGTCGGAAACAATAGTCTGTGGAAGACCTTCAATGCAATAGATAGCAGATAACGCTTGGATGGTGGCAGATGACGTCGTGGAAGACATCCGGACAACAAAAGGAAAATTACTGAATGAATCTACCACAACCAACCATCGAGCATTCCAGAATGGACCAGCAAAATCGATGTGTAAGCGTTGCCAAGGGGAAGTGGCTTTTGGCCATGCAAAGAATTTCCGCGGTGGTGCTGATTGTTGTTCGGTACACACCATGCAGGAAGAGCACATATTCGTAATCGCGGCATCGATTCCGAACCAAGTACAGTGCTGACGAGCAAGTTGTTTCGTTCTCACTATACACCAATGTCCTTGGTGGAGAAGCCGTAAGACAGAGGACTGTAACGAACGTGGGACCACGACCCTGGACTGATCATTATCAGAACGCAACTGCAAAACACCACGTCGTACAAAGTCTCTCCTTGTGACCAAAAAATCTGCGAACCAACAGATCAGCGATCCCCGATCCGTGACTTTGATAAGGGCCATTGCATAGCAACAAAACGCAGAACGGTAGCAAGGACAGGGTCGGCAGCTGTGGCTGTAGCTACACGACGAAAATCAATCGGAAACGATTCGACCACGTCATCGGTTTCCGCATCAATGTACATGCAAGCAAGTTCGGAGGAATCGAAGGCACTATCCTCAGCAACAGGCAAGCGGGACTGCGCATCAGCGTTTCCGTGCTTAGCAGTGGACCGATACAAGATATCGTAGCGGTACTGCGAGAGGAAAATAGACCAGCGAATGAATTTCTGCGCTGTACGTGGAGTTACCGGCTTGGTCGGATGAAAAACGATGTCAAAGGTTTGTGGTCTGTGATTATGGTAAAGTGACGATCATACAAGAAATCATGAAACTTAGAAGCATTGGCTCTGGTATTTGGTGTTACTTTCTCGATCTGTGAATAATTTCTTTGTGCAGACGAAAGCAATTTGGACGCAAAAGCAATAGGGCGATCGTGCGATCCATCTTTGTGCTCCAGCACAGCACCGATCCCGAATTCCGATGCATCCACCATCAACAAAAGGGGTTTCTGGGGATCGAATGGCGTAAGGCAAGTATTGGAAAGCAACGCCGGTTTCAACTGACGAAAGGCGCGTTCGCATTCCGTCGTCCAGACGAACGGAACACCTTTACGGCTTAAGCGATGAAGCGGAGCTGAAATTGAAGAAGCATGTAGTACATATCTGTTACAGTAATTTATTTTTCTCAGCACACTCTGTAGCTGCTTCAAATTCTGCGGCGAAGGCAAGTCTTGTATGGCACGAAGGTGCGTGGGACTGGGATGTATGCCTTGGGCATTGAGTACATGTCACAGGTATGGCAAATCACGAGCAAAAAACACACATTTGTCCTTCCGCAAGCGAAGACCATTTTGTCGCAAGACCTGAAATAATGTTCTGAGATTCGCCATATGTTCTTCTTCCGTCTTTCCAGAGATCACAATATCGTCCAGATTATTTGCTGAAGTAGGGACCGACGCACAAACAGTTTGTAGATATTGCTGAAACAATTCAGGGGCGGATGCACACCCGAATGGCAGTCGTTTGAATTGATACAACCCAAGATGAGTGTTAACCACCAAATCGCGCTGGGATTCTTCGTCCACCGGTATTTGCAAGTACACGTCTGCGAGGTCCAACTTCGGAAAATATTTACCCGGGCACAGTTTGCAAAAGGATCTTCCAGGGCGGGGTAAAGGAAAAGTTGCAATCACTAGTTGTGGGTTCACTGTTGCCTTGAAGTCCACCCAAAGTCTCAATTTTCCGGAAGGTTTTGGCAAAATTACTAAGGGTGATGCCTAGAGAGAAGCCTGCACACGTTCAATTACACCTTGTGATTTCAAATCGTGTAATGTTTTTGCAACCTCATCACACAATGCGTGGGGAACATTGCGCACCCTGAAAAATTTCGGCTGCGCGTTTACTTTCAGTTCCAAATGTGCTTTATAGTTCTTAGCGCAACCGAGGCCCGGTACAAAAATGTCTGCAAATTCTTCACATAGACGAGAAACAATGTCTGAGGGCACAGTCTGGTTCACTGATAGGACCTGATTTACTACAGACAAGTTAAACAACGGAAATAAATCGAAACCAAACAAGTTCACTGCAGAAGAAGAATGAAGGACGCAAAATGACACAAGTTTTGTTTGTCCTTTGTATGTTGCAAGAAGGCTGCGCTGTCCTAACACAGGGATACCTTGACCTGAATAACTAGTTAACTTAACATTTGCGGCACTCAACAGAGGTGTGCCCAGCTGTTTGTAAGTGTCTTGATTGATCAGTTAAACTGCAGCTCAGGTATCGAGCTGGAATGGTATCACTTTGCCGTTAATGTCCAAGTCTACAAAAAGTTTATTGTCCTGCTGACGATGTGAGCGACTGTCTCGTGCAACGTGAACTGACGCTGGTACATAATCACGTGCGACTTGACGGGATTTCCGGCGATGTCGACGCACACTATTTGTGGGACGAACACAGTCTTTGTTAAAGAAAGTGGCACTGAGCGGAGTGGAATGAACTACATGAATTTCCATGGGCGAAGTTTCACGAGCCTTAGTATCCTCGGTTCGAATCCGGCGCGAAGCAAGGGGCCTGGAATGGTTTTGAGCTTCCAATCTGAGCTTTTTCTGGCAAACACTCTGAACATGTCCTTTTTTATTATATAAAAAGCAAATAGCTTGGAGTGACGGGCAATTCTCACGCGAATGTCTAGTAGCGCACCGCGGGCGTCATTTTAGCACTGCATTTGGTTGCCTGCGTGGTACACGCGGCTGACAGCCTGGCGGCAGCGGCGCGGCCGGGTGCGAGGACGGTTTACTGTTCCATGCAGCTCGCCTGGCGGGCCGGTTAACCTGACACACGGGTGGCGAAGTTTCAAATGATTCCTGACCAAAGTCATGTGTGCCCTGCCGATCCAATATGTCCATCACTTGTTGAAGGGAGGGATTGACTAGTTTCAAAATCTGTTCCCTTATACGAACATCAGAAACATTCTGTGCAATTGCATCACGTACCATAGTATCTGAATAAGGGAGTCCACATTGACACTCAAAAGCACAATCCCTAGTAAGACCTTGGGAGGTTGCAACACACTCCCAATTAGTCTGACCTGCTGTACGTTTTGTACGAAAGAAGGTATACCTTTTCGCAACTACATTGACTGATGCTTTGAAATATGCATCTAATGGAGACAAAATTTCTTCGTAGGACAGAGTTGCTACGTCACGTCGGGGAAGTAATTTGACTATCACACGGTACGTTTGTATGCCGACTGATGATAAGAGATAAGGCTGCCGCTCGTTACCTTGAATTCTGTAGGCGGCGAGATGGAATCCAAATTGGTGTGACCACTCCGTCCAGCTTTCCAGTGCAGCATCAAAAGGTCGAAAAGTTGGTGCAACTGCGTGTTGTGGCTGTGTTAGCGGTGGAGCGGCTGCTGCTGCATCGTTTTGCATCGCATGTTGATACTGGACGATCTGTCCAAGGGCATCCAGTAACGCCTGCGTCTGCTGATTTTGTAAGCCATAAAATTCGGACAGTACATCTGGAGATTGTGGCGAAGCCATTACACGAGTAAATCGGGGATATATCGATAAGAACGCGGTTTTGCCTCGTCGCCAATGTTGTAGTTGGCAGGAGAGCCAACCCCTCCTGCGGGTCCGGGGTATTCCTGCCTGTCGTAAGAGGTGACTAAAAGGAGTCTCAAACATTTCAGCCTTAATGTGATGGTCCCCTAAGGGGTTTGACCACTACCTTTCAAAATTTTCTGTTAGTGTGTACCATTTGCAAGAGGACGCCTTACGTTGTGTATTATATATCCATCTTGCCCTAAGATCTGGCACACCCGATATTGACATGGAGTTGGACTTACATCGAGCTTCTGGCCACATTGGCTGCAGTGTGTTCCGGGTAGCACAAATTCCCTCCATTGTGCACTTCCATCTTTGCCCTCATGATGTACATGGATATTTCGACACCCGACATCCAGCATGGTAGCCAGTCCGTTGTGGTGGGTTTGTCATGTACCCTCTTGGTGGTAGCCCCCAGACTACACAGGGATTGCACTGCTGATGCCTGAGCTGCTACCTCCTGACATATGCCGAGGAATAGATGCCTATCCCTCTGGGGCATCGGGGCTCCCGGCAAAGGCCATCCTGCGAGGTGGTCTTTGCTGTGGCTCGGTGGCGCCTGCGGGGAGAGCCCCTGGTTGGAGTGGGTGGCATCAGGGCGGATGACCCGCAATGAAGCGTGGTACATCATCTCTCGCTGGTGAGCCTCCACCAGCAGCCTCTAAGCGATCGAGGTCTAATCTCAATGGGAAGAAATACGATCCGAGGTCATTTCCCTCTCTGGCCACTCCATGGGAGGAACGCATGTCTAAAGACAGCAGTGGAGATTATTCACCCCGGTACCTTGTCTGAATGCAGGTTGATGGTGAATCTTTTATGCCAACCAAGCCTCAGTTTTTATGGAGCATTTAGAGGATAAGTTCGGGGAGGTGGACGGCTTGTCCAAAATGTGCTCTGGGTCAGTTCTCTTCAAAACAGCATCCTCTGCCCAGTCACGGAGGTTGCTCGCTTGCGACAAGTTGGGGGATGTTTACGTCACCATCAATTCCCATAAAAGTTTAAACATGGTCCAGGGTATTATATTCCACAGGGATCTTCTTCTGCAGCCCGACGATGAACTAGGCGCCAACCTAGAACGACGAGGTGTTCACTTCGTCCGGCGCGTCCATCAGGGTCTGAGGGATAGTCAGGTAGTCACCGGTGCCTTCATCTTGGCCTTCGAAGGTGATGTCTAACCCGAAAAGGTCAAGGTGATGGTTTACCGATGTGATGTGAAAACATATACCCCTTCTCCGATGCGGTGTTTTAAATGCTGGAAGTTCGGACACATGTCATCTCTCTGTACTTCCGGCATCATGTGTAGAGAGTGTGTACGTCCTTTGCATCCCAATACTCCATGTGCCCCGCCTCCTATCTGTGTGAACTGCGAGGAACACCATTCCCCTTGCCCGCCGGACTGTAGGATATTCTAGAAAGAAAGGAAGATAATGGAATATAAGACCCTGGACCGCCTGACCTACCTCAAGGCTAGGTGGAAATATGAGCGGTTACATCCTGTGCCAATGACATCCACCTATGCCGTGGCTGCAACACCGGTTCGAACCTCTACCATGTCGTCACCTACAGTTCGACCTCAGCTCTGTAAGAATTCGCTGGCACCCTTGGTTGTGGGGGGCACTTCAGTCCCTGTTGCTCCTGCTCCATCAACTTCAGGAGCAACACCCTCCAAACCATCGGGGACATCAGTTCCCCCTACCCAGCCGGAGAAGCGTAAGACTTCTTCGGCTTCTCTCACTGGGAAGGGGTCCCTTGGGGACCTCCCTTCGCAAGTTGCGACCAGTGGAAACGCGGACGCCCGCAAGTGGCTGAAACAACCACCAGTCCCTGGTCGGAGGGCCTCACGGTCGTCGTCCGTCCCTGCGACTGACCGAGTGAAGCCCATGAAGCCTGAACCACCGAAGGCGCAGCGGGAGAAGCCGAAAAAGAGGAAAGTCCACAAGACCAACGATATTGCGGTGGCGCCCGTCCCACCGCTTCCTACAAGCTCTGCGTCTGAGGACGAGGTCTGCTGAAGACCTGGATCTCGCCGGTCCCTCAGACGCCATGGATGTCACTCATGCAGGTTCTGATTCGGTGGCAGCGAGTGAACCAGCGGCGTAAATTGCCTTCCTAGTCCCTTCACGCCTTCTCAGCCATGGACAATTTCATACTCCAGTGGAACTGCAGCGGTTTTTTCCACCAACTAGCTGAGCTCTGACAAAGTATCAGCCTTCACCCTTTCTTCTGCATCGCTACTCAGGAAACTTGGTTTCCAGCAATGCGAACCCTCGCCCTCCGTGGCTATCGGGGTTATTATAAGAACCGGGCAGCTTATGAAAGGTTGTCTGGTGGCGTCTGCATACATGTCCTTAACTCTCTTCACAGCGAGTCTGTCCCTCTACAAACACATTTGGAGGCTGTCGCTGTTCGAGTGTGGACGCCACAGGCTGTTACCATCTGCAGTCTTTACCTTCCACCGGATGATGATGTTGCGCAGCATGTCCTGGCTGCGCTGTTAGCCCAATTGCCGCCCCCTTTCCTGTTACTGGGCGACTTCAACGTCCATAACACTCTGTGGGGTGGGTCGGTGGCGACAGGACGAGGCGCCACCATGCAGCATTTATTGGCACAGATCGATCTTTCGCTTTTAAATGATGGTTCCTTCACACACTCCAGCTTGGCGCATGGCACGTACTCCGCCATCGGCCTTACAGCTTGCAGCCCTAGCCCCTTACCATCTGTCCAATGGAGTGTGCATGACGACCTGTGTGGTAGTGACCACTTTCCAATCTTTCTGTCACTGCCACAGCGTCAGTCTTCTGGGCGGCCTTGCAGGTGGGCCATGAATAAGGCTGACTTGTTTTCCTCCACTGCTGCTATTGAGCTTCTGTCTAGTGATGGCATTGATGCGGTGGTTCAATCGGTCACCACCGGCATCGTTACCGCCGCCGAATCTGGCATTCCCCGCTCTTCTGGGTCCCCTCGGCGGCGGACTGTGCCTTGGTGGTCGACTGAGATCGCTGAAGCGATTAAAGATCGCTGGCGGGCCGGGCGCCCCAGCGTCACAAGCGACACCCCCCCATCGAAAACCTTATCGCCCTCAAACAGCTGCGTGCGCGAGCCCGCCGCCTTATCCGCCAAAGCAAGCAGGAGTGCTGCGAGCGGTATGTGTCCACCATGTCTCTCCATCGCAGGTCTGGGCCAAGATCCGACGCCTCTATGGCTATCGGACCCCTGTCAGCGTCCCTGCGCTCTTACCGAAAGGAGCAGTTTCTACAGACTCCGACAAAATTGCCAACAGCTAGGCAGAGCATTTTGCTCCGAGTTCCGCTTGTTCCAATTACCCACTGGCCTTCCGCCTCATTAAAGATCGGATGGAACGCCGGAGCCTTTCTTTTCGCACCCAACATTCTGAATCCTACAATGCTCCATTCAGTGAGTGGGAATTTCACAGTGCACTTGCCGCTTGCCCTGATACCGCTCCTGGACCAGATCGCATCCACTGTCAGATGCTGAAACACCTTTCAGTGGACTGCAAGCGACGCCTCCTCGACCTGTACAACCGTCTCTGGGTCGAGGGTGAGTTTCTGTAGCAATGGCGGGAGAGCATTGTCATCCCCGTTTTGAAACCGGGCAAGAGCCCTTTGGAGGTGGACAGCTACCGCCCCATTAGCCTCACCAACGTTCTTTGCAAGCTTCTCGAACGGATGGTGAGCCGGCGCTTGAATTGGGTACTGGAGTCTCGGGACCTTCTGGCTCTGTCTCAGGGTGGGTTCCGTAAAGGCCGCTCTGCTGCCGACAATCAGGTGAGCCTGGAGTCGGCCATCCGTACTGCCTTTGCCCGCCGTCAGCACATGGTCGCTGTCGTTTTCGACATGCGGAAGGCGTACGATACGACATGGCGTCATCACATCCTTTCCACGCTTCATGGATGGGGTCTTTGGGGCCTTCTGCCGATCTTTATCCGCAATTTTCTGTCATATCGTACCTTCCGCGTGCAAGTCTCGGCCTCATATAGTTCCTCCCACATCCAGGAGACCGGTGTGCCACAGGGATCTGTTTTAAGTGTCTGCCTGTTTTTAATAGCCATTAACGGGATCGCTGCGGCCGTGGGAAATTCTGTCTCCGCTTCCCTGTATGCTGACGACTTCTGCCTTTACTACAGCTCTACTGGCATTGCAGTTGTTGAACGTCAGCTACAGGGCGCTTTCCGCAAGGCGCAATCTTGGGCTGTTGGGCTGTTTTCGGCAGCCAAGACCTGTTATGCATTTCTGCCGGCGACGTACTGTCCACCCGGAGCCGCGGCTTTATCTTGCCGGCGAACTTCTTTCAGTGGTGGAATCACACAGGTTTTTATGGGTGGTTTTCGATGCCCGGTTGACTTGGCTGCCTCATATCCGGCAGCTTAAACAGGCGTGTTGGCGGCATCTAAACGCTCTGAGATGCTTGAGACACACCCCCTGGGGCGCCGACCGATCTACTCTGTTGCGGCTCTACCAGGCGTTAATCCAATCCCGTCTGGATTATGGGAGCCTGGCTTATGGCTCAGCATCCCCATCTGCGCTGCGGGTACTGGACCCACTCCTCCACAGCGGAATACGCCTTGCCACTGGTTCTTTCCAAACCAGCCCAGTGGTCCGCATACTTGAAGAGGCAGGTGTCCCTCCCTTGCGGTTAAGCCGCCAAAATTTACTGGCCACTTATGCTGCCCATGTTTTCAGATTGCCCGGGCATCCTAACTATCGTCTGCTATTCCCAGAGTCGCACGTCCATCTTCCAGAACGTGACCCAGGGCTGAAAGTACGATCGCGGTCCGCGTCCGAAAGCTTCTTTCCGGGCTTAGGGCTTTGCCTCTTCTGCCCCCTTTCAGGGCACCTCTGCGTACACCCCCGTGGTGTGTACCTTGCCCTCGCCTTCAGCTGGAATTGGCACAGGGCCCGAAGGACTCAGTCCCTCCAGAGGCCTTCCGCCGCCGCTTTCTTTACCTCTTTGCAATGTATCAGGACTCTAGCATTGTGTACACTGACGGCTCGATGGTTGCTGGTTTTGTCGGCTATGCACTAACTCTAGGGGACCATTCTGAACAATGTTCATTGCCGGCTGGCTGCAGCGTTTACACTGCTGAGCTGGTCGCCATCTTTCGGTCCCTAGAGTATATCCGCTCCGGCTCAGGTGAGTCCTTCTTTATCTGTAGCGATTCCCTGAGCGGTTTACGAGCTCTCGACCAGTGTTTCCCTCGTTCTCGTCTGATGAAGGCTATCCAGGAGTCCCTGCATACTCTTGCCCATTGCGGCCGCTCTGTGGTCTTTGTGTGGACTCCAGGCCATGTTGGGATACCCGGCAATGAGAATGTTGATCGCCTGTTGATAGAGGCCACCGGTAAACATCTCTGTACGTTGGCCTCCCAGAGACTGAAAAGCAAGCAGGTCTCTGCCGACAAGTTTTTGCGCTCTGGGACGCTGAATGGCTCGATCTAACCACGCCCAATAAACTCCGTGCTATAAAGGACACGACGACTGTGTGGGGTTCCCCCAGGCGAGCCAACCGCAGCGACTCCATTGTCCTTTGTCGGCTCTGTATTGGCCACACCCGGGTGACGCACGGTTATTTATTGCGTTGTGAGGACCCACCTCTCTGTCGCTGCGGGGCGGTTTTGACGGTGGTGCACACTTTATTGTCTTGTCCGCTTTTAGCTGTGCTCAGGCAGACCTTTGCGCTGCCTGATACGCTCCCTGCCCTTTTAACTGATGACCCTGCTATGGCTGACTTAGTTTTACATTTTATTCGGGCAGGGGTTTTTTATCATTTAATCTGAGTGTTTCTGTTTTATTTTATTGTTTTGTGTTGATTCTGGCCTTTGGCCTACGGTTTTAAACTGATTTTTTAATGTGTTCTCGGTGGTTGGCTTTTCCTTTTTTTATCTCTATGGTCAGCCAACCACCGTCACACTCTGTGTGGTTTTAATTTGTTTTGTCTGTTCTTTGTCTGAGTTTTTCTTGTCCTGTGTCGTCTGTTGTCTCCATTATTCGTTTTTTCTCTTTGTTGGTGTTTTTAAGTTTTGGAACAAGGGACCGATGACTGTTGCTGCCTGGTCCCTTAAACCCACAAACCAACCAACCAATCCATGCACAGCTCAGATGGTATCCGGTATCGTGGTAATAGTAGTTCTGGCTCATTCTTAATCCAACAGCTTCCTTAATAACAGAATCCCAGGATGTGGAGGGATGGGACAGAATTTGTGTTTCATCGAACAATATTTTATGTTTGTCTGTGAGGCAGTGTTCTCCAAAAAACGGAAACGTGAAAATGCTGCACACTCACAGGATGAAACACCGATTGCGGTTTTTCCTTTTTGTGGCGCTATTTCCATCAAAATAGGAAGAGTCCTGCGTAGACGAGGTATAAGACCGATTTTTCGTCCTCCTAACAAAATTATGGAGATGATGTGCCCTGTTAAGGACACTCTCTGCCTCAGGGTCCCTGTAGTTTATAGTACACCCCGTGAGTGTGGAAGTAATTACATAGGTCAGACGATTCGTACCGTTTCCGACCGCTGTGCAGAACACCAACGCCATATTAAAAATAGAGAACTGGAGATATTGGCAATTGCGGAGCACAGCCTCCTTCGTACATCCCCCGAGAAGAGCATTAGGGTAAAATCAGTATGTTTGTACCTTATACTTGGGCCTACTTACGGTTGTGCTTCCTGCACTCTCTTCGCAACTAGAACACGAAAGTGGGAAGTGTCAGGGGCACTTTGAAGTACGCTCCACCACCCACTTTTAAAGGCCCCCGACCCCCACGCTCAATATTTATTACACAATAATGACTATTGTGCAGTAGTATTGCAACAGTATAATTTTAGGTTGGTATTGATTGTTCGCGGAGTGCATTAAAGAGTACTGTAGAACTTTAAAAACATTGATACTCGTTCAATACACTGTACAGTGTGTTGAACTGATATGTACTGAGCAGTACCACCCTTAAGCAGTACCAGTCGAGACTGGGAGAAACTCAGTTCACTCCCAATTTCCTCAAAGAATTGAAAAAATGAAATGACAGAAGACCAGGAAGATGTACACTGATCAGCCAGAATATTATGACCACCTACTTAATAGGCAGTATGCTCTTTAGAACGGAAAACAGCGGCGACAAGTCGTGGCACGGAAGCAATGAGGCCTTGGTAGGTCGATGGAGGAATTTGACACGACATCTCCAAACAAAGAAGTCATCTAATTCCCGTATATTTCGGGGACGATGAGCTCTGACGCCATCTTCAATCACTTCCCAGATGTTTACGGTCGGGTTCAGATCTGGCGTGTTGCGAGGCCGGTAAGTCAATTGGAACTCGTCACTGTGTTCCTCGATCCATTCCATCACGCTCTTGGCCTTGTGACACGGAGCATTATCTTGTCGAAAAGTGCCACTGCCATCAGGAAACATGATCGTCATAAGAGTTTACGTGGTATGCAACTAGTGTACGATAATTCTTGGCCGTCATGGTGTCTTGCACGAGTTCCACTGGACTCTTGGATGCCCACATGAATAGTCCCCAGAGCATGATGGAGCCGCCGCCTGCTTGTTTGCGTCTCGCAGTACAGGAGTCAAGGAACTGCTCCCCTGGAAGACGATGGGTTCGCGACTTCCCATGGGCATGATGAAGAAGGTACCGGTATTCAACAGACCATGCAACGCTCTTCCACAGCGCCAACATCCAGTGCCAATAGTCACCTGCCAATATCCGTCATAGTCGCAGATGTCGTCGTGTTAACATTGGCACATGTACGAGTCGTCGTCTGTGAGATTTTAATTCCTTTTTTCTTGTCCCTATCTATGTCTTTCTTGTCCTGCGTCATCCGTTATCCCTTGTCATCTCCGTTGTTTGCTTTTATTCTTTGTGGGCGTTTAAAAGTTCGTGGAAAAAGGGACCAACGGTCTTTGTAGTCTGGTCCCTTCAATCCCACAAACCAACCAACCAGTCCTAGGTTTTTACAACCTTCGACTGGGAACCTTTAACATGTGGGTATAGGGAAGGGAGGAAAACGTGAAAATTCGCTAGTCTGAGATGTGGGGGGTTGGGAGGGGTGGGGATGTGTCGAAATCCACCAAGCCTATGTATGATCTCCACATATCCCTCTTTCTCATTTCGCTCCCTCCTCTCTCCTTTGTTCTTACTGCTACTATCTGCTTCCATCTCTCTTCCTCTTTCATTCACACTGTCTCTCACTGAACGTCACTATCTCCTCTCCCTTTGACTCCCACTACTATTGCCTTCACCCAAATTGTTTCTCTTTCACTGATACTGTCCCTCCCACCGTCACTGTCACCTCTCTCTTTCTCTCTAACTGGCACCCATAACAAAAGGTTAAAACAAAATCGTCTCCTATCTGACACAAGTTCACTTTACTCTACCTTACATATAAATGAACGTTTTGGGGTTACACCTACACCATACCAAAAAAGTGCGGTGTTTGATTTGCAAGTAGAAAGAATTTAATATGATAAAATAATTTTCTATAGGATGCTTACGTGGCCAGGTAGCACCATCGAATAATTTCCATGTCAAGACAGGCTGCATACCCATGTGGTGTCCATTATACGGAGACAGCAAGTTTTAATTTTTTATTGGTGACAAAATTGCGACTAAAAACAGAGTTTGGTAACCTCAGAACCCTTGCGATGACCCCAAAAGCTTTTCCATGTATTCAGTAACTCAGTTAAAACTACATTTCTGTTTCAGTCTGGATATTACGCTGGTATTTTACCTGCGTAAGGAGGGTAACATTGAAGCTTTGGATCTCGGTATTGGACAATGATATCGAGAAAAGTTTCATGGCTACATGAGAAATTCATCGCAAGAACATACGGTAAAAATTCCAGAGATTTGTCATACATGGAAAGTTTGGAAGTGTCCATGCCCACGATTGGTACTTTTTCTACCCAAAGATTAAGGTTTCTTGGGGTTTCCTCAGAACCCGCTTATGAACAAATGACGCTTTTATAACGTGTATAAGGTCCACCCTAGACCACACCTAATGCAAAAAAAAAAAAAAAAAACAAGATTTGCTCAATATTCCTGGGTTGAACGGTGTGTGTAATGTTTTTAAATTTTGACCGTGTACTGTAGGATGGCTACAGTATTTCCGTTCTTCCGATAGCTCTACAAATTATCGCTATCCAAAACACTTTATCCCTCACTTCTGTGATCAGTAGAACCCGAAATAGAACCCCCTGAAAAATCACATTGTCGCGCACCGCTTTTTGGTACGTGTTGATACCGTGGATTGTTGCGGCCGGACCGATTTACCAAATCACCTGATGCTACTGTTCCGCAATTCCCTTGCATACCTGTATATTTCAGAAGAGCAACTTTTTCCTGTTGTAATTCCGTTAGTGGACTGTCTCGTACTCATCGGTCCACTTGTAACAGCGTCAATTATTCGTTCACAGATGAAAACATGAACCACTAAAAAATTTCTTTTATATTTTCTGACAAGCACAGACAGTTATCAGAATAATGGAAATACCTACAATCCAGAAAATACATATCGTGCAGCTTTTGTTTTTCCGACAATGAGGATACAACCTTTTGCAAGCTGAGCTGCGATCTCGGGGCAGCGTTCCTAACCGAAATCAAAGGTTTGTAATGTGTAGAATCTGCAGCCAGGTTCCAGATTTACTGTTGCCATTTTTTACTGTGCGCTACTTCCGATATACGTACTGGGTGAACCAGATAAATTGGACGGGCCGAATTTTACGCTTTAAATATCGAATCGAAGCTTTTAGCAAATGCTGGTATTCCAAAGGGTCAAGTGATATGCTACACTGGTAATACTGTTTATTTACCAAGATTAAAGCAATTATGGTGTGAAACCAAACAGTTCTTAACGACATTAGAAGCTTCAGTGACAAATGTTTGTTAAATTTATTTAAAATTTTGTAAAGTAGTACAAAGAAAATTAATTTTCCACTTACAAATACCAAGATAGGTATCATGCAGTCTGTGCCTCTCTGCAACGTTTCGTATCCGATATCGGGCAGAGCTTTTTCAGCGATGTTTGAACATTCAGCAGAGGAGAGACATCGTCTTATTTCACTGTCTTGGCTTTTTAGTATCACTCCACTTGTACGATGGTGCACTTTTATTAGGGAGTATCACTGGATGTGATGTGAGCCATGCGATTAATCAATTCGGGAATGGTCACTATTACGTTCATGTAGCTGCCCGATATAACACATTTTTAAACATGGTTTTATCAGCTTGTAGGTTTTTCCTGAGTGTCACGTGTTTTTTGTGTGTGTATCTATGTGACCACTAACGATTTCATTGTTGCATACCATGGAAATTCCAACCGTTTGCTTTGAAAGGTAACATCATCAAAAAATCGAAATCAAGTGTGCACAAAATATGAATTATAACAAGACTTACGGTTATATTTCAACTAAAGTTAAGTCTTGATCACAACACTTATGTATCAATAACATAGGTGATGGGTTTCGGTTATATTTATACGAAGGCTGTCCAGAAAGTAAGTTACGATTGATCGCGAAATGAAAATCACAGTGAAAAATCAGAAATGTTTCATTTGTAACAGTTAGCTACACCTTTCAGCTACTTCTCTACGTAGTCGCCGTTCTGACTCAGACATTCGTCGTAGCGTTGTACCAAATTTCCAATACCCTCATCATAGAAGGCAGCCGCCAGTGCTTTCCGTCAATTCTCTACGCTGGCCTAAAGCTCGTTGTCTGTGCCAAAATGTTGTCTTCATAGCCAGCGGTTCGTTTGAGCAGAGATGAAACTCAGTGGGAGACAATTACTGGCTGTATTGTGGGTAATCAAACATTTCCAATTGGAACGATGTACGACCATCTTCATTGCCCCTGCAGAATGAGGCTGAGAATTGTCTTGAAGAAGAAAACGCACGACAGTTATGTAATGTTGATTGCATAGCTTCAGGGGAAAATTCTCACTAGGCCTTCGTACTAGGCGGGAGACACTATTTTCTATAACATCTTTACGCGCTCACTAAGAGCTCAGGAATGAAAAGAGCGACATAATTCTACCTAGAGTCATACTAGAGACACTGCCCAACACATCTTTGCTAAGCTTTATCGGATTTTCATACTCCTTTCCATTTAGTTACCGATAGTAACTTACTTTCTGGACAGCCCTCGTATAACCGTCTTCAGACCTGTGAATTAATTTTAGAAAATACTAGAGACCAATCTTAAAATAAAATGAAAAGTGTCTAATGAGGACAAAATTTTAACAAGATAAAATAACACTTATTATACCCATGGCTTCCTTGTAGGATGGTAGGCGGAGCTCTTCTCAGCTGCTACGAAGTCAACTGATGGTTATGAGTGCTGAGCATGAACTTCAATATGCAGAGGCTCCGCCTACTTCCTCTCTCACTACTTCACAACTGCCAATCAGCGTTCATAATATGACGCTATCGTCAAAGTATAA
Organism: Schistocerca serialis cubense; assembly: GCF_023864345.2. Lineage (NCBI taxonomy): Eukaryota > Metazoa > Arthropoda > Insecta > Orthoptera > Acrididae > Schistocerca > Schistocerca serialis. Next base: position 164,111,391 of record NC_064645.1, on the reverse strand, counting down.
AAGTACGAAATACACTAATAACATAAAATTAATTCATTTGAAATGTCTGATTAACAGATAGTTAGTATGTGTAAAACTTTTCTATATTTTAGATAAAAACAGTAAACTACGAAGTGTAATAGCTGTGCCCTCTATGGGCAACCTTAATACTATTACAGTGTCAGTTAAAGATGTAAAAGTCCTTGGAATTGTGGTATATATCGATTATACCGAGTCGCCAACATCACAATTGCAGTTTTGATGGATGTTGCAGAATCGTTATACTTTAGCTGTAGTTTTCATAGTGACATTCTTCATAACAGTAGGGTAGCAGCCAAGAGTACGTTCCGAATTATTTATGTCTGAATAACTAATGAGACCGATGATTAAATATTTAAAACTCATCGATCTAATTAGATCTAATAGTTTTTATAATATTCAATCTCAATTTAATATAAATTTTTTACGTTGTATAGCCTATTTTTCATACATAGCTTTTGCCATGGGTATGACCAATCTTATATTTTAAAACAAAAGAGTAGGCGCATCTTCATTATAAAATTTCGTCAAAAAGGTCGTAAAAACGTTTTTCGCGAAAATCTAATAGTTCATTGAGCAGCATTGATGATTTGGTTTTCAAATGAGCATATATCTCGATTTCTTCTAAGATATTCATAAGTAAACCTTTATTTGCATAATGAAGAACTTGTAGATTCTGCTCTACTGTCCTCTCAGCATGGTTATTAAATGTTATGTGATGGCCGAATACAGATATTGTTCGTGAGGTACCCGACGTATGTTCTTTGTACCTTACTGCAAAATTTTGACCTGTTTGGCCTATATATATTTTCTCACAGTCTCTACATTGAATCTTACACTCTCCTGATCTGGTAAATTTTTCATTATGGTATGTCTTAATTTTTGTTGTAAAGTATTGCCAGTTGTGAATTCTATTGTTATTCCAGAATTATTGAATAAATTAGTAATTCTATCTGATATGTTTCCCATATATGTCATCTTCATATATTTTGGATTACCTATAGTGGAGTACTTTGATTGTTGCACTTTTTCGAAACACGACAGGTAGCTATCATTTTTAATAGAGTTGGTTTTCGCGGTGTGTTTTAAGATTAACATTTCCTTTTTGATCCCATTAGCTTCCAGCAGTAATTTTAGTATTCGGTGTATCATATACTTAAAAAATGCTTTTTTATATTTCTGAGGATGAAATGAGTTGGCATTAATAATATCAGTGGTTGTATGTTATCTGTATGTGGTGAAGCAATGTTTCCCATTGTTAATAGTTATAGTGAGATCTAGATAGTTAATAGATTTTTGATTTCCATGCTCTTCCTTAAATTGTAACTTTGGATGCATACAGTTTAATTTTGTCCCCTGCAGGTTTGGGGGTAAGAATAGGCCCGCGGTATTCCTGCCTGTCTTAAGAGGCGACTAAAAGGAGTCTCAACTGTTTCGGCCTTTACTGTGATGGTGCCGTAAGGGGTTTGACCACTACCTTACAAATTTTCCGTTAGTTCGTACCATTTGGGAAAGGACGCCTTACGTGGTGCATCTTAAATCCATCTTGCCCTAAGATCTGGCACACCCGATTTTGTCGTGGATTTGGACATACATCAACCTTCCGCTCACATCAGCTGCAGTGTGTTCCCAGTAGCATACATGCCCTCCATTGTGCACTTCCATCTTCACCCTCATGATACACATGGATATTCGACACCCGACATCCAGCACGGTAGCCAGTGTGTTGTGGTGGGGTCGTCATGTACCCTCTTGGTGGTAGCCCTCTTGACTACACAGGGATTGCACTGCTGATGCCTGAGCTACTACCTCCCAACGTAAGCCGAGGAGTAGATGCCTATCCCTCTTGGGCATCAGGACTCCCGGCAAAGGATTTCCTGCCAGGTGATCTTTGCTGTGGCTGGGTGGCGCCCATGGGGAGAGCCCCTGGTCGTAGTGGGTCGCATCAGGGCGGATGACCCGCAATGAAGTGTGGTACATCATCTCTCGCTGGTGGGCCTCCACCAACAGTCCCTAAGCGATCGAGGTCCAACCCCAACGGAAAGAAATATGATACGAGATAATTTCCCTCCCTTGGCACTCCATGGGAGGAACGAATGGATAAAGAAGGCAGTGGAGATTATTCACCTCGGTACTTCGTCTGTACAGGAGTTGATGGTGAATCATTTTTGTCAACCAAGCACCAGTTTTTTGTGGAGCATTTAGAGGACAAGTTCGGAGAGGTGGCGGGCTTGTCCAAAATGCGCATTGGTCAGTTCTCATCAAAACAGCATCCTCTGCCCAGTCACAGAGGTTGCTCACATGCGATAAGTTGGGGGATGTTTCCGTTACCATCACTCCCCATAAGAGGTTAAACATGGTCCAGGGTATTATTTCCACGGGGATTTTCTTCTGCAGTCGGATGATGAACTGCATGCCAACCTAGAACGAAGAGGTATTCACTTCGTCTGGGGCATCCATCAGGGTTTGAGGGATAATCAGGTGGCTACCGGTGCCTTCATCTTGGCCTTTGAGGGTGAAGTCTTACCCAAAAAGGTCAAGGTGATGGTTTACCTCCGATGCAGTGTTTTAAACGCTGGAAGTTTGGACATATCTCACCCTGTTGTACTTCCAGTATCACGTGTCGAGATTGAGGACGTCCTTCACATCCTGATACTCCATGTGCCCCGACTCCTATCTGTGTTAACTGCGGAGAACACCATTCCCCCTGCACACCAGACTATAGGATATTCCAGAAAGAAAGGAAGATAATGGAATATAAGACCCTGGACCACCTGACCTACACCGAGGCTAGGTGGAAATATAAGTGGCTACATCCTGTGCCAATGCCACCAACTTATGCCGCTGCTGCAACACTGGTTCGATCGTCTCCTGTGTCATCACTTACAGTTGGCTCTCAGCTATGTCAGGATTCACCGGCCCCCTTAATTGTGGGGATCACTTCACTCCCTGTTGCTCCATCTACTTCAGGAGCAACACCACCCCAACCATCGGGGACATCTGTTCCCCCTTCCCAGCTGGAGAAGCGTAAGACTTCTTCGGCACCTCTCGCCAGCAAGGGGTCCTTTGGGGACTTACCTTCGCAAGTTCAGACTGGTGGAAACGCGGATACACGCAAGTGGCAGAAACAACGACCGGTCGCTGGTTGTAGGGCCTCACGGTCGTAATCCGTCCCTGAGACTGACCCAGGGAAGCTCTCCCAGCATGAACCAGCGAAGGCACATAGAGAGAAGCAGGAAAAAAAAGGATTTCAAGAATCCCGACATTGCGGTGGCACACTTCCTACAAGCTCAGCGTCTGTAGACGAGGTAGAGATCCTGGCGTCTGCTGAACACCTGTATCTCACCGGTCCCTCAGATGCAATGGATAGCACTTCCAAAGGTGTTCAACCGGAGGCAAAGGAGACCCAGCGGCGTAACCTGCCTACCCACTCCCTTTGCGCCTTCTCAGCCATGGACAATATCATCCTCCAGTGGAACTGCAGCGGTTTCTTCCACCATCTAGCTGAGCTCCGACAACTTATCAGCCTTCACCCTTTCTGCTGCATTGCTCTTCAGGAAACTTGGTTTCCAGCGATGCGAACCCCCACCCTCCATGTCTATCGGGGTTATTATAATAACCGGGCAGCTTATGAAAGGGTACCTGGTGGCGTCTGCATCTCACCCTCACTCTCTTCACAGCGAGTCTGTCCCTCTACAAACACCTTTAGAGGCTGCCTCTGTTCGGGTGTGGACGCCACAGGCTGTTATTGCCTGAAGTTCCTAACTTGCACCGGACGTTGAGAATGTATAGACACAGCTCGACCTTTCGATATTAAATGATGGTGCCTTCACACATTTCAGTGTGGCGCATGGCATGTACTCCGCCATCGATCTTTCGGTCTGCAGCCCTAGCCTCTTACCTTCTGTCCGATGGAATGTGCATGACGACCTGTGTGGTAGTGACCACTTTCCGATCTTTCTGTCACTGCCCATTGCCACAGCGTCAGTCTTCCGGGCACCCTTGCAGGTGGGCTATGAATAATGCTGACTGGGAATTGTTCTTTTCCACTGCCGCTATTGAACCTGTTTCTCATGAAGCCAATGATGCGGTGGTTCACTCAGTCACCACTGGCATCGTTACTGCCGCAGAATCTGCCATTCCCAGTTCTTTTGGGTCCCCTCGGTGGAGGACTGTGCCTTGGTGGTTGCCAGCGATCGCCGAGGCGATAAAGAATCGCAGCTGGTGCTCCAGCGTTACAAGCGGCATCCATCCTTCGAAAACTTTGCTGCCTTTAAACGGCTCCATGCGTGGGCCCGCCGCATCATTCGCCAACACAAGCAGGAGTGCTGGGAACGGTGTATTTCCACCATTGGATTCCATGTCTCTCCATCGCAGGTCTGGGCAAAGATTAGACGCCTCTATGGCTATCAGACTCCTGTCAACGTCCCTGCGCTCTCACTGAATGGGGCAATTTGTACTGACTCCAATATAATTGCCAACCGCTTAGCACACCATTTTGCTCTCAGTTCCGCATCTGTGAATTACCCACTGGCTTTCCGCTCCATTAAAGAGCGGTTGGAACATCAGAGCCTTTCATTTCACATGCGCCATCCTGAATCCTACAATGTCCTATTAACTGAGTGGGAGTTCCACAGTGCCCCAGCCACTTGCCATGATACAGCTCCCGGACCAGATCGCATCCACTGTCAGATGCTGAAACACCTCTCAGTGGTTTGCCAACAATGGCTCCTCGACCTTTACAAACGTATTTTGGTCGAGGGTGAGTTTCCGTCGCAATGGTGCGAAAGCATTATTATCCCCGTTATGAAACCAGGCAAGAACCCATTGGAGGTGAACAGCTACTGCCCCATTAGCCTCACCAACATTCTGTGCAAGTCGGTCAAATGCATGGTGAGCTGGCGGTTGTGTAGGGTACTCGAGTCTCGGGGTCTTCTGGCTCCATGCCAGAGTGGGTTCCGTCAGGGCCGTTCCACCGCCGATACTTTGGTCTTCCTTGAGTCTGCAATCCGCACTGCTTTTTCCAGGCGCCAACACCTCGTCTCCGTCTTTTTCGACCTCTCCAGAGCATATGACACGACGTGGCGGCACCATATTATCACCACGTTGCACGGGTGGGGTCTCCAGGACTCTCTCCCCATTTCTATTCAGAATTTTTCATCTGTTTCGACATTACGTGTTCTAATTGGCACATCCCACGGTTCACTTCATATCCAGGAGAACGGCGTTCCACAGGGCTCTGTATTGAGCGTGCCCCTTTTCCTTGTGGCCATTAATGGCCTTGCAGCAGCAGTAGGGTCGTCTGTCTCACCCACGTTATATGCTGACGATTTCTGCATCTTTTTCAGCTGCTCCACAATTAGTGTTGCAGAACATAGGTTGTAGGGAGCCATACGCAAGGCGCAGGCGTGGGCTCTAGCCCATGGGTTTCAATTTTCTCCTGCGAAGACTTGTGTTATGCACTTTTGTCGGCGTCGAACTGTCCATCCCCACCCTGAGCTTTATCTTCAGGATGCCATGCTCAGGGTTGTTGACACTTACCGTTTTCTGGGATTGCTGTTCGATGCCTGGCTTACTAGGCTTCCACATATTCGTCAACTCAAGCGTCAATGCTGGCTGCATCTAAATGCCTTCCGCTGCCTCAGCAACACAACTTGGGGTGCAGATCGTAACACGCTGCTGCAGCTCTACAAAGCCCTTGTGCTGTCCCGACTGGATTATGGGAGTGTGGCGTATGACACAGCATCGCCCTTAGCGTTGCAACTGCTGGACCCCGTTCACCACTGTGGGGTTAGACAGGTGACAGGAGCATTCTGCACCAGTCCTGTTAATAGCCTACTTGCTGAGGCTGGGGTTCCTCCACTCCACATTCGGCGTCTACAACTCTTAGTCAACTATGCTGCCCACGTTCGGTGTTCGCCTCGTCACCCTAACTACCGTCTCCTTTTTGCTAATGCGGCAGTCCATACCCCACACCGGCGGCTTCGATCAGGCCATACCATTGGGATCCGTGTTCGGTCACTCCTTAGTGACTTCGAGTCTTTGCCTCTTCCATTTGCTTTTCAGGTCCACCCACATACACCACCTTGGTGTATTCGTCAGCCGCAGCTTCGGCTGGACCTCTCACAAAGGCAAAAGTATTCAGTTCCTCCTGCAGTCTTGCGCCGCCAATTTCTTGCTCTCCTCGACGCATCCCGCGACACGGAGCTATCTATGCAGATGGCTCGATGGTTGATGGCCGGGTGGGGTACGCTTATGCTCGTGCGGACTATGTAGACCAGCGCTCCTTGCCGGACGGCTGCAGTGTTTACACCGCAGAGCTGACAGCCATTTTTCGTGCCCTTGAGCGTATTCGTACCAGCACTGGAGAGTCTTTTGTCATTTGCAGTGACTCTCTCAGTAGTCTACAGGCTCTTGACCAGTGCTACCCACGCCATCCCATTGTTGTTGCCATCCAGGAGTCCGTTCATGCTCTCGCACAGCGTGTACGTTTAGTGGTGTTCATATGGACCCCGGGACACGTTGGGATAACGGGAGACGAACACTCCGACAAGTTAGCTAAAGAAGCCACCCGCAAACTGCCGTTGGAGATCGGCCTCCCGGCAACTGATCTCCGATCGATGTTACGCCATCGGGTCTTTGGGATGTGGGCAGACGAACGGCGCACTCCGTCTGTACCCAAAAAGCTGCAGCATGTAAAGGAGACCACGACCGTGTGGGGTTCCTCCATGCGGGCCTCTCGCAGGGATTCTGTTATTCTCTGTAGGCTCCGCATCGGTCACTCTTGGCTGACGCATGGTCATCTGCTGCATCGAGAGGACCACCCTCATTGTCGCTGTGGTGAAACCATGACGGTGGCCCATACATTGTTGGAATGTCCTCTTTTAACCGCCCTCAGGTGAACTTTTAATCTCCAGGGTGATTTATCATCTCTTTTAGGCGACAATGTCTCTATGGCAGATCGGGTTTTAAGTTTTATTCGCGCAAGCGGCTTTTATAGGTCCATTTAATTTTATTACATCACCCTCTTTTGAGCTGTATCTTTTAATTAGTTTTGTGTTGTAATTCGACTCCATCCTAATCTTTTAGGCTGGAGGTTCTAACGTGTTGCAGAGTGGCTGGCTCATCCTATTCTTTACATGATCAGCCAGCCACGATCCTCTGCTGTACAGTTTTAATTCTTTCTGCCTTTCTTCTCTTTGTTGTTTTTGTTGCTGTGCTCCGTTTTCCATGTTCCTTGATTATTGACCTTGGGGATTTTCTTCCCCTGGAATTTTTATCTTGTGTTTTGCATGACTACTGGATGGTTTCACTGTGCTCTGTGTGTTCCTGAAACAAGGGACCGATGACCTATGCAGTTTGGTCCTTTTAATCCTCCAACCAACCAACCAACCAACCTGCATACTCTTGCCCGTTGCGTCCGCTCTGTGGTCTTTGTGTGGACCCCTGGTCATGTCGGTATCCCGGGCAATGAATGTGTTAACTGCCTGGCCAAACAGGCCACCAGTGAACACACTCTAGACATTGGCCTTCCAGAGACTGATTTGAGGGCAGTCTTACGCCGCGAAGTTATCTCGCTTTGGGACGCTGAATGGCGCGGTCTGGCCGCTTCTAACAAACTCCGTGCCGTCAAGGAGACAACGACTGTGTGGCACTCCTCTTTGCGAGTCTCTCGCAAGGAGTCTGTCGTCCTCTGCCGGCTGCATATTGGGCACACACGGATGACCCATGGCTACTTATTGCGCCGTGAGGACCCCCCCTCTCTGTCGCTGCTGCTCGGCATTGACAGTGGTCCACATTTTGTTGGACTGTCCACTTTTATCTGTGCTCAGGCAGACGTTTGCGCTGCCTGACACGCTCTCTGCCCTTTTAATAGATGACTCTGCCATGGTGGACTTAGTTTTGCGTTTTATTCAGGCAGGGAGTTTTTATCGTTTAATCTGAGTATTTATGATTTTTAGTGTTGATTCTGGCTTTTAGCCTCTGATTTTAAACTGAGTTTTTAATGTGTTCTTGGTGGTTGGCTTTTCCTCTTTTTTTCCTCTATGGTCGGCCAACCACGGTCACACTCTGTGTGTTTTAATTTGTTTTGTCTGATCCTTGTTGGAGTATTTCTTGTCCTGTGTTGTTTGTTGTCTCTATTATCCGTCTGCTACTATGTGTGGTAGTTTTTTAGTTTTGGTACAAGGGACCAATGACCGTTGCAGTCTGGTCCCTTTCATCCCACAAACCAACCAACCAACCTCTGCCGGCTGCGCATTGGGCACACTCGGCTGTCGCACGGCCACTTATTGCGCCATGAGGACCCACCTCTGTGTCGCTGCAGCTCCGTTTTATCTGTGGTGCACATTTTGTTGGAGTGTCGCCTTTTAGCTGTGTTCAGGCAGACGTTAGTGCTGCCTGATACGCTCCCTGCCCTTTTAACTGATGACTCTGCTATGGCTGGCTTAGTTTTGCGTTTTATTCGGGCAGGTGGTTTTTATCATTTCATCTGAGTGTTTTATAGTTTCGTATTGATTCTGGTCTTTGGCCTACGGTTTTTAAACTGAGTTTTTAATGTGTTCTCGCTGGTTGGCTTTTCCTTTTCTATCTCTATTTTCGGCCAACCACCATCACACTCTGTGTGATTATAATGTGTTTTGTCTGGTCTTTGTCTAAGTTTCTCTTGTTCTGTCTTGTCTGACATCTATTCTGTTGAACGGTTTTTTATTCTGTGAGGGTGTTTTTAGTATTTGGAAAAGGGAACCTATGACCGTAGCAGTCTGGTCCGTTTAATCCGGCAAACCAACCAACCTATGTGAGATCCAAGTTTCTTATAGCCATCGTAATTGGCAGTGATGTATACGCTAAATCTACTTTTGTTCTAAGGTTTTGCACGCCACATTATTATATGATTTCCACTTCTCTCTCGTCTCAGTGAAACATATAAAACGGTGATAGAAATTGTTGAGTGCATTAGTTTATAACTAATTTGGCAACCGTAAATCACACTTCATTTCAGTTGGACCCTTTTAAAATTGGGTGTAAAACTATTAAACCTCCGTCACTTTGGTTGTCACATTGAAAAATACTTCTAACATAACTAAGCGACAGCTCTAGTCTACCGTTAGCTTTCGTAACATCTCTACATGTACCGAGACAATGGACTTCATCTCTATGCCAGACGGAGAGACGTTCCCCTTGCCATAAGATACAGTTTTGCTAAAGATCCACAACAGTCTCTTCACAGTCCTTGTGTCCCTTCAGCTAATTGATCGTACGTATCTGATATTCGAATCACGCTAGCACCACCTCTAATTAGTTTGAATATGGAAGAACCGTAGCGCTTCCTCCTGCACGAAGGCCGATATCGTGCTAACAAGGGATGAGTTTAACATGTAGCGCTCGAATTTACGCGAGGACGTGCTCTACATACAAACTGTTCGTCAAAGTAACGACGGCATGAGTCATTACCATGCAAAACTGAGCGTTTCACCACATGAGAGGAATGCAAAGTAACCAATACGTGTATGTGGAGAGACAGTTTCGTAAGAGAATACAAAATAATGGTTGTTTTCTAGACTCAGGTCTTACATTTATTTTCAACAGTGTTCTAAAAGTGTTGTGTTAAATAGATAGTGTATTTGTATAACAAATGACTATCTACTGACTAGTTTTGTAACTGTCTTGATGCTAAATATACTTTCTTAAAAAAGAAGAAAGGGCCCCAAAGATACTCCAAAACTAATTCGTGAATCGCCTCGCAAACATAAAGTAATGAGTTCATTATTGATTCTTTCATAACTTCTTGGCAGAACAGTTCCATATTTAACGTTGAATAACAGGTACACTGTTTTTTTTTCTAGTGATTTTTTTTTTTCAGACTCGTTTCCGTTTTATTAGGCCATCTTCATGAAACAACTATCTAGCATATGATAGGGAGACTAGTTCTAAGGTAACCAAAGAGTATAAGCAAAGATACAGCCCATTTGCTTAGTGTTGTGCATCAAACTTGTTTCTTAACACTGCAATTACACTATACCCAATGGACAACATATGAGGTGCAACAATAAAGTAATGAGACTGATTTTCTTTGCAAGATGTTGCGCTCCTGCAGGCTTATGTAGGCATAACGTCTTTTACCCTGGTCTATAAGCTGCTTCAGATCCAAGCGGCACATCGATACAAATGCACAGTCGTGAGTTGTGCTGTAATAACAAGTGTTTGTGTCTCTCGTCACGAAAATGGAACCACATAATATTGCGGAACGGATGCTATTTCTTTTTGCGTTAAATTGGGTGAAAACGCGACAACTTATGGTTAGCTTCAGAAGGCTTTTGGAGAGGTGGTTATGTAAAGAGCTCAAGGTTTTCATTGGCATAAAATGTTTAGTGAAGGCAGAACAAATGTTGAAGATGAAGACCGCAGTGGACGACTATCGACCTCACGGATGGATGTCAACTTGGCCAGGGCGTGTGAACTCGTACCATCTGATCGAAGATTATCCGTGAGAATGATTGCAGAAGAACTGAACATCAATCGAGAAACGGATCGTCTAATAATAAGTGAAGATCTTGGTATGAGAAATGCGCCATCCCATACTGCTCTGTCAGTACACCAATTTTTAACCTCAACACAAATTTCAGTACTACCACAGCCACCTTATTCACCAGATATCGCTCCGTGCGACTCTTTTCTATTTCGAAGAGTCAAAACGGCGGTCAAGGGACACCATTTTCAAAAAACACGAGATGTCCAAAAAGCTGTGACTAGGGTCTTGGAGGATATTACAATAGATGAGTTCCAGAAATGTTACCATCAATGGCAGAAGCGCTGGAAAAAGTGTGTGCAATCAGAAGGGAACTACTTTGAAGGAGACAACACTAAACTTGACTAAAACGGTAAGCAACATTTTTTTCACATTAGTCTCATTACTTTATCGTCGCACCTCGTGCTATTACAAGTACAATGGTTATGATGCTAAATTTAGTGAGGTCTTGACACTGCCTGAGAAACTGTTAAACTGAGCATTCTTCATTTATGTTGCGCAACAAACATATTTTTCAACGTTGTAAACTAAACATTAGGCAATTGACAGTATTATACACCATAATTAAAATACATAATCACACAGCATTACATGTTACATTGTTATGAAGCCATAGTTGGTGAAGTCGTGACATTGGTTGAGAAGTATCTAACTGAGCACTAGTTTTCAACCAATATCACACCCCCAAAAACGGACATCATAACCATATAACCTATAACACTGTATGATTATGTATTCTAATTATTGTGTATAATACTATCCATCACCTAAAGTTTAGCTGTGATGTTAAAAAAACAAGTTTGCTGCATAGCACAAATGAAGAGTGCTCAGCTTAACAGTTTCTCAGCCAATATCAAGGCCTCACAAATTGTAACATTATAACCATTTTAACTGTAATATTTTGTAGTCTAATTATTTATTTTGCTTAAGATTGTCCATTGTGTAAAATGTAACTTCATTATTAAGAAACAAGTTTGATGCACACCATTCTATGCAAGTGATTGTATATTTGCTTATGTTTGCTTACTTAAGAACTAGTGTACCTCTCAGACACAATTGTCTCCTGAAGATGACCTAGCAAGACAAAAATCATCAGAACAAAAACGGTGTACTTTTTATTCATTCTTAAATGAAGTTATGTGATTAATTTTTTTATTGTTTGCAAGTACATGTCTGCAGTGCTCTGGTACTCACTGAAATCCCTCCTCCACAGAACCGCAGTACATCGCTAGAGAAAACAAAACAAAATGGCGCTACCCAGTGACAAAGTGGAATATTGTGCGACGATCAACTTTCTTAGTTTCAAGAGGTTGAAAGGTGGCTACACTGAGCCACTGCGCCAGAGATTGCGCCAAAGAGTACTATTAAACCGCCTCCACAGTGCTTGTTGAGAGCTCGTAGAAGTCAGTGTGTGGGCAGAGCTCGTAGAAGTCAGTGCCTGTTAAGAACTCGTAGAAATCAGTGCTAGGAGAGAGCTCGTAGAAGTCAGTGTGTGGGCAGAGCTCGTAGAAGTCAGTGCCTGTTAAGAACTCGTAGAAATCAGTGCTAGGAGAGAGCTCGTAGAAGTCAGTGCGTGGGCAGAGCTTGTAGAAGACAGTTCGTGTTGAGATGTGCGAGTGGGCAAGGCTTGTCGAGATGATGTAGTTAGGAGTGCTTGTTCCATGTTTTATCCAGTTATTTGATGGGAGAGATAGCAGATGTTATTCTAATGAAGATATTGTAACGATCAGAGTGCTTTTCGTCAATATATAAGAAGGTAAAATATTGCGTGTTTTTTCATTATTTCCATGTTTTAAATAATGCGTCATGACAGGTTCAGTCAACAAAGCATCTGGCGTGTGTTCTTGTATTAGAGTGTAATTCTGCTTTCCTTACGCAATTATCGTATTTCTAATTTTCTTTTATCACGTCAGTAAAATTGGTATTTAAAAATTCTTGTTTTGTTGAAGAAGAACCGTGCCAGATGTGCGTTGAGTCATACTACCACATACAGAACAGCTACACTTGTTCTTGTTGGCTTCGTAGATTTTATAGTTGCTGGGGACTTAATTAATTAATTGTGTCAACGAAAAATTTCATTTCATTCTTGTTGTTGTTCTTTGCAGTCAGATAGCGTAACAATACTAGTCAGGGCCAACCGATTACGAGACACAGCGTAATCGGACATACAGCTACTAAAAACTAAAAGTATTTTCAATCATTATTTAATTAAGCCCCCATGCAAGGTACAACGCAACAATCGATGCTGAGTCGTTTGAAGAGCAATAATATAACAGCGTGTGTTACACTGTTAATAGTCAAGACGACATAAGTTGACATCACATCTGACAGCTCGCAATGCTGTTGCTAACTTACAACCAATGAGGACCTAACGGCTCTGGGCCAAAACAGCAGACAGCTACAGAGCTGTGACAATACTGAGGCGTTGCCATAGTGACACTTTACAAAATCGCGTTACGTTATTGTCTGAGTCAGGCCTGTGAAAGCTGCCGTGCCCAGACCACTGAAAATGTCAGACGTCAGCCTACGCCAGCCAGTGTTGTCAGATTTACTGTTTTTGCAGGAGATTTCGTGGTTTTTAAAAAGTCTACTACCCTACTGCCAAAAAGCAAAGAAAAGGACAAATCTCCTTACACTTATGTCTACACCTTCAAAATAATTTTTGTTTTGGCTAATGTTGGTATACCAATTGATTAACTTTTTGTTTATTAAGACACTAATTAAGTTTCAGACTTCCCTTCAGTGAATTCTTCACCTCAGAGACTTTGACCTTAGCAGTTCGAAGTCCAGAGTCTAGTTGCTTTCAGTTTATTCCCTGCATGGGTGTTATATAAGATGTCTGTTTATCTGTTTACAATATGTGTTGGGGTGTCGATAAATCCACCCTATGCTTGACTGCAAGAAGCTGAACAGATTTTTATTGCAGAGTTTAAGAACTCATAACGGTTTTGGCTGGAAACAAAATGTCTCTCATTCATTTTCATATAATGTTATCAAGCCAAGTCTGCAGTAATCTCTTCAGTATTCATTTCAACAAAATAAAGCTGGTCATGTCGTATCTGTATTTTCATAGCTAAAATTTTGCGAGAAACGTGTGGTTCTATGGCTGACGTGCTTGCAAAGATATGGTGTCGAAGTGTTGTAGAGTAATTGGTGATGGTAAGATGAGTCACTTAGTGTCAACTACCTTGAGATTCTCGAGTGGTATGATTGAAGGGTTTGAACAAGTGAATGATGTAATCGGTTATCGCGGTGCACATTGGTAACAATTACTGGTTTACTGCGTTTAACTGCTGAAGTTAAGATGCCTCAGTTCGCTGTTAGGTACACATGTGTATATTTCTAGCCCTACATTTAGTGTGCAAAGGTTTGTAATACTTTATTTTCGTGAAAGTTAGATGTGAAAGTAAGTGCACCTGGAGCTTGGAGAAAGGTAGAGAACACTCACAACTACAAAATTGAGTAGAGAAATGAAACTAAATTTAAATGTTGGTTAGAACTCAGTAGAAAAGGTGATAATTTCTGATACAATGTTTGTGAAACTAGTGAAAACTTGCACTAAATTAGTTAATAACACACGAATATAATAGTGGAGTGTTAGCATGGAGAATAGGCTGCCTAGTAGCTACTGCTATATCCTGCTTTTTCGAGTTTCTATCTCCTGAATTCGAGGCAGCTACATCTGGCAACACGGACGCCGACTCAGCCACAGGTGGTATGGATGCTTTGTACGGTCAAATATTCGTCAGTCTGAATGACGGAGGCTGAAATGGAAGATTATATATGTGTGATGAACCGACAGTCACACAGTAATTGCAGGCCCTGATGTTCGAAGACCAGCGCGTAACAATCGCAGTAATGGTAGAAAAAGGCAAAATTAGTTTTTGATCAGTTTTCAGTACCACGCACAACAAGTTGGATGAGACATACAGGGGCTGGACAAAACTATGGGAACACTAGATGAAAAATACATGCTTGGACATAAAAGAAGACACGCGCCAAATTAGCAAGTCGCGTTGTTGCATGTGACTACGAGCGACACCTGTGCAATGTCCTCAATACGTGTGCATATGTAAGTCATGTTGAGAACAATGTTCTGTGTAGTTGTGAGGGCAGTATGTCAGAGTGAAGTAAATTCGAATGTGGTCGTATTATGGGTGCTCATATGGTAGGTGCTTCTGTAATCAAGGTAGACGAAGTGTTTAGTGTTTCAAGAAGCATTTTATCGGAGATTTATACCACATGCAGGGAAAACGGAAAGCCATCATCCGCTAAGTTTCAACGGAGAGGAAACGGTGTTTTCAGCGATCGTGACAAGCAGTCATGGAAGGAGGATTGTCACAAAAAAATAAGAGGACGAAAGCTACAAAAGTCACTGCAGAAATGAATGTCACACTCGCGGACCCTCTCAACACTAGAACCACACGGAGGGAGCCCCAGTAAACTGGGAATTGCAGGGTGAGTTGGAATTCCAAAACCATTCAGTTATGTAAATGCCCGTAACAGGAAAACTTGACGACAGTGCAGTAAAAGGTGTACTATGGAGCAATGGAAGAAAGTGGGTAAGGTGATGATTTGGGCAGCCACCTCGTGGTATATCACCCTGTGGGTTCAGGGTAAGAATAGGCCCGCGGTATTCCTGCCTGTCGTAAGAGGCAACTAAAAGGAGTCTCATATGTTTCGGCCTTCTGTGATGGTCCCCTGTTGGGTTTGACCTCCATTTTCCAAAATTTTTCCGAAGAGCTAACCGATGGGAGATGGGCGCCTTACATGGTGCACTGTATCCGTCGTGCAATAAGACCTTTAGCCAGCTTTCTCGTCGTCGCAATGCTGTCCCGCTCGTTTTCCAGCTCTTGGGGGAGGATACGTTCCTGGGTGCGATTATAACTATGCACCATGCAGTGTTTCTTTTTGCTGAGACGACGACCTTGAACATTTTAGCACCAAAGATCCGTTGTGGTGGGGGCCCTATGTACCCTGTTGGTTGTAGCCCCCTGACAACACAGGATTCGCTCTGCTGATGCCTGCGCCGTTAACTCCCCACGTATGCCAAGGAGTAAATGCCTATCTCCCTGGGCATCGGGACTCCCGGCAATGGCCATCCTGCCTGGTGGCTCTTGCTGAGGCTGGGTGGCGTCCATGGGGAGGGCCCTTGGTCGGAGTAGGTGGTATCAGGGCGAATGACCCGCAATGAAGCGTGGTACATCATCTCTTGCTTGTGGCCAACCACCAGCAGTCTCTAAGCATTCCTGAGAGCTCATTTTAAAGCTAACGTTTATGACCCCCAAATCATTCCCCTCCCAGGCCACACCATGGGTGGAACGAAAGGCAAGGAATGAAAGTGAGACGTATTCGCCCAGGTATCTCGTCTGTACCCGAGCTGACGGGGAATCCTTTGTATCTGTGAAGCCTCAGTTCTTTGTAGAGCATTTAGAGAACAAGTTTGGAGAGGTGGAGGGCTTGTCCAAAGTGCGGTAACGGTCAGTCTTAATAAAAACGGCATCCACTGCCCAGTCACGAGCCTTACTCACTTGTACGAAGCAGGGGGATGTTTCTGTAACTGTCACCCCACATAAAAGCTTAAATGTGGTCCAGGGCGTTATTTTCCACAGAGATCTTCTTTTACAGTCCGATGACGAGCTGCGCGCCAACTTAGAGCGACGAGGTGTCCATTTAATCCGGCGCGTCCAACGGGGTCCGAGGGATCACGAAGTTGCCACCAGTACCATCATCTTGGCCCGCAAGGGTGACACATTACCTGAGAAGCTCAAGGTAATGGTGTACTGTTGCGATGTCAAGCCATATATCCCACCCCCGATGCGGTGCTTCAAGTGTTGGAAGTTCGGCCATAAGTCTTCATGCTGTGCTTCCAGCCTCATATGTCGCAATTGTGGTCGACCATGCCATCCTGATACTCCAAGTACCCCGCCTCCCACCTGTGTCAACTGCGGAGAGCACCATCCCCCTTGCTCGCCAGACTGTAAGATTCTACAAAAAGAATGGAAAATAATGGAATACAAGACCCTGGATCGACTGACCTACACTGAGGCTAAGCGAAAGTTTGAACGACTTCATCCAGTATGCATGACGTCCTCTTATGCCGCCACTTTCACTCCTGCTACAGTTCCTGTAGCTGCACCACACACCGTCAGCTCTCAGAGCTAGAGGACCACCCCTGCCCCCTTGATGGTGGGGCGGGGGGGCACTTCACTCCCTGTTGCTCCTGCTCCATCTGCTTCAGGAGCAACACACCCCCCCCCCAACCATTGAGGACATCAGTTCCCCATTCCCAGCCAGAGAAGCGTAAGAATTCTTCAGCTCCTCTCGCCAGGAAGGGGTCCCTTTCGGACCTCCCTCTGCAAGTTCCGACCGGTTTAAAAGCAGACACCCGCAAGTGGCTAAAACAACCACTGGTCGCTGGTCGTAGGGCCTCACGGTCGTCATCCGTCCCAGAGACTGACCCGGAGAAGCCCTCCCAGCCTGAACCATGGAAGGCACAGCGAGACAAGCCGAAAAAGAAAAAGGTTCCCAGGAATCCCGGCATTGCAGTGGCAACCGTCCCACCACTTCCTACAAGCTCAGCGTCTGAGAACGAGGTCGAGATTCTGGCGTCCGCTGAGGACCTCGATCTCGCCGGTCCCTCAGACACTAGCACAGGTGCTCAATCGGAGGCAGCAGGTGACCCAGCAGCGTAATCTGCTTCCCAGTCCCTTCAAGCCTTTTTCAACCATGGACAATATCATACTCCAGTGGAACTGCAGCGGTTTCTACCACCATCTAGCTGAGCTCCAACAACTTATCAGCCATTACCCTTTCTTCTGCATTGCTCTTCAGGAACCTTGGTTCCCAGCAATGTGAACCCCCACCCTCCGTGGCTATCAGGATTATTATAAGAACCGGGCAGCCTATGAAAGGATGTCTGGTGGCGTCTGTATTTATGTCCTTCACTCTCATCACAGCGAGTCTGTCCCTCTACAAACACCTTTAGAGGCTGTCGCTGTTCGGGTGTGGACGCCACAGGCTGTTACTGTCTGCAGTCTTTACCTACCACCGGATGGTGATGTTGCGCAGCATGTCCTGGCTGTGCTGATAGCCCAGTTGCCACCACCTGTCTTGTTACTGGGCGACTTCAACGTCCATAACCCTCTGTGGGGGTGGGTAGCGGCGAGAGGTCGAGGCGCCACCATTGAGCATTTATTGGCTCAGCGCGATCGTTCAATTTTGAATGATGGTGTCTTCACACAATTCAGTGTGGCGCATGGCACGTACTCTCCCATCGACGTTTTAATCTGTCCAATGGAGTGTGCATGACGACCTGTGTGGTAGTGACCACTTTCCGATCTTCTGTAACTGCCAGAGTGTCACACTTGTGGACGCCCTAGCAGATGGGCTATGAGTAAGGCCGACTGGGACTTGTTCTCCTCCATTGCCGCTGTTGGGCCTCTCTCTAATGATGACATAGATGCGTTGGTTCACTCGGTCACCACCGGCATCGTTACTGCCGCAGAATCTTCCATTCCCCATTCTTATGGGTCCCCTCAGAGAAGGACTGTGGTTTGGTGGTCGCCTGAGATCGCTGAGGCGATTAAAGATCGCTGGCGGGCGCTCCAACGTCACAAGCGACATCTCTGCACTGAACACCTCATCACCTTCAAACGGCTGCATGCGCGGGCCCGCCGCCTTATCCGCCAAAGCGAGCAGGAGTGTCCAACATTGGCCTCCATGTCTCTCCATCGCAGGTCTGGGTCAAGATCCGACGCCTCTATGGCTATCGGACCCCCGTCAGCGTCCCTGCGCTCTGACTGAATGGAGCAGTTTGTACAGACTCCGACGAAATTGCCAACAGCTTGGCAGAGCATTTTGCTCTTAGTTCCGCTACTTCCAATTACCCACTGGCCTTCCGCTCCATTAAAGAGCGGATGGAACGTCGGAGCCTTTCTTTTTGCACCCACCATCCAGAATCGTACAATGTTCCATTCAGTGAGAGGGAATTTCGCAGTGCCCTCGCCGCTTGCCCTGATACCGCTCCTGGGCCAGATTGCATCCACTGTCACATGCTGAAACACCTTTCAGTGGACTGCCAGCGACGCCTCCTCGACCTTTACAACCGTATTTGGGTCGAGGGTGAGTTTCCGTCGCAATGGCGGGAAAGTATTGTTATCCCCGTTTTGAAAACTGGCAAGAACCCTTTGGAGGTGGACAGCTACCGTCTCATTAGCCTCACCAACGTTCTTTGCAAATTGCTTGAACGGATGGTGAGCCGGCGCTTGAATTGGGTACTGGTGTTATGGGGCCTTCTGGCTCCATCTCAGGGTGGGTACCGTAAAGGCCGCTCCGCCGCCGACAATCTGGTGAGCCTGGAGTCGGCCATCCGTACTGCCTTTGCCCGCCGTCAGCACCTGGTCTTCGGGGCCCTCTGCCGATCTTTATCCGAAATTTTCTGTCGTATCGTACCTTCCGCGTGCAAGTCTGGGCCTCTCATAGTTCCTCCCTAGTCCACGAGAACGGGGTACCACAGGGATCTGTCCTCAGTGTCTGCCTGTTTTTAATTGCAATAAACGAGCTCACTGCAGTGGTGGGAAACTCTGTCTCCGCTTCTCTGTATGCTGACGACTTCTGCCTCTACTATAGCTCTATTGGCATTGCAGCTGCTGAACGTCAGCCACAGGGCGCAATCCGCAAGGCGCAGTCTTGGGCTGTAGCGCATGGTTTTCAGTTTTTGGCTGCCAAGACCCGCGTTATGCATTTCTGCCGGCGCTGAACAGTCCATCCTGCGCCGCGGCTTTATCTCGCTGACGAACTCCTTGCTGTGGTGGAGACCCACAGGTTTTTGGGTGTAGTTTGTGATGCCCGGCTGACTTGGGTATCTCATATTCGGCAGCTTAAACAGGCGTGTTGGCGGCATCTAAATGCTCTGAGATGCTTGAGCCACACCAGCTGGGGCGCCGACCGATCTACCCTGTTACGGCTCTACCAGGCGTTAATCCAGTCCCGTCTGGATTATGGGAGCCTGGCTTATGGCTCATCATCCCCATCTGCGTTGCGGGTGCTGGACCCAATACTACACAGCGGTATACGACTGGCCACTGGTGCCATCCGGACCAGCCCTGTGGACAGCGTACTTGTGGAGGCTGGTGTCCCTCCATTGCGATTGAGGCGCCAACATTTACTGGCCGCTTATGCTGCCCATGTTTTTAGCTTGCCCGGGCATCCAAACTATCATCTCCTGTTCCCGCAATTGGTCGTCCATCTGCCAGAACGTCGGCCCCAGTGAGGTTGTACGATCGCGGTCCGCATCAAAGAACTTCTCTCCGGGCTTCGGGTTTTCACTGTTCCACCTCCTTTCCGGGCCACTTTGCTTACACCCTCATGGGATGTTCCTTGCCCTCACCTTCAGCTGGAATTGGCACAGGGCCTGAAGGACTTAGTCCCTCCGGAGGCCTTCCGCCGCCGCTTTCTTTCCCTCCTTGCACTGTATCAGGGCTCTGGCATTGCGTACACTGACGGCTCGATGGTTGCTGGTCGTGTCAGTTATGCGCTAGCTCTAGGGGACCATTCTGAACAATGTTCCTTGCCGAATGGCTGCAGCGTTTACACTGCTGAGCTGGTCGCCATCTTTCGTGCCCTAGAGAATATCCGCTCCTGCTCAGGTGAGTCCTTTGTCAGCTGTAGCGATTCCCTGATCGGTTTACGAGCTCTCGACCAGTGTTTCCCTCGTTCTCGTCTGGTGATGGCTATCCATGACTGATTTGAGGGCAGTCTTACGCTGCAAAGTTCTCTCGCTTTGGGTCGCTGAATGGCGCGGTCTGGCCACCCCTAACAAACTCTGTGCCGTCAAGGAGACGACCTCTGTGTGGCACTCCTCCTTGCGATTCTCTCACAAGGAGTCTGCCGTCCTCTGCCAACTGCGTATCGGGCACACACAGATGACCCACGGCCACTTATTGCCCCGTGAGGACCCCCCTCTCTGTCGCTGCGGCTCGGCATTGACAGTGGTCCACAATTTGTTGGACTGTCCACTTTTGTCTGTGCTCAGGCAGACGTTTGCGCTGCCTGACACGCTCTCTGCCCTTTTAATAGATGACTCTGCCATGGTGGACTTAGTTTTGCGTTTTATTCAGGCATGGGGTTTTTATCGTTTAATGTGTTTGTTATGTCCTTTTGTGTTGATTCTGGCCTTTGGCCTACGATTTTAGTCTGAGTTTTTAATGTTTTTCTCGGTGGTTGGCTTTTCCTTTTTTGTTTCTATAGTCGGCCAACCACCGTCACACTTTGTGTGTTTTTAGTTCGTCTTGTCTGGTCTTTGTCTAAGTTTCTCTTGTTCCGTGTCGTCTGTGCTCTCTTCTGTTAATCGTTTTTATTCTCTGTGGGTGTTTTTAGTATTTGGAGAAAGGGACCGATGACTGTAGCAGTCTAGCCCCTTTAATACCACAAACCAACCAACCAACCAAGCTGACCTAAGGACATCACACACACATCCATGCCCGAGGCACTACGTTACTGACACCAAGTCTCTCTTGAACAGCTGTGCCGTAACATACCACTTGGAAGTATAACGGTGTACTGGAATAAGTACAGCGACTCCTCTTGACCAGCTGGCTAATGATTAAAGAGTTTTATATGTCTCTAGAATGTAAGTAATCTATTCTTGTACGAAAGTGACACAGTACATCGGTGAATGTCAGGAAGGATAGTAAGAATTCTTATTTCTTTATTTAATATGCATGGTTCATAGAGACGTAATAATCGCCTTTCTCTTATGATACTAGTGAACGGCTATACAGTAAACACAAATTTTGCAATAGTAATGAACTGTGACGATATTAATGTTACAGCTTAGCTTCATATAACATACAATAACGACTAAGAAGAGCCCATACACTGCTTTCCATCTTCTTTAAAAGTGGCAGCAACGAACATCCGTATTAAATACTGACAATAGTAATCAGATGCAACAATTTTTCGTGACATTGTTTTACATATAATGCTGCAATAGATACAACTCAAGTTTATATGCAGTCTCCTATTTTCCTTAGTAACAATAGCAGCCCCGAGCAACCTCCGGATAAAATAAAGATAAAATGCTTTGGCCTATACTCTGAATTACTCCAATCAGTTACGTTATTATTTATTCATAATCATTAGTTTAGAAACGTTAGGTGAAACTACATACAAGACTGTGAGAGCATTTCCTCTCAGTAATAACTAATTTAGCAATGAATTAGCAGAATAAGAGGATATATGAGGCAGGAGCTTATTTACCATAAAGAGTTGGCTACTGCTGCCTTTAAGCAGACCTGTCGATTATCGTGTTTTGATTTCCAACGCGCTGCTTTTAACTATGAGAATTTTGTAGTTTTATCGTCTATGTTTTCATTGTGCTTAAACACTGAATCGGAGTATGTGCTGGTTTATTAAGCTTTGAAAAAATCGAACGAAACTGTTCTACGGTGCTTGTCAGAATTTCATACACTAATCCAGACTTTCACTACAGGATCGTTGTAGTATCTCAGAGAATTTTATCAATGCGAAGAATTTCCTTTCACATTATGAAGATAATATTTGAAATCAGTAACCAATAATTTTTGCTATAAAGACCGTAACAAACTGCTAGAGAACACTCAGAGCTAATATCGAAAATGCTGTGACGAACTCGCAATATTCCTGGACTGCGATCCAGATAAATGTCGTACTTCAGAGCCATATGATAGGATTATTTGGGACGTAACCACGATTAAAAATGGTGCGCTAAAAGCACCCATAGAGGCTAATGGAGTGACAAATTCAGCTTTGGAACTGAAATAGTGCAATTTAGTTTACGGCGGCCCCTGTACACTTCAGGTATATTTGCAGTGATTAAAGATAAATATTGCTCGAGAGACAATGTGCCCCAGGACTTCACTCCAATTTAGTTGGAGGTGGTTCTGCCGTGGCTTTCGACATAGAAACTTTTTTCCACCGAGGCTCAACCGAGGACGCTCAGATTATCGCGGAACCCACCTCTGTCACGCAATATGAGGTACTCAGGCAGTGCTATCTGTCGTGACATGTTGTCACTCTGTTAACAAATACTCTAATTTCATGATTGCTATATCTGAATCAGGAAACTGCCAATACTAACGGGATTAAGGTCAAGTGATTTAGCACGTCAGTTGAGCTTTGGTAGGTTGCCTGAGTGTTCGTAAAATCAGGGTTGTTTGTATACAACCCTGTGAACACCTATGTTGTCATCTTGGAAGAAGAAGAAAGAAAGGGCAACATTTGGCTACTGACAATGTTGAAATGAACGCTAAACTTTCAAACGGTGTCAGATCAATGCACTTGTTCGTGGTGTAGACGGAATGTTGGGAATGCATCTCCACGGGAATTTGGAGGCTGCCAGCGAACAGCTGTTAACTACATACATCTTTATATCACCAACATACGAATTAATCACGTTTTGTGGACGGCCTATCCTGTACATTCTGCTTCTGAAAAATATTGACGTTTATTATTGACGTATACGCATACAGACAGTATATTTGCACTTTTATTTTGAAATTTATTGACTGTCTCAGAAACGAACTATGATTGTGATGACAAAATAATAGAGATTACCTGCATTAATTGGATGGCCCTTTCTGTTTTTTGCTTCTGGCGCTTACAGCCGCTTCTTATACTGGTATATACAGCACTTTTGTACTGTCACCGTTGCAATTTGATGAGATCATGTGAAAGCCGCAATCTAAGTTATGGCGAGAGGCTGATCTGTATCATAACCGGAGATCTAGATTGGTTTCTTAGGTGATAATGTGGGTGTGTGTTCGTGAAACCAACGAATGAGAATAAGAAATCTAGGTTGTGGTCTCAGACTGCACTCTAGCTTGAAAGTTGCATGTAAAATGGCGCTTCAAATTTTTTCTGTACATTTATTTTCTTCAACATGCGATCTAGTCTTTACAGACTTTAACAAAGTGCTGTTAGACTCTTTGAGTGGTTTCTTTCTGAGACACCGCAGGTTAGCGTGGTTACCTTTGGTGAGTTCCGCACCCTTTCACCACGTAGAATAAATGGGTGTGGCTTTTAGGGCCATGGTTCTGAGTAACAGCAAAACATTTTTTTTCTGGGATTCCGAGAGATGAGTTGTTGCAGTTCAGAGGCGGCAGCAGCAGTTCGGAGATTTGCTGGTATCCTTTCAGTTATTTCCAGTGATTGTTAGTATACAAGGTTTCGAGTCACTTTGCAATCATTTCGAATGCTAAACTTCTGAAGAAACTATGAAAACGAAACGATACTTATGCACAAGGTATTCCAGAGGTTCATGGTCTATGTGCTTTTAGTGTGTTCGAAGCTGGCTCCTGAATCGTGTTGAAGTCATTCAGTCCGCAGTATTATGCACTAAGTTTCGACACTGTATTCTGCACTTCAGATAGTTTTGTATTTTGGTGTACATTTTGTACAAAAACTGAATATATATGATTGCTAGAAATTCCACTTTTGTCGCACATGTATGATGAATCCCACGTAGCTTTGGTCCAATGTTGTCTGAACTGTAGGTAATATAGATAATACAATTTAATTTGCAGTTACTCGTTTTTACTTTCCTAAATCATTTACTAAATATTTCTACCTATTTATCGTGCGATGCCTGTCTGATGCTGTCTTATGAGCACTTGTTGCAAGCATTCGCCTCTTGTCTTTTCATTAGTTACAAATAGTGCAGATAAGTAGTAAATGAGTTTTGCTATTTGGGGAGAAAAAAACTGATGATGGTCGAAGTAGAGAGGATATAAAATGTAGACCGGCAATGGCAAGGAAAGCGTTTCTGAAGAAGAGAAATTTGTTAACATCGAGTCTAGATTTAAGTGTCAGGAAGCCGTTTTAGTACTGGAGGGCAGCGTGGAGAGTAAAAATCGTAGAGGGAGACCAAGAGATGAATACAATAAAGAGATTCAGAAGGATGTAGGTTGCAGTAGGTACTGGGAGACGAAGCAGCTTGCACAGGATAGAGTAGCACGGAGAGCTGCATCAAACCAATCTCTGGACTGAAGACCATAACAACAATAATAATAATTAAAAAGCTCAGTTCTAATGCAGTTTTTACCGTATTAATAGTGACAAATATCCCGTTGTCTGCGTGTATAAATTTTATGGTGTGACGGTAAGTTTTGACGCTGGTTCCTGAACGTAGACTCTCGGTACTGATCCCTTCAACATTTCCTAATAGATCATATAAATTCAAATTGTAGGGGTGGCGAGCAGACACACCTTTACATTGTCATGATGCTGTTGTGGGACTCGGAGAGCGTCTTTAGGCCCTAATAAAACATGATTAGCAAGTTGTTATTTCTTCGTTCATATTTACAGTTCTGTGACTGCTCGTCAGTCTCGGATGGAGCCTCGTACCAGTGACACGGAGGAATTCCGCTGACTCCTGTTGTCGGCTCGGCGCTTCTGGTGAGCAAGGCCGCTGCTCCGGCGGTTCAGCTGAAGTCTGGCGAGCTTCAGTCTGGCAGACGAAGAAGCGTGGTGAGAGTATGTCTTCACACTGGGGTAGAGCGTCCTCGATCCCGCTCTAGACGACGACCTGCCATGACCCATCGGTATGTACCGCGTTGTCGGAAGTCGTGCAGTCGAATGATCCTGGTCGCACTGGACAGGTAGCCCCTTGCACCCGGAAGTGCCTGCAGCGTCGATCAGGAATAGAGGCACTGGACAGTCCTCTCACCCAGCAGTGTCGATGATTTTGGAAAAAAAACGACATTTTGTCAATGGAGTGAGTGACTGATTATTTTCTAAACATTCTGCGTGGTGTCTGTTTGTTCTATATCGTGTCTCCCTACCACTTTCGCGCAACGACGCTCTGAGCGTGTTTTTTAGGGAATTGACTTGTTAGAACCTGGGACCTGTTGCTGGTAAGGAGACGCCAGACCACACATGACATGTAGAATTCAGAAGAGTTCAGTGAGACTAGCGATGATATAACCAAATACTTAATGATTTCAGCGTCAGCTCTACTTCACTCCCTGTAAAAGAATCTTAATACTAACTAAATTTAGTGGAAGGGGTTCAAGGCTTTCCTAGTTGTAGTTAGCTGGTAAAATAACGTCGAAAAAGCAGTTAAGTTTACCATTGGAAATTTTATTCTACTCACAAAACATCGTTTATAAATTGCACTATTGATAAAAGGAAATGTTTTAATACAGGATGGTAAAACCAACTGCGTTCAACAAAAATGTGAACGAATATTCCCTGAATGGGTTTCCAAGTTCTACAATGGATGGAAGGATGACCAATGCCATATCACATCTATAATCTAGGTTTAAATTAAGTTTCACAAAAAAGCAAATTATCAAAATGGTCTACAGTGACCCTCGATTATCTGTAATTACTTATCTAACTTGTCGTAAATTACAGTGGCTGATGTGGCTTCTCAATAACTATATAACAGAAAAATCATCGCGTTTCAGATTTTTACTTCAAGTGGAAAATGCGAGCTCCATGAGCTTTAATTGACGATCGACACTAGTATTACGCAAAATGAGGATGTAACAGATGAGACTTCTGCAGTTCTGAGTGAAGCTCTATGCGCTGTTATGCGGCATCGCGTGCGTTCATTATCTTGTCGGTGATCGTCAGGGGGCGGCGGGCAGCACAGCTCCGCTCACCTCGCCGTCTCCGAAGCAACTCTCCTAACTTCTCCTTACTACAATTTACCGAAGTTGGTTTAAAAAAAACTATCTGGCTGTGTTTTCATCTGACCAATCAGGGTCTCAATGTTAACCTTAAGCTCTGCCTACAAAAATTCTGTCTATCCAATGAGAAACGTTATACTTTTCGTGGTGGGGCAATGTTTTTAAAGTTTGCAACGTAACAGAGACGCAAAAAAGTCTCGCGCTAAAACTTGCGGGTGGTGTAGCCCTTTTTGTATTATCGTAAGATCTATACTGTTCTTCTGGAGGGCTCTAGCTTTTAACATCGGTTGGGGGGTGGTCTTGACGTAAAAGAGACGCGAAAATGTCTCACGCTAAAACTTGCGGGTGGTGTGGTCCTAGCGGTTAGCTGGAGACGTGGGTGTCCGTCCGTCCCTTATCGTAGGGCCTTCCAGCTTAACACGGTTCTGCTCTCGGCTTCTGTTCTCGTTTCTCTCCTCGGAACTGCGTCTGTCCCACGGTGGGAGGGTATGACATGCATTTAGGCATTCTTGTGTTAGTCTGTGGTATTCCATTTGCTCACTCGTTACTCGTATTACTTTGGTTAATTTAGTGTCACGATTTATTCGGAGCTATGTGACGTACTACTGGATTTGCTTATCATGTCAGGGTTTTCATGGAAGGTGTTGGATTTGCCTGACACCTTACAATTTTGTAAAATTTTTTTTGTTTATTTACATACGTGCTTCAGCTGAGGATGGAGCCTTCCGGCGGTCGAGTATTGCACTGTCTAGTTCTGGCTGCAGCAGATGTCAACAATCTTCAAGGCGGAGGCGCGTGCCAGCCACCTGCAGCAGAGCACTACACTCGTCGTCCTGCCCGTGTCGTCCCTGCCGTACCAATGGACAACGGCATAAACGGGCAACAGTCGGAAATACAGCACCATCTGGCACCAGATACACTCCGCAAGTGCTACTACTATATTCATCTATAGCAATGTTTTCTCCTTGTTCTGGAATGTTATTTCACTAATTTAACGATCTGTTCTGTAATTTTAAATTTCATATACATTTGACCTAAGTATTAATAGTAAATTTGTCATATTTTAGGCTTTTGAAAAATAAAGACTGTCTTATAGAAGACGCTCGCATAGAGCGCAAAGAGGGGGAACAAAATCTAACAAATTTTTGTATCTATACAAGGCCGGTGTTTTACATTTTATGCCGGCCGAAGTGGCCTAGTTAGGTTTAACTAGTTCTAAGTTCTAGGGGACTAATGACCTCAGCAGTTGAGTCCCATAGTGCTCAGAGCCATTTGAACCATTTTTTACATTTTATGGCTAGTGTGACAACGCATGAACCTGTGTTCAGTGTATGCCGCCTTTAGGTATGAACTATATGTATTTCGCATAAATTCAGTTAGATAACTAATAACCCTGGTTAAATATTGCACTTATTTTTAGGTTTTAATATAAATTTTCTTTTGTATTGTTATAGAATCTGAAGTCTATAAATAAACAGAAAAATTTTTAGTGACGATGATGTTAGCGCGACAATCACCATGAGACGTATAGGTGAGCCTCAGTCTCCACATCGCCCATGTGGCAGCTGACCAATGCAAAGTCCCGCGAGTGGCAGGCAGTGGTTACTTGCATGCTGGTAACCACAATGTATCAATCATTGAATAGAGTGCTTCGGTACGAACGTCATCGATCCTAATGATCATCTGAATTCAGAGCTCTGGAACAGGAGAATTTCTGGGGACAGGCTCTGTTCGTTATGGCAGAATGTTGCCCGCTTATTTAATAGTTGTCAGCGGTCCCGTTCCGCTATGTTTGCTTAAGAGTTTGTTAGAGGCTCTTAACTGCACTGTCAAGTGTGTGGTAGTTGTTATTGCGTCCTATGTATTGCTTGTAGCTTAACACAGTAAGATCTAACGAATATGTCTCTGTCTCACTTTGAAAGAGGATCTTTCGTTGAATCTGTAACTCAGGCTCTTGGTTGGTGCCGGTGTAACAACATGTGTTCTTCTACGTAACCGATATACAGTGAAGATTGTTTCTTTGTCGCATAGCTATTAGCGTGACACCACTTCTGGGATTAGTCGAGCCGTCTAAGGCGCTGCAGTCATGGACTGTGCGGCTGAGCCCGGCGGAGGTTCGAGTCCTCCCTCGGGCATGGATGTGTGTGTTTGTCTTTACGATAATGTAGGTTAACTAGTGTGTAAGCTTAGGGACTGACGACCTTAGCAGTTAAGTCCCATAAGATTTGACACACATTTGAACATTTCACCGCTTCTGCTTGGTGTCGCCGTTGTCTATGTAGCGTGAACTTAAGAAAAACTTTAATATTTTACCTTCTTGTGGTATAGCAAATATTTCGTGTCACATAATTATTGAAATAATTTGGCGATACATTACTATCAGTTGTTAATTACCTTCATTTTAAAGAATTATGGTCACTATGATGACCTCGGATCGCATTGCGCATTGCACATTGTTCATTTAAACGTTGACCAACTGTAAAATCTGATCAATGGTACAGAGCGTACAAGTGACATTCATAGTATGTGATGTTCAGTTATACAAGTTATTTCTGCCAATTACTAGTTGTGATATATGGTAAGTGTGTATTACTACGGCTATTTCTTTATCTGTTATCGAAGTCAGACTGCATTACAGAATTAATTATTGGTTCATGAGTATATAAATAATAAGGCACAACTTCTCTAAATTAGGGCCTAAAAAAGCTACTTGATATAGAAGTGCAGTGTCTAAAACAATAACTATCTTGCAAGTGCAGCTGGATGTCTAGGTTAGGTTGGAAGGTGACAGTTTGGTTCGGGTGTGGTAAAGCCAACGCACATTAATGTGGAATCTAACTAGTGAACACTAGATCTGTAGTGTAACCATAGTAGACCTAGGTTAGGTCCCTCTACCATTTTCTTCCTGTGTTGTCCATGTTTTACTGCTGACGCCCTGCTTCATCCCACGCTTCGGTGTGGGTGAGCACATATTTTTCAATGATTGTTCCCCGTGTTTTCTGTTCCGTTTTATGTCAATGTTCTGAGTTTTTTTTCTTGACACCCGTCTCACTATGATACTGAACGGGCGCTGAAGACCTTGCTGTCGTGCGCCCACAAACCCCTCTACTACTACCTACTAGGTTAGGTTAGAAGGTGAAAAGTTGGTTTGGAGTTGACAAAATCGGCGTATGTGAGTGAGAAGCCTTGGCTGTAGTGACAGACATTTCTAATGTAGATGAAAATGAATGTTACCTCAGAGCCGGCAGCTGTGGCCGAGCGGTCCTAGGCGCTTCACTCCGGAACCACGCTGCTGCTACGGTCGCGGGTTCGAATCCTGCCTCGGGCATGGATGTGTGCATGCCCTTAGGTTAGTTAGGTTTAAGTAGTTGTAAGTTATAGGAGACTGATGACCTCAGATGTCCCATAGTGCTTAGACCCATTTGAACCATTTGTTATCTCTGATGGATAACAAGTTGCGTTTGTGAGTAAATAAACACAAGAAGTCCCCACAGGTGATTTGTAGGCCGGTGGCAGCCGCAGTCGGGTGTTGATCTGCGAGGTGCTGTGCTGGCGTCACAGATTATGTGTCTGCTGATCATGTTATTTCTCTTTTAGTGCAACAGGTTACCCTCCCATCCAAAGTTTCTGAAGTTCAGGTCTCCTTACATTTTTACTAGTTCGACACACACGAAATGTCAGGTTCCAGTATAATGTGATGAGGATATCCCCAAACTGTGGTGGATGTTGTCCACGTATAACGGGAACTGTGAATCTACCTAAGTTGGTATGCTCTGTTGATCATTTAGTGGGTTTGTGTAACAATGCGCTCCGCTGTAGCGGCTGGAGGGAGCGTTACAAGACTGTACAGAGCATAGACTCAAGGAGCATAGAATATCTAGCTGGTTTCTGCGTCGATAAGACGTTTGGGTATCTGTGTTCTCGTCAAGCGTATCAGAGATGATAAAAATCACATATCAGTGGCCACTGCGTTAATTGCACATGATGTATTTTTTTTGTTTCACATATTTGTGAAAATTTGTGGTGGTAAGAGAAAATAAATAATTTTTAGTTAATATGGTGATCGCTATCAATAGAAACCATTCCTGACTATGACAGATGCCCACCTTCCAGCCTGGTGGTGGTGGTGATGGTATAATCCAGAGATCACAGCGCCACACCAAAGTCAGCAATGCACAACGGTACCACAGACATTAGCGATGTCTGGCTGTAATCCGCAACAACGAATGGGAGAGACACAGCCTCTCTCTCAGCACAGCAGTGCCCTCGCACACAGGTCAATATAGAGCCGAGCATGGAAGCGCTTGGCTCAGTTCATGACCTCATGAAGCAGCAAACATCAGCGAGTAGGACTATGTGTTATTCAAGTCCCAGGTGGAAATGTACTTTTGAAAATGTGGAACATGGACTGAAGAACACAGTTTGTTAGTTAGTACCAACTGATGCTTTGATAATCAATGACGATTGTAAATTACCAAGCAGTTGTTTGGAAAAAGAACTGTATCAAGTTATGTAAATAATTTTATCATTCATGTAATAAAGTGAACTAATATTTCATCTGTTGTGACCCCAAATGAGTCATCTCCTAGAACAATCAAAAAACTCAGTTATGGCTGGACAACTGTAGTTTCGTCCGGGTTAATGTTGCCCGCTGTCATGATAACGTAAAAATGCATAGGAAGTAGTATCTCCCGCCAAGTATGGGTACCTGGTGAGAGATTACGCCTCACGCAGCCCACATAACATAGTATGAAAGCTTTCACGACCGGATGACATATCTTCTGGTAAACCTTCCGGGATGTAAGGTCGTGGTCCATGAAACTCTTCAGCTCCTAACGTTTCGTCCAGAGCTGCGCTGGACATCTTCAGAGGGGTGTTTCTCCTCCGGTGAGTCTTGCCGACTGACGGGTCGGACGTCTGAGAGCGACTTATGTATCGTAGAAAGTGGGCGTGACCAGAGTTACACGTGATATGCAGAGATAACCTTTGTCAGAGATAAAACTTAACTATCGATCGTAATCTCGTCACGGATAAAACTGTCTAGCAATTCTGTAGTGCTACTGTCCAAATATCACTAAGTTTCATGGTCTCTTCTTTCCGATTAAAATTATCCCTATGTTTATATATTTCAATTGCTTCTCTACAAAGCCGTGGGTAATAGTTCGTCGTCGTAGATAAAATTTTTGTTTCGGAAAACTTCACTTGATGATTTCCTGGCTGGAAAGCGTGTTCTGCTACAGCCGGTTTATCTGTTTTTCCTAATCGGCAAAGACTTCTGTGTTCTTTTATCCGTGTATTTACGCTTCTTTTTGTTGTTCCAACATAAACTTTACCACATGTACACGGAATTTTATATACGCCACTGGCTGATAGAGGAGCGCGTTTATCTTTTACAGACCGAAGAACATGACAAATTTTCTTCGTAGGTCTAAAAACAGGTCTAATATCGTGTTTACTTAAAATCTTTCCAATCTGATCCGTTACTTTCTTTATAAAAGGGAGAGAGACTGTATTCTTCCATCGTTTTTCGGACTTGTCCTTAAGATTTTTGTTATTTGGGTGCAGAATTCTGCTTACTTCTTTCTTTGAGTAGCCATTTTTCTCAAAAGCGTGCTTCAGATGTTTTAATTCGTCGTCTAGATACTCCGGCGTGCAAATCCGTCTGGCTCTGTCAACGAGACTTGTAATCACACCTCTTTTTTGTTTTGGATGGTGGTTAGAGTTTTTATGTAAGTATCTATCTGTGTGCGTTATTTTTCTAAAAATCTGTTGTTTCAAGCTTCCATCCGTCTGTCTCATAACTAAAACTTCCAAAAACGGTATTTTGTTATCATTTTCTCTCTCCAGAAGATCTGACTGTTCTTTTCAGACACTGTCTTACTTCCAGTCATTTCCAGTGGAATAATGAGTTTTATGAACAACTTAATGGCGTAGCAATGGGTAACCCATTGGGTCCTGCAGTAGCTAATTTCTACATGGAGAAATTCGAACAGTCAGCCTTGGAAAAAGCAGATAAGAAACCAACTCGCTGGTATCGGTATGTAGACGATACATTTGTGGTCTGGCCACATGGTAGAGAAGCCTTAGGCGAATTTTTTGATTACCTTAATAACATAAATCCAAGAATCCAGTTTACCATGGAGAGAGATATACCACATAACTGTCATATGGTTCCTTCTTTGTGAGAATTGTCGGCCGCACTCTGCAGTGGCAATGAAGATGCTCGGGTAGCTTTTTCGATGGTAGGTGTTTGATCACCCACAATACAGCCCGTAATTGGCTCCTACTGAGTTTAATCTCTGCTCACATGAACTGCTGTCTATGAAGACAGTGTTTTGGCACAAACAACGAGCTGTAAATCAGTGTAGAGAATTGGCGGAATTCACAGCCTTCTATGATGAGGGTATTAGAAAGTTGGTACAAAGCTACGACGAATGTCTAAGCTAGAGTGGTGACTATGTAGAGAAGTGACTGGATGGTGTAGCTAACTGTTGCAAATAAAACATATCGCGACCGATCGACACTTAATTTCCGAATGGCCATAGATATACAGGGTGACATTCATTGAACTATATGAAAAAAACGTAGATTAGTTACAAACTATGGCGTGCACACACTTTATTCAACATGTGAAGGTCCCTACAGATACTCGGATTTAGGTTATGACATGTTCGATACGCCTGCCATCATTGGCGATGATGTGGTGCAAACGACCAGCGAAATTCTGCATGATCTACTGAAGTGTCGGAACACCGATGCTGTCGATAAGCTCCTGATCGGCTGTTTTCAGCTCAACAATAGTTTTGGGGTTATTGCTGTACACCTTGTCTTCAATATAGCACTTGTGTCTCATGTAATCAGGTTCGGAGAATATGGCGGCCAATCGGGCTCCATGCCAGTGGCCTCGTGTACCCCAGAGCCAGAATGCGGTCCCCAAAGAGCTCCTCCATGATATATGATATCAAACACTCTCCTGCTTCGATGGAGTCGAGTTCCGTCTTGCATGAACCACATCTTGTCGAAATCAGGGTCACTTTTGATAATGGGGATGAAATCGTCTCCCAACAACTTCACGTACCGTTAGGTAGTCACTGTGCCATAAAGGAATATCGCACCGAATATTCCTTGACTGGACATTGCACACCACACAGTCACCCGTTGAGGTTGAAGAGACTTCTCGATCGCGAAATCCGTATTCTCAGTCCCCCAAATGCGCCAATTTTGCTTATGGAAGGACCCATCCAAATAAAAGTGGGCTTGTGTGCGTGTGTGCAGACGTCTGAGGATGCACGTTTAATGGAATAACTGGTATCTGCTGGTCACTTACCGTCTGTAGAAAGACAGTGCTGTACTAAGAAATTCCTGCAGTGTCGAAAATGAAGGAAGGGTAAAATTTAACTTCCCACTGTCGCTGGGATAGTTGGACACCAAGCCTCAGCATACTTGACAATATGGGAAAACATAAGTAATCAATTCTAGCATTCGCCTTAATTTATTTACAGAAAGTGCGGCGAGTTAAACTCTGTACTACATAAAGAGCTGGATAAGGAACCTGTCAAATCTGTAAATGTACTCCAAATGGGGACTTGAAATGATGCAAACACCACTTGAGATGTAACTGTTATCTCTTATGACATGGAGCTGTGTCCCACGGCTTA
This sequence comes from Schistocerca serialis cubense, assembly GCF_023864345.2. Classification (NCBI taxonomy): domain Eukaryota; kingdom Metazoa; phylum Arthropoda; class Insecta; order Orthoptera; family Acrididae; genus Schistocerca; species Schistocerca serialis. The sequence goes on along the minus strand of NC_064645.1, from coordinate 164,077,513 downwards.
TTTCTAATAGAGGATGCAGTGGATTTAGTTCGCATGTAATAGTTCTACCTCTGCACTATGGTAATATAAACATACTAATCTTCCATGTCATTTGGATAATGTTTTCTCAGTAGATTACAGGTTTTGGTAATTTTTCCTAATTGAGGAAAAGCATTGTCCGATCTTAACTATTGTCACCGCCACAACTATCCCATGTGTACATATCCCACCGCCTTTGATTGTTGTTTCAAAGTGGCTGCAGTGTATTTCATTTCTATAACACACTGAAACAGATGTCTGATAAAGTTTTCGGCAACTCATGTCCGCCTTATGAATTCAGCCCTCCTTCAATACAACTTGGTTAGCTTATTGAGGGCTTCATCGACGAAACTATTTCGCGCAGCGTTGCTGCTTGCTGCGGAAATTTCGTGATAAGTCTCAAAAGCGCAGCACGATTTACCGAGGGTACGCCGTAGCGCTCACATTGATCCTACCTAAGCCCATACTCCTGAGTAGAATTAATAGTTAATAAAGCTGGTCCTGAGAATGCTGCAGCTTACGTTCGTGGTTTGTACTGCCTCCGTAGCTCGATAGAATTTTATGTCGATGGAGCGGTCTGCGTTAAGTGTTCTGATTCAACCGAGGTAATTCGATGGAGCGCCGATGTATGGAGGCCAGGCGTGCGGGCATCAAAATTTTACTAGCGAGGTCGTGGAACGGCAGCTGGTGCTTTTACAAGATACCGCCCCCTTGCTCCTGATATTACCAGCATCTCTGATTTATGTTGGCTGAGGGGCCGCTCTTGGTGGCGCATATGAAATGAAGTGGGAAGCTATATCCCGTAAAACACGCTGCTCTCGCACTGTTTCTCTCATAAACTCTGCTTGTCACACCTACCGTGTTTTATTATGGCTGTATATTAACCAATGAACGGTCACTAACCTCATGAATTGATGCACCGATAGTAAGAAATCATCTCTTTTACACTTACAGTGCAGCCGTGCGTAAATCGTAAGCTTTTTGCACCTATATCAACTACATCTGCATCTAAATCATGCTCAACAAGCCTCCTAATGGTGTGTGGCGGAGGGTACTTTTTTCATCATTAACTGAGCCCTCCAATCCTGTTCCACTCGCGAATAGCGCGTGGGAAGAATGATTCTCGGTAAGCCTTTGTATTGGCTCTAATTTCTGGAATTTTCGCCTCATTGTCATTACGTGGGACGTATGTGTGTGTGTGTGGGGGGGGGGGGGGGGGAGTGCTTTCACGAAATTTCAATTGTAAATCTCTCCATGATGCACAATGCCTCTTTTGTAACGTCTGCCAATGGAGTTTGTTGAGCATCTCCGTAACACTTTCGTGGCGACTAAACGGTCCCGTTACGAAGCGCACCGCTCTTCGTTGGATCTTCTCTATTTTATCAGCCCTATTTGGTTCAAATGGCTCTGAGCGCTATGGGACTCAACTGCTGAGGTCATAAGTCCCCTAGAACTTAGGTTGGTTAGGTTTAAGTAGTTCTAAGGACATCACACACATACATGCCCGAGGCAGGATTCGAACCTGCGACCGTAGCGGTCGCGCGGTTCCAGACTGGAGCCCTATTTGGTAGGGATCCCAGATAGATGAACAATACTCAAGAATCAATCGAACAAGCGCCTTACAAGCCACTTCCTTCGTGGATGAGTTACATTTCCTTAACTTTTTCCTGTAAATCTGAATCTGGCATCTGCTTCTCTCACTATTAGTTTCAAGTGGTCATTCCATTTAAGACAGCTCCGGATAGTTACTGCTAGATATTTTACGGCAGATACATTTTCCAGCGGTTTGTCATCAGCATTGCAGCTAAACAGTAGTAGATTTGTTTTCCTATGTATGGGCAATACATTTTATTTATTTACGGCCGGCCGCTGTGACCGAGCGTTTCCAGGCGCTACAGTCCGGAACCGCGCGACTGCCTCGGGTATGGATAAGGGTGATGTCCTTAGGTTAGTTAGATATGCGTAGTTCTAAGTTCTAGGGGACTGATGACCTCAGATGTTAAGTCCCATAGTGCTCAGAGCCATTTCAACAAATTCCAGAGCCTGCACCGTTCATCAGTTCTCTGGAGGCTATTCTGGAAATCTTAACTATCTTCTGGCATTGCTACTTTTTTTTATAGACAACCGCATCATGTGCGAACAGCCTTATAGATGATCTATTAGAAAGCATCGAATGCTCTCTATGTATTCTAAACTTTAACGGTCGTATCACACTTCGTTGGGGTACACCGGAATTATGTTCACATCTATTTTATTCCGTTAAGAGCGAAGTGTTGAGTTCTGTCTGCAAGGAAGTCTTGAATCCAGCCACAATCCGATACTCTATAGGCTCATTTTTTTTTTTCGCTAAATGGCAGCACGGGACGGTGTGAAATTCTCTACGACGCTGTGAATCTCGTGGAGCAACAGAGCGAGCTGAGTTTTTTAGGATATGTTTGCGGAATCCTTCTTGATCTTTATAGAGGAGATCTTCCTTATTCAAGAACGTCGTAATTCTCGAGCATAAAACATGTTCCCTAATTCTACAACAGATTGATGTCAAGGATATAGGTCTATAATTGTGTGCATCTGTTCTATGTCCCTTCCTAAAAGCGGTAATGACCTGCGGTTTCTTCTTGTCACTAGGTACCCTTCGATGATCAAGCGGCCTATGCAAAATTACTGCTAGAAGGGCAGCATGTTACTTTCAAAATCTTTGTAGAATTTTATAGGTATCTCATCTGGCCTTTCCACTACTAAGCGATTGTAGTTGTTTTTCTATTCCGCGATCGCCCCCAGGGGCTCAGCATTCATTTGCTGGGTACGGGCTTGGCGACCCCGGGGTTCCTGAGCTGGGGACTGGTAAGCGCCGCCCATCCCCTGTCACCGTAACCTCTGAGCATACTTCCACCGTGCGGCGCGGCGGTGGAACGTTGTGTGTCTCAGGGAATGGGGATCTTGGCTTGACCGCCCGGATCGCGAGGATGGAAGAAACCTCTATAAAAAAAACCACAGTCTCAAGGTGTGCTGCGCGCTGATGAGATGCATGGCTGTTGAGGTGGAACAGTCGTTAGCGGGCAACCTCTGGGGAACCTGCCGCACCTCAGTTGTATAAGGCTTACCTAGGCACGCGGGGCTCTGTCTAGGTGGACTTGTAGTTCCATAGCTGCTCGTGGGACCGCGATGGATCCTTCGAAATCGTCTTTTCTTCCTCCCAGCGGAAAGGGTGGGCCGCTGGAAGGTTCTAACATCCAGTCTCTTAAGAGGGCCCGTGCAGTCAGTCCCCCTGACTCCGGCGCTTCTTTAAACAGTCCAGTCTTAGGTAACAGAATGCATTCTGGTAATCCGAATGTGTTTCTCATTGTGAAACGGAAGGAGGGTAGTTTTGAGAAGGTTTCGCCCTTCTATATACAAAAGGGATTGGAGGGAATCTGTGGCTCCTTAAAATCGGTGAAGCGCTTACGTAATGGGACCTTGTTAGTGGAAACTTCCACTTCCCAGCAAGCAACTAACCTCCAATCTGCTAAATGCCTTGGAGAGTATGCCAACACTGAACTGCACAGCACCTTGAACTACAGCAAAGGTGTTGTGACATGCCGGGACCTAGTTGATATTCCCAAGGAAGAACTGCAACGTGAGTGGGCTCCAGAAGGTATCGTTGATGTCCAACACATCATGAAGAGGGTTGATGGCACTCTTGTCAAATCCGACTCCTTTATTCTAACCTTCAGTAGCACACAACTTCCTGAACATGTTAAAGCTGGCTTCCTTCGCCTCAGTGTGAGGCCTTATTTCCCGGCCCCAATGCGCTGTTTCAAATGCCAGCGTTTTGGGCATACCACCTTAGGCTGTAAAGGCGAAGCGACTTGTGGAAACTGTGGTCAGGCTGCTCAAGAAGCAGTTGGTTGCTCGTCTCCGGCTAAATGTATTAATTGCTCTGGAAACCACCCTGTTTGGAGTAGGGACTGCCGCATATTTTTAGAGGAACGCAAGGTCCAGGAAGTAAAAACGACCAAGCGTATCCCCTATGGTGAGGCCAAGAAGATTTATAAGTCGATGCAACCTCCCACATTTGCTACATCTTTTGCATCCCTGGTACAGAAGCCTACTCCAAAAGTCGATGCCTCGACGCAGACTGAGGTGGTGAGTGTTGGCACTAACACCTGCAGCTGTCAGTGCACTTGCACCGCAGCCGCCGTTTCAGAGCCAATAGCCTCTCCTCGAACGGCAGACAAAGGTACAGTGGCGAACTTGGTCCAGCCCCTCGAGCCTCCAACAGCTGAGGTTGTCCCCAAGCCCTGTGCACCACTCACCGCTCCCACATCAGCTCCCTCAAAGTCCACCAAACCACAGAAAGCTCCTGTACAGCAGCAACAGCGGGTCAAATCCCGTGGTAAACCATCTGACCATGCGGATGTTGTTTTACGCGAGGCTTCATCTGACTCTTCCCCAGAGTTGATGGAATACGATGTATGTGTGGGGCAATCATCTCGTCCCACACCTGCCCCTCCACCTGCTGCGGTCTCCCCGCCCCGTCGGAGAGACAGGATGAAGGTGCTACCCCCTACATAGATGGCTCCCATACTCCAGTGGAACTTGCAAGGGTTCAGGACGCATGTGGAGGAACTTCGTCTACTTTCTCAGGGTAGACCACTGTGTGTGTCTGTCTCCAGGAGACGTATTTCCATCCATCATACTCCCCTGAGATACGAGGCTATACACTCCACAATAAGGACGACCTGCGTGGAGAGAGAGCTAGAGGAGGTGTAGGTATTTTCGTCAGGACGGACTACCTATCCTCACCTCTCTCACTTACGACGACTCTACAGGCCGTCGCTGTGTCCGTGCACGTGGGTCATCCATTGACTGTATGGTCACTTTACTTGCCCCCACATGATGCTCTTGATGAAGCGGCCCTCACCGACCTTCTTACACAGCTCCCCCAGCCATTCATTATTTGTGGTGATTTTAATGCCCACAATGTGCTTTGGGGCTCTGCAATTACCTGTCCCAGGGGTAGAGCAATTGAGAGGCTTCTCCTGTCATCCTGTGCCTACTTGCTCAATGGAGGACAGAGTACTAATTTCTGCACGGCGACTGGGTCGTTCTCTGCCATTGATCTCTCGCTTTGCTCTCCAGCTCTTGCCGCCAGTGCTCACTGGGAAGTGGTCGCTGACTTGCACGGCAGTGATCATTTCCCAGTCTGGATTCACCTGCCAGATGGCGTGGGCCCCGAAAGGAGACCACCACGATGGGTGCTCAGTGGAGCTGACTGGATGCTTTATAGCCAGTTGGCCCAATTCGAACACTGTGCGAATGTTGAGATGTGGGTGGATCATATTACCCACACGGTCCACCACGCCGCTGCAGCGTTCATTCCACAGTCCACAGGCCACCGGAAAAGGCCACCCGTGCCTTGGTGGAGTGCCGACTGCCGCTCTGCAATCAGGACCAGGCGTGCGGCTCTGCGTCAGTTCAAGTGTCGGCCGACTGCTGAGAATCTTGCAGCCTTTCGGGTGGCGAGGGCAAGATGTCGCCGAATTATTCGTGAGAGCAAGAAGAGGTCGTGGCAAACGTTCCTGAACACCATTAATCGTTCCACCAAAAGTTCCATTGTGTGGGAGACCATTAGGAGAATTTCTGGCAGAGGAGGGAGGTGCCCCATAGCTGCTGTAATGACTAACGGCACTCTCCACACGGAGCCGCGAGACATTGCCCAGACTCTGGTAGCGTATTTTGCCACCGTTACTGCAACAACCAGTCAGGATCCAGGTTTCCAGCGCCATAGAGCGCTTGCTGAGAGATGTAGTCTGAACTTCCAGTCCACCTCTCCTGAAGCTTACAACTGCCCATTTTCTATGTGGGAGCTGGATTCTGCATTGTCTGGAGCTCGTGACACATCCCCTGGTCACGACAGGATCCATTACAGTATGCTATGGCACCTCACAATGCGTAACAGAGAACTCCTCCTCGCACTTTTTAATGAGATTTGGGCGTCGGGTCACTTTCCTGACGCGTGGCGCGAAGCAGTTTTAATCCCTTTCTTAAAACCTGGGAAAGACCGCACGAGCCCAAGTAGCTACCGTAGTATTGCCCTCACTAGTTGCATAGGGAAGACCTTGGAGCGGATGGTCAACCGCCGCCTTGTCTGGATGTTAGAATCCCGGCAACTACTTAGTCGCTATCAGTGTGGTTTCAGGAGGTTTCGTTCCACCTTCGATAACCTTGCCCTCCTGGAGGCGGCTATCCAACAAGCTTTCCTACGCCGTCATCACCTTATAGGTGTATTTTTCGACATTGAGAAGGCCTACGATACCACTTGGCGGCGTCTCATCCTGGAGCAGCTTCACGAATGGGGTTTTCGTTGTTGTCTTCCTCTTTTTATTCAGTCTTTCCTCTCGCCACGACATTTTAGATACCGAATTGGTGACGTCCTGTCTGATCGCTTTGAGCAGGAGAACGGTGTCCCACAGGGTAGCGTTTTAAGTGTGACTCTGTTTGCCATCGCTATTAATCGCATTACGTCCATGGTGAAAAGTCCTGTCCAGTGTTCTTTGTTTGTGGATGATTTCTCTTTGTTCTGCTCTTCTTCAAGCCTTGCAACGACAACTCGTCAGTTGCAACTTACGATTAGGCGTTTGGATGACTGGGCGCTGAAGAGTGGATTTAAGTTTTCCACCGAGAAGTCTGTATGTGTTCTTTTTAACCGTTCTCGTTCGATTTTAACCTTTCCTGAGTTGCGCTTGAGGGACACTATTCTTTCTTTTAAAGACACTGTGAGATTTCTGGGGCTCATTTTTGACTCGAGGCTCACGTGGTTACCTCATCTTAAAGACCTGAAACGGCGGTCGCTTCAGGCTTTAAGTATTTTAAAATGTCTTAGCCACAGTACATGGGGAGCTGACAGGACTTGTCTGCTCCAGTTTTACAGGGCGTTCGTGCGATCTCGGCTCGATTATGGGTGCACGGTGTATGGGTCTGCGAGGCCTACTTACTTAAAGATGTTGGACGTTGTGCACCATGAAGGGCTTCGGTCGGCCACTGGGGCATTCCGAACTAGCCCCATACCGAGCCTCTGTGCAGAGGCAGGTGAACCGCAACTTCATATGCGGCGACAGCTACTTACGGTACGCCGGGCGTATAAAACTTTGTCCACACCCTACACACCTGCATACCATACCGTTGCTCAGCCTCCTCTGGCACGGTTATTTCATAACCGGCAACGTGCGACGCAGCCCTATGGGATTCGCGCACAGGATTGCCTCGCTGCGATGTCTGTGGCTGGTCTTCATGTTTTACGTCGCGGTTGGAGCAGATCTCCACCTTGGTTCCTCCGGCGTCCCAAATTTATTTTAGATTTGACTCGTTTTAAGAAAGATGGCACACCAGATTTTACGTTCCAATCTCTGTTTTTTAACATTTTAGATGTGCATCACGGTTTCACTGTCGTTTATACTGATGGCTCGAAACAGGAGACTTCCCTTGGCTGTTCTGTGGTGTTCCCTGATCGTGTCACCCGGATTCGCCTCCCTGCTGAATATACCGTTTTCGCAGCGGAGCTCCACGCGATCCTGAAGGCACTGGAGCAGATGCATCGTGTTCGGGGCGATCGATTTCTTCTCTGCTCCGATTCTCTTAGTGCCTTACAATCGCTGCAGAGCCTATACCCGACTGAGGAGATGGTCCAGTTGATACATGACCAACTGTACTTGCTCCAACAGCGGGGTAAAGCGGTATCCTTCTGCTGGGTGCCTGGTCATGTCGGCATATGGGGCAATGAACAGGCTGATCGGGCTGCCAAGGAGGCCTGCAGAGAGCAGGATGTGGTCCAGTGTCCTATCCCCTTGCAGTCAGTCATCGCTGCACTCCACAGGAAGTGCATGGAGTTGTGGGAGGACGAATGGCTGGCGGTGACGGCCAATAAACTGCGGTCGGTAAAGTCAACCACTCGGCCGTGGCGTTCCTCCTGCCGGTTGCTCAGGCGGGAAGAGGTGGCCCTCACACGTCTGCGGATTGGGCACTGTCCTGTGACGCATAGCTATTTATTATGGCGGGAGGATCATCCGTTTTGTGCCGCTTGTGGTGTGCACATCTCTGTCCGGCACATTTTAACCGACTGTACTTTATACCGTGATGCAAGGGCAGAAGCACAAGTTGTTGGGGATCTCCCTTGTGTTTTACCCCCCTGCGGGTTCGGGGGTTAGAATAGGCCCACGGTATTCCTGCCTGTCGTAAGAGGCGACTAAAAGGAGTCTCAAATGTTTCGGCCTTATGTGATGGTCCCCTGTCGGGATTGACCTCCATATCTCAAAATTTTTCCGAAGAGCGAGCCGATTTGGGAAGGGCGCCTTACTTGGTGCATTGTGTCCGTGTTGTGTTGAGAACTTTCGCCATCTTATTCGTCGTTGCATTGCAGTCTTGCCCGCTCTCCATCTCTTGGGCATCGATGCGCCCCTGCGTGCACTTTCTGCCAAGCACTGTGCAGGGCCATTTTCTGCACTGACGACGCCCATGGACCACATGTCACCTAACATCCAGCACGGTAGCCAGTCCGTTGTGGTGGGGCCGCCATGTACCCTCTTGGTTGTAGCCCCCTGACAACACAGGGATCGCTCTACTGATGCCTGCGCCGTTCACTCCCCACGTATGCCAAGGAGTAGATGCCCATCTTCCTGGGGCATCAGGACTCCCGGCAATGGCCATCCTGCCAGGTGGCTATTGCTGTGGCTGGGTGGCGCCCGTGGGGAGGGCCCTTGGTCGGAGTAGGTGGCATCAGGGCGGATGACCCGCGATGAAGCGTGGTACATCATCTCTCGCTGGCGGCCAGCCGCCAGCAGTCTCTAAGCGTTCTTGGGCTCAATTTAATGCTCAGAAGTACGATCCGAAATCGTTCCCCTCCCTAGCCACGCCGTGGGAAGAGCGTAAGTCTCAGGATGGAGGTAACAGTTATTCGCCCCGATTCTTAGTTTGCACGAGAGCTGATGGGAAGTCTTTTCTCTCCACAAAGCCTCAGTTCTTCGTCGAGCATTTAGAGGACAAGTTTGGGGAGGTGGAGGGCTTGTCTAAAATGCGCTCTGGGTCAGTACTGATACAAACGGCATCCTCCGCCCAGTCCCGCAGGTTACTTGCTTGTGACACGTTGGGGGATGTTAACGTTTCTATTACACCACATAAGAGTTTAAATATGGTCCAGGGTGTTATTTTCCATAGGGATCTCCTTTTGCAGTCTGATGACGAGCTGCGCGCCAACTTAGAACGTCGAGGTGTTCATTTCGTCCGGCGCGTTCATCGGGGTCCGAGGGACAATCAGGTTGCTACCGGTGCCTTCATCTTGGCCTTCGAGGGTGATACGTTACCGGAAAAGGTCAAGGTGATGGTCTACCGATATGACGTCAAGCCCTATATCCCTCCCCCGATGCGGTGCTTCACGTGCTGGAAGTTCGGCCATATGTCTTCCCGCTGCACTTCCAGCCTCACATGTCGCGATTGCGGACGCCCATCTCATCCCGATACTCCATGTGCCCCGCCTCCCACCTGCGTCAACTGCGGGGAGCACCATTCACCTTGCTCGACTGACTGCAAAGTCTTTCAGAAAGAGCGCAAAATCATGGAATATAAGACCCTGGACCGGCTGACCTATACTGAGGCCAAACGGAAATATGACAGACTCCATCCTGTGAGAATGACATCTACTTATGCAGCTGCTACAACAACTGTGCTAGCTCCATCAGTTTCGAGACTTCCAGCCAGCTCGATAAGCAGTAAGACTCCTCCTGCCCCCTTGCCCGTGGGGGGCTCTACCCAACCGGTTGCTCCTGCACTACCTACCTCAGGAGCAACCTCCTCCCACCCGTCGGGGACGTCCGCCCCCGCTTCTCCGCCGGAGAAGCGTCTAATTTCTTCGACTACTCTCGCCCGTAAGAGTTCCCTTGGGACCCTCCCTTCCCAGGGTTCCACCAGCGGGAAGGATGACGGCCACCAGTGGCATAAGTCCTCACCAGCGGCCGGGTGTAGGGCTTCACGATCCTCCTCTGTCCCGGAGACTGAATCAGTGAAGCCTTCCCAGCTGGTGAAACCCAAGGATCAGCGAGAGAAGTCCAAGAGGAAGACCTCTAAGGCCAAAGAACTTGCGGTGGCACCAACCCCACCGCACCTTTCGCGCTCTGCGTCTGAGGATGAAGTCGAGATTCTAGCGTCCGCTGAGGACCTTGATCTCGCTGGTCCCTCAGACGCCATGGATGCCTCTCGTACGGGTACTGAATCGGTGGCAGTGAGTGAACAAGCGGCGTAAATTGCCTTCCCAGTCCATTCACGCCTTTCTCAGCCATGGACAATACCATCCTCCAGTGGAACTGCGGCGGTTTTTTCCACCATTTAGCTGAGCTCCGCCAACTTCTCAGCCTTCGCCCTATCTTCTGCATAGCTCTCCAGGAAACTTGGTTTCCAGCTATGCGAACCCCCGCCCTCCGTGGCTATCGGGGTTATTACAAGAACCGAGCAGCTTATGAAAGGGTGTCTGGTGGCGTCTGCATATATGTCCTTCACACTCTGCACAGCGAGTCTGTCCCTCTCCAGACGCCTTTAGAGGCTGTCGCTGTACGCGTGTGGACGCCACAGGCTGTTACCGTCTGCAGTCTTTACATTCCACCGGATGGTGATGTCTCGCAGAATGTCCTGGCTGCACTGGTCGCCCAATTGCCGCCACCTTTCTTGCTATTGGGCGACTTCAACGCCCATAACCCTCTGTGGGGTGGGTCAGTGGCCACAGGTCGAGGCGCCATCGTTGAACATTTGTTGTCGCAGCTCGATCTCTCGCTGTTAAATGATGGCGCCTTCACACACTTCAGTGTGGCGCATGGCACCTACTCCGCCATCTGTAGCCCTAGCCTCTTACCGTCTGTCCAATGGAGTGTGCATGACGACCTGTGTGGTAGTGACCATTTTCCGATCTTTTTGTCACTACCACAGCGCCACTCTTCTGGGCGCCCTAGCAGATGGGCTATGAATAAGGCTGACTGGGATTTGTTCTCCTCCGCTGCAGCTTTTGAGCCTCTCTCTACTGATGACATTGATGCGGTCGTTCAATCTGTCACCACCAGCATCGTTACTGCCGCCGAATCTGCCATTCCCCTTTCCTGTGGGTCCCCTCGGCGGAAGGCTGTGCCTTGGTGGTCGCCTGAGATCGCTGAAGCGATTAAAGATCGCCGGCGGGCGCTCCAGCGTCACAAGCGACACCCCTCCCTCGACAACCTTATCGCCTTCAAACGGCTGCGTGCGCGGGCCCGCCTCCTTATCCGCCAAGGCAAGAAGGAGTGCTGGGAGCGGTATGTGTCCACCATTGGCCTCCATGTCACTCCTTCGCAGGTCTGGGCCAAGATTCGACGCGTCTACGGCTATCGGCCACCTGCCAGCGTCCCTGCGCTCTCACTGAATGGAGCAGTTTGTACTGACTCCGACGTCATTGCCAATCGCTTAGCAGAGCATTTTGCTATGAGTTCCGCTTCTGCGAATTACCCCCAGGCCTTCCGCTCCATTAAAGAGCGGATGGAACGTCGGAGCCTTTCGTTTCGCACCAACCACCCCGAATCTTACAATGCTCCATTTAGTGAGTGGGAATTTCGCAGTGCCCTCGCTGCTTGCCCTGATACCGCTCCTGGGCCAGATGGCATCCACTGTCAGATGCTGAAACACCTTTCAGTGGACTGCCAGCGGCGCCTTCTCGATCTTTACAACCGTCTTTGGGTCGAGGGGGAGTTTCCATCGCAATGGCGGGAAGGCATTGTCATCCCCGTTTTGAAACCTGGGAAGACCCCTCTGGAGGTGGACAGCTACCGTCCCATTAGCCTCACCAACGTTCTTTGTAAGTTGCTTGAACGGATGGTGAGCCGGCGCTTGCATTGGGTACTGGAGTCTCGGGGCCTTCTGGCTAAGTCTCAGGGTGGGTTCTGTAAAGGCCGCTCCGCCACAGACAATCTGGTGAGCCTGGAGTCGGCCATCCGTACTGCCTTTTCCCGCCGTCAGCACCTGGTCGCTGTCTTTTTCGACATGCGGAAGGCGTACGATACGACATGGCGTCATCACATTCTTTCTACGCTTCATGGATGGGGTCTTCGGGGTCCTCTGCCGATTTTTATCCGCAATTTTCTGTCGTGTCGTACCTTCCGCGTGCAAGTCGCGGCCTCGTATAGTTCCTCCCACGTCCAGGAGAACGGTGTGCCACAGGGCTCTGTTTTAAGTGTCTGTCTGTTTTTAATAGCCATTAACGGGCTTGCTGCGGCCGTGGGAAATTCTGTCTCCGCTTCCCTGTATGCTGACGACTTCTGCCTTTATTACAGCTCTACTGGCATTGCAGCTGTTGAACGTCAGCTACAGGGCGCTATCCGTAAGGCGCAGTCTTGGGCTGTAGCGCATGGTTTTCAGTTTTCGGCAGCCAAGACCTGCGTTATGCATTTCTGCCGGCGCCGAACAGTCCATCCTGAGCCGCGGCTTTATCTTGCCGACGAACTCCTTGCTGTGGTGGAGACCCACAGGTTTTTGGGGGTGGTTTTCGATGCCCGGTTGACTTGGCTGCCTCATATCCGGCAGCTGAAACAGACTTGTTGGCGGCATCTAAACGCTCTGAGATGCTTGAGCAACACCCGCTGGGGCTCCGACCGCTCTACACTGTTGCGGCTCTACCAGGCGTTAATCCAGTCCCGTCTGGATTATGGGAGCCTGGCTTATGGCTCAGCATCCCCATCTGCATTATGGGTGCTGGACCCGATTCTCCACAGCGGGATACGCCTTGCCACTGGTGCTTTCCGCACCAGCCCTGTGGACAGCGTACTATTGGAGGCAGGTGTACCTCCACTGCGGTTCCGACGCCAACGTTTGCTGGCCGCTTATGCTGCCCATGTTCTAAGCTCGCCCGGGCATCCAAACTATCGCCTCCTGTTCCCGCGGTCGGTCGTCCGTATGCCAGATCGTCGGCCCCAGTCTGGTTGTACAATAGCGGTCCGCGTCAATGAGCTTCTCTCTGGGCTCCAGGGTTTCACTGGTCCACATCCTTTCCGGGCTACTTTGCATACACCCCCATGGTGTGTTCGTCGCCCTAGCCTTCGGCTCGACTTGGCACAGGGCCCTAAGGACTCAGTCCCTCCAGAGGCCTTCCGCCGCCGCTTTTCTTCCATCCTGGCCACGTATCAGGGCTCTGGTGTTGTTTACACTGACGGTTCGATGGTTGCTGGTCGTGTCGGATATGCGCTCACTCTAGGGGACCTTTCCGAACAACGTTCCTTGCCGGATGGCTGCAGCGTTTACACTGCTGAACTGGTCGCCATCTTTCGTGCCCTAGAGTAAATCCGCTCCTGCTCAGGTGAGTCCTTCGTTATCTGTAGCGATTCCCTGAGCGGTTTACGAGCTCTCGACCAGTGTTTCCCTCGTTCTCATTTGGTGATGGCTATCCACGAGTCTCTGCATACTCTCGCCTGTTGCGGCCGCTCTGTGGTCTTTGTGTGGACCCCCGGTCATGTCGGTATCCCGGGTAACGAACATGTTGACCGCCTGGCGAAAGAGGTCACCAGTAAGCCATCTCTGGACGTTGGCCTCCAAGAGACTGATTTGCGGGCAGTCTTCCGCCACAAAATCTTGGCGCTATGGGACGATGAATGGCGCGAACTGCCACTGCGCAATAAACTCTGTGCTGTCAAGGAGACAACGGCTGTGTGGCGGTCATCCCTGCGAGCCACTCGCAGGGACTCAGTAGTTCTTTGCCGGCTCCACATTGGCCACTCCCGGCTGACACACAGTTATTTACTGCGCCGGGAGGACCCTCCTCTGTGTCGCTGTGGGGCAGCTTTGACAGTGGCCCACATTTTGCTGGCCTGCCCCCTATTAGCTGTGGTCAGGCAGACATTTGCGCTGCCTGCTACGCTCCCTGCCCTTTTAACAGACGACTCCACTATGGCTGACTTAGTTTTACGTTTTATTAGGGCAGGGGGATTTTATCATTTACTCTGAGTGTTTCTGTTTTATTTTATTGTTTTGTGATGATTCTGGCCTTTGGCCTATGGTTTTATACTGATTTTTTAATGTGTTTCTAAGTGGTTGGCTTTTCCTTATTTATTTCTATGGTCGGCCAACCACCGTCACACTCTGTGTGGTTTTAGTTCGTTTTGTCTTGTCCTTGTCTCCGTTTCTCTTGTTTTGTATCGTCTGTGATGTCTTCTGTTCCTTGTTTTTATTCTCTGTGGGTGTTCTTTGTCTTTGGAAAAAGGGACCGATGACCATGGCAGTCTGGTCCCTTTAATCCCCCAAACCAACCAACCTTAGTTTCTGAACAAGATCCTGAACATGGACTTTCCACAACAGCTTACTATCTATCTGTACGCCTAGGAACTTGAACTGTTCCGTCTCGCTTATAACATGCCCATTCTGTCTGATTAAAATGTCAGTTCTTGTTGAATTGTGAGTTATAAACTGTAAAAACTGAGTCTTACTGTGATTTAGCATCAAATTATTTTCCACAAGCCACGAACTTATATCATGAACTACATTATTTGATAATGTTTCAATATTACACCCAAGATCCTTCACTACCAAGCTGGTGTCATCAACAAACAGAAATATTTTTGAATCACCTGTAATACTAGAAGGCATATCATTTATATAAATAAGAAACAGCAGTGGCCCCAGCACCGACCCTTGGGGAACGCCCCATTTAACAGTACCCCATTGGGACTGAACGTCACTACCACTCTCAATATTGCGGAGAATTACTTTCTTTCTGTTCTTAAAGTAAGAGGCGAACCAATTGTAAGCTACTCCCCTTACTCCATAATGGTCCAACTTCTGCAGCAATATTTTGTGGTCAACATAGTCAAAAACCTTCGTTAAATCAAAGAAAACACCTAACGTTCGCAACCTTTTATTTAATCCGTCCAAAACCTCACAGAGAAAAGAGAATATAGCATTTTCAGTTGTTAAACCATTTCTAAAACCAAACTGTACAAATGACAGCAAATTATGTGAATTTAAATGCTCCAGTAACCTTGTATATACAACCTTCTCGATAACTTTAGCAAACACCGATGGCATAGAAATAGGTCTATAATTGTCAACATTATCCCTGTCTCCCTTTTTATAAAGTGGCTTCACTACCGAGTTTCTTTAATCGGTCAGGAAACCGACCACTCCTAAAGGAAAAGTTACAGATATGGCTGAGAACTGGGCTAACATACGTAGAACAATACTTCAGTATTCTGCTAGATACCCCGTCATATCCACGAGAGTTCTTGGTCTTTAGTGATTTAATTATTAACTCAATCTCCCTCTTGTCAATATCATGGAGGAGCATTTCAGGTAACAGTTTCGGAATACTTTTTTCTAAGAGCGCTATATGATTCCCTGTTGGGACTAGGTTTCTATTTAGTTCACCTGCTATATTCAGAAAGTGATTATTCAATACTGTACATATATGCGACTTATCAGTAACACGGACATCCCCACTATGCACTGATTCTATATTCTCGACCTGTCTCTGCAGACAAGCCACTTCCTTTACGACTGACCATATGGTTTTAGTTTTATCCTGAGACTTAGCTATTCTATCCGCATACCACATACTTTTTGCCTTCCTAATAACTTTTTTAAGCACCTTACAATACTGTTTGTAATGGGCTGCTGCATTTAGATTGTGACTGTTTCTAACGTTTTGATATAATTGCCACTTTGTTCTACAAGATATTCTTATCCCTTTAGTAAGCCACCCAGGCTGCCTGTTTGTGCTAGTACCCTGTTTTGAACGTTCTAACGGAAAACAACTTTCAAAGAGCACGAGAAAAGTCTTGAGGACAGCATTATATTTATCGTTTACTTTATCAGAACTATAAACATCTTGCCACTCTTGTTCCTTGATAAGGTTTACAAAAGTCTGTACAGCAACTGGATCAGCTTTCCTAAAAAGTTGGTAACTATATTTAACATGTGTTGCAGCACAAAAATCTTTTTCCCCCTGCGGGTTCAGGGGTTAGAATAGGCCCGCGGTATTCCTGCCTGTCGTAAGAGGCGACTAAAAGGAGTCTCAAACGTTTCGGCCTTATGTGATGGTCCCCTGTCGGGTTTGACCTCCATATCTCAAAATTTTTCCGAAGTGCGAGCCGATTGGGGAAGGGCGCCTTACTTGGTGCATTGTGTCCGTATTGTGTTGTGAACTTTCGCCATCTTATTCGTCGTTGCATTGCAGTCTTGCCCGCTCTCCATCGCTTGGGCATGGATGGGCTCCTGCGTGCACTTTCTGCCAAGCACTGTGCAGGGCCATTTTCTGCACTGACGACGCCCATGGACCACATGTCACCCGACATCCAGCACGGTAGCCAGTCCGTTGTGGTGGGGCCGCCATGTACCCTCTTGGTTGTAGCCCCCTGACAACACAGGGATCGCTCTACTGATGCCTGCGCCGTTCACTCCCCACGTATGCCAAGGAGTAGATGCCCATCTCCCTGTGGCATCAGGACTCCCGGCAATGGCCATCCTGGCAGGTGGCTATTGCTGTGGCTGGGTGGCGCCCGTGGGGAGGGCGCTTGGTCGCAGTAGGTGGCATCAGGGCGGATGACCCGCAATGAAGCGTGGTACATCATCTATCGCTGGTGGGCCTCCACCAGCAGTCTCTAAGCGATCGAGGTCTAACCTCAATGGGAAGAAATTGGATCAGAGATCGTTTCCCTCCCTAGCTACTCCATGGGAGGAACGTCTTGCTAAAGAAGGCAGTGGAGAATATTCAGCCCGGTACCTCGTGTGTACGCGGGTTGATGGAGAATCGTTCATGTCGACCAAGCCCCAGTTTTATGTGGAGCATTTAGAGGACAAGTTCGGGGAGGTGGAGGGCTTGTCCAAGATGCGCTCTGGTTCTGTGCTCATTAAAACGGCATCCTCTGCCCAGTCACGGAGGTTGCTCAATTGTGACAAGTTGGGGGATGTTTCCATTAGCATCACGCTGCATAAGAGTCTCAACATGGTCCAGGGTATTATATTCCACAGGGATCTTCTTCTGCAGTCCGACGATGAATTACGCGCCAACCTCGAACGACGAGGTGTTCACTTCGTCCGGCGCGTCCATCGGGGTCCGAGGGATAATCAGGTAGCCAACGGTGCCTTCATCTTGGCCTTTGAGGGTGATGTCTTACCCGAAAAGGTTAAGGTGATGGTTTACCGTTGTGATGTGAAACCATATATCCCTCCTCCGATGCGGTGTTTTAAATGCTGGAAGTTCGGGCACATGTCATCTCGCTGTACTTCCAGCATCACGTGTCGGGATTGCGGACGTCCTTCGCATCCTGATACTCCATGTGCTCCGCCTCCCATCTGTGTTAACTGTGGAGAACACCATTCCCCCTGCTCACCGGACTGTCGGATCTTCCAGAAGGAAAGGAAGATAATGGAATATCAGACCCTGGACCGCCTGACCTACACCGAGGCAAGGCGGAAATATGAGCGGCTACATCCTGTGCCCATGACGTCCACCTATGCCACTGCTGCAACAGCGGTCCGATCCTCTCCCGTGTCATCACGTACTGTTGCCTCTCAGCTATGTCACAATGAACCGGCCCCCTTGGTTGTGAGGGGCACTTCGCCCTCTGTTGCTCCATCTAATCCAGGAGCAACACCACCCCAACCATCGGGGACATTCGTCCCCCCTTCCCAGCCGGAGAAGCGTAGGGCTTCTTCGGCTACTCTAGCCAGGAAGGGGTCCCTTGGGGCCCTCCGTTCCCAGGCTTTGCCCAGTGTCAAAGCGGACACCCGCAAAGTTTTGAAACAACAACCGGTCGCTGGTCATAGGGCTTCACGGTCGTCGTCCGTCCCTGAGACTGAACCAGTGGGGCCCTCCCACCCAAACCCTCCCAAGGCACAGCGTGCGAAGCAGTTGAAGAAAGAGGCTCCCAAGCATCCTGACATTGCGATGGCACCTGTCCCACCGCAACCTTCAAACTCTGTGTCTGTGGACGAGGTGGAGATCGTGGCGTCCGCTGAGAACCTCAATCTCGCCCGTTCCTTTCGACGCCATGGAAAGCACTGGCACAGGTGCTCACTTGGAGGCAGCAGGTGACCCAGCAGCGTAATCTGCCTTCCCCAACCCGTCACGCCTTTCCCAGCCATGGCCAATACCACCCTCCAGTGGAACTGCAGCGGTCTCTTCCACCATTTAGCTGAGCTCCACCAACTTATCAGCCTTCGCCCTTTCTTCTGCATTGCTCTCCAGGAAACTTGGTTTCCAGCTATGCGAACCCCCTCCCTCCGTGGCTATCGGGGTTATTATAAGAACCGAGCAGCTTATGAAAGGGTGTCTGGTGGCGTCTGCATATATGTCCTTCACACTCTGCACAGCGAGTCTGTCCCTCTCCAGACGCCTTTAGAGGCTGTCGCTGTACGCGTGTGGACGCCACAGGCTGTTACCGTCTGCAGTCTTTACATTCCACCGGATGGTGATGTCTCGCAGCATGTCCTGGCTGCACTGGTCGAACAATTGCCGCCACCTTTCTTGCTATTGGGCGACTTCAACGCCCATAACCCTCTGTGGGGTGGGTCAGTGGCCACAGGTCGAGGCGCCATCGTTGAGCATTTCTTGTTGCAGCTCGATCTCTCGCTGTTAAATAATGGTGCCTTCACACACTTCAGTGTGGCGCATGGCACCTACTCCGCCATTGACCTTTCCATCTGTAGCCATAGCCTCTTACTGTCTGTCCAATGGAGTGTGCATGACGACGTGTGTGGTAGTTACCATTTTCCACTCTTTTTGTCACTACCACAGCGTCACTCTTCTGGGCGCCCTAGCAGATGGGCTATGAATAAGGCTGACTGGGATTTGTTCTCCTCCCCTGCCGCTTTTGAGCCTCTCTCTACTGATGCCATTGATGTGGTGGTTCAATCAGTCACCACCAGCATCGTTACTGCCGCCGCATCTGCCATTCCCCGTTCTTCTGGGTCCCCTCGGCGGAAGGCTGTGCCTTGGTGGCCCCTGAGATCGCTGAAGCGATTAAAGATCGTCGGCGGGCGCTCCAGCGTCACAAGCGACATCCCTCCTTAGCCCACCTTATGGCCTTCAAACGGCTGCGTGCGCGGGCCCGCCTCCTCATCCGCCAAGGCAAGGAGGAGTGCTGGGAGCGGTATGTGTCCACCATTGGCCTCCATGTCACTCCCTCGCAGGTCTGGGTCAAGATTCGACGCGTCTACGGCTATCGGACCCCTGCCAGCGTCCCTACGCTCTCACTGAATGGAGCCGTTTGTACTGATTCCGACGTCTTTGCAAATCGCTTAGCAGAGCATTTTGCTATGAGTTCCGCTTCTGCGAATTACCCCCAGGCCTTCCGCTCCATTAAAGAGCGGCTGGAACGTCGGAGCCTTTCGTTTCGCAGCAACCACCCGGAATCTTACAATGCTCCATTCAGTGAGTGGGAATTTCGCAGTGCCCTCGCTGCTTGCCCTGATACCGCTCCTGGGCCAGATGGCATCCACTGTCAGATGCTGAAACACCTTTCAGTCGACTGCCAGCGGCGCCTTCTAGGTCTTTACAACCGTCTTTGGGTCGAGGTGGAGTTTCCGTCGCAATGGCGGGAAGGCATTGTCATCCCCGTTTTGAAACCTGGAAAGACCCCTCTGGAGGTGGACAGCTACCGTCCCATTAGCCTCACCAACGTTCTTTGCAAGTTCCTTGAACGGATGGTGAGCCGGCGCTTGACTTGGGTACTGGAGTCTCGGGGCCTTCTGGCTCCGTCTCAGGGTGGGTTCCGTAAAGGCCGCTCCGCCACCGACAATCTGGTGAGCCTGGAGTCGGCCATCCGTACTGCCTTTGCCTGCCGTCAGCACCTGGTCGCTGTCTTTTTCGACATGCGGAAGGCGTACGATACGACATGGCGTGATCACATCATTTCTACGCTTCATGAATGGGGTCTTCGGGGCCCTCTGCCGATCTTTATCAGAAATTTTCTGTCGTATCGTACCTTCCACGTGCAAGTCGCAGCCTCATATAGTTCCACCCACGTCCAGGAGAACGGTGTGCCACAGAGTTCTGTTTTAAGTGTCTGCCTGTTTTTAATAGCCATTAACGGGCTCGCTGCGGCCGTGGGAAATTCTGTCTCTGCTTCCCTGTATGCTGACGACTTCTGCCTTTATTACAGCTCTCCTGGCATTGCAGCTGTTGAACGTCAGCTACAGGGCGCTATCCGTAAGGCGCAGTCTTGGGCTGTAGCGCATGGGTTTCAGTTTTCGGCAGCCAAGACCTGCGTTATGCATTTCTGCCGGTGCCGAACAGTCCATCCTGAGCCGCGGCTTTATCTTGCCGACGAACTCCTTGCTGTGGTGGAGACCCACAGGTTTTTGGGGGTGGTTTTCGATGCCCGGTTGACTTGGCTGCCTCATATCCGGCAGCTGAAACAGACGTGTTGGCGGCATCTAAACGCTCTGAGATGCTTGAGCAACACCCACTGGGGCGCCGACCGCTCTACACTGTTGCGGCTCTACCAGGCATTAATTCAGTCCCGTCTGGATTATGGGAGCCTGGCTTATGGCTCGGCATCCCCATCTGCGTTACGGGTGCTGGACCCGATTCTCCACAGCGGGATACGCCTTGCCACTGGTGCTTTCCGCACCAGCCCTGTGGACAGCGTACTAGTGGAGGCAGGTGTACCTCCACTGCGGTTCCGACGCCAACGTTTGCTGGCCGCTTATGCTGCCCATGTTCTAAGCTCGCCCGGGCATCCAAACTATCGTCTCCTGTTCCCGCGGTCGGTCGTCCATATGCTAGAACGTCGGCCCCGGTCTGGTTGTACAATAGCGGTCCGCGTCAAGGAGCTTCTCTCTGGGCTCCAGGGTTTCACTGTTCCACCTCCTCTCCGGGCTACTTTGCATACACCCCCATGGTGTGTTCGTCGCCCTAGCCTTCGGCTCGACTTGGCACAGGGCCCTAAGGACTCAGTCCCTCAAGAGGCCTTCCGCCGCCGCTTTTATTCCATCCTGGCCACGTATCAGGGCTCTGGTGTTGTTTACACTGACGGTTCGATGGTTGCTGGTCGTGTCGGATATGCGCTCACTCTAGGGGACCTTTCCGAACAACGTTCCTTGCCGGATGGCTGCAGTGTTTACACTGCTGAACTGGTCGCCATCTTTCGTGCCCTAGAGTATATCCGCTCCTGCTCAGGTGAGTCCTTCGTTATCTGTAGCGATTCCCTGAGCGGTTTACGAGCTCTCGACCAGTGTTTCCCTCGTTCTCGTTTGGTGATGGCTATCCACGAGTCTCTGCATACTCTCGCCTGTTGCGGCCGCTCTGTGGTCTTTGTGTGGACCCCCGGTCATGTCGGTATCCCGGGTAACGAACATGTTGACCGCCTGGCGAAAGAGGCCACCAGTAAGCCATCTCTGGACGTTGGCCTCCCAGAGACTGATTTGCGGGCAGTCTTCCGCCGCAAAATCTTGGCACTATGGGACGATGAATGGCGCGAACTGCCAATGCGCAATAAACTCCGTGCTGTCAAGGAGACGACGGCTGTGTGGCGGTCATCCCTGCGAGCCACTCGCAGGGACTCAGTAGTTCTTTGCCGGCTCCGCATTGGCCACTCCCGGCTGACACACAGTTATTTACTGCGCCGGGAGGACCATCCTCTATGTCGCTGTGGGGCAGCTTTGACAGTGGCCCACATTTTGCTGGCCTGCCCCCTTTTAGCAGTGGTCAGGCAGACATTTGCGCTGCCTGCTACGCTCCCTGCCCTTTTAACAGACGACTCCACTATGGCTGACTTAGTTTTACGTTTAATTCGGGCAGGGGGATTTTATCATTTACTCTGAGTGTTTCTGTTGTATTTTATTGTTTTGTGTTGATTCTGGCCTTTGGCCTATGGTTTTACACTGATTTTTTAATGTGTTTCTAAGTGGCTGGCCTTTCCTTTTTTATGTCTATGGTCGGCCAACCACCGTCACACTCTGTGTGGTTTTAGTTTGTTTTGTCTTGTCTTTGTCTCAGTATCCCTTGTTCTGTATCGTTTGTGATATCTTCTGTTCCTTGTTTTTATTCTCTGTGGGTGTTTTTTGTCTTTGGAAAAAGGGACCGATGACCATGGCAGTCTGGTCCCTTTAATCCCCCAAACCAACCAACCAACCTGGACCCCATTCTCCACAGCGGGATACGCCTTGCCACTGGTGCTTTCCACACCAGCCCTGTGGACAGCGCCCCCTGCGGGTTCGGGGGTTAGAATAGGCCCGCGGTATTCCTGCCTGTCGTAAGAGGCGACTAAAAGGAGTCTCAAACGTTTCGGCCTTATGTGATGGTCCCCTGTCAGGTTTGACCTCCATATCTCAAAATTTTTCCGAAGAGCGAGCCGATTGGGGAAGGGCGCCTTACTTGGTGCATTGTGTACGTGTTGTGTTGAGAACTATCGCCATCTTATTCGTCGTTGCATTGCAGTCTTGCCCGCTCTCCATCTCTTGGGCATCGCCCCCTGCGGGTTCGGGGGTTAGAATAGGCCCGCGGTATTCCTGCCTGTCGTAAGAGGCGACTAAAAGGAGTCTCAAACGTTTCGGCCTTATGTGATGGTCCCCTCTCGGGTTTGACCTCCATCTATCTAAATTATTCCGAAGAGCGAGCCAATTGGGGAAGGGCACCTTACATGGTGCACTGTATCCTTCGTGCATTTAGACCTATAGCCGTCTTTCTCGTCGTTGCAATGGTGTCCCGCTCGTTATCGATCTCTTGGGCGATTACCACGCTGCACTCTGCAGTGTTTCTTTTAACTGTGACGACGACCTTGGCCATTTTTGCACCTAAGATCCAGCACGGTAGCCAGTCCGTTGTGGTGGGGTCGCCATGTACCCTCTTGGTTGTAGCCCCCTGACAACACAGGGATCGCTCTACTGATGCCTGCGCCGTTCACTCCCCACGTATGCCAAGGAGTAGATGCCCATCTCCCTGGGGCATCAGGACTCCCGGCAATGGCCATCCTGCCAGGTGGCCTTTGCTGTGGCTGGGTGGCGCCCGTGGGGAGGGCCCTTGGTCGGAGTAGGTGGCATCAGGGCGGATGACCCGCAATGAAGCGTGGTACATCATCTCTCGCTGGCGGCCAGCCGCCAGCAGTCTCTAAGCGTTCTCGGGCTCACTTTAATGCTGAAAAGTACAATCCGAAAACGTTCCCCTCTCTGGCCACGCCGTGGGAGGAACGTAAATCTCAGGATGGCAGTAGCACTTATTCGCCCCGATTCTTAGTTTGTACGAGAGCTGATGGGGAGTCTTTTCTCTCAACAAAGCCTCAGTTCTTCGTCGAGCATTTAGAGGACAAGTTTGGGGAGGTGGAGGGCTTGTCAAAAATGCGCTCTGGATCGGTCCTGATCCAAACGGCATCCTCTGCCCAGTCACGCCGGTTACTTGCTTGTGACAAGTTGGGGGATGTTGCTGTTACGATCACACCGCATAAAGGTTTAAATATGGTCCAGGGAGTTATTTACCATAAGGACCTTCTTTTGCAGTCTGATGACGAGCTGCGCGCCAACTTAGAGCGCAGAGGTGTACATTTCGTCCGGCGCGTTCATCGGGGTCCGAAGGAAAATCAGATAGCTACCGGTGCCTTCATCTTGGCCTTCGAGGGTGATACGTTACCGGAAAAGGTCAAGGTGATGGTCTACCGATGTGACGTCAGGCCCTATATTCCTCCCCCGATGCGGTGCTTCAAGTGCTGGAAGTTTGGCCATATGTCTTCCCGCTGCACTTCCAGCCTCACATGTCGAGATTGCGGACGCCCGTCTCATCCCGATACTCCATGTGCCCCGCCTCCCATCTGTGTCAACTGCAGGGAGCACCATTCGCCTTGCTCGCCAGACTGCAGCATCTTCCAGAAAGAACGCAAAATCATGGAATATAAGACCCTGGACCGGCTGACCTATACTGAGGCCAAGCGGAAATACGACCGATTACATCCCGTGCGAATGACGTCATCCTACGCAGCCGCTACAACACCTGTGCTCGCCCCATCAGTTTCACGACTTGCAGCCAGCTCGATAACCAGTAAGACTCCTCCTGCCCCCTTGCCTGTGGGGGGCTCTACCCACCGGGTTGCTCCTGCGCCACCTACCTCAGGGGCAACACCATCCCCCCCATCAGGGACGTCCGTCCCTGCTTCTAAGCCGGAGAAGTGTCCAACTTCTTCGGCTTCTCACGCTCGCAAGGGGTCCCTCGGGTCCCTCCC
Source organism: Schistocerca serialis cubense (assembly GCF_023864345.2). Classification (NCBI taxonomy): domain Eukaryota; kingdom Metazoa; phylum Arthropoda; class Insecta; order Orthoptera; family Acrididae; genus Schistocerca; species Schistocerca serialis. The sequence goes on along the minus strand of NC_064645.1, from coordinate 164,053,316 downwards.
TTCCCAGGTTTCCACCAGTGGGAAGGCTGACGACCGCCAGTGGCGTAAGTGCCCGCAATCAGCTGGTCGACGGGCTTCACGATCCTCCTCAGTCCCGGAGACTGAATCGGTGAAGCCCTCCCAGCCAGTTAAACCCAAGGAGCAGCGTGAGAAATCAAAGAAGAAGAGCTCTAAGCCCAAGGAACTCGCGGTGGCAGCCACCCCACCGCCACCTTCCAGCTCTGCGTCTGAGGATGAGGTGGAGATCCTGGCGTCCGCTGAGGACCTAGAACTCGCCGGTCCCTCAGACGCCATGGATAACACTAGCACGGGTGCTCAATCAGAGGCAGCAGGTGACCCAGCGGCGTAATCTGCCTTCCCCGTCCCGTCACGCCTTTCTCAGCCATGGACAATACCATCCTCCAGTGGAACTGCAGCGGTTTCTTCCACCATCTTGCTGAGCTCCGCCAACTTATCAGCCTTCGCCCTTTCTTCTGCATTGCTCTCCAGGAAACTTGGTTTCCAGCGATGCGAACCCCCGCCCTCCGTGGCTATCGGGGTTATTACAAGAACCGGGCAGCTTATGAAAGGGTGTCTGGTGGCGTCTGCATATATGTCCTTCACACTCTGCACAGCGAGTCTGTCCCTCTCCAGACGCCTTTAGAGGCTGTCGCTGTACGCGTGTGGACGCCACAGGCTGTTACCGTCTGCAGTCTTTACATTCCACCGGATGGTGATGTCTCGCAGCATGTCCTGGCTGCACTGGTCGCCCAATTGCCGCCACCTTTCTTGCTATTGGGCGACTTCAACGCTCATAACCCTCTGTGGGGTGGGTCAGTGGCAACAGGTCGAGGCGCCATCGTTGAGCATTTATTGTCGCTGCTCGATCTCTCGCTGTTAAATGATGGCGCCTTCACACACTTCAGTGTGGCGCATGGCACCTACTCCGCCATTGACCTTTCAATCTGTAGCCATAGCCTCTTACCGTCTGTCCAATGGAGTGTGCATGACGACCTGTGTGGTAGTGACCATTTTCCGATCTTTTTGTCACTACCACAGCGCCACTCTTCTGGGCGCCCTAGCAGATGGGCTATGAATAAGGCTGACTGGGACTTGTTCTCCTCCACTGCCGCTTTTGAGCCTCTCTCTACCGATGACATTGATGCGGTGGTTCAATCGGTCATCACCGGCATCGTTACCGCCGCCGAATCTGCCATTCCCCATTCCTGTGGGTCCCCTCGGCGGAAGGCTGTGCCTTGGTGGTCGCCTGAGATCGCTGAAGCGATTAAAGATCGCCGGCGGGCGCTCCAGCGTCACAAGCGACACCCCTCCCTCGACCACCTTATCGCCTTCAAACGGCTGCGTGCGCGGGCCCGCCTCCTTATCCGCCAAGGCAAGAAGGAGTGCTGGGAGCGGTATGTGTCCACCATTGGCCTCCATGTCACTCCCTCGCAGGTCTGGGCCAAGATTCGACGCGTCTACGGCTATCGGCCACCTGCCAGCGTCCCTGCGCTCTCACTGAATGGAGCAGTTTGTACTGCCTCCGACGTCATTGCCAATCGCTTAGCAGCGCATTTTGCTATGAGTTCCGCTTCTGCAAATTACCCCCAGGCCTTCCGCTCCATTAAAGAGCGGATGGAACGTCGGAGCCTTTCGTTTCGCACCAACCACCAAGAATCTTACAATGCTCCATTTAGTGAGTGGGAATTTCGCAGTGCCCTCGCTGCTTGCCCTGATAAAGCTCCTGGGCCAGATGGCATCCACTGTCAGATGCTGAAACACCTTTCAGTGGACAGCCAGCGGCGCCTTCTCGATCTTTACAACCGTCTTTGGGTCGAGGGGGAGTTTCCGTCGCAATGGCGGGAAGGCATTGTCATCCCCGTTTTGAAACCTGGAAAGACCCCTCTGGAGGTGGACAGCTACCGTCCCATTAGCCTCACCAACGTTATGTGCAAGCTTCTCGAACGGATGGTGAGCCGGCGCTTGCATTGGGTACTGGAGTCTCGGGGCCTTCTGGCTCCGTCTCAGGGTGGGTTCCGTAAAGGCCGCTCCGCCACCGACAATCTGGTGAGCCTGGAGACTGCCATCCGTACTGCCTTTGCCCGCCGTCAGCACCTGGTCGCTGTCTTTTTCGACATGCGGAAGGCGTACGATACGACATGGCGTCATCACATTCTTTCTACGCTTCATGGATGGGGCCTTCGGGGTCCTCTGCCGATTTTTATCCGCAATTTTCTGTTGTGTCGTACATTCCGCGTGCAAGTCGCGGCCTCGTATAGTTCCTCCCACGTCCAGGAGAACGGTGTGCCACAGGGCTCTGTTTTAAGTGTCTGTCTGTTTTTAATAGCCATTAACGGGCTTGCTGCGGCCGTGGGAAATTCTGTCTCCGCTTCCCTGTATGCTGACGACTTCTGCCTTTATTACAGCTCTACTGGCATTGCAGCTGTTGAACGTCAGCTACAGGGCGCTATCCGTAAGGCGCAGTCTTGGGCTGTAGCGCATGGCTTTCAGTTTTCGGCAGCCAAGACCTGCGTTATGCATTTCTGCCGGCGCCGAACAGTCCATCCTGAGCCGCGGCTTTATCTTGCCGACGAACTCCTTGCTGTGGTGGAGACCCACAGGTTTTTGGGGGTGGTTTTCGATGCCCGGTTGACTTGGCTGCCTCATATCCGGCAGCTCAAACAGACGTGTTGGCGGCATCTCAATGCACTCCGGTGTTTGAGCCACACCCGCTGGGGAGCCGACCGCTCTACCCTGCTACGGCTCTACCAGGCGTTAATTCAGTCCCGTCTGGATTATGGGTGCCTGGCATATGGCTCAGCCTCCCCGTCTGCGTTGCGGGTGCTGGACCCAATTCTCCACAGCGGGATACGCCTTGCCACTGGTGCTTTCCGCACCAGCCCTGTGGACAGCTTACTCGTGGAGGCAGGTGTCCCTCCCCTGCGGTTCCGACGCCAACGTTTGCTGGCCGCTTATGCTGCCCATGTTCTCAGCTCGCCCGGGCATCCAAATTATCGTCTCCTGTTCCCGCGATCGGTCGTCCATCTGCCAGATGGTCGGCCCCGGTCTGGTTGTACAATAGCGGTCCGCGTCAAGGAGCTTCTCTCTGGGCTTCAGGTTTTCACTGTTCCACCTACTTTCCGGGCTACTTTGCATACACCCCCATGGTGTGTTCGTCGCCCTTGCCTTCGGCTGGACCTGGCACAGGGCCCGAAGGACTCAGTCCCTCCAGAGGCCTTCCGCCGCCGCTTTTATTCTATCCTGGCCACGTATCAGGGCTCTGGTGTTGTCTACACTGACGGTTCGATGGTTGCTGGTCGTGTCGGGTATGCGCTCACTCTAGGGGACCGTTCCGAACAACGTTCCTTGCAGGATGGCTGCAGCGTTTACACTGCTGAATTGGTCGCCATCTTTCGTGCCCTAGAGTATATCCGCTCCTGCTCAGGTGAGTCCTTCGTTATCTGTAGCGATTCCCTGAGCGGTTTACGAGCTCTCGACCAGTGTTTCCCTCGTTCTCGTCTGGTGATGGCTATCCACGAGTCTCTGCATACTCTTGCCTGTTGCGGCCGCTCTGTGGTCTTTGTGTGGACCCCCGGTCATGTCGGTATCCCGGGTAACGAACATGTTGACCGCCTGGCGAAAGAGGCCACCAGCAAGCCATCTCTGGACCTTGGCCTCCCAGAGACTGATTTGCGGGCAGTCTTCCGCCGCAAAATCTTGGCGCTATGGGACGAGGAATGGCGCGAACTGCCATTGTCCAATAAACTCCGTGCTGTCAAGGAGACGACGGCTGTGTGGCGGTCATCCCTGCGAGCCACTCGCAGGGAATCGGTAGTTCTTTGCCGGCTCCGCATTGGCCACTCCCGGCTGACACACAGTTATTTACTGCGCCGGGAGGACCCTCCTGTATGTCGCTGCGGGGCGGCTTTGACAGTGGCCCACATTCTGTTGGCCTGCCCCCTTTTAGCTGTGGTCAGGCAGACATTTGCGCTGCCTGATACGCTCCCTGCCCTTTTAACAGACGACTCCACTATGGCTGACTTAGTTTTACGTTTTATTCGGGCAGGGGGATTTTATCATTTAATCTGAGTGTTTCTGTTTTATTTTTGTTTTGTGTCGACTCTGGCCTTTGGCCTATGATTTTACACTGATTTTTTAATGTGTTTCTAAGTGGTTGGCTTTTCCTTTTTTATTTGTATGGTCGGCCAACCACCGTTTATCTCTATGTGGTTTTCGTTCGTTTCGTTTTGTCTTGTCTTTGTCTCAGTCTCTCCTGTTCTGTATCGTCTGTGATCTCTTCTGTTCCTCGTTTTTGTTCTCTGTGGGTGTTCTATGTCTTTGGAAAAAGGGACCGATGACCATGGCAGTCTGGTCCCTTTAATCCCCCAAACCAACCAACCAACCAACAGTTATTTACTGCGCAGGGAGGACCCTCCTGTATGTCGCTGCGGGGCGGCTTTTACAGTGGCCCACATTCTGTTGGCCTGCCCCCTTTTAGCTGTGGTCAGGCAGACATTTGCGCTGCCTGATACGCTCCCTGCCCTTTTAACAGACGACTCCGCTATAGCTGACTTAGTTTTACGTTTTATTCGGGCAGGGGGATTTTATCATTTCATCTGAGTGTTTCTGTTTTATTTTTTTGTTTTGTGTTGATTCTGGCCTTTGGCCTATGATTTTACACTGATTTTTTAATGTGTTTCTAAGTGGTTGGCTTTTCCTTTTTTATTTCTATGGTCGGCCAACCACCGTCCATCTCTATGTGGTTTTCGTTCGTTTTGTCTTGTCTTTGTCTCAGTCTCTCCTGTTCTGTATCGTCTGTGATCTCTTCTGTTCCTCGTTTTTGTTCTCTGTGGGTGTTCTATGTCTTTGGAAAAAGGGACCGATGACCATGGCAGTCTGGTCCCTTTAATCCCCCAAACCACCCAACCAACCAACCATGCGAGCCAACCGCAGGGACTCTGTCGTCCTTTGTCGGCTCCGCATTGGCCACTCCCGGCTAACACACGGTTATTTACTGCGCCGGGAGGACCCTCCTCTATGTCGCTGTGGGGCAGCTTTGACAGTGGCCCACATTTTGCTGGCCTGCCCCCTTTTAGCTGTGGTCAGGCAGACATTTGCGCTGCCTGCTACGCTCCCTGCCCTTTTAACAGACGACTCCACTATGGCTGACTTAGTTTTACGTTTTATTCGGGCAGGGGGATTTTATCATTTACTCTGAGTGTTTATGTTTTATTTTATTGTTTTGTATTGATTCTGGCCTTTGGCCTATGGTTTTACACTGATTTTTTAATGTGTTTCTACGTGGTTGGCCTTTCCTTTTTTCTGTCTATGGTCGGCCAACCACCGTCACACTCTGTGTGGTTTTAGTTCGTTTTGTCTTGTCCTTGTCTCCGTTTCTCTTGTTTTGTATCGTCTGTGATGTCTTCTGTTCCTTGTTTTTATTCTCTGTGGGTGTTCTTTGTCTTTGGAAAAAGGGACCGATGACCATGGCAGTTTGGTCCCTTTAATCCCCCAAACCAACCAACCAACCATCTTGGGCATCGATGCGCCCCTGCGTGCACTTTCTGCCAAGCACTGTGCGGGGCCATTTTCTGCACTGACGACGCCCATGGACCACATGTCACCTAACATCCAGCACAGTAGCCAGTCCGTTGTGGTGGGGCCGCCATGTACCCTCTTGGTTGTAGCCCCCTGACAACACAGGGATCGCTCTACTGATGCCTGCGCCGTTCACTCCCCACGTATGCCAAGGAGTAGATGCCCATCTCCCTGGGGCATCAGGACTCCCGGCAACGGCCATCCTGCCAGGTGGCTATTGCTGTGGCTGGGTGGCGCCCATGGGGAGGGCCCTTGGTCGGAGTAGGTGGCATCAGGGCGGATGACCCGCAATGAAGCGTGGTACATCATCTCTCGCTGGCGGCCAGCCGCCAGCCGTCTCTAAGCGTTCTCGGGCTCAATTTAATGCTCAGAAGTACGATCCGAAAACGTTCCCCTCCCTGGCCACGCCGTGGGAAGAGCGTAAGTCTCAGGATGGAGGTAACAGTTATTCGCCCCGATTCTTAGTTTGCACGAGAGCTGATGGGGAGTCTTTTCTCTCCACAAAGCCTCAGTTCTTCGTCGAGCATTTAGAGGACAAGTTTGGGGAGGTGGAGGGCTTGTCTAAAATGCGCTCTGGGTCAGTATTGATACAAACGGCATCCTCCGCCCAGTCCCGCAGGTTACTTGCTTGTGACAAGTTGGGGGATGTTAACGTTTCTATTACACCACATAAGTGTTTAAATATGGTCCAGGGTGTTATTTTCCATAGGGATCTCCTTTTGCAGTCTGATGACGAGCTGCGCGCCAACTTAGAACGTCGAGGTGTTCACTTCGTCCGGCGCGTTCATCGGGGTCCGAGGGACAATCAGGTTGCTACCGGTGCCTTCATCTTGGCCTTCGAGGGTGATACGTTACCGGAAAAGGTCAAGGTGATGGTCTACCGATGTGACGTCAAGCCCTATATCCCTCCCCCGATGCGGTGCTTCAAGTGCTGGAAGTTCGGCCATATGTCTTCCCGCTGCACTTCCAGTCTCACATGTCGCGATTGCGGACGCCCATCTCATCCCGATTCTCCATGTGCCCCGCCTCCCATCTGCGTCAACTGCGGGGAGCACCATTCACCTTGCTCTCCTGACTGCAAAGTCTTTCAGAAAGAGCGCAAAATCATGGAATATAAGACCCTGGACCGGCTGACCTATACTGAGGCCAAACGGAAATATGACAGACTCCATCCTGTGAGAATGACATCTTCTTATGCAGCTGCTACAACAACTGTGCTAGCTCCATCAGTTTCGAGACTTCCAGCCAGCTCGATAACCAGTAAGACTCCTCCTGCCCCCTTGCCCGTGGGGGGCTCTACCCAACAGGTTGCTCCTGCACCACCTCCCTCAGGAGCAACCTCCTCCCACCCGTCGGGGACGTCCGTCCCCGCTTCTCAGCCGAAGAAGCGTCTAACTTCTTTGACTACTCTCGCCCGTAAGAGTTCCCTTGGGACCCTCCCTTCCCAGGGTTCCACCAGCGGGAAGGATGACGGCCACCAGTGGCATAAGTCCTCACCAGCGGCCGGGCGTAGGGCTTCACGATCCTCCTCTGTCCCGGAGACTGAATCGGTGAAGCCTTCCCAGCCGGCCCCCAGGGGCTCAGCATTCGTTTGCTGGTTACGGGCTTGGCGACCCCGGGGTTCCTGAGCTGGGGACTGGTAAGCGCCGCCGGTCCCCTGTCACCGTAACCTCTAAGCATACTTCAACGACCACCGTGCGGCGCGGCGGTAGAATGTTGTGTCTCAGGGAATGGGGATCTTGGCTTGACCGCCCGGATCGCGAGGATGGAATAAACCTCTATAAAAAAACCCTCAATCTCAAGGTGTGCTGCGCGCTGATGAGATGCATGGCTGTTGAGGTGGAACAGTCGATAGCGGGCAACCTCTGGGGAACCTGCCGCACCTCAGTTGTATAAGGCTTACCAAGGCACGCGGGGCTCTGTCTAGGTGGACTTCTAGTTCCCTAGCTGCTCGTGGGACTGAGATGGATCCTTCGAAATTCTCTTTTCTTCCACCCAGCGGAAAGGGTGGGCCGCTGGAAGGTTCTAACACCCAGCCTCTTAAGAGGGCCCGTGCAGTCAGTCCCCCTGACTCCGGCGCTTCTTTGAAAAGTCCTGTCTTAGGTAACAGAATGCATTCTGGTAATCCGAATGTGTTTCTCATTGTGAAACGGAAGGAGGGTAGTTTCGAGAAGGTTTCGCCCTTCTATATACAAAAGGGATTGGAGGGAATCTGTGGCTCCTTAAAATCGGTGAAGCGCTTACGTAATGGGACCTTGCTAGTGGAAACCTCCACTTCCCAGCAAGCAACTAACCTCCAATCTGCTAAATGCCTTGGAGAGTATGCCATAGACACCGAACTGCACAGCACCTTGAACTATAGCAAAGGTGTTGTGACATGCCGGGATCTAGCTGATATTCCCAAGGAAGAACTGCAACGTGAGTGGGCTCCGGAAGGTATCGTTGATGTCCAACACATCATGAAGAGGGTTGATGGCACTCTTGTCAAATCTGACTCCTTTATTCTGACCTTCAGTAGCACAACACTTCCTGCACATGTTAAAGCTGGCTTCCTTCGCCTTAGTGTGAGGCCTTATTTCCCGGCCCCAATGCGCTGTTTCAAATGCCAGCGTTTTGGGCATACCACCTTAGGCTGTAAAGGCGATGCGACTTGTGGAAACGCCCCCTGCGGGTTCGGGGGTTAGAATGGGCCCGCGGTATTCCTGCCTGTCGTAAGAGGCGACTAAAAGGAGTCTCAAACGTTTCGGCCTTATGTGATGGTCCCCTCTCGGGTTTGACCTCCATCTATCTAAATTATTCCGAAGAGCGAGCCAATTGGGGAAGGGCACCTTACATGGTGCACTGTATCCTTCGTGCAATTAGACCTATAGCCGTCTTTCTCGTCGTTGCAATGGTGTCCCGCTCGTTTTCGATCTCTTGGGCGATTACCACGCTGCACTCTGCAGTGTTTCTTTTAACTGTGACGACGACCTTGGCCATTTTTGCACCTAAGATCCAACACGGTAGCCAGTCCGTTGTGGTGGGGTCGCCATGTACCCTCTTGGTTGTAGCCCCCTGACAACACAGGGATCGCTCTACTGATGCCTGCGCCGTTCACTCCCCACGTATGCCAAGGAGTAGATGCCCATCTCCCTGGGGCATCGGGACTCCCGGCAACGGCCATCCTGCCAGGTGGCCTTTGCTGTGGCTGGGTGGCGCCCGTGGGGAGGGCCCTTGGTCGGAGTAGGTGGCATCAGGGCGGATGACCCGCAATGAAGCGTGGTCCATCATCCATCGCTGGTGGGCCTCCACCAGCAGTCTCTAAGCGATCGAGGTCTAACCTCAACGGGAAGAAATTGGATCAGAGATCGTTTCCCTCCCTAGCTACTCCATGGGAGGAACGTCTTGCTAAAGAAGGCAGTGGCGAATATTCACCCCGGTACCTTGTGTGTAGGCGGGTTGATGGAGAATCGTTCGTGTCGACCAAGCCCCAGTTTTTTGTGGAGCATTTAGAGGACAAGTTCGGGGAGGTGGAGGGCTTGTCCAAGATGCGCTCTGGCTCTGTGCTCATCAAAACGGCATCCTCTGCCCAGTCACGGAGGTTGCTCAATTGTGACAAGTTGGGGAATGTTTCAGTTACCATCACGCCGCATAAGAGTCTCAACATGGTCCAGGGTATTATATTCCATAGGGATCTTCTTCTGCAGTCCGACGATGAATTACGCGCCAACCTCGAACGACGAGGTGTTCACTTCGTCCGGCGCGTCCATCGGGGTCCGAGGGATAATCAGGTAGCCACCGGTGCCTTCATCTTGGCCTTTGAGGGTGATGTCTTACCCGAAAAGGTTAAGGTGATGGTTTACCGTTGTGATGTGAAACCATATATCCCTCCTCCGATGCGAAGTTTTAAATGCTGGAAGTTCGGGCACATGTCATCTCGCTGTACTTCCAGCATCACGTGTCGGGATTGCGGATGTCCTTCGCATCCTGATACTCCATGTGCTCCGCCTCCTGTCTGTGTTAACTGTGGAGAACACCATTCCCCCTGCTCACCGGACTGTCGGATCTTCCAGAAGGAAAGGAAGATAATGGAATATAAGACCCTGGACCGCCTGACCTACACAGAGGCACGGCGGAAATATGAGCGGCTCCATCCTGTGCCCATGACATCCACCTATGCCGCTGCTGCAACAGCGGTCCGATCCTCTCCCGTGTCGTCACGTACTGTTGCCTCTCAGCTATGTCAAAATGACCCGGACCCCTTGGTTGTGGGAAGCACTTCGCCCTCTGTTGCTCCATCTACTCCCGGAGCGACACCACCCCAACCATCGGGGACATTCGTCCCCCCTTCCCAGCCGGAGAAGCGTAGGGCTTCTTCGGCTACTCTAGCCAGGAAGGGGTCCCTTGGGGCCCTCCCTTCCCAGGCTTTGCCCAGTGTCAAAGCGGATACCCGCAAAGTTTTGAAGCAACAACCGGTCGCTGGTCATAGGGCTAAACGGTCGTCGTCCGTCCCTGAGACTGACCCAGTGGAGCCCTCCCAGCCAGACCCTCCCAAGGCACAGCGTGCGAAGCCATTGAAGAAAAAGGCTCCCAAGCATCCTGACATTGCGGTGGCACCTGTCCCACCGCAACCTTCAACCTCTGCGTCTGAGGACGAGGTGGAGATCCTGGCGTCCGCTGAGGACCTCGATCTCGCCAGTCCCTCCGACGCCATGGAAAGCACTGGCACAGGTGCTCACTTGGAGGCAGCGGGTGACCCAGTGGCGTAATCTGCCTTCCCCGTCCCGTCACGCCTTTCCCAGCAATGGCCAGTACCATCCTCCAGTGGAACTGCAGCGGTTTCTTCCACCATTTAGCTGAGCTCCGCCAACTTATCAGCCGTCATCCTTTCCTTTGCATTGCTCTGCAGGAAACTTGGTTTCCAGCAATGTGAACCCCCGCCCTCCGTGGCTATCGGGGTTATTTTAAGAACCGGGCAACTTACGAAAGGGTGTCTGGTGGCGTCTGCATATATGTCCTGAACTCTCTTCACAGCGAGTTTGTACCTCTACAAACAGCTTTAGAGGCTGTCGCTGTTCGGGTGTGGACGCCACAGGCTATCACCGTCTGCAGTATTTACCTTCCACCTGATGGTACTGTCGCGCAGCATGTCCTGGCTGCTCTGATAGCACAACTGCCGCCACCTTTTTTGCTGTTGGGCGATTTCAATGCCCACAACCCTCTATGGGGTGGGACTGTCTCCGATGATCGTGGTCGGGCCGTGGAGCATGTGTTGGCTCAGCTCGACCTTAGCCTCTTAAACACCGGTGCTCCCACGCATTTCAGTGTGGCCCATGGCTCGTTCTCGGCCATCGATCTCTCTATTTGCAGCCCTGGACTTGTCCCATCCCTCCACTGGAGGGTGCATCCTGACCTGTGTGGTAGTGACCATTTTCCCATCTATTTGTCACTGCCACAGTGTCATTCTTCTGGGCGCTTGCCCCGCTGGGCTTTCCACAGGGCTGACTGGCCAGCTTTTACTTCCGCTGTAACCATTGCGTCTCCCCCACAGGGTGACATTGACGAGGTGGTCCGTGTTTTAACCACGTCCATCGTTTCAGCGGCCGAGGCTACCATCCCCCGTTCCTCTGGCCTCCCTCGGCGGAAGGCTGTCCCCTGGTGGTCGCCGGAGATTGCTGAGGCTATTCGCGACCGTAGGCGGGCTCTCCAGCGTCATAGGCGGCACCCGTCTCTGGAGACCCTCATCGCCTTTAAGAGGCTCCGTGCCTTCGCCCGTCGACTTATTGCACGGCGTAAGCAGGAGTGCTGGGAGAGGTACGTCTCCTCCCTGGGCTCCCGTGTCTCGTCCTCGCACGTGTGGTCCCGTATCCGGCGGATTTATGGCTCCCAGACCCCTGTGGGTGTCCCTGGGCTGTCCTTGGACGGCGCTGTCTGCACGGACGCTGCCGCCATTGCTGAACGGCTAGCCGCGCACTTTGCTCAGAGCTCTGCGACTGCGTCCTATCCCCCCGCCTTTCGCTCTCTAAAGGAGCGAGCCGAGCGGACGCCGTTCTCATTCCACACGCGTCATTATGAAACATACAATGCTCCTTTCAGCGAGAGGGAACTCCTCGCTGCCCTCGCCGATTGCCCTGATACAGCACCAGGACCGGACTGCATCCATGCGCAGATGCTGAAGCATCTCTCCAGGGACTGCCAGAGACACATCCTCGCCATCTTTAACCGCATTTGGAACGAGGGCGTGTTCCCGTCGCAATGGCGAGAGGGTCTTATTGTCCCCATCGTGAAGCCCGGTGCGGACCCACTGGCGGTGGACAGCTATCGTCCCATTACCCTCACCAACGTTTTGTGCAAATTGCTCGAACGTATGGTGGGGCGGCGTTTGTGTTGGGTCCTTGAGTCGCGCGGTCTCCTCGCTCCATCCCAGGGTGGCTTCCGTCGGGGCCGGTCTGCAGTGGACAATTTGGTGCGGCTGGAATCTGCTGTCCGTACGGCTTTTGCCCGACGTCAGCACCTTTTTGCTGTATTTTTCGATCTGCGGAAGGCGTATGACACCACATGGAGGCATCACATCCTCGCCACGTTGCATGGGTGGGGTCTTCGTGGTCGACTCCCGGCTTTTCTTCAAAGCTTTTTATTGCGCCGCTCTTTCCGCGTGCAAGTCGGTGCCACCTCTAGTTCCTCTTATATACAGGAAAATGGGGTCCCGCAGGGCTCGGTGTTGAGCGTCTCGTTATTTCTAGTGGCCATTAATGGTCTGGCTGCAGCAGTGGGGTCGTCGGTGTCTCCTTCTTTGTATGCCGACGACTTCTGCATCTCATTTAGCTCCACGACTACGGGAGTCGCCGAACGCAGGTTGCAAGTCGCCGTTCGCAAGGCAGCATCATGGGCTCTGGCTCATGGTTTTCAGTTCTCTGCTGCCAAGACTCGGGTTATGCACTTCTGCAGGCGTCGGACGGTCCACCCTCATCCTGAACTTTACCTCGACGGCCACCTGCTTGACGTGGTGGACACTTGCCGCTTCTTGGGACTCGTGTTTGATGCCCGGCTCACATGGGTTCCTCATGTTACTCAGCTGAAGCAAAAATGCTGGCGGCACCTCAACGCCCTCCGCTGCCTTAGCCACACGTCTTGGGGTGCAGATCGCTGCACGCTACTGCAATTGTACAGAGCCCTTGTGCAGTCCCGGCTTGATTATGGGAGCCTGGCCTATGGGTCTGCGTCACCCTCAGTGTTGAAGTTGTTAGACCCCATACACCACTGTGGGGTCCGGCTTGCAACTGGTGCTTTTCGTACGAGCCCCGTGGATAGTTTACTGGTGGAGGCCGGGGTTCCCCCGCTGCGGTTTCGCCGCCATCGACTGCTCGCCGACTATGCTGTCCACGTGCATTGCTCGCCAGGCCATCCCAATCGTCGCCTGCTTTTCCCTGCCATGGTCCTCCATCTGCCCGAACGGCGACCTAGGTCTGGGCTTTCCGTAGCTGTCCGTGTCCAGTCCCTGCTGTCAGAACTGGGGTCATTCCCTCTTCTGCCTCCCTTCCGGGTCCATACACCTACGCCTCCCTGGTGTTTGTCCCGGCCGTCTGTCCGTCTGGATTTGGCACAGGGCCCTAAGGACTCGGTTCCGCCTGTGGCCCTCCGTCGCCGTTTTCTTGCGCTCCTCGAATCATTTCCGGGCTGTGAGCCTGTCTACACTGATGGTTCCCTGGTTGATGGTCGCACTGCCTACGCCTTTGCTCACTCTGACCATATTGAGCAACGCTCCTTGCCGGCTGGCTGCAGTATTTTTACTGCAGAGCTGGTGGCCATCTTGCGCGCTCTTGAGCACATGCGTTTCTGCTCAGGTAGGTCCGTTGTCATCTGCAGTGACTCCCTGAGCAGCCTTCGGGCCATCGACCGCTGCTATCCCTCCTCTCCTCTGGTGTCCTCCATTCAGGAGGCTGCTTCCGCCATTGCCCGTTCTGGTGGTTCAGTGGTCCTGGTTTGGACGCCCGGTCATGTTGGCATCCCAGGGAACGAACGTGTAGACAGGCTGGCCAAAGGGGCGATAGACGCCCCAGCTTTGGAGATCGGCCTTACGGCTCGCGACCAGCAGCTGGTGTTGCGCCGTAAGGTACTTGGGATGTGGGCTGCTGAGTGGCGTGGCATGACAGCCCCGAATAAACTGCGGGCTGTCAAGGAGACGACCGATGTGTGGCGTTCCTCCCTGCGGGCTTCTCGCAGGGACTCGGTAGTCCTGTGTCGGCTGCGCATCGGCCATACGTACCTGACGCACGGCCATCTCTTGCGTCGGGAGGATCCCCCCTTGTGTCAGTGTGGGTCCCGGCTGACGGTCGGCCACATTTTGCTGGAGTGTCCTCGACTGCGCACACTCCGGCAATCTTTTAATCTCTCGGGCACTTTGGCTTTGGTTTTATCTGACGATGCCTCCATGGCTGATGACGTTTTAAATTTTATCCGTGGTAGTCCTTTTTATGGTTCGATTTAGGGAGGTCCTGCGCCTTTCCCTTTCTGTGTCTTTTGTCCTCGTGTCTGTTGCTGTTCTGGTAGGCCGTGAGATGGTTGACTCTTTCCCTTTTTTGATCTCGTGGTCAGTCAACCAGTCTCCGGCCCTCTTCCTTTCTTCTGTTTCTTTCTGTCTGGTGTTCCTCTGTTCTGTTCTTGTCTGTAGTGTTCGTTGCTGCATTTGTGTTCTTTTAGCGCCTGGGGGGACGTCTCCTCCCCCTTTGGTTTTTATCTGCTTCGTAGATTTTCGGCTCGCCTGATTTTGGAATGGGGGACTGATGACCTTCGCTGTTTAGTCCCCCTTAAACATCCAACAACCACCACCACCTTAGCCACACGTCTTGGGGTGCAGATCGCTGCACGCTACTGCAATTGTACAGAGCCCTTGTGCAGTCCCGGCTTGATTATGGGAGCCTGGCCTATGGGTCTGCGTCACCCTCAGTGTTGAAGTTGTTAGACCCCATACACCACTGTGGGGTCCGGCTTGCAACTGGCGCTTTTCGTACGAGCCCCGTGGATAGTTTACTGGTGGAGGCCGGGGTTCCCCCGCTGCGGTTTCGCCGCCATCGACTGCTCGCCGACTATGCTGTCCACGTGCATTGCTCGCCAGGCCATCCCAATCGTCGCCTGCTTTTCCCTGCCATGGTCCTCCACCTGCCCGAACGGCGACCTAGGTCTGGGCTTTCCGTAGCTGTCCGTGTCCAGTCCCTGCTGTCAGAACTGGGGTCATTTCCTCTTCTGCCTCCCTTCCGGGTCCATACACCTACGCCTCCCTGGTGTTTGTCCCGGCCGTCTGTCCGTCTGGATTTGGCACAGGGCCCTAAGGACTCGGTTCCGCCTGTGGCCCTCCGTCGCCGTTTTCTTGCGCTCCTCGACTCATTTCCGGGCTGTGAGCCTGTCTACACTGATGGTTCCCTGGTTGATGGTCGCACTGCCTACGCCTTTGCTCACTCTGACCATATTGAGCAACGCTCCTTGCCGGCTGGCTGCAGTATTTTTACTGCAGAGCTGGTGGCCATCTTGCGCGCTCTTGAGCACATGCGTTTCTGCTCAGGTAGGTCCGTTGTCATCTGCAGTGACTCCCTGAGCAGCCTTCAGGCCATCGACCGCTGCTATCCCTCCTCTCCTCTGGTGTCCTCCATTCAGGAGGCTGTTTCCGCGATTGCCCGTTCTGGTGGTTCAGTGGTCCTGGTTTGGACGCCCGGTCATGTTGGCATCCCAGGGAACGAACGTGTAGACAGGCTGGCCAAAGGGGCGATAGACGCCCCAGCTTTGGAGATCGGCCTTACGGCTCGCGACCAGCAGCTGGTGTTGCGCCGTAAGGTACTTGGGATGTGGGCTGCTGAGTGGCGTGGCATGACAGCCCCGAATAAACTGCGGGCTGTCAAGGAGACGACCGATGTGTGGCGTTCCTCCCTGCAGGCTTCTCGCAGGGACTCGGTAGTCCTGTGTCGGCTGCGCATCGGCCATACGTACCTGACGCACGGCCATCTCTTGCGTCGGGAGGATCCCCCCTTGTGTCAGTGTGGGTCCCGGCTGACGGTCGGCCACATTTTGCTGGAGTGTCCTCGACTGCGCACACTCCGGCAATCTTTTAATCTCTCGGGCACTTTGGCTTTGGTTTTATCTGACGATGCCTCCATGGCTGATGACGTTTTAAATTTTATCCGTGGTAGTCCTTTTTATGGTTCGATTTAGGGAGGTCCTGCGCCTTTCCCTTTCTGTGTCTTTTGTCCTCGTGTCTGTTGCTGTTCTGGTAGGCCGTGAGATGGTTGACTCTTTCCCTTTTTTGATCTCGTGGTCAGTCAACCAGTCTCCGGCCCTCTTCCTTTCTTCTGTTTCTTTCTGTCTCGTGTTCCTCTGTTCTGTTCTTGTCTGTAGTGTTCGTTGCTGCATTTGTGTTCTTTTAGCGCCTGGGGGGGACGTCTCCTCCCCCTTTGGTTTTTATCTGCTTCGTCGATTTTCGGCTCGCCTGATTTTGGAATGGGGGACTGATGACCTTCGCTGTTTAGTCCCCCTTAAACATCCAACAACCACCACCACCACCACCATGCGGATGTTGTTTTACGCGAGGCTTCATCTGACTCTTCCCCAGAGTTGATGGAGTACGATGTATGTGTGGGGCAATCATCTCGTCCCACGCCTGCCCCTTCACCTGCTGCGGTCTCCCCGCCCCGTCGGAGAGACAGGATGAAGGTGTTACCCCCATCATAGATGGCTCCCATACTCCAGTGGAACTTGCAAGGGTTCAGGACGCATGTGGAGGAACTTCGTTTACTTTCTCAGGGTAGACCGCTGTGTCTCTGTCTCCAGGAGACGTATTTCCATCCATCATACTCCCCTGAGATACGAGGCTATACACTCCACAAAAAGGACGACATGCGTGGAGAGAGAGCTAGAGGAGGCGTAGGTATTTTCGTCAGGATGGACTACCATTCCTCGCCTCTCTCACTTACGACGACTCTACAGGCCGTCGCTGTGTCCGTGCACGTGGGTCATCCATTGACTGTATGTTCACTTTACTTGCCCCCACATGATGCTCTTGATGAAGCGGCCCTCACCGACCTTCTTACACAGCTCCCCCAGCCATTCATTATTTGTGGTGATTTTAATGCCCACAATGTGCTTTGGGGCTCTGCAATTACCTGTCCCAGGGGTAGAGCAATTGAGAGGCTTCTCCTGTCATCCTGTGCCTACTTGCTCAATGGAGGACAGAGTACTAATTTCTGCACGGCGACTGGGTCGTTCTCTGCCATTGATCTCTCGCTTTGCTCTCCAGCTCTTGCCGCCAGTGCTCACTGGGAAGTGGTCGCTGACTTGCACGGCAGTGATCATTTCCCAGTCTGGATTCACCTGCCAGATGGCGTGGGCCCCGAAAGGAGACCACCACGATGGGTGCTCAGTGGAGCTGACTGGATGCTTTATAGCCAGTTGGCCCAATTCGAACACTGTGCGAATGTTGAGGTGTGGGTGGATCATATTACCAAAACGGTCCACCATGCCGCTGCGGCATCCATTCCACAGTCCACAGGCCACCGGAAAAGGCCACCTGTGCCTTGGTGGAGTGACGAATGCCGCTCTGCAATCAGGACCAGGCGTGCGGCTCTGCGGCGGTTCAAGTGTCGGCCGACTGCTGAGAATCTTGCAGCCTTTCTGGTGGCGAGGGCGAGATGTCGCCGCATTATTCGTGAGAGCAAGAAGAGGTCGTGGCAAAAGTTCCTGAACACCATTAATCGTTCCACCAAAAGTTCCATTGTGTGGGAGACCATTAGGAGAATTTCTGGCAGAGGAGGGAGGTGCCCCATAGCTGCTGTAACGAATAACGGCACTCTCCACACAGATCCGCGAGACATTGCCCAGACTATGGCAGCATATTTTGCGACAGTTACTGCCACAACCAGTCAGGATCCAGGTTTCCAGCGCCATAGAGCGGTTGCTGAGAGGTGTAGTCTGAACTTCCAGCCCACCTCTCATGAAGTTTACAACTGCCCTTTTTCTATGTGGTAGCTGGATTCTGCATTGTCTGGAGCTCGTGACACTTCCCCTGGTCACGACAGGATCCATTACAGTATGCTATGGCACCTCACAATGCGCAACAAAGAAATCCTCCTCGCACTTTTTAATGCCATTTGGGCGTCGGGTCACTTTCCTGACGCGTGGCGTGAGGCAGTTTTAATCCCTTTTTTAAAACCTGGGAAAGACCGCTCGAGCCCAAGTAGCTACCGTAGTATTGCCCTCACTAGTTGCATAGGGAAGACCTTGGAGCGGATGGTCAACTGCCGCCTTGTCTGGATGTTAGAATCCCGGCAACTACTTAGTCGCTATCAGTGTGGTTTCAGGAGGTTTCGTTCCACCTTCGATAACCTTGCCCTCCTGGAGGCGGCTATCCAACAAGCTTTCCTACGCCGTCATCACCTTATAGGTGTATTTTTCGACATTGAGAAGGCCTACGATACCACTTGGCGGCGTCTCATCCTGGAGCAGCTTCACGAATGGGGTTTTCGTTGTTGTCTTCCTCTTTTTATTCAGTCTTTCCTCTCGCCACGACATTTTAGATACCGAATTGGTGACGTCCTGTCTGATCGCTTTGAGCAGGAGAACGGTGTCCCACAGGGTAGCGTTTTAAGTGTGACTCTGTTTGCCATCGCTATTAATCGCATTACGTCCATGGTGAAAAGTCCTGTCCAGTGTTCTTTGTTTGTGGATGATTTCTCTTTGTTCTGCTCTTCTTCAAGCCTTGCAACGACAACTCGTCAGTTGCAACTTACGATTAGGCGTTTGGATGACTGGGCGCTGAAGAGTGGATTTAAGTTTTCCACCGAGAAGTCTGTATGTGTTCTTTTTAACCGTTCTCGTTCGATTTTAACCTTTCCTGAGTTGCGCTTGAGGGACACTATTCTTTCTTTTAAAGACACGGTGAGATTTCTGGGGCTCATTTTTGACTCGAGGCTCACGTGGTTACCTCATCTTAAAGACCTGAAACGGCGGTCGCTTCAGGCTTTAAGCATTTAAAAATGTCTTAGCCACAGTACATGGGGAGCTGACAGGACTTGTCTGCTCCAGTTTTACAGGGCGTTTGTGCGATCTCGGCTCGATTATGGGTGCACGGTGTATGGGTCTGCGAGGCCTACTTACTTAAAGATGTTGGACGTTGTGCACCATGAAGGGCTTCAGTTGGCCACTGGGGCATTCCGAACTAGCCCCATACCGAGCCTCTGTGCAGAGGCAGGTGAACCGCCACTTCATATGCGGCGACGGCTATTTACGGTACGCCGGGCGTATAAAACTTTGTCCACACCCTACACACCTGCATACCATACCGTTGCTCAGCCTCCTCTGGCACGGTTATTTCATAACCGGCAACGTGCGACACAGCCCTATGGGATTCGCGCACAGGATTGTCTCGCTGCAATGTCTATGGCTGGTCTTCGTGTTTTACGTCGCGGTTGGAGCAGATCTCCACCTTGGCTCCTCCGGAGACCCAAACTTATTTTAGATTTGACTCGTTTTAAGAAGGATGGCACGCCAGATTTTACATTCCAGTCACTTTTTTTTTCACATTTTAGATGTGCATCACGGTTTCACTGTGGTTTACACTGATGGCTCCAAACAGGAGAATTTCCTTGGCTGTTCTGTGGTGTTCCCTGACCATATTACCCGGATTCGCCTCCCTGCTGAATATACCGTTTTCGCAGCGGAGCTCCACGCGATCCTGACGGCACTGGAGCAGATGCATCGTGTTCGGGGCGATCGATTTCTTCTCTGCTCCGATTCTCTTAGTGCCTTACAATCGCTGCAGAACCTGTACCCGACTGAAGAGATGGTCCAGCTGATACATAGCCAACTGTACTTGCTACAACAGCGGGGTAAAGAGGTATCCTTCTGCTGGGTGCCTGGTCATGTCGGCATATGGGGCAATGAACAGGCTGATCGGGCTGCCAAGGAGGCCTGCAGAGAGCATGATGTGGTCCAGTGTCCTATCCCCTTGCAGTCAGTCATCGCTGCACTCCACAGGAAGTGCATGGAGTTGTGGGAGGACGAATGGCTGGCGGTGTCGGCCAATAAACTGCGGTCGGTAAAGTCAACCACTCGGCCGTGGCGTTCCTCCTGCCGGTTGCTCAGGCGGGAAGAGGTGGCCCTCACACGTCTGCGGATTGGGCACTGTCCTGTGACGCATAGCTATTTATTACGGCGGGAGGATCCTCCGTTTTGTGACGCTTGTGGTGTGCACATCTCTGTCCGCCACATTTTAACCGACTGTACTTTATACCGTGATGCAAGGGCAGAAGCACAAGTTCATGGGGATCTGCCTTGTGTTTTAGCTGACGATGAGACGTGTGTGTCTAGGGTTTTTAAGTTCTGTGATGTGTCTGGACTCTGGCCTAAACTTTTAGGCTGGAGGTTTTAGTGTGTTGCAGAGTGGCTGACTCCTCCCCTTTTTTCCTTGCGGTCAGCCAGCCACTTCCATCTGCTACATTGTTTTAGCTCCCTCTACCATTTTCTTCCTGTGTTGTCCATGTTTTACTGCTGACGCCCTGCTTCATCCCACGCTTCGGTGTGGGTGAGCACATTTTTTCAATGATTGTTCCCCGTGTTTTATGTTCCATTTTATGTCAATGTTCTGAGGGTTTTTTTTTTCTTGACACCCGTCTCACTATGATACTGCACGGGCGCTGAAGACCTTGCGGTCGTGCGCCCCCAAAACCCCTCTACTACTACTACTACTACTACTACTACTGTTTGCTGGCCGCTTATGCTGCCCATGTTCTAAGCTCGCCCGGGCATCCAAACTATCGCCTCCTGTTCCCGTGGTCGGTCGTCCGTATGCCAGAACGTCGGCCCCGATCTGGTTGTACAATAGCGGTCCGTGTCAAAGAGCTTCTCTCTGGGCTCCAGGGTTTCACTGTTCCACCTCCTTTCCGGGCTACTTTGCATACACCCCCATGGTGTGTTCGTCACCCTAGCCTTCGGCTCGACTTGGCACAGGGCCCTAAGGACTCAGTTCCTCCAGAGGCCTTCCGCCGCCGCTTTTATTCCATCCTGGCCACGTATCAGGGTTCTGGTGTTGTTTACACTGACGGTTCGATGGTTGCTGGTCGTGTCGGATATGCGCTTACTCTAGGGGACCTTTCCGAACAACGTTCCTTGCCAGATGGCTGCAGCGTTTACACTGCTGAACTGGTCGCCATCTTTCGTGCCCTAGAGTATATCCGCTCCTGCTCAGGTGAGTCCTTCGTTATCTGTAGCGATTCCCTGAGCGGTTTACGAGCTCTCGACCAGTGTTTCCCTCGTTCTCGTTTGGTGATGGCTATCCACGAGTCTCTGCATACTCTTGCCTGTTGCGGCCGCTCTGTGGTCTTTGTGTGGACCCCCGGTCATGTCGGTATCCCGGGTAACGAACATGTTGACCGCCTGGCGAAAGAGGCCACCAGTAAGCCATCTCTGGACGTTGGCCTCCAAGAGACTGATTTGCGGGCAGTCTTCCGCCGCAAAATCTTGGCGCTATGGGATGATGAATGGCGCGAACTGCCAATGCGCAATAAACTCCGTGCTGTCAAGGAGACGACGGCTGTGTGGCGGTCATCCCTGCGAGCCACTCGCAGGGACTCAGTAGTTCTTTGCCGGCTCCGCATTGGCCACTCCCGGCTGACACACAGTTATTTACTGCGCCGGGAGGATCCTCCTCTATGTCGCTGTGGGGCAGCTTTGACAGTGGCCCACATTTTGCTGGCCTGCCCCCTTTTAGCTGTGGTCAGGCAGACATTTGCGCTGCCTGATACGCTCCCTGCCCTTTTAACAGACGACTCCATTATGGCTGACTTAGTTTTACGTTTTATTCGGGCAGGGGGATTTTATCATTTACTCTGAGTGTTTCTGTTTTATTTTATTGTTTTGTGTTGATTCTGGCCTTTGGCCTATGATTTTACACTGATTTTTTAATGTGTTTCTAAGTGGTTGGCTTTTCCTTATTTATTTCTATGGTCGGCCAACCACCGTCACACTCTGTGTGGTTTTAGTTCGTTTTGTCTTGTCCTTGTCTCCGTTTCTCTTGTTCTGTATCGTCTGTGATCTCTTCTGTTCATCGTTTTTATTCTCTGTGGGTGTTCTTTGACTTTGGAACAAGGGACCGATGACCATAGCAGTCTGGTCCCTTTAATCCCCCAAACCAACCAACCATCTGGCATTGTTTACACCGACGGCTCGATGGTTGCTGGTCGAGTCGGTTATGCGCTCACTCTAGGGGACCATTCCGAACAACGTTCCTTGCCGGCTGGCTGCAGCGTTTACACTGCTGAGCTGGTCGCCATCTTTCGTGCCCTAGAGTATATCCGCTCCTGCTCAGGTGAGTCCTTCGTTATCTGTAGCGATTCCCTGAGCGGTTTACGAGCACTCGACCAGTGTTTTCCTCGTTCCCGTCTGGTGATGGCTATCCATGAGTCCCTGCATACTCTTGCGCGTTGCGGCCGCTCTGCGGTCTTCGTGTGGACCCCAGGCCATGTTGGGATCCCCGGCAACGAGAATGTTGACCGGCTGGCGAAAGAGGCGACTAGTGCACCATCTCTGGACGTTGGCCTCCCTGAGACAGATTTGCGAGCGTTCCTACTCCGCAAAATTCTGGACCTTTGGGACACTGAATGGCGCGCCCTGCCTTCACGCAACAAACTTCGGGCCATCAAGGGGGCTACCGGTGTGTGGCGCTCCTCCTTGCGGGTCTCTCGCAAGGAGTCTGTTGTCCTCTGCCGGCTGCGCATTGGGCACACTCGGCTTACGCACGGCCACTTATTGCGCCGTGAGGACGCGCCTCTATGTCGCTGCGGCTCTGTTTTATCCGTGGTTCATGTTTTATTGGAGTGTCCGTTTTTAGCCGCGCTCAGGCAGTCGTTCGCACTGCCTGACTCGCTCCCTGCCCTTTTAACAGATGACTCGGCTATGGCTGACTTAGTTTTACGTTTTATTCGGGCAGGGGGTTTTTATTCTTTAATCTGAGTGTTTCTGTTTTTATCTTATTGTTTTGTGTTGACTCTGGCCTTTGGCCTCCGGTTTTAAACTGATTTTTTAATGTGTTTCTAAGTGGTTGGCTTTTCCTTTTTTCTGTCTATGGTCGGCCAACCACCGTCACACTCTGTGTGGTTTTAGTTCGTTTTGTCTTGTCTTTGTCTCAGTTTCTCTTGTTCTGTATCGTCTGTGATCTCTTCTGTTCCTCGTTTTTATTCTCTGTGGGTGTTCTTTGTCTTTGGAAAAAGGGACCGATGACCATAGCAGTCTGGTCCCTTTAATCCCCCAAACCAACCAACCAACCAACCAACCACCTATGCTGTCACCTATAAGCTTTGCCAACCTCCCCTTCCCATACCTGTTGAGGTGCAGGCCATGTCTAGTGAAACCCGTCCTGCCGGTAGACTCCACCGACACCACTGAAATGTGACTCATGCCTTATGTCACCAGCGCACCCCCAAGTCTCATGTTATTACGCCTGACGGCTGTATTAAGATGAGGCCGATCGTGACGCTGAAACAGTTCCACGAAATGCACATTCGTGTTGCCAGTCTGAGTGGCTATCTTTTCCAGGTCACCATCTATGTCATACTCCCCATCCCTATCAATACTATTACCAGCCCCACCCACAATCACTACCTGATCCTCTTTAGTAAAATCCCTACATAACCCCCCCCCCCCCTATGTTAAAAGTCACCTGAGCCAATCCTGCATTAGGCTTCACAATGCTGGTGACCTGGTACTCACTTCCCAAAACTTCCTGCAACTGCTGGCCTACACCTCTACCATGAGAACTACCTAACAGCAGAACCTTCTTCTTTCTCTTAGACTTTGCAACTGTCCTAGCCACAGTAACTGCTGAGGTCTGCTGCATACTTCCTACATCTGCAGCTACTAGAGATTCCTCTCCACTAGATTGACAGTTGGTCATATCTATTACAAACACCAATAGTAAAACTATCTGAAAACCTCCTTCTCCTAGCAGATCTCTTGCCAACAGCCAGCTCCCATTCCCCAACCCCCTTCTCTCTCCTCATCCTATCTAGCTCCTCCTGTGCGTTTTTCAACTGCACCTGAAGGGCACAGATCTTACGCTCCTGCTCCTCTATCAACTTACTCTTGCTACATAACCTGCAGTTCCAGGAGAGGATCTCACCAGAATGCCCACTGGCTTCCCCACTGCATTCCCCCCACTGAAAATACTTCGAACAAGTCTCACACCGCAATCCACTACTCACGAACCTACGGCAAAGCCCACACTTCTTACTCATGGTAAAATTTTACAATTATTCAAGAAAACAACTTTATCTAAGTTCCGCTACTACAATAAGAAGATGTTAAAAACTGACTACAATAATCACAAACTTGCTCTACAAGGGAAGTAACTATTATTATTAACAGTATTAATCAACAACAAATGAGAATATAACAAAATACTAACACAGAAAGAAAATCAAACGTCTAATGACAGTAACGAAACTGAAAGCAGTTCGCAAAAATTTCTTCTGAAGTTATTTCACCGGAAAACACGAAGAACACCAGTTGAAGACTACTAAAGTTCCTAAATAAACTACTATACACAAACAATTAATTAGTACTTAGCTTTCGATGCGGCGCTACAGCTGCAACTGGTCAGCGCGGAATGTAAACATGGGTAAGAGGTTAAGTTGCTCGATACGAAACACTCACAAATATCAGGTCACAACACAAGAAATGCAGAGGTGAATGAAGAAACCACTAATAAGTCACTTATATAGTAAATATTACCACAAAAACTGTTAAAATATATGTCTGAAACCTAAAAATAGATGAAAACTTAGAGAGCGATCTCACATGCAGTCACGAGCTTATGACGTCACACCAAAGAGTACATCGAGTACAATATCACACGAATCCCTGTCAGTGACACCAGTTTCGTAGCATGACACTCCCAATCTACACCTGGAAAGTTGAAATCACTCCCTACTACAACGGCATGATCAGGAAAATTATTAACGATATTCTAAAAGTTCTGTCCGAAGGGCTCTACCACTAAAGCTCCTGACTCAGAAGAATCCGATTACAATTTTTGACAGATCTTTGACACTTACCTTCACCCAGATTAATTCACAATCGGAATCCGTGATAACCTCGCTACATTTTATCGATGTTTTTACTGCAATAAACACACCGCCACTGTTGGCGACTAACCTATCCTTACGATATATATCTAATCTGAACTTCGAATTTCGTTGTCGTTAACGTCTAGTTTCAATTTTCTGTTCTTTGTACTATCTGTGCATTACAACTTTCGGTAAACGATACTAATTCTGGGACCTATCCTTGAATGCTCCTGCATTTTACTACAATCATATTGTAGTAACCAAAACCAACTGCGGGAACGCCTTGGGCTGCAGATCGGAGCCGCCAGGCGGGGAAGCTGCCAGCAGTGGAGCACGCACCACCAGGTAAACACAAGGACGAGTCGGACGACAGACCAACGACAACCGACTATGACCGACACAACGAGGAAGAGATAAACAACAGAGGCTTGTAGAAACCACAATACCAAACACCAACAGTAAATCCACTCGGAACGAGAGCCAGGCCAATGACTACAACGAGCAACGACCAGAACGCAGTACTGACAAGATAGAGACGCAATCCAGAGCGAGTACCAGACTGATTGGACTAGGTTTTCTTTTTCTTTATTGTTATTTTGAAACATGTTTACAGGCAGGCCTGCAGAAGCATACTACGCCGCTCTTTGGCCGCAGAGAAACACAAAGTTACAAATGAAGACAATTAGTGAAAGAAAGATGGTGGACATATAAACGGAGACAAACACTTTTTTAAAATACAAGGTGCCGTTCAGGGGCGTAGAGTCCAAGATAAAATTGTTCAGACACTTGGACACAGACAGAGACGAAAATTGTCACACGTGAACGGAGGTGCACAAAACGAATAACACTGAACCACTAAAGCACAAAACGACGGCACACACAGAACACGAGGCTTTGATCTCCGGCACGCAAATGTTCACTAACCGTGTACGAGTCCGGGGACCTGCCAAGAGAGGAGGAGGGGGAGGGGACAGGGGAAAAGGGAAGAGAAGGGAGGGAGGGTGCCTAAAGGAAAGGACACAGGAAGTGGGGGAGGGAGGATCAAAGTTGATAGGAGGGATAGTTGGAGGGGAGGAGGACATCATCATGGAGGAGGAGCTGGCGGAAGCCACCTTGGGAGAGGATAAGGAGGGTGGAGAGATGGAGGCCGGGTGGGACGTGGGGATACAGACATGGCAGCAGGCGGGGGTGGGAGAGGATGGGTGAGATAAGCGGATGAGGAGGATAGAGTTTGCGAGAGGTGTACAGGATCCGTATCCTTTGAAGGAAAAGGAGGAGGTGGGGGAAGGGGATGAGATCGTACAGGATCCGCGTGGCGGAGGGGAGATGGATGCGATAGGTGAGGCGGAGAGCATGGCGTTCAAGGATTTGGAGGGATTTATAAAAGGTAGGGGGGGGCGGAGGTCCAGGCCGGTTGGGCGTAACAAAGGATAGGACGGATGAGGGATTTATAGGTGTGGAGGGTGGTGGAGGGGTCCAGACCCAATGTACGGCCGGAAAGGAGCTTGAGGAGACGGAGTCGGGAGCATGCCTTGGCTTGGATTGTCCGGAGATGGGGAGTCCAGGAGAGCCGATGGTCGAGAGTGACGTCAAGGGAGTGAGGGCGATAGGACGGCCATAGATGGTGAGATAGAAATCAAGGAGGCGGAAGGAAGGGGTGGTTTTGCCTACAATGATCGCCTGGGTTTTGGTGGGCTTGACCTTGAGCAACCACTGGTTGCACCAAAGTGGTGAACCGGTCAAGATGGGATTGGAGAAGGTGTTTGGAGCGCTGCAGGGTGGGGGCAAGGGCAAGGAAGGTGGTGTCATCGGCAAACTGGAGAAGGTAGACGGGGGGTGACGGCGGCGGCATGTCCGCCGTATACAAGAGGTACAGAAGGGGACAGGGGACGGAGCCTTGGGGCACACCGGTGGAGGGGAAAAAGGTGTAGGAGTCTGTGTTATGGATGGTGACGTAGGAAGGACGGTGGGAGAGAAAGGAGCCGATCAGACAGACGTAGTTAATGGGAAGGGCGAAGGTTTGGAGCTTGAAGAGGAGACTGGAATGCCATACGCAGTCATAAGCTCATTCGAGGTCCAGGGAGAAGAAGATTGTGGAGCGACGGGAATTAAGCTGGTTGGAAAGGAGATGAGTGAGGTGCAGGAGGCCGAAAGCCACACTGGGTAATGGGAAGGAGGCGGTGCTGGCGGAGATGCTGGTGGATGCGTCGGGTGAGGATAGATTCCAGGACCTTGCTGAAGACTGAGGTAAGGCTGATGGGACGGTAGGAGGAGACGGCGGACGGCGGTTTGCTAGGTTTAAGGAACATCAGGATATGGGAGGTTTTCCACAGGTCGGGGTAGTAACCAGTGGACAGGACTACATTGTAGAGCCTGGCCAGGGTGGAGAGGAAAGAGACAGGAGCTTCACGAAGGTGACAGTAGGTGATACGATCGTGACCAGGAGCAGTGTTGCGTTTTGTGCGGAGTGTAGCAATGAGATCCTGTGTAGTGACAGGGGCATTGAGTTCCGTGTGTGCCATGTTGTCCAAGTACTGGAAACCAGGGATGAGGGGACGGACAGAGGTGTCAGTTCGATTGCGGACATCTGGGAAGAGGGAGTAATCGAACTGGGGATCATCGGGGATGGAAAATACATTGGGAGGTAGGAGGCAAAGTGATTGGCCTTACTAAGGGTGTCAGGGAAGGGGTGATCATTATGGAGAAGAGGATAGTAGGGGGAGGGTTCAGTTCCGGTAAACCGACGGAAAGCTGACCAGAACTTGGACGAGTTGATAGGTAGGGTAGCATTTAAATGGGTGCATGTCTGTCGCCAGTCCCAGCGTTTCATAGCCGCGAGCATATTACGAATGTGTCGCTGGCGTTGCCGGTGGTGTCGTAGTGTGTCCAGGTCACGTGTGCGGAGGAAGGCACGGTAGAGACGGCGGGATTCACGGAAGAGGAGGACGGCCTGTGGGGTGGATGGCGGCAGTAGGAATGTGGGCCTCCACGGCCTCAGACAAGGTCTGCTGGAGAAAGGAGGCGGCATGGGTTACATCGTCAGGGTGGTGGAAGGTGAAGGGGTAGCTATCGACCTGGGTGGAGAGGGTATCCCGGTAGGCATTCCAGTTGGCTCGGGAATATTCATGGACGTACTTAGGGGGAGGGACAATACGAGGGTCGAGGCGGGGGCGACGACCATCTGAAATGGTGAGGAGGACAGGGAGATGGTCGCTACCAATAGGCTCCAGGACACCCACCGTTATGCGGCCAAGGAGGTTTGGGGAGGAGAGGATAACATCGGGATTGGAGTTGGATTCGGGACGGGTGTGCTGGGTATGGGGATGAGGCCGCCTTGAAGGGAGGAGAGGAACCGATGCCACCGCCGTAACTGGGCTGCGGAACGACTATGGATGTTGAGGTCGGCGGCGATCACGTAGGAGGAGAAGGTACGGTCAATGTGGGAGAGGAAGTCGAAGGGAATAGGGGCGTTAGGGCGGACGTAGATGGTGGCGCAGGTAACGGTAATGCCGGGGAAGAAGAGACTGAGGATCAGGTGTTCGGTGGGGTCGGGAAGGAGAGGTTGGAGCCAAATGGGGATCCGTCGGTTGTGACCAATGGCAACTCCGCCACGCGCAATCGGGAGGGGATTATGGGAGCGGTGAAGGAGGTAGGGCGAAGTGTGGACGGTGTGGTAGGGTTGGAGGAAGGTTTCATTGAGGAGGAAGGCATCCACACGGTGGGTGGCAAGGGTGTGCAGGAAGAGGTTCTTGTTGGCGGGAAGGGAGCGGATGTTGTTGAAAAGGATACGGTGCTGTCGCACTATGACAGGGATTTAGATGAGGGTGTCAAGATGGGAGAAGGTGAAATGGGCCTGGTTGTTGGAGTAGGTGGAATACATTTTTAGCTGGAAAATGGAACGGGCGGCGAGGGAGATCTGTTGGAGGATGTGGGGGCGCTGAAAAGGATGAACATTCTGAACGACGATGGCGAGGAATCTGATGATGTTCTCAGCGGTAGGTGGTGAGCGAAGGGAATTGCTGGGAGGGGTGGGGGCGTCCAGAGGGCAGACAGGAATGGTGAGTTCAAGAGTGGTAGGAGGGGGTTGGGCCTTACATTTCTGGGAGTGAGTAGGTTGGTGGAGGTTACTGGTATTGCAGGAGGGGGGGGGGGGGGGACTGGAGATTGGGGCACTGCCGTAAGAAGTGCGCTTGTCTACAGTGCGGGTAGGTGGGGGCCTCACAGCACTCAGATGTTGTGTGTGCATTATACCGCAAGCACCTCTGGCAGCGGAGGGATTGAGGAGGGGAACGGGAGGGGTCAACTTTATAACGTTGGTTAAAAATGTGGTCACCATCCTTCAGGAGATGGTCTATGGAGGCGGCGTGCTCGGAAAAGACCCGCATAAGGGGGGTGGGGCCGGCAGAGTTGTGGATGCGGCGAACCGCACACACCTCCAGATGGGGATGTGTCTGAAGCTCCGCCAACACCTCCTCCTCCGTGATCGTCGGACTAAGCCGAGTGATGATGGCGGTGAGGATCGGCGGGCGACGTGGGGGTTGGGGTTGGCGGGAGGGAGGCGGGGAAGGGGCAGGAGTGAGGGAGGCATGAGGGCCAAAGTGGGTGACAGGGTTGCAGGAAAGGAGATCTGTGTGGAGGGTAGGGCTGGGGGAGGAGATGAGCACCGAATCACGGCGAGGAGTGAGGAGGGAGATGGGGGCACCAGGAAAATGCTGGCGAAGGAAGAGGGTGAGGTTCCTGGCCTCAAGAAGGGAGGGATCAGGACGGGAGAGGAGGTAGCGGTAGGAGGAGAGGGTGGTGGAGGAGGAGGAGCAGGGGGCAGGGACAGGCGGGAGACATCCATGGCATCATGGCCTGGGGAAGGGGGACGAGGCGGAGCCTTTTTGGGAGTAGAGGAGGCAGGGGTGCCACTAGGGCGCTTGACAGTGGCGGAGGAGGTGTGGGGGATGGGAGTGACTGGAATGTGGCGGGGAGTGGCAGGTCCCTGTGCTGAGGTCGGCGCCAGAGATGGTGAGGGCGATGGCGAAGGCGACGGTGAAGACGATGATGATGAAGGCGAAGGGGAGAGTTCAGTGTGGGCCGTAGCCCTCCGGGCGACCACCCTAGCGGGGGCCGCAGAAATGGAAGGAGCAAAGGCAGGGAGTGGAGGGAAGGGATCAGAGGAGGCACGGGAGGGAGGAACCGTGGATGGGGCGACAAATGGTGAGGGAGATGGGAGAGTGAGGAGTGGGAGGATGGACTGAGGGGGGAGTGATGCGGCACACCACGCGATAGTGGTGGCGGCGGCGGCGGCGGAGGGGGATGTGTATATGATGGCAGTGGTGGTGGCAGTAGTGGCGGCGGTGGTGGGGGTCGACGTTACTAGAAGGGGAAAAGCACAGGACAGGACAAAGAAGGCGACGAGAAACACAGAGTAGAAGGGACGGAGAAACTATGAAGGAGACTGGGGCCGAAGTCCCATTCTGCTGTTGCTGGCGGGGGAGGCGACCTGGCCGGCCAGCCGGTGGGAACGCTATTGCTGCTGCTGCTGCAGCTGGACGCTGGCTGGGACTGCAGCAGGACGCTGGCTGCTGGGAGGAACCGCTGCTGGCTGCTGGGAGGAACCGCTGCTGGCTGCTGGCTGGGACCGCTGCTGGACGCTGGCAGGAACCGCTGCTGGACGCTAGCAGGAACTGCGGCTGGCCGCTGGACGATGGCTGCAGGCTGCTGGCTGCTGGCAAGAACCGCTGCTGGCTGCTGGACGCTGGCTGCTGGCAGGAACCACTGATGGACGCTGGCAGGAACCGCTGCTGGCTGCCGGAGGGGACCGCTGCTGGCGGCTGACTGCTGGCGGCTGGCCGCTGGCGAGGACCGATGCTGGCTGGAGTGCTGCATGTTGACGGGCTGGCTGGCACCTGTAACACCTATCGCTTCGATTGGTACCGTAATAGCACAAACGAAGGGCGGTATTCAAACGAATTGCCGCCGGAGATGACTGGACTAGGGCAGAGCGGGTCCCTATATACAAAACCGTAGGGGGCGGCTATTGGCCGCTGTCTGCACGTGGCGCAGCGGTGGTGCCCTCGCCGCGTGGAAGATCCGCCGCGTGGAAGATCCGCCGCGTGGAAGAGCCGCCGCGCACGCGGAGCCCTCTGTGGGGTGGCAACGTCCATTTGTTCTCGCGCGTATTCGACTTCCGCTGCGGGAGGTACTAGACATATTAACCTTTTCTGTCTTTGATCCGCGACGACGAACGGTCTCTAAGGATATTGCGACTAATTTATCAAACAAATCGTCTTTGATCCCAAGGGAGGGATTCTCTAACCTAAAAGAAACCATTGTGCACGCCACATCTACTCCACTACCCTAGTAGCCGCTTCCTGCGTGTAATGCACGCCTGACCCGTTAAGTAAACCCTACGATTCTGTATCCGACAGCGGAGGTCGAGAAATTCGCATCGAATACCGTCTCAGAGTCGTCTGAGTCGTTGGTTTAGACCTTTCACTATGCTCCAAGCCAGAGGACTGCGATCAACTCTGGGCACGATGCTAGAAACAGATGGCTTAGCCTGCACCCTGTGTGCGATGGTACTTGCCTCAACCAGATCAGCTCTCCGCCGAAGGGAGCTGATGATGGCCTCAGAACCCAAGCGGCAGGCGTCATTCGTACTGACATGTGCCACTACATGCAGCTTGTTGCACCCAGTGCGATCGATATCTGTCGGCAGAGCCTCTTACACATTACGGACGAGATCCCCCGGCAAAAATACCGAGTGTGCACTGGCATTTTTCCCCTCCTTGCCTGCTATTTCCCTGAAGGGCTCCAACGCCCGCCTAACATTGAAGCTCCCAATGACAAGCATACCCATTATTTGCACTTTTCCGGACTTGGACAGGAAAATCGGACGCTGGCCCAACAGGAGACGCATCCAGTTCTGGTTCAGAGTTATCAGCAACAATGGGTAGCACAACGTACCTGTTGCTAAGGTAGGGTTATCTGCAGGTGACAGTACTTGGACGTGAGGACACAAATGTTGTCTTCACAACAGTCTCCAGACATTCACCTGCAAAAGACAACCTTAATGATATGATAAAGCGAGTCGTGAGTGCGAAATCGATAATCACCTCCTCTGCATTTCGAGTTGTACAGGGTGGTCCATTGATCGTGACCGGGCCAAATATCTCACGAAATAAGCGTCAAACGAAAAATCTACAAAGAACGAAACTTGTCTAGCTCGAAGGGGAAAACTAGATGGTGCTATGGTTGGCCCGCTAGATGGCGCTACCATAGGTAAAAAAGAATGGTTCAAATGGCTCTGAGCACTATGGGACTTAACATCTGTGGTCATCAGTTCCCTACAACTTAGAACTACTTAACCCTAACTAACCTAAGGACATCACACACATCCATGCCCGAGGCAGGATTCGCACCTGCGACCGTAGCAGGCGCGCCGCTCCGGACTGAGCGCCTAGAACCGCTAGACCACCGCGGCCGGCGCCATAGGTCAAACGGATATCATCTGAGTTTTTTTAAAATAGGAATCCCCATTTTTTATTGCATGTTCGTGTAGTACGTAAATAAATATGAATGTTTTAGTTGGACCACTTTTTTCGCTTTGTGATAGATGGCGCTGTAATAGTCACAAACATATGGCTCACAATTTTAGACGAACAGTTGGTAACAGGTAGGTTTTTTAAATTAAAATACAGAACGTAGGTACGTTTGAACATTTTATTTCGGTTGTTCCAATGTGATGCCTGTACCTTTGTGAACTTATCATTTCTGCGAACGCATGCTGTTACAGCGTGATTACCTGTAAATACCACATTAATGCAATAAATGCACAAAATGTTGTCCGTCAACCTCAATGCGTGTAACGACATTCCTCTCAACAGCGAGCAGTCCGCCTTCCGTAATGTTCGCACATGTATTCACAATGTTCTCTTGCGCCCAGTGGCAGAACTGTACACGACGTTCAAAGTCGTCGCCATGCAATTCCTGGTGCATTGAAATATGGTACGGGTGCAATCGATGTTGATGTAGCAATCTCAACACCGACGTTTTTGAGATTCCCCATTCTCGCGCAATTTGTCTGCTACTGATGTGCGGATTATCCGCGACAGCAGCTAATACACCTACTTGGGCATCATCATTTGTTGCAGCTCGAGGTTGATACTTCACATGTGCCTGAACACTTCCTGTTTCCTTAAATAACGTATCTATCCGGCGAACGGTCTGGACACTTGGATGATGTCGTCCAGGATACCGAGCACCATACATAGCACACGCCCGTTGGGCATTTTGATCACAATAGCCATACATCAACACGATATCGACCTTTTCCGCAATTGGTAAACGGTTCATTTTGACACGGGTAATGTATCACGAAGCAAATACCCGTCCGCACTGGCGGAATGTTACGTGATACCACGTACTTCTACGTTTTTGACTATTATAGCGCCATCTATCACAAGGCGAAAAAAGTGGTCCAACTAAAACATTCATATTTCTTCGCGTGCTACACGAATATGTAATAAAAAATAGGGGTTCCTATTTTAAAAACGCAGTTAATATCCGTTTGACGTATGGCAGCGCCATCTAGCGGGTCAACCATAGCGCCATCTGGTTTCCCCCTTCAAGCTAGACAAGTTTCGTTCTTTTTAGTTTTTTCGGTTGACGCTTATTTCATGAGATATTTGGCCCTGTCACGATCAGCGGACCACACTGTATATTTTGGTCGTCGCTTCTCCAAGAGTGGAGATCTATGGTTCGTACGACCACACAGACGGCAATGAAAGGTTCAAATATCTCCCAATCTTGGCGTCTTCGCTGCGGATACGTGGTGCAGATTACGAGCCAGCACAGCGGTACCATGAGCCTTATCTTTTATGCAGTGTTCCTCTTTCGTCTTCAGATCTGAGTAGACATAGAACACCAAACACACAACTTACTGTTCCCTACGTCTTGTGGTTAACTTTCTGGTTAAATCTTTTGTTTAGGCAATTGCCTGCGGGAAGCAAAAAGTTCCTGTGAATATCACTGCTTAAGATGACGTAACTCAGAAATCCAGTATTTCGGACACCTGTTAAAATGAAGTTTTTTTTTTCCTTGTTTACTTATGGAGGATACACACCGGAAATTATGCCCCCATTTTTGAAAGACCTTGTATGTGAGAGATGCGGATCAAGTTGCGAGTATTTTCTTTAGCTGAAATTTGATAGTCCCGGAAACGTTACATGTATAAAGGGTTGAGGCAATGCGGATTATCATGGACAGATCGGGTTGCATTGTATTCAGTTGCGAATCCCATCGAGGTTGTAAGAGGTCCATGACTAAGGAATTTATTGCTAGCGCACTCGAGCAAATGTAACTTCGATGGATTGCTCACGCGCTGCCTGCGATATGTAAGCTACAATAGAATCGGAGACCAGAGAGCAGTGTCGGCTGTAGTAGCAATAGCTCGCAGTCGGGCGGTTGGGTCAGGTCGCTCGTAGAGAGCAGTTGTCGAGTTTTATAGCTCACAGAGACCACTTGTGTCCTGGAGTTTGGACAATGCAATCCAGTAGTGGTGTTTTGTAGCTCGAGAAGAGCAGTAGAGTTATGGAATTAGCAAGGCCGGTCAAGAGAACGATGGCGGTGCCTGAGCGATGTGGTATAAGGAAAAATCAAAAATTATGGTTCTTTATAGCCGCGCGCATATGTTAATTGCTACAACTGATTTTTCTACTATTGTCGTATCAAAGATCCATGTAAAGTTTTCAAAAATCTTTCAATAGTAATCTTTCTTATAAAGTCATTCACCTGAATTTAAAGTTTTCACTAATTTCTCCTATCCATAGCATGCCAATTATCGTAAAGAAAATCAGTTGTTTTCGATACATAACAAAATCTAATGGCCAGCTTTGCACTGGGCTGTGCCAGAAAAATTTCTTATAGGAGCAGATATTTACTCGTTATCCGGCGGCATCATTGAGGTAAAAATTTTCAGTTTATTCAAAATTATTTTTCAGGGTCATGAAGCAGCACCCCCCTGTAGGTTCAGGGGTAAGAATAGGCCCGCGGTATTCCTGCCTGTCGTAAGAGGCGACTAAAAGGAGTCTCAAACGTTTCGGCCTTAATGTGATGGTCCCCTAAGGGGTTTGACCACTACCTTTCAAAATTTTCTGTTACTCCGTACCATTTGGGGAAGGACACCTTACGTGGTGTATTATATATCCATCTTGCCCTGAGATCTGGCACAACCGATATTGTCATGGAGTTGGCCTTAGACCGAGCTTCCAGCCACATCAGCTGCTGTGTGTTCTGGGCGGCATATGTGCCCTCCATTATGAACTTCTATCTTTACCCTCCTGACACACATGGATATTCGACACCCAACATCCAGCACGGTAGCCAGTCCGTTGTGTCATGTACCCTCTTGGGTCCATCATGTACCCTGTTGGTCGCAGCCCCCTGACTACACTGGGATCGCACTGCTGATGCCTGAGCTGCTACCTCCCCACGTATGCCGAGGAGTAGATGCCTATCCCTCTGGGGCATCGGGACTCCCGGCAAAGGCCATCCTGCCAGGTGGTCTTTGCTGCGGCTGGGTGGTGCCTGTGGGGAGAGCCCCTGGTTGGAGTGGGTGGCATCGAGGCGAATGACCCGCAATGAAGCGTGGTACATAATCTCTCGCTGGTGGGCCTCCACCAGCAGTCACTAAGCGATCGAGGTCTAACCTCAACGGCAAGAAATACGAACCAAGATCGTTTCCCTCCTCCGCCACTCACTGGGAGGAACGTATGGCTAAAGAAGGCAGTGGAGAATATTCAACCCAGTACCTCGTGTGTACACGAGTTGATAGGGAATCGTTTATGTCGAACAAGCCCCAGTCTTTTGTGGAGCATTTAGAGGACAAGTTCGGGGAGGTGGAGGACTTGTCCAAAATGCGCTCTGGTTCAGTACTCATCAAAACAGCATCCTCTGCCCAGCCACAGAAGTTGCTCAATTGTGACAAGTTGGGGAATGTTTCAGTTAGCATCACGCTGCATAAGAGTCTGAACATGGTCCAGGGTATTATATTCCACAGGAATCTTCTTCTGCAGTCCGACAATGAACTACGTGCCAACCTAGAACGACGAGGTGTTCACTTCGTCCGGCGCGTCCATCGTGGTCCGTGGGATAATCAGGTGGCCACCGGTGCCTTCATCTTGGCCTGCGAAGGTGATGTTTTACCCAAAAAAGTCAAGGTGATGGTTTACTGTTGTGATGTGAAGCCATATATCCCTCCTCCAATGTGGTGTTTTAAATGCTGGAAGTTCGGGCACATGTCATCTCGCTGTACTTCCGGCATCACATGTCGAGATTGTGGACGTCCTTCGCATCCCAATACTCCATGTGCTCCGCCTCCCATGTGTGTTAACTGCGGAGAACACCACTCCCCCTGCTCACCGGACTGTCGGATCTTCCAGAAGGAAAGGAAGATAATGGAATATAAGACCCTGGACCGCCTGACCTACACCGAGGCTAGGCGGAAATATGAGCGGCTACATCCAGTGCCCATGACGTCTACCTATGCCGCTGCTGCAACACCAGTTCGCTCTCAGCTCTGCCAGAATTCACCGGCCCCCTTGGTTCCGGGGGGCACTTCACTCCCTGTTGCTCCTGCTCCATCTACTTCAGGAGCAACACCACCCCAACCACCGGGGACATCTGTTCCCCCTTCACAGCCGGAGAAGCGTGAGCCTTCTTCGGCTCCTCTCGCCCGGAAGGGGTCCCTTGGGGCCCTCCCATCCCAGGCTTTGCCCAGTGCCAAAGCGGACACCCGCAAGTTTGTCAAACAACCACCGGTCGCTGGTCGTAGGGCGTCACGGTCGTCTTCAGTCCCTGAGACTGACCCAGTGAGGCCCTCCCAGCCAGACCCACCTAAAGCACAGCGCGCAAAGCAGTCGAAGAAAAAGGCTCCCAAGCATCCTGAAATTGCGGTGGCACCTGTACCACCGCAACCTTCTCCCTCTGCGTCCGAAGATGAGATGGAGATTCTGGCGTCCGCTGGGGACCTGGATCTCGCCAGTCCCTCGGACGCAATAGATAGCTGTTGTCCAGGTGGTGACTCAGTAGCAGCAGGGGCCCCGGAGGCGTAATCTGCCTCCTCAGTCCCTTCACGCCTTTCCCATCCATGGCCAATACCATCCTCCAGTGGAACTGCAGCGGTTTCTTCCACCATCTAGCTGAGCTCCGCCAACTTATCAGCCTTCATCCTTTCCTTTGCATTGCTCTGCAGTAAACTTGGTTTCCAGCAACGCGAACCCCCGCCCTCAGTGGCTATCGGGGTTATTTTACGAACCGGACAGCTTATGGAATGGTGTCTGGTGGCGTCTGCATATATGTCCTTAACTCTCTTCACAGCGAGTTTGTACATCTACAAACAGCTTTAGAGGCTGTCGCTGTTCGGGTGTGGACGCCACAGGCTATTACCGTCTGCAGTATTTACCTTCCACTGGATGGTGCTGTCGCGCAGCATGTCCTGGCTGCTCTGATAGCCCAACTGCCGCCACCTTTCTTGTTGCTGGGCGATTTCAATGCCCACAACCCTCTATGGGGTGGGACTGTCTCCGATGACCGCGATCGTGCCGTGGAGCATTTGTTGGCTCAGCTCGACCTTAGCCTCTTGAACACCAGTGCTCCCACGCATTTCAGTGTAGCCCATGGCTCGTTCTCGGCCATCGATCTCTCTCTTTGCAGCGCCGAACTTGTCCCATCCCTCCACTGGAGAGTGCATCCCGACCTGTGTGGTAGTGACCATTTTCCCATCTATTTGTCACTGCCCCACTGTCATTCTTCTGGGCGCCTGCCCCGCTGGGCTCTCCACAGGGCAGACTGGCCGGGTTTTACTTCCGCTGCAACCATTGAGTCTCCCCCACAGTGTGACATTGACGAGGTGGTCCGTGTGTCAAGCACGTCAATCATTTCGGCGGCCGAGGCTGCCATCCCCCGCTCTTCTGGCCTCCCTCGGAGGAAGGCTGTACCCTGGTGGTCGCCAGAGATTGCTGAGGCTATTCGCGACCGTAGGCGGGCCCTCCAGCGTCATAGGTGGCACCCGTCTCTCGAGACCCTCATCGCCTTTAAGAGTCTCCATGCCTTCGCCCGTCGTCTTATTACACGGCGTAAGCAGGAGTGCTGGGAGCGGTACGTCTCCCCCTTGGGCTCCCGTGTCTCCCCCTCGCTCGTGTGGTCCCGGATACGGCGGATTTATGGCCACCAGACCCCTACGGGTGTCCCTGGGATCTCTTTGGACGGCGCTGTCTGCACGGACGCTGCCGCCATTGCTGAACACCTTGCTGCGCGATTTGCTCAGAGCTCTGCGACTGCAACTTATCCCCCCGCCTTTCGCTCTCTCAAGGAGCGTGCCTAGCAGACGCCGTTATCGTTCTGCACGCGTCGTTCTGCAAAATACAATGCTCCTTTCAGCGAGAGGGAATTCCTCGCTGCCCTCGCCGATTGCCCTGATACAGCACCAGGACCAGACTGCATCCACGCACAGATTGCTGAAGTATCTCTCCAGGGACTGCCAGAGACACATCCTCACCATCTTTAACCGCATCTGGAGCGAGGGCGTGTTCCCGTCGCAATGGCGAGAGGGTGTTATTGTCCCCATCGTGAAGCCCGGTGCGGACCCACTGGCGGTGGACAGCTATCGTCCCGTTACCCTCACCAACGTTTTGTGCAAATTGCTCGAACGTATGGTGGGGCGGCGTTTGTGTTGGGTCCTTGAGTCGCGCGGTCTCCTCGCTCCATCCCAGGGTGGCTTCCGTCGGGGCCGGTCTGCAGTGGACAATTTGGTGCGGCTGGAATCTGCTGTCCGTACGGCCTTTGCCCGACGTCAGCATCTCGTTGCTGTATTTTTCGATCTGCGGAAGGCGTATGACACCACATGGAGGCATCACACCCTCGCCACGTTGCATGAGTGGGGTCTTCGTGGTCGGCTCCCGGCTTTTCTTCAAAGCTTTTTATTGCGCCGCTCTTTCCGGGTGCAAGTTGGTGCCACCTCTAGTTCATCTTATATACAGGAAAATGGGGTCCCGCAGGGCTCGGTGTTGAGCGTCTCCTTATTTTTAGTGGCCATTAATGGTCTGGCGGCAGCAATGGGGTTGTCAGTGTCTCCTTCTTTGTATGCCGACGACTTCTGCATCACATTTAGCTCCACGACTACGGGAGTCGCCGAACGCAGGCTGCAAGTCGCCGTTCGCAAGGCAGCATCATGGGCTCTGACTCATGGGTTTCAGTTCTCTGCTGCCAAGACTCGAGTTCTGCACTTCTGCAGGCGTTGGACTGTCCACCCTCATCCTGAACTTTACCTCGACGGCCACCTGCTTGAAGTGGTGGACAGTTGCCGCTTCTTGGGACTCGTGTTTGATGCCCGGCTCACATGCGTTCCTCATGTTACTCAGCTGAAGCAAAAATGCTGGCGGCACCTCAACGCCCTCCGCTGCCTTAGCCACACGTCTTGGGGCGCAGATCGCTGCACGCTGCTGCGATTGTACAGAGCACTTGTGCAGTCCCGACTTGATTATGGGAGCCTGGCCTATGGGTCTGCATCACCCTCGGTGTTGAAGTTGTTAGACCCCATACACCACTGTGGGGTTCGGTTTGCAACTGGCGCTTTTCGTACCAGCCCGTGGATAGTCTACTGGCGTAGGCCGGGGTTCCCCCACAGCGGATTCGCCGCCATCGACTGCTCGCCGACTATGCTGTCCACGTGCATTGCTCGCCAGGCCATCCCAATCGTCGCCTGCTTTTCCCTGCCATGGTCCTCCATCTGCCTGAACGGCGACCTAGGTCTGGGCTTTCCGTAGCTGTCCGTGTCCAGTCCCTGCTGTCGGAACTGGGGTCTTTCCCTCTTCTGCCTCCCTTCCGGGGCTGTGCACCTACGCCTCACTGGTGTTTGTCCCGGCCGTCCGTCCGTCTGGATTTGGCACAGGGACCCAAGGACTCGGTTGCGCCTGTGGCCCTCCGTCGCCGTTTTCTTGCGCTCCTCGCCTCATTTTCGGACTGTGAGAATGTCTACACTGATGGTTCCCTGGTTGATGGTCTCACTGCCTACGCTTTTGCTCATGCTGCCCATGTTGAGCAGCGCTCCTTGCCGGCTGGCTGCAGTAGTTTTACTGCAGAGCTGGTGGCCATATTGCGCGCTCTTGAGCATATGCGTTTCTGCTCAGGTCGGTCCATCGTCATCTGCAGTGATTCCCTGAGCAGCCTTCAGGCCATCGACTGCTGCTATCCCTCTTCTCCTCTGGTGTCCTCTATTCAGGAGTCTGTTTCCGCCATTGCCCGTTCTGGTCGTTCGGTAGTCTTGGTTTGGACGCCAGGTCATGTTGGCATCCCGGGGAACGAACGTGTTGACAGGCTGGCCAAAGGGGCGATCGACGCCCCAGCTTTGGAGATCGGCCTCACAACTCGCGATCAGCAGCTGGTGTTGCGCCGTAAGGGATGTGGTCTGCTGAGTGACGAGGCATGACAGCGCCTAATAAACTGCGGGCTGTCAAGGAGACGACCAATGTGTGGCGCTCCTCCCTGCGGTCTTCCCGCAGGGACTCTGTTATCCTGTGTCGGCTCCGCATTGGCCATACATACCTGACGCACGGCCGTCTTTTGTGTCAGGAGGATCCCCCCCTGTGTCAGTGTGGGTCCCGGCTGACGGTCGCCCACATCTTGTTAGTGTCCCCGACTGCGCCCCCTCCGGCAGTCTTTTAATCTTCCAGGCACTTTGCCTTTGGTTTTATGTGACAATGCCTCCATGGCTGACGACGTTTTAAATTTTATGCATGGTAGTCCTTTTTATGGCTCCATTTAGAGTGGTCCTGCACCTTTCCCTTTGTCCTCGAGTCTCTCATATTTGGTTGCAGATTTTAGCGTGTAGTCGGTTGGTTGACTCTTTCCCTTTTTTGTTGTCGTGGTCAGTCAACCAGTCTCCAATCATCTTCTTTTGTTCTGCTTCTTTTTGTCTGGTGTCTTCGTGTCTGTAGTGTTCGTTACCACATTTGTGTTCTTTTAGGGCCTGGGGGGGAGTCTCCTTCCCCTTGGGGTTTTACCTGCTTCGTGCAATTATGTCTCGCCTGTTTTTGGACTGGGGGACTGATGACCTTAGCTGTTTAGTCCCCCTTAAACATCCCCACAACCACCACCACCATCACCAACCCAACCATCGGGGCATCTTTTCCCCTTTCCCCGCCGGAGAAGCGTGAGCTTTCTTCAACTCCTCTCGCCCGGAAGGGGTCCCTTGGGGCCCTCCCATCCCAGGTTTTGCCCAGTGCCAAAGCGGACACCCGCGAGTATCTCAAACAACAACCGGTCGCTGGTCGTAGGGCGTCACGGTCGTCTTCAGTCCCTGAGACCGACACAGTGAGGTCCTCCCACCCATAACCACCAAAGGCACAGCACGCAAAGCAGTCCAAGAAAAAGGCTCTCAAGCATCCTGACATTGCGGTGGCACCTGACCCACCGCAGACTTCCAACTCTGCGTCTGAGGATGAGGCGTCCGCTGAGGACCTGGATCTCGCCAGTCCCTCGGACGCAATGGATGGCTGTTGTACAGGTGGTGACTCAGTAGCAGCAGGGGCCCAGGAGGCGTAATCTGCCTCCCCAGTCCCTTCACGCCTTTCCCATCCATGGCCAATACCATCCTCCAGTGGAACTGCAGCGGTTTCTTCCACCATTTAGCTGAGCTCCGCCAACTTATCAGGCTTCATCCTTTCCTTGCATTGCTCTGCAGGAAACTTGGTTTCCAGCAATGCGACCCCTGCCCACCGTGGCTATCGGGGTTATTATCGGAACCGAGCAGCTTATGAAAGGGTGTCTGGTGGCGTCTGCCTCTATGTTCTTAACTCTCTTCACAGCGAGTCTGTCCCTCTACAAACGCATTTAGAGGCTGTCGCTGTTCGGGTGTGGATGCCACAGGCTGTTACCATCTGCAGTATTTAGCTTCCACTGGATGGTGATGTTGCGCAGCATGTCCTGGCTGCGCTGATATCCGAATTTCCGCCACCTTTCTTGTTACTGGGCGACTTCAACGCCCATAACCCTCTGTGGGGTGGGTCAGTGGCGACAGGTCGAGGCCCCACCATTGAGCATTTCTTGGCACAGCTCGATTGGTCGCTTTTAAGTGATAGTTCGTTCACACACTTCAGCATGGCGCATGGCACGTACTCTGCCATCAACCTTTCCATCTGCAGCCTTAGCTTCTTACCATCTGTGTAATGGAGAGTGCATGACGACCTGTTTGGTAGTGACCACTTTCCAATCTTTCTGTCACTGCCACGGT
The DNA here is from genome assembly GCF_023864345.2 of Schistocerca serialis cubense. Lineage (NCBI taxonomy): Eukaryota > Metazoa > Arthropoda > Insecta > Orthoptera > Acrididae > Schistocerca > Schistocerca serialis. Next base: position 164,011,379 of record NC_064645.1, on the reverse strand, counting down.
GACACTCTTCTGGGCGCCCTAGCAGATGGACTATGAATAAGGCTGACTAGGACTTGTTCTCCTCCACTGACGCTATTGAGCCTCTGTCTAATGATGACATTGATGCGGTGGTTCAATCGGTCACCACCACCATCGTTACTGCAGCCGAATCTGCCATTCCCCGTTCTTCTGGGTCCCCTCGCCGGCGGACTGTGCCTTGGTGGTCGCCTGAGATCGCTGAAGCGATTGAAGGTCGCTGGCGGGCGCTACAGCGTCACAAGCGACATCCATCCACACACCACCTTATCGCCTTCAAAGGGCTGCGTGCGCGAGCCCACCTCCTTATCCGCCAAGGCAAGCAGGAGTGCTGGGAGCGGTATGTGTCCACCATTGGCCTCCATGTCACTCCATCACAGGTCAGCGCCAAGATTCGACGCGTCTATGGCTATCGGACCCCTGTCAGCGTCCCTGCGCTCTCACTGAATGGAGCAGTTTGTATTGACTCCGGCGTCATTGCCAACCACTTGGCAGAGCATTTTGATATGAATTCCGCTTCTGCAAATTACCCCCTGGCCTTCCGCTCCATTAATAAATGGACGGAACATCGGAGCCTTTCTTTTCGCACCCACCATGCTGAATCGTACAATGTTCCATTCAGTGAGTGGGAATTTCGCAGGGCCCTCGCCGCTTGTCCTAATACCGCTCCTGGGCCAGATGGAATCCACTGTCAGATGCTGAAACACCTTTCAGTGGACTGCCAGCGACCCCTCTTCGACCTTTACAACCGTATTTGGGTCGAGGGGGAGTTTCCGTCGCATTGGCGGACAGTATTGTCATCCCTGTTTTGAAACCTGGAAAGAACCCTCTGGAGGTGGACAGCTTCTATCCCATTAGCCTCACCAACGTGTTGGCGGCATTTAAATGCTCTGAGATGCTTGAGCCACACCAGCTGGGGCGCCGACCGATTTAACCTGTTCCGGCTCTACCAGGCATTCATCCAGTCTCGTCTGGATTATGGGAGCTTGGCTTATGGCTCAGCATCCCGATATGCGCTGCACGTACTGGACCCAATCCTACACAGCAATTACGCCTTGCCATTGTTGCTTTCTGGAACACCCCAGTGGACAGGAGGCAGGTGTCCCTCCATTGCAGTTCAGGCGCCTAAATTTACTGGCCACTTATGCTGCCCATGTTTTTAGCTTGCCCAGGCATCCAAACTATCATCTCCTGTTACTGTGATCGGTCGTCCATCTGCCAGAACGTCAGCCCCGGTCAGGTTGTACGATCGCGGTCCACGTCAAAGAGCTTCTATCCGGGCTTAGGGTTTTCACTGTTCCGCCTCCTTTTCGGGCCACTTTGCGTACACCCCAATGGTGTGTTCCTCGCCCTCACCTTCAGCTGGGATTGGCACAGGGCCCGAAGGACTCAGTCCCTCTGGAGGCCTTCCGCCGCTGCTTTCTTTCCCTCCTTGCTCTGGCATTGCGTACACTGATGGCTCGATGGTTGCTGGTCGTGTCGTGTCAGTTATGCGCTTACTCTAGGGGACCATTCTGAACAACGTTCATTGCAGGCTGGCTGCAGCGTTTACACTGCTGAGCTGGTCGCCATCTTTCGTGCCCTAGAGTATATCCGCTCCTGCTCAGGTGAGTCCTTCGTCACCTGTAGCGACTCCCTGAGTGGTTTACGAGCTCTAGACCAGTCCCTGCATACTCTTGCCCATTGCTCTGCGGTCTTTGTGTGGACCCCCAGTCATGTCAGTATCCCAGGCAATGAACATGTTGATTGCCTGGCCAAACAGGCCACCAGTGAACCCATCCTGGACATTGGCCTCGCGGAGACTGATTTGCAGGCAGTCTTACGCCGTGAAGTTCTCTCGCTTCGGGACACAGAATGGCGCAATCTGCCCACGCCAAACAAACTCCGTTCTCTCAAGGCGACAACGCGTGTGTGGCAGTCATCCAATGCGAGCCACTCACAGAGATTCAGTTGTTCTTTGTTGGCTCCGCATTGCCACACCCAACTGACACACAGTTATTTATTGCGTTGTGAGGACCCGCCTCTCTGTCGCTGCGGGGCGGTTTTGACGGTGGTGCACATTTTATTAAATTACCAGCTTTTAGCTGTGCTCAGGCAGACATTTGCGTTTCCTGATACACTCCCTGCCCTTTTAACTGATGACCCTGCTATAGCTGGCTTAGTCTTACGTTTTATTCGGGCAGGGGGTTTTTATCATTTAATCTGAGTGTTTCTGTTTTCTTTTATTGTTTTGTGTTGATTCTTGCCTTTGGCCTACGATTTTAAGCTGAGTTTTTAATGTGCTCTCGGTGGTTGGCTTTTCCTTTTTATCTCTATGGTCGGCCAACCTCCATTTGTTTTGTCTCATCTCTAAGTATTTCTTGTCCTGTGTCATCTGCCATCTTTCCTGTTGTCCTTTTTTTCACCTCTTTGGGTGGTTTTAATTTTTTTTTTTTTTTTTTTTTTTTTTTTTTTTTTTTTGTGGAAAAAGAGACCGATGACTGTCGCAGTCTGATCCCTTTAATCCCCCAAACCAACCAATCAACCATCATGGGATCGGTTAATCGGTGCTAGAGCGTTACCTAGCTGCTCAACAAACTCCAGTGGTAGACGTTACAAGAGAGACACTGTGCGCCATAGAGAGGTTTACTACTGAAATTTCGAGAGAGGATTTTGCACGAAGAGTCAGACAACATTACTTTCTCTCAAATCCCTCTCTCTAATGACCACGAATAAATTCGAAAAATTGGAGCCAGTGGTGATGATTACCGACAGTCACTCTCCCCACGAGCCATTCACAAATGCAACAGGTTGAGGGTGATCGGTCAGTGGTATCAGAAGTGCGGTCCGCCACACACCATTAGCTGACTCGCGGAGTGTGATATAGATGTATATGTATTCTGGAGTTATGCAGAGATGTAGAGGCCTCCATGGGATACGATAGTGCAGAGAGCTGCATCAAACCTGTCTCCTGATTGAAGATCTCGACAACATCGGAATCACAATTCACTGCTGTCAAACTTTGATTGAATGTTTCCAGGCATTGGCCAGAAAAACACCTCAAGAGTGAGGGACGTTTTATAGCGCCCTAAGATTGCTCACTTCATCAAGAACTGGAGAAGGAAGCAGACAATTACCTTAATCTGCAGAGATGTGAACTATCCTTTGCGAGAACGAATACACAAAAATTTCTTTTCTAGACAAACAGTTGACGGACTGGCAGCAGATTCATTGTGACTTAGGCTAATTAAGCATGTTTCATAGTCGAGTGTATTGTATTCTTGGAGTGATGCGAGTTTACCCATAACACATCTGTTATGTTTGTACAACCCTCTTCCCCCCACCCACCCCCCACCCCCCGCTCCCTCCCCAGCGGGTCCAGGGGTCATAACAGGCCGGGATATTCCTGCCTGTCGTAAGAGGCGACTAAAAGGAGTCTCACACGTTTCAGCCTTTTTGTGATGGTCACCTGTACAGTTTGACCAGTATATTTCCAAAATTTTCCAAAGAGCGAGCCAATTGGGAAAGGTCACCTCACATGGTGCATCATGTCCATAGTGCACTGAGACCTTTAGTCCCCTTTCTCGTCGTCGCATTGCAGCCCTGCTCATTCTCCATCTCTTGGGCGAGGATATATTCCTGGGTGCGGTTTCCCCCATGCACTATGCAGTGTCGCTTTTTGCGCTGACGACGACCATGGACTTCTTTGCACCTGATATCCAGCACAGTAGCCAGACCGTTGTGGTGGGGCCCCCATGTACCCTGTTGATTGTAGCCCCCTGATAACACAGAGATCGCTCTGCTGATGCCTGCACCGTTAACTCCCCACTTGGGGATCAATCTGAACAACGCACATTGCTGGATGTCTGCAGTGTTTTCACTGCTGAGCTGGTAGCCATTTCTCGCGACGTAGAGTATATCTGCTACTGCTTAGGTAAGACTTTCACTGTCTGTAGTGACTCCCTGAGTGGTTTACGAGCTATCGACCAGTGTTTTCCTTGGCCTCGTCCGGTGATTGCTATCCAGGAGCCCCTCCATACTCTTGCCCGCTGCGGCCACCCTGTGGTCTTTGTGTGGACCCCAGGTCATGTCAGCATCCCGGATAATGAACGTGTTAACACGCTATCTAAACAGGCTGTTGATGCACCGGCCATGTAGACTGGCCTTTCGGAGTGTGATCTCCAGTCAGTTTTGTGGCAGAAGGTCCTTGGTACCTAGGATGATGAATGGCCCACCTCCCTTCACTCAACAAACTTTGGGTTGTCAAGGAGATCACCAGTGTGTGGCGCTCCTCCTTGCAGGCCTCTTTAAAGGACTCTGTTGTACTCTGCCGGCTACACACCTGGATGATGCACGGTTATTTACTGCGCCACGAGGACCCACCTCGCTGTCGCTGTGGTTCAGCGTTGACAGTGGTCCACATTTTGTTGGCCTGTCCGCTTTTAACTGCGCTCAGGTAGACGTTTGCGCTGCCTCATATGCTCCCTGCACTTTTAACACATGACGCTGGCCATGGCAGGCTTAGTCTTGCGTTTTATTCGAGCAGGGGACTTTTATTGTTCAATCTCAGGGTTTGTTTCATTTGTGTGTTGTGTCTGGCCTTTGGCCTACGGTTTTAGATTTGGGTTTTTATTGTGTCTCTTGGTCGTTGGCTTTTCCTTTTTTGCTTCCATGGTCGGCCAACCACTGTAACACTCTGTGTGCTTTTACTTCCTTTTGTCTGGTCTTCATCTGTGTCTTTCTTGTTCTGTGTAGTTCCTTGTCATCTTCGTTGTTTGTTTTTATTCCTTGTGGGTGTTTCATGGTCGTGGAAAAAGGGACCGATGGGCATTGTAGTCTGGTCCCTTCAAGCCCCACAAACCAACTATCTTGTCCCTCTTTTCTGCCTGAACTTCATTTCCCAGTACTCTTAGCCGATGCAAAATGGTTCAAATGGCTCTGAGCACTATGGGACTTAACATCTATGGTCATCAGTCACTTAGAACTGCTTAAACCTAACTAACCTAAGGACAGCACACAACACCCAGCCATCACGAGGCAGAGAAAATCCCTGACCCCGCCGGGAATCGAACCCGGGAACCCGGGCGTGGGAAGCGAGAACGCTACCGCACGACCGCGAGATGCGGGCTTAGCCGATGCAGTCTCATTAAAAGTCCTTTTCCCAGAACTCGCTATATGAGAATTTTGTACGCCTATAAATTCTTCTTATATCCACCATATCATTATTGTTATAATTTTCATTGTTATCATTAATACTACTACTGCTATTATCACTATTAGTTATAGCAACTCCAGTAGAATAAGTACTGCCAGTATTAACTTTATTAGCTCATTGTGACTATAATTTACTCACGCCACCACTTCAGACACTCAAATACTTTTGATACTAGTGGTCATATTAAGGGGTTGTTACTTAGCTAATTATGATGTTAAAAAGGTACTGTATGTGTGAAACCCCTGTCCGATGTAAGTGAGAACCTGGCGGCCCTAACCAGACCTGATAAAATAAATAAATGTAAAATAATACTGCGATGGTCAAAGCATACATTCGCACGCTCTTCTTTTATGAGTCTTATCACCATTTTCGTTTGTCAATATTACTATCAAAGTTCCGAAGTTTTCGTGTGTTCCGTTTTCAGAAATTTGATTTTGACTCTGTGCGTTGTGTCATATAGAGCAAAACAATGTGTCAGATTCTACGACGAGCTATGTGAGGCGAAATACCAGGAGCAGATAAAATCAACTCACAAAATTTTGCATCCACGGAGGGCGAACTCTAGGACTGTAGGCTGCAAATTCACACCAACACCCAAGAAAGGAGATAGGAGTAATGCACTGAATTACAGGCTCATATTACTAACGCCAGTTAGTAATAGGGTTTCAGAATACATACTATGCTCGAACATTACGAATTATCTCGCAGGAAAAAATCACAAATAGCACGGATTCAGAAAATAAAACACAATACTTTATTCTCACGAATTAATGAGTGCTGTCGACAGTGGATGTCAAACTGATTCGATAGTTTTAGATTTCCAGAAGGCTTTTGACATCGTTACTTACAAGAGACTTGTAATCGGATTGCGTGCCTATGGAGTAAAGCATCAATTGTGTGACTGGATTCGTGAGTTCCTGTGAGAAAAGTCACAGTTCGTAGTAATTGACGAAAAGTCGTGGCGTAAAGTAGAAATAATGTCTGGCGTTCCCCAAGAAAGTATTATAGACCCTCTGCTGTTCCTGATCTACATAAACGACATAGGGAGACAATCTGAGCTGGACTGTTTGCAAATAATGCTGTCATTTACTGTCTTGTAAAGTAATCAGGTGATCAGAACCAATTGCAAAATGATTTACACAAGATATCTGTGTGGTGTGACAAGTAGCAATTAACTCTAAATAATGAAAAGTGTTAGTTACACGGTAAATCGCAAAAATCTAAAGGCTGCAAATTCAACTAAATACCTAGGGATTACAATTACTCATAACTTAAACTAAAACCATCACATAGGTAACATTCTGGGGAAACTAAATCAAAGGCTGCAATTTATTGGCAGAACACTAAAAAAATTCAGGAGATCTGCTAAAGAGACTATCTTCAATACGTTAGTACGCCCTCTTGTGGAGTACTGTTGTGCGATGTGGGATCCGCATCAGATGGGACTGACAGAGGGAGTCGAAAAGGTTCGAAGAACAGCAGCTCGTTTTGTATTATTGCGAAATAGGGGAAACTGTGTCACGCATGTCATAAGCAGGTTGAGGTGACCATCATGAAAACAAAGGCGTTTATCGTTGCAGCAGGATCTTCTCGTGAAATTTCAATCTCAAATTTCCCCTCCGATTGCAAAACTATTCTGTTGGCGCCAAACTGGATAGGAAGAAATTATCAATGTTAAAATAAAAGAAATCTGAGCCCGCACAGAAAGAGTTTAGTTCTCTCTTTCCCCGCTCTCCGTTAGTGTCGAACGACAGAGAAGTACCTTGATGGTGGTTTGATGAACCCTTTGCCAGGCACTTAATTTTGAACTGCAGAGGAATCATGTACATGTAGACGCGGTATTAAACGAGCAGTTACATTATCTGAATAAGTTTAACCGGGTTTATGGGACGGAAAATGTCAAGTGATTCGTCCAACTGCAAAAGTTCAAATTTTGTAAGTCTATTTGCAGTGAGAGTTACTGAAGGCTAAAATAGGAATAACTGAGTTTATTCAAGACATACAGTACTTTAATATTTGAATTTTCTGACAATTTTGGCCTGGAGTTGTCTTTATTTGCACAGAAACGTGAAACTGGTGTACGTGGTCGCCCCCAGCAGACATTTGCGGAGGGCCATCGTTTGCGCAGTATCGAGCTTTAGTCCAGCTCCCCGCTAACAAACTGATAAATAAACATGAAATCCGGGGTGGGCTTATCAGCAGGCCGCACCTCGTTGTCGGAAATCGGTCACGCAGCACAGGGAGTGCAGCCGGTGAGAGGCGTGAACTGACAGCGGATATGAACTATGCGATACGCAAATAATAACTGCGCAGACGTCTGTACAAGCAGTAAATTTCTGCGTATTTCGTATGTTCTCACGACATAACTCTAATCTATAGTTAGCATACCAATTACCTGTCTATCAAAACCTTTCTACGATGTGCGGCAGCGCTGTCGGAAAGAATATTTTATATTTACTTTAGGATGCTGATTCGTAATTGAGGAATATCTTCTGTTGTCAGCGTTTTTTAAAAACTACAAACAGAACGTCAGAGGTGTAAAAAAAAGTCTAAGCCGCCGAGCCCGCGGCTTCTAGAGCGATGGCAATTTTGTCAAATTTAGTGCACGGGTTACACGGGGAATTGGAGGAATTTTTTTAGAATGTAGCTACGAGCATTAAATTATTTACTGAGTGTTGCAGTACATCATACAATACGATAAAATGCCTGTGAGAGAAAAAACACTATTACATTTTATGAGACATAGCGACGTTACAATTCCTAGTAACAGGAAGGAGTTTTAAAGATATATTCGGTGAACTGTCCAAGTAAGTACAGCGCGAAATTATACGGAACATTTTCGAAAGTTTATACGCATTTCAATCGAAAGTATCCGGACAGCCTCGTGTAATGCGGAGTTGACCACTAGATGTCACGAGGCGGACCCGCCAATGTAAAAGGAGGTGGGGAGTATTCTTTCCTCAGCAGAGCATCAATAACAGCAGAATGGCCCTATCAGTAGAGGTCAATGACTTCGAACGTGAACCGGTCACCGGATGTCACCTGAGTAACAAATCCAACAGGGATACTTCAGCCCTTATAAAGCTGTCCACGTGGATTTGATTCTGAAGTGCAGACCTCACGTACTCGCGGACGGGATCTTGGGGGGGAGCGGATGCAAAAAATCGCACCAAATCAGCAGAGGGGATCACTTGTGAGTTCCGAAGTGCTAGCAACAATCCAGTTAACCAGTGACTGTGCATGGGGGGTTACAACTCTCCAACAACTCCTCATCAGTAACACATTTCTCAAGCTTATTTTATTTGGCAACCAGTTTCAACGTTTTACCACTCCATCTTCAGGCCCCTGAACGACGTGCAGGAAGACTCTACCTCGGTTGTGATCAAAACAGGGGCAAGCAATACTGGTATTAGTAGATATTTGCTACAGCGAACATTTCAACCATCAGGCTGAATAAAATAAAATAAGGTTGAAAACTGATGGCTGAAAGGTGTTTAATTTGACATCCCCTATCGAAGAGCCGAGTCCCGCAACCATCTCTAAAAAGATGGACATACAGAGGATTATCGTCCAGTTTTCTTCCTTATTTTTACAAAATATTCGAGAATTGATGTATTTTGTTACACATCCCAATTTTAATTCCAGAAATGGTGCTCCAGTCAAAACGCTAGTTATATAGTCACTCATCACATGGTACAAACCTTAAATAATAATTTATCGCCAGTTGGTATTTTTTTGTGATCACTCCAACGCACTGTGTGTATCATGATACTCTGTTAGAAAAATGTAAAAGGTTGAGCTATACAATTCAGACAATGTTGGAAAGGTATAAAATTTTAGTGACTGGGGTAAAAATCGCAAAGGGAGTCGCACAGGCTTCAATTATGGGTATAATCTAATTTCTTGTACATGTGAATGATCTTCCACTTAACCTTCAACAAACAAAATCGGTAATTTATGCAGACAATACTAGTGTTATCATGAATCTCGTTATAAAGCATCAGAGTAGTCAGTAAATGATGTTTTTCAAGTAATATTAAGTGGTTCTCTGAAAATAGACTGTCCCTGAATTGTGGAAAAGCACAATACATTCTGTTCTGTACAACAAATAGATTGATACCAACAACTGATATAACACATATGAAGGAGTCAGTAGGGGCTATTCCAAATTTCTGGGTGTCGTATTGATGAAAACTTGAACTGGAAGAAGTATATTACTGAGCTTTTCAAACAAATTCTGCTGCTTTTACTCTTCATATTACTGTTAATCATGGAAACCAACGTATCAACATCATGACATATTTTGCACATTTCCACTCTGTAATGTCGTACGGAATAATTTCTTGGGCTAGCTTATTACTTAGGAAGAAAGTGTTGACTGTACAAAAGCAAGCAGTAAGAATAAGTGGTGCTCACTCAACGGAGCCAGGCATTTTACTTGTGTCATCACAAGTCATAGTTTCGCTAATTAAATTCGTGATAAATAATCCATCACAATCTGAGTAGAACAATGATTTTCATATGCACAACATAGAGCGAAAAAGACCTTTATTATCCACTGTTAAAACTGTTAGCAGCTCAGAGAGTATTTCAGTATGCAGTAAAAAAAATTTTGATTATTTGCCGAATAACATAAGATGTTGACAGGTAGGAAGCAAACTTTAAATATAATTTAAAACAATTTCTCCTAGACAATTTCTTCCATTCCATTGACAAATTTCTACTTAAAAATTGGTGGCCAGCAAAAACTTTTCAAAGTGTAGTTGCATGAGTAGGAATAAAATTACAATGTGTTCATTAATGTTGACGCTAGTCATGTGTACATATCCTGATATCTTGTGAACTGATGCGTTCCACATCATTTAGATAAAAGAATCAATCAAATGATCTATGGAAGATGTAATTGACTAAATAATAACAAACCACAGAAATACTAATGCAACTAACCGATGTTCAGATACTTTCAAACAGATAATATACTAGGATTCGCAGAAGACAGTTCATTTCTTCAGTCGAAATTGCTAAAGTATAGCTCTTCTATTGGATGTACTAAGTAATTCGATGAAACGGCTAATGCAGGAGATAGAGAGCCAAAGGAGTCGGCAAAACCAGTAAAAACTTAGACACGCGCGTTAGTTACTTGCCATGAAATTTAGTTTCTACCATCCCGATGCTAGTCCTTTCCTTTGGCCTTCCTTTTAATCTCGTTAAGTTTTAGTTTTCGTTTTCTTTCGTAGGGTGTAGTTCAGCGCTAAGCTGTGAAGGAAGCATTTATGTTCTGCGCAAGTACCTCAATTACAGTTAAAGAAATTTAATTCTTTTCAGTTCTAGTCCGAGAACGCCTGCATAACTAAAAAGAATTAAATTGCAGATTCTTCGTGAAGGCAGGAGATATCTTGGTGTTACGCTCCCTTCCCCAGGAGCGTAAAACCGTTTCTGTGGGTGGCGGCTGTGCTCAGCAAACTGTGACGACCTGAAGTTTTTCCACGGCTAACGTGACGCAGAAATGTTTCGCCTTTTGGTGCAGTGAGCAGTACAGACGCTGAAAATTAAACTTCGCTATGTGAGCCGTGAGAAGCTATCAAGGGATAGAGCAGATCCGAGGAAGAGCAGTGTGTTTCATCAGGCGTTTGTTTAGTAAGCGAGAGAACTTTACGGAGATGTTGAACAAACTTTAGTGGCAGATGCTGCAAGAGACGAGTTGTGCCTCACTGGAATCTTTACTGCAGAAAATTTCCAGAACATACACACCAAGAAAACAAGCCAATATATTACTTCTTCCCACGTACCCCATCCAATCAAAAATATATGCACACATATTAGTGGACATTAATATGGGGTGTATCTTGCTTTCGCCTTTATAATGGATTGAAATCTGCTGGGGACACTCAGTGAGGGGTCAGAATGCTTGTGGAGGAATGGCAGCCCATTCTTCCTCATGAACCATAACTAGAGATGGTGATGTTGGACTCTGGGGTCTGGAGCTAAGTCTAACTTATGCTGAAGGTGTTCTACTGGGTTCACGTCGAGAATCTGGACTCGGGAATACAATTATCCACAAACAATTGCCTCACAGGTATTCCTTTAAGACAGGATGCATTGTCTTGCTGATATAGTGGTCGCTTCCGAACTCTTCCTCTATTGTGTGCAGTGTGCAGTGCCATAAAATATGTTCACAGCCGTCCACACTTAGCGTTTTCTTAAGCGTAGTAAGGTGATCACATCCTAACCACGAAAAGCACCCCCATACCATAACACAACCTGTTATGTACTTCACTATCCGTAAAGTGCAGTCTTGGGCTGTCGCTCATGGGTTCCAGTTTTCGGCAGCCAAGACATGCGTTATGCATTTCTGCCAGCGACACACTGTTCACCCGGAGCCGCGGCTTTATCTTGATGGCGAATTTCTTGCTGTGGTAGAGTCACAGGTTTTTGGGTGTGGTTTTTGATGCCCGGTTGACTTGGCTGCCTCATATTCGGCAGCTTAAACGGAAGTGTTAGCGGCTTCTTAATGCTCTGTGATGCTTGAGCCACACCAGCTGGGGCGCTGAACGATCTACACTCTTACAGCTCTACCAGGCGTTAATCCAGTCTCGTCTGGATTATGGGAGCCTGGCTTATGGCTCAGCTTCCCCATCTGCGTTGCGGGTGCTTTACCCAATCCTCCACAGTGGGATACGCCTTGCCACTAGTGCTTTCCGGACCAGCCCAGAGGACAGCATACTTGTGGAGGCGGGTGTCCCTCCACTGCGGTTCCGGCGCCAACGTTTGCTGGCCGCTTATGCCGCCCATGTTTTCAGCTTGCCCGGGCATCCTTACTATCATCCACTGTTCCCACAGTCGCACGTCCATCTTCCAGAACGTTGGCCCAGGGCTGGATGTGTGATCGCGGTCCGTGTCAGAGAGCTTCTCTCCAAGCTTGGGGCTTTACCTCTTCCACCTCCTTTCCGGGCACCTCCGCGTACACCCCCGTGGTGTGTGCCTCGCCCTCGCCTTCAGTTGGAATTGGCACAGCGCCCGAAGGACTCAGTCCCTCCGGAGGCCTTCCGCCGCCGCTTTCTTTCCATCCTCACAATGTATCAGGGCTCTGGCATTGTTTACACTGACAGCTTGATGGTTGCTGGTCGTGTCGGTTATGCTGTAACTCTAGGGGACCATTCCGAACAACATTCATTGCCGGCTGGCTGCAGCGTTTACACTGCTGAGCTGGTCGCCATCTTTCGTACCCTAGAGTATATCCGCTCCTGCTCAGGTGAGTCCTTCGTGATCTGTAGCGATTCCCTGAGCGGTTTACGAGCTCTCGACCAGTGTCTTCCTCGTTCTCGTCTGGTGATGGCTATCCAGGAGTCCCTGCATACTCTTGCCCGTTGCGGCCGTTCTGTGGTCTTTTTGTGGACTCCTGGTAATGTCGGTATCCCGGGCAATGAATATGTTGTCCGCCTGGCGAAAAAGGCCATCAGTAAATTATCTATGGACATTGGCTCCCAGAGACTGATTTGTGAGCAGTCCTCCGCCGAAAAGTTTTTGCGCTTTGGGACGCTGAATGGCGCGATCGGATCACGCCCAATAAACTCCGTGCCATTAAGGAGACGACAACTGTGTGGCGGTCATCCATGCGAGCCAACCGCAGGGACTCGGTCGTCCTTTGTCGGCTCCGCATTGGCCACTCCCGGCTGACACACAGTTACTTACAGCATCGGGAGTACCCTCCTCGGTGTCGCTGCGGGCGGCTTTGACAGTGGCCCACATTTTGTTGGCTGTGGTCAGGAAGACATTTGCACTGCCAGATACGCTCCCTGCCCTTTTAACTGATGACCCTGCTATGGCTGGCTTAGTTTTACGTTTTATTCGGGTAGGGGTTTTTTATCATTTAATATGAGTGTTTATGTTTTATTTTATTGTTTTTTGTTGATTCTGGCCTTTGGCCTACGGTTTTAAACTGAGTTTTTAATGTGTTCTCGGTGGTTGGCTTTTCCTTTTTTATTCTATGGTCGGCCAACCACCGCCACACTCCGTGTGATTTTAATTAGTTATGTCTGTTCTTTGTCTATGTTTTCCGTGTCTTGTGTTGTCTGTTGTCTCTATTATCCGTTTTTTACTCCGTGTGGTATTTTTTAAGTTTTGGAACAAGGGACCAATGACTGTTGCAGTCTGGTACCTTTAATCCCAAAAACCAACCAACCAACCAGGCCATGTTGGGATACCCGGCAATGAAAATGTTGACTGCCTGGCGCAAGAGGCCATCAGTAAACTATCTATGGACATTGGCCTCCCAGAGACCGATTTGCGAGCAGTCCTCCGCTGAAAAGTTTTTGCGCTTTGGGACACTGAATGGCGCGATCGGATCATGCCCGATAAACTCCGTGCCATTAAGGAGACAACGACTGTGTGACATTCCTCCATGCGAGCTCCTCACAGCGACTCTGTTGTCCTTTGTCGGCTCCTTATTGGCCACACCCGGCTGACACACTGCTATTTACTGCTTTGTGAGAACCCGCCTCTATGTCGATGCTGGTCTGCTTTGACGGTGGTCCTCATTTTGTTTGTGTTGTGTGCTCAGGCAGACGTTCGCGCTGCCTGATACTCTCCCTGCCCTTTTAACTAATGACTCTGCCATAGCAGGCTTAGTTTTACGTTTTATTTGGGCAGGGGGTTTTTATCATTTACTTTGAGTGTTTGTTATGTTTTTTTGTGTTGATTCTGGCCTTTGGCCTACGATTTTAAACTGAGTTTTTAATGTGTCTCTCGGTGGTTGGCGACTCCTTTTTTTGTTCCTATGGTCAGCCAACCACCATCACACTCTGTGTGATTTTATTTCGTTTTGTCTGGTCCTTGTCTACGTTTCTCTTGTTCTGTGGCGTCTTTCTACTACTCTGTTGCACGTTTTTTTTTTTTATTCTCTGTGTGTATTTTTAGTATTTGGAAAATGGGACCGATGACCGTCACAGTCTGGTCCCTTTAACCCCCCGCAAACCAACCAACCTATAAAAGAATGGTTCTAATGATCTATGGAATATTAACTCAAAATCTTGCATAGAAATGTCTCATCTGTTTGCTGTATTCGTGGACACTGTTTGGATAACAATAATTGAGTTTGAAAGTCATTGCTATGAATCTGCTGATGGCGCGAAATATGGAAAGGATGGAATAGCTTCAAGAACAAGTTATCTTATCGCTATAACTGCAGGGTACTGATTGATGGGCTCACAGAAAACAGGTAAACAGACGAACCGTGCTTACATTCGTGCAGTGGATAAGACTTTTCTGGGGCCGGTTCTGTTGAAGTTGGGTCAGTTACTACAGTATCAAGTTCCACAGATGATATTTCATTAGGTCCTGATCGAAGGTTCTTTCCATTGCCACAGATAGTAATGTATAAGATCATGAAAAAAAGTCGGTGTCATAATTCATTTTGACCCAGTGACATGGCACATTGTCTTCCGTAAAAATTTCGTTGCTGTGTGGGAACGTGTAATCCGTGATTGGCTGCAAATGGTCTCCAAGAGGTTCGTTTGGACCAAAGGATCCCACTGCATTTCATGTGAACACAGTCCCCCACTATTATGGAACCACCACCAGTTTTCACAGTGCCTTGTTGACAAGTAGGGTCCACGGCTTCGTGGGGTCTACGCCACACTCGAATCCTACTGTCAGCTCTTGCCGACAGAAATCGGGACTCATCTGACCACGCCACGGTTTGCCAGTTGTCCAGTGTCCAACCAAAATGATCACGAGCCCAGGAGACGTCGTGCTGTTAGCAAAGGTACTCGCGTCGGTCGTCTGCTGCCATAGCCAATTAACGCCAAGCTTCATCGGACTGTCCTAACGCATGCGTTGTCGTACGTCGCACATAATTTCTTCGATTGTTTCACTCATTGTTGCTTGTCTGGTGGCACAGACTGCTCTACGCGAACGCCGCTACTCTCGATCGTTAAGTGAAGAGCGTGGGCCATTGCGTTGTCAGTGGTGAGTGGCAATGCCTGAAATTTTGTATTCTCGGCGAACTCTTGACAATGTGGATCTAGGAATATTGAATTCCCAAACGATGTCCGAAACTGAATGCCCCATGCCGCTACCATTCCGTGCTCAAAGTCTGTTTATTCACATCGTGCAGTCGTAATCACCTCGGAAGGTTTTTCACTTTAAGGTGAGGTTTACTATCTTTTGATTCAAAAAATCGATTTTTTTAAAATTGCGTGTTTGGATCCATAAAAGTGTTTAGAATCCACCCCTGAAACGGTTTTTCCGAATACGGAACGGAAACGTTTGTTATTCGCGGTTGAACAAAAAAATGCACCTGCCGGAAATAGGCCTTTTTCACGCCCCAGTTTTTTTTCTTTCGGAAGACGAGTTATTGTTCCGTTGCTTGGGAGAAAACACACAAAATTCAAATAAAAGTTTGAACGCGTGTGTTTGGAAGTTAGCCCTCAAGCATTTGCATTCTAGTGCGAAGACTGTGGAGATTGAGACTTTCCTGGCAGTGAGCAGCTTCAACGAGTGGTATTCAGCAATTCTGAAGACCATGACTACGATGGACGTCACCCTGGGACTCTATTCGATGCAGATCGCCAAGCATTCGGACGACCACCGGATTCAAGCGGCCGAAAACCGCTTGTCACCGGCCGTACGAGTGGCTCTGGAGCGGCGCAGGATGGCCCAGATCGAGCAGAAAGCCCTCTGTGAGGACGAGGAAGGACTAGTTTATGGACTCAGAATAACAGATTGAACGTACGTTGCATAATAATGCATTTATATGTAGTCAAAACTTCAAACACGTTTTTCTCCAAATGACATTTTTTTTTCTTTTTTTCGCGCGGTATGGTAACTTCAAATCTACTGAACCGATTGGCATGATTCTCTGTTTCCGACGAAGCTAACTAAATTGTCTAGGAGTTGTACCACTTTAATTCCGATCCATCAACTATAAATATTTTTACTTGGCCGACGAAGTCGGAAAATCGATGAAAAAACCCTATTTTTTTCAAATGGCCGCCATTTTTTTCCTATGGTCCAAATAACTTAAGCGAGGTACAACTCTTAAAGAATGGTATATACTTCGCTAACGTCAACTCAATTTTGATTTCAGACGAGCCGGCTGACCTGTGACATGCCGCGCGTGGAGGTCTACATCGAAATTTTGTTTCGTTCCGACGGAGCGCCTTTGCTCTTCGACATTTCCGGTCGAAAAAATTCCAGTTTGTAGAGGAAATATCAACAAATATTTTGACCAAATTTGTCATTGGTATCTATAGCACATCCCGAGAAAAGTTTTTTCAAAAAACATGCTTTTTTCGGGCCAAAGATAGTAAACCTCCCCTTAACAACCTGAGAACAAATGATAAACTCATCAATGCACTGCCCTTGTGTACGCGATACGAGCACCGTCTGTATATTGCTATCGCATGGATTTTGGCACCTCGGTGTATTTTAGTTACAGAGATAAGTCACACCCATTACAATTGCACGTCGGATCATTGCTGTTTGGACACGGAAGACCAGCACATCTGTTAGTGTACGTGTTAGCAGAATATTATGTTGTGTATTTGCGTTAAGTAGTTGCTCACGTGACTTCTATACTGCTGGATTTTATTGCATTCCAGTTTAAAATTTAAGGTGGAAATCCGGTTTTGAATGATGCTATGGGGTTTTCACTTATCGTTCTAAAGTAGGCTGAGCTCTACTCCGAATCATCGACATTAATTGACAGATTAGTGGAGGAACTGGAGTATGCAATTTTGTGGCAGTAATACCGAGAAGAAATGTTTACAGTCTGCAAATGCGTCGTTATTAAAAAGACAGCCAGCCTTTGATGCCACGAGGAGAGGAGACGAGAACAGCCAGCGGGCGACCGCATATTAAAAGCTGAGAGACTGTGTTAGATTGCACGCGTGAGACGAAAGCTGCGGTGAGCAGGAGGCAGTGGAGAAACCCGTGTCGATCGACAGTGAGTCAAGATGTGAATATACTTTGCAGACAACAGCAAGCCTGCAACATAAATATTGACGTCCACAGCGGATACGTGCTGAATGTGTTTCCGTGTTTAAACGCAACTGCGAGGGGTGTCCAATAAGTAACGCAACACATTTTCTTCTCGGCTAGTTTCGATTGAAAAAATGCGGAATTTGTTGTGCGACATCTTGGAATGTTCCCTCTTCAAACCTCTACAGTTTCAGGAAGTTACGATAGATAGCGGCGTTATACGTGGCCTCCAAAATGGCGTCTGCAACGGAGGTGTGTTGCAAGCGAAGAGTCGTCATTGAGTTTCTTTTGGAGGAAAACCAGAGCTTCACACATGTTCACAGGCGTTTGTGAAATGTCTACAAAGACCTGGCAATGAACAAAAGCTCGGTGAGTTGTTGGGCGAGGCATCTGTCATTCTCTCAACCAGGTCGCGCAAACTTGTCCGACATTCCGCGCGCCGACCAGCCGAGCACAGCTATGACACCTGCAATTCTGGAACGTGCGAACATTGCCATTCGAGAGGATTGACACACGGCTTAATTTCGGCCGGAATGCCCCGGAACGTGTTCCGGCACTTCCCAGAGATTCCTACCCCCTTTTTTTTCTTCAACAGTTCAGCACTGCAGATTTGAAATAGTACACATGTATTAAATCACAACGTAACTGTAATTTGCCGCTGCGCCAGCACAAATAAACGTGACAGTGGTCCCCCTGCGGGTTCGGGGGTAAGAATAGGCCCGCGGTATTCCTGCCTGTCGTAAGAGGCGACTAAAAGGAGTTTCAACTGTTTCGGCCTCTCATGTGTTGGTCCCCAATCGGGTTTGACCTCCATTTTTCCAAATTCCACAGAAGTACGAGCCTTTTGGGCAAGGACACCTTATGTGGTGCACCATAAGTCCTCTGTACCCTAAGACCTTGACGCTCTTCGTCGTCTCGCGTTGTAACTGCTCCGACCATCCATCATTTTGGTCATACACACCTGGTGGGTTGCGTGGGTTACACCCTTAGTGCGTCACCATCTGCACCCACGATAATTATGAACTTCCCATGGCACCCAACATCCAGCACGGTAGTCAGCCCATTGTGGTGGGGTCGTCATGTACCCTCTAGGTTGTAGCCCCCTGACAACACAGGGATCGTACTGCCGTTGCCTGAGCTGCCACCTTCCCACGTAAGCCAAGGAGAAGCTGCCTGTCTCTCTGGGGCATTGGGACTCCCGGCAACGGCCATTCTACCAGGTGGCGTTTGCTGCGGCTGGGTGGCGCCCATGGGGAGAGCCTCTGGTCGGAGTGGGTGGCATCAGGGCGGATGATCCGCACTGAAGTGGATGAAATCTCAATCCGGTGGTCGAACGACCACCAACGTCTTTAAGCACGGTAAAGTAGACTTTAACGGTGTAGCATATAACCCCAAGTCGTTCCCTTCCCTAGCCACGCCCTGGGAGGGACGGAGGGCTGCAGAGAGACAGGAGCCATATTCACCGCAATACCTCGTGTGCAGCAGAACCGATGGGAATTCATTTTTGGAGACTAAGCCACTGTTGCCCCCAGGGGCTCAGCATTCATTTGCTGGGTACGCGCTTGGCGACCCCGGGGTTCCTGAGCTGGGGAGTGGTAAGCGCCGCCAGTCCCCTGTCACCATAACCTCTGAGCATACTTCAGCGACCACCGTGCGGCGCGGCGGTGGAACGTTGTGTGTCTCACGGAATGAGGATCTTGGATTGACCGCCCGGATCGCGAGGATGGAATAAACCTCTATAAACAACCCCTCAATCTCAAGGTGTGCTGCGCGCTGATGAGATGCATGGCTGTTGAGGTGGAACAGTCGTTAGTGGGCAACCTCTGGGGAACCTGCCGCATCTCAGTTGTATAAGGCTTACCTAGGCATGTGGGGCTCCGTCTAGGTGGACGAAAAGTTCCCTAGCTGCTCGCGGGACCGAGATGGAACCCTCGAACTTTTCTTCTTCTCCTCCCAGCGGAAAGGGTGGGCCACTGGTAGGTTCTAACACCCAATCTCACAAGAGGGCTCGTGTAGCCAGTCCTCCTGATTCAGGTAGTAGTAACAGAACGCATGCTGCTTCGCAGAATGTGTTTCTTATAATTAAAAGAAAAGATGGGAGTTTCGAAAAAGTTTCACCATTTTATATCCAGAAAGGCTTAGAAGGTATTGCTGGCACGTTAAAATCTGTAAAGCGCTTGCGAAATGGCACCTTGTTGGTTGAAACATCTAGCTTCCAGCAAGTCCAGAACCTTCAGAAGGCACAATTTCTTGGGGAGTTTGCGATTGAGACTGAATTTCACAACACCTTGAACTACAGCAAGGGTGTTGTGACTTGCAGAGATCTCGTTGACATTCCCTAAGACGAACTGGAGGCTGAATGGTCCCGGGAAGGAATTGTCGACGTGCAACATGTTATGAAACGGGTGGATGGTACTCTCATAAAGACTGACACATTTATCCTTACATTTAACAGCACCAAATTGCCAGAGCATGTGAAGGCAGGTTTCCTACGTCTCCGTGTACGGCCTTATTACCCCAACCCCATGCGGTGTTTTAAAGCCAACACTTTGGACACACTACTCTCGGCTGTAGAGGGGAAGTGACTTGTGGTAAAGCCGCCCATGAGGGAGTTGGTTGCTCCTCTCCTACCAAGTGTGTCAACTGCTCTGGGGATCACCCTGTGTGGAATAGGGAATGCAGAGTTTTCCTTGAGGAACGGAAGATCCAGGAAATTAAGACTACAAAACGCATCCCGTATGGTGAGGCGAAGAAAATTTACATTTCCATGCAGCCGCCCACGTTCGCTGCATCCTTTTCTTCCGTTCTCAAATAGCCAGTCTTGAAAACCGATGCCGCTACACAAATGGAGGTTGCTACTGTCAGCACTAGCACCTGCGTTTGTCAATGTACGTGTGCTGCTGCCGTTCCTGTGCAGCCTGCTGCGCCCGCCTGGCCTCCCCCCTGCGGGTTCGGGGGTTAGAATAGGCCCACGGTATTCCTGCCTGTCGTAAGAGGCGACTAAAAGGAGTCTCAAACGTTTCGGCCTTATGTGATGGTCCCCTGTCGGGTTTGACCTCCATATCTCAAAATTTTGCCGAAGAGCGAGCCGATTGGGGAAGGGCGCCTTACTTGGTGCATTGTGTCCATGTTGTGTTGAGAACTTTCGCCATCTTATTCGTCGTTGCATTGCAGTCCTGCCCGCTCTCCATCGCTTGGGCATGGATACGCTCCTGCATGCACTTTCTGCCCAGCACTGTGCAGGGCCATTTTCTGCACTGACGACGCCCATGGACCACATGTCACCTAACATCCAACACGGTAGCCAGTCCGTTGTGGTGGGGCCGCCATGTACCCTCTTGGTTGCAGCCCCCTGACAACACAGGGATCGTTCTACTGATGCCTGCGCCGTTAACTCCCCACGTATGCCAAGGAGTAGATGCCCATCTACCTGGGGCATCGGGACTCCCAGCAATGGCCATCCTGCCAGGTGGCCTTTGCTGTGGCTGGGTGGCGCCCGTGGGAAGGGCCCTTGGTCGGAGTAGGTGGTATCAGGGTGGATGACACCCAATGAAGCGTGGCACATCTTCTCTTGCTGGTGGCCAGCCACCAGCAGTCAGTAAGCGTTCGAGGGCCCATTTTAAAGGTAACGTTTATGACCCCACATCGTTCCCCTCCCTCGCCACACCATGGGAGGAACGAAAGGCATTGCATGAAAGTGAGACGTATTCGCCCAGATATCTTGTCTGTACCAGAGCTGATGGGGAATCTTTTATATCCGTGAAGCCTCAGTTCTTTGTAGAGCATTTAGAGGACAAGTTTGGGGAGGTGGAGGGCTTGTCCAAGATGCGGTCCGGATCGGTGTTGATAAAAACGGCATCCTCCGCCCAGTCGCGGGCCTTGCTCGCTTGTACTAAGCTGGGGGATGTCTCCGTCACTATCACGCCCCATAAATGTCTGAATATGGTCCAGGGCATTATCTTCCACAGGGATCTCCTTTTACAGTCCGATGACGAGCTGCGCGCCAACGTGGAGCGCCGAGGTGTCCATTTCGTCCAGCTCGTCCACCGGGGTCCGAGGGATCATCAGGTTTCCACCGGTGCCTTCTTCTTGGCCTTCGAAGGTGACACGTTACCTGAGATGGTCAAGGTGATGGTGTACCGTTGTGATGTCAAGCCATATATCCCTCCCCCGATGCGGTGCTTCAAGTGTTGGAAGTTCGGCCATATGTCTTCACGCTGTGCTTCCGACCTCGTCTGTCGTGATTGTGGTCTACCATCCCATCCTGATCATCCCTGTGCCCCGCCTCCAATCTGTGTGAACTGTGGTGCGCACCATCCGCCTTGCTCGCCAGACTGTCCGATTCTGCAGAAGGAGCAGAAGATCATGGAAATCAAGACGCCGCAACTGTCACTCCTGCTACAGTTCCATCCGCTCCAGTCAGCTCTCAGAGTCGAAGTCCCACACCTGCCCCCTTCATGGTGGGGGGCACTAAACCCACTGTTGCTCCTGCTCCATCTACTTCAGGAGCAACGCCCCCCCAACCATCGGGGACATCAGTTCCCCCTTCCCAGCCGGAGAAGCGTAAGACTTCTTCGGCTACTCTCGTAAGGAAGGGGTCCCTTGGGGACCTCCCTTCCCAAGTTCCGACCGGTACCAAAGCCGACAGCCGCAAGTGGCTTAAACAACCGCCTGTCCCTGGTCGTCAGGACACACGGTCGTCGTCTGTCCCTGAGACTGACCCGGTGACGCCCTCCCAGCCTGAAATACCAAAGGCACAGTGCGAGAAGAAGAAGAAGAAGAAGAAGAAGAAGAAGAAGAAGAAGAAGCAGAAGAAGAAGAAACTCCCCAAGGCTACCGACATTGCGGTGGCACCCATTCCACCGCTTCCTACAAGCTCTGCGGCTGAGGATGAGGTGGAGATTCTGGCGTCCGCTGAGGACCTGGATCTCGCCAGTCCCTCGGACGCAATAGATGGCTGTTGTCCAGGTGGTGACTCAGTAGCAGCAGGGGCCCTGGAGGCGTAATCTGCCTCCCCAGTCCCTTCACGCCTTTCCCATCCATGGCTAATACCATCCTCCAGTGGAACTGCAGCGGTTTCTTCCACCATCTAGCTGAGCTCCGCCAACTTAACAGCCTTCATCTTTTCCTTTGCATTGCTCTGCAGGAAACTTGGTTTCCAGCAATGTGAACCCCCGCCCTTCGTGGCTATCGGGGTTATTTTAAGAACCGGGCAGCTTATGAAAGGGTGTCTGGTGGCGTCTGCATATATGTCCTTAACTCTCTTCACAGCGAGTTTGTACATCTACAAACAGCTTTAGAGGCTGTCACTGTTCGGGTGTGGACGCCACAGGCTATTACCATCTGCAGTATTTACCTTCCACCTGATGCTGCTGTCGCGCAGCATGTCCTGGCTGCTCTGATAGCCCAACTGCCGCCACCTTTCTTGTTGCTGGGCGATTTCAATGCCCACAACCCTCTATGGGGTGGGACTGTCTCCGATGACTGCGGTCGTGCCGTGGAGCATTTGTTGGCTCAGCTCGACCTTAGCCTCTTGAACACCAGTGCTCCCACGCATTTCAGTGTAGCCCATGGCTCGTTCTCGGCCATCGATCTCTCTCTTTGCAGCGCCGAACTTGTCCCATCCCTCCACTGGAGAGTGCATCCTGACCTGTGTGGTAGTGACCATTTTCCCATCTATTTGTCACTGCCCCAGTGTCATTCTTCTGGGCGCCTGCCCCGCTGGGCTCTCCACAGGGCTGACTGGCCGGGTTTTACTTCTGCGGCAACCATTGAGTCTCCCCCACAGGGTGACATTGATGAGGTGGTCCGTTTGTTAACCACGTCAATCATTTCGGCGCCCGAGGCTGCCATCCCCCACTCTTCTGGACTCCCTCGGAGGAAGGCTGTACCCTGGTGGTCGCCGGAGATTGCTGAGGCTATTCGCGACCGTAGGCGGGCCCTCAAGCGTCATAGGCGGCACCCGTCTCTCGAGACACTCATCGCCTTTAAGAGGCTCCGTGCCTTCGCCCGTCGTCTTATTACACGGCGTAAGCAGGAGTGCTGGGAGGGGTACGTCTCCTCCCTGGGCTCCTGTGTCTCCTCCTCTCTCGTGTGGTCCCGGATCCGGCGGATTTATGGATCCCAGACCCCTATGGGTGTCCCTGGGCTCTCCTTGGACGGCGCTGTCTGCACGGACGCTGCCGCCATTGCTGAACGGCTAGCCGCGCACTTTGCTCAGAGCTCTGCGACTGCATCCTATCGCCCCGCCTTTCGCTCTCTGAAGGAGCGAGCCGAGCGGACACTATTCTCATTCCACACGCGTCATTCTGAAAAATACAATGCTCCTTTCAGCGAGAGGGAATTCCTCGCTGCCCTCGCCGATTGCCCTGATACAGCACCAGGCCCAGACTGCATCCACGCGCAGATGCTGAAGCATCTCTCCAGGGACTGCCAGAGACACATTCTCGCGATATTTAATCGCATTTGGAGCGAAGGCGTGTTCCCGTCGCAATGGCGAGAGGGTGTTATTGTCCCCATCTTGAAGCCCGGTGCGGACCCACTGGCGGTGGACAGCTATCGTCCCATTACCCTCACCAACGTTTTGTGCAAATTGCTCGAACGTATGGTGGGGCGGCGTTTGTGTTGGGTCCTTGAGTCGCGCGGTCTCCTCGCTCCATCCCAGGGTGGCTTCCGTCGGGGCCGGTCTGCAGTGGACAATTTGGTGCGGCTGGAATCTGCTGTCCGTACGGCCTTTGCCCGACGTCAGCATCTCGTTGCTGTATTTTTCGATCTGCAGAAGGCGTATGACACCACATGGAGGCATCATATCCTCGCCACGTTGCATGAGTGGGGTCTTCGTGGTCGGCTCTCGGCTTTTCTTCAAAGCTTTTTATTGCGCCGCTCTTTCCGGGTGCAAGTCGGTGCCACCTCTAGTTCCTCTTATATACAGGAAAATGGGGTCCCGCAGGGCTCGGTGTTGAGCGTCTCGTTATTTCTAGTGGCCATTAATGGTGTTGCTGCAGCAGTGGGGTCGTCTGTGTCTCCTTCTTTGTATACCGACGACTTCTGCATCTCATTTAGCTCCACGACTACGGGAGTCGCCGAACGCAGGCTGCAAGTCGCCGTTCGCAAGGCAGCATCATGGGCTCTGACTCATGGTTTTCAGTTCTCTGCTGCCAAGACTCGAGTTATGCACTTCTGCAGGCGTTGGACGGTCCACCCTCATCCTGCACTTTACCTCGACGGCCACCTGCTTGCGGTGGTGAACACTTGCCGCTTCTTAGGACTTGTGTTTGATGCCCGGCTCACATGGGTTCCTCATGTTACTCAGCTGAAGCAAAAATGCTGGCGGCACCTCAACGCCCTCCGCTGCCTTAGCCACACGTCTTGGGGTGCAGATCGCTGCACGCTACTGCAATTGTACAGAGCCCTTGTGCAGTCCCGGCTTGATTATGGGAGCCTGGCCTATGGGTCTGCGTCACCCTCAGTGTTGCAGTTGTTAGGCCCCATACACCACTGTGGGGTTCGGCCTGCCACTGGCGCTTTTTGCGCTAGCCCCGTGGATAGTCTACTGGTGGAGGCCGGGGTTCCCCCGCAGCGGATTCGCCGCCATCGTCTGCTCGCCGACTATGCTGTCCATGTACATTGCTCGCCAGGCCATCCCAATCGTCGCCTGCTTTTCCCTGCCATGGTCCTCCATCTGCCCGAACAGCGACCTAGGTCTGGGCTTTCCGTAGCTGTCCGTGTCCAGTCCCTGCTGTCAGAACTGGGGTCATTCCCTCTCCTGCCTCCCTTCCGGGTCCGTACACCTACGCCTCCCTCGTGTTTGTCCCGGCCGTCCATCCGTCTGGATTTGGCACAGGGACCCAAGGACTCGGTTCCGCCTGTGGCGCTCCGTCGCCGTTTTCTTGCGCTCCTCGAATCATTTCCGGACTGTGAGCCTGTCTACACTGATGGTTCCCTGGTTGATGGTCGCACTGCCAACGCTTTTGCTCATGCTGCCCATGTCGAGCAACGCTCCTTGCCGGCCGGCTGCAGTATTTTTACTGCAGAGCTGGTGGCCATCTTGCGCGCTCTTGAGCATATGCGTTTCTGCTCAGGTAGGTCCATCGTCATCTGCAGTGACTCCCTGAGCAGCCTTCAGGCCATCGACCACTGCTATCCCTCTTCTCCTCTGGTGTCCTCTATTCAGGAGTCTGTTTCTGCCATTGCCCATTCTGGTCGTTCGGTGGTCTTGGTTTGGACGCCAGGTCATGTTGGCATCCCGGGGAACGAACGTGTTGACAGGCTGGCCAAAGGGGCGATCTACGCCCCAGCTTTGGAGATCGGCCTCACAGCTCGCGACCTGCAGCTGGTGTTGCGCCGTAAGGTGCTTGGGGTGTGGGCTGATGAATCACGTGGCCTGACATCCCCGAATAAGCTGCGGGCTGTTAAGGAGGCGACCGATGTGTGGCGGTCCTCCTGGCGGATCTCTCGTAAGGAGTCAGTTGTCCTGTGCCGGCTGCGCATTGGGCACACATGGATGACGCACGGCAACCTATTGTGACGTGAGGGCCCACCTTTATGTCGCTGCGACTCCATTTTTGACAGTGGTCCACATTTTATTACTTTCCACTTTTAGTTGTGCTCAGGCAGTCGTTTCCACTGCCTGACTCGATCCCTGCCCTTTTAACAGATGACTCTACAATGGCTGACTTAGTTTTACATTTTATTCGGGCGGGGGGTTTTTATTGTTTAATCTGAGTGTTTGTGTTTTATTTGATTGTTTTGTGTTGATTCTGGCCTTTGGCCTACGGTTTTAAACTCAGTCTTTAATGTGTTTTCGGTGGTTGGCTTTTCCTTTTTTGTTCCTATGGTCGGCCAACCACTGTCGCATTCCATGTGCTTTTATTTTGTTTTGACTGGTCCTTGTCTACGTTTCTTTTGTTCTGTGTCGTCTGTCTCCTATTCTGTTGAACATATTTTATTCTCTGTGGGTATTTTTAGTATTTTGGAACAAGGGACCGATGACCTCTGCAGTTTGGTCCCTTTCATCCCTCAACCAACCACCCACCCAACCCCTCCGGCAGTCTTTTAATCTGCCGGGCACCTTGCCTTTGATTTTATGCGACGATGCCTCCATGGCTGACAATGTTTTACATTTTATCCGTGCTAGTCCTTTTTATGGTTCCATTTAGAGTGGTCCTGCACCTTTCCCTTTGTGTGTCTATTGTCCTCAAGTCTCTCATATTTGGTTGCAGATTTTAGTGTGTAGTCGGTTGGTTGACTCTTTCCCTTTTTTGTTGTCGTGGTCAGTCAACCAGTCTCCGGTCATGTTCTTTTGTTCTGTTTCCTTTTGTCTGGTGTCTTTGTGTCTGTAGTGTTCGTTACCGCATTTGTGTTCTTTTAGGGCCTGGGGGGGAGTCTCCTCCCCCTTGGGGTTTTACCTGCTTCGTGCATTTCTGTCTCGCCTTTTTTTGGAATGGGGGACTGATGACCTTAGCTGTTTAGTCCCCCTTAAACATCCCAACAACCACCGCCACCACCTTCCTTAAAAAGCAGGAATGTGAAGAAATTTCCAGCACCCAACAGGCACATGGAGGTGTGTACACAAAGCGTAGGGAGTTGGTACAGGGAGGCGTATAAAGGAAGTCAGCGTTCTTAAGAAGACGTTCTTCTCGACAGTAAGGACATTCCTTAAAAATCACGGATACCGGCAGACTCTGAGGCTGTCCAGGCCTGACGCAGACAGAACGATTACAAATAAGTGTTGTGTAGCTGCTCCTGCAACAGCCTCGAAACGCAGGAAAACATCGTAAGGATGTGAAATCGTGAGAAATATGCCTAGTCACGAGGCACACGCCAGCCCACGCCAGATACGAGATTTCCACCCTGCACGGAGATACGTGGCTATGAAACGGCGGTCTGTCATTGAGGTGCATTGAAAATTTTCTCCGCCAATGACAACACCGAAAAGAAGAATATTTCGGAGAGGATTGAGCTGAGAGATGGAGGAGAAGTGAGAAAAGAGAGTCGTGGAGACACCGCAGAAGCGAGAAGATGTAGGCGTTCCTCCACCCATCGCCAACATCCGCCTTCCGACACCATGGTAGCACAGCTTCGGCCACGGAACCGATAATTGTCAGACAACGCGGAGATCGCACCTGGGCCCCGCCGCAAAGCCGCGACTGCTGATGAGGGCAGCCGACTCGCGCCACATAGCCCCGAGGCGACACGCCGAACCGACGCAGCGCCTGCCGCCGGCAGCAGTATACGGCGAGTGATGGCGAATAATGGTGAGACGATTCGTCCCCTCCTCCTTCCCTTCAATAACTGACTCGTGTCCACGTCAAATCATCCCTGAGATTTTTGTTTTGAGAGTTTTGTTTTGTTTTGTGTACACACCACGAAAATACATACATTTCGAGAATTTAATACATACATTTCCTTCATGTTTTGATCACATGAGGAATCTTTTACATTTATACATGAACCCCTTAATTATGAACCATTTGTGTTTGGTTTCGTTTCATTATTGATATCAAGCAATTGTTGGTTCCTAACGTGGAGGAATCTCATTAGTCATCTACTCGTCATTTCATCTACATCTACGTCTATATGGTTACTCTGCAATTCACACTTAAATGTCTGGCAGAGGGGTCATCGAACCATTTTCATACTACTTCTCTATGATTCCACTCTCGAATGGCGCGTGTGAAAAAGGAACACCTAAATCTTTCAAAAATTGTTCAAATGGCTCTGAGCACTATGGGACTTAAGTTCTGAGGTCATCAGTCCACTAGAACTTAGAACTACTTAAACCTAACTAACCTAAGGACATCACACACATCCATGCCCGAGGCAGGATTCGAACCTGTGACCGTAGCGGTCAGCGGTTCCACACTGTAGCGCCTAGAACCGCTCGACCACCACGGCCGGCCTAAATCTCTCCGTTCGAGCTCTGATTTCTCTTATTTTATTATGATGATCATTTCTCCTACGTAGGTGGGTGTCAACAAAATATTTTCGCATTCGGAAGTGAAAGTTGTGGTGACTGAAATTTAGTAAATAGATCTCGCCGCAAAGAAAACCGCCTTTGTTTCAGTGACTGCCAGCTCAACTTGCGTATCATATCAGTGACACTCTCACCCTTATTGCGCGATAACACGAAACGAGCTGCCCTTCCTTGCACTCTTTCGATGTCCTCCGTCAATCTTAACTGGTAAGGACCCTATACCGCGCAGCAATATTCCAGCAGAGGACGGACAAGTGTAATGTGGGCTGTCTCTTTAGTGGGTTTGTCGCATCTTCTAATGTTCTGCCAACAAAGCGCAGTCTTTGTTTCGCCTTCCCCACAATATTATCTATGTGATCTTTCCAATTTCAGTTTCTCATAATTGTAATTCCTAGGTATTTAATGGAATTGACAGCCCTTAGATTTGTGTGATTTATCGTATACCCAAAATTTATCGCATTTCTTTTAGTAACCATGTGGATGACCTCGCACTTGTCTTTGTTCAGTGCAACAGCAGGGAGAGGAATTCATATTTCACTACATTTTGGCGCTCAGCTTGGGGCTTCGATTTGACTTCATTCTCTCATTGTCGTTAGTGTGAGAACATCTAAGTGTTGAGACAAGGCTCAAGAAGAATCCCCATTTCCCTGTTACCACATGTGAGATGTCAGGCGCATGGATGGTGTGTTTCTGTTTGCTAAGTGTGTTGCAGATAAGCATATAAAGTAGATAAAGGTGAGTAGTCAGTTTTGGTTCCCACAGCCTTCTCGTATTTTTTATGTAGTTTTAGAACGCGTAGCTTGTTGTTGTGAATATTCTGTTCCACAGTTTCCCTTGTTCTTTTCGCTGCTACCAGCGTTGTCATCAGCGTTGTAATCTCTCTGTTCGTTCTGTGGAGTGCTTTTAGGTTAGTTTACTGTTGTTTTAACGTCCCGTCGACAACGAGGTCATTAGAGACAGAGCGCAAGCTCGGGTTAGGGAAGGATGGGGAAGGAAATCGGCCGTGCCCTTTCAATGGAACCATCCCGGCATTTGCCTGAAACGATTTAGGGAAATCACGGAAAACTTAAATGAGTATGGCTGGTGACGGGATTGAACCGTCGTCCTCCCGAATGCGAGTCCAGTGTGCTAACCACTGCGCCACCTCGCTCGGTGAGTGCTTTTAGTTTTTAGATTAGTTTTTCTGTGCAACTGAGATCTGTGAGATGGATAAATGTGGAAGCAGTGATGCCAGTCGAGAACAGTTCGGGGGCGAGCGAGGAAACACAAGGCACCTTTATGGGGCATAAGCAAAGTCAGAGTCCACTAGATCGAGTTCTAGCGCTATTAGAATACCACACATCACAGTTAACAGCCGTAAGAAAGGAGAATAAGACATCGTTTGAAAGACTGGCAACTGAAGTAAAATTTGCAATCAAAAGCTTGATCGCCACATCTCTGAAGTTAGTCACGAATTGGAGACCGAAACCGAAAAGGTACGGATGGAGGTCACCAACCACCTGGTGAGTAAAGTGTGAGTAAAGAGTGTGAATCGAAGGTTGACAACTTACAAACACTGGTAAGCGCGAAGATGACTAATATCTCTGTGCCTGCTACGGTCGTAGGTTCGAATCCTGCCTCAGGCATGGATGTGTGTGATTTCCTTGCCGGCCGGTGTGGCCGATCGCTTCTAGGCGCTTCAGTTTGGAACCGCGCGACCGCTACGGTCGCAGGTTCGAATCCTGCCTCGGGCATGGATCTGTGTTATGTCTTTAGCTTAGTTAGCCTTAAGTAGTTCTAAGTTCTAGGGGACTGATGACGATAGATGTTAAGTCCCAAAGTGCTCAGAGCCATTTGAACCATTTTTGTGATGTCCTTAGGATAGTTAGCTTTAAGTAGTTCTAAGCTCTAGGGGACTGATGACCTCAGATGTTAAGTCCCATAGTGCTCAGAGCCATTTGAACCATATCGCTGTGCGCATAGATGAGGAAAGCAAATCATCCAAGGAAACACAAACACGAGTGTCAGCCCTAGAGTAAGAAGTGTCTGCAATGCGACAAGGTAATCTCCTTGTAACGCAGGTCACGCCAACGAATTTTCAGGCCGCAATCCAAAGGCACGCGGTGGACATACCACTGCTCAAGTTGGACAGCATGTGTGATAGTCACCCGAAGGCACACCTAGAGAATTTAGACCAGTATCTGTGTGAGAAAGGAGTGGGGGAATGTAAAGGTATACTCGTTGCACGCCAGACGCTCGATCAGGAGGAGGCGGTCTGGTTTCACGTTACAATTTTCGAGAACAGTAGTTACAAGCACTACGTTTCTGACAACATACTGGAAGCTAGCCACTCAGACGAGTGCAAAGATGAGTATATATCGTGGACAGTATGCGCCACAGTCACGCCAATCCATGGAAACCTACGCTGCTCACTTTGTCGTTCTGGGTGGAAACTCAGATGACAAAATGTCAGGTGAAGGATGGTGCAGCGCGATGCACTCATATTTTTCTGCTCATGTACAACGTGTACTCGTCGGGGCGCTGTCGAGAGAACAGTCCTCGATATTTTATGGTCCTCGGACGACAGGGAAGAGCAGGAGAAGAAACGGACGGCAAATGGAAACACAGTAAGAACAGAAAATGGGTCGCCACAAGGGTTTGTGCACCGCAGTGACTGGAGGAATAGGCGCAATAACGGACGAAGGAGAGAAGAGGGTAGTAGACGAGAGCAAGATAGACGTCATGGTCCATACGACGGAGAACAAGGCTGGAACGAAGTGCCAAACTGCAGACGCTAAGTAAACTGCGTGCATGCGACGCATAATGGGAGAGACCGTGAGAATAATGGAGGTTCACCAACTCTTATCCCACTTCAGGCATGCGCGGGTCACATCACACACATGAATGATCAAGGAAAATGAGATATCGCAGGGGACGCAACAGTGGAGATGGGCCATCACATACGCAATATGCTGTGGCAGCCACAAGCGCAAGACGACATTGACCAGTACTGTGATCACCCAGAGATGCCGTAAAATGCCGGCAATCAGTTTCCCCTCACTGAAATAACCGAGGAAGGTTCAAATGGCTCTGAGCACTATGGGACTTAGCTTCAGAGGTCATAATTCCCCTAGGACTTAGATCTACTTAAACCTAACTAACCTAAGGACATCACACACATCCATGCCCGAGGTAGGATTCGAACTTGCGACCGTAGCGGTAGCGCGGTTCCAGACTGTAGCGCCTAGAACCGCTCGGCCACTCCGGCCGGCTAACCGAGGAAGGAATTAAGACGAGAGTATGTCTGGATTCTTTGTCAGAAGTGAAAGAACTTTCAAAGTCTATTTACTCACAGCTGGTAGAAAGTGGTAGTAAATTAAGTGAGATACCCATAAATGGAATCTCACTAATTCCCGCCTTTGGGACGAAAAGAAAGAAGGTAGAGAAACATGTCTTGGTGTCTTTCAGCGACAGAAGAAGTACCTTTCAGGTGAATGCAACTGTCATCTGTGGGTTGTCGCTCGATTTTATAATCGGGAATGACATACTCTCGAGTAGAGTGGTGATCATGGATTGTATCTCTAAAACCGTGGTCAGTTTGTTCGAAGATCCGATAGTATTAGGACACAGCTGTCGATACGACATATTTTAACTGACTGTGTTTTATATCCGGGTTTGAGGGAAGATTTAAGCTTCCCACCAGACCTGCCCTCTATTTTAACTAATAATGAGGTGAGTGTGGCTAGAGTTTTACGTTTTTGTGTGATGTCTGGACTTCTTCCCAAAATATTGGGATTGACATCTTAATGTGCTGTAAATTGGTTTGGTCACCCATTATTTGTAAGTGGTCACCCAACCACAGTTAATTCTTTTTACCTGTTTTGTACTGGTATTTTATTTTTAGTTTTACCTTCCTGCTTTGATCTGCTGTGTCCAATCTTGAAATTTGAGCATTTACAATTCTCGCAAAGATCGGTTCTGAATTGTTCCTTGTTTAACAGATCTTGGCTGCAGTAGTCAACATTTCTTTTGGGAACGGGTGCTGATAACCTCGCTGTAGTGCGCCCTAGAACACTAACCATCATCATCACCATCACCGATAGTATTAGGTGCAGAGGGCACGAAGAGCACAGTTAATTTAGTAAAATGTAGGGAGAACGAGGAAATTTTCATGGATGGGTCATGGGAGATAAAAGGTGATTT
Organism: Schistocerca serialis cubense; assembly: GCF_023864345.2. Classification (NCBI taxonomy): domain Eukaryota; kingdom Metazoa; phylum Arthropoda; class Insecta; order Orthoptera; family Acrididae; genus Schistocerca; species Schistocerca serialis. The sequence goes on along the minus strand of NC_064645.1, from coordinate 163,979,034 downwards.
ATTAAACGGAACCGGAGTTCCAGATGAAGTTAGTTTGCCGTCCACGAGTCGTGATGAGTATTCCACGCATACAGCTGACGAAATTGAAACTGACGGACATGATGCAACTGGTCGTGGGTTAGAGATCCTCGCACATGTACCGTTAGGGTTTAGGGGCCAGAGCATATAAATGAGTATGCTCCCATGATACCCAAGTGGCCCATGCGATTACTGATGACACGCTCAAAAAGGAACATGATAATATCCAGAGCGAGACCACAGTCAAATGCTGTGACGATGAGCACGCCGAGTAAACGGAAAAGTTTGAAGGTGACGCCCCCAGAGCAACAGAGAAACTCATGTGGAGCGCAAAATGGGAAAGCGAGTGCAGAGTGGCAGAGGAGCACTGTGAAGTGCGCCACAGAAGTACTAATGCCCACTCGCCAGCAGAAGAAGACTATGTTGTTCCCTCCACTGTCGCAAAATCTGCAAAAGGAAGACGGTTTTCGGAGAACTGTAGGCGTTTTCGTGCGTGAAGTGGCGAGATAAATTGATCACGTCTCACTCAGAAATAAGGGACACAGTAGATGGCGCCCTGCGTACAAACGATCAGCCAGAAGGTTGCGTGGATGCCGCAGAGGATCATCCCGCGAGAATACCTAGAAACAGTATTCAAGCTAACCCATGGTTGAACCTGCAGCAGAGACAAGAGGTGGAGAAAACAATCGTGGAATTCTGAGATCTATTCTCCTTCCTACCGGGAACATTTCGGGGAGCGATCCACAAGTTTAGAGTAACACGTGACCGGCCTCCGACAGTGAAAACCTACTCAGAGGAGTGGAAGCACCTAAAAGCTACTAGGGAATAGGTACAGGTGATGGAGGCAGCCGGAACCATATCACGGACCGCGTCGCAATATGGGAATCCTCTCGCGATTGTGCCTAAGAAAGATGGGTCTGTCCATTGTTGTCTCGACGCGAGGGTGTTAAATTATCATACTGGGGTAAAGGAACAAGGCCAGAACCTATCCAGAACGTACTGCGGATGTTCTCCGGTAAAATTTGCTTGTCAACCTTTGACAATACAGTCGGTTTCAATCAAGTTCATCCTGACGAAAGTACAATGCTGTCTTATTCGATGGGGACAACCGAGTACCATTCGGGCTTGAGGACTCAAGTTCGCGAGTTTTGAGGGCCCTGAATGGTATAATCACTCGAGAGATGAGAGAATTTTGTATTGCCTACATCGACGACATATCTGTCGCGTCTGCAACTTTTTAAGAACGCGTGTGGCACATAAAACAGCTGTTCGCGGTGCTCCAGAGACATGGCGTGACCCTCAGGCCTGACAAAGCGAACCTGTGAGCAAACAGGGTGGTATATGCCGGGTTCGAGATGTCGCCGGAAGGTATCCATCCGGAAAAGTGCAAATTGTTGGAAATGAAATAACTATCCCGCTTGAGAGAATTAAGACAGTTCTTGGGGCTGATTTCACTTTACAGGTCCACATTGTCAACTTAGTGCAGATGTTGACTTCTCGATAAGCGCTATTGAAGAAGGGCAAGAAGTGGAGCTGCGGAAACGAGGAGGAAAATTCGTTCGAGAAGGTTAAGATTGCGTTTCCTGACAGTTTTTGTTTGGCGCATGCTGTCTTCACGGCACCTTTCTAACTTTTCACAGACGTAAGTGCACAAAGCAATTGGGTATGTCTACAACAAGAAGACAAGGATGGGAACGTGCACATTATGGCCACATACAGCCGGAAGCTACTGGACGCAGAGCCATGGCATTTCACTACAGAATTAGAAATGCTGACCATAGTCTATGCGACAAAACAGTTTAGGAGTTACTTGCTCGGCCGAAAAACTCGTTTACATACAGACTACCATGCTCTAAAGTTTCTAAGAATACTGCTCTATTATGGACGATCTAGCAGAGGGTATGTTTCCGGTGGAATGTGAAACAACAAAGGTGGGAAATTTGGCTCCCTGACGCACTTTAAGAAGATTTAATCGAACACTATCACCAGCACCTTGGCCATTGCGGGGCGACGAACTTGTATGCGATAATCGCCAAGGATTGGGAACATGTCATTCTCAGACGGACAGTTACGGAAATAGTTTGGAAATGAGACATGTGCCGTGGTGTAATCCACCCAAACACGATTGTGCGAGGCGAAATGCGTGCCATCACACCAGAAGCACCGAATGACCTGGTGTGCGTTGATCATTAGGGCCCTCTGCCGAAGGGAGATATTCGGTGGCAGATTTTTTCGTCGTTCTGGACGCATTTACTAAGCACATTAGGCTTTACGCTACAAACCTCTCAAAACGAAAATCTGTGTAAAAAGATGTGTGCAAATATGAGATGCCCAAGGGAGTCCTTTCAGACCATGCTACAGTTTTCACATTTCCGAGATGGAAGCCAGAATGAGAAACGGAAGAGATCAAAGTGACATTCTCCTCAATTAGAAACCCCCAATCAAACCCTGCGGAACAATATATGCACCAGCTGGGAGTTATCATTAGAATATTGGTTCCTGACAGACAGAAAGCCTAGGAGCAGCACCTACCGAAGATAGAGAAGTACGTCAATAAAGCCATGCAATGCAGTACTGGATACAGACCAATAGACATACAGTTCCAGAAACCAGAGAAGTCCGTGGTTGAGAGGATTACCATACCGCCGACGGGTAGAGAGGCAGAGATAACACCAGCAACGCGTGAATCGAGCCTGAGAGTTCATGATGCAGAAGGCGACGAAGCGAATCGGAAGGGAGCAGGGAAAAGGGACGAAGACTTACAGGATCGGCGACCGAGTCCTCTTAAGAATGCATAGGACGTCAGATGCATAAAAGAGAAGAATAGCAAAATTCTTCCAACTGTACGAGGGGCCATATTTGGTTCGGAAGGTAGTAACAACCAATGCGTACGCAATTTATGATGGCGAGATCGAGGTTGGGATTTTTAATGACCGCAGGCTGAGAGCGTACGTGACTCAGTAGAATGCTGTGCAGCATTAGTGGTATAGAAAATTGTAGATCTCTGTTAACATCACGCTGTATCTCGAAAGTACATTTTCTGTTGTAGTAATTAGTACTTACTATTTGTGCTTCCAAGAGACAGTCAGTCATTTTATGAGTACCTGAAGCTTGGTGTGAATGTGGAGAGACGTTATGACGGTTGCATGCGTGTGTCCTGCGTTCCGTGCGCCATCGCGACGTGCAGTGCAAGGCGGAGAGCAACCTCCCGTATTCGACAGCGTGATGCATCCAGTAGCGCGGGTTATCAGGCAGCTCACGCAAGCGCATTGCCATTTCCTTGTCTTTCAGTTTTTGTTTATTTGTTGTATATATTTAATTGTAATGCAGTGGGATGCATCCATGTTTCACCGTATTACCGTGTGAGGTGTTCAGTGTAATGAGTGTAGCGTGAAAGTTGAAAACTAGACACGCACCAATATTTGATGAGATTTCTGTTGGAGCCTACAGAGGCGCACCAACGGTACCTTGCAGTTGGCGGAGAAGACATTTTATCATTGCAAAGTAGTACATGAAACGTTGATTGAAGCGTGTTAATATTACCTTGCACGTTACAATTTAAGGGTTGGGTAAAAAATCGCGAGTGTACAAAGTAAGGTACACAAAAGATTTGTTTTTGATTAGTCACCTTCTAGACGTCGGTACGGCATGCTTAACTTAAGGCTTAGAAAGTTAGGTACATGAATACTTTTTTTTCTTGACATTGGAGACCGTCCACCGGGCTCACATAGCTGACACTTAGCAACCTAGTAAATGAGAAGGAGGTCTCCCAAAGATCAATGATCACTACTTTACACGTCTTGATTGTGGGTTCTGTGGAAGAGGGAAAGATACAAATCTTAATTTTGTACGTCGTATAAGGTAAGAAAATATGTGCACGGTTCACGAAAACGTAAAGGTGCTACCCGTCCCATCCTATCTAGCATCTCCTTATCAGTCGAATAAAGTGTGTCATCCGGAAATTTGTGGTTTTGTGAGACCAGATATTTTAACTGACATCCATTCAGTATCGATTTTATAGCGCTCTTCGATGAACAATACCACTTAAGGTCAATTCGTATGTCACTTGCCTTAGTTCTGACTTGTGTATTTTACGTGTTGGCATTTCCGACAAATAATTCTTTTATAAACATTATAACATTTGTTTCACATGTCTTAACTCTATGTGTCGTCTAGATGTTTAGTATTCTCATCTGTGATGTGATGAACAGTATGGTGATCGGTTTATATTTGACTTACAGTTATCTTGAATACATGATTATTTTGCATACATCTTGTGCATGCCTTTGACGTTATGGTAACATTCATTGTGTTCAATGTTGTGTGTGTCCCTCATGTATTGTTTACTTGCATGATCTTCATTTATTTGTGCATGTATTGTCTTATGTACGGATTCGACGTTATCACCTCCAATGTAACGTTGTTCTTCATGAACAGTTTACTTGTAAGGAAATTTATTTATCTGTACATGTGTTGTACCTCTTTACTGAGGGCAGCCGACGCGCTCTGAACAGCTCCGAGGCAACGTGCAGAGCCAACGCAGCTCCAGCCACTGACAGCATACATGACGAACGATAACGAATAGTGAATGGTGAGACGATTATCACAGTATTATAAGAAAGATGCATCTTACCATATCCCATTTTCCAAATACGACACAGTAATTAACAGTTGTATACCACACTTGAATACATAGTGGGTGATCTTTAGGCATTTGTGTCTAGTACACCAACTTATATTACAACTGCCATTAATTATTGGCAACACAGAAAATTTTCAGCTTATTCTCCTAATATTTTGCGTTTAGCTATCGCTGTGTATGAATCTCTGGTGTGAAATCAATTTAACATGCTTATTTTCATGAAAATATAACCAAGGAAAAAATACAGAATGAAACAAACAGCAACGCCGTACTTTATTGCTTCAGATTTAGAAGACCAGGCACATTCATCATACTAATAACTTACTTTGGGTCAACCAAAAGTACCATTGATATAGCTTGAATATGTCTTCCATTTCAGTATCACTGCAGAAGGTTTGCAATTTACTTGCTGCAGCGCCCTTCTCTTGCTCTCACAGTCCGTCCACAAGTTTAGTCTTTGGCGACAACAAATCTTGATGAATTTTGAGACAAATCACGCTTAAAATGGTTGCAGTTCATGGGTTACAACTGTGTGTACTTAATTATCAAAGTCGTTCAACAAATCTTCTGTTACTTTGAGATGATAACAGTTAAAAGTCTTGATACTGATGTTTTGCTGCTGTTCATCTATCTGTGTCAGAGTCTTCAGTAAATCATTCTGTATTTGGAGAAGAATTGACTTCAACGTGCCTTTCTGTGGACCTCTTAGAACCTATAAAAAGAAGAAAAAATCGTATAAGTTATACTAATTTCGGTAACTTAAATTACGTATTAATCTCCCACCCAAAAACTTCATGTACAGTAAGATGGCAAAGTACGAACTGTGTACTAAATGATGATATATACAGGGGGAAAGTCTTTTCAAACTGATGGTGTCTTTCACCCTCGTTTATTACGGAATACTTACTAAACAAATTGTGTCTACCAATTCCAGTGTAATTATTAGAGCTCAGGAATAATATACTGAGAAATATATTCCATTGAATTAGAATATAAGTGTTGGGAGTATCTCATCGATTACCACTGCATTAAATATTCCAGCACACCACATAGGATTTTACAACGAATTTCGCATTTCAGTCTAATGTTTAGAGATAGTATGGACAAATCAAACACTGTAACCTATTATCTTGACATACATACCTCGATAATTTTGCTGACGATCAGGTAACGAACATTCGGTGATGGATCATTAATATACTTTTGCAGCTCTGAAAGGAGCTGCTTGCAGACTTAGTCAGAAATGTGCTGGTACATCAAAATATTCACTAACGATTCGGCAGCTCCCAGACGAATTATTTCCTAAAGAAGCAAACGTAAGATTTAATAAATAACTCAGATCAAGGTACCCTTTCAGAGTTCTAACGACATCTAGTGCATTATCGATAAAGAGTATTGAAATATCTGACTACTATGGGGTTAATGATGAACTAACACAATTAATATAAAGACAGCTCAGAGGAATAGTTTTTATTATAATAGCTCTAATTCTGTCGTTATCTCTAATCAATACTGCACATTATTTACTGCTTTTTTTTCTTCCTTAAGAGTACTCAAGCCTAGAGTTCAACATTCATGGACAGAAAGCTAATTTCCAAAAATGACATTACTTCATTATCACACATTTGTTCCTAATAGTTTCATAAGCTCAGTATACATTCAACGTGATATGTCAATGAAATACAATGTTGAAACATACATTATAATAATTCTACTGGGGAACCGAGTAACGCGTCCTATAATGATAAATGGAGTTTGGCAACAGCTAACAGCTTTGCACCTCAGCGTCCCTTATTTCACATGTTTAGGATGTTTGCACTCATCGCGAAACATTAGAATATCAAAGAATGATATACCTTAATCTGTCTGGAAACATGTTTAGTGTTTGGATGAACAGGGGTTTTACGAATGGTTCGGAATAGTTCCTGTGGTGTCACCGCCAGACACCACACCAGGTGGTAGCCTTTAAATCGGCCGCGGTCCATTAGTATACGCCGGACCCGCGTGTCGCCACTGTCAGTGATTGCAGACCGAGCGCCACCACATGGCAGGTCTAGAGAGACTTCCTAGCACTCGCCCCAGTTGTACAGCCGACGTTGCTAGGAATGGATCACTGACAAATACGCTCTCATTTGCCGAGACGATGGTTAGCATAGCCTTCAGCTACGTCATTTGCTACGACCTAGCAAGGCGCCATTACCAGTTTATATTGAGATTGTTATTAATGTATCAACAAGAGCGATGTACACCAATTATGGATTAAAGTTAAGTATTCCAGAAGCTATGTACCTTATTGGCTATATTAATTACATTGTCCTGTTCCAGACCTCACGCCAGTTTGCGTGAGCTTAAACGTGTGCCTTTCGGCTCCCTCTCATAGCGACTTGGCTATCTTGCCAAGTCACAACAGTTCCAAAGTGCCTCGGCGAAGAGAAATGAGCAGCATTTGTAGTATTTTCAAACAGCCAATGAGAAGCAGTGTGGTAACTCAAACTAATGCCTCTAGCGCCACCATTGTCATTAATACAAATTGTGACAATACATTATCTTCCATCCTAGATGCATCAAAATACTTTTATGACTATACATCACTAAAAAAAAGTTACTGTGCGGATAGCTTCACATAACTCAAATCACTACCAAATGCTTTAGAGGCACTCGGTGTTTTGGTTTAGTGTCTCTTAAGTAGTACTTAATTTGTTATATAATGCTGCTTTACAATGATACTATATGATAATACAATTTTAATGCTACACAGTATTTTACGACTGTGCCTACATCCATTCAACAACAAAAATTGCTGATTTCTATTTGTCAGGATTCCCTTTCCCCATCTTTCAGTTCACACAGTGTGATGTTACAAAATAAAAGTGATGTTGTTATTCAATGGAAAGTTGGAAATTGAGATTTAGCTTACTGTTTTATCAATCGCAATTGGCGTAAGAATCATGGATTGACCATTGTCATAAAATATTGCATTATGAGATGTGAATAGTTTCTACTTGCAGTTTCGCGTGGCTTGAGGCAGTCTCAACTAGCGTGCTATTGATTAAGAAATTGCGTTATCGTCTTTCTAATTACTTCATGATCGTAGATACGATCATACCCGGTTGTGAAGTTATTGTTATGACAAAAAAAATTTCCTAAGGGACCAGAAAGTTCTTAAGGGCGCAAAAACAACTGTAACATCACACAAAAGGGAAATTCAATATTAAAGCTGATGCAAGAAGACGATAAAACAGTTTTCTTTTTATCAATGTAACACGCACATTGGACTGCTGATCTTGGAGTCTGTAATATTAGCAAAATGCATAATTAAAATGAAAATAATACTGAGGAGATAATAGAAATGAGCACTGCTAAATGATTCAGTATTCCCAGAACAAATATTTATTATAACTAAAACATATATCGTACCTTAAGCTTAATACTACAATGACGGTAGATTTTTATGTCCATATCATGTCCATTGAGCGCTCTTTTATATAGCCATTGTCCTCTTGAGTCGCTCGTGCTTCGTCACGGTAAGTTACAACAGTTCTTCTTCCTACACTTCACTCAAAACTTAGACGGAACACGTTTTTATTTATTTAGTAAAAATAATTAGATCAGACCGCCACAAATCTGCGTCCGTCTTACTCGAGAAAAACAGTAAAAGTCTTTTTAGCGCTGAAGGCTTCATTTGTTCTCCAGCGAACAAAATAGTGAAGGATCGCACATCTATCCGTATTTCTGTTTATATTGCCGCCCAAAGACGACGAATTACATTATTTAGAAAATTCCACCGTCGCTATGCGACGCCTCATTATACATTAATCATTATTTACAAACAAGTATTTGCCTTCTGGCTGAATTTGCTGTTTTAATTAAGCCAAAAATAGCGAATATCACATTGCCTCCCATGAGGAGAGAGGGAATGCCGAAGGATTACCTCGATCCTCATGTCCTCATGAGATATTCGTGATTTTTGGTGTGACATTTACATAACGTTACTGGCGTACAAAGTACATAAATTGAAATCACATTTATAAACATCTATCAGATATTTATCATTTTTCAAAATAAAGTTTTTCATTCTTTGTTCATCAGTCACTTCATTCCGTAATACCAAGACTAACATTTATGTGCATTTTTAAGTTTGGTCCATATTTGCTTATAACAATAAGTGAACGTTCATTTCGCTCTTCAGGGGATTGAATTCAGAAATTACTTTCTCTTAAGCTTAACAACTAATACATGAGTACAGTGAGTGCTTATTATCACTAAACTAGAGTGGACAATGTTCAAGCATCTGTTGACTCCTTGTGGTTCAATTACAGTTTAATAACGTAGCACTACACTTCGTGATGCTTTCACTTTCTGTGTTAGCTGTCTACGGCGTTCATCATGCAGTACATCTGTCCTTTCCACTGTGGTGCCAGGAATTCAAGTGGCTTCCCGGGTTTTTATTTACAATATGAAACAGAAGAAGTGGAAAATTATTAGTATAACTTACAAGCTACTGGATACATTTGTTAAGGATCGGGACTGGTCTGGAGTTTAGGGTCTTCCTATAGTGCACATTCATTTTCTTTGTCCATCAAGAGACAGGATTATAATTCATTTTAGCAGTGTTCAGGAGTGCCGGTATTAATGGCTTTAAGGTCTGAGTAATCTAACAATCTACTTCTCACTCATCTTAACTTCAACTCAAGAAAATCGCTTAATTTACATATGAAGATGTAGTCACACAAGTGTACAAATGTCTTTCCTCCAGTATGTACGATGGAAGTCATGGCGGTTAGCAGTTTAAAGTTTGGATTGTTTCGTCACCCACACGTAAGCCACTCACAGCGGCTGCACAGTGTTGCGTGAGCTCCAATACTTAGTATCCGTTCGCGCTCAGGCTGTAACAGAGCTGGTGGTCGTCGAGTGCTCCCTTTTTTTTTTTTTTTTTTTTTTTTTTGTGAACTTCGTATCACACGAGTGCATCGATACAAACACCTCGCGCGCGTTTTCCATCGGAGGAGCCAGACACTGAAGCTGCCTCCATACTTCTCTGTCAACTGCCTCCCATGAGGCTCACAGGTAAGTGATGACGAATGTTTTAGCTGTCGCTGCACTTAGAACAACACTGAACTTTGCGTTGCACCTGTTGTCGTAGCCTTGACTTCTTTTTACACTTGCAGTACAACACTACCACTAATATACAGTGAACAGTTACTTTTATTATGCACGTCGCACTTTAGTGTGCATCTTCACACAGCATTCGTGCTTAGTTCCTTCGCCGATAGAGTTCATTTACAAAACAACCAATTTTGCAGGTTTCCTCCATTGGTACAGAAAGACTTAATTCTACTATTTACAAAAGATGACTTACGAGCTAATATTTACAATTAATGGTCACTCCTTTTGTTAAGTCCAGTGAACAACTGCTTTATGAATGGACTCTTTATATCTCAAGATTTGCTTTCACTAGTGAACCTAAAAATATTCTTTCAAACTTTCTTTTAAGTGCTCATCTCCTCATTATGAAAACTACAGGTTTCGCAACACTCGTTGCATTTATTCTTTAGTGCACCCAAGATCATTTTCTACTGCCACGCAGCATATCTACTACATAACGAGTACACATTTAACGCTGAATCTTTTTTTTTTCTTTTCGTGCTTTCCTTTGTGCTTGCCAAATTTTTTTTATATTTGAGGGCAGACTGGATAACAATAGTTCTCCCTCTTCGCTTCATGTACTCAGCAATCGTTCTCTGTTAAAAAAAAATAGGGTAACGCGTGTCTACTATTTTTTTTGCATGAATGGAATTACCGACAGTTCACTGGGTGTACGCAACCGGTCCATAACAAACATTACCAAAGCTAGCGAAGTTCATCACGCTACGTGTCTCATTTCTCATGAGCACTGCTTTGCCCCGAAGCACACGTGCCTTTTACAAGTCGACCCTTGGTGTGGGTTAATGAACCAAGATCAAAAGGAACGGGCACAAGGAAAATGGATTTCATAAGAGGAGTGTCTTAGGAGACATTTTTGCAATAAAATCTGCATGTAAATAAAATTATCTTAATAAACATAGGCACATATATAAACTTCAACCTCCTTCCTTACAGCATGCTTTACTACTTCTACGTCTTACTCTGGTTATAGTCAGTATTAAGTTTAAATATCACTGAATTGCTTGTTCTTTGGATTAGCCTTCAATTAGGGTATTGAATGGTCGCTAGATTACACTACAAATCTTCTGAAGATCTTTACTTGGACTTATTTATGATACAGGTGGCTTGCTGTGTGGTTATTTAGTACCTCGATTCTACTGAAATCAATTCGTCAGCTAACATTCCTCATTTACTCTTTACATTGGGCTCAGATCACAGGGAAATAGTTTACTTTCATAGCAATTAATGGCCTCGTGGAGTACTTACGCTACATTATTGATGCTTCATGGTTTGCCTCCATTTGTACTGTATTTCACCTTACTTAGTTTACTACAGCTTATTGTCTCCTTGCGTGAACACATGCGGGTTACCACTTGTTTTTCCATTTAACAGCACGCTTTAACTGAACTTTAAGCTATTTCTTCTACTCCTGTCCACTGTCTGGAGTGTTTGAACATGTACCTTTTTTTTTTTTTTTTAAGCAGGTAATTTGGGCTTTTACAACAGAACTTCAAGTACTTACATTACTAAAAATAAATCTATCTTCTTGTATCTTGAGAGAAGTGCTTATTTACGCATCCTTCTCCATTTCTCACCTTTACATATTTATATAGCTCCGGGCAGTCGCCTCGCAAGCACTTTTTTTTTCTTAATACTAACTTAAAATTAAATTGAAATTCTTGGTGCAACCCCAGTTTCCTGCTTCAGCTTGTTGAAGAAATATCAGTTCATGTCCATCACTATAAACAATTTTTTCATACATAGCATTTAATACTTAAAGTTTACATGTAATAGCCGTTACCATGTAGTCAGTGCGCTGTTCAACACAATACTTATCATTAACAGTTCACACAAGGAAATTTCCAGTAAGCAAGAATTCATTTCCACGACAGTATTTAACCACTACCATTATAAAATTTCTTTAAGTCTTGGTGGTGAAATAAGCCTTTTACTCTCCCCGTAGCCGGGTCAGTTAATAAATAACTCCCTATGTGCGGTTTCCTTAAAATAAGGTAAGGACCTTGGTACATATGTTGCCACTTGCGATTTTTCTTACATATTAATGATGGCTTGAAATGAGTCTTAAGTAATACCTTTTCACCTACATGGTAATTTACAACTTTGTTTACTTTTTTATCATAGCCTTTCTTCCTTAATTGAGCATTGGTGGTAATGGAACTTAAAGCTTCTCGAATTTTGACATCTAGATCTACCTCAGGGCTAGGTATCTTGGGAAGAGGATCAACCCACTCATTCTGTTCCTTCTTTCGAGATATCAACTCGTGTGGAGTAAAACCTGTGGAAGTGTGTGGCAAATTATTAACTATCTCCTCAAAAGGTGTCACAAAATCAACCCAACGAGTTTGCTTGTCTGGAATGTACGTCCGAACAAATCTGTTAAACTCCTTGAAGATCCGCTCAGTCAAATTCGACTGAGGCCTAAAACGTGATATTAAGATCTGCTTGACATTGTGATGGGCCAAAAACTAACGCCATTTGCGGCAAGTAAAGTTGGATGCATTATCTGAAAGTATAGATTCGGGGACTCCGAATCGAGGGAAATAGTCATTTTCAAGACAGCGTATAATAGGCGGAGCACAAGATGTCTTCATAACATACATTCGAACGTATTTAGTGAAGTTGTCGAGAACAGCAACGAGGTATTTGACACCTCCCCTACCCATCGGTAGAGGGCCAGCCAGGTCAATGCTAATGAGCTGATTAGGTCTTTCTGCGATGATCGGATTCAATGGAATTAAAGTAGGAATATTCAGAGCTTTCGCCTTTTGGCAGATGACACAGAATTTTAGCAACTTGTGTATCCGACGATGTAGGTTGGGCACATAACAGTAAGTAGCAATCTTCTTTTTACACTTCTCTGGACCATAGTGGCCCCAAGAAATGTGGGTATACCACAAAAGATGTTCGACAAAACTGCTAGGTATACAAACAAGCCAGTTGTCTGATGACACAGAGGTACGATGAAATAATACCTGATTATGAATCTTGAAGAATTTGGACAACTTATGGTTTGGATTTTCTTGAAGAAGTCTGATTACTTTTCCCCACTTAGGATCTGTGGTCTGTAGTGTCTGGATTTGCTTGCACAGTTCCAAGAAATATTTTCTATGAATGGGATCCTGCATAAGAAGAACTTTGTAATTCGACATCTGTTCTACCAACTCACTTGTCTCAGGCAGACCTTCTGGTGAACGAGAAAGTGCGTCTGCAATAATGTTATCCTTGCCCTTTATATACACAATATCAAAATCGTATTCTTGCAGAAATAAACACCACCTGGTCAGACGCGGATGTTGTAATTTACAGGTCAAAAGATACGAAAGTGCTTGATGGTCCGTAAACACTTTTATCTTTCTGCCAAAAATGTAATAATTAAACCTCTTGAAGGACCAAATAACTGCAAGTGCCTCCAGCTCAGTAACTGAATAGGACTTTTCACATTCTGTTAAGACCCTACTCGCAAAACTAATCACTCTGATCTGCTCTGTTTCGTCTACTAATTCAATCTGAAACAAACAAGATCCAATTCCAACAAACGAAGCGACTGAGGTGATACAAAATTCTTTGTCCATTTGTGGATGACAGAGAATGTTATTGTTTACAAGACCATCTTTAATTGCCTGAAAAGCTTTCTGACACTCTGGTGTCCAAATCCAATGCGTACTTTTCTTCAGAAGATTGTGCAAAGCGGGATTGTTCATTACTTGACCAGACAGAAATCGTCGAAAGAAAGACGAAAGACCGAGAAATCCTCTTAGTTGCCTCTTAGTTACCGGCGTAGGGAAATTCTTAATCGCAGACAACTTTTCCGGGTCGGGTTTAATCCCTTCAGGTGTAATCACATGACCTAAAAACTTTACCTCACGTTTTCCAAATTTTGACTTTTTCAGATTCGCTGTAACACCATGTTCTTGAAATCTCTGAAACACCTTTCGTAGAATAGCTAAATGATCTTCCCAGTTCTTAGTGGCTATCAACACGTCATCTACATAAACAGTTACCTCATCCAGAAGTTCAGGTCCTAACACAAAATCGAGAGCAGAAATAAATATTCCCGAGCTTACATTTAAACCAAAAGGCATGACCTTAAACTGATATGAGCGGCCGGCAAATATAAAAGCAGTATATTTTCTGGATTCCTTGGCCAATTTCACCTGCCAATAGCTACTTCTTAAATCAAGTGTACTCAAAAATCTAACGCCATGAAATTTTTGCAAGTGCTCCTCAAGTGCTTCAGGTCGAGTCCTTATCGGTACAATTATTTTGTTTATTGATCTGGCGTCCAGTACTAGTCTGACACTACCGTCCTGTTGTCACCTGTCTCTGTTTACTATCTGCCATTTTCGACAGTAAATCAGGTGCTACGCAAGGCTTTCGTCGTTTGTCAGTGACGTGGTGAGTCCGCTAAGAGCACCGCTCTCGCGTGAGCAACAAATGAAATTCTATCTTGCGAGAAGACAAGATGGAACCTAAACGTTTCAGACAAATGAATGAAGATGCTCTTCACTGCAAATTGCACACACTATCCACCATGTTGAAAATGCAATCCAGCTATACTAACAATGGGGAAAAATAATTTCTATTATCAGACTACGAATAATTTTACTTTGAAAGATAAAATAAAGCAGATTTTCTATAGCGGGAAGGAGATAGAAAGGATGTGGATCGACTTGGAAAAGCAACGTTGCTACTGAAGCACTACACTGCGTATGCAAAATTCTGACTTACTTTTTGATGGCTTGGTTTGCACTAGGTTGTCTCAGCAAATTCGCGTCTCTTTTCTTTTCCTTTCTCTCGATAATTAAACTGCGTTATCGACCAGCGTATTTTCTGTCTTACTCACAGAGAGATGATGTGTACATGAAACGAGAGAACATTTATTAACACAAGCACATAGAAAATTTTCCAAGAATTTGAACTAATTTTTGGTCAAGTCCCTGTTCGGGCGCCAAGTGTGATGTTACAAAATAGAAGTGATGTTGTTATTCAATGGAAAGTTGGAAATTGAGATTTAGCTTACTGTTTTATCAATCGCAATTGGCGTAAGAATCATGGATTGACCATTGTCATAAAATATTGCATTATGAGATGTGAATAGTTTCTACTAGCAGTTTCGCGTGGCTTGAGGCAGTCTCAACTAGCGTGCTATTGATTAAGAAATTGCGTTATCGTCTTTCTAATTATTTCATGATCGTAGATACGATCATACCCGGTTGTGAAGTTATTGTTATGACAAAAAAAATTTCCTAAGGGACCAGAAAGTTCTTAAGGGCGCAAAAACAACTGTAACATTACACAAAAGGGAAATCCAATATTAAAGCTGATGCAAGAAGACGATAAAACAGTTTTCTTTTTATCAATGTAACACGCACATTGGACTGCTGATCTTGGAGTCTGTAATATTAGCAAAATGCATAATTAAAATGAAAATAATACTGAGGAGATAATAGAAATGAGCACTGCTAAATGATTCAGTATTCCCAGAACAAATATTTATTATAACTAAAACATATATCGTACCTTAAGCTTAATACTACAATGACGGTAGATTTTTATGTCCATATCATGTCCATTGAGCGCTCTTTTATATAGCCATTGTCCTCTTGAGTCGCTCGTGCTTCGTCACGGTAAGTTACAACAGTTCTTCTTCCTACACTTCACTCAAAACTTAGACGGAACACGTTTTTATTTATTTAGTAAAAATAATTAGATCAGACCGCCACAAATCTGCGTCCGTCTTACTCGAGAAAAACAGTAAAAGTCTTTTTAGCGCTGAAGGCTTCATTTGTTCTCCAGCGAACAAAATAGTGAAGGATCGCACATCTATCCGTATTTCTGTTTATATTGCCGCCCAAAGACGACGAATTACATTATTTAGAAAATTCCACCGTCGCTATGCGACGCCTCATTATACATTAATCATTATTTACAAACAAGTATTTGCCTTCTGGCTGAATTTGCTGTTTTAATTAAGCCAAAAATAGCGAATATCACAACAGGTAAACGAGATAGCTGAAGTCTTTGATATTTCCTTCCTCGTACAGAGTCGTGTCACAGGCTTATGTGACGACAAGTGTTATTTCAGAACGACTCTAAATTCTGCTAAAGTAAATTTTCAGTGTTTCTAAATAAAAATAATCAATTCAAAATAGACATGAAGAATTGGCATACCTCTTCCTCCTTTTGCAGCATATCAAAGAGGGGTATAATATCGACTTGAAAGTGGCTTAAATCCACCACTTTTGCAAACTCATACAGTTTTCTGGCTGCATTTTTCCTCACGGCAACACTTTCATCGATACACAGACGATGATATATCTGGCGCGAAAAGGCTGCAAAGAAAAGAAACGGGTAAATGAGATTTCTATTTCACAGACTGACAATCGGAAATACGTTTGCCAAAAGATATACATGCTGATCAGAAGCTGTGTGAAAACATGTATGGGAGTCACAGGAGAAGCTGTGCTGGGAAATAACTCTTAAGAAAAAAATTCGGTACGTTGCACCGTTTCCGAAATATAACAGCTAGAGCTTGAAGCTTATCGTCTCTGTATCGTAATGGTTAGCCGTCTTCCGTCGTCAACGTGGCACAGAAATTACACCCAGTGCTGGCCCATTGAGTGCATACAGAGTTTAGACTAATGTGGGCACTAACATTTCCTCATTTCAGGAACTCAGATTTAATTAATCTCAGATTCAGTAATTGGACACTGAGCTTCCTAAGGAGTTTGACACTTAACACCTCTTGAACATGTTGATACTAATGTAAAGTCTAGTATCACATCTACAGGAAGAGACATTGTCTCTATTTTTGCAAAAAAAAAAAAAATAAATAAATAAGTAAATAAAATAAAATAAAATGAACTCAAACCCTACACATCATCAAACGTACATTCCCTGTGGCAACTCACCACAAGCTGGTAAGTGCTTTGTCAAAAAAGAGACAGCATTTGTACGCAGTAATAAAAAAAAAATTCTCGAGAAGTAAAACACACACATTTTTCTACAGCATTCTCCATAAGCCAGAAGAGTACAGTTAGTTGGACTGAGCGAATTACCTTTTCCAGCCTGCGAAAGTCCTGCATAGCATTTGCACAGGAGTGTGCGTGCTAAAATTTTAGACTTAATTGACTCTTCTGCTGTCAATATACTCAAGAGGGAAACGAATCGATCTTCATAGTATTGACGAAATATTGTTGGAGTTGTCTCCCTCTTCCAGCACTGCGCTGTGTCACACACGTCTGATTCCTCTGTTGGTGGAGTGTGCTCCAGAGCAGGCTGAAGAGGAAACAGCACAAATATAGGAACGAACACAGGAAAACTATAAAATGTCAATATTCTATGGTTTTAAGATATTTCAGTTAAAAGCTCAGAAAAAAGTGTGTCGTTTTGTGAAAGTAAATGACAATTTTTAACAATTATGTAGGTTTCAGAAGACATATATTTCTAGAACCTGAAACTCTCCGATAGACTTAGCAAAGGCACGTCACAGTGTGTCACCGAAGGTATGGTGTTTACTTTAAAAGTAGCTAAGAAATATTTCCTAAGACTTCTGAATGCCGTTATACGCGTTTTCTCTTTTCTTCGCTGTTAATTTGCAAAACTTTGTAGTTTTCATTATTCTACAAGAAATAACAACTGCTTAAGTATCATTTCTGTTCTGAAACAGCATATTTGCGAATAGTACACTCCTGGAAATTGAAATAAGAACACCGTGAATTCATTGTCCCAGGAAGGGGAAACTTTATTGACACATTCCTGGGGTCAGATACATCACATGATCACACTGACAGAACCACAGGCACATAGACACAGGCAACAGAGCATGCACAATGTCGGCACTAGTACAGTGTATATCCACCTTTCGCAGCAATGCAGGCTGCTATTCTCCCATGGAGACGATCGTAGAGATGCTGGATGTAGTCCTGTGGAACGGCTTGCCATGCCATTTCCACCTGGCGCCTCAGTTGGACCAGCGTTCGTGCTGGACGTGCAGACCGCGTGAGACGACGCTTCATCCAGTCCCAAACATGCTCAATGGGGGACAGATCCGGAGATCTTGCTGGCCAGGGTAGTTGACTTACACCTTCTAGAGCACGTTGGGTGGCACGGGATACATGCGGACGTGCATTGTCCTGTTGGAACAGCAAGTTCCCTTGCCGGTCTAGGAATGGTAGAACGATGGGTTCGATGACGGTTTGGATGTACCGTGCACTATTCAGTGTCCCCTCGACGATCACCAGTGGTGTACGGCCAGTGTAGGAGATCGCTCCCCACACCATGATGCCGGGTGTTGGCCCTGTGTGCCTCGGTCGTATGCAGTCCTGATTGTGGCGCTCACCTGCACGGCGCCAAACACGCATACGGCCATCATTGGCACCAAGGCAGAAGCGACTCCCATCGCTGGAGACGACACGTCTCCATTCGTCCCTCCATTCACGCCTGTCGCGACACCACTGGAGGCGGGCTGCACGATGTTGGGGCGTGAGCGGAAGACGGCCTAACGGTGTGCGGGACCGTAGCCCAGCTTCATGGAGACGGTTGCGAATGGTCCTCGCCGATACCCCAGGAGCAACAGTGTCCCTAATTTGCTGGGAAGTGGCGGTGCGGTCCCCTACGGCACTGCGTAGGATCCTACGGTCTTGGCGTGCATCCGTGCGTCGCTGCGGTCCGGTCCCAGGTCCACGGGCACGTGCACCTTCCACCGACCACTGGCGACAACATCGATGTGCTGTGGAGACCTCACGCCCCACGTGTTGAGCAATTCGGCGGTACGTCCACCCGGCCTCCCGCATGCCCACTATACGCCCTCGCTCAAAGTCCGTCAACTGCACATACGGTTCACGTCCACGCTGTCGCGGCATGCTACCAGTGTTAAAGACTGCGATGAAGCTCCGTATGCCACGGCAAACTGGCTGACACTGACGGCGGCGGTGCACAAATGCTGCGCAGCTAGCGCCATTCGACGGCCAACACCGCGGTTCCTGGTGTGTCCGCTGTGCCGTGCGTGTGATCATTGCTTGTACAGCCCTCTCGCAGTGTCCGGAGCAAGTATGGTGGGTCTGACACACCGGTGTCAATGTGTTCTTTTTTCCATTTCCAGGAGTGTAGTTGAGATGCTTAACAACTTGGTACTTACAGTCTATCTTTCGGAATTTCTACTTCAGGTATAAAATGAGTCCACAGTTTTGCACAGCAAATCTTTCATTGGTCCCAGTCATTTACCACGTACTGAGGCATTCACCTCGTAAATAAACTATTTTATATTGCAGATTTTTAAAAGGATCTTAGTTGTTCTGATTGGAATACAGCATTTGAAATTTCAAATAATTATCAACTATAGTAAACTGTGAGTGGAAGCCTAGATACATCGTGTACAAAAAAACTGCAGTTAGAAGAATCAGCGAATACAAAAAAGGAGAAGAAACTGGGAATAGATAGTAGCCTTTCGTCGATGTTATTCAATATAAAAGTTTCATAGTTCCACTTTTTAATTTCATAGTTCCACATGGTTTCAAAACTACTGTCTACTGAACAATAGTACAAGTGACAGAAATCGAACAGGAGAAGGTAAATGCGAACACACAACGCAATTCTGACTCTACGACCCAGCTTAGAAAATAGACTGATAACAACCCACATTGCAGATTTTTAAAAGGATCTTAGTTGTTCTGATTGGAATACAGTATTTGAAATTTCAAATAATTATCAACTATAGTAAACTGTGAGTGGAAGCCTATATACATCGTGTACAAAAAAACTGCAGTTAGAAAAATCAGCGAATACAAAAAAGGAGAAGAAACTGGGAATAGATAGTAGCCTTTCGCCGATGTTATTCAATGACTACATTGAGGCAATAGTTAAGGAAACCAAGGATCAATTCTGAAAGGAAGTTCCGGAACATTTTTAGATTAGCCACTGGCCTTGCAGTTCTGTCACACACAGCAACAGACTTAGAAGGTCATTTGAAAAGAATAAATGGAGTCTTGACAAACAAAAATTTTGTGATTTGTTGATGATATTTTGTCAATGATGGCAAAGAAATTGGAAGAGCAACTGAACACAATGGATCATGTCTTGAAAATCAGGTGATGCTGGAGAACTTAAATTAGAAATTCAAACACTAGTCGCCGAAACTTTTCCGGTTTCATAAATATGATGCCAGCGTTTACTGAGATTTATAAACTGTGAATGTCGTACGGCATTACAGGCTGGGATGTCTTTTAGAGATTCAGCCCCCCCCCTGCGGGTTCGGGGGTTAGAATAGGCCCGCGGTATTCCTGCCTGTCGTAAGAGGCGACTAAAAGGAGTCTCAAACGTTTCGGCCTTATGTGATGGTCCCCTCTCGGGTTTGACCTCCATCTATCTAAATTATTCCGAAGAGCGAGCCAATTGGGGAAGGGCACCTTACATGGTGCACTGTATCCTTCGTGCAATTAGACCTATAGCCGTCTTTCTCGTCGTTGCAATGGTGTCCCGCTCGTTTTCGATCTCTTGGGCGATTACCACGCTGCACTCTGCAGTGTTTCTTTTAACTGTGACGACGACCTTGGCCATTTTTGCACCTAAGATCCAGCACGGTAGCCAGTCTGTTGTGGTGGGGTCGCCATGTACCCTCTTGGTTGTAGCCCCCTGACAACACAGGGATCGCTCTACTGATGCCTGCGCCGTTCACTCCCCACGTATGCCAAGGAGTAGATGCCCATCTCCCTGGGGCATCAGGACTCCCGGCAATGGCCATCCTGCCAGGTGGCCTTTGCTGTGGCTGGGTGGCGCCCGTGGGGAGGGCCCTTGGTCGGAGTAGGTGGCATCAGGGCGGATGACCCGCAATGAAGCGTGGTACATCATCTGTCGCTGGCGGCCAGCCGTCAGCAGTCTCTAAGCGTTCGAGAGCCCATTTTAAAGGTAACGTTTATGACCCCAAATCGTTCCCCTCCCTCGCCACACCATGGGAGGAACGACAGGCATTGCGTGACACTGAGACGTATTCGCCCAGATATCTTGTCTGTACCAGAGCTGATGGGGAATCTTTCCTATCCATGAAGCCTCAGTTCTTTGTAGAGCATTTAGAGGACAAGTTCGGTGAGGTGGAGGGCTTGTCCAAGATGCGGTCTGGATCGGTGTTGATAAAAACGGCATCCTCTGCCCAGTCACGGAGGATGCTCAATTGTGACAAGTTGGGGGATGTTTCCGTTAGCATCACGCCGCATAAGAGTCTGAACATGGTCCAGGGTATTATATTCCACCGGGATCTTCTTCTGCAGTCCGACGATGAATTACGCGCCAACCTCGAACGACGAGGTGTTCACTTCGTCCGGCGCGTCCATCGGGCTCCGAGGGATAATCAGGTCGCCACCGGTGCCTTCATCTTGGCCTTTGAGGGTGATGTCTTACCCGAAAAGGTTAAGGTGATGGTTTACCGTTGTGATGTGAAACCATATATCCCTCCTCCGATGCGGTGTTTTAAATGCTGGAAGTTCGGGCACATGTCATCTCGCTGTACTTCCAGCATGACGTGTCGGGATTGCGGACGTCCTTCGCATCCCGATACTCCATGTGCCCCGCCTCCTACTTGTGTTAACTGCGGAGAACACCATTCCCCCTGCTCGCCGGACTGTAGGATATTGCAGAAAGAACGGAAGATAATGGAATATAAGACCTTGGACCGGCTGACCTACCCCGAGGCTAGACGGAAATATGAGAGGCTCCATCCTGTGGCAATGCCGTCAACCTACGCCGCTGCTGCAACGACGGTTCTCCCGTCATCACGAATCGGCTCTAAGATTGGTCAGCATCCACCGGCCCCCTTGCTTGTGGGGGGCACTTCCCACCCTGTTGCTCCTGCTCCATCTTCTTCAGGAGCAACACCCTCCCAACCTTCGGGGACATCAGCTCCCCCTTCCCAGCCGGAGAAGCGTAAGACTTCTTCGGCTGCTCTCGCCAGGAAGGGATTCCTTGGGGACCTCCCTTCGCAAGTTCCGACCAGTGGAAAAGCGGACGCCCGCAAGTGGTTGAAACAACCGCCAGTCCCTGGTCGTCGGGCCTCGCGGTCGTCGTCTGTCCCTGAGACTGACCCAGAGAAGCCCATGCAGCCTGAAGCGCCGAAGGCATAGCGTGACAAGCAGAAAAAGAAGAAAGTCCCCAAGACCAACGGTAATGCGGTGGCACCGATCCCGCCGCTTCCTACAAGCTCTGCCTCTGAGGACGAGGTGGAGATTCTGGCGTCCGCTGAGGACCTCGCTCTTGCCGGTCCCGCGGACGCAATGGATGGCATTTGCACGGATGCTCCATCGGAGGCAGCAGGTGACCCAGTGGCGTAATCTGCCTTCCCAGTCCCGTCACGCCTTTCCCAGCCATGGACAACACCATCCTCCAGTGGAACTGCAGCGGTTTCTTCCACCATCTAGCTGAGCTCCGCCACCTTATCAGCCTTCACCCTTTCTTCTGCATTGCTCTCCAGGAAACTTGGTTTCCAGCAATGCGAACCCCCGCCCTCCGTGGCTATCGGGGTTATTATAAGAACCGAGCAGCTTATGAAAGGGTGTCTGGTGGCGTCTGCATATATGTCCTTCACACTCTGCACAGCGAGTCTGTCCCTCTCCAGACGCCTTTAGAGGCTGTCGCTGTACGCGTGTGGACGCCACAGGCTGTTACCGTCTGCAGTCTTTACATTCCACCGGATGGTGATGTCTCGCAGCATGTCCTGGCTGCACTGGTCGCCCAATTGCCGCCACCTTTCTTGCTATTGGGCGACTTCAACGCCCATAACCCTCTGTGGGGCCCCCCTGCGGGTTCGGGGGTTAGAATAGGCCCGCGGTATTCCTGCCTGTCGTAAGAGGCGACTAAAAGGAGTCTCAAACGTTTCGGCCTTATGTGATGGTCCCCTCTCGGGTTTGACCTCCATCTATCCAAATTATTCCGAAGAGCGAGCCAATTGGGGAAGGGCACCTTACATGGTGCACTGTATCCTTCGTGCAATTAGACCTATTGCCGTCTTTCTCGTCGTTGCGATGGTGTCCCGCTCGTTTTCGATCTCATGGGCGATTACCACGCTGCACTCTGCAGTGTTTCTTTTAACTGTGACGACGACCTTGGCCATTTTTGCACCTAAGATCCAGCACGGTAGCCAGTCCGTTGTGGTGGGGTCGCCATGTACCCTCTTGGTTGTAGCCCCCTGACAACACAGGGATCGCTCTACTGATGCCTGCGCCGTTCACTCCCCACGTATGCCGAGGAGTAGATGCCCATCTCCCTGGGGCATCGGGACTCCCGGCAATGGCCATCCTGCCAGGTGGCCTTTGCTGTGGCTGGGTGGCGCCCGTGGGGAGGGCCCTTGGTCGGAGTAGGTGGCATCAGGGCGGATGACCCGCAATGAAGCGTGGTACATCATCTGTCGCTGGCGGCCAGCCGCCAGCAGTCTCTAAGCGTTCTCGGGCTCAATTTAATGCTGAAAAGTACAATCCGAAAACGTTCCCCTCTCTGGCCACGCCGTGGGAGGACCGTAAATCTCAGGATGGCAGTAGCACTTATTCGCCCCGATTCTTAGTTTGTACGAGAGCTGATGGGGAGTCTTTTCTCTCAACAAAGCCTCAGTTCTTCGTCGAGCATTTAGAGGACAAGTTTGGGGAGGTGGAGGGCTTGTCCAAAATGCGCTCTGGATCGGTCCTGATCCAAACGGCATCCTCTGCCCAGTCACGACGGTTACTTGCTTGTGATAAGTTGGGGGATGTTGCTGTTACGATCACACCGCATAAGAGTTTAAATATGGTCCAGGGAGTTATTTACCATAAGGACCTTCTTTTGCAGTCTGATGACGAGCTGCGCGCCAACTTAGAGCGCAGAGGTGTACATTTCGTCCGGCGCGTTCATCGGGGT
This sequence comes from Schistocerca serialis cubense, assembly GCF_023864345.2. Classification (NCBI taxonomy): domain Eukaryota; kingdom Metazoa; phylum Arthropoda; class Insecta; order Orthoptera; family Acrididae; genus Schistocerca; species Schistocerca serialis. The sequence goes on along the minus strand of NC_064645.1, from coordinate 163,955,333 downwards.
CCGAAGGAAAATCAGATAGCTACCGGTGCCTTCATCTTGGCCTTCGAGGGTGATACGTTACCGGAAAAGGTCAAGGTGATGGTCTACCGATGTGACGTCAGGCCCTATATTCCTCCCCCGATGCGGTGCTTCAAGTGCTGGAAGTTTGGCCATATGTCTTCCCGCTGCACTTCCAGCCTCACATGTCGAGATTGCGGACGCCCGTCTCATCCCGATACTCCATGTGCCCCGCCTCCCATCTGTGTCAACTGCGGGGAGCACCATTCACCTTGCTCGCCAGACTGCAGAATCTTCCAGAAAGAACGCAAAATCATGGAATATAAGACCCTGGACCGACTGACTTATACTGAAGCCAAGCGGAAATACGACCGATTACATCCCGTGCGAATGACGTCATCCTACGCCGCCGCTACGACACCTGTGCCCGCCCCATCAGTTTCACGACTTCCAGCCAGCTCGATACCCAGTAAGACTCCTCCTGCCCCCTTGCCAGTGGGGGGCTCTACCCACCGGGTTGCTCCTGCGCCGCCTACCTCAGGGGCAACACCATCCCCCCCATCAGGGACGTCCGTCCCTGCTTCTAAGCCGGAGAAGTGTCCAACTTCTTCGGCTTCTCACGCTCGCAAGGGGTCCCTCGGGTCCCTCCCTTCCCAGGTTTCCACCAGTGGGAAGGCTGACGACCGCCAGTGGCGTAAGTGCCCGCAATCAGCTGGTCGACGGGCTTCACGATCCTCCTCAGTCCCGGAGGCTGAATCGGTGAAGCCCTCCCAGCCAGTTAAACCCAAGGAGCAGCGTGAGAAATCAAAGAAGAAGAGCTCTAAGCCCAAGGAACTCGCGGTGGCAGCCACCCCACCGCCCCCTTACAGCTCTGCGTCTGAGGACGAGGTGGAGATCCTGGCGTCCGCTGAGGACCTAGAACTCGCCGGTCCCTCAGACGCCATGGATAACACTAGCACGGGTGCTCAATCGGAGGCAGCAGGTGACCCAGCGGCGTAATCTGCCTTCCCCGTCCTGTCACGCCTTTCTCAGCCATGGACAATACCATCCTCCAGTGGAACTGCAGCGGTTTCTTCCACCATTTAGCTGAGCTCCGCCAACTTCTCAGCCTTCGCCCTTTCTTCTGCATTGCTCTCCAGGAAACTTGGTTTCCGGCGATGCGAACCCCCGCCCTCCGTGGCTATCGGGGTTATTACAAGAACCGAGCAGCTTATGACAGGGTGTCTGGTGGCGTCTGCATTTATGTCCTTCACACTCTGCACAGCGAATCTGTCCCTCTCCAGACGCCTTTAGAGGCTGTCGCTGTACGCGTGTGGACGCCACAGGCTGTTACCGTCTGCAGTCTTTACATTCCACCGGATGGTGCTGTCTCGCAGCATGTCCTGGCTGCACTGGTCGCCCAATTGCCGCCACCTTTCTTGCTATTGGGCGACTTCAACGCTCATAACCCTCTGTGGGGTGGGTCAGTGGCAACAGGTCGAGGCGCCATCATTGAGCATTTATTGTCGCAGCTCGATCTCTCGCTGTTAAATGATGGTGCCTTCACACACTTCAGTGTGGCGCATGGCACCTACTCCGCCATTGACCTTTCAATCTGTAGCCATAGCCTCTTACCGTCTGTCCAATGGAGTGTGCATGACGACCTGTGTGGTAGTGACCATTTTCCGATCTTTTTGTCACTACCACAGCGCCACTCTTCTGGGCGCCCTAGCAGATGGGCTATGAATAAGGCTGACTGGGACTTGTTCTCCTCCACTGCCGCTTTTGAGCCTCTCTCTACCGATGACATTGATGCGGTGGTTCAATCGGTCACCACCGGCATCGTTACTGCCGCCGAATCTGCCATTCCCCATTCCTGTGGGTCCCCTCGGCGGAAGGCTGTGCCTTGGTGGTCGCCTGAGATCGCTGAAGCGATTAAAGATCGCCGGCGGGCGCTCCAGCGTCACAAGCGACACCCCTCCCTCGACCACCTTATCGCCTTCAAACGGCTGCGTGCGCGGGCCCGCCTCCTTATCCGCCAAGGCAAGAAGGAGTGCTGGGAGCGGTATGTGTCCACCATTGGCTTCCATGTCACTCCCTCGCAGGTCTGGGCCAAGATTCGACGCGTCTACGGCTATCGGCCACCTGCCAGCGTCCCTGCGCTCTCACTGAATGGAGCAGTTTGTACTGACTCCGACGTCATTGCCAATCGCTTAGCAGAGCATTTTGGTATGAGTTCCGCTTCTGCGAATTACCCCCAGGCCTTCCGCTCCATTAAAGAGCGGATGGAACGTCGGAGCCTTTCGTTTCGCACCAACCACCCAGAATCTTACAATGCTCCATTTAGTGAGTGGGAATTTCGCAGTGCCCTCGCTGCTTGCCCTGATACCGCTCCTGGGCCAGATGGCATCCACTGTCAGATGCTGAAACACCTTTCAGTGGACTGCCAGCGGCGCCTTCTCGATCTTTACAACCGTCTTTGGGTCGAGGGGGAGTTTCCGTCGCAGTGGCGGGAAGGCATTGTCATCCCAGTTTTGAAGCCTGGAAAGAACCCTCTGGAGGTGGACAGCTACCGTCCCATTAGCCTCACCAACGTTCTTTGCAAGTTGCTTGAACGGATGGTGAGCCGGCGCTTGCATTGGGTACTGGAGTCTCGGGGCCTTCTGGCTCCATCTCAGGGTGGGTTCCGTAAAGGCCGCTCCGCCGCCGACAATCTGGTGAGCCTGGAGTCGGCCATCCGTACTGCCTTTTCCCGCCGTCAGCACCTGGTCGCTGTCTTTTTCGACATGCGGAAGGCGTACGATACGACGTGGCGTCATCACATTCTTTCTACGCTTCATGGATGGGGTCTTCGGGGTCCTCTGCCGATTTTTATCCGCAATTTTCTGTCGTGTCGTACCTTCCGCGTGCAAGTCGCGGCCTCGTATAGTTCCTCCCACGTCCAGGAGAACGGTGTGCCACAGGGCTCTGTTTTAAGTGTCTGTCTGTTTTTAATAGCCATTAACGGGCTTGCTGCGGCCGTGGGACATTCTGTCTCCGCTTCCCTGTATGCTGACGACTTCTGCCTTTATTACAGCTCTACAGGCATTGCAGCTGTTGAACGTCAGCTACAGGGCGCTCTCCGTAAGGCGCAGTCTTGGGCTGTAGCGCATGGGTTTCAGTTTTCGGCAGCCAAGACCTGCGTTATGCATTTCTGCCGGCGCCGAACAGTCCATCCTGAGCCGCGGCTTTATCTTGCCGACGAACTCCTTGCTGTGGTGGAGACCCACAGGTTTTTGGGGGTGGTTTTCGATGCCCGGTTGACTTGGCTGCCTCATATCCGGCAGCTTAAACAGACGTGTTGGCGGCATCTAAACGCTCTGAGATGCTTGAGCAACACCCGCTGGGGCGCCGACCGCTCTACACTGTTGCGGCTCTACCAGGCGTTAATCCAGTCCCGTCTGGATTATGGGAGCCTGGCTTATGGCTCAGCATCCCCATCTGCGTTACGGGTGCTGGACCCGATTCTCCACAGCGGGATACGCCTTGCCACTGGTGCTTTCCGCACCAGCCCTGTGGACAGCGTACTAGTGGAGGCAGGTGTACCTCCACTGCGGTTCCGACGCCAACGTTTGCTGGCCGCTTATGCTGCCCATGTACTAAGCTCGCCCGGGCATCCAAACTATCGCCTCCTGTTCCCGCGGTCGGTCGTCCGTATGCCAGAACGTCGGCCGCGGTCTGGTTGTACAATAGCGGTCCGCGTCAAAGAGCTTCTCTCTGGGCTCCAGGGTTTCACTGTTCCACCTCCTTTCCGGGCTACTTTGCATACACCCCCATGGTGTGTTCGTCGCCCTAGCCTTCGGCTCGACTTGGCACAGGGCCCTAAGGACTCAGTCCCTCCTGAGGCCTTCCGCCGCCGCTTTTATTCCATCCTGGCCACGTATCAGGGCTCTGGTGTTGTTTACACTGACGGTTCGATGGTTGCTGGTCGTGTCGGATATGCGCTCACTCTAGGGGACCATTCCGAACAACGTTCCTTGCCGGATGGCTGCAGCGTTTACACTGCTGAACTGGTCGCCATCCTTCGTGCCCTAGAGTATATCCGCTCCTGCTCAGGTGAGTCCTTCGTTATCTGTAGCGATTCCCTGAGCGGTTTACGAGCTCTCGACCAGTGTTTCCCTCGTTCTCGTCTGGTGATGGCTATCCACGAGTCTCTGCATACTCTCGCCTGTTGCGGCCGCTCTGTGGTCTTTGTGTGGACCCCCGGTCATGTCGGTATCCCGGGTAACGAACATGTTGACCGCCTGGCGAAAGAGGCCACCAGCAAGCCATCTCTGGACGTTGGCCTCCCAGAGACTGATTTGCGGGCAGTCTTCCGCCGCAAAATCTTGGCGCTATGGGACGCTGAATGGCGGGAACTGACAATGCGCAATAAACTCCGTGCTGTCAAGGAGACGACGGCTGTGTGGCGGTCATCCCTGCGAGCCACTCGCAGGGACTCAGTAGTTCTTTGCCGGCTCCGCATTGGCCACTCCCGGCTGACACACAGTTATCTACTGCGCCGGGAGGACCCTCCTCTATGTCGCTGTGGGGCAGCTTTGACAGTGGCCCACATTTTGCTGGCCTGCCCCCTTTTAGCTGTGGTCAGGCAGACATTTGCGCTGCCTGCTACGCTCCCTGCCCTTTTAACAGACGACTCCACTATGGCTGACTCAGTTTTACGTTTTATTCGGGCAGGGGGATTTTATCATTTACTCTGAGTGTTTCTGTTTTCTTTTAATGATTTGTGTTGATTCTGGCCTTTGGCCTATGGTCTTACACTGATTTTTTAATGTGTTTCTCAGTGGTTGGCCTTTCCTTTTTATGTCTATGGTCGGCCAACCACCGTCACACTCTGTGTGGTTTTAGTTTGTTTTGTCTTGTCTTTGTCTCAGTATCTCTTGTTCTGTGTCGTCTGTGATCTCTTCTGTTACTTGTTTTTATTCTCTGTGGGTGTTCTTTGTCTTTGGAAAAAGGGACCGATGACCATGGCAGTCTGGTCCCTTTAATCCCCCAAACCAACCAACCAACCTCTGTGGGGTGGGTCAGTGGCAACAGGTCGAGGCGCCATCGTTGAGCATTTATTGTCGCAGCTCGATCTCTCGCTGTTAAATGATGGTACCTTCACACACTTCAGTGTGGCGCATGGCACCTACTCCGCCATTGACCTTTCAATCTGTAGCCATAGCCTCTTACCGTCTGTCCAATGGAGTGTGCATGACGACCTGTGTGGTAGTGACCATTTTCCGATCATTTTGTCACTACCACAGCGCCACTCTTCTGGGCGCCCTAGCAGATGGGCTATGAATAAGGCTGACTGGGACTTGTTCTCCTCCACTGCCGCTTTTGAGCCTCTCTCTACCGATGACATTGATGCGGTGGTTCAATCGGTCACCACCGGCATCGTTACTGCCGCCGAATCTGCCATTCCCCATTCCTGTGGGTCCCCTCGGCGGAAGGCTGTGCCTTGGTGGTCGCCTGAGATCGCTGAAGCGATTAAAGATCGCCGGCGGGCGCTCCAGCGTCACAAGCGACACCCCTCCCTCGACCACCTTATCGCCTTCAAACGGCTGCGTGCGCGGGCCCGCCTCCTTATCCGCCAAGGCAAGAAGGAGTGCTGGGAGCGGTATGTGTCCACCATTGGCCTCCATGTCACTCCCTCGCAGGTCTGGGCCAAGATTCGACGCGTCTACGGCTATCGGCCACCTGCCAGCGTCCCTGCGCTCTCACTGAATGGAGCAGTTTGTACTGCCTCCGACGTCATTGCCAATCGCTTAGCAGAGCATTTTGCTATGAGTTCCGCTTCTGCAAATTACCCCCAGGCCTTCCGCTCCATTAAAGAGCGGATGGAACGTCGGAGCCTTTCGTTTCGCACCAACCACCCAGAATCTTACAATGCTCCATTTAGTGAGTGGGAATTTCGCAGTGCCCTCGCTGCTTGCCCTGATACCGCTCCTGGGCCAGATGGCATCCACTGTCAGATGCTGAAACACCTTTCAGTGGACTGCCAGCGGCGCCTTCTCGATCTTTACAACCGTGTTTGGGTCGAGGGGGAGTTTCCGTCGCAATGGCGGGAAGGCATTGTCATCCCCGTTTTGAAACCTGGTAAGAACCCTCTGGAGGTGGACAGCTACCGTCCCATTAGCCTCACCAACGTTCTTTGCAAGTTGCTTGAACGGATGGTGAGCCGGCGCTTGCATTGGGTACTGGAGTCTCGGGGCCTTCTGGCTCCGTCTCAGGGTGGGTTCCGTAAAGGCCGCTCCGCCGCCGACAATCTGGTGAGCCTGGAGTCGGCCATCCGTACTGCCTTTTCCCGCCGTCAGCACCTGGTCGCTGTCTTTTTCGACATGCGGAAGGCGTACGATACGACGTGGCGTCATCACATTCTTTCTACGCTCCATGGATGGGGTCTTCGGGGTCCTCTGCCGATTTTTATCCGCAATTTTCTGTCGTGTCGTACCTTCCGCGTGCAAGTCGCGGCCTCGTATAGTTCCTCCCACGTCCAGGAGAACGGTGTGCCACAGGGCTCTGTTTTAAGTGTCTGTCTGTTTTTAATAGCCATTAACGGGCTTGCTGCGGCCGTGGGACATTCTGTCTCCGCTTCCCTGTATGCTGACGACTTCTGCCTTTATTACAGCTCTACTGGCATTGCAGCTGTTGAACGTCAGCTACAGGGCGCTATCCGTAAGGCGCAGTCTTGGGCTGTAGCGCATGGATTTCAGTTTTCGGCAGCCAAGACCTGCGTTATGCATTTCTGCCGGCGCCGAACAGTCCATCCTGAGCCGCGGCTTTATCTTGCCGACGAACTCCTTGCTGTGGTGGAGACCCACAGGTTTTTGGGGGGTGGTTTTCGATGCCCGGTTGACTTGGGTGCCTCATATCCGGCAGCTGAATCAGACGTGTTGGCGGCATCTAAACGCTCTGAAATGCTTGAGCAACACCCACTGGGGCGCCGACCGCTCTACACTGTTGCGGCTCTACCAGGCGTTAATCCAGTCCCGTCTGGATTATGGGTGCCTGGCATATGGCTCAGCCTCCCCGTCTGCGTTGCGGGTGCTAGACCCAATTCTCCACAGCGGGATACGCCTTGCCACTGGTGCTTTCCGCACCAGCCCTGTGGACAGCTTACTCGTGGAGGCAGGTGTCCCTCCCCTGCGGTTCCGACGCCAACGTTTGCTGGCCGCTTATGCTGCCCATGTTCTCAGCTCGCCCGGGCATCCAAATTATCGTCTCCTGTTCCCGCGATCGGTCGTTCATCTGCCAGATCGTCGGCCCCGGTCTGGTTGTACCATAGCGGTCCGCGTCAAAGAGCTTCTCTCTGGGCTTCCGGTTTTCACTGTTCCACCTACTTTCCAGGCTACTTTGCATACACCCCCATGGTGTGTTCGTCGCCCTTGCCTTCGGCTGGACCTGGCACAGGGCCCGAAGGACTCAGTCCCTCCAGAGGCCTTCCGCCGCCGCTTTTATTCTATCCTGGCCACGTATCAGGGCTCTGGTGTTGTCTACACTGACGGTTCGATGGTAGCTGGTCGTGTCGGGTATGCGCTCACTCTAGGGGACCGTTCCGAACAACGTTCCTTGCAGGATGGCTGCAGCGTTTACACTGCTGAATTGGTCGCCATCTTTCGTGCCCTAGAGTATATCCGCTCCTGCTCAGGTGAGTCCTTCGTTATCTGTAGCGATTCCCTGAGCGGTTTACGAGCTCTCGACCAGTGTTTCCCTCGTTCTCGTCTGGTGATGGCTATCCACGAGTCTCTGCATACTCTTGCCTGTTGCGGCCGCTCTGTGGTCTTTGTGTGGACCCCCGGTCATGTCGGTATCCCGGGTAACGAACATGTTGACCGCCTGGCGAAAGAGGCCACCAGCAAGCCATCTCTGGACCTTGGCCTCCCAGAAACTGATTTGCGGGCAGTCTTCCGCCGCAAAATCTTGGCGCTATGGGACGATGAATGGCGCGAAGTGACAATGTCCAATAAACTCCGTGCTGTCAAGGAGACGACGGCTGTGTGGCGGTCATCCATGCGAGCCAACCGCAGGGACTCCGTCGTCCTTTGTCGGCTCCGCATTGGCCACTCCCGGCTAACACACGGTTATTTACTGCGCCGGGAGGACCCTCCTCTATGTCGCTGTGGGGCAGCTTTGACAGTGGCCCACATTTTGCTGGCCTGCCCCCTTTTAGCTGTGGTCAGGCAGACATTTGCGCTGCCTGCTACGCTCCCTGCCCTTTTAACAGACGACTCCACTATGGCTGACTTAGTTTTACGTTTTATTTGGGCAGGGGGATTTTATCATTTACTCTGAGTGTTTATGTTTTATTTTATTGTTATGTATTGATTCTGGCCTTTGGCCTATGGTTTTACACTGATTTTTTAATGTGTTTCTACGTGGTTGGCCTTTCCTTTTTTCTGTCTATGGTCGGCCAACCACCGTCACACTCTGTGTGGTTTTAGTTTGTTTTGTCTTGTCTTGTCTTTGTCTCAGTATCTCTTGTTCTGTCTCGTCTGTGATCTCTTCTGTTCCTTGTTTTTATTCTCTGTGGGTGTTCTTTGTCTTTGGAAAAAGGGACCGATGACCATGGCAGTCTGGTCCCTTTAATCCCCCAAACCAACCAACCAACCAACCTTTCGTTTCGCACCAACCACCCAGAATCTTACAATGCTCCATTTAGTGAGTGGGAATTTCGCAGTGCCCTCGCTGCTTGCCCTGATACCGCTCCTGGGCCAGATGGCATCCACTGTCAGATGCTGAAACACCTTTCAGTGGACTACCAGCGGCGCCTTCTCGATCTTTACAACCGTCTTTGGGTCGAGGGGGAGTTTCCTTCGCAATGGCGGGAAGGCATTGTCATTCCCGTTTTGAAGCCTGGAAAGAACCCTCTGGAGGTGGACAGCTACCGTTCCATTAGCCTCACCAACGTTCTTTGCAAGTTGCTTGAACGGATGGTGAGCCGGCGCTTGAATTGGGTACTGGAGTCTCGGGGCCTTCTGGCTCCGTCTCAGGGTGGGTTCCGTAAAGGCCGCTCCGCCGCCGACAATCTGGTGAGCCTGGAGTCGGCCATCCGTACTGCCTTTTCCCGCCGTCAGCACCTGGTCGCTGTCTTTTTCGACATGCGGAAGGCGTACGATACGACATGGCGTCATCACATTCTTTCTACGCTTCATGGATGGGGTCTTCGGGGTCCTCTGCCGATTTTTATCCGCAATTTTCTGTCGTGTCGTACCTTCCGCGTGCAAGTCGCGGCCTCGTATAGTTCCTCCCACGTCCAGGAGAACGGTGTGCCACAGGGCTCTGTTTTAAGTGTCTGTCTGTTTTTAATAGCCATTAACGGGCTTGCTGCGGCCGTGGGTAATTCTGTCTCTGCTTCCCTGTATGCTGACGACTTCTGCCTTTATTACAGCTCTACTGGCATTGCAGCTGTTGAACGTCAGCTACAGGGCGCTATCCGTAAGGCGCAGTCTTGGGCTGTAGCCCATGGGTTTCAGTTTTCGGCAGCCAAGACCCGCGTTATGCATTTCTGCCGGCGCCGAACAGTCCATCCTGAGCCGCGGCTTTATCTTGCCGACGAACTCCTTGCTGTGGTGGAGACCCACAGGTTTTTGGGGGTGGTTTTCGATGCCCGGTTGACTTGGCTGCCTCATATCCGGCAGCTTAAACAGACGTGTTGGTGGCATCTCAACGCTCTGAGATGCTTGAGCCACACCCGCTGGGGCGCCGACCGCTTTACCCTGTTGCGGCTCTACCAGGCGTTAATCCAGTCCCGTCTGGATTATGGGAGCCTGGCTTATGGCTCAGCATCCCCATCTGTGTTACGGGTGCTGGACCCAATTCTCCACAGCGGGATACGCCTTGCCACTGGTGCTTTCCGCACCAGCCCTGTGGACAGCGTACTAGTGGAGGCAGGTGTACCTCCACTGCGGTTCCGACGCCAACGTTTGCTGGCCTCTTATGCTGCCCATGTTCTAAGCTCGCCCGGGCATCCAAACTATTGTCTCCTGTTCCCGCGGTCGGTCGTCCGTATGCCAGAACATCGGCCCCGGTCTGGTTGTACAATAGCGGTCCGCGTCAAAGAGCTTCTCTCTGGGCTCCAGGGTTTCACTGTTCCACCTCCTTTCCGGGCTACTTTGCATACACCCCCATGGTGTGTTCGTCGCCCTAGCCTTCGGCTCGACTTGGCACAGGGCCCTAAGGACTCAGTCCCTCCAGAGGCCTTCCGCCGCCCCTTTTATTCCATCCTGGCCACGTATCAGGGCTCTGGTGTTGTTTACACTGACGGTTCGATGGTTGCTGGTCGTGTCGGATATGCGCTCACTCTAGGGGACCATTCCGAACAACGTTCCTTGCCGGCTGGCTGCAGCGTTTACACTGCTGAACTGGTCGCCATCTTTCGTGCCCTAGAGTATATCCGCTCCTGCTCAGGTGAGTCCTTCGTTATCTGTAGCGATTCCCTGAGCGATTTACGAGCTCTCGACCAGTGTTTCCCTCGTTCTCGTCTGGTGATGGCTATCCACGAGTCTCTGCATACTCTTGCCTGTTGCGGCCGCTCTGTGGTCTTTGTGTGGACCCCCGGTCATGTCGGTATCCCGGGTAACGAACATGTTGACCGCCTGGCGAAAGAGGCCACCAGCGAGCCATCTCTGGACCTTGGCCTCCCAGAGACTGATTTGCGGGCCGTCTTCCGCCGCAAAATCTTGGCGCTATGGGACGATGAATGGCGCGAACTGACAATGCGCAATAAACTCCGTGCTGTCAAGGAGACGACGGCTGTGTGGCTGTCATCCCTGCGAGCCACTCGCAGGGACTCAGTAGTTCTTTGCCGGCTCCGCATTGGCCACTCCCGGCTGACACACAGTTATTTACTGCGCCGGGAGGACCCTCCTCTATGTCGCTGTGGGGCAGCTTTGACAGTGGCCCACATTTTGCTGGCCTGCCCCCTTTTAGCTGTGGTCAGGCAGACATTTGCACTGCCTGCTACGCTCCCTGCCCTTTTAACAGACGACTCCACTATGGCTGACTTACTTTTACGTTTTATTCGGGCAGGGGGATTTTATCATTTACTCTGAGTGTTTCTGTTTTCTTTTATCGTTTTGTGTTGATTCTGGCCTTTGGCCTATGATTTTACACTGATTTTTTAATGTGTTTCTAAGTGGTTGGCTTTTCCTTATTTCTTTCTATGGTCGGCCAACCACCGTCACGCTCTGTGTGGTTTTAGTTCGTTTTGTCTTGTCCTTGTCTGTGTCTCTTGTTCTGTATCGTCTGTGATCTCTTCTGTTCCTCGTTTCTATTCTCTGTGGGTGTTCTTTGTCTTTGGAACAAGGGACCGATGACCGTAGCAGTCTGGTCCCTTTAATCCCCCCCAAACCAACCAACCAAGAGATTCAGCAGCCCAAGCTGCAGTTGGAGAAGTCACAGCCAAACCTAGAAGTTTCTGTCCAGAGTGATTCAACATGGGACGACGACATAACTGCAGGGTTGGCCAAGACATATGCCAGACTCAAATTGCTTAGAAAAATCCTAAAGAATAGAAATTAATGAGCGAATTAGGTCACCCATGGAAGATTAGATTTTGAGTCCGTTTTGTCAGTTTGGGATGCCTACACCGTCCTCCGTTTACACTTCTGTTTCTCTATCATTTATTTCTTGCACAACGTTTTTATGGCAATGATTCGCGTTTTCGAGCGCATATTATCGTGTGTTAGACTACTTATGCATGATGTTTTTGATGTTTGAGGTGCTGCATATTTCTGTTGCATTTACCGTAATATATAAACACGTGAACTTTCCTGATTAATGCTGGACCTTTGCACATAGATTATGGTGAATTTGGAAGAATATTTTCCTTACCGCTTTCTTCTGGTTCATTTATGCAGAAGCTCACACATATTAAACGTCTGCCACGCGGTTTAGACGACACATTACATGCTCAAACCAGCAAACATACAGTAACAAACAGCCGCAAAGATATTTCTACACATAGTGAGCAGAGATTACACTATAGATAGTCCACGGAGTACGTATATTACTTTTTCGTGGAGAGGGTATTTTTCTTGTGTAACGTGAATCACTGTTTGCTCATATATTGCTTACAATGGTACTGGTTGTTACGTAGCGCTATTTGATTTGCTTCTTTAAGGATCCTAATTAAGCATGTGAAGTAATTCACTAAATCACTTTCCGATTTTTCATTGAATATTTTGTCTTCTTATTTTTTATGGTGTGAACATATCTCCACTTCTTCAGTCAGATCCATTTTACGACTTTTACTTAGTCGTTGAAGCTTAATGACATTTTGCTCTACGTTAACAAATGGATGACCTGTTCTGTATACGTATGGGACTGGTGCTGATGTATGTCTGTTGTGTGTGTAGGCTACAATGCGCTCTGTAAACCAGGTGTGAAATTTTATCTCTGTTTATCTTACGCGGGGCATGGAGCATTCCTGGCAAGTTATTTTACATATTCCAGAATCTGAATATATGTTATTATTACGCTGTGCGGTATAGATGTAGACGATCCAGTTTCTGCCTTGTTTATTTTGAATATATTTTGAGTCTTTTGTATGTACAAACTGCTACATACAAATCTGTTATCATTTTTCTGTACTGTGTCTTATATCGGGTTCTTCCTTTACTACACTCAGTACTGAGTCAACCGTGGCAAGTGTAATCTGTTTCACTATGTTAATTTCCTGTTCCATGTTTTCATGATTAAAATCTATTTTATTTGCCCTGTGTAGCATTGACATCCTTGCTGCTTCTTTATGATCGTTTTGGTGGCGTGCGTTTGGCTGTATTGTAGTATTAATCATTGTACCATAAAACTTGATTACTATTGTTGTGTCAAGAGTTATTTTCGTCCAGATAACTGTTTTTGCTCCCCTGTAAATTCTGATTTTCTGGTGTAGACTAATTAAGCAAATTAAAAAGAAAATAACACTCCGTTTTTGGCATCTCAGTTTACTAGCAGTAAAAGTTATTTTATAAACATACCCATCGTTTCTAAGTCGTGGGATCTCATCCATCATATGTAATGAATAAACCAAAAGAAAAAGAAACAGTTTTGTCACTGAAGTGGCCTTCCTTAAATTAAGAGCTCTAACGTTTGGTTGTGTGCAGACAGTCGGTATTTTAGCCACACCTCACATATGTAGCTTTGAAGGAGTGTGAAAGGCGAGCTAGAATTAGTGTATTTCACTTCGACAATTCTGTAATTTTCTGTAACGTACATAAAACTTCAGCAGGATGCAGTGAGTGATGCCCTGACGGTGACCATTGTGAACGTACCCTTATATACTAGTGATACGACATCCTTGTCTGGTAGCAAGGCCTGCTTACCTCCGATTCGCCGTCGCTCACTTCCTGGACACACATCAGTTCTTCATCAGCGTCCTCGTCTCTACGCCTTCGCCTACAGAACGCCCAAAGGCAACAGGTTTGTTCACAGGAGAACAAACGATTCCTCAGACGCGCCCACATCTGTGTCACACAACGGTCTGTGTCACATGCTGCCCATTGCTCCGTGAAACTTAATTTCCCTAACTGTTTCCAAGCCCCGATTCCTCCTGTCTCCTCTACACAATCAGCTGATATAACACAACACTTTGGAGTAAGCAGAAAGCCACAAAATATACCCAGGCACGGCAGTCACTGATACATAAGCCTAATTTCAGAGTCAGTTAAACACTATTACTTGCAAATATTAGCAATCATAGAAAGAATAAAATGCTTCTGATCAAACACTTCTAACATTGCAATGGCCGTTCTGAAAATCACCGCGAGAGCAACACGTATCACGTGGTTCTGTATTCATATCATGGTATTCCTTACAATGCGAGGTTTGGTTCTTCTTCGTGCGTATGTGTGTGTGTGTGTGTGTGTGTGTGTGTGTGTGTGTGTGTGTGTGTGTGTGTGTGTGTGTGTTTACTCAGTCCCTGCTTATTAATTGGGCATTTGTCAATCGTCAAGCGAAGAATGAAGTGGACAATATGAACAAGTCGAAAACAAAGCAAAATGTTTTAGTTCTGAGAAATATGGCGGCAAACATACGCACAAAGGAGTTCTAGAAACCATACTACCATCCTTTTTCTCAGATGCACTTAGGGCTCAACCCGAGCTGACAGCTAGTGCCCTGAAAATAACCATGTTTATGATTGTATACTAAATTTTTATTTCAGTTACTGGCTCACAGACAAACGTCATAACAGAGTTGTACATTCATATCGTAGTACAGAGACAAAAATGTTTGACAGGAGTGAGTTGCAATGCAATGAAAACCGAGTGAAAATGATTGATAAGGGTAACGTCATCTGACCTGAGTAGGAAAACTGTTTTACTGATTAGGAACACTCAGTCACTCTTCAAGCAACTGTTTACTATTGGTCGGTGAGTTACAAACGTGTCGCGCACTTGTGCAAAGACGCAGGTCGCATCTGTCTTCTACAAGAATCAAAGGATAGCTTTGAATATGTACAATCATATTTCAAACAGAAAAATTTGTTGTTGCCTTTCAAAACATTCTTCGGCATCCTTGTGGGGACATAACAGAATCTCTGTAGGGAACAACGGGGCTTCTGAAAACTGGATCGTACGAAATACCATTATGTTCCCATCGCTTAGAGACTTCAGAAGGCTGTACGTAACAAAGCCTAGATTGACGCTGTGGATCTCTATTTTCGAGAAACATTCGATAGAGTCACACACCACCGCGCGACCGCTACGGTCGCAGGTTCGAATCCTGCCTTGGGCATGGATGTGTGTGATGTCCTTAGGTTAATTAGGTTTAAGTAGTTCTAAGTTCTAGGAGACTGATGACCTCAGAAATTAAGTCCCATAGTGCTCAGAGCCATCTGAACCATTCTTGAACAGTCACACACCGTTTTGAAGTAAACAAGCTACAGGTATACAGAATAATGGCACTGGATTGCAAAAAAGACTGTAGGCTTCCTAGATAACGTAAGTCGTTATGTACTCCTTAATGACCTCCTTGCTTCGACCGACAGGTGTTATGTTGCTTCCGAAGCAGCAGAAAGCAGGATGATTGGAAATGTGCTAAGGCATCTAGAAATCACTTCGATGCTCCTTGGCCGAGCTGTAGGCGGTAAGAACTGTGGGGAAGAGAGAGATAGGAAAATGTATAACAATTATTGAAAGACGTTGAGTGCAATTACAACTCTGATATGAGGAGGATGTCATAGGAGAGAAACTAGTAATGGGCTGCATCAAACAAGTCAGAAGACTGAAGATGCATCAAGTCAGAAGAAAGAAGATGCATCATCCACTTGTTATGGGCACTAAAACATTATTCTACATCCCTTATTTCATAAAAAGTATGCTCTTTCCAACAAGCGCTCTTAGCTCACTTATTTGTTATATAGTTTAATTCTTAATTTCTTTGCGTGTTTCTGGGCATTTGCATACATTAATTAACAAATTTCGGGCGTATTATAGTATTTGAGAGTTGTAGCATCGCGTTTTAGTACCCATGTAATGTAAATTCGCGTAGTCGTCAGTCATCTGTTTGTTTTGAACGGCTTGTGAGATAAAAGAGAGGAAAAAAAATGTTAGGGATGGATAGGGACTGCGCCTGTTGTGTACGGATTCAGGGGGAATTGACCACCGTCCGTCAACAGCTGGAAGCTGTGTTGGCCGTGGTCGACAGGCTCCAGGCTGTTGCCCTGTGCCGCGGTGACACTGGGACACCCGAGGCGAGCGCTTTGGCGCCTCTGGAACCTATAGAATCGCTTGGGATCTCTGAAGCCACTGCGCCCTCGTATTCGGACGTCCCTGCCGGTCGAGACTTGCCTGACGGTGACTGGCGAACCGTGGCGGGGTCGCGAATCCCTCGGCGGAAGGCGAAAGTTGGTGCTGACCGCAAGGCTGTACCTTACGCCTCCGAAACAGGTTTGAGGTACTGCCCACTGCTGAAAGTACTTCTGAGCCAGCAAGAGCGGACTCGCCTGTTGCGACAGTGGCCAGTCTTCCTGAGAGGTCCTGACAAGCGCAGAGGGTGGAATTGCTTGTCATTGGGAGTTCCAATGTTACGCAGGTGATGGTGCCCCTTAGGTATATGGCAGCTATGGACTGGACGAAAGCTAATGTGCACTACGTGTACATACCAGTATAGTCATCCAAGATGTGGAAAGGGTCCTTCCGGATGCCATGAAGGGTACAGGGTTCAGTAAACTGCAGGTGGTAGCTCATGACGGCAGTAATTACGTGTGTCGCTATGGATCTGAAGAGATTCTCTCTGGTTTCCGTCGGCTATCTGTGTTGGTGAAGACTGGCAGTCTTGCTAGCGAGATGAAGGCAGAGCTCACCACCTGCAGCATCGTCAACAAGACCGATTGTGGGCCTTTGATATAGAGCCGAGTGGAGGGTCTGAATCAGAGGCTCAGACGGTTCTGCGACCGTGTAGGCTGCAGATTCCTCGACTTGCGCCACAGGGTGGTGTGGTTTCGAGTTCCGCTAAATATGTCAGCTGTCCACTACACACAGAAGGCGGCTACACAGGTAGCAGCGGCTGTGTGGCTTGGACTGGGCAGTTTTTTAGATTAGGCAGTCTCGGGAAAAATCAAAAGGGGCTTCAGTCTGAAAGGGTACAGGGCAAAGAAACGACGAGAATCAACCAAGCAACAGTCGGTATTGTAGTCGCAAATTATCGTAGCTGAGTTAGAAAAGTACCAGAGCTTCAAGCGCTGATAGAAAGCACTAATGCTGAAATCGTTATAGGAACAGAAAGCTGGCTAAAGCCGGAGATAAATTCTGCCCAAATTTTTACAGAGGCGCAAACCGTGTTCAGCAAGGACAGATTAAATAAGGTAGGTGATGGTGTGTTTGTGTTTGTTGGTAGTAGTTTATCTTGTAGTGCAGTTGAAATACACTCCTGGAAATTGAAATAAGAACACCGTGAATTCATTGTCCCAGGAAGGGGAAACTTTATTGACACATTCCTGGGGTCAGATACATCACATGATCACACTGACAGAACCACAGGCACATAGACACAGGCAACAGAGCATGCACAATGTCGGCACTAGTACAGTGTATATCCACCTTTCGCAGCAATGCAGGCTGCTATTCTCCCATGGAGACGATCGTAGAGATGCTGTATGTAGTCCTGTGGAACGGCTTGCCATGCCATTTCCACCTGGCGGCTCAGTTGGACCAGCGTTCGTGCTGGACGTGCAGACCGCGTGAGACGACGCTTCATCCAGTCCCAAACATGCTCAATGGGGGACAGATCCGGAGATCTTGCTGGCCAGGGTAGTTGACTTACACCTTCTAGAGCACGTTGGGTGGCACGGGATACATGCGGACGTGCATTGTCCTGTTGGAACAGCAAGTTCCCTTGCCGGTCTAGGAATGGTAGAACGATGGGTTCGATGACGGTTTGGATGTACCGTGCACTATTCAGTGTCCCCTCGACGATCACCAGTGGTGTACGGCCAGTGTAGGAGATCGCTCCCCACACCATGATGCCGGGTGTTGGCCCTGTGTGCCTCGGTCGTACGCAGTCCTGATTGTGGCGCTCACCTGCACGGCGCCAAACACGCATACGACCATCATTGGCACCAAGGCAGAAGCGACTCTCATCGCTGAAGACGACACGTCTCCATTCGTCCCTCCATTCACGCCTGTCGCGACACCACTGGAGGCGGGCTGCACGATGTTGGGGCGTGAGCGGAAGACGGCCTAACGGTGTGCGGGACCGTAGCCCAGCTTCATGGAGACGGTTGCGAATGGTCCTCGCCGATACCCCAGGAGCAACAGTGTCCCTAATTTGCTGGGAAGTGGCGGTGCGGTCCCCTACGGCACTGCGTAGGATCCTACGGTCTTGGCGTGCATCCGTGCGTCGCTGCGGTCCGGTCCCAGGTCCACGGGCACGTGCACCTTCCGCCGACCACTGGCGACAACATCGATGTACTGTGGAGACCTCACGCCCCACGTGTTGAGCAATTCGGCGGTACGTCCACCCGGCCTCCCGCATGCCCACTATACGCCCTCGCTCAAAGTCCGTCAACTGCACATACGGTTCACGTCCACGCTGTCGCGGCATGCTACCAGTGTTAAAGACTGCGATGGAGATCCGTATGCCACGGCAAACTGGCTGACACTGACGGCGGCGGTGCACAAATGCTGCGCAGCTAGCGCCATTCGACGGCCAACACCGCGGTTCCTGGTGTGTCCGCTGTGCCGTGCGTGTGATCATTGCTTGTACAGCCCTCTCGCAGTGTCCGGAGCAAGTATGGTGGGTCTGACACACCGGTGTCAATGTGTTCTTTTTTCCATTTCCAGGAGTGTAGATAGTTGCTGCGAATTACTATGGGTAGACGTTATACTCAACAGCCGTACCAAAATAATAATTGGCTCCTTCTACTAACCCCCCGACTCAGATGATGTAATAGCTGAAAGATTCAAAGATAACTTGAATCTCATTAGAAATATGTTCCCACTCATACAGTTATAATTGGTGGAGGCTTCAATCTACCCTCGATTTGTTGGCGAAAATATATGTTCAAAGCCGGTGGTAGACAGAAAACATTTTCCGAAATTGTACTAAATGCTTTCCCTGAAAATTACTTTGAACAATCAGTTAATGAGCCCACACGAATTGGAAATGGTTGCGAAAACAACCTCGACCTCTTAGCCACAAATAATCCTGATCTAATAGAGAGCGTCATGATACAGGTATCAGTGAACACAAGGTCATTGTAGCGAGGTTCAAAACCATATCAACCAAAACCACTATAAGTAAACGCAAAATATATCTATTTAAAACAGCAGATAAAAATTCTCTTGATGCTTCCTAAGAGAGAGTCTCCATTCCTTCCACGCTAATTATGCAAGTGTAGACCAGATATGGCTCAAATTCAAAGATACAGTATCGACAGCAGTAGATAGATTCTTACCGCATAAGTTAATAAGAGAAGGGACTGATCCACCATGGTACTCAAAACACGTCAGGACATTGATGCAGAAGCAACGAAAAAAGCATACCAAATTCATAAGAACGCAAAATCCCCAAGATTGGCTAAGTTTCACGGAAGCTCGAAATTTAATGCGGACGTCAATGCGAGATGCTTTTAATAGTTTCCACAATGAAATATGTCTCAAAACATTGTAGAAAACCCAAAGAGATTCTGGTCGTATGTTAAGTACACCAGCAGCAAAAAAAAAAAAAAAAACCAGTCAATACCCTGTCACTGGGCGATAGCGATGGGAATGTTATCGATGATGGTGCCACTAAAGCGGAGTTACTAAATATAGTTTTCTGTAATTCCTTCACGAAAGAAGACGAAGTAAATATTCCAGAATTCGAAACCAGAACAGCTGTTAGCATGAGTGACATAAAAGTGGTTATCTTAGGTGTTGCGAAACCACTCAAATCACTTAAGAAAGGCAATTCTTCCGGTCCAGATGGTATACCAATCAGGTTCCTTTCAGAGTATGCAGACACAATAGCGCACTTCTTAGCAATCATATGCAACCGCTCACTTGACGAAAGGTATGTTCCTAAAGACTGGAAAGTAGCACATGTCACACCAATATTCAAGAAAGGAAATAGGACTAACCCATTGAATTACAGACCCATATCACCTCAATTTGCAGTAGGATTTTGGAGCATATACAGTACTCGAACATTATGAATCACCTTGAAGGACATGACTTATTGATACATAGCCAACACGGATTAAGAAGATATCATTCTTGTGCAACACAGCTAGCTCTTTATTCCCATGAAGAAATGAGTGATGTCGACAAGGGATCTCAGATCGATTCCATATTCCTAGATTTCCAGAAGACTTTTGATACCTCACAAGAGACTATTAATCAAATTGCGTGCATATGGAATATTGTCTTAGTTGTGTGACGGGATTCGTGATTTTCTCTCAGAGAGGTCACAGTTCGTAGTGATAGACGGTAAATCATCGAGTAGAAGAGAAGTGATGTCTGGGGTTCCGCAAGGTAGTGTCATAGGCTCTCTTCTGTTCCTGATTTATATAAATGATCTAGGTGATAATCTGAGCAGCCCCCTTAGATTGTTTGCAGAGGACGCTGTAATTTACCGTCTAGTAAAATCATCAGACAATCAATTCCAATTATAAAATGATATAGAGAGAATTTCTGTATGGTGCGAAAAGTGGCAATTAGCACTAAACAAAGAAAAGTGCGAGGTCATCCACATGAGTACTAAAAGAAATCCGATAAATTTTGGGTATACGATAAGTTGCACAAATCTAAGAGTTGGCAATTCGACTAAATACCTAGGAAATACGAGCAAGTTAAATTGGAAAGACCACATAGATAATATTGTGGGGAAGGCGAAACATAGACTGAGTTTTGTTGGCAGAACACTTGGCAGATGCGATGAACCCACTAAAGAGACAGCCTACAGTAGACTTGTCCGTCCTCTGCTGCAATACTGCTGCACGGTGTGCGATCCATACCAGGTAGGATTGACGGAGAACATCGAAAAAGTGCAAAGAAGGGCAGCTTGTTTCTTGTCATAACGCGATAGGGGTGAGAGTGTTACTGATATGATACGCGAGTTGGGGTGGCAGCCACTCAAACAAAGGCGGTTTTCTTTGCGGGCGAGATCTATTTACGAAATTTCAATCGCCAACTTTCTCTTCTGAATGCAAAAATATTTTGTTGACACCCACCTACGTAGAGAAATGATGATCAAAATAAAATTAGAGAAATCAGTGCTCGAACGGAAAGATTTATGTGTCCCTTTTTCCCACGCGCCATTCGAGAGTGTAATGGAAGAGAAGTATGAAAAGGGTTCGACGAACCCTCTGCAAGGCACTTAAATGTGAACCACAGAGTAACCTGTAGAAGTAGATGTAGCACACTTGAAGTCTTCAGTGAAAGGACATATTCTTGACAAAATTAAAGAATCAAAGCAGTATATCAAATACTTTCTGGAGACTATACATTCAGACCAGACACCTTGTTGAACGATGTTAATATGGTATTATTTCATCATTTGCTTCAGCTCCTCGTGTTTGCAGAAAATCACATATAACGTTCTACCATTCAGTTCATCTTAAAGATTTACTTATAAAGTAGCACAGCATACACGTAAAATTTCCAACTTCTGTTATCAGGAAGCATGGTGTTCACTGCAGACCTGGGACACACGTTACGTGATAAAGTAATTGGCGCAGCGTCGGCAACATTAGCGCAAAACAAAATTAGTATCTTAGTTTTATCTTGCTGTAATTCATTTGACAAAGAAATATACGAGAAAGTATTAAGAGAGACAGACACTACCTTTAATTTAAAATGGTGGAGTCATATACTAAGCAATGTCGTTGATACTGCATTGCCCCTGATGCTAACTGCGTGAAAATTCTAAATGGAAGGTCAGGCGTAAACAAAAAATATGCGCATGGATGAACGTAAAACCACAGGACTTAAAACACGCGCGTAATTTACAGGTTAATCTTTTTAACTTTCTGATGTGCTGCATGTCCAATAAATCCGCTCTATGAAAGATATGGCAGTTGTCACTCGCGGTAACTCAAAGTGAGCTGCGGAATCCCATCTTAGCTACATCCTAACGAGACGTTCCACATGAATAACACGGTCATCAGATAAATGGCAAATAACGAAATCGAATTCCTCAACGTAACAACTACATTTGCATATGTCCCTCTTTCATGCAGTGTCATAAAACGCGCAGGGTATCTGATACCAAGATGTTAAATTCGCCGATTTCCGTTGGAAGCGCTAGCAGTACCCACGGAGGTAGTGGTCACAGTTCCTTTATTTTCGGCTAATACGTAGTAAATTGACCTAAACTAAAAAAATATACTAATTCATATCGGTGATACTAGAATCCAGCGGGAGTATGAACCTATTCTACACTTTAGTGAACGTGTCATAATATATTATAATTAACGTTATTTTACGTGTCAGGTATGTTTCTATCCAATTTTAACATTAATTACTAGCTTAGGCGGTACATATACTGAAATTGAAAAGATACAGAGAAGATTATCATGGCCCCTGCGCAAGGATGAAACGCAAAATCGTGAAGCGTTCCACGTTTTTTGTCGGAGGCAGGCAACGGCAAACCACTTCCGCTAGGACCTTGCCTAGTCGGCGGTGCGGGTCTCTCGCACCGTACCCTACGCTCCTCGCAGTATGGAACATCATCATCATCAACTTATAAATGGCTCTAGAACTACCGACACGCGAAATAAAGGTGTATCTCACAAAATTACAATCGTACGTAACACATCTCGACCCAGGCTGTATCTCTTCAGCACTATTTCATAAATCACAGTATCAAAAATTACCGACGGCTTATGCAGACAATGAAACGAAAGACGTTCAGTGCTTACCTCGACAGATAACAAGAGCCTTCACCGGCAACGCAAACAGGATTCGTCAGTAAGCTCACGACCCGTTCAGTATTTGCCTCAGACTATCGCCAGGCAACGATACACCTCGCCTCCCGTCATCTCTCATTGTTGAAGACTTCGCTCTGCCCCGAAGCTTAGTGGAGGGTACGGGACGCATCCATCACAAGAGATGACAGCATTCTAGCATGTCTAACCTGACTGACTGCTGTTGTGGTCAAGAATGACAGTGAAATATGTAATTTGCTACCAGCATCTGTACGACGTCCGTAGCAGAAGCCCGCAGTGTAGCTTAAGTGGTTCTGTGTTTGAGAACAGATGTTCTTATCTGGATGGAAATCAAACCAAAAGTCTTCAGCATCATCTACTTGAACAACTGGCAATGTGTACGTTCTAAGTGTGGTGCGGATGGAGAGGTGAAGCCTATCTCCTCTTTGGTACGACAGTAGAACTATATCTTTTGTCTTGTATAGAATTTCTTAAGCACTGCCCCAACCTGTTTTCTGGTACATCATACCAATGTAACGACTTTCTATGCTATGTCATTTTCATATTGAGCTAGGGGAAACGGCGGTACGCGCGCTAATCTCTCGTACCTTACTGTCACGACACGTACGTGAGACCCTCTATTGGTAGCGTAATGGTCGCACATTCATATTCGAATACGGGTTTTCGAAATTTACCCAACATGCTTTCGCGACATCTACGTCGCCTTTTTTCAAGGGATCCCCGTTTAAGTTCTCTAGGAATTTCTAGTGTAATTTCGTATGGGCTACACCTAACTGTAATAATTCTAACACTACTTCACTGTTGTTGCCTAGCCTACTTGATAAAGATTCAAAATATTTGAATGATATTCCAGAATCGGTCATGGTAGCTTCTCGTATACGATATCCTTTAGAGATGTACTGTATTTTCTCAGAACCCTTCTAATAAAACTAAGTTTTCCATTTGCCTATCGAATTAGTGATATTACATTATTATCGCATTTCATATCATGAATTGGCATCATCCCTAAGTGCTTATGTAGAGTCATGTGCTCGACATGTTGATCAGCAATCTTGAAATGAGATATTATGCGGTCTTTATGTTTGTTGTTTTTGTGGAAGATCCTGTTTCTAGAAAAACATCATTTATTGTAGAGGTTACACGTAATACAGAAGATACCTGGTTTTAGTTTGAGTAAGACACAAGAAATTTTAATTAAGAAAATGAGTCCTGGAGTGTAGCGACAGCTTCTTCTTCAAGGCACATTGTAACACTACAATTATCTGTATTACAGTTTGCGGTCAGTATTATTACCAGCACAATTCTACTAGTACAGTTACTACAGTGACGGTGTCTTAACATTCGGAATTTCTTTTCAGTTCTTATTTAATATAAATACAGCTTATAAAATAAAATTCAAAGATTGGAAAACGTAAACAAATACTCATTAACGTACAAAGAATAAAGAAACATGTGGGATAAGTTACTGAAAGAGAAAATGTGTACCAGAAATCGGAAAACTTCGAGCCCGTCGTCACTGAAACACTTTTACAAGTATTTGGTTTTAGAACTGATATCTTTTTCTATACTTAAAAGTTTTCGTTAATTGTGTTATAAATTACTCGTAATCTAATGTTAATTACACAGATTTTGTACTATTTTATTTGTTGTTGTTAGGTTCTGTTGTATCACATACATCTTTTGATCTTGTATGGATAATTACATTGATGTCTGAATGACACATTCACTTTCTGTAACTGTTGTTTTATTCGATTCATTGTCAGTGTCTCTGTCTGTTTCGTGCGACGTGTTTTGTTGTGCTTGTGTTGCGTTTTGCAGTGTTCTTAAGTATGGTCTATTTCGCCTGTAAGCTTCATGAAGGGTTTGAGAAACATCATCTGCTAGTCTGTTCACGATGTGTCATTTGTTCTGATCTCTTATTGTGTTTCCTAGGTCTCGTTTATATTCAGTCTTAGATGTGTTTCTGTGTTGCAGTGGAGAACCACTTATTCAACAGTGCCATATTCACCACATTCACAACGTCAGTTTCTTTTAGACCTACACGATGGAGATTGGCAGCATATGGGCCATGCCACGTCAGGAAATGGGTTGTTCCTTTTGTGGTATCAATGTATTTCGGTCTTATGCATTCTCGTATATTATCGAAAAACGAGTAGAGACGCCATCCCTTGTCTGTCTGATCGCATTCCTCCTGCTATCTCTGAGTCCACCATATGTTAAGCTATATTCGATCTGTTATGTTGCGTCCATTTATGTCTTGTGTTTCTTGTCGTCTACCTTTCTTTAACCAGTATGTCGCTGCTCGGTAACGAATAGTGGTATCAACGGAGCACAAACTCATGACCACACTCAGTGCCCCTATGAATAGTGTTCTAAACGCTCCACTTATTCTGATGAGCACGCTCCTTGTCCGCGTCTTACAATGTTTTTATAGGTTGGCAGCCTGAGGCATTGAGCCATGAAGCTAGCAGCGTTTTTCTGGCTTCTCAACAGATATCCCTCCATTGTGGTTGGACCTACGGTACGGCTATTTGTATCGCTGAGGCACGCAAGCCTCCCCACCAACGGCAAGGTCCATGGTTCATGGGGGGCATTTTCACTACCCTCATTATTAGTTAACTCTACATTTCCAGAGAAATGATTCATTGATACTTCAGAATTTTCAATATGATTATTGATTATTAAATTTGCTACTCGGTATTCATCACCAAAGTTTGAGTTTGCAATTTCGTTTGGATTACTTGTGACTGCATTTGACATATCACTGAACCCACGTCTAGCTTACTTGCCATTTTACTAGTATTTGACCCACCGGATCGTCTCTACAACTGTGAGATTGAACTCCTTCCCTACTTCTAAGACCGTATCTCACTTCCTTTACCCAGACATATTACCAAAACTAACGTTCCATTTACAAATCTTAGACTTCTACAGGCAAGCGCAACACTTAGACTATTTGTTTCCCTCGACGTACAGCTGCTGATTCTCGTAGCTGTGGGCTGCACCGCCGGCTGCAGCTCCGCCGGCTGCAGCTCCGCTTTTGTTGTGTGCTGAAGCTGGTCTGGCACTTCAAACAAGCCGTGAAGGCTGCTAACTGCACCGACCGCCGCCGCACCTGTTGTCTTTGGCTAACTCACGCTGCTCTGCAGGCTGCGCCGGCTCGTAGCATTAAAGCCTAGTTTACACGACGACATTGGGTTGCGCCACTCGTTGCTTCGAATGAGTTGCACGCAAGTGGTTTCATATTTGACTGTAGACACGGCGACACGAGTATACACTTCAGTTTCGTCGTTTTGTGGGTCCCTGAGTCGTGTCTGAAATGAAAGTTTTGGTAGCTGCACGTCGCACGAGTTGTGATGGAGTTAAAGCTTGTTGCGGGGAATCGCTGCATAAGAAAAAAACATTAGAAACGTGTTTCGATTCGTGACTGTATGAAAAAAAAAAAAGACGTCAGCTCGTTTGCTCAGCATCCTTTCTCAAATAATTTGTAATGTAAGACCGAAGAAGTTCTTTTAATTATCTTAGAATGCCACCAGATCTGTTCAAGTTTCTTCTAAATAGAGTTAATTATAGGTACTGTAATGCATGAAGCACTGTCGCCAAAACTGAATTTACATATCACATTGCGTGCATTACAATCGCGAACACTCGGCATGCTATAAGATGCAGATTTAGTTGGTGATGACGCTTTTCCATTAACACCAATTATTATTAACATTAACAGTAATAATTATTAACAGTAACAGCAGTAATTATTCGAAACAGGCCGCATTAAGAAGACAATAGTTTGCAAACTGCTCTCTTGAAGTTAGATCTGTACAGTGGCAATATTTCACAATTCAAACATATGTGAATGGGGAGCACTGCTGCTACGTTTTAAATAGATGGGCATGGAATAAAGACTGCAGCTTCTTGATTTGTCTAGCCTTGCCGCCTGTTAACAATATTCCTCAAAAAAGAAAAGAAAAGAAATGAGTCGGCCTACTCGAACGATGGGATTTTAGTCTTGTAGACTAGAGCATTTCCACAGCTACAATTAAATTTGCTTGTATTTTTCTTAATTCAGTTGTGTATGTGCTTCTAATTCAATAAATTTTGCCCTGCAGCTCAGATATTGTCACACTATCTGTGTTCTGATCGCACGTGAAGGTCTCAGGAGCAGCAATATATTGCTTATTTTTGTAATCAGCATCATTGAAATCCCACACATACGCAAAGCAGAGATATCCAAAATGCGAACATTATTCTCCGTTCCTCACTGCACATTTCAGTTTGTCTACACTCTACGACCACACATAACATCAAAACTCATGCAACTAGTATCGCCAAAGTTGGAACACGCCGAAAGTGTTTAGTTTCACCGATGAGTTGCGCAGTGGCCGATAGCGCAGTTGCCTGCAACCTAGTGTCGTCGTGTAAATTAGGCTTAAGAATCTTGAAGTGATGATTAATAACGTGATCCCACGGACCGCACAAGCAACGTTTATGATTCTTGAACCAAGTGTTAGCTATGATTAAGTTATGCTCTGTGTAAAATTCTACCAAGCTGCTTCCTCTTTCATTCCTTAACCCAATTCCATATTCACCATTTTTCTCGTTGCACTTCCGCACTTCCCATTCCTACATTATACCGATACTACTTTCATGGTCACAAAAAACTAGATTTCGCGGCATCAGTTATTACAGTGCAACAAATGTTCAAAACCAGCACAAACACATTTCCAAGCCTAAGTATTACAGTTCTGATGCAGCTCTCTGGCCCTTTACAGTTCACATGTATCACAGTTCTGTTCGCCTCCGGTAGCTGAGTCCGGCAGATAAAATAGTCTAGACCATCCAGGATGCCCTCCTCCGACTACAGCGACTGGGGAAGGTTGTAGCTTTCTGCTGGGTTCCGGGGCATGTCGGCATTGCTGGGAATGAAAGGGCAGATCTCGCAGCCAAGGAGGCGTGTCTCGATCCACACGTATCTCAGTGTGCTATCCCCTTGCACGCACTCACCTCGCTGTTGAGCTCACGAGTCATGTGTCGGTGGGAGGATGAGTGGCTGGAAGTGACTGACAATAAGCTCCGTATAGTCAAGCCCACAACGCGTGTGTAGTGTACTTCCTTTCAGCCCCATCGACGGGACGAGGTTCTCCTCACTCGGCATCGAATAGGCCACAGCCCTATGACGCACGGCTACCTGCTCAGGCGAGAAGACCCTCCAATGTGTGGTGCTTGCGGCGTCCAGGTCAATGTGCGCCACGTTTTATTGGATTGCGTTTTATTTTCTGACCAGCGGGTCGCGGCTGACTTGCCAGCGGACCTGCCAACTCTTTTAGGCAACACTCGTACGAATGTGGTTTTAAAGTTCTGTGCCATATCAAATGTTTTTACAAAGATTTTAGGGAGAGGATTTTATTTTGCTCACTGTGTGACAAGCTCGCCCATATTTTATGTAAGTAGCCAGCCAGTGACAATTTCAGCGGCATTCTTGTTGCTATGTTTTCCCTTTCCTTCGGTTTTACTTTCTTATGTAGCATTTTCTTTCTTTTCCTGCTTTCCTTGCGTGTGTGGTTCAGTTTTCTTAGATCTGTCCACATTCGTTCCTTTTAATGTGTGTCAGGGCGCTGATGACCTCGATGTTGAGCGCCCATAAACCCCAACACACACACACACACACACACACACACACACACACACACACACACACACACACACACGGTAGCTGAGTCGTGCCGGCACGGTAGATCAGCATGTTCGGTGAGATAGCCAGTGGGTCCCTGTAATAAAAAATCGAAGTAAAGGAATCATCAATCGACTTGAACGGCTGTCATGTGACGTCCGCCCAGACCACTCGGAACGACCTATAGCGAACAAAATTAAGTTCAAAAAAATAAAAAAAAGTGGCAAGCGCGACAGAATTTCAAACCTAAGGACCCAGGTTCGATTCCCGGATGCGTCGGAGATTTTCTCCGCTCAGGGACTGGGTGTTGTGTTGTACTAATCATCATCATTTCATTCCCCGTCGACGCGCAGGTCGCCGAAGTGGCGACAAATCGAAAGACCTGCACCGGGCGAACGGTCTACCCGACGGGAGGCCCTAGTCACACGACATCACAGTTCTTAAACATTTCGCTGGTCGGTTATAGTTCACAGTTCTCGCTAATAAAATTTAGCCTCGTAATTCCAAAGCACTTCGAATTCAAAGATAATCCCCGCAAGGGATGCCATTTACGGCAAGTTCAAAAAGAGAAGCGGAAGAGAGAGATATATCTGTTTCTCTCTTCCGCTTCTCATATATATATATATATGTGTGGGTGGGTGGGTGTGCGTATGATAAACTCCTTCTCTCGAAAATTTCTCTCCTTCATACCTCCTCTGAGTTACCACAGATGACGTGTCACTGACCTCATTTGTACTAAGATCGCAGTACACGTGAGATGCCTTTATGCTTCCATCGCCCTGAGTGGAATGCATAAGTTCTAATACATGTTCTCGAAGCTGTAGTCTTCTACAGTTGTCGCCTGCGCAGAAAACAGCACGTCGGTCGTGAATCCGTTATCTTGAGGCCGTAAGAAACTCTTTGCGATGGATATATATTCTGTGAATAATGAAATTTCCAATTAGTTTGTTTATATGGTGGTGCCACTCGCTTTTTATTGGCAGAACATGAGAACCTGTTCAATTACATTCCATCTTAGAGTCACAAATAATTTCCTTTCTTCAACAAAATAGCGAACTGCGTACTTCCATAATTACTATCGCACTGTTCTCAACTACATGTTCAAATAACCAGAAATTGCTGATAAACTCTTAACTGACACCGATCACGGCAGACAACGTCTGTCTTCCGAGAACGGCGAACCAGTTCTCTTTTACAAACCAGTCATTGCTCATTTGTAACCTCCCCACCGCAATTTTTAAAAGAAAATATAGCAATACTAATTAGAAATGCTGATGGACATGGCTCTATACGTAACCTGCCCACAATCAAATGTACTGACAATGGCAACAAATGTGAAATTCGCAATCTGACTCAATTATAAATCCTTCAAAAAATTAAAGTCTATTCAGTGACAAGAAAATTCAATTAAACCGAAATATCGGTCTTTGGCCCTGTGAAAAACGATCAGAATTAAAGTCTTACCTCAGAATAAATGGATGTCACATATCTGCTCTTGTTGTTGCGCACCGCTTGGAGGAACTGCATTGCAAATAATAATATTCTCTTTTTTTTTTGTGATTTTAGTGGAATTTTTCTTCAAAAAGAAGTGTAATGAAATGGGAAGTGCAACGAGATCTTTAGTTCAAAAAAAATTAAACTTTTGAGAAAATGCTTTTGAAATAAAAAAATTATTATTGGGAGACTTGTTGGAGAATAATTACAATAAATAAAATTTTTCATTATCTAATGATTATATTAATTAACAGTATACCTTATTCCTCATCTTGACCATAGTTGCCGACCGCCTACATCACACAACCGCACTGGGCTGCTACTTAGCGACAACTAACTCGCAAAGACTACTACTGTACTGCACTGGGCTACAGCTACTAACAGACTGAGCAACGACTACTGACTGAGAACCGCTCGCAACACTCGCGCGGTCAAGCGCATACTCTCTGGTCACAGATGCTACAATGCCTCGCCATCGCTGCTGCGTTACATACGTGTTTCATAACCCTCCACTCGGGGGCAAAAATTTGGCAGCGATGGTGAGTCATTTGGACTTGCCAAGCGCGGCAAAATTTTTCTTTAATTAACAAAATCCTACAACTTACAGAATATTTAAATGTTGTGCACACGCACTAAGTACAAAATATATCAGACAAAGACCAAATGTGAGTACAAAACATAGTAGCAAATCAGAAAAGTATATACAAACTTTTTGACAGATAAAGTGCACAGGCACTGAAAAAATTCTTTAGCATATGCAGAACAAATAAACAGACTGGCAAGAATAATTAGATGTAGTACATAAAGTAAATGTTGTGCACACGCACTAAGTACAAAATATATCAGACAAAGACCAAATGTGAGTACAAAACATAGTAGCAAATCAGAAAAGTATATACAAATTATTTGACAGATAACAAAGTGCACAGGCACTGAAAAAATTCTTTAGCATATTCAGAACAAATAAACAGACTGGCAAAAAATATTATGTTGACAAGTGTACATGCACTGAAAAATGTCTTTAGTATTTTCACAACAAATAAACATAATGGCAAAAAAAAATTCATGTCCAAAGTGCACATGCACTGAAAAATGTCTTTAGTATTTTCACAATAAATAAACATAATGGCAAACATCATGTCGACCAGTGACATAAGTGTACTCACACTGGAGTTTAGCGAATCGAAAAATGTATAACCTATGAACATAAATGATGTTACCAAAAAAAAAATTTTTTCTTTATGTGACAAGAATCAGGATAGGAAAGGGAAGGATTGCATCATGGTTGTAGCACTTTAGATTGCACACAGCTGCTCTGAAAGTCCATATCTTTCCACAGTAGTACAACACCAAGTGACACAACTTGAAGTTCTTGTCCCATCAGAATTTATCAGTGTAGCCAAGACACTGAACTGTCGTAGTAATGTTCCATGTTTTCATTTTGGCAGTACATTAGGTACACCAAACAGTGGGACCATAATAATGTCTTCATCGCTCATGGTGGTGGACAGCATGTCGTGTCAACACCACACTCTTACAAGGCACACCAACGTAGAATTAGTGCAAAACCAAATATAGTGCTCCATGATCACTGGGATAAACAGGACAAATGGACATTGCAGTAATTCAGGGTAGTCAGCTTATGAGGTGAAGGACATCAAGTCACATAATATTGACAATTACAGTCTTCATTGATAGTTCGTGGCATTCATAGCCCAGTTATTGAACATTTCTGTACCAAGTATGTAGTATTACAGAAAAATGTTCATTAATTGTTTTACATAGAATCAGTAGCCTTCTTTTCCTGGTTACAAAATATTATGAAATAATCGCATTCTTTTCAGTTACAGAGTATAATTAAGAATCATTAACCTTCTCCTAATTACAGTTAATTAATCATTTGTCATTAATTAATCATTTGTCTAATTACAGTTAATTAATCATTTGTATAATTACAGTTAATTAATCATTTGTCGTTAATTAATCATTTGTCTAATTACAGTTAATTAATTAATCATTTGTAGCCTTAATTAATTACAAAGCATTATTAAACAGTACCATAGTTAATTAATTATGTGTCATTCCAATCTATTAAGAATCATTAGTCTTTTCCTAATTACAAAGCATTATGAAACAGTCACATTCATTTCCAACAACAAAGTATCAACATTGGAAACAAGAGCTAATCAATGGCATAATTAATAACAATTCGTGGAGTGACATTAATTATTGGCACTCAGTGGCCATCAAGTATTGAATAGAATAAAACATAGTTCATCATTCAGTATTATTCACATCATTACAAAGTCATTATTAAAAATCAGTTAATTACAGTCAAATCATTAGTAATCACAGGCATTACAATAAACAGTGGCAGTTATTAGCTAGTGACAAAGCATTATTTTGAATATAGTTTCATTAAGAGGTCATTACTCGAGTGACATGCTATTCAGAGTTGATCAGTATTATTCAGAATTATCATAAACTAGTGACATTATGTGGGACTGCTAATACATTTTTTTTTGGTAGCAATGCATTGCGTTGGGATCGATAATTAATTGCTGAGACATAATACTTTTTGCTTTTGACCTATTGCTGCAAATGAGGATAGGTAACGTCATTCGTCATGAGTCAGCTGTAGCAAGATTATGTAACAAGGCAGTACATGTGATCACATTTATAAATGATAAACACAAATGGGTAAAAAATATAAAAATGCAAGTACTAGAACAGGTATAATAAGTAACAGGTTTAGTAAGTGTCATGAAAAACTTCTCCTGGAAAAAATACAAAAACGGATTATTGACCTGAAAGAAGAAACGCACACTATGCTGAAAAGTAGTGAACTTCGAATTAACAAGTAGTGAAATGTGTATAAAATGTGTTCCATAGCTGTCCTTTCCAAAACTTTCCGTCATCCTACTATGCAATGTAACACCTGCTGTCAAAGCAAACCGCAACAAATACTTAAATAACTACGTGGCATAAAGAAAAAAAAAAAACCTCATTATCCATATCATCATAACTTCACCATTATCATCACCTGTAGAGAAAAACTTCATTATTCATAATACCATATCCTTCATCATTATTCATCAGCATTCATTATCATCTGCAAAAAATCACTTCATTACTCATTATACAACTATTCCTTATCTCTAGCATATTTCATCACTAAAACTAAGATGTGTAGTTCAGTCTGACAGCCTGCATCAATCACCTTGTATTCTGAAAGAAAAATTTAGTTAAGACTGCTATTCTGTGATGAGTATAGTATAGTCTTGTTAATGCTTGTTAATCCTGATCCATTTACTCTTCCTCATAAAGTTATTGCATCTCCTTTCGTTTATCCCGTAGGTGAAATTCCCATTTCTGTTGAATTTATTTCTTACATGCATCATTTCTTTCTGAAATTGATGACAGAGATTAATGTCCTGCATTTAAATCATATACCCACTAAATAAGGACTGGTTTATGGTGACATAATTAACCATACAGCATAACATGACAGAAAACGTAATATGTCAAAAACATTGACAGTGTTCAGATGCAAAAAATGTACACAGAATAATACAATGCAGTAGCAAAAAAAAAATGTGAAACAGTCACGATGTTGAGATGTCATAAGGCAAAAAAAAAAAATGTCAAAGTCGACTGGTGTGTGTTATATCTTAACTATTTCATAGTGCATACAAACAAAACTGGAGTACAGTCATATACACAAAAAAATGGAAAATGTGCACGGTCTGATGTGTAACGACAAGAAAAGCGACCTGCTAACCTTACCTTGCCGGGCACTTGCCAAGAAAAAAATACGATAATCATCAATAAGTAGTCACATAAATATAATTGCAGAAATAGTCGTAAATGTGTAAATTCATCTGGAAAAATATGCACGGTCTGATGTGTAACGACAAGAAAAGCGACCTGCTAACCTTACCTTGCCGGGCACTTGCCAAGAAAAAAATACGATAATCATCAATAATTAGTCAGGTGAATTAATTGCATTAGTAAATGGCATTATAGTGTGTTGAATCATACAGTGGTTTCACTCAATAAACGGTTTAATGTTTGAGATATGGTGATTGCCTTTCGATTTTCTGGTTCTCAAAGTTTCGACGTGTACAACATTGGGGTGAGGGATGCTGCGAATCCGATACGGACCTGCGTATGGAAGTTCAAATTTACTGCACTTACCTTTTAATTTGCTGGATAAATAGTGTGTACGTACTAATATCTTCTGTCCAACGTGAAAGTCGCGGCGTGTACAAACCTGTTTTTGCTGTCTTCTCCGGCGCTCTGCGGCACGTTTGATGTTGTTCAGCGCAATGTCAATTATTTCGTGGTGTCGTAGGCGACGATTTTTGGGGAAGTCTATTAATTCTTTAATTTTGTTCGGTGGTTCAACGTTTTTCAGTATAACAGTCGGAGATAGCATAGTGGATTCATTTGGAATGGAATTAATTACATCTTGGAATGAGAGTATGTGTGTATCCCAATCAATATGTCTTTTGTGGCAGTATATTCTGCACAGCTTACCAATTTCCTTCATTAATCTTTCACAAGGGTTCGAAGAAGCGTGGTACTTGGATATATAAATCGGAGAAATGTTTCTGGCTCGTAACATGCGTGTCCATACACTACTACGAAACTGAGATCCATTGTCAGAAATTACTTTCATTACATGCCCTACATGAGATAGAAAATGTTTTACAAATGCTTTCGAAACAGTTTTTGTAGTAGCTTTGCGTAATGGAGTGAAAGTAACAAATTTTGAAGTGAGCTCAACAGCGACAAAAATGTAGCAAAAACCTCTGTTAGTTCTCGGAATCGGACCAAAAATGTCTACTGCGGCCATGTGTCTTAATTTAACAGGTATAATGGGATATAAAGGAGGAATATGTGAAGTGGTGTCTGATTTAGCTTTCTGGCAAATTTTACAAGACGCTAAAACTCGTCGTATACGTTTTTCCATGTTGGTAAAATAACAGTTCTGTCTCAGTATAAGAAAACATTTTCGTGCTCCGTAATGTGCGTAACTTAAATGAGTGTACCAAATTAGTTTGTTAACCAGTTCGTCAGGAATGCATAATAACCAAATGTTGCTGTCAGGATGAGAGCGGCGAAACAGAATGTCATTGCGTACAGTGTAGTGGTTCCTAATCGTAACATTTTTCCTATCTTGCCAAAGGTGTTTAATTTCTTTCCACACATTGTCCTTATTTTGTTCTTGTGCTATGTCCTGTAATGACGATGAAATAAAATTTTCAAATGCAACTTGCTGAATGTACATGACATTGAAATTTGCTTTGCAGAAGTTGGTTGCTACGTCTTGCTGATTGTTGCCTAGAGAACGCGATAGTGCGTCTGCTATAACATTTTGTGTGTCGGGAATATGAACTATTGTAAAATTAAATTCCTGTAAATATAATTTCCATCTGCTTAACCTGTCGTGAGTGAATTTAGCTGAAAGTAAAAATTGTATCGCTCTATGGTCTGTGTAGACGGTGGTATGTCTGCCGTAAAGAAAGTGCCTAAATCTCGTGAAAGCCCATACAACACATAATGTTTCAAGTTCTGTGACGGAGTAATTTCGTTCAGCAGGTGAAAAAATGCGACTTGCAAATGCGATGTTTTTAATTACTGTAGAGCCATCTTCTTCAATTTCCTGAAAAATGTGTACGCCTAAAGCGGTATTGGAACTGTCGGTGGCAATAGAAAAATTTCTGGTAAGATCTGGGTGCGATAAAAGTGGAGCATTCAACAAGGCATGCTTCAAATAACATTCTCGTGAACAAAATTCTGCGTGTCAAAAGTAATGTTTGCGTTACTGTAGTATGCAATCTGTGCTGTATCTGGTTAAATTCTATCGTTCGTCCTGTTATTTACGGGAGGATGCTGTGGCATATCCACTATATGAACTGTTCTGTTATTTCTTACTGACGTGTTACGCTATGGATGACACCTATTGTCTGTTTCATTCATGATTATTTGTTGTTGCTGATGTTGTTGCTGCTCATAAGATCGACTGTTATTAAATGTACGCTGAAAATTGTGCTCATCATTCTTTTTACGTCTGTCCTAATAATCATTCCTATACGGTGTATTGCGATAGGAATTGAAATAGAGTGTTGTCTGTACGTAGTTATTTCTTTGCTGCCATGCGTTACTATTTGTTGGCGCTGAGACTATACATGCACGCGGCGAAACATTAAAGTTTGGTTAACCTTGTAGACTGCATTGTTGGTTAGGTATGCTAAGCGGCTGACTTTCATGCTATTGTGGTGAAAAACATCTATTGTTACAAAAATATGGTTCCGACTGCTCAAAATTTTATACATACTGATGATTACGATTTTATCTGTAATTGAAATTACGGCGGTACTGGAGTGCCTACTGAAAATTGTCACATTCGGTAAAAGATTTGTCATATCCGGTTTTCATTACATACGTTTCTTAATACTAGGTAGAGCAATAGTTAAAGAGCAGTTTTGATAGATATAAAGGATAGTGGAAGAAAAGGCAGCAGTGCAGAAAACTAAAGATGAAACAGCACTACTACAGCTCGGGGCCCTATGCTCGCTACGGCACATATTCATTAAAGCGTAATGAATCCCCTGAGGTCATTTACGCACTGCAAATAAATTTTAGCTTTTGTGTTACAGGCAATAGCGGTAAAATTTCAAAGGCAAATTGTTGTATCCGTGCTAATTCCAGTTTCTGCATAATACGTAATGCTGATGAAAATACAATAGCAAATTGTCGCATCTGGTTCAAAGCTAGTTTTTGCATTACAGGTAATAGCGGTGAATGTACAAAGATAAACTGTCGTATACAGTGCAAATCGTGTACCTGTGTTCTGCCATTATTAAATTCCTTACATTTTCTCACAAATACAAATTGCTTATTATCAACGCTCTCGTCACTGAATTTGATAACATGCTCAGGCTTGTGTGTGAATCCACTCGTCTGTGTCATTTCGTACTTTAAGTTGTGTAGCTTTTCAGATTTTAATTCGCGTGGCTTTTCGGATTTTAAGTCGCGTAGTTGCTGTAAATTGCTCACATTATACACGCTGTGTGACTCTGACAAATGCTCGCAACGTGGCGGGTTCTGTGACGTATTGGTGACTGAAATAATTGTTAATTCTGTTACTTTAATACTTTCGTCAATCTGGTTGTTGTGTCTTGCAAATTTCTCGTCATCTTCCGTGTTCGGAGTGTGTGAAACTTCCACTGACTCTAAATTAATTTTGTCGCGAATCTGTACTGCGTTTTTAGGGCATTCTTCAGTGACTGCATTAATTTCGTGTATCACTGTTGCGTTTGCTGAACATTGTTCAGTGACTGCTTTAACTTCGTCTTTGTGTAATTCTGTTGTGCTTACACGTGTGCTACTTAATTCTTGTGCAACAGTGCCAACTTTTTCATTACTGTTATTAGCACAAGTCTTGGTATTCACACGTAATTGTCCTCTATTATCACAATAATGCGCGGCAATGGCATTAATCTGTTCACTAATCCGTTCATTTCGTTCACTAAGTTGTTTGATTTTTTTATCAATGTTGTCTTGTTCTTCATTCGATTGTTTATCCCTTTCATTAATCAATTTGCTTCGTTCGAGATTGTTATCCAGTTTTTCATTCATTAGACGTAACATTACCAAAATTTGACCCAAGCCATTAACTACTCTAATATCTGTGCTGTTTAATTGCGTACCGACAATTGTCACGTTTTGCTTGACCATTTGGTCATTCTGTAATTCACAGAAAGGTTTATCAGTCGGACGTACACTGTCAGTCATTGTTTCGGAATTAAATAACTCCGTCGTATTTTGTGTATCCCGTTCATTTTCATTAGACAAATTTGTCTGTACATTACTTGGATTTTCTGAATCGGGTGTGTTAAGCTCGGCAGCGCTCATTACAATAGAGCGTTCTGCGTCATCAATTGTCGTCAAGTTAACAGACGAGACAATTGAGTTCGTTTGTTCATCATTAAGGTAAAAGTCATCATTAGTGGTTGTAATGCATTGATTGTTACTGAACGCAGGAATGTCATGATTACACTGCGTGTCACCTGTCCTATCGGTAAAATTGTTTAAATCGGTAGTTTCGTTCGTAATACCTCGCGATACACTATTCACAGTCTTTCGCGGCATTTT
The DNA here is from genome assembly GCF_023864345.2 of Schistocerca serialis cubense. NCBI lineage: Eukaryota > Metazoa > Arthropoda > Insecta > Orthoptera > Acrididae > Schistocerca > Schistocerca serialis. The sequence goes on along the minus strand of NC_064645.1, from coordinate 163,917,639 downwards.
TACAATAGTCAAAATTTTTCACAAAGCAAATAAGCACAATGCAAAAGCAACACACAAATACAACAAAGCAGCAAATTGCCGTTGACCTGTAGAAAGAAAGTCACAAGATTAATAAAAGCGTAGCGCCAAATCCTAATTATACTTAAGCAAATAAGAGCAGATATCTGACTGTTGCTCAAAAGACTCTCAACGAAATACGATCCTGGACTGGGTGTCGCCAAGTGTAACCTCCCCACCGTAATTTTTATAAGAAGAAAATAAAATTGACAATACTTAATAGAAATGGGAGCCAAGTGTAACCTCCCTACAAAAATTTTAAAAGAAAAAGGACGATACTAATTAGAAATGCTGATGGACATGGCTCTATACGTAACCTGCCCACAATCAAATGTACTGACAATGGCAACAAATGTGAAATTCGCAATCTGACTCAATTATAAATCCTTCAAAAAATTAAAGTCTATTCAGTGACAAGAAAATTCAATTAAACCGAAATATCGGTCTTTGGCCCTGTGAAAAACGATCAGAATTAAAGTCTTACCTCAGAATAAATGGATGTCACATATCTGCTCTTGTTGTTGCGCACCGCTTGGAGGAACTGCATTGCAAATAATAATATTCTCTTTTTTTTTGTGATTTTAGTGGAATTTTTCTTCAAAAAGAAGTGTAATGAAATGGGAAGTGCAACGAGATCTTTAGTTCAAAAAAAATTAAACTTTTGAGAAAATGCTTTTGAAATAAAAAAATTATTATTGGGAGACTTGTTGGAGAATAATTACAATAAATAAAATTTTTCATTATCTAATGATTATATTAATTAACAGTATACCTTATTCCTCATCTTGACCATAGTTGCCGACCGCCTACATCACACAACCGCACTGGGCTGCTACTTAGCGACAACTAACTCGCAAAGACTACTACTGTACTGCACTGGGCTACAGCTACTAACAGACTGAGCAACGACTACTGACTGAGAACCGCTCGCAACACTCGCGCGGTCAAGCGCATACTCTCTGGTCACAGATGCTACAATGCCTCGCCATCGCTGCTGCGTTACATACGTGTTTCACATTAAGTCTTGACTGCTAACTGCGGCGGACAACATTTCCGTCCTCCGAGACTGCCGAACCAGCACTCTTCTTGCAGCCGACCACTTCGACCGCCAATCCAAGTTAGGTGCGATCCGAAGATCTTCGAAGTGCTTCGTCTGCCTTTTCGTTTAGTAGTTGTTTATTATTCTGCTGGTTATTAATACTTGTGAAATAATTAAATGATATCACACTACTGCGAGATGCATTAATATGAAATGCAGGTAAATTCGCTGCTTAATTTTTCTAATATTAATGACAGAAGACTATCATTTTGACCCGCAACTTCCGAATGCAGCAGTCAGTCGCGGAGAAGGACCACAGTTTAGGCGATCTTTCTCACGATACCCCGTATCAAACAAACCGTCTGTCATCGGTACTTCACACCGCATTACGTCATCTTACCGCTGCTGCCTTGTCAACTGCTCTAAAAAGAGCTTTTAGTAGCTGAATATGATGGTTGTAAAGCCAGAAATATTACGCAGGAAGTGGCTCAGTTTCTTAAAGAATTAATGCTTTCTTCTGTATGGAGCGTCAGTTTATAGTATGAGTGAGAAAACTATGTCGTCTGCGTTGCTGTTGACTACACACAATTATTTATGTTAATGGAAACGAAATGAGCGTTTGACGTCATTGGGCGGGAGGCCCCTTGCGGAGCAGGTCCGGCCGCCGTGGTGCAGGTCTTATTACATTCGACGCCACATTGGGCGACCTGCGCGCCGGATGGGGATGAAATGATGATGAAGACAACACAATACTCAGACCCTGAGCGGAGAAAATCTCCGACCCAGCCGGCAATCGAACCCGGACCCTTAGGACGGCAATCCGTCACGCTGACCACTCAGATATCGGGGCGGACGTGTATGTTAATAAAGTTGATATTGGTAGAGAATGCGTTTTTCCGCTAACTAGTTAGTTAAAGTAACGGTTCTTCAATAAGTCTCTTTGTATTTAAAGTCTTGCCTTTAAGGATTAAGTTTTCCAACTACTCAGAGCACGAAAACGTCACGAAATACTTTTCTGCTGTATATTTTCACTAGACATAAATGGCTCACACGAGGACGTACATTTGACAAGGAGCAATGCTAGCAATCGTACCAATAACCGTGATAGTAACTGTAGCGAAACAGTAACAGTAATAACGGTAGCAACATAGGCTTATACAGTCCTCCAAAGAGTTTTATGTTCCATACCCGGTTGTTTTGAACTTCATCAGTTTTGGTAATAACTGTGTTCTTATTACTAAAAGATTAGTAAAGTCGTTCAAAAATGAAAATAAAATCAAACGGAGGCCGATGTTTATTAACAGTAGTCTTCGTTTGCCTAGAATGTCCTCTTTGACTGTGCTAGTCTGCTTTTTGTGTAATCCTTGCTTCATCTGTTACGGGTTATTTTGCTTCCAAGGTGGTACAGTTCCTTCACTTTATCTACTTTGTGGTCACCAGTTTTTATGTTTTTCGGTAGTCTAATTTCTGCTATTCCTCATTACTTTCGACCTCTTTCGGTTTATCTTCAGTCCATATTGCGTGCTTATTGGACTCTTAAGCCCATTCATAGGCTCTATAATTCTACTTCACTTTAACTGAGGATAGCGATGTCATCAGCGAATCTTATCATTGACATCCTTTCACCTTGAATTTCAATCCAACACACGAACTTTTGTTTTATTTCTGTTATTGCGTCTTCAGTATACACGTTGGCTTTTGGGTTAATAGGTGGAAACCTAAGTCCATTATGCAAAAATAGTAAACAATCACTGTTGTTTTTCCTTTAACGTCACATAGTAATACTTTAAATATACCCACTCCACTGTAATCAGGATTTTCTTGGGACGGCAACAACCACTCAGATGTGTGTATTTTTTTAACTCACCGTGTTTTGGCTTGTCTGCGACGGCTATACTTTCGTAACACAGGTACTAGAAGTTGGAAGAGAGCGATTCACCGACGTACTAGAATCGAACGTGCAAGCAATATTTCATATTATTACAACGTTTGAACGATAAGTATAAGAAAATGAGAGGAAATTCTCATGAGTTGCAAACATAAATATTATATCCAGAATGAGATTTTCACTCTGCAGTGGAGTGTGCGCTGATATGAAACTTCCCGGCAGATTAAAACTGTGTGCCCGACCGAGACTCGAACTCGGGACCTTTGCCTTTTTTTTTTTTTTCTTCGATATAGTTCGTTGCGTTTGGTCGGGGCGGACGTCACAAGACATCCGTTCAAGTTCATCGTTGGTTCCTTGACTCAGTTTTTTTTATTACAGAGAGCACGCAGCCCTCTGACCGAACACGCTGAGCTACCGTGCCGGCTAGGTGGGCAAGTGCTCTACCATCTGAGCTACCGAAGCACGACTCACGCACCGTACTCAGAGCTTCTGTAAAGTTTGGAAGGTAGGAAACGAAGTACTGGCAGAAGTAAAGCTGTGAGTACCTAGCGTGAGTCGTGCTTCGGTAGCTCAGATGGTAGAGCACTTGCCCACCAAAGGCAAAGGTCCCGAGTTCGAGTCTCGGTCGGGCACACAGTTTTAATCTGCCAGGAAGTTTCATATCAGCGCACACTCCGCTGCAGAGTGAAAATCTCATTCTGGAAACATCCCCCAGGCTGTGGCTAAGCCATGTCTCCGCAATATCCTTTCTTTCAGGAGTGCTAGTTCTGCAAGGGTCGCAAGAGAGCTTCTGTAAAGTTTGGAAGTTAGGAGACGAGGTACTGGCAGAAGTAAAGCTGTGAGTACCGGGCGTGAGTCGTGCTTCGGTAGCTCAGATGGTAGAGCACTTGCCCACGAAAGGCAAAGGTCCCGAGTTCGAGTCTCGGTCGGGCACACAGTTTTAATCTGCCAGGAAGTTTCATAAATATTGTACTGTATATGTAACTAGAGGCTGCTAACTCAAGACAATCCTGACAAAAATGTTACAAAATCATTGTTACATAGAGTGGTACCTTAATGTTATCGGTAGTTTCAGTCACGTATCACAAATGTTTTTCCTTTTTTTTTTTTTTTTTTTTTTTTTTTTTTTTTTTTTTTTTTTTTTTTTTTTTTGCTTCCGATATTTAATGATAAACTTGAGTCTCGACGTAGACTGTCTGCAACGAAGATAAGCTGCAGCCACTACTTCGTAACGAGGAAGTGCTTCCTAATTTCTCTGAGATACTGTCAGCCGCACATTCATATGATTCCTGGTAGGAAGTCCAGGAAGACATCACGTGAAATTTCGATGAACTGCAACTCACTTGTAATGCCCATGTGCGTACTTTCCACTGGTGACTCAGACCAAAAGATGTGTTTCAACCAGAAGCCCAGTCCCACACTTTGGTGACTAACTGCATCAGTCCGGTATAGATAGGAGAGGGAGACAACTTGTTACTCGTACTTCAGAACCTTCCTTGTGCTTCTAAGAAATACTCGCCTTGGATTTAATACGACTCTTAGTGCCTTGCTCCTTCATTTCACTTGAAATCTTTTTTACTGGAATCTTGATGACAACACGTTGCGCAACTTCTCGCTGCTGCTGTTGCTCTTCAGCTGCTAGAAGAATGCAGCACAGATGCGCCCTCAGCCTCAGACAGTGGCGGGTATCGCCTTTGGAGCCCATTCACACATAGCATCATATTGTTCCATGATATAATTCTTATAAAATGACTTTAATATCCAAGCACGTCGTCGTTCACAACTGAAAAGTACTCTATTCTACAATGCATTTGGTAATCTACTTATATCTTGTTTCAGGTCTAGCTCTGCAAGTGCGACCTGGAGAGTTTAATTTCCGTGGTGCTAGTCGGCGAGAGTAGTGGTGGGGGAACCTCACTCTTTAAGACAGGCGCACACAAACCTCAGCTGTGCTCCAGATGCGGAGAAAGTTAGCTGTCTTACAAGAGTAGACGCTGCCTGGAGTTAAAGTGTGTGATATATTTTTTTCAAATCGTATACAAGGTGCGTTTGAAAAGTTCGATGAATGCTCGCAGAAAATAAAGGAAACAGGAATTGCAAGCAAGACAACTGTACTGACTTTCGAAGTGAACACCTTCAGCTACAACACACTTCTGACATCGGTTGTAAAGCTCTTCGAAACGCTCGAAGCTCCCTTTATCACGTGTTGTTGGATATCCGATTATTACAGGAGATGTGATCCGAAGACGAAGTGACAGTCAATGGTATGGTGTTCATGGTCTCCCCTGGAGCTCTCAGGTTGGTTTTATCTCCTGTAATGATGCGGATATCCGACAACGCGTCACCAGGGTGTTTTGAGCGATTCCACAAAAAAACGTTTGCTGACAGTTTCCAACAACTGCATAACCGATGTCAAAAGTACTTTGTAGCAAACAGTGATTGCTTTGAAGAACAGAAAAGTACATTAAAAGGTTTTCCAGCTTTGCTGTCGTAGCAAAAGAGCTATTGAAAGTAATAGCAATATAAAGTAAAAAAAAAAAAATTTGGTTTATAAATTCCAGCTCTTGAGTGCCCTGATAGCTATTCGAACTATGACAAACAACTTACTGTTCAAGTGACGAACAGACAATTAGGTCACACCCATTTCTTGTTGTTCTTGTTGTGGTCTTCAGTCCTGAGACTGGTTTGATGCAGCTCTCCATGCTACTCTATCCTGTGCAAGCTTCTTCATCTCCCAGTACTTACTGCAACCCACATCCTTCTGAATCTGCTTAGTGTATTCATCTCTTGGTCTCCCTCTACGATTTTTACCCTCCACGCTGCCCTCCAATGCTACATTTGTGATCCCTTGATGCCTCAGAACATGTCCTACTAACCGGTCCCTTCTTTTTGTCAAGTTGTGCCACATACTCCTCTTCTCCCCAATTCTGTTCAATACTTCATCATTAGTTATGTGGTCTTCCCATCTAATCTTCAGCATTCTTCTGTAGCACCATATTTCGAAAGCTTCTATTCTCTTCTTGTCCAAACTTTTTATCGTCCATGTTTCACTTCCATGCATGGCTACACTCCATACAAATACTTTCAGAAACGACTTCCTGACACTTAAATCTATACTCGATGTTAACAAATTTCTCTTCTTCAGAAACGCTTTCCTTTCCATTGCCAGTCTACATTTTATACCTTCTCTACTTCGACCATCATCAGTTATTTTTCTCCCCAAATAGCAAAACTCCTTTACTACTTCAAGTGTCTCATTTCATAATCTAATTCCCTCAGCATCACCCGACTTCATTCGACTACATTCCATTATCCTCGTTTTGCTTTTGTTGATGTTCATCTTATATCCCACTTTCAAGACACTGTCCATTCCGTTCAACTGCTCTTCCAAGTCCTTTGCTGTCTCTGATACAATTACAATGTCATCGGCGAACCTCAAAGTTTTTATTTCTTCTCCATGGATTTTAATACCTACTCCGAATTTTTCTTTTGTTTCCTGTACTGCTTGCTCAATATACAGATTGAATAACGTCGGGGAGAGGCTACAACCCTTTCTCACTCCCTTCCCAACCACTGCTTCCCTTTGATGCCCCTCGACTCTTATAACTGCCATCTGGTTTCTGTACAAATTGTAAATAGCCTTTCGCTCCCTGTATTTTACCCCCACCACCTTTAGAATTTGAAAGAGAATATTCCAGTCAACATTTCTTACAGGGAGGGAATGTCTAAAAACTGAAGCAGTTACCTACAGACAGCTCTCACTGTCGAAACAGGCCATTAGTATCGCCTTAATCTTAAATTCTGTGAGTTTACTTCGATTTGGGAGCCGGGGAAGAGGATGAAGCCCATGGCTTAAACCGTCACTTGGTAGCACCACGTCTGATCTCCTGTAACGATGTGGTTATACGACAATGTGTGAACTTTGACAGTTTCCAACAGCTTCACAAATGATGTCAAAAGTGCGTTGCAGCTAATGGTGATTACTTTGAAGGCCAGTAAAGGTATTTTGTATCTAACTCTTGTTTCTTTTCTTTTCTAAGACAAAGCATCGAACTTTTCAGACACACCATATCTTTCAGAACGGTGTGTATAATGACTGCAGGTGTATTAAATGTTTCTCCAGCTCGGCTGTCGTAGCAAAAGAAGTACGGAAAGTAAAAATAAAATATATGCTCGAAGTGACCTGCTTCTAGCCATCTCCCGAGCCTACGTCCATACTTTGCTGCACGTGTGGAAAACCCCTGGTGTGTTCCATATTTGGGACACGTTCCCTCAGAACAATGACATTTGGTGCGGGAGTTAAATACGCCAAGGATTTTAAATGTGCCCAAAGGAAAAAAAAAATCAGTTGAATTCAAATATAGCGATCGGGTAGGCCTGGAGCAATCCACTCACTCGGAAACTGGATATCAAAATACTGATGAACTATACCTGTAAAGCGAAGCGGAGCAGCATCTTGTGTAAGACACATTCGTTGGATGACGTCCAAAGGTACATCATCAAGTAAATGAAGCAACTCATCTCTGAGAAACTGCAAATACGTTTGCCCACGCTGTGGGAAGAGATTACGCCCCATATGCTGGGGCTGAACTTCTATTGATGTCCATGTTGTCACACTGCTTGAGGATTTTCATAAGCACATACGTGCTTGTTATGACAACTGAAGATTTCATCACGTGAAAACCGAGCCTTATCAGTGGATAAAGTAGATGCTGAGAACTGCAGAAGCACAGCACACTGCGTTGATAGAAAGTTGTTCTTGGAGGAAAGTACGCCGTATTTAATCTTATTTTGGATAAATGGCAGCATCGGTCGTAATTATTGAAATCCTTTATTTACAGAACGATTTTGTTCACTGTGTGACCATCTTCAGTGATAATTATTCGAACATCGTAGGCCCATATGATAATAGCACAACATTTTCTATGAGGTTATAACAGTACCTCACAAACAGTTAATTAGTTCAAAAATTATCATGTCGCGCACTCAAAGTATGATCTTTTTATTGCTCAACTAAAAGGTCTTTAATGTGGCAGGTATTGCTACATCAACTGATTACAGTCACTGAAAAAAATTAAGAATAATATCACTTTTCTTGCCGGCCGGAGTGGCCGTGCGGTTCTAGGCGCTACAGTCTGGAACCGAGCGACCGCTACGGTCGCAGGTTCGAATCCTGCCTCGGGCATGGTTCAAATGGCTCTGAGCACTATGGGACTCAACTGCTTTGGTCATCAGTCCCCTAGAATTTAGAACTACCTAAACCTAACTAACCTAAGGACATCACACACATCCATGCCCGAGGCAGGATTCGAACCTGCGACCGTAGTAGTCGCGCAGTTCCGGACTGAGCGCCTGAACCGCTAGACCACCGCGGCCGGCGGGCATGGATGTGTGTGCTGTCCTTAGGTTAGTTAGGTTTAATTAGTTCTAAGTTATAGGCGACTGATGACCGCAGAAGTTAAGTCGCATAGTGCTCAGAGCCATTTTGAACCATCACTTATCTTGTATTTGCAATCCTACGACGATCTCGCTCTAGCTTTGGCAAGTAATTAAAAATGTTGTCTAGGTAGCATGACTGTCGCTGTTGGTACGAAAGGCACTTGAATGTTAATTACGCCGACTTGAAGAACTTACGAAGACAATCTTTCAGGATTAATTTGATGTTTTATGTTTTTCATTGCAATGTGCATCATATTTTTTTAAACAATGGTCACTTGAAAATAATTCTTGACGCTCACTTTTCACAAAAATTCACATTTATTAAACTTTTTATACTTTCGCATGTTCAAAACATTACTTCATCATACAATTTCACAGCCGTTAGTGCTCTTAATAAAACTCACAACATTTTTCGTTGTCCACAACTCCGACTCATCTTTTCATTTCCAACACAATGTCAAGACTGTTCATAATCAACACAAAAACTTCACTATTCTGTACGCTTCGGCGCCAAAAGTCACAAGCCAAGCTCAAAGATAACAATAAGTACAAAAATATTCACACTAGATATTGCATCGATTTCAACATCTCAAAATATCGACGTACATACATATAAAAATGAAACCGAATTTGAATAGAGTGAAAAATATGAGACATTACGTAGAAAAAATATTCATTAATCTACGGTATCGAAAAATAGGGTTGGCGAGTGGTAATGGTTTCGTAAATAAAGTACCATTACAAGGTGTAACAAGTACTTTGATGATTACTTACAAAGGTATCTTCACTTTTACTGCATACAATAATTTTTAAATTTGCAGAAGAGCCTATTTTGTAACCTTGGCAGTTAACAGTGGCAGTTGCCGATCCAGAGTACAGTCCAAAGTACATCGATCTGTAGATGAAGGCTTTCAGTATTCACGACCTATGCTGCCATTTATCCAAAATATGCTGACAATAATACGGCCGTGGAGCACACGGTTCCTAATGGAATTAGACATTAAGAACATTTAATCCTTGCACCCATTGAAGAAGATACGGAAAAAGAAGATTTTCATGCAGAATGTTCCAGATCGCCAAGTGATTAACATCTTCCCTTCTCGCAATTCTCCTTGATTCTCAATTGATGGAAGAATCCATCGTTCAAGCTCAGGCGTTCGTACATCATCTGTTCTCCAACCATCTGCGACTCTCTTCTCAAATGAGCATGTCCCTCACACGTGTTGATGGAGTCGTACAAACGTTCTTGCATAAGGTGACTACCTCCCAGGGTAATGTCCAGCATAAAGTTGTGCTGCGTCCGCTTTCCCGCCTGTTAGGTCGTACATGTAGCGCATATCCGTCTTTTGCGACACGATATAGCTAGTTATGTTATGTTGTGATGGAAGGTATTCTTCCATATAACTGTCACCCAAAAAAAGAAAAAAATTCTGTGACCAATTGTGAACAAGAAGTGCGTAAAAATCCACATTTGAGGTACGTTACGCAACCCGGAGTTACTATTTGGAACACTTTTCACACCACCCTACCGAAGGATTTTTGGAACCTTGTACAAATGAACTTTTTGTGATGTTTCGATGTGAAGAATAAACCAAAGTTTCTGACACATTCTTTGTACGCCATGTATTTTGTAGTGAACTGGGTGTTTCGTATGAACTTTGTGCTAATTTTCATACGCATGAAAGTTTTTGAAGCATCGGAATGCCCATCTGTATCAGTCACTACAGTGGCTGTCATGAAAATAAGCAGGTGACGATCTGATGTGCTCAGACTCGAAGCAGCTTTGTTGCCACACACACACACACACACACACACACACACTGTAGTAGCGAAATAGGTCGGCGCCTGGTTCAGTGATTCCGTCCTATATCATGGGTTCCCTGTGGCTTCAGTCTTCCATGGAAAGCTGCACTGACTTGTGTTTTGTCGTGACCGTAATACAGGAGCAAGGGACTACATGTAGTGCTACATCACCGGACGTGCGTAAAGGGCGTCGAAACATTCGAAAACAAATTAAAATAGTCGTATTAAACATACTGTACGCTCTTCACTGATCTGGCCTACAGTGAAGAAGGCAGGTATAATATAAATATTACACAACTGCATAAACTTATAGCAAAAACTTGTGTTATTTCCAGGGAATTTGGTAGTGTTAACAAGAAGTTAAATAGTTAGTAACTAGAAGTGTACTTGGTTGCTACGACAGTGGAGGGTGTCCGACGCCTAGAAAAATACACGGTGATCTCCGTGGTCCATTGATCGTGACCAGGCCAAATATCACGAAATAGCATCTAACGAAAAAACTACAAAGAACAAAACTTGTCTAGCTTGAAGGGGGAAACCAGATGGCGCTATGGTTGGCCCGCTAGATGGCGCTGCCATAGGTCAAACGGATATCAACTGCGTTTTTTTTTTAATAAGTACCCCCATTTTTAATTACATATTCGGGTAGTACGTAAAGAAATATGAATGTTTTAGTTGGACCGTTTTTTCGCTTTGTGATATATGGCGCTGTAATAGTCACAAACGTATAAGTACGTCGTATCACGTAACATTCCGCCAGTGCGGACGGTATTTGCTTCGTGATACATTACCCGTGTAAAAATGGACCGTTTACCAATTGCGGAAAAGGTCGATATTGTGTTGATGTTTGGCTATTGTGATCAAAATGCACAACTGGCGTGTGCTATGTATGCTGCTCGGTATCCTGGACGACATCATCCAAGTGTCCGGACCGTTCGCCGGACAGTTACGTTATTTAAGGAAACAGGAAGTGTTCAGCCACATGTGAAACGTCAACCACGACCTGCAACAAATGATGATGCCCAAGTAGGTGTTTTAGCTGCTGTCGCGGCTAATCCGCACATCAGTAGCAGACAAATTACGCGAGAATGGGGAATCTCAAAAACGTCGGTGTTGAGAATGCTATATCAACATCTATTGCACCCGTACCATATTTCTATGCACCAGGAATTGCATGGCGACGACTTTGAACGTCATGTACAGTTCTGCCACTGGGCACAACAGAAATTACGGGACGATGACAGATTTTTTGCACGCGTTCTATTTAGCGACGAAGCGTCATTCACCAACAGCGGTAGCGTAAACCGGCATAATATGCACTATTGAGCAACGGAAAATCCACGATGGCTGCGACAATTGGAACATCAGCGACCTTGGCGGGTTAATGTATGGTGCGGCATTGTGGGAGAAAGGATAATTGGCCCCCCTTTTTTTTCGATGGCAATCTAAATGGTGCAATGTATGCTGATTTCCTACATAATGTTCTACCGATGTTACTACAAGATGTTTCTCTACATAACAGAATGGCGATGTACTTCCATAATGATGGATGTCCGGCACATAGCTCGCGTGCTGTTGAAGCGGTATTGAATAACATATTTCAAGGCAGGTGGATTGGTCGTCGAAGTACCATACCGAATTTCTTTCTGTGGGGAAATTTGAAGGATATTTGCTATGGTGATCCACCGACAACGCCTGACAACATGCGTCAGTGCATTGTCAAATTATGTGCGAACATTACGGAAGGCGAACTACTCGCTGTTCAGAGGAATGTCGTTATACGTATTGCCAAATGCATTGAGGTTGACGGACATCATTTTGAGCATTTATTGCATTAATGTGGAATTTACAGGTAATCACGCTGTAACAGCATGCGTTCTCAGAAATGATAAGTTCACAAAGGTACATGTATCACATTGGAACAACCGAAATAAAATGTTCAAACGTACCTACGTTCTGTATTTTAATTTAAAAAACCCACCTGTTACCAACTGTTCGTCTAAAATTGTGAGTCATATGTTGTGACTATTTCACCGCCGTCTATCATATAGCGAAAAAATTGGTACAACTAAAACGTTCATATTTCTTTACCTACTACACGAGTATGCAATAAAAATGGGGGTTCCTATTTAAAAAAAGAAACGCAGTTGATATCCGTTTGACTTATGGCAGCGCCATCTAGCGGGCCAACCATAGCGCCATCTGGTTTCCCCCTTCAAGCTAGACAAGTTTCGTTGTTTGTAGTTTTTTCGTTTGACGGTTATTGATGTTTGGCCCGGTCACAATCAATGGACCACCAAATATATATATATATATATATATATATATATATATATATATATATATATATATATATATATATCTGTCTCGGTGACCTCCGTTCTTCGTCTTCCCTCTCAATTAGTTTTCGGTTTAGAAAGTGTAACGATGGACGAAAATTTTTGATGTAATGTAGAACCAATGCAGCAGCAAGAGCGAAGCTTTTGTCTACAACGCACTTATTGCGTTCTGAGGACGCTTATAGCATACTTAGATAAACTTTTGGGTCACAGAACCATCCGAGCACACAGTTTTTGCTCGACTTCAACAGAAATAGTGGCCTGAACGCAACTGTAGTTACTTTTGTATAGCGAGTATCGACGATTTGTGAGATGGGTGCAATAACGAAGGATCTGTAGCAGCTGCAAATAAAAAAAATTATCCGGGGGTATGGAATGTTCTTCCTCGTATTAAGACGAGCCGGCGAAACAAAAATTCTGGCGTAGACATACAAATACTTGTGCGCTGCACATACGCATAAATAAAATGCGTTCATAAGCGACACGGTACAATAATGATGTTGCAGATGTTACCAAAATTAATTTAATTTCTTTCTAAACAGGTTTATAGTTGGAAATTTCCAGGAGGCCCAACGTAAATTCATCAGCGAGGACATTTTTCGTTACACAAGCAAAACAGTTTCACACTTGTTACGGTATTTTTTTTTTGTCGGAATACTTTTATGTTTTCACGATAAAATACGTGTCGCATGCATCTATGTTCATTTTTTTTGTTCAATAGTTTAGAGGTTCTGTTTTTACACGGGTTGAAGTAACAAAATTATTTTTCTTGAAAATTTCTTGTAATTTGGAAACTCGTGGTAAGGTCTTATGGGACCAAACTGTTGAGGTTATCGGTCCCTAAGCCCACACACTACTTAATCTGGCGCGGCCAGAATTTCTTGTAACCTTAGTCTTTTTTTCGTAAGAACTGGCAACAATTCTCTTTTTGAAAGTACTGCATCATATTCTAGACTAAAAATGAGATATATGATGTTTCTTCGGAAGTTTTAATAACGTTTGAAATTATCACTAATAGGCGCTGCTGTAAGACGGTGCGATGTCCGTCCTTCATTTGCCAATCTTCGTGCCGTCCGCTGTAGTCGTCACTGGGTAATCCACGGCTAAAGCGGAAAGAGCGGATTCCGAGAAGGTGCTGACAAGGGACTTGGGACCAGGGCTGTTACGAGTGCGGAGCTTTCGATTCCAAGAAGGTTATCAGCGCTCGTGCTTGTCACACAGTCTCCTGAACTATGTTAAGAGCTAGCAACTAAGCAATAAGGGTCGCAGCTGTTCTACATCTACATCTACATTTATACTCCGCAAGCCACCCAACGGTGTGTGGCGGAGGGCACTTTACGTGCCACTGTCATTACCTCCCTTTCCTGTTCCAGTCACGTATGGTCCGCGGGAGAAACGACTGCCGGAAAGCCTCCGTGCGCGCTCGAATCTCTCTATTTTTACATTCGTGATCTCCTCGGGAATTATAAGTAGGAGGAAGCAATATGTTCGATACCTCATCCAGAAATGCACCCTCTCGAAATCCGAACAGCAAGCTACACCGCGATGCAGAGCGCCTCTCTTTCAGAATCTGCCACTTGAGTTTGCTAAACATATCTGTAGCGCTATCACGCTTACCAAATAACCCTGTGACGAAACGCGCCGCTCTTCTTTGGATCTTCTCTATCTCCTCTGTCAATCCGACCTGGTACGGATCCCACACTGATGAGCAATACTCAAGTATAGGTGGAACGAGTGTTTTGTAAGCCACCTCCTTTGGTGATGGACTACATTTTCTAAGGACTCTCCCAATGAATCTTAACCTGGCACCCGCCTTACCAAGAATTAATTTTATATGATCATTCCACTTCAAATCGTTCCATACGCATACTTCCAGATATTTTACAGAAGTAACTGCTACCAGTGTTTTGTTCCGCTATCATATAATCATACAATAAAGGATCCTTCTTTCTGTGTATTCTCAATACATTACATTTGTCTATGTTAAGGGTCAGTTGCCACTCCCTGCACCAAGTGCCTATCCGCTGCATATCTTCCTGCAATTCGCTGCAATTTTCTAATGCTGCAACTTCTCTGTATACTACAGCATCATCCGCGAAAAGCCGCATGGAACTTCCGACACTATCTACTAGGTCATTTACATATATTGTGAAGCAATGGTCCCATAACACTCACCTGTGGAACGCCAGAGGTTACTTACACTCACCTGTAGAACGCCAGAGGTTACCATAACGTCTGTAGACGTCTCTCCATTGAGAACAACATGCTGTGTTCTGTTTGCTAAAAACTCTTCAATCCAGCCATACAGCTGGTCTGGTATTCCGTAGGCTCTTACTTTGTTTATCAGGCGACAGTGCGGAACTGTATCGAACGCCTTCCGGAAGTCAAGAAAAATGGTATCTACCTGGGAGCCTGTATCTAATATTTTCTGGGTCTCATGAACAAATAAAGCGAGTTGGGTCTCACACGATCGCTGTTTCCGGAATCAATGTTGATTCGTACAGAGTAGATTCTGGGTTTCCAGAAATGACATGACACGCGAGCAAAAAACATGTTCGAAAATTCTACAACAGATCGATGTCAGAGATATAGGCCTATAGTTTTGCACATCTGCTCGACGACCCTTCTTGAAAACTGGAACTACCTGTGCTCTTTTCCAATCATTTGGAACCTTCCGTTCCTCTAGAGACTTGCGGTACACGGCTGTTAGAAGGGGGGCTAGTTCTTTCGCGTACTCTGTGTAGAATCGAATTGGTATCCCGTCAGGTCCAGTGGGGTTTTCGTCTGTTGAGTGATTTCAGTTGCTTTTCTATTCCTTGGACACTTATTTCGATGTCAGATATTTTTTCGTTCGTGTGAGGATTTAGAGAAGGAACTGCAGTGCGGTCTTCCTCTGTGAAACAGCTTTGGAAAAAGGTGTTTAATATTTCAGCTTTACGCGTGTCATCGAAGGCCGGGCCGTGCTGAGGTCATCTGACGCGTCACGTCGCCTCCCTCAGGCGTGGTTTAGGAACCAGTATGAGGTATTGTTGTTGTTGTTGTTGTTGTTGTTGTTGTTGTTGTGAGGTGGGCGTTGTGATGCGGTCTGCGTGCGACGGTTACCTCATACTGGTTCCTAAACCCCGCCTGAGGGAGGCGACGTGACGCGTCACATGACCTCAGCACGGCCCGACGTTGATGCGTGACGTCGCTATCTGTGACATTCCGCTACGCCGACGCCAGCTGGCGCAGCAGCACGGCACAACGCAGTAGCAACCAAGACTGCAGCGCTGCTGGGTCGTGCTGCAACGTGAGAGCCGCCGTGTTTGGGTGCAAGCGAGGCAAGTGCATAAATTATCTTCTGTCTTACTAGCTGCCTGCTACCTCTCTGTGTCGCGTCTCACTGTAGATTGTTGTGTTCTGCGGTGAGGAAAGAGACTCGAAACGTCACGATCAGAATTCATGATGTGTTCTCGCGCCAGGAACTCGTGCTCGTTCCGGTACTCCGAAAACAGCTCTTGAAACTGTGTGTAAAAAAAATGGGTTCAAATGGCTCTGAGCACTATGGGACTTAACATCTATGGTCATCAGTCCCCTAGAACTTAGAACTACTTAAACCTAACTAACGTATGGACATCACACACATCCATGCCCGAGGCAGGAATCGAACCTGCGACCGCAGAAATCTGAAATTGGTGCAGAATATGAACATTCAGAAATTCCCGCGATTTGTGATTGGCACGACTCATCTTGTGGTAGGTTTATTATTTGATTGCTCCTTACCGAAGTTGCTCCAGTAGTGGCAGTAAAATATGCTGTTAATTTTGGTAACTTTTCAGTTACTTCCTTCTGAGATACAGCTTTTTTCCTTTTTGCGGATCCACTAGGATATGACCGTTTCGACATTTAGTATTGTAATTCGGTATTTATTTTTACACCGAAAATAGTCGCTAACACAAAACAAATCAGGCAAACGACGATTTAATCAAAGAATAACTCAGAGCACAGTCAGTAATAACTACAAACAAAACAAACGTCACAACACCGCAAAAATGCAGTAGAACTCCCGATCGTCGAGTCGGTTTATTTAAATCGGTCGGTCACGTTTAATTTTACGTCGCTATTCGCTCCGTGCAGAACTGTGCACTGTGCAACGCTAATAAGCAACTAGGTATTGTAGTCAGTCATTATTCCGCGACTTTCGAAATAAATTTCCTTTTCGATAATAAATATCGGTTATCGTTTGGTGATCCCGCAAGAACTACGGGGCCCCTATCGATCGTGGGGCTCTGGACACGTGCCCCTGCCCAGTGGGAAAGAGAGACCTGAGAATGACCTTCTCAATGCCAACCAGCACTGGATACTGAGAACATTATTTATATGAAACGAGACTTGCGCTTTTCTTACATATATCTTGAAGGGCACAGATCAAAGTAATTGTGTAGATGCAGTATTACTTGATTTACGAAAAGCGCAGAAGATAATTAAAAAAGTATGATCATATGGAGTTTCAGGCAAAATTTTAGCCGGATTGATGATTTCGTGGTAGGGAGGACGCAGCATGTTATCTCGGATGATGAGTCGTCGACAGAAGTGCAAGTAACTTCAGACATGCCGTAGAGAAATGGGTTGGGAGCCTTGTTGTCCATGTTGTACAATAAGGCTATTGGTTCATTAACACAACGAGAAATCCAGAAAAATTTGTCAGTTTTCTAAATGGTGTAGCTCAAAGAATAGGAGTTGTAAGCCCATGTAATGCTTACCGTTTTTCAGCAGATCTTTTGGGAACAATTTGAAGTATGAACCACAGCTTTTGCTCCCACACTTTTTTCTGAGTTGCATTTTGTGCTGCAAGTGAAGTGCAGCATGTTAATTATTATGTACGGCGTAGGTACACATATCTCGAAATAAAATCAAAGTAGAAGCTTCATTTTTTCTGGAAGTTCTTTACACTAGTATGTTAAAAAGACGTAGCTGCCATAAATTATAGTTAAAATTTTTTTTAGTAATGATTATCAAAAATATCAGTAATTAATTCATAGTTTTTCTTTAAAAACTCTTTAATTTTCAAATTTAAGTCACAAGAATAGCCCATGTTTTAGCTACGAATGTTTTAAGACAGTATACAAAACTTCCAGCTCTCTATCTTTAATAGTTTTCAATTGAAGTATACCAGAGTATTAAATACGTGAACTTCTGGGAAATTCGAGTTAAAGTTAAACTTGGTTTCTCTGCCTGCCCTGCATAACACTAATGCATTCAAGAGCAATATTCATCTTGTTTCTGGTGTTGTTCTCCCTCCCTTTTGTTTATCAGACTACTTTTTACCCTCGCTTTTTTGGTGGCCTCTATCACTGATTTCCCTGCTTCGGAGTTGATTGTGGTCAATGGTAATTATAGTTCTTTGCGTATTTAGTCCACCAGGCACTCCCATTAATTCCATAATCTTAAACCCTGACACCGCACCATCATTGATACATGGCAGAACCTCTGGCACACCTATTTTCAAAGTATTTAGTACTACCAGAACAGTTTTTGGAATCAATTTCCATATACAGTTGTTAAAAACTGTTATTTGGGTTTTGAGTCCTACTGTGTAATTGCTTCTCTAATAATCACGTGACGCTAAGACATTATAGACTAAAAATTCATAAAAAATGAGAACAAAACTCTGTTTTTGAACAGTGTTGTCTGTTGGATGGGGGCATCGTCATGTGCCCAGATAATTTTAAATTCCTGTAATTTTGGGTATTTATTCGGTACAATTTTCTCGAAGTAAACATTTTCTTGTTCAGAAAACTACAGATAATATTTTAAGACAAAAATTAAAAATCGATTTTTCGACACTTAGTCACTTACTAGTCCCCTTAACAGTAACCTCCGACTTTTTTCAGATGTTACAGTTATTTATAATGCAGAAATAGCTGAAAGAAGCTGTAAGAATATCAAATCAGCTCCAGTCAGTAGCATCCCTTGAGTCGTAGATGGAGTTATTCGACTATTATAAATTCCATAGTGTGGGGTAGGGATATCAAATAGAATGATAACATAGGCTTGGCCGTAGGTAAAGTAGGTCTCAGTCTTCGGTTCATTGGCATAATATCCGGAAAATTCAGTCCAGAAAGGAGACGGGTTGCAAATTACTTGTTTATGTCATTTTAGAATAGTGCTCAGGTGTGTAGGACTTGTACCAGATAGGACTAACAGGAGATGGTTCAAATGGTTCAAATGGGTCTGAGCACTATGGGACTTAACATCTATGGTCATCAGTCCCCTAGAATTTAGAACTACTTAAACCTAACTAACCTAAGGACATCACACAACACCCAGCCATCACGAGGCAGAGAAAATCCCTGACCCCGCCGGGAATCGAACCCGGGAACTCGGGCGTGGGAAGCGAGAACGCTACCGCACGACCACGAGATGCGGGCTAACAGGAGATAGTGAACGTATAAAAAGTAGCACGGTACTGATGATCACAGGTTTATTTGACTCAGGGGTGAGTGTCACGACTGTGGTTGAGGGAATTGACTTGGCAAATGCTTGAAAAGACAGATGCAAGCTACTACGGGTAAAAGCCTAGTCACAAAGTTTCAACGATCATTAGTAAGTGATCAGTAGTAAGTGAAAAATCTAGAAATTTACTTCAACCCCCTTTCTGTCACTGCCGTATATATCGTGAAGACAAAAATAATTACAGCACGGCCAGAGGCATTTGAGGATTGATTCTTCCCCCGCTCCATACGCGACTGGAACGGCAAGAAACCCTAACGCGTAGTATTGTGTTGACGTAAGTACTATGTATCATGCATTTCACACCAGTTAGCGGAGTATGTATTTAGATGTAGACGTTGAATCGGCCAACACAATGGCAGCGGACCAGAAGTTTATTACAAACGGAGTCCTTAAATTACATACTCGTCTGCAATTGTTTCCTTCGCTGTTTAAAATATTTTCGCATCTCTGTTACGTTGTGCAGGAACACCGTCGTTTCTGTCTTACAGAAGAGGACAAGTACGAGTTTCTGGTAAACCGTGCGTCCACTGCCAGTGAGCTGATGGATTATAATGATACGTCACAGCGAAAGGATACATTTCGTGATCGGAAAAACTGTTGCACACTAATACGTCACAACAAGCAACTACTTTATAATGAGTGCAGTATTATTAGTTTCGTGTATGAGGCAAATACTAGCTAATATCGAAGCCGGTCGCTAGTTCTCTTCCGCCCCCTCCCCCCCCCCCCCCTCACTCTCTCTCTCTCGCTACAGCCAACACGATATCTCCATTTTACTTGATATCACTGAACACTGTTCAGTCTTGGTAGTGTGTGTGATATGACTAACCTAATTTGTGACTCACTCGTCAGGATGTTAATGATTCGTGAAACACAGAATCTCACATTTCTGTAAATAAAGTACGAATTGCCTCTCTTTGCACAAGGTTGGAAATTTGCACTGACACTGTTGGATATTACTACAGTTATTATGATAGATAAATCGATATTCAGCGATCACAGGCCTTGTAGAGCACGCGCTGCTTCCACAAACTGCCTCCATTCCTTCCTGTTTTGTGCCTGGTTCCTCCAGGTGTCTTCAATTCCCAGGGCTGCTGGGTCCTTCACCAGGTCATCCATCTAGCGCTGTCTTGGTCTTCCAATGGGGCATTTGGTGTTTGGTTTCCCCGCTAGTGCCATCTTCACCTGTCTTCCATCTGGCATACGGGCTACATGGCCCACCCATCGTATTCTTTTGCTCTTTATCTTCTGTAGGGTAGTTGGTTGTCGCATCAGGAGGTAGATTTCCTCGTTTTTCCTCCTCCTCCATTCTCCGTTATCTAAAACTGGTCCCCATATCTTCCTCATTAGTCTTCTTTCAAATATTAATAGTTTGTCCCTTTCTCGCTTAGTCATGCTCCATGTTTCTGAACCGTACATTACTGCTGGGCACTTCACTGTGTTGTAGATTTTCATCTTAGTGTTCACTGAGATCGATTTAGAACCAAGCGTCTCTCTGAGGGAATGTATGCATTTCGTTCCCACTGCTATTCTTTCCTTGAAGTCTATTTTTATGCTGTTGTCCGTGGTAAACCAAGGTCCCAAGTATATGAACTGGTGTACTCTCTTGAACGTCACCACCTGCGGTCAGTTGCCTTGCAACAGCCACTGCCGGTCCCAAGCCCGGGTAAAGGAGGAGGGTTGGGCTTTGGGCTAACAACGCAGTCCTGTAAAAAACTCTTTGTTACGAATAACAAACTTGCCTCGGACGTGGTTAGATGCAGTTATTATACGCTTTATTATTTACTTTAACGACGGCGGTGCCTGGATAGCTTACATCAAGGAGATATGAGTGGAAACGTTTCTCTTAGGCACCGTCGTAAAGTTGCCATGATTAATCGAAGGTAACAAAGTGCAGGACGATATGAATGGACGACTATGTGAGTCCGGATGTTTTCTAATGCAGTGACTCACATCACGTCCAGAGTGGCGAAATCCCTGCTCGGCCGGGCAAATCTTGCGCAATCCGGTCAACCGTGCAGCTACGTAGTCGGCGCAGGAACGAGAGGAGAACACAAATATATTCTTTCAGCCGCTGCAGACCGGTTCTGTCAGTCGGCAGCTCAGTGGGGTTCTACTGTCGTAAGGTAGGAGTTCGATCTCTGTCGCTGTCTGAATGTTTTATGAAATGAGACAGACATTCACAAAGGACAGTGGCGAGGCTTCCTGGAGGAAAGGTCACAATGACTCGCATTAAAAATAAAGTGCTAAGTTCGCAACAAGGTAGGAGATTCAAGAACGTGATTTGAACCATTCTTCTCGCAAATAAAATGCTGGGCTTCACTGCAGCTCCACCTAATTCGTCTGAATGCATTCGTGATTACCAAATTGTGTAATTCTTCCTGGCCTCGTGTAAGATGCTTAATTTCAGAAAATATATCACATTTTCCGTAGAGGCTCACATTTCTAGAGGAACAGCTTCCGTATAGATGCTCCATGTAAACTCGTAATACACTACTTGCCATTAAAATTGCTAAACCAAGAAGAAACGCAGGTGATAAACGGGTATTCATTGGACAAATATACTAGAACTGATACGTGATTACATTTTCACAAAATTTGAGTGCATGTCGTTGTTGTGGTCTTCAGTCCTGCGACTAGTTTGATGCAGCTCTCCATGCTACTCTATCCTGTGCAAGCTTCTACATCTCCCAGTACTTACTGCAGCCTACATCCTTCTGAATCTGCTTAGTGTATTCATCTCTTGGTCTCCCTCTACGATTTTTACACTACACGATGCCCTACAATACTAAATTGGTGATCCCTCGATGTCTCAGAACATGTCCTACCAACCGATTCCTTTTTCTAGTCAAGTTGTGCCACAAGCTCCTCTTCTCCCCAATTCTATTCAATACCTCCTCATTATTTATGTGATCTACCCATCTAACCTTCAGCATTCTTCTGTAGCACCACATTTCGAAAGCTTCTATTCTCTTCTAGTCTAAACTATTTATCGTCCACGTTTCACTGCCATACATGGCTACACTCCATACAAATACTTTCAGAAACGACTTCCTGACATTCAAATCTATACTCGCTGTTAACTAATATTTCTTCTTCAGAAACGCTTTCCTTTCCATTGCCAGTCTAGATTTGATATACTCTCTACTTCGACCATCATCAGTTATTTTGCTCCCCAAATAGCAAAACTCTTTTACTACTTTAAGTGTCTCATTTCCTAATCTATTTCCCTCAGCATCATCCGACTTAATTCGACTACATTCCATTATCCTCGTTTTGTTTTTGTTGATGTTCATCTTATACCCTCCTTTCAAGACACTGTCCATTCCGTTCAACTGCTCTTCCAAGTCCTTTGCTGTCTCTGACAGAATTACAATGTCATCGGCGAACCTCAAAGTTTTTATTTCTTCCCCATGGATTTTAATACGTACTCCGAACTTTTCTTTTGTTTCCTTTATTGCTTGCTCAATATACAGATTGAATAACATCGGGCAGAGGCTACAACCCTGTCTCACTCCCTTCCCAACCACTGCTTCCCTTTCACGCCCTTCGACTCTTATAACTGCCATCTGGTTTCTGTACAAATTGTAAATAGCCTTTCGCTCCCTGTATTTTACCCCTGCCACCTTCAGAATTTGAAAGAGAGTAGGATTGCCTTTCCTTAATCTTTCTTCTAAGATAAGTCGTAACGTCGGTATTGCCCCACGTGTTCCAATATTTCTACGGCATCCAAACTGGTCTTCCCCGAGGTCGGCTTCTATCAGTTTTTCCATTCGTCTGTAAAGAATTACCGTTAGTATTTTGCAGGTGTGACTTATTAAACTGATGGTTCGGTAATTTTCACATCTGTGAACACCTGCTTTCTTTGGGATTGGAATTGTTATATTCTTCTTGAAGTCTGAGGGTATCTCGCCTGTCTCATACATCTTGCTCACCAGATGGTAGAGTTTTGTCAGGACTGGCTCTCCCAAGGCTGTCAGTAGATCTAATCGAATGTTGTCTACCCGGGGGGCCTTGTTTCGACTGAGGTCTTTCAGTGCTCTGTCAAACTCTTTACGTAGTATCATATCTCCCATTTCATCTTCAGCTACATCCTCTTCCATTTCCACAATATTGTTCTCAAGTACGTCGCCCTTGTATAGACCCTCTATATATTCCTTCCACCTTTCTGCTTTCCCTTCTTTGCTTAGAACTGGGTTTCCATCAAAGCTCTTGATATTCATACAAGTGGTTCTCTTTTCATCAAATGTCTCTATAATTTTCCTGTAAGCAGTATATATATTACCCCTAGTGAGATAAGCCTCTACATCCTTACATTTGTCCTCTAGCCATCCCTGCTTAGCCATTTTGCACTTCCTGTCGATCTCATTTTTGAGACGTTTGTATTCCTTTTCACCTGCTTCGTTTACTGCATTTTTATATTTTCTCCTTTCATCAAATAAATTCAATATTTCTTCTGTTACCCAAGGGTTTCTACTAGCCCTCGTCTTTTTACCTATTTGATCCTCTGCTGCCTTCACTATTTCATCCCCCAAAGCTACCCATTCTTCTTCTACTGTATTTCTTTCCCCCATTCCTGTCAGTTGTTCCCTTATGCTCTCCCTGAAACTCTGTACAACCTCTGGTTCTTTCAGTTTATCCAGGTCCCATCTCCTTAAATTCCCACCTTTTTGCAGTTTCTTCAGTTTTAATCTACAGCTCATAACCAATAGATTGTGGTCAGAGTCCACATCTGCCCCTGCAAATGTCTTACAATTTAAAACCTGGTTCCTAAATCTCTGTCTTACCATTATATAATCTATCTGATACCTTTTAGTATCTCCAGGGTTCTTCCATGTATACAACCTTCTTTCATGATTCTTGAACCAAGTGTTAGCTATGATTAAGTTATGCTCTGCGCAAAATTCTACCAGACGGCTTCCTCTTTCATTTCTTAACCCCAATCCATATTCACCTACTATGTTCCCTTCTCTCCCTTTTCCTACTACCGAATTCCAGTCACCCATGACTATTAAATTTTCGTCTCCCTTCACTACCTGAATAATTTCTTTTATCTCATCATACATTTCATCAATTTCTTCATCATCTGCAGAGCTAGTTGGCATATAAACTTGTACTATTGTAGTAGGCGTTGGCTTTGTGTCTAACTTGGCCACAATAATGCGTTCACTATGCTGTTTGTAGTAGCTTACCCGCACTCCTGTTTTTGTATTCATTATTAAACCTACTCGTGCATTACCCCTATTTGCTTTTGTATTTATAACCCTGTATTCACCTGACCAAAAGTCTTGTTCCTCCTGCCACCGAACTTCACTGATTCCCACTATATCTAACTTTAACCCATCCATTTCCCTTTTTAAATTTTCTAATCTACCTGCACGATTAAGGGATCTGACATTCCACGCTCCGATCCGTAGAACGCCAGTTTTCTTTCTCCTGATAACGACATCCTCCTGAGTAGTCCCCGCACGGAGATCCGAATGGGGGACTATTTTACCTCCGGAATATTTTACCCAAGAGGACGCCATCATCATTTAATCATACAGTAGAGCTGCATGCCCTCGGGAAAAATTACAGGTGTAGTTTCCCCTTGCTTTCAGCCTTTCCCAGTACCAGAACAGCAAGGCCATTTTGGTTAGTGTTACAAGGCCAGATCAGTCAATCATCCAGACTGTTGCCCCTGCAACTACTGAAAAGGCTGCTGCCCCTCTTCAGGAACCACACGTTTGTCTGGCCTCTCAACAGATACCCCTCCGTTGTGGTTGCACCTACGTTACGGCTATCTGTATCGCTGAGGCACGCAAGCCTCCACACCAACGGCAAGGTCCATGTTTCATTGGGGGAGGGTTGGGTGCATATATCCTGAGAAATTAGTACCCAGAACAACCACCTCTGGCCGTAATAACGGCCTTGATACGCCTGGGCATTGAGTCAAACAGAGCTTGGGTGGCGTGTACCGTTACAGCTGCCCATGCAGCTTCAACACGATACCATAGTTCATCTAGAGTAGTGACTGGCGTATTGTGACGAGCCAGTTGCTCGGCCACCATTTTCCAGACGTTTTCAATTGGTGAGAGATCTGGAGAATGTGCTGGCCAGGGCAGCAGTCGAACATTTTCTGCATCCAGAAAGGCCCGTACAGGACCTGCAACATGCGGTCGTGCATTATCCTGCTGAAATGTAGGGTTTCTCAGGGATCGAATGAAGGGTAGAGCCACGGGTCGTAACACATCTTAAATGTAACGTTCACTGTTCAAAGTGCCATCAATGCAAAGAAGAGGTGACCGAGACGTGTAACCAATGGCACCCCATACCATCACGCCGGGTGATACGCCAGTATGGCGATGACGAATACAAGCTTCCAATGTGCGTTCACCGCGATGTTGCCAAACACGGATGCGACCATCATGATGCCATAAACAGAACCTAGGTTCATCCGAAAAAATGATGTTTCGTCATTCGTGCACCCAGGTTCGTCGTTGAGTACACCATCGCAGGCGCTCCTGTCTGTGATGCAGCGTCAAGGGCAACCGCAGCCGTGGTCTCCGAGCAGATAGTCCATGCTGCTGCAAACGTCGTCGAACTGTTCGTGCAGATGGTTGTTGTCTTGCAAACGTCCCCATCTGTTGACTCATGGATCGAGACGTGGCTCCACGATCCGTTACAGCCATGCGGATAAGATGCCTGTCATCTCGACTGCTAGTGATACGAGGCCGTTGGGATGCAGCACGGCGTTCCGTATTACCCACCTGAACCCACCGATTCCATACTCTGCTAACAGTCATTGGATCTCAACCAACGCGAGCTACAATGTCGCCATACGATAAACGGCAATCGCGATAGGCTGCGATCCGACCTTTATCAAAGTCGGAAACGTGATGGTACGCATTTCTTCTCCTTACACGAGGCATCAGAATAATGTTTCACGAGGCAACGCCGGTCAACTGCTGTTTGTGTATGAGAAATCGGTTGGAAACTTTCCTCATGTTAGCACTTTGTAGGTGTCGCCACCGGCGCCAACCTCGTGTGTATGCTCTGAAAAGCTAATTATTTGCATATCACAGCATCTTCTTCGTGTCGGTTTAATTTCGCGTCTGTAGCACGTCATCTTCGTGGTGTAGCAATTTTAATGGCCAGTAGTGTAAGATTCTTCAGTTAATATGAAAGATTTAATTTGCTGTATCTACTACGAAGATTACACTCATGTGCTGTTTTTCACTTCAGGGACTGAATTGCTATTCATACATGTAATCATGTGAAATGAATTAAATGGTGTAGTAATTTGTGTCGATTACATGCCGATACTTTCTGTTAAAGAGAGGAGGAAAGAAACGGGAAGGATAGGAAGCGGGGGTCCCAGCTTCCGCGAAACCCAGGCGAGCGTAACAGGCTGGTGCGTGGCTAACTACAAACAAAATAGGAAATTGCGACACCGCCTCTTCTTTGAGCGGTGACTGGAAACGAGAAACTCGCCGCTATGCCGATAACTCACAACCTGTTGCGCGATGTTGGCTCGTCACATGCTTCCTGCCTCTATTATCACGACCAGTACGGCCACGTGATGCAGCGTTATGCGAGTTACGCTGTTGGAGTTATGTGCGCTGCGATGCACAACGATCGCACTATAGTTTAAAGCTGCGTCGTCAGTATCAGTAATCAGGGAGAGGTACAACAACCTAATTGGAGGGGCAACAGCTACGATTATTTTAAGTGTTTTCGGAAGAAAGAAAGAGAAGAACAGAAACAGAGTGCGAATGCTGGCAGCAATGCAGTAAACTCAAAATGCCGCGATGGAAAAGTATTTGTGGGAAGTTTTACCACTAACTGTTAACCACCGATGGCGAGGACATTCGTATGTAAAACTGTACTTTGTATAAAGACATTTTGTATGAAATTCTGAAGACAGACTTCGCCCAAAACGCGTCAAATATAATTTGTTGAACAACGAGTGACTTGTTCATTTCAGCGGTAATATAACAAGTACTCTCGAATCGTAGTCTTTGATTTGCCTTACCTACAGGTGAGTCCAAAGGATAGTTCCACTTGATATTTCTACACGTTTTTACTTCCACATAGTGTATGACTCCACTATTGCTCTTCCTCATTACTAGCATTTCTCGCTCTCGATCCACTAACCTCGTAAGGGATTCATTGATTACATTTTTGTAACTTTGATTTTAACTGTTGTTTCATAGCTTGTAAACTTGACATTGATCACTAGTGTACTCTTTTGTCCCGATTTCATTGCTTTTATCCCGCAGTTGACACAGATGGGAGACGGGGCACATGAAGTATTGGGATGGGTAGGACATCCACAGTCTCTACAGGCGGCGCAGGAAGTACAGCGGGAAGACATATGACCGACTTTCCAGCACTTAAGGCGCCGCATCGGGGGAGGGATACATGGCTTGACATCACAGCGTTAGACCATCACCTTGACCTTCTCGGGTAATGTGTCACCCTCGAAGGCCAAGATGAAGGCACCGCTGGCAACCTGATTATCCCTCAGACCCCAGTGGATGCGCCGGACGAAGTGAACACCTCGTCGCTCTAAATTGGCGCGCAGCTCTTCATCAGACTGTTAATGAAGGTCCCAATTGAATGTAATACCCTTGACCATATTTAAGCAAACAGAAACATCCCCCAGCTTGTCAGAGACGAGTAATGCCCGTGACTGGGCAGATGATGCTGTTTTTATTAAGACTGACCCAGAGCGCATTTTGGACAAGCCCTCCACCTCCCCAAACTTGCCCTCTAAATGCTCCACAAAAAACCGAGGCTTCGTTGACATGAAAGATTCCCCAACTCTCGAACAGACGAGGTACCGGGGTGAATAAGCTTCACTGCCATCCTTAGCCATGTGTTCTTCCCATGGTGTGGCCAGCGAGGGGAACGATTTTGGGTTGTAGTTTCTTGCACTGAAGTTAGACCTCGATCACTTAGAGACTGCTGGTGGAGGTCCACCAGCTGAAGATCACATACTACCCTTCATCGCATGTCATCCGCCCTGATGCCACCCGCTCCGACCAGGAGCCCTTCCCAAGGGCGCCACCCAGCCCCAGTAAGGGCCACCTGGCAGGGTGGCCATTGCCGGGATTCCCGATGCCCCAGGGTGATGGGCATCTACTACTTGGCATACGTGGGGAGTTAACGGCGCAGGCATCAGCAGAGCGATCCCTGTGTTGTCAGGGTGCTACAACCAACAGGGTACATGGCGGCCCCACCACAACGGACTGGCTACCGCGCTGGATATTAGATGCAAATAAGTCCATGGGCATCGTCGGCGCAGAAAACGACACTGCATATTGGATGGAGGAAAACGCACCCAGGAGGGTGTCCTCGCCCAAGAGGTGGAGAATGAGCGGGACTGCAGTGCCACGACGAGAAAGTGGGGTAAAGATCTCAATGCACGATGGACACGATGCACCATGTAATCCGCCCTTTCCCAATTGGCTCACTCTTCGGAAAACTGTGGAAATATGAAGGTCAAACCCTACAGGGTACCATCGCATAAAGGCCAAAACGTGTGAGACTTCTTTTAGTCGCCTCTTGCTACAGGCAGGAATACTTCGGGCCCATTCTAATCCCTGGACCTGCAGGGGGTAACACGTTTGGTTTCCAGTATTACACGTAAGTTACGTTGCTTCCTTTAATTTTTTTCAGGAGGCCTGTGTAAAATCCTAAGCAAGGGAGACACGAAAGTGAAGCGGTACTTCTTGATTTGATATTTTAAGAGTCGCTGTTGCCAGGATTGTGTATTCCAGAGAAATTTTTCTGGCTTCACAGACTATTCCTTAACATTGCTTAAATATCCGAATATTATGGATGGACCCCGCAGCAATAAACTGGCAAGCCACTAGTGAATGACAGATTTATCTACAACTACCGACCAGTATAGGGCTTCTGAGTACAATAGGTCTCAGAACCATCTACAGATTTTGTGAACACGAGTAATTGTTAAACCATAGTTTTTAATCAGGACATGAAAAGACACATCTGCATCGAAGATGTTACGCAGCCCTGCAGAAACAGATGAAATGATTTTCTCAGTTATTGTGAATATGTTGCATTAAGAAATAAGGTCGTGGATACTCTTAAGCGAGGTGGTATTACTGTTATTAAAATATTTCTGGTTATTATATCCTGGAGTATTTTATGGCGCACTAAATGTGACTGTTGCTGCTGGCTATAGCAGGGAACTGGAATTCTTTTATTCGTGGCAGCTTAGTTCCTGCTGGCGGAACTCTGACCCGAGACGACGTCACGTGAGGTGCGGTAAACGAAGGGCAATGAGGTCACGCCCACAAGGGCTGGCGGCGGCAGAAAAGACACTCGAAAACAGTCGGAGCAGCTTTTCCGTGCGTCAACGAAGTCGGGAAAGACAATGTGTTTGACACATAATAGTATAAATTTCACGGAAGGTGCTGGGGGACTAAGAGCAGAGAAAAATCTAGTGAACAAATCTTGTTAACTTCGGGATAACAGCCCCTTGAACAGTTATGACATAGGCTGACTTGCATAATGAGGAGCTAGAAGATAATTTTATTTGGAACAGGATGTCTATGTGTACAGTTTGATGTTTGTTACCTGCTGCGTCAGTCTGATACGCCATCGATTTGATTTGGAGAGGTGAATACTTGTTGTCTGCACATGACAATGCCACAGTACACAAATTCGGAACTGGCGTGTGTGTTGTAGTGTAGTTCCGTGTGCTACTAGTCCATTCTTGGGTGGTGCCTTTAAAGGCCGTGTTGGGCTAGTAGAACGACCATAGCGATCACTATGCCGATTCTTTCTTGTCATTTGTACCAAGCTTCTGAAAGCCAAATTGTAAATTTTATTTACTTCTGACAAAATGTCAGAGTTTCGACACAATATACATAAGATACTGCATGCTTAAAAGCGTTATTAGACACAGGGTGTCACAGAATTAAACCGGTAATGTAGTATCGTAAGATGACTACTCTGAGGTGTGGAATTAATGATGGAAATGAATGTTTAGTTTTTTAACTCATCTTGTGAGAAGAATGTAAGATCAGAGCAACTATTCAAAGTTAAAGCCTCCCGTCTCACTGCATTCATTGCATTGCTAAGCTGTGCAATGAACCATATCGTTCTCCATGTAGTAAAGCGTTAAGAGAGTTTTTTTTTTTAAATGCGAGAGAGTAGCGGTAGATTGGAGACATGTTGAGTCCCAACTCTCGTTACCCAGCTACATCACAAAGAACACTTACCGCGATGTTTCACAATGTTACATAGGACTTTCCAAGAATCAGGGGCTCACTGATCGCGGACACATCGACGAAGTGTTTATTTTCAACTATACTGAAGCCCCAAGGAAACTGGTACAGGCATGCGTATTCAAATACAGAGATGTGTAAACAGGCAGAATACAGCACCGCTGTCGGCACCCCTATATAAGACAAGTGTCTGGCGCAGTTGTTAGATCGGCTACTGCTGGTACAATGGCAGGTTATCAAGATTTAAACGATTTTGAACGTCGTATTACAGTCGGCACACGAACGATGGGACATGGCATCTCATGCAGCGATGAAGTGGTGATCTTCCCGTACGACCATTTCACGAGTGTGCCGTGAATATCAGGAATCCGGTAAAACATCAAATCTCCGACATCGCTGCGGCCGGAAAAAGATCCTGCAAGAACGGGACCAACGACGACTGAAGAGAAACCTTCAACGTGACAGAAATGTTATCCTTCCGCAAATTGCCGCAGATTTCGATGCTGGGCCATTAACAAGCGTCAGCGTGTGAACCGTTCAATGAAACATCATCGATATGGGCTTTCAGAGCCGAAGGCCCATTCGTGTGCCCTTGATGATTGCACGACATAGAGCTTTACGCCTCGCCTGGGCCCGTCGACACAGACATTGGACTGTTGATGACTGGAAACATGTTGTCTGGTCGGACGAGTCTCGTTTCAAATTGTATCGAGCGGATAGACGTGTACGGGTATGGAGACCTCCTCATGAATCCATGGACGCTGCTTATCAGCAGGGGACTGTTCAAGCTGGTGGAGCTCTGTAATGATGTGGGGCGTGTGCAGATGGAGCGATATGGGATCCCTGATACATCTAGATACGACTTTGACAGGTGAAACATATGTAAGCATCCTGTCTGATCACCTGCATCCATTCATGTCCATTGTGCATTCCGACGGACTTGAGCAATTCCAGCAGGACAGTGCGACACCCCACATGTTCAGAATTGCTACAGAGTGGCTCCAGGAACACTCTTCTGAGTTTAAATAGGAACGCTGGCCACTAAACTCTCCAGACATGAACATTATTGAGCATATCTGGGATGCTTTGCAACGTATTATTCAGAAGAGATCACAACCCCCTCTTACTCTTACGGATTTATGGACAGCCCTGCAGGATTCATGGTATGAATTCCCTCCAGCACTACTTCAGACATTAGCCGAGTCCATTCCACATCGTGTTGCGGCACTTCTGCTTCCTCCCGGGAGCTGCACACAATATTAGGCAGGTGTACTAGTTTCTTTAGCTCTTCAGTATCAATGCGTTAACACGATACAGAATACAGACTGATGTAGTTTACTTTCAAATATTAACAGTATAGAGAAAATTCATTGAAACGAAAGTCATAAGACTGACAATTTTTGATGTATGATTCATTGTTTAATAAGTACATTGAACGAAATGCCTGTCCATGTGAACTCTTAATCTTCCATTGTCTCCTCCTTAACGAATGGTTGTATTTCGTTTTCAGCAGCATATAATGCTATTAATTTAAAGAATTTGAGACTGCTCTACATTTTCAAAAATATTTGGTGTCAGTGATAGATGTAACAGGAGAGATGTAACATGTCTCAGATTCTTTTGTATATATGAGGTGTGACAATAAAGTAATGAGACTGATTTTCTTTGCAAAATGTGGCAACCCTGCAGGATTGTGTAGGCACAATATCTTTGACCTTGGTCTATAAGCTGCTTCTAGTCCAAGCAGCACATCGATGCAACTGCTCGGTCATGAGTTGTATTGTAATAAATTAACAAGTGTTTGTGTCTCTCGCCACGAAAATGGGAATGCATAATATTGCGCAACAGTATGCCATTTCTTTTTGCATTAACTTGGGTGAAAACGCGACAACGACTTATGGTAAGCTTCAGAAGGCTTTTGGAGAGGAGGTTCTGTCAATAGTTCAAGTTTTTCGTTGGCATAAAATGTTTAGTGAAGGCAGAACAAATGTTGAAAGATGAAGACCGCAGTGGACAACCATCAACCTCACGGACGGATGTCAACTTGGCCAGGATGCGAGAACTCGTATGATCTGATTGAAGATTATCCATGCAAATGATTGCAGAAGAACTGAACATCAATCGAGAAACAGTTCGTCTAATAATGACTGAAAATCTTGGTATGAGAATTATTTGTACAATACTGGTCCCAAAAATCTCACACCACAACAGCGAGCCGGCCGGGGTGGCCGTGCGGTTCTAGGCACTACAGTCTGGAACCGCGTGACCGCTAAGGTCGCAGGTTCGAATCCTGCCTCGGGCATGGATGAGTGTGATGTCATTAGGTTAGTTAGGTTTAAGTGGTTCTAAGTTCTAGGGGACTGATGACCTTAGAAGTTAAGTCCCACAGTGCTCAGAGCCATTTGAACAACAGCGACAAACACGGAAAAATGTGGCAGCCAATCGGTTAGAGCAAACGGAAATCAATCCAGAATTGTTGAGCCGTGTTATCACTGGTGATGAAAGTTGGTTTTTTCAGTACGATCCAGAGATAAATCGCCAAAGTTCGCAATGGTGCTCAAAGGGATCACCCAGAACAAATAAAGCTCGCATGTCAAAGTCAAAAGTGAAATGCATGCTTGTGTGCTTCTTTGATTCCAAGGGAATAGTTCATAAAGCCCCCCCCCCCCAATAACCATTGACCTTGCCGTTGATGGGGAGGCTTGCGTGCCTCAGCGATACAGATAGCCGTACCGTAGGTGCAACCACAACGGAGGGGTATCTGTTGAAAGGCCAGACAAGCGTGTGGTTCCTGAAGAGGGGCAGCAGCCCTTTCAGTAGTTGCAGGGGCAACAGTCTGGATGATTGACTGATCTGGCCTTGTAACACTAACCAAAACGGCCTTGCTGTGCTGGTACTGTGAACGGCTGAAAGCAAGGGGAAACTACAGCCGTAATTTTTCCAGAAGGCATGCAGCTTTACTGTACAGTTAAATGATGATGGCGTCCTCTTGGGTAAAATATTCCGGAGGTAAAATAGTCCCCCATTCGGATCTCCGGGCGGGGACTACTCAGGAGGACGTCGTCATCAGGAGAAAGAAAACTGGCGTTCTACAGATCGGAGCGTGGAATGTCAGATCCCTTAATCGGGCAGGTAGGTTAGAAAATTTAAAAAGGAAAATGGATATGTTAAAGTTAGATATAGTGGGAATTAGAGAAGTTTGGTGGCAGGAGGAACAAGACTTTTGGTCAGGTGAATACATGGTTATAAATACAAAGGCAAATAGGGGTAATGCAGGAGTTGGTTTAATAATGAATAAAAAAATAGGAGTGCGGATAAGCTACTACAAACAGCATAGTGAACGCATTATTGTGGCCAAGATAGACACAAAGCCAATGCCTACTACAGTAGTACAAGTTTATATGCCAACTAGCTCTGCAGATGATGAAGAAATTGAAGAGATGTATGATGAAATAAAAGAAATTATTCAGATAGTGAAGGGAGACGGGAATTTAATAGTCACGGGTGACTGGAATTCGGTAGTAGGAAAATGAAGAGAAGGAAACGTAGTAGGTGAATATGGATTGGGGCTAAGAAATGAAAGAGGAAGCCGCCTGATAGAATTCTGCACAGAGCACAACTTAATCATAGATAACACTTGGTTCAAGAATCATAAAAGAAGGTTGTATACATGGAAGAAGCCTGGAGATACTGACAGGTTTCAGATATATTATATAATGGTAAGACAGAGACTTAGGAACCAGGTTTTAAATTGTAAGACATTTCCAGGGGCAGATGTGGACTCTGACCACAATCTATTGGTTACGAACTGTAGATTAAAACTGAAGAAACTGCAAAAAGATGGGATTTTAAGGAGACGGGACCTGGATAATCTGAAAGAACCAGAGGTTGTACTGAGTTTCAGGGAGAGCATAAGGGAACAATTGACAGGAATGGGGGAAAGAAATACAGTAGAAGAAGAATGGGTAGCTTTGAGAGGATCTACTAGGTAAAAAGACGAGGGCTAGTAGAAATCCTTGGGTAACAGAAGATGTATTGAATTTAATCGATGAAAGGAGAAAATATAAAAATGCAGTAAATGAAGCAGGCAGAAAGGAATACAAACGTCTCAAAAATGAGGTCGACAGGAAGTGCAGAATGGCTAAGCAGGGATGGCAGGAGGACAAATGTAAGGATGTAGAGGCTTATCTCACTAGGGGTAAGATAGATACTGCCTACAGGAAAATTAAGGAGACCTTTGGAGAAAAGAGAACCACATGTATGAATATCAAGAGCTCAGATGGAAACCCATTATGGAAATGGAAGAGGATGTAGATGAATATGAAATGGGAGATACGATACTGCGTGAAGAGTTTGACAGAGCACTGACAGACCTGAGTCGATACAAGGCCCCGGGAGTAGACAACATTCCATTAGAACTACTGACAGCCTTGGGTGAGTCAGTCCCGACAAAACTCTACCATCTGGTGAGCAAGATGTATGAGACAGGCGAAATACCCTCAGACTTCAAGAAGAATATAATAATTCCAATCCCAAAGAAAGCAGGTGCTGACAGATGTAAAACTTACCGAACTATCAGTTTAATAAGTCACGGATGCAAAATACTGACGCTAATTCTATATAGGCGAATGGAGAAACTGGTAGAAGTCGACCTCGGGGAAGATCAGTTTGGATTCCTTAGAAATATTGGAACACGTGAGGCAATATTGACCCTACCACTTATCTTAGAAGAAAGATTAAGGAATGGCAAACCTACATTTCTAGCATTTGTAGACTTAGAGAAAGCTTTTGACAATGTTGACTGGAATACTCTCTTTCAAATTCTGAAGGTGGCAGGGGTAAAATACAGGGAGCGGAAGGCTATTTACAATTTGTACAGAAACAAAATAGCAGTTATAAGAGTCGAGGGGCATGAAAGGGAAGCAGTGGTTGGGAAGGGAGTAAGACAGGGTTGTAGCCTCTCCCCAATGTTATTCAATCTGTATATTGAGCAAGCAGTAAAGGAAACAAAAGAAAAATTCGGAGTAGGTATTAAAATCCATGGAGAAGAAATAAAAACTTTGAGGTTCGCCGATGACATTGTAATTCTGTCAGAGATAGCAAAGGACTTGAAAGAGCAGTTGAACGGAATGGATAGTGTCTTGAAAGGAGGATGTAAGATGAACATCAACAAAAGCAAAACGAGGATAATGGAATGTAGTCGATTTAAGTCGGGTGACGCTGAGGGAATTAGATTAGGAAATGAGACACCTAAAGTAGTGAAGGAGTTTTGCTATTTGGGGAGCAAAATAACTTATGATGGTCGAAGTTGAGAGCATATCAAATCTAGACTGGCAATGGCAAGGAAAGCGTTTCTGAAGAAGAGAAATTTGTTAACATCGAGTATAGATTTAAGTGTCAGGAAGTTGTTTCTGTTGGTCACAGCCAGTGTGCTCCCTGTCGCCATTGGAGAAGCAGCTGCAGCAGCAAGTCGTATACCCCTAGCTTACTTATTTGTTCCATAGTTTAATTCTTAATTTCGTTGCGTGTTTTTGGGTACTTGCATTGTTTAATTCATAAATTTCGGGCGTATTATAGTATTTGAGAGTTGTAGCATCGCGCTGTAGTACCTGAATAGTGTAAATTCGCGTAGTCATCTGTCTTCTGTTTCTGTTTTGAACGGTCAGTGTCGGTTGGTCACAGCCAGTGTGCTCCCTGCCGCCGTTGGATAAGCAGCTGCAGCAGCAAGTCGTATACCCCTAGCTTACTTATTTGTTACATAGTTTAATTCTTAATTTCTTTGCGTGTTTTTGGGTACTTGCATTGTTTAATTCATAAATTTCGGGCGTATTATAGTATTTGAGAGTTGTAGCATCGTGCTTTAGTGTTTACTTCGTAGATTCTTACTTAAATTACGTGTGAGTTTCGTATAGGAGGTGTAATTTCGAGTTTTAGTTACTGTAATCGTAAATTCAGGCAGATTGTAGCGCAGTCGATAGGCATTTGTACAGGTTAGTTAATACATTCTTTGCGTGTTTCCCTTGCGTTATCTAGGCACTGACTCGTGTTTCAGTAACTGTTGTTCAACATCGATTAGAATGGACAGGGACTGTGATTGCGCTGACAACCTGCCTTATTCGCGCATGCGCATGGCTCTCTGCGTAGAGTGAGGGTACAGTTCACGAAACGCGTGTTACGTTTGTTGCACGTTTTTCAGTCGTTTCGAAGCTACTGCAGGTCCTGCGTTCGGCTCCTTCATGTTTACACGCTACTGGTAATACTAGTAGTAAGGTAATCGAATGACATGTTTATCCACCACTATGCGCGGGAATCTAACCAGAAATGGGACGGGAAGCGTTTGTGTAGTGCAAAGAGCAAACACGGATTTATGTCATCTTAGCTGCACATGTGCACTAACGCCAGATTGTTTTTGTTTATATTTTTATTTTAGCCCTTGAAAGTAGCAGTCTGGCAGTTGCTTAAATGAACTTGTTTACATCAGGTTTATTCTTTTGATGAACGAAGTATAGAACTGCGTCTCCGAAATCGATATAGAGTATTTACATAAACAACGAGCCGCGCAGTTGGGAAATCGCTTTACGTACGGTTTTGGGAGCCAGCCGGTGTGGCCGAGCGGTTCTAGGCGCTTCAGTCTGGAACCGAGCGACTGCTACGGTCGCAAGTTCGAATCCTGCCTCGGGCATGGATGTGTGTGATGTCCTTAGGTTAGTTAGGTTTAAGTAGTTCTAAGTTCTAGGGGACTGATGAACTCAGATGTTAAGTCCCATAGTGCTCAGAGCCATTTTAACCATTTGAACGGTTTTGGGAGCTCCGTGTAAGCATAGTTAATGCTCGGGACACTTGAAAGGGGCAGCTTTATTTGGCGGGCGTTTTGAACTATGGTAGCATCGGATGTCGCTAGACATCGGGCCTCCACTACCTTTTTTTTTACTACACTGCCAACCAAAGCAAGCAACTGCGCAGCAGCAGTTACCGAATGCTTTGTGTTGTGTGTTCCTTTTTGTTTTCGTTTCTTATTGGTAAATGAATGAAAAGACTGATCCCAGTCCATCACAGAGTTCCATTACGACCCTCACAACGCAAGAAGGGATTCGGCCATCTCCTCTGACGAAACGTAATTCTAGGGTTTTTCACTATAGCGACAGGAAAACGAAAACTATTCCGAGGATCGCTTCAGTTATGCCGCAGATATAGTCCCGATACCTCCCAATGCGGTTTCCGTATTTCTGGAGCACTGAGGAAAGACACTCGCGGCTGTCGATTTACTTCGAACGAAGAGATGCATGCCTGGATACAATCATTGTTTCATAGGTAACTGAAAACATTTTTCAATGAAACCACCCACAGTGGAGTAAATATATTAACAGTTGTGGTGATTACTTTTGAAATTATAAGCAGTATACTTACTTTTTCCCAAACGTTTCGTCTTCAGGTGGCTCACTGATATAATTTCGAGATGACTAGCAGGTGGAGCAGATTCCGAAGTTTGTATACTATACTGCAGCTAGTACCTTGCTCATTAGTGTCAAAATACACTCATGCTCATAAATTAAGGATAATTGCAGAATATGGTGCCACGCAATGTGGCACTTCCCAAAACTGGCGCTAATAGCATTGGCACATAGGTAACACACACGACACAGATCTGTAGGTCCACGGTATTGGTGGTAAGTTGAGAAAACCGTCCCGAAACACATGTGCTACAAAACGCCACTGTTTACTGCTCATTTACCCCGACATCAACACGGGGTATGATCACCATGCACACGTACACAGGCCGCACACCGGGTTGGCATACCCTGGATCAGGTGGTCCAGCAACTGCTGGGGTATAGCCTCCCATTCTTGCACCTGTGCCTGTCGGAGCTCCTGAAGTGTCGTATGGGTTTGAAGACGTGCAGCAATACGTCGACCGAGAGCATCCCAGACGTGCTCGATGGGGCTTAGGTCTGGAGAACAGGCCGGCCACTCCATTCACCTCATATCTTCTGTTTCAAGGTACTCCTCCACGATGGCAGCTCGGTGGGGCCGTGCGTTACCATCCACCATGATGAAGGCGGGACCCACTGCACCCCTGAAAATGCGGACATACTGGTGCAAAATGACGTCCCGATACACATGACCTGTTACAGTTTCCCTGTCAAAGACATGCAGGGGTGTACGTGCACCAGTCATAATTCCACCCTACTCCATCAAACCACGACCTCCGTACAGGACATTTCAAGGACATTAAGGGGTTGGTATCTGGTGACTGGTTCACGCCAGATGAAAGCCCGGCGAAAATCACTGTTCAGACTATACCTGGACTCGTCCGTGAAAATAAGCTGGGACCACTATTCCAATGACAATCTACTGTCTTCTTGACTCCGGGCTTTACGGGCTCTCCTGTGACCAGGGGTCAGTGGAATGCACCTTGCAAGCCTCTGGGTGAATAAACCATGTCTGTCAGTCGTCTGTAGACTGTGTGTCTGGAGACAACTGTTCCAGTGGCTGCGGGAAGGTCCCGAGCAAGGTTACCTGCAGTATTCCGTGGCCATCTGCGGGCAGTGATGGTGAGATATCGGTCTTCTTGCGGTGTTGTACACTGTGGACGTCCCGTTCTGTGGGACACGTTTCCTGTCCGCTTGAATCGTTACCATAATCGTGAGATCACACTTTGTGGCAAACGGAGGGCCCGTGCTACGACCTGCTGTGTTTGACCAGCCTCCAGTCGCCCTAGTATTCTACCCCTCATAACGTCATCAATATGTGTTCTCTGGTAGGACATGTTCTGAGGCATCAAGGGATCACCAATTTAGTATTGGAGGGCAGCGTGGAGGGTAAAAATCGTAGAGGGAGACCAAGAGATGAATACACTAAACATTTTCAGAAGGATGTAGGTTGCGGTAGATACTGGGAGATGAAGAAGCTTGCACAGGATAGAGTAGCATGGAGAGCTGCATCAAACCAGTCTCTGGACTGAAGACTACAACAACAACACGTGGATTTATTTACCGATTGTGATTTTTT
This sequence comes from Schistocerca serialis cubense, assembly GCF_023864345.2. Lineage (NCBI taxonomy): Eukaryota > Metazoa > Arthropoda > Insecta > Orthoptera > Acrididae > Schistocerca > Schistocerca serialis. Next base: position 163,878,331 of record NC_064645.1, on the reverse strand, counting down.
ATTTGTGATTCTGTGTTGCTATTTGAATGTACATATTGTCATTTAGAGATATTCGAGTAAGTACAGCTATGGCAGCGTGAAAATGGAGTACCAATTGCAGAAATCGGAGCATTTCCGACATATTCTTTCGTTTGAGTTCAGTAGATGGGTGACACCAGCAGAGGCAGCCAGAACCGTTTGCACCGTGTATGGGGATATGCCATTACACAGAGCACAGCAAGAAAATGGTTTTCTCGTTTAAATGAGTATCTTTTTGACATCTGTGACTCTCCATGTTAGTGAAAGCCTTCGGAGTTTGATAAAGATCGTTGAAACGGGTTGATACAGAAATGATCCACGTCAGTGTATTCAAGACTGCCAAATTTGATTAACTGTGATTACCGCGTCATTGTGCGACATTTGCATGCAATGGGAAAGGTTCGAAAATCGGGTGTTTGGCCACAGTATGCTCTAAGCAAAAATCACAAGAATTATTGGGCGGACATATGTGCATCTCTGCTCGTTTGTCATCAATTGGCAAGTGGCTCGTGAACAACATCGACCATAGCTATCCCGTATCGTTATGATGACAAGAGATGGTGTCTTTATGCCAACACAAGGAAAACAAATGAATGGTCGAGCACAAAGTAGCATCTCCCCGTACAAAGACCTACGCACGTCCACAATAGATAATACTTTGCATTTGGTGGAACAGCGACGCTGTAGTGTAATACGAATTGCTTTCCGGAGGGGTAACCATCACTGCTGACTTGTATTGTCAACAACTGAGATATCTTGCAGACACAATCCAAGATCAACGACCAGGAAGGCTGCGTGAAGTGATCCTACTCCACGATAACGACCGCCCGGATTCTGCTATACTGGCAGAAAACACTGTACAGGAGTTGTTTTCGGAAGTAATTCCGAGTCCACTTTATTCACCTAATCTTGCGCCCTCAGATTTTCATCTTTTCCGTTCTCTATCGAAAAACTTCAAGAACTTCCATTTGGGGTTGGATCATAAGGACACACCGAAATCACAATAGTAATCCGTTGTAGTTGCCACACACTTCTTTATTCAATCATAAAGCATTATCAAATCACAATTATAAAGGTGATTGCCTTTTAAAGCCAGATCACTCGGACAAATGACGAGCAAATTTCTTTAACTAGAACAAGACCCATAAAAACATGAAAACTGAATATAACTAGTTAAACTAACTCAGATAAACTTCATTACTTAGATGGAACTAATATCCACACGATTCCTATCAGAACTCTAATTACTTCCAATCAGTTAAAGAATACATTAACTGCCAGAACATAGATCTTGTAAGATTTGGCTAGCCAACTTTCCTAAATAGAACACTATTCTAAAAGCTTTATTACAATAGAAATCACTTCCACGACTAACGAGGTTCTTTAATTTGACCAAACAAATTTTCAAGGATACCTAACTCAGTAGATTAATCAACAATGTTGTTAGAATCATTACTACTAGAACATGACCATATGACAATAGCCCCTAAAGTGAGGCCGCTTCAATACTATGTGTGGATTAGTGATAGACGCGAGCACACCAAAGGATTTTAATCAATACAAGAGATCCACGAGACAGCAAACGAAATAGAAATGTACTCAACTTTGCACTGCAATTGAACTTCAGACACCATAACTCTTGACGGGAAGGATGGAACCCCAAGACAGTAACAACAGAACCCGTGATGTAAATGGGGGGGGGGGGGGGGCAGGACCTTAAATATCACTCTGCCACCGTGGTACTTGGCTCCCAGTTTGCTCGCGTCGACCACTGCCAATTATCTGCATCACAAAACACATCAGCGGCGGACAACATTCTGAGGCATGAGATACACAATCTTGTCTAGAGAACAGATGCTCAATACTTTCAAAATCAGCCTCCGTGAGTTACTTGGCGAGTCACGACCCTTAAAATTTGATTAACCAATTCGCAAAAGGACCACTAAAATAATGTCTTAAAGTTAAAATGACAAGAATTACCTCGGCACACATTTAAACGCCAAACTACAATAATGAACTACAAGGTAGACTGGAAGAAGTATCTCGGCATGGCTTGGAACGCCAGACACCGGCTTACGCACTACTCGTTGCACTTCTAGCTACGTATTTAGCCATGCTTCATGTCGGCTTTTTGGACGTAGCCACACTTCCATAACTACCGTCAAGTATCAAGTCACGACACCGAGTTACGTGATAAACAACTAGAACAATTCCAAATAGTTTTTAGTACACTGGCATGTTCAGTTAAGATGCACGCAACCCACCGGAGCAACTCGGCGACTCCCATTCATTCGGCCTGTGTAGCTTGTAACAGACTCGAAGGAATTTGTCCTTCCAACCTCTATGAAAACCAAATCACCATGGGCAATGGATCGGCGTTGCACGATCAACACGCCGTAGCGGCTGGCCACGCTCCTTCGTCGTGCCGACTCGACCTCTCCGCGTGCTGCCTGGATTGCATGTACGTCATAATATTGATATTGTTAAACTTCACTAGCTTGTAGCCGTACGGTTCACTAAACGGGTGCGTTACGTGACGATCCATTGTTCATGAATTCTCTTGGGTGGACTATGAGTCTCCTTCTGGCTGGGTGCTCGTCACTGGCGACACTTCCCTTATCCCAAGATCGAGAACCTTTTGAGTCGGAAGAGTCAGAAACTACAATTTATAAAATTTCAAAGTTTTTAAAGAGCCTCAAAAAGTTTTCTTGCCAACAATAAATAGTACTTGCATTAATAAAGGTTTTTTGACGAAAAAAACTAATATATTCAATCATAAGAAAAATATATATTTATTCATATACTATAAGTAATCTTTTTTCACAACAAATTAGATTATATATATATATATATATATATATATATATATATATATATATATATATATATATATGGTATTATTACATAATCACTTATTACTCAAGTAAATATTAAAACAATTAACCATTCACTTACAACACTAACTTGTACTTCAATAACAAACAAATGAGCAAACATATTCAATGGGAGCGATGGCTTTGCATGGTTATTTTAGTAGAAAATTTGAACTTTACTAAACAATGTAACATGTACTTAAAAATGAAAAAAAAACATAACATACGTTAGAGCGAACAAATTCAATGGGAGCGTTGGCTTTGCATGGTTTTAGAAAGTTTGGATAAATTTGGCTCATAACTTGTTTTAAGTTTCAAACACGACTCTAAATTTTCATTCGTTAGTAGGCTCCTTACTTTACTTTTAATTGTATTCATGCAAGAGAACGCTTGCTGGCGCGAATATGTCGATCCAAAGATAGTTAGCACTCCAAATGCAAACTTCTTCAACTCACTGTAGCAATCTGGAAGACTATTCCATGCGTCGAATATAACTGCCTCAACTAGCAGCATTTCTTTTAAAGCTGTCCACTTTCGTTGCGTTACGTACATACATTTCTGGACTTTAAATAAACTCTTCCAACTCTGTGAATTTTCCACTCCACAAAGCTTTACTTTTAAATCGATCAATTGCATTTCTAGAAATCCACTATCAACTCCAAATGGCTCAATGTGGATTTCGTTACTATTTGTGTTGAGAGGATTTACTATGAATGCTAGAGTGGATTTGTCGGCTTTGAATTGCTGAAATCTGTCAGCAAATTCATCTTTCATTTTTTAATAACTGTGCTGAAGTAACTCGAGTCAACAGTTGCACTGGTTTTATCGCGATATTGCTTTAGAAATTGAAAATGAAGTAATTTACCGCTCTGAATATCTTCTGCAAAAATAATTAATTTTTCTTCGAAACAAACCAATTCTTCTACAAAAATATAGGCTCGGTTTCCCATTCCTTGCAGTTTTAAATTCAGCTCATTTAATTTCGCCGTCATATCCACCATAAAGTAAAATTTTTGCAGCCAATCGTTGTTTTCTAATTCAGAGTGATTTATGCCTTTTTCATTGAGGAATGTATTTACTTCATTCAAGCACAAAGCAAAACGTTTCAACACCTTACCCTTGGAAAGCCATCGCACTTTATTGTGAAGGAGGAGATCGGGATACTGAGTCTCCATTTCGTTTAAGAATTCTTTAAACTGACGATGCTAGAGTGCTTTTGATAAGATGCTGTTAACAGTCTTGATTACCAAATTCATGACAACTATTTCGGCCGGAAATGTTTGCGCACAAAGCGCTTCTTGGTGTATTATGCAGTGAAACGTAAGAATTTGGTGGTTTATTTTGCTCTGAAGTATCGTTGTTTGTCCCAAGAGCGGTAGCAATCCTAGAAGCTCTTCTTTCGGACCTTGGGAAGACATATACCTCACAAAAGGGGCAACTTCTGCCGTGTCTTTTATATCGCAAGACTCATCGATAGCAAGCGATAAGGCAAAAGCCAGTTGAATGTCTTCCACATGCAAATGTGTTACATTTGAAGACTTTTACTTATTCTATCTTGTACTGTTTTGGCGGATAGTGGCAGATCTTTGATTTTTTTCAAGATTTCTGGTTTGTTTTTGAAATCACGAAATGGTTCTTCAGATGCACGTATGAAGCAATCTTTGACATACCCGCCGTCTGTGAATGGTTTGCCTTTTTTTGCAATGTCTAGTGATACCATGAACCTTGCCAGATTAACATTACTTGTAGATTTCTTATTGTGTGCGAGTTTTTCGTGGAAAATGAGACAAGTCGGAAGGCCATCTGAGTTGCATATGAAAGAGAAAGACTCCTTCCAATCCCGACTGAATTCTCGATGCTCTTCTTCAGTTTTCTCTCTCTCTCTCTCTCTCTCTCTCTCTCTCTCTCTTTTTTAGGTGCCATGCTTGTGGTGAACCTGCGATAAGGAATTTTTTAATCATTATTCAGGTATCCAAAACAGCAGATGAGAAGTTTTGCAATTACTTACTATGTCAACGTATACCTACGTAAATGCATACGAAAAGTTGGGCTTTAAAACGTAATGTATCAAAAAACATTTTAGATCGATACTTCCCAATTAAAAATACTTACCTTGATAGAATAAATAATTCTCCAATAACTGAATTTTTAAAGTGAATAATTCAGACACGAAACACTGTTTGTCTCAATCTGTGGTCGCCTCCCGTGTGCGGTGATCGCCGACTGGCATGAACGGACACATCAGAACTCAGAACGTGCTTATCGCGGTGTGACAGTGACGAGTGTCACGGGGGAGGGGTGCGGTGGAAAGCGAGAACAATGGGCTGATTGTAAGAGACAGAAATGGTGCCTAATCCTCGTTAATGGATTCAGAACGATTTAATTTTTTTCTTGTAAAATATGCGTATGGAACTAAAGAGCCGCAGCTTCACATCCAAAGAGCCGCATGTGGCTCGCGAGCCGCAGGTTGCCGACCTCGGCCCTATCCGAACGCGAGAGCACTGCGACTAATGGTAGGTGGATGACGTAAGCACGACGGAAGTAGGGCGAGCGTCCTCCGGGCCGGCAGGTCGTGTGCCAGTTGGCGCTGTCGCCGCTGTGAGGAAACTGTGGGCGGAGCATGCCCAGCATTTTGCGCAGGATTCGTTTCCCACTGCTACATGGACGACAATGGTTAGATCACAGTTAAAGTCAGGAAATTTGCGATTGGCTCGGAATTCGCGTGCTCTAATCGTTCAAGAGCAGAGCAGGGCTGAAGGTGAGCTGTGCTACTAGGTCAATACCTCGCACCCGACTTCTGACAAGGGAATCTCCCCATCGCACCCCCCTCAGATTTAGTTATAAGCTGGCACAGGGGATAGGCCTTGAAAAACTGAACCCAGATCAATCGTGAAAACAGGAAGAAGTTGTGTGGAAATATGAAAAAAATAAGCAAAATATACAAACTGAGTAGTTGATGTGCAAGATAGCCAACATCAAGGAGACGGTGAGCTCAGGAGCGCCGTGGTCCCGTGGTTAGCGTGAGCAGCTGCGCAACGAGAGGTCCTTGGTTCAAGTCTTCCCTCGAGTGTAAAGTTTAGTTTCTTTATTTTCGCAAAGTTATGATCTGTCCGTCCGATTAGTGGACGAAAGGACGTGCCTCTCCAATGGGAACCGAAAACATTTGATCGCAAGGTCATAGGTCAACCGATTCCTCCACAGGAAAACACATCTGATATATTCAATACGACACTGGTGACGGCATGTGCGTCACATGACAGGAATATGTTGTCGACCCACCTAACTTGTAAACTTTGCGAATGGGTAAAAAGATTCTTCTACCTTGCCCGACGTAGGTATTCTTGTGGATGTGATAATCACTCCAAAAAAAATCATGAAAACATAAGAGTTTGTCACATAAACTGCAACGAATGAATGCAGCAGTTTCACAGTCGTTAGCAGGAATACTCCCTCGTCCGTGCGCTGTAGTCGACTGACGTCGTGTGTTTCGATGTTTGTTTAGGTGTAGCGTCCCCGTACTACGGCGCACTTACCTCACATCGGACGGACGGACGGACAGATAATAATTGTCTGAAAATAAAAAATTAAACTTTTCACTCGGGGGAGACTTGAACCAAGGACCTCTCGTTGCGCAGCTGCTCACGCTAACCACGTGACCACGGTGCTCCAGAGCTCACGCTATCCTTAATGTTGCCTATCTTGCGCAAGGACTACTCAGTGTGTATATTTTGCTTATTTTTCTCATATTTCCACACAACTTCTTCCTGTTTTCTCGATTGATCTGTGTTCAGTTTTTCAAGGCCTATCCCCTGTGCCAACTTATAACTAAGTCTGAGGGGGTTGCGATGGGAGGTTCCCTTGTGAGTATGCTTGTGGTGCTGCAGACCTGACGCTACACGTTGTACAAGCACCCATCACAATCGTCCACACACTTGACACTTCATAATAGATCAGAGGTAACAGTGTGTTTCTTTTTTTTTTTTACGAAGGGACGGGGTCCCTCCATGCCCACACCAACGTGGTGACCAAACCAAAAGTTCTACTGTCACCTCCGTATAACATGTTAGTTTTTTTTTTTTTAATCAGGAGTCACAAGATGCGGGCTGTGATGTTATCCATGCGTCTGGGTAAGGTTACTCATTAACATGGTCCATCAGGAGATAGAAGGTGGACGAAAGCGATCGAAGGGTAGCGGTTGTAAGGGCAGAGGAAAAAAAAGTGCCAAGGCAAGCGCCAAGGGAAAAAAAACCTCTGCAACAGTAGGACCGGTAGTAAGGGCAGTAGCGGCTTGCTATCTGCGACAGTGCATGCAAGGTGTGGTTGTGTTAGTGCGAGGTATCGTGCATCGTTACCTTTGTCGTTGCTGGAGCTCGTTGCGGTGCTTGCTGCAGTTGCTGCGTCCCTGCAACAGTTCAAGGTCGTTGTACATTAGTGGGCGATCGGTCATAGATCGGCTCACAGAGAGTGTAGCGGGTGTGTGTGGCTGGTTTGCGTGCTGTGTACAGTACGGTTTCCACGCGGTTGCCTGTTTTTCGGCGGGTCGAGCATCTGGGGTTACTAGTAGAAGCTGTGTTGCAGGGGCTCGCCAGTACTGTCGTGTTAGCGTACTATGGACCATAGATGTTTAGTTCCTTGCCAATAGTGTCTTTGGTCTGTTATGCTTTCATCTATGGTTGTGGTCGTAGTCACCCAGAGACAGGATAAACGGGTTGCGCGAGTGTCTCGTGTTATTGTACAGTCGTGTGGAGAGTTTTTGGAATACCTGCAAGATAGTATCTAGCCGATATTCCCGGTGAAGGTCTGCGATGTTTGTGTAGCGCGGAGCGTTGCTTATGATTTTGAGTACTTTGTTCTGTATGAGCTGCAGACGGCGCAGGCGAGTGGGCGCAGCGTATCCCGAGACAGGGGCTGCGTACGTCATCAGGGGTCGAATAAGTGTCAAGTACACTCTTTGACATAAAACTCGACCGGCGGCCGGCCGCTGCAGAGGCTAAGTCCGCGCCGATCGCGACTTGGGACAAATAAACTGGCCAACTCGCTAATTCTCTAAGTCCGGCTATCTGCACAATCTGGCAACACTGTAGACTGCGGCACTTCCTGGAGGAAGTCTTGTCCCATGTTAGTCAAAGGGTAGCATATATACGCTCGTGGTCTAGCATTCGCTGCTCGGCCGCCGAACCGGACGGACGTGAGGCGGCAGCGCTAGGAGGGCTGGCGTAAACAGCGGCTTTGTGGCTGTTACGAAGGTCAGTAGAGCGCTTTGTTTACTTTGCATCTTTCAGTGATTTAAAATGACAAAATGAACGAAATTAACTGTGAAAGAAGAGATACGGTTAGATTCACTTTTGATTGGACCTGTAAAAGACCAAAGGCTTTTGAGATCAAAAGGTGGTTTTCAGAAACAGTTAAGATCACAGGAGACGAAATTATTGGCGTTCATCTTTCTTTTGTTTCCAATTCTGTCTTTTTGAAATTGATTTCCTCTGATTTATGCTCCTCGATAGTTGACAAGTGTGGTGGCAAAATGAAATTTAATCATGCAGACGGAACCGTTAGTGACGTTCTTGTTTCCCATGCTGGGCTAGGCATTCGAACAGTGAGAGTTTTCGAACTGCCGTTCGAGGTCCCTGCCGGAGCAGTCAATGCTGCTCTTCAGCACTATGGTAGGGTTATATCTAATATTGCAGAAAAATGGTCGGAGCAATACATGTTTCCGGTTTTGAATGGAGTTAGACAGATTAAGATTGAGCTCTTACGACATATCCCATCTTACTTGAATATTTGTGGCCATCGCGCTCTCATAATTTATGATGGGCAGCCACGGACTTGTGTGTTATGTAACGCCACAGGGCACGTCAGAAGTGAGTGCAGTAGAAGGCGTGTTCCTCAGTTACCGACTAACGAGGCGGCTGTCCCAGGACAAGTAGTTAGCATGCAAGTGACGTATGCTGCCGCGGCAGCTAGCCGGGCCCCCTATCAATAGAATATGGCCGAGCAGAAGGGACCTTCCGACGCGCGCACGGAAACGGGAAGCACCGCGGAGTTGACTAACGATGACAATCAGAATCTGGCCAGTAATGACGTCACTGAGGACGCACCGCGCTTGCCCTCTGAGTCTGACAACTCTTCCAACGAGCGACAAGCTTCATCGATAATACTGATGTAGACATGGCAGAGTACGAAACGGTAGTTACACACGAAAGGGCCAACATCCCAGAGGGAACTACAGTGGATGGACATAAAGAGGAAGTGATACAACAGAAAACTGACAACCACACAGATGACAGGACACCACAGACAGGTTCAGGAAACGTCAAAGGAAAAGGAGGGGCGTAAGAAGACGAACCAATGACACCACCCGTCTCACGTGTCGTAGAAACAGCAGCAACGGCCGACTCCGAAATTAACGGAGCTCAAAAATCATCCGCCACGAGGGCGGGACAGGTGACTTCTCCTCGGCCTTCCATGGAGTCGCCAGGAAGTTCACTAAATGTTTCACCGACGATTTCACCGAAATCATCAAAAAATAAAAAGAGACGCGGAGCACATCAAGCTGCAGAGAATTTGGCCCCTCCTTTAAGAGAGCGGCTGAGGAAGATACAGGAGACCGAAAAGGACGAAGATACACAAAAGGAAGCGGTCGGCGAGTCTTCGGATCGGAACAAGGGACAAGAACGGGCTGACACGCCACACGGAACATACGAACCCTTGCATGACAATACGTCATCAGATATGGACAATGAAACCAGACTTGGACAAGGACATGGACACGACATCACCGAGCCACGATTTAACTGGGCGGACGAAAAGGAGGATCAGACCGATGCAATGGGGACGGAAGGGGTTTTTAAGGAAGAATTTTTTTATTAAAAATTGTCACACCGAACTCTAAGAAGAAAGAAAAAAGAAGGAAAACCGTCAATGGAATAAAAGTAAAATAAAATAACACTATATATATCTAACCCGAAGTTATTGTACGCGGCTCCAATACCGTGTCCTCTGTTTACTGTCTCGTAGTGTCTCACAGTGGAACATACATATAACGTGACCACCTTAAACATAAACAAAATTCAGAGTCAAGCAAAGGTAGCTGCACTGAAGGACTTTCTGTATCAGTCAGATACAGATATCGCCTTCCTGCAGGAAGTTAATGTCAAAGAATTGTATGTTTCAGGGTACAAAGAGGTGCTGAATGTGGCTCCAGAAAACGCGTGTGGAACAGCCATCCTTGCTAAAGAAGGAATCGAGATGACAAACGTGTGCCTTTTAGAGTCGGGAAGAGGAATTAGCTGCAAAATTTTTAACACCACTTTTATAAACCTATACGCACCTTCAGGCAACAATGCGAGACGAGAGAGGGCAGCCTTTTTTAAAAGTGACATTTTATTTCTACTCCAAGAAAACCCTGCAGAAATTGTCATTGGTGGAGATTTTAATTGCGTTTTAAATAAAAAGGATCAGCGACCAAATTTTAACTTCTCGCAAGAACTGCAGGCTTTGGTCACCAACATGAAGTGGTTTGACGCGTGGGAAATAAAATATCCGACGCTCCTTCACTTCACATATATCACTGGTGCTACACAGAGCAGAATCGACAGAATATATGTCACCCCCACTTTAGACACTAAAGTCAGTAGTATCGAGGTGATACCAGCTGCCTTTTCTGACCACCTCGGAGTGAGGTGCAGCATCAAATTAACCAGGCAAAAGACATATTGGGATCGCCCACTATGGAAATTAAATATCAATACCCTCTCTGAAAACGCTCTAGCTTTAAAGATGCAAGAAACTTGGCAGTCTGTTTTAAGGATGCGTACTAAATATAGATCAACTATTGAATGGTGGACTATGGCCGCTAAGAATAAGATAAGAGCAGCGCTGATATCTTACGCCAAAGAAAGGGCAATGTGGTCAAGACACACAATGGAGTTTTACTACTCTTGCTTAAGAGACCTTTACGACCAACCAATGTCTCAAGACGTCTTTATCAATATTAAAAACGTTAAAGCCAAAATGATAAGTATCAAGAGGGTACATTTGGAGTGATTACAAGTCAAATCACACACTAGGACGACGGTGGAGGCAGAAAACACCTCCATCTACCACTTGATACAACACACAAAAAATAGAAGAAGAAATTTTATTGCCAGCCTCAGAACGGAAGATAACAGAGTCCTGACAGAACAAAGGGATATCTTAACTGAAGCACATAGATTTTTTCAGCAATTATATTCTGGAAATGCTACTGACGACAACTCAGTACAAGAGTTTTTACAGAACTCCGGAATAGAGGCAGTTGGTACAGAGGAGGAGAACAGCGGTTTAACGTTAGAAATTACGAATGACGAGGTTTTTGATATACTCAAATCTTCACCTTCACGTAAGTCTCCAGGCCCAGACGGCCTGCCTGTGGAGTTTTATAGGACCTTTTGGCACCTAATAGGTTCCCAATTCACGGAAGTAGTTAATGGCGTTTTGAGGGGAGAGGAAATTCCTGCTGCTTTCAAGGAAAGTGTAACTGTACCACTTCCAAAGGGAAGGAGTACGGACACGAAAGATATTACTAAAATGAGGCCGATCAGTCTAATGAACTCAGATTGCAAGGTAGTTGCACGTGTAATTAAAGAAGGAATGGTACCGATTTTAGAAAAAGTCATTGGATGCCACCAGACGTGTCTCCCTCGACGTACCATTTTTAAGACTGTATGTGAATATCGAGACATTATTTCTATTTTCTCATCACCGTCAGCGAATGGAGGCATTGCCTTCATTGATTTTGCTAAAACGTTTGACAGAGTCAACTACGGATATCTGTTCAGAATATTGAAACACATAGGTTTCAATGATGGCAACTTAGCGGTTTTAATGAACATCGTCAGAGGCATACGAACCAAAATCTCGATCAATGGACAATATACTAATGAAGTATTGATATCTAGTGGAGTTCCTCAGGGAAGTCCCCTGTCTATGTTGTTTTATGTGGTTTCTCTGGAACCCCTTTTACGGCTTTTGAACACAACCTTAGAAGGCATGACAATAGCTGGGCTGGAGACGGTTACAAATGCATACGCTGACGGTGTGGGAATTCTAGTAAGGAGCGATGATGACTGTGCGCAGCTAACAGACAAGTTATTGCTTTATAGCACGGCCACTGGTGCGAGGATAAATGAAACGAAAAGTTCCTTTTTAAATTTACAGGGTATTGACAATGTGCAGCTACCGTGGGCAAACAGGGTGGAGCGTCACACTGCTATGGGCATAACTTTTTACAGTCGCCCATTAAGAACAACGGCTGCTAATTGGAAACAGGTGTTAGGAAAAATCAGAGGCAGCTTAATACTGCATGAAACGAGAGACTTAAATATCAAGCAAAGAATTAAACTAATAAACTGTGCAGTTCTTTTGAAAGCTGCATATGTCGCTCAGATTTTACCAACACCTCCAGACATAGTGAAGTCTATAATGAGCACAATCTGTCGATGCGTATGGAAAGGCCATATTTTTAGAGTAGCAGTAGGAACGACTACATCGAGACCAGAAAACGGAGGCCTAGGGCTGACAGACGTTCGGAGGAAAAACACTGCCCTCTTCATTAAAAGAACGCTAAAACTTATAGAGACACAGTCGAACAGCATAACTGCCGCTCTATTTGACCTTCTCAGACCCGGAAGCATGCAGTCGCCAGTAGATGTTCACAACATAAATTACAACCTGAAGCATATTAAGGATTTTTATGTAGAATTAAGCTACTTGACATGCATTTTAACAGACAAAAATAAGAGGACAAGTAAATATATATTAGAGAAGTTACGATCACGCAAAAACCAAAATAAAATGGAGCTGAAGTATCCCAACAAAAACTGAGAAAAAATATGGACTAATATAAATAACAAAACACTGACTACGGAAGTGCAAGCGTCATGGTACAGAGTTGTCAACAACATTATTAGTACCAATGAAAAACTGTATTCAATAGGACTACAAGCAACCAATGTGTGCCAAAAATGTCACAATTTGGACTCCTTAAAGCATCGCTTCATCTGTAATGGATACAAGAATATTTGGAATGACATTGTATTGCAAGTCGCTTTTTTCAAACGGACCGATGGAAGAGAAATCACATTAAACGGTAGCTTCCCAGAAGAAATTCCCTTTCCACCACAAAAAAACAATGTCATCTTGTGGCTATTCGGTAATTTTGTCAATTATGTTGTTAACAACAAAGGAAATGATAATCTACAAGAATATCGAGAATATATGAAAGACGAATACTTCAAAATATACCGGAACAAAGACCATAAAAAGAAGTTCGGAAATATGATGCAATATTTGTTTCAGAAACAAGGCATTGGTTAATACCTAAATAATATGAAATCGACCGAACAAGGTAGACTGCCAAAGTAGGGGATTGCTGTTGAGGGTGAAGTACGGTGGGGACTTCGTGTGTCCCGGGACCGATACGGTAGCCGTGAAGGCCTCAACAGAACCCCGAAAAAGCAAGTTTTCCCAAGAAGTAACAGGAGCCATGCCACAGCACAAGAATAGTAAAGAAAAACTATTCTCATGCAAAAGATGTGCATCTCTGAAGAAGTTTAATTTCCTATCTTACTTTTTATTTTTGCTTCTCTCTCACTTTTGTTTAAATTCTAATGGAAGAATATTTTGCGTTCCGTTAATGCAGTCAATAGTATTATAGAGAGAGTTATTTTCACCGTAATCAATTCGGATTACAATTTACAATTTTCTAACATTGTCTTCAAGATGCAATTCAGTTTCATAACCCATTAAAAACAAAACAAAAAAAAGTGGGGCATTGAAGCTCGCCGAAGAAGGCGCATGAAGGAGAGCGAATGGAAGGGCTAGAAAAAAAAACTGTTGCAGGGGGAAAAAAAGTGGTCTAGCGGTAGCATCCGTTGTGTCTGTCTACAATGTCTGTGGATCGAGACCAGCTGACGCAGAAAATTTTTATAGCCTCTTCTCTCTGAATGCTGAAGAAGTGAACGTAATGGTAGCGCAGATTCAATCTATTTCACTTTCTGACACACCGATACCAAAATTTTATCTAGCAACAATTTTGCGGCATATTTCTTGCAGACTGTTCCCTCTGGTCGCCGTATGCGGCAAAGCTCCGGGATCCATTTGCTGGCTACAGGCAGCGGCCGTGGCGACCCGTTCTGTATCGAAAGCGCCTGCTACCGCTCATCGCTTTTGATGATTTAAAACGCTTTATTATTAAATGTTGCTCCACAGAAAATTTCTACGATTTCCATTCTCGCTCGAAAGCAACGGATACAGACGCCCCGATTAGTAGTTGGGTAATTACATTAATCTTCCAGATATGCCGCACATAAGGACAATGAGGAAGTCTGCGTCTTCATACGTTTCCTCCTTGAAATATGTATGGCCAGAAATTAATTTTATAGACTGGGTCGGAATCAAATCACCTCACTACATTCGATGGTAGGCGAATGTGAGAATACTATGTCGCGACCGCGAAAAGTAACTTGAAAGTTAACGGAATTTGATATTTCGTTTGAGTAATCCGGCGAACGGTAAAGTGTTAGAATTCAATTGTAAGGAAGGTACGACGCAAATAAGACGCTTGTGACGAACCATTATAGCCTAAAGACCTGGCACTGACCACAAAGGCCTGATGAAGAAAATGATGAAGAGTGGATGACTGAGCTCTAGGAACCATTACTTCATAAGTAGGAATGTGTTGATTTACCATAATTCTTTTTAGTAATGGTCAATTTACATTCATGATTTTGGTTAGTTTGTTTCAAAATCTGATCTGGAAGTGTAGGAAAATACTATCTCGTGGCTTTGACTGATCGAGCTGCTAACAGAAATTCATGGTAGAAAGTAATGCTCTTAATTTTGATTTGAAAGAATTAGTTTTCAAAGAAGTCATTTGTAGCTTTCGTGTGTTTCAATTTGTAATTTGACGAGTTTCTGAAATTCGTGGATAAAGGCAAGGTTGCTAATTTTACATGAAAGATTAAGAAGTCACCTTTTGTGAAATGAGTCAGTAGAAATTTACGTGTGAAGCTGATTCTTAGAACAACGGGATTTGAAAGATACGTGGGAATCAGTGAGATCGCTTTCCTGAACTTAAAAATGGGGGAAACAGCGTAATAGTAATTCCTGTAGCCATACTATGCACGCTACACAAGAACTGTAAGTATTATGAAATGTTCTGTGTGTGTATTTAAGTATCTTTTGGACTGGTGGTTCTGGATGGTATATTATTTAATGGTTCAGAGGTATAATTATGAAATCAGTATAGGTAACTTGTGGAGGTTTTTTTTCGGTTGCAATAACGTGCCGCGCACGAATATGAGGGGAACGTAAATTTCGGAATCGCGACCGCGCGAACTTTCCAGCCACGCGAGAGTTAGTTAACGTCGAGGCACGTCAATAAATGAGAGGTGTTTTTAGGATCAGACAGTGATTGAGGAAGTTACAGAATTTTTCTACTACTGGTCCGCGTGGAAATACCACATTGCTTTGCCCAATGGTAATAAGAGTGATAGTGTGTTGCTGTGACGTAATGAATCAAGCATGGTGGGCTATCCTTCATTCCTTCCCGTGGGTGAGTTTATCTTCGTAAGAGACCATAGGAAGTAGAAATATCTTTATATATGCTGTTACAAGATCAGCTGTTAGGCAATTTTATCCTGTATGTTACTGGTAATACCGTTAGTATGTTTTGAGAGATGAAAGTAAGACAGAATGAAAAAAAAAAGAGAAGAAGTAGCTTACAGAACGGAGGAGGAGTTATTATGCAGGCCCAATTACAATTCCAGTTACTTACGCATTTTCTTGAAACACAGTCGGGTGATTAGCAGTGTACGAAATTTGGGGTTAACATTTCAAAATCAAAGATTTATCCGTTGCCCATACATTTGTTTATTTCTTTGAGTAAAGAATTTAATTATTAGTTACTATGTGTAACATCCACGCAGTGACACATTTAATGAGAATACAGAGGGACCATTTAGCTTCAGTAGGTTTCCGGAACACTTTAGGCCCTCACAACTGGTTTGGCCTTTATTTTTCTTTCTATACCCTACCCATCCTCCCTCGTTTTCTATAATTGCTCGAAGGCGTCGGCGAAGTGAGAGAGATTGTGATGATCGTTTATCTCCCACCATGTATTCTCTATATTTTCCCACAGAGTTTCTGAATTCCTTGACCCAGGTGGTAACGACCCCGTAACCGCCGCCCACACATTTTCAATGGGGTTGAGGTCCGGTGATTTTGGCACGGAAGGAAGAAGTTTTATTCTCTGCTGACCTTGGAGCCAGTTGTGGACGGCTCTGCTATTATGAATCGGGCTATGGTCCTGTAAAGAAATGATCATCCATTAACACAGAAATTAAATACTTCCGACTAATACTATGAAAACATAATTTCCATACTGTGAAAAAATTCGACAACTGCAATGGCTCTGTAGTTTAAGCTACAGGTTTATAAATTATTCGGAGAATTCCACATTCCAAAGTACTTTGCTAATAGCTGTTGACAAAAACCTACATTGACAAGGGAAGGGTGCTGGGACGAACAGAATACAGAGTGAATGGTAATATAGTTTAAGGTGCCAGTTATAACACGCAGGTAGGCCTTCTTTCAGAATATACCGTTCTCCTATGCTTTGGTAATGATGAGGTGGAGTGTAAGTTGATCAATACAGTGCAGCAGTCTGTTGAACTGTTATACTCTGTTGCATGGTTGTAAAGCTAATTTGCTTCGCTTATTCAAAACGATTGCTAGCCTTCACTATACATTTCTTTTTTCTATTTTTCCACTGACAAAGATATATAGAAGAAACAAGTCTGTTTTGTAGCGAGATATTCTCTACAGACTTTACACGTGCTCCTTCGCTCAGTGTGTTGCATTTACCGAAGGCGACCGTGGCCGCTGACGTTGTCTGTTCGCACCTCGTGTCTACGCGGCCCCGCGCTTGGCGTAGACGCCTACAATTGAGATAAATAGCTGATTTCAGGAATGTAATGAAATAAGTCTTCCCTTCGCATTAGTGAGAACTAAATACCACTACGAGAACGTATCTTCATGTAATGCTCATTGATCAAGAACAATTCGTGTATGCAACGTTGCTGTTATGACTAAGATAATAAAATCTGTAAATCTTAACCCAGTTCATATTTTTGCATGCGTCTATGGAATATTAATCATGAAAACTGTTGTGACTTGGCAAGACAGCCAAGCCACTATGAGATAGCCGAAAGACACGCGTTTAAGCTCGCGCAGGCTGGCGTGAGGTCTGGAACAGTTAAAGGAGTTGAGTCTAGTAAAAAAAAAAGTACGTAGCTTCTGGAATACTTAACTTTAATCCATAATTGGTAAACATTGGTCTGACGGTACATGCATCACAAGATAAATAGCAAATGATAATGGCGCCTTGCTAGGTCGTGGCGAATGACGTAGCTGAAGGCTAGGCTAACTATCGTCTCGGCAAATGAGAGCGTAATTTGTCAGTGAACCATCGCTAGCAAAGTCGGCTGTACAACTGGGGCGAGTGCTAGGAAGTCTCTCTAGACCTGCCGTGTGGCGGCGCTCGGTCTGCAATCACTGATAGTGGCGACACGCGGGTCCGACGTATACTAGCGGACCACGGCCGATTTAAAGGCTACCACCAAGCAAGTGTGGTGTCTGGCGGTGACACCACAAAAACAATTTGTTTCTTTGTCATATAATTTTTAATCAAGGCAATGCAGGCAGTTGTCAGATGATATCAAAATTGTATGTAAAGGAGGAATAGAGAAAAAGATATACGATAAACAAATCTCGAACCCATGAACAACTGTGTACTATCCTGGCAACGTGCTGATGCGGCTATCTCACAATTTCAAAGGATGTGAAAGCCATCCTGTCCACTTTCCGAGGACGATATTTCCTGACAGAAACCACACCAGGGTGAACGGCTTTAAGTTGAGACACCATGGATGGATGGATATGGTACTACGGGCGCTCAATAGTGTAGTCTTTAGCGCCCGAACGGAAACAACAACGGACGAGTGTCACTAAAATGCAGAAAGGGCAAAAATAGGACTAAAATTATGGGTGAACGTCTACAGAGGCAGTTTGCACGTCAACAGTAGCAAAGAGGAAAGCAGCACATAATGAGGAGAACTGCAAGAGAACGGAGGGGAAGGGGTTAAAATGAAACACATAGCACATGTTTGGAACTGGCCTATTACAAGAATAAAAAGGAGTGGTAAGCCTCTCGGCAACACACTAAATATTCCAACCTAAAATTTTTGGCTGAAGCCCAGAAACATCACAGTACCTTAAAGCTTTCTTGACACTCGCCTCGTCATCGGCTAAAATCGAGGGCAGATCCCCACTAATATTAACTTCCGCCCTGACAAAACGATATAAATCACACTCAACTAAAATGTGGCGTACAGTGATTCGTACGCCACAGGCATCACACAGCGGGGGTTCCTCTCGCCGTAGTAAGAAGGCATGCGTAAGAGGACAGTGCCCTATGCGAAGACGTGTAAGGGTCACTTCGTCACGCCTAGGTGACCGGCAGGAGGAACACCACGGCTGGATGGTGGGTTTCACCAACCGCAGCTTATTTTCCCTCACCGCCAGCCATTCCTCCTCCCACAATTGCATATACGTCCGCCGCAGCACAGAAACGACACCTTGCAAAGGAATAGAACATTGTGTCACCTCCGGTAATCTGCAGGCGTCCTTGGCAGCTCTATCAGCTTGTTCATTTCCCCGTATGCTCACATGCCCTGGCACCCAGCAAAAGGACACTTGCTTGCCCTGTCGTTGGAGGATGTACAGTTGGTCGTAAATCAGCTGTTCCAACTTCTCCGCTGGGTACAGGTTCTGCAGTGACTGTAATGCGCTCAGTGAGTCAGAGAAAATTAACAAGTATTTGCCCTGAATACACCGTATCTGCTCCAATGCCTTCAGGATCGCGTGGTTCTGCGGAAAAAACAGTGTATTCCTGGGGAAGGCGAATCCTGATGACACGGTCGGGGAACACGACTGAGCAGCCGAGAAAATCCCCTGTTGGGATCCATCAGTGTAGACTACTGTAAAATCATGATGCCTGTCTAAAACGTTAAAAACAAAGATTTGAAAGTAGAATCTGATGTACTGTCTTTCTTAAAATTTGCCAAATATAAAATCAGTGTGGGCCTCTGGAGGAGCCAAGGTGGATATCTGCTCCAACCTTGACGTGAAACATTAAAACCGGCCACACCCATCTCTAAAATGCAATCCATTGCACGAATCGCATAGGGCCTTGTTGCTCGTTTCCGGTTGCGAAATAGCCTTTCCAGTGGAGGCCGAGCAACAGTGTGGTATGCAGGTGCGTATGGTGTGGATAATGTTTGATAGGCCTGGCGCACCATTAGTAGACGCCGCCGGAGGTGAAGTGGCGGTTCACCTGCCTCTGCACAGAGGCTCGGTATGGGGCTCGTTCTGATTGAGACACCAGGAACCTCAAACTACGTCACCAGTACGTTCATTCTCTGATTCCTTGCCACGTCATCACGCCTTCCTGTGGTGTCACCGCCAGACACCACACTTGCTAGGTGGTAGCTTAAATCGGCCGCGGTCCATTTAGTACATGTCGGACCCGCGTGTCGCCACTGTGTGATCGCAGACCGAGCGCCACCACAAGGCAGGTCTCGAGATACGATAGAGCACTCGCCCCAGTTGTACGACGACATTGCTAGCGACAATACGGACGAAGCCTTCCTCTCATTTGCCGAGAGACAGTTAGAATAGCCTTCTGCTAAGTCCATGGCTACGACCTAGCAAGGCGCCATTAGCCTTACCTAGTTTGAGAGTTATCGTATAAATGTCTCAAGAAGAACGCTGTATTCATCAAAGAATAAAAGTTAAGTATAAAGCAGCTACGTACTTTTCTTGTTACCATTCAATAGTTATCCTGTTCCAGACTTGACGCCAGTCGGCTTATGTGTACGCATGCCTTTCTTTCGGCTCCCTTCCCAGTGTGGCGTAGCAAACTTGTTACGCCACAACACTTCCCACGTCAAAGTAGCTGGCAGAAACGAGCGCGAACGACCTGCGATTAGGTGATACAGACCTACATCCATTTAATATTTTCTTCTCATATCGATCACATATTGAGAGTAATCACCACAGGAGGAGTGGTTTTGAGTTAGGAAACGTATTTCAGTTCAAAATGGTCGCTTCATGCAAAAGGTGGCCATATACGTCAGCTACGATTATGGTAAGGGCAGTGTTTACTCCTGTGCGAACAAGGCACTGCTGCAGTAAAGTGCTCCGTTTATGTAACTATAGATGTTTTCTTCATTAGTTCCAGTTTTTCTGCAAAAGCTTTATCTTATCAGTTCCTTCCGCTACTGCTCTTTAAGTTCTAATTCCTAAGGGACCAAACTGCTAGGGTTGGCGTCTGGCAGCGCAGCTCCACTACGGCTGACACAAACAGGCTGTGGATGGCAGTGAGGCCTTTCTGATCTGTCCAGTTTTTTCTTCATATTGCTACTGTTTTTGGTACTTGGAAGACGTTTTGAAAGTGTTTGGCATACCTGTGCTCATTCACTCTCTTTCAGTATTGGTGCCGAGGGACCATGCTCAATTCCCATAACATTATCTTTTTACATTGACGAGTAATCTGGATAGTCGTCACGTTCATGTGCCATCCACATCGCAAATTTAATATTACGGTTCTAGGTACTACCCTGCAATACAATACGTTTTGTGTTTCGTAATCGGAACTATCTGCATTAACGGTCATCAGAACAATATCAGGGAACAGATTGCAGCATTGCCTTGGTAGCTACTTGGGGACCTCCTTGAGTCATGATCTAAGGAAAGGGAAGTTGCTGGTTAACATTATATTACACTAGCGAGAAGTACCGAATTTTCCTTTTTCTCTGCAAACTTCCAGAACTAAAATCAGCAGCAAAGCTAAGAAAATATTTGCATTGTGCCAACTCAACGATCAACCTATTTTTATAGGTTTTTATTTTCACAGCCATTCTCGTTCTGCATTGCAAATAAACTTCATTCATTATTTGCTTGTTCTCGTTGCGATTATAATGGTCATTCTCTCACTCGCAAGAGTTTTCACATCCCTATTTGGTATCGATGCACATGAAGAGTTTCTATGAATGAAGGGAATACTGAATGTTACGTCATGCAGAATACACTCATTTACTTCGGCACCTCGTGATCAACGCTACAGGAGAAGTGAGATACATAAAGTTGACAATGGGAGGACAGATATGGTGGCACAACTCTGCAACTACTCCTGTTGATTTAACACAGTGTTACCAGATAAACTGATGCTCCGGAATCGACTTTGCCACAGTAGCAGAGAGCTGCTAATTTCGGACCATGACAGCGTATTACTCTTGGGTTAGCTGCTTATTAGAGTGTTGCAACTGTAAATGCAAGGCTTTGTTTGATAGTCTTGTGCTGATGCTGACTGAATAAATTATGCCAGTGGATAAAAAACGGTTTAGTTTTGAGACCTAACCCTCGAGGAGGGGGGGGGGGGGAGGCACAACGGTCTGCTTCATGAATTCCAAGCAAAAAAACACAAAAAACAACGCAGGAAGTGTTCGAACAACTACTTTCATGCAGAGACATGCATTTGGAATCTGTTCATCGTTTAAGGGGCCAAACAAGATGGTAACATTACGGGAGCAATGATCAGGCTACCTAGTATATAATAGAGCATACAGATTCCAAGGAGGAAACGTATGAAGACGCAGACTTCTTCATTATCCATATGTGCGGAATATTTTTCGTGTTAACGAAAGTAATATCTCGCTTTATCTCTTCTTAAATCTCAAATGAAATGAATGCCATGAGGAATCGAATATTTGTTGATTTCATCTCTTCTTGCTTCCATCCCTACCAACATATTTCTTCATTCTCGTGATAATCATGACATTCTATATGTATCATGCAAAGGATTGCACGTGGACACATTCGACATCGATGTGCAAAGCGTTTGATATCTTACATTATATTCAATTCGAATAAGCTTTCGATGTATTTTTACTTCCTTTGTATTTTGAGATGATTATGAACGTTACGGAAAATTATCTCACGTGCTTTATGCTGAATGAGAAACAGTGAATCATCCGTTTTGCTTTCCCTACGTTGAAATGATATAATGTCGGCGTCACAGCCTTCTTCCACGCCAGAAGCTGAAACTTGGATCATTCTGGATTAATGATAATTGAATGCCTCAGATTTATACATAGCCGACAAGGCGACGTCAGAAACTATCCGGGGAGAACGCCGCAAAGAAACCAAACGTTCGCGCGCGTCTCCCCTCTGAAGAACCGTATCGGACAATCACGACAAGCACTTCGCTAAAGATCTGTCTCGTAAGAG
The DNA here is from genome assembly GCF_023864345.2 of Schistocerca serialis cubense. NCBI lineage: Eukaryota > Metazoa > Arthropoda > Insecta > Orthoptera > Acrididae > Schistocerca > Schistocerca serialis. Next base: position 163,856,051 of record NC_064645.1, on the reverse strand, counting down.
AGCTGAGAATTGGCAGCGTCTTAGCAAGTATTTGTCAACACTGTGAGAGTGCATTTACTTCCGGGTGTAGCCCGGCATTACGTCGCTAAATTCACTTGGCATTAGTTTTTGACATCGAAGACTCATACGATATAATCCACTGGAAGATGAGACTCTAAGAACGGCTTTCTTCATATAAGGAACACCTATTTGTGTGTTTAATGTTGCGTTTTGAGGCTCAGGCAATATCGCAATGACTATAGTCCACCTGTTACCGCCAGTGTGTCGTTAACTCAGTCGTTCCCTTATGAGTTGCGGTGTTAGTGCTATATCAGATGGCAGTTCCAACTTCGGTGAAAGCCGCTGAACGTAACCTTTTATTTTCCATTTTAATTAATGGAGTTGCAAACTGCTAGTAAAAATTCCTTACAAGAAATCTCAAGAATGCCTTTACACATAAATCTTCGTACAATTTCGAATTATGTTAATATCATGGATGTTTTGATAAACCTTTTGCATTTCCTTTATGTTTTCGTCTTCCTTAAAGGCAAAGAGACAAGATGAAGCGGTAGCCCATCATAGAGCCTATGCCTACCGTCATGTATTTTTTGACTTTCAGTTGTTAATAAACAGAGGATTTTTTCTGGTACCGGTAGGAGGAAGGAGGGGTTCGCGCTCAGCTAGTGAAAGAGGGAGAAGCACGTCAGTTTTTTAGCGAGTAATTGTAGACCGCCATTTTGGGGTCGCTATGAATAAGTGAGGAGTGTGGATTTCATATGTGCACCGTTTAGAAAAGTACAGTATTGTTTTATTAACAGAAAGGTCGTGTGAGTTGTTATTTCAAATAGTACAATAATTACAATAACTGAAGCCCACCTGTGTACTTTGGAAAATTACGAAGATCCGATAAGCTTAATAGGAACACGGTCAAGACTTCAAAGGTGAACGCGGCGACCAAACGTAGTATTATAAAGAATGGTAAGCACAAATCTACAGCGGAGAAAGAAACTACTCCGCCCTGCAAAATAATATGAACTAATACGGACTTATTTCCAGGTATAGCTCAGCTTATTGTGCTTGTCATTCACGCCGAAAAATTAATCTCATTAATTCAATACATTTTAAAAAGCCACGCATTTTATTATCATCTATTCCATTAATTTATTATACTATAATGTCTGCTTTATAAATGCCAAGGTGCTTTGTTCGTCATATAGGTCTAACATGTCAGGAGGTTGTTTATTAAGTGAACATGTTGAGTAATATAGTTCCTCTCTTCTAAATTTTTGCAATAGCATTTAACTGTAGACGTTTTATGACGCCGGCGTTAGCAATTCCTTTCCGTTTTGTGAAACCTCAAAAACGATAAATTTTTCTGGTTTAAATATGATGGCCTTAACTGTCGCTTCTGATCAACGTTAAATACCTTTTGAATCCATACATGGAACTCCAAAGGTTCAGTGTTCCTGCACTGCTACAGAGCATGCATTGCAAGGTATTCACACAGTTTATCGCATAGACTTACCATAAGGAATGAAACAAAAACTGTAATACACTTTACACCACAGACGCTCACTCTGGCTTGACGAAAGCATCCGAATATTGGCCAAAAGTTGCACAAATAATTGACTTTGAAAGGAAAAGAAGCGAGATAGGAAGTATTTATAAATTCATAGAATGTAGTGAGGTGGTTTGATTTCGTCCCAGTCTATAAAATTAATTTCGGGCCATACTCAGCTCTTGCCGATTAATGTAATATAATACCCGCCTACTAATCAGGGCGTCTGTCTCCGTTGCTTTCGAGCGAGAATGGAAATTGTAGAAATTTTCTGTGGAGCAACATTTAATAATAAAGCGTTTTAAATCATCAAAAGCGATGAGCGGTAGCAGGCGCTTTCGATACAGAACGGGTCGCCACGGTCGCTGCCTGTAGCCAGCAAATGGATCCCGGAGCTTTGCCGCATACGGCGATCAGAGGATAACAGTGGCAAGAAATATGCCGCAAAATTGTTACTAGATAAAACTTTGCTATCGGTGTGTCAGAAAGTGAAATAGATTGAATCTGCGCTACCATTACATTCACGTCTTCAGCATTCAGAGAGAAGAGGCTATAAAAAATTTGTGCGTCAGCTGGTCTCGATCCACAGACATTGTAGACAGACACAACGGATGCTACCGCTAGACCACGGGCGTATATAGTCTACCCTTTGACTAACATGGGACAAGACTTCCTCCAGGAAGGGCCGCAGTCTACTGTGTTGCCAGATTGTGCAGATAGCCGGACTTAGAGAATTAGCGAGTTGGCCAGTTTATTTGTCCCATGTCGCGATCGGCGCGGTCTTAGCCTCTGCAGCGGCCGGCCGCCGGTCGAGTTTTATGTCAAAGAGTGGACGTGGACCTAGACACCCTCCTATTCAGTTCGCTACGCCTGTTAAGCATAGGGTAGAGTTGTTTGAGCCTCGCGATTGCTTTGTTGGTCACGTGATGAATGTGGTCCCCCCAGAGTAGTTTCCTGTCCAGCCAGACACCGAGGTATTTGACCTTCTCGCGGAAACGTATTGGGCGTGCATGTAGTGTTATTGGGTTGCAGTGCTGATGTTTGCGCAGTAGCTTCGGTCTTCTAGTGAACAGAACGGCTTCGCATTTGTCGACGTTTATTCTAACACGCCATTTCACCAGCCCTTCTGCCGCTCTGAGTGCAATCTGTAGTCGTGAGTTAATGTTAGACGGCTTCCAATCTTGCGCAAGGATGGCAGTGTCATCCGCGTAGATTGCCACCGCCGTGTTGTGTGTAGCTGGGAGGTCGTTAATGTAGAGGTTAAACAGTAAGGGCCCTGGGATGCTTCCTTGGGGTACTCCTGCCTGGATACCATGTCGTGTCGATTGTTTGCCCTGCACGTCGGTGTTGAAACTCCTGTCCGTGAGATATGGGTGTATGAGACGTACGAGCCCGTCGGGGAACCATGCGTCGCTGAGTTTGCGTATTAGGCCGTTGTGCTATAGACGATCGAAAGCCTTTTCGATGTCCAGGAACACCGCCCCAGTTGCTTTGTTTGTGTTGTATCCGTGTGTTATGTATTCAACGACGCGGAGGAGTTGTTGTGTTGTTGAGTGGCGATTCCTGAAAGCGAATTGCTCCAGTCTCAGGGTGTCGTTTGTGATATAGTGCCTGGTGAGTCGTTTTAGTACTACCTTCTCAACGATCTTGCTGAGCGCGCTCAGCATACTGATGGGTCGGTAATTTTGTGGGAGGGAGTGGTCTTTCCCCGGCTTCCTGAACATCAGGACCTTGGCCGTCTTCCAAAAGACGGGGAAGTGTTGGTGTTTGAGTATGGCATTCGTTATGTGTGTTAGGTAGTCTACTGCTTTGTCCGTGAACTCCTGGAGGACACAGTTTTGGATGCCAGCGTGACCAGGGGCCTTCCTAGCGGTGGTATGCATGATGGTCCATTTGACTTCAGCTGTACTAGCTTGTCGGATGATGTTGCGCACTGGTTGGGCCAGGATGCGTGTGACCTCCTGGTCGGTAGCAAGTGTGAACGCTGGGTCTGAGGGATCCAGGTTCGGTGTGAATGACGCTGCGAGTGAGAGGGCCATCAGTTCCGCTTTTTCTTCCGCAGAATATGCTGGTCCGTCGGGCCCTTGTAGCGCGGGGGTGTACAGTTTCTCCCTGGTGAAGTGTCAGGCCATCTGCCACACGTCAGGTCGCGTGTTGTCCAGCCCTTCGAGTTTCTGGTCCCACTGTTGTGTCTTAAATGTTTGCGTTTTGTCCCGGATTACACCCTGGAGCCTGTTCATGTGCTGTTTGAAGTGCTGGCGCCTGGTACGCTGCCAATGTCTCCTGAGGCGGTTCCTCATTGAGATAAGGCCCAGGATCTCCTGGGGCAGGGCAGCACTGTGTTGTTGTGGTGTGCGGATCGGCACGGTGTCGATTATGGCGTCTTGGACGGCGCTGGTGACGGTTTCAACTGCCTCATCAATTTGAGCTGTCTCGTTAATCGTGTGGGTGGACGGGATGCGACTGTCAAGCGTTTCCTTGAACAGCGTCTAATTCGCGTGCCTGTAGTTTAACATCCTGCGTTGTTCCATGTGCTGCAGTGTTTCTTCAATGTACGGTATAACTGGTTGGTGATTTGAGGGCAGATTGTTTTCAACGGCAACGTTGTGTCGTTGTTATGCCCTTGATGAGGGCCATGTCTAACACGTCTGGCCTGTGTCCCCTGCGGTATCACTGCGTATGCGCTACTTAACACATCAGGGATGGTGTCACCATGGGAGAGGGGGATTGGGGGGGGGGGGGGCTCACTGAACATTGTACTCCAAGGTCGATACCGTCGTGCCTCGCACCAATCCTGTTAACGCTGCGTGTGTAGAGGGAGTTGCTTTGGGCACCGAATGCAGAATGGCCATTTCCGGCCAGCCCATTGTGTTTCAAAGTTTTGCACCTGTTCGTATAGCAATGCAGAACCTTACTCCTGCGGTGTGATCATTAAATAATTTGGGCACTCATAACCCTCGTGCCTCTAGTAGATCGATGGAGCGTTTTGCAACTTATCCTTTTCACTCTGCCTCATCGTCTGCTCCCCATGCACTTTAATTACGGCTAGTTAAATGACCTAATAGATGTTCCCTCTCACAGGCCAGAGAGTTAATTGGTTCGTCGTCGTCCTTAATGCAAGTTCAGCTCCAACTCTCACCATCTCGCTAGGCCCCTTCCGACAATAATTCCACTTGAGGTGTGCAGCACAGTCGCAACAATATCACAATTAAAATCTGCCTGTAAGTACCAGCTGTTATAATTAAGTCTCTGGTTTATGGACTTGCGCAGATATTTCGACAATTCTATAAATTTTACGCTGCAGGTTACTACCAAATGAGGTACTATAGTATAGTAGTTAAGGCACTGCAGGGTGGCCAAGCGGTTCTAGGCGCTGCAGTCTGGAACCGCGCGACCGCTACGGTCGCAGGTTCGAATCCTGCTTCGGGCATGGATGTGTGTGATGTCCTTAGTTTAGTTCGGTTTAAGTAGTTCTAAGTTCTAGGGGACTGATGACCGCAGAAGATAAGTCCCATTGTGCTCAGAGCCATTTGAACCATTTTTTTAAGGCACTGTACTAGCACTCCGGGGGAGTACGTTCAAATACCCCTCCAGGAACACTAGCTTGTCTAGAACAAGTTTCGGTAGCAAAGCAAGGAGTACGAAAGCGGCACTCAGTCCTTTATTTTTCTTTTTTTCCTGGTCTTATCACGCATCTTCAGGAAGTCAGCATGTTAATCTGTTGCCCATGTTTGTAGCAGAGAGTAACCGGATTCCCATCTTGTTACCGACCTTTCCTCTCAGGGACGGAATTTGTGTCCCCCGTCTGCTTGCGTCCTCGTCCCATGTAGAGGTGTGAAACATTATCTAAATGTTTGCGAATGGTGTAACTGAGGCGGGACGTGGATAATAGCACTTTACTCCCGTAGCGGGACGTGGGAAACTACGTAAAAATCCGAAAGACGGATTCGATCCGGCCAGTACGCCTCCCGAGTCCCCGAAGCGACGCGCCGACGCGCGCGGGTCGCTAGTGCTACTCGATTAAGTGAAACAAAACATTCTTTAAAAGTGTACACCTCACCTCAAATTACTTCACTCTCTTGAGAACGACAAGAAAATTACTACTCCCTGCCGTGCGAACCACGGTACACAGTGCACTAGAATCATTTCGCACTCTGGCTGCTCCATTTACGGATGGTAAATGAGAAGAGAAATTGCAATTACTGTCGATGACACCAGAATTTCACCATTTGTACTTTCATGCTCACTGCACGAGATGCATTTTTGGATGAAGAACTTTGTTGTTTAATTCGTATTGGAACGTTGTGTGTCCTGTATTGAAATCAGCTGTGTCAGAAAAGTAAAACGTCGCTCTTGCAGTGCTATTGGAGTTCCGAAGCTTTTCAGTGATGCTTCCACATTAACCAGATGATCCCGTAGCCAAGTGAACAATTCTTATTTCAGTCTCCTTAATCATTTACGTCAATACAACTTTGTTAAGGACGAGACCGAAGAACAGTACTCAACAATAGATTGAACGAGTAATTTTTAAGTAATATCCCTCGTTGATGAATTACATTTCGTTATACAGTAATGATAAACCACTGCCTGCCTCCTGCCTTCTCCATGATGCACGTATGTACTTCTAAGCGTTTGTTATTTTCTCAACAAATGCCCCTATGCAACTAACAACAACTTCTTATCGTTCGTTCAAAAGTGGTTCAAATGGCTCTGAGCACTATGGGACTTAACATCTTAGGTCATCAGTCCCCTAGAACGTAGAACTGCTTAAACCTAACAAACATCACAACATCCATGCCCGAGGCAGGATTCGAACCTGCGACAGTAGCAGTTCCGCCGTTCCGGACTGCAGCGCCTAGAACCGCACGGCCACCGCGGCCGGATCTTATCGTTCGTCGTCGAGGCAAGAGATACTGAGCAGCTTATGTGCGTAAGCTTGCGTTTATTACGGGATGAATACGTTTTGTTCTAGCTGTCTCATAAACTTGATCGTAAACCCGACTACAACTGCGATCTGTTGACATCCAATTTACGGCATTCTACCAGTTCGTCTTTGCTAAGGTGGCGTACAAATATTAATCAGAACTGCAGGTACCTCTCTGCTGCCACCGATGGGAACAGTGTTTTCATCCTCTTTGAGGAGATTACGCACTTCTGGACTCTTCCGAGGCAGTCCAATGCATCAGTGTTATGCAACTTTTCCATTTGGTGCATAGAGTGCAGCCATAATACTGCTCGCGAGTTCGGAGCGTTGAATCTACACTCCTGGAAATGGAAAAAAGAACACATTGACACCGGTGTGTCAGACCCACCATACTTGCTCCGGACACTGCGAGAGGGCTGTACAAGCAATGATCACACGCACGGCACAGCGGACACACCAGGAACCGCGGTGTTGGCCGTCGAATGGCGCTAGCTGCGCAGCATTTGTGCACCGCCGCCGTCAGTGTCAGCCAGTTTGCCGTGGCATACGGAGCTCCATCGCAGTCTTTAACACTGGTAGCATGCCGCGACAGCGTGGACGTGAACCGTATGTGCAGTTGACGGACTTTGAGCGAGGGCGTATAGTGGGCATGCGGGAGGCCGGGTGGACGTACCGCCGAATTGCTCAACACGTGGGGCGTGAGGTCTCCACAGTACATCGATGTTGTCGCCAGTGGTCGGCGGAAGGTGCACGTGCCCGTCGACCTGGGACCGGACCGCAGCGACGCACGGATGCACGCCAAGACCGTAGGATCCTACGCAGTGCCGTAGGGGACCGCACCGCCACTTCCCAGCAAATTAGGGACACTGTTGCTCCTGGGGTATCGGCGAGGACCATTCGCAACCGTCTCCATGAAGCTGGGCTACGGTCCCGCACACCGTTAGGCCGTCTTCCGCTCACGCCCCAACATCGTGCAGCCCGCCTCCAGTGGTGTCGCGACAGGCGTGAATGGAGGGACGAATGGAGACGTGTCGTTTTCAGCGATGAGAGTCGCTTCTGCCTTGGTGCCAATGATGGTCGTATGCGTGTTTGGCGCCGTGCAGGTGAGCGCCACAATCAGGACTGCATATGACCGAGGCACACAGGGCCAACACCCGGCATCATGGTGTGGGGAGCGATCTCCTACACTGGCCGTACACCACTGGTGATCGTCGAGGGAACACTGAATAGTGCACGGTACATCCAAACCGTCATCGAACCCATCGTTCTACCATTCCTAGACCGGCAAGGGAACTTGCTGTTCCAACAGGACAATACACGTCCGCATGTATCCCGTGCCACCCAACGTGCTCTAGAAGGTGTAAGTCAACTACCCTGACCAGCAAGATCTCCGGATCTGTCCCCCATTGAGCATGTTTGGGACTGGATGAAGCGTCGTCTCACGCGGTCTGCACGTCCAGCACGAACGCTGGTCCAACTGAGGCGCCAGGTGGAAATGGCATGGCAAGCCATTCCACAGGACTACATCCAGCATCTCTACGATCGTCTCCATGGGAGAATAGCAGCCTGCATTGCTGCGAAAGGTGGATATACACTGTACTAGTGCCGACATTGTGCATGCTCTGTTGCCTGTGTCTATGTGCCTGTGGTTCTGTCAGTGTGATCATGTGATGTATCTGACCCCAGGAATGTGCCAATAAAGTTTCCCCTTCCTGGGACTACGAATTCACGGTGTTCTTATTTCAATTTCCAGGAGTGTATACCTGGGACATCAAAACAGATTTACAAACTTTCGAAGCCGTTCAACCTTTATAACCCCCATCACTGTCAATCTGCCGGCCGCGGTGGTCTAGCGGTTCTAGGCGCGCAGTCCGGAACCGCGCGACTGCTACGGTCGCAGGTTCGAATCCTGCCTCGGGCATGGATGTGTGAGATGTCCTTAGGTTAGTTAGGTTTAAGTAGTTCTAGGGGACTGATGACCTCAGATGTTGAGTCCGATAGTGCTCAGAGCCATTTGAACTGTCAATCTTCGCCGAATGACATCGCCTCTCTGGGTCCTGAAGTGACAAAAACCGTGGGATACCTCTTTACATCGCGTCGGACTTCCTATTGCCCGGCTTAGTGTAACAACTCGACGTGACATGCACTCAACATGTCGTCGGAAGTCCCCTGCAGAAGTACTGAGCCGTGTTACCTCTATAGTCGTCCATAATTGCGAAAGGACTGCCGGTGCAGAATTTGGTGTACGAACTGGCCTCTAATTAAGTCTCCTAAATGTTCGATCGGATTCATGGGAAGCGATCTGGATGGCCATATCGTTTGCTCGACTTGTTCAGAATGTTCTTTGAACCAGTCATTAACAATTGTTGCCCAGTGACATGGTGCACTGTCATCTATTAAAACTCCATAGCCGTTTGGGAACGTGAAGTCAATAAATGGCAGCAGATGGTCGCCAGGTAGCCGAACATAGCCATTTCCAGTCAATGATTGGTCCAGGTGGACGAAAGGACCCATTCCATTTCATGCAATAGCCCACACCATTATGTAGCCACCCTCAGCATGCACAGTGCCTTGTTGACAACTTGGGTCTTGGGTTCGTGGAGCCTGCTCCACACTCACCCCCACTATCAGACTTTCCCAACTGAAATCGGGACTCATCTGATGAGGCCACGGTTTGCCAGTCGTCTAGGGTCCAATCGATATGATCACGAGCCCTGGAGAGGCGATGTTGTGCTATTAGCAAAGGCGCTCTCGTCGGTCGTCAGTTCGCAAAGCCCCTTAACGTCAAATTTCGCAGCACTTTCCTAAGGCTGGTATTACACTATCAAATTTCGTTGTCCAATATCTTTGTCAAATATCTTTGTCAAAGAAATTTGATGGTGTAATGGGGAAGTTTTTCAAATGTCGTCAGATATTTGATCAAATCTAGGGTCTCGCTGTAGATTTGATCAAAGAAGTCGCTTGTCTTCTGTTCACTGCAGTGTGACATGTTACCATGCGGAGCGCTAGCATCGCTGCAGCGTTCTGTCATTGTAGTGTTTTTATAAACATTGCTGGTAAATACAGTTGGTGTACACCGACAACTACAAAATTAATAGAGATGTATGAAGCTGATGAGGCACCTTGCAACGTGAGGCACCCTGAATACAAAAATAGATCAAGAAGATTGGAGACCTGACCTAACCTAGTCAAACCTAACTCTCTCCTGTAACAAGGAAACGGAGTGTTACAGTGAGCCTGTCTTCTGCAGGTATAGTAGTTCTTAAGTGAGTACTGTGCTTTGTCATATGAGGATACACTTCACTGAGCACGTACAGAAATGTATTCTCGTCCATTCTTAAGTAATTTAAGACTTAATGTCCTCCACTACAAGCTCACATAACAAATTGTTGTTGAATGCTTTTATCGTCTTGTCACAAAACCCACAGCTTCACCCAGGTACGTTTCCTTTTTTTCCCCGCTTCTCTTCCACATGTGCACACAGTGCAATTGTGGTACATGCAACTGCTGCGGTTAATAACAAGTTGTTGTTGTCAGCCATCTTGAACTTTGACGAAAAATATGATAACAGTGTAATACCAATTTTTAGCGCCATGTCAAAGATCTTTGTCAAATATATTTGACGAATATTTGATCACATCTTTGATCAAATTTTTGACAAAGAAATTTGATAGTGTAATACCGGCCTAACGGGAAGTTCCCTAACGAAAAGTTCGTCATATGTCCGACACTGATTTCTGCGGTTATTCCATACAGTGTTGCTTGTGTGTCAGCACCGAAAACTCTACGCAAATGCTGCTGCTCTCCGTCGTTAAGTGAAGGCCATCGGCCACTGCGTTGTTCGTAGTCAGAGATAGTGCCTGAAATTCGGTATGCTTGCACTCTCTTGACACTGTGTATCTCGGAATATTGAATTGCCAAACGATTTCCGAAATTGAATGCGTCTAACTCCAGGTACCATTTCCCTTTCTGTAAATTCCCGACGTGCGGCTATAATCACGTTGGAAACCTTTTCACCAGAATCACGTGAGAACAAACGACAGCTCCGCCAATGCCCTACCCTTTTACACCTTGTGTACGCGATACTACCGTCATCTGTATGCAGAGTGTTTCCGGAAGTGCGTGCAAAAACGTAACAGGACTTAGAGCATGTTTTACTGAACAATTTGAGCGGACCATTGTGGCCGAGCGGTTCTAGGCGCTTCAGTCTGGAGCCGCGGGACCGCTACGGTCGCAGGTTCGAATCCTGCCTCGGGCATGGATGTGTGTGATATCCTTAGGTTAGTTGAGTTTAAGTTGTTATAAGTTCTAGGGGACTGATGACCTCAGATGTTAAGTCCCATAGTGCTCAGAGCTATTTGAACCATTTGAACAATTTGAGATAGGGAACCTTGATCAGAGAAGCCAGCTTAAGCAGATAGGGAAGTAAACTCGGTTACCGCTTTGTGTAACGTTACTGTTTTACAGCTTAAATACAACAAACATGCGTACACGTTTACACGTACTGTGTTGTTTATTTACATTGCCATTCTTCGTCTCTCGCAAGGAAACAAGAAGGACGAGCCTTATTACTAGGAAATCATGATGTGGGTTTTGTTTACTTTACTTGTTCGTAAGGTGGCTCTGTTGTGTAGCATTTACATTGTACCATGACAGAACGTGCTATGAATCAACAACAGACCCATTCATTAAACAGTACAAAACAATGAAGAAGTACCGGTACAGTTTCGCAGAACTAGGTGACATGCACCTTGTGTATGAGGAAGTACGTTGCAACGGTCTCGATGCTGAAATGCTGTACAGGGAAAGATTTCCTAACGGACATCATCCGTCACGACTTATGTTTGTTTCTCTGGATCATTGTGTCAGTGATGGTATTTCCAGTTAACTGTAACTAATGTAAAGAAAAAAAAGTACGCAGTAATATGATTTTATTCACATCATCTCCTTGAGATGCTTTCTCCTACCGTAGATTCCCTACCTTAAATTGTTCAGTGGAGCATTGTGACGTCCCTTCCCTCCTTCTTCACTCGCCGGGAGGAGCCGCGACTCGTAATGATGTTCGTCCGCGTCAGTATGACGTGGAACAGCACTCTCGTAAGAACACAACTCCTCGCGTGGTTTAGAAAAATTCTGTTATCTGTCCGCAACAGTCTACTCAGCTTGTGCGAACTTGTAAACTGCAATCGTTTATTTTTATTTTGGTGCCCTGTTAGTTCTGTGTTGAAGTAAAATCTTGATTCTTGAATTCATCATTACCGTCGTTTTTCACATCATACATAGCGAGGATGAAATTTTGCTGTCTACTATTCCGCTGCTATGCCGTTACTACGTCAAGTTATTAACAACAGTCCGACGTAACTCCAGAATAACTTTTGTTGGAGTAAATGTATTTGTTTTCTAATACGCCGTAATACTGGTTTAAACTAATCACTTTTCGCTGTCCATTATTCATGTGCTCACTTAGTCACTTAAAATGTTTAAAGAGTCAACCAACTTGCATTAATACACATTGTATTGTCCGTTTAATGAGTTAGCCGACACTAAATGTTCAAATGTGTGTGAAATCTTATGGGACATAAGCTTACACACTACTTAACCTAAATTATCCTAAGGACAAACACACACACCCATGCCCGAGGGAGGACTCGAACCTCCACCGGGACCAGCCGCACAGTCCATGACTGCAGCGCCTTAGACCGCTCGGAGCCGACACTAAGATTTATCTTTTGACTCAGATTTTATTGTTCTTTCTGTTCCTACAACACACGCACATCGATATTGTGGTGTCACCGCCAGACACCACACTTGCTAGGTGGTAGCCTTTAAATCGGCCGCGGTCCGTTAGTATACGTCGGACCCGCGTGTCGCCACTGTCAGTGATTGCAGACCGAGCGCCACCACACGGCAGGTCTAAAGAGACTTCCTAGCACTCGCCCCAGTTGTACAGCCGACTTTGCTAGCGAAGCTACATTGACAACTACGCTCTCATTTGCCGAGACGATAGTTAGCATAGCCTTCAGCTACGTCATTTGCTACGACCTAGCAAGGCGCCATTACCAGTTTATATTCAGTGTAATAATGTCTAAACAAGAGCGATGTTCTACAACTGTGGATTAAAGTTAAGTATTCCAAGAACTACGTTCTTTTCTTTATAGGATAATTACTTTACCTTGTTCCAGACCTCACGCCAATCTGCGTGAGCTTAACGCGTGCCTTTCGTCTACCTCCGAGTGGCTAGGCTGTCTTGCCACGCCACTACAGATATATCATTCAAGATTAACTTCTCTTCAGTTCAGTAATCGCGACGCTGACGACAACTTTTGACTAATCAGCGTACTTGTCTCTCTTCGTGTCTTCGTCTCATTGTGTCTTACTCAAGACTACGAATTGTTTTTCTGTCGTTGATCCATTGCTCTCAAGGTTTATAACTGTTCATCAGTATGAAAGCTAAGTCCGATAAACCAATATCACTCAATTGAAGTCTAACACTCGTCTTACTATACCGTCGCATTGAGAGCGCTAAAGATTAACTTTCATCAGTCGAATGACTGAGCAATACTTTAGTCTCTACCTCAGGAATTATCAAACTTCCGAAGCTGAAACAATCTAATAGCGTTTGCATCCAGACAACTATCGCAAAAGGACTCTAGAGCGTCTCAAGAGCAACAAACTAACTGAACATTTCCATATCCGAGTTGCATTGTAGTCGCATTGAATTTCCTTTTCGATGCGGCTGCAACTCTCTTCCATGGTAAATGTTATCTTTGACTGAATTACTTTCTTGGATGTAACCTTAGTTCATATGATTTTGAATTTATTCTATAGATGTTTGATATAGAATCTATGATAATCCTTTCCTTTTATCTCCCCTTTTTGTATGCTATTCTCAGTATTTGAATGATATAGGTGTTAATCAAAATATTACCAGTGCAGATTTTATCGTCAATAGTTGCCGTCACTGTCAAGATGACTCACTTCCCTACTTTAAGTTTCCACAAAGTTTGTGAATTGGGGTTTTCTGTCCTTGGGGCGTTACAGCATCCTTTATGTCTTGTTAAATTTTTGCTCACTGTTACGGAAGCACCCTGCATGTGCATATTGCTATCTCTTTACTTGTGTGACGTCCAGCGTAAACTACAGACACACGGCGCGCCGAGTCAGAGACTAGTTTTCGTGTGGAAAGTTCGCCTATCACAAGAAGCAGCTTCAGTTTCAGATGGACAAAACAATGAGTGCTGCGACTGATCTGTTGGTTCTGATTTTATACCCAGTGTAGCTATCAGTCATAGTGACATGACCATGAATCGATACTGCGAGAGAGAGTCAAATACATGCAGAGCAATGACGTTTGGATTTTCTGTGTTTTCAAAGTTTTAAAAAGTCATCAAACATTATTTATGTTCAACAATAGTATTTATTTTATATTTTGTCCAAACCGACTTTCTAATAGGGAAACAACTTAAGACTAAAGTTTATTTGGTCTTTGGGGAACACGTTTAATATCATAAGAATTGAATTTACTAAGAACAAGCAGGTGAAGAGTAAGAAAGAATGAATTCACCTGGGTGCTCTATGCTCTGAATGAATATGTTAATTAACCTTAAGATACACCGATAACCTGCAGCACTTAAAAGTGGAAATATATATAGTACACCACACTTGGAAACCACTTCATGTTAAGTGAATCACTACTTTACTGGCATAAAACGCCAGTAAGCAGTAATAATAATTTGTAGACAACCAATGACAACCTACGACAAAAAAGATCAATTACAGTAGTTATAAGCATATAAAATATTCACTTGAACAAATTATTTTCTGAGATTATAATATATGCCTAAAATTTCCAATAAAGATTTTGTCTATTTGAGATTTCAATCCATAGATTCCTAACTGTATCCCGATTGTGATATTTTCATCCTCAGGATGCCACAGACTCACTCACAAACTGATTTGAATTTCACAAATTGTCGTCCGAAGTCTGTACATTCTGGAGACAGGATCGGCTATAGTGTGGCCGCGCACGTAGCGGCGTACTAGTTTGAAAAGATCGGCCGTCTCCGGCCGATGTCGGTCGTCGGCGGAATCCGCCGACATCGGAGCCACTGTGATCGCAGCTTTAGGTGTGCGCAGGATTGCCTGTTCAGAGGCGGCGCTTGCAAGCTCAGCGCTCCATCGTGGCAGGAGCTATTCAAAAAGAAAGTAGACTCAGAACATGAATGGCCAAATCACTTGCCATCTTGGCCTCTCTGGCTTCCCATCTCAACTTGGGGCTGTGCTCACGTTCTTCCCTCGCGGTCAGTCGTAGGGCAGCCGCGAAACACTCTTCCAATTACAGCGAATTACAGTGAACTTTGGCCTCTCACCAGAATGGTGCCTCTGGACCAACCAATCAGCAACTTCTGAACAAAGCAGCAGCCGGGTGGTCCGACTTCCACGGTGCGACGGTGGTTCGGCTGCTCGTACGATTTTTGGAAAGAGAAACGGAAAATTTTAACGGTCTTCGTTTACATGGAACGCTCTCAATCGGAATATAGCGGAGTATTGTCGAGGCTACAGTCTTTTTACTAGAGAGTGGTGTACAGCTGCCTTCCAGCAGAATGTTTGTTTGCTCTTCACGTCAGCTCTCTCTTTCTCCACTTTTGCTCTGATTAATCGGGATCGCTCGTTTCGACCGGCCTCGCTATTGTGCGGACCGCATTTCACCGAAACTGGGATCAAAGGTCCACTTTGTTTCCGCTTTTAAGTGGCTTGGCCTTGATCCGGTGAGCGCCAGACTCTTGTGTCTGTCCCGGAGATCACCTGCGAAAGGATGTTATGAAGGTCCACCTGTGTCAGAACCTATCAGAACACCAAGTTCAGAGGTCCCCACACGGAGCACAAAAAACTGTTCCCTTAAGGAGAAATGTTGGATAGAGGAAAGAATGTAGTACTGAAAACATGTTAAAGAAGGATGTAAGCAAGATAAAGCTAAGTACAGCACCTATCGAATTTCACAACCACTCATGTTTCACGTCCTCATTAAAACTGGAATGCAAGATTGAAATATTTACACGTGATGTCGTTCTACGTTGATTAAAAAATTTGAGTAAAAGGCCAACACCGGACCTACGCCTCACAGCGTTAAAACAGCAGTTCGGTTATGCTTCATTAACCATCAAGTTTTCGACTAATATGATGCTCTTGTGACCGTATTCTCACATCCGATTTAACTATGTTCTTCCAGATGTTTGATCCCGTCTTGCTGAAAAATGATGCAACAGTTTCAACACTATTGTAGGCGCTTTCCCTTTCCGTATGAGTGTCAATGCACTTGTACATAAAAAACCGTTTAAGGAAAGGATGTAATGGTCAATCGAATTTAAATGTATTCTTTTTGGGATATTTAATCAAATATTGCTATAGCGAGTGCTAAGCTACTTGGATGGATAAAAATTTCGTTTTGGAAGTAGAAACATGTAAGTAAAAATTAGTACATTTTACTTTCAATATCCTAGCGTGGTCAAATTAAGATTAATCTTAATTTCAGGAAAAGAAAAACGGTGCGTGGTGCCATTTGCCCTTTCCCCCTGTGACGTCGTATACAAAAAATTATTACATATATATATTTTATATATTTTTATTTTTAATTTTCAGCAAGCTTCTTTCTCTCATGGATATTGTCTTTTCTTATCACTTTAAATTACGTGCATAAGTAAATATGAAACGGATTCTTGAAGGGCCTCAGTTATTCATGTACCAACTTTAGATTTTGAACGTGATGACTAAAATATAGTTGCCGTTTACTGAATTGCATGTAATTTTGTTAATTTCTATGTATTGATTGCAAAGCAAGGCTTGAAAGAATTTCGATTGTTGCCGTGGAGCGGCCAAGATAAAACTTACTGAACTCATGGAATCTGTATAGTTCAAAAACATGAACTTTAACGTAAATTAATTATCTGTTGCAATTTAAAAAGTTTCTTATAACGAAATCTCTCGCATTTACAGTTACTGTTAATACTTTGAAAAATAAATTAATACTTCGGCGCGTAATGGCCGACCAGAGGCTGCATCGGAACTCTTTCGATCCTTTTTTTATTTTCATAGACATTAAATAAAGATGCTATCGCTGAATATCAGTTGTTTCAAGAACATTAACTATATCTTTTACACTAATTATATTCATGAAATACGTAAACTACGATTTTCAACCGCTAAAAATGTCAATATTTATGTGACGTACCGTCACACCCCTTAATCCCTTCTTCCATTTTTTTCTTTCTCGTATGAAACGCATACGTGTCGATGTTCGTGTTGTTTTATAATCTTTCTTTTATTCTTCTTTTTTTGTTTTTGTTTTTAGTCTTCAGTCTTGTGAGTGATTTGATGCAGGCCGCCAAGAAATTCAGCTCGGAGTAGCATTTACACCTTACGTCCTCAGTTTCTGTCTTTCTCTACCAGTTTTACCTTCCACAGCTCCATCTCGTAACAAGAACGTTATTCACTGATGTAACAAACGTCCTATCATCTTGTCCCTTCTTCTTGTCAGTGTTTTCCGTATGTCCTAACCGATTCTGCAGAGAACCTCCTCATTCCCGATCTTATCAGATTACCTAATTTTCGACGTTTTTCTGTAGCATCATATTTCAAATGCTTCGATTCCCTTCTGTTTCGGTTTTTCCACTGTCATGTTTAAATACTATAGTCTCTCGCGTGGCGATTCCGTTCTTAATTTTTTAACTTGTGTCAGTATTATCTACACTGCGCACGGTCTGTGTGTGTGTGTGTGTGTGTGTGTGTGTGTGTGTGTGTGTGTGTGTGTCAACTTCAACTTCTGAGTCTTGATCGTAGAGCTCATGCGGAGAACGACCATCGGGTGGGGTGAAGCGAATGGAATATATTCAGAACGTGAGTTGCGCGGTAAATGAACGCACTCCTATGGCGCCAGGGGAGGATGCGGAAGTCCACACAGGGCCGAACGTCTGCGGAATTCCGCCGTTTGCCAGCGCCATGGCCCGTTGTGAGGCGGAAATCGCACAGCGGCAGCCGCAGTGCAGTGGACCACGAGGATCAGTTGGCCAGTTCAAACTGGCGGTGCGGCAAGTGTGCGAAGAGTGGTCAGCGGACAACAGGCAGTCAATGCTGGGACCGGATCGGAGTGGCCGGCTGACAGACAATGGGCAGTGCCGTGTTCTCAGTGGCTTGTGTGTGTGTGTGTGTGTGTGTGTGTGTGTGTGTGTGTGTGTGTTGTGTGTGTGTGTGTTTGTGTGGCTACAAAGCGTTTTCCACAACGTGTCCTGTTCATCTACATCTACGTGATTACTCTGATATTCACAATAAAGTGCCTGGCAGAGGGTTCAATGAGCCACCTTCAAGCTGTCTCTCTACCGTTCCAACGGGAAAAACGAGTACTTAAATTTTTCTGTGCGAGCCCCGATTTCTCTACGATAATTTTCTCTCTATGTGGGTGGGTGCCAACAGAATGTTTTCGCAATCGTAGGAGAAAATTTCATGAGAAGATCCCGTCGCAACGAAAAACGCCTTTGTTTTAATGATTGCCACTCCAATTCACTTATCATGTCTGTGACACTATCTCCCCTATTTCGCGATAATACAAAGCGAGCTGCCCTTCTTTGTACTTTATCGATGTCATCCGTCAGTCCCACCTGATGCGGGTCCCACACCGCACAGCAGTACTCCAGAATAGGGCGGACAAGCGTGGTGTAAGCAGTCTCTTGAGTAGACCTGTTGCACCTTCTAAGTGTTCTGCCAATGGCCGGCCGGTGTGGCCGAGCGGTTCTAGGTGCTTCAGTCTGGAACCGCGCGACCGCTACGGTCGCAGGTTCGAATACTGCCTCGAGCATGGATGTATGAGATGTCCTTAGGTTAGTTAGGTTTAAGTACTTCTAAGTTCTAGGGGACTGATGACCTCAGATGTTAAGTCCCATAGTGCACAGAGCCATTTTTTTTGTTCTGCCAATCAATCGCAGTCTTTGGTTTGCTCTACCACAATATTATCTATGTGATCGATCCAGTTTAGGTTATTTGTAATTGTAATCCCTAAGTATTTAGCTGAATTTACAGCCTTCAGATTTGTGTGTCTTATCGCTCATACTCATGTGAATAACTTCATACTTTTCTTTATTCAGGGTCAATTGCCACTATTCGCAACATACAGATATTTTATCCAAAGCATTTTGCAAGTCTTTTTGATCATCTGATGACTTTACAAGACAGTAAATGACAGCATCATCTGTAAACAATCTAAGACGGCTACTCAATAAAATGGTTCAAATGGCTGTGAGCACTATGGGACTTAACTTCTGAGGTCATCAGTCCCCTACAACTTAGAAGTACTTAAACCTAACTAACCTAAGGACATCTCACACATCCATGCTCGAGGCTGGATTCGAACCTGCGACCGTAGCGGTCGTGCGGTTCCAGACTGTAGCGCCTAGAACCGCTCGGCCACTCCGGCCGGCACGGCTACTCAGATTGCCTCCTACGTTGTTAATATAGGTAAGGAGCAATAGAGTTCCTATAACACTTCCTTGGGGAACGCCGGATATCACTTCTATTTTACTCGATGACTTTCCGTCTATTACTACGAACTATGACCTTTCTGACAGGAAATCACGAATCCAGTCGCACAACTGAAGCTATACTCCGTAGGCATGCAGTTTGGTTAGAAGACGCTTGTGAGGAACGGTGTCGAAAGCCGTCTAGAAATCTAGATATATGGCATCAATTTGACAGCCCCTGTCGATAGCACTTATGAGCATAAAGAGCTAGTTGTGTTTCACACGAACGATATTTTCTGAATCCGTGCTGACTATGTATCAATAAATCGTTTTCTTCGAGGTACTTCATAATGTTCGAATACAGTATATGTTCCAAAACCCTACTTCAAATCGACGTTAGTGATATAGGCCTGTAATTCAGCGGATTACTCCTACTTCCCTTTTTGGGTATTGGTGTGACTTGAGCAATTTTCCAGTCTTTAGGTACGGATCTTTCTGCGAGCGAGTGTTTGTATATAATTGCTAAATATGGAGCTATTTTATCAGCTTACTCTGAGAGGAACCTGACTGGTATACAATCTGGACCGGAGGCCTTGCCTTTATTAAGTGACTTAAGCTGCTTTGTTACACCGAGGATATCTACTTCTATGTTTCTCATCTTCGCAGTTGTTCTTGATTGGAATTCAGGAATATTTACTTCGTCTTCTTTGGTGAAGGAGTTTCGGAAAACCGTGTTTAATAACTCTGCTTTAGTGGCACTGCCACCGTTGTTGTCGCGCAGTGAAGTTATTGATTGTTACTCTGGAATCACAAAAGAATTAGCGTTATAGTATCCCGAAAAGTGTTACCCATTTACATTTAGAAATTCGTTAAAGTGACAGGTTTTGAGAAACTAAATTTTTCTTGATGCTAGCATGTTACATCTTGCTGCTTCCGACACCATCTAGCAGAAATACTAATCAGCACCAGTTATGATGGAATCCTGTAACGAGATTTAAAAGCAAAGAAATGGAACTAAGGGCAATGCAGATAAAATATTCGCATTAGTGTTATTTCTGACCCACTGATCGGTGGCTGGATACTGGGAAACATGACTAATATACATATTGTTAGCGTGAAGATACAGGTCTAATTTGTAAATTATTTTATACTAAAAATGCACAATAAATGCAATGAATGAACTTTAATAATCAAGCATGGATGGCAGTATGCATTAGAGTTTCTTAGAAGGTGTGGCAAAGACTACTGTTCCCACTCTTGGTTCGGTCAGCAGTAATGGTATCGATTCCTTTGCCTCTTATGAATTAAGTCACATGATTGTCTTGGAAAATTACGTTATTGGACAGAGTGATACATGACTAAAAATAGAACATGAAACATTCCACTTTTAGTAAACAATGCTCCAAAACGGATTTCTGGAGAGAGTAATAAAGAGCCAACAGTAACAGATTAGTTTTTTATTATCTCTCAGGTAAGTTTACAGGTACAGCTACCGACAATAGCAATCAAATTA
This sequence comes from Schistocerca serialis cubense, assembly GCF_023864345.2. Taxonomy (NCBI): domain Eukaryota; kingdom Metazoa; phylum Arthropoda; class Insecta; order Orthoptera; family Acrididae; genus Schistocerca; species Schistocerca serialis. The sequence goes on along the minus strand of NC_064645.1, from coordinate 163,835,571 downwards.
ATAAACCTGTACGTATAAAGGAAAATGATTACGAATGCTCTTATTCTGTTTCATGTAAAACATCAAATTTTGCTGTTTTGCCAAATACTTTACCAGCATTTACTAAAGAATTAGCAATTACATCTCTGTTTACTATTGTTGACACATTTGTTGTTCTTACATCTAAGTTTGTGGCAGACTCACATCAAAAATGGTTCAAATGGCTGTAAGCAGTATGGGACTTAGCATCTGAGGTCATCAGTCCCCTAGACTTAGAACTAATTAAACCTAACTAACCTAAGGACATCACACACATCCAAGCCCGAGGCAGATTCGAACCTGCGACCGGAACAACAGTGCGGCTCCGGACTGAGACGCCTAGAACCGCTCGGCGCCAGCGGCCGGCAGACTCATATCCTTTAACAGTAAATATGTCCTGAATTTGATGCCCGTCTCTTAAATAGGTATGCAGAACACGACATGGTTTTGTCATGCCAACAGCAAAATGGGATTTCGCGTTTATTTGACAATATTCCGAAGGAACATTCACCGTACCTACTAGCCACTGACAAACGGTAGTGAAAATTCTTTTGTCACGCGCAACATTCTACCTACACGTGACAGTACTAGGTGTTCTGAGAGCCACAATGCTTCCTCACCAACAAACACATTCGGCGTAATTATCTCACTAGTATTTCGTAAGTCAGAGGTCTCAGTATGTAAAGTGTATTTACGTTCAGACGTTTTCCACAAACAGTCATTTTTTAAACACTGTTCCGTCTGATTCTTTTTCAAACGAACCATTGTTGACAAAAACGAATCTGTAAACTTGGTCACTATTAGAAAAAAATGGAAAAGAAGACGTTTTAATTGTAAAACAATAACCCACTCGTATTTGGTTTCACCAGTAGTATGTGTTTACCATCGATTGCCCCTACGCAGTTCGGGACATTCGCAGGTTTTGGAATCCGTTTGCAATGCTCTTCCAGTCGTCCTCTGTCGGCTGAGGCAGACACGTTTCACTCACGCAGCCCAAAATCGAACATTACTCGCTTCTCACTATGTCACTGGCTGTGGCCGGGTTGTGTGACCGAGCGGTTCTAGGCGCTTCAGTCGGGAACCGCGCGACCGCTACTGTCGCAGGTTCGAATCCTGCCTCAGGCATGGATGTGTGTGACGTCCTTAGGTTAAGTTACGTTTAAGTAGTTCTAGGGGACTGATGGCCCCAGCTGTTAAGTCCCATACTTCTCAGAGCCCCCCCTGCGGGTTCGGAGGTTAGAATAGGCCCGCGGTATTCCTGCCTGTCGTAAGAGGCGACTAAAAGGAGTCTCAAACGTTTCGGCCTTATGTGATGGTCCCCTGTCGGGTTTGACCTCCATATCTCAAAATTTTTCCGAAGAGCGAGCCGATTGGGGAAGGGCGCCTTACTTGGTGCATTGTGTCCGTGTTGTGTTGGGAACTTTCGCCATCTTATTCGTCGTTGCATTGCAGTCTTGCCCGCTCTCCATCTCTTGGGCATCGATGCGCCCCTGCGTGCACTTTCTGCCAAGCACTGTGCAGGGCCATTTTCTGCACTGACGACGCCCATGGACCACATGTCACCTAACATCCAGCACGGTAGCCAGTCCGTTGTGGTGGGGCCGCCATGTACCCTCTTGGTTGTAGCCCCCTGACAACACAGGGATCGCTCTACTGATGCCTGCGCCGTTCACTCCCCACGTATGCCAAGGAGTAGATGCCCATCTCCCTGGGGCATCAGGACTCCCGGCAATGGCCATCCTGCCAGGTGGCTATTGCTGTGGCTGGGTGGCGCCCGTGGGGAGGGCCCTTGGTCGGAGTAGGTAGCATCAGGGCGGATGACCCGCAATGAAGCGTGGTACATCATCTCTCGCTGGCGGCCAGCCGCCAGCAGTCTCTAAGCGTTCTCGGGCTCAATTTAATGCTCAGAAGTACGATCCGAAAACGTTCCCCTCCCTGGCCACGCCGTGGGAAGAGCGTAAGTCTCAGGATGGAGGTAACAGTTATTCGCCCCGATTCTTAGTTTGCACGAGAGCTGATGGGGAGTCTTTTCTCTCCACAAAGCCTCAGTTCTTCGTCGAGCATTTAGAGGACAAGTTTGGGGAGGTGGAGGGCTTGTCTAAAATGCGCTCTGCGTCAGTACTGATACAAACGGCATCCTCCGCCCAGTCACGCAGGTTACTTGCTTGTGACAAGTTGGGGGATGTTAACGTTTCTATTACACCACATAAGAGTTTAAATATGGTCCAGGGTGTTATTTTCCATAGGGATCTCCTTTTGCAGTCTGATGACGAGCTGCGCGCCAACTTAGAACGTCGAGGTGTTCATTTCGTCCGGCGCGTTCATCGGGGTCCGAGGGACAATCAGGTTGCTACCGGTGCCTTCATCTTGGCCTTCGAGGGTGATACGTTACCGGAAAAGGTCAAGGTGATGGTCTACCGATGTGACGTCAAGCCCTATATCCCTCCCCCGATGCGGTGCTTCAAGTGCTGGAAGTTCGGCCATATGTCTTCCCGCTGCACTTCCAGCCTCACATGTAGCGATTGCGGACGCCCGTCTCATCCCGATACTCCATGTGCCCCGCCTCCCATCTGCGTCAACTGCGGGGAGCACCATTTACCTTGCTCGCCTGACTGCAAAGTCTTTCAGAAAGAGCGCAAAATCATGGAATATAAGACCCTGGACCAGCTGACCTATACTGAGGCCAAACGGAAATATGACAGACTCCATCTTGTGAGAATGATATCTTCTTATGCAGCTGCTGCAACAACTGTGCTAGCTCCATCAGTTGCGACACTTCCAACCAGCTCGATAAGCAGTAAGACTCCTCCTGCCCCCTTGCCCGTGGGGGGCTCTACCCAACAGGTTGCTCCTGCACCACCTACCTCAGGAGCAACCTCCTCCCACCCGTCGGGGACGTCCGTCCCCGCTTCTCAGCCGGAGAAGCGTCTAACTTCTTCGGCTCCTCTCGCCCGTAAGAGTTCCCTTGGGACCCTCCCTTCCCAGGGTTCCACCAGCGGGAAGGATGACGGCCACCAGTGGCATAAGTCCTCACCAGCGGCCGGGCGTAGGGCTTCACGATCCTCCTCTGTCCCGGAGACTGAATCGGTGAAGCCTTCCCAGCCGGTGAAACCCAAGGTTCAGCGAGAGAAGTCCAAGAGAAAGACCTCTAAGGCCAAAGAACTTGCAGTGGCACCAGCCCCACCGCACCTTTCGCGCTCTGCGTCTGAGGATGAAGTCGAGATTCTAGCGTCCGCTGAGGACCTTGATCTCGCTGGTCCCTCAGACGCCATGGATGCCTCTCGTACGGGTACTGAATCGGTGGCAGTGAGTGAACAAGCGGCGTAAATTGCCTTCCCAGTCCTTTCACGCCTTTCTCAGCCATGGACAATACCATCCTCCAGTGGAACTGCGGCGGTTTTTTCCACCATTTAGCTGAGCTCCGCCAACTTCTCAGCCTTCGCCCTTTCTTCTGCATTGCTCTCCAGGAAACTTGGTTTCCAGCGATGCGAACCCCCGCCCTCCGTGGCTATCGGGGTTATTACAAGAACCGAGCAGCTTATGAAAGGGTGTCTGGTGGCGTCTGCATATATGTCCTTCACACTCTGCACAGCGAGTCTGTCCCTCTCCAGACGCCTTTAGAGGCTGTCGCTGTACGCGTATGGACGCCACAGGCTGTTACCGTCTGCAGTCTTTACATTCCACCGGATGGTGACGTCTCGCAGCATGTCCTGGCTGCACTGGTCGCCCAATTGCCGCCACCTTTCTTGCTATTGGGCGACTTCAAAGCCCATAACCCTCTGTGGGGTGGGTCAGTGGCCACAGGTCGAGGCGCCATCGTTGAACATTTGTTGTCGCAGCTCGATCTCTCGCTGTTAAATGATGGCGCCTTCACACACTTCAGTGTGGCGCATGGCACCTACTCCGCCATTGACCTTTCCATCTGTAGCCATAGCCTCTTACCGTCTGTCCAATGGAGTGTGCATGACGACCTGTGTGGTAGTGACCACTTTCCGCTCTTTTTGTCACTACCACAGCATCACTCTTCTGGGCGCCCTAGCAGATGGGCTATGAATAAGGCTGACTGGGATTTGTTCTCCTCCGCTTTTGAGCCTCTCTCTACTGATGACATTGATGCGGTGGTTCAATCTGTCACCACCAGCATCGTTACTGCCGCCGAATCTGCAATTCCCCGTTCTTCTGGGTCCGCTCGGCGAAAGGCTGTGCCTTGGTGGTCGCCTGAGATCGCTGAAGCGATTAAAGATCGCCGGCGGGCGCTCCAGCGTCACAAGCGACATCCTTCCTTAGCCCACCTTATCGCCTTCAAACGGCTGCGTGCGCGGGCCCGCCTCCTTATCCGCCAAGGCAAGAAGGAGTGCTGGGAGCGGTATGTGTCCACCATTGGCCTCCATGTCACTCCCTCGCAGGTCTGGGCCAAGATTCGACGCGTCTACGGCTATCGGACCCCTGCCAGCGTCCCTGCGCTCTCACTGAATGGAGCCGTTTGTACCGACTCCTATGTCATTTCAAATCGCTTAGCAGAGCATTTTGCTATGAGTTCCGCTTCTGCGAATTACCCCCAGGCCTTCCGCTCCATTAAAGAGCGGCTGGAACGTCGGAGCCTTTCGTTTCGCAGCACCCACCCGGAATCTTACAATGCTCCATTCAGTGAGTGGGAATTTCGCAGTGCCCTAGCTGCTTGCCCTGATACCGCTCCTGGGCCAGATGGCATCCACTGTCAGATGCTGAAACACCTTTCAGTGGACTGCCAGCGGCGCCTTCTCGATCTTTACAACCGTCTTTGGGTCGAGGGGGAGTTTCCGTCGCAATGGCGGGAAGGCATTGTCATCCCCGTTTTGAAGCCTGGGAAGACCCCTCTGGAGGTGGACAGCTACCGTCCCATTAGCCTCACCAACGTTCTTTGTAAGTTGCTTGAACGGATGGTGAGCCGGCGCTTGCATTGGGTACTGGAGTCTCGGGGCCTTCTGGCTCCGTCTCAGGGTGGGTTCCGTAAAGGCCGCTCCGCCACCGACAATCTGGTGAGTCTGGAGTCGGCCATCCGTACTGCTTTTGCCCGCCGTCAGCACCTGGTCGCTGTCTTTTTCGACATGCGGAAGGCGTACGATACGACATGGCGTCATCACATTCTTTCTACGCTTCATGGATGGGGTCTTCGGGGTCCTCTGCCGATTTTTATCCGCAATTTTCTGTCGTGTCGTACCTTCCGCGTGCAAGTCGCGGCCTCGTATAGTTCCTCCCACGTCCAGGAGAACGGTGTGCCACAGGGCTCTGTTTTAAGTGTCTGTCTGTTTTTAATAGCCATTAACGGGCTTGCTGCGGCCGTGGGAAATTCTGTCTCCGCTTCCCTGTATGCTGACGACTTCTGCCTTTATTACAGCTCTACTGGCATTGCAGCTGTTGAACGTCAGCTACAGGGCGCTATCCGTAAGGCGCAGTCTTGGGCTGTAGCGCATGGGTTTCAGTTTTCGGCAGCCAAGACCTGCGTTATGCATTTCTGCCGGCGCCGAACAGTCCATCCTGAGCCGCGGCTTTATCTTGCCGACGAACTCCTTGCTGTGGTGGAGACCCACAGGTTTTTGGGGGTGGTTTTCGATGCCCGGTTGACTTGGCTGCCTCATATCCGGCAGCTGAAACAGACGTGTTGGCGGCATCTAAACGCTCTGAGATGCTTGAGCAACACCCGCTGGGGCGCCGACCGCTCTACACTGTTGCGGCTCTACCAGGCGTTAATCCAGTCCCGTCTGGATTATGGGAGCCTGGCTTATGGCTCAGCATCCCCATCTGCGTTACGGATGCTGGACCCGATTCTCCACAGCGGGATACGCCTTGCCACTGGTGCTTTCCGCACCAGCCCTGTGGACAGCGTACTAGTGGAGGCAGGTGTACCTCCACTGCGGTTCCGACGCCAACGTTTGCTGGCCGCTTATGCTGCCCATGTTCTAAGCTCGCCCGGGCATCCAAACTATCGCCTCCTGTTCCCGCGGTCGGTCGTCCGTATGCCAGAACGTCGGCCCCGGTCTGGTTGTACAATAGCGGTCCGCGTCAAAGAGCTTCTCTCTGGGCTCCAGGGTTTCACTGTTCCACCTCCTTTCCGGGTTACTTTGCATACACCCCCATGGTGTGTTCGTCGCCCTAGCCTTCGGCTCGACTTGGCACAGGGCCCTAAGGACTCAGTCCCTCCAGAGGCCTTCCGCCGCCGCTTTTATTCCATCCTGGCCACGTATCAGGGCTCTGGTGTTGTTTACACTGACGGTTCGATGGTTGCTGGTCGTGTCGGATATGCGCTCACTCTAGGGGACCTTTCCGAACAACGTTCCTTGCCGGATGGCTGCAGCGTTTACACTGCTGAACTGGTCGCCATCTTTCGTGCCCTAGAGTATATCCGCTCCTGCTCAGGTGAGTCCTTCGTTATCTGTAGCGATTCCCTGAGCGGTTTACGAGCTCTCGACCAGTGTTTCCCTCGTTCTCGTTTGGTGATGGCTATCCACGAGTCTCTGCATGCTCTCGCCTGTTGCGGCCGCCCTGCGGTCTTTGTGTGGACCCCCGGTCATGTCGGTATCCCGGGTAACGAACATGTTGACCGCCTGGCGAAAGAGGCCACCAGTAAGCCATCTCTGGACGTTGGCCTCCCAGAGACTGATTTGCGGGCAGTCTTCCGCCGCAAAATCTTGGCGCTATGGGATGATGAATGGCGCGAACTGACAATGCGCAATAAACTCCGTGCTGTCAAGGAGACGACGGCTGTGTGGCGGTCATCCCTGCGAGCCACTCGCAGGGACTCAGTAGTTCTTTGCCGGCTCCGCATTGGCCACTCCCGGCTGACACACAGTTATTTACTGCGCCGGGAGGACCCTCCTCTATGTCGCTGTGGGGCAGCTTTGACAGTGGCCCACATTTTGCTGGCCTGCCCCCTTTTAGCTGTGGTGAGGCAGACATTTGCGCTGCCTGCTACGCTCCCTGCCCTTTTAACAGACGACTCCACTATGGCTGACTTAGTTTTACGTTTTATTCGGGCAGGGGGATTTTATCATTTACTCTGAGTGTTTCTGTTTTATTTTATTGTTTTGTGTTGATTCTGGCCTTTGGCCTATGGTTTTACACTGATTTTTTAATGTGTTTCTAAGTGGCTGGCCTTTCCTTTTTATGTCTATGGTCGGCCAACCACCGTCACACTCTGTGTGGTTTTCGTTTGTTTTGTCTTGTCTTTGTCTCAGTATCTCTTGTTCTGTATCGTCTGTGATCTCTTCTGTTCCTTGTTTTTATTCTCTGTGGGTGTTCTTTGTCTTTGGAAAAAGGGACCGATGACCATGGCAGTCTGGTCCCTTTAATCCCCCAAACCAACCAACCAACCAACTTCTCAGAGCCATTTGAACCATCACTCGCTGTTGACTCGCCAATTCTTTACGTACATTACAGCTCAACAAAGTAACAACAAGTAGCCAAATAACCTTAAACCAAAGAGATATGTAAAACTTGTGGTCAACATTTATCATTATTTAATGATGTTACAGATTTTGACGTTGCTTGTTGTGGTTGGCAGGAGAGCCAACAACGTGTTACTAGAGGAGGCCGAAAGGCACGCGTTTTAGCTCACGCAGGCTGGCGTGAGGTCTGGAACAGGACAAGGAAATTAGAATTTAGAATAGCTGGTGGAATACGTAACTTTAATCCATTAATGATGAACGTCGGTCTTGACGGTACATGATTCTCAATATCAATAGTCACTGAATATGGCGCCTTGCTAGGTCGTAGCAAATGACGTAGCTGAAGGCTATGCTAAACTATCGTCTCGGCAAATGAGGGCGTATTTTGTCAGTGAACCATCGCTAGCAAAGTAAGTTGTACAACTGGGGCGAGTCCTGCGCTCGGTCTGCAATCACTGATAGTGGCGACACGCGGGTCCGACGTATACTAACCGATCGCGGCCGATTTAAAGGCTACCACCTAGCAAGTGTGGTGTCTGGCGGTGACACCACATTGATGTTGATTTTCCGTTTCGTTTTTTTATCCTGTAGGCCAGGAGGTTCAACAAAAGTGACGAAACATTAGGGACTATTGGTGCAAATACACAAAAAAAGTGAAGATATATTTTTCAGAAGCAGTGAAAAGATTGAAGTAGGTGTATGCTACTAACTGGGTTCTAGGCACTTGTTTTAGAAGAGACACAACACCACACGGTAAGTGGCGATAGACTCAAGTGTGGTGCGTCGTAGTCCGTTGCGGCCAAAAACCGTTGGTACGCCGCATTATATAGTCTAAAAAGCACCAAACGTAAATTGGCCAGCGGCAACAATTTCAAAATAAGCGCTGTGTCTTATTTTCTTCGACGAATCACAGTAAGTATGGACAATAACGAATAGAAAGCCAGTTCATTATCAAGCTGCGTCGTAAGACTATAAGATTGATAGAAACATAGTTTCCTCACAATGGAACGAGGAAGACTGCATAGCGAAGAACACGCGCTAGTCCAAGAACCTTGCCTTATAATTTTTTACGCGTACAATAAAGGTTTTAATGAGCAACTGACTACACAGTCTGATACAGCGTTGATATTTTACATAAGACAATTTTTTGAGAGGCATGGCAGATGACTCGAAGTTTAGCCATCCGCATTCCATTCCGCAGCTAGCCGCGTAGCTGCAGAAACTCCGTCTGCAAGAGCGCAACGCCCGTGTGGTCCCAGCCTCGTTGGCCTTTGCCGGCTTACACAGAAGTAGGCGAGGCGGTGACGTCACAGGTGTAATCGTACCGGACGTGCTCGGCTGTGTCCCCGTGGAACCACTCGCGTGGAGCACTCTGTTTTTCCACTTATACGCCTTCTCCGCTTTCTCGCAGTGGACGTACGTGCAATTCGGCACGTAACATCATTTCTCTCTCCCTCCTCGATGAAACAACACTTTTTTCCGTACCACATTTTCTCCAAACTCAGCATCGTCAATGCCAAGATTGAACAGACCCTTCACATTCATATTCACCAGTGATCAGTTATTCGTTCTACTAACTCCAGATTATTCATAATTTCGTAGTCGGTTTGCGAATTAAAAATCTTATTTTAGAGTTTAATTTGAAATTGCGCCAGTTTTCTAATGTTTTTGTTTCCACCGCTTGACAACCTTCTTCAAATAGATACCAGTTACAAACTACAAACAGTAAATTGCTCCCCTGGATGAATGTTGATCAACTGAATTTCTGACAAGTGCTACACAGCTCCCACTACAATTTTTACTATGCACACTTCCCTCCAATATTAGGTTGATGAAAAATGTTTCAGAATGTGTACTATCAACTGAATTCTTCTTTTAGCCAAGCTATAGCACAAATCTGTTTTCTCCCAATTCTATTCACTACTTTCTCATTAGTTGTGCAATCTACCCATCTAATGTTCAGCGTAATTGCCGTTCCGTTTCTGTACAAACTGTATACAGGGTGTGATTCAGAAGTTTCAAGACTGATTCATTTCTGAGTAGGGGAGCGCGCGCGAACCGGTTCCGCCAGGTGGGGGAAATAGTGGGGGGTCTCAGGGAACGAACTGATGCTGCACCAGTTGCCTCCGGAACCCTGGAGGGTGCGCATCGCTTGCAGCGTGAGTGCGTGTCATTGACCTCGGTCGAAAAGTGGGAGAGGCGAAAATGCAGCAGCGTCATGCGATCAAGTTTTGCGTGTGACTGAACAAAACCGCCACGGAGACTCTCGGTATAATTCAAGGGGCTTTTAAGGAAGAGGCCATGTCCCGTGCAATGGTTTTCATGTGGCACAAACGTTTCAAAGATGGCCGCGGGAATGTTGAAGACGACGACCGCTCTGGGAGGCCATCATCAAGTCGAACGGATCAAACTGTGGGGAGAGTGCGGGAACTTTTAAACAATGACCGTCGCCTTAGTACTAGATTAATTGCCGACGAACTGGGACTCAGTCAAGAGTACGGTTTGGAGGATTGTGTCGGAGAATTTGATGATGCGAAAAGTGTGTGCCAAACTGGTGCCAAAAGTTTTGTCGGTGGATCACAAGAAATGGCAACCCATAAGACGTTGCGTGCACTACCCGCTACACAATAATAAGTAGCATGCAAGATCTTGGTGCACGATGGGCAAACAAAAAACAGCACATAAGGCATCCTTTCCCTCCCGCCTCTCGTGGTCGTGCGGTAGCGTTCTCGCTTCCCACGCCCGGGTTCCCGGGTTCGATTCCCGGCGGGGTCAGGGATTTTCTCTGCCTTGTGATGGCTGGGTGTTGTGTGCTGTCCTTAGGTTAGTTAGGTTTAAGTAGTTCTAAGTGTGGTGTCACCGCCAGACACCACACTTGCTAGGTGGTAGCTTTAAATCGGCCGCGGTCCATTTAGTACATGTCGGACCCGCGTGTCGCCACTGTGTGATCGCAGACCGAGCGCCACCACAAGGCAGGTCTCGAGATATGGAATAGCACTCGCCCCAGTTGTACGGACGACATTGCTACCGACTACACGGACGAAGCATCGCTCATTAGCCGAGCAGATAGTTAGAATGCATCGCTCATTAGCCGAGCAGATAGTTAGAATAGCCTTCAGCTAAGTCCATGGCTACGACCTAGCAGGGTGCCATTAGCCTTACATAGTTTGATAGTTATCGTATGAAATGTCTCATCAAGAACGTTGTAAACCAATGAGGAATTAAAAGTTAAGTATTCTAGGAGCTGCATACTTTTCTTATTAGCATTCACTACTTATCCTGTTCCAGAATTCACGCCCGTCTGCGTTAGATAGCGTGCATTTCGGCCTCCTCTATCTACAAGGTTTTGGCACATTTGCCAACACATCACTAAGTTCTAGGGGACTGATGACCATAGCTGTTAAGTCCCATAGTGCTCAGAGCCATTTGAACCATTTTTGAACCATCCTTTCCCAAATGGCACGAACTATAAACAGAAATTTGGAAAAGGTGGAGGTCAAACCCGAGAGGGAACCATCACTGAAAATCGATAATGTTGGAGACTCCTTTTAGTCACCTCTTATGACCGGCAGGAATACCGCAGGTCAGTTCCAACCCCGAACCCGCAGGGTGGGGGGGGGGGGGGATATCTACTCCTTGGCATAGTCAGGGAGTTAACAGTGCAGTCATCAGTAGAGCGATCCTTGTGTGTTCAGGGGGCTAGAACCAACAGGGTACATGGCGGCGCCACCACAACAGACTGGCTACTGCGCTGGATATCAGGTGCAAACGAGGTAAGAAGTCCAATATCGTCGTAAGTGCAGAAAGTGATACTGCTCACTGGAAAGAAGAAAACGCTCTCAGGAGGGTGACCTCACTCAACAGCTGGAGAATGAGCGAAAATGCAGAGCCACATCGACGAAGGATGCGAGATGGACACGATGCACCACGTAAGGCGCCCTTCCCCAGTTGGCTCGCTCTTTGGAAAAATTTGGAAGTGTGGAGGTCAGACCCTACAGGGGACCATCACATAAAGGCCAAAGCGTGTGAGACTCCTTTTAGTCGCCTCTTACAACAGGCAGGAATATCTCAGGTCTATTCTAACCCCAGGGCCTGCAGGGGGAGAGGAGTGTTCAATAAGTAATGCAACGCATATTTTCGTCTGAAATAATGTTGGTTTTATTCAGGATTCCAATAACCTTATTATGCCCCACTGTTTTGGCTACAAAACCCTATTTTTCAACATAATCTCCTTTCACTGCAACGATCTAACGCCACCTTACTGGGAGGGCCTATATTCCCTCACGGTACAACTGTACTGGTCGATGCCAGAGCCATCAATAACCTCCCCTTCATCGACCTACTGCTTCTCCCGGAGTTTATTGAGGGAAAGAGATGGAATCGGAAAGTGCGAGATCGGTGCCTGTAGAATGGATCAGGAAGGAAAGTCCAATTAAGTTTTGTGAGTTCCTCTCGGGTGCGCAGCCTTGGGTGAGGCGTTGCGTTGTCATGGAGTAGAAGTTTGCATTTCGTGGCTTCAGTTTCCGAGGGTAGCGCAATACACTTTACAGTTGATCGTTGCACCAAATGGGAGCATATCAAACAGAATAACCCCTCCAGAGTCCCAGGAGACAGTCGCCGTGACTTCACCGGCTGAAGGTGCGGCTTTGAACTTTTCCTTCGGAGGAGAGGTGGTGTAGCGCCACTGCATGGATGGTTTTGTTTCCAGTACGAAGTGATGAACCCTTGTTTCTTCGCCTGTGACGATGTTCGACCAAAAATTGTCTCGATCAGCCGCGTAACACGCAAGCAATTCCTCCTTTGCTACAAGAGTGACACAACTACCAAGAGAGACGTCCAGTTGAGCAGCAAAGTATTAATTTTGATCCGACGATCACCTAAAACGTCAGCGTCCACTCGTTCCAATATTGTAGTAGTCACAGCTGTGGGCGGCCATCCGGCACGTGGGATTTCGGATAGGTTTTCGTGACGTACTTGCTATGATGACAGACGCCTCGCCCAACGACTCACCGTGCTTTTGTTCCCTGCTAGGTCTTCTTAAACGTTCTGCAAGCGGCCATGAATGTCTGTCGTGCTCTGGTCTTCCGACAAAAGAAACTCAGTGGCAACTCTCTGCTTGGAATGCACCTCCGTTACAGACGCATTTTGAAGACTACTTATTGCGCCGGCACCTGTCGGAAATTTATGAAACTATAGAGCAGGGGTCTCCAAACTGCGGCCCACGGGCCGAAACCGGCCCGCGAGGGCCGGCAAACCGTCCTGCGTTAGCTGGCCGGTCAACCCCGGTATCCGGCCCGCCAAATATTTGGCAACAATTGAGTTTTCGAGGCCTATCGCGACCAATACACCGCGACATTGTCGGAGCTCTATCTTGACAAAGCGGAAGGTCATGGTTAAACTTGTGGCTATCCACAATAAACAGACAGACCATTCTCCGTGCGATAGTGAAAAAAAAAGAACGGTTAACAGACTAGTATGGCGAAAACATTTTAAGTAAAAAAATTCTTTGCATTTTATTCTATTCACGAGTCTGGTGCAGTCTTTCAAATGGACGCCACTTCGGCGACTAGCCTTATTAATAAATCATTATGGAAGATGCTTCTTAAGCGAGGTTTCACTTTCTTTTGATTACGTTGTAAAATACACTCCTGGAAATTGAAATAAGAACAGTTGGACCAGCGTTCGTGCTGGACGTGCAGACCGCGTGAGACGACGCTTCATCTAGTCCCAAACATGCTCAATGGGGGACAGATCCGGAGATCTTGCTGGCCAGGGTAGTTGACTTACACCTTCTAGAGCACGTTGGGTGGCACGGGATACATGCGGACGTGCATTGTCCTGTTGGAACAGCAAGTTCCCTTGCCGGTCTAGGAATGGTAGAACGATGGGTTCGATGACGGTTTGGATGTACCGTGCACTATTCAGTGTCCCCTCGACGATCACCAGTGGTGTACTGCCAGTGTAGGAGATCGCTCCCCACACCATGATGCCGGGTGTTGGCCCTGTGTGCCTCGGTCGTATGCAGTTCTGATTGTGGCGCTCACCTGCACGGCGCCAAACACGCATACGACCATCATTGGCACCAAGGCAGAAGCGACTCTCATCGCTGAAGACGACACGTCTCCATTCGTCCCTCCATTCACGCCTGTCGCGACACCACTGGAGGCGTGCTGCACGATGTTGGGGCGTGAGCGGAAGACGGCCTAACGGTGTGCGGGACCGTAGCCCAGCTTCATGGAGACGGTTGCGAATGGTCGTCGCCGATACCCCAGGAGCAACAGTGTCCCTAATTTGCTGGGAAGTGGCGGTGCGGTCCCCTACGGCACTGCGTAGGATCCTACGGTCTTGGCGTGCATCCGTGCGTCGCTGCGGTCCGGTCCCAGGTCGACGGGCACGTGCTCCTTCCGCCGACCACTGGCGACAACATCGATGTACTGTGGAGACCTCACGCCCCACGTGTTGAGCAATTCGGCGGTACGTCCACCCGGCCTCCCGCATGCCCACTATACGCCCTCGCTCAAAGTCCGTCAACTGCACATACGGTTGACGTCCACGCTGTCGCGGCATGCTACCAGTGTTAAAGACTGCGATGGAGCTCCGTATGCCACGGCAAACTGGCTGACACTGACGGCGGCGGTGCACAAATGCTGCGCAGCTAGCGCCATTCGACGGCCAACACCGCGGTTGCTGGTGTGTCCGCCGTGCCGTGCGTGTGATCATTGCTTGTACAGCCCTCTCGCAGTGTCCGGAGGAAGTATGGTGGGTCTGACACACCGGTGTCAATGTGTTCTTTTTTCCATTTCCAGGAGTGTACATACAGAAAGTGCAGTGACATACTTTTCTGTCGGTGAAATTCGCCAGAATAAAATACGCCAGAATTTCTGTCAGGTACGTCCACCAATCAAAATTATGTAATTAAATAAAAATCGTAGTTCGTTTCAGCGCTAGCTATTCCCACAACCTTAGATTTTTGCGATTTCATCTTTCCTTTAGCCTTACATTACGGTGATCATGGAGTGCTTGGGTGCTTTAATCCCACTAGGTAGATCTTGGCCCTTATGACTTCGTGGAGGAGTCAATGTGGCCCGCGGACTAAAAAGTATGGAGACCCTTGCTATAGAAGATGAAGCGGGAAATTTCCACGATGTGCCACAACAAATTCAGTATTTTTTCAACCGACACTGGCCGAGAAAAAATGTTTTGCATTACTTATTGAACGCCCCTAGTAATTATTTGTACTGAAACACCCTTCATCTATAGGCGTATTTTGTTCATCCGTATAGTAGTTTTCTACCCTCATCTGTCACTTTTTTCGTAATCTCAATGTTTTCATTGTTATCCATCCGTCATTGTGATTCATCTGCATAAAGTAATTAAAGAAATTGAGGAATGGTTGATCAATTTTTTCTGTATTGTTCCAAATTAAATGAGTGGTTATTGTGTCTACTGTCTACCGAACATAACTTCAGATTACAGCGCATTACCGAGACGTTTCTGAAGCTTTGGTATACTAGCGGAGTATTAGTCTCTTTGGTTTTCATTTAAGAGTTTAGAGATAGATGTCCTGAACTATCTTGTTCAATAATTACCACGCTATCGCTCTTTTATGGGGGAACAGAAAGTAGCTGAAGAGTAAGGCAGATAACATATCAGAGAAGACAGAGTTAACATCAAAAGCGGAAGAGTTTTTTTTTTTCCAGCACGGTAAGCAATCCCTGCTGCAGATCTCTCCCTGAGCGCTTTGTGCCCAGCCGATGGGCGTCTGAGACACGTAAAGGGTCTGGAGGCAGACCTCAAAGGCGACGAGAGGCGGTCGATAAGCTCTGTGGAGAGGAGGACAGGATCGGCTGCGGACTAGGGAGTGGGTTTCCGTGTAGCGCAGCAGCTGCCAGTTTCCGACACCTCTCCTCACCTCTTGTAACACAGCGCCGTCTGCTGTATGGACCCCACTGTGTTGTAGCAGCGCCCCCCCTTTCCCACCACCGCGCCCATCACCAATTCCATCTCCCGCAACCCAACTCGGCTGCTTGACTGTCGTAAGCAGTCACACGCGGGACCACGAACGGTTTCCAGATCAGCGACCACACACGACTGCCACAGCCTGGGATAACAAGATTCCGGCTGACGTGTCTGATGTACTGTCTTGAATTACTTTCATCACTTCCGAAATTCCATTCAATCCTGTGACGGGAAGCCATTTTCAACTCATCGATGCAGACATCAGTCCCTCTTTGTAGGGTACTTCTCGAATGTGATAAATTATTAACACTCTTGAAGTCACGCCCTTTCCAGCGAAGTTCTTATCAGTATGAAGGTATCTTTATTCCACTGAGATTCTTTTTGTCTGACCTGCTATAAGACTTACTTCTCCGAATGTAAGAAACAAGGTGGTTATAATTAAACTGTTGCCACTTGAGCCAGTGTAGACGGGAAACTATTTACCACATGGATGTTTATTTATTTATTTATTTCATTAACAGTACAGAGTAACCCACCGCCTTGAAATGTAAGGTGTGTCGGATGCTTATAAATCTAACAGCAAAGACATCTCACTGTTACAAGCTTAATGGTATACAGTTGTTAATGCTTTTTTAAAAATAAAATAAAGAACATAATATATAAATATTTCTCTAAGGTTACAGCGAATTGAATGCTCAGCACTGTTAAAATGGTTCTATATACTTTGTTTCTGTCTAGTTAATGAGAATATAGTTTACATAATGCAAATGTCTAAGAAAAAGAAAAAAAAGAAAATGTAATAGAATGGGTATCCAACTTTATAGGGATGGTCTTCAGACTGTGCGCTGCAGGATTTGCGTCGTTAGTACACAACTGGGCATTAAAATTGCTATACCAACCAGCTTCAACACGATACCACACTTCATCAAGGGTAGAGACTGGCGTATTGTGATGAGCCAGTTGCTCGGCCACCGTTGACCAGACGTTTTCAAACGGGTGTTCATTGGACAAATATATTATACTAGAACTGACATGTGATTACATTTTCACGCAATTTGGGTGCATAGATCCTGAGAAATCAGTACTCAGAACAACCACCTCTGGCCTTAATAACGGCCTTGATACGCCTCGGCATTGATTCAAACACAGCTTGAATGGCGTGTACAGGTACAGCTGCCCATGCAGCTTCAACACGATACCACACTTCATCAAGGGTAGAGACTGGCGTATTGTGATGAGCCAGTTGCTCGGCCACCGTTGACCAGACGTTTTCAATTGGTGAGAGATCTTGAGAATGTGCTGGCCAGGGCAGCAGTCGAACATTTTCTGTATCCAGAAAGGCCCGTACAGGACCTGCAACATGCGGTCGTGCATTATCCTGCTGAAATGTAGGGTTTCGCAGCGATCGAATGAAGGGTAAAGCCACGGGTCGTAACACATCTGAAATGTAACGACCACTGTTCAAAGTGCCGTCAATGCGAACAAGAGGGGACCGAGACGTGTAACCAATGGCACCCCATACCATCACGCTGGGTAATACGCCAGTATGGCGATGACGAATTACACGCTTCCAATGTGCGTTCACCGGGATGTCGCCAAACACGGATGCGACCATCATGATGCTGTAAACATAACCTGGATTCATCGGAAAAAATGACGTTTTGCCATTCGTGCACCCAGGTTCGTCGTTGAGCACACCATGGCAGGCGCTCCTGTATGTGATGCAACGTCAAAGGTAGCCGCAGCGATGGTCTCCGAGCTGATTGTCCATGCTGCTGCAAACGTCGTCGAACTGTTCGTGCAGATGGTTGTTGTCTTGCAAATGTCCCCATCTGTTGACTCAGGGATAGAGACGTGGCTGCACAATCCGTTACAGCCATGCGGATAAGATATCTGTCATCTCGACTTCCAGTGATACGAGGCCGTTGGGATCCAGCACGGCGTTCCGTATTACCCTCCTGAACCCACCGATTCCATATTCTGCTAACAGTCATCGTATCTCGACCAACGCGAGCAGCAATGTCGCGATACGATAAACCGCAATCGCTATAGGCTACAATCCGACCTTTATCAAAGTCGGAAACGTGATGGTACGCGTTTTTCCTCTTACACGAGGCATCACAACAACGTTTCACCAGGCAACGCCGGTCAACTGCTGTTTGTGTATGAGAAATCGGTTGGAAACTTTCCTCATGTCAGCACGCTGTAGGTGTCGCCACAGGCGCCAACCTTGTGTGAAAATGCTCTTAAAAGCTAATCATTTGCATATCACAGCATCTTCTTCTTGTCGGTTAAGTTTCGCGTCTGTAACACGTCATCTTCGTGGTGTAGCAATTTTAATGGCCAGTAGGGTATTTTAATGTCATAACTTGCCGTTAAGCGCGAGTACTGGAACGGAGACGTAGGGTTGAAAGACATGCATCAGTTCCCTAGACACAGGAACAGTAGTGACGGCCCGTGCCGGTAGCCACTGCAGGGGCTGGGGCAGTAGGCTTACACACGAAGATAGTGATGGCTTCTAGTGAAATTGTCCCAGTGGTAGCCAGTAGCTAGCGTGTGTGAGGACGTGGTGAGTGCAACATTGTTCGACGATGTGTGAGATCGTTTAGGAGATTGATGAAGAATCTGTTATTGAAGCTGTGAGTGGAATTGTACATTGGTTAAGTTAAGAGCTTCAGGAAATATTAAGCAAAAATTGGTCGTGCTGCGTTAAAGACTAGGTGTGTGTTAGAGTTCTCCAGGAGCTTTGTCTGCAGTACTTGGGGAACTTGTCGAGGAGGACCCTCTAGAGAATCTATAAGAGAATGAGTTGTGTGGCAATTCAACGAACTGTATAACTTACCTGAACACAAAATATCAAAACCAGATACGCGGATGAGAAAATCAATTCCTGGTCGTTCAAAATAATACGGTGCCTTACGATTTTTAGTCAGTGGAGGCAGTTACGAAACTCACATTCAAGAGGTCACCAGTGTACGTTGAGCTTATACCTTTTATAGGAGCTCCAAAAAAGCACATATTGAGAACTGCGGCTCCTAGTCCCACAGAGTTACTCTTTAAATTCATCACAGAACTTTCCCACTTCACCTTGTTGGCATAATCATAATAAAGTATGTTCCATAATAGTTGATAGTTTACGTAAATTTCTAAACGTATACGTATATGGTCGGTACGCACTTTTTCGGATGACGCTGCAATGGCAGACTTAGTTTTGAGTTTTATTCGTGCAGGGGGCCTTTATCGCACAATCTTTTTTTTGTGTTGAGTCTGGCCTTTGGCCTACGGTTTTAGATTGTGGTTTTTAGTGTGTTTCTTGGTGGTTGGCTTTTCCTTTTTTGTTTCCATGGTCGGCCAACTACTGCCACACACTGTGTGCTTTTAATTCCTTATGTCTGGTCTTTGTGTCTTTCTTCTTCTGTGTCGTCCTTTGTCATCTCCGTTGCTTGTTTTTTATTCCTTGTAGTATTTTATGGTCGTGGAACAAGGGACCGATGGCCTTAGTAGTCTGGTCCCTTCAACCCCCCACAGACCAACCAACGTATTGTCGGTACTCTATTTTAACTAACAGTTGGTTTTTACTGTACTTCACCAGATACTGAAGACATTTTGCAAAGAAAGTATAATAAGCGCAACAGTAGTTCCTTCATCAACAGTTTAGCACAGCAGAAACTACCGACTTTGTAATTAGGACTCTAAAAACCACTTACAGTTGGTGGGTCTAATGGGCTAATTAACTTTACGAAATTTAATTTGGTAGTGTTGCGTAGACCTATTTGGATTCGTCACATTAAGGGGAGTACGTACGTCCTATACCCACAATGTTAAATTTGCAATATTGATGACCCATTATCTCAGAACCTGTGCCAGATAGAGGTCTGAAATGTTTGGAATGTATAGTATCCCTCCTTTTCTGATTATTGAACCAGAATCAAAATGTGCAGATAAATAATTAGCAAGTTATGATTTTTTAAAAATGTTGTTCAATATTTTCTTTTAAAAGTCCGTAAGTAAAAAACCGTTAGAGGTAGAGGTGTTTTGGGAGGTTCAGTACCTGCAGTATACTAAGTGGTAACAGTGTAAAATTAGAGAAATGTATCTGTAATAGTTCCTGAGATAATGGGTCAAATAATTTTAAAAATGGCATTTCCGGAAAATCAAGTTCAAATATTTTATTTGATATTAATTTACACATGGAGGCATGCCAGCTTCTAGAAACAGCCAGGCCCATAATCAGCATTATCTGGATCCTGTTCTTGACTATCCTGCAAACCTAGAAGCTTCCTTCTTTTCCTGCCTCTTGCTTTTTTAGTCATTTCCTCTGCTGCACGCTGGGCTTTCATGATCCCAAGTCGATCCATTCGCTGAAAGGCTTGCAGTGTGTTGGCACCTGGAGTGATACCAAGTTCCTCTAGTACCCCGATTCTTCCATTTATACCAGCATTAAACGTTATCACAGCATCACAAACACCCAAGCATAGAGTTTTCCTTCCTACAAAGACATTCTTTGGTATGCGGGTCCAAATTACATTATTGAAAGACTCATTCGGGTTTTGTGTTCGACCATGGAGACATTTGGAAAGAAGGTCAAGATGAGCTAATTCTCTATATATTGGTTTAATAGCTGCCATCACTGCAGATGGTATGCTATTTTTGTGCCTAAATTGTTCCTCGCTACCCGCTACCTGAGCTTTGCGGTACTTGCATCATGAATCAGCACCAGGTGAACAAAGACCATGTATAGGTGTATCATCAGTGCAAGATTTGTGGAAGAATGTACTCCCACACTGCTCGTTTCATCCCTTGTAGGTCATATGTATTGTTTCTTATTGCCATTCCATAATAGTGTTGGAGTTCATCAACGTTTTTGTCTGTAAGTCTTCCTTTACCATTTAGAGTCTTTCCATCTGATAACTTCTCTTTTCCTTTTGTCTGCTTCAATTATCGGACACGTGTTCCCATCCGTTTTTGAACGTGGCCCACACATTCAGTCTTAACAATTTGCTTATTACCATAATGTTGGCTTTCCACTACTGATTTGTAAGCTTTTGAATCACCATCCCCCAAGTACTCAGTGTAACACACACCTCTCTCCTGTTGTGAACGTCTGAACATAGAAACAACTGCAGTAGCCTCTATACCCCCACTAGTTCCCTCATACTTCTTAGCACAATTTGTTTTATGGCTTTCACTTGATTCATCAACTGATTTACACTGATGACAGTATTTAGTTAGCACTTCATTGTCTAAAACTTTACCTGTGTCAACACTAGTGACAGTTGCAACTGCATTTTTTTATGTGTGACCTCTCTTCTGCCATGTGCCATCAACTGCCACAGGTAAGTCTGTTGTGTTATTTAATTCTACTGCTTCTTTAGCAGCAGCTTTCATAGAAGCAACAGCAACAGATTCGACACATTCACCAATTACTTCTGTGTACTTACTTGATTTGATTGGTGGGTTTGGCAAGTTCAGCGTCGCACATAATACTTCAGGTGCAGTCAATCCTTTCCCAATGAACCTTATTCCATACAGGAATCTAACATTGCTCTCAAACAAGTCATTCTTTCACTTTTCAGAAGCCCAAAATGATGTCGAGAGCGTGCAAACTTCGCACTGACTATCAAGTTTGTTAGCAAGTCCAGTACTCGCAGATGAGTCCTCAGAGATGCTAATTTGCCCACTACAAACCTTACATGACACAGCATCTTGCAAAACTTGTCCTAACACACTCAAATCTAAAACAACATAACCTAAACTATTTTGATCTTTGCCAATAAATAAATCCTCATGGTCTCCAAGTTTCCTCTTCGATGCACTAGCAGGCGTGTCCTTATCATGGGTCTGTGAAAAATTTATTTCAGGATCAACTTGATACGCTGATTTCTATGGAAACGTCGCTTCTTAAAACAACCCTTTCTTTTCGTCATGTTGAAATGAGGTACAAGAGCGTATAATAACACACCAAACCACTATGTTTTCAGTTCAAAACTTATGAAACACGACAACCACAAAATAAATAAACAAAATGCATGTGCTATACCGCCATCTATGTTTACACAGTGCATCGAACCTCTTAACACGAACAGTAACATGATTTCAAGGAATAAATAGCTGAAAACCACAGCCTTCTAGATTGAATAGTTCAAGAGATAGAGATACTTAGGCAAGTCAGTGCAGAACGACCGGATAATTTTACATACGCACTATTAACTTTGAAATGATAAAAACTACACTTCCAATTGGAATATTTCGACAAATAATGCATCAAATTGTTCAGGAGAGATCAAATATTAAGAAGAGATAATAATCCGAAAATGTCACTTTTTGATCAATTCCGCCATATGTATTCCCCTTAAGCTTTTTCTTACTGAACTCTGATTCAAATAAGAAATGAGACTCGTTTACATACTTATTAAGGTTATTATTAAACTTATGCAATGGATTATTTGTTACTTCACAAATGCGATCGGATTTCACAAAATCTAAGGTTTTACTAATATTATCTCAATCGTATATCAACACAATGGGTTGCCGTCCTCAGCCTTAATACCAAATACTTTATTCTCATGTAACTTAACATTAAGATTGCTCAGTGTTGCACCAGTAACATTTTGAGTGCGAGCTCTACACCTGTCTTTTTGGACGACCTACCAAGTCTACGCTGCAGTTTCTGTTTGTAAGAACTTCGAGATGTGTCTTTGTTGATAGGCACTTGTGACTTCAGTTGTTGTTATTGTTACTTCATTAACAATACCACACGTACTTGATGGCAGATCAAAAGTAATATCTGAATGTTTCTCTTCCAAACGGTAATCCGACATGTGATCCAAAAACTCAACGCCAGTTAAGACTACAGTATCGGAACCTTCCATTCATAGATACGAAGCTCAGTGACGAAGAAAATGTGATGAGTACAGGGAATATGGATCACTGACGATTGAGGAAACATAACTTACTACAGCAGCCCGTATTCGCCTATGCAGACTAGTGTTCACTTGCGCATTTCTTAAAGTGGCTTTGTAGCTATGTATAAATTTTATTTACTGTCACGCAGACATTGTGGTGGTAGCAGTTACTTTGAACAGCTATAAGCATAAATTCTTGTTGCAGATTTAAGTTGTTTATGTGGATAGAAACCTAAATATTCATTTCCGACAGTTACTTCCTTTCTTCACAGCAGTCAGTATCTGTAATTCTAGTTCAGAATCGTTGGTGCTGATTTGCATGACGTATGACGTTTTGTGATACTATTCGCGAATGATGCTCTTGCATAAAATGCTGTCATACCGCCGAAAAATTGTAGTGGAACGTAGCATACCTGCAGAGGAAGGACACTTGGAGGAACTGGCAGTTGTTCCTCAACAAAAACCAATATAACGTGTCTTGCATACATAGCAGAAAGGTCGATTACTGTTTGAGTACTCAATTAGTGATAAATCACTGGAAATCGCATTCGTTAAATATCTAGGAGCTTCCAACAGGAACGGCCTGAAGTTGTCCGACGACGTAAATCTAGGTGCAGTAAAGGTAGTTTCCAGTACGTGATTGATTAATAGTTTATTAAAGTAATTTATTTCACCTACGAAGTACTTAGCAAACAAATCCACCGTTCGACGGATTCTTGAGCCTTGGTCGTCACTCTGGGATCTGGTTCGTCATCAGAGCATCACGGGGATATCCATCCAGCTCAAAGGGACAAGAAGAGAGGAACTTTATACACTCCTGGAAATGGAAAAAAGAACACATTGACACCGGTGTGTCAGACCCACCATACTTGCTCCGGACACTGCGAGAGGGCTGTACAAGCAATGATCACACGCACGGCACAGCGGACACACCAGGAACCGCGGTGTTGGCCGTCGAATGGCGCTAGCTGCGCAGCATTTTTGCACCGCCGCCGTCAGTGTCAGCCAGTTTGCCGTGGCATACGGAGCTCCATCGCAGTCTTTAACACTGGTAGCATGCCGCGACAGCGTGGACGTGAACCGTATGTGCAGTTGACGGACTTTGAGCGAGGGCGTATAGTGGGCATGCGGGAGGCCGGGTGGACGTACCGCCGAATTGCTCAACACGTGGGACGTGAGGTCTCCACAGTACATCGATGTTGTCGCCAGTGGTCGGCGGAAGGTGCACGTGCCTGTCGACCTGGGACCGGACAGCAGCGACGCACGGATGCACGCCAAGACCGTAGGATCCTACGCAGTGCCGTAGGGGACCGCACCGCCACTTCCCAGCAAATTAGGGACACTGTTGCTCCTGGGGTATCGGCGAGGACCATTCGCAACCGTCTCCATGAAGCTGGGCTACGGTCCCGCACACCGTTAGGCCGTCTTCCGCTCACGCCCCAACATCGTGCAGCACGCCTCCAGTGGTGTCGCGACAGGCGTGAATGGAGGGACGAATGGAGACGTGTCGTCTTCAGCGATGAGAGTCGCTTCTGCCTTGGTGCCAATGATGGTCGTATGCGTGTTTGGCGCCGTGCAGGCGAGCGCCACAATCAGGGCTGCATACGACCGAGGCACACAGGGCCAACACCCGGCATCATGGTGTGGGGAGCGATCTCCTACACTGTCCGTACACCACTGGTGATCGTCGAGGGGACACTGAATAGTGCACGGTACATCCAAACCGTCATCGAACCCATCGGTCTACCATTCCTAGACCGGCAAGGGAGCTTGCTGTTCCAACAGGACAATGCACGTCCGCATGTATCCCGTGCCACCCAACGTGCTCTAGAAGGTGTAAGTCAACTACCCTGGCCAGCAAGATCTCCGGATCTGTCCCCCATTGAGCATGTTTGGGACTGGATGAAGCGTCGTCTCACGCGGTCTGCACGTCCAGCACGAACGCTGGTCCAACTGAGGCGCCAGGTGGAAATGGCATGGCAAGCCGTTCCACAGGACTACATCCAGCATCTCTACGATCGTCTCCATGGGAGAATAGTAGCCTGCATTGCTGCGAAATGTGGATATACACTGTACTAGTGCCGACATTGTGCATGCTCTGTTGCCTGTGTCTATGTGCCTGTGGTTCTGTCAGTGTGATCATGTGATGTATCTGACCCCAGGAATGTGTCAATAAAGTTTCCCCTTCCTGGGACAATGAATTCACGGTGTTCTTATTTCAATTTCCAGGAGTGTATTTCGAGAATATATGCTGTTAAAATTCCTACAGCATAAGTTCCGAGGTCACACAGTAAATTACGTCCTCCAACATACGCCCTGCAGAATGATCATGAAGATAAATGAGATCAATTGAGCTATTTCGAATGCTTAACAGAAGTTCACACGAAATACAGTGACACACATAGACACATCAACACTCATACACACATACATACAAGGTGCTCCATTGATCATGACCGGACCAAATATCTCATGAAATAAGCGTCAAACGAAAGAAATACCAAGAACGAAACTTGTCTAGCTTGAAGGGGGAAACCAGATGGCGCTATGGTTGGCCCGCTAGATGGCGCTGCCATAGGTCAATCGGATATTAACTGCGTTTTTTTTAAATAGGAACCCCCACCATTTTTTATTACATATTCGTGTAGTAAGTAAAGAAATATGAATGTTTTAGTTGGACCTCTTTTTTCGCCTTGTGATAGATGGCGCTGTAATAGTCACAAACATATGGGTCACAATTTTAGACGAACAGTTGGTAACAGGTAGGTTTCTTAAATTAAAATACAGAACGTAGGTACGTTTGAACATTTTATTTCTGTTGTTCCAATGTGATACATGTACCTTTGTGAATTTATCATTTCTGAGAACGCATGCTGTTACAGCGTGATTACCTCTAAATACCACATTAATGCAATAAATGCTCAAAATGATGTCCGTCAACCTCAATGCATTTGGCAATACGTGTAACGACATTCCTCTCAACAGCGAGTAGTTCGCCTTCCGTAATGTTCGCACGTGCATTGACAATGCACTGACGCATGTTGTCAGGCGTTGACGGTGGATCACGATAGCAAATATCCTTCAACTTTCCCCACAAAAAGACATCCGCGGACGTCAGATCCAGTGAACGTACGGGCCATGGTATGGTGCTTCGACAACAAATCCATCTGTCATGAAATATGCTATTCAATACCGCTTCAACCGCACGCGAGCTATGTGCCGGACATCCATCATGTTGGAAGTACACCGCCATTCTGTCATGCAGTGAAACAAAACATCTTGTAGTAACATCGGTACAACTTTACGTAGGAAATCAGCATACATTGCACCATTTAGATTGTCATCGATAAAATGGGGGCCAATTATCCTTCCTCCCGTAATGCCGTACCATACATTAACCCGCCAAGGTAGCTGATGTTCCACTTGTCGCAGCCATCGTGGATTTTTTGTTGCCTAATAGTGCATATTATGCCGGTTTACGTTACCGCTGTTGGTGAATGATGCTTCGTCGCTAAATAGACCGCGTGCAAAAACTCTGTCATTGTCCCCTAATTTCTCTTGTGCCCAGTGGAAGAACTGTACACGACGTTCAAAGTCGTCGCCATGCAATTCCTGGTGCATAGAAATATGCTACGGTTGCAATCGATGTTGATGTAGCATTCTCAACACCGACGTTTTTGAGATACCCGATCCTCACGCAATTTCTCTGCTACTGATGTGCGGATTAGTCGCGACAGCAGCTAAAACACCTACTTGTGCATCATCATTTGTTGCAGGTTGTGGTTGACGTTTCACATGTGGCTAAACACTTCCTGTTTCCTTAAATAACGTAACTATCCGGCGAACAGTCCGGACACTTGGATGATGTCGTCCAGGATACCGAGCAGCATACATAGCACACGCCTGTTGGGCATTTTGACCACAATAGGCATACATCAACACGATATCGACCTTTTCCACAATTGGTAAACGGTCCATTTTAACACGGGTAATGTATCACGAAGCAAATATCGTCCGCACTGGCGGAATGTTACGTGATACCACGTACTTATACGTTTGTGACTATTACAGCGCCGTCTACCACAAAGCGAAAAAAGTGGTCCAACTAAAACATTGATATTTCTTTACGTACTACACGAATATGTAATAAAATGGGGGTTCCTATTTTTAAAAAACGCAGTTTATATCCGTTTGACCTATGGCAGCGCCATCTAGCGGGCCAACCATAGCGCCATCTGGTTTCCCCCTTCAAGCTAGATGAGTTTCGTTCTTTGTAGTTTTTTCGTTTGAAGCTTATTTCATGAGATATTTGGGCCACTCACTATCAGTGGACCTCCCTGTATATTCGACGACGGAAAAAATATCGCAACACCAAAAAAAAATTAATTTAGAGTAATGAAATTTCTGGAATGCACTTATTTAAGTCATGCAAGATTACAAGTTTAAATTCGCGGACGACAAGCCATTGTAAATGTGTAATGCTGGTACATTAATAAGCGGTGTAACCGCCAGAACGTTGACTGAAGACATGCAAACGTGCAAGCATTGTGTTTTCAGGCGCCGTTTGCCATTTTGTGGGACTAAGTTCGATGCCTGTTGCTCTTGGTCGGTCAATACAGGCACGGTTAATACTTTCTGTGAATGACGCAGGGTGTGTGTGTTCCGATGATGTCGCACACATGCTGGACTGTAGACATTTCCGGTGATCGAACAGACCAAGGCAACATTTTGGCTCACAACAGCGATATGTGGGCGAGGTTAATCTCGTTGGGAAATACCCCCTGGAATGCTGCTCATGAATGCCAGCACAACAGGTCGAATCACCAAATTGCTGTACGAATTTGCAGTCAGGGTGCGCGGGATAACTACGAGAGTGCTGATGCTGTCATACAAAGTCACAGCGATCCCATGGGTAGGCCCAGTGCGAGTAACACCCAGACAGGTTGGCTGTAGGCCCTCTCCTAACCAACACACGACCATCACTGCCACCGAGGCAGAACCAGCCTTCATCAGAAAAGACAACAGCTCTCCACCCTGCCCTCCAGTGAGACCCTGTTTGGCACCACTGTATCCACAAATGGCGGCGTATTGGGATCAGTGGAATGCACGCTACGGGGCGTAAGGCTCGGAGCTGTCCTTGAAGTAACCGATTTTTAACAGTTCCTTGTGTCACTGTGGTGTCAACAGATGCTCAGATTGTTGCTCCAGATGCAGTACGATATGCCAGAGCCATACGCCGAACACGATGATCTTCGCTCTCGGTAGTGCCACGTGACCGTTTGGGCCCAATGTTACTGCGACCGTACAATTCCGGGACCACCGCTGCAAGCAATCATGTACAGTTCTATATTCAAGCCAGTTCTTTGTGCAATATCGCAGAAGCCCTATTACACGACCTGGTTCAAACTCAGATGTTGATAATTGCGTCTTTGTCGCCTTAAAGGCATTCTTGACTAACATCGACTCATCATGTCCAATCTCAAAGGTATTTAAAGCAGACCTCATTTGCGTCCTCATTGAGGGCGTATGTTGCAAGTGCTACTATGGAACTTAACATCTGAGGTCATCAGTCCCATAGACTTACAACTACTTAAGCCTAACTAACCATAGGACATCACACAGATCCATGCCCGAGGCAGGATTCGAACCTGCGACCATAGCAGCAGCGCGGTTCCGGACTGAAGCGTCTAGAACCGCTCGGTCACAGCGGCCGGCGCTACTCTTGATATCAAGAGGTTGATACAGGAGAGGAATTCATGGTGGGCCGCACCAAGCCAGTCAGAAGACTGAAGGTGGCGCTACTACTCTTATGCGACTGGTGAGAAATTTGAACATACATCATCTTCCCGATGTAGAAACACGCCTACCAATTTTCGTTTGTGTTGCACAATTCCTCCTTGGTGTTACTCTTTTTTCTATCAATGTACGTACATGCAGACAAACGAAAGTTTAATTTTTTCTGGTATAATGGACAGCATTGCCGCAGAAATGTATTAAAATAAGTATAGTGCCGGCCGGTATGGCGGTGGGGTTGTAGGGGCTTCAGTCTGGAACCGCGCGACCGCTACGGTCGCAGGTTCGAATTCTGGCTCGGGCATGGATATGTGTGGTGTCCTTAGGTCAGTTAGGTTTAAGCAGTTCTAAGTTCTAGGGGACTGATGACCTCAGATGTTAAGTGACATAGTGCTCAGAGCCATTTGAACCAATAGGTACAGTTCTCCGGATTCGACGAAGATCTTCAGGAGGGTTTTCTGTTTATCAGGTGACTCTGGAACTGGAAATACCCTCTCAAATACCTCCACTCGGGAACCCCACTTCCAGGCTTGATTGAAACAAAGTTCTACAACGTCCCGGCCAGCTCTCATGTATCGGGAATCAGAGACTTAAAAACAAAGTTTGCTTTTTCTGTATTCTGTTTGCGAATTTTGAATGGGAAGGTAAATTGTACTCGTACACGAAGTGCCATCGACAGCACACTTTTCTTTGCTTCTGAATGTAGTCGTAGAATCATTTTATGGCGTTGTGGATCCTTTCCACAAAAAAAACTTTTAGTTGTTGTTGTTGTTGCCTTCAGTCCTGAGACTGGTTTGGTGCAGCTCTCCATGCTTCTATATCCTGTGCAAGCTTCTTCATCTCCCAGTACTTACTGCAACCTACATCCTTCTGAATCTGCTTAGTATATTCATCTCTTGGTCTCTTAGACTATGTTTTGTGCCTTTTTCAGGTTATTGCTGAGATCACTTTGCAGTCAGCAGCTCGATGAGTGACGGTTGTGACAGTGGCGGTGGGGACACCGGCGGAGGTTGCGACAGTGGGGGTGGCTTCTCCGGAGGCGGAGACTCCTCCTGGAGCGGTGGGGGCGGCGGTGGAGACCACGGCAGCAGCGACAGCCACCACCACTCTTCCAGCCACTGGGACAGTGGCAACCACACGTCCAGCCACTGGAGCAGCGACAAAAAGACCGAGTCCAGCACTGACAACAACGACTGGTGGAAGTCGTATGGGGCTGGAGCCGGAGCTGACACAGGTGAACTGAGCTGTCTAATGGAACCACGGGCAGGGCGGGGCGGGAGCCACGTGGAAAGCGACCGCATCCCACGTGACCTGTGGTCACTGCTCCACTAGACTGCGGCTGCTAAATACAGCGGGGTCCAAAAAAATGTATCCACTGTTTTAATGTCCATAACTGGCAAACTAATTGACGAAGTTGTCTCATCTTTGGTAGTGTAATAGTCTGTAGTTCCTGCAATCGCCACACAAGCGTTGTATTGCGTTCTTTTGTTTTGTCAGATGACACACGCCAGAGAGTCAGTGTTTTGTTCTTAGTTGTACCTAGCCGGCCGGCCGGTGCGGCCGAGCGGTTCTAGGCGCTTCAGTCTGGAACCGCGCGACCACTACGGTAGCAGGTTCGAATCCTGCCTCGGGTATGGAAGTGTGTGTTGTCCTTAGGTTAGTTAGGTTTAAGTAGTTCTAAGTCTAGGGGACTGATAACCTCAGATGTGAAGTCCCATAGTGCTCAGAGCCAGTTGAACCATTTTTTTTGCACCTAGTTACTCGAGTAAACATGGCTGGCGCAAGGCTTACATTCGATGAAAGGAAGTCAGTTTTGAAGTGGTATTTTAAGTACGAAAACATTAATGAAGTTGAACGGCAATGGTGAAATGAGTATCAAACAGAGCCACCGATACGTTTAACGATTCGTCGCATTCGAGACAAATTTGAATCCGAAAGCTGTATTAAAGATGTACACAAACAACGATCTGGACGACCTGTAACGGTAACAAGTCCAGCTAACTCCCGTCGTGTGTTACAACAATTCACTCGCTCACCACAGAAGTCTGTGATACAGTGTGCCCGTGAAATTGGGGTGAGTTGCTCAAGTGTTCGGCGAATTTTGAAGACAGCAAAGTGGAAGTGCCACATCCCACGATTGCTACACGCAATGAACGAGGACGACCCAGATCGTAGAATGGAGTACTGCGAGTGGTTTACTAACATGGTGCGCAAGGATGAAGAATTTATGATTGTGTGGTCTGATGAGGCACAGTTAAAATTCAATGGTACAGTAAATCGCCACAAATGCCTCTACTGGGCCGCCGAAAATCCGAACGTCCATGTAGACAAAGCCGTGAATTTGCCAGGAGTAAATGTGTGGTGTGGGTTGTCTTGCCGGGGTTTGATTGGGCCATTCTTCTTTGACGACACAGTTACCGGTGAGGTGTACCTTCAGAAGCTTCAGGCATCCATTTTACCTGCCATCCGAGATTTGTATGGGGACGGAACAGTTTACTTTCCACAAGATGGTGACCCAGCCCACTACCAAAAACGTGTTAGGGCGTATCTAGACGAAAATCTACCAGGAAGATGGATAGGCCGTAGAGATACTGTGGAGTGTCCACCACGTTCTCCAGAACTAACTCCTCTGGATCTTTACCTGTGGGGAACACTAAAGGACGTCGTTTATCGACAAAAGCCAAGCACATTGGATGAACTTCGAGAATGCATCGTACATTCATGTGCAAATATCCAACTGAACATGTTGCAATCAGTAGTTCGTGCTGCAGTTTGGCGGTATTGTTTATGTGTGGATGTTAATGGTGACCATTTCGAACACCTACAGTGATATCTTTAAGTTGGACTTTAAGCTATACTTTCACCAAAAATGAGACAACTCCGTCAGTTAGTTTGCAAGTTATGGGCTTTTAAACAGTGGCTACATTTTTGGACCCCTCTGTATTACCTGTAGAGTTACAAGTTCCTGTGCACTGCGCGCTCAGGGGATATACTACAACCCCCTATTTATCGCTCACACAGGGATCGTGGAGATAAGATTAGAATAATTACTGCACACACAGAGGCATTCAGTCATTCTTCCCGCGCTCCTTACATGAATGGAACAGGAAGAAACCCTAATAACTCGCCCAATGGGACGTATTCTCTGCCACGCACCTCACTGTGGTTTTCAGACTACATGGCAGATGCAAATGTAGACGAAGGTGCGACAAATCCTTTAATTTGGCCAGATCAATCGTGTTCATATTGATGAGGTCCGTGGAATGTGTAAAAAAAAGGCATTCATATGGTGTGCTAGATGCTATGAAAATTATTGGTTTCCATGTTTCTATGACGTTTATCACTCTGGTTAGTATGAGACCACATCTGTGGTATAAAATACCCGATAGTCCAAATAAACGGTATTTGAAACTCATTTTTGCCCTAATAATTTAATTCGTTATGTTTTCTTAACTTAAACAACCTTTACTTACAGTCGATCATTAAGAATTCATATTTACAATGAATACTGGAATTCTGCGTGCAGTACGTAATTAGAAACAATGTGAATTTTTCATAACAATGATGGCTTAGATATGTGTCAGTTAGCATAAATTTGATGAATTTTATATCTAAAAGATGTAGGTGTTCCGAAGTGAACGAAAAAAAGGAAGATCGAAGTGAGATTTGAACCATCGATCCACGGAATGTATCATAACGCTACTGGTTCAGCTACGAATCCTTAACTGTAGTAATGCAGTTGCTTGGGAAGCTTCAAAGCCGAATTCTTCTGTAAACTTGAGAAAAACAATGAGAACTTCCACGCATGTTTTTCACTACGGAGCACGAAGCAGCGTCAACCATTTTCACACAGCGCGACACTCAGAACACAGCAGAACAGAGACTGTGACCGTAAACGATTCTTGAAATAAAAACCACGTAGCTAACGCATGATCGAGAAAAACTTTAATGGCTGTTAATACATTATAATATCTTAAATTTCATTTAGCTTTACTTAGCAATAAGATGTCTAATACATAAGTAGGACCTACTTACAACAGCGTAACAATACCAGTGTACCTGTAATATGGCTGCTGATCAATCATCACGTTTGTGTTTGTTTAGGTTATGTTGATTCTTATAATGAACAATGCATAATTCAAAACAGTGTATTGTGTATTGGAGTATTTACATGTAAAAATCACAGATCCAGCATACCTGTGTGTTCACCAACGTGCGTTTCTCGCAGACCTATTCATCTCCGTGTCCTCCATGACATTTTGCGGAGCATCTGAGGATTTACGATTCCAAAGGCTTTTTCGATGCTTCAGAAATTTGATATGCAAATGGTGTCGTCTCATACTGGCCCCAAAATATAGGAATCTGAAACATACGAATGACTGAAAATGAGGCTCTCCTTCTATGCTCTCAACCTAATCCTCATCAGACTCGGTGCCTGATGTAGTGTATTTTCCTGACGCTCGGCGCCTGTTGCCTGTGCTAATTGTCTTGCAGAGGTGCGGTCTGTTTACTATTTGGCGATCGGAAAGAGAAGTGCAGAGGGTGCTTAAATATTCGAGCATCGGACCGCGAGGAAGGTCTATTCGACATGGAAGTTAAACTGTACCTTACACTATCCTCCAGGGCGCTGAAATTCCCGTCATTTCAATTAGCGAGCTCAATTTGTTACCCCACCCAATCACGTTGTGTAATCACGCCTCCCAGTCTTCGTACAGGGTGAAAATTTACGAACTTGCAGCGGCTGACGTGTAACTTGGAAACTCCCCCTTCACTATCTGGTATAGCATCTTTGGAAAGAACGCACACCAAGTTTCATCCATATTGGTCTATTTCTTTGTGTTTGGCATTCGTGTGAATCAAGGAAGTCGAGTGATTGTCAAAAAATGGACGAAGAAGAATTTTGTGTGGTGATTAAACATTACTTTATGAAAGTCAAAACGCCTCAGGAGACTAAAGAGAAGCTTGATAAACATTACGATGAGTCTGCACCTTCGATTAGAACAGTTTATAAGTGGTTTCAAAATTTTCGGAGTGGCAATATGGGCACAAGTGATGCTGAACGTTCTGGACGCCCTGTGGAGATTACGACTCCAGAAGTCATTGATAAAATCCATCATATGGTGATGGATGACGCAAGAGTTAAGGTGCATGAGGTTGCTAGTGCTGTGGGCATCTCGATTCAACGGGTACTTTATATTTAGCATAAACATTTGGACATGAGAAAGCTATCCGCAAGATGGGTTCCGCGATTGCTCGCGCTTGACCAAAAACGGAATCGTGTGAAGTGTTGCAAGGATGGTTCGTAGCTGTTCAGGAAGAACCCGCAGGACTTTAGTCGTCGTTTCGTCACTGTGGATGGAACATGGATACATTTCTATACTCCTCAGATCAAACAACAATCTAAATAATGGGTTACCAGGGGAGAATCTGCACCAAAAAAGGCGAAGACCAGTCTTTCGGCCGGAAAGGTTATGGCGACTGTCTTTTGGGATTCGCAAGCGATTATCTTCATTACTATCTGGAAAAGGGTAAAACTGTTACAGGTGAAAATTATTCATTGTTATTGGACGGTTTGAAAACCGAGCTGCAAGAAAAACGCCGGTGATTGGACCGCAAAAAAGTGGCCCTCTTGCTATCTGTCAGACTTTAGACTGGATAGCCTTTTCTGAACACTTAAATCTGTTAAGTTTCGCATACAGGTTGCAGGTGAAGCGTCCTCTCTTATTTTGAGCACCTGGTCGCGAAGAATTATAGATCTTTTGTACAATCTTCATTAGTTTTGTACCGAGGTTAAGTCACATGGAACTAAATCATTCCCCATATTGAGCTGTCTGGTGAGGTAAGGTCTGAACATCGTGTTGGTCGTCTCAGTGGGTGTAGAGGCTCTTATGAACACGCTCCATCCCGCAGCCTAAAAATTATCCATTAAGGAACTCACACACATGTTTTGTGAAGTTTACTGAAGCTCAGTCTTGTTGTAATCATATGTGATCCGTGACTTACTTGTCTTTGAGCTAAGGCATTAACCACGTTTGCATTTCCAAATAAGATTTACCATTCACATACCCGTAAAAAATATGGTCAGAAAGGGTGTTACGACTACATATAATAACATGAATAAGTTATTTCGCAGCGTAACATTACACACTCTATCCTATTGTGACTAAATATGAGTGTAGATAGAAAGTGACGAATACACTTCATGCCGTGAAATTTGCCACCAGAAAGTGAATGTGAGCCAAGTATAACAGAAACTGACGATTTCACTAACGATAGGAGATGGCAAACTTACTCAAAGCGCAACAAAAGGGGAAAATTACTTGAAAGTGACACAATTAAATTTGAACACGTTCGTGACACAGTTAACTATATACAACACGACCACCAAGTGTTATAAATCGGAGCTCCGAGTGTTATAGATCGCACCTTATAAGTCAGATTTCTCCAGAGAGAAAAGCCTTTGCCATCTGTAAAATAATTTGCCTAATAAATCATAAATATTTAGCCTGTGTGGTGAACCCAATGGTCCACGTAGTCTCAGCAGCAAGAAATCTCTGAATAACTGCATCCTCTTTAACTTTACAAAATTTGATAAAACGAGAAATTCTAACGGAAAACGCATGTACATTGTAATCTTCAGTTCAGCTCCAAGCAAAGGCAATAAGCATACCACTCCTTCAAAGTGCATAAGAATCCTAACTTACAGCCAACTAAAGCACACCACCTCTTGAAAGTATATGAGAATGCTACCATGGAGCCAACTATATGTGGCTGAAATTGGTCTTAAATTGGTAATACGAGGAAAAGGCATGAATTAATAAATTTGTGAAATCTAATTGCAATAAATAAACAGTATAATATACCAGTAGATCATTAATGCAACTTCGTCATGGTGGCGACGAATAATTATCGACTGAGAATAGTTAACATCTTTTCTAACAACATCTCTGATTACCAAAGACATAATGTCACAAAGCGCGTGGAACCTTGGCAATGAGTGGAAAAATACTATTAAGTCACTTGAGTTTACAGAGTCCTAATACGGCGAGGGAGTCCGGTCACCGTTTGTTCTGAATGGAGTAAAATGCGAACGCAGACAAAATATTTTGCAAGCACACGCGAACCGGTGTCTTTACCTAACGTGATGCCTACCGTAATTTCTAGTCATATGAAGGCAATCACAATGCTTGCGGCTGGCTGTAATCTCACCATAATACCGATCCTTGGTGGTCGAAAGTCTTCATTTGCACTCTAGATAAATGTCTGCGAAACTACTCGCTACAGCGTGCTGCACCGGACTACGAGCAGAATAGCACGACAGGACAGAATCGAATTCTACCGTCTAACGTTCCCATTGGCTCAAATGACTCTAAGCACTATGGGACTTAACATCTGAGGTCATCAGTCCCCTAGACTTAGAACTACTTAAACCTAACTAACCTAAAGAGCAACAGCGCGATTCCGGACTGAAGCACCTAGAACCGCTCGGTCACAGCGGCCAGCTGCTGGGGAGAGATTCGCCGATTATTGTGTATGTAAACTGACGAGCGAGCAGTTCTTGAGGTGGGGTAACTGACCTTTATCCAGGAGAAAGTGAAAACAGTCATACAGGATGACTAGCAGAGCAAGGCAGTTTGCGGAGATTTACGTAGACTCTCTTCATACATATGTGTAGTCTCATTAGTAACTAATTTTGGTATTCCAGTTAGGGTTAACACTTTTGTGGAAAATAAATACTTCCTAGATGCGTCTGTGTACAACGCATGTTGTGGAAAATAAACACACTCGAGGTGTATCTGCACAGTGAAACACTAATGATTTGCAAGGCGTGCTGCGGAAGAGTCGTTATGATTTTGAAATAGAATGTAGTAGCTTCCCATGACATAGTGAAGTAGAGAGAATAGGGACATAGTTGCTCACTCTTCATTTTGCAGACACACAAATGAGCGAAGTTAGTCATCTCATTCTGGCGATCTCCCTTCCCTCACATTTCTACCCTCCACCGCCACTCCTTTCCAACACTAGCAGTCACAGCCCAAGAACACAATTTATACCTCAGTGGGAGGGATATTGTACAGTCTTGAATAGTCGTGCAGGTGTCACCCAGCGATTTTCTTTCTGTTATGTTGTTGCCTGTACGGGTTTTCCACAGATGTGAATTTGTAAAGCTTCGAGTTCCACTTTAAAGGTCAGTATTTCACTATTGATGTTTGAACGTGGCTATTGTTAGGGAGTGTAAAAATACGTTTATCCACATTGTGTGCTATTGTTGTCAATTATCACTAACACAACCATTGGTGTTACCACTTCCGCTTCTATGTCAATAGCTAAGTTATATATTTTTCAGATTTTTATTCAGTAAAAATGGAGATAAAGCCATGAAAATAACTACTTTCCTAACCAATAATGCATAGGAACTTACAAAGCCCCTGATATAAAGGAGATATCGAGCACTACAGGTACCTAAGGAGATCAGGAGGCATGGCCTTGCATTGCATGGAACGGAGAAGACTGTAAACATGACACAAGAGTTTGATATAATAGTGCTTCCGTCCAAGATCAAAGCAGGATATGAAATTATCACAGTCCGACTGTGTATTCTGAACCCAATGCACTGCTACTAGTATCATCACCCAGCAAAATGTGTCACCTGTGGTAGGGATGCACACGCGGGCGATTGTCCGCCTCCTTCTCCCCACTGTATCAACTGAAATGGCGGCCATACCACCTCCTCACGGGATTGTCCCTTGTATCTTTATGAGCGAGCTGTACAAGAAATCCGGGTAAAGGAAAAAGTGCCCTACCCAGTAGCTCGTAAGTTACTGGCTAGTTGCAAACCATGCATTCTCCCATCTGGCACATATAGTTCTTTTCTTGTTACCTCTCGCTCCATGAAGGACATGGCCACACAGACATGCCACCTCAAATTCATCTCTGAGGTTGTGAAGTCACCCAGTGTCAAGGTAGCATATTCATCCCCCGTCCAGCTTTGCAACAAGCCGTCAAACTCTGGCCTCAAGGGGCGAAACCACCAGCTACACAACCGTTAGGCCGGAAAGGACAGAAGGAGCACTCCCGTGAACACTTCCTTTGTCCCTCCAGCCAAACAACACCCAAGTCTTCCTCTAACCGGTAAGGTTCGAAGAAGTCCACCAAAGGCAAATGGTCTTCTCCTTCGCTATCTCGAAGATCCTGTACGACATTGTTGCCACATGATACCTTAGCCCGGCTGGCCTACGTGTCGCTGGTTCGCACCACCAACCGTTTTTCAGCGCTGGACTCCACAGACCAACAGCACAAGCAAGCGGATGTTTCCATAGAGCCCATGTAGCAGGATCTTCCTGCTTCTGTGCCCTGCAGTAGTGATTCTTCACTGGCTGTCACTCAGCAGCCGCTGAGGTGACACCCCTACATCTCTTCCTCATCATGACTCTTCTCCAATGGAACTTTCATGGCCTTCGGTCCCACAAAGGGGTTTACGGCTGCTTTTAGCATTGCAGCATCCCCTTGTACATTGGAAATTTGTGAAAGGACGATGGGACCAAACTGCTGAGCACTACTTAATCGAACTTAAACTAACTTATGCTAAGGACAACACACTCACCCATG
This sequence comes from Schistocerca serialis cubense, assembly GCF_023864345.2. NCBI lineage: Eukaryota > Metazoa > Arthropoda > Insecta > Orthoptera > Acrididae > Schistocerca > Schistocerca serialis. Next base: position 163,797,863 of record NC_064645.1, on the reverse strand, counting down.
CTCGAGGGAGGACTCGAATCTCCGATGGGAGAGCCACGCGAACTGTGACAAGATGCCCTAGACCGCACGTCTACCCCGCACTGCCATCCCCTTGTACTCTGCCTTCAGGAAACGAAATTGCGCCCTCACGACCACTTTACACTTTCACATTTCCTACTGATTCGTTTTGACCGTCCCCCAGAGGTCGGCTTTCCGTCTCATGGGGGCATCATGCTGCTCATATGGGATGACAATCATAGTCAACCCATCTCCCTGACTACCCGTTTTCAAGCTGTTGCAGTTCACCTTTTCCATCCCCACCTGACTTTTTTCCTGTATACCATTTATGTCCATCATTCAATGTCACCAGGGCGGACTTCTTTCAGCTTATTGGGTAGCTCCCCCCCTCCCCCAATTTCACTGCTCGGTGATTTTAATATGCATCATCCCCTTTGCAGTTTCCCAGGACCTGTCAGAGAGGTGCCCTCTTGGCTAACCTTCTTAACCAACCTAACCTCTTCTGCCTTAACACTGGAGGCCCTATTTTTCTTTCCGACTCCTTGCACATTTATTCCCTTTTGGACTTATCCTTCTGCACCGCCCAGCTTGCCCATCCTCTTGAGTGGTCCGTTCTTTCTGACACATACTCGAGCCACGATTTCCCATGTGCTAACCGTTTGCTGACTCCTAACCCATCTGTGTGCACCCAAATGGCAGCTTACTAAGGCTCACTGACAGCCTTACACCTCCCTGGCTACCTTTGACGAACAAGATTTCCCCACTTGTGATGACCAGGTGGAATATCTCACAAACCTTAATCTTACTGCTGCAGAACGTTCCATTCCTCACACTTCCTCTTTACCACGTCGTGTCCCAGTCCCTTGGTGGACTGACGTATGCCACGACACAGTTCGCTCACGGAGACATGCTCTCCACGTTTTTAACCGTCATACAACGATGGCGAACTGCATTCATTATAAACAGATGCGTACAAAGCGTCGTCACGTTTCATGGGACTGCAAAAACGCTAGCTGGATGTCATTCACCAGTTTTTTTAACAGTTCTACCCCTTCATCTGTCGTGTGGGTCAACCTCCGACGGCTCTCTGGAATCAAGATCCGTTCGCCAATTTCCGGCCTGACAGTAGCACATGATGTCTTTGTATACCCTATTGCTATCTCCAACACATTGGGCCGCCATTTTGCGGAAGTTTCGAGCTCTTCCCACTGTCATCCTGTCTTCCTCCATCGGAAACGAGCGGATGAGGCTCAGGCAATACCCTTCTCTTCCCTGAATCGTGAGTGCTACAATGCCGCCTTTACTATGAGGGAGCTAGATCATGCTCTCAGTCCATCCCAACCCTCCGCCCCAGGGCCAGACGCCATCCACATTCAAATGTTGCAGCATATTTCTCTTGTGGGCAAGCACTTTCTGTTTAATACATACAACCACATCTGCACAGAGGGCACATTTCCCGGACACTCCACCGTCATACCCATACCTAAGCCCGGTAAGTATTAAAACGTTCCTTCTACCTACTGCCCCATCTCTCTTACCAGCTGCGTTTGCAAGGTGATGGAACGTATGATTCATGCCCAGCTGGTATGGTGGCTCGAGTCACGCAATTTACTGACGAATGCACAGTGTGGATGTCGAGTGCAGCGTTCTGCAGTTGACCATCTCGTTACTTTTTCCACCCATGTTTCCTGAGGAAATCCCAGACTGTAGCCATGTTTTCGATTTGGAGAAAGCCTACAACACTTGCTGGAGAACTGGTATCCTCCATACTCTTTGCACGTGGGGCTTCTGTGGGCGCCTGCGGTGTTTCCTCCTGGCATTTTTAAAAGACCGATTTTTCAAGGTTCGCGTGGGTTCTGCCTTGTCGGACACCTTTATCCAGGAGAGCGGTAAACGTCAGGGTTCCATCCTGAGCGTCGTCCTCTTTGCTATCACCATAAACCCTATAACAACCTGACTCCCGCTGGGCATCTCCAGCTCCCTTATTGTTGACGATTTTGCCACCTATTGCAGTTCTCCACGGACCTGTCTCACTGAGCGGCGTCTTCAGCGATGTACTGATCGTCTTCACTCCTGGAGCACCGACAATGGCTTTCGCTTTTCCACTGACAAAGCCGTCTGTATGAATTTCTGGGGACGTAATTGGTTTCTCGCACCATCTTTACATCTTGTGCCGTTGCCCTTCCACTCGTTGAAACTACAAAATTCCTGGGGTTCATACTCGATAGGAAACTCTCTTGGTCCTCCCATGTGTCTTACCTGGCAGCCCACTGTACGCAGTTCCTCAGTGTCCTACGTGTCCTCAATTGTACTTCATTGGGTGCCGATCGAACCACCCTCCTCCGTTCGAAACTCGACTATGGGTGCTTGGTTTATGCGTCTCCACGTCCATCCATCTTACACTGTCTCAACACTATCCACCATCGTGGCATCTGTTTGGCAATGGGCACCTTTTACACTAGCCCAGTTGAGAGTCTGTTTGCTGAAGCTGCTGAACGACCACTGTCCTACCGCTGTGGCTTTCTTCTCAGCAGGTATGCATGCTGTTTGTCTGCGATGCATGGCCACCCATTTTATGCCTCCTTCTTTGATTATTCCTTTGATCGCCAGTATCGGGTGCGTCCCGCTTCTCTGTTACCTCTTGGAGTCCGTTTTCGACACTTGCTACGGCAGCTTAACTTCACACTACCTGCACCTTTCCTGGTGGGTGTGAACCCTTCATCACCTTGGCGTCGTGAAGCGGCCCATGTTAACCTTGGCCTTCATTCGCTTCCTAAGGACACCACTCCAGCCTCAGCCTATCGCCTTCAGTTTCATGACCTTCACATGGAACTTCGCGAAGTACCTTTGCATACACTGATGGCTCTCATACTGACATGGGTTCGGGTGTGCCTTCGTCATTGGCACCCGTGTCTTTCTATATCGGCTTCCAGCACTCTGCTCAGTATCTACAGCTGAGCTCTTCGCCCTGTATCAGGCCACGGAGCACATCTGGCGACACAGCCTTTTCCATTGTGTCCTCTGCTCAGACTCATTCAGTGCCCTTCAAAGTCTAGGTGTGCTGTACACCGCCCATCCCTTAGTGCAGCGGGTCCAGGAAAATTGCACTTCCTCATTCTTGTGATGTTTCTGTGGGTTGCTAGTCATGTCGGTCCGCCAGGAAACGAGGCTGCTGACGTTGCTGCCAAGGCTTTAGTCCTTGTACCTCAGCCCACGAGTCCTTATATTCCCTCTGATGATCTCTGTGTTGCCGTCTGTCAGGAGGTGGTGTCCCTTTGGCATTGCCAATGATCCTCGCTTCACGGGAATAAACTCTGGCTTATTAAGCCTCTCCCAGTGGCTACTACGACCTCCTCTCGACCCTCCCGCCGTGAGGAAGTCATTTTAAGTAGGCTGGATATTGGGCGCTGCCTTTTTAGCCATTGTCATTTGATAAGTGGCGCTACAGCGCAACTTTGTACACATTGCGCCCAAGTTTTAACTGTCCACCACTCCCTGACAGACTACCCATTTTTTAACCGTTTACGTTCCCGCTTGGTTTTGCCATCTGACTTATCAGCCGTTTTAGCAAATTACGCGCAGGCTGTCAACCGCATTTTACTTTTTATCTTCCACAGCAATATGGCGAGGGCCATTTAACTTTTAGTCTTGTACCTCCGTTTCCGTAGCCCTTTTTCTTCTAACCTATTTTTAGCTGTCTTCTATTTATGTCATTTGGGACCGACGTACAGTCGTTTTTTAACTACTCTCTGTCTTCGTATTCTATAGTCTTGACTCGGGCGCGTATGACTCCAGTTGTTTTTTGCGCCCTAAAACAAAAGAAAAACCAAAAACAAAAGCCCCAAGAGGAAAGAAAGGGAAAAAGAGGAAGGTGTTATGAGTGTGGTCGAGCATGGGGTAAATCAGTCAGGAACTGGTGTGTTAGGTATGATGAATAGACATGCCCTGATCAGTTGAAGGGTGTTTGTTTCAAATGTTTGGACATTGTGAACTGAAATAATACATGTGTCAAAAAGTAATTTTCGGAATATTGATTTAATTGTCGTATTACTGAGTTCATACAAAGGTTCAGAAACTACACTTCTTATTCATTTTTATTGCAATATATGTTCATTATTGTCTGTTTTCATTAAAACAAGTTATTTGTGAATGTTATGATACATATAGAACATTCATGTGTGGAGTTGAGTAATTAATTGAATTATGGATTTATATATTCAATTTTGTTTTCTTAGTTGTTGAAATAACGTTGTAGACAGTGGTGGGTGACACCCACACAGCCAGTAATGTAGCAGAAATTCACGCGGCTACTGCATGGTTAATATTTAGTCTTAACACTATAAATATTAATTTGTACCATTAAATGACAAATTTCAACAATTTGCGATTTTTCCATTCCCTGCAGTGCAGAAACTATTAGTCCTAGGGGAAAAAATTGAGTAAGACCTTTCTTGTAAGTAATTTAATGTAGTTTAATTTTGTATTAGGAAATATTTTCAGTAGAAGTCGCTGTTTTCGAAATATTAAAGAAAAACATGAAACAGTGATCTTTAAACGACCCCCCCCCCCCCACCCAAGTGGGATTTTTAGTATGTTGTTCATGACACTCCCCCTACCGCTGTAAAAAATTTACGAGTACACGATTTTGAGCCCTATCCGCCCTTTTTTACTCTTGTTGATTGGACTACCTCGCGCCCTCTCTCGAACTACTCCCAAATCATGGCCAGCTGAATTCTACCCAAGATCGCGAACCAGCCCGCGAGCAATATATCGATTCAAGCGCCATGGCTCATCGGTCCTCTCAGGTGGCGACAGTCTAATTATAACCACCCTGTGTCCATTCTATGCATTATTAGACGCTTGAAGCTTGTTCTATTGACAAGTTTCCAGTGCTAATGAGTGGCTCCATTGTATATCTAAGTAGCAGCACTTGAACATATGTTCTTCTGTTGTCAGGAACTGCCGACAACGCGAACTGGTCGAGCACCACCAATTACAACGATGACAGCAGCCAACGCAAGCGTGATAATCGTAGGGGAGGGGGAGGCGGTGACTGCTGCAACCTGTTATAGCACCAGCAGCAGTCTCAACCCCATTGGTCAGCAGCGCCAAAGGATGTCATCAGCGCTAACCAACTCCTCTTCTTGGGAGTTTTGATTTTGCCACATCGAGACATGGAATATGTGGCTGGGTCCGTTTATAAACTTTCGTCTCCGATTAGGGAGACGGAACAATTTTATACAAATATTTCGTCTGTGGACAGTCGAATTAACATAGAACATGCGTAGCATTTGTCTAGGCTTGGGAATTCAAATTAACTACAGCAAAAACAAAGGACCAGATTATTTTAATAAAAAAGAGCTGGTGGTCACCAAATTAATTGAAATTAGTTGTTTTGTATTCAGAATCACTTAATCCATCCATTCTGCTATTAGACTTCTTCAATAGCAATGTCACTTTCTACAAGCAAGTAGTATAACTTGCTGCAGACCAGGCACTAATCACCATCCTTGGTCAGCTCAGACTGACTTCCTCATTCTTTTAAGACTTGCTCTGTGCCAGTACTGATTAAGATTTGTGTCTGTGATTGCAAAGTTAGCTGAGTGGCTGTCAAGTAACCTGCTACAGTCATAGTCTATATTTCTGTTTCTTCGTGAGGGTAAGTGCTGTGTTCATTTATGTTGTAACCAACCAAAATATGTACAGTGATTTGTGGAACTTATGAAGTAAGCCATATTTCATGCTAGCTTTTAGTGGTAATCTCCGCTGTCAAAGTTTTCTGTCTTTACTGTAGTTTGTCACTTGGCTTCATTCAGAACTAAAAAAAAATCATTTAAGCGCAGATCATCAGTGTTAACAGTCGATGGTATACATCAGTCTGGGCACTGTTGACATGCTGGTAAATCTGCTGGTGGGAACGTCAAATTTTCTGTGACATTAAAGCTGTTGGAGGCTCATAACTGACAGAACAATTAGTCTGTTTCAGTTTTCGTCTGGCGTTTTTGTGCTTCGTCTTTGCACAGAGATGTGTGTCTACTGTCTACTGCGATCAGTCTCAAAGAAAGAACAAACCTTTCGTCATCACCATATGTGATAATTCCAAGTTTCCTAGTAGCTTGTCAGATATCATTTCGAAGGAACAAGACCAGACATGATAATTACGAAATTTGGAAGTTGAATTCCTTGTATGAAACTAAAAAAAATGCGCTTTGATCCTGCTGTGGTCCACTCTGAAATATTAATTTTTTTTGTGAGAAAATTAGCTGTAGTTATTCAATTATATTAATGACCAATGTGTTTCACTCCTTTTGAAGAAAGAAAGTTGTCTGGAATCATCAATATAGCGAAATTTTGACCCCTTCGTTCAACAGCAACATGAACTAGTTAAGACACAATATTTCTGAAGCATGACACTGGCAGTATTTTTCTCATAATTAGATTATTTTCACTTTACTATGTAGCTATAATGTGATTTGTATGAAATCATGTAATTCTTGCCGAAGTACCAGTCCAAGAAAGTGAGTATGATGATGGTGTGGAAGCTCCAGGTGACTGTACACTTATTTCAGGAAGTTTATCATTAGCTGTCGTGGTACCTGTCGCTTTTCATAACCTCAGCAAACTCTTTTGCTTTTATTGTCATAGATTATCGATAGATGTTTGATCTAATCACTGTGAAAGTAATGTTGTAAGACAAGAAAAAGTGCAGTTTTTTTCTTGGAATGCTGGCTAAGGGTCTTCTTCCATATGTTATTGTTTCTTCATGTATTTTGGTCTTTGTATTTATGTATTTTTTGTGTATCTAACAGTATTCTTTACATGTACTACATGATATCTTCGTGAATGCTCATCTTTCATACACTAAATTCATGTAATGTGTCAATTTGCATCAGCAGCTGAGCGAATGTACACAGTATGTCACTCGCTTGTAGCTGGAACATGTATATCAGTATCAGTGTTTGACTGAATTGTTCAACCTAGTGCACCTTCAATGTATGAATTTGCAATGATTTATTATAAATGTTCTAATTGGCAATGTCAAAATATAAGAATATACAAATGATTTTTATTCTGAATCAAAGTTAGGTTCTGCACTGTCTTTATACCCTGCTGAATTTACCTTCATCCTGCTGTCTGGAGTTTGGACCAGTATAAACCAACGTCTATGCTTGTTATTACTTGCATTTCACTTATCTTTGGCTAATGTGCTACCACAGAACGTGCATTATTTTAAAGTCATATACTCTGGTTTACACGTTATGTGCTTTAACAAAATAAATTGATGCAACTATTAAACTACCATCCGAAATATTGTTCTCTGAGTTAGACTTCATTAGATAATGAAAGGCGGCTCTTACTGTTTATTAAACGATTTGTTCTGAACATCATGAGCTGCTTTTGAAATATTTACATGCCAAATCAGTATTTGGGTGTATACCCATCATCAGTGGAGTCTGATACAGAGTGACAGACAACTCTATGTACATTAATTTCTACAACGTGACAACTGTACACATAATAGCAGAAATGCAAGTCTACTTACATCATCTATCTGTATAGCAGTGGCATACATGCCAGTTATAAATTTTAGGATGTTCAGCTTGATGTGCATCTAGAAAGCTAAGAACCGTATTTATACCTAGAACCCAGTTACAATAATATAAGTGTTAATACGATAGGTTATGAATTTCATCCTACCTCATAGTACACAGATTATCATGTATGCTAATGCAGTCAAATCTTACAGTGGTAATTCCAGATCACGTGTAACATAAGTATCATATAATGTAAACATGGAACCGACAGATCAAAGAATCTATGCTGTTGTTGTTGTTGTTGTGGTCTTCAGTCCTGAGACTGGTTTGATGCAGCTCTCCATGCTACTGTATTCTGTGCAAACTTCTTCATCTCCCAGTATGTACTACAGCCTACATCCTTGTGAATCTGCTTGGTGTATTGATCTCTTGGTCACCCTCTACGATTTTTACCCTCCACACTGCCCTCCAGTACTAAATTGGTGATCCCTTGATGCCTTATAACATGTCCTACCAACCGATCCCTTCTTCTAGTCAAGTTGTGCCACAAACTCCTCTTCTCCCCAATTCTATTCAGTACCTCCTCATTAGTTATGTGATCTACCCATCTAATGTTTAGCATTCTTCTGTAACATCACATTTCGAAAGCTTCTATTCTCTTCTTGTCTAAACTATTTATCGTCCATGTTTCACTTCCATACATGGCTACACTCCATACAAATACTTTCAGAAACGACTTCCTGACACTTAAAATCAATACTCGATGTTAACAAATTTCTCTTCTTCAGAAACGCTTTCCTTGCCATTGCCAGTCTACATTTTATATCCTCTCTACTTCGACCATCATCAGTTATTTTGCTCCCCAAATAGCAAAACTCCTTTACTACTTTCAGTGTCTCATTTCCTAATCTAATTCCCTCAGAATCACCCGACATAATTCGACTACATTCCATTATCCTCGTTTTGCTTTTGTTGATGTTGATCTGTTTCCTCCCTTAAAGACACTGTCCATTCCGTTCAACTGCTCTTCCAAGTCCTTTGCTGTCTCTGACAGAATTACAATGTCATTGGCTAACCTCAAAGTTTTTATTTCTTCTCCATGGATTTTAATACCTACTCCGAATTTTTCTTTTGTTTCCTTTACTGCTTGCTCAATATACAGATTGAATAACATCGGGGAGAGGCTACAATCCTGTCTCACTCCCTTCCCAACCACTGCTTCCCTTTCATGCCCCTCAACTCTTATGCCTGCCATCTGCTTTCTGTACAAATTGTAAATAGCCTTTCGCTCTCTGTATTTTATCCCTGTCACCTTCAGAATTTGAAAGAGACTATTCCAGTCAACATTGTCAAAAGCTTTCTCTTAGTCTACAAAAGCTAGAATATATGTTTGTCTTTCCTTAATCTTTCTTCTAAGATAAATCGTAGTGTCAGTATTGCCTCACGTGTTCCAACATTTCTAAGGCATCCAAACTGATCTTCCCTGAGGTCGGCATCTACCAGTTTTTCCATTCGTCTGTAAAGAATTCGCGTCAGTACTTTGCAGCTGTGACTTATTAAACTGATAGTCCGGTAATTTTCACATCTGTCAACGCCTGCTTTCTTTGGGATTGGAATTATTATATTCTTCTTGAAATCTGACGGTTGTTCGCCGGTCTCATACATTTTGCTCACCAGATGGTAGAGTTTTGTCAGGACTGGCTCTCCCAAGACTGTCAGTAGTTCTAATGGAATGTTGTCTACTCCCGGGGCCTTGTTTCGTCTCAGGTCTTTCAGTGCTCTGTCAAACTCTTCACGCAGTATCATATCTCCCATTTTATCTTCATCTATATCCTCTTCCATTTCTTTAATATTGTCCTCAAGTACATCACACTTTGTTAGACCTTCTATATACTTCTTCCACCTTTCTGCTTTCCCTTCTTTGCTTAGAACTAGGTTTCCATCTGTGCTCATGATATTCATGCAAGTGGTTCTCTTTTCCCGAAAGGTCTCTTTAATTTTCCTGTAGGCAGTATCTATCTTACCCCCAGTGAGATCAGCCTCTACATCATTACATTTGTCTTCTAGCCATGTCTGCTTAGCCATTTTGCACTTCCTGTCGATATTTTTGAGACGTTTGTATTCCTTTTTGCCTGCTTCATTTACTGCATTTTTATATTTTCTCCTTTCATCAATTAAATTCAAAATTTCTTCTGTTACCCAAGGATTTCTACTAGCCCTCGTGTTTTTACATACTTGATCCTCTGCTGCCTTCGCTACTTCATCCCTCAAAGCTACCCATTCTTCTTCTACTGTATTTCTTTCCCCCATTCCTGTCAATTGTTCCCTTATGCTCTCCCAGAAACTCTGTACAACCTCTGGTTTAGTCAGTTTATCCAGGTCCCATTTCCTTAAATTCCCACCCTTTTGCAGTTTCTTCAGTTTTAATCTACAGTTCATAACCAATAGATTGTGGTCAGAGTCCACATCTGCCCCTGGAAATGTCTTACAATTTAAAACCTGGTTCCTAAATCTCTGTATTACCATTATATAATCTATCTGAAACCTTCTAGTATCTCCAGGGTTCTTCCATGTATACAACCTTCTTTCATGATTCTTGAACCAAATGTTAGCTATGATTAAGTTGTGCTCTGTAAAAAATTCTACCAGGCGGCTTCCTCTTTAATTTCTAAGCCCCAATCCATATTCACCTACTATGCTTTCTTCTCTTCCTTTTCCTACTGTCGAATTCCAGTCACTCATGACTATTAAATTTTCGTCTCCCTTCACTACCTGAATAATTTCTTTTATCTCATCATACATTTCATCAATTTCTTCATCATCTGCAGAGCTAGTTGGCATATAAACTTGTACTACTGTAGTAGGCGTTGGCTTCATGTCTATATTGGCGACAATAATGCGTTCACTATGCTGTTTGTTGTAGCTTGCCCACACTCCTATTTTTTTATTCATTATTAAACCTACTCCTGCATTACCCCTACTTGATTTTGTATTTATAACCCTGTATTCACCTGACCAAAAGTCTAGTCCCTGCTGCCAGGTAGGTAGGAAAAAGGAATCTATATTACCTGTTTTTTATTTTTTCTGAGATCATTTATTTATTTATTCGGCCTCAGGGAGCTAATGGCCACTCAGCCAGTTAAAAGTTAAATAAGAGACGTGTATTACAAACCATAAATTGATACATGTAAAACAACATTAACAATTAACACTGTTGTAGTGGCACAGATATAAATAAATATATGTATACACTTAAGGAAAGTGTTGAACATGCTGTGTATAGACTTTACATGGCACCACAAGTTAATGGATGAAATGAAAAAATTGGTGCACAATAAATACAAATATTCAGAAACTAAATTGATATAATTTTACATACAAATATATATTAACATATCAGTTAACATAGTTCCCAGTGATCGTATTTCTACACATATTCATCCGGGGTGAATCAGAAACATTTCCACTGCAAATATTTTGGAAGTGGAAAGTGCTATTGACGTGTGGTTTTCACAGAACGAATTGGTAGTCGGGCACCCCATAGTGTTAGCCATTAAACAGATTGTAATACTACTTAGGAAGTCCATTTTTTGTGCAAACATTCACATTTTTAAATGGAACAATGTCTATTGGCATTAGCAGACTAAAATTAGGATAAATAAGAAGTCAGTAGTGTTTGTTGCAGGATTCTAGTATGATTGTTTCATGAGATATATTCTGAAAAGTCCCCATACTACCACTTGTCCAATACCTGTGGTAGTACACACTAAAGAACTGACCAGTAACTAGACAACTGATCATCACATGTTGTGTTCAAAATGGCCACTGGCAGTGGCAATATGTCCTTCCAGTATGGTATGGACGACTGGTGCACATGGCGCATTTCAGCGGAGGGGTCTGAGCAGGTTTCAGTAAATCATCGTTGCAAATCACTGGGTGTCGTTGGTATTGTCTTTTAGACAGCGTCTTTCAGGTTTTTCCCACAGAAAAAAGTCTACAGGCATCAAGTACAGGGAATGGGCCAACCAAGGGACAGATCCCGTGTGTCCAATCCAACGATCTGGAAACAATCATGAAGACATGGTGTAGTACTTAGTGTACTATGCGCTGGGCGGCCATCATGTTGGTACCGTAGACTGTCTGCAGAGGAACATGTTCTACCATCTGTGGAAAATGGTCTGTTAGGAGGCTGTGGTACCTGTGCACGATCAGTGTTCTGTCTATAAAAAATGAAATTATGAACTGATGGTTTACTACCCTGCACCACACGTTTACACTCCATGGGCACTGACATTCCACCTGAGGAAGCCAATGGGGACCATCAACAGACCAGTAGCGCATGTTTTCGTTGTTTACCTGGCCATGGTTGGTAAATGTGGCTTCATCACTAAATAAGAGACATGTTGTTGCTGCTGCTGCATTTGGAGATCGCTCAATATCGTGATCATTAGCACTGACTGCATGAGGCGAATGGGGCTATAACACACGAAATGAGGGTAACTTAATATACAACATAGTACCACATATGCTCCCTTGTACGCTTTTTTTACATGAACACACACGACTCCTCTGAACGGTACAGTGGAGCAAGCGAGTCAAGGCAGACCATTACAAACAATGGTATCTGATCTGGACAGCCACTAGCAGACAAGTCCAGAAAATAAGATCAGCGGATCATAAAAATAGTCGTTCTCTAACATACTAAAAGCGACGACCTAAGAGCTTAGGTAGAGGTGAAGGCAGAACACAGGCTCGTAACACATGCCACATTCAGCTCATTATCACCTAATATTGAGGGAAGGCCTGCCGGAAGACCAGCTGGAACCCTCTTGGCATTATAGAAAATATAGTCGATTAAAATGAGGCGAACAGTAATCAGCACACGACATGCATCGCTAACTGGCGGTTCTTCACATCTGAAAAGGAAACCATGGGTCAGGGGGCTGTGTCCTATCCAGAGTCGTGTTAAACAGGCTTCATCAATCTTAAGAGTCCGGAAGGAGGTGCGCCATGACCTCACAGTCGCTTTTATTGACCGCAACCTATTTTCTGTTATGCCCAGCCACTCTTCCTCCTTCCTTCGCAGCAATGACAGCGCAGCGTGCAGAAGGATCGGGCAGTCAGTTACGTGCCTCCTTGGTTGCGGCATCGATCAACTCATTCCCGTGGATACCCACGCGTCCTGGTACCCAGCAGAATGAGACCTCCTTTCTTTGTCTGTGCAAGTGGAGGAATGGCATCGTGTATGTTCTGGACAGTTATATCGGGTGGGTGCGTAGACTGGATCGTCTGCAACGCAAATGGTTCTAATGGCTCTGAGCACTATGAGACTTAACATCTGAGGTCATCAGTCCCTTAGAACTTAGAACTACTTAAACATAACTAACCTAAGGCCATCACACACATCCATGCCCGAGGCAGGATTCGAACCTGCGACCGTAGCAGTCTCGAGGTTCTGAACTGAAGCGCCTAGAACCACTCGGCCACCGTGGCCGGCTCTGCAACGCACTAAGCGAGTCAGAGGATATGAGGAATTCACGCTTCGTCTGATCCACAGGTTTAAAAATCGCATTAAGTTCGGTGTCAAAGATAGTGAACGCACAAGGCAGACGAATCTGAAGACAGAGGCAGCAAAAATGGCAGAACAACCAACAGCATCCCCCTCTTTGGACACATCTGTGTATACCACGTTAGAGTGCTGGTAATCAAAATGGTAAGAAATTTATCTTTAAAAACGTAGTCTGGAGTGAACAATTTGTTGTGCTCTGTCAAATCTAAAATCATTCTAGGTTTCAATAACAACCAGGGCGGAGATTCGCACCAACCCTCCTCTGTATGTTTGGCGGAGATATTCCCATATCCAACAAAAGCTGCTTTGCCCGTATACCGAATGGTTTCGTCCCTCGTAGACAAGTGCGATAGAGTCACTCTAAGGATTCGCAGATGTTAATAGCTGCAGGGAAAGCCAGCGAGGTCGGAAACGACCGGATCTTAGGCACCTGTTCAGCCACAAGGAACCGCCGCCGAGTAGTTAATGGTGGCTTCCCTGCCTCTGCACACAAGCTCGGTATAGGGCTCGTCCTGTAGGCTGCTGTGGCCAATCTGATGCCCTCGTAGTGTACGGAGTCCAGCGTCTTTGTATATGTTGGTCGTACCGAGCCATAGACTGTACAACCATAATACAGCCATAATCAAGACGCAATTGCACGAAACACTTACAGGACAGGAGCAAGCAGGATCTATCTGCACCACAGTTCTTCCCAGTCAAGCAATTCATGTCAGCCAACACTTTAAGGGCTGGTGTTTTGAGCTCCTTGAGATGTGGCAGCCAAGTGAATTTGCTGTCAAATAAGATACTTAAAAACCACTGTAATGGATCATATTATTATAAAACTTCCTGGCAGGTTAAAACTGTGTGCCAGACCGAGACTCGAACTCGGGACCTTTGCCTTTCGCGGGCAAGTGCTCTACCAACTGAGCTACCCGTGCACAACTCACGGCCCGTCCCCACAGCTTTAATTCCGCCGGTACCTCGCCTCCTACCTTCCAAACTTCACAGAAGCTCTCCTGCGAACCTCGCAGAACTAGCACTCCTGAAAGAAAGGATATAGCGAAGGCACGGCTTAGCCACAGCCTGTGGGATATTTCCAGAATTCACTCTGCAGCGGAGTGTGCGCTGATGTGAAACTTCCTGGCAGATTAAAACTGTGTGCCGGAGCGAAACTCGAACTCGGGATCTTTGCCTTTCGCGGGCAAGTGCTCTACTAACTGAGCTACCCGGGTAGCTCAGTTGGTAGAGCACTTGCCCGCGAAAGGCAAAGGTCCCGAGTTCGAGTCTCGGTCCGGCACACAGTTTTAATCTGCCAGGAAGTTTCACATCAGCGCACACTCCGCTGTAGAGTGAAAATATATGTTCAAATGTATGTGAAATCTTATGGGACTTAACTGCTAAGGTCATCAGTCCCTAAACGTACACACTACTTAAGCTAAATTATCCTAAGGACAAACACACACACCCATGCCCGAGGGAGGACTCGAACCTCCGCCGGGACTAGCCGCACAGTCCATGACTGCAGCGCCTCAGACCGCTCGGCTATATACATATATATAGTAAGTTATTTTGTACCAGCGATAATCTTGCCATACAAACAAAACAATTAGAGATCTGCTCTTCAATTGATTAACTTGTGTATCTTCACGTCTTTGTCTCTATAAGTGGTAGCGGGCGGACGTATGATGAGTTCCGCCGCATTAACATTGTTAAAAAAATGTGTATTCTAACCGCACATTAAAGAAGTGTTATAAAAGTTGTTAGGGAGACGAAATTTATTAATAAACATATCTGGTCATCATTTCGCCCGCGCTTGGGATCCTGCATCAAGAGGATCGAAGCAGACAATAGGAATTTGGGAGAGCAGAGGAGGGGCTATCCGGAACCAGTATTCTCGTACCACTCTCTATGCACAGTAGCGATAACAGGAAAAAGGAAGACGTACATTTACGATTGTTAATCTAGAAATGTATTGACTTCAAAGGTATGTTGATGTTAAAGTTCACTCAGGATATGTGTACCTTCCAATTTCTTTCTGATTATTTTAATTATTCAAGTAGCAATTATTAATTAGTTTCCATTACATATTATATTTTTATCCTCGTCCCCCTATTCTTGCCACTATTCAACGGCGACCGTTTAAAGGACTGCGCCGAGCGGAATATAAACTGACCTTTCAATTGTAGAGATAAAATTTTTTTTTGAGATTAATGATCCATTTCATCATTACTATAAACTAATTAGACATTTGTTGCATGTCCGTGAGAGTGGGTCCAATGAAATCTTGAAGGAGCAAACTAAAATCAAATTCTGCCTATAAGCGAGACGCGCCGGTAATGCTGATTTCAGCGGTTTAGGTATGAAGCTGCTACACTGTATGCTTATACGGCCAGCTTGGATCCGTCTCTCTCGCATTAAATAATATCTTTTCCTTCCTTCCAATTAATATCCTTCATGGAAAGTGCATTTCTCTAGGAAAGACGAAAATTTGTGTAAAGTCAACATTAAAGTGCAAAATAATTCATTCAAATTCACTAAGACTGTGTCACTAAGACTATGTCAGAGAACAACCAGGTTCATTAATGAATACGCACGTAAAACTACTTTAATTGAAAAGTACCGATACAAACAAAATTACGTGTTTGAAAAATTTTTTTCATAGTTCTGTTAAACACTGTTCACAACGGAGTCAAAGTAAATGTCCATTGTTGAAAACTCATTACAGAACGCAATATGCCAAGATTTCGGATGTCCGAACTTGGCAACAGTTGAAAGTAACGCGATAACTCGTGAACTGGCTGATGGCTACCAAAACAACCAGGTCGGCGTCTAACTATTAAAAAATTGTGACACTGGCAATATAACTAATCATGATATCACTTTTATGACGATCGATGAGACAGTTCCTCAGTTCTCACCGGGAAACATTTTTTCAAATAGTGAAACTGAAGCGCACGACATCGAAAGTTCCTTTGATTATTTGCTCACGACGTCGTGAACGCAAGAAGAAGAAACAGTTCATTAAAGCAATGGAAATACTAGCGAGACACACAATTTGACACAACTGATGCAACTAAAAACACAACAGTTAACACAGAAAAATCAGGCATTTAACGATTTCAAGAATAGTATTAGTCACAGTTCAGTAAGGTGAGCAAAACTATACGCACTGAATTATCTGACGAATTATCCGAGAAGTTGACAGAGCTCGGTAAACAACTAAAACAAGAAATAATTACCGAAATGTCCGCAGCATAAATACGCTAACGGAAAAAGTAACATCCGGAGACTATAAACAGGAACAACTTGCAGGTGAGTTACAAAACCTTAGTGAAGCATATTCCCAAATTAAGGAGACGTAGTCCCAAGTGGATGCATCGGTAAAAAATGTGACGAACGCACTCAGCGAGCTGCAAGACGTACACAAATATCTAACTACAGAAATACGCAAGTTGAGTCTAGGAGTAGACCAGTTAAGATTAGAGTCAGAATTTGCCAGAAAACAAAGAGATAAATTACGAGCAGATGTAAAGGAAATAACAGAAAAGGCTGAAGCCGGGATGTTTGATAAGGGTAGCACCCTTGCTGAAAAGGTAGCTTCAGAGTGCAAAATTTATGTAGATACTGTAGAAGAAGCTCTAAAAGAGGAAGAAAGCCAACTCCTATCGAAAATAGATTCGGGTTTAAAGGAAGCAGAGGAAAGGTTACGAGGCAGTGTTGCTAAGACTACTGACATTTCAAAACAACATACGACAGAAAACAAACCCATGTTTTTAGAGAAGTTAGATACTTTCACTGGTTACCCACAATACGTGGCTAGCCCGTTGAAGGAAAATAGCGAAGTTTGCACAGTCTACACTTGCCAGCAGTTGCACCTGTCGAGCAAGCGCAGTTGCCCTACGCTACGCCACAATCTAACATAAACACGCCTGTCGCTGACAGCGCGGCGTGTTTGTCAACATTACTTGCAGATGGATTACTTAGTCATCGGCAATTTCCGATATTTACCTCTGACGGGAAAAGAACAGCCCTGTTTTCTCTATAAGAGCATTTCGGAATGTTTTACGTCGTGCCTGGACCGAAGCCCAGAAAAATTGGATTTGGTGTTGGATACGCACAGGGTGACGTTCTGCTGTGGGCTACGGACATGGCGGAACTTACCACTATTATGAACAGTTTTAGAGAGCACGTCTGGACAAGTATTGATCTGAGGCCGTACAAGAGAGGCTAAGACGCGAAGTATTCAACCCAGCTCCGTTCAGTAGCGAGTATGGAAGCTTAAGGGGCTATTTTGAAAAATATTTGAATAAAACCAGATACTGGACAAACCCGGTATCTCAAGTAGACATGCTGAAAATTTTAAAGCGCCGTCTTCCGGCCAGAATTAGGGAGAAACTCATCCTCATCCTGTAACACGGCACCGAATACTTTATAACTGTACTGGACTCAATAGATCTGATATACGAAGAGAGACCAGTACAACTCAACCTTATCATATACGCCAATAGCACCACGAAGATTTACGGACCAACAAGTAAACAATGGGTTCGTAGTACAACATTAATGGCAACCTTACCCCACACAGACCTATAGAAATGGTAACGGTAATCACAATGGCAATGGAGAAAGCCTCAAATTCAAAAAATGGTGCAAATGGCTCTGAGCACTATGGGACTTAACATCTGAGGTCATCAGTCCCCTAGAACTTAGAACTACTTAAACCTAACTAACCGAAGGACATCACACACATCCATGCCCGAGGCAGGTTTCGAACCTGCGACCGTAGCGGTCACGCGGTTCGAGACTGAAGCGCCTAGAACCGCTTGGCCACACAGGCCGGCTCCACAATTTCAAAGGCGCATATAAAACAAATGGCAAAAATTTGTCAAAAACAACTATAATGGGCGAGTAGCATGTGGCCAGCCTGTACAGTATGTACAACACAAGCTACCGGCAATAATCAGGCGATGCTTGGGAAACGCAGAACAGCATCAGACAACCGAATAATCCACAGACAGCGGAGTTCGAGCAGCAAAGTAACACACATATGCCGAATAACGCGCAGAGGCAAAGAGAATTTCAGTCGAGTGCCTCACAGAATACTAACTGGCGTAATAAACACCAACAGTCCACATAATGGAAGTTAGCATAACTCAGAGACCGATGCCACCGCGACGTCGGAAAACTTGAACCGGTCACGGTAGCCCCCGTTCTGTGACCTTGGAGGTGAGTGGGAGCACGAGCTTCATCGACACTTGCTTTATACAAAACGATCGTGGTAGTGATGTGCCAGATGACGTATCAAGGTAATGAGGGTACGCAGAAAAACTTGACAGAGGACAAGGTACAAACTAATATTAAAGCCAAAATATTTGACCTTGCTGTACCCATTGTGCTTGACACAGGTGATATGACTAATTTGATGTCACAGGGATTCTTTCAAGAGTTGAAGAAACGTGGGAGTATACCAACACTGCTGGTGCAACATTGCAAGGTACAATCTGCCACTGGTCAGAAATCGAAAGGAGTCAAGACACAAGCCTTAATTTCCATACAATTAGGGTAGTTTTCTGTATAATGCAATTTTCGACAGTAGAGAAATTAATAGTTGATTGTTTAATCGGAATGGTTCAAATGGCTCTGAGCACTATGGGACTTAACATCTATGGTCATCAGTCCCCTAGAACTTAGAACTACTTAAACCTAACTAACCTAAGGACAGCACACAACACCCAGTCATCACGAGGCAGAGAAAATCTCTGACCCCGCCGGGAATCGAACCCGGGAACCCGGGCGTGGGAAGCGAGAACGCTACCGCACGACCACGAGCTGCGGACGTTTAATCGGAATGGATACATTTAGGACATATGAAGTACAAACTGATACAGGAAAAGGCCAATGTCATTTCACTGTAAATAACCAATTATTTGTAATAGACCTAATCAGGGGAAGTACGAGCAGATGTAAAACTGAAGTTACTTACGACTTTGAAGTTCAATTGGTAAATCCCATAGTTATGTTTGTCAACACATACAATAACGAGCAGTCGTCAGCAGAAGCAGTAAACGTCGGCACAATAAGCACAAAGCTAAGTGACTCAAAGTGCTTGTCTCAAGAACAGAAAGCGGAACTTAGGGAACTTATACTTGCTTATATACAAGTATTTGAAAAAAGACCAGAAATCATTAAGGTTGGTTCAAATGGCTCTGAGCACTATGGGACTCAACTGCTGAGGTCATTAGTCCCCTAGAACTTAGAACTAGTTAAACCTAACTAACCTAAGGACAGCACAAACATCCATGCCCGAGGCAGGATTCGAACCTGCGACCGTAGCGGTCCTGCGGTTCCAGACTGCAGCGCCTTTAACCGCACGGCCACTTCGGCCGGCAGAAATCATTAAGGAATTTATGTACAAAATGGAAGTGTATCCTCACGAAACTTCTTGTTCCACCTCTTCTTGTTCTACCTCATACCCTATATCATGGACAAAGACGGAAGCAGTAAGGAAAGATATTGACAGGATGCTTGAATGGTGCATAATACAACCATCATTTTCCGCTTATTGTAGTCCTGTTTTGACCGTGAGTAAGCCAGATGGCAAGGCGCTCTTAGTCCTCGACACACGTAACATTAACAAGATTATTGTACCAGTCCGAACACGTCCAGACAGTTTAGAGGAACAGCTTATGGAATTCCATAATGCTAAATTTCTTACTATAATCAACCTCCGGTCTTCATATTGGCAAATAAAACTACATGAAGAAAGTCGGAAGTATACCGCCTTCGTATGTGTGGGCAGAAGCTTCGAATTTCAAGTATTACCGTTTGGGGTTGTGTTGCTTTGGGGGAAGAGACCAAACAGCAAGGTCATCGGTCTCATCGGATTAGGGAAGGATGGGGAAGGAAGTCGGCCGTGTCCTGTCAAAGGAACCATCCCGCCATTTCCCGAAAGCGATTTAGGGAAATCACAAAAATCCTAAATCAGGATGGCCGGACGCGGGATTGAACTGTCGTCCTCCCTCCAGTGTCCTAACCACTGCGATTACCTTTAGAATTGAACGTAAGTGCAGATGTACTGATCTCTCCACTTGACAGAGTGCTCCGGTACTTTTGAGTAAGGTAACTGTGGTGTCACCGCCAGACACCACACTTGCTAGGTGGTAGCCTTTAAATCGGCCGCGGTCCGTTAGTATACGTCGGACCCGCGTGTCGCCACTATCAGTGATTGCAGACCGAGCGCCGCCACACGGCAGGTCTAAAGAGACTTCCTAGCACTCGTCCCAGTTGTACAGCCGACTTTGCTAGCGATGGTTCACTGACAAAATACGCTCTCGTTTGCCGAGACGATAGTTAGCACAGCCTTCAGCTACGTCATTATCAGTTGCTATTGATCTTGTGATTAATGTATCGTCAAGAGCGACGTTCACCATTAATGGATTAAAGTTAAGTATTCCACCAGCTACGTACCTTTTTTCTAAGTTCTAATTTCCTTGTCCTGTTCCAGACCTCACGCCAGCCTGCGTGAGCTAAAACGCGTGCCTTTCGGCTTCCTTCTAGTGTTGGCTCTCCTGCCAACCACAACAGTAACAGTATACGTGGACGACCTTTTAGTCGCTACACCCACTTGGGTAGAACATTTAAGATTAAATGAACAAGAATTGAGCCGCTTTTCCGAATATGGAGTAATAACAAATCTCAATAAATCTAATTTCTGACAAGAAAGGGTAAAATTTTTAGGACACATAACCTCTTCGGAAGGCATACTGCCAGATCCTAAAAAAAGCTTGATGCCATTAGGAACTGCTCTGTTCCTCAGAACAAGAGACAATTAAAGACATACTTTGGCCTAGTGTCAATTTTCAGGAAATTCATCCCCAATCAACTTATTAACAGTGATGCTTTACTCAATTTTCTCCGGAAAAACAGACCTCGGTTATAGTACAAGCAATGTCAAACCGATTTCGAGAACATCAAACAAGCCTTATTAAATGCTAATATTTTATCTCAATTAGACATGAAGAAAGATTTTTGTCAATGCACCGATGCGTCTTCCCACGGTCTGAGTGAATGCTTTTTTTCAAATGATAGGAGAACAGGGAAATCTCATCCCTAAAGCAATTTGCTTCGCCAGTCGCACCTTATCCGAAGCTGAACGTTCATATTCAGTTACGGAGTAGGAGGGTTTGGCTGTAATTTGGTCCTTTAAAAACATTGAATATTTCCTTTGCGATAAACTCACAAAAGTATACTGTGACCATCAGTCCCTATAGCTTTTGTTAACTTGTAAATTGCTACGCTGACGGATAACCAGGTGGTGTATGTGTCTTCAAGAATTCG
Source organism: Schistocerca serialis cubense (assembly GCF_023864345.2). Taxonomy (NCBI): domain Eukaryota; kingdom Metazoa; phylum Arthropoda; class Insecta; order Orthoptera; family Acrididae; genus Schistocerca; species Schistocerca serialis. The sequence continues at coordinate 163,776,443 of NC_064645.1, read as the reverse complement.
ATTTTTAAATAGTATACATAAAAGGAAATCAAAAAACAATAGCTGATGCTCTTTCTCGACTATCACAAGGCTTAGAGGAATTCAGCGATCTTTTAGAGCAGGAAGGTGAAATAAGAGCTATGTTAATGGAGGACAAAACACTCCGACCGTACTATGACAACATGGAGCAATTACAGCAGGAAGACACACGCTGGAGTAAGGTAAGAGCAAAACTTCCTCATAACGGTGATTAAATATTAAAAAGGTTTTACACTATTCACAAAGGTGTTCTGTTCCATAGGAATCATGCCGAACTAGAACAATGGCGCCTGTGTTTGCCAGAGGAATATGTGGATGATTTTATCTCATACAGACACGGTACTTGGGGCCATTATGGCACTGCAAAATGCACTGATAAAATAGGTAAATGTTGTTATTTCCCCAACTTTGGACGAAGAGTACTACAGGTGGTAGTAAATTGTATTGTTTGCCAGAAAGCAAAACATTCTAACATCTCCAAACGTGTAGAACTACTTCCCATTGGGGCTAAGAAACCTCTAGAAAAGGTATCTTTAGATGTGGCTGGACCCTACCTCAGAAGTAACGGAGGAGTTAAACGTATAGTAGGCCTGTATAATATTTTCACAAAATACGTAAAACTGTATGCTGTGCAGAACGTTACAGCCAGTTCAACTATAAGACGAATTGAAGATGGTTATTTTGCAAGAGTAGGAAAACCAGAAGTCATATTAACAGATAATGCCTTATATTTTGTTGGTTGTAAATGGAAAGAATTTGTAGATTCCAACCAAATCAAATGCATTTTAGTATCAAAATTTAATCCTGAACCTTCCCCCATAGTAAGGATGTTTAAGGAAATCAGCAGGTATGAGGACCTATATATCTCGCAGACATACCAAGTGGATTGAATATGTCACTTTTCTTACAAGCTGGTAACAACCTTCCCCATACATCAACTGGATTTACACTAAATGAGCTGATGTTTAATTGCAAACAAGTAGACGAGTGGGAAAAACCTTTGCCCAAGATACCGATACCGGAATTATCACTAGATGATAAAATATGGCAAGCATTAATCAACCTGAAACCTGGGCTAAATATAGGAAAGGAATTTACGACAGAAAGCTGAAATGTACAACACAATTTTGTATAGGATAAAAGGTGTTACCTAGAACGCATCCCAAATCCACAAGAGTTGGAAAACTGAACCGTAAGTAGCAACTACTGTACACCGGACCATACATAATTACTAAAATCCCCTACCCAGGAGCATACAGATTGGTTCACACGAACACAGGTAAAGACATAAGGCCTTTACCCACACAAAGACCCGAGAACGTTTATATATTGAAGAAGACCTGTATACCCTCTAAATTGTATACATGTATAATAATATTAGATTTAGAATGCTGGAAAATCATATTCCAGAATTTATGTTGTTACTTGATAAGGAAAATTTTTGTTTGTGTTTTTTCTTATGTGTCAAATGTGTAAACGATAAGGTGAGTGGATGTAACAATGAAGATTTTTATTTTTGTATGTCTAGAGGCGACGATACTTTAAATACAACGCTTCGTCGTGCGCGTGTCCCAGTTGTAAATGAATAAACGAACTTATGAAACGCATGGTAGCGCACAATGCAGTGCACAACTTGCCGCGACGTTATTTTGGTAACAAAGCGACACAGCGCATGCGCATTGGGGAGGCAGATAGTCAACAAACCGCAAGCGCTTGCTCGCCAGACACAGCTGAAAGTGTTGGAGCACCCATAGCAAACCAACTATATGAGCTACAGCCTACACTAGCATTTGTAAAGTCTGTTGCATAAACACGAACATAGAAAATTGAGGGGTGTCTATACTACAACTACGACTACTTACATAATACACACAAACAAAGATAAGCTAAGGGATTATATACACGGAAAGGGGCCCTAAACTACGAGATATTTGCTGAAATTACGCTACTGTATACACTATATTTATAAATATTTAAATGTTTACGTATTGAAAGTACACACACTAATTATATTTGAGGGACCAGAAAACTCTTGCTGCACGTAAACAAGCCAGTACAATATAAATGGCAAACTGAATAAGAGGTTGCATGACGCCAATAATACGCTCTATCTTTCAGATTAAAAGGTAAGTAGAGACGCACACAGGACATTAAATGAGTTTGTGATAGCACGACTGCACACTGAAGTAAATGAATATATGGTTAAATATATGAAGAAGATATTAGTAGCCATCGAGCCACTATACACTCATCTATGGAGATTTAGTTTTAAGTTAGTATTAAGCTTTTCTTCCATGGAACGATGCATCAACACGTCCTAAAATGAAGACTGATAAATGCTTGCAGAGGGTTAAGTACCATATAAAAATAAGGAGGATCGCACCACAAGACAAGTATAGCTATAAGTTTATGATACGTGTGAATGTGATAGTGTGAAAATGTGTAGAAGAAAACAGTTGCAGTACGTCACATATCACGATGCTGAACTACGGTTGAGCAGTACCAAACAATCAAGGGGGTCGAAACCAAACTACTGTGAACTTCGACTACCCATGAAAGCGTCAAACACCTGGTTTACGTCGAACTTTTATTGCAGGTTTATTACTTACGTAGACACTGTTATAGGGTTCTTGTACATAACATATAGTACTGATGATACAACTCTGTATACCTCAACTCATGAAATGGTTATCCTTCATAAAATGAACATAATAAGTAAATACTGAGCTGCACTTTGAACACTGAATAAGCATTTGATACGATTGGTATCGTCGGATTTAAGTTTTGTTTATAAAAAACAAAATATTTTGTTCCTTGGATCACAGTTGAGACCAGTAACGAGACATAACTGAGCATATAAGTGCCTTTCCGTGAAATTTCCTCAATCCTGTAGTGTGTAGATCCTTTCTGGAGAATACTAGAGAGGCGAGGCCACGCGTAGTTAATTGAGCAGCGCGTAGAATCTATTGTAGCGACTATTGTTTACTTCTTTAATTCTTTGAAATTGATAAATATTCTCCGACAAGAAGTCTCTCACAATTGGAATAAACTGTAAGTCAGTTTATGTCATAAAGGAAAACAGAATCTATTATTGTATGAATGTTATGTAAACAATGTGAAACCAAATGAGAATAAAAAGTGTACTCATATAAATGGAACTGAACAATGTAACGAAATTATAATTTAACAAAATGTACTAAAACCAAATGACAATCAGACTATAATGTATATAAGCAACGAATAATGGCATGTCAGCAAATGAAGAGGATACGTTTATTTTTTTAATTACATTTGTATTTTTTTTTTTTGTATATAGTATGTGGAAAGGACACTACAGAAACTTTGTGTAATGCAGCGGGATGAAAGACGCTCAAAAACAAAGCGCAAAAACATACGAAACCTGCCTGCAAAGTGTTAAGTGTGCGTGTGAGATACTTGAGTGTGCGCGTGATAAACTAAAGATGACAATATGTTGTGTAATATGAATTTTCTGTGCTCGACAAAGTTGTAAAAACGTGAATTTTCTGTGCTCGACTACGTCGTAAAAGCGGCAAGAAACGTACCTTGTCGACAGACGTCGGATGCTCGGCTGGTGTCCCCACTGAATAAGGGAGATGAAATAAATTCCTCGGGCCGCTGATATGGAAACCAGTTGTCACCGCATCGAATATTTCACAAAGAATCACGCCACTGGACAGGAGCTTCATGTATTTGTGCAGTGAAGGCTACTATGAAAGCTCAACACAGACAGTCTGAATTTGTATTACACATGTAAATGCGAGTTGGGACGGTAACAGACGTCGAGGTGCGCACGCATGCTTCGCAAGCTAAACACCATATTGACTGACAGTAACGAAACTATGCGGTTACAACAAGCACTTTGTTACGAAAGAAAACTTATGTATGTATGTGTTAAGGGAAGCTGACATGCCCATACAAACCGATAAACATTAGAATAACTCCAATGACCGAAAAACAAAGGCTATGCCCATACCTGCCAGGGTTATCAACCCTCAAAAAGGGGAATAAACCCAGACACTGGGCACTTCCGTATGACATCAGTGCACAGTGGAGGGTAATTGAAATGGATCATATCATTATCATTATTATTATTCCTCTCGTTCCTTTCTTTATATATATATATATATATATATATATATATATATATATATATATATATATATATATATATATATTATCAGTTATTTTGTTCCAGCGATAATCTTGCCATACGAACAAAACCAGTAGAGATACGCCCTTCAATTCATTAATATCTGTATCTTCACTTGTTTGTCTCTATAAGTGGTAGTGGGCAGACGTATGAAGACTTCTGCCGCATTAACATTGCTCAGAAACTGTGTATTCCAACCGCACATTAAAGAAGTGTTATAAAAGTTATTAGGGAGACGAAATCAATTAATAAACACATCTGTTTGTCGTTTCGCCCGCGCTTAGAACACTGCATCAAGAGGATCGAAGCTGACAAGAGGAATTTGCGAGAGCAGAGGAGGGGCGACCCGGAACCAGTATTCTCGTACCAATCTCTATGCACAATAGCGGTAACAGGAAAAAGAAGTGTGTAAATTTACGAATGTTAATCCAGATCTGAATTTACTTCAAAGGTCTGTTGATATTAGTGCCAGCTACAGTTCACTCAGGATGTGTATACCTTCCGATTTCTATCTGATTATTTTAATTATTGAATCAGCAATTATTGATCAGTTTCCATTATATATTATATTTTTATCCTCACCTCCTCCCCCTCTCCTATTCTTCCCACTATTCGCCATATTGTTTCCTTAAAATGTAAAACATTATCCCACAGCAATAGTTCCGAAGGAGTAAAAAGAGAGCGATCACGATTAAAATCAATAAATACTGTTTTCTCTGGTGAAAAATTAAAGCCTGTTCGAGCAGACCATTCTTCTAGTCGCTTAATTGTTAACTGTAACTTACGAGAGGAAGATGTGGGACTAGAAGTGGAACAGAAGATAGAAAAATCATCCACAAATAACGAGCACTGCACAGGTTGGTTGGTTGGTTGGTTGGTTTAAAAGATGGAGGGAGGAACCAAACTGCTAGGTCATTGGTCCATCGTTCCTATTAAAATAGTTCCACAAGGGTGGTTGTAAGATAATCAAGACATACAAAACACAGCTGGAAGAAAGGAGAAAACCACAAGAATGACAGAAGGGCAACAAACACTAAAATGGACAAAATCGGACAAGAAAACCACAGAGAAATGCAAGAAACATGTAGAAGAGATCAAAGCAAGAGATCAGATTACCATGGCGGGCTGACCATGAGAATAAAAGGGAGAAACCAGCCAATCTGCAACACATTAAAACCTCCACCCTAAAAGCACTAGGGTGGAGGACACAGAGGGACAAAGAACACACGCTAAAACTTAGATCAAATGATAAAACCCATCCTCACGAATAAAACGCAAAACTAAAGCTGCTGTTGAGGTACTGTCACCCAACAGCGAAGGTAGGGTGCTGGAAAAGTTAAAAGTCCGCCACAGAGCGGCTAAAAGTGGGCAGTCCAGCGGGAGATGGACGACCGTCATTTGTGAGCCACGGCGACACCTAGGTGGGTCCTCGCGATGGAGGAGGTAACCATCCGTTAGCCACGTATGGCCAATGCGGAGCCGGCAGAGGAGAACTGATTCCTGCGAGAGGACCGCGTGGAAGACTTCCACACATTCCTAGTCTCCTTAACGACACACAGTTTGTTGTGCGTACTGTTATACCATTCCATCTCCCAAAGCTGAAGAACCCTGTGGCGTAAGACAGAACGCAGGTCAGTTTCGAGATGCCCATCTCCAGAAGCGGATACCAAGTAGCCTGTTTGGCCAGCCTGTCACTAAGTTCGTTGCCTGGGATTCAGACATGTGCTGGGCTCCACACAAACACCACAGAACGATGGGGCTGTTCCAGGGCATAGATGGACTCCTGAATGGACGCTACCAAGAGATGGCGAGGGTAGCACTTGTCGATAGCTTGTAGGCTGCTCAAGGAGTCAGTACACAGGAGAAATGACACACAGGGCATGAGCGGATGTGCTCAAAACAAGAGATATGGCCGCCAGCTCTGCAGTGAAAACAATGCAGCCATCTGGCAAGGAGTGCTGTCCAATATGTCCTCCATGAACATATACAAAGCGTACGTGACCAGTTCATGGCCCCAGTACATGTTGAGAATCGAGAGGAAGTGATAGTGGAGAGCTGCAGGGATAACTGAGTCCTTAGGGCCATCTAAAATGTCCAGACGAATCTGCGGCCCAGGTGTACACCATGGAGGTGTACTTGAATGGACTTCGAGGAGAGGTGGTAATGGGAAGGACTCCAGTTAAGGCAGAAGGTACCGGACGCGAACTGCAATCGTAAGCCGCCGGAGGAAAATCGCCTTGGTTAGGAAAAGGAGATGGTAATTCGGATGTGCAGGAGAACTATGAAGGTGTGCAACATAACTGGCGAGCAGTTGTGCACGCCTAACGTTTAATGTAGGGACTCTGGCATCCACCAGGACACTGGTCACCAGACTCGTTCTAAGAACTCTCCTTGCTAGGCAACACCACAGTGGTGCACTGGGTTGAGTAAATTCAACATTGAGGGTGCCGCCGAACCATAAATCAGACTCCCATAGTCAAGGCGGAATTGAACAAGGGCTCTGTAGAGCTGCAGCAGCGTAGAGCAATCTGCACCCCGGTTTGTGTTGCTCAGGCAGCTGAGGCCACTGAGGTGCTGCCAGCACTTCCGCTTAAGCTAACGAAGGTAAACTAGCCAAACCAATCGGGCATCGAAAACCTGTCCTAAGAATAGATATGTCTCCACTATAGTGAATGGGTCGTCATTAAAGTAAAGTTCTGGTTCTGGATGAATGGTACGAAGCCGGCAGATGTGCATAATGCACGACTTTGCGACCGAAAACTGGAACCGTGGGCTAGAGCCCACGTTGCGCCTTGTGGATGGCTCCCTGTAAGCGCTGCTCAGCAACACCATAACTGTTGCAGCAGTACGAAATGCAGAAGGCGTCTGCATGCGGAGAAGGTGAGATGGACGGCCCTACAGCTGTTGCTAGACCATCAATGGCCACTAAAAATAGAGATACACTCAATACAGAGCCCTGCGGGACCCCATTCTCCTGTATATGGGGGAGCTATTGGAGGCACCAACTTGGACACAGGAAGCGCGAAGTGGCAGGAAATTTTGGATAAAAACATGGAGTGGGCCTCGAAGACTCCAATCATAAAATATGGCAAGGATATGATGTCGCCAGTTCGTATCATATGCTTTTCGTAAATCAAAAAAAGACGGCAATCAGATGTTGGCGTCTGGAAAATGCTGTTTGGATGGCAGACTCGAGGGACACAAGCTTATCAGTGGTAGAACGACCGTGGTGGGAGCTGCCATGACATGGAGCCGGTAGACCACGTGGCTCCAGGACCCAACCCAACCGCTGACACACCATACATTCCAACAGCTCGCAAAGAAAGTTGGTGAGGCTGATGGGCCAGTAGCTATCAACATCAAGCGGTTTTTGACTGGGTCTGAGAACCAAAATTATGGTGCTCTCCCGCCATTGCAATGGAAAGACGTCATCGCACCAGATCTGGTAGAAGGTGACAAGGAGATGTCGCTTGCAGTCAGACAAGAGATGTTTAATCATCTGACTGTGGATCCGATCTGGCCCAGGAACTGTGTTGGGGCAATGTGCAAGGCTGTTGAGGAGCTCTTACTCTGTAAATGGGACGTTATAGGGTTGACTTTGGTATGTAGTGAACGAGAGGACTTTCCTTTCCATCCGATGTTTGAGGGTACGAAAGGCTGGGGGGTAGTTCTCCAACACAGAGGCTCGAGCATAGTGCATCGGTAGATAAGACTCCATTGATGTTAATGCTAGGGACATCTGTTGGGGTCTGTTACCCAAAAAGACACCTGATATTCGTCCGTACCTCTCCCAACACTCCTGTTTCTGTCGTTTTATAAGCTGGCGAACGCGGGCATGGAGCTGCTTAAAGGCTATTAGATGCTCTAGCGAAGGGTGCCGCTTATGTCGCTGTAGAGCTTGCGACGCTCTTTAATTACCTCAGCTACCTCCAGCGACCGCGAAGGGACTGTCTTTCGCCGGGGGCCCCCGAAAGAACGAGGGATCGCGTTTTCCGCCAAAGAAACGATATTTGTAGTGACCTGCTCAACGACAATGACTATGGCACCATGTGGGGCAGATTCAGCGGTGACAGTAGAGGTGAAGGTTTCCCAGTCTGCCTTGTTTAAAGCCCATCTGGGTAGGCGTCCGTGGGCATGACGCCGGGGCAGTGACAGGAAGATGGGGAAGTGGTCACTACCACACAGGTCGTCATGTGCTCTCCAGCAGATAGATGGGAGAAGGCCAGGACTGCAAACCGAGATATCAATGGCCGAATATGTGCCATGTGCAACACTGAAATGTGTGGGGGCACCTGTATTTAAGAGGCAGAGGTCGAGTTGTGACAGTAAAATTCGACATGCCTACCTCAGCCAGTATGCTTGACGCCATCCCACAAGTGGTTATGCATGTTAAAATCTCCCAAAAGTGGGAAAGGTTCAGGGAGTTGATCAATGTGCAGCCAATACCTTCAGGGGTACTGCACCATCTGGAGGAAGATATACATTGCAGACAGTTATGTCCTGCGTTGTCCTTACCCTGACAGCCACAGCCTCAAGAGGGGTTTGAAGGGGCACAGATTCATTATATACGGAGTTCAGGACATAAACACAAACTGCACCTGACACTGTATTATAGTTTCTACGGTTCCTGCAATATCCCTTATAGCCGTGGAGGGCAGGGGTCCACATTGCTGGGATCCAGATTTCCTGAGGGCAGTGCTGAAAGCAGGTGTCAAGCTTAACAGTTGCTGTAGCGCAGCCAAGTGGTGGAAAAAACTGCCGCAATTCCATTGGAGGTTTACGTGATCGTGAGATTGAGAAGGTATGAAACAATGAGGCAGTCTACGCCTCAGGGTCATCTACTGCTACCAGATGGGTACCTATGCGATCGACATCCATTGTGTCTGAGGGCCCAACGACATCTAGGTCCTCAGTAGACGCCAGAATCGCCACCTCATCCTCAGACACAGAGCTTGTAGGTAGTGGTGGCGTGGGTGCCACCGCAGTGCCTTCATTCTAGGGCATCTTTTTCTTTTTAGGTTTCTCTCCCTGCTCCTTAGGTTTGTCCAGCTGGGAGGGCTTCAGTGATTCAGTCTCAGGGACTAAGAAGAACGCAAAGCCCTACGACCAGCTACCTATGGATGCTTCAGCCACTGGAAGGTGTCAGCTTTGCCACTGGTAGGAACCTGGGAAGGGAATGACACAAGAGATCCCTTCTCCAGCTGAGAAGTGGGGCTGACGACCCCGATGGTTGGGTGGGGAGGGGGTTGTTGCTCATGTAGTAGAATGTGCAGGAGCAGGGAGGGGAGTTCCCCCCACCATCAAGGGGGCAGGTGGAGTCTGACGGCTCTGAGAGCCAACTGTACGTGGCGGAACACAAGATGGTAGAACCGCTGTCGTAGCGGCGGCGTAGGTTGACGTCATGTGCACAGGATGTAGCCTCATATATTTTCTCTTAGCCTCAGTGTAGGTCAGTCGTTCCACGGTCTTGTATTCCATTATTTTTCTTTCCTTCTGGAGAATCCTGCAAACTGTCAAGCAAGGCGAATGATGCTCTCTGCATACGTTGGCGTCAGCAGAGGGATCCCTGTGCATTAGGGGGCTACAATGAACAGGCTACATGGTGGCCGCGCCACAGCGGACTGGCTGCCATGCTGGATATCAGGCGCAAAACGACCCAGGGAGTCCATTATCGTCGACAGCGCAGAAAGCGATACTGCACAGAGGATGGAGGAAAATGTACCCAGGAGGGACCATCACATAAAGGCCGGTTCCCACTAGAGCGCGGCAGCGCGGCGTGCGGCAACGGCAGCGGCAAGCGTTTTCCGCGTTGACGTGGCGGCTCGCGGAATTGGCGTTCCCACCTGGAAGCGGCAGACGCTAGCGGTAGCCAATGACGGACAGCCACTGAGGTACGGTCTGGGACCCACCGAAACGACCGGTGTGTTTGAATAACAATATCTTACACCTACATGAAGGAAAGACGAAGTTGGGTGAAGACATACCAATTTTTCATTTTCTGTACAATGTACTCTTTCACATATTTCATTATTCATGTTTTCTCATTTCAACATAAACAGATGTCATGACTACCGTTCATGATTGTTCACTATCCCCTAACACATTGAAACAATGTACGATAAAAGAGATTATTCAGATAGTTAAGCAAGACAAAAATTAAAAATGTGATACGGTAGCAGGTACACGAAAACAGTAAGAACACAAAGGCTAGGTGGAAGGGATGAAAGTGGAAGCCACCTGATAGAATTTTCCACAGAGCATAATGTAATCATCGCCAGCACCTTGCTTAAGAATCATGAAAGAATAATATAAATTTGGAACAGAGTTTTCGAAACCAGATTTTAAATTGTAAGGTATTTCCTGGTGCAGACGCAAACCTGACTGAAGACTGTCAATAGCAAAAAAAGAGTTCTGAAAAAGAAAATTTGTTCACATCGAATATAAATTCTAATGGTTGGATACTATTTTACAAAGGTATTTGTGTGGAGTGCAGCCTTGTATGTAAGTCAAATGTGGACGATAAACAGTTCTGTCAAGAAGACAATGGACGCTTTCAAAACGTGGTGATCAATAAGAATGCTGAAGATTAGATACGAGGATCGTGTGACTAAAGAAGAAGTACGGAATTAAATAGAGGAGGAAGAGGAAATTACGGCACAACCTTGACAACAATAGGGGTTAGTTGACAGGACGTATTATGGGGCGTCAAAGAGTGAGGACAAAGGGGTTGGGTGACAGTATTCTGATAATAATCATCTGTTGAAATGCTATTGTACTATTTTATCTATTACTGTAAGCAGTGAATTTACTCTTCCATGCACTCCTCCACAAAACATTTAAACCAAAACTGAAATCAGCTGAAGACCAAATCTTTCAACCACTGTCTGACAACTACTGGATTTACTTTCAACTTTCTATAATTATCACTGGCTAGCCACACATACATACAGATATAAAGAGAACAAAAATAAACAAACATTAGTTTTCAGCATATAATTCTGCAGATTGGCAACATGTACATAAACAAACCAGACAGGAAGGGACATGAGGTGAACACACTGTAGTTACGATTTCAAATCAGAGTTTTCGGTAAAACATCTACAGCTAGTGACAGAAGAAAAAAGAGCGAACATAAAAATGTGCTTATGTCCCATAATCTAAGTTTTAGTTCAACCTCCAGCATGTGACCAGGTGAGGCGAAACGTATATGTCTGCCAAAAACTCGATTCACTGTAAGTAATCAGTCATTCACGTAAAAAAAGATGTGAACTGTTTTATAATCTGCAAGTATCACATATCAAAACAAAACTGAATCATTCTAGATTCCACCGAAGATGCCTTAAAGTAAAAGGCGAAACTTCTCATTCCACATGCTATTAAATGCTGTTTAAAACAATTCATCTATCCCTTCTGAAAAACTGTAGTTACTTTCATATCTCGGTAGATAAACAGATTTAGGATATTTATCATGCGACGAAATACATGACTTTTCACAAGTTATCGTTTGCAACAAAAAAAAAAAAAAAAAAAAAATCGATTTCTTGAACCGTTTACGAAATTTGCGGTTGATACAACCACATGGTTTACGACGAGCAGGACGAAGTACCGGTCGCGTCGCCGAGCAACCCGCGCGCGGTCACGGCATAGCCCGTCCGCCGACATATCAGACAATATCTCGAGAACGGTGATAGCTATCGATCTGCTCTCAGCTTTAAAAACAATTTCGATATATTGACTAAATTTCATACGCAATAATGTATTACCTAAAATGAACTGTACGCAAAGTCCACGCAATGCGTTTTTACCTCTGCACACTCATTAAAATTTCGTGTAAAGGTTTACGTAAATGCGATACAGCAAGTAACCACGACGAATAACGAAAAGAAATTCGGTCCTTTATCGAGAGAAGATATCAGGCTGTAACATGCCCAAGAATCAAATTTTTCTACCGAATAGTTTCCTTGGAATCGGATGATAAGTATTTCATAGCTGCCGCCGCGTCCGCGCCAGCGGTTCGGCGAAAGTTCGTGTGGCCCGGGAGTCCGTACCTGACGTCACGCTCAGCGCGTTCTGTGATTGGCGGCGCGCAGCTGGAGCGCGGCACGCGGCAGCGGAAGCGGTTCGACATGGTCAAACCGCGACGCAGAGCCCGCCGCGCCTTGCCGCTGACGCCATTTCCATGGCAACCACGCCGCTGACGCGCCGTTTTGAGGCGCGGCAGCCCTAGTGGGAACCGGTCTTAAAGGCCGAAACACGTGACACTCCTTCTAGTCGCCTCATACGACAGGCAGGAGTACCTCAGGCCTATTCTAACTCCCAGACCTTCAGGGGGCATCAGAATGGGAAGGCCGCCACGAAAGCCCCATTCATTTTCCTAATAAAGTATATTGTGTCTCCATGTAGTGTTGTATGTCTTTTCAGTGTCAAAAATATGGACATTAAATGCTGTTTCCGTAGGAACGCCTCCTGTACAGCCGCCTCTAGTAGGATGAGATTATTAAGAATGAAATGATGTCTTCTAAATTCACACTGGAAACGACTGAGGAGATTTCGAAATTCCAGAGTCCAGACTAGGCGGGTGTTGATCACCCACTCTTATTTCATTCCTACACAGCTTGCAAGAGCGACATTCCAATAGCTGTCTGGGAGTGTGCAATCCTTCCCTGGTTTAAGAATGGGGACCATTACTGATTCCCTCCAAGGGGTAAGGATATTCCCCATCTCTCCATAACTTATTAAAGAAAGCAAGTAAGATTTCTTTGGATGGATCGTTAAGGTGCCATAACATACCATAATTTACAAAGTCTGGCCCGGAAGCTGCCTCGCGGGCTGCAGCTAATGCTGTGCCCAATTCTCACATGGAGAACGAGAGGTTATAGGCCTCATTATTCTTGCAGGTGAAAGCAAAACGTCTCCTCTCCCCAACTTCGCGACAGGCGTGGAAACCTAAAACTGGACTAATGGACGATATTACATCGTGAAAGTACCGCGCCATGGTGTTAGTGATATCGGCAGGCATTTCTTTCATGACTCCATTGTCCTTTATGACAACTAATGGACAGGAATTTTTAGACAACATAGTTGCGTGGAGATAGCAGCGATTGGTTTACTTATAATCAATTAATCAAAATGACAGTCAAAATCGCATTATTTATTTTGTTGTCAACCGGTTTCAATCCACGATGGGGTCATCTTCAGAGCAATTTACACTATGCCATACTTGCCAACCGTGCACAGGCAGGGTGACGACTCCAGCGAGCGACCAAATGGTGTAAATTGCCCTGAAGATGACCCCATCGTGGGTTGAAACCGGTTGGCAACAAAATAAATAACGCGACTGTGACTGTCATTTTGATTAATTGATTAATGGACAGGACATCCTTTTCCCAAAAATCTTCCTTTCAGATTCCCATACTGCAGTGGCGGAAGTTGACCGATTTACGGACTTCAGAAACTCGTGCTATGATTGCTTCTTGCTCTCCATCAGCGTGTGTCGGGCTTTGGTTCTCACTAAGAAAAAGGCTCGAAGGTTCTCTGCAGTTGGACTATGCCAGAACCTGTGCAGCGCTGCCCGCCTGTCGTGTACAGCGCAACGACTCTGATCATTCCACCAACGAACAGGTTGTCTTTTGTGACGGACTCACAATTTAGGTACAGATGCATCAGCGGCAGCTTGGATTACATCAGTCGTGGACTCTTTTCTTTTCTTTTTTTTTTAAATAAATCTTGTGGGACTTAACTGCTAAGGTCATCAGTCCCTAAGCTTACACACTACTTAACCAAAATTATCCTAAGGACAAACACACATACCGATGTCCGAGGGAGGACTCGAACCTCCGCCGTGGACTCTGTCGCTGTGCTCAAGCACAGCAAGCTGGTTATAAAGCGTCAATTTCACCTTGAATAAAAGCCACTTGGATGGTGTTCCCTCAGAATAGACTCATTGTAAAAGGCGGACAGTAATAGAAATGTGGTCATTTGAGTCGAGGTCGTCTGTCACTTCCCAGTCGACAGAGTCTACGAGAGCAGGAGAGCAAATTGTCAAATCAAAAAACGTGTCATGGAGCCCATATTCAGGAGACATCAGTCCTATATAAGATGATCTTACAAGGAAACATAAACGTATAGCAGCAGCGCCCGACGTGAAATTACAAGTCATGCCTCCACTAACTCTGTAAACAGCACATCTGTCAACCACATTGTCAATTGTAAAGAACTTGAAATATGATCCCATTTGATATCCTGTGTACTGGCAGTGAGATAGCACTGGCCCCACATTTGTTCTATCTGGGTCAGGTCTGGGGATCTTGCTGGCCACAGGAGTGTCTCAGCTCCAGGCTGGAAGTTCACAGAGACACGTGCAATGTGTGGACGAGCATTGTCCTGTTGAAATATGCCACCACCTTACTCACATGAGAGGTAACAAGTTAGCATGCAGAATGTCAAGGCGTACTGTTGTGCTGTCAGAGTTCCCTCAGTCACTACCATCCATGACCCGAAGTCATACCCAATGGCTTCCCAAACCATAAAGCCAGAGTAACACCACTGTGTTTCTCCAAATCATTGGAAGGAATGGGGTCTCTCCGCAGTCGCTCTCTGAAATGAGAGCTAGCTGTACACATAAAAAGGCTGATGTGAGGATTTGGCATGTTTCAGGTGCCTGTTGGACAAGGTGCAAAGCCATCTTCTGTGCTGAGGTTGGTGAGCCAACACTATACACATGTTTGCAGCTCCTCGTGGAATAACGATACATGTTCCTTAATGATTCACAATTTTTAGCATTTTCTGCTTCCTTACTGTATTAGTAAAATGAGGTTACAATACCCACACACAAGCTATATAGGGTTTGTACCAAGCAAGTTACTCTCTGGATCAAATTCCATTCCTTATTCAGGGTGAAGCTAACTGTCCCACTGGATACCCAGAATAAGTTTAAGACTGCACATATACAAGGAGAATACTGCAGGTCTTTTCCAAATACTTATTTGCAAATGTTATATGCTAGAACTATTTAAGTGCCAGTCTACACTGATGGTCTAAATAGGGGACAACCTCGCTTGCTCTGTGGTTTGCCCCAGCAGTTTCTCAAGACCCACTTGACTTAGGTATTAAATGCCTGCATTGTAGAGCTATATGCTACCTTGATACTACTTTAGCAGATGACTAGATGTGAGTGACCTAAAATGATTAATCGCCTGTACCAAGTAGAGAAAACAGAACTCCTTCCTCAGCTTCCAAAGATTGAGAAAGGTGATGATCCTGATTTGTGCCAGGACTTACATGAAATCCAAGAATGTGTGGGATTATTTAGTCTCCACCATACCCGCCGAGGATGGACACCTGGAGTAGTGCAGAACTGTGATTGATCTCTGAACATCATCAGACCATGCTTCCTGGTCACATCACAACTCCACAGCCGTTGTGCCGTGGTATTATCAGAAGCTTCAGTTCTCTAGTCCAGATGCTGCTAGTCTCTGACCAACAGGTGGGATGATACACAAGTGGTAAGGAGTCCATTACTTGGCATTGGACTCCGCAGTTTTCGGTTACAATCTGCTTGGCGCACAATACGGCAATTCCCCTGGTGGTGCTCAGACGTGGTCGACCGGAATCTTCACGACGAAAATGCCTGCCTTCACTTTCCCATAGTCCAACATCGGGCCGCTGTCCTATCCGAATGCCGCAAAAATCTGTACATTGCACAATCTGAATAGCCGCCCAAATGGAGACCCACGATGAAGTCTCTTTCAAACTCTGTCAGGTGCAGATAAAGCTGTCTCACATGAGTACGCTTTATCTCTATATCCTTCACAGTGATCACTCAACAGCTGGCGCTATTCTCGTCCGTTGCATAAACTATTAGGCTCGGTAACAACACAATACACGAACGACACTAATGCAATCTGGTAACCTTTGTACCTGTCACAGAGAATGGCAACTCGAATCAGTAACATTCCCGCCAATAGCGTGTATGAGTACGACATTACACTGACATTCGCTATGTTTTTTTATTTATTTATTTACACGTCAAGTTCCGTAGGACCAAACTGAGGAGCAAACCTCCAAGGTCATGGAAGTGTCAGTACATGAAATTACAACATAAAAGTAAGAATAGATAAAAATAAAATGTTTGTGAACCCAAAAAAGTCAAGCCATATGTTTAAGTAAACGCAGTCAACAATGTAACATAAAAATCAGTTTAATTTTTCAAGGAACTCCTGAACAGAATAGAAGGAGACACCCTTGGGGAAACTCTTCAGTTTCGATTTGAAAGCGCGTGTATTACTGCTAAGATTTTTTAATTCTTGTGGTAGCTTATTGAAAATGGATGCAGCAGTATACGGCACACCTTTCTCCACAAGAGTTACGGACGTCCGATCCAAATGCAGGTTGGATTTCTGCCGAGTATTAACTGAGTGAAAGCTGCTTATTCTTGGGAATAAGCTGATATTGTTAACAAGAAAGAATATATATATTGAGTGGCCAATGTCAAAATACCTAAACTCGTGAACAGGGGTCGGCAAGATATTCGTGAACTTACACCACTTATTTCCCGAACCACCCGTTTCTGAGCCAAAATATTATTTTAGAATGGCAAGAGCCACCCCAAAATATAATACCATACGACATAAGCGAATGAAAATAAGCAAAGTAGACTAATTTTCGTGTCGAACGATCACTCACTTCAGATAACTTTCGAATAGTAAAAATGGCAGCGTTAAGTCTTTGAACAAGATCCTGAACATGGGCTTTCCACGGCAGTTTACTATCTATCTGAACACCTAGAAATTTGAACTGTTCAGTTTCACTAATCATATGCCGATTCTGTGAAATTGAAACGCCAGGTTTTGTTGAACTCTGTGTTAGAAACTGTAAAAATTGAGTCTTACTGTGATTTAGCGTTAGTTTATTTTCTACTAGCCATGAACGTTGGTCATGTACTGCACTATTTGATCAGTGTTGGACACAACATCTTTACTACCAAGCTAGCGTCATCAGCAAACAGAAATATTTTAGAGATACCCGTAATACTAGAGGGCATATCATTTATATAAATATGGAACAGGAGTGGCCCCAAGACTGATCCTGGGGCAACCCCCCCCTCCCCACCCCCACCCACTTGACCGTACACGCCTCAGACCCCACATCACAGTCATTCTCAACACTATGAATGATGACCTTTTTCTGTGTGTTGCTAAAGTAAGAGGTGAACCAATTGTGAGCTACTCCCCGTATTCTGTAATGGTCCAACTTCTGGAGCAATATTTTCTGATAAACACAATCAAATGCCTTAGTTAAATCAAAAAATATGCCTAGCGTTAGAAACATTTTGTTTAACCCTTCCAGTACCTCACAGAGAAAAGAGAATATAGCATTTTCAGTTGTAAAACGACTTCTAAAACGAATTGTACATTTGAAAGCAAATGGTGTGATATAAAATGATCAATTACCCTCACATACACAGCGTTTTCAATACTTTAGCAAACACTGATGGCATAGAAATAGGTCTAAAATTGTCTACATTATCCCATTCTCCATTTTTATGAAGCGGCTTTACTACTGAGTACTTTAATCGTTCAGGAAACTGACCATTCCTAAAGGAAAAATTACAAATATGGCTAAATACGGGGCTAACATGTGCAGCACAGCAGTTTAATATTCTGATAGGCACTCCATCATATCCATGAGAGTCCTTAGTCTTCAGTGATTTAATTATTGATTTAGTCTTCTCCTTGTCTGCATCACAGAGGAACATTTCAGACATCAATCTGGGAAACGCATTTGCCAACAGAGTTGTATGATTTCCTGTAGAAACTAAATTTTTAAAATTCATCTGCAATGCTCAGAAAATGATTGTTAAATACTGTACATGTATCTGATTTATGAGTAACAGAAGTATTTTTACTACGAACTGACTTTATATCGTCGACCTTGTGCTGCTGACCAGACTCTTCCTTCACAACTGACCATATGGTATTAATTTTATCAAGTGAATTAGCTATTCTATTTGTATACCACATACTCTTTGCCTTCCTAATAATATTTTTAAGCACCTTATAGTACTGTTTGTAATGGGCTACTGTAGCTTGATTATGGCTACTTCTAACATTTTGATATACCTCCCGCTTTGTTCTACAAGATATCCTTATCCAACTAGTCATCCACCCGGGCTGCCTATTACTGCCTGTACCCCATGTAGAACGTTCTAATAGAAAGCAACTCTCGAAGAGCATGAGAAATGTGTTAAGGAAAGCATTGTATTTATCATGTATGTTATCGCCACTGTAAACATCCTGCCCCTCTTGTTCCTTGACAAGGTTTAAAAAACTCTCTATTGCTGTTAGATTAACTTTCCTACATACTTTGTAATTAAATATGACATTGGTTTGAGTAAAAAAGCCTTTTAGTGTTAAAATTTGTACATCATAGTCTGAAAGGCCATTCACGCTCTTACTAACAGAATACCCATCTAGTAATGAAGAATGAATAAAAATATTGTCTATGGCTGTGCTACTGTTCTCCTGTACACTAGTTGGAAAAAAAACAGTCTGCATCAGATCATATGAATTTAGGAGACCTACCGATATCATTTTTCTTACACCATCATATACAAAATTAATATTGAAGTCACCACATATAAGTAATTTCTGGTGGTTCCTACAAAGTGAATCAATAACCCTCTCTAGCTTGAGCAGAAATGCTCTGATGTCGGAGTTAGGGGACCTATAAACAACAATAAGAAGTTTAGTTTCACTAAATTTAACTGCCCCGGCACAACATTCAAATATCTGCTCAGTGCACCGTCGTGATACGTCTATGGACTAAAAAGGAATACTGTTTTTTATGTACACAGCCACTCCCCCACCCTGCAAGTAACTCCTTGAAAAACAGCCAGCTAATCTGTATCCTGGGAAAGGAAGCCTCTGAATTGTCAAATTATTTTAGTGGTGCTCTGATATACCAATAATTCCAGAGTCAACATGTATAAGCACTTCACTAACGTTATCTCTAATACCTCTTATACTTTGATGAAATTTGCTAATTCCTTCTCTACTTGGAAACCTTACATCTTCAGAAGGTGAGCCCTTAGTTAGAGGGACTTCCTTTAATCAGGTATACTTACCAGCTGACTTCAATCTAAAAAAGCTGCAGCTCTAACACCAACTCTTACAGGAATTTTTCTATGAGTGACCCCACCACCACCCACTACACTGTCACCTATAAGCTTTGCCAGCCTCCCCTTCCCATACCTATTGAGGTGCAGCCCATGCATAGTAATACTCGATCTACTCATAGACTCAACTGACACCACTGAAATGTGACCTATGCCCTCTGCCATCAGCGCCTTCTCCAACCCCATGTTAACGCACCTAACAACCGCAATTAGATAAGGCCGATCATGACGCTGAAACAGTTGCACGAAATGCACATTAATGCCACCAGTTTGAGTAGCTATCTTTACCAGGTCACCGCCTACATCATGTTCTCTGTCCCTATCAAGACTGTTCCCTGCTCCACCCACTATCACTACTCGATCCTCCTCTGTAAAATTCCTACACAACTCCCCTATGCTATCAGTCACCTGAGCCAATCCTGCACTAGACTTCACAATGATGGTGACCTGGTACTCACTCCCCAACACTTCCTGCAACTGCTGGCCCCCACCTCTACCATGCAAACTACCTAGTAACAGAACCTTCTTCTTTCTGTTAGACTTTGCAACTGACCTAGGCATCCTAACTGCTGAGGACTGCTGCATGTGCCCCACCTCTATAACTACAAGAGGCTCCTCTCCACTCAACTCTGACAGTTGGTCAAATCTATTGCATATCCGCAAAGTACAATTGTCTGAATACCTCCTCCTCCTAGCTGCCTTCTTGCCAGCTGTCAGTTACCATTCCCCAACACCCTTCACTCTCCTCAACCTATCTAGTTCCTCCTTTGCGCGCTGTAACTGCACCTGAAGGGCACAGATCTTACGCTCCTGTTCTACTATCAACTACAGATCCTGCATTACCAGGAGAGGATCTCGTTAGAATGGCCACTGGCTTCCCCATTGCATTCCCCCAATGAAAATACTTTGAACAAATGCCTCACCATAACCCCACTATTCACAGACCTACGACAGAGCCCAAATCTCTCACTCATGATACAATTTTACAGTTACTGAAAAAAACTATACACGTTACCTAGGTTCAATTACACCAGCAGAACTATTTATAGAACTAACAATAGCGCTCTCGAAATTCTCTGTCTACTAAAAGAGCAACCACTTTTATTAATACTAGGACACCGCAACTAATACCAATACCAACAAAATTTCACAAAATTATTAGCTAAATCCAAAAATTCGAGCGGCCACTGGAACACTCAACGAAGTTAAAACACTGAATGAAAGTTTTAGTGAAATATTTCACTAGAAACAATAAGAAACGTCAGCTGAAAACTAAAGCACGACCTCAACGCACAGAAAACTGAAAAACACGGCGAGCGAGCGTTTCCTAAAGTTTATTAAATCGTTATTTCGCCACAAACAGCACGAAACACAGCTGAAAACAATTAAATTTGATAACTGTATAACAGTGCACAAATAACTTTTTCAGTACTTAGCTTTATAACGGCTACGGCTGCAACTGCACGCTGCAAAATACAAACACACTTTGTCTACTCGGTACTTCACTTTTTTTGTCAGGTATTGTATAAAGTAGACTAATGTCATTCCTACGAGAACAGCTTCCAGTTAAAGTTTTTTACCCTCTCTCTATGCTTTTGCTGTCTGTTCTGAGTGTAGCAGCAATTGTCTGCAGAGCATCATTTTGGTTGTATTAGTATCCTTGTCCTGCTTGCTTAGTATGTTCCACAGCCAAACTTCAGACTGGTACAGTGCTTGCAGTTCGACAGCCTGTTCATTAAATATAGAATTTTAACAGTTATTAATTTATATATTCTTTGCAGCGTTAACTACAAACTTACTGAACTACCTAATTTATGTGTAACAAATCAAAGGCATGACTACTATACAAGAAACTGTACTTCTCTGCTGTTGCCACAAAATAAATTAGCTGAAACTAACAATAGTGATAAGTATATGGCAATTAAAATATATAACAAATTGTCTAAGAATGCGTCAATCAAGACTGACAAATTATTTAAAGAAAATGTACATAAAGTCTTGTTAACTAATCCATTCTATTCATTAGAAGAATTTTTAGAAATGCCCAATATCAACCTAAATATGTAACAAGTTATTTTGTAAAATTAATAGTTTAAGTGAACTGACGAAGTCTATTGAACGTAATAATGCTGAATGACCAATAAAGAATCTGAATCTCGTCCAAAACAACACAACCCGACCACGATATTATTGCACTTGGCCTCCCGTTGCCGTTATCAGAAACACGCAGCGACAATTACAGTAAACAATTGCAGTGGTGGCTACAGAAAACGCTTCGTATTGTGAATGATTTCAAGAACGTTGTGCGTATACTATCATGTGGTTCAGGCTGGCCTCGTGAAAAATCACAATGAAAACCTACGATAAACCGACCATAGTGCCCTCATTCCTAGATGCGATAAGGATCAAGGCAATCAGCTAGAGGTTATATTTCTTGATTTTCGAAAAGCATTTGACTCAGTACCACAACTATGCTTATCGTCAAAAATACGATCATCAAGTGAAATTTATGACTGGATTGAGGACTTTTTGGTAGGGAGGACACAGCGTGTTATCCTGGATGGAAAGTCATACTCACATGTAGAAGTAGCTTTGGGGGTGTCCGAGAGAAGTGTTATATATTAATCAGGTTGCAGATAATATTAATAGTAAAATCGTGCTTTTAGCAGGTGTTGCAGTTATCTATAATGAAGTCCTGTCTGAAAGAAGCTGCGTAAATATTCAGTCATATCTTGATAAGATTTCTGTCTGGTGCAGAGACTAGCAACTTACATTAAATGTTCATAAATGTAAAATTTTGCACTTCCAAAACGAAAACATGTAGTATCCTATGACTACAATATCAATACGTTATTGTTGGAATCGGCCAACTCATACAAGTACCTGGGTGAACAGTCTGTAGGGCTATGAAATGGAATGATCACCTAAGTTCAGTCGTGAGTAAAGCAAGTGGCAGACTCCGGTTCATTGGAGAAGTGCAATCAGTCTACAAAGGAGATTGCTTACAAATCACTTGTGCGGCCCGTTCTACAGTATTGCTCAATGTGTGAGTCCTATACCAGACAGAACTAACAGGGGCTATTGAACGTATGCAGAGAAGAGCAGCACAGATTGTCACAGGTTTTTTTAATGTGCCACAGAGATTCTGAAGGAACTGAACTGGAAGACTCTTGAAGATAGATGTAAACTATCCCGAGAGAGTCTATTAACAAAATTTCAAGAACCGGTTTTAAACGATTGTTCTAGGAAAATACTACAATCCCCTACGTATCGCGCACATAGTGATCGTGAGGATAAGATTAGAATAATTGCTGCACACACAGAGGCATTCAAACGAACATACGTGAACAGTACAGCAAGAAACCCTAATAACTGGTACAATGCGACATTCCATCTGCCGTGCATCTCGGTCCAGCAAGAAACCCTAATAGCGGGTACAATGCGACATTCCATCTGCCGTGCACCTCACTGTGGTCTGCTGCATATACAGGGTGTCCCAGCTATCTTGTCCACCCAAAATATCTCTGGAACAATAACAGCTATTGGAAAACGACTTTCACCGGTATCAATGTAGGGCTGGGGCCCATGAATGTACATATTTGGAAACATTCTAAAACGAAAGCATATGTGTTTTTTAACACAAACTTATGTTTCTTTAAATGGACCTCCTATATTTTTTCTTCAGCAATCCATAGCACGACAAAGCACACACACAATGGCGTTGATTGCATCGCAATATTCCCATTACATCCCGAGATATTAAGACGCGAAGTTGACGCTTGAAACACCCGACATGCGCTGCTAGCGCACGTCCTGAGGCTCAGGCGTGAACCCCATGCTGTCCGTAATCGCGATGTGATTGACATGCGTAATCACACTTCCATACTTATCAAGAGGTCCGAAACGAATAATACGGTCTGCTACCATCCTGCATTAACGTCGTACATTCCAGCGGGTATTTATCCCATAGGCTAGGGGTGATGCGGTTCTGTAACATATCCGTCAACCGCGACGTTAGTCACAAAGTTTACCGAGCGAGGTGGCGCAGTGGTAAGACACTGGACTCGCATTCGGGAGGACGACGGTTCAATCCCGCGTCCGGCCATCCTGATTTAGGTTTTCCGTGATTTCCCTAAATCACTCCAGGCAAATGCCGGGATGGTTCCTCTGAAAGGGCACGGCCGACTTCCTTCCCCATCCTTCCCCAATCCGATGAGACCGATGACCACGCTGTCTGGTCTCCTTCCCCAAAACCAACCAACCACAAAGTTAACTTCGATTATCGTTAATCCGTTACTAAAAAGGTAATGCCGTTCAACGTTAAAACTTTACTTTACTGTAGATCTAGCGCAAGTGACAGTTAATCATTCACTCGTAATAGTAAAACTCATGTTGATGGTTTTAGTGAAATGAGCAAGTGGACTAAAAGTTTTGCCGTTGTTTAGGTAAAAATGTTTTGATTTGGGAAGTTCAGGTAGGACATAGAAGATGAATGTAAACATGTTTAACCAATTAGTTTTATTATCACATAATTATCAATGTTATGATTATCTAATGCGTTAAATGACAAATTGTTGCAAACAAATGTTTCTTAACATCACTGGATAAAATGGCCCTTTGTAGAAACTTCCACTGTGATACTAGCACTACATACTAAGCATAGCGTTCACATCTCATGCTCAAAGTGATGCCCATTGGCTTGCTTACATAGGGTCACTCTGCGGATGAAGGATGCCCTACTTCGTGCTACTGTTTCCTCTTTGATGGCTGTACAAGCATCAATAATGCGTTGCTTCATGTCCTCTGGTGTTGTTGGTTCATGTTGGCAAACAGCATCCTTCACTGCTCCCCAAAGAAAATAATCCAGCGGTGTAAGGTCCGGAGATCGGGCAGGCCGTCCTACTGGGCCACCTCGTCCAATTCACCTACCAGGGAACTTACGGTTCAGAAGTCGTGGTGCTCGTAAGGCAGGGCATCCGTCATGCTGATACCACATGACCATTCTCCGATTCAGAGGTACGGTGTCCAAGAGAACAGAAAGATAGTGTCGTATAAATCTGGAGTATTGTCTGCCATTTTGGATGCCATTTATAAAGAAGGGTCCGATAATTGTATCTCCAATAGTCCCACACCAAACATTAACTTTCCACGGACGTTGATGCTCTACCTGACAGAGCCATTTTGGATTGTCTGCGGACCAATAATGCATATTCCTCATATTGACAATTCCTTTGTTGGAGAATGACGTCTCGTCGGTAAAGAGAACATCTGCAAAAAAATTTTGGATTAGTCAGAAGTTTTTGCTGAGCCCACCGACAAAATGTTACCCTATTGCGGAAGTCATTTCCATGAAGATCCTGGTGTAAATGAACATGGTAAGGATGAAATTTATGACGTTTAAGAATACGCTGTGCACTTGATTTCGACGCACCAACTTCACGTTCAATTTGACGTGTGCTGATTTGAGGATTCACAGCTATGGTAGCGAGCACAGCAACTTCAGCACGTTCATCTGTGCGTGTTCTAGGACGATGTCGAGGTCTTGGATTTAAGCTTCCCGTTTCACGTAGACGAGATGTGAGACGACCAAACATCCGGCGCGAAGGCGATGGCTTGTCAGGGAATCGTCTTCTGTACAGTCGTTCTGCCTGAACAGCATTTCGTCCACCTACAACAGGGTACAGTACAGGTATGTAGAGTAGGGTAGAAAACAGACATATTAACTTAATAATCATAATGTCCGCTAACAGTACTATCAACAAACAAGCAATCTCATAACGTATTTCCCGTCAACGTACATTCTCCATAGATCAGCAGCATTTCTACCATATCTTCATGTGTGTACATTATACTGTACAGTTCCACAACACAACGTTTATTCACAATGTGTACTACCTCCGTGCCGTCACTAGACTACTCTCATGCACGACTACACTGGCAAGCGGTGTAATGCACGCCAAAGCAACAACAAATGGGATGCTCGGAGGGTGGTGGAGTATAGGAATTTGCGTGGGTCGCAAATCATAAACAAGGCGAAGTGGTAACTGTGGCAGTAGTGGGAACTACGTTGGACACTTGACTAGGTAGAGCCAGGCCCTGCGCGACAGGCACAATGGGTCATATAAAGCATTAGATAAACCTTATTTTGGGTGTGCAGGATAGATAAGACAAACTGACGGGTGTACACCGATCGGTACTGGTTCATATTGTGTACGTAGATACGTAAAACATGCAAGAGGGAAACCATTATGTGCTTATGAGAGTTGATGGCAGCAGACCGTATTATTCGTTTCGGACCTCTTGATAAGTATGGAAGTGTGATTACGCATGTCAATCACATCGCGATTACGGGCAGCATGGGGTTCACGCCTGAGCCTCAGGACGTGCATGTCGGGTGTTTCAAGCGTCAACTTCGCGTCTCAGTATCACGGGATGTAATGAGAATATTGCGATGCAATCAACGCCATTGTGTATGTGCTTTGTCATGCTATGGATTGCTGAAGAAAAAATATAGGAGGTTCATTTAAAAAGACGTAAGTTTGTGTTAAAAAACACATATGCTTTCGTTTTAGACTGTTTCCAAATATGTACATTCATGGGCCCCAGCCCTACATTGATACCGGTGAAAGTCGTTTTCCAATAGCTGTTATTGTTCCAGAGATATTTTGGGTGGACAAGATAGCTGGGACACCCTGTAGATGTAGATGTTGATGTAGATGCAGATTGTGGTCGACTAATATACTACACTCTCGCGAATTCGTCCATTTATTGTGCATGTGGGTGCCGGTCTAGCGAAAGCGCCGGATTATGAAGAGTGTCTTAAATTTTGTGTAAACACGTAAGGATTATATTTCATTGAATACCAAGATACAATCATTTTCATGACAAACTTTGTCCTTGAGTGAGTACATATACAGTAGTATCACTTACTATGGAAGACTTTTTTAGTTGTCGGAATGACAATAGGCGACGGCAGTTTGTTTCATCACACAACAGCTTTACGAGCATTACATCGGTACTGCATGCTTATGGTTGTTGCATAATGTGCTCCAGGAAGATGTCTGCAGCTTCAGCACCAGCAACGTGAGATATCTTCATGTTCTCCCCTCCTACGTACTCTTCTTCATCACTTTTATCGTAACTTCCCTGCATACTTTTGGTCATAAACTGATGCTCGTCCATCACTGCACTCAGCAGCAATGGCTTTCTGTGAAGAACCTTAGTCCAGCTTTACTCTAATTTCGACTTTCTGCTTGAAATCCAGCTTAAAGTGTTTCCTTTTAGAAACCATGATACCGAACAGCTAAGAAAGCCACAATATCAACCATGTATAGTATTGCTTAACATTATAGTTAACTACAATGCTCCATGTGATGATTCGTTATTGCGTGCCTCATTTCTGCTTTAATGACTAGAGGCTGGATGTGGGCCGGATTACTGAGAGGCCGGAGTACTGAGGGTCAGATCAGCGAAACTTTAGTGTACTACTCTAAACATCAAATGACTCAACGCTTCATACAAACATATGCTAGCGCCGTGTAGCGATGGCATGTCGTAGTTGGCAACACTGTGCCATTTGAGCTGCAAGGTCACTACTACGGGTGTATGTTTCCCAGTTTCGAAACATGATTCCAAACGGTGTCCACATCAAGCAAGCTTCAGATAACAGACGCTTAATTGTAATATTTTGTATATAAAGTCGCCATTCCGTCACAATATAGCAAAACGATTGTGATGCGCTATGCTGTAGATTTCAGTCGTAATACAGTTAAAACGTTCACGAGTACATTTAACTCACAAGTGTTTTACTTAATATTTCAGGCTTTCTACATTGCTGGGTAGATTGTAGTGTAGTTTTATCAACACGTTGTTATTGTTGTGGTCTTCAGTTCTGAGACTGGTTTGATGCAGCTCTGAATGCTACTCCATCCTGTGCAAGCTTCTTCATCTCCCAGTACCTACTGCGACCTACATCCTACTGAGTCTGCTTAGTGTATTCATCTCTTGGTCTCCCTCTACGATTTTTACCCTCCACGCTGCCCTCCAATACTAAATTGGTGGTCCCTTGATGCCTCAGAACATGTCCTACCAACCGACCCTTTCTTCTAGTCAAGTTGTGCCACAAACTCCTCTTCTCCCAAATTCTATTCAATACCGCCTCATTAGTTATGTGATCTACCCATCTAATCTTCAGCATTCTTCTGTAGCACCACATTTCGAAAGCTTCTACTCTCTTCTTGTCTAAACTGTTTATCATCCATGTTTCACTTCCATACATGGCTACACTTCGTAGAAAAACCTCCAAAAATGACTTCCTGACAAATCTATACTCGATGTTAACAAATTTCTCTTCTTCAGAAACGCTTTCCTTGCCATTGCCAGTCTACATTTTATATCCTCTCTACTTCGACCATTATCAGTTATTTTGCTCCCCAACTAGCAAAACTCCTTTACTACTTTAAGCGTCTCATTTCCTAATCTAATTCCCACAGCATCACCAGATTTAATTCGACTACATTCCATTATCCTCGTTTTGCTTTTGTTGATGTTCATCTTATATCCTCCTTTCAAGACACTGTCCATTCCGTTCAACTGCTCTTCCAAGTCCTTTGCTGTCTCTGACAGAATTACAATGTCATCGGCGAACCTCAAAGTTTCTATTTCTTCTCCATGGATTTTAATACCTACTCCGAATTTTTCTTTTGTTTCCTTCGCTGCTTGCTCAATATACAGATTGAATAACATCAGGGAGAGGCTACAACCCTGTCTCACTCCCTTCCCAACCACTGCTTTCCTTTCATGTCCCTCTACTCTTATAGCTGTCATCTGGTTTCTGTACAAATTGTAAATAGCCTTTCGCTCCCTGTATTTTACCCCTGCCACCTTTAGAATTTGAAAGAGAGTATTCGAGTCAACATTGTCAAAAGCTTTCTCTAAGTCTACAACTGCTAGAAACGTAGGTTTGCCTTTCCTCAATCTAGCTTCTAAGATAAGTCGTAGGGTCAGTATTGCCTCACGTGTTGCAATATTTCTACGGAATCCAAACTGATCTTCTGTAAAGAATTCGCGTTAGTATTTTGCAGCTGTGACTTATTAAACTGATAGTTCGGTAATTTTCACATCTGTCAACACCTGTTTTCTTTGGGATTGGAATTATGTTTATGATATTGTAGCAGAGTACGTCCAACATCATGGAAGTCGATGGTTTTCGCGGACTAAAGACGCGATTGAGATGTTTTGTTTCTTTCAAGGTTTGCAGTGTTTCGTTAGACAGTGTTCTTTTTAAACTTCTGAGAGCAATCATTCCATATTGACGTATAAAACCCAAAATATTCTTCTTTTCAACAATAGTTTCTTTTCAAAAATATGTTTTTAATTCCGCGTGAATGTAACATCAAAGGTAAGCTCTAAATAAGAATCAACGTTAGCGTATGCAGGCAGCAAAATCACATTCCGCGGATTTTAATTTGGCGTTCCGGGCAAGGAGAAAATTGCCACTCGAGTTTCGCAATATTCTGCTCTGTAGCACAAAGTGAATACCAGAAAACGAGTAACATTTTCTCGTAATCTTGCGGAGCTCTCTATTCTTATAAATCGAGATGTTTAACTGTTCTTACGAAACAAGGCCTGCTGTAGAATCTCGTTTTCGCTTTTGGCACTGCCCCATCAGAAAAAAATCCAAAGGGATTGGCACTTTTAATTTGAGTAGCGCCCGTAAGAACAAAGGAATGTGTTTCTACCGAAAACTGCTTTTTTGTCATTGACATCAACGATTAAACATATTGGCGTGTTCTGCCACAGACTGCTCACTCCGTCTTGTTGAAGGATGGCCAGTATCACAAGCCAGCAAAATTTTACTGTTTTCCTTTAACTGGCATGAAACAGCTAATCTATATGTTTTCGGGTGTTCTGATAGTTAAAATGTTAATGAAAATACTAAATTAGCTCTCGTTTTGAAGTTATGATAACTTTACTTTATTGCCTACATGGCCTTATGCGTGTATCTATCTTGGTGTTATCCCTCCGAGGAAAGTCTTTGAAAGCGCAACCGCTTTGCGTGGCGTTTGTAGTTTCCTGCTGGTTATTCCCTGACTACTGTCCAGCAGTAATCGGCTAACAATGATGCATGCCACTTTCCTTGGTGCGAGGAGTGTTTTTTAAGTAAGTACCGTTTTGTAATTTAAAAAAAAAGACGTGCTGAGACATCGCAATAATTTTATTTTTACATGAAAGCCTGTACCTTAATCTACTTTTCTACATAAATCCCGTCGATAGTGAGGCACTTGTCATAACGGCGTACCAGTTTTTGAATACCCTCCTCATAGAAGTCTGCCACCCGACTTGTTAACCATTGCATCACCACTGTTTTGACTTTGTCATCGTCTTGAAGATGCTGACCGCCCAGGTGTTTCTTCAAGTGCAGGAACAGATGGTAGTCACTGGGCGCAAGATCGGGACTGCACGGAGGATGATCTAGAGTTTCCCATCGAAAAGATGTGATGAGATCTTTGGTCTGATTCGCCATATGCGGACGGGCATTGTCTTGCACCAAAACGATGCCCTTGCTCAACTTGCCACGTCTTCTGTTCTGAATTGAATGGCGCAGATTGTGCAATGCCTTACAGTAAGCTGCTGCATTGATTGTCTCAATGCGAGGCAGAAATTCCACAAGCAAATACTCCTTTTCTGTCCCAAAAAACTGTGCACATGATTTTCCAGGCAGAAATTGTTTGCTTAAACTTCACTTTTGTGGGTGAATCTGAATGCCGCCATTCCATGGAGTGTTGCTTTGATTCTGGTGTGATGTAGGCCACCCATGTTTCATCGCCCGTAAACATTTGGCTTAAGAAATCATCACTGTCGTTGTGGTACCACTCAAGGAAAGTCAATGCACTGTCTAAACGTTTGGTTTTGTGCACATCCATCAACATTTTCGGTACCCAACATGCACACAATTTGCGGTAATTCAAGTGCTCGGTCACAATGCCATACAAAACACTACGAGAAACATTAGGAAAGTCATCCCACAAGCAGGAAATTGTAAAGCGTCTGTTTTCTCTCGCCTTATTGTCCACTTCCTGCACCAAACTTTCATTACTGACTGAAGGACGCCCACTCTGTTGTTCATCATGCACGTTTTTGCGGCCATCTTTAAATGCTCTCACCCACTTTCTTCCCATTCCATCACTCATAATGTTTTCTACGAAAACTGTACAGATCTCACGATGAATATGGATTGCTCTTAGGCCTTTAGCACTAAGAAATCTTATAACAGCCCGTACTTCACAGTGAGCGGGACTCACGATTATCGGAGGCATCTTAAACGTTCAGAACACAAAGTAAATAAGGAAGAATCAGACTGTAATGGCATCAGTGCGTAGACAACGGATGTAGGTACCCAGTGCGCATGCGCAGAACGCCGACCGCAGCGCTGCGGCCGCGGTGTGGTAAAACGGTACTTACTTAAAAAACAAGCCTCTTATCTCATTTCCATGTGCGAAATTTGCTGGTGGAAGCGTTCTCCGAGTTCGTCGGTTACAGAACCACAGTTGTCAGAAAAGCAGCCCAAGTTGAAACTAGGTAATGTAACTTTTAGGGCATGTTGCATCCCAGTCTATTGTAGCAGTGCAGAAGATTTTCCACAAGGTCCTTATAGTTTCCTGCCCTCTTATTTCCTAGAAAGTTTGTTGATACTTGAACAAAGGCATCCAACTAACTTTTCATCGTCTGACAGGACGAAATGCTTATCTGTATACAATTTGCGTATCTGGGGATCCACGAAAATCTCCTCGTTTATTTTCACCTCATTAACACGTGAAAATTTCTCGCGTAAATAGAGAAATGTCTCCCCAGTTGTGTCCATTGTCTTAACGAGGTTTTCAATTACGCCCAGTTTTATATGTAGAGGAAGGAGAATTATGTTCTTGGATTCAGAAAGTGTGTCGTGCATAACAGCGTGAGATCCTGGCTCAAGCGACTGACGCTTAAGCTAATCTTTCTTTTTTGCCGCAGCTATCCCAGAGGCACAGGAAGCAACAGAACATGGTGTAGCCGTTTTGTAGCCCAAGTAACATGCCTATGACTTTCTAATCCCCGGAAATCTGCCATTTGAATTTGTCACAGTTCAATCGCAATAACAATTGTTTCCTGTTATCATATATTTCATTCGTGTAATGTGAATACCCAATCGCAATCGATGGTAACACGTTGCCATTATGCAGCAGCACATACTTGAAACTTACTCTCGAGGAGTAAATGAACAACCTCCACTGATCACTTTTATAGCCAAAGCCCATAGCTGCCACTAGTCCCTGTACATCACTACAAAATACCATGTTCTTTTCACTTTCAAAAAATGGCATATGGCTAGCTGTTATGGAACACAGTGATATTTACAGTGTTATTTATTTATTTCATGTTCCGTAAATCTCATACTGTGAGCACGTCACATGAGATGTGGAACGAGTCAAACATACAAAACAACGAACATACAAAAAGATACAAAACAGTCTTCGTTAAATATATAAAAAATGTTCTACATAACTGCATATAGTTAACACAAAGTTTAGAGGAAAAACAGATATTGTACATATAACAGCAGATTTCTTTGAGTGTTAATACAATATTTCATGTTTTAATTCGGAGAAAAATTGCAAGCACATTTCTTTGTTAACAAGATGGATGATTCTATCTAAATGCTATTTCCCCTTTTGCATCATAAAACTCTTCTAATGTATAAACAGATATATTTCACAAATATTCCTTTAGTTTTGCTTTAAAAAGAGATTCATTTTCTCTTAAACATTTTATCTGGTCAGGGAGATGGTTAAAATTTTTGTTCCTGACCATTTGACACCTCTCTGAACAACTGTCGGGTTCTTAAGTTCACAATGAGGATTTTCTTTCCCTCTTGTATTATATTTGTGATAGTTCTTATTTGATGGAAATTGTGCAGGGTTCTTAATTACAAAACACATCAGCGAATATATGTACTGGGATGCAGTGGTCATTATTTGCAGCTTTTTGAAAATGTTACGGCATGATGTCCTAGGGGGTACTTTGCACATAATTCTAATAGCCCTTTTCTGGGCCACAAAAATTCTCTTTGCCAAAGCTAAATTTCCCCAGAAGATAATTCCATAACATGTAAGAGAGTGAAAATACCCATAGTACGCGGACTTCATAGTGGTTAAATCTCCTATGGAAGACATCATTCTGATAACATACATAGCTGAGCTCAATTTTTTTAGGGTCTGTTGTATATGGAAGGACCAGTTCATTTTGCTATCAATATGTACTCCAAGAAATTTAGACACATCCATTCTTTCTATTGGTTGATTTCCACATGTTACATTTATTTCTCTCACTTTTTTGGTTTTTGCATGGAACTAGATAAAATTTGTCTTACTTGAGTTTAGAGAGAGACCATTAACACTGAACCAGTTAATCACTTCAGAGAGTATGTTGTTAACTGACTCCTCGAAATTAACATCTGATTTACCACTCATGAAGATGGTGGTATCGTCAGCAAAAAGAGTAAATTTGCAAGGCAGTCTTGCACACAATGGTAAATCATTTATAAACATCGAAAACAACAGTGGCCCCAGAATTGAGTCTTGAGGCACACCACAACTAATAGAATTCCATTCAGACTGAGCGGAGGTATCCCTTGACTCATCTGAGCTGCTTAAAATTACTTTCCGTTTTCTTTCCTGAAGATAAGATTGCAGCCAGTTACCTGCGACACCCCTTATTCCAAGTAGTTTGGCTTTCTGCATGAGAACGTGGTGATCTACACAATCAAATGCATTTGATAAGTCACAGAAAACACCAATTCCTATCATTTTTTGATTTAGACATTCAAGATTCCACTGTTGTAGCCGTGACGCCAACAGTTCAGCTTTACCTTTCGGCGATTCCAGATCTATCACTAGGTCATTAAGTTCACACTGTGTTATTTTGTGAATCTCTGTACACTCGTCGTTCCACAAAAAAACCAGGATCTTTCGAAGAACAGGGTTTTGAAGGTGATGGTGCAGCGCTAGTTTCACTACTGCCCTCTTCACTATCACAATCAGGTGGGGCAGGAACAAGGATTCCGCCTGGTAGCATAGCCGATGGTATGTTAGGATGTGTCAAGGAAGACTTTTTCTTCTTGGAAATACCATGTGTTAATGGAGTAGGCGCGCAGTCCGGAACCGCGCGACTGCTACGGTCGCAGGTTCGAATCCTGCCTAGGGCATGGATCTGTGTGATGTCCTTAGGTTAGTTAGGTTTAAGTAGTTCTAAGTTCTAGGGGACTGATGACCACAGATGTTAAATCCCATAGTGCTCAGAGCCATTTGAACCATTTTTGTTAATGGAGTTGTCATACAAAAATAACAATCATTCACATAGTTTGATAGATCTCGCCAGATCTTGGGTGTAGCAAAGCCCGTGGAAGATCTTTCACGATTCACTCGCGAATGAAGACTTGGCACGTAAGATATGCAACATACGTGAGTAGCCCGTGACTCGTCCTGATCCCCGATTTCACAGCCAAAGTACAGTCTGTATGCCTTCCTAATACAGGGTGGCGCACGAAATGTGTTACCAATTTGTTCTTTCATAATTTACGGCGCACATTATATATCCCGCTGGGATCTCTACAGCAGTACCAGCAGAGCTTGGAAAAACAAATTAATTACGAAATGACGTGTAATTCACGATACTGCCGCTAGGAGACTAGTAAGCAGCAATGGCTGACAATGGAAGACTGACGACACAGCAACGATCGGAAATTGTGTTACTTTTTCATGAAACGAAAAGCCTTGTTGTGACTCAGAAGCGTTTTCGACAACAGTTTAACACAAGATGGGTCCCTTGCAAGAAGACCATCCACAGGTTGTACGATAAATTTGTACAGGAAGAAAAAGTATTGGAAGCGAAGCGACCTCGGCCTAAGCCTGTTTGTTCGCCGGAGAATATTGAAGCGGTACGAGTTGCTGTACAGAGAAGTCCCGGGAAATCGTGTAGAAAGCCAGCAGTGCAACTGGGAATATCCAGACGCTCCGTTCAACGCATTCTTAAAAGTGACATCCATATGTACCCATACAAGATAACCTGTGCACAGAAGCTCACTGAAGAACACAAGCAGCAGAAACTACTGTTTGCTCAGTGGGCGGAGGATAGAGAAGAAACTCTCAACAACGTTTGGTTTTCAGACGAGGTGCATTTTCATTTAGACGGTGTGGTTAACAAACAAAATGTACGCTTTTGGGCCACTGAAAACCAACACGTGCTTCATGAACGACAACATTATGCTCCGAGGATTACAGCGTGGGCAGCAATTTCCAGTCACGGTCTTATTGGACTCTTTTTCTTTGAGGAAACTGTGAACAGCGAGCGTTATTTGAGTATGCTTCGCAATAGCTTTATTCCACAGCTTCTTGCTACTGCCTTGCCCTTCAACACGCAGTGGTTCATGCAAGATGGAGCAAGAGCACATACTGCAAACACCGTGTTAGAGTTTTTACACGAGCATTTCGATATGCGGATCATTTCACTCAGATTTCCAGGTCGTTTCAATGACGGACAAAATTGCCCCTCCCCCCCCCCCCCTCCCAATAGCCCAGACCTCAATCCATGTGACTTTTTTCTACAGGAAAAAATTTTCCCGAAACATCCACGTGATTTATTGGAGCTTAGAAGACCTATTCTTCAAGCTTGCAGTGAAATTACGGAAGACATGTGCCGTAGGGTAATCACTAACTTCAGTGTTCGTTTGAAGGATGTTAGGAAACGAAATAGTGGACATATTGAGCATGTGCTGAGTTCAAAAT
Organism: Schistocerca serialis cubense; assembly: GCF_023864345.2. Lineage (NCBI taxonomy): Eukaryota > Metazoa > Arthropoda > Insecta > Orthoptera > Acrididae > Schistocerca > Schistocerca serialis. Next base: position 163,741,258 of record NC_064645.1, on the reverse strand, counting down.
GGTTCAAATGGCTCTGAGCACTATGCGACTTAACTTCTGAGGTCATCAGTCGCCTAGAACTTAGAACTAATTAAACCTAAATAACCTAAGGACATCACACACATCCATGCCCGAGGCAGGATTCGAACCTGCGACCGTAGCGGTCACGCGGTTCCAGACTGAAGCGCCTAGAACCGCACAGCCACCCCGGCCGGCCTGTGCTGAGTTAGAACAAATCTCCATGGACGGCTCTTCATTGTAGTATATGTTGCTTTCAGATTGTATTGACAGTAAAGTTTATATTCAAAAACAAAATGGTAACACATTTCGTGCGTCACCCTGTATATGGCGTTATTGGCCTCCTTTGCGGTTTCAGTGTAGCCTGTCCACAAATGCAGCAAAATTTGTCAGTAATGTTCACGCATTAGCGAGGCATATTGAATCAAAGGAATTACAACGACCACACGCACTAACTACACTTCAATAACAAGTTCTTGCAGCACACGAACAGAACACAGCTTGTATCAGTCTGAAACTATGCTTTCCGTTCCTCCCTTCCTGTCTCCTTCCCCTGCTGCTATGAGCCCCGGCTAAAAATAGCGGTCAGCCAGCCACTTCCATCTGCTATATTGTTTTAGCTCCCTCTACCACTTTTTTCCTGTTGCCCATGTTTTACTGCCGACGGCATGCTTCGTCCCAAGCTTTGGTGTGGGTAGGCACATATTTTTCCAAGCTTGTTACCCGTGTTTTACATTCTGTTTTATCTTACTGTTCTGAGTATTTTTCTTAACACCCGTCTCAGTTTGTTACTGAGCGGGCGCTGAAGACCTTGCCGTCGTGCGCCCATAAAACCCTTTCCATCCATCCATCCATCCTAAAAATAGTTAGTCCCCCTTAAACATCCCAACAACCACCACCTAAAAATAGCGACAAAATACACACAGCTGTTGTTGCCTGAAACTTCATCACTCTGTCTATCAGCAGGATTTCGAAGCCTGTATGGGAATGAATTGACAATTAATGCTAATAGATTATAATTACGATTAATTGTAATTAAATGCATCCCATCTTTAAGTTGGAAACGAGAGCTAATTCAAGTTTTTCATTGTCGTTTTCGTTTTCAGCGTGGTCGATATAGTTATAGGTATTTCTTTCATCCCAGTTACATTTGCACAGCTGGCTAAGTGCATTTTTTTCCCCTCTGGGATTATATGGCAAAGCAGTTTTAGTGGTTTTGTTGCCTTCCATATCTTGTACGTGATGCCTTCGTTTTATTCTGTATCCTTTTTTTATATATCAGTAACTGGCTCCTGGTTTAATTCCTGTCTAATATTAACATTATTCTCATCATATTGTAGCGAGGATCATAGCGGAAAACGTCATTTCAGACTGCTTCCCTTTCTTAGTAACACCTTATCAATCAATTCTGTCCTCCTTCACCCTCTTACTATGAACACTGAGCATGCACAGGCCGTTGAGCCCGGCGCCGCTTTGACACGTCGTAACATACTAAATGAACATTCATTACTACACGTTGTCGCTGGAATTGACCAGCCTCCACAGCTCGCACACAACTGGGTAAAATGGTGTGACGTGATCAACCAGATCTGCGTGCTCCATGGACTTATTTAAGATCACATCACTCACATCATTTCCTTTAAACCAAGGGCACCCATACCCGAGGGCAAGGAGGACGCGCCCTCCGCCCCCTACCCCTTACCACTCAGGGAAAGGAAAAAAAATAGTGTGTAATCATGTGTTTTTATTTTTTTTTAAAGTCGATATTATGCAGATTTTTAATAGGATAGGAACTGGATTGGAACTGGAACTTTATTAATGCTACTTGCTACTCGCCCCTCGTCTTCGAAATTATTAAGATTACTTTACATCCCTCCCCGTTTCCCCCCCCCCCCCCTCCCCCCACGGCACTATTGTATGGGCGCTCTTGCCTTAAAAATTTCATACCACGTGATGGCCCCGGGAATAAAACTCTAAAAAAAGAGCTTCATAGAAGTTCTGTGTGTCTTCTGCAATGGATAAAGATTTTTTTTTTTTTTTTACTTTATTGTTATTTTAAAACCTGTACAACTCAGGTAGGCTGGCAGCGGCACACTACGCCGCTCTTCAGCCATAGCGTTTTACAAGAGTATAAAACATGGTGAATGACAATGAACAAAGTGACGGGCAAAAGAGAGAGGTCACAGAGACATAAAAAACACGGAGTCGTTCACATGTGACGATAACAGCACTGAAAACACGTCGGCACGGCGCACAAAACACTGATGAGTCCGACGGCCCAAGTGAACGTAGGAGTGGGACGGCGGACACCAAAAACACTATACGACGTCACACACACGAGACACAAAAGGCGACGATCTCCGGCGCGCGAATGTTCACTATACGTGTGCGAGTCTGGGGACCTGCCAAGAGAGGAGGAGGAGGAAGGGGAGTGGGAGAGCGAGAGGGGAGAGCAGAGATGCCACGGGCAGGGGAGATAGGGGGGAGGGAGGAAGGGGGAGAGGAAGCCCGGGGGAAGAGGGGGAAGGGAGGGGACAGGGAGATGGAAAAAGAAGGGAAGAGAAGAGAAGGGAAGGAGGGTGCCGAAAGGAAAGGACACGGGAAGTGGGGGGCGGGGCAGGGTCAAAGTTGATAGGAGGGGTAGATGGAGGGGACGAGGACATCATCAGGGAGAGGGAGCTGGCGGAAGCCACCTTGGGAGAGGGTATGGAGGGTGGAGAGATGGAGACCGGGTGGGACGTGAGAATACAGGCGCGGCAGTGGGCGGGGGTGGGAGAGGATCGGGGAAATGAGCGGGTGAGGAGGATCAAGTTTACGTGAGGTGTACAGGATACGTATCCTTTCAAGGAAAAGGAGGAGGTGGGGGAAGGGGATGAGATCATACAGGATCCGCGTGGGGGAGGGGAGACGGATGCGATAGGCAAGGCGGAGAGCATGGCGTTCAAGGATTTGGAGGGATTTATAGAAGGTAGGGGGGGCGGAGATCCAGGCTGGATGGGCGTAACAAAGGATAGGGCGGATGAGGGATTTATAGGTGTGGAGGATTGTGGAGGGGTCCAGACCCCACGTGCGGCCGGAAAGGAGCTTGAGGAGACGGAGTCATGGATAAAGATGAAGATTTGCCTAATTTACTTATACAGGGTGTACATAAAGTCCGGGAACACTTTCAGTTATTTATTGCACAAGAACCAAATATTGTACAGATATCATACATATGTCATTTTGAAGAGAAACCCTGAAAGTTTTTTTTTTTCATGTATGCCACCACAGCAGAATTTGATAATTTGTCGATAGTCAGCGATAGTCGCAAACATGGTAAGTTCAGGAGCGGAGCGAGCTGTCTCATGAAATGGCCTCCCCGACCACCAGATGTCACTCCGTGTGTCTTTTTTTCTTCACATTAAAGGTCTGGCGTATGTACCGCCTCTACCACGTGATGTAGCACAGCTCCGGGAGAGAATACGGGAAGCGACTGCCACAGTCGGCGATGCCATGCTGGGACAGGTATGGCAAGAATTCGATTACCTTATTGACATCTGCCGGGTCACTCATGGTTCGCATATCGAATGTTTGTAAAAAACACTTTCAGAGTTTCTTTTCAAAATTCCATATGTATGGCATCTGTACAATGTTTAGTTCCTGTACAATAAATAATTGTAAGTGTTCCTGGATTTTATGTACACCATTTATTTTCAGGGTGGAGCTGCATAAGTGAACATTCTTTTTTGTATGTAGAAGAGACTTGAACTCTCAGAGAGGAAATTATGAGGTCTAAGTATGGAATGAAGACTGCTCTGAATAATTCTTCAGACGGTTGATTTAATCAGTAGGTCTGCCTCGCTACCACTCGAGGATGTGCTGCATGCTAATTAGTTGTATGGCTGTTGAGATGGAAGAAACGTTAGCAGGTAACCCCTGGGGAACCTGCCGCACCTCAGTTGTATAGGGCTTACCTAGGCACAAGGGGCTCTGTCTAGGTGGACCTGTATTTTCCTGGTTGCTCGTGGGACCAAGATGAACCTGAAGCGGGAACGTGTTGTATCTCCGCTTACAGTCACTCATGTGCAGTGAACCGGCTTTATCGCCGCGCCCACGCACTGTGCTCAAGGGAGAGGCTTTGTGGCAATAAACGACTAAAGCGGTTTCTGGACAGGACACATTTATTTTTCCTACCGTTACAATAAATGACAAATAATATACTTCGCTAATGTCCGTCCTCCTTTCATTACCTCCTTTCATTACCTCCTTTCTTCTGTTTCTTTCTGTCTGGTGTTCCTCTGTCCTGTTCTTGTCTGTAGTGTTTGTTGCTGCATTTGTGTTCTTTTAGCGCCTGGGGGGACGTCTCCTCCCCCTTTGGTTTTTATCTGCTCCATAGATTTTCGGCTCGCCTGATTTTGGAATGGGGGACTGATGACCTTCGCTGTTTAGTCCCCCTTAAACATACCAACAACCACCACCAATATCGACTTGAAAGTGGCTTAAATCCACCACTTTTGCAAACTCATACAGTTTTCTGGCTGCATTTTTCCTCACAGCATAAGAGCCCCAGCACACTTAATTTCAGCAGTTCAATCCACGTACATAAGTAATAAGGTGAAGAATCATCCTCTGAACATCAACCCAGGAATCAGACAAGAGTACCTATGCTTTTTAATACTTATACTGAAACAGTCTTAAAATTGGCATGACACTTTCATCATCATCAACAATGTAAGTTTTGCAAGTTTACTGTTTGTTAGTAATCAGTTCATAGTAGGCAAAGCTGTATATGAAATACAGACTGTGTCTGTATGTGTATGGATGGATGTGTGTGTGTGTGTGTGTGTGTGTGTGTGTGTGTGTGTGCGTGTGTGTGTGTGTGTGTGTGTGTGTGTGCGTGTGTGTGTGTGTGTGCGGGCGAGTGTATACCTGTCCTTTTTTCCCCCTAAGGTAAGTCTTTCCGCTCCCGGAATTGGAATGACTGCTTACCCTCTCCCTTAAAACCCACATCCTTTTGTCTTTCCCTCTCTTTCCCTCTTTCGTGATGAAGCAACCATGGGTTGCGAAAGCTTGAATTTTGTGTGTGTGTGTGTTTGTGTTTGTTATTGTCTCTATCAATGCAGTGTGGTCCCTTTACCGCGCTCAATGAAGAAGCTCTCAAAGACCTTCTCACCCAGCTCCCCCATCCCTTCATCCTCTATGGTGATTTTAATGCACACACTGAGGTTTGGGGCTCTGCCACCACCTGCGCTGGGGGTAGAGCAATTGAGATAAATCTTGTGTCATACTGTGCATATTTTCTAAATATGGGGAAGAGCACAGAGCACACACTTCTGCACTACAACTGGATCGTTTGCTGCCACTGCGCTCCAGCCGTAACTCACACTGCTCAATGAGAAGTAGTAACTTCCCGATCTGGATTCACCTGCCAGACGGAGTGGAGCCTGAAAGAAAACTGCTGCAGTGGATACTCAGTAGGGCAGACTGGACACTTTATGGTCAGCTAACCCAGTTTGACCATTGTGCCAATTTTGAGGCATGGGTGGATTGTATTACCAAAATGATCCATTGCGCTGCCAATGCATCATTCCACAGTCCACACGACAATTGAAAAGGCAGCCTGTCCTTTGGTGGAGTGGTGAATGCTGCTCTGCAATCAGGACAATGCATGCGGTTCTGCACAGGTTCAAGAGCCGGCCAACTACAGAGAATCTTGCAGCCTTTTGGGTGGCGAGGGCAAAGTATCGCCGGATTATTTGAGAGAGAAATAAGAGGTTGTGACAATAGTTCCTGAACACCATTAATCATTCCACGAAGAGTTCCATTGTATGGGGGACTATTAGGAGACTTTCTGGGAGAGGAGGAAGGTGTCCCAAGGCTGCTGTAGTGGGGAATGGCACTCTGCAAACCAGCTCACGAGACATTTCCCAGACGATGGCGGCCTATTTTGACACAGTTACTGCAACCGCCAGTCAGGATCCACGTTTCCAGCGTCATAGAGCGGTTGCTGAGAGGAGCAGTTTGGACTTTGCTCCATTTTCCAAGTGGATTCTGGATTCTACATAGTCTGCAGTTCGTGACACATCCCCTGGTCACGACAGAATCCATTATAGTATGCTGCAGCATCTCATAAGGCGGAACAAAGATATCCTCTTTGCACTTTTTAAAGCCATTAGGGCGTCAGGTCACTTTCCCAACTCGTGGCGTCAGTAATTTTTAATTCCTCTTTTAAAACCTGGGAAAGGCCATATATGCCCAAGTAGTTACCATAGTGTTGCCCTCACTAGCTGATTGGGAAAGACCTTGGAGCAGATGTTTAGCTGGCACCTCGTTTGGATCTTTGAATCCAGGACACTCCTTAGTCGCTCTCAGTGCAGCTTCAGGAGGTATTGTTCCACCTTTGATAACCTGGCCCTCCGGGGGGTGGCTATACAACAGACTTTCCTGCATCAGCATCACCTTCTAGGTATATCTTTTGACATCGAGAAGGTGTACAATACTGCTTGGAGGCATCGTATCCTTGAGTAGCTTTGCGAATGGGGTTTTTGTGGACACTTCCCATTTTTATTCTGTTCTTTCTCTCGTCACAGTGTTTTCGATACCGAGTCAGTGACGTCCTATCTGATTGCTTTGAGCAGGAGAACGGTGTCCCTCAGGATAGTGTTTTACGTGGGACTTTCTTTTCTATAGCTATTTATAGCACTATGTCAGTAGTGAGAAGTCCTGTCCAGTGTGCTTTGTTTGTGGATGACTTCTCTGTGTTTTGCTCTTCTTCAAGCCTTGCAATGACATTGCGCCAGTTGCAACTAACTCTTTGACATTTGGATGCATGGGCGCAGAACAATGGTTTTAAGTTTTCAACTGAGAATTCTGTGTGCATTCTCTTTAGTCCTTCTTTTTCCATTTTAAGCTTCCTCAAGTTGTGGATGAGAGACATTGTTCTTAATTTTAAAGACGCGGCGTGGTTTCTGGGCCTTATATTTGACTGTAAATTCACGTGATTGCCACATCTTAAGGACCTGAAAAAAGGTCACTTAAGGCTCTAAGTATATTAAAATGTCTTAGCCACAGTAAATGGGGAGCAGACAGGTTCGTATGCTCCGATTTTACAGGGCATATGTGTGATCTCAGCTCGATTACTGATGTACAGTGTATGTGTCTGTGAGACCCTCTTATTTAAAGATGTTGGACGAGATGCACCATGAGGGAATTCAGCTGGCCACTGGGGCATTCAGAACAACCCCCATACCAAGCCTCATGTGTGGAGGCTGGTGAACCACCACTTCATATCAGGCTGCTAATGGTGCGCCAGGCATATAAAACACTGTTCACCAAACACACCTGCATTTCATACCATTGCTCGGCCTCCGATGGCATGGCTTTTTCATAACCGGCAACGAGCAACGAGGCCCTATGTGATTCGCACAAACGACTTTTAGAGACAGGTGTGGCTGGTCTTAATGTTTTACATCGAGGCTGGAGCAGATTTCCACCTTGTCTCCTCCGGAGACCTGGACTTATTTTAGACTTGAATACTTTTAAGAAAGATAGTACACCAGATTTTACATTCCGATTTCTGTTTTTTAACATTTTAGATATGCATCACAGTTTCACAGTAGTTTAAACTGATGGCTTGAAACAAGGGAATTCCCTTGGCTACTCTATAGTGTTCCCTGACCATGTCACCAGGATTAATATTCCTGACGAGTATACCATTTTCGCAGCGGAGCTCCATGTGACCCTGAAGGCACTGGAGCAGATGCGTCGTATTCAGGGCAGACGGTTTTTGATCTTCTTTGATCCCCTTAGTGCTTTACAATCGCTACAGGACCTGTACCCAGCTGAGAAGGTGGCCCAGCTGATATATGACCAATTATAGTTGTTCCAACGGCAGGGTAAGGTCATGTAGGGATACAGGGAAATGAACAGCCCGATTGGGCTGTCAACAAGGCCTGCAGGGAACAAGACGTGGCACAGTGACCTATTCTCTTGCAGACTGTCGTTTCTGCACTACACAAGAAATGCTTGCAGTCGTGGGACGAGGAAATGCTGGTGGTGACAGCCAGTAAGTTGCGGTTGGTGAAGTAACTACCTGGCTGTGGCTTTCCTCCTGTCATTTGCTCAGGTGGGATGAAGTGACCCTCACATGTCTTCGAATTGGGCACTGCCCTCTTACACACAGCATTTTACTACGGCGAGGGAACTCCGTTTTGTGATGCTTGTGCCGTGCACATCTCTATCCGCCATTTTTAACATAGGCATTTTATACCATGATGCAAGGCCAGAAGCAGATATTGGTGGGGATCTGTCCCCTATTCTAGATGATGATGAGGCAAGTGTCCTGAATGAGATTTTCACTCTGCAGCGGAGTGTGCACTGATACGAAACATCCTGGCAGATTAAAACTGTGTGCCGGACCGAGACTCGAACTCAGGAATTTTGCCATTCACGGGCAAGTGGTCTACCAACTGAGCTACCCAAGCACAACTCACACCCCATCCTCACAGCTTTACTTCGGCCAGTACCTCATCTCCTACCTTCCAAACTTTACAGAAGCTCTCCTGCGAACCATGCAGGACTAGCACTCCTGAAAGAAAGGATGTTGCACAGACATGGCTTAGCCACGGGGTAGCTCAGTTGGTAGAGCACTTGCCCACGAAAGGCAAAGGTCCCGAGTTCGAGTCTCGGTCCAGCACACAGTTTTAATCTGCCAGGAAGTTTCATGAGACAAGTGTTACTTAGGTTTTAAAGTTTTGTGATGTCTGTATTCTGGCCTAAACTGGAGGTTTTAGTGTGTTGCAGAGTGGCTGGCTCCTCCTTTTTTGACAAACAAACAAGACTCACAATGCACAACTAAACAAAATTAATCCTTCCGCCTTCTTATTGCCCAGCGACACTCTCTACAATTGTGTGCTGCGTAACCAAACCGTCTACAAATTGAACATTCTACTGGTACAAACTTCGTGCATGGCTCCCCATGCCCTGTTAAAGTACACACAGTACATCTGACTGGTACCAAGTACATTTCCCAGCTGTTTCCCTTAAACTCAGATAAATCTACTGTTTCCGCAGGTCCCACAAAGTGCACTCCCAACAAAGAACATGCATCCATAGTTATTAACAAAAATCGCCTAGTGCACTTACCACAAGGCTGCGTAGAGTCGACAGTTCTGTCCGCAACTCTGTGGTGTCAGTCCTGCAGTGGCGGTGTCGACGACTCCAGATACCAGATCTGCAGGCCAGTGCTGTAGTGGGCAGTTCGAACACTTCTGACACCAAATCCGTAGGTGGTGGGCGCGAGGGCATCTGACATCAAATCTGTCAGCCAGCCACATCCATCTGCTATAGTTTATTACCGACTATAGACATACAACAGAAATGCATGTACCAGTACAGAGTACAATATTGTCCATAGTGAACTGAGCAGGACAGTGTCAAATACATTCCTCCTTGTGGAAGGGTTAAACTCATATCGCTGCCAAAGAGTCTTCTGTTATACTCGCTCTTTCTGTCTATCTTCTCCTCCCCCCCCCCCCCCCTCCCTGTCTATCTCCTCCACCACTCACGGCCTGCCCAATGTCTCCTTCCTTCCACATCGCAACTAATATGTTTACCAAATTTGGTCGAAATCATTCCAGGGTTTTAAAATCAACTTTCTACCTGCAGCTTCATACGTCACATATATGTAACATACACTGCTCAATTTAATTACAGGACTATTTTTCGAAATTCTATAAATGCTTCCCACTGCGACGAGTAGAATTTAAAATTTAGCTAAAGGTTGCCTTAAGCCTTCCTTTGTAACGCGGCAAAAGCGTGGCACTCTGTGACATCACTCTCATGCTTGACGATGTTCAAATAGCAGGGTGTCAATACATGCAAAAAAGGCCACAGTTCAGAACTTCATGTGAACTTTAAGGTGGGTTAATGACGTCACATTAACACTAACACCATCGTGGACAAGTCACACTATGGGGAGGTCGTCACAGCCCACATTTCATCCCTTCTTTTGATGTCAGAACGACGAAATCAGGCGGTTTTCCAGTAGGTGGCCGAAGATAACATTTCAAACACACCATCGCTCCGCCTAGGGAGGGGGGAAGGGGGGGGGGGGGGGGAGAACATAAATAGCGTCAATGAACCACTGCTTTCCCTGGGGCGTAGGTTCCCACACATTTCGCGTCCGCAAACGACAGCTAGCAGTACTGTGAGCAACAGGATGTCAGCGTTTGACGCTATTGATACCCTCGGACATTTCAAACCCTTCTCTAAGGACGTTGTGGGGCTGCACCCCATTGAACGTGATTGCACCTCTTTGGAGCGCAGCACGACCACAATTTTTGCTCTCATGTACAGGCCGGAACCACCAGGGATTGTTCAAAAGCATTTGACGAAATATGCACGTGATCCTAAGCAGCAAATGGTACTTACGCTTTTACTGCCCTCCATTTTCCCGAAAACGGAGGACAGGAAAAACATAAGTGCCGTTTGTTGCGTAGGATCATGTGCAAATTTCATCGAATGGTTTCGAATGGTAGGTATGTTCAATGGTATATGTGGATACTGCTTGCCGAAAGTGTTGCAAGTAGAATTAGTAGCAAAGAAGTAATAAATTTAAACGTCTTACAGTATGCGGAAGTTTTACACACATCTCAGTGTTTATGACGTCATGTCATCTGAACTATGTGTTGTACAATGATATAGTTTTACTGGAACATTCAGTTGTATATGTGATTGCTATCTGCAAAATGTGTTGCGAATAGACTTCGTAGTGAAGAAGTAAGCAATTAAAACGTGTTGCTTCAGTGAGGCAGTTTTACTGCATGCACAGCGAAAATGTAGTAAGCAATGAACTTTTCTCCTTTGGTTGGTTGGTTGGTTTTGGGGAAGGAGACCAAACAGCGAGGGCATTGGTCTCATCGGATTAGGGAAGGACGGGGAAGGAAGCCGGCCGTGCCCTTTGAAAGGAACCATCCCGGCATTTGCCTGGAGCAATTTGGGGAAATCACGAAAAACCTAAATCAGGATGGCCGGACGCGGGATTGAACCATCGTCCTCCTGAATGCGAGTCCAGTGTCTAACCACTACGCCACCTTGCTCGGTGGAACTTTTCTCCTTTCATCATTTTGTGGGGACTGTCACCGATAAAAAGTTTCTTAAGAGTTTGAAATTATGTGTAATGTTTGTTGCAAATCAGTAAGTGCTCTCATTCTCAAATACTGGATGAATAAAGTATGGGTATTCATGCGTCATTGGTTACACTGATTTTTCACCCCCATGCACAGCCCTTTGATAGGTAGGTGATTCTTACTCCACAGAGATTCTTTCCAGACAAGTTTGGTTGAAATCAGTGTGGTGGTTTAGGAGGAGAAGTGGAATATACATACTTACACACACACACACACACACACACACACACACACACACTATATATATATATATATATATATATATATATATATATATATATATATATATATATAATATGGTTATAATAGAGGGAAACATTCCACGTAGGAAAAATATATCTAAAAACAAAGATGATGTGACTTACCAAATGAAAGTGCTGGCAGGTCAACAGACACACAAACAAACACAAACATACACACAAAATTCAAGCTTTCGCAACAAACTGTTGCCTCATCAGGAAAGAGGGAAGGAGAGGGAAAGACGAAAGACGAAAGGACATCCTTTCGTCTTTCCCTCTCCTTCCCTCTTTCCTGATGAGGCAACAGTTTGTTGTGAAAGCTTGAATTTTGTGTGTATGTTTGTGTGTCTGTCGGCCTGCCAGTACTTTCATTTGGTAAGTCACATCATCTTTGTTTTATATATATATATATATATATATATATATATATATATATATATATATATATATATATATATATATATAGGGAAACATTCCACATGGGAAAAATATATCTAAAAACGAAGATGATGTAACCTACCAAACAAAAGTGTTGGTGCATTGATAGAGACAATAACAAACACAAACACACACACACAAAATTCAAGCTTTCGCAACCCATGGTTGCTTCATCACGAAAGAGGGAAAGAGAGGGAAAGACAAAAGGATGTGGGTTTTAAGGGAGAGGGTAAGGAGTCATTCCAATCCCGGGAGCGGAAAGACTTACCTTAGGGGGGAAAAAGGACAGGTATACACTCGCACGCACACACACACACACACACACACACACACACACACACACACACAGAGACAGTCTGTATTTCATATACAGCTTTGCCTACTATGAACTGATTACTAACAAACAGTAAACTTGCAAAACTTACTTTGTTGATGATGAAAGTGTCATGCCAATTTTAAGACTGTTTCAGTATAAGTATTAAAAAGCATAGGTACTCCTGTCTGATTCCTGGGTTGATGTTTTCTGAGGTTCATCTACTTTTCAGAGGATGATTCTTCACCTTATTACTTATGTACATGGATGGAACAGCTGAAATTAAGTGTGCTGGGGCTCTTATGATTTCTAGTTCTTTCATTTCATCCTGCCAAATGTGTTCTTGTAATCTGTAAACTCTTAGTAAGTAAGTAAATGAAACTCTCTTCTTTTTTATTGTGTAGCATAAAAGTACAATCTGTACATTATCTTCACTTTCAGAAGCCATGTTGGCCATCTGAAATTTGTGTTTTCATAGATATTTGACACTGATGTTTCATTAATTATTTTGATGTTTATTTTATAACATTTCTCTGTAATTTATATACAATGTCTTACCAGCTAATTTATGTGTTAGTACTTCATTTAACTCTTATGGTAAATAAACAGTCTGCCAACAGCTGTTCATTAAGTTTTGAAGTTTCTGTTACAGAATGTATGAAATATACTTGCTTCGTTTCTTATTGACATTGTCAGTGCCCAGTGAGTTCCTATTTTTGATTGGATCCATATTGTCACATGAACTTCTATTTCAGTTTCTTATTGATACTCATCCGTAAGGATTTAAATTATTTTAGCCATTCAAACACTGATACTATGTTCGGGACTACTGTATCTCCATCTTTTTTGTGCAAATGTTTCATTATTTTGAGTTCTTTACTCTCTCTTCCATGAAAATCATACACTTTGTTGTTAACATATTGATCACAAACCTTCAATTTGATTTTGCACACTCCTTTCTTTACAAGAGATGATTTCCTTTTGTAAACTATTCTGTAATTTATATTATTTGATGATGACAGCATTTTCAAATATGCTTCCTTTTTTAAACTTCCTGGCAGATTAAAACTGTGTGCCGGACCAAGACTCGAACTCGGGACCTTTGCCTTTTGCGGGCAAGTGCTCTACCAACTGAGCTACCCAAGCATGACTCACACCCCGTCCTCACAGCTTAAATTCCATCAGTACCTCGTCTCCTACCTTCCAAACTTCACAGAAGCTCTCCTGCGAACCTTGCAGGACTAGCACTCCTGGAAGAAAGGATATTGCAGAGACATAGTTTAGCCACAGTCTGGGGGTTGTTTCTAGAATGAAATTTTCACTCTACAGCAGAGGTTCGCAGGAGAGCTTCTGTGAAGTTTGGAAGGTAGGAGATGAGGTACTGGCGGAACTAAAGCTGTGAGGACGGGGCGTGAGTCATGCTTGGGTAGCTCAGTTGGTAGAGCACTTGCCCATGAAAGGCAAAGGTCCCGAATTTCGAGTCTCGGTCCGGCACACAGTTTTAATCTGCCAGGAAGTTTCATATCAGTGCACACCCCGCTGTAGAGTGAAAATTTCATTCTATTCTTCCTTTTTATTCTTTATTACATTTTAATTTAATCATTCCAGGTTCCCAATCTTCTTTGGAAGCATTCCTTTTTCTTATTTTCTGCCAGCAGCAGTATGACTGTTATTTCTTTGATTCTAACTCATTCTGAATTATACTGCAGTAAAAACATCAGAGCATGTAACAAAAACAGGAATGATAATGATGCAGGGGTCACTAGCCTTTAATACAAGGCTTTGTAAATGAAGTATTTGTGAGGCTAAACAAGAAAAATTATCTTATATTCTGTGATCTTGCCAAAGCTTTTGACTGCATCGATCACAGAATTCTACTCAGCAAATTAAAGTCTTATTGCATTAATGACAGCCCTCTTGCATGGATGGAATCTTACCTCCATAACAGAAAACAGAGAGTTCATAAGTACACTCTGTCTCAGGCATGAAAACAATCTCAGTATGGGAACATAAAAGATAGAGTGTGACAGAGATCAGTCATGGGCTCACTCTTGTTTCCAACCTACATAAATGATGTTCCAATAACTTTAAATGGCAGTTCAAAAGCTGTAGTGTTTACTGACAAGACATGTACACTTCTCAAGGTCTAGAGTTAACCCTAGCAGACACAGCTGAGATAATAGCTGAACAGACCCATAAGTGATACAGGGCTGACATTTTGAGTTTTAATCTCACAAAGAAACATATTATGCAGTTTCAAGCAGGCAGTAATGACCTCTTAACACCAGAAGTAGACACTGAATGAAGCACAGTGTGTAAAATTTGTTAGGGGTTGAAATATAACAGTCAGGATCTTACCGCTTCTTTAAAGTTTTTTACCAACAATTTCTCACTCACATTAATTAAAGGTAAAGTTAATAGCTTGTCAACAGCAATTCTAAGCATAGTAAAATATGGGCAATATCAGTAATGCTATACTTTGAAAAGTTTGATCATGAAATAAACCTACACAATGTGTTCCTTACATCTCACGTAGACAGTGTAATTGGTAGGAATGTTTAAACCCATTCTACTTGCTTAAATTACTAAAATTCTGCTACCATCTGTGTTGATAATGCATTTAAAACAAAAGTAATTTGAAACTAATTAGAATCAATAAAATTCAGTAATAAACATTATCAATGATTCATAGTTTATAACTAATGTAATTCAAAAACAAAAACAGAATCTAATTAACATGTGAGTGAAACTATGTAATTACAAAGCATTATCCTGTCTGTAGACTCGGTTTTGAAATGAAGTAATTTTTTTAAAGCTAGGAAACATCCTAGGAAGAATTTGTAGTCTATATTTTATGAATAACGCAATAAAATATAATTATGAGGTGACTTACCAAACAAAAGCGCTGGCAGGTCGATAGACACACAAACAAACACAAACATACACACAAAATTCAAGCTTTCGCAACAAACTGTTGCCTCATCAGGAAAGAGGGAAGGAGAGGGGAAGACGAAAGGAAGTGGGTTTTAAGGGAGTCATTCCAATCCCAGGAGCGGAAAGACTTACCTTAGGGGGAAAAAAAGGACAGGTATACACTCGCACACACGCACATATCCATCCACACATACAGACACAAGCAGACATATTTAAAGACCAACTTCCTTTCGTCTTCACCTCTCATTCCCTCTTTCCTGATGAGGCAACAGTTTGTTGCGAAAGCTTGAATTTTGTGTGTATGTTTGTGTTTGTTTGTGTGTCTATCGACCTGCCAGCGCTTTTGTTCGGTAAGTCACCTCATCTTTGTTTTTATATATAATTTTTCCCACGTGGAATGTTTCCTTCCATTATATTGATAAAATGTAATTGTTTATGCATCTGAATATTTTACTGTAAATGATATTGCTCTATAACAAAATTCATATATTGTGTAATGTCATTTTATTTCATGATTTATTCAGTGTTATTTAATGTACTGTTATCTCTCAAAATCCATTCTAATTGTCTAGTTTTCTGTTTTTAACAATCACGTCATTGTAGCAAAATGTATATAAGGCCCATGTGGAGCCATTGTTATATGCCCAGTTTGGATTGAAGTATTGACATAGCACCTATGCTGATCATTTTCATAAGCATGTAATCAATTCTAAATTGCACACACTGTGCCAATTTTGTACAGTTGTACCTTGAAATAAATACGATAGAAACCCAAAAGTACATGTGGCACAAATTAATGTGGGTGTTACTACCCACTTGGACAGTGTGACCAAGACTTCTGTCTACTCTTGTCTTCTACAGCAACAGCAGCAAGATCAACTGTTCTAAGCAAATGACATATGTTAAGTATTTGACCCCTGCCAAAGAACTTTTTATGGGAATCTTTTCAGGGTCCATAACAATTTAAAATGGAGTCAAATATTGGTAAACTAATTGAGAAGCCCTCTTGGAAGCTCCTCCCATTGTGCTGACATAAAGACAAAAGTGTTGGTTTATTTTGCATATTTTCACTCCCTGTTTTCTCATAGAATTATTTTTAATAGCAGTACACCTAGAGTAAATAAAGTACAAGTTCAGTAGAAGCAAGCAGTAAGAATGCTTAGTAAAGTAGATAATCGTACATCTTTCTGAACCCTTTTCAAGAATCTTGGGATTCTTGCACTCAGTTCCCAAAACATTTACTCCTTAATGGGTTTTTCTGGTGATAGTACAGGGGTGGACAAAAACAAAGAAACCCAAAAAACATGACACATTATCACACGTAGTATGATATAGGACACCACTGACATTTCAAAAAGCTTCCAGTCATCTTGGAATGGATAAATGCAAGTCCTGTACAGTTTCCAAGAAAATCTTCTGCCATTGTTAATGTAAAATAGTGGCCGGTAATTATAATGAAGGTGGATAGCAATCACGCATCCTTCTCTCCAAAGTAGACTGCAGAAGCTTAGTAATATTCAGATATGGTGGCTAGTGGCCAGGGGAGATGCAACAATTCATCCTCATGCTCACTAACGTAGCACTGGACAATAGGAGCTGTGTGAAAAGGCCTTCTGTCATCTTGGAACACAGTATTACCATTGGGGAATAAACATTAGTACCATGGGATGGACCAGATCAGCCAAAACAATAATGCAACCTGGCAAAGTAACCATAGGACACTTAGAATACCATGATATAGCTGCCCAAATCATCTCCAAACCCCCCACCTCCAATTTTCACTGTTTAGACTTAAACAAACGTGTGGTTCCTGAAGAGGGGCAGCAGCCTTTTCAGTAGTTGCAGGGGAAACAGTCTGAATGATTGACTGATTTGGCCTTGTAACACAAACCAAAACAGCCTTGCTGTGCTGGTAATGCAAACGGCTGAAAGCAAGGGGAAACTACAGCCGTAATTTTTCCCGAGGCATGTAGCTTTACTGTATGGTCAAATGATGATAGTGTCCTCTTGGGTAAAATATTCCAGAGGTAAAATAGTCCCCCATTCGGATCTCCAGTCGGCGACTACTCAAGAGGTCGTCGTTATCAGGAGAAAGAAAACTGGTGTTTTATGGATCGGAGCATGGAATGTTAGATCCCTTAATCGGGCAGTTAGGTTAGAAAATTTAAAAAGGGAACTGGATAGGTTAAAGCTAGATATAGTGGGAGTTAGTGAAGTTCGGTGGCAGGAGGAACAAGACTTTTGGTCAGGTGAATGCAGGGCTATAAATACAAAATTAAATAGGGGTAATGCATGAGTAGGTTTACTAATGAATAAAAAAAATAGGAGTGCTGGTAAGCTACTACAAACAGCATAGTGAACGCATTATTGTGGCCGAGATAGACATGAAGCCCATGCCTTCTACACTAGTACAAGTTTATATGCCAACTAGCTCTGCAGATGATGAAGAAATTCAAGAAATGTATGATGAAATAAAACAAATTATACAGATAGTGAAGGGAGATGAAAATTAAATAGTCATGTGAGACTGGAATTCGGTAGTAGGAAAAGGGAGAGAAGGAAACGTAGTAGGTGAATATAGATGGGGGGTAAGGAATGAAAGAGGAAGCCATCTGGTAGAGCAAACCTTAATCATAGCTAACACTTGGTTCAAGAATCATAGAAGAAGGTTGTATACATGGAAGAGGCCTGGAGATATTGGAAGGTCTCAGATAGAATATATAATGGTAAGACAGAGATTCAGGACCTAGGTTTTAGATTGTAAGACATTTCCAGGGGCAGATGTGGACTCTGACCACAATCTATTGGTTATGAACTGTGAATTAAAACTGAAGAAATTGCGAAAAGGTGGGAATTTGAGGAGATGGGACCTGGATAAACTGGCTAAACCAGAGGTTGTACAGAGTTTCAGGGAGAGCATTAGGGAATGATTGAAAGGAATGGGGGAAAGAAATACAGTAGAAGAAGAATGGGTATCTTTGAGGGATGAAGTAGTGAAGGCAGCAGAAGATCAAGTAGGTAAAAAGACGAGGGCTAATAGAAATCCTTGGGTAACAGAAGAGATATTGAATTTAATTGATGAAAGGAGAAAATATAAAAATGCAGTAAGTGAAGCAGGCAAAAAGGAATACAAATGTCTCAAAAATGAGATCGACCGGCAGTGCAAAATGCCTAAGCAGGGATGGCTACAGGACAAATGTAAGGATGTAGAGGCTTATATCACTAGGGGTAAGATAGATACTGCCTACAGGAAAATTAAAGAGACCTTTGGAGGAAAGAGAACCACTTGTATCAATATCAAGAGCTCAGATGGAAACCCACTTCTAAGCAAAGACGGGAAAGCAGAAAGGTGGAAGGAGTATATAGAGGGTCTATACGAGGGTGATGTTCTTGAGGACAATATTATAGAAATGGAAGAGAATGTAGATGAAGATGAAATAGGAGATTTGACACTGCGTGAAGAGTTTGACAGAGCATTGAAAGACCTAAGTCAAAACAAGGCCCCAGGAGTAGACTACATTCCATTAGAACTACTGACAGCCTTGGGAGAGCCAGTCCTGACAAAACTTTACCATCTGGTGAGCAAGATGTATGATACAGGTGAAATACCCTCACACTTCAAGAAGAATATAACAATTCCAATACCAAAGAAAGCAGGTGTTGACAGATGTGAAAATTACCGAACTATCAGTTTAATAAGCCACAGCTGCAAAATACTGACGCGAATTCTTTACAGACGAATGGAAAAACTGGTAGAAGCCAACCTCAGGGAAGATTAGTTTGGATTCCATAGAAATGTTGGAACACGTGAGGAAATACTGACCCTACGACTTATCTTAGGTTAAGGAAAAGCAAACCTATGTTTCTCGCATTTGTAGACTTAGAGAAAGCTTTTGATAATGTTGACTGGAATACTGTCTTTCAATTTCTGAAGGTGGCAGAAGTAAAATACAGGGAGCGAAAGGCTATTTACAATTTGTACAGAAACCAGATGGCAGTTATAAGAGTTGAGGGACATGAAAGGGAAGCAGTGATTGGGAAGGGAGTGAGACAGGGTTGTAGCCTCTCCCCGATGTTATTCAATCTGTATATTGAGCAAGCAGTAAAGGAAACAAAAGAAAAATTTGGAGTAGGTATTAAAATCCATGGAGAAGAAATAAAAACTTTGAGGTTCGCCGATGACATTGTAATTCTGTCAGAGACAGCAAAGGACTTGGAAGAGCAGTTGAACGGAATGGACATTGTCTTGAAAGGAGGATATAAGATGAACATCAACAAAAGCAAAACGAGGATAATGGAATGTAGTCGAATTAAGCCAGGTGATGCTGAGGGAATTAGATTAGGAAATGAGACACTTAAAGTAGCAAAGGAGTTTTGCTATTTGGGGAGCAAAATAACTGATGATGGTCGAAGTAGAGAGGATATAAAATGTAGACTGGCAATGGCAAGGAAAGCGTTTCTGAAGAAGAGAAATTTGTTAACATCGAGTATAGATTTAAGTGTCAGGAAGTCATTTCTGAAAGTATTTGTATGGAGTGTAGCCATGTATGGAAGTGAAACATGGACGATAAATAGTTTAGACAAGAAGAGGATAGAAGCTTTCGAAAT
The DNA here is from genome assembly GCF_023864345.2 of Schistocerca serialis cubense. NCBI lineage: Eukaryota > Metazoa > Arthropoda > Insecta > Orthoptera > Acrididae > Schistocerca > Schistocerca serialis. The sequence continues at coordinate 163,721,561 of NC_064645.1, read as the reverse complement.
GTGGTGCTACAGAAGAATGCTGAAGATTAGATGGGTAGATCACATAACTAATGAGGAGGTATTGAATAGAATTTGGGAGAAGAGGAGTTTGTGGCACAACTTGACTAGAAGAAAGGGTCGGTTGGTAGGACATGTTCTGAGGCATCAAGGGATCACCAATTTAGTATTGGAGGGCAGCTTGGAGGGTAAAAATCGTAGAGGGAGACCAAGAGATGAATACACTAAGCAGACTCAGAAGGAAGTAGGTTGCAATAAGTACTGGGAGATGAAGAGCTTGCACAAGATAGAGTAGCATGGAGAGCTGCATCAAACCAGTCTCAGGACTGAAGACCACTACAACAACAACAGACATAAACTCTGCCAGAATTTAAAAACAGTGTGAAATAAGAATTGTTCTACCAAATGACATTCTTCTACTGCTCCACAGTCCAGGTTTTATGGCTTCAGCAACATGTTTTTCTATTATGAACGCTTGTATCAATGATGAGGCATTTTGGAATTCCAGCTCACCCTGTAGTCCCAGCTTATGGAGCCACTTCATGTTGTTTTGGTGCTGACAGGGTTCATGAGTGAGATATTCAGTTCTGCTGTGACTTTTCCAGCTGTTGTCCTCTTATTTTTCATCAAAATTATCTTCCATTACAATCACTCAAAACACAGTACCTTCTGCATTGTGACTTAGTGGATGGTGTTTTGAGAACATTGTTTTGGTGCCATGGTCAAATACAGGCGTGCAACCTGCATGCTTGGCTAAAAACTGCATTTATGTGCAAGCAAGTGTTTCCCATGTTGTTTGAATTAAACTGTGATACACAGTCACAATGCAAGAATCAAAACTAATTTTCAAGTAGACTTTGCATCCTTATCCAGGGTTCAGAACGGAGTTATGTACCCTGGTGATGAGATATTCAACAAGTTCCCATCTAACATAAAGCAAGAAGCTGGTGATTCCTATTCATTCAAAATACAATTAAAAACACCTCAATAGCCACTTACTTTGCAAATTATCTGAAAACTTAGATTCAGGGTTTTAAAATTTATGATATCTACATGGCACACAGTATTATTTGTTACAAAGTTGTATGACAAGTAATAATGTACTACAAACAGGAGTCAGAACTTCTTCTTCTTATTTTCCTTCAGCATTTGTCCCGTGTGCCTGCGGGGTCCACTTGATGGGTCCATTGTCTCCATTTTGCTCTATCACGGGCTGCATCTGCATGGATGTTCATGCATCTTTATGAATCATATCAGCACAACGTTGCTTAGGTTGTCCTTTGGGTCTTCTGCCGATGACTTCAAGTATGTAACCTGCTTAGCCAACAGAGTCATCACCTGCCTGTAAAACATTCCCAAACCATCAAAGATGACTCTCACACATCTTGTCTTGGATCGGTGCAACACCAAACTGTTTCCTAATGCTGTCATTGGACATGAGATCTAATTTAGTGAGGCCTGCAGTCCACCTTAGCATCTTCATTTCCATTACACTTAGGCAGCATTCTGTCTCAACTGTAGTTGGCCAGCACTCACAACCGTACAAGGTGACTGGTTGGATGACAGTGCGACAGATTTTTTATTTTAAATTATCTGTCATCCTGCAGTCGCAAGTGACTCCGGTTGTTGTTCACCACTTCATGCTGGCTATGTGAGTTCTGGTGTTGACCACTTTGGTGAGTTGGCCATCAACAGTGATCGTGGAAGCAAGGTACTTAAACTTACATGAGTCAGATCTTCAGCATTAATTATGATGGTTCCCATTTCATGTCTGTCTGATGTCATGTACTCAGTTTTCTTCAAAATAAGGTGCAAACCATGTTGTGCCAACCAGTCACTCCATTTTTAGTTTGACTTTGCAGATCAAGCTTGTTTTCTGCTGCCAGCATCACGTCGTCAGCATAAAGTAGGGTCCATGGTAATGGCTGGTGCAGGTCAGCTGTCCCTGTGTCCGTTATGAGAATGAACAGAAGTGGTGATAATGCAGAACCTTGATGGATACTGACTGTGATGGGGAAGTCCTTGGATAGTCCTAAGGTTATACGGACATAACTTCTTGGCTGTGCATTAAGTAATTGCACCCAGTTAATAAGTTGCTCTGGCACATCTTACTGTCAAAGTGCTAGCCATATGAGATTGTGTAGCACCCAATCAAAGGCATTTTTGAGATCCAGGAATGCTAGATGCAGCGGCTTGGCTTTCTCATGATGTTTCTCGACTAAGAGTCTTGCAGCATGATTCGCATCAGTTGTGCTGCAGTTCTCACAAATCAAGCTTGGTTTCTGGAAATCTGTGTGATCTCATGGATCCTATGGACCAGAACATGCTTAAAGATTTTCATGGTGTGGCAGAGAAGTTGAACTGGATGGTAGTTGGTGCACTCAGTGTGATTTCCCTTCTTAAAGGTAGGCATAGTGGTGCTGTGTTGCCATTCAGTTGGTGGAATCAGAACTTACTGATGAAAAAATATTTTCTTTGAAAAATACCGTTGCAGTCAGGTTAATATTAAGCTACCAAGCTCCCACACTGATGGTTTTTGTGGACAAATCCTTTGCAAGGAAGAATGAGGTTAGTGGTGTAATGAAAATACTCTTAAGGAATTAAATATCTACAACATTTCGCAGCCCTGTCAGCAAAACTGTATAAATATTAATTTTAATAACCAACATCCTCAGTTGCACCATTTACCTAGAATTTACCTAGGTAGGTAACAGAATAACAGTAACTACCTTTTGTCCATAGTGGACATCGTCAAGCTAAAACTGCAAATCCATAAATCATCGTCAGACCGTAAAAGCTTATCTGAAACTGCCTCTGCCCCACTTCACAACCATGATGCGGCAGCCACGAGTGCTGTACTGGAACTGACCGTAGCGTCATGAGGCCCGCCCAGGTGGACACAGTACCTTGCACCTGCACATAAGCTGTACGATAGTTACTTGTTGGGACAAGATGCGAACTTAACTCCTGACCTTGAATTTACTAGTAATGTGAAATGAAAGGTATAGCTGAGGAAAAGGGGATATATGTTATCCTGTGGAGAACATAATTAGGTTGACTGTTGTAACATTTATGAAGTATTCATTGGTCACGATATGAGGAAGACATCATGTGCTTACAAGGTATGGCCTGTCTAGGAAAATTTTTTGTGCTTAAGCACAAAGTTTAATCATCTAAAAAGAACTTAGGAGGGGGAAGGATAATATGAAGCCAACATCGTCGTTATTATGACTAGGTCTAGAAATTTTTAAGACATAATTATTAAGCACTTGCTTAACTATGGTTGCAAAGCATGAACATCCTATTGACTTAGCACACAAATGGTTATGATTGAACTTATGAACAAGTCTATATCTAATCTGCAACATCAGGCAATACAGGCCATATAAAATAGATGGTCATTATTCAAGATTAGTATATTTGACCTGAAATGGTCTAGAATCAAATAAACAACTATGGATTTGTAGCTTTAGCTTGACAATGTCCACTAAGGACAAACGGCAGTTACTGTTATTCTGAAGAAGGTTGGGTTATCCCAACTGAAACCTAGGTAAATTCTAGGTAAATGGAGCAATTGAGGCTGTTGGTTATTAAAATTAAAATTACTCTTAAGGAACTCTAATGTTGACGTAAAAATAAGTATTGGTAATCAAATAAATTGCAGCAACAAAGGTCTTTCTGTTTGCTATCAAAATATTCAGTCAATAACAAAAGAAATTTTAGATGTAGAGATTTTACTAAACATAGAACTCCACTTTGTCAGTATCCTGTACATTATAGATCACTGGCTAAACATTGACCAGGTTGTCTCTTTTTCTATTCCAAGGTACATATTAGCAAATTGTATCTGTAGGAACAGTTACAAAATGGAGGTACAGTAGCTTTCGTCAAGAGAGGTCTGAAATATAAATCTATTAAAAAGTTTCAACATCTCAGTGCACGAAGGGACTCTGATCTGACACTCACTGGAGTCAGAGAGGCAAATACAGTTGAAGCATCTGTTTATTGCTCCCCATTTGAAAGTTTTGAGTCATTTCTAAATATTATTGAATATGTACTAAATAGACTCCATCTAGAAAAGAAATTGATAGCACTGTTTGGGGATTTCAACACTGATTTTCTTGGAACCAGCAAATGAAAAAAAAAAAAAAAAGCTACTGCTCAACCTCACATATACTCTGAACTTAAAACAGACTATAACAACCCCAACAAGAATCACAAAAACTACTACTCCTGCCCTGGATCAGATATTTTGTAATACAAACTGTACTGCAAAAAACAAGAGTTCAAGCCTTAGTGAAACTTCCTGGCAGATTAAAACTGTGTGCCCGACCGAGACTCGAACTCGGGACCTTTGCCTTTCGTGGGCAAGTGCTCTACCATCTGAGCTACCGAAGCACAACTCACGCCCGGTACTCACAGCTTTACTTCTGCCAGTACCTCGTCTCCTACCTTCCAAACTTTACAGAAGCTCTCCTGCGAACCTGGCAGAACTAGCACTCCTGAAAGAAAGGATATTGCTTCTGTAAAGTTTGGAAGGTAGGAGACAAGGTACTGGCAGAAGTAAAGCTGTGAGTACCGGGCGTGAGTCGTGTTTCGGTAGCTCAGACGGTAGAGCACTTGCCTACGAAAGGCAAAGGTCCTGAGTTCAAGTCTCGGTCGGGCACACAGTTTTAATCTGCCAGGAAGTTTCATATCAGCGCACACTCTGCTGCAGAGTGAAAATCTCATTCTGGAATCAAGCCTTAGTGATCATGAAGCTCAAGTTGTTACCCTCTAGAGCTACTTGCTGCCCATCCAGAACTATAAAAGAACTATAACAGCAAGAAGTTTCAACACACAAAATAGAAAAACATTCAATTCGTATTTTTGGAAGAAAGGTAGGAAGAAGTTTTACAAACAAATGATTCCAACAAAAAATTTGAGAAATTCTATAGCATTTTCAGTGATTATTTTGAAATTGCATTCCTTCTCAAAACACAAGTAATAAGAAGCACAACTCCAAAACCAAAGAGATGGATAACAACAACAAGTATCAGAATCTCAAGTGCGAGGAAAAGAGAATTACTCAGATACAGCAAAAAAAAAAGCATGCTCCCACTTCTGAACAGCTAAATTCAGAAATACATTCAAATCTACAAAAGAGATACCCCAGGCAAAAAAATGGCCAATGATAAGTTCATAACAGTGTCAACAAATAAAACCCAAGCAGGAAGGAAAGTAACAAAGAAGTAAGCAAATAAAATGTCAACTAAAGTGGAAAATATCACTCTGAACCATGAGAACAATAGTGTAACTGATCGCCAATGCTTTGCAAGTCTCTTCAGTGTTACTATGCAGATATCACAAATAATTTAATAGTCAGTGACAAAACAGATACTAGAAAGAAACAGAATACCAAAGTGCAGTCATGTTCCTCTTCATTCTGTGTTTGTGGAACAACTCTAGATGAAATCATCTGTGTTGCGTCTCCTCTTAAAAAAATGTCATCAGGACTTGATGGTATTCGTGACTGTATCATAAAGCAATGTATTAGAATCATGTCACTGCCTCTTGCAGATACAGTCAATTCATCTTTTCTGACAGGTACAGTTCCAGACTGTTTAAAAATTGCTAACACAGTTCCTGTTCATAAGAAAAGAGACAAATCAAACATAGAAAACTATGGACCAATTGCCTTATTATCAGGTTTTATTAGAATCACAGAAAAAGTAATGTATAATAGGTTAATGAATTTTTTTGGGAAAAACAAAATTCTCAGTGCCATCTATGATTTATACACAATGTCCTGCAAGCAGTGGACAAAAAACAAAGTGCCACTGGCATTTTCTTAGACTTAAGTAAAGTTTTCACACATTGGATCACAACATACTGTTGTATGAGCTGGCATTGGAGGCACTGCACTAAAATGGTTCACAACATACTTGACAAACAGGAAATACAAATAAAACAGGAACTAAAGGAAAGTACTTGGATATGTCTTTCAGCTGCAAAGATTCTAAAAAAATAAAATAAAAATAAAATAAAATAAAAATAAAAGGAGTTTCTCAGGGATTCATTCTGGGTCAATTCTCTTCCTATGTAAATGATTTAGACCTAAACACTGAGTAACAAACAAACACTTTTTTTCCAGAAGACACAAGAACTCATATTACAGGAAACACCCCAAATCAGCTACAAGCAGCTGTAAAGAAAACTACAGCACAGCTAAACTGATGGTTTTAGCGGAATAAACTACTGATAAACATAAAAAACCACATTCCTAAATTTCCATTGAAAAGGTAATGCAAGCAATACCGGTGTGATGATAAACTCTAACAAAATTTCATCTTCTCTGGAAACAAAGCTTGTAGGCATATGGCTTTAAAATAACTTCAGATGGCATGCACCTATAAACAATTTAAATTTAACGGTAAATAAAGTATGCTACAGCCTGCAATTACTCTCTGTCAAAGCAAATTTTAGCACTGTCCAAATTGCCTACTTTGATAAATTCCATAGCATCATACTCTATGGAATTATATTCTGGGGTAATACGCCACCTAGTTCATTCATTTTCCTAATCCAGAAAATAAATGTAAGAGTAATGCAATATGTTAAAGAAACAGATTCTTTGCAAACCACTCTTCCAAAAGTTTTCGATCCTCCCACTTCCCTGTGTGTACCGGTACATACCAGAAACATGTATGTATGTTAGAAAGAATTTCGAAGACATAAATTAAAATTTTAATATCCATGAGCATGACACAAGACAAAAGGAAAAGCTTCATGTCCAGTCAGTAAGGACATTAGACTACAAAACTTCCACAACAAACAGTGATACACAAATTTGCAATAGTCTTCGACATAAGGTAAAACTGAGAGAGGTGGTTAGCACACTGGACTTGCATTCGGGAGGACAATGGTTCAAACCCAAGTCTGGTCATCCTGTTTTAGGTTTTCCATGATTTCCCTAAATTACTTCAGGCAAATGCTGGGATGGTTCCTTTGAAAGATCACAGTTGATTTCCTTCCCCATCCTTCCATAACCTGGTGGGACCAATAAGCTCACTGTTTGGTCCTCTCCTCCAAATCAACCAAACATAAGGTAAAAATCATATCATCATTCACACTCTTTTGTAAATCCCTAAGGGCATTCTTATTCGATCACAACTTCTATTCAGTAGCAGAATTTTTAGAACATTCGAAATACATGAGTCTTGAAAGAACAGGTAATGCAAGTAGTGCGAGCTCTTTTGTGGCTAAAGCTAAAATTTATTTACCTACTGAAATAATACTGTAGTTTTACTGTGTTGTGTTGCTATTTTGTTTTGTGTTTGTTTTGTGTGCTACAATCTGGGAAGATTTTTGGATGAATAAATAAGCCAATAAACAACCAGCAAAATAAATAAATAACAGATAAACAGCAGCTGTGGAGGCAGTAGCTTTTTTTCCAAGTAGCACCTTCCTTACTGATTTACTTGATTAAATTTAGATCACATAAGCATAAATACAGTTCATGGAGTACAGTATGCAGATTAAGTTTCTATGATGCCTTTGTCTCACGTTAATGTATACCTTGACTCATTTCACATCCTTGAAGGTTCTCCTTCTTGACAGGATCCATGGAACACAACGAATGTATGACTGAGTGAATGAATATGTTTGTGTAACACAGACACTGAGAATATATCCAACATAATGTAGCTCAGCATATATGCTTATTCCTACACAGAATCTTTGCCAATTACAGTTACAAATCAATGATATTGCAGTTCTTAGATTCACATGGTTTGTGAAGATCATTAATTTATAGGAGTGGGGAAGAGGGAAGGAAGCAGCCAACCTTGCACAACCCTCCTGAAGGGTATGCCGATAAAGCCAAACAACTCACATGCATACCACAACAATAGTAACACCAAGCATGTTACTGGTGACAATTCATGAAGCTACCACTGTGACTCCGCAGGTGGCAGCAGTATTGCTATTAGGTTGATGGGATATTCTCCAAGTAGCTTGGAATTAACAGCTTCTGTACCTTGGAACCGTAAAAGTCTCCAGCAGGAGAGTAACATTCTGCACCTTCTTAATAGATCTTAGTTGCTCTACAAGTCCCTTGGGAGATTTATCGATAAAGAATGGTGACAATTTTTAAAAGGGCTGTCTACTTGGCAGAGGTAGAAAGTTCAACAGTGAGCTACACACTGGGTTAGTGTTAAAGGTGTTTTCATGTGCTGAGACATTATGGATATGATACAAAGGAACTGCATAGAAATGGGAAAGTGCAAGGGAGACTGAAGTCCAAAGCATTATGAAAAGGGTTAATGGGGAACTCCAAAAGACGGCATCATTTATTCTGACATTTAATCTGCTGAAGTTGCCAGAGTATACTGTAGCAGAGTTTCTCCACCTTAAGATTTATGTTATATCCCAAATCCAACGCACTGCTTCAAGTGCCAAAGCTTTGATCACACCACCATGGGTTGTAATGCTCGGGCTACATGTGGATGACTTGGCAGCATGCCAAACAAACAAGGTTTTCAATGCAATGCTCCACCCAGGAGTTTTAACTGCTCCCAGGCCCATCCTGTTTGGAGCAGGAACTGTACTGTCTTTGCTGAAGAAAAGAAGATTCAGGACATTAAAGTCACCCAATGTGTCTCATAATCTAATATGGAGAAGGAATTTAAGGCCACTCAGCCACCAGGTTTTGTCAGGTCTTTTGCCTCAGCATTGAAGCAGCCTGTCCAGATCAGTGTTAGCACCCAGACTATGATAGTTGAGCCAGGAACATCTACCTGCACCCATAAATGCAGCTACCAGCCTGGCTGCTGGTCTTGCAGCCCAGTCATCCTATTGCCGAAGCATTGATAATGTGAGTGTAGATAGCAGACTCTCATGGCAGTCATTGGAGGAGATCCAGCAGAGTGTTTCTGTCACAGCAGCCTTGCCACTGTCCCAAAAATCCAAGCTACAGACAAAGGCCAACTGGCCAAAGCAGTCCACTCCGAAGCCATCAGAACATTGTGACCTTGTTGCTGTCTGAGGGATCTGACTATGATCGTATCATGTCCCCTGTGCTTGTGTTTGCACAAAACACATTTTAAAGCATCTAACACCCCTATCCTAAGGGACTATACATTCTGTCACAAGGATGATGTGACTGGGGAAAGGGTCAAGGGAGGGTTCACTTTGTTTATCAGTAACAATGCACCATTCCTCTACTCTCCCACTAGCTACTGACCTGCAAGTGGTAGCAGTTGAAGTTCATGGATGTCAGAGGTTCATTGTTTGTTCACTATATTTATCTCTGCATGATGTGACTGACCCTCAGGCTCTAACAGGTCTTACTGAACAACTCCCCTGACCATTTCTCCTTCTGAGAAACTTCAATGCCCGTCATATATAGTGGGGTTCGACCTTCACTTGTCCTTGGTTTGGAGAGCCTCATGATGTCTTACAAGCTGTGCATCCTAAATACAGGCACACACACTAATTTCTGTGTTGATACTGGGTCATTCTCATCCACTGAGCTCTCCTTCTGCTCTCCAGCTCTTGTGGACTCTGTTCAGTGGCAAGTCACTGATGACCTTCATTCCAGTGACCACTTCCCACGCTGTATTCACATAATGGATGGAGATCTTTCTGAAAGGATATAGCCACGATAGATGATAAACAGAGAAAATTGGATGCTGTTTGACCAGCTGGCTGTTTTTGAGTGCATGACGTCATCCAAGAGTGGGTGGACCACATCACACAAGTAATCTACCATGCTTCTGACCTCTCCATCCCAACTCATCATTCTAGGAGGCCACCTGTGTCTTGTGGACTGATGAGTGCCATTTGGTCATTCAGCTCTTTGTTGGTTTAAGGGCTGCCCAAAGGAGGGAAAGCTTGCAGTCTTTTGATTAGTGAGGGCAAAGGCTTGGCACATGATCAGAAAGAGCAAGAAAAGGCCATGGACTCCATCAACCATTCTCCATCTTTTACTATAGTATGGGAAGCCATCAGGAGGATTTCCACTAAAGCCAGTCGGCCACCTACAGCAGTGTTATTAAATCAGGGATGTCTCCAAACAATATGTGGGGAAATTTCACAGATGATAGCAGAGTTTACTGACATTGCCAGCCAAGATCCAGTGTTTCATTGTTACCATGCCATCATGGAATGGGATGAGCTGGACATCAGGTCTAACAATTTGGAATCCTGTAACTGCCCATTTGCCATGTGGGAGCTAGATTTGGCACGGTCTGTGCCCTTTGATACTGCACTCAGTCACGACCAAACCCGATATAGCATGCTGTGGAACTTGAAACCAGCGTCCAATAAAATGCTCTTACAATGTTTCAATTTGATATGGCAGACAGGTAACTTCGCCAACTCATGGAGGGAGGCAATTTTGACCCCTCTCCTCAAACCATGGAAGGATTGTATGTGTCCCAGTAGTTACCGGAGAGTTGCCTTAACGAGCTGTGTGGGAATAACCTTGGAAAAATGGTTAACTGTCGCTTGGTCTGGGTGCTGGAGACCAGATAGCTCCTAAGTCATTCTCAGTGTGGATTCAGAAGAGTTTGATCCACTGTGGCCAACTTGACCTTCCTAGAAGCAGCTCTTCAGGAGGCTTTCCTATGTAAACAGCATTGTGTAGGTATATTTTTTTATATCAGTAAGTCATACAATACTACTTGGAGTCACCTTGATCTAGGCCAGCTCCACCAATGGAGCTTCCATGGCAACCTCCACATCTTTATTCAATCCTTTTTGTCAAAGCACATTTTTCAGCCCTGAGTTGGTGAGGTTATGTCAACTAGTTTTGAGCAGAAGAATGGTGTTCCTCAGGGCAGTATTTTAAGTGTTACACTCTGCCATATCCATAAACAGTATCACGTCTGCCGTAAGAAGACCTGTACCATGCTTCTCATTTGTGGTCGATTTTGTAGGTTTCTGTTCCTCCTCCAGTATTACAACAACTCATCAGTTGCAGCTCACATTAAAGAGGCTGGAGGAGTGGAATGCACAGACTGGTTTCATGCTTTCTGTGGATAAATGTGTGTGTGTGTGTGTGTGTGTGTGTGTGTGTGTGTGTGTGTGTGTGTGTTCTTGGGGAGTGACCAGGGTGTGTCTGCTCCAGTTTTAAATGTGCACCACAACCATGTAGCTATCTTCACAGACAAGTCTACACACTGGAACTCTGTTGGTTGCTCTGTTGTTTCCCTACATTGTGTCCTACAGGTTCGATTGTCTCCAGAGTTCACTGTATTTGATGCCAAATTATCCATGAACTTGAGGGTGCTGGTGCAGATGAGATCTGCCTTTCCTGCTAAATTCCTTAACTGTTCTGACTCCCTGAGTGCCCTAAAATCTCTGCAATGCTTGTATCCAGCTGATAAAGCAATTGAAGATATCCAGGATGCCCTCCTCCAGCTATAATGGCTCGGGAAGGAGTTGTCTTCCTGCTGGATGCCAGGGCACCTGGCAACAAAAGGGCAAATGTAGCAGCTACTGAGGTGTGTCTTGATCTTCAATTAGTTCAGTGCACCATCCCCCTGCATGCTCTTGCCTCACAGTTGAAGTACAGTGTTGTACATTGACTGGAGGATGAGTGGCTGGAAGTGACAGATGACAAGCTCTGTCCAGTAAAGCCTACAATGCCACAGCCGTGTACCTCCTTCCAAACACCATGAGGTTCTCCTTACTTGTCTCTGCATAGGCCACAGCCCTATGATATATGGCTTCTAGTTCCAGTGAGAGGGCCCTCCAATGGCTGGTGATTGTAGTGTAAAGATCACTAAACCCCACATTTCATTTCACTGTGTTTTATTTCACCTTCAGGCACCTGAGATAGAGTGATTGTGTGGATCAGGGCAAATGAGGTACGAGTGAGTAAATGAGTGTTATTTTAAGGATTTCCTCCTCACTGTGTACAACAATTACAGACACTTTATCCACATTTGTTTGTTTTAATGAGGGTGATGGTGTTGATAACCTCACCATTGAGCGCCCACAAGCTACAAAACACACACACACACACACACACACACACACACACACACACACACACACACACACACTCACATCCTAGAGTAGCATTTCATCGCTCATGAAATATCAGGTGATACCCGGCAACATGCTTTTCTGTTCACTTATGCAGGGGCTGAAGTCTGTCGCCTCTTTAAGCAGTAAAATCCACAAGAAGAACTGCATGCTGTGACCAATGAACATTTGAAAATGTTCTTCTTAGAATATTTTGATTCACAAGTTCATGTGGTGGCCAATACGCACAAAATGTGTGGTTGCCACAAACGGAACAGACAGCCCTACTGATAGTAGATAGCTCAACTGCAAGTACTTTCCCAGTAGTGCTGTGTTTAGTTTGCAGTACTAAGTGCAAACAGTCATATACCAAATCACTGAATAGGTATATGATTCTGGTTCATTCCCCAATGAAGGGCTCTGGAATGACCTCTTTATACCAAATTACCCATCTTTAGAAACTTGCCTCCCACTCATTTGGGCTTTCAAACAATCTGTCCAGTCTTTGGCAGAACTCCAATACTCATCACAGATGTTTGCAACCTTCCCCACACGCAAGGTCGAGGCTCAGTTCCACACCTTAAACCTACTGGTTCCACCTGATAAGTCTCCCTCTAGACAGTATGTCCGGGGTAGCTGACACAACAGAAGTTACTATTGTGCAGCAATTGTTTCACCACACATTAGTGCCAGCAGTGCTACTTTCACTGTGAAAAGTGCAAAGCCTGTAGTAAAATTGGACATAAGGCAGAGTTTTGCCAGTCCACACTTAAAATGAATGTTGATAGTGCCTATCTGGACCTCTGGACTATGACTCAGATGAAGCAGACCCTGTGCACAGCTCAGATGTCCTACATGTGCAAGCCATTCTGCCCATCTTTGATCAACTGATGACATCAGACACTGTAATCAACACCATCCCCATCATTTTCAAATATATACTGGCTCCTCCATCACCATCGTGAATTGGGACACATATAGGTGCCTTGGTTCAATGTCACTGAAAAACTTCACAAAACAACTGAAAAGCCACAGCATGATACCACTGAGGTAAATGGCCAACTCAGCACACAAACCAGGTACCAAGAGGTACCACTGCTGGCTTTATTTTGGTCACCAATTTGACACAAGAAACAAATATCTTGTGTTTAGATCTGTTTAATGCTCTGGGTCTGGAAATCTGTGATTTGTTGAACCATATCCAACCTTTTGACAACACCAACTGAAATACTCCCCACCCAGAGATCCGAATGGGGAAGTAGTTTATCTCTGGAATATTTTACTCCAGGAAACACCTTCATTATCCTTGAACATTCAGGAAATATAATAATGTGGTAGTCTTTCCATTTCCTTTCCACACAGAAGTATCATGGCTGAAGAACCAGACTATGGTTTGTTTTGCCCATGAGTCTTCAATCTTGATCCATCTGAAGCATCATTTGCTCTGTGCATCAATTCGATACTGGTGCCCACTGCCGTCTGGTACCAGAGGAAGTATAGGATTGGGAAAAGAAAGACCCCTAGCCCTCAAAACCTAATAGCGTAAGGGTCGGAAAAAACAAGAGTTGGCCGAGGATGGCCAGACAGGAAAGATAAAAGTGAGGAGCCTGAAATAAGTAAGTGGAAGCAATGCCAGGACTCAGCTCGGGGCCCCATGGTTGCCAGCCAGGTACTCACAGGGTGCGAGTCTCCTGGAGTGTGGAAATAGGAAGGGGAGTGAGACAAGGATGTTGTCTGTCGCCAAGTCTCTTCAACCTGTATGGAGAAATGCTGGCGAGAGAAGTGCTGAAAGGATGCGAAAACTTCGAAGTAGGAGGACGTCTCATAAACATCCTGAATGTTGGAAGACGGAGGATAATGAAGGTGTTTCCTGGAGTAAAATATTCCAGAGAGAAACTACTTCCCCGTTCAGATCTCCGGGTGGGGAGTATTTCAGGTGGTGTCATCAACTATGCAGACGACCTGGTAGTGCTCGCCAAAAATCAGAGACAGCTGCAACACATGATGAACAATTTGGTGGAAATGGGAAGAAAATACTGCATGGAAATCAACATCGAAAAATCAAAAGTGGTGTGCATATCAAAATGTGAGAAACACTTGAAGATAAGTGTTGACAATCAGGAACTGGAAAATGTGAATCAGTTCAAGTACCTGGGAAGTTTTATCACAAAGGATGCCCACTGCACCAATGAAATCTGAGCAAGAATCGCCATGGTCAAAGCTGCTTTCAACAAGAAGGGGACTATGCTGACCAGCAAGCTGAGTTTGGCATTGAGGAAAAAACTGATAAAGTGCTACATTTGGAGCATTGCACTGTATGGAGCAGAGACACGGACCAAGAGAAAGAAGGAGAAAAAATACTTAGAGAGCTTTGAAATGTGGTGCTGGAGGAGAATGGAAAAGATCCAGTGGACAGATTGCATAAAATATGACGATGTACTGTGAAGAGTAGGAGAGAAGTATTCTGCGTACAATTCTTCAGAGAAAGGCCAACTGGATTGGACATGTACTTAGACACAAGAGACTCGTACATGATATCATCAAAGGGAAACTCGGAGGAAACGCAGGATGAGGAAGAAAAAGAATTCAACATCTGGATGACATGAAAGATGGAAGGAGATACAACAGACTGTAGGAAGAAGCTGAAGACATGGAACAGTGGAATCAGAAATTCTCCATACAAAGACATGGACCTGCCACTAGGCAGAATACTACATAATAATAATAATAATAATAATCCAACCTTTTGTGACTGGTACTTATCTTCAACAATTTTTTTCAAATATACCTCAGTGTTCTCCAGTCAGATGACGACCTGTGTTCTGACTTGGAAGTGCACATCACCTTGAAGCCCTAAGCAACACTTAGATTTTCAAGGCCCAAAATGCCTATTTCACCTTAAGGGACAAGCTTTGCATTGAGCTACAATGACTGAAAGAAGAAGGAATACTGACTCTGGTAGCCAAATGCCTGTGGCCTATTCTTATGGTAATAGTTGAAAAATCAAATGGGTCTTTGTGAATTTGTGAGGATTTTAAGTCCATTGTCAATGCATAGTCTGTCATCAATGGCTACGCTATCCTGAAGAAAGATGGTAAAACTTGCCAGATGCATACTGTATGCAAAAACTGACCTGAAAGAGGGCTACTTACAACTAGTTTTGGATGATGTCTCCATGTGTGTCTTAGTCATTAATACCCCATTTGGCATTTTCCAATACAAATGCCTGTCCTTTGGCATTGCTAGTGTGTTAGAAATATTTCAACAGTATTTGGAGCACCGATGTTAGGAGTTCTGAGTACAGCTAGTTATCTTGATGAAATCCTTGTCACTGGCAGAACTGTGAAGGAATTTGCAGCAAATTTGGAAGTCTTGCTCACAGTTGTTGAACAACTTAAACTGAAATGTAACAAAGAAAAATGATCTTTTCTTGTGCTACTAGAAAAATATCCAGAGCACATTTTCAGTGCTTCAGGGAAACACACCGCTTCACACAGTGTAGAGGTGATGCAAAAGTTGCTGATTCCTAGTGATATTGGTCAGTTGAACTATAACCAAAAATTCATTTCCCACACAGCAAAAATTGCCAAACTGCTCCATCAGCTACTTGATTAACACGTTAAACAGCATTGGTCCCCCAAATGTGGTAAAGCTTTTGTGGACTTATAAGTAGAATTCCTCAAGAAATTGTACCTGATGACTCATGGTCCTACAAAGTTACAGTTCTTTGTGACAGATGCATTGGACTATGGCATAGGGGCCTTTCTTGCTCATGCAGTTAACAAGATGGGACACATTATTTCATTTGTCTCAAAAACTCTCATATCTGCACAATGCAGCCACAGTCAAATAGAAAAAGAAGCTTTGGCAATCATCTATGCTCTCAAAAATTTCGTGGCAATGTATACAGTAAGTGTTTTGTTCTTTTAACATGTCATAAGCCACTTCTGCCATTGTTTAACTCTCATACTAATGTAACTAACAACAGAGCCCAATGCCTGCAACATTTGGCATTGTTCCTCTTTCCATTTATTTTATTTATTTATTTATTGTTCCATGGGACCAAATTAAGGAGAAGTTTCCATGGTCATGCAACGAATCAATACATGAAATTATAACATGATAGTAGAAACAGATAAAATGGAATATAAGAAACATATTCAGGCAACAAGTTGTAACATTAAATAAAGAAAATCAACAATGTAACACTGGAATTTGCTTAATTTTTCAGTTCTTCCAGGAGCTCCTTGACATAATAGAAGGAGTGAGCCATGAGGAAACACTTCAGTTTAGACTTAAAAGTGTTTGGGCTACTGCTAAGATATTTGAGTTCTTGTGGTAGCTTATTGAAAATGGATGCAGCAGAATACTGCACTCCTTCCTGCACAAGAGCCAAGAAGTGCATTCCACATGCAGATTTGATTTCTGCATAGTATTAACTGAGTGAAAGCTGCTAACTCTTGGGAATAAGCTAATATTGCTAACAACAAATGACATTAAAGAAAATATATACTGTGAGGGCAATGTCAGAATTCCCAGACTATTGAATAGGGGTTGACAAGAGGTTCTCGAACTTACACCACATATAGCTCGAACAGCCCATTTTTGAGCCAAAAATACCCTGTTTGAATCAGAAGAATTACCCCAAAAAATAATACCATACAACATAAGCATATGAAAATATGTGAAGTAGACTACTTTTCATGTTGGGCTGTCACTTATTTCAGATACTGTTCTAATGGTAAATAACGCAGCATTTAGTTTCTGAACAAGATCTTGAACATGGGCTTTCCACAACAGCTTACTATCTATCTGAACGCCTAGGAACTTGATCTGTTCCATCTAGCTTATAATATGCCCATTCTGTCTGATCAAAATATTGGTTTTTGTTGAATTGTGAGTTAGAAACTGTAAAAACTAGGTCTTACTGTGATTTAGCATCAAATTATGCTGCTACGACATCCTTTACCACTCAACAACACAACATAAAAACATGAACACTTTATCATGTGTCCAGGTAGGGCAGAATCCCAACAATGCTGTGCCATAGATCTGCTTCCACACAGATTCATCCTTCCAGCCCTGTGGCTTAACTGTAATCAATATTCCCCTTAGGACAGTGCATGGGTAAGATGTTCTCCAGGGTCTGCCAACAATAGGTGCTCACTCACATCATATGCCTCCTCAGGATGGCCATGGTCAAGGTCCAGCTGACAGATAAAACCCACTGCTACAAGCATCTCAATCAAGTGCGCCTTCACGAGGCTCATGTGGCCCCGACAGAAGATTTCTCCTCAACTTTTGTTTCAGATCTGGTCTGCCTAGCATCTGGGAACAACAGCCACTGACACTCTCAATATCCAGCAGCCTTGGGTCTCATGGACACCAGTCTCAGCAGCTGATGAAGTCAACCGGGTTCAGCACTTCCTCCAGGCATCAGCAGCAGTGATGCTGACATCTGATGTGCCAAGATGTGTCATCATCTTTCCTCCAGCAGAGGCAGGGGAGGGATGTTATGTCTTGGTACACAAACCATTGATATAACAGTACAGTGCCATGAGTTGCATACACAAATTCAGGGGCCATGACCATGGTACCGTAAACAAGTGCATCTGTACAACATCATCTGTAACACCAGGTGTGAAGAGAATTCAGGATGCCACAAATGTGACTCAGAGCACTCACCTTGCCAGCTGGTAGCAGCAGCATTGTTCCTAGGTGGTGCAGCTAGTGTGAACCTATTTGCCTCCACTACAACACAATGCCACAAACAGTCAGCAACAAGTTCATCCACCAGCTAATACTTAAGCCATTGTGTGCCCCACATCTGGCAGCTGAAGCCAGCTTGTCAACTTGGAGCCACCAACAGACTTCCTGCTATACTGAGACTTGGCCTCTTGACACTCATCCTTCTGGACTTTGTATCTCACTGTTGTCTCACTTTGTGGTCTTTAATATGTAGTCATCATCAACTAGTCAATCTAGGCGAACTGTCTAGCCACTGCTTACTGTTAAACTGAGACAGTTACTCTGGCTGCTAAACTGTTCTGTGTTTTTGTTCTTTAATGCTCCAGAATG
Source organism: Schistocerca serialis cubense (assembly GCF_023864345.2). Lineage (NCBI taxonomy): Eukaryota > Metazoa > Arthropoda > Insecta > Orthoptera > Acrididae > Schistocerca > Schistocerca serialis. The sequence goes on along the minus strand of NC_064645.1, from coordinate 163,703,474 downwards.
TAGAAGACTGAATTTATACTGATATTAACAAACATACTCTTTGTGGTCTACCTAAGTGTAAATTCTTCCACACAAAGCCACTTCAGAATGCGCAAAGTCAGTGACCATATTTTGGTAAGTCGACATACCAACAATATCATAATTCTCCACTTTCTCTACATTATCTCCCTAACTTGTAGTTGTTTTAAGCAAAGTCTTTGATGGTATGGTATGACAATAGTTCCAAGAATTAGCTGCAGGTATTCAAAGTTGACTGAAAATTAGGAAGGTTGTCAGTAAGTTGGTGAGCTTGGTGTATTGCTAGGCAAACCAGGTATAGAAGCTTGTAGCTCACTGTAGAGGCTAGAACCAGGCATAGACCATGTACAGCAGGCTCAACCATGGCATTCAAGCCCCTTACCACTGCATTCTGATGCACTGTAATCCCTTATAGAAGATTAATGGAATAAAAAGTCAGAGAATTCAAGTTGTCTCACCATCACTTTTGTGGGTCAGGCTTTTATTCTAATCTTCTCAATATTCTGAGTATTGCTTGCTGCAGCATGTAATGAAGACATAATTACTTCTCAACAATTAACAACTAATTAATTATCTGTCAGTACTAGACATTTTTTTGATCATGTCTTTACTCTGTCCAAAACACAACTGGAGTAATACTTTTCTACAAATAAAAAAATATTCAAAACTAAAAACTTTTAATGCCTAGACCGCAATTTTCCTATCACAATTAAAGGTCAATAACTAGCTTTGGTTGCTTTCTGCAACCATCTTCAGATCTGTAACACATATAGGAAACATAGCCTAAGAAAATGATGAACAATCAAGTGGATACAAAAACACTGGACAAAACCTGAGCAAAAATAATCGTGAGCCAATTTCAGATGTAAAAGTGGACATTTGATAAGGCCATTTAACAGTGTAGTGCATTGTTGTTCTGGTTTTCAGTCCAGAGACCGGTTTCATGCAGCTATCAATGCTACTCTATCCTGTGCAAGCTTCTTCATCTCCCAATACCTACTGTAACCTACATCCTTCTGAATCTGTTTAGTGTATTCATCTCTAGGTCTCCCTGTATGATTTTTACCCACCACACTGCCTCCAATACTAAATTGTTGATCCCTTGCATCCTCAGAATATGCCCTACCAACCGATCCCTTCTTCCAGTCAAGTTGTGCCACAAACTCCTCTTGTCCCCAATTCTATTCAATAACTCCTCATTAATTATGTGATCTACCCATCAAATCTTCAGCATTCTTCTGTAGCACCACATTTCAAAAGCTTCCGTTCTCTTCTTATCTAAACAATTTATCATCCACATTTCACTTCCATACATGGCTACACTCCTTACAAATACTTTCAGAAATGACTTCCTGACACTTAAATCTATACTTGATGTTAACAAATTTCTCTTCCTCAGAAATGCTTTCCTTGCCATTGCCAGTCTACATTTTATATCCTCTCTACTTCGACCATCATCAGTTATTATGCTCCCCAAATAGCAAAACTCGTTTACTACTTCAAGCATCTCATTTCCTAATCTAATTCCCACAGCATCACCCAATATAATTAGACTACATTCCATTATCCTCGTTTTGCTTTTGTTGATGTTCATCTTATATCCTCCTTTCAAGACACTGTCCTTTCCATTCAGTTGCTCTTCCAGGTCCTTTGCTGTCTCTGACAGAATTACAATGTCATCGGCGAACCTCAAAGTTTTTATTTCTTCTCCATGGATTTCAATTACTAACCAAATTTTTCTTTTGTTTCCTTTACTGCTTGCTCAATATACAGATTGAACGTCGGGGATAGGCTACAACCCTGTCTCACACCCTTCCCAACCACTGCTTCCCTTTCGTGCCCCTCGACTCTTATAGCTGCCATCTGGTTTCTGTATAAATTGTAAATAGCCTTTCGCTCCCTGTATTTTACCCCTGCCACCTTCAGAGTTTGAAAGAGAGTATTCCACTCAACATTGTCAAAATCTTTCTCTAAGTCTACAAATGCTAGAAATATAGTTTTGCCTTTCCTTAATCTATTTTCTAAGATAAGTTGTAGGGTCAGCATTGCCTCACGTGTTCCAACATTTCTATGGAATCCAAACTAATCTTCCCCGAGGTCAGCTTCTACCCATTTTTCATGTGTAAAAAATTCGTGTTAGTATTTTCCAGCTGTGGCTTAGTAAACTGATAGTTCGGTAATTTTCACATCTGTCAACACCTGCTTTCTTTGGGATTGGAAGTATTATATTCTTCTTGAAGTCTGAGGGTATTTCGCCTGTCTCATACATCTTGCTCACTAGTTGGTAGAGTTTTGTTAGGCCTGGCTCTACCAAGGCTCTCAGTAGTTCTAATGGAATGTTGTCTACTCCCGGGGCCTTGTTTCGACTTAGGCCTTTCAATGCTCTGTCAAACTCTTCACGCAGTATCTTCTCTCCTATTTCATCTTCATCTACATTCTCTTCCATTTCTATAATATTGTCCTCAAGAACATCACCCTCGTATAGACCCTCTATATACTCCTTCCAGCTTTCTGCTTTCCCTTCTTTGCTTAGAACTGGGTTTCCATCTGAGCTCTTGATATTCATGCAAGTGGTTCTCTTTTCTCCAAAGGTCTCTTTAATTTTCCTGTAGGCAGCACCTATCTTACCCCTAATCATATGTGCCTCTACATCCTTACATTTATCCTCTAGCCATTCCTGCTTAGCCATATTGCACTTCCTGTTGATCTCATTTTTGAGACATTTGTATTCCTTTATGCCTGCTTCATTTACTGCATTTTTATATTTTCTCCTTTCATCAATTAAATTCAATATCTCTTCTGTTACCCAAGGATTTCTATGAGCCCTCATCTTTTTACCTACTTGATCCTCTGCTACCTTCACTATTTCATCTCTCAAAGCTACCCATTCTTCTTCTACTGTATTTCTTTCCCCCATTCTTGTCAATCATTCCCTAATGCTCTCCCTGAAGCTCTCTACAACCTCTGGTTCTTTCAGTTTATCCAGGTCCCCTCTCCTCAAGTTCCCACCTTTTTGCAATTTATTCAGTTTTAATTTACAATTCATAACCAATAGATTGTGGTCAGAGTCCACAGCTGCTCCTGGAAATGTCTTACAATTTAAAACCTGGTTCCTGAATCCCTGTCTTCCCATTATATAATATATCTGAGACCTTCCAGTATCTCCAGGCTTCTTCCACGTGTACAACCTTCTTTTATGATTCTTGAACCAAGTGTTAGCTATGATTAAGTTATGCTCTGTGCAAAATTCAACCAGGCGGCTTCCTCTTTCATTCCTTACTCCCATTCCATATTCACCTACTACGTTTCCTTCTCTTCCTTTTCCTGCTATCGAGTTCCAGTCACCCATGACTATCAAATTTTCGTCTCCCTTCACTATCTGAATAATTTCTTTTATCTCATCATACATTTCATCAATCTCGTAGTGTTGGCAGAAGCGCCAACACTGTGTTGCTAGAGGAGGCCAAAATGCACGCGTTTAATTACACGCTGACTGGCACGAGGTCTGGAACAGTTAAAGGAATTAATAGTAGCAAATAAAGTAAGTAGTTGATATAATACTTAACTTTAATCCACAATTGTAGAACATCGCTCTTGATGATACATGCTTCACATAATAAATATTAATTGAATACGGCACCTTGCTAGGTCGTAGCAAATGTAGCTGAAGGCTATGCTAACTATCGTCTCGGCAAATGAGAGCGTATTTGTCAGTGAACCATTGCTATGAACGTCGGCTGTACAACTGGGACGAGTGCTAGTACGTCTCTCTAGACCTGCCGTGTGGTGGCGCTTGGTCTGCTATCACTGACAGTGGCGACACGCGGGTCCGACGTATACTAGCGGACCGCGGCTGATTTAAAGGCTACCACCTAGCAAGTGTGGTGTCTGGCGGTGACACCACAAATCTCTTTGTCATCTGCAGAGCTGGTTGGCGTATAAACTTGTACTACTGTGATAGGCATGGGCTTCGTATCTGTCTTGGCCACAATAATGCGTTCACTATGCTGTTTGTAGTAGCTTACCCGCATTCCTATTTTCCTATTCATTATTAAACCTACTCCTGCATTACCCCTATTTGATTTTGTATTTATAACCCTGTATTCACGTGACCAGAAGTCTTGTTCCTCCTGCCACTGAACTTCACTATTTCCCACTATATCTAACTTCAACCTATCCATTTCCCTTTTTAAATTTTCTAACCTACCTGCCCGATTAGGGGATCTGACATTCCACCCTCCGATCCGTAGAATGCCAGTTTTCTTTCTCCTGAAAACAATGTCCTCCTGAGTAGTCCCTGCCTGGAGATCCGAATGGGGGTCTATTTTACCTCCAGAATATTTTACTCAAGAGGACACCATCATCATTTAACCATACAGTAAAGCTGCATGCCCTCAGGAAAAATTATGGCTGTAGTATCCCCTTGCTTTCAGCTGTTCGCAGTACCAGCACAGCAAGGCCATTTTGGTCAATGTTACAAGACTAGATCAGCCAATTTTCCAGACTGTTGCCCCTGCAACTACTGAAAAGACTGCTGCCCCTCTTTAGAACCATACATTTGTCTGACCTCTCGTCAGATACCCCTCCATTATGGTTGCACCTACGGTATGGCTATCTGTATCGCTGAGGCACACAAGCCTCCCCACCAATGACAAGGTCCATGGTTCATTGGGGGGGGGGGGGGCGGCAGTGTAGTATACACTATGTTAATGCTTCTCAGATAACATACCATTCAAAATATATGAATAAACACCAGAAAGCATCATTAGCTGTAGTCGTGCAATAACATGCATTTGTAAGTACCAAAACATAGTGGAAAAGGTCACTGTCAGCAAGCCATGCACTCTAAAGAATTGTAGACTAGAAATCTCAAAAAGCTTACTCTATATCCAAATTGATTTTAAAATATAAAGATAACGTGATATAAAGTTAACCCTTTAATGCGCACCACCAGTTCTTCTACCTGGTACTCTGAATGTGTGTACGCATAGACACATTCAGAGTACCAGGTAGAAGGACTGGTGGCATGTGTAAACACGTTGATAAAAACATCAAAGTACAGAGTAGCGCTAACAAATGTAAATAACAGAATAAAAGATAGATCATGCATGAGACCCAAATGAGAAAAACATCAAAGTACAGCATAGCAGTAAAAATATGAGTAACATACTGTAATTTCACGGGTTGATGGTCACATAGAAAATTGTCCAGTTGCATGAGCAGATGTTGGATCAAAAGCTCATTACTTGTAATAGTATAACAGGTGTTATCATGAGAGCAGTATATACAACGATGCCAAAAACTGTCAGCTGTCCTGCAACTGTAAATATATAAGCCATACAGTTCTTATTAATGGTTTCTATGCATACAGGTATGGGACAGCTGACAGTTTTTGGAACCATTGCATATACTGCTCTCACAATAATACCTGTTGTACTATTGCAAGTAATGAGCTTTTCATTCAACGTCTGCTCACGCAGCGACAATCCCCTATATGACCGTCAACCTGCAAAATTACTGTATGTTATACATATTTTTACTGTTATGTTGTACTTTGATGTTTTTATCGTTTGACTCTCATGTATGAGCTGTCTTTTATTCTGCTATTTACATTTGCTTGCACTACTCTGTACTTTGATGTTTTTATCAATTTAGTCTCACATATGATCTATCTTTTACATATGGCACATTTCCAGTTAGCTAAAAAAGACAGCTTCCCTGTCTTGTAGTTTTTAACTTCATTTCCCTGTTCCTTTTATAGTTTTAAAATTAGTTGGCCTTAGGCACAAGTTTCTGGGATTTTACTCATGAATTAATGCCAGTTACATAGGATCTGCTTCCTACTAATGGCATGTTGCCTGTTCCAGACATAATAGAGATCTCTACCTTGTAATCTTAACTTTGTGTCAAGTTATCTTTATATTTTAAAATCCATTTGGAAGTAGAGTAAGCTTTTTGAGATTTCTGGTCTACAATTGTTTCGACAGATCTACAAGATGGCGTGCTCACAGTGACCTTTTCACTACGTACTATTATGTTTTGGTATTTACAAATGAACGCTGCTGCTTGACTACAGGTAATGATGCTTTCCAATGTTTATTCACCACCTTTTCATATTTTGAATGGTGTGTTATCTGACAAGCATTAACTAAGTTAACAATGCACTGTTCAATGGCTTTGTCAAATGTTTACTTTTACACCTAGAACTGGCTCCCCATTATTTCTGCTCAGGTTTTGTCCAGTGTTTTTATATTCTACTTGATTGTACATAATTTTCTTAAGCTATGTTTCCTACATGTGTTGCAGATCTAAAGAAAGTTGCATATAGTAACCAAAACTAGTTATTGACCTTTAGTTGTGATAGGAAAATTATGTTCTAGGCATTACAAGTTTTCACTTCTAAAATTTTTTTATGTAATAAACCACATTAAGTCCACTGTCTCTCTCCCCTACCCATGTTAGCTTCATTGACTCTTCAGCAAAGTTAATAAGACACCATAAACAATGAGTAAATGCACAGCATGTGGAATTTATATCAGAGCTACATTGTAACAATATAATGAAAAGGATAGTGCTACTCACCATATAGCAGAGATGCTGAGTCACAGAAAGGCACAACAAAAAGGCTGTCAGAAATTTAGATTTTGTGCAACAAGGCCTTTGTCAAAGCTAGACAAAACACACACACACAAATGCAACTCACACACATGGCCACAGTCTCTGGTAGCTGGAGCCAGACTGCGAGAGGCAGCACATTATGGGAGAGGCAACGGGATGGGGTAAGGAGGAGGCTGGGGCACTGAGGGGGAGGGTAGCAGGGTAAGGACGGGGGACAGTAAGGATCTGCTGGGAGTGTGCCCAGGGACAAGGTGGGTGGAGAGTGGGGCAGCTAAGTGCAGTCAGGAGGTTAGACGGGGGTGGGGGAGAGAGGCGAGTGGAGGGATGGGAAGGGGGGTTAGCAGGAAAGGAGAGCATTAAAAGAACTGGGAACATTGATGGAATAGAGGGCTGTGTAGTGCTGGAATGGGAACAGCGAAGGAGCTAGATAGGTAAGGACACTCACTAATGAAGGTTGAGGCCAGGAGAGTTATGGGAATGTAGGATATATTTCAGGGAGAGTTCCTACCTGCTCAATTCAGAAAAGCTGGTGTTGGTGGGAAGGATCCAGATGGCACAGGTAGTGAAGCAGTCACTGAAATAAAGGATGTCATGTTGGGCAGCGTGCTCTGCAACAGGGTGGTCCAGTTGTTTCATGGCCACAGTTCATCAATGACCATTCATGTGGTCAGACAGGTTATTAGTTATCATGCCCACTCTAGAATGCATGCAGCACAGTGGTTGTAGCTTAGCTTGTAGATCACAAGACTGGTTTCTCAAGCAGCACTGCCTCTGTTGGGATAAGTTATGTCTGTGAGCAGACTGGAATAAGTGGTGGCGGGAGGATGTATGGGAGAGGTCTTGCATCATCTAATACAGGGATATGTGCCATAAGGCAAGGGATTGAGAGCAGTGGTTATGTAGGGGTGGACAAGGATATTTTGTGGGTTCAGTGAGCAGCAGAATACCAATGTATGTGAATGGGAAGGATAGTGGGCAGGATATTTCTCATTTCAGGGCACCACAAGAGGTAGTTGAAATCCTTGCGGAGAATGTAATTCAGTTGCTCCAGCAGTTCTGGATGGTACTGAGTCACAAGGGGAATGCTTCTCTGTGGCCAGACAGTGGGGCTTTGGGAGGCATTGGATGACTAGAAAGATAAGGCATGGGAGATCTGTAAACAAAAATGGACATCTTCAGATATGAAAGAATATTACCAAAAACTTTTAGTTTTGTTATTCATGCCAGTTGTTATGCATATCATTTACATACAAAGACCATTGTGCTACTCAGTATAGTGAATGATCACTTTGTCATGGGCATATTTGGGAATAAGTGTAATGGAAGTAAAAATGGTTATGGAAAATACAAGATCAAAAACATGAAATATAACATGCCAAAGGTGCAACTACCTCATTGAAGATGATGTTCCATTGTAACATTATACATTGTACAATACCACCATGATTGTGCCAAACATGCATAGAAATTTCTGTTCAATTACAGTAGGCTGTAGGATATTGCCTGCTGAGTTCGTGTTTACAAGTGATTGCACACTGCCAGGCAGTAGACGAACGGGCTATTTAGTGATTAGAAGTGCCACCATGTGGCAGCAGTCTTTTGCGTGATAACTTAGAAACATAATAAATAAATATTTTCAATGTTTGTATAATATGTATACAAAATTGAGCGTAGATTTCGAAAATTGAATGAAAGTCAAGTGTAGATTTCTAAAATTGAATGCCAAATTGGCATTTAGAATATCAAGCACCTTGAAGTTGAGGTTATGCCATCACCTAGGTGATAATAAGAAAGACAAGATTGAGCATAAATTTCGAAAATCAAATGTCAAATTAGAATTTAGAACTTCAAACACCTTGAAGTTGAAATTATGCCATCATACACATACAGGCAATAATAAGATAGATATTTATACCAGTTCAGTAGTTTACAAATTGGTGTATGGTAATTGCAAGAAACTCTACATAGCAGACAACAGGTTAACTTTCAGTGAGATTCCATGAACATACTAACATACAAAATAAAACTGCATACAGAATACACATAAAAACTACTAAACAAAAAATCATCGACCTACATCAAAACATGAAAGTGCTAGATAAAGCTACAAAAGGAGTGTAACAAGATCTGTTACAGAACCTGCAGATATATAGTAATAATACTCGAGCACCAGATAAGATATAAAATGATCAAATTGAACTTAATCATGAAAGTGTTTTCAACATCTTAAACAATATTTATGATATAACATTGGATTGCCAGTGTTTCCCCTTGTTAATATGCAAATAACAGGTCAATGTTACTTCCTAATGTTGTGTACTACCTATGCCTTTTGATGTTTATAACTCATTGTTGTTATTTTTCCTGATCACAATTCCTATATCATATTTAAAAACCAGTACAGCTTACATCTGAACTATGGCAATATATTGTCCTGTATTAATGATGTAGCTATTTTTACATAACGTCAGTGTTACACCAACCATGACCTAGACATGGGGCTACATATAATGTTGTGTGATATGGTACATCAGATTAAACTTAAATTTTTATGCTTACAGTTTTCATGTTATTATAGTACACTCTCTCAATACTGCTGTTAGTTAAACAAATATTAGCATATATCTTTGAATATTTGTAATTCTTACTGCATAGTTCATATAATGAGAGCCTATTCCAAATTAAGGCATGCATTATATAACAGAAAACATCATATAGTACTCAACATGCTAGGTCCTTTAAATGGCAATAATGGTAGATACATAACCTAGACATCGAGCTTGGCATCATATCATGCTACGTATACTCAACTTTGTACGACTGTACAATATAATCATCAGTAGTTTCCTTTTCTTATAAGTCAGTAATTGTATTTACCACGACCTAAACATGGGGCTTTCCATCATATGTTTACACTGTAGCACAACAACAAAATTAAATAAAACTGTAGCTTACAGTTTATATTCACTTGTTATACACCATCTCAATAACGCTGTATATGACAAGGACAATAACATGTTTCTGAGTATTATGTAGACCTTAGTATGCAATTCATACCCCTCAGCTCTGCCCTAATTAAGACCTAAATCATCTATCAGATGGTATCATACCAAGCTTAATACTAATGTACGTTGTGATTATCACATAGTTCTGTACATATAGTTTGTATTATGTCCTAGACCCAGGGGCTAAGTATTCCACATGATGGTTTGTATTATCATCTAGACTATGAGTTACACATCATTCAGTGCTCAACAAGCAATGCTACTGTGTTGCACAAGATAACAAAATTGCAGAATGTAAATGACATAAGAGTATTTCTAACAGTTTCTTAAACAGTGTGTATTATGAAATTGGTATTTTTGATATTACAAAGATTCGTTCTGAAATATATTAGTGGATGTAACATTGTTACATATGTCATTAATAGTATTACATAACTAATACTATCTATAGTTTTTGCGATTATTCTGCTTGTATAACGGTTGAACATTTTTTCAAGGTAGCTCACAGCATAAGTTATAATTCGGCTGCTATAATCTGTTCACAGTGTCCCACATGTGGAGTGAGGAGATTGGCCAAGTACTTCATCAGCTTGTATGTTGGTGGACAAATGGTGGATACCATTTTAATCATCTGTGACTTACTGAGGGTGACGTTATGGTAAGCTTGATGTGGTGGTTTTGTTTATGAATGTGACTATCAAAGATTCTTTGATCTAGTGCTCCAGTTCTGTGCAAGTGACTTGGTGAAGCTATACAGGCACACACTTATGTCTTCTTATCTTCTGTACAATGCCAAGTTTTAAAATCAAATGGACAGCATTACAATGGACAGATCATTAGTTCTAGCAGTTCCAGACCTCTTCATGGATAATTTTAAAAATATTGCTTTAGACATGTTGCCATTAAAGCCTAGTTGATTCTTTTGATAGGTTGATGAAATTTTCGTCATTTGGCCCCATGGATGTGAGAAATTTAATGAGTCCTTGGCACACCCCAATGGCATTAACAGTAGTATGTAGTTCACTGTGGAGGTAGAAAAATACAATGCATTCCTTGACGTCTTTGTCTGCCACAAATAAACTGGATGCCTTGGCTATAGCATCTATAGAGAACCTACCCATACTGATCTGTACTTGCATGCCATCAGCCGTCATCACCCAGCACAGAAGCCCACTGTTTACAAACATTGGTGCATCATACAAGAATGATATCTGATGCCGATAACCTACACCATGAGATGAGCCATCTATGCAATGTCTTCAGAAACAATGGCTACAACATTCATTAAATAAATGATGTGATTTCAAGCAAGAAACCCAGTAAGATCACCTACAAGGAGCAGGCAAAGAATTCTGTGGCTATGTGTCAAGCAAGATAAGCCACCTGCTGAAAAGATACAAGATAAATATATCTTCAGCCCTCTGACAAAACTTGGTCAATTAAAGACATAGCAGGTTTCAGAACACCTGGGATCTAGAAAATACCTTGTGAATGTCGCCAGACATACATCAGACAAACATTATGCACTGTGGAACAATGCAGGAATGAGTGTGAGAGGTTGTATCACATATGCTACCATGAGAAATCTGCTTTGGCTGAGCATGTATAAGAAAACAGTCATCAGATGATATTTGATGAAACCTCTGTTGTGGCTTGCATTAATGGCTTCTAGGACTGTGTAATTAAAGAAGCAGTTGAAATGAAAATCATCGATAACACACTTGATGGAGATGGCAGAGTGCAGCTCAGACCAACATGAGATTCAGTGACCATAAAGTTAAAGCAAACAAACTGAATGCTGAGTCAATATACACCCATATATGAAGATTATATGTGCACCAATGGTGTTACAGCCAACAGCTAGTGTTTATAAGAGAATACCAGCAGCCCACTGGCAGTAATACCACTTGACAATGGCCAAGGAGTGCTTGGCCAATAGCTAGTGTAATTTTAATTACTTGATGCAGCTGGAAACCTAAGAACTTTTCATTCTATTGTATCAACTATTTCTATTGTTACTTGTATGTATGACATTTTGAGGTAATAATGGGTCATGTAGCATTGAAATGGGTTACAGGTCTTAAAGATTCAATTAGTCACTTGACACACTGGGCTTTATGGCTAATTGAATTTTATTTTGAGGTTGTGCATCAGCCAGGGAAATCACATGATGTTGTGGATGGACTAGTTTGCAAAATACATGCCATTGAACATGTCGGGCGGGGAACATGGAAGAATGACACAAAGCTCAAGCCCTGATCTGGATTGTCAGCAGTTTGCAAGGCAAGCACAATTCAGCACTGCTGACAGAGCAAAATGAGGTGTGGTCATTGTATGGTTGTACCAGCAAGTTTGCAGAACGAGATATTGAAGCAGGCTCATAATACCATTTTGGCAAGAGATAGTGGATGATCTGCAACAGAGTGCCGAGTTGCAGAAAATTATTGGTGGAAGATGCATAAACATGATGTAGAGGACTACAAGTATGTAATTCCTTGTGCACAAACAGTAAAGCTGAGTCATCAGTGGGCTCCATTACAAAGGTTACCTGAGACAGACCGACCATCCCAAATGTATGATGTGGACATTTGTGGTCCTTTTGAACAAACAGCAACAGAAAATTGCCACATTTTAACTACAATGGATCATTTCTCATGTTTTGTGGGCATGATGGTTGCAACAAATCAACAGCCAGAAACAGTGGATACTGAAGTTCAGAATGTCAGAGACCATGATAACTGAGCAGGACACTAACTTTATGTCTTACTCAATTAAGAACCTGCGTTGACCATCACACATAAACAAGTTACAGACCAGTGCTTTACACCACAGGGGAAGACTGAGAAACTAAACAGGACAGAAAGAAGAATACAGAACTATAAATGGTAATAGTCATACTAGTGATAGGGATGCTTTACTTAACTATGTAGTAGCAGTGTATAACTAAGAGATCCGTAAGAATACAGGCTTGTTTTCATATGAAGCTGTTTTTGATCACATGGTGACTTCCTCTTTTGAAACATGCAGTCCACCTCAGGAAAAGATATATTCTCCATTCTAAATTTTGCTGAAAGATTAAAAAGGTAAATATGAGGGGTGTCCTGAAAGTAAGTTCCGATTGGTCGTGAAATGGAAAACACAGTGAAAATCCTACAAAGCTTCACACACGTGCTGGGCAGTGTCTCCAATATACCTGTCAGTCACATTATGTCACTCTTTACAGTTCTGAGAGCATAATGAGCACATAAAGATGCCTCGAGCAACAGCTTCTCCCACCAAGTATGGGTGCCTGTTGAGAGATTTCGCCTGAGTTTATCAACCCCAGATAACTTACCTGTCAAGCATTTTCTTCTTCATGACAACTCTCAACCACAAATTGCAGGGGCAATGAAGACACTCCTGCAGCATTTTCATTGTGAAATGTTTGATCACTCACCATACAGCCCAGATGTGGCTCCCTCTGATTTTCATCTCTGCTCACATGAACGTGAAGATAACATTTTGGCACAGACAATGAGCAGCAGACCAGTAGAGAGAATTGGTGGAAAGCACAGGCAGCAGCCTTCTATGACAATGCTGTGGGGAAGTCGGTACAACGCTACAGCAAATGTCTAAGTTTGAGCCACGAGTACGTAGATAAGTAGCTATATGGTGCAGCTCTGATTTTCACTATGGTTTCCATTCATGACCAACATGAGCTTAATTTCTAGAAAACCCTCATAGAAATGTCCTAGAATGGTAGGAAGGCACCCACAACAGGAAAGCAAAATTCCCCAAGTACTATGGTGGGCAGTGGTTAATGTTAACTAACCCATACATTCCAAGAAGTTAATTTCACATTGCCAAGGACCTTATCAAGTAGTCAAGATGCCATCTTCACTTAACATGAAACTGCCCCTCTCAGCCTATACCACAGGTGTGCATGCAAGACAGATTCGCCCATTTCAGTGTGCTCCGGAAGCAGTGCCTCAGTTCCTGGGAGTTTCTTTCGAAGAGGAATGAGGGCTGGCTGACAACCTTGAGGCATGAAAAGGACAGGTAGGCTAACAGAGGATTTGCTCTTCCCATAGGGAGTGGTCTAGATCCAACCCATGACTAGTTCACAGAGAACAGAGGGCAGCAGCTCTAGCTCCAGTCACTGAGTGCAAGAAAAAGAAGAATGTAAAAGCTGTTAACAGTGGTGATCCTGGGCCTGTTGGGCAGAATCAAAGTGGCAGAAGCTCTTAAGGTATGTCCTTTTGATTAATGGTGTACTATTCATGGAGTAAGCAGCATAGTAACATTAGAACATTACTGGACATTGAGGATGGACTTTAACATATGGGTAATAGAAAATGAAACTCATGAACTGAAAGCAATCTTTCGGAAATTTCAATTCATGATGCAAGACAAAATGAGGTTGAATGACAATCAGGGGAATATCAGTAATGCAATCAGCCTTAGTATATTTACAGGAGCAGCTACACCAGACTATGAAGTTGGTCCTGTGTGTTGGACAGAAGAAGAGCTGGTTAGATTCAGGAAGCAGAATCCTGAAAACAGTATTTGGTACTGTTGATGCAGAAGACTTAGAAAAGATAAACATGTTGCTGTAACAAGTAGATGTTAAAGATAACCAGGGGAACATTGAAAAAAATGCCATGCAGCTTGTGGGTCTCGCAAAGGACGTAGTAAATAATACCCTGAAAATACATACCATTGCTGCCACACTCATGACTCACATGTGAGAATCAGGAGATGCAGTGAACCATGACTTGGGTGTTCTAACAGACTCTTTGGACAATGTTGTCCCCCTAGTTGGCTATCAAAAGCTCCTTCAGACTATCACTGATAGTATCTACATGTGTTGAGGCCACAGAATTGCAGGAAATGCTTCTCCATGCTGTCTAAGGGGCACCTAACCCTAATATTCATATCTCTTGTTCAGTTCTCAGAGGAGTTCCATAAAGTTTTAGATGAGTTAATGGCACTGTTGGAATTACTAACAGAAGCAGAAGAAGAATCCTTACCACTGTACTACCATATGTCCAACATCACCAGTATGCAAGAGGTAACCAGAGTGAAGGCTTAAATGCAGATACCGCTAACATGTAAGGACTGCTGGCTTGAGCACTTCACCATCCACACCTATACACTAGGTTTGGCAGTTCTGCAGGAATTTGTGTGCTAAAGGGTACATACAATGTTACACAGTCCCTGGGTTATGCAAATTAACCCTGATTCGGTCTGAGAAGCCTGCGACCAAGTGCCTTAGGGAGGTGATTTGAAATCGAACTGAGTTATTTCAAAATATATGGTCAGTTAAAGGTACCAGTGGCAAATCCAGCAGTGATCATTTGCACCAGCTATGAACAATATTATTTTCATGTTGTACGGCAAACAGAACTGCCGGGGCAAGTGTTGTTGATTAATGGCACCCAATGTGACATTTCAGAACCTACCTTTCCTCTACACAAAATGGCCATGTGATGATGGAGTATCTGCTCGATCATACAAAAAAAAAAAATCAGACTGAACATAATCACCAAATCATCACCATTGAAACTACTGCATCAGCAGATTGTACAATTTTGGTGATAATAGATTTGTTTACTGCCATCTCAGGTGTAGAGTTGCCCAAATCCCACATTTCACATTCTTCAACTTGCTCATCCATACTGGTTGTGTCAGCACCAGCAAAGAGATGACAGCTGCAGGCAGTAGGAGTAAAATAACGCAAAACATTCACAAAAACTCTGTGTCTCAGTATTGTAGGAGTGAGACAGTGAACATACTGTAATATAGAAAAATGAAAAAGGACACCAGGAGCTGATGCTTATTCTTGAACAGTTTACTCCAGGTGCAAGTAGGAGAACACATAGTGGGAAAGCAGTTTTAGATATGTTTATGCTTTTGTTGCAGCAAATTGCTCGAGATATATTTATGCTTTTGTTGCAGCAAATTGCTCAAAATGTACCACTGACACAGCTATCTTCATTGCAGCCAGGTTGCAAATCTACAAATGCCTTCAGGCTTCCAGCACTCTGCCACCATCTTCGCAAGACAGTACACCAGGGTTCCTGTTGACACCTCATAGTCTGAGGCAAGAACTGAGGTCCTCCCAGCACTGCACCAAGGAGTTTTGATGCTGCTCACTGCCACCCTTCAACTTGTAGTGCATACAGTCCCATGTACATCAACCTTGATAGATCTGCCATCTTCTGCTCGGCTGGCCTGCCTTGTTCTGACTATCTGAGCCAGCCACTGTTACACCATTCCTGACACAACAACAGCCAGTGCTTCAAATTCACTGGTGGTAGCTATAATTGCTTGCCACTGGGCCACTTCTCTGATAAAATGCCAGCAATGATGCATCCAGACTTTTGCATCTGGGTCCAGGGTTCAATGTCTGTCTCCTTTCATCTGTTGACCCTGTGTGCATTGCTCTACATTTATTTAGGATTGGAAATAAAGAACTTTAACAACAAACTGGCTGCTATCATTATCTGCACCTCCATTCACCTCCAACAGAGAGCAACTTGCCCACTCCACCCATCCTGACACTTATTACCCACACAAATAGAACATTTGCAGAAACTTCCTTAATATTTGACCCTCACATTGTCATCCTTGAGAGGCATTGCAGATCACAATTAAGAAAAAAATTTGACATGATTCAACAATTGGCAATCCATGTTATCTATGTTAGATATGAAATTGGAAATTTGTGACGTTAGTTCTGACGTGTGTTAGATATGTAATTGTGAATTGTGGATTGTGGTTTATTAGTCTCATAACGTACATAATCTAAATCATTTGATTTAGGTACAGGAGACACGACAAAATTTTGGTAAAGTTTTACCATATACATACAGCACCTGATTTTAACAAATGGTACCATAACAATAATACAATATAAAAATACACATACAATAAAAAACTAACAATTAATTATAACAACTGATTTTAACAAATGGTATCATAATAATAATACAATTTTGTTACACATACAATAAAAGACTGACAATTAATTACCCCTTGCTCAAATTATCATGTCATCCTCTATGAATTCTTCTACTGAATAGTAGCACTTATCACACAGAATCTGCTGTAGCCTTATTTTTAGACTCTCTGGCTTCATATTAAATATATTTTTGCCCATTAGCTTGTTATATATTGTCATCCCCATATACTGTGGAGTTCGTGCATATAATTTCAAATGGTGTGTGGGTAACATAAAATTATTTTTATTTCTTGTGTTGTACGTGTGGCTAAAATGATTTTCCTCAAATAATTTTTGTCTGCTGTGTACAAAGATTATAATTTCATAAATATATATGGGGGGAACTGTTAGGATTTGCAGGTTCCGAAATAATGGGCGACAAGATTCTGTTTGTTGTGCACTACACATGTATCTTATAATTTTCTTTTGCAGTTTCAGTCTTCGAGATACACTACTTGAATTTCCCCAAAAAATGATACCATATCTAATGACAGATTGAAAATAACTATGATATGCTATTTTTCGCTTACTCATGTGAGTAGAGTTTGCTAGTATTTGCATTGCAAATGCAAAGCTGCTTAGTTTATTTGATAGGAACTCAATATGTGTACTCCAGTTTAAGTTGTTGTCCACATTTAGTCCTAGGAATTTGACTGTTAACTTCTTCCATACGATGATTGTGATGATGTATTTTAAGACCCACACATTTCAAATGTTTGGTTTTGAAATGTACCATATTGGCTTTTGCAATGTTCAGTTTCAAGCCATTTAACTGGAACCAGTTTTCTAGAGTACCCATTGTGCTCACAATGGAGCTCTGAATTTTTTCTGCATCATCTTCAATTAAAACAGAAGTGTCATCCACAAACATAACTGATGGGGAATTTATATTTATGGGCAAGTCATTTACATAGAATAGGAAAAGGATTGGCCCCAAAATGGAGCCTTGAGGCACACCTTGTGATACTGTACTCCATTTAGAATAATAATTCATTGCATTTGATGTGACACTTACCCTTTGCTTTCTGTTGTGCAAGTATGATGTGAGCCATTTCAGAGCTTTGTCCTTAATCCCATATTTGTTTAATTTGTAGATAAGCAAGTCATGGTTCACCAAGTCAAATGCTTTTGAAAGATCGCAGACTTTACTCCTCTGATCCAATGATTTGCATATCTTCTCAATAAAGTTATTTACTGCATCCAATGTGTTTTTTCCTTGTTGGAATCCAAATTGGTTACTTACAATAATATTTTTTTATGATAAAATTTTTGATCTGATTTGCAGCTACTTTCTCTAACACTTTTGACAGGATTGGGAGAATAGAAATAGGGCGATAGTTTCCCATATCTTCCCTTGACACTTTCTTCAACAGAGGTCTCACTTCGGCATATTTTAACACATCAGGAAAGCACCACTGTTCAAAAGATTGGTTGATTATTTTAGCTAGTGGGGGTGCTATTATGTCATATACTGCTTTAATCACTTTACTTGGTGTCCCATCCCACCCAGCAGAATTTTTATTTTTTAATGACAATATAACATTTTTCACATCCTTTATTGTGACTTTTTTAAAATCTGTGAGATACTCAGCTTCTTGGTCAAGTCCAAAGGGATTTACTTTACTCTGATATCCTGCTACATCAACTTCTGACTTTGCTACATTTATGAAGAATTCATTTAAACACTGATATTTGAGCTGGGTTTACAACAACATTATCATCTACTTTAATCTTAGTTATTTCATTATTACTGACTTTAACACCTAACTCCGATTTGACAACAGACCACACTGCCTTTGTCTTACTATTATGTTGTAAAATAAACTTATTGTTTGCCATTTGTTTTGCTGCCTTTACAACTTTTTTGAATATGGCTTTATAATGTTTCACATACACAGCAAAATGTCTGTTTTTGTTATATTTCAGTTCATTATGTAGTTGCCTCTTTCTGGCACTAGAAATTTTTATACCCTGAGTTATCCATTTAATCTTCCTAGTCGTTTTGTTACATTTGGCTTTAATTGGAAAAGTTTCATTAAATATTTCAAGAAAGCTACCAAGAAATTTGTTAAAGTTAGTACTACTTGAGCTGTCCTAAGGCCATTCAACCTCTCTTAACTTATTGCTAAATATAGTTAGGTTTTTTCATTGAAGTTCCTTTTCATGTGGCTTTTGTTACATGAAATTTCTTTATAGAGTTTTGGTAGTTCAGTGAATAATGCGGAGTGGTCAGAGATTCCTAAATCTAAGCAAAATTTATTAACATCTTCAAACACATAATTTGTTAAAATATTATCACTACAGGTCGCTGACTGAGCATTTATTCTGGTGGGTTGCATGAAGTTTGCTTTGAAGCCAAAGTTTTTTATTAAGTCATTGAATTCGGACACATCATAACAAGCTTGCTTTGTTTTAATGTGTTGTGTTGAAGCTTTGGAAGAGGAAATCTGACCAGGTACTATGTGGGTGCATGTAAAATTGATTATAAGTTGGTCATTTAATTGAAAGAAACATGCATTATGGTGTATGAATGTTGTTCTTGTGGGGTGCCAGGTAGAGAGGTAGTGTGTTTCAGTTCGATGAAAAAGTCCTGTTTCAGTTGATATAAAGTGTGTTACATGTAACAAGGTAGTGCGTAACTTAATTCTGTTTGACTTTTGTGACAAATGTTGTCATTTTCGCTGTGCTGAAGTGTCAGAAAATAATCTTCCAGATGAAAAAACTGAGTGGAAGTGTTGTAGTTGTGCAGATACAAACGCTAAACAGAAATGTCCGAGTAACACGGTGGATGAAAATGCTTGTAGACTTGCTTCACATTGAGATGCCCTGGAAGAAATAACGTTATAAAAGTTATTTCAGTGTTACAAGAGGATATTAAAGCTCTCCAGTTAGAGAACATGAAACTAAAGGAACAGGTTAGTGCTACTGATTGTAATATCAGGCTTTACAAATATACTCCTAACAGTTAAACAGCTGTTCAGACATGCAAAGATGTTATGCCTTGGGAATATGTTTCGAGGAAAACATTCACAAAGAAGATCAAATACTATGAAAGCAACTTTCCCCATTTAAAACATAGAGTTGAAGCATTAACTAAATCTGAAAACAACGAATCAAAAGCAACTGCAAAACAAAAGAAAAGGAAGAATCCAGTTCTTTGAATTTAAAAAGTCACATGTCTACATCTGTAAGCAAACATAAAATAAGGATTCTTTCAGACAGCCATGGTCGTGGTATGTTCAATTTATTAAGTTCAGTGTTGAATGACACAACCAAGTTTGAAGTGGAGGGGTTTATGAAACCTGGAGCCTTTCTGAGTAATGTTGTGGGTAAAACTGAGTTCCCTGAAATGTCTTCTAAAGATTTTGTTGTTGTAATTGGAGGATCAAATGATCTTAGGAAAAATCAAGCATCTGATGCCACCTCTGCCCTCAAGAGAACATTAGCTAGACTCACACATACAAATAGCACCATAGTGGATATACCACATGACATGACTTGACTGAAGCTTCACGAGTAAGCAAAGAAGTATCAAAAAGTAATACTAGATACAACTAAATCTGTGATCATTTTAATAATGTGACAGTAACAAATGTAAGCACTTATAAAAAAGGCTATCATACAAAACATGGACAGCACTTTAATTACCCTGGTAAATTAGCTTTATGCCAGACTATTGAAAAAGTTGTAAGTGATAGGTTAAAATTGCAGAAAATAATCCACATTCTTAAACTGAATGTCTCCATCAGGGACCAAGACTTGAAACAAGTCTTGGTCTAGGCCTAATAACCTTCAACCACCACCATTAACTACAAAGTTAGATTATGAGAAACCTGTGCTACAATCAAAAGAAGACTGTGATTGTCTGCCCTTCTTTCATATAAACATAAAGCAAGTGAGAAACTGCGTGATCTGGAACTAGTTTTAAAAGATTTGTACTGTGATATTCTGTGCCTAAATGAGCACTGGCTTAAAGAACATGGATCCAAGATGTATAGTCCTGCTGTTTTTACATTTTAACTGGCTATTTTAGATCAGTTATGGAAAATGGAGGAGTGTCAATACTAATGAAAAGCGATCTCAAACATACAGTTATGATTATAGATCTTAAGGATTTAATGCATGAAAGAGAAATTGAAATTGCTGCCATTCACTTCCCTGAAAGCAAGATTGTTGTAGTATCTATGTACTGTGCCAAAGTTATTGTCCAACATGTAGATAATCTCTTAATGTATTTACTTAGATATAAGGATCATACAATTTTAATATTTGGTGACATTAATGTAGATGTGATGGTGCAAAATTCTAAAAATAAATTACTACTAGATACCCTCAAGTCATACAGTTACAATTGCCTTAACTATAAGCCTACCAGGCAGAACATCTGTCCAGATAATGTCATATCAAACATTGGCAGAGATGATGTAGTCTTAAATGTTGTTAAGCCAATGCTCTCTGACCACGATGGAATTTTCCTGAAATTAGTGGGGTTAAAAAAAAATCGTGCTCAACCAATAGAACCCCAGACAGTAAGGCAGATAAACCCATCAAATGCAACAAACCTCATGCAAAGATTTTTGACCATTGATTGGTATAATACTGTTGTGGAGAATAAGACTTTAAGTGATGCTTTTGATTATTTCTTAGATATCATTACCACTGTCTTTAATGAATATTCCCCCTCATCACTAAACACAATACACTAAATGCAAGGAGAAAACAGAAAAGTAATGTAACTGACTGGTCTGCACCTTACTTAAATAACTTAAGAATTCTGCTAAGAATTTACTATGATAAATCTTGCTCGAATAATGAATATAGACATTCATATGCCAAATTAAAAAAGCTTTACAGAAAAGATATCATTTCTGCAAAGGAAAAGCTAACAACTATATTTCTCAGGCCAGTAACAAGTGTAACGCAGCACGGCAAATAATGCAGAAACAGGGTTAATTGCAGAAAATTTACCTGTCCCTCTAAGTGCAGATGAACTAAATAATAGTTTCATAAATTCTGGGGAATTAGCTATAACAGATGAAAGAAATTTAGTGGACAATGAAGATAGACTTCCCATTTTGTGGGAAATAAGAGTTGCCAGTAAACTTGCTGAAATTTGGATGGAGAACTATTTATCCTAAGGATATACTGAATGTAGTCAAATCATTGAGCAACTCCAGAACTGAGGACATCTATGGTTTACATAATTTTATCATAAAGAAAATAACAAACACTGTGTGCAATCCACTGTCTTACCTAATCCATAGGATGTTTACAGAAGAAACATTTCCAGACTGCCTTAAAGTGACAACTGTCTGGCCCATATTCAAAAAAGGAGACAGAAATTTACTCCAAAATTACAGACCCATTGCAATAGTACCTATAACATCCAAAATTATTGAAACATTAATGAAAGACCAATTAAATGATTTTCTTGAGTCTTACAACCACCTAAACAGGGCCCAGTATGGATTCCAAAGTGGTCTATCAACAATGAAGGCAGTTCAGAAAGTTGTATTATCAATATTACATGGTTTTGAAAATAGGGAACACACCTATACAACTTTAGTAGATTTAACCAAGGCATTTGACACTGTCCCACAAAACATTTTAAAGCCTCCATTGCTTACATGGATAACACTCGTCATCCACATGACTTTCACGCTCAAGTTTGTCTGACAGGGCTGGATTGAGTTTGCGCCATTCTCAGTACCTTTCTGTTGACTCTCCAGCTGTTAGCTCCAGTCGTTGGCTTTCAGTTATAAAAGATACATTGCTTATGAAACATTATTATAGCCTGGGGAACACTGGTCATCCGTGCCAACACTGCTGCCGCAATCTGAAACAAAGTAAGTCTATATTACTTTATTGCTTTCCTAGATTCAATCGATCTATGATGTGCAAAAATTTAGGCTTATTGAAACTGATTGTAGTTACCTTCCATGTTACCTAGTATTTTCTTTATTTTTAGATTTTGGAAGAAATATCAAAGGCAAAGAAACCTCAGACAGAGTTTAGTAGAGATCCTTGTTAAACTTCGAGTTTAACAAATATATTTCAAGGAAGACGCAATACATGAAAGTCACAGATCAAATAAACAGAGTAAGACGTGTGTACACTTTAACAGTCAAATCATAACTGGGTCCGAGTCTAGCGGCCGCTGGCTGGCTGGCCACTTAAGGGGTGCTGCTGCTGCATGGCTGGCAGACAGCGCCGCATGTAGAGGATGTGCGTAACTGCGCGGTGGCACTTTGAAAGATCGGCAAGTCACAACACTTTTCCCCCCTTTGAAGTTTTTGCACAGGTCTTGAAGGAGGTGGCCTGTAGATTGCTAACGTCCATAGGTGTTGTTTGACTGGCTGTAAAGTCTCGAGGAGGAGGCTTCCCGTACGGACAGAAGTGTCCCCGATGATAATGGGCCGAGATGACCAGAGACGTGGGGGTCGAATCTGCTGGGGCCCCGTGCACCAATCTGCTCGTTGCGGCAAGTCCGGTTGTTATAACAGGAGACATGGGCAATGTGTCTGCGTCTGTAGGAGAAGGAGGCGAGTAGAGTTGCTCCGACAGATGGTGGTCATCTGATTCCCGCAAGGGCACGTCTCCTGGTGGCGTCAGTTCTTGTGCTGGCACCGATATGATGGTGAGAGGACTGCGTTGTGAGTAATGAGAGATTCCAGCATCCCGATCATCAGGTAGAGCCGAAGGTGGTGTAGCGGCATCGGGAACAGGCGTTGCCGGCACACGAGGCCGAAGCTGGTCAGAATGACGCACTGCAACACTCGTGTCCGTCTGGATTTCATACAGGCGTTGGCCACAGTGTCGTAAGATGTGGCCAGGACGCCATTTTGGCCGCCTGCCATATCCCCATACCCACACAAGCCAGTCAAGCGACGCCACCTGCGGCCATCAGGTGGAAGGCCGCAGAAGATGAAGTAGCGTGCGGGACTGTCGGAAATATAAGAGCTCAGCTAGGCTGTGGTCGCACATGGGGGTGAAATGGTAAGAAGCCAGAAATTGGAGAAGTTCATCATCAGCAGCAGAAGAAGTCAGGAGTTTCCTCATCTGAGCCTTAAATGTGCGGACCAGTTGTTCAGCTTCACCGTTTGACTGTGGATGGAACGGAGGGGCCGTGACATGCATGACGCCATGACGGGTACAAAAATCCACAAACTCGGAAGACGAAAATTGTAGACCATTATCAGTAACAAGAGTAGAGGGAAGGCCTTCCAAAGAGAAAATGCGAGCTAGAGCATTGGTGGTTGCCGCGGTGGTAGGCGATGTGCAACGGACAATGAAAGGAAAGTTAGAGTAGGCGTCAATAACGAGAAGCCAATAAGTACCTAAAAAAGGTCCTGCAAAGTCAGCATGAATACGCTCCCAGAGCTTCTCAGGCGAAGGCCACGGTGACAAAGATGAGTCTGGGGCGGCGGCCTGTGACGCACAAGGGCCGCAGGCAGCGACCATGTGTGCAATTTCAGAGTCGATGCTGGGCCAGTACACATGACGGCGCGCCAGATATTTTGCGCAACAGACACCCAAGTGCCCTTGCTGAAGGAGGCGCAAGACCGAAGCACACAAAGACACAGGTACCACAACACGCGGCGAAGCATTTTCGGTGGAAAGGAGGATAACACCATCCCTAGCCGTGAGGCAGTAACGCAAAACGTAGTAGTTCCGCAACAGATCAGAAGTCTTAGTGGATGGACGATCTGGCTAACCCTTCTGAAAACAGCGTAAAACCCAGGAGAGGGTAGGGTCAGAACCTGTAGCAGCCGCCAGCCGGCAGCCGGTCCCCGGTGATGGGTAACCCGTCCACAACCCGCTGCTCGGCAACATCCAGGTGGAAACACAAAAGTTCGTCCCTATCGAATGCCAGATCAGGACCCCTGGGAATGCGAGACAGTGCATCAGCATTCCCATGTTGAGCCATCGGCTGGAAATGAATCTCATAATTGAAATGAGACAAGTAAAGAGCCCAACGCTGGAAGTGGTGTGCAGCGTTGCCGGGAAGTGACGCTGATGGATGAAACAAGGAAACAAGTGGTTTGTGATCCATAACAAGATGAAATTTGGATCCATAGAGAAAAACACCAAACTTATGAAGAGCATAAATAATGGCCAAAGCTTCTTTTTCAGTTTGAGAATACTTTTGCTGGGCACCTGTGAGCATTTTGGAGGCATAAGCAATGGGTCGTTCAGAACCGCCAGAAAAAGGTGCGCAAGGACTGCATCGACCCCGTATTGAGAGGCGTCCGTGGCAAGAACAAGATGTTGGCCAGGTCGATAAGTAGCCAGGCACGGGGCCTGTTTCAGCATAGTCTTCAATTTCTGGAAAGCCGCATCGCATGACGCAGACCAGTGAAAAGGCACGTTTTTATGCAACAGGCGATGCAACGGCTGAGCCACCGAAGCAGCAGACAGTAAAACTTGTGATAGTATGCTACTTTCCCCAAGAAGGCCTGCAGTTCCTTAACAGATGTAGGGCAAGGAAGGGCATCGATCACAGCGACAGTTTGCTGAAGTGGACGAATACCATCCTTAGACAGTTGAAACCCCAAGTACGTGATAGATCCCTCAAGATTACACTTACGACCGGCAGTCAGTAAGACATGAAAAAGTGTGCAGAGATTTTGAAGATGTTCGTCAGTGGTGGAGCCAGTGACAACAATGTCGTCCTGGTAATTTATACACCCAGGGACAGTGAGCAATAATTTTTCCAAGAATCGCTGAAAGAGAGCAGGGGCGCTGGCAACCCCGAATGGCAATCGTTGGTATTTATAGAGGCCGAAAGGCGTGTTAAGGACCAGAAACTGCCGGAAAGCAGCGTCGAGAGGAAGTTGATGATAAGCTTCTGACAGGTCAAGTTTAGAAAAATACTGGCCTCCAGCAAGTTTAGTGAACAATTCTTCAGATCGAGGCATAGGGTAAGTGTCGATAAGGCATTGAGCATTAACAGTGGCTTTGAAATCGCCACGGAGAGGAATATCACCATTTGGCTAAGCAACGACAACGACAGGAGAGGACCTCTCACTGGAAGTGACAGGAAGCAAGACCCCTGAAGCAGTGAGACGATCCAGCTCCCGTTTGACCTGATCATGAAGGGCCACAGGAATGGGCCGAGCCCGAAAAAACTTAGGCCGAGCAGTGGGTTTGAGCATGATATGAGCTTCAAAGTCGTTTGCACGGCCTAACCTAGGAGAGAAAAAGGACGAAAATGTCGTCGACAAGGAATCCAATTGAGCATAAGGAATAGCATCAGAGACGATAGTGACAGAGTCATCTATGGAGAACCCAAAAACGCGAAAGGCATCGAAACCAAAAAGATTCTCCGCATTACTATGGTCTACCAAAAATATGGGAACAGTGCGAACGACAGATTTGTAAGATACCTCAGCATCAAATTGTCGCAAGAGAGAAAGCTTCTGTTTATTGTAAGTCCGTAATGGTCTAGTGACAGGTGACAGGATTGGAGAACCCAACTGAAGATACGTCTGAGAATTGATGATAGTGGCAGTAGAACCAGTATCCACCTGCATGCGAACATCTCGACCAAGTATTTGGACAGTGAGGAATAACTTCCCTGAAAGAGAAGAAGTACAATTGACAGACAACACAGAATCAGAATCAGCATCATGTGCATGAACATCATGTATGCGGTCGGATTTGCAAACGGATGACACATTTTTTTTTTTTTTTTTTTTTTTTTTTTTTTTTTTTTTTTTTTTTTTTTTTTTTTTTTTTTTGCATTTGTGACACACGGCCCAACGTTGTGGACAATCTTCTCGTGAATGTTTCATAAAACACCGCGGACATGAAGAAAGTTGCCGTGGGTTTTGCTGCAGTTTCTTAGAGGTTTGTTTACGGTTAGGCCGAGGCTGCGCTTGGGAGCGTACTGCGGCCACGTCGGCCGGCGGGGACACGCCACACGCTTCGTCAACATCGCACAGAGGTTGTATTTCCCCGACGTCGCCCCATGCCTCTATTTGCGCTCCAGCGGCGCGAGAAATTTCAAAAGACTGAGCGATGGATAGGACTTCATCTAGAGTCGGATTTGCCAACTGAAGGGCACGTTGCGTAACTTCTTTGTCGGGCGCCGATCGGATAATAGTATCCCGCACCATGGAATCGGCGTAGGATTCTTTGTAAACTTCAGTAACAAATTGACGCTTTCTACTGAGGCCGTGAAGTTCAGCAGCCCAAGCGCGATAGGATTGATTCGGTTGTTTTCGACAACGATAAAAGGCAACACGAGAGGCTACCACATGCGTTTGCTTTTGAAAATAGACGGACATAAGTGAGCACATTTCAGCAAAGGACAAAGACGCAGGATCTTTCAAAGGAGCCAATTGCGACAACAACCGATTCATTTGAGGTGAAATCCATGAAAGGAATAGAGACTTACATGTTTGTTCGTCCGCGACATGAAATGCCAAGAAGTGCTGTCGAAGGCGTTTTTCGTAATCAGACCAGTCTTCTTCCGTCTCGTCGTAAGGAGGAAAAGGAGGTAGAGACAACGACGAGAGACGCCCCGCATTTGATGCCGCGACGAAATCACGAATCGCATTTGTGAGAAGCGTTTGCTGTCCTATGAGACCTTGAAATAGTTGCTCTAAAGTAGCTATGGAAACATGTGGATCAACGATGGAAGAGAAAAATCACTACCTCGTCGCCAGTTGTTATAACTTCAAGTAGAACAAATATGTTTCAAGGAAGACGCAACACATGAAAGTCACAGATCAAGTAAACAGAGTAAGACGTGTGTACACTTTAACAGTCAAATCATAACTGGGTCCGAGTCTAGCGGCCGCTTAGGTGGCGCTGCTGCTGCATGGTTGGCACTTTGAAAGATCGGCGAGTCTCAACAATCCTAATGTATGGCTGGAATGGTTCAATGAGCTGTGAGATGAAGATGTTCACAGTGATAGCGCTGACTCAGAGACTGAGGGTTGTGTTCATGATTCAGGAACAGAATAATAAGTGTCAGAAAATGATGAATATATGTCATATGAAGAAGTAACTCAAGAGGATGCATTTTTTTTGGGGGGGGGGGGGGGGGAAGATGGAATAACTAAAATTTAAAGATTAAAACAGTCTTGATCACAACTTTTTATTTTTGTTGGAGTGACCAGTTTCGATTCTGAAACTTCCTGGCAGATTAAAACTGCGTGCCGGACTGGGACTCTAACTCGGGACCTTTGCCTTTCGCGGGCAAGTGCTCTACCACACAGTTTTAATCTGCCAGGAAGTTTCATATCAGCGCACACTCCGCTGCAGAGTGAAAATCTCATTCTGGAAACATCCCCCAGGCTGTGGCTAAGCCATGTCTCCGCAATATCCTTTCTTTCAGGAGTGCTAGTTCTGCAAGGTTCGCAGGAGAGCTTCTGTAAAGTTTGGAAGGTAGGAGACGAGGTACTGGCAGAAGTAAAGCTGTGAGGACGGGGCGTGAGTCGTGCTTGGGTAGCCCCATTGGTAGAGCACTTGCCCGCGAAAGGCAAAGGTCCCGAGTTCGAGTCTCGGTCCTGTACACAGTTTTAATCCGCCATGAAGTTTCATATCAGCGCACACTCCGCTGCAGAGTGAAAATCTCATTCTGGAGTTTCGATTCTATTTAAGAACCATCTCCAGAACGGTGGGTGGACTCCGTGGAGCAAGTTGCGCCCACCCTCGATGCTGGATGCTTATTCTACGGAGTCCACCCACCGTTCTGGAGTCTGAAGATGGTTCTTAAATAGAATGAAAACCGATCACTCCAACAAAAATAAAAAGTTGCGACCAAGACTGTCTAATCTTTAAATTTTAATTTTAATAGGTCGCTGATAATGTTTTTAAAATTTTTATGCAATAACTAAAGGGAGTAAAAATAAATATCCTACCAAGGTTAGAAGCAGATGTTGTAATATTATTACGCATTTGCCTGGACCAAAAAATCAAGCTTGTTTAAAAAGACAGAAATAGAAATTCTGAATTTGTTCTTAGACCAAAACATAATAAGCATTATCACAACATTCATTAATATACACATCAACGCAGGTGGTGTTAACTTAACTAGGGAAAGGGATGCTAAAGAAACAGATGCAATAGAGATCAGAGCTTTCATTGCTTTGTTATACCTGTGTGGATCTTTGAGATGTTCTAAGAAGAGTATATAGAAATTGTGGGATAATTCAAAGGGAAACGGACTTGAATCATGTTATTTATGCATGAGTGAAAACCAATTCAGGTTTCTGTTCAGATGTCTGAGGCTTGATACTATCCATGATAGAGGTCTTTGCATACAGATTGACAAGTTGGCTGCTATCAGAGAAGTACTTGAACTATTAATGAACAATTGCCAAAACTATTATTCACTTTGTGTATATCTTACTGTTGACGAACAGCTCTTGGCATTTAGAGGAAACTGCCCATTCAAGCAATATATTCCTAACAAACCTACAAATTATGGTTTAAAAGTGTTTGGTTTGGTTGATGTAAAAACAGCTTACTTAGAATTTAGAACCGAACATCAGTAAGCAGTCAGTGGGACCATATAATGCCAGTAATTCAGCTGAAAATATTGTTCTTGGAATGGTCAAACCAGTACAAGGTACAATCAGAAATACTACTGGTGACAACTGGTTTACCAGTTTGTCTTTTGTCAAGAACTTCAGGCGAAGAAACTGACTGAGCTGTGGCGGCTCGCATTGATGCCGTTTCTTCTTTGGCATTTTCTCACAATCAAGTGGCGTCTTATTGCTCCCTGAGTTACTACCATAACGAGTTGCTGACTTGCCTCCATCAGAGGTAGCAGCACCGCTTATTGATACTAGTACTACTGTACCATCTTTGGTGTGACCGCTATACTTCTGTGTGTGGTGTATGAGGCGGTTGGTTGGTTGCGACAGAGCAGCAAGGAAGTCTCCGCTTATCGATACTAGTACTGCTGTACCATCTTTGGTGAGACCACTATATTTCCATGTGTGGTGTGTGAGGCAGTCGGTTGGTTGTGGCAGAGCAGCGAGGAAGTCTCCACAGTGCGAGGTCAGGCCGGGGTCACTGGCAGCGTGCATGTGTGGTCGGATTTGTGAGGCACTAGCTGTGAGAGCTGCAAAGTTCGTCTCCCACCAAAACTGGATACTGGAGTTGAGTAATCAGGTAACCTGTTATGAAACCTCAACAGCTGTGACATCTCTTCATTCATTGCCAGTTGTTGCTTTCTGGGCCGTTTCTGCAAGCAGCAACGTATGGTGTGCTGGAGTCGGCAAAATGTTGCAGCTGTCTTCCTGTATGGTGTTTAACTATTGAATTGATTGTAACTTATTTGTGAAGTGCACCAGCGGTATCTTCTGCCTTGTGGCCGTTAACATTCCAGTTACCTGCCCTGGTCATTAGCATAGTTTTCCAGCAGTGTGTTTTCCTCGCCATGTCGATGCTGTCCGGCACAGCGTATAGTTCAACAGCCTTGGTGTTGTTCACTTTTTGTGTGATTATTGTGCCTTGACTGTATTTAGATGCCAATTGACAAGACATAGAGCTGCTGGTATCTTTGTCCTCGCTGATATTTTCGGTTGTTGTGCCATTGGTCAGGTGGAAGGGAATTGATTAAATTGTTGGTTGGTTCTTCAGCAATACCTAGGTTGTGTAGACATCTGATTATTTAGTATTACATTTGGCTGCCTGCCTCAACTAAACTTACGTTAGAGTTTCCTCCTCAGGCCGACCCTTGGAACACTTCTGAGCACCACTGCTCTGTTGTTTTGGATTGTGATTTTCTTTTAGTCTCAAGTACTGTGCGAGGCCTTCAGCCGTGCATTAATTTAGTTTGTTTTAATGTTCAGTATGTGGCCTTCAGCTGAACTTCTACGTGAAATATTTTAAGATAAGGCCTTCAGCCATCTTAAATTAAAAGTTGAAAGGTTATTTGTATAAAACTTTTTAAAATTTTCTTGCTGAAATTCTTGTTATTCAGGCCCTAAGCCCTCAGTTCTTCTATTTTGTAACTAAGGCCTTCAGCCATGAGTATTCCTTAAGGCAATTTGAATAACTTGTGTTCTGGCCTAAAGCCATATTGTTTCTGAATTCTTTTAAGGGTATGTGTCATTAAGTGTTTTAGCAAAATAAAGTTTGTATGTTTGTGCTACTAACAGCAACTAATTGGGGTCCCTTTCCACAACCTGATCCGCTCTGTCCTGCGAAAACAGATTTCAACTGGTAGCAGGGCATGGTTACGTTTGTGATATTGCCATTCCAGTTGCTGTTAGTTTGAATTTTATTTCTGTTAGTGTTGCACCATATTGTATTCGTTGTTGATTGTTTCAGGTGCCTTATTTGAATGGCAGTCAGGCAGTGCCCAGGGATCGGCCTGTTGAGGAACGACCACCTTGTTTATGAGTTGGCGATAAGGCGCCAGCCTATTGAGGGCAGTGTTCCGGACTTCGTGGCCTGCTTGCGTGTTGCCGGTTGACGTGAAGCCGGCGGTGGTGGGTGAGACAGAAGCAGCCTTGGAATATTTGTTTAAGTCTGTCAGGGGCCTTGAGCACACAATGGGTGCTTTGGAAGGCACTCAACCTAGTGACAGTCAATTGGATAGGGTGCGGGCACAGTTAGTGCATTTAACCAATCGGAGAGAGGATTTGCGCATATTAGGTTTGCAAGATCATCATAAGAAATTAACTGTCGAGTTGGGGTCTTTGGTTAATGCATTGAAGTTTAAGCTCACATGTCTAGAATTGGATGGCAGGAGGTCTGAAAAGCGGGACTTGCTATATCAAAGGGGAACCAAGAGCCAGCCCAGAGGTGGTGTTGTTGTATCTTCTGTGAAGTTAGACACAGTATTTGCCAAATTACCTAATCCTTGGCCGTATTTCTTTCGAGAGATTACTGAATTAGTGGTAGATCAACTTGAACAGGTCAAACTTGCTGCTGCCTTTCGTGTTCCACACCAAGTAGCGAACCTGAACAGCATTGTCCGCAAAATGATAGTCAGGTCCTGCAGAAATTGTCATCACTTCTGTCTTTAAACTGGTCGTAGGTTGTGTTCCAAAAATAAATAGCGTAGAGACAGAAATTATGACACTTTCTGCAGAACCTGACCATCATTTTGCAGGACAATGCTGAAGCACATACAGTGCAAGCTGTTACTGATTTGTTTGACTGATGAGGCTGCTAAGTGCTGTACCGCTTACTGCATTCCCCTGACTTAAACGCTCGTAAGTTCAACTCGTTTTCTAAACTGAAGGAAACACTTCACGGCATTCACTTCAGAACTGCTACAAATTCGTCGGGTAATAGACCGCGCCGCTCGAACTGTCAACACAACTGGCAATGCTAAGAGTATCCTGTGACTTCTACATCGCTGGCAACGGGATATACACAATGCTGGATTGTGATCTTCAGTTCAAAGACTTGTGTGATGCAGCTCTTGGTTGAAGGTCAGTAAAACTTTGAAACATGTATCTATATTGTACGAGCTGTAAATAAGTAGTTGCCACTATTAAAGTTCCAACCCTCATATAAATCAACAGGGCGTCTTCTTCCACGTACTGATGTTGTCTCCAGTAAGGTTTGTAATTTCACTATTTGATCTGAACCATATTTTTTGGTAAATCTGGTTAAACAAATTACATAACATCCAAAATCTCCGCTTTTACCAGGGCCATTTCGACTTTTCTGATTACTCCTGGTTTATGAAACAGAAAGGAGAGAATGTAGGCTCCATATTTTTTTCTTTACTACTTTGTTATAAACAAAGAAATTCTTTTGCCTGAAGATTTTAATTATATTTTTATTTCATTTTTGCCAACAGAAGAGATGCTGATGACTGCATTCTTGATTTCTGGCAGGGAGAGATACAAAAACTTTCCTAAGGGTATTGAGTGCACACGACCTATTTTTTTTGTCTGGTCTGCCACAAATGGTCCACTATCAGTAGTTTTGTAAAAATTTTGAGGTCTCTGAAAATGTGCAAAACTTTCTGGAGATATGTTGCTGGCATTTTGTTGAATAAGAGTAAAACTAGTATGGGTCGTTACATGTTGTGTGGCTCTTTATGCAGGATTACCCTCAGGGTTAACTTGAGAATTTTCCATAGCTGTTAAATTTGTGTTTCTCATAAACTGCCTAACCCTTATTATGACTCTTACCTCATCTCCTAGCTGAGATACTGGAAGTGTCTTGTTCTAATGGAAACATCTTCTGTTTCCCGTGAAGAATTTTCTTTTGTCGAGCACAAACTCCATTGGATGGCCGACATCTTCTTTCTTGTTTTTCTGGGGTGATCTTAAGGTACGGTAACCTAAGTTGTTAAATGTCTAAGATTCCGATCGCTTATCTGATAACGTATTTGTTATTGCAGCTTGTCTTTTGCTAGATGTTATTAAATGTTGCGTCTCCTTATGGAGATATTCTTCTGGTAAGTCATGGATTGCATTGGCAATTTATGCCAAAGTTTTGTGTTTTCCGGAGAGGTCATACTGACCTTTCTCGCCGTAATCTCCCTTTAAATCTTTATTTGAGGAGAAATTAGTTTCTTCCATTAAGGTTTACTCGAACTACTAAAATACTGGTTGTTAATCAAAGATGATATTCAAATGAGAGTTTTGTTGTGGTTATGGTTAATAGATGTGGGGTAGCTTTCGTTTCAGAGCTTTGTAGCGTCATTGTTTGAATGTAGTGACAGCGCCATGTGTTGATTGTTTAAAAATCCCGATACTTGCTATGGACGAGTATAGGAAAATATGGTAAGGTTGAAGTGATATTAGATTTTTTTTCGGCTAATGTCACGTACAGAAAGATGTTTGTGCATTGTGTAATACGGGCGTACATATTTTACGTGTTGTGGGAGAGTGTGTCTCAATTTATCGTAACTTCATGTTTTAAAATATGGCCAACATTTTTTGATATGTTTTATGGTATAGCTAGACAAGCAGAATTTGTTACCTTAAGTGCATTTTTCATTGTTTACAAAACACTGTATCCCCAATGTATTGGAAGTATTTTGAGGAAACTTGACATTGAGCTACGCATTAAGGGTTTGTGTTTCTTTTATACGTTATTAAGTACGAATGTCGTCATTTTGCGAGAGAGGGTTACAGAAATGTGCACTCTCTGTTTGTAGCATTTCTTTGCCTGATTTGGTACATGTCATTTTATTCATCCACAATGTGACAGCTGTTATGAAATAATTTGTTTTACGTACGTTGATCACGCCTCTTTATATCAATAACGGATCTGTTACAACAGGCATACAAGCATAATAAACAATTTCTACAAAGTTTAAGACTTAGACCTTTATGGGAAAAAAAGCATGTAACAAGGAGTTGTAATTACGCTTTTTCAGTTAGTTAAAATCGGCTACGATAGTAGTAATAATGATAATCCTAAAAAATGAACTGAGGAAATGTGTGAGTATAGGTTAATTACTATTGTTGCCAATCGTGTCGTTCACCAACCATGCTTGGACAGATGGCGTCAAGATTACAATAATATTACCGCTGTGACATGAACCCCATATTATAGTTTACACTGAACTACAAAAATGGATTGTGATCTTTAGTTGAAAGACTTGTGTGATGCAGCTCTTGGTTGTCTATACTGTGCATGTATCCCTGAGTAACTACTGCGACCTACATCCTTTTCAACGTACTTATGGAGTTCATATCGTGGTCTCCCCCCTATAATTTTTAACACCTGAAACTTATCTCCAGTACTAAGTTGGTGGTCCATTGATGACTCACATTATCCTATGGTTACATGATCTACCCATCAAATCTTTAGCATTTTTCTGCAGCACCATATTTCAAAAGCTTCTATTCTATTCTGTAAACGGTGTATCATCCACATTTCACTTCCATATAAGGCTACATTCCAGCGAAATAATTTCAGAAAAGCCTTCCTGATAATTAAATCTATATTCCGTGTTAACAAATTTTGCTTCTTTGGAAATATGTTTCTTGCCTTTGCCAGTCCACGATTTATATCTTCTCTACTTCAGTTGTTGTTTATTTTGCTGCTGAAATAGCAAAATTCATCTTTTACTATAGTGTCTCATTTCCTGTTCTAATTATCTTAGCATTGTTTGATTTAATAAGACTACATCGCGTTACCCTTGTTTTGCTTTTGCTGATGCTAATTTTATATCCTTCTTTCAAAACACTGTCCATTCCATTCAACTGCTGTTCCAAGTCTGTTATGGTCTCTGACAGAATTACAATGTTGTCGGCAAATGTCACTGTTTTTAATTTCTTCTAGCCTACTTGAACCTAAATTCATCCTCCAAATTAAACTTTTGTTTAATGCTTACTGAATGTATGAAAGGAATAGGCTACAACCCTGTCTCACTCCCTTCTCAACCACTTATCTCCATTCATGCCCCTTGATCCATATAACTGCTCTCTGGGTTCTATACAAGTTCTATATAACCACACACTCCCTGTGTTTTATTCTTGCTTCCTTCAGATTTTCAACTAGAGTATTCCAATCAACATTGTCAAAAGCTTTCTATAAATCTACAAAAGTCATAAATATAGGTTTGGCTTTCCGTAACCTATCATCTAAGAGGATGTGTAGTCTGTATTGCCTCACGTGTTTGTACATTTCTCTGAAATCTACCAGTTTTCCCATTCATCTGTAAATAATTTGTGTTAGCATTTTGCAACCATAAACTATTAAACTTATGAAATATTCATACCTCTCAGCACCAGCTTTCCCTGGAATTGGAATTATTAGAATCTTCTTGAAGTTTTCAATTATTACACTTGGGTCATTCCATGACTAAAAATGATTTGATAGCCATTGTCTCAGATTTTGATATAACTTAGCATTGTTGTTGCTTTTATGAATCTGTTTAAGGGAGCAAAATATTTCTTCTTTGTCTCAAACCATGTGGATTTGGCAGTGTGCTAAAGTTTCTAGAATTTAACGAGTAATTAAAAGTTGCAACAATTGAGACATACAGAAAAACAGTTAACAAAAAGTATTGTAATTATTTGTCTAGAAACAATGTACTATTAATTCCCCATCAGGAGTCAAAAAAAGAGGTCTCACCCATATTGAAAACTCTTTTAGGGCCGTATGACATATCCTTATTATTCAGAGTTTCAGATACTTCCTGGAACCAGTTTCTTATTTTTCTCCCCAGTATCAGACTCGAGCTCCATTAACATTCAGCACCTTTTTGTGAGAAAGTTTCCTCTCTCTTAAGACAGCTGTATATAATTTTTTTGCAGGTTGATTGTTTGCAGTGTAGCTTTAGAACTTAACAGATTTTACATTTTCAGTGAGTTTATGCATAGGCATACATAGTTTCCTTGGTAACTGGAAACCTCAAACATTCCAGACTCAAGTGCATAATTACCCCCCCCCCCCCCCTAAATGACAGAATTTGGCTGCAGTGCCTTGTAGATTTTCAGGGAGATATGTTATATTTTCATGATTTGTATTGCATGTTGTACTATTTTGCAGGGATAGCTAAATTGATACCAGATACTCAGGCAAGGCCATGAGCTAGATCTATCTTGATATAAAAATACCAGAAATATTTCAAATAGTCCTGCTTACACAAAATTTGTCTAGTTAAAATATAGAACAGCTGTGAATTGTGATGTTTCAAGTAAATTTCTAGAGACATTCAAAACAGGACACATATGTGTCTACATGAAATATATTTGCAGTTGCAAATATGGACAGCTATATAATGAAATCATGACAATGAAAATTTGTGCCGGAGTGGGACTTGAACTCGGATTTACTGCTTCATGCGAGGGGTCGATTTCCAGACCCAAACTTCCATATGTAATTGTTCATGCATCACAACCTGCACTTGTACACTTACCATAACTCCCATACAGGAAAGGGGGGGGGGGGGGGAATACATGTCTCTACCATGGCCTTAACAGAGAACCAAAATATTGTGGTTCTGTTAATGGTCATAGAAGTAGAATAGTTTATGGGTTGTACAATATTTAAACACCTGAGAAATAGAACTATAAAACTGAACTTTATCTCCCAACTGATTAATTTTCTTCTGATGATTTATTTAAACATGTAGAATATGAGGAACTGGTTAAGCATTGCTTAAAGAAAAACTCTACAAAATTCAATTTCTTCAACACAGCCCTTTTCAGAAAATTACGAACTCAGACAAGAACAAACCAAGAAGTCATTCTGTATCAAATTGAATAGCACGTTGTGTCATTTATAATAAGGGTTATTCCATGTCAGTTCAATCAGGGGCTCCAGCTCATAGTCTCGAATTTGACTGAAATTCAGTACACTAATTCTACCATGTGTGGAACACTCATGTACAAAGTATTAGTTTCCCCTGCCAATTAGTTCCAGAATTATGACTTGCGAAAGAAGGTGGTGTGACCCGGAAATTGCAACCCGCATCTGGCAATCTATCTTCAGACCCAACTTGAGGTCTTAATAACTTTGGAACTATTCTACACAGTCCAGTGAAATTTTTACAAACCCAGTAACATCCATTTAGAGAACACACTCCATGAATCAAAACATCAACAACATATTTCTGAGGGAAAATAAAAAATTCCAAAATGTGGTTAAAAAAATGTAATATGTTAAAAGGTTCATATTGTAGGTGCCTTCTATGCCACATATAATTCACTCAAAAAGGGTATAAATTTTTTTGTGGTAAGCTTAATGTGGCCTTAACACACACAGAACTCATCATCCCCATATCAGTCACATAAACTGAGTTACATGCACACGAAAATACAAAAATTTGAAAAATTACCTGAAAAACATGGATTTTCGAAGTGTGGTAGCACAAAAGGGACAAGTGGTATCCAAGCCAAATTTCACACGCTATAAGTAGACCATAATGATATATATCCCTAAATTTCAGCAAGTTGTTGCAAGACATTTGCGTGCAATGGAAGTTGACGTGTATTTGGTGATGTGGCCATTGTTCCACAACAAAATTTTGTAAAAACATATCGTAAACTGTTCTGCCTCTTCTTATCCTCTCCCACAACTGTTTAATCACTAAGCAACAACATATAGACAGATTAACACAACCTATCATTAATGTTTACTGCACCTTAACTGCTAAAAACCAGTCAATTGTGCTTCGAACGGAAGTTTTCCTACACTTATAGCTACTGTACTCTGTACATTGAGTGGCAAATTGTACTGTCTTCCTGACACTGTGATAGGAACTGGAACTGTCATAAGAATATGTTCAAAAGGAATCCAACATCTGTCCGCCAAACGTGGCCAATGAAATGATCTTGCTGGTGCCATGAAGTTCACAAATACATCACCTTCTGCTTCACAGCACTCTGCAACACATCCTAAGTACCATTTGTCATCATAAACAGCAATAACATAGCAACTTTGTTGTATGTTGCTGCTTTTGCTTCTGAATCCTGAGTCAGACACACTGTGAAGACACATGTTGTGCATGAACCTATAGTTATAACCGGACAGTCTGCTCATCTGCACATTGTCAGAGTCCACTGGAGAGAAGTGATGATGGCTCCTTGTGTCTGCAACAGTTTTAACATGTTCTAGTCTGCTTTTTAGCAACTCTTAGACTGATTTCCCCTCATCTTTCAAAACATGGAATGATTGTATGCCAGAGATATTTTTCTGTATCCAGGTAAATAACTGAGTAGGCGTTAGAATGTGACTTTCTGTAGGGTGCTGCAGACTAGCTCGTGATGCCATGCGCTTAATGGTAGCACCAATACCATCACATACATTTTTACCATGACTTGTTGCGAAAAAATTCCATTCTGCGTGAATCTGAAAATCATGGTAATGCATGCATAAATTTTTTAGATTTTTACAGTTTTTGTACTATCTAGCTGCCCCATCACTGAAGTATTTCGCAAAATGTATGTGAGGCAGCTTGTTTTTCACATATGCCATGACAGTGCGAATGTGGGCATGAACTGCAATGGCATCATGAATTAAACAGTCACTAAAAACGCACAGGTTCATGACAGACACATCACCTGATTCACGTCTATAGTAAATCCCAAATGGCTGGAGAGTTGCTTGTCTGCTGTCCCAATGATATCCTTGGATGGCATCTTGAACTATAAATGCATAATTTTCAGAAAAGTCTAGTGTTACTATAATTTCATCTTGTTTCAAATTATCCTTAACAAAACGGGAGATAAGCCAATTGTGCTGTTGCTGTGAAGCTGTGTGTGGTCAGTCTGTCCGTTTTATGACAACACATTTCAACAAAATTTTCCACTGTACTTTGCTTTGTTTCAAGACTTGTGGGATCCATGTGTGTCCTTTGTTTATAAGAAATGAGTTCATCGTCAATCATAAGGAGTTCACCATGTTGTTGTTGTGGTCTTTAGTCCTGAGAGTGGTTTGATGCAGCTCTCCATGCTACTCTATCCTGTGCAAGCCTCTTCATCTCCCAGTATACCTACTGCAACCTACATCCTTCTGAATCTGCTTAGTGTAATCATCTCTTGGTCTCACTCTACGATTTTTACCCTCCACGCTGCCCTCCAATACTAAATTGGTGATCCCTTGATGCCTCAGAACATGTCCTACCAACCGATCCCTTCTTCTGGTCAAGTTGTGCCACAAACTTCTCTTCTCCCCAATCCTATTCAGTACTTCCTCATTAGTTATGTAATCTACCCATCTATTCTTCAGCATTCTTCTGTAGCACCACATTTCGAAAGCTTCTATTCTATTCTTGTCCAAACTATTTATCGTCCATGTTTCACTTCCATACATGGCTACACTCCATACAAATACTTTCAGAAATGACTTCCTGACACTTAAATCTATACTCGATGTTAACAAATTTCTCTTCTTCAGAAACGCTTTCCTTGCCATTGCCATCTACATTTTATATCCTCTCTACTTCGACCATCATCAGTTATTTTGCTCCCCAAATAGCAAAACTCCTTTACTACTTTAAGTGTCTCATTTCCTCAGCATCACCCGACTTAATTCGACTACATTCCATTATCCTCGTTTTGCTTTTGTTGATGTTCATCTTATATCCTCCTTTCAAGACACTGTCCATTCCATTCAACTGCTCTTCCAAGTCCTTTGCTGTCTCTGACAGAATTACAATGTCATTGGCGAACCTCAAAGTTTTAATTTATTCTCCATGGATTTTGAGTCCTACTCCAAATTTGTCTTTTGTTTCCTTTACTGCTTGCTCAATATACAGATTGAATAACATCGGGGAGAGGCTACAACCCTGTCTTACTCCCTTCCCAACCACAGCTTCCCTTTCATGTCCCTCGACTCTTATAACTGCCATCTGGTTTCTGTACAAATTGTAAATAGCCTTTCGCTCCCTGTATTTTACCCCTGCCACTTTTAGAATTTGAAAAAGAGTATTCCAGTCAACATTGTCAAACGCTTTCTCTAAGTCTACAAATGCTAGAAACGTAGGTTTGCCTTTCCTTAATCTTTCTTCTAAGATAAGTCGTAAGGTCAGTATTGCCTCACGTGTTCCAGTGTTTCTACGGAATCCAAACTGATCTTCCCCGAGGTCGGCTTCTACTAGTTTTTCCATTCGTCTGTAAAGAATTCGTGTTAATATTTTGCAGCTGTGGCTTATTAAACTGATTGTTCGGTAATTTTCACATCTGTCAACACCTGCTTTCTTTGGGATTGGAATTATTATATTCTTCTTGAAGTCTGAGGGTATTTCGCCTGTTTCATACATCTTGCTCACCAGATGGTAGAGTTTTGTCAGGACTGGCTCTCCCAAGGCCATCAGTAGTTCCAATCGAATGTTGTCTACTCTCGGGGCCTTGTTTCGACTCAGGTCTTTCAGTGCTCTGTCAAACTCTTCACGCAGTATCGTATCTCCCATTTCATCTTCATCGCCCTTGTATAGACCCTCTATATACTCCTTCCACCTTTCTGCTTTCCCTTCTTTTCTTAGAACTGGGTTTCCATCTGAGCTCTTGATATTCATACAAGTGGTTCTCTTATCTCTAAAGGTCTCTTTAATTTTCCTGTAGGCAGTATCTATCTTACCCCTAGTGAGATAAGCCTCTACATCCTTACATTTGTCCCTGCTTAACCATTTTGTACTTCCTGTCGATATCATTTTTGAGACGTTTGTATTCCTTTTTGCCTGCTTCATTTACTACATTTTTATATTTTCTCCTTTCATCAATTAAATTCAATATTTCTTCTGTTACCCAAGGATTTCTACTAGCCCTCGTCCTTTTACCTACTTGATCCTCTGCTGCCTTCACTACTTCATCCCTCAAAGCTACCCATTCTTCTTCTACTGTGTTTCTTTCCCCCATTCCTGTCAATTGTTCCCTTATGCTCTCCCTGAAACACTGTACAACCTCTGGTTCTTTCAGTTTATCTAGGTCCCATCTCCTTAAATTCCCACCTTTTTGCAGTTTTAATCTACAGGTCATAACCAATAGATTGTGGTCAGAGTCCACATCTGCCCCTGGAAATGTCTTACAATTTAAAACCTGGTTCCTAAATCTCTGTCTTACCATTATATAATCTATCTGATACCTTTTAGTATCTCCAGGGTTCTTCCATGTATACAACCTTCTTTCATGATTCTTAAACCAAGTGTTAGCTATGATTATGTTGTGCTCTGTGCAAAATTCTACCAGGCGGCTTCCTCTTTCATTTCTTAGCCCCAATCCATATTCACCTACTACGTTTCCTTCTCTCCCTTTTAATACACTCGAATTCCAGTCACCCATGACTATTAAATTTTCGTCTCCCTTCACTATCTGAATAATTTCTTTTATTTCATCATACATTTCTTCAATTTCTTCGTCATCTGCAGAGCTAGTTGGCATATAAACTTCTACTACTGTAGTATGTGTGGGCTTCATATCTATCTTGGCCACAATAATGCGTTCACTATGCTGTTTGTAGTAGCTTACCCGCATTCCTATTTTCCTATTCATTATTAAACCTACTCCTGCATTACCCCTATTTGATTTGGTGTTTATAACCCTGTAGTCACCTGACCAGAAGTCTTGTTCCTCCTGCCACCGAACTTCACTAATTCCCACTATATCTGACTTTAACCTCTCCATTTCCCTTTTTAAATTTTCTAACCTACCTGCCCGATTAAGGGATCTGACATTCCACGCTCCGATCCATAGAACGCCAGTTTTCTTTCTCCTGATAACGACATCCTCTTGAGTAGTCCCCGCCCGGAGATCCGAATGGGGGACTATTTTACCTCCGGAATATTTTACTCAAGAGGACGCCATCATCATTTAATCATACAGTAAAGCTGCATGCCCTCGGGAAAAATTACGGCTGTAGTTTCCCCTTGCTTTCAGCCGTTCGCAGTACTAGCACAGCAAGGCCGTTTTGGTTATTGTAACAAGGCCAGATCAGTTAATCATCCAGACTATTGCCCTTGCAACTACTGAAAAAGCTGCTGCCCCTCTTCAGGAACCACACGTTTGTCTGGCCTCTCAACAGATATCCCTCCATTGTGGTTGCACCTACGGTACGGCTATCTGTATCGCTGAGGCACGCAAGCCTCCCCACCAACGGCAAGGTCCATGGTTCATGGGGGGGAGGGGGTGGGGGGGGGGGGGGAGTTCACCATACAGTTTGTTATTCATGTGTTCTGCAAGATTTGCCTTACCAGGACACTTTTCACACCTGTGTATCATGCACTGGTAGGAACTGATTTCACACACTAGCAGCTTCATTGCACCTCTGTAATCCAGACCAGAATCCTTTATAGCAGCTTAGCATTTTATGGGTCTCACATACACAAACATTGTGTGTTCCCCTTGCACTTACAGGCACAACCCATTTTGGCCGAAGATTGAAAAAAAAGATGATAAACCTACTTTGGTATTGGGATACTTATCCTTGAATTCTATATGTAGTTCTGATATGTTGCATAGCAACAGTCTTTTTTGCACCTGTACACGTACATTTCCCATTTTCACCGTTACATAGTCTTTTTTTTTCCCAGGCATTATTCGGCTGTAGTCATTATTTTCATAAAACTCTGACACTAGCACCTTTATTTCTGAACTCAATTGCTTACCCTGAGCCTGCTGAAGTTGTGGAAGCACTCCTTGGGTTGCTTTTATTTTCCTAGCTTGCTTTACCATACATCTAGAAACATTGAATTCCTTTGTAGTGTAGTCAATAGA
Organism: Schistocerca serialis cubense; assembly: GCF_023864345.2. Lineage (NCBI taxonomy): Eukaryota > Metazoa > Arthropoda > Insecta > Orthoptera > Acrididae > Schistocerca > Schistocerca serialis. The sequence continues at coordinate 163,660,752 of NC_064645.1, read as the reverse complement.
CCAGCTGGAAGGTGCAAGGGTAAGCATAGCTACTTTTTTTTGGCGTGTGGATATGACACATTTTTCTTTCAAATCATGCACAATTTTGTCCAAATCAGAGCATATCTGGCATGATTTCTGTTCCTTTGGAGCAGATAGTTCTTCCTCTTCCACCATTAGTGTTTCAGCTATTTTGTGTTTTAATTCCATTTGAGCTTTTTGTAGTTTTCTTCTACCATAACTGGGCCTGTCTCTTTTCCCAACTTTGTGGGAGACGAACCAAGAGCAGTCACTGAAGTATTTAATCGCTCATCCGCTGTGGTTGTAGGTGGCTGATACTCTTAGTCACTTTCATGTAAACTATCAGAATATTCTTCATTTTTTAGCAGTGTAACACACCTGGAACATAACTTTTGTCCTGGTGAGTCCCATGCACTGATTCACTTTCAATACTGATTTTATATCAGTTTCTCTGAGGCTACACTTCACTGTCTTCTTATGAATCCGAAATGGATCAAAACAACTTCTTTGTAGGAAAGAATACTTATCCAGAAACACTCTCATGTGATGATAACAAACACTAAAGTTTCGTGGAACTGTACTTCTTGTGCCCACAGGGTGTATCCTGGATCTCCATAGCAACAAATCTTGGTCCGATTCAACCACATCATACAGTACAAAGCGAAAGCCACATTTTGTTCCATATGTTGTTTTATGACATTTAGATGCTTGTGCTCTACCAATACTGCAACTTTTTTGGACAAAAGCACCTCTAGTACACTCTTCTGCCTCCATACTGACTTTCCACAATAGTGCTGACCAGTCTGAACTAGAATCTTGAAACATGAGTAAGCTGTAATTGTTGCTTGTTTCCTTTGTTGTTCCTGCCTAACAATGACTCATTCTGTCTCTGAAAACTACCATTGTTTAACTTTCTGTTGCCTAATGGTTCCCAACAATTGCTGCAGCTTTATGTGAAACAAGCTGTTACTTGCTAAATCACGTTAAAAGAAACGTAACCAAATATATCTCTGTCAACTTTTATTGTACACAAATGCCTTGCAATAACAAGTTGAAATTTTGCCACGTATTATATTATGGTCTACTTATGGAGTGTTTGAAATTTGGCTTGGATATCACTTGTCCCTTTTGTGATGCCACACTTAGAAAATCCATGTTTTGTAAGGTAATTTTTCAAATTTTTGTATTTTCATGTGCATGTAACTCTGTTTGTGTGACTGATATGGGCAAGATGAGTTCTGTGTGTGTTTAGGCCACATTTAGCTTACCACAAAAAAAATTATACCCTTTCTGAGTGAATTATATGTGGCATAGAGGGCACCTACAATATGTACCTTTTAACGTATTACATTTTTTTAATCACATTTTGGAATAATATGTACCTTTTAACGTATTACATTTTTTAATCACATTTTGGAATTTTTTATTTTCTCTCAGAAATATGTTGTTGGTGTTTTGATTCATGGAGTGTGTTCTCTAAATGGATGTTACTGGGTTGTAAAAATTTCACTGGACTGTGTGGAATAGTTCCAAAGTTATTAAGTCCTGAAGTTGGTTCTGAAGATATTTTGTACACGAGTGTTCCACACTTGGTAGCATTGGTGTGCTAAATTTCAGCCAAATCTGAGACTATCAGCTGGAACATTTTCTCAAATTGATTGAATTGACATGGAATGACCCATAAGCTATTGTAAGATTAGCCAGTATACAAAAGAAGTTAAAAAATTCACAAATACACGAAAGTGGCTAGAACTGGAGCCTTGGTCCGAATTATGGTTTTCAATTTCTTTAACCCAAATGCGGAGACCCACACTAACAGTAATATCATCGAAAGGGAAAAGGATAATGGAGTAACTTTTTATTCATTCTTGTTCCAAAAGGTATAAATTAACTGGTTTTTCACTCCTTCATTGTTTATTACTTCATAGATGAAAATAATTAACAAAACCCCCTGCAGGTTCTGGGGTTAGAATAGGCCCGATGTATTCCTGCCTGTTGTAAGAGGCAATGTAAAGGAATCTCTTACTTTTCGGCCTTCAGTTGTATGGTCCCCTTTAGGGTTTGACCTCCACGCTTATCAAATTTTTCCAAAGTGCAGGCCATTTGCAGAAGGACACCTTACGCAGTGCATCACATATCCATCATGCTGTAAGGTTGTCTGCACCTATTATTGCCAAGGCTCTGCAACTCCACCCATAATCCAGCTATTTGGCCGAGGACACCTTTTGGGTGCATAATCTCCGTCTGTTGTCCACAGCACTCTTTTGTCCCATTGACAATACTGGATTTTGATGCACTCAGTATTCAGCCCGGTAGCCAGTCAATTGTGGTGGGGCCATCATGTACCCACTTGTTGGTAGCCCTCTGACAACACTGGGATTGCACTACTGATGTCTGAGCTGCAAACTCCCCACTTATGTCAAGGAGTAGTAGCCCATCGTCTTGGGGCATCAGGACTCTGTGCAATGGCCATCATGCCAGGTGGCCTTTACTGTGGTTGGGTGGCACCCGAGGGGAGAGCCCCAGACCGGTGGGGATGGCACCTTGGCAGATGATCCAGTATGAAGCAGACCAAGTTATCTTTTGCTGGAGACTGAATGACCCCAGCAGTCTGTAAGATAGGGGAGGTTAAATTCAGTGCTTAGAAGTATGACCCCAAATTGTTCCTGTCCCTAGCTACACCATTGGAAGAACCTAGGGTTACAGAAAGAAGAGAGCCATATTCGCCTCATTATTTAGTGTACAGCAGAACCTATGGGGACTCCTTCCTGGCTACAAAGCCTCTATTTTTTTTGTAGAATGCCTGGATGATAAGTTCGGTGAAGTGTGGCGCTGTCCAAAATGCGCAGCAGATCAGTCGTGATTCAGAAAGCATCTGCAGCTCAGTCACTGTTACTCACCTGTGTTTTTGGTGTGCTCACTTCATCTGGTGCGTGTATAGGGGACCTAAAGGTAACGGGGTTGCTACCAGTGCCTCCATCTTGGCTTTTGAGGGTGATTCGTTACCTGAAAAGGTCAAAGTGATGATCTATCAATATGATCTAAAATCTCCCACAATGGAGTGCTAAAGTCCGGAAATTCGGGCACACGTCTTCCCTGCGTACTTCCAGCCCCACATGTTGAGACCGTAGATGTCCATCCGAATACTCCATTTGCCCCCCCTCGAGGAAAATTATGGTGTAAAAGACCCTGCACCAGCTGACTTACCAAGAGGCTAATTGAAAATATGAACAGTTACACCCCATTGTCATCTTCACATACTGCAACTAGAACGACAATATCTTCGCTGGCAACAGCAGTCCCCTCGTCTCTGCCTCAGCGTCACCGACTACGGTCCACTCCATTGGTGGTTGTTCGCATTTCTTCTTCCGTTGCTCACAAAACCATCTCTTTGTGGCAACAATTCTTCCCTAAACACCAGGGACATTGGTCCCCAACTCCTATCTGAAGAAGCAACAGCCTGCCCTGGCTCTTCTCGCATGGAAGGGGGCCCTTGGGACTCTCCCTTCCTAGGTCTCCACCAATTCAAAAGTAGATATCAACCAGTGGCTGAAGGATGAAGGAGAAATTGGTTAAGGCACATGAGACCCTGATGACCACCACTCCCTACAAGTTCCGCATCTGAGGATGGAGTGGAGATTCTACTGTCCCCAGAAGACCTAGATCTCACCAATGCCTCAGCTACAGCGGAAATGGATAGGCCTACCTGCACCCATCCAGTGACAGCAGGTGACCCTAAGGCTTAAACTGCCTCCTTGCTCCCTCCATACCTTCCCAGATCACAGAAAGTCTCATCCTCCAGCGGAACTGCAGTGGTTTTTTCCACCATCTGGCTGAGTTACAGCAACTCTTAAGCATTACAACTGCTTTCTGCAATGCCCTTCAGGAAACTTGGCGTCCAGCAATGCGTACCCTCGCCCTTCATGGCTATCAGTTGTATTACAAAAATTTTACTGGCTGTAACAGGATGTCGGGTGGAGTATGTATATATGTCGTGACCTCTGTCTATAGAGAACCTGTGCCCCTACAAACACCTTTAGAAGTTGTTGCTGTCAGGATGAGGACAACACAGGGAAGTACCATCTGCAATATCTACCTTCCTGAGATGGTAAAGTACCGTACCATGTATTGGCTGCACTAATTTCCCAACTCCTCCCATCTTTTCTACTTCGGGGTGATTTTAATGCCCAAAACCCTTTGTGGGACGGTACCAATATTACTGGATATGGTAAAGATGTCAAAAATCTACTAACTCAACTCCTAAATACAGGTTCCCACACTCATTTCATTGTGGACAAGGCAAATACTCGGCCATTGATCTCTTAGTTTGCAGTCCTATCCTTCTACCATCTATCAACTGGAGAGCTGATGACGACTTGTGGTAGTGACCACTTTCCACTCTTACACTGTCCCTCCCCCGGCATCACTTGCCCAGATGGGCTCTTCCCAAGGCTGACTGGGGCAGTTTCTCCTCTGCTACCACCATTGGACCTGTTGAATGGCAGCATCGATGAGGTGATCCAGACCATTACTACTACGATGTTTCTGCAGCTGAATCGGCAATACCTTGTTCCTCAGGTTGCCCCTGGCAGAAGATGGTGCCTTGGTGGTTGTCGGAAATCGCAGCGGCCGTTAGGAATTGTAGTCGGGCCCTCCAATATCATAAGTGGCCTTATTGCCTGCAAATGGCTCCATGCCCTGGTACGTCAACTAATCAGACGATGGTAGCAGGAGTGTTGGGAACAGTATGTCTTCACCATCGGAACATGAACCTCTCCTTTGCGGGTTTGAACTAAACTGGGACACCTTTACGGGTATTGGACTCCTGCACGTATACCTGGGATTTCCACATGTGGAACTGTATATACCGATTCAGGCACAATCACAGAGCATTTTGCCAAGCATTGTATTAGAACCTCTGTGTCAGAGAGCTACCACTGTGCCTTTCACACTCGAAAAGAATGTGTGGAACACCACCACCTCTCTTTTCCTACATGTCAACCTGAGCCATATAATGCTCTGCTCAGTGCCCCTCCAGACTGTCTTGACACAGCTCCTGGGCCAGACTGCATCCTTCACCAATGGCTGAAAAGCTGTCAGCGGATTACCAGCACCGTCTTCAACCGCATCTGGAGTGGCGAGAAAGCATCATCATTCCAGTGCTAAAACCTGGTAAGAACCTCCTAGGTGTGGCTAGCTATCATCCTATTAGCCTCACCTCCATTCTGTGCAAGCTGTGCGAACTATGGTGATCTGGCAGTTGTGTTGGCTCATCGAGGCTCGGAGGTTTTTGGCTCTGTCCCAGCCCAGTTTTTGCCAAGGTCACTCCACCACTGACAACTTAGTCCGCCTTCTGAGCAACCTCTTCCCACCGTCATCACCTTATTGCCGTCTTTTTTGACCTGACGAAAGTCTGTGATAGCGCTTGGCAACACCATATCCTCACTCCTTTGCATGAGTGAGGTCTCTGGGGCCCGCTCCTGATTTGCATACAGAACTTTTTTCACTCCACACCTTCAGAATTCGAGTTGGTGGTTTACACAGTTTCCCCCATATCCAAGAGAATGGGATACCACAGGGCTCTGTACTGAGTGTCACACTCTTCTTAGTGGCCATTAATGGTCTCACAGCAGCAGTAGGGTTCTCTGTATCACCCTTCTTATATGCTGATGACTTTTGTATTTCCTTCTGCTCATCTATATTTGGCGTACCCAGACATCGACTGCAGTGAGGCATACGAAAGGCGCAGTCATGGGTCCTCACCCACAGCTTTCAGTTTTCAGCCGCCAAGACTTGGGTCATGCACTTCAGTCATCGTTGTTATGCACTTCTGTCATCATTGTTCTGGCCTCCCACATCCAGAACTTTATCTTGGTGACTTAATGTAGTGGAGATGTATTGCTTTTTGGGACTGGTTTTTGATGCCCGCTTAACTTGGCTTCCCCATCTTCATCAGCTTAAGCAAAAGTGCTGGTGGATCTTAACATTCTCCGCTGCCCTACACTGTTGCCGCTGTACAAAGCCCTTGTACAGTCCTGTCATGAGAACGTGGCATATGGTACAACATCGCTCTCAGCACTGTGGATGCTGGACCCTGTACACCACTGTGGAGTTCGACTTGCGATGGGGGCTTACCAAACAAGCCCACTGAACAGCCTACTCATGGAAGCTGGGGTTCCTCCATTGCGGATCAGGCGACAACTGCTTGCCAATTATACTACATAATATTCACAGCTCGCATAAACATTCAAATTACCGTCTCCTTTTCCTTAGCTCGGTGATCCATCTCCCGCAGTGGCTGCCCAGATCAGGGATTCCATCTCCTTGTACTAACTTTCCTGCAGGTCCACTCACGTACATCTCCATGGTCCATGCCTCAGCCACAGCTTCGTATTGACGTATTGCAAGGCCCGAATGACTCAGTTCCTTCTGAGGCCCTCCGCTGCCAATTTTTCTCTATTCTCGGCGATTACCAGGCCTCAGTAATAGCTTGCGCTCATGGCTTGATGTTTGATGACCACATTGGCTTTGCTTATGCTCACGCTGGGTGTAATTAACAGTGCTCCTTGCCAGATGGCTGCAGTGTTTTCACTGCAGACTTGGTGGCCATCTCTTGTGCCCATGAGAATATTTCCTCCTGCGCGGTTGAGTCCTTCCTCATCTGTAGTGACTCCTTGAGGAGCCTACAAGCTCTCAACCAGTGCTTCCCTCACCATCCTTTGGTAATAAGTATCCAGGAGTTTGTTGGTAATGATTATCCAGGAGTCTGTTTATGCCCTCAAAAACTGTAGACGTTCAGTGGCCTTCATCTGAACCCCATGCCATATTGGAATCGTGGGAAATTAACTTCCTGGCAGGCTGGCGAAACAGGCTACTGGTAAAGCGATAAAGCGACCCTGGAGGATTGACACACCGGAGACTGGTCTCCAATCGGTCTTACACCCTACAGTTTTCAGGATCTGGAATACCAAATGGCACACCCCAAGTACACCAAATAAACTACATCTTATCGAGGAGACAACAAACATGTGGAGGTCATCCACGCTAGCACTCACAGGGGCTCCATTGTCCTTTGCCGGCTCCACATGGGCCTTACTTGGCTGACTCACGGTCACCTCCTCCGTCGCAAGGATTGCTGCGGTTCTCGATTGACAGTAGTCCACATTTTGCTGAACTGTCCCAATTAGCCACCCTGATACTGTCTTTTAACCTTCCAGGCATGCTACCTAAGGTGTTACGAGACAGCACCTCAACGGTTGATCTACTTTTACATTTTATTTTAGAGGGAAGTTTTTATCACTCAATCTAAGGGTGGGTGTGCGGCTCTCTCTCCCAGACCTTCACTCTACCTAAATTTTAACTCTTTCTTGCTCCCTGTGGTGCTGTCTGTTCGTCTTCTTTCTTTTACCATTTGTATTTCTTTTGCCTTGTGCTTAAGGCTGGAGATTTTACTGTGTTGTAGAGTGTCTGTCTCATCCTTTTTTTATCCTTGTGATCAGCCAGGATACGTGCCTGACATTGGAAAAAGAGACTGATAACCCAGCAGTTTAGTCTTTTTACTCCCCAGACCAACCAACCAGTTAACAAAATTCACATGCATGTGTACATTGTGTTGACTTTACATTTCCTTTTGTTTAACATCTATTTTGGTTGAAAAACTTGAAAAGTGAAAGTAATATGTAATAATAACACGATTAAATACTTTGCTTAATGTGCAGGCAAGAAATCTATTTATGTAATGCTCTGAACTGATTGTGTATGTTGTGGCATGTGTTCTACACAGGATATTGTCTGTTGCCAGTAAACATGCTCTGCCTGTGCCTATTCATTCTAACAGATAATTTGGTGGTAGTCATGTCCATTTAAAAGGCTGAACAATGTTTATATAACAGCTGGTATATGACATGTAGCTTCACTGTTGGCTCTCCCTTTGATAATAAATGTTTTGCCAGTTACAGGGCGGGTATAGGTGGTGGTAGGAGGGTGCATAGGGCAAGTCTTAGTGAAATTTTGTTTTTCTTGATATTGGAACAGTGTGAAAGTATAGCTGTGAATGACCTATTCCAATGGACAGTTGAGCTCAGCCTCTAAATAATACAGTATACGATAATAATTGTGATTAGTGTGACCAGTTATAGAGAAGTTTTTTTAACAGAACTTGATCAGAGACATGAGAAAAATTTGAATCTTGAAACTATAGAATTAGTAAAAATGTTTTTTCAGAATGATGAACAGCCCTCAGGGGCTCAGCATTTGTTTGCTGGGTACAGGCTTGGTGACTCCAGGATTCCTGAGCTGAGGACTGGTAAGTGTGACCAATTCTCTGTCACTGTAAACTCAAGGCTTGCGTCAGCAACCACCATGCAGTGTGGTGGTGAAACATTGTGTGTCACAGGAAACGGGGATCTTGGCTTGACTGCCCAGATGGCGAGGATGGTATAAACCTCTACAAAAGTCCCCTCAATCACAAGATGTGCTGCACACTTATGAGATGCATGGCTGTTGAGGTGGAACAGTTGTTAGTGTGCAGCATCGGGAACCTGCCGCACCTCAGTTGTATAGGGCTTATCTAGGCATGTAGGGCTCTGTTTATGTGGACTTTTATTTTCCTATCTGTTCATGGAACTGGGATGGACCCTTTGAAATTTTCTCTTCCTCCTCCTGTGGATAGGGTGGGCTCCTAGGTACTAACATCCAATCAAACGAGGGTTCATGTAGCCAGTCCTCCAAGCTCGAGGATTACATAGTCTCATTCAGTGTCAAGAGAGTACATGCTTGGCCACCACAGGTCCCAGCTTTTGCAGCATTACTTCCTTTTTGTGCTGCAAGCTGATACTTCCACTATCCTTTCCCCCTCTGCCTTTCCTTTACATGGTTTTCTTGGTGCATTCTCTGCTTGGATCTGGTTTATGATTGGGACTTGAGTTTCCACTGCTGGTGTTCTCTACAACATTTCTACAATATTTCATTAAACAAACACATGGTCCCCGTCAGTCGGTTCGACCTACCACCAATTTTCAAAATTATCCAGAAGTGCAGATTGTGTAGAGAAGACAGCTCAATTCGGTGTATGCTCCCCCTTTGAGGCTTTCCATCTTTGCTCACTTCCCTTTAATAAGGTAATACTCCTGTGTTAGATTGTTGAGTGTGTTTATATAAATTTATAGCACGTTGTCATTTTAGTATTCATAAACATTTTATTTTATCTGTTATTACTTTTCTTTTGTAATTTCATGTACTGACACAGTCCATGACCATGGAGATTTTCTCCTCAATTTTGTCTTGTGGGACTAGACATGTGAAATAAAATAAATAAATAAATAGATGACTTACACTTTTAACAATTCCCAACTGTAATATTACCTAAAGTACACGAAAACAAGAGTCAAAACTGAGTAGATCCACTATCTTGATAAGATACAAGTTGCTCTTTGTCTTTTGGATTGCTGTCACCTCTTCAGACTTATCTTCGATGTGTTATGCTAAGAACTGAGGTTTGTTCATTATGTGTGTGTCTCCTGTCAACAAACTAGATACTGTCATGAGTAGACTTCGCCATGACTTTAAACGGGAATACCTATCAGCTGATTTTAGTCTTAAAAAGGTGCAACTGTAACACCACTAGTACAGGAATTTTCCCACAAGTGATCGGACCACCGCACCCTACATTGTCACTTGTAACCTTTGCCAACCTCCTCTTTCCATACCTATTGAGATACAGGCCATGCCTAGTGAAACCTGATCCGTTGATGGACTCAACTGGCACCACTGCAATGTGAGCCATGCCCTCCGCCATCAGTGATTTCTTAAGATCCATGTTAACACATCTCACAGCAGCATTAAGACAAGGCCGATCATGACACTGATCAGCTGTGTGAAGTACACACCAGTCTGGGTAGCTATCTCTTCCAGGTTACTGCGTACATCATACTCCTCATCTCTATCAAGACTATTTCGAGTTCCACTCACAGTCACTACCTGGTCCTCTGTCATAAAATTAAAGTAACAATCTTCTGAACAACCCTTCACAATTTGGGTGACCCAGTACTCCCCAACACTTTCTGCAGCTGCTGGCCTACGCCTCTGCCCTGTGAACTACCTAATACCAGAGCCTCCTTTTTTCTATTTGAAACTGCAGCTGTCTTAGGGTCCTGAAGTACTGAGGTCTGCTGCATGTTTCCTACATCTACAGCTACAAGAGCCTCCTCTCCACTAAGCTCTGACAGTTGGTCAAATCTATTGGTGACATGAGAAGTACAACTGTCTGAATATCTCCTCCTCCTAGCTGCTTTCATATGAGCAGCCTGTTCCCATTCCCCAGCACCCTCCTCACTGTATCCAATTCCTCCTTTGCATTTTGTAACTGCACCTGAAGGCACAGATCTTATGCTCATGCTTCTCTATTAACTTATTTTTTACTTATTTGTGCTACAGAATCTACATTTCCAGGGGAAGATCTCTTGAGAATGTCCACTGGCTTCCCCACTGCAACCCCCCCCCCCCCCCTCTCCCTCGAACGAAAATATTTTGAACAAGTCTCGCATCGTAAGCCACTACTCGTAAACCTACAACAAAGCCCACACTTCTCACTCAAAGTAAAATGTTAACAATTACTGAAAAAAACTAAATGTCAGCATTGCCTAAGTTCAGTTACTACAGTCTTAACGATTTAAAGAACTAACAACAGTAATATTGAATTTCGCTCTGTACAATGATGTAACAGTTGTCATCTTGATTTTCGCTCCGTACCAAGAAAGCAACTACATCTATTAACATAGCTAAACCACAAGTAATACCAATACCATAAAAACTTCATACAATTTCTTGTGTAAAACCAAAAATTCAGAAAAGGTTGAAGAATAGAACTGATGTGGAAGCATTTGTTCTGGTGTTCAAGGGACCATGATCTCAAAATAATGTGAAGATAATGGTTCACTGCTGTGATGTCAAACCCTGCGTACCACCATCTATGCATCACACTGCGGGTCCGGGGGTTAGAATAGACCCGAGGTATTCCTGCCTGTCGTAAGAGGCAACTAAAAGAAGTCTCACACGTTTTGGCTTTTGTGTGTTGGTCCCCTGTAGGGTTTGACCTCCATTCTTACAAATTATTCTGAAGAGGGAGCCAATTGGGGATGGGTGCCCTACATGGTGCATTGTGTCCATTATGCACTTAGACCTCTCACATCCTTCATCGAAGTGGATCTGCACTTCCTCCTGTTTTCCAGCTGTTGGGTGGGGTCACCCTTCTGGGTGCGTTTACCTCCATCCACTGTGCAGTATCGTTTTCTGTGCTGATGTCCTGTCAGGTGGCCTTTGCTGCGGCTGGGTGGCGCCTGTGGGGAGGGCCCCTGTTTGAAGTGGGTGGCATAGGGCAGATGACATGCCATGAAGTGTGAAGTGTGGTGGTCAAACACCAGCAGTCTCTAAGTGATCAAGGTCTAACTTCAATGGTAAGAAATATGACCCCAGATTGATCCCCCCTCCCGGCCACACCATAGGAGGAATGTTAGGATAAGGATGGCAACAAAGCTTATTCACCCTGGTACCTCGTATATATGAGAGTTGATGGAGAATCTTTCTTCTCAATGAAACCTCAGTTTTTTGTGGAACATTTAGACGACAAGTTTGGGGAGGTGGAAGGCTTGTTCAAAATGCGGTAATTGTCGGTCTTGATCAAAACAGCATGCTCTGACAAGTCATGGGCACCACTTGCCTGTGACAAGCTGGGGATCTTTCTGTTTGTCACTCCCCAGAGGAGCTTAAATATTGTCCAGGGTATCACATTTCACAGGGACCTTCTTTTGCATTTTAAACATGAGCTAGGCTCCAATTTAGAGCAGCGGCGTGTCCATTTCGTGCAGCGTGTCCACCAGTGTCCGAGGGATAATCAGGTTGCCACCGATGCCTTCATCTTGGCCTTAGAGGGTGACACATTACTCGAGAAGGTCAAGGTGATGGTCTACCGCTGTGACGTAAAGCCATATATCCCTCCCCCGATGCAGTGCTTAGTGCTGGAAGTTCGACCATATGTCTTCCCACTGTACTTCAAGCGTCACCTGTCAGGATTGTGGACGTCCTTCACATCCCAATGCTCCTTGTACCCTGCCTCCCATCTGTGTCAACTGCAGAGAGCACCATTCGCCTTGCTCACCACACTGCAGGATTCTCCTGAAAGAAAGAAAAATAGGGGAATACAACATCCTGGACTGACTGACCTACACTGAGGCTAAGGGAAAATATGAGATGCTACATCCTGTGCATGTGACGTAAACCTACGCCGCCGATACAACAAAGGTTCTACCATCTTCCATTCCACCATGTACAGTTGGCTCTCAGAGCTGTCAGACCCCACCTGCCCCCTTGATGGTGAGGGGTACTTCCCTCCCTGTTGCTCCTGCATAACCTGCTTCAGGAGCAACACCCCTCGAACCATTGGCGACATCAGACCCCACTTCTCAGCCGGAGAAGTGTAAGTCATCTTCGGTTCCTCTCATCAGGAAGGGATCCCTTGGGTCACTCCCTTCCCAGGTTTCTACCAGTGGCAAAGCTGACACCCGCCAGTGGCTGAAGCAACCCCAGGTAGCTGGCTGTAAGGCTTCACAGTCCTCCTCAGTCCCTGAGACTGAATCAGTGAAGCCCTCCCAGCCGGACAAACCTAAGGAGCAGGGAGAGAAACCTAAAAAGAAAAAGACCCCCAAGAACCAAGGCACTGCGGTGACACCCACGCCACTACTACAAGTTCTGTGTCTAAGGATGAGGCGGAGATTCTGGCGTCCACTGAGAACTTGGATCTCGCTGGGCTCTCAGACACAATGGATGTCGATCGCACGGGTACTCATCTGGTGGCAGCAGGGGACCCTAAGGCATAGACTGCCTCATTGAGTGTTTCATGCCTTCCCAGTCTCACGATCATGTAATCCTCCAGTGGAATTGCGGCAGTTTTTTCCACCACTTGGCTGAGCTATGGCAACTGTTAAACTTTACACCTGCTTTCTGCGTTGCCCTCCTTGAAACATGGTTCCCGACAATGTGGATCCCTGCCATCCGTGGCTGTAAGGGATGTTACAGGAACTGAAGCGACTATAATAGTGTGTCAGGTGGAATTTGTGTCTATGTCCTGAACTCAGTATGTAGTGAACCTGTGCCCGTTCAAACCCCTGTTGAAGCTGTGGTTGTCAGAATAAGGACAATGCGGCAAATAACTGTCTGGAGTATATCTTCCTCCTGATGGTGCAGTACCCCTGAAAGTATTGGCTGCACTGATTGATCAACTTCTTAAACATTTCCTACTTTTGGGAGGTTTTAACGCATGTAACCCCTTGTGGGGTGGCGCCATGCTTATTGACGGAAGTAGGGAAGTCGAAAATTTACTGTCACAACTCGATCTCTGCTTCTTAAATACAGGTGCCCCCTCACATTTGAGTGTGGCACATTTGGCTATTGATCTCTTGATTTGCAGTCCTGGCCTTGTCCCATCTATCCACTGGAGAGCACATGACGACCTGTGTGGTAGTGATCACTTCTCCATCTTCGTGTCACTCCCCCGGCATCATGCTCACAGACGCCTACCCAGGTGGGCTTTAAAGAAGGCAGACTGGGAAACCTTCTGTCACTGCTGAATCTTCCCCAAATGGAGCCATCAATGTTGTTGTAGAGCAGGTCACTAAAACGATCGTTTCTGGGGTGGAAAACGCGATCCCTCGTTCTTTAGGGTGCCCCCAGCTAAAGACAGTCCCTTGGTGGTCACCAGAAGTCACTGAGGCAATTAAAGAGTGTCAGCAAGCTCTACAGCGACAAAAGCGGCAACCTTCCCAAGAGCACATAATAGCCTTTAAGCAGCTCCGTGCCTGTATTCACCAGCTTATAAAACGATGGAAGCAGGAGTTTTGGAAAGGTATGTGTCAACTGTTGAACACCGTAGGTCACCTTCCCAAGTCTGGACGAACAACAGACGTCTTTTTGGGTACCAGACCTCAACAGGTGCCCCTGCCATTAACATCAATGACGAATTATCTAACAATGCAGACGTGATTGCTGAGCACTATGCTCGAGCCTCTGCGTCGGAGAACTACCCCCAGCCTTTCACACCCTCAAATGGCGGATGGAAAGGAAAGTCCTCTCGTTCACTACATGCCACAGTGAACCCAATAACGCCCCATTTACGGAGTGAGAGCTCTTCAGCGTCCTTGCACATTGCCCCTACACAGCTGGGCTGGGTCGTATACACAGTCTGATAATTGAACTTCTCTCTTCTGACTAAAAGCCACACGTCCTCGTCATCTTCAACCTGATCTGGTGCAATGGCGTCTTTCCGTCGCAGTGGCGAGAGAGCTCCATCATTCCGGTGCTCAAACCCGGTCAAACCCCACTTGATGTGGATAGCTACCGGCCCATCAGCCTCACCAAACCTGGAACCACGTGGCCTACTGGCTCCATGTCAGGGTGGCTTCCGCCAGGGTTGCTCTATCACTTATAATCTTGTGTCCCTCGAGTCTGCCATCCGAAAAGCCTTTCCCAGGCGTCAACATCTGGTTGCCGTCTTTTTTGACTTACGTAAAGCATACAACACGACCTGTCTTTGCCACATTGTATGAGTGGGGTTCTCGGAGACCCGCTCCTGATTTTTATCCAAAACTTCCTGTCACTCCTGTATTCAGGAGAATGGCGTTCTGCAGGGCTCTGTATTGAGTGTCTCTCTATTTTTATTGGCTATTAACGGTCTAGCAGCAGTATTGCCATCAGTCTCGCCTTCTCTGTATGTGGATGACTTCTGCTTTTCGTACTGCTCCTCCAGTACTTGTGTTGCTGAGCGGCACCTACAGGGAGCCATTCACAAGGTGCAGTCATGGGCTCTATCCCACGGCTTCCAGTTTTAAGCTGCGAAGTCGTTTGTCATGCAGTTCTGTCAGCATCTCACCAGTCATGCAGAACCAGATCTTTACCTTAATGATGATCCACTCTCTGTAGTGGAGACACATTGATTCATAGGACTGGTTTTCGAAGCCCGATTGACTTGGCTACCTCACCTTCGTCAGCTTAAGTGGAAGTGCTGGCAGCACCTCAATGCCCTCCACTGCCTGAGCAACACCAACTGGGGTGCAGATTGCTCTACGCTGCTGCAGCTCTACAGAGCCCTTATTCAATCCCGCCTTGACTATGGGAGTCTGGTTTACGGTTCGGCGGCACCATCACCGTTGTGTTTGCTCGACACAGTGCACCAATGTGGCGTTCGCCTAGCGACAGGAGCTTTTAGAAGAGTCCAGTGGCCAGTGTCCTGGTGGAAGCCAGAGTCCGTCCATTGAAGGTTAAGCACGCACAAACTGCTCGCCAGTTACATTGCACACGTTCATAGTTCTCCTGTGCATCTGAATTACCGTCTCCTTTTCCCAACTGTGGCGGTTGATCTCCCACATTGGTGGCCCTGGTCAGTGCTTATGATTGCGGTTTGTGTCTGGTCCCTTCTGTCTGAACTGGAGTCCTTCCCGTTACCACCTCTCCTCGAGGTCCATTCACGTACACCTCCATGGTGTAGACCTAGGCTGCGGATTCTTCTGGACCTTTTGCATGGCCTTAAGGACTCAGTTAACCCTCTAGCTCTCTGCTATCACTTCCTCTCGATTCTCGACATGTACCGGACCATGAAGTGGTTTACACCGATGGCTCGATGGCTGGTGGTTATATGTAAGCTTTGCGTATGTTCGTGGAGGACATATTGAACAACACTCCTTGCCAGATGGCTGCAGGGTTTTCACTGCAGAGCTGGCAGCCATATCTCGTGCACTTGAACACATCTGCTCATGCCCTGGCAAGGCATTTCTCCTACGTACTGACTCTTGAGCAGCCTACAAGCTATCGACCAGTGCTACCCTCAGCATCCTTTGGTAGCATCCATTCAGGAGTCCATCTATGTCCTGGAGTGGCCCCGTCATTCCGTTGTGTTTGTGTGGACCCCAGGACACGTCGGAATCCCAGGCAACGAACTTACAGACAGGCTGGCCAAACAGACTATGTGGAAACCACTTCTGGAGAAGGGCATCTCTGAAACTGGCCTGTGTTCTGTCATTTGCTGCAGGGTTTTTTGGCTTTGGGAGACGGAATGGCATAACAATATGCACAACAAACTGCATGTCATTAAGGAGACTAATAATGTGTGGAAGTCTTCCATGAGGTCCTCTCGCAGAGAATCATTTGTCCTCTGCCGGCTCCGCATTGGCCATACGTGAATAACGCATGGTTACCTCCTCCATCTGGGGACCCACCTCGATGTTGCTGTTTCGCACAAATGGTGGTCGTCCACCTCTTGCTGGACTGCCCATTATTAGCAACTCTGTGACGGACTTTTAACTTTCCTAGCACCCTACCTTCAGTGTTGGGCGACAACATCTGAATAGCAACTTTAGTTTTACATTTTATTCATGAGGGTGGGTTTTATCATTTGATCTAAGTTTAAGCATGTGTTCTTTGCCCCTCTGTGTCCTCAACCCTAGTGCTTTTAGGGTGGAGGTTTTAATGTGCTGCAGAGCGGCTGGCTTCTCCTTTTTATTCTCATGGTCAGCCAGCCATGGTAATCTGCTCTCTTGTTATATCTCTTATACATGTTTTTTGCGTCTCTTTGTGGTTTTCTTGTCCGATTTTGTCCATTTTAGTGTTTGTTGCCCTTCTGTCATTCTTGTGGTTTTCTCCTCTCTTCCATCTGTGTTTTCTATGTCTTGATCATTTTACTCCCACCCTTGTGGAATTATTTTAATCGGAATGAGGGACTGATGACCTAGCAGTTTGTCCCCCCCCCCCCCTCCCCCTTTAAACCAACCAACCAACCATCTATGCACTTTTAATTCCTGTGATAGCTTGTCATCCTGGAGCATCGGAACTCCTGGCAACAACTGCTGTGATTGACGGCTCTTGCTGGGGCTGGGTGGCATCCATGGGGAGAGCCCCTGATCGGATTGGGTGGTGTCAAGGTGGATGTTTGGCACATGAAGTGTATCAAGCTTAAAAAATCTGGCTGTTCTCAAAGCAGTTGTCTCTTCAGGTGGTACCAGCTTATTGAATGCTGCTACGTGTGACCCTGCAGCCTTCCCTTGCTTGGCCACACCCTGGGAAGAGGGTCAGGTGGGATGAAACATTTTCCTCACTACCGGATCTGTACTAGGACGGACGGGGACACATTCACCACCATAAAGCCATTGTTTTTTGTGGAGAATATTGAGGATGAGTTTGGTGAAGTGAAGTGTCTCAGTAAGATGTGGCTAGTCTCCCTGTTGATCAAAGCTGCTTCTGCCTCCCAGTCCGCAGCTCTTTATGCTTGTGATCATCTTGGCAATGTCCTGGTTGTATATTACACCTCAGTAGTCTCTGAATATGGCCCAGATAGTGATTTTTCTTAGGGACCTCATCCTTCAAACTGATGAACTCCAGGCTAATCTGGAGTGATGCGGCATTCATTTTGTTCGATGTGTGCAGAAGGTTCGTAAAGACAACCACACTGAAACTGGCACTTGTATTCTGGCTTTCAAGGGAGATACTCTCCCCCTTCTCCTGCGGTTTCTCTTTCCCTTAACTCCCCCCTGTCGGATCTCACTCTTGGAGTGCCCCTCCCTGCCATTCTCAAGATAGGAAGCCTGCAACCTCGGGTCGGATGAGGGATCCATGCTCCGAGGCCCCCAAAGCTGCTCGCTCTCTGTCTGGTCCAGAAATCACTGTCACCTGTTCCCTTCCTGGTAACACCCCCACCCACCCTCCCTCCTAGGGAGGAGGAGGAGAAGAAGAAGAAGAAGAAGCAGTGTAAGTCCAAGGAAGAGTCTTCTCCAGCATATCAGGAGGCTTCCCCCCCTCTCTCTCACTCCAAATCAGACCCAATTTTTATGGATGTCATCCGATCCTCTTTGGTGGCGGCCACTGACCCAATGACATGACCTCCTCTCGGCTTCTTTGTATCTAACTTGGACTCTCGCCACAGGGTCAATCCAAATGAAGTGGTCCAATAAAAATTAAGTTGGTTGCTTGACCATTTTTAAATGTTTTAATTTTTTATATGTGATTACCCTATAATTGAGAAGTTCAAAACAGTTTTTTAAAAAAATTTACCTTTTATCTTTACTGAATGGCGGCCAATTTTCATTTATAAATTGCAACAGTGTTTCAGTTTAGAGATGTTAGCAAAAATATGTTTGCACTGGGTTAAGTTACAACATTGCAATTGACATTATTGTTTTTAGAAAAGTGTCCTCTGTAACATTGTCTATTACACAAAATACCCTAAATTCAAAAATAACCAGTCAAAATGACCTCCAGAGTTTGGTATCCAAATTTTCAAAAGTCCACTTTTTAGGCCCAAAAATAACAAACGAGGAGTGATTTATGAGAGTCTATTTTTTTCCAATAGTTAGATATCATACACTACTAACCTCATATAGAGCAAGAACACTTACAAATGCTTCCTTAATTTTTTATGAATTTTTGAAATTTGAAAATTTTCATTTTTTGTTAAGTTTTGGGTTAGTTATCTCAAGTGGGACTAAATATAAAAATATGACTTTTGCACAGTTTGTACACTATATGATAGCAACACACTGTAAAAATTTCAGCATTGATATCTGACTGTGAACAAACTGATTTTAAGGCTGTTGCCTATTCATGTGTGATATATTGGTGGGATATAATCAATTATTATTGAAGTAAGGTACTGAATTATATGCAAAAAGTGGAAACATCACTGACATTAACATTTATATTATTTTGACATACTTAAAATAAATATTTTCAATTAACATCCTTCTAGATGTGACTGTTCCAACATCTGGTGGTGAATGTTCAGAACACTTATTTCTTCAAAGAGCTTCTGTGATATAGAATAAGACCTCCCATTTGCTGTGATAAGTTCAAGCAATGAAAGTTTCCTTAAAACATTTTTCATTCGTTTTCAACTTTGTCACTAGTATATTTCTTGAATGATGTTCTTGGGCTAGCAGGGTGGTAAAAATGCACAAAAACATCATTGTTTCCCAAACTTATTCTTTCAACCTCTGCAACCACCACTGTCCATCATACACACATGGCACTATGCCATTCAACGTTAAAGACAGAGATGTAATTTTACTGATACAATGATCCTCATAAATTTTGGTTTCTAATGTTACATAGCATAGAAGTAAGTTTTCTGCAATGCAAAGGAATCTGTGGAAATGCCTTGTCCCTCTTATTGCTATATAGTTTTCAAATCTGGTTTGAAGTGTTGTTTTCATATGCAGAACCTCTTCTTCTTTCTTGATCGGAAAATAGGTAATGCCTTTAATATTATCCTTGCAAAAGACGTACATGTCCTGTACTGTGAGAATTTGGTCAGTGGTTGGTCTTTGTAGGCTGGCTTTACTTACTTCACATTTTGTTGTACCTCCTACTCCCCTCATATGCATTTTTACCACGGCAAGATGCAAAAAAGTGCCATTCAGCCTCCAACCCAGTCTACTTTGTGGTTGCACGGATTTGAAAAATTATTTTTGTTCTTATACTGACTACCACTTCCATCTAAAAAGTACCGGGTGATCAAAAAGTCAGTATAAATTTGAAAACTGAATAAATCATGGAATAATGTAGATAGAGAGGTAAAAATTGACACACATGCTTGGAATGACATGGGGTTTTATTAGAACCAAAAAAATACAAAAGTTCAAAAAATGTCCGACAGATGGCGCTTCATCTGATCAGAATAGCAATAATTAGCATAACAAAGTAAGACAAAGCAAAGATGATGTTCTTTACAGGAAATGCTCAATATGTCCACCATCATTCCTCAACAGTAGCTGTAGTCGAGGAATAATGTTGTGAACAGCACTGTGAAGCATGTCCGGAGTTATGGTGAGGCATTGGTGTCGGAAGTTGTCTTTCAGCATCCCTAGAGATGTCGGTTGATTTTGCGACTTCTGGTAACACCAAAGCCAATAATCGCACTGAGGTCTGGGGACCTGGGAGGCCAAGCATGACGAAAGTGGCGGCTGAGCACACGAACATCACCAAACGACGCGCGCAAGAGATCTTTCAAGCGACTAGCAATATGGGGTGGAGCGCCATCCTGCATACACATTGTACGTTCCAGCAGGTGTTTATCAGCCAGGCTGGGGATGATGCGATTCTGTAACATATCGGCGTACCTCTCACCCGTCACGGTAGCAGTTTTGCTGTCCAGCACTATCTGTCGGACATTTTGTCAACTTTTTTTTCTCCCACCTAATAAAACCCCATGTCATTCCAACCATGTGCGTCAATTTTTACCTCTCTATCTACTTATTCCGTGGTTTATTAAGTTTTCAAATTTATACTGACTTTTTGATCAACTGGTATCTCAGCTTCTCAACCTTGGGAAAAATTTTCTTTTATGTAATTTATTACGTACTTTTGAAGCACATGTACAGCCAAAGTGTTGTGCTCCAAGTAGTCATTTCGAATGCAAATTGAAGAACTGCGAACTTCATCTCTCTCATTTTTAAAGTAGAGAATAAATGGACGCACTGTTGCCTGGTCATTGACCCAGTGGTACCCTTGTATTGCATCCTGAATCACAAATGTAAAATTTTCTGCAAAATCAGCTAGCACTATGCATTCAGTTTCATGAAGTTGTGCATTTTTGTCCTTCAAAAACTTTCTTTGGATTTTAGAAACATAGTGGTGACTTTTGAGTTTTTGTAAGTTATCAATTGAAGAGCCCAAGTACTCTTCTTGAGATTCAACCGCTGTTACCATTTCTGTCGTGTCAGTTGTGACCCACTGTTTGAAGGTAACACTGTCTGGCATTTCCTCATCATATTCGTGAAACAATTCAGTAACGGTTTCCTTACCAGGGCATTTATTACACAAACTCATCATGCAGTCATAACTGTTAGTGTCACAGACCATTAAATCTAGTAACTCTTTGTAGTTAAGATCACTAAGCAGCCAAAATACACCACTTAGGGTGGAGGTCACAAAATTTTGACCTTCCAATTTTGCATTCAGGATGAGAATTTTTGAAAGCTACATAAAGTTCATTTAAATTTGACAGCACTAGTCGTTTCTGCTTTGTTACTTTAACTCCATTTAAAACAACTCTTTTGCTATCTTTGCAGCCTGGGCACATTCTACTGTTCTCGTCATTACTCCTTTCCTCTTTCCTAAAGCTGGAAGAATGCCTTGCTCTTTCACTAATTTTCGGGTTAGTTTAACCAAACAATGAGAAACGTTGAATTCATGAACTATTTTTTCTCTTGACCATGAGTCAGGGAGCAAACTTAAAATTTGAACTTTTTCCTCTTTAGATGTCATTGAAATTTAATTTCTCTGTTAAGCTCAAATATTCAATGCCAGATGATGCTGGTGGTATGTTCTCTTCTTCTTTAGAAATAATGTTGGTATTTGTATTATTAAAGCATGATTCCATGTCTTTTCTCGTTTTGTTTGAAATTTGTTGTACCTTATTTTCAATAGCTGCTTTTCTTTTTCTGCTACTTAATTTTATTATTTTTGAAGCAGGAGATATGTCTAACTTAGAACAAGCAAAATCCAATATGCTAACAGTTTCCTCATTAGGAATATAAATGTCACTAACAAGGTTACATGATTCTGGTTCTGGATTCACAACAAATATTTTTGAGTAGCAATTTGGGCACAGGGAATTTCCAGCAATCACATTATGTTTCACTTGGGAAGCTGTTTCACTCTCACATAACAAGGACAAATGTTCAATTTTTTCCCCTCAGACCTTTAGTAATGGGCTTTTTAAGAACTTTAAGTGGATCACAGCACTTTCTTCCAAAATGTGGTTGTACTTCAGAATATATTTCTTCTGATGTTACAGAAGAACTTGCTCAAAATTTAATCAAAGTTTGTCTAACTACATCAAAGTCCTTGACATTTTTCAAGTTTTTTAAAACTGAACCGTAAACTGTTTTGTGACACACTTCACTTGCTATGTGTCCAACAGAGCACTGTTCATCCATGTTATTACATTCCAGTTAATCTCTCTAAAAATCTCTCAAAATTAATTACAAATTACACACAGAACAATGCACATTAACACATTCTACACTCTCGATGAAGTATGTACATCCACTCTAACAGAGATTTCATAACAGACTGACTACAACAATGCCACACCCAGCAATAATGTACTTTTACAATGCCATATCCAGCTATAATTTACTTCTTTATTGACAATAAACCTAAATGTAATTGGGCATTCTTATTACCATAAAACAAAAGCAAAAGCTCCTATTGTTTAATACTTCATTATTAAAAATAATTAAACTAAATGAATACTGGGTGATAGTGTTAACTTAACATATGCCACAATTAAATTTTATTACAATGAAATAATAAACCATTTAAATGGGCAATAGCGATAAGATCAGTTGTAGAGTAATGTGAATTATCTCCTCAGTTTCAAAAATTCATATCTTTGTTCACAGTCAGATAACAATGTTGAAATTTTTACAGTACATTGCTATCACATAGGTGTACAAACTGCGCAAAAATCATATTTTTATATTCAGTCCCATCTGAGCTAACTTACCCCAAACTTTACAAAAAATGAAAATTTTGAAATTTCAAAAATTCATATAAAATTAAGGCAACATTTGTAAGTGTTCTTGCTCTATATGAGGCTAGTAGTGTATGATATTTAACTATAGGTAAAAAATAGATTCTCAGAAATCACTCCTTGTTTGTTGTTTTTGGGCCTAAAAAGTGGACTTTTGAAAATTTGGATACCAAGCTTTGGAGGTCATTTTGACTGGTTATTTTTGAATTTAGGGTATTTTTTGTAATAGACAATGTTGTAGAGGATACTTTTCTAAAAACAATCATGTCAATTGCAATGTTGTAACTTAACACAGTGCAGAGAGATTCAAATTTTCACTAATGTTTCCAGACTGAAAAATCGTTGCGCGCCTGCAAATAAAAATGGCCGCCATCCAGTAAAGGCGCAAGATAATTATTTTAAAAGTCTATCACACATAAAAAAATTAAAATATTTAAAAATGGTCAAACAACCATCACTGGACCACTTCATATGGATTGACCCAATCTGTTGAGAGTTTCAGTATGCAGATTGAATTTTGTTTTGAAATTTGGCACAGTAATTTTCAGCACACTCGATCTGTCCTACGATATCTTTACCATCTACAGCACCTTCCTTTTCTCGAAAATGTGTACCTTATGGTTTCACCATGAAGCAGTGTTTTAAGAACTGGGGTATTTTTTCGACAAGTTCCTCAAATGCTTCAGAGGCAGTGTTTTTCTTCAGAACTTTCTCAATTTTTCGATCAATGATTTTCTCAGCTTTCCAAACAAACCACGTCATTTGTATTATCTGTTAAGGAATTAGGCTGACTGAGCAGATTCCTGATACCACAACTACCACTAGATGCAGATTTCATTTTCGGGATTGCATGTAAATGTAGTGATTTGTTGTAATGATGTATTAGTAATCTCCTTCTTATACAATGCAGAATTAATGGAAATAAACAATGTAGCACCATAAAGATCCACGGTATTCTCATACATAGACACAACACTGATTAATCAGAACAGGGAACAATTCTATCATTCCCCTGACACCACGAGGCAGACAGGCCTCCATGTTTCGCATTCTGCAGAGCCAGTTGGCCTTTATATAGGTCTGTTGTGCATTTCGACACCTCTCCCGCAGATTGCATTGAGACAGTCGTGCAAGAAGTCTCTGACACAATTCTTCATGCTGCTGGCACTGTAATACCTGTATCCACAAGTCCCCATCATCGTTGACCAGTACCTTGGTGGACCTCAGACATAGCAGTCGCTATCCAGAATCACCGATGGCTGCTGCAACGATTTAAATGCCACCCTTCACTCACTAACGGTTGGTTTGGGGGGGGGGGGGGGGGGGTTGAAGGGACCAGACTGCAAAGGCCATCGGTCCCTGTTTCCATGACCATGAGACACCCACAAGAAATAAAAACAGGCAATGGAGATAACAAGGAACTACACAGAACAAGAAAGACACAGACACAGACAAAGACCAAACAAAAGGAAATAAAAGCTTACAGGGTTACAGTGGTTGGTGAACCGTGGAAACAAAAAAAGGAAAAGCCAACCACCAAGAGACACACTAAAAACCCCAATCCAAAATTGTAGGCCAAAGGCCAGACACAACACTAAAAAGAGGCAAACCCTCCTATCAAGCGATAAAAGCTCCCCTGCTCGAATAAAACTCAAAACTACGCCTGTCATTGCAGCGTCATCCGATAAAAGGGCAGTAAGTGTATCAGGCAGCGCAAACGTCTGCCTGAGTGCAGTTAAAAGCGGACAGTCCAACAAAATGTGGACCACTGTCAATGCTGAACCACAGCGACAGAGAGGTGGGTCCTTGTGGCGCAATAAAAAACCATGCGTTATCCAGGTGTGGCCGATGCACAGCCAGCAGAGTACAACAGAGTCCTTGCGAGAGACCCGCAAGGAGAAGTGCCACACACCTTTAGCCTTCTTAACAACTCGAAGTTTGTTGGGTGAAGGCAGGATGCGCCATTCATTACCCCAAGTACTAAGGACCTTCTGCCGCAAAACTGACTGGAGATCACACTCCACAAGGCCAATCACCAAGGCTATGCACCGACAACCTGTTTGGCCAGCGTGTCAACACGTTCATTACCTGGGACTTCCGACATGACCTAGGGTCCACACAGAGACCACGGAGTGCACGCAATGGGCAGGAGTGTGGAGGGGCTCCTGGATAGTTATCACCAGATGAAAGTGAGGAAAACACTGCTCGATAGCTTGTAAACTGCTCAGGGAGTCACTACAAATAATGAAGGACTCACCTGAGCAGGATCGGATATACTGTAGGGCGAGAGAGATGGCGACGAGCTCTACAGTTAAAACACTGCAGTCATCCAGCAACGAGCGTTGTTCAGATTGTTCCCCAAGAGTAAAAGCATACCCAACTTGACCAGCAACCATCGAACCATCGGTATAGACTACAGCAGAGCCGGGAAATGTGGCAAGGATGGAAAGAAAGCATCAGCGGAGGGCCACAGGAGGGACTGAGTCTTTTGGGGCTTGTGCCAAATCCAGCCAAAGGCATGGGTGAGGTACACACCACGGAGGTATATGTAGATGTCCCCGGAAAAGAGACGGGAGAGGGAAAAACTCAAGCCCATAGAGAAGGGTCCGGATGCGAAACGCGATCGTACACCCTGACCGGGGCCGCCATTTGGGAAGATGGATGACTGAGTTGGGGAACAGGAGATGGTAATTGGGATGCCCGGCCAAGCTACAAACATCTGCAGCACAAGTGGCCAGTAGCTGTTGGCACCGTATCCACAATGGAGGGACACCAACCTCCACAAGTATGCTGTTTACAGGGCTTGTGAGGAAAGCTCCAGTTGCGAATTGGATCCTGCAGTGAAGGATGGGGTCAAGCAACCGCAATGCGGAAGGTGATGCCGAACAGTAAGCCAGGCTCCCGTCATCTAAATGGGACTGAATCAACGTCTGATACAGTCGTAGAAGGGTACACCAATTGGCACCCCAGCTGATTTGACTCAAGCAACAAAGAGTGTTAAGATGCCACCAGCACGTTTGTTTAAGCTGCCGAATATGAGGGAGCCAAGTCAGCTGGGGATCAAAAAGCAATCCCAAAAAATGATGCGTCTCCACCACAGCAAGAGGTTCACCGTCAAGATAAAGCTGTGCCTTAGGGTGAACAGTGCAACGCCAGCAGAAATGCATGACGCAAGTCTTGGCGGCTGAAAACTGGAAGCCGTGCGCTACTGCCCAAGACTGTGCCTTATGGATAGCGCCCTGCAGCTGCCGTTCAGCAACTGCAATGCCAGCGGAGATGTAATACAGACAAAAGTCACCAGTATACAAGGAAGATGATACAGACGTTCCCACTGCTGCAGAGCGAGCCAATTGGTAGCAACTAAAAAGAGGCAGATACTCAAGACAGATTCTTGCAAGACCCCATTCTCCGGGACTCGGGAGGAACTATAGGAATGGCCCTTATGGAACCCACTCTGAGACGGAGCCAGAAGGCCCCGAGACTCAAGTAGCCAACTCAATCTCTGGCTCACCATGCATTCGAGCAACTTGCAAAGAATGTTGGTGAGGCTAATGTGGCAGTAGCTGTCCACCTCCAGGGGTTCTTTCTAGGCTTCAACACAGGAACTCACCCCCAACCCAGATATGGTTGAAAAGGTCTAGGAGGCGTTGCTGGCAGTTCACCGAGAGGTGTTTCAGCATCTGATAGTGGATGCGATCTGGCCCAGGAGCCGTATCAGGGCAAGTGGCTAGGGCATTTTCGAATTCCCACCCACTGAAAGGAGCAGTGTAAGATTCGGGATGGAATGAAAGGCTCCGACATTCCAACTGCTCCTTCAGGGAGCGGAAGGCGAGTGGGTTATTCGTAGAAGCGGAACTCTGATCAAAATGCTCTGTAAAGAGTTCTGCAATCGTGTCTGGTTCAGTACAGACTACTCCATTCAGGGAAAGCCCAGGGGTGCTGATGGGGCTCTGAAATCCATAGAGCTGCCAAATCGTGGTCCAAACCTGCGATGGAGAGGTACGGATGCTAATGGTGGAGACATACCTTTTCCAGCACTCTACATCTACATCCATACTCCGCAAGCCACCTGACGGTGTGTGGCGGAGGCTACCTTGAGTACCTCTATCGGTTCTCCCTTCTATTCCAGTCTCGTATTATTCGTGGAAAGAAGGACTGTCGGTATGCCTCTGTGTGGGCTCTAATCTCTCTGATTTTATCCTCGTGGCCTCTTCGCAAGATATACTGCTTGACTCCTCAGTGAAGGTATGTTCTCAAAGCTTCAAGAAAAGCCCATACCAAGCTACTGAGAGTCTCTCCTCCAGAGTCTTCCACTGCAGTTTATCTATCATCTCTGTAACACTTTCGCGATTATTAAATGATCCTGTAACGAAGCGCGCTGCTCTCCGTTGGATCTTCTCTATCTCTTCTATCAACCCTATCTGGTACGGATCCCACACTGCTGAGCAGTATTCAAGCAGTGGGCGAACAAGCGTACTGTAACCTACTTCTTTGTTTTCGGATTGCATTTCCTTAGGATTCTTCCAATGAATCTCAGTCTGGCATCTGCTTTACCAACGATCAACTTTATATGATCATTCCATTTTAAATCACTCCTAATGCGTACTCCCAGATAATTTATGGAATTAACTGTTCCAGTTGCTGACCTGATATTTTGTAGCTAAATGATAAGGGATCTTTCTTTCTATGTATTCACAGCGCATTACACTTGTCTACATTGAGATTCAATTGCCATTCCCTGCATCATGCGTCAGTTCGCTGCAGATCCTCCTGCATTTCAGTACAATTTTCCATTGTTACAACTTCTCGATATACCACAGCATCATCGCAAAAAGCCTCAGTGAACTTCCGATGTCATCCACAAGGTCATTTATGTATATTGTGAACAGCAACAGTCCTACAACACTCCCCTGCAACACACCTGAAATCACTCTTACTTCGGAAGACTTCTCTCCATTGAGAATGATTTGCTGTGTTCTGTTATCTAGGAACTCTTCAATCCAATCACACAATTGGTCTGATAGTCCACATGCTCTTACTTTGTTCATTAAACGACTGTGGGGAACTGTATCGAACGCCTTGCAGAAGTCAAGAAACACGGCATCTAGCTGGGAACCCATGTCTATGGCCCTCTGAGTCTTGTGGACGAATAGCGCGAGCTGGGTTTCACATGATCGTCTTTT
This sequence comes from Schistocerca serialis cubense, assembly GCF_023864345.2. NCBI lineage: Eukaryota > Metazoa > Arthropoda > Insecta > Orthoptera > Acrididae > Schistocerca > Schistocerca serialis. The sequence continues at coordinate 163,632,996 of NC_064645.1, read as the reverse complement.
TCGAAACCCATGCTGATTCTTACAGAGTAGATTTCTAGTCTCCAGAAAAGTCATTATACTCGAACATAATACTTGTTCCAAAATTCTACAACTGATCGACGTTAGAGATATAGGTCTATAGTTCTGCACATCTGTTCGACATCCCTTCTTGAAAACGGGGATGACCTGTGCCCTTTTCCAATCTTTTGGAACGCTACGCTCTTCTAGAGACCTACGGTACACCGCTGCAAGAAGGGGGGCAAGTTCCTTCGCATACTCTGTGTAAAATCGAACTGGTATCCCATCAGGTCCAGCGGCCTTTCCTCTTTTGAGCGATTTTAATTCTTTCTCTATCCCTCTGTCGTCTATTTCGGCATCTACCATTTTGTCATCTGTGCGACAATCTAGAGAAGGAACTACAGTGCATTCTTCCTCTGTGAAACAGTTTTGGAAGAAGACATTTAGTATTTCGGCCTTTAGTCTGTCATCCTCTGTTTCAGTACCATTTTGGTCACAGAGTGTCTGGACATTTTGTTTTGATCCACCTACCACTTTGACATAAGACCAAAATTTCTTAGGATTTTCTGCCAAGTCAGTACATAGGACTTTACTTTCGAATTCATTGAATGCCTTTTGAATTCATTGAACGCCTCTCACATAGCCCTCCTCATACTACATTTCGCTTCACGTAATTTTTGTTTTTCTGCAAGGCTTCGGCTATGTTTTATGTTTGCTGTGAAGTTCCCTTTGCTTCCACAGCGAGTTTTCTAACTCAGTTGTTGTACCAAGGTGGCTCTTTTCCATCTCTTACGATCTTGCTTGGCACATACTCATTTAACGCATATTGTACGATTGTTTTAAACTTTGTCCACTGATCCTCAACACTATCTGTACTTGAGACAAAACTTTTGTGTTGAGCTGTCAGGTACTCTGAAATCCGCTTTTTGTCACTTTTGCTAAATAGAAAGATCTTCCTACCTTTCTTAATATTTCTATTTACAGCTGAAATCATCGATGCAGTAGCCGCTTTATCATCGCTGATTCCCTGTTCTTCGCTAACTGTTTCAAATAGTTCGGGTCTGTTTGTCACCAAAAGGTCTAATATGTTATTGCCACAAGTCAGTTCTCTGTTTAACTGCTCAAGGTAGTTTTCAGATAAAGCACTTAAAAAAATTTCACTGGATTCTTTGTCCCTGCCACCCGTTATGAACATTTGAGTCTCCCAGTCTATATCCGGCAAATTAAAATCTCCACCCTGAACTATAACATGGTGGGGAAATCTACTCTAAATATTTACCAAATTATCCTTCAGGTGCTCAGCCACAACAGCTGCTGAGCCTGCTTTAACCGTGACCTTCACCCAAATTATTTCACATTTCCGATGACGAATAAGTCGGCAGGCTCGGGCATGGAGCCATTTAAAGGCAATGAGTTGTTCCAATGATGGGTGCCGCTTTTAATGCTGGAGGCCCTGCCTGCGATCTATAATCGCCTCAGTGATCTTGGGGCACAGTCCTCCGCGGAGGGTACCCGGAAGAACAGGGAATTGCAGATTCCACGGAAGAAACGATGCCAGTGGTGATCGTGTGAACCACCACATCAATGGTGTCATGAGAAAGAGGCTCTATAGTGGCAATGGGGCGACGACAGTGACTCAGCCTGTTGCCACCAAGCCACCCCACAAAGGGTTATGGGCGTTAAAATCGCCCAGTAATAGAAAAGGTGGCGGCAGTTGGGCTATCAGTGTAGCCAATACATGCTGTGGGATATCACCATCCTGTGGAAGGTAAAGACTGCAGACGGTAACAGCCTCAGGCGTCCACACCCGAACAGCGACAGCCTCTAAAGGTGTTTGAAGAGGTACACACTCACAGTAAAGAGAGGTAAGGACGTAGATGCTGACACCACCAGATACCCTCTCATAAGCTTCCTTATTCTTATAATAACCTCGATAGCCAGGAGGGTGGGGGTTTGCATCACCGGAAACCAAATTTCCTGTAGAGCAATGCAGAAGAAAGGGTGAAGGCTGATGAGTTGTCAGAGCTCAGTAAGGTGGTGGAAAAAACTGCTGCAATTCCACTGAAGAATGACATTGTCCGTGGCCGAAAAAGGTGTGAAGGGACCGAGGAGACATTGGGTCACCTGCTGCCACCGATTGAGTACGTGTGCGTTCGACATCCTTTGTGTCTGAGGGTCCGGCTAGGTTTAGGGCCTCAGTGGACTCCAGAGTCTCCGCCTCAACCTCAGATACAGAGCTTGTAGGGAGCGGTGGTACAGGTACCACTGCAAGGTCTGTATTCTTGGGTGCTGCCTTCTTTTTTTGTTTCTCTCGCTGTTCCTTGGGAGGGCTTCACCGGGTCAGTTTCAGGAACTGAGGCGGACTGCGAAGCCCTACGACCAGCTACGTGTGGTTGCTTCAGCCACTGGCAGGGTGTCCCCAGGAAGGGAGTGACCCAAGGGACCTCTTCCTGGCGAGAGGATCCAAAGAAGACTTACACTTATCCTGCTGGGAAGTGGGGACTGATGTCCCCAATGGTTGGGGGGGGGGGGGGGGTGTTCCTGAAGCAGGTGGTGCAGGAGTGACAGGGAGGGAAATGCCCCCCACCATCAAGCGGGCAGGTGTAGTCTTACGGCTCTGAGTGCTGGCTGGAATTGGGGCAACGGATGGGGCTACAACTGTTCTTGTAGCAGCGGAGTATGAGGAGGTCATAGCCACAGGATGTAGGCGCTCATACTTACACTTAGCATCAGTGTAGGTCAGGAGGTCAAGGGTCTTATATTCCATGATCTTCCACTCTTTCTGTAAAGTCCTGCAGTCCTGCGAACAAGGAGGAGGAGGACAAGTTTATGATGCTCTCCGCAGTTGACACAGATGGGAGGCGGGGCAAATGGAGTATTGGGATGTGACGGGCTGGAAACACAGCGGGAAGACATATGGCCAAACTTCCAGCACTTAAAGTACTGCATCGGGGAGGGATAAAGGGCTTGATGTGACAGCAGTAGACCATCACCTTGACCTTCTCATGCAATGTATCGCCCTGGAAGGCCAAGATGAAGGCACCGGTGGCAACGTGATTATCCCTCGGACCCCGGTGGACATGCCAGACGAAATGAACACCGCGCCGCTCTAAATTGGCATGCAGCTAGCCATCAGACTGCAAAAGAAGGTCCCTGAGGAATGTAATACACTGGGCCATTTTTTAAACTCTTATGGGGCGTGATCATATTTAAACTGTTATGGGGCGTAATGGTAACGAAAACATCCCCCAACTTGTCATAAGCGAGGATTGGCCGAGACTGGGCGGAGGTTGCTGATTTTATCAGAACTGACCCAGAGCGCATTTTGGACAAGCCCTCCACCTCCCCAAACTTGTCCTTTAAATGCTCTACAAAGAACCGAAGATTCATCGTCATGAAAGACTCCCCATCAGCTCTCGTCAAACTGGGTACCAGGGCGAATAAGTCTCACTGCCATCCTTAGCCTTTTGCCCCTCCCAAGGTGTGGCCAGGGAGGGGAACGATTTGGGATCACACTTCTGCGCATTTAAGTGAGCCCTAGAATCCTTACACACTCCTGGTGGCTGGCCACCAGCAAGAGATGATGTACCACGCTTCATTGCGGGTCATCCTCCCTGATGTCACCCACTCCGACCAAGGACCCTCTCCACCAAGGGCACCACCCAGCCTCAGCAAGGGCCACCTGGCCGGATGGCCATTGCCGGGAGTCCCGATGCCCCAGGGAGATAGGCATCTACTCCTTGGCATACGTGGAGAGTTAACGGTGCAGGCATCAGCAGAGCCTACTGATGCCTGCACCATCAGCGGGCTACAACCAACAGGGTGCATGGCGGCCGTACCACAGCGGACTGGCTACTGTGCTTGATATCAGGTGCAAAGAAGTCCGTGGTCATCGTCGGTGCAGAAAGCGACACTGCATAGTGCATGGGGTGAACTGCACCGAGGAATATATCCTCGCCCAAGAGATCTCTCCTCCTGAAACCAATTGGATTCAGAGATCGATACCAATCAGCAGCCTAAGTAACCACAGGCTGCGGGCTATAGAGCTGCTCGCTCATCCCGATCTTAACTTGTAAAAATCTTTGCAGACTTCAAACACTTCCAGGAGGAGCAGGACAAGTTTATGAGAAATCAAAGACTTATCCTCAGCCTTTGTTTCTGTACTAATGATGCAGGTAACTGCGATTGAAGACATAAACATGATTTGCTACTCCAACCTCATTGTCTTCCTCGCCAGGGTGGTTATGCAGTGTAGTTGTAATGGTTACTACTGCCACCTTCCTCAGCATTGTGACTTCTGGACACATGGTGATGTAAGGAAATAAGATTCTGTGTTGCTTAATATGATGCAGCAACTCCCCAACCTTTCCTCCTCCTCCTCCTCAGGAATTTTAATATGTGTAACACACTGTGGGAGAACTCCACAGACATTTTGGCATGGGTTTCCTCATTGAACAGTTTTGCTTAGTGATTTTCGGCGACAGATTCCCAGGCAATTACAGTGCGCATGGTCAATTTTCAGCCATTGGTCTTATGCTTTACCCACCCAGTGTAAGTTACTGTATTACAGTGTCCATAGTGATCCTTCTGACAGTGATCACTTTCCTGGGTCCTGTCACTCTCATTCCAACCTGGGTTTTCACTTGTGACTTGAATATTTCGACCATACTGTGTCAAAGGTAGGTCAGATGTGTTATGGGTGCCTCCTGCTGCCTGCTGAGTCCCAGGGGACACTTAACTGTCTGCTGGCCATGTCTTTTATCTTGTTTTATTTTTATCTGTATCTTTTTGATCTTTGCTATGCTTTTAGCCTTTCCTCTTTTACGTGATTGACTTCCCCTCCAACAGTATAACAGGATATTGTTTATTTCATCACTGTTTCACCCCTGCTTCACATCACCTAAAGCGGTGGCAACATTACCTTTTTAGGGTTTGTTTTGTGAGCAAGGGGTTGGTGACCTAGCCGGCTCCCTTAACCTCTATGCAACCAACCCAACTGTATGATCCTGCAGAGGGCATTTTTGCATTTCACAACCACAGACTGCACTTCATCAATGTGGGATACAGATTTGCCAGTACCAGAGGTTTTTGATACATCACCCGGTTAGGCTCCCTTAACCTCTATGCAACCAACCCAACTGTACGATCCTGCAGAGGGCATTTTTGCATTTCACAACCACAGACTGCACTTCATCAATGTGGGATACAGATTTGCCAGTACCAGAGGTTTTTGATACATCACCCGGTTACGACTGAATCGTAGAATATTTCATTGATAGATAGCAGATGGTACATTCTCCCGAAACCAGACAATGACATATAAAACGTGACGATATAAAGCATCCCCACCTCCCCCGAGAGATGTGGCACTCTAGTTAAGACACCACACACACACATTTGGGAGGACTACTGAAATCTCCATCTGGATATCCAAATTTATGTTTACTGTTGTTTCCCAAATTAATTAGCTTAGATCCTGTGATGGATCCTATAAAGAGAAGATGGCCAATTCCCTTTCGTGTCAGGGCTTGTGTTCTGCCTCTAATGACCTCATCAGTAACAGAATGTCAAATCCTTACCTTCCTTCATTGTAAGTTCCCCAGTAGTTACAAAAGAAGCGAGCTTGACATAAACTAGCTGTATAAGAAAGAACTTGGGTCAAATGTTTAACCTGGCCTGTGCATTGTAAATGAAAGTTCCTTAGTTTCTATGTACATCTACATGTATAATCTACAAGCCTCCTTACAGTGTGTGATGGAGATACTCCTGGCATTACTATCACCTAGGTAATCTGAATATAAGGTGTATGGCAAGGCAGTGAATCTCTTTAATTTCAATTCTTCAATTGTGTGGCCATAGTGTCTGTAGTTGCTTTATAACTCTTGAGGGTATTTTTGGTCTGTCGTTGCAACTACAAAAATGCATGATTTTTTTCACCAGATGCTTTTCACTTTATTGAGGTAAAGCATCATCAGTGGGCTATAATTGAGTTATTTACATTTTGATTTGCTTTTTAGAATGAAAAACAGTTCGTTAAGAATAGGTAGATTCATACTTAATAGTGATTTTTCGGCTGATTTCTCGCTTACATTGGGAAATGCGGTCTGCTAGCACATTTAAATTCACTTTGTCACAAGTCTTGGGGAGCAGACAGGTTGTGCCTACTATGGTTTTAATGTGGTTCTGGCTAGATTTTGGGTGCATGGTACACAGGTCAGTGAGATCTATGTATTTTGAGACAGATATGGCAGACTTCAAAGTTGTGTGAACAGTCCGATGTTCTTCTTCAATTATCAGTAAGTTTCACAGGGAAGGCTGGCTAAACCAGGTCATTTTGTAAGCCACATTTCTCTGAGTTGTTTAACCCTTTATTCTGTTACTGTATCACTTAACAGCTGTTATTGATGGACACGAAATGTTTATTACATTTTGAGGAGATTTTCTTGCACCTTGAATTGTTACTTTCAGTAGAAAGCTCAAAATTCAAATATTATATATAAGGTGTACAACTTTGCTTCCACCATTTTTCCCCAACATTTGAAGCTTTAATGAAACAAATTGGGTATACATGTATCATTCAAAGTATTTTCCATTGCTGGCAACTACTTTCCCCCATCTTTCGGGCAATGTACAAATCCTGCGTTGAAAAAATTGTTCATCGTTTGAAGTGATCCACGAATCGATTCAATAGGTGACTTCTTCATGAGATTGGAAGTGTTCATCAGCCAGGCCGTGAGCCATTGATCTAAACAGGTGATAGTCAGAGGGAGCAATGTCTGGAAAATACAGCGGGTGGGGTAGGACTTCCCATTTTAACGCTTCCAAGTACATTTTGACCTCTTTCACAATGTGGGGTCGAGCATTGTCGTGCTACAAAATCACTTTATCGTGGCTCTTGCTGTATTGCGGCCGTTTGTGTTTCGATTCTCTGCTCAAATGCATTAATTGCGTTCGATAACGAGCACCTGTGATTGTTTCATTTGGTTTTAACACCTGATAGTACATGACGCCAAGCGGGTCGCACCAAATGCAGATCTTGGAGCCATAAATATTAGGTTTGGCCATCAATGTGGAAGTATGGGTGAGATATCCCCATGATTGTTTGCATTTAGGGTTATTGTAATGAACCCATTTTTCATCCCAAGTCACAGTATGATGCAGAAATCCCTTCCATTTTTGCCTCTGAAGCAACTGTTCAAGCCGTTCAACGTCTCTTGGTATCAGCTCACACAGGACCCAAGTTCCTTCTTTCTGAATCATGCCCATAGCCTTGAGACATTTTGAAATGGCTTGCTGTGTCACTCCCACTAATCGTGCCAATTCTTCTTGAGTTTGACGTGTCTTCACTCAGCAATGTCTCCAACTCTGCATCTTTGAAAACATTCTCTCTTCCACCACTATGCCGCTCTATGACGTTAATATCACCGTTCTTGAAGCGTTGAAACCACTCACGACATGTTCTTTCACTAATAGTGTTCTTATACGTACTTTAGGGCATTCAATGAGACTCAGCCGCTGTTTTCTTCATATTGAAACAAAACAGTAACACCTCCCGCAAATGCCGAGAATTAGGCTCGTAAACTGACATTTTCAATCAAGAACAACTTTATGATGCAGACACAAATCGACTAATGTTTGAATGAGGTTATGTTGACTGAGGTCCAAGCTAACTGCCTGATGTCTGCGATCTGTTTCTTTTGACCACTACTTACCGTTGTCGCCACCTATCCGCAAACGGCGGAAGCAAAGTTGTATACCCTGTAATGATGATGATGATGATGATGATGATGATGATGTCGCTGTGAGAGTAAATCCGTGATTCGGTCTGCAGTTGGTAAAATGTTTAATTTTTTTGCCAGTTAATGATTATAAGCATTGCCTTTATATGTGATGAAATGAAGCTTTATTGTGGTTCACATTTCGATTAGGTCCTCTTCTAACTGATAGTGTTATCCATATCACAGGACAAAATAACATGAAAGTACTCTACTTAGTAAACCACATTCATATTCAGTCTAATCTTTAGATGGAAGATAGCTTTACCAGCTCCTCCATATAGACTTTTAAAGTTGACCTTTGTGTTTCTCAATTTCAGGAAAAAAGTGGATGCAAACCCAGATGAAGGATTTGTGTTTTCTGATGAAATATGGAAGAAGTACTATACAACTTCCAAAATACTCAACAACACTTTCAGATCAATTGTAGAATTTTGTTCTGAAGGTGATAGCAGCAGTGAGACAGTACAGGCTGCTAAGAAGGCTCAGAATTTAAGACAGCTATGTATAGTGTATAAAAAGAAAATTAAATGGGTAAATATAAGCTTTCAAAATTTTGAGTAAAAAGAGAATGATACTTAAGAGTTACAGAACGTTAGATTAACTTATTAAAAATTATTTGTTTCAGAAAAATCCAACTGAGCGCAGGTACCTCAACGTACTCCACCCTGTTGCGAAGTGTCCTGAAAAATCTCTTCTGGATGCTGTGCAGCATGAGGTCTATTGTTACTTGTACGACAAATTGACTCATTCCAATGCTAGATACCCTCTTACAAAAGAAGAAAATTCTCTCTTCAGTGTAAGTACTAATTGCTTATTGTCTTCGATAATTTGACTTTCAAAAGTTCCTTTAAATTAGAAATTAAATATCCAAGGACAGGGAATGATGGAAGGTTGTTACCAATTCTCTCTTTAATGGAAATACCACTTTTTTTTTTTAAATTTTAAAGTCGGATGCAGATGTTTGAAAATTAGCTTCTGATATTATGAGGCACCTTTGTCATTTTACAAAGTCAAAAAAAGGAGGTTATCAAGAATTTTGTGCATGCTGCCATTGAAATGGGTTTCTGTTTTTAATTCTGGAAGAAAAATGTCAAAGATAACTTCGAACTATCCAAACCAATCACACAATCACACGCACTATTATGTACGAATGTTGATGTTTGGACAGGGGCTCCGCAGTAATCTCTGAATGTTTTTTATCTTTGCATAACCCCCCCCCCCCCCCCTCCCCCAATGTGTGACAACCATCTAAGTTCATCCAAACCACCACTGCTTTCTTTTCTACAAAGTAATTTCAGTTTCTGAGTTTGTTCATAGATTCTGTAGGATTATACCTATCTTTAATTTGTTTGCCATTGGAGAATTTCCAGTCTCTAACATAGTGCTTTAGTTGTTTCCAACCACATGTGTGCAGCTGCTGAATGTCCTACTGCGTGCCTTTCTCCTCAGCAAGTATGCATGCCGTTTGTCTGCCATGCGTGGCCACCCCTCCTGTGCCTCATTCTTTGATGATTCCTGAGATCATCAGTATGGGGCTCGTCCCTCTTCTCTGTTACCTCCTGGAGTCTGCTTTTGCCACTTGCTACGGCGGCTTAACTTCACGCTACCTGCAACTTTCTCAGTGAGTGTGGACCCTTCACCACCTTGGCTTTGTGAAGCGGCCCCTGTTAACCTTGGCCTTCATTTGCTTCCTAAGGACACTACTCCAGCCTCGGTCTATCACCACAGGTTTCACGACCTTTGCATGGAACTTAGCTATAGTACCTTTGTATACACTGATGGCTCTCGGACTGATCTTGGGGTTGGGTGTGCCATTGTCATTGGCACCCGTGTCTTTCGATATCAGCTTCCGGCGCACTGCTTAGTATTTACAGTCGAGCTTTTCGCCTTGTTTCAGGCCAAGGAGTACATCCGGCGACACAACCTGTCCAATTGTGTCCTCTGCTCAGACTCACTCAGTGCCCTACAAAGTCTCTGTGCGCTGTACACTGCTCATCCCTTAGTGCAGTGGGTCCAGGAAAACTTTCACTTCCTCATTCTTGGTGGAGCCAATGTCATGTTTCTGTGGGTCCCTGGTCATGTCGGTCTGCCAGGAAACAAGGCTGCTGACACTGCTGCCAAGGCTGCAGTCTTCTTACCTCAGCCCGCGAGTACCTCTATTCCCTCCGATGATCTCTGCATTGCCGTCTGTCAGGAGATAGTGTCTCTTTGGCACCGCCAATGGTCCTCCCTTCACGGGAATAAGTTTCGGCCTATTAAGCCTCTCCCAGTGCCTTGGACGACCTCTTCTTGGCCCTCCCGCTGGGAGGAGATTATTTTTACTCAGCTGCGTATTGGGCACTGCCTTTTTAGTCATCGTCATTTGCTCAGTGGCGCTGCCCCACCACTTTGTATGTAAGCATTGCACCCAAAATTTTAACTGTCCGCCACTTCCTGCTGGAATGCCCCTTTTTTACCAATTTACGTTCCAGCTTGGGTTTGCCATCTGATTTATCAGCCGTTTTAGCAAATGACACGTGGACTGTCGACCGTGTTTTACTCTTTATCAGCCGAAGCAATATGGCAAAGGCCATTTAATTTTTAGCTTTGGACCTCCATTTTTTTCCCCATGCTTTTTTAGCTGTCTCCTATTCTGTCCATTGGGACTGACATAATAGTTGTTTCCCTCATCTCTGTGTTTGTGTTCTATAGTTTTGACTTGGGCGCATATGACCGCAGTGTTTTTGTGACCAAAAACAAAACAAACGTGTGCACTAGTTAAATGCTCATCTAAATGTTTAATCATTATTTTTGATATTACATGATGTTAATGCATTATTTGTTGACGGCTTCAGTTGCTACATGTTATATACCTCCGTAGTAAGCAGCAAAATATCCCACGGCATTCCCATCCCCTGCGTGGTGTGTGGTCAGTAGTACAGAATATTTTTTGGACTTGAAACTATGGTTAGACTAATGTGATTCCAAACATTTACTTAACAGATGTTACCTTTAGTCCTGCCAACAAAAATAAGAAATCTTTGTAATGTTAAAGATGATCTAGGTCTCCAAAAGCCAAGTACGCACAGTATTCCATGTAAATGTAGCATATCTCACATGGAGCAGATGCAAGGAACATCAGTGACACACCTGCCTAAAAAAAAAGGGAGGGGTGGGGGTAAATCAACTGTCATCAGAATATGTCATGAAATGAAATGCAATGAGAGCAGTATCACGATGCAAATGCTTAGTTTTTGTAACAGCTTAATTGAGGAGTCTGTTAAACTAAAGGTGTTCGAAGGTCCAATAGGGCTAGAGGTTGGCATTTCACTTTATTAATAACTCATAGGCTGTCACATCCAGCAGAGCTGGGAAACTTTGGTTGGCGTACGCTGATTCTGTGATAACTTCATCTTGTGGTTATGATCACGTACAGGCATCATCCGCTTCCCAATATTTGTAAATAATATGCATGTGTCTTACAGTAGTCAAAATTAACTAGCAACTGGCACTGTTCTGTGCATCTAATTGGATTGGCTGTTCCAAGGAAGCTTTTAATATCAACCAAGGCCATTTGGTTTCACAGCCACAGTGCAGGAGATTCTTAATTGTGAGTTGCGTTGATTGTAGCTATTAAGTTTGTAAATGAAGTGTTTTGTTGTTAGCTTTTGTTCTAAACAGAAGTATAGTGTGTTTCTGTTGCAGTTTTAAGATGGAAGAACATGACATGGAGAGATAAGAAGACTTGTTTGATGGAAGGGAAAACGAAAATTTTTGAGAAAGTTGAAGGTCATCGTGAAATGTATTGTACAGAGTTTAGAGATACCTTTGTCCACACGGAATACCATAGTGAAAAACAGAGACTTGATCTTGGAAAGTGTAAATAAAGATCTCCAAATGTGCAAAAGAAAAACATATACCAGTTACTCAAAATATGTAGAGCTGGAAAAATACAAAAATTGCTTTCAGATAGCAGGAGTGCTTCAGACATCCTAATGAATAGCATGGTGTTACGTGGAAATGTGTTGAAGGGTGCTATTATACTTAGACATGAGAATTTCTTTGCATCTAATGAGCGGATTGAGAGTTTTAAGAAGTGGTGTAATGTGGTCTACAAAACTGTGTGTGGGGAAGAAGTATGAACTTAAAAAGACTGTTGGTGAATGGAAGACTGTAAGTTAAAAGATCTTAACAGGGCTGTGAACCTAAGGACAATTTCAACATTCTTCCAAATGAAACACTTGCTTCCAAAGGCAAAAATTACCATGGAGGGAAACGTAGTAAGGTCCACCTTACAATTAAGGTACACACCAGTGTTGATGCCTCTGGAAAGTTGAAGCACACATGTGATTGACTAATCAAAGGAACTATTTTGTTTTAAAAATGTGAAAACTTTGCTCTTGAGCTGCAATGTCAGTCATAAAGCTTGTATGATGTCAGAATTATTTGAAAAGCTGTTGCATAACCTTGCTGGTAAAATGGGAGCGTACAGTAGAAAAAGTCTTCTATTTGTGGACTGCTGTCCTCCATGCCCCAAAAATGTAAATTTAGGAAATTTGGAGATAGATTTCATGCCACTGAACTGCACCAGCAAGTTGCAGCCCATCTCCAACTGCTTGTGAGAAAGTGGGTTTTTCAAAATAGACAAAGATTATGGATCTTACCTACCAAATCTGTGTAGTGATATGACTGTGAAAGTCTCATCACTTCAACATGGGAAAAGGTGCAGTTAGTGCATGCAGTGCAAGATTTCCTCCATGTTGATGTCACTGTTGTAACTGTTGAAAGTGTGTCAGTGGAAGATTGGTCAGTTCTGTTATACAAGAAAAGGATGGCAGTGCAGGAAGTGATGGAAGTGTTAGTGAAAATGGCAATGGAGTGCCTTGTATTCCTGATGTACATTCAGTGGTGAGAAGTAGTATATTGCTGTTGCAGATTGGGACAGCAGCATTTTCCATTATATTTATGAAACTGAGAATCGTGTAGAAAAAATTCACTAAAATTTTTCCTCGATTTTAGTGAAAAACTGCAGATGTGTTTATTTGTCAAATTTATGTAAGAATATTGCTTTCAAATTAAAGATCAGTACAATTAAAAAAATCGCTTAGTTCTGTTTTACAGAGTTCAGTAAACTGTAGATTAGCCTACCCACGAACAGACTATCTGTGGACTATTTCTCACCCACCTCCCTCCTGACCCCCTCTTTTACCCAGGAGCCAGTGAACGATAATGTCACGTTACAACATGACTGTAGTAAACGATATGTGCTTGAACACATCAAGCTTGGGACTGTATTGTTGTGGTGGATAGTGTAGTCATTTGGTTTCTGTTAGTGCCGAACAGGAAAGTGAAAATGTGCTTTGCTGGCGATACAGCGGAAACTGGAAATAACTCACAAACTCGAAAAAGGCAGTATTGATAGCGGAATCTGCCATGGATTTACAGTGGGGGTGAAACTACAATCTGTGATATTCTGAAAAGCAAAGACGGAATAATTCAGTTTGCTAGCAGTTCTGACTCAGCTAAAGGCTTGTCAAAGTGGAAGGCTATGAAAATGACTACATATGCAGGACTGGATAAAGCCATGTTGGAATGTTCTCAGCAGAAAAGAGCAGGAGGGCACACAAGTATGTGGCCAAATATGCACCAAACAGGTGCAGTTTTTCTTCAAAACTTTGGGGACTGAAGGAGATTTTAATGCACCTTCCGGCTGGTTAACAAGATTTAAACAGGGGAGATTGCCGTCCAAGCAGAAAATTTAAGTACAGATAATAAGGCTGCTTCTGAATTTTGTAATGATTTCCAGGAGTCTATTGCATGAGAAAATTTAGAGCTGGAGCAAATATACAATGCGGACGAAACTGGACTGTTTTGGAAGTGTCAACCAACAAAGACTTAAGCTTTTGAAGCAGAGCATAGTACATCTGGTTATAAACCAAACAAGGAAAGGATAACTGTGTTGTGTTATGCTAATGGTATGGGATCACATAATGGTAAGCTTGGTGTAATAGATAAAGCTAAAAAATCTCACTGTTTCGAAGGAAAATAAATGCACAATTTACCAGTCCATTGTTTTCACCAGAAAGCGGCTTCAGTGGACCACACAGTATTTTAGACATGGTACCATAATTGCTTTGTGGCACAGGTGCAAGAACATTTAATGTTGAAGGGTCTACCTGCAAGGACTGGATTGTTTCTAGACAAGGTACCATCACATCCAAATGAACTTGTTCTGAAATCGGATGACGGGATGATATTTGTAAAATATTTACCCCCCCCCCCCCCCCCCTAAGTGACAGCCTCAATTCAGTTAATAGATCAGCATGCCATGGCTGCCATGAAGCAAGTTAGTTAGTTGGTTGCATGTTCCATTGACCAATCACATGCTACGGTAGCCATTATGATGTGGAACGTGTCAAGTGCACAAGAAATGCACATATGAAACAAGATTTTTTGATATATATATTACAATACAGTGTTAAAGATTAATATTTCTATTATTTACCCCATTCCCTTAAATGGCACAACATGCATATACTATATTTATAGATTTATTTATTCCTATTCAAGAATTCATCTATGGTATAGAAGGACTTGTCAAGGAGATATAATTTTAATTTATTTGTGAAGCTATTAGTGCTGTCTGTCTGACATTTTATTTCATCTGGTAATTTGTTGAAAATTTTTATAGCAGCATATTTAACCGCTTTCTGTGCCAAAGATAGGTTGCGTAAAGGATAGCGTAAGTCTTTCTTTTTTCTAGTATTATAATCATGAATGTCACTGTTGTTTTTAAACTGGTCCATGTTGTTGAGAACAAATTTCATTAGTGAGTAAATGTACTGGCCTACAAGATGTGCGACTATTAACCCCACACATTATTCTAACCACATTCTTTTGAGTGGTGAATACTTTTTGTCTAAATGTTGAGTTACCCCAAAATATTATTCCGTATGACGTCAGAGAGTGAAAGTATGTAAAGTATGTTAGCTTACTAATTTCTATATCCTCAAAATTGGCAGTTATCCTGATTGCAAAAGTTGCCGAACCTAGTCACTTTAGAAGATCCAAAATATGAATTTTCCAATTACGATTCTCATCTATATGTGCACCCTAAAACTTAGAATGCTCTACCCCATCTACTGACTTCTGTTGATATGTTATATTTATTGAAGGAGCTGTACATTTTGCAGCAGAAAATTGTATGTACTGTGTTTAGAGCAAGCCCATTTGCAGAAAACCAATTAATGACTTTTCCAAAGACCTTATTTGTATCATTTCCAATTGGAGTTTCTTTTACTGGATTAATAATGATGCTTGTATCGTCAGCAAACAGTGTCAGTTCAGCTTCTTGTTTCAGATAGGGAGGGAGGTCGTTCACATATATCAAGAATAGAAGGGGACCCATGATTGAACCCTGTGGAACACCTAATGTAATTTCACCGTAGTTAGATGGAGTGGCAAACTTATTTAAATCATTTGACCAATATAAGGAAACTTTTTGCTTCCTGTTTCTGTAGGTATGACTTAAACCACTCATATGCTATTCCATTTATACCATAGATTTGTAATTTCTGTAACATAATGTCATGGTTCACACAATCAAATGCTTTGGACAAGTCACAGAAAGTTCCTATTGGTGACATTTTACTATTTTAAGACTCTATTATGTGGACAGTGAAATTGTATATTGCTGTCTCAGTGGAACAAGATTTTTGAAATCTGAACTGTGATTTACTAGGTATCCCATTAGTGTTGAGATGGCTAACCACTCTTGAGTACATTACTTTCTCGAAGATTTTTTAAAATGCTGTAAACAAGCATACTGGCCGATAATTATTGACGTACGTGGTGTCCCCCTTTCTGTAGCGAGGCCTGACAATGGCATATTTTAACCTGTCTGGGAAAATTCCTTGAGTTAGTGATGCATTACATATGTGACTCAGAACATCAGCTGTAATTGCTCCACATTGTTTTAATATCTTATTAGAGATGCCATCTACTCCAACAGAACATTTATTTTTCAAAGAATCAATAATATAACTTATTTCACAAGAGGTCGTTAGGTGGAACTTAATCTGACTCATTTTTCCAAAACAGACTCTTCCATGTACTACCTAGCTTTTTCTTTTGAACTGTTCTCACCAATTTTTTCTCCTACACTTAAGAAATGGTTGTTAAATACATTAGCTACTTGTGTACTGTTGGTTAGGATGGTCTCATTCTCTTTAATAGTTATACTACCTGCCCCAGTGGTTACTTTTCCTGTCTCCCTTCTAACAACATTCCATATTGATTTGATTTTATTGCTGGAGTTGTTAATTTCTTCTCTAACATACAAATTTCATGATTTCCTCACAACTTTTCTCAGTATGTTACCATAATTTTTATAGTGTAAAACTACTTCTGGCTCTTTAGTAGTTCTTGCTGTCTCATACTGTTTTCTTTTTCTTTCTGAACACACTTTAATACCTGTAGTAATCCAAGATTTCTTTGAAAAGTGTGTGGTGTTACATTTAGTAATTTTCTTTGGGAAACAATGTTCAAAAAGGGATATAAATTTATCAAGAAATGTGTTGCATTCATCATTAGCATTTGGATCAGTATATATATCTCCCCAATTAACATTTCTTCAGCTTTCTCTGAAGTGCTATATAGATGCCGAGTTGAGTGACCTAACCCTTTACTTAATGGTTTCCAAACTGTACACCCTGTTAGGTTTTGTAAGTTAATCAGTTATGCATCATCGTTTCACAATACATTCACCACAGGGAAAGCATGTGTTTGTTTTACATACTCTTTCTGCACAAATACATTATCTATTAGTGTGCTACTGTCTTGAGCTCTTTGTGTAGGGAAATTGATCACTGATTCTAAGTTATATGTTGTTAGTAACATTTCTAGTCCACTTTTCCTATCAGAATTATCTAGAAAGTTTACACTGATATCACCATAGATTAATAACTTCTTCTTTTTGTCTGACAGACAGCATAATAGGTGCATTTATGAACAGCTCCCAGTCTCCTAATGGGGGCCTCTACACTGTTGCTAATATCAATACTAGATTATCTAGCTGAAGTTCACATGCACAAACCTCAAAGTGGTGATCATCACAAAATTTGCTTACTTCTACAGTTTTGCATTTATAACTTTGTTTTATGAAAATAGCAACTCCTCCTTTATCCATCCTAGATCTAAAAGTGTAAAATGCTAAATTACACCCACTTACACTGACACTATCCATGCTAACAAGTCTGCTCTTTAGAATCCCAAAGCGGAACGCAGGTTGTGAGCCATCCTGAAATATCCAACACATAATAAAGACGTGCCAACACTTGCCACCTAAAATGTAAACAGAATTCTTTCTCACATGTACACTGCCAGCGCTCTTTCTCCGTAGACAACTTGTAAACAAGCCTATATTTGGTTCTACCCTGATTAGGAGACCTCACTACCCGTGAGGCCATTTTCTAGGATGGCCTTCGGCTGTGCGTCTGAGGTCCATTTAGTCTTAGACCTGAACGATCATCCGGAGTTCCATGGCGTAGATGTAGTAGAAGAAATAGATTTAAGTTTGTAACATATTCAAAGCCTGAGACAAGTGCTGACATAGCAAAAGTAAAATCGTGGACAGATTTGGAAACACAATGTCGAGCAAAAAACAAAATATTTCAAGGTATTAACCCGTTTTATATTGGATTGCAAATTGCTGGTGATGAACCTGCGAAGAATGATGTAGTTCAAAGTGAAGTTAAATATGCAACATTTGTTGTTAGAAATAGTGTGTACATGACTTTTTGTAAACGCAAGGGTACCGTAACGTTCTGAATAAAGATTGTTATTTACAGCTAATGTCTGCGTTGGAATTTTTTTATGGCAACTGGGACCATATCAGAAATTACCCGGACGACCTGCGCCTCGCCTTCCTTGTTCCTACCAATCATGAAGTTTCTTTTATCCTACTTTTCTTGATTGTCATCTGTCTGGACTTTGGCTTTAACCTAAAAAACCTGTCTGCCTGAACCCATTAATCACAGGGATCACCCCTTGTGTGACTGTGGACCCCCTTACAGTTTCTGCTTATAGAGAAGCTAACTTATTTTTCCTCATCCTATTCAGGTGCAGGCCATGTGTAGTGTATCACCACCTACCAATAGCATTTACTGGAACAACACGTATGTGGGATTTTGCTGGTGTCTGGAGCATCCTGTTCAACTCAGTGTTAAAATGCCTTACAGCAGTGTTTACCCAGGGCCGATCATGGCGCTGAAAGACCTCCACAAACCCCACATTTGTGTGCTCAGTTTCTGCTCCTATTTTATCCAGGTCACTCCTAATACTGTATCTTGGATTCATAGCCAGGCTGTTTCCTGCGCCCCCAACTATAATTACCTGATCTTCCTTCTCAAAGTCCCTTCATAGCTGACCTAAGTTAGAAGAAATCTGGTACAAAAACTTATTGATGAGAACAGCTGTCTTCCAGCATTTTGAAACAACTGACTGTGCTATTCGCAATTAACGAATTGTCAAAATAAGGTAAAACAATCACCCTTAGCCAAGTTGCGGAAAAAAATTATTAAAGTTGATGAACTCAGTGATCCGATGACAAAGATAGCCTGTTAGCTGCTGTTTTGAAAAATAGTCCAGAGTGTGAAACTCTTGACAAGGAAAATATTTCTGAATGGTTAGACATTGACCACACAAAGCATGGTGCTATTGTTCATTGTGTACGAGGGAAATCCGAAGAGGAAAATGACAGTGCTGGAGATGACAACATTCCCTAGTTCCAGAAACAGTAATCAGTCATGTATCAGCACTTCGGTGGGTCGAAGGGTTACTGGACTACCTGGAACAACAAGAAGATGCTCCCCTTTCTGACAAGTTTGCATTGCGTAAAATTTGTGATGCGATGTCTAAAAGACAAGTTACCTTACTGAGATAGATATCAATGCAGGACTGGTTTGTTTCAAAGTAGTGTAGTGTGATATGAAATTGGCGTGCACAGTATTCTTTGTGTACAGTATTATCATATGTAATATGATGAATAAAGTAGAATTTATTATGAACATTAGTTAAGTGATTTTAATTATGACATTGTAATTAATTTTTGTTTTTGAACAACTCTAATACATTACCATGTACTTCAATTGTGGGTTATCCAAGGAATTCAGTTATCTGTCATTTTCAAGTCCCCAATTACCATGGGTAATCAAGAGTACACTGTATACACTTAAAAAGTAATTTTCTACCTTTTACATCTTACACCATGTTTTAAAAGCCCTCAGAAAAATGTAAAAGTGGGGTTCTGCATCAGAACACTACTGGTTGAAACTTCTCTGTATTGCCAAGCGACCACACTTCTGATTGCTAACATTTTGGCCAGTTTGCTGTAGCAGTAGAAAACCATGGCCTTAAATTCCAGTAAGGGCGATATAGGTTGTGATATATTGTGGACATGGACACTGAAGCAGAGTTACAGTCCTTCAAGCCATACTTCTGTGTAAGCCGTTCAGGTAATCGCCCTACTTGGAGCCTCAATTTCCCAGTATTTGTAAAAGAAAAGAAAATCCAAAGAATTAAAGAGACCAAGAGAATTTTTTCGTACTGGAGAAAAAAAGAATCCAAGGCACTATGACCTGTTTTCTCAACTTCTGTTGCTTCCAATCTCAGAAAAGCTATAGTTGTAGTCAGTTCTGCCATACAAAAACAGACAGTAGATATTAGCAAGAGTACATGTACATATAATAATGACCATGCTTCTAGATACGCAGCTACTTCTAAATCGTTTCCAGCAGAGGTCACTACTAAGCTGCAGAGGCAACCTTCAACTACAAAGGTAGACACACAAAGCAGTTTAACCTTATCCAAATAGCTTATATCACAACCATAAGTGGCAAAATCCACACAGTCAAAATCCAAAGAAACGTGTCAGAAAACCATCAGATAACAAGAGGTCAGTGTTATGTGATGAAGATAACACTGAAATGGAACTGGATGCATATGATGACAAGCCAAAAGAAAACTCTCCTCTGATGACTTGTATATTGTGAAGAAACGTAAATAGTTTAAGAAGTAAAGCTTTTAAAGCTTGTTTTGTTCATACAAGAAACTCATCTCAAACATTCGGACAAACCTGTGTTTATGGCTTACATCACCCATTGGAAGGATGGTACAGATGATGAGACAACCAAGAGCGGAATGGCAGTATTTGTCCACTGTACATGCTGTTGTGTATGTGGCTCTCTCATCACTCAATTTCCAATGTAGCATTCAATTTAATGCAACATTAAGGATAACAGTGCACTCCCGGTATCTTCCACCTCAGGAAAATGTGGATAATGTGGTCTCTAAGATCATCATATAAGAACTCCTGCATCTCTTTCACCTCCTCGGAAACTTCAGTATGCATCACAATTAGTGGGCCTGTACATACACCTGTCCTAAGGGTTGAGTAATGGAGGTGTTCCATCTTGTTGAATGATGTCTGCTTTCTCAGTTCAGAGGAAGTAACACATTCCAGCACTGCAAACGAATAATCCACAGTCATTGATGTGTCACTTTGCTTTTCTGCACTAGTTGATATTGTCCTTTGAGAAGCGACTGAGAAGTTGCATGCTAGTAACCATTTTCCCTTTTGGATCTATTTGCCAGCTACATCAGCAGGTGCCACCAAAGTGCCTAAGTGAATGTTTAAAAAAGCCAACTGGATACAGCACAGCAACCTGGCTGTATTCTAACATCAATTGAGCATGCAGGTCATGATGGAATATGTGGTTACCATCACTCACAAGGCTGCTGCTACTGCTTTCTTGACGTCGCCTGTTAAACTAGGCAGAGGGCCAGTCCCATGGTGGAGCAAGGAATGCCATCCATCTCGTAACAGTCTTGAAGCCTTTCATGTTGTTTGGGCAAATGTTTAGTGCGTGGTCAGTCAGAGCAAAAAGCAGTCATGGAAATAATTAGTACAGTCTGTTAACCCATTCACACCCCGAGAAGAAGGGGATGAGAAGAAGAGTCAGTAGGAAAGATAATGCATCTTCTACAGTAGCCATAGGGGACAATGATACTGTAATCACTACATCTGAAGCTGTAGCTCGTACAGTGGCAACATACTTTCAAGCAAATTATGTGTAATGTCCACACCACATTCCAATGCAAACAGGAATTAGCTGACAGGACATGATTGGACTTAAGCTTCAGTAACACTTCAGGGCACAGCAGTCTCTTGGATATGGAGGTTTTACAGCATGCACTGTCTGCAGCTCACAATGCAACAACAGGACCAAAGTCCGCTACAATATGTTGTGATATTTGAATATTCATTTCAAGAACTGTCTCCTCACACTTTTTAACTGAATCTAGTCTGAGGGTCAATACCCTGATTCTCGGACATTTGCAATTATGATTCCCTCTCCTGAAATCTGGGAAGGATCACATCAGCCTGAATAGTTTTTACAGCCTAGTATTTTGCAATGGTACACAGAATTCACTTTAACAAATTATGAACAACTTCTTAGTATGAATTCTAGAAACCAGAAAGCTTAATAGTAGTGATGGTGTAACAATTCTAAACTTACTTCTGCAGGAGGTTGAGCAGATACAACACACACACAGAATTAGTATGTCACAGTGAAGTCTTTGAGGTAGAATACTTAGCTCCAGAAATGATCCCCGTACACATAGATAACATTTATTTGTTACTGTCGATGTCATTTAACAGTTAGTGCATAGTTCTACACAGAATGAAAATCTTACATCAAGGTACAGCTGACTATAACATTGATACACTGTTCTGATTTTTAATAAAACTTGCACTGCTGGACCTGGTGTAACACAATGCTGTCATCATAAGCCATAATTGCAGACTGCACTGACTGGCACTGCATTTATGTCAGCACAAGTACTCTTACAGCAGTGGTGATGTATATAACGTCTTGAGGATGTGTCTACACCGACACCTCTCATTTGTTGTTGCTGCGTCAGGCAGCGCCATTCCCTTCTTGTGATTCAATCATGGTTTGCTACAGGACCTCATTTTTTTGGGCGACACCACAAATGCTTTTCAACAAATTTTACCCAGGTGAACTATTTAATTAGAGATAGTTTGAAACAGCTTTATTTTCTGCATATAAATGTGTAGTGAATTTTCGATTATTGGTATTGCATATCATCTGATGAAGCCCACTTCAGAAAGAAAATAGGCATAAGAACATGTTTGTAAAACAGAAATTGCATGAACACATGGAAGTGTCTATGCATGCCAAGGCTCTGGTGCCATATTAGCAATAGGTTGTTAAATGGTCTCTATGCATGCCCCGTAATGCAGTTTTAGGACTCAGCTGTGGGACGTAGCATCTTAGAACAAAGAAACATGTACATTTGTCTTCCAGACAGCACCTAAAGAGAAGTGAGAGGGCAAACAGACGAAGAAGAAGTCTGCTAAGAAACAAGTAACTACAGTAGCATCCACACCTTTCTCTACCAGTTTAGGGACTCAGTGTGAGATGGAAATTTTAGCACCCCTAAGAACCTCGATCTCGCTGACATTTCGACAGCGATGGTCATAGCCACCAGCACTCAGCTGGTGGCTGCAGATGATCCTGAGATGCTGCCTCGTTGGTTCTATCATGCCTTCCCAGACTACTGAAAGTGTCATCCCTCAGTGGAATTGTGGTGCTTATTTCCCCCATCTTGCTGAGCTACGACAACTCTTAAGCATTATATATGGTTTTTGCGTTGCCCCTTAGAAAACCTGGTTTCTAGCAGTGCAGACTCCCATCCTTTGTGGCTATCGGAGGTGTTACAAAAATCGTAATGCGTGTAACAGCATGTCAGATAGAGTATGTATCTGTGTCCTTACCTCTGTACATAGCAAACCTGTGCTCCTTCAAACACCTTCAGAAGCTGTGGCTATCAAGGTAGGAAACTACCATCTGCAGCATGTAACTTCCCCCAGATGGAGAAGTACCACAAGATGTATTGGTTGCTGCACTAATTTCTCAACTCCCCCCGCCTTGTGTACCTCTGGGTGATTTTAATGTCCACAACCCTTTGTGGGGTGGAACCAAGCTTACTGGCCATGGTAGAGATGTTGAGAATCTACTAACACAACTCGACCTTTGTCTCCTAAAAACAGGTGCCCTCAGCATGGCACATGACACACACTCGGCCGTTGATCTCTCAGTTTGCAGTCGTGGCCTTCTATCGTCTAACCACTGGAGAGCTCACGACAACTTGTGTTGTAGTGACCGCTTTCTGCTCTTCCTGTCACACCCGTGGCGTCACTCACAGGACACTTGCCCAGATGGGCTCTTACCAAAGCTGACTCTGACACTTTCCTCTGCTATCACCATTGGGCCCCCATTGCATGGTAACATTGATGTGGTGATCCAGAATTTTACTACAATTGTTGTTTCTGCAGTTCAGTCAGTGATCCCTTAGTCCTCAGGTTGCCACCGGTGGAAGACAGTGCCTTGGTGGTCACTGGAAATCGTTGTGCCCATTGGGGATTGTAGGCAGTCCCTACAATGTCATAAGCGCCATGCATCAATGGAGCACCACGTTGCTTTCAAACGACTCCATGCCCGGATCCGTCAACTAATCAAAACACAGAAGCAGGAGTGCTGGTAACAGTACGTCTCCACCATTGGAACACGAACCTATCCTTCCCGGGTTTGGACTAAGTTCAGACGCCTTTACGGTTATCAGACTTCTGCAGGTATACCTGAAATTTCCTCACATGGAGCTGTATAGACCGACCCAGATGCAGTCACAGAGCATTTTGCCAAGCATTATGCTCGTACCTCTACATCCGAGAGTTACTGCACTACCTTTTGTACCTTAAAACAATCTTTTACTACTGCCACCCTGAGCCATACAATGTTCCATTCAGTGAGTGGGAATTTCTCAGTGTTATTGCAGGTTGTCCGGACACAACACCTAGGCCAGATCACATCAATCGCCAGATGATTAAACATTTGTCAGCGGGTTACCAATGCCACCTTCTTGCCATCTTCAACCACATCGGGAGCGATAGCAAATTTCTATCACAATAGCAATATTCCAGAGCTAAGACAAGATAAGAACCCACATGATATGGATAGCTATCACCCTATTAACCTCACCAACATTCTGTGCAATCTGTTCGAATATACAGCGAGCCAGCAGTTGTGGTGGCTCCTTGAGTCTGGGGGCCTCCTGACTCCATCCCATGGCAGTTTTCACGAAGGTCGCTCCACCACTGACAGCTTGATTACCTGGAGTGGCAGCAACACACCCTTGATACATTGCATGAGTGGGGTCTCCAGTGGCCTCTCCCAATTTTTATACAGAAGTTTTTGTCACTCTGCACTTCGAGTTCCAGTCAGTGCTTCACACAGTTCCTCCCATAACCAACAGAATGGGGTCCTGCAGGGCTATGTGCTGAGCGTTCCACTCTTTTTAATGGCCATTAATGGTCCCATAGCAGCCGTGGGGTCCCCAATATCACCCTTCTTATATGCCGACGACTTTTGTATTTCCTTTTGCTCATCTACTGTTGGTGTGGCTGAACGTCGACTTCAGGGAGCCATACCAAATGCACCGTCATCGGCCCTCACCCAAGGCTTTCAGTTTTCAGGTGCCAAGACTTGCGTCTTGTACTTTTGTCGACTTACTGTTCACCTGCACCCACAACTTTATCATGTTGACTATCTCCTTAACGTAGCGGACTCTTATCACTTTTTAGGGCTGGTTTTCGACAACTGCTTAACTTGGCTTCCCCATCTTCATCAGCTTAAGCAAAAGTGCTGGCTGCACCTTTACATTCCTCAATGTCTGAGTCACCCTGACTGAGATTCAGATCACCCTACACTGTTGCAGCTGTACAATGCCCTTGTACAGTCTCCTCTTGACTATGGAGCCTGGCGTATAGTTCAGCATCACCAGCAACATTGCAGATGCTGGATCCTGTCCACCACATTGGAGTTAAACTTTGTCCACCACATTGGAGTTTTAACTTGCAACGGGAGCTTTCCAAACGAGCCATGTAAACAGCCTACTCATGGAAGCTGGGATTTCTCCACTGTGGATCAGGCGACAATAACTGCTTGTCAATTGTACTGCGCATATTCACAGCTCACCTAAACATCCAGGTTACTGTCTCCTTTTCCCTGACAAGGTGATCCATCTCTACATCTACATCCACATCCACATCCATACTCTGCAAGCCACCTGATGGTGTGTGGCGGAGGGTACCTTGAGTACCTCTATTGGTTCTCCCTTCTGTTCCAGTCTCGTATTGTTTGTGGAAAGAAGGATTGTCGGTATGCTTTTGTGTGGGCTCTAATCTCTCTGATTTTATCCTCACGGTCTCTTCATGAGATGTACGTAGGAGGGAGCAATATACTGTTTGACTCTTCGGTGAAGGTATGTTCTCGAAACTTTAACAAAAGCCCGCACCGAGCTACTGAGCGTGTCTCCTGCAGAGTCTTCCACTGGAGTTTATCTGTCATCTCCGTAACGCTTTCGCGATTACTAAATGATCCTGTAACGAAGTGCGCTGCTCTCCGTTGGATCTTCTCTATCTCTTCTATCAACCCTATCTGGTACGGATCCCACACTGCTGAGCAGTATTCAAGCAGTGGGCGAACAAGCGTACTGTAACTGTTGTGGATTGGCAGGAGAGCCAACCCAGGAATATTAGAGGAAGCCGAAAGGCACGCGTTTTAGCTCACGCAGGCTGGCGTGAGGTCTGGAACAGGAAAGGGAAATTAGACTTTAGAAAAACGGACGTAGCTGGTGGAATACTTAACTTTAATCCATTAATGGTGAACGTCGGTCTTACGGCACATGAATTACAAGATCAATAGCAACTGATAATGGCGCCTTGCTAGGTGGTAGCAAATGACGTAGCTGAAGGCTATGCTAACTATCTTCTCGGCAAATGAGAGCGTATTTTGTCAGTGAACCATCGCTAGCAAAGTTGGTTGTACAACTGGGACGAGTGCTAGGAAGTCTCTCTAGACCTGCCGTGTGGCGGCGCTCGGTCTGTAATCACTGATAGTGGCAACACGCGGGTCCGACGTATACTAACGGACCGCGGCCGATTTAAAGGCTACCACCTAGCAAGTGTAGTGTCTGGCGGTGACACCACAGTAACCTACTTCCTTTGTTTTTGGATTGCATTTCCTTAGGATTGTTCCAAAGAATCTCAGTCTGGCATCTGCTTTACCAACGATCAACTTTATATGATCATTCCATTTTAAATCACTCCTAATGCGTACTCCCAGATAATTTATGGAATTAACTGTTCCAGTTGCTGACCTGCTATTTTGTAGCTAAATGATAAGGGATCTATCTTTCTATGTATTTGCAACACGTTACACTTGTCTACATTGAGATTCAATTGCCATTCCCTGCACCATGCGTCAATTCGCTGCAGATCCTCCTGCATTTCAGTACAATTTTCCATTGTCACAACAACCGCAGCATCATCTGCAAAAAGCCTCAGTGAACTTCCAATGTCATCCACCAGGTCATTTATGTATATTGTGAATAGCAACGGTCCTATGACACTCCCCTGCGGCACACCTGAAATCACTCTTACTTCGGAAGACTTCTCTCCATTGAGAATGACATGCTGCGTTCTGCTATCTAGGAACTCTTCAATCCAATCACACAATTGGTCTGATAGTCCATATGCTCTTACTTTGTTCATTAAACGACTGTGGGGAACTGTATCGAACGCCTTGCAGAAGTCGAGAAACACGGCATCTTCCTGGGAACCCGTGTCTATGGCCCTCTGAGTCTCGTGAACGAATAGCGCGAGCTGGGTTTCACACGGCCGTCTTTTTCGAAACCCATACTGATTCCTACAGAGTAGATTTCTAGTCTCCAGAAAAGTCATTATACTCGAACATAATACGTGTCCCAAAATTCTACAACTGATCGACATTAGAGATATAGGTCTATAGTTTTGCACATCTGTTCGACGTCCCTTCTTGAAAACGGGGATGACCTGTGCCCTTTTCCAATCCTTTGGAACGCTACGCTCTTCTAGAGACCTACGGTACACCGCTGCAGGAAGGGGGGCAAGTTCCTTCGCGTACTCTGTGTAAAATCGAACTGGTATCCCATCAGGTCCAGCGGCCTTTCCTCTTTTGAGTGATTTTAATTGTTTCTCTACCGTATTTACTCGAATCTAAGCCGCACTTGAAAAATGAGACTCGAAATTAAGGGAAAAAAAATTTTCCCGAATCTAAGCCGCACCTGAAATTTGAGACTCGAAATTCAAGGGGAGAGAAAAGTTTTAGGCTGCATCTCCAAATCGAAACAAAGTTGGTCCATTGTAATATGAAACACAATTTAGGTCGAATGAATGATGATACAGCTACAGTAGTTTGGTTCGAATCGTAACCTTAGCAGTTAAGCTTTACCACGTAGCCATTGCTATGCGTCAGGCGCTCCATCCCTATTTATACGGGTACCCTTCCTTTTTCACGTGCTTCATCTGGTTTGAATTGATTGCTTATTTTTCTCTGATCTGATAAGTGCCGTTTTCTTTGTTATAAGTGTTAACATCACTCTAAGCTCAAAATGCATTACTGTACTGTGTCATGCATTGTTTGTTGCATTCTGATAGTGCGTGTCTATGGCCTGTTGCCGCTCGCGGCATTGCTTGCTTTTGTGCGCACTACCGCCGCTTACAATAAAAAAAAGGGAGAGGAATCGTCTCATTAGCGAAACATTGGCAAGAGATTGCTATTTGTTGTTACTTGCACTGCTGCTTTCTTTGATAATGAACAACAAGAACCAAATAATACACTGCATATGATAGAAGATGTTCTGAACGAGAGTTTAGCGAAAAATTTTCTCCGTTTGAAAATCTTTGCAGGCGCCTCTTTAGTACATTACATTCTGCACAGAAATTAGAGTCATCTTAGATTTAAAAATCTAGTCAATTGCTGTGCTTCATTTCTGACTGTATCACTAGTAGGCATAAGAATAATACTAATATAAACATGACACGATATGTATATTCTTACGCGTTTGCTGTTGTCTCACTCTAGTTTCGTAGTTTATTAGGCAGACAGGATTTAAATGAGATAGCAGCAAACACGAAACAATACATGGCAAAATGTTTATATTCGTATTATTCTTATGGTGAAGAGAATACTGCATGTGATTCACAATTCATAGAAGTTCCTATTAGCAACCATCTCTTCTCACAGGTATGAAGAAATTCAGAACGTAGAGTTGGCCATATTGACAAACATCGCAAACAGTCTTGCCAGTCAGATTTTCGTAGTACATTGAAATGCTGCTACATTGGATGATGAATAATACGGAATTTGTATTTACTTCGTCGGATAATGTATGAAAATGCAGTGGTCGAAATGTGGGCTGGAGAAAAAAAGCTCGTCTTCCACTTTTTATTTTTTTATGATGCAGAGGATTTGATGCCAGTATTTATCTTTGTGCCTACAAAGCATGCCTGTGTAGCGCTACATATATTCGACGGCAGAAGTTAGTTGTGGCGGCACCCACCAACATTTTTCAGAACTTCCGCTTGCTTTGCACTCGATTCTAAGCCGCAGGCGGTTTTTTGGATTACAAAAACCGGAAACAAAGTGCGGCTTAGATTCGAGTAAATACGGTATCCCTCTATCGTTTATTACGATAGCTACCATTTTGTCATCTGTACGACAATCTAGAGAAGGAACTACAGTGGAGTCTTCCTCTGTGAAACAGCTTTGGAAAAAGACATTTAGTATTTCGGCCTTTAGTCTGTCATCCTCTGTTTCAGTACCATTTTGGTCACTGTGTCTGGACATTTTGTTTTGATCCACCTACCGCTTTGACATAAGACCAAAATTTCTTAGGATTTTCTGCCAAGTCAGTACATAGAACTTTACATTCGAATTCATTGAACACCTCTCGCATAGCCCTCATCACACTACATTTCGCTTCGCGTAATTTTTGTTTGTCTGCAAGCTTTGGCTATGTTTATGTTTGCTGTGAAGTTCCCTTTCCTTTCGCAGCAGTTTTCTAACTCGGTTGTTGTACCACGGTGGCTTTTCCATCTCTTACGATCTTGCTTGGCACATACTCATCTAACGCATATTGTACGATGGTTTTGAACTTTGTCCACTGATCCTCAACACTATCTGTACTTGAGACAAAACTTTTGTGTTGAGCCATCAGGTACTCTGAAATCTGCTTTTTGTCACTTTTGCTATACAGAAAAATCGTCCTACCTTTTTTAATATTTCTATTTACGGCTGAAATCATCGATGTAGTAACCGCTTTATCATCGCTGATTCCCTGTTCTGCGTTAACTGTTTCAAATAGTTCGGGTCTGTTTGTCACCAGAAGGTCTAGTATGTTATCGCCACGAGTCGGTTCTCTGTTTAACTGCTCAAGGTAGTTTTCTGATAAAGCACTTAAAAGAATTTCACTGGATTCTTTGTCCCTGCCACCCGTTATGAACGTTTGAGTCTCCCAGTCTATATCCGGCAAATTAAAATCTCCACCCAGAACTATAACATGGTGGGGAAATCTACTCGAAATATTTGCCAAATTATCCTTCAGGTGCTCAGCCACAGCAGCTGCTGAGCCAGGGGGCCTATAGAGACATCCAATTAGCATGTCTGAGCCTGCTTTAACCGTGACCTTCACCCAAATTATTTCTCATTTCGGATCTCCGTCAATTTCCTTTGATACTATTGCACTTCTTATCACTATAAACACGCCTCCCCCTTCACTGTCCAGCCTGTCTCTGCGGTATACATTCCAATCTGAGTTTAGAATTTCATTACTGTTTACGTAGGGTTGCAGCTAACTTTCTGTCCCTAGTACAATTTGGGCATTGTGACCATTTATTAGTGAGAGCAGTTCCGGGACCTTTCTATAGACGCTCCTGCAGTTTACTATTAGCACATTAATATTGTTATTCCCTGTTGCATTTTGCCTACTCCTACCTTACCGCATCCTGTCGGGCCTAGGGAGGGAATTCTCTAACCTAAAAAACCCACGTGTGCACTCCACACGTACTCCGCTACCCTTGTACCTGCTTACAGCGTGTAGTGCATGCCTGACCTATTCAGGGGGACCCTACATTTCTCCACCCGATAGCGGAGGTCGAGAAATTTGCACCCCAGCTCTCCATAGAATCGCCTGAGCCTCTGGTTTAAGCCTTCTACTTGGCTCCAAACCAGAGGACCGCGATCGGTTCTGGGAACGACACTGCAAATAATTAGCTCAGATTCCACCCCGCGTGCGAGGCTTTCCGCCTTCACCAATTCCGCCTTCACCAATTCCGCCAACCGCCTGTACGAACTGAGGATGACCTCTGAACCCAGACGGCAGGAGTCATTGGTGCCGACATGAGCAACAATTTGCAGTGCTCTCTATCGCCGCCGGCAGGGCCTTCTCCACATCTCGGATGAGACCCCCCGGCAAGCAGAGTGAACACTGGCTTCTTCCCCGACCTTTCCGCTATTTCCCTAAGGGGCTTCATCACCTGCCTAACGTTGGAGCTCCAAATAACTAATAAACCCATCCCCCCGTGTGCCTGCTCGGACCTTGCTGAAGGAGCGGCCACATGTCCACTCACAGGAAGAGCAGGCGATGCCACATGGCGAGCCTCCACATTGACCCTCCGCCTCGTGTGCCGCGAACGCCGCTATCCCCCTGGGGAGAGGGTGGCCCAACCGCGCCCGGTACCCGCGAAGATGTCTCGACAGCAGGGACAGTGGGTGAAGCATGTAACACCTGAGGTGTACCATGCGACGCACCAGACTCCCCACTGCCGCTACACTCCGAGGCAGCAGCCTGAAGACGGCTGACCGCGCCCATCAACACGCTCAGCTGTTCGCGAACAGTAGCCAGCTCCTCCTGCGTCCGTACACAGCAGTCACACGTCCTATCCATCCTAAGAAATCAATTTACTGTAAAGAGTTAATCAACTTTTAACTAAACTGCTAATTCACTAAAGGCGGCTCATTGTTGACTAAACTGTGGTTGCTAAACACTTCTTGTAGAAAACAATGAAAAATAGTACTACCTGTCTCTGGACTGTATTGAAAACAACCACTAGCACTACTGGCACTAGGTTTGACAAAGGGACTCTCTCTGACTGTATTCAAAACAAACACGAAATCTATGGAACACTATTACTAGCACTCGACAGTTAAAGCTTCCTAAAAGCAAAAACACACGGAAGAAGAAGTGACAAGTAAGAAAAATACAGTTAATGCTTAAATTAACGTACCTCGCTGCACAGCAGACGTGAAGCATATCAGGGATTACAATTGCAGGCTGTGTCTGGTCTCTTCTCACTGAACAGCAGGGACAGTACACTTCTCCTCCAGGTCCACTCACACTGATAACATAGATGACAAGTATAATGCTTTCCTTAAATATTTTTCATGAACCTTGAAAGTTGCTTTCCATTAGAACATTCTAAATGGGGTACTAGCAGTAAAAGGCAGCCTTGGTGGCTGACTAGTGGGATAAGTATATCATGTAGAACAACGTGGGAATCTTATCAAAATGTTAGAAGTAACCACACTGGAGCTACAGTAGCCCATTACAGACAGTATTTTAAGGTGCTTAACACGTTGACTGCCATGGTATAGTCGGGTTACCGATTCCTAGGGGCCATTTACTTTTTTTCAATATCCTACTTTAGTTTGCGCCAAGTAAACTTGTTAAATGCAAATGAAGTGAAAATATGGCATTTTAGTACCTTTTTTAAATTTTTTTGTGTGAGTTACATATGATTCACATGGCCGCAGAGTGAAGTTACCAGGTGTGTCATTTGCTATGTCATTAATAATTTTAGGTTTGTACTCCTGTCAGTTTTTCATTCCACAGCATTATTTGTGTACAGTTCTATTATTGCTTTCCTGCATTGTTGCTACAGTCTTTATTCATTGTTGTTTGCTCCGTAACAAAGTGATATTGTGGCAGAAGAAAATGTCTCGTAAAAATTATGAAGATGAACAAAGACATGTACAGCAGCTTTTAGATGAAGTTATGGACATACGTGATGAAGATTCTGTGTCTTTATTTGGTGATATCCCGGACGAATTTTTACCAGAGGAGACCGGGGGTGAAACTGGAAGTTCTGATGATGGAATCACATCATTGAAGGTAGGAAGAAGAGTTTTATGTCCACATTCAGTCAAAGAACCAGATTTCACAGCTGTAAAAAAACAGGCAACAAAGCATCTCTAACCGTGTTAGTGCCATAACTACTGCAGTTGATTCAGGTTCAATTGAAGTAAGTGTACTGTCAAAAAGTTGTGAAGATGACGACACATTTAGAACAAATTCTAGTGAGATTGTCTGGGGGCCAGTTATGGGTAAAAATATTAAAAACTCTACATTTATTCATTCCAGTTCTGGTGTAAATGCTTCTGTTGCACCAACTCTCAAAGGCAAGACACCATACGATTTCTTCAAATATTTTGTAACTGATGAAATTTTAGAATATGTGACTCAACAAACTAATTTGTACCCAAAACAAGTCTTAGAAAGTCATTCAGTAACTGTTAATTCACGACTGAAAAAGTGGACTGATGTCAGCAAAACTGAAATTGAACAATTTTTAGGATTTTTTTTATGGGTGTCACTAAATGCAAAACCGAGGATCCCAAATTAGTGGTCATGAAATATGCACTATCACAACAATGTAAAAAATGTTATGTCACACAATCATTTTGAACTGCTTTTACGTGTGTGGCATTTTTCCGATGACAACCAGTGCCCACCGGGAAACCACTTATTCAAAATTCAACCTCTTATTGATAAATTACTGCAGAGATTTCAAAGTACAGTTGTACTGGAGATAGAAGTTTGCATTGATGAAACACTTGTGCCATTTTGAGGAAGACTAAGTTTCATTCAGTGTATAAAGGATAAGCGCCATAAATTCGCAATTTAATTGTTCAAACTTTGTCTAAAGGGTGGCTACACCTGGAATATGAAAGTTTACTGTGGCAAGAATGCGAATCCTGGTGTGCCTCTTGCCACTTCTGTTGTTATGAGCCTTATGAGTGGATTACTAAATGAGGGCAGAATCTTATATACAGACAATATTTACACAAGTGTTCATCTAGCACACCAGCTTCTGGAACAATCAACACATTTAGTTGGTACTTCAAGATCAAACAGTAAACTGAATTCACAAGATGTTGTACAGGCAAAACTGAAGAAGCAATCTAAAGTACCACAGGTGTAGTAATACTGAAATGGAAAGATAAGAGGGATGTTCAGATGCTGAGTATTGTTCATGGAGAAGAAGAAGCAGAAGTTCAAACCAGGAAGGGCACAAAGAAAAAACCAGCAATTATAATTGACTATAATTGGTCAGTCTTTCATAGATCTTTCTGACCAAATGAAGTCGTACTCGCATTGTCTAAGGCGGGGTGTGAAATGGTACTGGAAACTTGCAATTGACTTGTTGACAGGGTCAGCACTGGTAAATGCTCATGTGATTTACCAATACATCAACAAGAAGAAGATCTCAATCACAGAATTGAAAGAGGAAGTGAATTTGAGACTACCCCATGCAGAAGATGCCGATGAGCCTGGGACATCTCTCACCAAAGCCACTGTGTTACATGCAGATTGTGCACTTGTGAACATGGGAGCAGCCAGACGTAGGTGTACAGTGTGCTATAAAAAAATGAAGAATGAATTTGGACGAGAGCAAGTTGTCAAGAAATGCAAACAAACTGCATGGAAATGTAAGAATCGTGACTCATATTTTTGTGTAGAGTGTTTTTTTCATAAAGCACAGTGCATACAGGTGTTAGAGAAACAAAGTGGAATGACCCAAATTTTTCAGTTTCATTGTTGTTGCAATTAGAGTTGAAGACTCTAAATAAAACTCTATGTGATTTGCAATCTACTGTGCCAGTAATATGTCAAACTAAATAATAAATAAATAATAAAAATAAGAAAAGTCCAATATGACTGAGCCATGTGAGTTATATATATCTCACGAATTCAAATGTCAATAACTACTCTTGAGCTCATGAAAACTGTAGGCCACGAACATGATTTGTTACTGGGGCCATAATCTACTATAACACCGAGTCACAGCACGCTCCTGTGAGTTACAACTGCACCACAGAGCTTTAAATGGAAAAATGTCCATGAGTTGTATTTACCGTATTTACTCGAATCTAAGCCGCACTTTTTTTCCGGTTTTTGTAATCCAAAAAACCACCTGCGGCTTAGAATCGAGTGCAAAGTAAGCGGAAGTTCTGAAAAATGTTGGTAGGTGCCGCCACAAATGACTTCTGCCGTCGAATATATGTCTGCCGTCGAATATATGTAGCGCTGCATAGGCATGCTTTGCAGCACAAAGATAAATACTAGCGCCAAAATCTCCGCGTCAGTAAATAAATTAAAAAAAAAGGGTGGAAGACAGGCCTTCTTCTCCGCCCCGAGTTTCGACCACTGCATTTTATACATTATCCAACGAAGTAAATACAAATTCCGTATCGTTCATCTTCGAATGTAGCAGCATTTCAATGTAGTACGAAAATCCGACTGGCAAGACTGTTTGGGATGTTTGTCAATATGGCCAACACTACGTTCTGAATTTATTCCTACCTGTGAGAAGAGATGGTTGCTAATAGGAACTTTTATGAATTGTGAATCGCATACAGTATTCTCTTCGCCATAAGAATAATACGAATATAAACATTTTGCCATGTATTGTTTTGTGTTTGCTACTATCTCATTTAAATCCTATCTGCCGAATAAACTACGAAACTAGGGTGAGACAACAGCAAACGCGGAAGAATATACATATCATGTCATGTTTATATTCGTATTATTCTTATGCCTAATAGTGATACAGGCAGAAATGAAGCACGACAATTGACTAGATTTTTAAATCTAAGATGACTAATTTCTGTGCAGAATGTAATGTACTAAAGAGGCGCCTGCAAAGATTTTCAAACGGAGAAAAATTTTCGCTAAACTCTCGTTCAGAACGTCATCTATCAAAAGCAATAGATTATTTGGTTCTTGTTGATCATTATCAAAGTAATCAGCAGTGTAAGTAACAACAAATAGCAGTCTCTTGCCATTGTTTTGCTAATGAAACAATTCCTCTCTTTTTTAATTGTAAGCGGCGGTAGCGCGCACGAAAACAAGCCATGCCGCGAGCAGGGACAGGCCGTAAACACTCATTATCAGAATGCGACAAACAATTCATGACACAGTACAGTAATGCATTTTCAGCTTAGAGTGACGCAAACACCTATAACAAACAGAACGGCACTTACCAGATCAAAGCAAAATAAGCAATTAATTCAAACCAGACGAAGCACGTGAAAAAGGAAAGATACACGTATATCTACGGACGGAGCGCGTGACGCATAGCAATGGCTACCTAGTAAAGCTTAACTGCTAAGCTTACGACTCGAGCCTACTGTAGCTGTATCGTCATTCATTCGACCTAAATTGTGTCTCATATTACAATGGACCAACTTTGTTTCGAATGTAGGTGCGGCCAAAACTTTTCTCTCCCCTTGAATTTCGGGTCTCAAATTTCAGGTGCGGCTTAGATTCGGGAAAATTTTTTTTTCTTGATTTCGAGTCTAATTTTTCAGGTGCGGCTTAGATTCGAGTAAATACGGTACTTCATGTGGTCCGAAGATAACACTTCCTGTGAGTTATATTTAACTCACTTTGTAGTCAAGGTGTTTTTATGAAGGCAAAGAGTACGTGGTACACAAATAGAATAGCTAATTCATAGGATGAAATTAAAACCATATGGTCAGTCATGAAGGAAGTGTCCGGTCACCAGCGCAAGGTCGGCAGTATAAAGTCAATTCATAGTAAAAATATTTCTGTTACTGATAAGTCAGATTTATGTGCAGTATTTAACAATCACTTCCTGAGCATTGCTGGTGAATTAAATAAAAACTTAGTTACTACAAGGTATCATATAACTTTCTCAGAAAACGTCTTTCTGAGACTATTGTCTGAAATACTCCTCTATGATACTCACAAGGGGTAGATTGAGTCCATAATTAAATCACTGAAGACTAACGACTCTCATGGATATGATGGGGTACCTAGCAGAATATTGAAGTACTGTGATGCACATGTTAGCCATGTACTTAGCCATATTTATAATTTTTTCCTTTAAGAATGATCTGCTTCCTGAATGATTACAGTATTAAGTAGTAAAGCTGGTTTATAAAAAGAGAGCAAGAGATAATGTAGACATTTCTAGACCTATTTCTGTGCCATCAGTGTGTGCTAAAGTTATTGAAAAGGCTGTATATGTAAAGATAATTGATCATTTTATTTCACATAATTAGCTATCAAATGTACAGTTTGGTTTTAGAAGTGGTTTAAGAACTGAAAATGCTATATTCTCTTTTTCCTGTGAGGTAGCAGATGGGTTACACAAAAGCTTGCAAACACTAGGCATCTTTTTTGATTTAACTAAGGCGTTTGATTGTTTTCATCACAAAATATTGCTCCAAAAGTTGGACCATTATGGAATACAGGGAGTAGCTCACAATTGATTTATCTTTCACTTTAACAACAAACACCAGTAGGTCACACTATCCACAGTGTTGAGAATGGGTGTGATGTGGGGTCTGAGTGTAGCACAGTTAAATGAGGGGTGCCCCAGGGTTCGGTGCTGGCACCATTCTAGTTCTTCATTTATATAAATCATATGCCATCTAGTATTACAGGTGATTCTAAAATATTTCAGTTTGCTGATGACACTAGCTTTGTAGTAAAGGATGTGTGCAACTTTGGCACTGTTATAGATAGTGCAATTCATGACATAAGTTCATGCGTTGTAGAAAATAAGCTAATGCTAAATCACAGTAAGACTCAGTTATCACAGTTTTTCACACACAGTTCTACAAAACCCGATGTTTCAACTTCGTAGAATGGGCATGTGATTCGTGAAACTGAACGTTTCAAATCTCTAGGCATTCAGAGAGATAGTAAACTATCATGGAAAGCTCATATTCAGGATCTTATTCAAAGACATAATGCTACCATTTTTACTATTGGAGCGGTATCTGAAGTAAGTGATAGTAGTGAAAAGTAGACTGCTTTGCCAATCTTCATTCGCTTATGATGTATGGTATTATATTTTGGGGTAACTCTTCCCATTCTCAAAGTATATTTTTGGCCCATAACCTGGCGGTTTGGGGAATAAATGGTGTAAGTTTGTGAACATCTTGTCGACCCGTGTTCATTAGTGTGGGTGTTCTGACATTGGCCTCTCAATATATATACATTCTTTGCTGTCGTATCTTGTTGCTAATATCAGCGTATTCCCAAAAATTAGCAGTTTTCACTCAGTTAATACTAGGCAGAAATCCAATCTGCATTTGGAACCCACTTCCTCGACTCTTGTGCAGAAAGGTGTGCAGTTTACTGCTGCATCAATTTTTATTAAGGTACCACAAGAATTCAAAAATTTTAGCAGTAATCCACGCACTTTCAAATCAAAACTGAAGAGTTTTCTCATGGGTCACACCTTCTGTTTTTTGAGGAGTTCCTTGAAAAATTAAGCTGATTCCTGTGTTGCATTGTTGACTGCATTTACATCAACTTGTGGTTTGTCTTTTATTGGTTTCATAAATATTTTATTTTATCTCTTATTTTATGTTGGTATTTCATGTACTGACATGTTCCATGAACTTGGAGATTTGCTCATCAATTTGGTCCCCTGCAACTAGATGTGTAAAATTAAAACATAAAATAAAAACAACAACAAGGACTAGATTTGAACTATTCTTGCATACAAGATATGACTGTGGTGTTGTTTTTGTCCCAAG
Organism: Schistocerca serialis cubense; assembly: GCF_023864345.2. Taxonomy (NCBI): domain Eukaryota; kingdom Metazoa; phylum Arthropoda; class Insecta; order Orthoptera; family Acrididae; genus Schistocerca; species Schistocerca serialis. The sequence goes on along the minus strand of NC_064645.1, from coordinate 163,595,423 downwards.
TGTACAAGCCACTCAATTAAGACATTATAAAATGGCTGAAACAAGAAAGCACTGAAAGTTCTTGTACAGAGAAGGTTAGTCTGCCTTCATACTAGAAGGAGGAAGGTATTGATGGTCTGCCTTCATACTACAATGCGGAAGTTAACGATCTTGGATGCTGTGCATTTTGCAAGAAGTGTGGGGGATTCCACACAAGAAAGCACAATCTGGGACTGCTTCAAGAAAGTTTGCTTTCATCAGATACTTACAGATGATGTCATGTCAGAGAATAAAAGATTTGTTGCTGAACAGTGGCAGCAAATATTGCGATTAGAAAAGAGCAGTGACTACTTCAGCTTCAAAGCATATGTTGAATGGTGGTGTTGCTGCCTTCTGTCTGTCCATGACAATTTATTAAGTCTTGCAGGAACAGATGACAGAAAACAAGAATAAAGGGAAGATGGGATGAACTAAAACCTTTGCCAGTTTGTACAATATCAAAAGCTATTGAAGCAATAGACACAGTTAAGCGTTAGTGTTGAGTTTTGAAGTTGACAAATAAGTGGTGAACATATTAACTAAGATGGACAAAACAATATTAAAAATAGGGTAAAATAAACAGCTATTGATATGTTTATGAAGCATCTGCGAAGTCAGGGCTGGATTCAGTATAATTAAGCTAAAATGAATGATAGATTAATAGTTGGTTAAAATGACAATCCCTATTCAGGTACCAAGTGTGATGTCCCGAACATGTTTTCGAAGGGTGCATTTTGAATTACAGTTTGTTGACATAACATGTCGGGAAGTGTGGCATTAAGAGATCACATATTTCCCAAATATGGTATCCACAGTTCTGCATTTTCACTGATGAGAAAATCAAATCATTATCAAATTAGTGTCCCCCTCCCTACCACCACCACCACCACCACCACACACTGTGATCGTCAAAATATGTGTTCCCTTTAAAAATGTGCTAACAAGACACCACTGAACAAGTGTAGCAGAGAACATTAGCAAAATTTCTTTAATTGATTTTATAATAATTCCTTAAGACACAATGCTACCAATAGTAGCGCATTTGGGTGACAAATGTAAAAACTTCATCCAACATCATGATTTACACTGATAAGCCAGATCACTGTGACCACTTACTTAATAACTTGTATGTCTGTCTTTGTAACAAAATACATAACTGATTCTGCATATCAGGGATCCAACAGTTTATTGGTAGGTTTATGGAGGTATGTGGCATCACTTGTCCATGCACAGGCCATGTAATTCGCTTAAATTATATTCTGCTTATTTGCATACGCGGTGATGGCACCCAATCGTGACCCAGATTCTAACGGTTTGGCGACAAGAGAAGCAGTGCAAAACTGGATTGTGCACTTTCCTTTTCTCTTATTGCAACTGACTTACTTGAAACGTTCAGCTGATCCTCTTGTGGATACGTGGCTACGTCGATCTCCACAACTTCTTCTCCGAAGAAATAATGCTGGTTAGAGGGATTAAAAAAAACTCTCTCTCTCTCTCTCTCTCTCTCTCTCTCTCTCTCTCTCTCTCTCTCTCTCTCTCTCTGCTCTTGAAATAACTAGGTGCTCTCATAATACTTTCAGTTCTGTTCTGGTATATTTCCATTTCCACAAGTCTCACATAAGTATATAAATTCTTGCAAGTCAATTGCTTCTTTAACCATCAGATACAATTAAGTATATTTACAATGTGGTGAGTTTAATAACCACCAGAAATTTAAAGACAGTTCTTGCTTCTAGCAAGTCTAACACCTGAATTAAGAGTCTCTAGTCAAATCATATTTCATTTGTTCCTAACAACTACAATCATTACACCAACAAGGAATAACGCGTGCGTGCTCCTTGTACATCACATACAGCTTCTATGGCACAAGTGGCGAACACTTAACTGCACCGATCGACCTCCACGATTCCAGTATTCTCCTGATACACGTCCATCCTGCACACACAAAAACCGTTGGCGTGGTAGACACATCTCCACTCTCCCACATTCATACTTAAAATATCGAGTGTTCGAGATGGTGGAAGACCAAGTGTCTCTAGAATTTACCCCAAAATTCTCTAGGCACTACATATCCCTCCCCTTAGCTCCAACGCGCGGTATTTTATACATATTCATTATGTACATTAATGTCTCCAATAATGCTAATTCACTTTTTAATCAGTGTACATTATATTTCTTTTAGTAATCGTGTACTTAATATCTAGCTCCTCTATCTTTGTTTTGAGAATAACTATCTGAGCATTTCACCTACTATTGGAGTTAGTACTTTTGTGTCTAGGAACCGTGCGGACCACATTCTTGATTTCCAATCACAAACTCCAGGTGTCATAGACACTTAATTATAATTTTCTTTATTCTACTTCTCTGTACTGCTTTTTCTTTAGTACATATTAGTTTACTTATCTACCGTAGCTTATAGTCTGGAGGAACGCTGGGAAAATGAGAGCGTTCTTTCTGACACTCATAAACATAAAACTTAACAATGCTAGTGGAATAGACAATCCAAATTTACCAGAATAATCTCTGCAAAATTTTGTGACTTTTGTTACAATACTGTCCTTTCCCCTCTAGGAACATTACCTATACCTTACATACGAGCTGATCGTATGAGTACCCTTTCTCCTTCTGTTTTGGCAGGTATGCCCCTTTTTAATTCCTATTTTCCTATGGTGCAGGTCAATCCCCTCCTTGGTGCCCCTGTCCGCGCAGTATAGGTCAGCCTTTCTTAGGTCCGCCTACCTGCCCTTTTATATCCAATACATGCTGGGTGCGCCCTCCTTATCTTTCCTGAGTAGGTCTCATGGTTCATTACC